>NC_134532.1:144883069-147605569 GCF_050624435.1 Tenrec ecaudatus
CCTATATTCCCTTCGTTTCCAGTTCTTATCTGTACCCATGTCCATGCTCTGGTCTAGTCATATTTGTAAAGTAGAATTAGGGTCATGTTGGTGGGGCGGGGGGATAAGGAGGCTTAAAGAAACAGAGGAAAGCGGTATGTTTAATCGTTGCTACACTGCACTCTGACTGGCCTTTCTTCTCCCCAGGACCCTTTTGTAAGAGGATGTCCAATTGCTTACAGATTGGCTTTGGACTTCCACTCCGCACTCCCCCCCACCCATTATGATTTTTTGCTTTTGGTCTTTGATGCCTGATACCTGATCTCATCAACACCCCATGATCACACAGGCTGGTGTGCTTCTTCCATGCAGGATTTATTGTTTCTCAGCTAGATGACCGCTTGTTTATCTTCAAACCTTTAAGTCCACAGACACTGTATCTTTTGATAGCCGGCCATTATCAGCTTTCTTCAGCACATTTGCTTATGCAACCCCTTTGTTTTCAGTGATCGTGTTGAGAAGGTGAGCATCTCAGAATGCTGGATTATTAGAAGAAAGTGTTTTGTGATGAGGGAATACCTGAGTAGAGGCCCAATGTCCATCTGCTTCCTTAATACTAAACCTATAAATATATGTACATAGATCTATTACCCCATTGTCATATATAAATACATTTATATATGTACATGCCTACATCTCTATAACTACCCCTTACCTCCTAGTTCTTTCCTCTATTTCCTTTTACTTTCCTCTTGTCCCACTATCATGCTAAGCCTTCATTTGAATATCAGGAATTCCTCACAGTTACATTGTCCTTGATCAAGCCCTGCCAGAACTCCTATTGCCATTGATATTCGGTCACTTGTTGTTCCCTTGTCCCTGGGTTTATTAACACCTACTTCCTTTCTCTCTCCTCTCCCTCTCCCATGTCCCTATGGAACTGTCATCCCATTGTTCTCTCTTCTGGCTTGTTTATGCTGCCTATCCCATCCAAATAGACATGCAGTGACAACAATATGCACGAACACAAGACCGAGCACAACTAAGCAATGATAGAAAATAAAACAATAGCTACAAAAACAACAAAAAGGCAATGACAAAGAAAAAGAAAAGCCTATAAATAGTTCAAGGTCTATTTGTTTTCCTTTATGAGTGTTTTCCAGTAGAGTCTGATGGGGTGCCATGCCCTGGCCCCACAGTCTATTTTTTGGTGTTCCCTGGAGAATTCATTGCTCTGCTCCCTTTGCTGCTCTGTTGCACGCCCCCAGTGTGCTGCCTCAGTGTGGTTCAGCCCCACCCAACCCAGAAGAATTTATTTCAGAGGACAGCACTGAAGCTACAATACAAGGAGAGGGATGTGTCTGATCAGAACACACAGAAGCCAACAAGGGGGGAGGAAGAAAGAGTGAAGCATATCCTGGCCCACCAACCCATGAGGACTATATTTCTGCTCACAGCAGCCAATGCACAGAGAGGACCATAGGGCCGGCCCCATAATGAGACACAACATTCCTCACTGACCCATAGCACCGTGGGGAACAACACTGGAGACACATGGCGGGAATTGTGCTCGGACTGACCCCACGACATCTTCCAATTTTCCTAGATTCTTAATTCTTACATTTCATGTTCCAACTATTTTTAAGGTCTTTGGTGCAGTTGTTTCTTCTCATTTTAAGTAATACCATATTAGCAAATGATCATCTCCAAAGGTTTGCTCCATCTATATCACAAATGTTGACTGCACTTTAAAGTGGTACCTCTTCCCCAGTAATAGTCTGATTGCCTTCCAGCTCCTGAGGCACTACTCTTCAGAATGATATCAGACAGTGTTCCACTGCTATTCACTTACCATTGTTTCAGAAGTAGATGATCAGGCTTTCATTCAAATCTTTGTCTAGAATCTCCACTGAAATCTGTGCACCGTGGGTGACCTTGCTGGCATCGGACACACTGGTGGTAGAGCTTCCAGTATCAGAGCAACCCGAAAGCCACCAATGTAGGACAAATTGACAGTCACTTTGCCTGATATTCACCCTAGCCTATATTACTGCTTGATATTCCTTGTTTACTTTTTGTCTGTTGCCACCCAGTAGCATACACTATGGATATCTGGTGGCCTAGTGGCTATGTGTTGGGCTGCTAACTGCAGGGTCAGCAGATTGAAACCACCAGCTAATCTGCAGGAGAAAGGTGAGGCTTTCTCCTCCCATTAGCCTTTATAGTCTCAGAAATTCACAAGGGCAGCTCTGTTCTCTTCTATAGGGTTTCCATGAGTTAATCCGATGGTAGTGAGTTTGGGTTTGCTTGTTTGTTTGGTATGATCACAAAGAATATGTTGCCTTGTTTCATCTTTAGTAGGTCTAACAGGCCCTAGCATTTGATGGATAACATAGGGCATGACATTTGATAACGGACCAATAAGTGCTTGTAGAATAAATGAACAAATAGGTTGATTATTCAATTTTAGGTGTCTGAATCTATTTTGATTCAAAATAACTATACTTGATAGGTGAGACCTGTCCTATAGGGTTTTCCATGCTGTCCTCGTGGTGGGAAAAATGTCCTCATCTTTTTCTTAGAGACCCACTGAGTGGCTTGAACCACTACTCTTTCAATTAGCAGCTGTACCGTTGTACCATTGCTTACCCATTGTATCATTAGGACTTCTAAATTAATTAACTAGTGAGCACTCTTCTCCCCTGTAATTAACCCATATTCACTGAAGATACTCTTGGCAATTTTTTCTTTAGGATATCTTTTTATTTATCAATCCCTTCATATTCCTACAGTTGCCATTCTAACCCAGATCTTTATAACTTAGGATTTGTATTGCCTCCTTGAAAACCCATTTGTTTGTTTTCTCCCCATCTGCAGTCATACTACAAAGGCAGTGCCGTGCAATGTTCAAGCATGAGCACTGGAGCTACGATGCCTAGGTTTCATCTCACTTAACAACCTGGTAGTTGCTTGATCCTGAGTAAGCAATCTACCCTCTCTGTGCCTCGATTTCCTCATCTGTAAAATAAAAATAATGACAAAATTCATCTCACAGATGTTGCCAGTGAGTTCATTCGTGGGAAGGATTTGGAAGCGGCTGGAAGCACTGACTGATACAGGCTTATCCAGTTAATCTTTCTAAAACGACCGTCTCCTTAAATGTTCCCTTTATCACCCACTTCCCACAACCCAGGATAAAAAATGTTTAACACCTACAAATTCTCAAAGAATGTAAAAAGAAATTGTTGATAGCCTTTCTCAAAGCTGTCTATAACTTTCCTCATATATCTTTCTTGATTCTGTTGTTTGTGACTCTTTTTCTGCACACGTTGATCATCACTTGTCTAACCGTTTGCACTGCTGTGGTAGCTAGCGTGATGCTGGAGGACATGTTGCTGGTATTTCATATACAGAAGGTGCCAAAAAGGTCACCCAAGGTGAAGACATTCAGTAGGATTTCCAGACTAAGGACAAGCTATGAGAAAATAATAAGCTGCACACGTCAGGAGTTAGTCACTGAATACCGTGTGCGACAGCAAGAAACGTTGTCAGATAAATTGTCAGAATGCAAGCCCCTTAGGGTGGAAGGCACTACAACTTGGACTGAGGAAGTGCTGCCTCTCACAGGATGACGCAGATGCAGCAAAGCTTTGGGACCTTCATTTCCTAACGGGTAACGGCTCAAAATGAGAAGAAACAGCTGCAAACACTCATTGAAGATTGACATTTTGAGTTTTGAATATAAAAGTGCAAATATAGCATTATTGGAAGACATTAAAAAGGGAAAAGATTGATACCCTAGGCATTAATGAGCAGAACTGAACTGATATTGATCGTTTTGAATAATAAAACCATATGGTTTAGTGTGCTGGGAAATGCAAATTAAAGAGGAGTGGTATCGTATTTATTTTCAAAAAGAACATTTCAAATTCTATTGAAATCTGGTATATTAGTGTCTGTGATAAGGTGATATCTGTGCCCCTACAATAAAGTTCTGTTAACATAACTGTTATTCAAACTTACATACCTACCACTCAAGCTAATGATAAAGAAATTGAAGAAATCTACCAATGTCTTTAGTCTGAAATTTATCAAATATGCAATCAAGATGCACTGATAATGGTAAGTGGTTGGAATATAACTATTGGAAAATATGGCCTTGGTTATGGAAATGAAGCTGGAGATAAAATGATAGACTTTTGCAAGACCAATTACTTTTTTAATGGAGTAGCTGGGGGTTTACATTCCAGATTATCAGCTTCGCATGCAGTTGTTCAAATCACTCACCAAATCCTACCCCCATATTCTGTCCCACCTTCCCTCTTTGAGTTCTTGTTTCCTTCTACGACAATGTTGTAGCAGTACTTTATCATAAACTGTGGATAACCTTGATGGACTGGGAAGTCCAGAACACTTCATTGTGCTCATTTGGAACTGATACGTGGACTAGCAGGCAGTTGTGCGAACAGAGCAAGGCAATACTGCATGGTTTAAATCAGGAAAGGTGTGTATCCGGGCTGTACCCTCTTACCATACTTATTCAATCTTTATGTTGAGCAAATTATCAGAGAAGCTGGACTATATGCAGAAGAGTCCAGCATTAGGATTGGTGGAAGGTGTGTTAACAACATGGCCTCATGTCAAGGCTACTCTGAATACCTCTCTCAATAAAAGATGTTTTGAAGTGACAGAAAAACTGTTAACAACCTGAGTTCCACTATCCCCTTCAAGAAAAGCAATGAATTATGGAAGATGCCACAAGGAGAAACTGGCAAAAAGAACTGCAGAGGGTTTTTGTTTTAAATACCTATGGATTTTGGTCCACCTGGCAGGACACCTGCAAGGTACCAACCATTCTGCATGGTGGTGGTAAGGGCATGGCATCCTCCCCCTCTCTCACCTAGCAGCTCCACTCCCCAGCACAACTGGAGAGACTCTAAGGGCGAACTTGGCCAGGAGGAGACTGGGGACTGGGAGGGTCAGCATGTTACTCTTATGCCAGCAGGATTGGAGAGACTTAGGTCTGCAGGAACTGGCTTCCAGCATCTGACTGGATCTTTGGGGGTTGTCTTGGATTGCTGGTGGGACTGTAGAACTGTACAAGCACTATAGGGACATCAGTGTGGCATTTTTTTGAACAAATGCAAACAAGTACCTTGTGACCTGTGAATCTCTCCACTAGGCATATACCCTGAAAAAAAATCAAGAATAAAATACAAACAGACCTGAGTACAACTATGTTTATTGTGGTAATTTCCATAATAGCAAAAGCATGGAAACAACACAAACCCCAAATTTTAGAGGAATGGGTAAACAAGAACTGGTACATTCATATTATAGAATATTATGCATCAATAAAAACAGTGATAGCTCTCTTAAACACTGCAAGCTTTGACATTATGCTTAGCAACCTCAATCAATATTACAAAGATTAAATATTCAATAGCAACATTGTTATAAAGAAAACCAAAGAAAGGAAATGTTGTTTATACATCAATAGACAACCCTTCGATGACAATGGGAGGCCAGGGACAAGGGTGGGAACAGAGAGAGGCGAGGGATATGCTATTGAAGAGTGAGGGAAGGCAGCAGAGGAGGAATGAACCACACATCTGGAGGGTTTAATAGGATATTGTTGTTGATTTCATTTCTTAAGATGGGCTGTGTAATTAAATACAATAGTGTGTGTGTGTGTGTGTACAGTCAATATGTATTTTAAAAATCTCTCAAACCTAAATAGTAGTCTGAATGGCTAAAAAATAAAAATTAAGAAAAAGAAGGGGGGAGAGAAGAGGGGAAAAACTGCAATGGACTTGGTGCCATTAGTGACAAACAATGTGATCTGAAACAACTACATCTACAAATACACACATAAAGTCAGGAAAGATGTGCATCAGAGTTGGATCTGTTCAGCATACTTATTCAACCTGCGTGCTGAGCAAATGATCCAAGAAACGACTTTCTGAAGAATATGTCGCATCTGGATTGAAGGAGAGCTCATTAGCAAGCGTTGACACAACGTTGCTTGCCAAAGGGAGGACAACTTGCTGATGAAGATCAAGGGCTGCAGCATTCAAGGTGGGTTATAATTTAATGTAAAGAAACATCACAATCCTAGCTGCCAGACCAATAGACACTATGATCTGTGGAGAAACGAGTGAAACTGTCAAGGATTTCAATTTGCTTGGATCCATGCTTATGGAAGCAGCAGTCAAGAAGCAAAAATATTTTGCAGTGGGCAAATCTGCAGCATAAGACCTCTTTAGAGTGTCGAAGAGCAGAGATGTCACCAAGGACCAAGGTTTGCCTTACCACGTCATGATATTTTCAGTGAGCACATATGCATGTAAAAGTTGGACAAGGAATAGGGAAGACTGCAAAAGGATTGATGCATGGGAATTGTGGAGTTGCCAAGAATGTTGGAAGCACAATGGACTTGGAGAAGAACAAATTGATCTGTCTTTGAAGAAGTAGTCAGAATGCTTCTTAGAAGTGAGAATGTCAAAACGTAGTCTCCTGTCCCTCGGCTATACTGTCCAGAGAGACCAGCCTTTCCAAAGGCACACCGAGCTTGATAACATCATGGGACAGCGAAAGCGAGGAAGACCCTCCACTAGATGGGCTGCACACTAAGCTTGAGGGTGGAACAGGACTGCACAGTGTTTTGTTTTGTGTACATGTGGTTGCTATGAGTCAGGAGTCACTCTAATTCACCTAACAACAGCAAGCATGGGTGATACTGGAATCAGGCATTGTTTAAATATGTACAAAAATGAAGGATAGTGTTTTCAAACTCAGATTCCTCAGCATGTCCTAATAGTAGTCAGTATTCTGGACTTTTAAGACACAGAGACACAAACTCTGGAAACCTCAATATAGTAAATATATGTGCTCAAAGGATATTGAGTTAGTTTATGGTGTCAACCTAGCCAATAAACACATGTGGGATTAATTGAAAGTCGGAGGGATAAATGGCTCAGTGAGTCTTGCCTTTCTAGTTCTCAGGTTTCTTACTTTGTGATGGCCGCACCAGGGTGCAGCTGCCTTAGCAGTTCCCTGCTGCAGCTTTCAAGGCTCACTTCCTGCAAGACATCCCTGAGGAGAAGCTGCATGGACCTACCCCGATGTAGCCCTCGGTGCTGGAGCAGCCATGTGGAGACCCCTGCTAGCGCTGAGATGCTTACACATTCACTGACTCAGCTTTCCTCCTGCAGTCGACATTATTGTGTCTGTTTTGTGAGATGGAGGAGGATTTTGTGGACTGGTGTTTAATATGTGGGTTAATGTTGAACTGTGTGCACACTTAACCTATATATAAAACTCCCTCTTTTACATGAGTTTCTGTGGATTTGTTTCTCCAAAGTACCCAGATATGGAGTAGCTGAAGAATCCAAGGGAAAACTACAGTAAAATGTGTTCTGAAAAAAACCAATAAAAAGCAGTACAGTAGAATCCCAGGCCTTGATGCTAATCCATTTTACAAGGAGCGTCAAGATGTGATGCAGTTGAGTTCTGAATCAGTTTTTCCTATGAGAAATAACTGAAAACAGGTTAAACCGCTCTTGACCACCAAGTTTTACCCTAACCTTGCCTTTTTATACAAAACATTACACAGAAATTTCAAATTAAGTAAGTGCAGAGTTAAATAGCATAATTTAAATAATAAATACAATATTTTTAAAGTTTTTAACAACTACAGTATGGCCTATACCTTGAGTTGGATGCGGATCTGAATCTGTGGACAGTGTTGTGGACAGTAGGCACATAGAGAGTCATTGTTTGTAAGGGGAACCCCCTTCCATACAATCAACTGGTAGCTGCTTTTCAGGAGGTTTATCCCTTCTTTGCCTTTATTTCACTAGGACCTGGCTGGCTTTCTCTAAAAAAAAAAAACAACTCTAATGTCGTCTGCTGTTGGCATTTCCTTAACTGTTTTCTAAAAGGGTTTACTAAATTATTATCAACAATATTGATAACACAGTTAACCAGTTCCTTATCATGATGATTCTTTTCAAAAAACTCCTTTTTAAGGACCATATTTTTTTAAACCTAAAAACAGTACAAAAAGTCACAAAAAAAACTAAGAAAATGATAGCGAAAGGCTTGGAACAGAGCCACAAAAGGTTTAATTAAACAACGCATACGAACAACGCCAACTAATGCGGAGTGACTGAAACAGGAACTTTAAGAAATCACGCGCACTGGGTCAGATTCTGATGTTTCGTTCGAGCTCCGATGCAAAATTTTCTGGACATTTTAGGTCGACATCTGATTAGGTCGAGTACTGAGGGGTCGAGTTCTGAGGTCCTACTGGGTGTTGTTAGATGCCACTGAGTCAGATCCAACACTTATCAAAATAAGGAAATGCTGCATAATATAAAATGAGGAAAGGTATGCCTCAGGGTTGTATCCTCTCACCATCCTTGTCCAGTCTGTATGCCGAACAAATCATCAGAGGAGCTGGATTATGTGAAGCAGAATGTGGCCTTAAGATTGGAGTCAGACTTATGCAGATGACACAGCCTTGCTTGCTGAAAGTGAGGGGGAATTGCAGTACTTGCTGATGAAGATCAAGGATTGCGGCCCTCAGTATGGATCACAACTCAATGTAAGAAAGACCAAACTCCTCACAACTGGACCAATAGGTAGCATCATGATGAATGGCACCACAATCAATGCTCAATGAAGCAGCAGTCAAGAGATCAAAAGACATATTGCATTAGGTAAATTTTCTGCTCAAGATGGCTTTAGGGTATTAAAGAGCAGGGATGCAATTTGGAGGACTAAGGTGCACCTGATCCAAGCCACAGTGTGTACTATGTGCATGTGAAAGTTGGACACTGAATAAGGAAGACCATGGAAGAATCGTTGCATTTGAATGGGTGTGCTGAAAAATCTTGAAAATACCATGGACTACTAAAAGGACATACTTTGGACATATTTTCAGGAGAGACCAGTCCCTGGAGAAGGACATCATCGTTGGTACAGTAGAGGTGCAATGAACAAGAGGAAGGCCCTTCATGAGAGAGACTGACACAGTTACTGCATCAATTTACTCAGGCATGGGAACAATTGTGAGGATGGCACAGAACAGGGCAGTGTTTTGTGTAGTTGTGCATGGGGTCATTATGGGTCAGAGCTGACTTAATGACACCTAACAACAACATGAAGTATGTATGAAGTCATGAGGTACAGAAATGGTTGAAGTATAAAGAATTATATAAATATAAGCTATGGATTCTATAATAGATATCAATATTTTTTACCCAACACATTTTCAACATATGGCTTGTGCCTCAGTTCATATTTGGAGCCTTCGTATTATGTCCCAGACATGAAGTATCACTTCTATCTGGAACTATCTATCAAACCCCACCCCACCCCCAAACCAAATTAACTGCCATCGAGTTGATGCTGACTCGAGATTCCCTGTAGGACAGGGTAGAACTGCGCCTGTGGACTTCTGAGCTGCCCTTCTTATGGAAACTACTCCCTATGCTGCCAGGGGCCCAGGAAACATCTGCAGAAGTCATTAATTTACAGCTGACATTCACCAGTTATCAGTGCCTTCTTGCTTTGCAATTTTATGGTTTTGGGTAAATGTTCTCAATCTGCCCACAAAATGACTCACATCCAGTGGCCTGTGGAGTAGAACTATTACCATCCCTTTAGAACTCTCCGTAGTATGCTCCAAGTAGAAAAATGTCCATCAATGTTTGCTGTTATTGGTTTTCTGATAGCAAACGAGCATATTTCCCTGCACTTGTCTTTTGTATCTGGTCTAAACTTCAACTGGATTCAATTCTTCATCCTGCAGTCAATAGCACCAGGAATTTGGTTTAGGCAGGAAGACCAGGATGCTGATTGTTATTAAGGAGTTATCTCCTCTAAGACCTTGCCAGCTAATACCTTGGAAGGTATGGGCCCGAAATAATCAGATACAAAACAGGTTTACAGCACATTTTCACATACATTAACTTATTTGATTATGTCATTTATCTAAAATACTCTCTCAGGCACACAGAGTGTACTAGAGAATGGCCAGCACTATGTCCTCAGAGCCAGGACTGGCCAACAGAGTAGAAAAAGACTGACTGGGAGCTGAGATGCTCAAAATATCACATTCTAATCTATTATCCGATTTACTGAGTTATTCTGTTTGATTTTTGTCTTCCACCATCACTAGAATATAAATACTTCGTGATCATGTGTCCTTAAGTCTCTGACACATAGTAAGCATGCAATAGTGTCTGGCACATAACAAGGACTTAACACATATTTTCCAAAGGAGAACCCAAATAGCATCAGAAGGTTCAGGGGACTCAGCAGCAATCAGGACACACTGTAACTTCAAGTGAAAATGGAGTAGATAAAATGAGGGTAGAGTAGGCAGAGGATTCATGAGAGCTTGGGGCTGAGAGGTAAGTGGCTTGTCCATTTACTAATGTGTCACTTGCTAGCATGTGACTAAAAAAAGTTATACACTCATTTTAAGCTTCAATTCCTCGTCTGTTAAACGAGTAGTACATAGCAGATACACTCTTTAGGATAATTGAGTGAGAAAATCCATGGAAAGCACTTAGTGTAGCTGCTTTCAACATAGTAAGGAACAAATATATAGTGTTACCCCCAAGGCAGTTCTGATTCATAGAAATCCTACATCCAACAGAACAAAACACCGCAGAGTCCTGTACCATCCTCACAAATGTTGTTATGTTCAAGTCCATTGTTGTGGGCACTGTATCAATCCTCTAGGAGTAAGCTAGAAGGAGGAAGACAAAGAAAAACATGTTAGGTGGTCAATAGGCCAGTACTGTAACTTTATTTTATAATTAAGGGTAGTTAGCACAAGGTTTTGAGCAGAAGAGTGACTTCATCTACATAAGAATTTAGAAGAAATGACTCTGTAGTTAGATAATGGACACAGTAGGGAAGCAAAACTCAAGCAGCAGAAATACTAGATTAAGTTCAGTTTGTGGGTTAAAGAAAAATATCCAGAAGAAAAATGATGGTGGCTTGGACTAGGGTTGTGTTAGTATATGTGAATGAAAATTGTCAAACTTTAAATACAGCTTGAAGGTAGAGCCAATAGGGTTGTTGGTGAATTTCATAAAAATCTAAGAATGATAAGGAGTGAAGATGATTCTAGAGGAAAATTGAAGCATAAAGATCAATGTCCTAGGGAGAGAAAGCCAATCCTGTCTCATATAACAATTTAGAAATTATTCAAGAGTCATAAATATATTTTTATAAACAAATGAAAGAAGCATTATCTGAATTATATCCTTTTAATTTTTATAAATGAACTTGTGATGATTTTCTTTTGTTTTTCAATTTTACTTCAGATTCACATATACAAACTGAAAGAGCCACAGTTTTCCAACTGCTGTTCTAGGCCTCAGTGAGCTGAAGTGGGTTGATATTAGGCATGTGAAATGGAAAATCATATGATTTACTTTGCCAGGATTGACACAATCAAGAAGAATGGCATTGCATTCATTGTCAAAAAGGACATTTCAAGATTTAGCTTGAAGTACAATGCTGTCTGTGATAGGATTATATCTATCTACCTTCAAGGAAATTCAATCAATACAATTATTATTCAGATTTATGTACCAACCACTAAAGCTAATGATGAAGAAATTGAAGAATTCTACCAACATCTTAAGGATGAAAATAATAAAATGTGCATTTAAGGTGCATTGATAATTTTTGGTTTTTTGAATGCAAAAGTTGGAAACAATGATGAAAAATAGTAATTGGACAATATGGTCATGGGTTGAAAGTAAACTGGAGATATAGCATGATACAATTTTGCAAGACCAACAACTTGTTCATAGCAAATATATTTTTTTCAACAACACAAATGATGGTTCTAAACATGGATTTTTCCAGATGGAATACACAGAAATTGAATAGACTACATCTGCAGGAAGAGTTGATGGAGAAGCTCACTATCAGGAACTAAACCCAGGCCAAGGGCTGACAATGGAAGAGACCACCAATTACTCTTATGTAAAGTTAGTCTAAATTGATGAAAATTAAACAAGTCCATAAGAACCAAAAGCTACCTTGAGTAATCCAACCTGAGGTTTGAAACATCTCAGGAACACATTTGATGCCCTGAACACTAATGGCAGGAGACCTGATGACACTGGGAAGACATCCTCATCATGCACGAAGAAAGCACAAGGTCATTAAAGACAGGAGTGAAAAAGGAGAGAACAAAATGGATGAAACTTGCATTGAAATGTAGATGGGCTAAGGCAAATGAAACAACGGATGTGTATTTTTGTTTTGTTTTTGTTTGTTCATATCAGGTTATATCTCAGAAGTGTTGTCATTGGAAGTCATCCTCTTGAAGCTGTACATATAACGCAGCTTTCTTTGTGTTTTGGTATTTGAAACCCAGAATTGAAGAACTTATAGGGACAGGGGTGGTGGAACAGTGGGGATGGGGTCTAATGGAGGCTTGAGAAGACAAAGTAAAATACTATCATGAAATGTGCGAAGACCTAGAGTTAGAAAATTAAAATGGAAGAACATGTGCAGCATACCTTAAACTGAAATAATTCAAGAAAAAAAATTCAAGCCTCAAGTCTAATGTTGAAAGACTCTATGGGCAAAATATTGAATGATGTAGGAAGTATCAAAAGAAAATGGAAAGAATACATAGAGTTACTGTACCCAAAAGAACTAGTTGACATTCCACTGGGTAAGGAAGTAGCACATAAACAAAACCAATGACACTGAAGGAAGAAGTTCTAGCTACACATCAAGCATTAACTTAGAACAAGGCTCCTTCAATTGATGAAACATTTCAACAAGCTGATTAAGCACTGGAAATACTTATTTGTGTATTCCAGGAGATTTGGAAAATAGCTACTTGACCAACTTACATATTTGTACCCATTCCAAAGAGAAGTGATCCACAAGGATGCTCAAATTGTAGAACAATTTCATTGATATCAATGTAAATACATTTTTGCTTAAAATCATCCAAAGTTTGCAGCAGCACATTGAGAGAGCTCAGAGTGGATTCAGGAGAGGACATGGAGCAAAGCACATCACGGCTCATGTCAGATGGATATCACCTCAAAGCAGAGAATGCCAGAAAGATGTTTACTTGTGTTCATTGACTTACAAAATATAAAAAAGTGAATAAGTGTGGATCACAAATATCAATGGATAACCTTAAGAAGAATGATAATTCCAGGACACCTCATTGTGCCCAGGAGGAACTTGTACATGTATCAAGATGCAGTTGTACAAACAGAACAAGAGACTACTGCCTGGTTTAACATCAAGAAAGGTGTGTTTGAGAGTCGTATCCTTTCACCATACTTGTCAATCTGTATGCTAATCAAATGTGTTAGGCTGTGTTGACTAGAGGAGCAAACACTGATTTGTGACCTTACCTATATGTGTAAGATTATCTTACATACATGTGTAAGTGACCTTACATATATGTGATAGAAAGAGCTTTTTATCAAGAAGTAATTACATATAAAGCAAACATCCCAGCCTAGTCCAGATTAAGTTCATAAGTCCAATACTAGTCCTTAAATCCCTCTTCAAACTCACAGTCACATGCAATGATGCAGAATACAGGAAGATCATAGGTCAGTGAGTGCAAAGTTGTATGAACCAAAGGCGGTGGTAGCATCCTGGGTCTCTTGCAATAATCAGGGTCCACCCGCAGGAAAATGAAGGCAGAGAGAGAGGAAGAGATTCCCAGGACCCTCCTTATAAGAAGACCACACCCACAAGGAGGCACCATTAGGCTGTGACCTGATTGACAGTCTAAACTCCACCCCTACTCTTTTATATACCTTCAAGTTGACATGAAATAATGTAACTACCACAGCAAGTAATCAGAAAAAATTAATTTTAAGCAGAAAAAATGTGGCATCAGGGTCAGAGGAAAGCTTATTAACAGCCTACAATATTCAGATGATGCAACTTTGTTTACTGAAAGTGAAAAGGACTCGAAGCACTTCCTGAGGAATATTTCAGCCTTCAGTTTGGATTACAACCCAAAGTAAAGAAAACCAAAATGTTCACAACTCGAACAATAGGTCATATCATGATAAATGGAGAGAGATGGAAATTGTCCATGATTTTGTCTGGTTTAGCATCACAATCAAAACTCATGGAAGCAGTAGTCAAAAGGTCAAGAGACATAGTGCATTAGGTAAATCTGCAGCACAAGACCTCTATAGAGTATTGAAAAGCAAAGAGGTTACTTTAAGGACTAACCCAAATCATGGTACTTTCAATTGCCTCATCTGCATATGGAAATTGGGTATTTAATAAGAAATACCAAAGAAGAATCCAACATTTGAATTGTGGTACTGAAAGTACCATGGACTACCAAATCCGTCTTAGAAGTACGTCTACAGTGCTCCTTAGAGGCAAGTATGGAGAGACTGTCATGGACTTTGGACAGGTTGTCAGGGGAGACCGATCCCTGGAGAAGGACATGATGCTTGGTAAAGTGGAAGGACAGCATAAAAGAGGAAGGCCCTCAACCAGATGGACTCTCACAGTGGCTGCAGCAATGGGCTCAAGCATAGGAGCAATCATTAGGATGTCTCTGGACTGAGCAGGGTTTCATCTTGTTCTGCATATGGTAGCTATGTGTTGGATCCAACTGACTGGCACCCAACGACAATAACACCTTCTCTTTAGTGATGCTCTCTCCCTCCCGCCCTCCCTCCCTTTTCTACCCTTGGTAACCCCATTTGCATGTTAAACAGTTTTTTCTTGCAAATGAGAACTGCTTTTGATATAAATAACGCAATCAGATGCTTTAAAAGTAATTCCTGCCTTATAAAATTTTTTTAAATAAAAAAAAGAAAAGAATCTGCGGAGATCCAGTCAATTCTTACTCATAGCATTTCTATGGAAACCTGCTCCATTTCTGTGGCTACAAATCTCTAATCTCTACAGAAGCAGACTCTTCTTCCTCCATGGAGCTTATCTGCCTTTATGAGCAGCTGAGTGCTTAACTCACGGCAACACCAGGGATACTTTTCTTATGTTTAATACCCCTGATAAAGCAAAAACCAACCTCATGCACTCAAGTCGATGCTGACTCATAGTGACCCTGTGAGAATTTCCGAGACTGTAACTGCTTGCAGAGTAGAAATCCCAGTCTTTCTCCTGCGGAGCTGCTGGTAGTTTTGAACTGTTGACCATGTGGATTGCAACCCACTACGCCACCAGGCCTCCAGTGTCCACTATAAAATAGATTAATTCAGGAATCCTTGTGGTGGGGTAGTTACACGTTGAGCTGGGATCCACACGCTTCACAGTTGGAAACCATCAGCAGAGCTAAAAGACAGAGCTCTCCACTCTTGCAAAGAGCTGCAGTCTCGGAAACTCACAGGGCAGTTCCACTTGGCCCTACAGGGTCTCTTTGTGTCGGAGCTGACTTGATAGCAATAAGATAAAATAGATCACATACTCTTTAGCGGATAAATGGTGAATACTTACATTTATGCCTTTCTTCATGGGAGAGACTAAGCAAAACATGTACAGTGCTTTGAACAACAGGGGGGAAAGCAATAAGATACTACAATTAAAAATATATCTCCTTGATTTTTCCAGATGATTAAGAAGTGTTTTTATTTGTTTTGTTTCTTAAACTTACCTCAGTGGACTCATGTTGTACTTGTCCTTTTGTGCGTGACTTACTTCACTTAGCATGATTTCCTCCAGGTCTTCCCATGCGGCAATGTGTTTCATGTGTTCATCGCTGCTTTTTAAGGATGTGTAGTACTCCACTGTATGTATATACCACAGTTTCTTGATCCCTTTGTCTGTTGATGGAAATTTGAGTTGTTTCTAAATCCTTGCAATTGTGGACAATGCCGTGATGAACACTGGAGCACAGATATCTGGCCATGGTTTGTTTCTTGCCTCTTCTGGGTATATGCCCAGTAGGGGGAATGCAGGGTGGTATGGTAGCTCAATTTCTGTCTATTTTAGATATTGCCAAATTGATTTCCACAATGGCTGTACATATCTACAAGTCCACCAGCGGTGGACGAGAGCTCATATCTCCCCGCAGCCCCTCCAACACTTGTTACTTTCTGATTTTTTGAATTGGGTTATCTTTGAGGGTGTTATATGGTATCTCATAATTGTTTTAATTTGCATTTCTCTTATGGCTAATGATCAGGAACATTTTCTCATATGTTTACTGGCCATTTGGATTTATGCCCCTGTGAAACTTCTGTTCAGGTCCTTTGCCCACCTCCTTAGTGGGAAGTTAGTTTTTTTTCTTATTGCAAGCTTGCAAAGTACTGTAGATTTTATTAATAAGGCCTTTGATTGATGTGCTATTGGAAAAGCTACTATATGCATACATCCCTGTGGTGAGGTCCAGCAATTATGGTAGGGGCCACACCCAATCCAGGGATAAGGCATCCAACGAAATAAGAGGGGGAAAGACAGAAAGGGATAAAAGACATGGGTAGGTGGGGAGCAGGGCACTAAATGACCCAAGAAGAGAGTAAGAGAGGGAGAGAGACCAGGAGAGGGAGAGAGAGAGACCAGGCTTCAACCTGACACACCAAGATGTGAATACAACATATCAGCATGTACCAGGGAACCAATAGAGAGGTCTGCAGGGTGGTCCCAATCCCAACTACATGGACACCCCAAGCCCCTCTCAGAAGAATGCACTTCAGAGGACAGCACTGGGGCTACAGCTTGAGGAGAGGGGCGCATCGGATTCGAGCACATGGGAGAAATAAAAAGGGATGGAGCAGGAGGAGAGGACATCCTGGCCCACCAAGCCCTGAGGACTATGTTTCTTCTTAGAGCAGACAATGCTCGGGGAGGACCGTAGGGCTGGCCCCACCACTGGACATGTTGCCCTCACTGAACCATGGCACTGTAGGTGACTGCACTGGAGACTCAGTGCAGGAATAGTGCACGGTCTGGCCCTATCACTGCTAGGCTGAGGCACTGGGGGCATGAAGCAGAGCAGCAGGGGAGCAGAATGATGAACCCCCCAGGGAATACTAAAAATAGACTATGTAGACACAGTGTGGCACCCCATCAGACTTGACTAGAAAACACTCATAAAGGACAACAAATTGACCTTGAACTATATAGGTTTTTCCATTTTTGTCAATGGCTTTCTTTTTGTTATTATCATTTTGTTTTTGGTTGTTGTTATTGTTTTGTTGTTCTTGACTTCCTTTGTTGTTGTATTTGGCTTTGCCAGCTTTTTGCACTTATTAATGTAGCTGCAGGTCTAGCTAGATAAGATAGGTGGCATAAATAATTCAGAGATGAAAAAGAATGGGACTAATGTTTCTGGGAGGATACGCGAGAAGGGGGTCTGGGAGAAAGGAAGGGTGGGTAACCAACCCAGGGACAAGGGAACAATAATCAATAGAAGGAAGGTTATAGAATGCCTTGTGGGGCTTAATCAAGGGCAATGTAGCAGCAAGGAATTACTAAACCTGAATGAAGGCTGAACATGATGATGGGACATGAGGAAAGTAAAAGGAAATAGAGGAAAGAAACAGAGGCAATGGACATTTATAGAGGCCTAAATACAGGCATGTACATATGTAAATGCATATCTAATGAGAGGGGAATAGAACTATGTACTCATATCTTTGTGTTAAGAATTAAGGTGGCAGATGGACATTGGGCCTCAGCTCAAGTACTCCTTTAACACAAGAACACTTTGTTCTAACATTCCGGCATTCTTGATGCTCACCTTTCTGACACCTTTGAAGACAAAATGAGTGCATAAGCAAATGTGAAGAAAGCTGATGGTGCCCGGCTATTAAAAGATAAAACATCTGGGGTCTTAAAGCTTGAAGATAAACAAACAACCATCTACCTCAGAAGGAACAAAGTCCACATGGAAGAACCATACCAGCCTGTGTGATCATAGGTGTCAATGGGTTCAAGTATCAGGCATCTAAGACCCAGAACAAATCCATACCCAAGGTTAATTGGGTGGGGGTGAGGTCGAGTAGGGCAGCGGGTGAGGGGAGGCATGGAGTGGAAACCCAGTGCCCATCTGTAGACAATTGGACATCCCCTCACAAGAGGGGTCACAGGGAGGAGATGAGCTAGTCAGGGTGCAAACACACAACTTTTCTTTAGCTGTTTGATGCTTCCTTCACCCGCTATCATGACCTCAATTCTACCTTACAAATTGAATTAGACTGGAGCATGCACGCTACTACAGATAAGCGCCTGTAGCACAGGGAATCCAGGATAGATAAATTCCTCAAGACCAACAAGTAACAGAAAAATGGGTGAGGGGCAACCGAGGGTGATGTAAGATATGGAAATAATAATCTATAATTTATCAAGTGTTTGTGAGGGCGAGAGGGCCAGGGAGGAGGGGGAAGAAATGGGGAGCTGATATCAGGGACTCAAGAAGGTAGAGAATGCTTTGAAAATGATGATGGCGGCGGCATATGTGTAAAGGTGCTTGACACACTGGATGTATGTATGGCTAGTGATGAGATGTAAGAGCACCCCCCCCCCAAATAAAGTATTTTTTAAAAGGAGTGGTTTGATTAATGTCTTCTTTTAGATCTCAAGGTTCTTGAATATAGCTAAATTCACAACAAATAACAGACCTACTGTAAATTTAGGATGCTACTTACAGCATTGTAGGGTTGGAAGAAGCTTTATTAACAACTTTCAATATGCAGATGACACAATCTTGCTTGCTGCAAATGAGGAGAACTTGAGGCCCTTGCTGATGACAATGAAGGGGAGCAGCCTTCAGTGTGGATTACATCTCAATGCAAAGAAAACCAAAATCCTCAAAACTGAACCAGTAGGTAACAGCATGGTAAGAGAAGGAAAGATAAAAGCTAGTAAGGATTTCAACTTTCTTAGATTCAGAATAAATGCCCACGGAAGCAGCAGTCAGGACATCAAACAAGGCATTGCATTGAGTAACACTGCTGTGCAAGACCTCCTTGTTCAAAAGCAAGGATGTTCCTTTGAGGACTAAAGTGCGCCTGACCAACGCTTTTTCATTTTCTTGAGAAAGTTGGACACTGAATAAGGAACAGCAAAGAAGAACTAATGCACATGAATTATGCTGCTGGTGAGGGATTTGTAAAGAACTGTACTGTTGTTAGGTACCATGGATTCGGTTCCACCCCGCAGCGACCCTGTGCACAAGAGAACACAATAGTGTTCAGTCCTGAGTAATCCCCCCGATTATTCCTTTGCAGCCACCTATTACAGCCACTCTGTCAAGCCACCGTGTGAGGACTTGGAAGTTCTTCATCAGCTTGTTGAAACATTTCAGTTAGTGGCCCATCAATTCCTAGAGCCTTGTTTTTGGCTGTTTTCAGTGCTCTTTCAGTGCAGATTGAATCCTTGTATCAGTGCCATTGATTCTTGTTCATAAGCTTCATCCTGAAACGATGGAATGTTGACTACTTTTTGGTACAGTGACTATGTATTCGTTCCATCTACTTTTGATGCTTCCTTCATTGAATCTTCCAAGATTTCAACTTAAGGCTTGAATTTTTTCAGTTTAAGATATGCGGAGTGTGTTCCTCCTTTTTGTTTTCTAACTCTAGGTCAACAAGATGGATTGCCACAGTGACGGCAACCATGGGCTTACACCTCGCAACAAGGTAAAGTTAGCACTGGATGGGGCAGCGATTTGTTCCATTGTACTCAGTGGTCGACGTCCAGCGGATCTTGTCAACTTCTGTCGCTCCTCACCCTGAGCATTTTCTCATTTTTAATTGAAATGTTTATATGTTTCGTTTCTATGAGTTTTCACTTTGTCACTTAATGATTCCTATTCCTATAACATTAGAACCCCACTTTATTTCCATAACTCTATTTTATAATTATGCATTTATATTTCATGACAATCAACTGCCCTCACACAGACATTAAATATAAATTAAAATCAATAGAATACACATAGTTTATGGTGTGCATTTTCATAATCTATGTCTTCTTCATCTATGCACACACAGATCACAGAAAGGGAGAAATTGAATATTTGTTAAATGAATGAGTTAAAACACTGCCTTACCCTAAGATAAATCTCTGTGCGCTAGACTATAATTCCTAAAATTATATTCAACTGGTAGTGGAAAAAGAAAATTTTCTCAATTTCCCCCTTTCTTATCGTGGAATTTACATATACACATTTTCATCACTTGCCCCGTAGCACACATTTGTCTTCATTTGAAATCCCCATTGTAAGACTATGCAGTGTGGCAATTGGGACAGACTTGGTGTCTATTATTTTCAAATGATGAGGCATTTAAATTGTATTGGTATTTCAGCTTGGTGATGTGTATTTATAAAGTAACTTCAGGAGAATAAGAAAGCAGAAATCTACAGTGTCCATACCAGGGGAAAAAATTATTCAAGTGTAATTATTCAGTAAACCTCGCAGCAAAATGCTTCTGTAATTAGTTATGGACTCATTCACATTTCTTCCATTTATCAAAAAAATAGGACTTGAAGTAGATGCTAGTTTTCAGTCTTGAGAAACTAACAGAACTTTTCCCGGAAAGCAGCAGAGAAGAGAATCACATACCTTGTTTCCAGTACGCACTCGGCTGCGGATGAGATGCATGGTTATTACGCTGCATTGGGAGCTCCAGGAAACGCGAAAGCAGCTAACTTGACGGTGCTCCTCAGGGCTATAGGCAGGTTCCAGTAGAGTCGAGTCCAAAAACAGCACCACAGTGATGGCTGAGATTAGTTGTAGACATGTCATGCACCCTTCCAAGCATTTTGCTTTTCACATGCAATTTCATTTGAATCTCATAGCAATGGTACATGTAAAGTATGATATCCACCGTAGAGATCAGGAAACTGGAGCTAAGAGAGGTTAAAGAACTTGAACCGGGTTGCACAGGTGACAGGCCTTGCACACAAACCAGTGCAGCCCATTTGCAGTCCATACATAATTACTACTTTCAGCTTGTGGAATAAGCGCACGGGTATGCTTTCTGATAGGAAACGGCAACTTTCTGCATTCGATCCACTGTGGGATGGATGCAAATCCACCTTTCCCAAACCAGAGTGTCTGCAATCTGTCGCAAAGATAAAGCAGGAGGCTTTGCCTCTTGCTTTTTAAACCTCAGGTAAGTCCTCTTTCTCTCACACTTCACCTCTTGTTCTTCACAGCTCAGTACTAATCATTAGCCCATAATGCAGTGTAGAATTGCCAACCCCATCCCGATGATGTAGTTATTTCCAATTGGCACTTGGGAGCAGGGAGGATAGAAGGCATTACTCATAGCCAAGAGTACAGATGTTTCTAATTGCTTTCCATTACCAAGAATAACAGCTGTTTACATCTATCAGCAAATAATTCACAAGAGCTCCAGACTATTAAGATAACACACCCCACCTGGTCACCATCACAAGTTGTCAAGGCCAAGACAGAGGCTGCCAGAATCCCCTTCTGCATCTCTGTTCATCAACTGACAGCATGTGTCACCTTCAGATATCCTTATGCTACCCCGCAAGCTCTGGCTTCTTGGTGGCCTGACACATCAAATGGACATATGGATTCTTCATGGTTTTGCAGTAAACGTGTTATGGTTATCTTGCAGCCAAAGGCAGCTGACATGGAGGAGCAAGGGATTTGCAAAGAGCCCGATGAAAGGATTTCTGCACTATTTTTTTCCAGGAAGAAGTGTTCTGCTCAGAGGAGTTTTGCAGCTGCAATGTGTTTTACTCCTTTAATGCACCAACAAATTTCAATGGGCGATAGATTATGCAGTTCAATAGCATCCCTGGGACCTGATCACATGCTTGAATATAATCCCCCAAATGGACAGACAATGTTAGCAGTTCAGTGAACTTTATTACATAATTTAACAGGTCACAAAAGAATACAATTATTACAACACATCATAGATGCTGGAGCTTAAAAGACCAACTGTACCTACTTGCCAATGGAAAACTGATCCCACGGCTTAATATTTTTTCTGCCTGAAGGGACTCCAGCCATTGGTCTCTTCCTTTCTCCTACAGAGACCTTGCCAGAGCCAAGGACAAATTTCTGTGTTCCAGTTTCCTCTAATTTAGCCTCAAATTGTCTGTCCACACATTCCGACAGATAAGTTTTTAGCAAAAGATATTTTGTCTATAAAAATATATGGCACCATGTGTTTAAATCTACATGCCTGTCTGCAATGTTGTATGAAGCTAAGCCAGGTTTCCCTTTTCTGCTTGTAGTAACAGTGCTCCAGAGCATTCACCATCAATCCCTCCTTTTTCATGCTTGTGCAACATTCTACCATCAAAGACAGAGTCCTTTGAATCTCAATTGAACTGTGATTGCTTGGATCAAAAAACTATCTCAGAGTGCTCTTTGGCAATGCTTGGCTTAAGTCTTTTAAAAACTGGCATTCTCTGTTTTCTGGCTTTTGGAGCTCTGCCGTTAAGGGATGCCGGGTGCTATATAACCACTCTTAATCCCAGCACTTCCCCACTCAGAGGAAACCCAAGAGAGGCACATGGAGAAAACATTATAGCAGCCCACCTGCAGCTGTGTCACCTCAGATCAGGTGCCAGATGTGTAAGAGAAGAGGGTCCCAGCTATCCATTTCTCACTGTTCAAACCATCCCCCTGAAGCTTCAGATATCATGGAAAGAAAAGAAGACAGCCTGTCCTAGAGATTTTTCTTCCTTTGTTATTACTACGAATGCAACCTTTATACTAGTTATAACTTATGGATGGGCATTACAATAATGATAATGGGAAAAATCACATTAAGGGTAGGATTGCACAGCCAATCATTGTCCTAGACTTACTGACACATAGTCATGAGCCTAATAGAATGTTGTGGGATTTTGTTGTAACACAACAATTGGTAACTATAACCTGGCCCCTGCCCTGCTTTTTACAAATGTTTCTCACTTCCTTAACATCACTCCCTAATGCTGATTACACAACTCCCAAGAGTCTTTCCCTTAGACTCTAACCAACAGGAACAGAAAGAAAAAGAGAAAGGTAAATACTCTTAATCCATCTTGCTCCTCCTCTTGTCCTCTAATCCATCCCTCATCCCACTGGCAAAGAAGTAGCTTTTATGATGTAGCTTTGCCACAAAATAAGCCAGCATGCATTTCAAGACTCTGCTGCTGCACAGGATGGCAATTCAAATTTCTGTACTTACTTTTCCTCATCTAAATATATACCCAACAGTCTGGTTTGAATTATAATAAAGCCATCACTTCCTTCCAGGAAATTTGGTTCTTTTAATAGAAATCCAGCAAGTTTGGAAGCTGTACAAATTCTCTTTTCATAACACCAGAGATAAATCTGTAGATGCTATTTGAAAACGTACCAGTTCTGAGATACCTTAAAAGAGGGCTTGCATTACTTTCAAATCTTGGTTTTAAAATCAAGTCTTATTTGTGCACACCACACATGAGGATGCTTCAAAAAGTTTATAGCAAAATTTCATTATCAACTCAATTTTGTCGCAAAATTGTGCATGTTTGCATGTGAAAATGCATTTTGGTGTATATGTGTAACTATGTATATATTTAAATGAACAGCTAAAATAAGTGTGTGCACCTGCAAGCATGTATATATTTAAGTGAATCATTATTACATAAATGTATAGCAATCTCTGTGCCACGTTACATGAAAATAGTACATGAAGAGAGAGTAGTACTACATTAGAATAGAGTGAGTCTGGATGAGCTCACCAGGACTCTAACAACAGCTACCCCTGAGATCTGGGAGACTGACAATGTATCATGAGTTGTCATTCACTTCTAAAGCTTAGTATTTTAACGGAGCCTTGTATATTGATTAAATATGATTTAAATAAATATATACAGACTAATTGATATTTACAACATTTATTAGTAAAAAATGTCAAGTTTCAATACGTATTTTCTAAAGCTCACCCACTCACTGGAACATGCGGGACCCCATACGACAGCGGGACTACCCGTGTGGGCTTCCAAGACTGAGTCTTACAGGGGGAGAAAGTCTCGTCTTTCTCCCACAGAGCAGCTGGTGGTTCCTAACTGTTGACCTTGTGGTTAGCAGTTTATTTTAGTCCAATGTTGTTTCATATTAGGAAGAAGCTAATTGGTCTCTCTGCATAATATCTTTAAACCCAACCCAAACTCATTCCCATGGAGTTAACTTGACAAAGAGGGACCTTTAGGTTAGCAACCAACACGTAACTAACTGCACTCCCTTTATGGATGTTAAAGTACCAATATTAGCTCATTCCGAGTTAAAGGAAATATTTTCTTTAACTGGACTCTGCCATTTAACAATGGCAGAAGTTTTCTTAATCTATCAAAATTCATAACATGTTATACGTTAAATAAAAATGTTCCATTTTCCTTTTTTACAAAAATGTAAAGATCAATAGTTCTACAAAAGGAAAAATTCATGAGAATAATGTAAATCTTTATGAATATAGCTCAAGGTGGAAGAAGCAAATATACCTGATGGAACTCTTTGATCCTACATTGAGAGATGCTCATACAAGATGTATAATCATTTACGTTTCCTTTGGAAATTACAAACTGTCTCCAATTACTTGCATTACAGTGAAACCACAGCCATCATTCACGGCCGGTCCAATCACAGGAATACAATAAAAAACTCCCCTAAGGGACAATCTTGGATAAACTTACAAAGCAGGACAAAGTCTGGCCATGAATCTCCTTCCTTTCCATTCACTTTCTCATAACTTTCTCCCAATCCTTCATCCACACTAACACCCCAAACCAAACCAGCTGCTAACTAGTCGATACCAACTCAACGTGACCCTCCATAGCATTTTTGAGGCTATAAACATTTACTGCCCCATCTCTCTCCTATGGAGCAGCTGGCGGGCTTGAACTGCCCATTTGTGGTTAGCAATCAAACACTTAACCTAAGAGTGCTGCCCAGGCTCCTTCCATCACAGGAAATTGATTTTCTTTTCAAGATTTAATGGGATAAGAAATTTAATTTCTGTCATGAACTTTAAAATGTGGAATGTCCTAGTCCCTGAAATTATGTCCAAGTTTTATGCAAATAGCACGCACATTGCATGGTTGTGCTAACTAGGCAACCTCCATGTGTTATTACCATAAGTATTCTACACCATAAGTACTCTATTCCATTTGTTGATTTAAATTATTTTGAATTTTTTAATTCAACTATTGAATCAAGAGCAATCACAAATCCATTTTGTTTACTCTTCCAATTAAGTCAGAATCAGAAGAAAATTGTAGCAATTATGTAAGTGTAATTGACTCAAGGTTCTTCCTGATAGCTACTCAGTGTCATTTATTCCTGTGTAGACTTCCCTTTGTTTATGTTTCCAATTGATAGTGTGTGATTTATAGAAAGACTTCCAGGTTTTCTATGAAATTTCCAGTGTAAATTAATAGAAGCAAATATAGTTTCAATAATTTCTTTTTTCAATGACCATGGTCTATACTTTTATCAGGAAAAATGTGATCAAAAGCAACATTTTCAATGAGGCTGAGTGAGGCAGAAATTCACTTCTAGAACCCAGGAATATGAGGTACCTTCAGAAACATGTGTGGGATCAAAACAAAAAGAAAATTTCTGGGAACTTTTTGAAGCCTCAATGCACATACAGGTTTACAGAGAATATGAGTGGAGACCCCCCAAAAAACTGGACTTGTGCTGGGTGGAGTACAGCTTTCATAGGACACATCTTCCCCTCTAGGTGAACATCCAGACCTTGCTTTTAGCTAGTGCACCCAGTGGCGTCCCTTGGGTAGGTTCTCTCTGGTCACAGAGAATTTTTTCATGAAAGCAGTTTCGCCCGAACCTTGTTTTTTGGTGATGGCCAATTTAGGAGAATCGCATGTAGCTGTGAAAGCCAGTTTCCTGTGCAGAAAATTGCTGCAGATACTGTTGTGATGTTGAACACAACTCACAAGGCAGCACTATGGGAAAAACTCAAGTGTATGAGCAGTTTTCTCATTTCAAAAAGATGAAATGTCGATTGATGACAAACCCCATTCTGGACATCCATCAACTTCCCTAACAGGGGAAAATGTTGCCTCGTAGTGCATTTGGAGTTTATTCCACCAGGTCAGACTGTTAATCAAGCTTTCTACTTAGAGGTTCTGAAAAGATTGCAAAACAGTGTACAACTAAAAAGGCTGGATTTGTGGCAGACAGCAGACTGTTTTTGCCACCACAATAATGTAGCCATCTCAGTCACCAATTTTTGCATGCCTTTCTTGTCTGATGCACCTTACTCACCTGACCTCGCTCTGTGAAACTTCTTTTTCTTTCTTTTTTGTAAAAATCATTTTATTGTGGGTTCATACTACTCTTATCATAATCCATACATTCGTCCATTGCATGCCAAGCACATTTGTACATTTGTTGCTCTCATCATTCTCAAAACATTTGCTTTTTTACTTGAGCCCATGGTATCAGCTCCTCAATTTTTCCCATTCCTCCGCACTCCCTCCTCCCCCATGAACCCTTGATAATTTATAAATTGTTTTTATTTTGTCATATCTTACACTGTCCGATGTCTCCCTTCATCCACTTTTCTGTTGTCCATCCCCCAAGGAGGAGGCTATATGTAGATCCTTATAATCGGTTCCCCCTCTCTACCTTTTTCTTTCTGCAAATGAAGAGGTACATGAAAGGACAGTGATTGGACCACATAAATGAGGTGAAGAAAAAAATGAAGGAGGTGCTGTCAGCCATCCAAACAGATGAGTTTGAAAAATGTTTCCAAGAATGGAATCACAGATTTGACAAATGTAATGGAAAGTACTTTTAAGGTGATAAGGTTGTTTTGTTAAAAAAAATAATAATGCATAGCTTTGAAAATATTTTCCAGTTTTTTGGGGGGCGTCCCCTCACATTTCTTTATGTGTGTTTATATGTGCTATGAATACATCCATGACTATATTAGGTCATATGGAGACAGAGTTATGAAGAAACTGTCTTAGCCATAATAAGATACCATGAAAAAATAAGTTACTAAGCCTGGGACTCAAAATCACAGTGTTGGAGGACATCAAAGTCAATCCACAAAATTCATCCTCTACCATCCTTCTTTGTTCAATAATTACTGGAGTTGTAAAAACTTGGGAGTGATCAATATCATGCAACTATTGGTCTCCTTCCTGTCTGAACTGAAGAGGAGCAAAGAAAATCAAAGATACATAGAAAGAACTAGTCCACAGGACTAAAGGACCACTTGAGCTCCAGTCTCAACATTCCTGTGACCCGAAGAACTAGATGGTCCATGGCTACCTATGCCAACTCCTCTCAAAGGAATCACAGTGGAAGGTTCTAGATAGAATGGGCGAAAACGTGAGACAAAACTCAAAGCCATATATATGTATACCAGGATTGCTGGTCTGATAGGAACTAGTGGAACTTCTGAGACTGTGGTCCTTATAGATATCCTTTAAGGTTGGACCTGAACTCGCCCCTTTGACTTAGCATTCAGCCAAACAATAAACAAGCTTATAGCTGGGGGGGAGGGGGTCAGGAAACACCAGGGAGTCATGCATCCTTTAGAAAACTAACTAAAAGGAGAACAAAAGGCTAGCCTTTACTCAGGGATAAACTTCAAAGGCAGAAGGTATATGAAAGAAAGACAAATGGAAATTCAGGGAAGAAGTGGGGGAAAAGTTGTTACACTCTGGGTATTGCAATCAATGAAACAAAATAGTGATGAATTGCTTAATGGAAAATAAATTTTCTCTGTGAACATTAACCCAAATCGAATTAAAACGTTTTTTTAAATAAAAAAGAAATTTACTTTGTTAACTGTGATGAGACCTGAAGATATATGCAGACATGCAGAATTATTACCTAAGTTTATCATTTCTCTGTGTTATATGTGTACACATGTTGCTTACATGTGCATGCATGCTATGTGTGGAAAAATATGGTATGTGTTACAGCTTAGTCTACTGATATTTGATATCATTCTGAATTTGTGTTACATATTTTACTATTTCCCATTTTGAAACCACTAAAGACTCACAAAAAGTTTCAAAAATAGTGCAGAGTCCCTTAAATCATTTATTCAGATTCTTCAATGTCCACAGATTTTGAAATTTTCCTTTTACATTGTCCATGCTAAAATACCAGGAGATGTATTCTTAATAAACATGACAATGTTGCTCTCACATTTGTCTTCAAGGGCTGCAGGAACACAGCTAATTATTAATTAGATTGCAAGTAGAATGATGCTAATATAGTCCTGGTGAACATACTTGTTTCCAGACTGGCATGATATGGCATGCAAGTTGGCATACAGTGTTATGTGAACATATGGCAGGCAGAAGCTGCTGTTTCCTCCTAGGAAACAGCAACGGAAACGTCAGTTCCCACAGTATTGAAGACACACACCCCAAAACTCTTCAGTGCTGTTGAGGGCTTAGTGCACATGCCATTTCCCAGTCATTGGGATGGGGAGAAAAACTCTACACGTGGTGTCATGCCAGCAACCATGATAACGGTGTGTGTCTTCCCAAGAAGAGGAAGACACACAACCAGAAGTGCTCACTGAAGCTGCTGTGTCAACACAGTGTCTCTGTGATTAACAGGAGCAATAAGATTTTATCATAAGGAAATATCGACCTGGAAATAACTCGCCATTAAATAGCATAATCTACTGTTTCTAAGCAAGTATGTTTAAAGCTAAAAGGAGGTGTAGAGATCTACCTCTCTTATTTTCGCAGCTAACAAAATAGAAGGATTCTATATGATATCTCTGGGTAGTAAAAGTTTGAGTGTGGATATGCAAGAGGTGCAGATTTTCCGGAGTTACTATTGTTAAAGCAATTCACCCTTTATTACTAGTCTCTCCTTAACTATAGTAATCTGTGCTCTCTGGAAAGTGATTCAAGTTTTACCTGAATCTCTACTATGGAAATTCATTTTCTTAATTGTGTTCTCTGTGGTAGTAAAGCATATTTATTGAGCAAAAAAGCTGCACTTTTTGAGAGACTATTATTATGGGCTTTCAAACTTCCCTTGGTCAAACTACATAAAGTAGTTGCTTCAGGTAAAGTTTGGGCTATAGGTCTATGTTCTTCATTATTTATATTTTTATCTGCTGTCGGTTATTTGTTTGAAATTATAATCTTATAGCATGACTGAATTTTTTACATTCCCCAACTTCAACCACATAAATGCATTTCCCCCAAACATATATATATATATTTTGTTTTCCAATGGGTTTCTAGTTAAAAAAAAAGTCTGGGTTTCATGAATTTGTAGTACACAGTATTAACAAATCTTTAATGATTTAATAGAATAATTCTTCACCAAGGGCGAAATCTCAACTACATTGTAATAAATAAATTCTTTCCATTCTCTTGCTTCCTAAATCTCCTCCTCCTAAAGGAAGTGGCACAGAATTAAAACTCATAGCACTAGTTATCGGCAGAGATTTGCGGGCACCTCGATCTAAACTAAGGTGGGGATATTTCGTTGCTTTGCTTTGTTTTTCATTTCGACAAAGCCTGAACTGCAAACCTGTCAAGAAAACCGTCTGCAGGAGCTTTGCTTCTGGCCACCTAAGTTAGTCACTGCTGGGGAGACCAACACACCAACCTTCAAGAGAGCATGAGACCACTGGTGTGGGGTCTAGCAATGCCATCATGCTGAGGTGTAAAATCTGAACAATCCCTGCAAATGAAAAGCCAGGTTTCTTTTGTCTCCCTGCAGGCAATCCTGTGAGTATTTGCTTTTTATTGCTATGGTTGTTTTCATTACTGGATGTTTCTGTCTACTGTGTTTTTCTAGCAGGAAGTGAGTCCTCATCAGGATGCCTGCCAGGCAGAGCAGAATGCCATTATGAGGAGAGCTGTGGCTGCTGAGAGCGAGCTGCCACCATCTCGGGGAATTGATCTCTGCAAGTGCTGATCATAATGGACTCCTTCACTAAACGACTCTGGATGAGCGGGATTTTGACAAAGGCACTGGAAGTCCCGCCCTCTGTTATAAAACGGAATGCCTGTGTAAGGAATGCTAAGGAGAAGTGGGGATGTGAAGGTAAGGGGAGGAGAGAGTCAAGTCTTATTGATATCGACAACCACCCTGGGGCAGGGCGGTACAGGTACCTGAACTTGTCCTGAGTTTCCTTAACAGGTAACAGCCCCAACCTTAGACTGAACAAAATGCAAGCGAATGAAAATCTTATTATAAAGGTTTTAGTCACAAGTCTAGAGGGGAGAAGCAAGCAATTAGCAAATACATAATTGTACAATAGTTGGGTTAAAAGAACGAAGATAAACAAAACACGGTAAGGAACTCATAAGTAGTCTGAGTACTGTTTGGGCAAGCTTGGGCTGATGAGTTGAAATGGTGGAACACCTGATGAAATGAGAGGAAATCATCAATACAAGTCCTTGAGACAGAAGTGCAGTGCTGTCAAGAACAAGAGCAGAATGTCTCTGTGAGCAACAAGGAGTAAGCTGGAGGGAGAAAGGCAGAGAAGAATATGTTAGCTAGTCAATAGGCCAGAACAGTGATTTAATTTTTTCTAAGTAAGAAGGGTAGTCAGTACAGGGTTCTGAGCAGAAGACTGATGTCATCTACTTCAGGTTTCTAAGACACAACTCTGGAGTTCTATAGAGTACAGAGAGTAGAGGAGTAGGCTCAAGTACAGAAGAGAGATCACCTTGGATTGGACTGGTACTGTGTTAGTGTATGTGCATGAAAATCATCCAACTTGAAATAAAGCAAAGAGGATTTGTTAGTGAATTGGATATAAAGACTAAGAAATGAAAAGGAGATGACTCTAGATATTTATATTCAAGTAATGGAAAGGATAATGGTGTTATCATTTCCTGAGATGTAGATGAGGGGAGGAAAGGGTTTGGTTCTTAATTTTAAACCATTAAGAAATTTATTGCAGATATTTTAAGTTTGAAATGCTAAAAAAAGAAATGAATAGGCAATTTGATATGGAATTCAGAGGAGAAAGAAGTTAGTACTAGAGTCACATAAGGATGTTGCTAGTTGTCGTCCAATCAGTTCCAACTCTTAGCGACCGTAGGCACAGTAGAATGAAACACTGTCTGGTCTTGTACTCTCATCACCATAATTGTTATAGTTGAGCCTATTGTCCCAGCCACTGTGTCAACTCATTTCCTTGCAGTCTGCCTCTTTTTTGCTGACCATCTACTTTACCAAGCATGATGTCCTTTTACACAAACTAGTCTCTCCCCATAACATGTCCAAAGTACATGAGGCAAAGTGTTGCCATTCTCGACTCAAAGGGGGATTGTGACTGCCCAAGACAGTTTTTTTTTTTGCTATTCTAGTTGTCCACTGTATTTTCAATATTCCTTGCCAGCACCAGTATTCAATCAATTTTCATTACGCATCAATTTTCTATGGTCTTCCTTATCTACTGTCTACCTTTCACGTCTATGGGAGACTATGTGATGGTGTGAGTTATGCATACCTTAGTTTTCAAATTGACTTCATTTTTTGTGGGTTTTGTTGGTGTGTGTGATAGTTGGATGATTTTAGGTCAACCGGACACTCCTGACTAGGGGTGGAGTGAAATCTGTCAATCAAGTGGTAGCCTGAGGACAACACTTTCAGGGTGTGGCCTTTTGTCTAAGAGTGAGGGATTCTAGCAACTGCTTGTCTCTGCCCTGTTACCTTCCTGCTTGCTGGGACTCTGATGCTAGCATGAGAGCTGTCAGCACCCTGCCATGTTTCCACTGATTTTGGATCCACATGACTCTAGTCACTGACCTGTGATCTTCCTGCTTCCTGATTCACCATTCTGCATCTTCAACATGTGGCCACATGAGTCTAATGACAGTCTTATGGGCTAGCAACAGACTTAGGGACTTGAGTTGGACCAAGCTGTGATGCCTTCTTGATATATAATTCTTGTACAGAGATGAGTGTCACTGGATTTATTTCTCTAGACAACCTGGCCTAACGTATTGTTCTTCAACATTTCAAAGAGGTCTTGGTAGCATATTCACCCAATTAAATATGTTATTTGATTTCTTGACTTCTGCATACATGAATAATGATTTATATTCAAGCAATATTAAAACCTTGACAACTTCAAATTTATCTGTTTATTGTGATCTTAATTATCGGTCCAATTGAGGGGATTTGGGTTTTCTTGACATTGAGTCACAATCAATAATAAAGGCTATAGACCTTGACCTTCACCCACAGTTCTTCCAGTCCTCCTCACTTTCAGCCAAGGTCTGTCTTATCAGATGTGAAATCCCTAGATCCATGTCTTTTTCTGAATCCACCTTGAGTTTCTGGCAGCAGCTTCCTGTAGATGTGCTTCTGTGACCATTGTTGAATTGTGGTCAACTAAATTTTACTTGCATGTGATATTAATGCTATTGTTTGATAAATTTCTAATTCTTTGGAGTCACCTTTTATTAGAATGGCACACATCTTTATCTCTTCCAGTTAGTTGACCAGGTAGCTATTTTCCAAGTTTCTTGGAATAAATGGGTGAGTGTTTCGGGTGCTTCATCGGGTTGCTGAAATATTTTAATTGATGTTCTATCAATTCCCAGAGCCTTGTTTGAGGTTAAAGCCTTCAGTGCACCTTGGACTTCTCCCTTCAGTATCATTGGATTTTGATTATATGCTACCTCTTGAAATGGTGTGATGTTGCCTAGTTCTTTTTGGTATCATGACTCTGTATATTTCTCACATCTTCAGTCAATGCTTTCTGTACCATTCAATATATTGTCCATAGAATATTACAATTCAATACTTGAACTTTTTCAGTTCTTTCACCTTGACATATACTGAGCATGGTCTTCATTTCTGGCTTTCTATCGCTGTGGCTTTGCAATTTCATTATAATACTTTGTCTTTTAGAGCTTCCCTTTGAAGTCTACTATTCAACTCTTTTGCTCCATTTCTTCCCTTTGCTGTAACTACTATCCTCACATAAAGGCACTTGTTATGGTCTCTTCTGGTATCACCTTGATCTTTTCTCCTTTTTTATATTTTAATGATTTTTTTTGCTTTCTTCATATATGATGTCCTGATGTTATCTCACAACTCATTAGATCCTCTGCAATTTGTGCTTAATACATTAAATCTGTTCTTTATATGTTCTTGAAATTCAGGTGGGATATACTCAAGATTATATTCTGGCTCTTGTAAACTTGTTTCAACTTTCTTCAACTTCAGCTTGAACTTACATATAGATAATTGTTGGTCTGTTCTACAGTCGTCCCCTATTCTCATTTTGGCTGCTAATATTTAATATTTCATCATATCTTCCTATAACTGTAGTCAATTGGGTTCTGTGTATTCCATATGGAAAGGTCCATGTGTATTCAGTTATCATTTATGTCTTTTCAAAAGTATTTGCAGCGAAGTCATTCTTGAAGAATTATATCACACGACCTATGACTTTATTTCCATCACTGGAGGTCATATTTTCCAAGTAATTTTTCCTTCCTCTCTTTCCAACTTTCAAATTCTCATCACCATTAATTATCAGTGAATCTTGATTGCATACTCTATCAACTCCAGAATGAAGAACAAATAGAAGTCTTTGATTTCTGCACCACCAAACTTGGTGGTTGGTGCATAAATTTGAACACTAATTATGTTGACTTCCTTGTACATCTTCAGTGACATCTACACTATTATCGACAGCTCTGAACTTTGAGATGAATCTTCAAAAGCCCCATTGACAACGAATGTGGCACTATTCCTCTTTAAACCATAGCTAATCATCTGACATTCTGGTTCATAATGGCCCATACCAATAAATTTCACCTCATTAATGTCTAGAATCCACCGTAAATCTGTCAGTCTGTTGTACTGCGATGGCTTCAATGATGTTGTGATGCTGCAAGCGACGTCACTTGCATTTCAAGCACAAGAAGGGCCAACCAAAGTGAACAACTTTCAGTAGAATTTCCAAACTAAGAATGGACTGTGAAGAATGAATTGGCTATCCACTTCAGAGGAATTTTCAACTGAAAATATTAAGGATAACAGCAGAACATTTAAAAATACTTGAACCTTATTACTAGTCGTAGAACATTGCCAGAAGATGAGTCCCTCAGGTCAGAGGAACTGTAAATATGGCTCAAGTAGATCTACTTTTGAGAATAGAAGTGACCATAATGGCATGGATGGAGTATCCTTTGAGAATAAAGCCTCAGCATCTTCATTTGCTGATGGGCATGACACAAAATGAGAAGAAGCAGCTGTAATCATCTACTAATAAGAAGGATGAAAGAATGAAATATAGATCGAGGAAATTTGGAAGTCATCAGAAATGAAGTGGCACACTTAGAGTTGGATATCCTAGGCAATAGTGAGCTGAAATGGACCTATATTGTTCATTTTAAATAAGAAAATCACATCGAGTTTGTGGTATAGTTTATTGTGCCACCCTGGCCGATAAACACAAGTAGGATTAACTGAAGGGCAGAGGGATAAATGGCTTGGTGAGCCTCACCTTGCTTATTCTGTGCCTCAGTTTAAAGGGGTACACTACCTGTGGGATGCCTAGCCTGTGGACTGTGTCACTGTAAGTTGAGGTCCCTTTCAGCCCACACAATTGGAATGTTCATCTCTGGAACTGGGGACCGACAGTTGATGACAGTTGGGGACCGGCCTTGCTGTTTGCTGCCTGGATATATATACCCCAGCTCTCTCTACAGAAGGGGACTGGCAACTGGCCAGTCAAGCCTTGAAGGACTAATAGTGTCTCACTGCTATATAATTTAACTGTTAATTTCTTGTATTATCTATCTGTATATAATTTAATGGTTCATTTCTTGAATTATATATCTATCTTTATAAATATATTTATATATAATTACTAGCAATCTGGTTTGTCTCTCTAGAGAACCCTGTCCAATACAGTTTGCAAGGCTCATAATGAGATATTCAAGAGGAATGGAGTCCCATTTATTGTCAAAAAGGAAATTTCAAGATCTATCTTGAAGTACAATGTTGTCTGTGTTAGTATAATATGTAACCACATACAAAATAAGGCTACTCAATAGAGTGATTCAAAATTATGTACATATAACTAAAGCTAGTGATTAAGGAATTGAAAAATGTTAGCAATTTTTCCAGTCTAAAACTGATCAAACATTCAATCAAGATGCAATGGTAATTCTTGGTGATTAGAATGCAGATGGTGGAAACAGTAGCTGGAAAATATGGTCTTCATAATAGAAACAAAGCTGGAGATCACATGATAAATTTTGTAAGACCAACAACTTGGTCATAGTAGATACCTGTTTTAAATAACATAAAAGGATTATACAAATGGAATTTTCCAGATGAAATTTATAGAAATCATATTGACTACATGTGTCAGATAAGACGCTAAAGCAAAAACGTGGCCAGGGCAGATTGTGGCACAGAATATCAATTACTCATATATAAGTTCAGGTTGAAAATGAAGAAAAATAAAACAAGCCCATGAAAACTAAAATGCAACCTCTGAACTTAACAAACATCTCAAGAATATATTCAACATACTAAACATTTTTTTTCTTTTTAAAATTGTTTGATTGGGGACTCATGCAACTCTTATCACAATTCATACATATGTCCATTGTGTCAAGCACATTTCATGCCGAACATTAATGACTGAAGACCTAATGAGATATGGGATGATATCAAGAACATCATACGGGAAGAAAGCTAAGAGTTATTAAAAAGATAAGTTTAAAAAGATTAAAATGAATAGTCAGAAGATACTCTGAAAGTCGGTCTTAATCACAGAGTGTAAGGCAAATGGAAAACATGATGAACTCAAAGAGCTAAACAGAAAATTTCAAAGGGCATCTAGAGAAGACAGAATAAAATATCACAATGAAATGTGCAAAGAACTAGAGTTAGAAAATTAAAATAGAAGAATATGTTCAGCGTGTCTAAAACGGAAAGAACTCAAGAAAAAAAAGCCCAGACCTTAAGTTGTAATATTGAAGAATTCTTTAGGCAAAATACTGAATAGTTCAGGAAATATCAAAGGAAATAAAAAGAATACACAAAGTAACTACTTCCAAAATAAGTAGTCTACGTTCAATGATTACAAAAGGTAGTAGAAGATAAAAATCCAATATTACCAAATAAAGAGGTACAAGCCACACCAGAGACATTAGCCAACAACAAGATTTCAGGAATTGATGGCATGCCAATTGAAATATTCCAACGTGCTAATGAAATACCAGAAGCATTCCCTTATCTATGGCAAGAAATTTGGAAGACAGCTTCCTGGCCAACTGATTGGAACAGAGAGTCCCAAAAATTAACCCAAAAGAATGCTCAAATTATAAAACAATATCATAAATAGAACATGCAAGTAAATTTTGCTGAAGAAAACCTCAAAAGGGTTGCAGCGGTGTATTGACTGCGAGCTGCCAGAAATTCAGGCCAGATTCGGGAGATGAAATAGAATAAGGTATATCATTGCTGATGTTAGATGTATCTTGAAACCAGAGGATCTGAAAGCAAAGGACACGAGAGAGATGTTTGGGTTTTATTGACTGTGCCAATGCACTTGACTGATCATGACAAACTATGGAAAGCCGTGAGCAGAACGGGAAATCCAGAACACTTCATTTTGCTCATGTGGCACCTGTACACAGATAAAGAAGCAGCCAGAACAAGGGATCCTGCATAGTTTAATCTCCAGAAAGATGTGTGTCAGGTTTGTATCCTTTCACTATACTTATTCAATCTGTATGCTGAACAAATCATCAGAGCAGAACAACTTGGCATCCAGATTGCAGGAGGCTTTTGCGGACCCTGAGACATGCAAATAACACGGCCTGCTGAAAGTGCGAAGGATTTGAAGCCCTTGCTGATGAAGATCAGGGATTGCAGCCTTCATTATGAATTACAACTCATTGTAAAGAAGAACAAAACCTTGCCAGCTGGATCAATAGGTAACTAACGTCATGATATACCAAGAAAAGACTGAAGTTGTCAAGGGATTCCTCTTGCTTCAATCCACAATCAATGCTCATTGAGACAGCAGTGCAGAGATAAACAATGCCTGGCGTTGGGTAAATCTGCTGCACACCTTTTTAAAATGTTGACATGCAGAGACTTTCTTTAAAGAGGTAAGTGTGTCTGACCCAAAGTATGGTATTTTCAATTACCTCAAATACTTGTGAAATTTGGATATTGACTTCAGAAAACTGAAGGAAAATTGAGGTGCCTGAATTATAGTGCTGCCAAAGAATATTGAAAGAACCATGGACTGCCAAAAGAACAAACAAATCTTTCTAGCAATGAGTACGGCCAGAATGTTCCTTAGAAGCAAGGATGTTGAGAGAGTGTTTACTGTACTTTGAATATGTTGTCAGCATAGATCAGGCGCTGGGAAAGGACGTCATGTTTGGCAAAGGAGGGGGCCGATGAAAAAGCACCAGGCCCTCAACAAGAGGGGTGGCCCAGGGGCTGCAATTATGGGGTGAAGCATAAGAACAGTTGGGAAGTTGGCACAATGTGTTGTTCTTTTGCATAGAGGGCTGCTCTGAGTTGGAACGGACGCCATGGTGCCTAGTAACACAACACCACCGAGTATACTTATCTTTAATCCATTTCATTTTTAGCTACTTCCAGTTTTCTCAGAGTCTTACTTAGTACATTCTGCTCCCTGATGACTAGGCAGCTGTTATTCTCACTTGGGGGCATTCTCATCAGCAAACTAATGCCCCCAGACTTTCAATGACAGGGAAGGATTTGTATTTCTTTTATAATCCAGACACAGTACTGAGTATAGAGTATTCATGTAATTAATGATTGGTTATGCTACAGAAAATTGTTAGGAATAAGAAATTGGTAAAGTATGCCATATCTCTAATATTTATTTCCTTTTGAACTAATTTACTATCTCAGCATTGGTGTTTTCTGTTTAGTTAACCAAAACTCAACTAAAAATGTTTAACAAATAAACTCTGGGTTTTGTATACTAAGTCCATATGCTGTGCTATTAATTGGCTGAATGACTCAAGGAGATAAGCTCTGCTTACAATACTTTTGATGGGACTTCTCACTTCGTGGGAGCTACCTCATTTGAAAAGCAGGTTGCAATATTAGAGAGTACTTATAAAAGACACATGTTTCCTCTTTTTAATTGTGGTTTGAGTGCAGTTTTACAAAGCAAATTATCATTCAACAATGTACATTAATTATGTTTCATGACATTGAGTGTAATACCCTAAATGTAACAGCATTCTTCCCACTTCTTCCCTGAGTTCTCCAATTCCATTTTCCCTTCTTTACTGCCTCTTTCTGCCTTCTAAGCTTTTTTATGAGCAACTGCTGCCATGTGGGTTTGGTATGCATTGATTGTTCAGAGAAGTGTGTTGTTCACTGGTATCATCGTTCATGTTGTAGGTCTGCCTATCCTTTGGTTGGAAGATGATGCTTGTTGGTTGTTAGGTGCCAGCTGATTTGGTTCCAACTTAAAGTGACCCTACGTACAACAGAGGGGAGAACTACCCTGTTCACCAGCTTAACAATTGCTCTTCTGTTTGTGCCCATTGTCGCAGCCACAGGGGCAATCTATCTTGCCAAGGACCCTTCTCTAATTCACTGCCTCTCTATTTTACCAAGCATGATACCTGAGGGTTAGTTCATTACAAATCTGATGCTAGCCTCAGGGATTCCACCAGTCTCTATCAGAACAGTAAGTTGTAATTTTTATAATTTTGGATTTTTTTCCAAATGTTTCTTTTACTCTATCCTTTTATTCTGATACTTATCAGAATGTCAGTAGTTTTAAGCAGCCACCATATAGTGATAGAATTATATTTATCTATCTTCAAGAAAATCCAATCAAGACTATTTTTCAAATTTATACACCAAGCACAAAAGATAAAATGATGAGGGAATTGAAGAATTCTACCAACAACTTCAGTTCAAAATTGACCAAACATTAAATGAAGTTGCATTTATAATTATTGGTTAGTGTAATAATTACAATCAAAAGTTACAAACAAAGAGAAAGGAATAGTATTTGGAAAACATGGACATGGTCATAGAAATGAAGCTGGATATTACATGAAAGACTTTGGCAAGACCAATGACTTGTTCATAGCAAGTGCCTTTTTTCAATAGCACAAGAGATCATTATACACATGTACTTCTCCAGTTAAAATAAACAGAAAACAAACTGATTACATCTGGGGCAAGACAGGCTGGAGAAGCTCACCATCAGCAGCTAAAACCAGGACAGAGGCTGACTGTGGAACTGACCACTGATTTCTCAGACATAAGTGAAGGATAAAGCTAAAGAAAATGAAAACAAATCCATGAGGGTCAAACGATATATGATCTTGAGGCTATCCCAACTGAATTTTGAGAACATCTCTCAAGAACAGATTTGAGGCATTGAACCCTAAAGACGGAAGACCTAATGAGGCGATAAGGCGTGGGAAAACATCAAGAACATCATTCACGAGGAAGGCAAAGGTCATTTAAAAGACATGAAAGAAAGGATATGAGTATCAGAAGAAACTCTAAAACTTGCTCTTAATAGTAAAATAGCTCAAATAAACTGAAGAAAGAATGAAATCAAGGAGCTGAATAGAAAATTTCGAAGGGCAGCTCAGAAATAAAAAGCAATACATTATAACAAAATGTAAAACGACCTGGAATTAGAAAACTAGGATGGAAGAACACAATTAGTATATCTGAAACTGAAAGAACTCAAGAAAATATTCAAACCTCTATTTGAAATCTTGAAAGATTCCATGAAAACAATATTTAATGATGCAGGAAGCATCCAGAGAAGATGGAAAGAATACAGAGTCACTGTACCAAAAACAATTAGCCACAGTCCACCATTTCAGAGGGTAGTTTAAGAGCAAGAACCAATGGTACTGACGGGAGAAATTCAAGTGGCACTGAAGGTATCAGACAAATGTTTCAGCCATCTGGTGAAGGACTGGAAGCCCTCACTCCTCTGTGCCAGGAAATTTGGAAGGCAACTACTTGGCTAACTGACTGGTGGAGTTCCATAGTTGTGCCATTTCAAAGAGTGGTGACACAACAGAATGTTCCAGCTATAGAACACTGTCACTGATACCACATGCAAATAAAATTTTGCTTAAGATCATCCAACAAGAGTTGCATTAGTACATTAACAGGGAGCTACCAGAGATTCAGGTCATGTTCAGAAAATGACATGGAACAAGGAATATAATTGCTGATGTTAGATGGATCTTGGCTCAAAACAGAGAATACTAAAAAGATGTTTACCTGTGTTTTCTTGACTCTGCAAAGGCATTCAGCTGTGTGGATCATGAACATAATGGATTATCTTGAAAAGAATGGGAATTCCAGAACACTTTATTGTGTTCATTCAGAAATTATACATGGATCGAGGCAGTTGTGAGAACAGAAAAAGGAAATTCTGCATGATTTGAAATCAGGAAAGGTGTGCAACAAGTTTGTATCCTTATACCACCATACTAATTAAATCTCTATGCTGAACATATAATCAGAGAAAATTGAAGAAACAACTCAGCATCAGGATTGGAAGAAGGCTGATTAACAACCTGCAGTATGCAGATGACACAACCTTGATTGTTGAAATTGAAGAGGACATGAAGAACTTGCTGAAAAAGAATAAAGATTACAGGCTTTAGTGTGGATTACAACTCAATGTAAAGAAGACCAAAATCCACTTAACTGGACCAATGGAGAAAAGATTCAAGTTGTCAAGGATTTGTCTTCCTTGGATCCATAATGAATTCTCATGGTAGTATCAATGAGTCAAGAAATCAAAAGCTGTGTTAAATTAGATAAATCTGCTGCACAGGACCTCTTCGAGTTATCCAAAAGGAAGGATAGTACTTTGAGGACTAAAGTGTGTCTGACCCAAGCAATGGTATTTCCCATACATGTGAAAGTTGGACATTTAATAAGGAAGACCAAAGAAGAATCCATACATTTGAATTGTGGTGCTGGGGAAGAATATTGAAAGTACCATAAACTGCTAAAAGACAACTTGATCTGTCTCAGAAGAAGCAAGGATTGGATGACAGTCTTTTATCCTTTGGACATGTCAGAAGAGACTGGTCCCTAGAGAAGGACATCATGTTAGGTAGAATTGGAGTGCAAAGAAAGAGAGGAAGACTCTTGGAGAGACAGTTGGACATCATGGTTGCCACAATGGACTCAGGCAGAGGAACAATTGTGAGAATGATGCAGGACCCAGCATTGCTTAGTTCTGTTGTGCATAAGGTCAGTATTGATTGGAACTGGCTCAATGGCATCTCACAACAATATCCTTGATGGAGAGGGGGGAAGGTGTCAGGGAAAAAGAGTGAGGCCCTCAGTGAGATGGAATGGCACAATGCCTACAACAATTGGCTCAGGCATAGAAACAATTGTAAGGATGACTCGGGACCATACAGTGTTTCATTCTGTTGTGTATAGGGTCATTATGGGTGCAACTTCTTGGAACCTACAACAACAAAGTCACAATAAAAAGTTAAAAGAGAAAATAATAAATTTTCATGATCATCACCTATTAAGCAGATACAAATCAAAACAACAATGCGACATCCCAACCTAGAAATTAAAGCAGTTAAAACACACATATCAAACCAAATCAAATTAAAAAAGCAAAATAACAAATGATGGTGAGGGTAAAGTGTCTTTAGAATTCTCATGTACCTCTGGTTCAACTGCAATGTGGTAAGTACACTATTTCCAAGAATAAGCATTCAATACTCTAAAATATTATGCTATTTCTCATAACTTCTTTTCTTCTCATTTTTAATATCAGAATTTCAAGCGTTTCAGTTCTTTATTGTGCCCAGTAACATAATTGGAAAATATACTTCCAATTACAGTTCAGGCACTCAAATACCATTAGATAGGTTTCAAATATGTAAATGAATCCACAGCTACCCCGCAACAACTTTCAGTCTTCAGCTTTAGATCCAAAGATTTTAAATTCAACTCATATACACATTTGACTTTGAATGTCCCAGAACACACACAACCCATACTCAATCTCATGACTGAAGTAGTTTTGTAAGGGCGCTATATTCTTAAAAATTGGACTTCTGAGTAATTATCTATTCCTAGTTGTTTCATATATGTTTATATAGCTCTAATTGCGGATACAGGCCAATACCAGACCTGCCTCTTCTTCCACATCACTGTTACAGATAAAGGAGGACTTTGTGGTGGCTAAGATTTTTCTATTCCACTGACTCATAGAAGCTATTTTTATAGCCAGTTTACTTGAAGATTCTAGCAGCTACAGTATAATACAACTTTATGAGCATACATGCTGCTCCCTAATGAAACAGAAGTAGCAGCGAAGGTGTTTCAGAGGTCATTTGGTCTCATAACCAGCCAAAAAGCACTCGAAGCAACAAAGACAGATGGTTCCTTGACTCAAGGATGTCCAGCCAGACTGAAGGTAAAAGCCAGAATTTTCCAGTGTCATCAACAAAGGATTTAATAAAAATTACAACTTGGCTATTATGCAGAATAAAATATTCATTAGCATATCTTCAGATATCTCAATGGTGTCATTTTATTTTAGCTCTTCTCAAAAGACATGGTTTAAATCATATCAATACACTTATTAGTGCAATTGTAAACCTCTCCTTTTAATTTTCATTTCAGCTCTAAAAAGTGATATGTATCCCTAATATTAAAGAAGGCCCACTATTAACTTTTAGTACACCACAAAAATATTTATAATAGAATTCAAAACCGTAAATGTAAGTGCGTATACAACTTGTTGGTTAGACATTAGTCCACATCCCCAAGGAGCGGTCATCAAGCTGTGACCTGGCTGATAGGTTGGGCTCCACCCCTACCTTTGCACAGGAATGTCTAGTCAACACAATCCCTAACTTGACACTTGTACAACCCTTTGATTATATAATCACCAAAGATATCACTAAAATCATAGTCGTTCCTAACATACTGTAACAAACACATGTACAACTGAAAACACCCTAAACTCATTTTCATCTTTTTTTCATAAGTGAATGAAATAAAAGAGTGTGTGCCTATGAATATGAATTATTCATAAAAATTACAGTCCTTGTTTCTGCAACTGGTCATATGAGTATAGCTGATATTTAGAATTACCTTCTCTACAGCACATTCAGTATTTACTTTACACTCTGAAAATTTCAGCTGGTCCCGGTGGTTTGATTGCTCAGGTAACAAAACCCTTCATCCCTGAAGAGCCTGGGCTATTAGCAGTGACATCAGAATTGAGGCGCTTTACCTTACCATTCATTATAATCATAGGGCATGTTATTATTAAGTGATAAACTACAGAATCTCCTGGATTCCAGACATATTCTTCTATACCAACATATGCAACATGAATCCAAGTCCCTCTTGGTGAGAAGGATTAATCATACCACTCAATAAAGTCATACCTTTTTTTTGCCTGTTGATCCAGAGTCATAAGGAGTCCAAAATGGCCGTGAGGCATCTTAACTTCCAGTTCAATTGAATCAGTGCTGTGTCTCCAGGCAGGATTATTTCCCCTTGGGGAACTAAGATTTCCACACCAAGAGAGCAGAGGATGGCAGAGATACATCTTCCTAAGCCATCGGGTGGACTTAAAATTTAGGGATTTGCTGTGACTTAAGTCTAGCTATAGGCATAAAGACAATATGAAGTCCTTCCTCCTGGGAACCTGAAACACTATCTAATAAGGCATCTGCCTCAAGTAATGTTCTAGATAAATCCCCAGGTGCCATGTCAGAATGATTAATCTCAGTGTGGTTGGTGGGTGGTATGCTGCTTTTACTGCCAATGGAGTAATCTCTGCAATTGGGAGGGTTGGTACTGATGACTGGAGTGGCTCAATAAAATCTAGGGGTCAATGTCTCTGTCTTCTGGATTATTGGCCAGTAGTTCCCATTCCAAGTTCTGTCCAATCAGTTTCTCACTTGAACATCAGACAGCTTTATAGCTTGAGAATAAAGCTGGCATTGTATTCAGCTACTTATCTGAGAAAACTCGGGGTTGGGTTTTCAGCAATATCTGTTCTGGTACTATAAGAGATAAGATTTTCTTTCATGGCACAAGTACAAGATTTAAGGTCATTTATATGGCCCAGAACCAAGCTTCTGAAACTCTGAGACTATCTATATATTGCCCAGATTTTCTATTACAAAATAGACCAACCAGTTTCCCTATACATCTCAGCCTGACTAAATTATAGAAAGATAGCAAACACACAATCACTTATCACCCATATTTCATCTATTGGTTGTGCTATTTGGGTATTAATTTTGTCACTTTGTATCAGTGCTCTCTTTTGTTAAAAAAAGACCATTTTCAATGTGATGACCAGGCCATGATGTCCCAGGACACTCATTCCAGGCTTTGTACCGCGAGGCTGTTGTCCTGTGCTTCCCAAAGCTTGGTAGATTATGACAGTTCTGATGATTCTGAGGTGGAATCTACAGATCGTAGTTTGGCAAACAGCAAGCAGATGTCTTTACACAAAGAAGCAATGGAGATACAGGGGACAACTGGAACAAATAGCAGTAATAAAGAGCTGACTCTAGAACCTTGGTCAAGGTCTTTGGTTGCAAAAGAATCTAATTGTTCCTTCTCTGTTGATTGTGAAATGTCCCTAAATAGTGTTGTCTCTGAAGCAGGGATATTTTACAGAACAGTTAAGTGCTTTGAAGAGCTGCATGGTGGTATTTACCGTTTGCAGAAGAAAAATCTTTTCCCATATAATCCAACAGCACTTTTAAAGTTGCTAAAACATATTGAGAAAATGTATAGGACTTTAAAGCCTTTATAAAACAGTAGCATTTTACTTCCAAATGTAAATATTTTCTCTTAATGTGTAATTATGAAGATGGAGCAGGGCGATGCAGAGTTTCAGAGTTTCGTTCTGTGGTGCATAGGGTCACTGTGGGTCAGAGCTGACTCTTGATGGCATCTAATAACAATCACCACCACCATGTGTGATTTGTATCTAAATAAAGATAATGTTTTCTTGGAAAAAAAAAAGATCATTTTATTGGGGGTTCATACAACTCTTATCACAATCCATATATACATCCATTGTGCCAAGCACATTTGTACATGTGTTGCCACCATCATTCTCAAAACTACTTGAGTCCTTGGTATCAGCTCCTCATTTCCCTCCCCCCTCCCCTCTCTCCCTCAAGAACCATCGATAATTTATTAATTATTATTATTTTGTCATGTTTTACACTGTCCCATGCTTCCCTTCACCCACTTTTCTGTTGTATGTCCCCCAGGGTGGGGGTTATTTGTAGATCATTGTAATCAGTTCCTCCTTTCTTCCTCACCTTACCCTTACCCTCCTGGTACCTCTACTCTCATTATTGGTCCTGAAGGGTCTATCTGTCCTGGATTCCCTGTGTTTCCAGCTCTAATCTGTACCAGTGTATACTCTCTGGTCTAGCTGTACTTTTAAGATAGAATTAGGATAATGACAGTGGGGGTGGCGGCAAAACATTAAAGAACTAGAAGAAAGTTGTTCTTTCGGTGCTAGACTGCACCCTGACTGTCTCATCTCCTCCCTGTGACCCTAATGTAAGGGAATGTCCAGTTGCCTACAGATGGACTTTGGGTCCCCACTCCGAATTTCCCCTCATTGAGAATGATATGGGTTTTTTTTGTTCTTTGATGCCTGATACCTGATCCTATTAACACCCCGTGATCACACAAGCTGGTGTGCTTCTTCCATGTGGGCTTTGTTGCTTCTCAGCTAGATGGCCACTTGTTTACCTTCAAGCCTTTAAGACTCCAGATGCTATATCTTTTGATACCCGGGCACCATCAACTTTCTTCACCACATTTGCCACATTTGCTTATTCACCCACTTTGTCTTCAGCAGTTGTGTTGGGAAGGTGAGCAACATAGAATGCCAATTTAATAGAAGAAAGTATTCTTGCATTGAGGGAGTACTTGAGTGGAGGCCCAATGTACTTCTACCATAATACTAAATTTATAAATATATACACATAGATCTATTTCCCCATCCTCAATATGAATATGTTTGCATACATACATGTCTTTATCTACACCTCTATACATGCCCTTTGCCTCCCAGATCTTTCCTCTATTTCCCTTGACTTTACTCCCATCCCACTATCATGTTCAGTCTCCACCAGGGTTTTAGCAATTCCTCTTTGTTACATTACCCTTGATCATACCCTGCCAGGCCTTCCACACCCTCCTTACTACCCAATTTGGATCCCTTGTTGTTCCCTTGTCCCTGGGTTTGTTAACACCACTTCCTTTCCTCCCACCTTCACCTCTCCCATGTCCCCCGGGACTGTCGGTCCCATTGTTTTCTCCTCCAGATAGTTCATCCAGCCTATCTTATTTAGACAGACCTGCAGAAATAATAACATGCACAAAAACAAGACAGAGCAAAACCAAGCAACAATATACAACAAAACAACAAGAGGCCAATGACAAAAAGAAAAAAACAAAACAAAACAAGAAAGAAAAGCTTGTAGTTATTTCAAGGATCATTTGTTGGCTTTTAGGAGTGTTTTCCAGTCCAGTCTGTTGGGGCACCACTCCCTGGCCCCAAAGTCCACCTTCAGCATCCCCTGGAGACCTCGCTGCTCTGTTCCCTTGCTGTTCTGTTGCACCCCCTTAGTGTTTTGCCTTGGTGTTGCGGGATCAGATCGGGTGCAATTCTCACACTGTGTCTCCTGTGTTGTCCTCTGTAGAGCTATGGGGAAGTAAGGGCTGTCATGTCTCATAGTGAGGCTGGCCATGTGGTCCTCTCTGTGGACTGGCTGTTCTACTTGGGGTCATCATCCTCATGGGCTACTGGGCCAGGATGTGTTCCACTCTTTCCTCCTCCCCTTTCATCAGCACCCATGTGCTCTGATCACATATGTCCCTCTCCCAGAGCTGCAGATTCAATGCCATCCCTTGAAATAAATTCTTCTTGGGATGAGGGGCAGGTGTCCACTCAGTACTTGGGATTGGGGCCACCCCCCAAAAAAACTCTCCACCAGTTCCCTACTCCACGCTGATAAGTTGCATTCACATCTTGGAGCACTGGGTTGAAGTCTGGGTTGAAGTCTGGTACCTCTTCCCCTGTGGAGATATAAACAATACCCACCCTTTGGGTGGATTAGTACCCTGTGCCCCCCTTACCCATTTTTTTCCTTTCTCCACCCCTTTTCTACTTGTGTACCATGTTTATCCCTATATTTGATCTGGTCTCTGCCATATTACCTGGTCCACACCCCAGGGATGTGTGTAAATAGCAGCTTTTTCCCTATGCCCCATTGCATTTATTTTAAAGCTTACCTCAATGGACTCATGTTGTACTTGTCCTATTGTGCTTGACTTACTTTGCTTAGCATGATTTTCTCCAATTCTTCCCATGTAGCGATGTGCTTCATACATTCATCACTGATTTTCAGTCATGCATAGTACCCCATTGTATGTATATACCACAGTTTTTTAATCCAATCGTCAATTGATGGAAATTTGGTTTGCTTCCAACTCCTTGCAATTTTGAATTGTGCCGGCATGAACATTGGAGCACAGATGTCTGGCCTCGGTTTGTTTCTTGCCTTTTCTGGGTATATGCCCAGTGGGGGGATTGCTGGGTTGTATGGTAACTTAATTTCCATCTGTTTTAGATATCACCAGATCGATTTCTATAGTGGTCATACATATTTACAAATCCATCAGCAGTGAATGAGAGTTCCTGACTCCACAAAGACCCTCCAACAACTGTTGCTTTCTGATTTTTTGAATTGGGCTACCTTTGAGGGTGTTAGGTGGTACCTCATTGTTGTTTTAATTTACATTTCTCTTATGGCTGAAGATTGGGAACATTTTCTCATATGTTTGTTGGCCATTCAGATTTCTTCCCCTGTGAAACTTCTGTTCATGTTCTTTACCCACCTCTCAAGTGGGCAATTAGTTTTTTCTTATAGGAAGCTAGCAGAGTATTGTAGATTTAGTAATAAGGCCTTTGTCTGATGTGTAATAGCTAAAGACGTTTTCCCAGTCCGTGGGACTTATTACTTACTTATTACTCTCTTGGTGAATTCTTTTAATGTACACAGGTGTTTTAGCTTCAGTATATCCCATTTGTCAATTTGTGCCTCTTCTGTGTTTATGTCCATCCCTATTTCTGATAGCCTATGTATTCCCTGTGCCAAAGTTCTCAGGTTGGTCCCAGTTCCTTCATTGATGACCCTAATAGTTTGGGGTTTAACTTCAAAGTCTGTGATCCACCTTGACTTTATTCTTGTGCATGGAGTGAGATAAGGGTCTTGCTTCATTTTTCTGCAGGTAAATATCCATTTTTTCCAGCACCACTTGTTAAGAGGGCATCTGCTTCCAATTTGATAATTTTGGGACCCTTATCAAAGATCAGTTTTCTGTATGCTGGTGATTTTATTTCTAGATTTTCATTTCTTTTCTGTTGGTCTGAGTATCTGTCATTGTACCAATACCATGCGGTTTTAACAACTGTGGCTGTATAGTATGTGCTAAAATTAGGTAAAGCAAACCCTCCTTCTTCTTGAGGAGTTCTCTGTTAATTCTGGGCTTCTTCCCTCTCCATATGAAATTGGTAATCAGTTTTTACATTTGTTTGAAGAAAGATGAGTGTAACTCTATTGGGATTGCATTGAACTTATATAGGGCCTTTGGCAGAACTGACATCTTGTCTATAATGGGTCTTTCAATGCACGAGCATGGGATATTCTTCCATTTGTGAGGTCGCTCTTGGTTTCTTGTAATAGTATTCTGTAGGTTTCCCTGTATAGATCTTTTGTTCTTTTCGTCAGGTATATCCCTAGATATTTCAATTTTGTTGAGCTATTGTGTAGAGTACCACCTTTCTGATCTCCTCTTCTGTGGTTTTATCTGGTGTGTATAATAGTCTGATGGACTTTGTTTGTTGATCTTGGATCCTGCCATTCTGCCAAACTCTTCTATTGCTTCCAGTACTCCCCTTGTGGAACTTTTGGGATTTTCCATATGTAAAATCATATCATCTGCAAATAACAATAATTTCACCTCTTCCTTCCCCAGAAAATTACCTTTGATGTCTCTTTTTTGCCTTATGCTGTTAGCTAAACCCTCCAGCACAATATTAAATAGGAGTGGGGACAAGGGCCATCCTTGTCTGGTCCCCTTTTTCAGTGGGATTGTATTAGTCTTTTCTCCATTGACTACCATGTTGGCTGTTGGTTTTTCATATTTAGCTAGTATTGTCTTAAGGAATTGTCCTTCCATTCCTATCTTCTCAAATGTCTAAAACAGGAATTGGTGTTTGATGTTGTCTAAAGCTTTTCTGCAATTATCGATATTATACTGTGGTTCTTATAGTTTTTTCATGTTAATGTGATGAATAATACTAATGGTCTTTCGTATGTTGAGCCATGCTGAATCCCACTTGGTTATGGTAAATTATTTGTTTTATATACTTTTGTATTCTGTTGGCTAGTATTTTGTTAAGGATTTTTGCATCGATGTTCATTAGGGATATTGGTCTGTAGTTCTCAAATTTTGTGGGATCCTTGCCCGGTTTGGGTATCAGAGTTATACTAGCTTCAAAGAAGAATTTCGGGAGTTTGCCGTCTTTTTCCTCTGTTCTGGAAGAGTTTGTGTAGGATTGGTGTTAGAACTTCCCTAAATGCTTAGTAAAATTCTCCAGTGAAGCCATCTGGTCCAGAGGATTTTTTGTTGGTAATCCCTTGATAACCTTGTCTATTTCTTCTATTGTTATGGGACCATCGAGTATAGTCCTGGGAGGGATTGTTTTTTGAAGAATTTTTCCATGTTTTCCAAATTGTTCAATTCATTGGAGTACAATCCTTCATAGTGCTTTGTAATTATCCTTTTGAGTTCATTAGGATCTATCGTAATGTCCCCTCTTTCATCTCTTAATCTAGCTGTTGAAATTTGTTACCTTCTTTCTTTGGTTAGGTTTGCCAGTGGTCTGTCAATTCTGTTTATCCTTTCAAAGAATCAACTTTTAGCAGTATTAAGCTTTTCTATAGTTTTCTTATTTTCCCTCTCCTGGAATCAGCCCTGATTTTTATAATTTCTTTTCTTTTGCTATTAGTAGGATTGTCCTTCTGACTCTGCTCTCGTTGTACATTTTGTGGCAGCATATCAATTATTAGTTTCACTTCCTTTCTCAGGTGTGCATGTATTGCTATGAAACTTCCTCTGATAACTGCCTTTGCTGTGTCCCATAAGTTTTGGTACATCGTGTGCTCATTCTCATTGGTTTCAGGAAATTTCCTAATTTCATCTCCGATCTCCTTTTGCTGTAGAGATTTATTCATCCTCCAATTGTTTGCTCTTGTTTTCTTTGTCTTCCTTTTGTTGATTTCCAGCCTTATCGCACATTGGTCAGAGAGAGAGGGGTCTATATGATTCCAGTGTGCTTAAATTTATGTAGATTCATCTTATGCCCCAGCATGTGGTCTGTCTTCAAATATGTGACATGAGGCCTTGAAAATAATGTGATTTTTTTTTTTTGTATTTGGATGAAAAGCTCTGTATATATCTATCAGGTTAAATTGTCTAATTATAGTGTTTAGATCACTAGCCTCCTTGTTGAGTTTCTTTCCCTGTGATCTATCTTTCTCAGAGAGTGGTGTGTTGATATCACCCACTCTAATTGTTGAGGCTGTGATTTCTTTTTTAATCTTTTGGAGTGTTTGGTTGACGTGTTCAGTGGGTCTCTCATTTGGGGTTTTTTTTTTTTTTTTTACAATGCTTAGTGGTTCTTTGTCTACCATTCCCTTGAGCATTATATTGTGTCCCTCCTTATCTCGTTTTATGGTTTGCACTTTGAGGTGAATTATATCCAAGATTAGGATTGCAACTCCTCCTTCTTTTGTTTGAATTGTTGTTTGCCTGGTATGACTTTCTCCAGTCTTTGATGCTCAGCTTATTTTTGTCTGTAGTCTTGAGACATGTCTCCTGTAGGGAGCAGATTTATCGATTATGATTTCTAAGCCAGTCTGCTAGTCTCAGTCTTTTAATGCCTGAGTTCAGGCCATTACTATTCAGGGTTATTATCTCCACCAGCAAACTCTGTGATGTCATCTTACACCTTTTGTGTTGGGTGTTTTCCAACTTTCCTTTCTCATTAGCCTGTTGTGTGTGTGTATGTTTATCATCCTTGAGTTATTTCTATCCTTAAGCCATTGCTATCTTGGGGTCTGTTTTCTCTTTGTTGCCCTCTGGGTGAGGTTGTTCTATGTGGTGGTCTCTTATTTATGTTTGGTGAGCATTGTTCTTCTGCCCATACTGGGTAGGCAAGGACCTTTTGTAGGGCTGGGTTTCTTCTAATATATTCTTTGAGCTTTTCCTTGTCTGGGAAGACTCTTATTTCTCCATCTATCTTGATCTATAATTTGGCTGGGTAGAGTACTCTTGGGTTTGTGTTGTTTTCCTTCAGTTTTTTGGAATATGTTACTCCACTCTATCCTTTTCTTCATAATTCCTGCTGATAGGTCTGAGCATATTCTTATTTGGGAATATTTATATGTGACTGCTTGTTTTTCCCTAGCTGCTCTCATGATTTTCTCCTTTTCCTCAAAGTTGGATAGTTTAACTATTATGTGCCTTACTGTTCTCTTATTGGTATTAAGTCTAGCTGGTGTTCTTTCAGCTTCCTGAATGGTTTTCTGGTTTTCATTCATTAAATTGGGGAAGTTTTCCTCCAAGGATTCTCTCACTATTGTTGCAGATAACTTCTTGGTTATGTCTTCCTCCAATAAGGCAATAATTCTAAAGTTGTTCTACTTCTTCAGCTTCTCTGATGATTTTATTTGATTTTTGTTCGCGTTTGTTAAAGTCTGCTTGCCTGTCCTCCAAGTTACTGATGCAGTTCTCTGCTTCCTCCAGTTGATTCTCCAGGTCCGTGTTTCTGCTACTGGTTTTTGTTATCTCCTCCCTAAGCTCCTGTATTTCCCTTTGGTGTATGACCTTTATCTCCTCTATCATTTCATCCTTTTTTTGTATTGTTTCCCTTGTATACTGTATGACTCCAAGCAACTTTCTGAAAAATTCTTTCTGCGTCAGCTCAATATCTGCTTCTTCTGTTCATGCTGTTATTTTAGGGACATCTTCTGCCATTGCATTTTATTTCTCCCGTTTTTTTTAAATTAAAGTCGTTGGTGCTGATGGCTGTTTGCATTGTGCTGTTTTAGAAGAACCCAGTGCAATTTTCCAGGGAGTCTAAGAGCACTGGATCTCTCTGGGAGACTTGTAGGAATGCTACTTCGAATTGCCTACAGGTAATTTCACTATGGAATTAACCTATCGCTTTATCTTCCCATGGCTTCCCTCTCAGGGGAGGGCCCTCGAAGGCTGGTGGATTGTCTACTTTGGTGTTGTGCAGGTTGGGAAGAGGTTCATACAACAGTTTGGAATGTTGATGAGTGTTGGCCAACCTGCCTTTTGCCCCCAGGTACACAGGCAGGAATTCCCCGGTAAGTAGTTGGGCAGAGTATCCCCTGGAGGGAAACCTGGGCTTTCCATAGCCTCGTGCTAGCTATGCAGAGTGGAGATCACCTAGCTGAGTGTGGTGCAGGTGTACATTCCCTAGGTTAAGGGGAGTTGTCTGGAGGTCAGCAGTGAAGTGTGAGAGAATAGGAAAGAGACAAAGAGTAGAAAATTTATTTTTAAGTAAGACCGTTTAGACTGTGGGGGAATATAGAGAAGAGAGTGAAACAAAAGCAACGATGTAACTGAGTCCTGACCCCTGCCTGTGGAACTTCAAGGGTCCAGTACCTGCCCCAAGGTGGCCGGGTGCAAACTGTGGCTGTGGTGATACCAAGCCCCCCTACGGTAAGGTGACCAGTTTTAAACATTGGTAAAGTGGGACACTAGTGGGACACAGTCGATAAAACTCATATCCTGCCGAAATAGCCACATGGTAGCTGAAAACCATATACCCTAACTCGTTGTGCATCACTCACCTGGAGAAAGTATCACCTTTGGAGCTGAACAGAAATATCAACAAATACAAATTATTATAGTATAATAATTTTTCCATGATGTTCCTTGTTATTTAGAAAATTTCATTTTACTTTTTACTCTTAAACAGAGCTTCCTTATCTTATAAGTATTAACAACTACAAAGGAAAACCAATACATCTTTATTGATTGTCAGGTACAAAAAAACTCAGAAAATTGTTGAAAGCATCCTTGATAGGTGTGAAAACACTTGTTCCTCTTTATGGATTATGACAAGCTGTGAGAGATCTCCCTCTGATGGACAGAAGATAGACAAACAGAAATGATTCCCTCTCGAAATGTCTGTACAACCTAATACAATTAATCTTGCCAGGATGAATCAGTTCTAATCGTTCGGTGTGGCATAGGCCATTCATCAAAATCCACCAATGCATCATACAGGACCAGATACAGTGTTTGGCATGCCTATCCCTTCTGCCACCTGCCTAGTTTTCTGGAATTTTTACAAGGCAGAACAGACCCTGAGAAGTTATTTATGCTTGTTTTAAAGATGGAATCCAAAGTGAGTCATATTCAATGCTATTGATTCTAATGACGATGTCAAGAGAAAATTATCTCTAGACACAAAGCTCATTCATTTTGACCAATAAAGATGTGATATTGTGGTCCTCCTCTTAAACTCAAAACTCTATCCATGATGGATCATCCCCATCATCATATGCATATTCTCCACTATATCTCATTTTTAAAAATTAAATATTTATCATAGCTGACATGTCCCTCCAGTTATTACCCCATTTATCTGATCCCTATTAAACAAACAAATAAAACAGCTTCTTCATCTTTTATTTCCCTTGAACATTCTCCAATCTGGCTTTCATTATTGCATTGCAACCACACCTGTCAACATCACCAAGGATACATGTGGTAGTTACAGAAACTGTTGTCAGTTTCAGACTTAAGAGTGAAGGGGTGGAGTTTAGCCTGTCAATCAGGTCACAGCTTGGAGGTACTTAGGAGATAAATAGCTCACTGGAGGCAGAACACACACTCACTCCCTGTGAGACATTCCTGAGGACAAGACACATGGAGCTATGTTAGAGTCCTGGAGCTGAAGGAACCATGTGGAGACCCCTGCCAGCTGAGAGATGCTTCCACCGGGACTCTCCACCCATTGGTCTGTTATCTTCCTGCATTTGGTGTTATTGCATGTGTTGTGTGAGTCTGAAGAGGAATTTATAGATTGATATCAAACATGGACATATGGGCTAATATTGGACTTTTGGACTTGATCGGGACTGGGCTGGGATATTTTCTTAATATTCAATTGCTCTAGCCTACCTGGACTAACACAGCATACTTCTTGCCATAATCAATATGACTGAATTTTTTCTTTAAATATTTTTTCACTTCCTTCTACAAAATAAATTGATTTCCTTCTTTCATTGACTACTCTTTCTAAATTGCCTTTGCTGACTTCCCTTATGCTGTGGGTACCAGAACTCACTCCTCAACCTCTTCTCTATCTTGTACTCTAAGTGATCTCATCCTATCTCACCATTGTTGTGCAGCAGATTCCCCAATTTGATAGCTCCAGCGTGGACCTTCTCCCCAAGGAGAAGGTTCTATATTTTCTATGCTCAAACTTCCCAACACTCAATTTCCCGTTGCTAATAAATAAAGTCTTATCTCCCATCCTATTGCTACCTTGTCAGTAACATTACCCCAAATGTACCCTGCAATTCATAAGCAAAGCCTTGTAGCTATATTTAAGTCTTTACTTATATTCACAATACTGCCCATACCATCAACCAAAAGCCCTATTGATGTTAACTTCAAAATATACGCCAAGCCTCACAACTCACTGCTTACATTATTACTGCCCCGAGCTCATTTCTCATCTCTCTCATTGGCTATATAAAGAGCTAACGGGTCTCTCTAAATCCTCACTTATCCTTCTTCATTGTATATTTCATTTAAATAACAAAGCAAATATCATGTCATACCTTTGCTTAAAATATTTAAATTTCTCCTTATTACACTAGAATAAACTATAAAATCTGTACATTTTTTTCAAGGTCTGGCATGATCTTCTCTCTCTCTCTCTCTCTCTCATTCTTTCTTCCTTCTCTCTCTCTCCATCTATGTATCTATGTATCTATCTACACACACGGCCGCACACGTATATACGTATATAAATATCAAAGTAAATATATGTATTATTGCATATATTATCGGCGTTGGCTCAATGGCAGTGAGTGTGGTTTGGGTTTTCTTTTCTCTCATACAAGAAAAGTCCTTTGTAATCTTTACACAAGTGTACCAATTAATTAAGTGACAATGCACGTTAAGTGTTTATCTCACTGCTTAGCATATGCTGTGATTATTTAGTATGCTATTATACAAGTCCTTAGGAATGGCACTATTGAAGTTCAATTGATTCACATAATCACATTTTAATCAATTTCAAATTGTGCTAAATAAGTATGCTTTAAAGATTTGATTGCTACTTACTTTTCACAAATCAAGATGATCTTTTTTCCTGAAGGCATCACTAACTTTTCCCTTTTATATGCCCAAAAGTCAGACAATTTTTTGGCATTTACTCAACAATATATATTGAATCTACAGTTTAATATTATTGCAATCAGTAAAGACTGATGGGATCGGCATCAGTGAGTTTATCTCGCTGAGAAGACAGCATGTATGACAGAAATGCAGTGGTGAACAAGAGAGAAAAGATATTTATTCCGAGAGCTTGAGAATATGCAATTTGTAAAAAGAGTTGAACAACCTAAAGAAGTATTTGATCCCTGGGGCTAGTTTCATGACTACAGGACATCTATCTCTGAACAGGTTTGGTAAACAGTGGGATGTTTTAAACTGCCTCTCGAACCCAAATGTTAGCTATTTAGGAGTGGATCAAAGGAACCCTGAAAACCACTGTTTATCACCAATTAAACACAGGCAGTACTCTTAGCCAGGATATTGATAAATATCCTGATAAAGGATAAAGTGATACCAGGATTGTGAGGTTCTGTGTAGTGTCTATATATATTATCATGGCCCATGTGTTCATAAGCCCATGACACCATGATTTTCTGGTGAAAATAAGATGTCTAATAATTATGTGGAGGCCATATAGTTCACCTGACTCTTAAGAGCCTTCCCTTTAGTGGGTAATCTTTAGTAAGCATTAACATGGGAAACAAATATCTTCCCAATTTTATACCTGTTCTAAAGAATACATTCACATAGGAGGGGATGTCAATAAATTTACCAAAATATTGATCTAAAAATTATGGAATTTTTTTCAGGAACTTTTTGAAGTCTCTAATATGTAATTTCTAAAAATAGTTTAATTTCATGCACACAAAAGTTATACTTTAAAATTTCATCCTACAATTTATTTCAACTTTTAAGTAATAATATTTTTATTATAACCTATCTTCCCATTAAGATTTTTGTTGCTGTTTGGTATCCAGTCAATTCTGATTCATGGTGATGCTATGTGTCCAGAGTAAAACTACCTTAGTGGTTTCAAGGATTCTCAGGAAATGAGTATTTTTTCAAATGAATTATGATAGTTTTTTTAACTAAAAAACTGAATTTAGCAGTCAAAAACAGGCCCTTGTGGCATTTAACAAGCAACTGCCCTTTACCAGTATTCCCAATGGCCTTGCCCACTGGCAGTTATTGGATGGCTAAAGACAGTGCTGAAATTTTGCTTTCTTTGTCCAACAAATGGAAAACCCAGATGCCAAGGTGAAAAAGATTTGTTCTTTGGTAAGCTACAGCAGCTGTCAGTGTGGCCTATTCCTTAGAAAGTTTTGAAGTTGCCTAGGATACAGACTCCATAAACTGAGATCCTACAGAGCATTTTAAAAAGATATTTTTAAGTATGCAAATCAAACAGGCATTAAAACAATTATATAGGTTTTACTCACTGCAATTGAGTCCATTTCAAGTCATAGAGACCCTGTAAGATAGGTTAGGACATCCCCATAGGAATTGTAAGGTGTCGATGTTTATGCAAGCAGAGTGCCACATCTTTTTCCCATGCTGCAGCTGGTGAATTTGAACTTCCAAACTTTCAGTTAGCACTACCAAAACTTAAATCACTTTACCACCAGGGATCCTGTGATATAACTTCTACATTACCCATTTATCATGGGTTGATTTACTGATCTATGGAAGCAGGACATAGAATGAATAACCCAGATTACAAAACTAAAGAAACTGTACATATTTCAATTATAAAGGAAATATGACTTGCACATGGCTTTTGGAAATAAATGCTTGTGGATAATATTCTGTAATTGGATTTTTCTATTATTTTTTATCTAAGGTTTTATGTGCACTAATTTCCAATTATTATAAAACTGCCTTAGCAACTACTTAGTTTATCCAGCAAATAGAAATCAGAGTAGCACAATACAAACTAAAGTAGCATCAAATATTATAAAAATGAAGTGTTGCCTACTTACGTAATATGCTCTAATGTATTTTACCCTCAAAATCGGTGAATTTAGAGGCATACAAATTATAACTCAATAAAGCTCTTTGGGTGGAAAAACAAACCTGTAGGTTAATGTTGAGAAAAGAGCAGAAGTACATGGATATGCACACACTCAAATACATCTGTTTCCTAATCCTGTGTCTAGAGACCTAACTACACATGCGTAGTACTACGCGAGTGAGCAGCTGGGTGTGACTGCTTTTATCTTGCTGCTTAGCTCACCATGCTTGTTACTTGGCAATAATCACTAGAATCATCATGCCATTAGTTTCCATTCCTGATCAGCTGTCCCTCTAGTATCTGGTAAAATTTGCCTATAAATAGAGGACACGTTTACTTGAACATGGGAGAAAGATAAGACTTTCTGATCCCATATGGATTTAGAAACCCGAAAACTCACTGGGGCAGCTCTACTCTCTGCGATAAGGTTGCTAGGAGTCAGAATTGAATCAATGGCAGTGAGTGAGTGAGTGAGTTTTACATGACCTGATTTAAGCATTTAAACACCTATGACCTATTTTTCTAGGTAATTGGAATCGCTTAGTAGTTGTTCCTTTTTCAAAGAATGCTGCATTATTCCAAGAGAGAGGAAATACTGAGATAGACAGATAGATGATATTTTATACAGGATAAAATGTTTTGAAAGTTTGCCAGGCTTTGAGAAAGGGTCAGCCAGAGTACCCGCTGCTCCGCCCGCCCCCGGCCACCCCCCGCTAAAGGGCAGTTTGCCCATCTCCCTGTCAGGAACACAGCACACTGAGTTGTTTGAGCCGACAGATGGCAGACTGTACACCACTATGACCAATAGAGTGTTGTCGCTCATGCAGAAGGGTCCTACGACTGTAAGTGCCTCTGCTCCCGAAGATCACTCTCTCTTTGGCATCCTTTTCAACTTTGCCGCAGAAACACTATGTTCTCTGTGTCAGGAAGAAAACATATGTGAACTAGCATAGACAAATCAACTTCAAGTATTTTAATTCATTTTTACAGAAGAATTCTAACTTACCTAAGGCCTACCTTTGCTACTGCCAGTAATGATACAATTAAGATTTCGGTTAAATCAGAACATTCTCTACAAAGATATATTATCCTCTTATACTGATGTATAAATTTTCAGAGCTGAAAAAATTTATTTAAAATAAAACTTACATTCTTCTGAAACCGAGAGGAAAAATAAAACGCCTCCTTCTAAAATTCTTTTGTAAATTATTTCAATCTAAGTTGGAGTTCCTTTTAAATTTTGCTGGAATTTCATGTGCTTTTTAAAATCTGAAGCATATTTACATTCAAAGTTTATATTTCCCTCAACTATGTGCTCATCAGTAAATGATTTAATGAAAGTTTTATGACACTTAAGGCCCCAAGAAAATCCAAAATTGTAGTTATTATCATGCATTATAGACAAATATATATGGGTTTCTTTTGAGCTGAAAACACATCATAGGCCTAGTAACAAAATACTTTTGACATTGGATAGAATAAATACAGGGTGTTAGTCAAAGCATTTTATATGATTTTAGAGTCATATTCGTGAGGTTGTGTAATTATTTAACAACAGAAAGTATGAAAAGCATCCTTTTTGATGATTATGAATATTTATGGAAGTAGAAAAAACATTTAGCATTAAAAGTCTTGTATAGGGATCAATTGAGATTTATTCTTACCATAGATAAGCACTTTATAACTTCATTTATTATTCATGGCAAATGGATCAGTGATATGTTTATCTGACCCTATTCCTACATCTATAGATACGAACACTCAGATAAACCATGAGAGCTGAGATATACTTGCTATCTAAGGCATGCATGGCGAATTTCTTAGTCTAGAGTTTATGCATGGTGAATCTCTGAGTCTAGAGTTTTGTGTTCCCCAAATTGTCAATAACTGTTCGGCAAACAAGAAAAGGGACCACTTCCCACTGCCTTAGGTTCACACTTAAGACAGAAAACAACAGCCTTCTCAACTGGGTATTATCTATTCAAAAGAGTTCACAAAACAATGAAAAGGTAGCTATCTCTCATGTGGAGTCACTGAAGTACCTCCTGAGACAATCCCTGTGAATAGTTGGTTTGATACACGTATTTGCCAACATAGATTGGATTCAAATTTTTTTTTTCCCGTTTAGAACTGAAGCTGTTTTCATTCACACTTGGGGTCCTCCATCTGTCGATAAAACCTGTTAGCTCACTACCTCCCTGACTCTGAGGTGCTAGTTTTCCATCTGGTAAAGCCTAAAGGGAACCCAGAGTCAGGGAAGTGTGAATCCTATGGGTGTATTCAACTCTAGGGCGTATATCCCCAAAGAGATGAGGTCTATTCGGAAGTCAGCAAAAGTTTAGAAGCAATACGATTCCGGCGTGTCTGGCTTCTCCTAGATTAAAAAGGACAACTAGTGGCCTTTCAAGCAAGGGACCCAGTTAAGCTAAGTAAGAAAGGTTAATTTCTGATGTCCTTTTACTTCCCTTCCAGCTCCTTGGCTACCACTTCACTTTCAATTAATCAACAATGACGCTTAATGCCGGTATTTACATACTGTGTCTCATAATATCATGAGATCAATTGAAATTAATTAGAAAGTTAAGCTACAAGGAAAGCAATGGTTTTGAGTAAAGTTGACTGAAAGTTATTTCTTAAAATATATGCCATATATGCTTTACTCTTACTGGAAACGAGTCTTAAATTCGATAATACATTAACATTTTGCTCATAAAGTACAAGAACATGATTTGTGTTGTTGTTGATGTTGGGTGCTGTTTAGTCAGTTCTGACTCATAGTAACCCTATGTAGAACAAAATAAAATATTGCTCAGTCCTAATTCATCCTCACAATTGTTTCTGTTTGAGTTCATTGTTGCAACCACTGTGTCAATCTATTTAGTTTAGAATCTTCCACTCTTTTTGCTGCCCTCAGCTTTACCAAGCATGACAATATTGGACTGGTGTCTTCTGACAACATGTTTAAGTACATAAGACAAAGTCTCACCATCCTTGTCTCTGTGGAGCATTCTTGCTATACTTCTTCTGAGACAAATTTGTTGTTCTTTGGGCAGTCCGTGTATGTTCAATATTATTGTCCAGCACCACAATTCAAATGCATCAATTTTTCTTGGGCTTTCCTTATTCAATGTCCAACTTTCACATGCATATGAGGTAATTGAAAGTATGGCTTGGCTTAAGCACACCTTAGTCCCGAAGTAACCTGCTTGCATTTCAACACTTTAAAGAGGTTTTATTGGGGGCTCATACAACTCTTATCACAGTCCTTAGATCAATTGAATCCAACATGTTTGTACATATGTTGCCTTCACTCTTTTCTAGATATTTACCTTCTATTGAGCCCTTGGTATCAGTTATTTTTGTTACCCTCCCCCACACACCATTGTAACGCCCTGATAGATTGTACATTATTGTTATTTTAATCTCTCACACTGACCGCTGTTCTCCCTTCCCCCATGTTTTCTGCTGTTCTTCACCCTGGAGAGCAGTGTATGGCTATATGTCGATCATTGCAATCAGTTTCCTCTTTCTCCCTCCTCTCCCCCACTTCCCCCAACCCTTCTGGTATCACTTAACTGCTGCTTCCCTGAGCAATGATTGTGGATCCATCAAGATTGATATCTATGGGTTTAGTACTAAGGTAGCAGATGGACACTGGGCCTCCACTCAAGTACTCCCTCAATGCAAGAATACTTTGTTCCATTAAACTGGCATTCCTTGATGCTCACCTTCCCAACACAATCATTGAAGACATAGTGAGTTCATAAGCGAATGTGGTGAAGAAAGTTGATGGAGCCTGCTATCAAAATATATAGTGCCTAGGGTCTTAAAAACTTGAAGGGAAACAAGCAGCCATCTAGCTCAGAAGCAACAAAGCCCACATGGAAGAAGCACACCAGCCTGTGTGATCACAAGGTGAGGTATCAGGCATCAAAGAACAAAAAATCATACCATCGTGAATGAGGGGAGTGCGGAGTGGGGACCCAAAGCCCTTATAGAAGGGCTTTATAGAAGGGTCTCCGGGAAGAGATGAGCCAGTCAGGTTGCTATGTAGCAACAATAAAACATACAACTTTCCTCTAGTTCCTAAATGCTTCCCCCCCCCCCTCGATTATCATGATCCCAATTATACCTTGCAAGTCTGGCTAGACCAGAGGATGTACTGTACACTGGTACAGATATGAACTGGAAATACAGAAAATCCAGGACATATGATCCCTTCAGGACCAGTGGTGAGAGTGATGATACCAGGAGGTGAAGGGGGGGTGGGGTAGAGAGAGGGCACTGATCACAGGGATCTACATATAACGCCCTCCTTAGGGGGCAGACAAGAGAAAAGTGGGTGATGGAGACATTGGACAGTGTAAGATATGACAAAACAATAATTTATAAATTATCAAGGATTCCTGAAGGGAGAAGGAAGTGGGGAAGAAGGGGGACAATGAGTAGCTGATGCCAGGGACTTATGTGGAGAGCAATTGTTTTGAGAATGATGAGGGTAATAAATATACAAATGTGCTTTATACAATAGATGTATGTATGGATTGTGATAAGACTTGTATGAGCCCCCAATAAAATGATTTTATAAAAAAGCTGAAATCCTTGACAACTTGAATCTTTTCTCCATTTATCATGATGTTACCAGTTGGTTCAATTGGGAGCTTTTGATCTTCTTTACATTAACTTGTAATCCATACTGAAGGCTGCAATCCTTTATCTTCATCAACAAGTGTTTCAAGTCACTTCCGGCAAGTAGGGGTCAAGTGCATATTGCAAGTTGTTCATAAGACTTCCTCCAATTCTGATTCCACATTCTTCATCATATAATCCAGCTTCTCTGATTATGTGCTCCATATATAGTTTGAATTAGTATGGTGCGAGGATACAGCCCTGAAACACACCTTTCCTGATTTCAAACCATGCAGTATTCCCTTGTTCTATGTCCACAATGATCCATTTACAGGTTTCACATGAGCGCAATCAATCCACAGATTCCCATCATTCTCAAGGCTATCCTTGGTTTGGTTTGATCCACACTATTCAATAACTTGTCATGATCAATAAAGTATGTGTAAATCTGTACAAAGTACTGTAGTAAGAAAACCTAAAAGGAAACCCAAACTTAGAATATCCCAACCCAAAAGAACTGAAGAAAATGTTCAAACCTAAACTTGAAATAGTGAAAGAATCATTTCATGCCTTGGTTCAAACTGCTGACCTTGTGGTTAGCAGCCCAATTCGTAACCTATTATGCCATCAGAGATAACAGTAAAATAAAAATGGGCAACATAGGAGTCCTATGGTTTAGTGGGTTACAAGTTGGACTTCTAACAGCAAGGTCAACAGTTCAATCCCACCATCTTTTCCGTGGGAGAAATACAAGGCTTTCTTCTCATGTAAAGATTTACAGTCTCAGAAACACAAAAAGGGCAGTTCTACTCTGTCCTGTATGGTTGCTATTAGATGGAATTGTCTTGGTGGAAAGTTTTATGGGCAAAATATTAAATGATGTAGAAAGAATCAGAAAAAATTGAAAGAATTCACAGTCACTGGACAATTTCAAGAAGTATAACATGATCAAGAACTGATGCTACTGCAGGAAGATGTCTAAACTGGCCTGACTGCATTACTGAAAAACAAGGGTACAGGAAATGATGGAAGATCAATTGAAATGTTTTAAAAAACTGACTGAGTTCTGGAAGCACTCACTCAATTATGTCAATAAATTTAGAAGTCAGCTACCTGGTCCAGCAATTGGAAGAGATCTCTATTTGTGCCAATTCTAAAGAGAGGTGGCTCAACATTACACGGAAATTATTGAACAAAATCATTAATATTATACATAATACAAATTTCCTGAAGTTAATTAAAACCAAATGCAACAGTATACCTATCTAGAAATTCATGTCAGATTCAGAAGAGGACATACCATGAGGGATATTTCTGATGTCAGATAGATTTTGAATGAAAGCTGAGAATACCAGAAAGATGTTTCCTTATGTTTTACCATCTATGCAACTACCTGCAACTCTGTGCTTCATCCCAAACTCTGGATAGCATTACAGAGAAAGAAAATTCCAGAATCCTTCACTGGGCTTATGTGGAACCTGCAGAGAGACCAAAAGGCAGTCATTGAGACGGAACAAGGAGATACTGCACGGTTTAAAATCAGGAAAGGTGCTCGGGGTTATTTCCTTTTGGCATATTTATTTGGTCTGTATCTTGAGAAAGTAATCCGAGAGTTTGGGCTATGTGAAGAAGAATGAAGCAATTGAATTACAGGATGGTTCACTAACAGCCTGCAATATGCAGATGATCACACCTTGCTTGCTGAAAGCCAACAAGCCTTACGGCACTTACAGATGAAGAGCAAGAACTGCAGTCTTCAATATGTGATTACAACTCAATGCACAGAGAGTCAAAGTCTGCACAACTGGATCAATATGTAATAGCACAATAAACCGATAAAAGAGTGAGGGAGTTAAAGATTTCATTTGTCTTTGATCCGCAATCAATGCTCCTGAAAACAGCTACCAAGAAATCCAACAACCTATTGCATTGGGCAAATACGCTACACGAGACCTCGTTAAAGTATTAAAGAGAAAAGGTATGCCTTGAAGAAATAAGGTGCACCTGACCCAAACCATGGTATTTTTCTTTTAGAATCATTTTATTGGGGCTCTTAGAACAATCCATACATCAATTGTCTCAAGCAAATTTGTACATGTGCTGCCAGCCTCATTCTCTAAACATTTTCTTTCTGTTTGAGCCCTTGGTACTAGCTTTTCTTTTCTACCCTCCTTCCCTCACCCTCCCACCCTAATGAACCCTTGATAAATCATAAATTATTATTATTATTAGTTTCATATCTTACACAAACTGCTCTCTCCCTTCACCCATGTTTCTGTTATTCTTCCCCTTTGGGTCATGATGATTGGTTCTATCTTTTCTCTCCCTTCCCCACCCCCCGCACCCCCTTCCGCCTTCCCCCTACCCTCATGGTATCAGTAATCCCATTATTGTTCCTGAGGGGGTTGTGTGTCCTGTATTCTGTGTGTCTAGAACTCTTATCTGTACCAGTGTACATGCTCTGCTCTAGCTAGATTTGTAAGGCATAGCTGAGGTCATGATATTAGGGGGAGGAAGCATTAAAGAACTAGAGGAATGTGGTTGGTTTCGTCATTGCCATACTGCACCATGGCTGACTTGTCCCTTCCTGTGATACTTTTGTGAGGGGATGTCTAATTGTATACAGATGGATTTTGGGTCTCCACTCCAACTCCCTTCGTTCTTGACAATATGATTATTTGTTTTGGGTCTTCTGATGCCTGATACCTGATTCCATCCACACCTTGTAATCACACATGCTGACGTGTTTCTTCCATGTGGGTTTGTTGCTTCTCTGCTAGATGGCTGCTTGTTTAACTTCAAACCTTTAAGACCCCAGATGCTATATCTTTGAATAGCCAGGAACCATCAGCTTTCTTCACCACATTTGCTTATGCACCCATTTTGTCTTCAGTGATCATGTCAGTGGGAGAGGTGTGGAGGCAAGTATCACAGAATACCAAGACAACAGAACAACATATTCTGGCATTGAGAGAGAAGGCATGGTATTTTTCAATTGCCTCGTATGCATGTGAAAGTTGGAAAATGAAGAAGGAAGACCACAGAAAAATTAATATATTTGAATTATGGTACTGTTGAAGAATATCAAAAATTCTATGTACTGCCAGAAGAACAAATGAATCAAGGGTGGTGAAACTTCGTATTCTGTCCTTTGGACATGTTGTCAGGAGAGACCAGTGCCTGGAGAAGAATATCATTTTTGGCAAAGTCAATGAAAAGTTGAAGAACCTTGACAATATGTATTGACACAGTGGCTGCAACATTGGTGTCAAACTTAACGATTGCAAATATGTCCCAGGGCCCAGGAATATTTCATTCTGTTGTAGCTATAATTTGCAGCTGTACAATGGCACCTTTCAACCACAATTTTTAATAATAACCTTCAGTAGACTAATGGCAAAGCCTTTAAATATATTTCAACACATCCAAAGAAAATTATTTGAAATGACAACTTTCCATTCTGCATTGACCTAAAACAAAACAAAGCACACCCAGCATTTGAATACATACTGCCTGGAAAGTATTTGGTGACATCGTGGACCATGGATTAGCCTGCTAACAGCAAAGGTAGCAGTTTGAATCTGCCAGTCACTACAAGGGAACAATTTGAGGGTTTTTCTTTATTTTTTTTTGCTCTCACAAAGATTTACAACTTAAGAAACTCAAGGGAGTAGTTCTGGGCTACTATAGTGTTTCTATAAGTCAGAATATGTAAGTCTACTATAGAGTCCTATAGGGTCGCTATGAATCAGAATCCACTCAATGGCATTGAGTTTGGTTTTGATTATTTTGGGCACGTGTCTATATTGTAAGTCTCTTTCTTGACCTATTAAGTGCAGACTCACATGCCTTAAACCTCGCCTATGAGGCCCTGCATAGCCTAAAGTCCAATCATCATCGTGTCAGTGTTACTTCTGATTTTTCTGTTTTATTTTTTAAGATAGTTAAATTGTATTTTCTAAGAAAGTTTTACATATACAGACTGCATTTAGTTTCCCCTATTAACATTTTATAATATTATACATCAAATGTACAATTATATTGTACATTTGCTACATTAAAGAGTTAGTATTGCTATAAACTTATTTACTAAAGTTCATAATCTGTACTGCTGTCCTTAGTTTTAACCTAATGTTCCTTTCCTGTGCTAAGATCCCATCTAGATGCAATACCATGTACAATTATTTGGTCTTCCTTGATTCTTGGCTGTGAGATTTTCTCAAACTTCCCTTGTTTTTTATGATCTTGAAAGTTCTGAGAAGTTCTACTGCATGTTTTTGCCATGATTATACTGGATTTTTTATTTTTAAGAGGCAGAATGCCAAAGAGGCAAAGTAGCATATACATCAAATAGCAAACACACATGCTATCTTCATAACATGTCACTGTTGTTAGCAGTGAGCACCTGGTCTCAGAAATTTGGTCTATTCTTCATCTGTGCATGAAAAGGAGCTTTCTAAATATTCCTCAAATTCACCACTGTCATTCATAATGTACAGTTTTCACAACCCTAAGTTCGTATTTTCACCTCAGCCTTTCAAATTCCCCTGGCAACAATCTGCTCATCATTCGGATCTCTGCCATGTGACCTACTCAGAGTCTGAGTGTGAGTCTGACTGTCCTGACATTTTTGCAGTCATATTATGTCCCTTTTCCTAGCACATTTGTTAATAGTATATCTAATTTACGTTTATATATGCAAATGTGCTTTAAACTCCACGTGAATAACTATGTTTTGTGCTTATTTTTAACTTGAGTATTGCCAGTACTTAATGGATGCTCAGGAAATTTAAATAAGTAAATGTCAATAAAATAAACTATTTTAATATGTAGATTAAACTAATATTAGAAGGAATTTCCAGCTGGCAAGTGTAGTATACAGTTATCGTGTTCACAATGGAGTTTTGGTGAAAGTTCAGGAGAGCCTTGCAGAACATGAGAAGTCACAGCTGCAGCTGGTGGAGAGGACAGTATAGAGATACCAGAGATACTGTGGAGCAGGTTCAATTCATGTCTTCGTCACCTCTATTTCACAGAATAGTGTCCCAAATAACCTAGTTATACTCAGGTCCTGATCTTAGGCTTTGCTTTCAGGAGACCTAAGACAATGTTCATAGTAACAGAAATTAAAACAGAACATAATTAAGAATTATTTATTAAAATGTTCAGTGTGCATACTTCTCTGAGCAATCTAAATCTTAGAAATCCATTTTAAATGAATAAGAGAGTAAGTATGTCAGGATACATGAAATATAAGTAAAAAGGTATTGTTTCTATACAAAACTATAGAAACAACTGCAATCAAGTTTCTGGGCCATGATAGCTAATAAAAAATTTTTTTTAATTCATTGTAAACTTAATCAAATTTATCAAATGGTGAAGCTATTGCTTTATTCATAGTGACTCTATCGAACAGGGTAGACCTGTCCCTGTGGGTTTCTGAGACTGTAAATCTTTACGGGACTAGAGAGCCTCATCTATCTCCCACAGAACTGCTAGTGGATTCGAACTGCAGTTAGCAGCACAAACATAATCCGTTAGGTCACCGAGGCTATTTATTAACCCCTTAGAAATTATATATATATATAACCTTCTGAGCTGACCTCTCTGCCTTGAATTTTACTGACCTAACATATTCCTTCAAAAACCCAGTTTGGGTTAGGCTTTTTTTTTAAGGTCCTCCATTAGATGGAGACAAGCATAGTACTGAATGAACTACTCTGCAGCCATCTACTGACCTCAGAAACATATTTAGACACATTTTGTTAGGGGAAAACAACATGCATATATGAATTAGAATCCTACTATCATTTTTTACCGTACACTTATACATGTTCAGTTGCAAATATTAAAAAATATAGATTGAGAAACCATGAATTAACAAAAATAATGCAAATGAAAATCTAATAAAGCAAAGAACAGGTAATGGAGCTGACATTCCCCTAATATCCATTTCTGTACTCTGATTTTGGAATAACAGAAAGGAAGATTGGTTATGGTTATAGAGAATAAGAGAAAAATGGGGGGATTAAAAAATAGCTTCCTATAAACCAATATCATAACAGCTTGCTCATTAGATTAGTGTGATTACTTCTTGATTAGACCTTATTTGAGCTGTCATCTGGTATCAATTAGGTCAGTTCTAGTCTGTCAGGTCTACCAGAGGGAAATGGAGCAAGGTCCATCACTGTGTGGGGACGGCATAATTAAAGCAATAGAAATCATGGCTCCTCTTCATTTCACCCTCATCCGATCAACCACGCTCATACTGGCTCCCCACTCATGTTGAATGCTAAAGATGTGGAAAGAGAGAAAAGATACAGCCAAATGAAGTATTTACATTTTCTGTCTATCATAATATCAAATCAAATCCTTATTTTGATGAGTTATGAAGAAACTATATTACATTTATTGTTTAGATTGAACAGTATGTATAAGGGAAAACTATTTTATGAAATTCTCTTAAATTACTAAATTTTACATATATTATATGTACAGTATAGTATAGCTTAAATGTATATACTGTAAGTAACTCTCAGAATAAAGATGGGAGTAAGATTGTGAATATTGTACTAGAGAGCAAAAGTTTTGCATAAGTAGTCCAAAATTAAGAGAATTTCAAGAAACCATGAATTGAAATCAATATATAGTGCTCTTGAATCTAAGCTAAATCTTGAGACCAAAATTGTGTCTGCGTTGAAAGATTCCCAAAATAAATTTAAGCCAGATTGATTTTATTTAATTTTAGCTTAGTTTCAAAGGTAACTGAAGAAGCAAGATGTCCACAGAAATCCAATTTAGTCTATACATTAAAATATTAAAAATAGCGCTACTTAGATTGGGCATAACTACTATAAAAAAAAATAAAGTATAAGGAAATTCTGGCCGATACACAAACTAAACCCACAACCACTAAGTCAATTCTGACTTATAGACAGCTTCACCTTTCTCCTGCTTATTATGAAATGGTAGGTTTGAACCACTAACCTTGAGGAAGCAGCCTAGTCCCCACCGTATCACCACGACCTGACTAGGTAATTGATACTTAAAACAATAGATATCATATGTACCATACTTTAATTTTATACTTAAATCTTAGTTTTATTAATTTTTAACTCAGACCTAAGGACACCCTCAAACTATGTAAGCCTTCTTTGATTATTCATAAAGTTTTCCAAGACTTACAGGGTTTGAATAGAGAAATCAAGCTCAACATATAATTTGTGTGCACTTACAGGGTGTCCTGGTAATGATGTGGGTTATTGCTTAGGCTGCTAATCTCAGCTCCTTGGGAGCTCTGGTGGCATAGTGGTTACAAGTTGTGCAGTTAACTGCCAACACAGCAGTTCAAAACCAGGCCTTGGACTTCCAAAAAGGACTTACACTAGTGTGGGAAATTCACAGGGACAGCTCTCCCCTGCTCTGAAGGGCCACCATGAGTCAAAATCAGTCTATAGCAGTGAACTTGCTTTTGTTTTGCAACTACTCCTCCTAAGAAAAATTTAGCTATTTGATTCCATAAAGCTTTACAGTCTCCAAAACGCTATATGCAGTGGCTGGGAGTCAGAACTGACTGGATGACAGTCAGGTTCATTTGGGTGTGGGTTATAAACGATTCACTACGGAGTCCATCTGAGCTGGAATAACCTAAGTGGCAGTGGGCGCATCTTATGTTAAGGACCGCTGAGAGTGGAGTGTGCTATGTATTGGACTGCCAACCATAAGATCTGCATGGGAAACCACCAGTGGATCCAGAGGAGAAAGATAAGGCTTTCCATTCTTGCAAACATTGACAACCTCTGAAACTCACAGGGGCCTTTCGTTTCTGTCTCTACGGCCGGGAGGAGTCAGAAGCTACTGAACAGTCCTAAGGGTCTGTGTACGATAGCATTTATATTACTTTTTCAAATAAGAAGACGGATACTAACTTGTTTGTTTTTCCTATCTTTCATAAATGGAGTACGTAAAGAAGAGCACTACATATATTGGAGTTTTGTTGATAATCTGGATCACAACTCGATTGGTATCTACCAGAGTAGCCTAAAGGAAAACAAAAGTACTTAACAACGGGACCAATTGGCAATATCACAATAAGTGGGGCAGTCAGTATCATAATAAATAGAGGACATATTGCCATTCTCAAGGATTTTCTTTTATTTGGGTCACCGTCAATGCTAATGGAAGCAACAGTCAAGAAAGCAAGCCACTTACTGCAAATCTTCTGCAAAATACTTCTTTAAAGGGTTAAAAAGCACAGATGTCACTTCAAGGACTAAGGTGTACTCAACTCAAGACTTTTCCTATTTACACCCATCTAACGTCCTTGTGAAAGCTGGGAGATGCCAAGGGAAGACTTTAAACAGTGAATTTGAGTTATGTTGTAACGGAAGAATATTAACGATTCCATGGACTGCCAGAAGACCCAACACATCCGTCTTAGAAGGAGCAGCACCAGCATGCTCCTTAGTAGAATGTGAGACTTCACCTCATCCGCTTTGGACGTGCTATTAAGAAGGAGCAAGCCCTGGAAAGGACATCACGCTTGTTAAAGCAGAGAGTGAGCAAAAAAGAGAACATCCTTTTCGAGATGGATTAACACATGGCTTCAAAAGTGGGCTCAAATATACGAGGATACGGATGGTGCAGGGCAGCAGTGTTTCATGCTGTCATGCAGAGGCTGACAATGAATTGGAGCCAATTCAATGGCACCCAGCAGGAGTAAAGGCCTATGATATTGATTTGTACTTTATACCTGGCTCTTCTATAAAGCTAACTCTCTGATCTGCCTTACATAAGCACCTTACTCTTTCTGGGCTCTAGTTTTGTCAGTTATGAAATAAGAAAGTGTATTAGCAGATGATATGTAAATTATTACTCAGCTCTAAATTTTGTGCCTTTTATGATTTTGCAACTTCCTTCTAAAGTCACTCAGCATTTACAGACAGCTCACTAGGAGCTATGCACTAAAGAATATGGATGTGATGCTTGTACAAGACCCTACTTCTGTTCTTTCTGTCTCTCCATTGCTGCCTCTCTCCTTCCTTCCTGATCTTCTTTCCTTTTTAAGATTTACATATTATTTCTTATTTAATGCTAAAATTTACCCACTATGTAGACATGATATTGTGGTAATTATAGTATAATTTAAGTGCTTTATATTATCACAGAATTTTCAATTCATTATTTCCTATTTTATTTTCCAATTCTGTTATTAGTAGATCAAAATCAATGACATAACTCCACTAATAACTAATTAGTGCTAACCAAAATGTAAATATGCTATAGTAAAGCTAATCACTATCATAATTTGTGTGCATATGGGTTTCCTTTGATATATATTTTTAACTTTAAAATATTGGGAGGGGGTAGAATGAGAGAATCACCAATATTATCACACCTTAACCCCAATTTTATGGCAAATGTAGCTTGCTATTCTGAATTCCGAGGTGGTCAGCCAGAGTTTGATGGGCCAACGCTTTCGGTCTTGTTCCAAGTGAACCTAAGGAGTCTAGTTCACCTGCTGTGTGCTCTGAAGAACATAGACAAGTGGATCTGCATCCCAATGCCTGCCACTGGGGCTATGTAAAACTGCAACCTCGCTAATGGAAGCACAATATGCAAGATGCCAGTGCATCTCTGTGATTTACAATATGTCTAATGAGCAAGCCCAATGAAGAGGTTTGTTGTCTACCATAAAACCAGATGGATGTAAGCAGTGATTAGAAGCAATTAACTCTGTTCAGCACTAAATAACTTTCCATCATTAATGTACATTTTTCCACCTCATTAGAGGTATGGAGGAGAGCATGAGGTAAGGAGCACATAATTGGAATTTCAGATGTGCATATGTTAGGAAGGGGGAAAAGCACAAATTTGCCAGGAGAACAGGATACAGGTTAACGGAAACTTGAGCTGAAGCCATTGTGTTCCACCAAAGCTCTCAGGGACATAGCCCTCTTCCCCTAGGTATCACCACCAACACCATGTAGGTGAATAGGAAACTCAATCAAGTTCTTATAAGAAACATGAAAGTTATAAATAAACAAAGAATGTTAGGCATGGATTTTCTGTCAATATACTATGCAATGAAGTGATTGATAATCCTTTAAGCTGCAATATTAAGGACTATGTTGATTATACAGATATTTTTAAAGACTTTCAGCATGAGGTATCATAAAAATCTCTGAGTCCTTCTATAAAGACATCACGCCCACCCAATACAACAGTTCAGTCATCACATTACTTAACTAAATAAAAAATTTAATCACTTTTAAAATTGATTAAAAATAAACTATATTTCAAAAATTCCTTCAAAATTCACTGATTTCCTCTCTTTCTCCCTGGTGATCTATCAGACCAATGCTTTGCTGCCTGAACTAGTCCTTTGTCTCAACCATGTTCTATGCTACTGTGGGCCAAGCCAACCCTTGGGTTGTGTTGCCTTACTGTGCATCACTGGGATTCCATGGAGACCTTCTTCACCACATGGACATCCTACATAGCTTCACTGTGCACTCATCTCAAGACCCCATGAGGTTTGCTTCCCTAAGCTCCTGGCAGTACTGAGCTACTGACTGTTGCTGCCCCACCCTGCTGTCTACTGACTGCAGGCTGACTGCCTGTCTTGCCTGAGGGAAGACTTTGCTATCTGCTTCTTACAGCTTGCTGAAGTTGAAGGACTTTCAGTATATTAACTGTTCCACAAAAACTCATGCAACATATGCAATGATGCTGAGTTCAGGAAGATCACAGGCCAGTGGGTGGAAAGTCTTGTGGATCCAGTGGCAGTGGAAGCATTGATCCAATGGTAGTGGGAGCATCTCAGTCCTGGCATGGGTCTCCATGTAGCTCCTTCAGCTCCAGGGCTCTGTTTGCATCAGTGTAGCTCCAGCAGGTTTGTCATCAGAAATGTTTCTCAGCAAGTGTGTGCCCCACTTCCAGGAAGAAAGACTGGAGTTCCCAGAATCCTGAGAAGGCCATGCCCACACAGAGGCCTCATTGGCTGTGGCCTGATTGACCGGCTAGATGCCACCCCTTCACAAATTGACAGATTATATAACTGTCACATTGTATTATATTTGTATTAGAAACCAGGAATCTTGACTAATCCGCTAACTAGTTTTGTAACCTGCATTGAGCCACTTAAAGTATCTTTATCTGCTTCTTCATCTGTTAAATTAAGGTAGTAGGTTATGTAAAAAAAATTCACTGGTTTTCTTAAAATAATGTAGAATATGTTTTAGGTCTCATGTTTATAATGTAACATGAAACAAATAAAGAAGAGGCACTATGACCTCAAATGTAAAAATCAATTAAGTTCAGGATTAAAGTTGGAAGCAAACCAAAATAATAATGAGGAGTGCAGTAGATAATCAAATTTGGGGTTAAATTCGATTTAAATTTTAAAAGGGCTGGTTTATTTTCTTATCACATTGTACATTAAACGGCCTTTGCAGGGAAGAAAATCTCCAGCTTTCACTTGGAGATTATTTCCTATTTTTATAGCAGTGTAACAAACTAGATTCTATAATGCGAGGAAACAACTGATTTAAAACTAACAAAATAGACCTTAGCACAATAAAAAGTTAAATGATAGACCTTGGGAGAGGTAATGGCTCTGTGCAGAAAAAGAAAAAATACACTAATGAGGAAAACACGGCGAGTCCCCATTTCAATGCTCTCTAAGAACATCGTGTTTTACTCATATTTTTTTTCTTCATAATGGTGACCCTGAATCACCGCGAAAGTGTGAAATTAAAATAATGTTTAAGAAGGCAGGCAAGCATGTAGAATGACTCTTTAACATGTCTCATTCAAAAGAGCCCTGCAGGAGTGCTTCTGACAGGGCTCATCTATCCACAAGCTCTCGGGCTCCCAATGTTTCCGTGGTTTCGCTGTATATTTTTGTTCGAGTAAATTCCAGGCAGATACCGGCAGAGTCTTTCTAAGCTTGTGAGAACAGCTCTTATGATTCAGAAAGTTGACATTTTTCTCTAGGATATCTTCCAAGATGAAATGTTTATGAAGCTACACTTCTGGGGAAGTTTACCAAGTGGTAATAAGAAGACGGTCCATTCTGGAGCCATTAAAATAGATGACATTCTAAGGAATTCTACCTTGGTTTCTCTGTTTTTCTGCAAAGTGAGCCATTCAGGCATCACATCTTCTGAAATGTCCTCGCCTCTTTTAGGGAAGCATATTGGGGCAGAGCTTGCCAGCTGTCTGCTCCCTCTGCCTTCTGCTGCCATTATACTGAGGTCCCGCCCCACCTTATGGCCCTCCAGCTTGTGGGGGGGAGGGAATAGGGATGGCAGAACTCTCCCTGCCTCTGACATGTGTAACACAATAAAAAGAGCAGAGGGAATATATATCCATACATATATTTGTCTCTTTCTACATATAGATATACATAGACTGATAGTGCAAATGTGTGCATGTATATGCATGTGAATCCACACATGCAGTGCCAGGGTTTTTCTATATGTATATATACACGGTGTATATTCCATATGCTCTTTCTTTCTGCAGCACACATATGCATCTGGGAATGATCCGATTTTACATACTCACCCAAGGCAGATCATTAAGCAGAATCCAGAATATATGGAATTAGATTTTCTAAATTCTTCTCAATTGATACCTGCCTCTAATAAAACATGCTCATAGAGCATTATAAACTCTACCATTTTATATTACATGCACATAAAAAGATCTTCTTTTCCTAAATCTAACGTCATACATTACTTAGCTATTGCCGCTGAGTGGGTTCTTGATTGACAACTGATGTAGGTAAAAGGTTTGAAGAAGCATAATAAATAATAAATGCTTTACTCGATTGCTTTGTAGGCATTGCAGTAGTGAGGAAAATGCATAAAGTGAGCAAGTAAGCATATAAGAAGATTTAAAAGTAGACAATATAATGATTTTCCTATGATGCTGAATAGGAACAGTAGAACTTCCAACTTTAAAAATACCGAGAATAAATGCCTGGTGATATATCTATGAAAAATCAACCAATTACAGTCCTATAAATCCCAAGACTCTAATCAGCACCCACTCATGGTGATGGCACAGTACTTGGCAATGTTTCATTCGGTTGTGGCTAGGATCACCATGAAACAGAGGCCAAGTCCTCAGCAGCTAATAACAACAAGGTGAAGTGATTACCGTGCAGAAGGCACTACAGGAAAGTACCTAGGATCCACTTTGTCTTTGAATCATACTCCTCTGCAGTTGATACCGTTACTATACTCCATTTGCATGTAAGAAAAGTGGAATTTGATATTGTTTTTGAGTTCCTTCAAGTCAGTTCCAGCACTACATATAATAGAATGAAACACTGCTTGCTTTTGTGCCATCTTCATAAACTTTGCCGTGTTTTAGGCTATTTTGAAACCACAATGCAAATGAGGCAATAAAAGATACGATGGCTTGAAGGCTCAGGCATCCCAACAACCCAACTAGGAAGTTCCCAGGTATCCCTGATTTCCAGCAAGGGAGCCCTCAGCCATTCTCACCCCCTAGCAAGGTAAACTCCATGCAGCTCTGCTCCCCTCACGAGGAAGGCATCAACTATCCCCAGGACCTGACAAGGTTGGTCCCAGCCAATTCTGTGACCCAATAAGGAAAACCCTAGCTGTCCCCACTCTCCAGCAAAGAAAGCCTTGGTTGTTCCTGAGAACTGGCAAAGAAGTCCCTCAGTGACCCCCAACCTGGCAAGGAAGACCCCAATATCCCTGCTCACCCAAGAAAAAGGCCCCAACTGTTCTCAAGGAAAGTGTCAGCTGCTCCAGAAACCTAGCATGGGTGTTTGTGTATATCATTGTATCCTGTCAAGGAAGGCACTGGCTGTTCCCAAAACTTGGCAAGAAATTGTATAGCTATCCCTGTCTCCTATCAACCAAGACCCAAAATGTCCCCAGGACCTGGCAAGAAAATTCCTGGCAATCTGCACCCTGAACCCTCAAGAAAGGATGATACCATTCACCCAAGAAAACTCATAAGAAAAGGGCCTGGCCTCTACCTCCTCATTCCAAGGTAGACTTTATCAATTCCTGTCCCCCAGCAAGGTAGGCTCTGATGGTCCCTGATCACCAGCAACGAAGGCCTCCTACATTGCCAAAGCCCAACAATAAAGATTCTAGCCATCCCTAGTCAAGGAATTCCCTATCTATCCCAGAGACCCAGTGAAGTAGGCCCTGTCACTCCTACAACTTGCCAAGGAAGGTACTAGCCTGCCCTGGCAAGGAAAACCTCAGACATCATAAAAATTTGGCAAAGAAGGCCCCAGGCATCCCTGCATCCTGGGAAGGAAAACCCCAGGTATCCCCACATCCTGGCAAGGAAGGCACCTGAAGTCCCAGCAACCTAGCAAGGAAAGCCCTAGATGCCCCAGCAATGCGGCAAGACGGCCTCAGCTGTCACTTCCCCAGTCAAGGAATGCACTGGCCATATCAGTATCCCAGCAAGCGATGACTGCCTCCACACCAACAAGCAGCCCACCCATGAGGAATAGCTGCAACACAATGCCCTCGAGACAGCAGTAAGTCACAGTACACACAAAAAAGGAAAGAAAAACAGCCACAAACAACTAAATCGTCAAATGCCTTTTCTGTGTTACTTGAAGTGATCAGGTGATTCTTATTTTTTGCGTTCTTTATGTGGTGGATTACATTGATTTTTTTAATGTTATACTATTTGGGGGTGCTTAATATGAATCCTACTATATCATGGTGTACTATCTTTCTGATATATTTTTGGATTCTATTGGTCATGATTAGGTTGCATTTTTTAGTATTTTTATTCATAAAGGATATTGGTATGTTGTTTTCTATCTTTGTGTCTGTCTGATTTTGGTATCAGGATTAAGTTTGATTCATAAAATGAGCTTGGGAGTTTGCTGTCCTTGTCTATATTTTGGAATAGTCTGTGTAGATTTGATGAATGCTCCCCTCTGAATACTTTGCAGTATTTTCTTATGAAGGTACTACACTTTTCTTAGTTGGAAGTTTTTTAATGACTTCTTTTCTTATGGGTCTGTTGAAGTTTTCTACATTAGTCCGTGATGATTTTAGTAGATAGTGTGTGCATTAGAAATCTGCCCTATTTATCTACGTTTTTCAAACTTCTTTGAGCATATAGTTTTTCATAGTAATGTATTATGCTTTTTATTTCATTTAGTTTTATGGTGATGCCAGTTCTTTCATCTCGAATGCTTGAGAGTTGCATCTCTTTTTTCTTTTCCTTTGTTAAGTTTGCCAGTTGCTTGTAAAAATTGGTTTATCCTTTCAAAGAACCACTTCTTCTCTTGTGCAACACCCAATTCCTGATAAAACACTTAACAAAATAAGGACAGAAGAGACATTTATCAACATAATAAAGGCTGTATAAGAAAACCAACCACCAACATCACACTCAACAGGATAAAACTGAAAGCATTCCCCTGCAAACTGGAACCAGATAAGGATGCCTTCTATCACCATTCTTATTCAATATTATGGTAGGAATCTTAACCAGAACTATTCAACAATAAAAAGAAATCAAACAAATCAAAATGGACAAAGTAGTAAAATTGTCACTTTCATCGATGATATTATTCTATTTGGCAACATGGAAGAATATAAGATTAACTAGCAGAAATCAACTGGATACTGTAATACAGGGATCTCTGGGGGAGGGGATTAAGTAGCCACACAAATGATAAACTACTTAGGAATAAACTTAACCATAAGGAGGGAAGAAAGCCTATGCAAAGACATCTACAGAACACTATTACAAAAGACCCACATGAATGAAAAAATATTCTATATTCCTGGATAGGAAAGCTTAATATTGTGAAAATGTCCATATTACCCAAAGCAATAAATAATTAAAACAAAATTCTGATCCAAATCCTAACTTCATTCTTTGTTCTTTAAAGACATGGAAAAACTAATTATTAACTTCATATGGAATGTGAAGAGACCTAGAATAAGCAAAGAAATTCTAATAAACGTGAACAAAATAGGTGGCCCTGTACTACTTGACCTCAAAACACATTACACAGGCACAGTAGTCAAAACAGCCTAATACTGTAAAATGATAGATACACAGACCAATGGAACAGAATAGAAAACTCAGAAATGCATCCAAATGCAGGCAATTGATTTTCAAAAACAGAGTCGAAAATCAATAAATGGGAAAGGGAAAACCTCTTCAACAAATGGTGCTACCAAAATTGGATCTCCTTCCAAAAAAAGAGTAGAATATGACTTATACCTTATGCACAAGGCAAACTCAAGATGGATCAGAGACCTAAGTGTAAATCCCAGGGCTATGAAGATTATCACTGAGAAAGTTCGGACAAACTTAAGAGCACTGTTGAAAGACATACATGTATTAGTAAATATAAGAAAGTGATCGCACACAGTAGAAGACAAAATAGAGACCCAGGACCTACTAAAATAAAAAATACATGCACAGAAAAAGATTTCATGCAAAGAATAAAAAGAGAGCCCATAGATTAGGGGTGGGGTGGGGTCAAATCTTTAGCAATGACACAATAGACAAGCAAATAAACATTAAAATCTATAGAATGCTGAAAAACCTAAATAAGAAAACAATAATAATCTAATTAAAAACACATCCCACACCCAGAAATATGAACTACAGAGGATGTGTTAGTTTGGGAAGACAAGAGAAACAAATTCATAGACACTCAAATATGTGTAAGAGGGAGCTTTATATATAAAAGCAATTGTATATTGAGAAAATATCCAAGCCCAGTCCAGATCCAGTCCATAAATCTGATATTAGCCCTTATGTCCAATACTTGTCTATATATTACTCTTCAGACTCACGCAACACATACAATGATGCTGAATGCAGGAAGATCACAGGCTGGTGGGTGGAAAGTCTTGTGGATCCAGAAGCAGTGAAAGTATCTCAGTGCTGGTGTGGGTATCCATGTGGCTTCTCCAGTTCCAGAGCTCAGGCTCCATCAATTTGACTCCACGTGGTTTGTCAACCAGAATGTGTAGCAGGAAGAGTTTCTGTGTCCCACCTCCAGCAAGCGACTTCTTCTTCATCCCTCTGATAGGGCTGGCTACCTGTTCTTGGGGACCTCATCATAGTTATCCATGGCAACCACTCAAGAAATGACACCCTCTTCTCCTCCATTAACAATTTGATCCCAACTGATCTGAGGCACCTTCAGGCAAAGTGACCTTCAAGATGTATACCTAGAGTGGGTTGTCTATAGTCATTGGCACCAGTCAGGCTCTCTATTAGGCTGTCTGTCCATCATGGCCAGCAGACTGGATGCGCAGGAGTATTTTGAATGCCTTCCACCTTGAGAAGCTCATATTATGACATGATATCAGATAGTATGTAAACATTATATATAAGAATCTCAGTGGATAATTAGAGAGGTAGAATAATTCAGGTTAGGTAGGTCAAATAACTGATCAGACAGAACAAGATTTGTTCACTGTGTGTCTTCCTCAAAAGCCCATCTGTGGGGGGAAATTCCAGCCCCCCACAACTAATCATGGGTTCAATAGGTGCAATTATATGGTTGAGATATATAAAGATTATAAGAAAGTCATAGAGAGCATGAGCGATAGAAGGGAGATTGAAAAAATGGAGTCAGCCACATTGTATGGTAACATGCTCACCTCAGGCCCCGCTTGGTAGTCCACATGGAGAGAGGAGGAGGGGAAGGAGGACAAGGGTAGAGGGAACAGGGGAGTGAGGATGGGAGAACCCAAGAGAGGAGCCCGAGAGACTTCTTTATTGCTAACCCAAGCCTATATACCTTTGGGTGTGCCCACTAATTATAGGTAAAGACATATGTCACAGGAGGGGGTTGCACTATAGGTTATACAGCAATGAGACGGGGACAATCTAGGGGTATACAGGCAAGAGAAAGAGGAGAGATTGGGGGTACACATGTGACAAAAAGGGTGGATCCTAGATTCAGGATGACAGCCTAACTTTGGATGTCACTGAGCAGGTTTGACCTGTTCTCTGCATCTCCATAGAAACCATTATCAGTAGGGTGTAAACCCCACCTACAGGAACCAGACTAATGGTCACAAGCTTTTAGGTAGAAGTACTTTATTGTCCTTAAGAGCAGGGAGTGGGTCCTACCTGTGGTGGGGCCAGACAGTAGTCTGGAAGCTGACTGCCTTCAGGGAGGATGTCTCTAAGCATCTGACCTCCCACCATATGCTGGCCAATAACCTCTACTGTTTCACATGCCTTTGGGGGAGACAGAGGTGGGGAAAGGTCTCTTTATAATCCCACACCCTATCGTTATAACTATGACTTTAAGTTGACCCTCTGCCAGCCATTATTAAATCATTGAAGCTATATAGAATCCTTGTGAGTCATAATTGACTCAATGGTAATAGGCTTTAGGTTAAGTTATATTAAAAGTCCCTGAATGGTGCAAATTATTTGCATCTGGCTACTAAACTAAAGGTTAGCAGTTCAGATCCATTCAGTCACACTACAAAAGAAAGAGCTTGTTGATCTCCTTCAGGAAACATTATAGCCAAAAAGATGCATGGAATAGTTCTCCTCTGTAACATATGTAATCATGATTAAGTGGAATTACCTCGATGACAATAGATGTTTTGTTTGTTTGCACACGTGCAAGCATATGCTGTATGTATAGATACTCAACTGAGTGGTAGAAGTTAAATCCTACTTTTATCCTATTTTATCTTTTCCTTTATTCTGAGGTTAGTCAATGTAATCTGAACTACATCATTGTGGACTCAGTTAACCTGAAATGGATGCAAACATTCAACTTGCCTCAAAATAAAGTGTCAACTAAGATGAGCATTAAAATAGTAAAACCAAATCTTATGCATTTGTTCTAATGATTTGTTTTTTTGTTAAAATTTATTAGGTCAATAATGACTGAGAAAGACAGAAATAAGTCAATTTTCCTCCTACTACCCCTTTCTCTCCCTAGGGAGTTGGGTTAGGTAAGAGATATATTAACTATTTCAGGCTACCGGCAATACAATTAATATGATTTTGGTGGCCTGAATGCATGTGATTAAATATACATAGACCAAGTGACAAATGACAGCAACCCCAGCAATTTCTCAATGAAGACTTCTTGTTTAGGAATTTATAAGGTTGTAATCACTTAGAAAGAGCTATCACCCACTTCCAATTCTTCAATTATTCATCTTACCAACACATTGAGCTCAACTTTCCTTTGTTTCTAAATTGCTTCCTGATATTAATTTAAAGGTTTAGAGAGGGATTCTAACCCATGTAGGCCATGTTGTACTGTTAATACTTCTAAAGTATATTTCAGCAGAAGGTTTCATCCAGTCAATATTTTCAAAAATGGTTCAGACCTAAAGCTTCTCACTATCCTGCCCACAAATTTACAAATGTGTACAATAAGGCATAAAGCCAGTCAATAAATAAATACTGCAATTATATAATTGCCATATTATCAGGAAAAGGGCAGCCCAAATATTATGTTAGCCATAAGGGAAATGAAAATTAAAACAACTATGGAATACCACCTAAAACCCTCAAAAATAGTCCAATTCAAAAAATCTGAAAGCAACAAATATTGAGGGGTGTGTATGTATGGTGAGATAGGAACCCTCATCCACTGCTGGTGGACCTGTAGTTTTGTGCAGCCATTAATGGATGTTGTGGATTTGTTGTGCAGCCAACCAAATCAATTTGGTGACACCTAAAACAAATGGAAATCAAGCTACCGTATGACCCAGCAATCCGCCTACAGGGCATATACCCAGAAGAGGCAAAAAACAGACCACAGCCAGACATCTGTGCTCCAATGTTCATCACTGCACAGTTTCATAATGGTAAAAAGTTGGGGAGGGGGGAACCTAAATTTCCATCAGTGGACAAATGAATTTAAAAACAAAAACTCTGGTACATACCTACAATAGAGTACTAGCAGTACCTAAAAAGCAGTGATGAACGCATGAAGCACTTTGTTGCATGGGAAGAGTTGGAGGAAATCATGCTTAAGCGAAGTAAGCCAAGAACAAAGGGACAAGTATAATATGAGTCCACTGTGGTGAGCTTAAAAAGCACAAGGGCATGGGGGGGGGGGTGAGGCCCAGGGATCAGACCCAACCCAGGGATGCATATGGCAGGCAACTTAAAAGTAGAGGGAAAGGAAAAGAAAAACAAAGCAAAGGACATGCATAGTGGGGGAACAGGGCACTAACCCACCCATGGGGAGGGCATTGTTTATGTCTCCACAGGAAAGGGAGAGAGGGACCAGACCTCAACCTGGTGCGCCAAGACTTGAAGACAACATACTGGCATGAAGCAGCAGATTAACAGAGCAATCTGTGGGCCAGCCCCAATCCCAGCTACATCAACCTTCTCCCCAGAAGATTGCTCTACAGAGGACAGCACTGAAAATACAGTCCAGGGAGGGTGGTGGGTCTGCCCAGACCACACAGGAGCAAACTCAGAGAACCAGAGGGAGAGAAAGAGAGCACTGCAGGAGACAGCACTGGTGACACAGTGTGGGGCAAAACATGAAGGGGGCACCAGGGAGCAGCAAGGTGAGCAAAGCAACGAAGTCCCTGTGGACTCCCGAAAGTAGACTGTAGACTCAGGGGCAGGGCTTGGCAGCTGATCAGACTCCATCAGAGCACATTCATAAGGCTTAGCAGACAAACCTGGAACTATTTATAGTCTCTCTCTCTCTCTCTCTCTCTCTCTCTCTCTCTCTCTCTCTCTCTCTCTCTCTCTCTCTCTTTTGGCAAGATCAACAATCCTGAGGAGGAAACAATGGGACCAATGGTTCTGGAGGGACAGGGGAGAGGGGGAGGAGTCAACAAAAGCAGGGACAAGGGAACAGCAAGAAATCGGAAATCAACAGCAAGGAGGGCGTACAATGCCAGTTGGGGTTTGATCAAGTGCAATGTAGCTAAGAGGAATTACTGAGAGCCAAATGAAGGTTCAATATGGTAGTGGAACAGGAGGAAAATAAAAGGAAATAAAGAAAATAACTCAGAGGCAAAAGACATTTATAGAGACATAAATATAGGCATGTATATATTTAAATATATTAATATATAATGAAAGGGATATAGGTCTATGTACATATATTTATTTGTCAAGTATCAAGCTGATGGACTTTGGGCCTCTACTCAAGTCCTCCTTCAACTCAAGAACACATTGTTCTAATAACCTATCATTCTGTGATGCTTACTTCCTGACATGATTGCTGAAGTCAAAATAGGTGCATAAGCAAATGTGAAGAAAGCTGATGTGCCCAGCTTTTAGAAGATATATCATCTGGTGTCTTAAAAGCTTGAAGTTAAACAAGGGGCCATCTAGCTCAGAAGCAACCAAGTCCACATAGAAGAAGCACACCAGCCTGTGTGATCATGAGGTGTCAACAGGATCAGTTATCAGACATCAGAACACCCAAAACAAACAATCATATCAATGCAAATGAGCAGAGTCAGAGTGTAGACCCAAAGCCTATCTGTAGGCAATTGGACATAGCCTCATAGAAGGTCAACAAGCCAGTCAGAGCTTGTATACGACAGAATAGTGCCAACAAAATACACAACACTCCTCTAGTTCAGTGGTTTCAACCTTTCTAATATCGTGGCCCTTTAAGACAGTTCCTCATGTTCTGGTGACCCCCAACCTTAAAATTATTTTCGTTGCTACTTCATAACTGTAATTTTGCTAATGTTATGAATTGTCATGTAAATATCTGATATGCAGTATGTATTTTCATTGTTACAAATTGAATATAATTAAAGCATAGTGATTAATCACAAAACAATATGTCATTATATGTTGTGAAATATTTATTTCTAATTACAAATAAGTGAAATTTTGTCTTCAATCATGGTGTAGCATGGGTAACAGTCTTCATGCCAGATACTGCATGTGGGGGTACCTGCATGTGTGTGGACCCACCTGGAGATGGATAGAGGAGTGGTGTCTTGGTTCCTAAGACCATTGGAAATATGTGCATTCCGATGGTCTTAGGCAACCCCTGTGAAAGGGTTGTTCAAACCTGAAAGGGGTCGTGACCCATAGGTTGAGAACCACTGTTCTAGTTCTTTCTCAATGCTTCCTCTGCCCTCCCACCCTACACACACACACACATACACACACACACTATCATGACCCCAGTTCTACCTTACAAATATGACTAGACTGGAACATGTACACTGGTACAGATAAGAGCTCTGTAATATGAATCCAAGACAGATTAACTTCTCAGGAACAACAATTGGACTAGTGACACCAAGAGACTAGGGAGAAAATGAGAAGAGGCAGAAAGGGGAACCAATCACAATGACCAACATATAGCGCCCCCCCACACACACCAGACAAACACAGAAATGCAGGTGAAGGGAGACAGTGGACAGTGCAAGATATGAAAATAATAATAATTTATAATTTATCAAGGGGTCATGAGGGTGGGAGGGAGGAAAGGTTAAAGAGGAGCTGATATCAAGGATTCAAGTAGAAAGAAAATGTTTTGAAAATGATGATAGCAACATATGTACAAATGTACTTGATACAACTGTTATAAGAGCTGTAAGATTCCCCCAATAACATGATTTAAAAAAAAACACATTTGACAAAATCCAACACTCATTCATAATTTTAAAAAAACTCAACAAAATAGAAAGGAAATTTCTCAAATTACTTAAGACAATGAAATAGAATGCCAGCAGAGAACAGATTTAATTGTGGTGTTGCTGAAGAAAATTGGAAGTACCATGCATTGCCAGAAGAACAAACAAATCAATCTGGGAGGAAGAAGACTAGAATGCTCTTTAGAAGCAAGTAGGTGAGACTTCATCTTACATATGTTGAACATGTTAATGGAAACTACAGCTCCTGGGAAAAGACATCATCTTAAATAATGCAGACTGTCAGCTGGTTAAAACAAAAAAAAAAACAGAAGCCACTCAATGAGATGAATGGATACAGTGGCTACCAAAGGAATTCAAGCATAACATCAATGGCGAGAATGGTGCAGGACTAGGCAGTGTTTCATTCTATTGTAAGTAAGTTCCTTATGAGACTGAGCTAACTCGATGCCATGGAACAGCAGCATATTAAATCAAATGTCAATAGTGGACAATGAAGAGAAACTGAAAATACTTTGCAAAAAGGAAAAAGGCGAGGATGCCTATCATAACACCTCTTCTATTTAAGCGTGTATTAGATGTCTTAATCTTAATTTTCAGGCAAAGGGAAATTAAAATAATTCAAATTAACAAAAAAGATGTAAAGCTCTCTATATATAGATGTTATGGTCCCCAAAGATTCATCAAGAAAATTACTGGAACTTATTCAACTATTCAACAAAGTGGCAGGATACAAGATCAAAATATAAAAATGTAACACATTCTTTTACATTATAAACTCTGACTTGATAATGTAACTGAATATTAATAATGAACTCTGAAAATAATATTTATAATAGCCACAAAAAGATGAAATACTTAGGAATAAATATAACCAGAATAATTAAAGAGTATACAAAGAAAACTATAAAACACTATGATGAGAAACCAAAAGAGAACAACATAATTGAAGAATACTCCATGGATAGGAAGACTTCACACTGTAAAAATAGGAATACTACCCAAAACAATCTATAGAAATAATGCAATTTGAATCCAGATTTCAAAACCATTCTTTAAAGAAAGAGAAATACTAAATACTAACTTTATATAGCATAGAAAGAGATCCTGGAAAGCAAATCACTATAAAGGACAGCAAACTAGGAGGTCTCTCATTCCTAATCTTAAAAACTACTAAATAATCTAGGTGATCAAAACAGTTTGATACAGGTACAATGACAGACCAGTGCAACAGAACTTAGAACCCAGTACTAAAACTGATCTACTTTAATGAACAGCTGATCTTTAACAAAGATATGAAAGAGAGGTCATTTCCTTATTAATTGGTGGTGCCAAATTGGATATCTATTTGTAGAAAACTAAAACAGGCCCCTTGTATCACACTACATACAAAAACTAAATCAATATGGGTCAAAAATCTATAACTATTATCAAGGATCCCTAGAGGCATAGTGGTTATGCACTGGGTGGAGATTTGCAAGACTGACCTTTGAAACCACCAGTGGCTCCACAGGGGCAAGACAGGGCTTTCTACCCCTGTAAACAGTTATAGTCTTAGAAACCCACATGGACAGTTCGACCCTGTCCTATGGGGTCATTATGAATCTGTATTCAATGGCTCTGAGAGAGAGAGAGAGAGAGTCTGACACACATTGACTATGCACAATAGAACAAAACACTGCTTGATCCTGCCCCATTCTCACTATTGTTCCTATGATTGAGCCCATGGTAACGGCCACTATTTCAATCCATCTCCTTCAGGGCCTTCCCATGTTTAATGCTCTTCCACTTTATCAAGCATGATGTCCTTCTCCAGGGACTGGATTCTCCTGACAACATGTTCGAAGTATGTAAGTGGACATCTTACCATCCTTATCTTTGAGGGGCACTCTGGCTGTCTAGTTCTTCCAAGGCAGGTCAGATTTTCCTATGGTACTTTCAATATTCTTCCCCAATACCACAAAATGCATGGATTCTTCTTCAGTTTTTTTTAGTCAATGTCCAACTTTCATATACATATGAAGCAATTGAAAATACCATGGCTTAGGTAGGTGCATCTTAGTCCTTAAACTAACATCCTTGCTGTTCAATACTCTCAGGAGGTCTTGTGCACCAGATTTGCCCAATGGAATGCATCCTATGATCTCTTCACTGCTGCTTCCATGAGCATTACTTGTGGATCCAAGCAAGACATAATCCTTGACAACTTCAACCTTTACTCATGATGTCCCCTATTGGTCCAGTTGTGAGAATTTTGGTTTTCTTTACATTGAATTGCGATCTATGCGGAAGGCTAAAATTCTTGATCTTCATCAGCAAATGCTTCGTCTTCATTTTCAGTAAACAAGGTTGTAGCAACTGCATATTGTTTGTTGTTAATAAGCCTTCCTCCAATTCTGATGCCATCTTCTTCTTCATAGAATCCAGCGTCTTTGGTTATTTGCTCAGCGCACAGGTTGAAAAGTTTGATGAGAGGACACAACACTAACATACACCTTTCCTGATTGTAAGCCACACAGTAGTCCCTCGTTCTGTTCACACAATTGCCTCTTGATCCTTGTCTAAGTTACACAAGTGTGCAATGCAGAGTTCTGGAATTCTCATTCTGCTCAAGGGTGTCCATAGTGTGCTATGGTCCACAAAGCCAAATATCTTTGCGTAGTCAATAAAACAAAAGTAAACATCTTTTTGGAATTTTCTGCTTTGAGCCAAGATCCATCTGACATCATCAATGATGATGTCCCTTGTTCCACATCATCTTCTGAATCTGATCTGAACCTACGGCAGGTTAGCATTTTTTTTTTCACTTGCATGGGGTATCAATGCTATTCTTCTCTAGTTTGAGTATGTGATTTGGCGACCTTTCTTTGGAACAGGTACAAATATGGCTCTTTTCCAGTCATTTGGGCAAGCAACTGTTTTTCAAATTTCCTGGCATAGATGAGTGAGTGCTTCCAGAGTGTCATCAACCTGCTGAAACATTTCAGTTGGAATTGCATCAATTCCTGGAGCCTTCTTTTGAGTTCATGCTTTTAGTTCAGTTTGAACTTTTTCCTTCAGCACCACTTCAGTTCTTGCTCATGTACTTTCTGAATTGTGGAATTCAACTAGTTCTTTTGATACAGTGACTCCGTGCTCTTTTCATCTTCTTTTGATACTTCCTGTATCACTCAATATTTTGCCCATAGAATCTCTCAATATTACAATTCAATGAAAACATAAGGAAGTGTTTAGGGCTCCTAATATCACCTAAATCTAACCCATTGCCATAAACTCAATTCTGGGTCTCAGGTTTCTGATTCTGTCAGTCTCTATGGGAACAGACAGCTTCATCTTTCTTCCAAGGGGCAGCTGGTGGGTTTGAATCACTGACCTCGTGTTTAGCAGTCCAAAACTTACCCTCACATAACTGAAGACAAACAAATAACAGATGACACACTGGGATTACTGGGACTTCCTAAAAATTATACAATTATGTACATCAAAAGAATTCACCAGAATACTAAAAAGAGAATTCACCAACTGAGAAAAATATTTTGGCAATCACGTATTGGTCAAAGTATTAATCTATAAAATTTGTAGACAACATCAACATTCAACAAAATAAGACAAATAATCAAATCTAAAAATAATTGGAGAACATGAGCATACACTTACCAAAGAAGAATTTCAGGGGCCCCACACACACATTAAAAAATCCTCAAAGCCATTAGCCATCCCAATACTTAACTCGCCATCACTGGGTTAATTCTGACTCATAGCAATCCTATAGAACAAAGTAGAATTAACCCTGTGGATTAACCCTGAGACTATAAATCTAGAAAGCCTCCTATTTCTTCATCACAGAGGAAGATATTTTGAATTGCTGGCCTTGTGGTTAGCAGCCAACGCATAGCCCACTACATTATCCATTAAAGAAAATAAAATAAAAACAATAATGATATATCATCTCACCTTAGCATTAATAGGTGCTAATAGAAACAAAACAAAAATTCTGATATGGGTCAAAAATCTATAACTATTATCAAGGATCCCTAGAGGCATAGTGGTTATGCACTGGGTGGAGATTTGCAAGACTGACCTTTGAAACCACCAGTGGCTCCACAGGGGCAATACAGGGCTTTCTACCCCTGTAAACAGTTATAGTCTTAGAAACCCACATGGACAGTTCAACCCTGTCCTATGGGGTCATTATGAATCTGTATTCAATGGCTCTGAGAGAGAGAGAGTCTGACACACATTGACTATGCACAACAGAACAGAACACTGGCTTAGACACTGGAACCCTCGTACACTTCTGGTGGGACTGTAAATGTCACACCACTGTGAGAAGCAGTATGGAGCTTCCTTTAAATAAAAAATACCAAAGGACCCAGAAATGTCTCTACTTCTTCCATATCTCTAGAGAAATAAGTACCATGACAATGTACATCTATACACACCCATGTTTGTCACCGCACTATTTATAATTACAAAAAGATGAAAGTTATCAGGATGGCCTTTGTGGAAGATATGGCATTGCTGAGGAAGATCAAGGATTTTAGCCTTCAGTATAGATTACAAGTCAATGTAAGTAAACAAACCATGAGACCTATACACAATAGAATACTATACAAGGTTAAAAATAATGATTAGGCTGCCTAACATCTCATGGATGTGTATATATATATTTTGTGAGTACAACAAACTGACAGACAAGTGATAGGTAAAAAATGTAAACAACTCAACTAATGTTGAAAAACTGGGGGGGGGGGAACCCTATGAGGCAATTCTACTCTGTCACATGGAATCCCTGTGAATCAGAATCATCTAAGTGACACTTAACAAAAGAACCTATTGTCTGCCATGGGTCACTGTGGTAGTTACATAATCTGGTGTCAATTTGGGACTTGAGAGGATTAAGAGTGAAGGGGCTGAGTCTAGTCTGTCGATCAAGATATAACCAGGGAGGCCTCTGTGTAGACATGGCCTTCTCCTAAGAATTCTGGGAACACCTGTATTTCCTCCTTGTAGGCTGGAGACACCTCTCTCTCAGCTCATTCCCTTGGAGACTCTCTACTGACAAGGCTCACTCCCTTGGAGATGCTCTACTGATAAGACACGTGGCACTGTGCCCTGGGAGCAGGAGAAGCCCACCTGGACCTACCCTGATGCAACCAGAGATCTGGAGCCAGAGAAGCCATGTAGAGACCCCTGCCAGCACTGAGATGTTTATGCCACTGAATCCAAAAGACTTCCAACCCACTGGGCTGTGATCTTCCTGCATCCAGTATTGTTGCATGTGTTCTTGAGTCTGAAGAGGACTTTATAGATTGATAGCAGACATATGGGCTAATATTGAACTGATAGATTTGATCTGGGCTGGGCTGGGATGTTTTCTCAATATTCACTTGCTCTTGTACATAAACCTCTTTCTTACACACATACGAGTCTCTATGGATCTGTTTCTTTAATTATCCCAGTCTAACACCGTCATTGATTGTGGCAGCTGTGCTCCTTCCCACATTCGTGCTGTAATCCTATCCAAAGCTTCTGTAGAGAAAAACATTTCTGTAATATTTTCCTGAAAAAAATTCAACTATCATAGAAGCAGCAGTCAAGAAATCAAACAACAGATAGCTTTGGACAAAAGACCTCTTGAAAGTGCTGACGAGCAAGTCCCTTTGAGGATTAAGATACACCTGACCCAGACGACGGGGTTCGCAGTCTCCTCCTCTGCATGTGGACACTTAGTAAGGAAGACCAAAAGAGAATCGACGCATTGCAGTTACGATGCTGGCAAAGAATATTGCAAGTACCAGGGACTGCTAGAAGGACAAACAAAAATGTCTTGAAGAAGTACAGTGAGAATGCTCCTTAGAAGCAAGGATCACTCCGTATTGTGGGTATGCTTTGGATATATCATCTGGAAAGATAATTCCCTGGAAACAGGACAGAATGCTGAGTAAGGTACAAGGTCACTGAAAAAGAGGAAGATCCACAATAAAATGAGTTGAGTAGCAATGGGTTCAAACCAAAGAACAATGGTGAGGGTGATGTGGGAAAGTGTCGTGTTTTGTTCACTGTGAGTCGGCACTGACTCAGGGGCACCTAGCAACAATAACGATGATTGCATTCACTCACAGATTCACTGACATCCAGTCCAGGCTGACCCCTAGCACCATGAAAGGCCCCGACCACCCAAAAGTGCACAGGGTAGCACTCTGCCTGTGGGTTTCCAATACTGTAACTCTCGATGGGAGTAGAAGCCTCATCTGATTGGCCTGGATATTTCCTATTCATCCTCGGGCCTCACTTAATGCCACTTCATCCTAAAACCCAAAAGCTGGAGATTCAACTTGTTTGGGATAGCTTTTTGGTTTCTAGAATAAAGTCACATTTAAACTGAGACCTGCATTTCTTTATTGTAGTTGTTAAAACTGTATGACAATTAGTGGATGATTAGTTACTTAATGTCTTCTTGCCTCTCCCCAAAGAATATATATTCTATAAGGAAGTGATCCATCATTATTTTTTCACCCAAAGGTCCCAAAGCAATAGAAATAACAATAAGTAACATATCATTTTTTGTGATATATATTCTATAAGGAGGTGACCCATCATTATTTTGTTCACCCAAAAGCCCCAAAGCAATAGAAATAACAATAAGTAACATATCATTTTTGTGAGGTACTTTTCTAAACCCTTATATATGGATTAACTATCCTGAGAACAATTCATAAGTCATATACTATAATCATTCTCCTGCAAGAGTAGAGGAAAGCAGGTGTAGGGCCCAGGGTCATACATAAGGTAAGTGGTAGAGCCAAGATTCAAACCTAAGCAATCCAGCTCTGCATCTGAATGTTTAACCATAACTACGCCTCCTGATTGTAAGTAGCACATGGATATTTGAAGAAATGAATGTGAAAAACATTAGCAAAAAATGTTGTATTTGCTATGAATTAAGCACCAGCAGAGAGATGCTCTGTAACAGCTGTAGCTCATCATTTCATGGTCACCTGATCATAATGGACACATAGGGCTCCAGCCCCATAATGGAAACACCACGGACAAAGCGCCATAGCAGCCTCATTAAAAATTCAATTATCATTATTTGTTTAGAATAATAGACTATGTGAGACTTACGATTTCATGACAAAGATCTGAAATTAAAAGATCTGGAGTAAATGTATAATCGATTTTATAATACAGATATACATCCATTCTAATTATAACAACTGACCAACCACAAAGCTCTCCTTTATTAGCGTGCTCTTATTTCCTGTTGAAATCAGTTTTGAAAGAGGGTGTGCAATTGCAAACAAGTTGTGCAGAATAAACAAGCCATTATCGTAATGAGGATGTTTCTTGCTAAGGATTATTTTTAAAAGCCAAATTATAGACTCACAGTTTAAATTGTATCTGGGTTTGTTGTTTTTTTTTTCAGTCACTTGCCTTCACATTTCATATTTTGCCTGACCTGCTAGTTAGAACACAAGCTCACAGAACCCCTTCTGAAGCTATAATGAGCTTAGGTAATCACCACTACATAACTGTGTTCAACTGCATACAAGTGTTTACTTTTTACTGTGTGCGTCTGCCTCTGAGATTTTTGAGATGTAATTATGCATTGCAAAATTTGCAAGTTGCCAGCCTTGCTTGGACTATTTTTGCTATGTTTTACATTTAAACTGCTTAAGTGTATAAGTGGAAGTATAAAACAGCCAGGTTTCCCAGACTAGAAAATTACTGTTGCTTAAATGGCAGAATTTCTGCTCTTTGGTTTCCTATTTCCATGCCTTGCCTCAGCTACATATCTTTTTAACCATCTGTTTCTTTCTGGCGACCAGTGACAGGGAAGCAAGCAACTGTGTCTACATTACTATGTGGTTTGACATCTGGTATCTAAATTCAGCCATGATATTTACTTGTGAATTGTTTAAATATGAGATCAGATTAGTTACACTTGCAGATCCCTCTTCATGAACATCTTCAACCTTGCTTGTGCTAAAATCTCGTGCCATTCCCCCTAGACGAAGAGGATGTTTGCTGCAGGTTGCATTGAATATGAGAATGTGAGTATAAAAAACCTAAGTAGCTAGATTATATTAGACTTGGATTAAAATGGGAAATTTCAGATATGATAGAGAGATATTCAGCAGACATCACAAGGAGCACATGCTTTTTAAGTATCCCCTAGACTGCTCCGGTTGAACAAATTCAAAAATTCTCTTGAAATGGTCAGATGAGAAATATGTTTCTTATTGAACAGATACTACTGATCTGCAGTCACTTGGAATATCATGTGCTTTTTTCTCTTGTCCCCTGATAATCATAATTGTATATTTTATGAAAGACTTGGTCCCCAGATAGCCCAAATGGTTTGTACTCCAAAATACCCTAAAAAGGTGTCCATTCAAATACACCCATTCATTGACTCCACAAGCGAAGGACCTGATAATGTGCTTCCTTGATCTGCTTCCTCAAAGATTAGAGTCAAGCAAAGCCCATGAATCTTCATGCTACTTTGTAATACATGATTGTGCTCTGAGTCAGAATAAATTACAGAGTGAGAGGGTCGGTGTTTGCTTTGTTTTGTCCTACCTGGGGTTAGGATATAGTCAGATGTCTCAGAGTTAAATAGAAACTAAAATTTGGTAAAAAGAGAGGAGCTATTTTGGTTTTATAAGCACCGTCCATGAGACATCATTCACAACCACAAATGATAATAACAATATAGTCATAATTGTCCTATCAATGTGTTCATTCATTGTACTAGGTCCTGACTCACATGCTTACTTAAGACTAGAAGTCTATCAGTCAGCCAAGATCAATTCCAATGACAAACGCAATTTTGCATCAAGCTGAATCTTCGAAGAAGCATGAGTTTGATAATGTCCTCTAGAGCATAAGGGGCAAGGTGGGCAAATAACCTTACCCTGTGACCGGGAGGCTCCTTTTAAAAACAATAGACTCACATTTCTTCCTTCTTCTGATTTTCTAGCTTCGCTACAGGAAGTTCCAGATTCTTGTGATAATCATCTAAGAAAGCAGACATAATATTTGATTAGCAAACTCTTTAGAAATATTACTTGGAAAATTCTATTTTTTAAAATGACAAAATGGCAAATCCAAAGTAAACTCAGTGCTTGGGCATTGGGTCCTTCAGCTGAAACTCTGAAAATCTTTTAAATGCCCTATAAGGTGTTATATTAGCCTTAAAAATCCTACCCATTGAAACACACACATACACACATACACACATGCACACACACACACACTTCATCAGCCTAAAGAAATAATATGCCTCCTTTCTGATTCTGCTCAAATGTCATTTTATTTTCCATGATTTTCCTATAAATAGGCTCATTGATACAGTCTTCTTTTATATTCTGACATGCCTCGATAATAGTGTATATACTCCCATTAAACACTTTATTAAAGTATGAGAGTACTTGGAAATCTTCCATTATCTTTTCATTCCATTTTTCTAAGAACTTTTTCAAGTCTGTAGCATTTGCTTACATAGCTGTTTCAACAACGGCCATAAAAGGGATGTACACCAAGGTGGAAATTCGCATGACACAAACAAGAAGTGTTTCTTTACTCCCAGGCCCGTGGTGTTCCGTTCCAAGTGTTCCCTGTGCTGCCCAGCCTGGGTAACTCACAGTCCAACGAAAGAGCTCCTCAAGGCAATGGAACAGAAAAAGCCGAAGATTTTGTGAGGCTCCTTAAGGTTTTGGGAGCCGAAGGTTTTGCGAGGTTCCTACCCCAAATTGGAGCACTGTCACTTCTGCCCCAAACAATTCATAATCAAGTTCAAAGTCAAAATAAGGGAAAGTACACTTTATCCATGCTGCTGCTCCATCTACCCAGAAGCTTATACTGTATGAAATATGTTGCCTCTAAAAGAATCCTTGATTTCCCTTATGGCTATAATTTTAATAAGTTTTATAGTTTGGGAAGCTTCAATTTCCAAATGTAAGGTTTCAATAGTAGAATAAACATAACTAAGATTGAATGTATCAATGACTGTCCTCAGCCATACCATACATTCAAAGAATCCAGCTGTATTAAAGCCCAATTCCAAGAAAGAGAGGAATTTAACTCTCTAAAGTTAGTTTTGAGCCAACCCCATAGCCATTATGATTTTCTTCTTAGAGGTACTAGCAAAATAACTGTCCAACTGCACTTCCATGGCTTATCCATTTCAATGAAGATTTCAAGATGCCCCAACTCTCATTATAGAAAAATTACTTGCCTTACATAATCATACTCTCGTAATTATATTCCTAATCAACTCACTAGTACTATGTATGATCTCACTGGAGCTTATGACTAAACTTACTCCTACCAGAACAGTAGATGCCCAAGAAGTAGAAACAATTTGAATATTTCTTCCTGCTATTATTCTAATTCTCATTGTTTTCAAAGCATTATATATCCTTTATACAGCATATAAAATTAATAACTCCTCTAACAGTTAAAACAATAGACTAGCAATGATATTAAAGCTATAAATATAAAGAGTATACTGATGGTAATTTTGACTCTTACACAATCTCATCAGATGACCTAAAATTTGGAGAACTACATCTAAAAGTTGATAAGCAGGTTTTCCTTCCAATAGAAATAAATGTCCATTCTGCATATTGATTTCATCAGAATATTTTCAAAACTTAGGAGTGGTGCCCTCACTAGTTTAAAAACTGACACAACCCCAACCTCCCTAAACAAAGGCATGCTACCATCCACATAGGCAGGCCTAGGCTATGGTCAGTTCTTAGAAATTTACAGATCAAACCATAGCTTTATGTTTCTAATTGTATTAGAAATAGTACCTTTAAAATGTTTTGAAAATTGATCAGCTTCTATACTTTAAATCACTGAGAAGCTAAATTAACATTTATCTTTTAAGTTAAAGAAAGAGAGTTTTAATCGCTCTTCAATGATATGACAGAAATCAATACTATATCATGATTTATTTCTATTCTTTCTATGATCATTTCAATAAATATTTTGATCCGAACAAAATTATCAAAAACTGTCATCAAAATCTTTCACTAAAAACTCTTCATATAACTGAAAACCATGCATCCTGAGAAGTAAGATGTATGACAGTCTATTCGCCTAATTCACCACTCCAACATTAACAGGCCTTCCTACTGTTCTCAGTCCTGCTTTCTCCAACATCCTATTCACTACTACTTCATGTTGACTAATCAACAACTGACTTGATGCCTTACAGAGAAGAATTACTCGATTAATCCTAGAACAAAGGATACCTATTCATAATTTTAAAGGTTTATGCATAGCACTTTAATTTTATTTATTGGATCAACTAGCCTTTTAGAACTTCTGCATACATTTATCCCACAAGTTCAATTTTGTTAAACCTAAGTATACCACCAGGTTTTTCTGTTTTCTTTTTTATTGGTGTTGTTATTTCTTGTTTTTTATGATCTTTATGTATATGAAATCCAAGATAGGTAAATCTACAGCATCAGTCACTGGATTAATAGTTTCTTAGCATTATGACAGAGGAGGTTGGGAGGAAATGGGAGGCTAAAAATAATGAGTACACAAATGAAGAAAGTGTCCTAAAATTGATTGTCATGGTGATGGCAAAACTCTTTTTAATGTGTTTAAACCAATGAATCATACGATATGTGAATTATGTGTCAGTCAGAAACTATTGGGAAAATTTAAAAATATATTTAACGTATTAGCTGCATGAATAAATGATAATTTGGTATCTGAAAATTTTTTATTAATACATACCTCTCTATAAATAATACCTCTGTCTTACTTTAGGATCTTTGGAAGCAGATTTTTATATAAGGTTTTATAATGCAAGTGTTTTCATTGGAAAGTAATTCCAGGAAACAGGTAGTGAGACAAGGATATGATACAGAAAATATAGGAAGTCAGTAAAAATGGTGTTGAGAAGCAAATTAGTATAGTGTGCCTGTGAAGTTATGTCCCTTTGGAGAACTTTCAGGATCAGAGGAGGACATATGCCTTGGAATTATTCCACCAGAGGAAGGAGAGGATGGGGACTACATCCTAAGTGAACTCTGATTGGTCAGAATTGCTTCAACAGAGAATTGCCAAAGTTGGCTCTTGGCAGTTGGGCAGAAATGCAGTGAAGGTTGAAGGGACACACCAGTCACACTTGCTACTCCCTCTCACAATCCCATTTTTCCTTACAGTTAGTGTTACTCTCTCTCCTGTTCCAGTCAAGATTTTAGAAAGAATCATTTTTTTTAATTTCCTTCCCTTGTTTTCTGTTGATTATTCAAAATGCTACCATCTGGCTATCCCTTTTATAAATCTACTAGCATTGTTTTTTACAAGCGTTCCAAAAAATATATCCCATTAGGACCCTTTGATCCCTCATTGTTTGTTGTTTTTAAAATGTCTGCTACATCTGACATATTTTCGTCTTGAAACTCGAATTCACTAGTGTCCATGTCCTCTATCCTAGTTATCCTAGGAAGGTCTCTGTGCATTTGAGGGCTTCTGTCTTGTATTTCTCCTCCACTTGAAGATGCTCCCTACGACTGGATCTGACCTCTTGCACTTGTCTCACGTTTTCTTGATAGCTTTTCCAAAACCTGATTACTACCCATATGTTTTTGGAATTTGGATCCATGTGTGAACCTACTCTAAAATACCATAACATGAGCATTACTAGAACCTCAAATGCAGCCTGTTTCAAACGTTCCCATTCCTCTGTCCTCCTGTATTCCCTATTCTGAAACTGTGTCACTATCCATTCAGCTTTTCAACCTAGCAGTCGGGCATTAATCCTCAACTCCTCCTCTTCCTATCTTGTACCCTTAGTATCCAACTGGTTGCCATTGGACATCATTTCTGCTTGTCAAATGTCCTGTTGTTCCATACCCCTCATTACACTGCAGAGAGCAATTGCTCTTCCTACATCTGATCTCATTCCCTCTCATGCTTACTCCGTAAAGTATCCCACTGTTCCAATCTCCAACCCACATAATCCACGTTAACAGAAAGACCCTTCTCAACCTCTCTTTCCAGATGCATGTCTCTTACTACCTTATCAAGTCATATGGAAGTTTTCTGAATATGCCACACTTTTTCATGCCTCCACTTTTCTGTACATGTGGTTGTTTCCTCCTTAAACATTAGATTGGATCCCTCTGGATAAAAATGTCATTTCACAGCCCTTTATTTCCCCTGAAAAATAGTCTCAATGTCTTTAGTTAAACAGATGATGAATTCCCACTAAATTTGCAAATCCATGCCCAAGCCCATTGCACTAACAGGATTGTTTGTAGATCTCTTTCCTCTATTAAACAAATAATTCAAAAAGTGTCCACAGTGAGCCCAGGCAGCTCCAAACTTCAATAACATGAAAGAACCTATGGAAACAAGCTTTTACTTATTTAGCAAGTATTGAGTTTTCACTCACTGAAAAGCTCAGGGTTGAAGATAACACAGACTTACCCAAGGGAACTTCTATTTCAGAAAGAAAAGTAACCATGTGTGAAAATGACAGCCATGGTTTTTAGCTGCCTCCCCCCACCCCCCAAAAGGACAAGCAGTTGTAAGAGTTCACCTTAAGGAAAGTGACCTTGTGCCAAGAAGGTTTTTTGTTCACCAAAGTGTAACATACACCGCACTTCCTCAGTATCGACATGCTCTCCAATAATCAGAAAATTACCCTTTTGGAAGAAATTATCTTTGCTTAGAAAAAACAAAGCAAAGCACTTGGTTGTCTTGACTGTGAGGTTGATGGCTTCTCTCTAGTTTGCTTTACAAGCCCAGATATCCCCCCTTATTTAGTTTCTCAAGTGTAATGCCACTATAATGGTTATTAATTTATTCATTCATGCAATAAACATTTCTTGAGAACCTACTTTGAAAAGTAAGATGTCACAAAACACTAATCATGGGAATAATAATAAATTAAAATTTCAGCCCGTTCATATCTCCCAAGGTTAAAAACATTTTTTTTCACCAGGAGCACTTATTGAACATAGAAATGTATATTAGTACGCATTTCACCTCTGTTTCAAAATAATTAACTTTCCTCGATTTACTTGTGGCTCGTGTTTGATGGCAACTTCATAGTATTCAAAACAAACCCAAATAGCTAATATAATTTTAGATTTTTATTGTTTTAAACATTTTTTAAGGATTCAAAGAACAAGGTAAAAAGATCATAACAGTATGAGCCCCAATAAATTGTTTAAAAAAAGATCATAACAGGTGAAGGTGTCAACAATTCATTTATAATACCAGGGTATTTGTTCATGCATTTTCTCAAAAATATTTCTAAGTAACAATTATTAAATTATTAAAAAACAAGTTCAATTTGACAAAATATATGAATAATCAGGACTGGAAATCCTTGGGGGTTAGAAATATATACACTTCTTTAAAAGTCCTCCCCAGTCAGCACAAAGAAGAACCACATACCCTCGAATAGGGTCTGACACAGCTGCAGATACAAAATCTCTGTACAGAATAGAAATTGCTAACGTTTTATACTTCCGGAGTGACTATCCTGTTCAGCGTTTTAACAGCCCTAGTCAATGAGAACTAAAGTGTTGTTTTCCTTCATACAGCATTTTTTATTTCTGATTTGTCTTGAATAATAAGAAGCGCGGCAGTTACCCTGTAATGCCTGCAAACTGAGTTATTAAATATATGCCTCCAGCCCCGGGCAGCAGTGGGCCATAGCACACAGCTATTTGCACTCTCCATGCAAATCCAGCTGGCTGGAGAAGCCTGGCACCGTGCAGCCTCATTGGGATGTTGGTGGGCCTCACTTTACAGCTGTCAGACGTGATAACTGTTATTCAGCCTGACCGAGGCTCTGCAAAGGAATTCTCAGGAAACTGATGGTGAAACACGGGGAATTATTTAAGAAAAAGCATGCCTATTTGAAAGGCTGACAAACCAAAAGGTTGAAAAAAGTCACCACTTAATCGTGGTAGATTAAAGTGTAACCATAAAGATAATAATTTCAGATTAGAGGCAGACAAAGGATAGCCACTCAACCTTACCTAGAGCTTTTCAATGGCAGTTTGTGATAATAGTCTCCAAACCATGCATTTAATGTGTTACCAAGCCCATACTATATCAATGTGAGCTACTCAATAATATAAATATCTCTGTTCTCATTATAGCTCTCAGTGATTATTATATGTATTCCAATACTCAGGGGTGTAGATCAGGGCCTTGTAGGTGCTAGTAGGTGGATTCCAGAAGTTTGGGGGAGCTTTGCAGAATGAAGAGAAGTCCTTGCAAGAGTGACATCAGTTTGTCTCTGGCTCTCAGCAGCCCACAAAGACCTCAGGGATCCTACAAAACTAGTATCTCCATTTGACACGAAATCCATCTCCGAGGAGTCTCATCATGGTTAGCAGTCACGGCTCCTTCTCCACAGTAGAATTAGAGTGTTGGTAAAGCTGAGAAGTGCCTCTCTGTTTCTCATGCTCAGTACTTGAAAGAGCAAGATGCCATGATTGGCCTTTAAGAAGTAGTTGTTTAGAGCCTTTGGTAAATACTTGTTAAAGCAGAAAAAGCAACAATGATGCCCAGCTTGATAATCCCTCTGTCCAAAGTTCTTCGTCCATAAAAAGCTTGTGTACCAAAGACTTGATTTATTTTACCTTTATTGATTGCCATTGAATTGATTCCAACAAACGATAACTTCTTGTGTTTCATTGTAGAACTGGGTTTCACAGGTTTCCAAAGACTGTGACTGTTCGGTCACATTCTTTACATTCTTAAATGTTACGGAATCATCCCAGTAAACTAAACTCACTGTCACTGAGTTGAGGCCTACTCATGGCTACCATTTATCACCTAGTGGATTAAATAGCAACCTGGATATACCTGTTGACAAATGGGTCCTTACTAATAGTTTATTGCTATTGTTAGGTGTCATCCGGTCCATTCCATCCGCAATAAAACAAAACAAAACACTGGCCTGCATCATCCTCACAATGGTTCCTGTACTTGAGTACATCGCTGTAACCACTGTGTCGATCCATCTTGTCTAGGGCCTTCCTCTTTTGTTGCTGCCATCCACGTTACCAAACAAATGACTTGTCCATCCTGACATTTCCAAAGCATGTAAGACAAAAGCTCACCATCCTTGCCTCTAAGGAGCACTCTGGTCTTACTTCTTCCAGTACAAATTCGTTTGTCCTTTTAGCAGTCCATAGTACTTTCAATATTCTTCTCCAGGGCCATGATTCAAATGAATAGGTTCTTCTTTGGTTTTCTTTATTCAATGGCCAATGTTCACATGCATATGAGGCAATGGAAAATACCATGGCTTGGGTCAGTCACATCTTAGTCCTCAAAGTAATTTTCTTGCTTTTCCATACTCTAAAGAGTTCTTGTGTATATGATTTACCTACGGCAATTGTTCTCTTCTCTTGATGACTGCTTCTGTGAGACTTCATTGTGGATCCAAGCAAGGCAACATCCATGGCAATTTCAAGTTCTCCTCATTGATCACGGTGTTACCTATTGTCCAGTTGTGAGGATTTTGGTTTCCTGTACATTGAGTCATAATCCATACTAAAGGTTGCAATCCCTTATCTTTATCAGCAAGTGCTTCAAGCCCTCCTCGTTTTCAATAAGCAAGGTGTGTCAGGTACATATCTCAAGTTATTAATTAGCCTTCCTCCAATCATAAAGCCACATTCTTCTTCATATAATCCAGCCTCTCTGATTGAATAAGCACGGTGAGAGGATACAAACCTGATTTACACCTTTCCTGATTTTAAACCATGCAGTGTTCTCTCATTCCATTTGCACAACTGCCTGTTGATCCGTGTACAGGTCCCTCAGGAGCACAATGAAGTGTTCTGGAATTCTTCTCATGGTTATCCATAGTTTGTTATGATCCACAGCTGAACGTCTTGGCATTGCCATGAAAACACAAATAAACACCATTCTGATATTCTCTGCTATTATCCAAGATCCATCTGACATCAGAAATGATACCCTTGTTCAACATCCTCTTCTGAACCAGAACCTCTGGCAACTCCCTATCAAGGTACTGTTGCAACCATTGTTGGATAATCTTCAGCAAAATTGTACTTGCATGTGATATCAATGATATTGTTCTGTAATTTGAGCATTCTGTTGGGTTACCTTTCTTTAGGATGGGTACAAATATGAAAGGAACAGTTCAGAAATCCTAAATATTTCTGTTTCTGTACTTGGAGACATCTAGATTTATCTTTGGGTTCACCTTCAGTACACAATACCATTGAAGTTAGATTCAAAAAGTATTTTCATAATGTTTCCGTGATCCCTTAGAGGGGATTTTCACTGTCTGTAGTAATGAGGGAGCTTCTTTACAAAACAAACGGCCTTGCAGTATTTTCAGTGCAAGGTTTCCTGAACAGCAACTGACCTGAAATATCTCCACATGGATCATATGAAACCTTTAACTAGACATTTTTAAAGAAAATGGCACCGTAGGAACACATACATGTGTGAGGACACACACACCACTCACACACAAAACACTGTTTTTAATAGCCAAGGGCACTTTGGCACAATGCGGGGTGGTGGTTGTCAACATAAGCAGATGGTCAACCAAGTGGGCAAACACTTCGTGTGAACTAGTTCCATAAATGAAATTTTTTCCCTTCATTCTAAATGCCACACTTACTTAACCAGCTTTCAGACAAGATGATGCATGTAGCCAGTTGGAGAGAGTTCCCTGCCAGGCTTCTGTGTTTTTATGACAAAATTAAAAGTCCACAGATGGAATAACTCAAAGCTAATTCTTACAGAGTTTGTTTAGTTAGCATGAGGGGCGGGGGGGATTGGGGCAGAGAATACCATATTGCTTAAAATTAAAGCCACATCTACATGAGACTTTTAATTAAGGGCAGATACAGCTTTTTAAGGAAATTATGCATCTACTCTTTAACAGTAGAATTATTTATCCATTAAAGAAGCTCATCTAGGAAATTCTCAATTCCAAATTGAGCTTCCAATGATTTCAACATTCCTTCGTTTAGTACAGTGAAAAGTATAACAGTTTTAGACTTTGATTCCCTTTTTACAGATCTAAAATCATTCCAGCAAGTCTTCATTAACCCTTTAGTCTCAAAAGTCCTAAGAAAAGTGTTATCTTAAGAGAAGTGTAGCAGCATCCAGCTGTGTAGGCAATGTGTGTTTTGTGGAAGATTTGTGATTTTGTGAGAACACCCAACTGGTTTCTTAAGTGAGAAAGTGAAATAGAACTGATGTTTTATCAAACATGGGGTCCTACATATAAAGCATGAAATGTGTAACACTGTCAGTTGGAGAAGAAATAAGACAAAAAATTAAAATTCAAATGAAGGAAAATCCCTTATATTCACCATATCAAATAGAATGTGCTACTCAAGCCTTCAATTAAAAAACAAACTTGTAAATGTAGAACTTCATTACAAAAATAAACTCAACAGAAATGGTATTTACAACTTTTCTGTATAGAGGTTTAAAAGAAAAAGAGATAACACAGATCAGATATGCTCAGTAAAAGAATCATTTGGGTCTACAAAATACAAAAGAAATTGTTTTCATTTTTTGCCATTTAATTGATTTGATTTGTCATAATTAATTCATTAGTTTCAGGGCTGTTTTAGTGTCTGTGTTATATGAAGGAGTCAACATTATATACAAGCTTTTATTTCTCTGCTAGAAATATATGACTTATTTATACAAAAGTCATTTTCCATTGTAAAAGGTAGAAGGGATTATTATCATAAAGTAATGTATGCCATTTGTGAGGAAAGAGCTTGTTTTCTTATAAAATACTCTGTTCTCCCAGCTGGCGGGTCATGAGTAATGTATAACCAAGGCATACATTAAAACTCAAAGATTTTGGAATAAATGTATTTCATATCCACAGAGATCTGATTGAATGAAACCAGCTTACTCAGAAGTTCTGTACTATTCATGGAAAGGTTCACCTCAAATCTCATTTTCATTGAAGAAGAAATGTTGCCTCTGTTTTCTGATATTTTCTGCTTTAGAACAGATTGTTTTTCTTTCAGGAATTTTCTTTTGGTGACTGATTGTTTCTTCTAGGCTAATTCCGTAAGGGTCCCAGGTAATAACAGTACATCTCTTTTCTTTATTTTAAAAGAGTTGTTGCTATGAAAAAGGTCTGTTTCCTGAATCTTTGCAAACTACTTGAGAAAATCAAAACAGAGTTAACTTAAAATTAGTATTTATCTTAATACAATATGGACTTTATCAAAATAAATTGCAATATTTCACTTTCTATTTGAAAAGTGTTCTGCAGACATAAGTGTGCCAGGAGAGGCAGACATTGGATTTGTTTTGATTGTTACAGAGGCATCATGTCTTTAAATAAAAGGCAGACTCCATCACGTCTTATGCAGCTCTAAAATGTAGATGACACTGAGAATGTGGAAACCATACGTTGGATGTTGTCAAATAAATGTTGATGCTCAAGATAAGGCAGTTTTTAAACCGTGAAAGGCAAAAATCAGCACGTGACACACCTAATTCTCAATTTATAAATTCCTGATCAGAACTAGAAATCACAAAAATATTATGAAGATGAAGCATTTCAAACAACCTTAGTAAACAGATGGACAGTGGGCCCCTACTCAAGTACTCCGTCAACACAAGGACACTTTGTTCTAACAATTCGGGAGTCTGAGATGCTCACCTTCCCAACAGGATCACTGAAGACAAAGTGGGTGCATAAGCAAATGAGGTGAAGAAAGCTGATGGTACCCAGCTGTCTAAAGATATAGATTCTGGGGTCCTATAGGCTGGAAGATAAACAAGTGGCCATCTAACTGAGAAACAACAAAGCACACATGAAAGAAGCACAACAGCCTGTGAGATCACAAGGTGTAGAAGGGATCAGGTATCAGGCATCAAAGACCACCCCCCAAAAGAACATATCATTGTGAATGAGGGGGAGTGCGGAGTGGGGACCCAGGGCCCATTGGTGGGAAATTGGACATCCCCTTGCAGAAGGGCCACAGGGAGACGAGCCAGTATAGTGCAGTGTAGCAATGATGAAACATACAATTTTTCTCTCGTTCTTGAATGCTTCCTCCTCCCCGCCCCCCACCCTTCCACTATCCTGATCCCAATTATACCTTACAAATCCAGCTGGATCAGAGGATGTACACTGTTACAGATGGGAACTGGAAACATAGGTAACCCAGGACAGATGAACCCCTCAGGACCAGTGGTGAGAGTGGTGATACCGGGAGGGTGGAGGGGAGGGGAGGGAGAGAGGGGGAACAGATTACAAGGCTCTATATATAACCTCCTCCCTGGGGGCCGGCCAGAGGAGAAGTGGGTGAAGGGAGACGTTGGAAGGTGTAAGGTATGACAAAATAATAATAATTTATAAATGATCAAGGGTTCATGAGGGAGAGGGGTGGGGAGGGAGGGGAAAAATAAGGAGCTGATACCAAGGGCTCAAATAGAAAGCAAATGTTTTGAGAATGATGAGGGCAACAAATGTACAAAAGTGCTTGACACAAAGGATGGATGGATGGATTGTGATAAGAGTTGTATGAACCCCCAGTAACATGATTTTTAAATTTGTTTTAAAAGCCTTAGTATGCTGCAGGAATGTGTACATTGCAAATAAGATGAATAAAATATATTTTCTTTAGGAAGAGGAAAGCAAGCACCTCTGTAGCACAGAGGCCAACCAGATTTGTATTTGCAAGGACAGAAAAAGATAGTAGTCAGATAAGAACAAAGGTCAATTAAAAGCAATGTAGTTGGGAGGTATGCACTTCATCAATTAAAGGCCATACGTCAGGACAGCATCTAAGTGAACTCTTCAGCGACTCCTCTTCTGCAAAATTAAACTTTTAACACTGGGATATTTGGAAGAGTTAAAGACAAAAGAAGCAAATACTGTGATGTGCACAATCCTGTAATAATAGCGATCTATGAGTAGATGCATGGATAGACACACGTCTGCACAACTGTAGGTGACAGAATCTAGATATATCCATGAATATATTTGGACTTGATATAGACTATTTGTAACTGTGTACTTGTCTTTGCTGCAGATATACTCATGAAGCTGATGGATCATACATGGGGAATAATTATGAAATATATTAGGCAACATCAAACACTTTAAGAAAATGAGTCACAGGACTTGGAGGATAAAGACCATGGTCTTAGGGTTCACCAAGGTCAACTAGCATAACTCAGTTCACAATGGCGGTGCTCTACATTTTACTTTGATGAGTAGAGACTGGGATTTTAAAAGCTACTGAGTAGTTATCTAAGTGTAACTCTTGGTTTCTCCCTATCAGGTGGAAGGAAAATGAAAATCAAGAGACATAGAAAAACAACTATTTCAATGGATCATGCAAACATCAATCTCCACCACCCGGACTCCAGAAGAGCGTGTCAGTGACCAGCTACTACTGCCAGCTGTTGTGACAAGGACCGCATTAGAAGGTCCTGAACAGAATGAGAGCAAATTGAAAACCAGGAGGGGAAAAATCAGGCTTATTCTTTTAGTAGAGACTGACAAGACCCCTATGACAATGGCCATGAATCAGCCTTCAGGTCTAAAACTGAACTCATCCCCCCGTCAGAATCAAGCATGTGAGACCAAAAGGGCTCTGCTCAAAAATAAGAAACTGAGCATTCAGAAAACGTAGTAATGGAAACAGGCAACTAGGACACAGAGTGGTACACTGAGGGGGCTGAAATGGATCAGCTGAAGAAAAATGTGTCTGACATGTTGATTTTAAAACTGTGATATGCTCTGTAAACCTTCATCTAATTCATTTTAAAAAAAGCACCTTTTTTATAAGACTGCATCTTTTATTGGATAAGAGTGTTCCAAAATGTTAACATATAGATGTTGTGGGGAATAAGTACATATTTCTGGTAAAATATGTTTGGAAAGGGCTGGATTAAAGAGGCTTCTTCATTTTAGGACTATTAAAAGTGTTGATATATGAATGTTGTGAATTCTTTATGGTGGTAAAATTATACAGGGCAAAATATTTACAGAGCAAAATTTTTACATGTACAATTCCATGTCCTTGACAATACACATCATGTTGTATAACTATAGTTATCATATCTATTCATATCTAAATTATTCAGATCTAAATTCATATCTATTTTGTCTAAATTATTCTACCAACATTAGAAGAAACTCAATGGACCCTAAGTGAAGGCCACTATTTTCTTCTTCCTCTCACTCTTGATACACACTAATTTGCTTGGATCCTTGACAAGATGGATTAATACAACTCCGGCAACAATGGGATAAACACAAGAACAACTGTGAGGATGGTGAGGACTGGGCAGGGTGTCATTGTGTTGCACACAGGGACACTCTGAGTCATTACCAACTCAATGGCACTTAACAACTAGATACGTACCAATTTCATATAACTCGGGTAACAATAATATTTTTCATTGGGAGCTGATTTAATTCATTCAGCATACTATTTCAAGATTCCTCCATACTGTACCCTGTATCAGAACTTCATTTTTCTTTATTGTGAATCTTCCATTGCATGTAAATACTTCATTATTCTCTTCACTCATCTAATGATGGTCATTTAGATTATTTATTTCTTTTAGCTATTGTGAACAATGATGCAATGAACATCGGTGTACATAAAGTACTAATATATTAGAAGATCAAAGGAATCCCTTGTTAGAAAGTCTATAATTTGAATTTCTCAACTTAATTGCCCATGGAGCCATTTGTTTATTACAAAGTGTAATCCTAGTATTCCACAGAAATCACTTACAAAATGCCAATTGTAACTGCTGTGCCTATTTTAAGGCCAATGATTTCCAACTATTGTGGGACTGGCTCAGGCCCAGTCCTTCAGTTGTGCACACGGTTGTTATCAGACTCAAGGGCCCCTGACAACCACCTTTCCAAATAAATTTATCTAATACCTTGAATAGTACGTGTTTAAAAACTTTAAAGCTATAGTGAAACTTTCTTCAGCAAATGAATTGTTTCTAACGTTTTGGATCCTTGCTATCTAATTCAATTCTCAAAGATACATTTTTATCCTAAGGGGAAATATGTAAGAAAAATAAACCTGAGAGCAGAGGTTATATTTTATACTCAAAGAGCCACTTGATATTTGAAACGGCACCACATTTTTTTATATCTGTAGCGATCGAAAGGCTTCATATCCACTGTGGCCCTGTAAGACTGCTGCTGTGGATTTCTGAGACAAAGGGCTGATACGAGTTAGAATCAACTCCTTGGTCATGAAAGTGAGTTGAGAGGGCTAGCAGATCGCTTAAAATATTGGTAGGATCCACGTAGCTGCTTTAATGAAAACCAAATTCAATGGGCATAAGGATGACAAATTATAGCTATAGCAGTAAGAATACGGTGTCAGAAAAGTACAATTCTTAACTGGTGTCGTTGGGTGCCATCAAGTCAAGTCCAACTCTGGGGACCCTACACACAGAGAGCAACACACTGCTGGTTCCTGTTCCATCCTCAGAGTTATTCCTATGCCAGAGTCTATTGTCACAGACGATGTGCCAATCCATTTCCTTGAGGACCTTCCTCTTTTTTAAAATTAAAAAAAATCATTTTATTGGGGCCTCATACAACTCTTATCACAATCCATACATTCATCCATTTTGTCAAGCACATTTGTACATATGTTGCCATCATCATTTTCTTCTTTTTAAAATCATTTTTAGGGGCACATACAACTCTTATCATAATCTATGCACCAATCAATTGTGTAAAGCACATTTGTACATTCATTGCCCTCATCATTCTCAAAACATTTGCTCTCCACTTAAGCTCCTGGCATCAGCTCCTCATTTCCCCCCTCCCTCCCTTCTCTCTTCATCCTCATGAACCCTTGATAATTTATAAATTATTATTCTGTCATATCTTACACTGTCCGACGTCCCCCTTCACCCACTTTTCTGTTGTCCGTCTCCCAGGGCAGAGGTGATATGTGGATCCTTGTAATTGGTTCCCTGTTCCAACCCACTCTCCCTCTACCCTATGGGTATCGCCACTCATACCACTGGTCCTAAAGGGATCATCCACCCTGAGGATGTTCCTCTTTTTCACTGATCCTCTATGTTATCAAACATAATGTCCTTCTCTAGGGACTGATCTCCATCTCTCCTGACATGTCCAAAGTTGTACAATAAACTCTCACCATGCTGGCTTCTAATGAGCACACTGGCCATCCTTCTTCAAAGACAGATCTGTTGGTCCTTTTAGCAGTCCATGGCACTTTCAATATTCTTCTCCATAACTAAAGCTGGATAATTCCTATAAAAATATCCCATAAGATTAGCCACTCAGGACATCAATGCTTCTAGATCAGGATTTAGCACATAATAGAAGCGCAATACATATTTTTGAATGATTGATTTGAATAAGTGAATTCAAAGTACTTAATAAAATACATAGTAAGGAATACTAAGGAAGAATCAAAATATTTGAATTATGTGCTGGAAAAGAATATCAAAAGTATCACAGAACACCAAATGAGCAAGCACGTCTGTCTTGGGAGAAATACAGGTAGAATGATCCTTAGAAACAAAGGTGATAAGACTTTGTCTCATATACTTTGGAGAGACCCGTCCCTGGAAAAGGCATCCTGCCTGGTAAAGCAGAGAGAAACTAAAAAGCAGACTCTTGACATGATGGACGGACACAGTGACTGCAACAATGGGCTCCGACTTACCAGCAGTCGTGGGGATGGCCCCTGATGGGGCCGTGTTTCAGTCTCTTGCACACAGGCTTGAGATGAGTCAGAACCAACTCGACAGCATTTAACAACAACAAATATGAGACGGCATCTTCATTTATATTGGAACCGAAGAATGTTTTATGCAGTTCAGCTTGTAGAGGGTTTCTGTTGTTGTTTTTAACTTCGGCCTTTATAGAGTTGCCATTGGCCTCAGCTATTGAAACCCACTTTATTATTCTGTCTCTGCTTGGACGCATCCATCAGCATGATGCGTGAAGGTGCTCATTAGTCAACCTGAACACTGGAAGTGGTGGAGGTTAGCTCACTAAAAGCCTGACCTTTGCAAACATTTTGCTTCTTTAAAAAAAAAAAGAAGAAGGAAAGAAAAAAGAGCGCAGTTCCCTCCCTAATCTTCACCCTTTGATTCTCTGGTTAATTGGGGACAATTCCTTCTTCTGCTTTGCTGAATATTGTAGGGCATTTTCGTAAATGTCACTGTAAATTAAAAGCTAAGTTAACTTGGTAGCTATTTTTTTATTTTTTGATAGTCATTGCTATTGTGCTTTCCTTATTAATACTGATTTTCTGAGTCGGTACTAAATGGCGGAAAAAAGACTCATTTAAATATTCTCACCCTTGGCCTTACCTGAAGTTTAATTGTTGCTCTGAATACTCAATGAGATTTTTCTAATCTTCAAAATAATCAGTTTTGCCATTATTTTTATCGTACCCTTGTTATCTCTACATTTACCACTGCAGGAACGATGAGTCGAGCCGCTGGTGAAGCCTGGGGAAATGGGCAGATCCGTGGCAGCTTGTCTCATCCAGCCAGAGGTCAATCTCCCGCAACCCCCCCCCCCCAAAAAAAAAAATAGTACTTGTGACTTTGGACCAGTCATTTAAGTTATGTTGTCTTTATTTTTGTCTGCAGCCTGAGAAATTATCTCCCTCACAAAGTTTCTTTAAGGCCTCAATCAGAAAACAAGGCAAGTTTAAGTATTTCTGCTCAGATGCTTTGTGGTAACATCTTCTGGTTTTAATGCCATCGAATGGTTCCGACCCACAGCGACCCTGTGTACAGCAAACGGAAGCACTGTCTGGTCCTCTGCATCCGCAGACTCGTTCCTGTGTCGGAACCCCTTGATGCAGACTGCGGCAAAATGAGGAATGTATTAAAATATGAGACTCGACAGATGAATGACATTTTAAAAGAACGAATCCTATAAAAGCAGCAAATTGAAGAGGCCAACCTAAAACCCCGCATTTAAATGTAAAAGTAATATAATAATTCAGGCATCTTATCCTTTTTCCTCCAAAGCATGCAAGAGGAGAGGACAGAATCACAAGCAGGTTACATAGCTTAAAATCAGCAGCACAAGGTCAAAGACTAATAAACTATGAGAGTGTTAACCAAGAAACTTAAGTATAATGTGCCCCTGGTGTAAAATTCCCCCTTAATTGGAACTACCTTATGGTCTCTCCGTCTCCTTCCTGTTCACCGTAGTCCATCATAACCACTACGTGTGCAATTTCTTCCTCGAACTTTCTAAGTCCTGAAGGAAAACTTTGCAGAAGCGGCTTTAATTTTCTACTGGAATCTTCCAGAGGAGGGCATGATGTCCACACAGCAAGTTGGCAGCAGCACCAGGACCACCTTGACACTGGCTGAACAGACTCAAGGTAAATTTTGAGACAGCAGGAAAGTCACAGGATGTCAGCCAGAACAGGTGCTTCCCGGCACTTCAGTTTTGCTTGATATCTTAGAAAACTTTGGACGAGAAAGGTGGGCACAGATTGTGTGGCTTGTCCAAAGTCACAGATGGTACTGGGACTCAAAGATACATGCTTTGCAGCAAGTAGGAAGTACAGCAGGCAGGAAGAGAAAAAACACAATTTCACACACATGAAACCCTGGTCAATTAGTGGGTTATGTGTTGCGCTGCTAACTGCAGGGTCAGCAGTTCAAAACCACCAGCTGCTCTGTGGGAGAAAGACAATGCTTTCTACTCCTATAAAGAGTTGCAGTTTGGAAATCCACAGAGGCAGTTCTACTCTGTCTTATAGGGCCACCGAGAATCAGAATCGACTTAATGGCAGTGAGACTGGTTGTTTGGGTTTTTCACTTACAGGGTCACTATGAGTCGATGACAGCAAGTGAGAATAATGTGGAGAAAAGCCAATTGTATAAATATGTATTTGTGAAATCATAACTATTTTGTACTTTTAGAGAAAACATAAATGGTGCATATATTTTTTCTTATCGTGTTTCACAATTCCTTTTGTTAGTATAATGGGTGATGCAGTTTCTTGAGCAGGGAGAATGGACACGGAATGCGAATAGACGCACACGCACACACAGACAGAGACAAGACAGACTGCAGCACCAAGTAGACACAGACAGAGACGGCACGAAACTGCAGCCCTGATGGACCGCAGTGCTTTATTTCTGAGTACTAAATCCTGGCAGTGTTCCCAGATAAGTTTGCTATCCCACACTTGAATTTCTCATAGCCTTGAGAGCAAGCTCCGTGTCACGGCCCATACCATTTGTGATTACATACTACCAAGGAACACTGCTTGCAGCTGCCGCCACAAACTCCTCACCGTCTGCAGAAAGGAAGCAGTTTATGAGAACCAGCTAGGACAGACATTTGCGTGTTGTCCTGGACAGATACGTGACACGAGACACAGCTCTCCTCTCATGACTCCTTCAATGGGCCTCCATTTCATCAAAGCTTATTGTTGATGGTTTTCATCCAGTTGACCGTGACTCAGGGTGACCGCATGTGTGTGGAATAGAAGCACTTCATACAGTTTTCAAGCTTTGGGAAGCCGACTGCCAGGCAGTGTGCCACTGTGTGTCTTTTAGGGAGGTACAGTCAGCAAATATTATTAGAGCAGTCGTTTCATAAATTGTTTTGCCACATAGTTGCAGCATAGAAAATAATGGCTAAGCAATTTTCCTAATGTCAAACTGCAGAATTCTCTCTCTCATAAGTAATTATTATGAATGACTGAAAATTACTCTACAGCAAAAAAAAAAAGCACTGAGCATTCGATGTAAATGTCTAGAAAACTTCTATATCTTAAAACGAAGTCACAAATATCAGGGATTTTCATTATTTTCTCAATGATTTTGAACATAAACCCAATCTTGTGTAAAACCTTTCATTGGCTTCCACTTGCAATGAGAAAAATGCCCTACTGTCTGCAAATGTCGTGATGATCTGCACATGGCCTATCTGCCCAAATTCCCCTCCCTCCTGCTGAGCCCCACTGTCCCTCATCCTCACTGCTCCCTCAAGTCCAAGAACCCCTGCCTCAGTGCAGTTCCCGACTTAGTGCTTTCACCTATGTTCTTCCTGACCTGATCTTTCTAGCATTCTCCTGCGGGCTGATGTCTTATCCTTCCCAGACATGTCAGCTCAGAGAGACCAGTATTGAGCTTCCAATTTAAAGTCTTAGATTGGTCTTCGTTAAGGAACCTCGGTGGCACTGTCAGGTAAGCTTTGGATGGCTAACTCCTATGGTGGCAGTTCAAACCCGCCAGTCACTCCATGAGAGGAAGATGAGATCATCCTATACAAATGTAACCCTGTATAAGGTCACTATGTGTTAGTGTCGTGTGGGGAAGCCATCTTAGTTACCTCGTATTGCTAAAAGACAGATGACATCGTCGGGCTGCTTTAAAGAACACACTCACTTGTCACAGTTCTACACGCTAACAGTCTGAGTCAGGGGGTCATTTTGTAGATGCCTTCCTTAAAGGTAGCCATTGGCCCTTGGTTCCGTAGCTTTTAGACAGTGCTCACATAGTGTCTGTCATCCCCACCTTGGCTCCTGAATGCCAAATTAGGCAGGCATTATGGCAGCTTTAGAGGCAAAACTGTTTTCCAGGTTCCACATGGTCTATGAGGTGGTACTCCTCCCCCTCCACTCCCAAGTGGAATTGTGCTGGGCTGAGCAGAGCTTTCATGGCATGCATTTTTCCTGTTAGGTGAGCATCAAGCAACTCACCCTGAGTTAGTGTGCCCAGTAGGGCAGCCTGGGAAGGTATTCTCTCATCAAACTGATTGTTTTTCATGAAAGTAGTTTCACTGGAACCTCGCTTTCTGTGATGACAGATTTAAGAGAACAGTGTGCAGTTGTGATTTTTTTTCCTGCTCAGGAGAAGTGCCCCGGAAAGTGTTGTGATCTTGAGCACAGTGTACAAGGACAGCGCTATGGGAAAACTCAAATGTACAAGTGGTTTTCTCATTTCAAAATAAGTGAAATGTCAATTGATGATAAACTTCATTCTGGGCGTCCATAAACTTCCTGAACAGATGAAAATGTCTACTTTTAGTGCATTTGGAGTCTTTTCCACCAGATCAGACTGTTAATCAGGGTTTCTATTTAGAGGTTCTGAAAAGATAGAGTGACAGTGTGTGACAAAAAGGCCTGATTTGTGCCAGAGGGGCATGGGTTTTGCCGCCTGACAACAGAGCCATCTCAGTGCACCAGTTGGGGACAAAAATGGCAGGTCTCTCTGACCCACACACCTAGCTAACCTTACCTTGCTCCGTGTGACTACTTTTTATTTCTGTGAATTAAGAGGGCTATGAAAGGACAGTGATTTAATGACATAGAAGAGGTGATGAAAATAAAATGATGAGCTTGAAAAATGTTTTTAAGAATGGAATTACAGATTTGACCAATGTATGGAGTGAAAGGGAGAGTACTTTAAGGTGATCATATGGTTTTGTTAAAAAATTAAATACATAGCTTGGAAAAAATATGGTTTTCGGTATCCCCTCGTATAAACACATCACACATCTTGTGTGTAACCTTTGGGCTCTTTCAGGACTGGTTACAGCTCAGAGTTCGTGTCAACAGTTCTCAGGACAGCCATGGTATGTACCACTGCCAAAGGCAGGTCAGCTTTAGCCTTACACTGCTCTTTGTTATGCTTCAGTGTCCTCTTGTCTGTATCTAGACTGTAGCTAGCGCCCCTTGATGGGTTATCCACTTCCATTGGTGACCTACTGCACAGTGCCTAGACACTCAGTCCCCTTCATGAGCTTCTGCCTAAAGGTATCTAGCTCCACCCTGAAGGCCACTTCTGCTCCTCACCATCTGCTCCATGGGCTAACTCACCCCCATACCTTATGCTAGTCTCACGGCCCCCACCACTTGCACTGCTCTGCCAGATCTCTGCAACTAGGCTGTACTGCATTTGCGATCAGCTTTCTTGGTCTTCAGGGGCATCTTCTCAGTGTACCAGCTCACTGCAGCCCAAACACTAAAAGATTCACAGGGAAAGGGCTCAAAATAACCCTGTGACATTGGCTGCTAATACACTGATAGTTCAAGTATGAATTTCACAAAACTGACTAATGCCTTGTTGTAATTTTTGGTGGTGTTCGCACAGCACTGACTCCTAACTACCCTGTAGCACACTCAGAAGTGTTGGTGGGCTTCAGCCAATGTTGCAGCCACTGTGCCCGTCTCTGAGGGTTTTCCTCTTTGGGTCTCTGCTGAGAACACATCCAAAGTATGCAAGATGAAGGCACACCATTCCCTTCCTCTAAGGGGTGTTCTCGCTGTACTTCCTCCAAGAACAATATATTTGTTCTTTTGAAGTTCAAAGAACATTCACAGTTTGCCAGCACCATAATTCAAAAGCATCTATTTTCTCCAGTCTTCATTATTCAACGGTCAACTTTCATATTCATATAAGGCAAATGAAAATACACTGGTTTAGAGGGTAAGGGAAAGGTGAGGGGAGAAAGGGGAAACTGATCACAATGATCTACATATAACCCCCTCCCAGGGGGATGGACAACATAAAAGTGGGTGAAGACAGACATGGTCAGTGTAAGACATGGGGGAAAATTATAAATTATCAGGGGTTCATGAGGGACGGAGGGTCAAGAATAAAAATGAGCTGATACCAAAGGCTCAAATAGAAAGAAAATGTTTTGAAAATCATGATGGCAACATACGTACAAAACTTCTTGACACAATGAATGTAAGTATGGATTGTGATAAGAGATATATGAGCGTCCAATAAAATGATTTTTAAACATACCCTGGCTTAGATCAGATGCACCTTAATCCCCAAAGCAACATCCTTGATTTACAACACTCTGAAACTGTCCTGTGCCGCAGATTTACCTAAAGCCACACGCCTTTTGAGCTCTTGGCTGCTGCTTCCTTGGACATTGATTGTGGAGCCAAGCAACACAAAATCCTTGACAACCTCAGTCTTTTCTCCATTGATCATGACACAACCTTTTGGTCCTGTTGTGAAGATTTGAGTCTTCTTTACATTGAGTTGTAAGCCATGCTGAAAGTGGAAGTCCATGATCTCTATCAGCAAGTGCTTTAATTCCACCTCACTTTCAGCAAACACGGTTGTGTGATCTGCCTCCCTTCTATTCTGATGCCACATTTAACATAAGCCAGCTTCTCTGATGATTTGCTCAGCATACATATCGACTAAGGACGGTGAGAGAATGCAACCCAGATGTACACTTTTCCTGATTTTAAACTATGCAGTAGTCCATTGTTCTATCTACACAACTGTCCGGAATTCCCATTCTTCTCAAGGCTATCCATGGACTGTTCTGATCTATCTAGTTGAATTCCTTAGCATAGTCAATAAAGCACAATTGAACATCTTTTTGGTATTCTCTGCATTGAGGCAAGACCCATCTGATATCATCAGCAATTATAGCCCTTGTTCCACAATAACTAGAAGGGGAATAATTATAGGTCCAAGTCCTGGAATGGGGGACCAGGAGAGATGTAGTGAGGAGCCTGAGCATGATGTTGGATTATTGGTGGAGAGCCACAGACAGTGAAAGCAGTGCTGTAGTCCAGTCGTCTTTGAGCAGGTCACTGCCATCTTTCAGATGGCTCCAAATGGCACTGGCATCCTGCGGTTTTCTCGCGAGTCACCTATTAGAAGGCTTGATTTAATATTGTTTTAACTTTCCCTCTCTTGAAACAACTGAATTAACCCCTAGTTGGCAAAATTCTTCATCATGAGCACTTACACGTATGCAGCTTTTAAATCATTAAAAGGTTTTGAGCCTTTCCTTACAATAAAGCAAGGCATGTACCTGTTCCAACCGACCTGTGAATTCCAAAAGACATAGTTAGAAGTGGATGTAGTTTATGATCCAAAGACTGCCTGTAGTAAGAACATTTCCCTTCCAGCTCCTTCATTAAATATAGCAGCACGAGCAGCTGTTACCAGGGGAGAGGACAGCTCTAGCAGCCAGCAAGAGCCTTAGATGTGGTTTCTATTGTCAGGCAAAATGCCTTTGGCTGAATTCATGCGAGTGCATATTACATTCGATGTATAAAAAGGAGCAAGAGGGAAATCAGAAGCGAGAGGGAGAAGAGTGGTGATGACTTTCTTTTTTACGGCGGTTACGTCTGCAAAAGCTGTGTGCACAGTCTATTGAGCATGGTGGCCAGCACTCCCAGCTCAAGGTCTCTATGTCACAGATGGTTTATCAGGAGAAAAATGATAATGGCTAAAAACTGCATGGGTTTTTATTGTTAATGGGGGCAAGGAAAGGAACAGACTGATATACCAAGAATAATGAAAACATTATTCTCATTGTTACCCAGCACAAATTACAGATGAAATAAACTGCAAATTTCAGGTACAGTCGCTGCTGATATAAGGTTTGTAACATTTCAAAATAAGGAAAAAGGAACTTGCTTTAAATGCCCACAACTGTCAGCAATTTCTGAGACGATTTGATTAATTTCATGTGTCATTTTCCAGGGAACAGGGAAGGGCATGGTAACTTAGACATTTCTCTTTATGTCTCATGGTGCGCACACTGAACCATCCTTGGTTCTTATTTAGTACTAGTAGAAATATAATCGTTCACAATGTATGTATCTAGGCACATACGCTATTTGATGCTAAAAGGTAATTACAGTGGCCATTTCTCAGATAAACAGTGCTCAGTCTTCTTTGTGTGAGATACTCAATGCTGACCTTTCTTCAAAATTGACCACAGTTAAGAATTTGAGAGGCAGATTTCATATCCAGAAAAACAACAACAAAAATCCCAGCAAAATGTTCCAGCAAACCCTGCCAGGAGCGGCATGTGACTTCTGAGATACCCAGAGGACCACTTGCCAGCAATGATGTGCTTCAAGAAAATAAATAAATAAAAAACACTTATTTTCCATGGCTTTCCAAGGGAATCTAGTTTATTTCATTCTTTGCCTGCCTTGTAAACCATTTTATCATTCCATTTGTCTAAGCATTCCTTAAATGTTCAGGAAAGAAACAATAGATAATCCTTTATCTATAGTTTTTGCCTTGGGATAAAAGGTGAATTTCAGCTCTTTGATTTTTCTGGTTACCTTCTGCTTTGATGGGACTTACCGTACACCTCGTTTGAATAGTGAACCATGTGATTTTTATCCTTGTGAAGAATCTACAGATGTTTTATAGAACCAAGTGTTCATTTAGAGATTGATCTGTATCCGATACGCAGTTTCAAAAGCAACCTGTTGAATGAACTGAAACATCAAGCTGTAACCCAGCTGGACATTTGGTCATTTTGCCCCTAAAGCATTCTGGGATTGTTAAATACCAGTACGTTAAAACCATGGAAAGCAGAATCTATGGAAGGAAGAAACTTTGTCAGGGAGAGAAACAAAACTTGAAATCTGTTGTATTAATAAATAGCAATAGGAAAGTGGTAAGACTTGCTCTGCCAAAGGAGAAAACACGTTTCTGCTTGATAAAACAATCCAGACCCATCAAGTTCCAGCTTACCAGGCTTTCTAAGTCTTTCCTAGGATTCCTGTGGTCTGTGCACTAGCCTGGCCACAAGCTAAAAGGCAAAGGAACAACAAAGAGAGACAGCTTTTCTAATGGCCAGTTGACCCATCGAGACATATTTTTTTTCTTATATTTTATTATTTATTTATTTATTTGTAAACATTTTATTAGGGACTCATACAACTCTTATCACAATCCATACATACATCACGTGTGTAAAGCACATCTGTTTCCAGTTCCTGTCTGTACCAGTGTATATCCTCTGGTCTAACCAGATTTTTTTTTTTTTGTTCTTCTTTTACATTTTATTAGGGACTCCAACAACTCTTACCACAATCCATACATATACATACATCAATTGTACAAAGCACACCCATACACTCCCTGTCCCAATCACTCTCAAGGCATTTGCTCTTCACCCAAGCCCCTTGCATCAGGTCCTCCTTTTTTTCCCCCCCTCCCTCCCTTTTCCCCCCTCCCTCATATGCCCTTGGTAATCCATACCTCGTTATTTTGTCATATCTTGCCCTATTCGGGGTCTCCCTTCCCCCCTTCTCTGCTGTCCCTCTCCCAGGGAAGAGGTCACATGTGGCTCCCTGCAACCCAGTTCCCCCCTTCCAACCCACTCACCCTCCACTCTCCCAGCATCGTCTCTCACGCCCTTGGTCCTGGAGGTATCATCCACCCTGGATTCCCTGTATCTCCAACCCACATATGTACCAGTGTACAGCCTCTGTCCTATCCAGCCCTGCAAGGTAGAATTCGGATCATGGTAGTTGGGGGGAGGAAGCATCCAGGATCTGGGGGAAAGCTGTGTTCTTCATCGATACTACCTCACACCCTAATTAACCCATCTCCTCTCCTAAGCCCCTCTATGAGGGGATCTCCATTGGCTGACACTTGGGCCTTGGGTCTCCACTCTGCACTTCCCCCTTCATTTAATATAATATATATATACACATACATATATACATATACACATAAATACACATACATACACACACTTATATCTTTTTTTTTTTTTGCATGATGCCTTATATCTGGTCCCTTGGGCACCTCGTGATCGCACTGGCCGGTGTGCTTCTTCCATGTGGGCTTATTTGTTTCTGAGCGAGATGGCCGCTTGTTCACCTTCAAGACTTTAAGATCCCAGACACTATCTCTTTTGATAGCCGGGCACCATCAGCTTTCTTCACCACATTTGCTTATGCACCCATTTGTCTTCAGCGATCCTATCATGGAGGTGTGCAGTCAATGATATGATTTTTTGTTCTTTGATGCCTGGTAACTGATCCCTTTGGGACCATTCGATCACACAGGGAAATGATCAAGGGTAAGGTTGCTTAGAGAAGAGGTATACTCTAGCCCAGGTGGCAATGAAGCATGGTAGTAGGGCAGGAGGAAGGTCAAGGGAGATGGAGGAAAGAGCTAGGAGTCAAAGGGCATTTATGGAGGTCTAGACAAAGACATGTACATGCAAATATATATAGGAGGTTGGGGAAATAGATCTTTGTGTCTATATTTATAGGTCAAGTATTAAGGTGGCGGAAGGACCTTGGGCCTCTACTCAAACACTCCCTCTATGCATGAATACCTTCTTTTATTAAATTGGAACTCTATGATGCTCACTCTCCCGACACAACAGCTGGAGCCAACATGGGTGAACAAGTAAATGTGGTGAAGAAAGCTGATGGTGCCCGGCTATCAAAAGAGATAGTGACTGGGGTCTTAAAGGCTTGAAGATAAACAAGCGGCCATCTAGCTCAGAAGCAACAAAGTCCACATGGAAGAACACACCAGCCTGTGTGATCGAGACATATTATTCATAGAAATCTGTAACAAAGAATATTTCAAAGTGCATGAACAGCATTTTCTTTGGACCATTGTTTTCTCCTCATTTCACCCTTGTGATAGCTTAGTTTTCAAAATGTGTTCAATGTAAGGAATACATAGTCAAATAGCAATATGTTGTTGGTGTTGTTCAATGCTGTCACGTTGGTGCCAACTCATGGAGAGCCTATGTACAACAGAAGAAAGCACTGATCAGTCTGACACCATCCTCATAACTACTGTGGTTGCCATCCACTAGAGCAGCCACGGTGTCAATTCATTTCATTAAGGGCCTTCTTTTCTGCTGACCCACTGTCAAGCATGATGTCTTTTTCCAGGGACTGGTCTCTCTGACAATGTATCAAAAGTCAAGGTTGTATCCTTCGAACAATTACTCAATCTGTACTGCTGAGAACTAGCCTATATGAAGAATAGCACAGTATTAGCATTGGAGAAAAGCTAATCAATGTTATGTGAAATGCAGATAACACAATCTTGCTTGCTGAAAGCATAGATGACGTGAAGCACTTGCTGATTAAAATCAAAGACTACAACCCTCAGTATGGATTATAACCCAATGTAAAGAAAATAAAATCCTCAAAACTAAACTCTGCTAGGCTGGATTCTTTAGAGAAGTGATGCAAATGACACCGACACTGGTAGATAAAGAGATGAGTGTATATTTTTTAAATGGTTCCAACTGTTGTAGAAGCAGGTAAGTGCAGTCCTGTTCAAGTCCATGCTCAGATGTTAAGCTGTTGGATCGTCCTGAATCGTGCAGGAATAGAAATCAGGAAAACCACAGGCTGGTGGATATTAGCAGATTAGGCCTGTGGCCCTCATAATTGAACAAATTCAAGGTCAATGGGTTTTGATGGCTCCCACAGTAAGTAGGCAGTATGGCAGGCTGTTGATAGTTCTCAGTTATCAGCTCTTGGTTCAAGAAGTAGATAGAAAATTGACAAATGTGAGATCCTAACCAGCAAGAAGAGAGACGCTATCCACAGTTTCTACTTAAATATCAAGAAGGTCACACTATCATCAGGATTATGACCTGGTTGGCTCACAACAGATCTCATCATGGACTGATTACATTATATTAGATCTTGTTGATCCAAATCCTATTACATACTAAATGAAGAAAATATTGAAGCTATCAAGGATTTCATTTATTTGGATCCAATCAATACACGTAGAAGCAGAAAATAAGAAATCAAATTATTTTTGCAGTGAGCAAACACTGCACAGGATCTCTTTGAAGTGTTATAAAGTAAAGATGCACTTTGAGGAACAAGGAAAACCTGACACTAGCCCTGGTGTTTTGAATCATCTCATATGCAAGTGAAAATTGAACAATCAATAAGGAAGGTTAATGAAGAATTGATGCATTTGAATTTTGATATGGTTGAAGAATATTACAAATACAGTAGACTGACAAAAGAACAAATAAATCTGTCCTGGAGAAAGTAAACCCAGCATGTTTGTTATACCCTTTCATTGGAATGGACGCAAATATACCTACTGGTATCTCCCATTTAATTGACAAAGTATCTGTATTTCAAATTTCTTGGCCTGGACTAATGACTGTTTGCAGAGCTTCATAACTTTAAAAAATGTCTTTTAATTGGTATTTTGTCAATTCATTCAGTTCCTCCAGGCTTTACACAAGTACCTTTGCTGCACTTAAACTTCTCCCTTGAATGTCATCAGTTCTTGATCATAAGGTACCTTTTACAATAGTTGAATGACAGCCAATTGTTTTTGGTACAGTAAATATTTACTCTTGCTTCTTTTGATGCATCATTCAATTTTTTTCCTTCAATTTTGAAACTTGAGGCTTGAATTTCCAATTCTTTCAGCTCGAGACATGCTGAGTGGGTGCTTCCCTTGTGGTTCTCTAATTGTGGAGGTTTGTCCATTACACTATAATACTTTATCTTCTCAAGTTGCCCTTCGAAAATTTCTGTTCAGTTCTTTCACTCTATTATTTCTTCCATTTGCTTTAACTATTCTAAGTTCAAGAGCAAGTTTCAAAATCCCTTCCCATGTCTGCTGTATTCTTTGCCTCTATTTGTCTTTTTAATGATTTTGTTATTTCTTTGTGTTTTTGATGTTATACCAGAAATAGTCTGGTTTGGGTCATCAGCTTCAAATCTGTTCCTGCGATGATCTAAGTGCAAGTTAGACATACCGAAGATACTATTTTAGCTCTCATGGACTTCTCTTCATTTTCTTCAGCTTCAACCTGAACTTACATATGAGCAATGGACGACCTGTTCCATAGTCAGTCCTTACTCATGTTTGGCTGGTTAGATTGAGCTTGTATGCCTCTTTTCCCCACAATTTGATTTCTTTTTACTTTATCTAGTGAGATCCAGGTGTACAGTAGCTTATATTTTCATTAAAAAGGTCTTTTCAATGAAGTCACTATTCTTGAAAAATTCTATCATGATATCTCCAGCATCATTTATTTCCATTATCATATCCATATTTCCAATGTCTTTTCTTTCCTCTTTTTTGTTTCCAGTTTTTTGCCTTCCCATCACCAGTAATTATCAATGAATCGTGATTGCATGTTTGATCAATTTCAGACTGAAAAAGTTGGAATAATTCTTCAAATCTCCATTATTACCCTTCAAGATTCGTGCATAAATTTTAATAAAAAATTTTAAACTGGTCTTCCTGCGAGCATGTAGATATTATCTTCTTACAGACAGCATTGTACTTCAATGGTCCTTTATGCCAATCCCTGTCACACCACTCCTCTTCAATTTGCTATTCACAGCATAGTAAACGGTCTGCTTCAACATGGTCAGTGTGATTCCATTTGAGCTCATTGAAGCCTAGAATATTGATCCTCATGCAGTCCATTGTATCTTGGAGAATTTCCAAGTTCTTAGAGTCATACGTTGTACATTCAATGTTTCCATTATTGATAGATATTCACAGCTATTCCTTTCCATTTTCACTCATGTTCCATACACAGACAAAGGTCTTAAGAGCAAGTTGACTTAAGAGAGACTTTCTTAAGACTTAAAGTTTTTCTTAAGACTTCAGGTCTTAAGAAAGTCAACTCGACTTTCTGGAAGCAGCTCAGCTCTATTTTGAATGCCTTCCAATGTGAGGGGTACATATTCTGCCACTGTTTATCAGATGAAATTTTACTGCTGTGTTAGGCTGAGTTGTCTGGGGAATCAAAAACCAGTGATACTCATATATGTGTAAGAAAGAACTTTATATCAAGATACAATTTTATTTTTTTTCCAAGATGCAATTTTATATCTAGGAGGTACGCCAGCCCAATTCAGCTTAATTCCATGGATCCAATGCTGCTGAAATCCTCTTGAGACTCACATATCAATAGGTCAGTGATGCAGAAAGGGGAAAAGAATGTAGGGAGAAATCAGGCCAGTGGATGCAGAGTGTTCTGGATCCAAAGTCAGTGGGAATATGGCAGGGTGCTGACAACTGGTTGGGTCCAGTTGGGCCATAGGCTAGATCCCAGGGTCACCACTGCAGGTAGACACCGTCCAGTAAGCAGGGAGGGAGAAAGAGCTGAGAGAGGAAGAGAATTTCAGACTGTCTCTCTTATAAAAGACTGTGACCTAATTAATAGGTTGGACTCCACTCCTACTCATTCAGACAAATGTAAATTGACACAAATCTAACTGCTATCACTACTTTTCATGGATTATTGCAAATAGTTCTCAAAGACCATTCCCTCATAAATTACTGCTTACTCCTTCTTCCTAGTCTGTTCATAGCCTAAAAGTTCCACTGAAACCTGATACTCATAAGGAACCCTGATGATATTTAAAATACCACAAATGACAGACCAGTAAGGAAAAATCAATATATAATTCTATAAATAGCTAATCCTCAGAGAAATTGTCTCATTTTGAAAACTGGAACAAATGTAAAGGCCCAGCTACAGGGAATACATTGGCTATCAAGTATAATGAAGGCAGCACACTCAATAGAAAGCAAAATAGATGACTGGTGCATGATGAAATTACATCACTATGCACCTCAAAACACTTCATCCAAAGAGTAAAATAAGAGACCACATATTGGGGGAAAATTTTATCAAGAACACATCAGACAAGGATCTAATCACCAAAATCTACAGAACTATACAAAAGCTCAACAAAAAAATAACAAAGTACCGACTTAAGAAGGGGCAAAAGACATGAACAGATAGTTCACCAAAAATGAGGTCCAACGATGTCCCCTCGCTGGAGCATACCACTACAAATGACAATAAGAGGGATGAACTGTGGGGAGTGGGCCTGGTCTGACTCCTAACCCACCCATACCCCACAGTTAGGCAAATCAAGATGGGAGCATAACAAATCAGCAATGGGTTCACAGCCAAAAAGTCCCCAAAATCAAGCTCCTCCAGGCTTGGAGGGGCAGTACCCGGAGCTCCCCATGAATGGTGGGGAAATAGTCATAAAAGTCAGTGGACATACCTGGAGTTACGCTTGAATTTTTTTTCCTCTCTTTTTCTTTTTTTTTTCAATTTCTGCCCTTCAATCTTTTGTTGTCTTTTTGTTTTGTCTTCATTCTTACAGTTTTGTCTGCCAATATAGTATAGGCATAAGAAGTAAACCCAAGGAGAAAGCAAGTGAACTGGAGGTTCTGGGGGTGGAACTGAGGGGACTTAGGGGTAGGAGGAGGCAGGGGTAAGGGAGCAATGAGCAAACAGTGCCATGGACAGCGGAGCAACTAGGGAATTAAATCAGTGGCAAGGGGCATAGGGACCCTGGTGGTGCTGCAGCAACTGTAATTCAGTCGAAAGGAATTACTGGGTGGCAAACTAAGGGCAAGCATGATGGTGGGACAGGAGAAAGGTAAAAGTAAACAGAGGAAAGATCTAGGCAGCAAAACCATTGACAGAGGTATAAACATAGTTGTGTACATATGTAAATATATTAACTCATAAAAATAAAGGTATTTGCCTATTACATATATTTACATGGAAATATATTGAATGGACATTTGACATCTACTCAAGCCTGCCCTAAACTCAAGAACATTTGTTCTAACATCATACCATTCTGTGATGCTCACCCTCCGGACACAATCACTGAAGACAAAATGGTTGCATATGGTAGCTATATAATCATTTATCGATTTGAGGATTAAGAGTATAGGGGTGGGATATGGTTTGTTGATCAGATCATAACCAATGAGGCCTCTGTGTGAGCATGGCCTTCTGAGAATTCTGGGAAATCTGGTACTTTCTCCTTGGAGGATGGAGACACTTCTCTCTCTGACACACCCTGGGAGACAAAGCAGCTGACAAAACACATGGACTCACCCTGATGCAGAGACCCCTGCCAGCGCTGAGATGTTTCCAATGCCACTGGATCCAAAGACTTTCTACCCACTGCCTGTGATCTTCTACATTCAGTGTCATTGCACATGTTTTGTAAGTCTGAATAAGACTGTATAGCTTGGTATCAGACATATGGGCTAATATTGGACTTATGGACTTGATCTGGACCGGGCAGGGATGTTTTCTCAATATTCAATTGCACCTGTATATAAATCTCTTTCTTATACACATATGTGTGTCCATGGATTTGTTTCTCTAGTCTACCCAGACTGACACATTGCATATGTAAATGTGGGGAAGAAAGTTGATGATGTCTGGCTATTGAAAGATATAGTGTCTGTGGTCTTAAAGGCTTGATGTTAAATAAGCTGCCATTTATCAGAGAATCAACAAGTCCACATGAAAGAAGCATACCAACCTGTGTGATCATGAGGTGTCAACAGGATCAGGGAACAGGCATCAGAAGAACCAAAACAAATAATAATATTGCTGAGAATGAGGGAGGTCATAGTAGAGACCCAAAACACATCTGTAGACTATTGTACATTCTCTCACAGAAAGGCCACAAGGAAGGGACGAGTCAGCCAGGGAGCAATATACCACTAATGAGACACACAGTTTTCCTCTGGTCTCTTGAGGCTTCCTCACCCCCAGTATCATGTGCCCAGGTCTACCTTACAAATCTGACTGGACTAGAGCATGTATACTGCTACAGCCTCTCGAGACGTGGAATCCAGGACAGATAAACCCCTCTGGAACAGAGATGGGAGTAGCAATACCAAAAGGGGAGAGGGAAGGTGGGAGAGAAGGGAGAGAGAAAAGGGGAGCCAATCGCAATGATGGCTATATAAACCAACACCACACCACCACCACCACCACCCCTGCTGAAAAGAGGAAGAACAACAGAAACATGGGTGAAGGGAGAAAGCTTTCAGCGTAAGATATGAAAATAATAATTTAGGATGGGAGGCCCCTGGCTTAGTGGGCATGCAATGAAAGGGGACTTAGAACCACCATATATTTAGATCTGCCCTTGCAATGAGTGTTACAGGAAATTCTCCCTAGCACTAACCCCGAGGCTCAATGTTAACAGAACTTAATCAATTAAGAAACCAATATGTACAAAGCAACAACTCATGGATTGCAGTTCATGGTTGGATTCTTCTTACGTAGGTCCACATCTCAACAGTATCTTAAATTCTACGCCACTGGATAAATGATTGATGTTATCGATGCACTCATCTTATACACCAGGGGTATGATTAATGATGTTTTTCCTTTTTTCGGGGGGGGGCATGGGTTGTTTTTGTTTGGTGGTGGTAGTGGTGTTTGTTTGTTTGTTTGTTTTCTTTCATAATATGACCACTAAAGTCAATCACAATCTGTGGACAGGCAAATGGATTCTGGGCTCCCACTTAATTCTAGCCCCAATCCGAGAACAGTTAGGTCTTACCACAGGACCCTGCTCCACACTCGCCTTCATGAAGAGATCGCTGAAGAGAAGGGTGCTACAGCAAATGTGGTGAGGAAAGCAGATGATGCCTGGCTATCAACTGGAATAGTGTCTGGGGTCATTAAGACTTGTATTCAAACAAGCAGCCATCTAAATGAGGTATCAACTAAGTCCACATCAAAGATGCACCACAACTTGCATGATTCAAAGATGATGACAACAATATCCAAATATGACGAAGCAAAAAATATCAGGGCTTCCATTGTGAACACCTAATAAGTAGAATGCTACACGGAGAAGAGTGGAAACCCAAAGCCCATCTGCAGAATAGCTAGTCACGTTATGCCTCTGGAAGAGCCCCCTCTGTCCTCAGGCAAGAGACTCGAATACCTTTACTATCCGAGAGAGAGGTTACTGTAAACTTGATTCTGGTAGATGGAACCACAGTATAAGATGACACTTGTTCAATTGACTTTCCTCTTGATCCAACCTAAATTTGTTCTAGGCTTAAATATTTCTGACTTGCTTCAAGACAGAATTTTCTTCTCTGGCTTTTTTAATATTGCCAGTGGTCTTTTTCTTTCTTAGCTTTTATTTTATTTTTATATTATTTTTTCTCCTTTCTTCATTCAGTTTCATTTGTTTTTGTTTTATTGTTTCTGTTAGGTTTCCCAGTTTATGAAGCGCAGGAGTAGATGCATAGGGACAATACCTGATGCAGTGGTTTATCAGGGACAGTGGGGTGGGGAAGGTAAGCAGAATTGGGGAGCCAACAATGGGTGTACGAGGGGAAGAGGGAGCCCTAGAACTGATGATGGAGATACAACTCTTTTTAAAAGCAACTGACTATGGAAGTGTATGAGATATGACTTTTACATCAAGAAAACAACTTTAGAGAAAAGAAAGAAACTTAGAAGATATCAGTAATAGTTGCACAATGTGAAGAGTATAATCAATGGCACTGAATTACACATGTGGAAGTTGTTGAATTGGAGAATATTTTGTTTTGTATACTTTTGCCACAATTAAAAAAATAATAATAATTATATTAATTACAAGGAAGACAATGTTCTAAATTGATTATGGTAATTCTTGTATAACTCTTCTTAATATGATTGAACTACTGAATTATATGGTATGTGGTTTTTAAAGATTTCATTAACTTCTTGAAAATTAGATAATATATTCCCATATGTGGAGGCTCCCTAAATTGTAATTGACATCTGGCTCCTGCCTAAATGCTGAGAAAATTCAGCGATTGCAAGTAATGAGCATCATGAGCGCCTAGGGTTGAGCAGACATGTCAAGGCTACGAACTATCCCTCCTCCTAGGATTCTTGAGTCCCTTATAGCCTCCAGTATAACTTCCTAGGGATGATATAAAAATGACCATACACTAAGTGACCTAAAATAACAGATTATATTTATGAGCAATTCTGGAGGCTAGATGTCCAAAATCAACATGGCAGTAGACCCTAACACGCTCTGAAGTCATAGAAATGACTCCACCCTTGCCTGGCCAGGCTTCTAATGAGACGAGTAAGTCTTTGCATTATTTGGCTTGCAATATCCACTTTCTTTTCTATGTCTAAATTTTCTTCTCATAAGGATTGTTTGGTGAAAAGAAAGGTGACTTGAAGTGCTCTTTTATATAGATCAAAGACTACACATCCTTCTGCAACAAAAACAAATTCTCACTTGTATGATCAAAAATATCATGATAAATGGACAACAAAAGTGAAGTTGTCAGTGATGGTATTCCACTTGGATCAGCAATCAATGCCTCTGAAAGCAGTACTTGAAAAATCAAACTATATGTCACATTGGACAAATTTGTTGCAAAATATTCTTTAAAGTGTTAAAAATCAAAAATGACTAAGGTTAGTCTGGGAAGACTAGAGAAACAAATTCAGAGACACTCATATGTGTATACGAAAGAGCTTTATATACAAGAACAAAATAATATTGAGAAAATAGCCCAGTCCAGATCAAGTCTTAAGTCTGAAATTAGCCCATATGTCTTATATGAATCCATATATACCTTTTCAGACTCACACACACACACATGCAATGATGCTGAATGCAGAAAGATTACAGGCCAGTGGGTGTAAAGCCTGGTGAATCCAGTGGCAGTGGAAGCATCTCAGCGCTAGCAGGGATCTCCATGTGGCTTCTTCAGCTCCAGAGCTCTAGCATAGCTCCATGTGTCTTGTCCACATGAATATCTCACAGGGAATGAGTGTGTGTCCCACCTTCAGTGAGTCATTTATCTCCTTGGCGCCTCCAAATGAAGTCATCAATCTGAAACTTAATTGACAGGCTAAACTCCACCCCTTCACTCTCAAGTCTCAAATTGACAACAGATTAGTAACTACCACAGTGAGCCTGACTCAAGCTATGTTGTTATAATCATTTCATATATGGGTAAAAGATAGACAATGAAAAAGAAGACAGAGAATTGATACATTCACATTGTGGTGTCAGCAAAGGATATCAAATATACCGTAGAATGTCTAAAGAATAAACAACAACACACAAGTAGAATACTACTTTAAAACAAGGGTGGAGAAATTCTGCTTCACTTACATTGAACTTATGAGGATATTCTGGAAAAGAACATCAGATTAAAAAAAGCAGAGAGTTGGTTAGAATTTAAGGAAACTCCCAACAATAACCAAAACTCCAAAGTCACGTCTATCAAGTCAATTCCAATTCACAGCCTCTATTGGACAGGGCAAAACTGTCCCTCTGGGTGTATGATGCTATAAATTTTCATAGGAGCAGAAACGATCATCTTTCTTTTGAAGAGCACTGGCTGGGTTCGAACTGTTGACCTTATAGATAGCAGCCCATGGTGTTAATACACTACGGCACCAGGGCTCGTTGGGCCCATCTTAATCCTGTGAGACTTCATCTTAAATTGATTGCATCTGCAAATAAGTATATTAAAAGTTCTAACAGCATGGATTTTGGATGGGATACTACTATTCAACAAAGTATACCTCCTATATTCTCTGAATACTGTGGTCTTAAGAGATGAAGTTCAATATTGGTAAAAGCACCACTATTATTACTGGTAGCGTGGTGATTATTGGCATGCATTGAGCTGTTTTAGCAGCAAAGTCCGCAGCTGGAAACAATCAGCCTCACCTCAGGAGAAAGACAAGGCTTTCTGCTCCTGCAAATATTCCGTCTATGAAACCCCAGGGGCAGTTCTACTCTGTCATATAAAGTGACCATGAGTTGGAATCAACACCATGGCAGTGAGTTTGGACATTTTTTGCTGGTTTTACTTGGTTTTTGTTTTGTTTTGTTTTATGGTCACTGAGCCAGTAACCATCAGTAGCTCTTATTGCTCCTGAAGGAATCATCCGTCCAGGATTCCCTGTGTTTCCAGTTACTATCTCTACCATGTACATCCTCTGGTCTAGCCAGATTTGTAAGGTAGAATTGGGATCATGATAGGGGGTGTGTGTGTGTGTGAAGCATTTAGGAACTAGAGGAAAGTTGTATGTTTCATCTTTGCTACACTGCACCCTGACTGGCTCATCTCCTCCCCACGACCATCCTGTAAGGGGGTGTCCAGTTTATAGGCTTAATATTAAGGAAGCAGATGGACACTGGGTCTCCACTCAAGTACTCCTTCAACGCAAGAACACTTTGGGCTAATAATCTGACACCATGATGTGCTCACCTTCCTAAGATGATCGCTGAAGACAAAGCAGATGCAAAAGCAAATGTGGTAAAGAAAGCTGATGGTGCCCGACTATCAAAAGATGTAGTGTCTGGGGTCTTAAAGGCTTGAAGATAAGCAAGCAGCCACCCAGCTGAGAAGCAACAAAGCCCACATGGAAGAAGCACACCAGTCTGTGTGATCACGGGGTGTCTATGGGATCAGGTATCAGGCATCAAAGACCTACAGCAAAAAATCATAATGTGAATGAGGGGGTTGGAGTGCAGAGTGGAGACCCAAAGCCAATCTGTAAGCAATTGGACATCCGCTTACAGAAGGGTTGTGGGAGAAGACGGGCCAGTCAGGGTGCAGTATAGCACTGATGAAACATACAGATTTCCTCTGGTTCTTTAATGCTTCCCCCTCGACACTATCATGACCCTCATTCTACCTTACAAATCTGACTAGACCAAAGCATGTACATGGGTACAGAGAAGAGGTGGAAATACAGGACAGATGAACTCCTCGGGATCAATATTGAGAGTAGCCATACCAGGAGAGGAAGGGGAAGGTCGGGGGAGAAAAGGTGAACCAGTCACAATGACCTAACTATAACTCTCTCCCAGGTGGGGATGGACAGCAGACAAGGGGGTAAAGAGAGACATCGGACAGTGCATGGCATGAACAAATAATAATAATTTATAAATTAGCAAAGGTACACAAGGGATGGAGGGAGGAGAAAGAAGAGAGGGTGAGAAATGAGGGACACCAAGGGCTCAAGTAGAAAGAAAATGCTTTGAAACGATGTTGGCAACAAATGCACAAATGTGCTTGACACAATGGATAGATATATGGGTTGTGATAAGAGTTGTACAAGCCCCCAATAAAATGATTTTTTTAATAAAGAAAGAAAGTAAAGGGCCAAATAGAACTCTATTCTCCTTAAGACCTCTCCTAGAGAAAAGGTCACAACCCCCAGGAGGTGTCATCAGGCTGTAGACCTGATGGATAGATTGGGCACCACACCTACCCTCACCAGGAGTGTCTAGTTGACATAAACTCTAATCTTCACACAGTAGTTGGAAAATATAACCTTGATAATAAAAATGACTACCTTATAAAATTTTGAAAAACCATTCCTTGAAAATACCTTTTGTCAATAGAATAAAGGTGACCCTCACCAGATGGAATGCAAAGAAGTCAAGTTATTGCATCTGTGGAAAGAGACACCAGAGAAATGCATTCTCATCAGCCAAAGTAAGGTCAGCAGTCCACTGTGGAACAGAGCATCAATTGCTCATATGAAACTTCAAGGTGAAGCTGACGAAAATAAAAAGAGACCTTATATATACACTGTAATCTACCTAAATGCAGACACCATCTCATGAATATATTTGTAACATTGAATACTAATGACCGAAGACCAGATATGCTGTGAAATGACATAAAGGACATCATATATGAACAAAGCAAAAGTTAACTAAAAATTCAGAAAAAATTAAAATCAATAAAAAAGTAGCTAAAATGAATGAAATAAATAAAGAACTAAAAGAGTTGGGGGGGGGATTAAAGGGGGCAGTATTATAACAATGAACCTGAAATTAGAAATAACAAACAATAGGAGTCTTAGCATTTCCCAAGGTTAAAGAACTGAAGAAAAAAATTAAACGCTTCAGTTGCAATATTGAAGAAAAAGTTAAATGCTTCAGTTGCAATATTCTGTGGACAAAATATTATACCATACCTCTTTGAGGATGGGACCTTTTGTATAAGAATTTACAAAAACGATTTCTCACTTTCCCTTCGCCATCTTCCTTCCTGGGACTTCACTGAGACTGTGTCTGCCTCTAATGGTGGCCCAGAGAGTTGTTGGCAGTCCGCCTGCCATGCTTACACCCACCTTGAATCCATGTGACTGCGCTCACTGGCCTGTGATCCCTCTGCTTCCCACTTCACCTTTCAGCATTATCAGCTAAAAATTACAAATGGATGGAAGGAAAGGGGCTTTGATAGTCAGAAAACTCTATCCCAGGTGATTCCAACAACCACTATCACTGCCGCAGTTGGGAAACTTGTTTGGCTGTAGGACCAAATGTCAATGAAGTGTTCTTGACATAAGCACCGAGTGTTGCTGATCTTCCCGACATGTTTAAGTAAAATAGACTGGTGTGGCTAACAGAGACTGGAGACTGAAAGGGAAAATAAACAACGGCTTGCTATCTATGGGAAAGTGCAAAAAGGATATCATTAAACTGCTAAATGTTTTCTAAAATAAAATATTTTTTCTTAAAAGTTTTAATATATAGTTTCATAACACAATTAGCTGAGTTATTCATCTTAAATATGAACAAATTAATCTTATATTTTATAGTTGCCTACTTGTGTCAACTTGAAGTGTAGAAGTGGAGTCTAGCCCATCAGTCGAGTCCCAGCCTGATGGTGCCTCCTTGTGGGTGTGACTTCCTCATAAGGAGGGTCCTGGGAAACCCCCACCCTTTGACCTTCCTGCTGTTGAGTCACTCGCAGGAGCCACGCTAGACACCTGTCAGAGGCCTGTGCTGCTTCTACCACCATTGGATCCATGAGACTCAGCATCCACTGGCCTGTGATCTTCCTACATTCTACATCATTGCATGTAGCTACATAGCGGTATCAGATTTATGAGCTTGATCTGGACTGGGCTGGGATGTTTTATTGATATACAATTACTTCTTAATATAAAGAGCTTTCCTCTACACATGTCACTGATTTTTTTTCCTCTAGTCTACCCAGCCTAACACATCTACACACTCCAATAGGGGTTGTTCTGAGTCATAGTAACCCCAAAGGGCAGAAGAGAACACTTCCTTAGAATTACTAAGATTGTGAATCTGTGTGGGAGCAGACAATCCCTTCTCTCTCCCACAAACAGCTGTTAAGTTTGAACAATGGACCTTGTGGTTAGCTGCCCCACCCTTTGCCACTAGGGAAAATTATATTCTATGCAGAATTAATGAAATAATTGAAAATACTACCTTTTGATTGTTTGAATGACAAAACTACAGATTATGATTTTGAAATAAAGAATTTAAAGCCCGGGCTAAATGAACAACTTCTTGATTTCATACTTTCTTCAATCAACTTTTTAATTGCTAATTTTTAAAAAGCTGATATTCTTTTAACTGTCCTAAATTGATCCTGAAACAGATGTATTTTGAACACTAATAAAGGAAAAACAATATAAGTAAATACAGAAAGTAACCATTAATGCAAATTTAGCAGCCTTTGTGCTAGACACTTTACCATATAGAGTATTCACACACCGATAAACCAACTGTTATTTCCATTACTTTTTGTAATTCATTTTGCTTCATAATATTTTAGAGTAGATTTAGCCTTTTAATCATTTGCTAAGTGTTCCTAAATGCACATCCTTGCACTAGGAGAGAGGTAATCTAAGATTAAGCATCGATCATGGATAATCTACAAAGTAAATAATCCATGAATGGATACTAACATTTTCACTAAAATTATAAAGTCTATGTTACCTTATCCAATAATGGAACTGTGTTACATTAAAATAATCTCTGATTTAATCCCAAATCCATATTAGATACTTAAGCACCTGCATCTCCCCCTTCCTAGCATTTACATTTTTCCTGCTTGTTTTCTTACCCACAGTTTATCTACAACATAGAATCTAAATTGTAAACATCTCAGAAGGACAGAGTGTGTTTCTAGCACCAACCACTAAACCACCTACATAATAGGTACCTAAATATTTGGTCACTGAATGAAGGAAAAATGCAAAATAATATTTCATAGCTTAGGGCTCTTTGAACACTATATCATTTAAATATTACTATAGAGAATCATCTTACTGTTCCATTTTCATCTCCCCCCAAAAAAATTTTTTCCTCTCCCCTTTTAATCCAAGATTACCTTTTCTAAGCACCCTCCTGAAATACCTTCTACTAGCAGTCTAATATATTACAATTTTTTTAATACTGAGCTAAAGAGACAAAGGAAAATAAAAGAAAGCCTATTCATAAGAAAATAAATATTTTAATAGAAAATTTACTTAATTACTTGAAAAGATAACATTTGTCTGGGGGTTTCTGATGCTTTTTAAAGCCTTCAAATCTGAAATTCCTATCAATTAAAGCAAACTCCATTAGCAAACTCACCAAAAAGCCAATATGTAAAGTCCTTTATGATCTCATGAGGCTTTGAATACTCTGAACTCTGTCTTCTAGGACCACCCATTTACAGAGTTCAAATAATTGTCTGCCTTTTGTCCTTCAGTTCTCAGTTGATTGTTCTCATTGAGAGGTTCTTCCTCAATGTTCTGCCTCAGTTGTTTCTTTTGTAATTTTCTCTTTTTTTCAGGACATATAATATTATTTCTAAGTTTGTATTCAATCGTGTGTCTACTGGTTTACAATTCATTCCCTCATCTGTCAGTAATCTCCATTACAGGGCCATCTCTGTTTTATTAACTTTTAGGTCTCCATCACCTCCAGAAAACCAAACTCTTTGCCACAAAGTCAATTCTAACACGTGGCCACTCTATAAGTCAGGGTAGAACTGCCACTGTGGGTTTCTGAGACTGTAACTCACTATGAGAGAAGAACGTCTTGTCTTTCTGCTAAGCAGCTGCTGATCATTTGGAGTTGCTGGGATCTAGAATCAACAGAAGAGTTGTTCATTCGTGTATCAGCCATCTGAGGGGTGGGGGCGTAGAGATTGGAGGAACTGGGGCTCCTGAGACATCTCTATCACTAGGTAGGCAGCCTCATCACATGGTCTCTCTAGCATGATGGTAGCTGGCTTTCTTGATATTTCAGAGATGTATATCCTAAGAGGTTAAGAGAGACAGGTAAAAGCAGGATAAGCCACACTATGCAAAATGAAAATGTAAGTAAGACCCATTTAAAAATAAGAATTTCAAGATGGCAACAACAGAGCATTAAACCCAACATGGAACCCTGTTGAACTCAGGACCCTATGGAGTGCATATGTCATGCGCCTATAAAGCAGGTCCTGGATGGAAATGACAGTGCCATGTATGATCCAGCCACAGAAGCCACACAGTCTCCTATTCTGCTCCTCGAGGCAGATGCAAAGTTCGCCCAGTTTCAAGAGAAGAGAAAGTAATCCCATCTCTTGTTGGAAGTTACTAGAACCTGGAAGTGCCTATAGAGTCAGAAATGCTACCATGGTCAGTTTAGGAAAATAGACTCTACACAAAACCCAAAGCCAAAGTCACTGTCATTGAGTTAATTCTGGCTCATAGTGACACTATATAGAATCTCTGAGACTGAAAGGATCTCTGACAGTGTGGGGAGTTATGTGTGACGTTGCCAATCCTGATCATAAGGTTAACTCATGAGGTCAACTCAATTCCAGCTCATGAGTTGCTCTGCAGAAGAAAGATGTCATTGTCAGGAGCCACGGAGTTGATTCTGACCCACAGCAGCCCTATGTACAACAACAACAACAACAACAATAACACACTGCCCAGTGCTGTACCGTCCTCAAGTGTTGTCAGAGTTGACCCCCTTGTTGCAGCAATTGTCCATTTCATCACGTGTCTTCCCACTTGCTGCTGCCCTTCTACTTTACCAAGCACAATGCCCCTTTCCAGGGACTGGTCGCTCCGGATAACGTGTCCAAAGTATGTAAGATGAAGTCTCACTTCCTTGCTTCTAAGGAGCATTCAGGATGTACTTTTCCCAAACCGATCTTTATGTTCTTTTGGCAGCATGTGGTACATTAAATACTTCCACCAACACCATAATTCAAATGCAACAATTCTTCTTTTATATTCCTTATTCCATGTCCAACTTTCAAATGCCTTTGAAGCAAATGAAACTACCCTGGCTTAGCTCAGGCACACCTTAGTAGTCAATGTGACATCCTGGTTCTTCAACACTTTTAAAGAGAGCTTGTGCAGCAGATGTACCAGTGCAGCGCATTGTTGGATCTCCTGACTGCTGCTTCCATGAGCATTGATTGTGACTCTAGGCAAGACGAAATCCTTGACAACATCGATCTTCTCTCTGTTTACTATGATGTTACTTATTGGTTCAGTTGGGAAGACTTTAATTTTCATTACATTGGGTTGTAATTATATTAAAATTGAAAACCTTGATCTTCATCAGCAAGTACTCAAGTCCTCCTCACATTCAACAAGCAAGATTGTGTCACCTGCATCTCTCAGCTTGTAAAGAAGTCTTCTACTCGTAATACCAGATTCCTTCTCATAGATTCCAGCTTCTCAGATTATTTGCTCAACACACAGATTGAATAAGTATGATACAACTCTGGCACACCCCTTTCATAATTTTAAACAAGGAAGCATTCCTTTGTTCTATTCAAATAACTGTCTGCTAGTCCGTGGACACATTCCTCAGGAGCATGATGAATTATTTTGAAATGTTCATTCTTCTCAAGGTTATCCATAGGTGGTGATGATCATCACACTCAAATCTTTGGCATAATCAATAGAACACATGTAGACATCTTTGAGTCCAGATGCATCTGAAGTCCGCAGTGAAATCTTATTCCACATCTTCTGAATCTAGCCTAAACCTGTGGCAGCTCCCTGTCAATATACTGCTGCAGTATTGTTGAGTGATCTTCATCAAAATTATACATTTATGTGATATTAATGATAGTGTTTTGTGATTTCTGCATCTATTGGGTCTATTTCTTTGGAATGGGTATAAATATAGATCCTGCTCTGTCAATTGGCTAGACACGTGACTTCCAAATAGCTTGATGTAGATTAGTGAGTGCTTCCTGTGCCTCATCAGCTTGTTGAAACATTTCTGTTGGTGTTCTGTCCGGTCCCAGAGCCGTGTTCGTGCTAAAGCCTTCAGTGCAGCTTGGGCTTCGCCCGTCAGTGGCCAGGGCCATTGGTTCGTGAGCACATGCTTTAATTGTAAAATGCTTAAATCCCATCCAGTTCCTTTGGATATAGTGAGTCTGTGAATTCCTTCCTCTTCTTTTTATACTTCCAGCGTCATTTAATACTTTGCCTATAAAATCTTTTAATATTTAAACTTGAAGCTTTAATTTTTCAGGAAAATGTCAAGCCTCGAGAAGACAATAATTAAGTAGGTGCGGAGTAGCAAAACTTACAAGAACAAGAGCTACAGTGATAGAAGCTTCCATTATATAAGGGAACAACATCAAGCTGTTCCTTTAAAAATTCCCTTTTAATTTCATTTGTCTAGAAACTTTTGGAATCCCCTTTGGATATTCTAAAATTTAAAGAAAAGAAGATTCCATGTTATTTTTGTTTGCTATTTTGGGTCAAGTGATCTCCATTATCTACTAGCAAAACAATCCTAAAACATACAGATAATATTAATATGATAACTTGCATAGTTAATAGTACACAAATTCTAGCAAATGCCTTCCCCATAAAAATAAGATCACAATTATCAAGGATTCAATAAGCAGCAGAAATAAATTCCCAAAGTTACTTTTAGATAGTGTTTAAATTTCTTGCTTCAAAAATACCACAAGTGAGTAGCGTTAGAGGTATCACTACAAATATGGTGGAGTGAAATTTCTTTTTTGTTTTGTTTTGTTTTAATCATTTTATTGGAAGTTCATACAACTCTTATCACAATCGATATATCCATCCACTGTGTCAAGCACATTTGTACATTTGTTGTCATCATCATCCTCAAAATATGTTCTTTCTAGTTGAGCCCATGGTGTCAGCTCCTCATTTTTCCTCCTCCCTCCCTCACAGCCCTTGATAATTCATAATTTTTAATCATTTTATTGAGGCTTATACAACTCTTATCACAATTCATACATACATAAATTGTGTAAAGCACACTTATACATTCGTTGCCCTCATCGTTCTCAAAATTCGCTTTCCTCTTGGGTTCCTGGAATCAGCTCCTCATTTTCCTTTGTTCCCTCCCCCTCCCTACCTGCTCCCTCATGAACCCTTAATAATTTATAAATTATTATTTTATCTTATCTTACACTGTCCAGGGTCTCCCTTCACCCACTTTTCTGTTGCCCATCCTCCAGAGAGGAGGTTATATGTAGATCCTTGTGATCGGTTCCCCCTTTCTACCCCACCATCCCTCCCAGTATTGCCACTCTCACCACTGGTCCTAAGATGTTCATCCATCCTAGATTGCCTGTGTTTCCAGTTCCTATCTGTACCACTGTGCACACTCTGGTCCAACCAGGTTTGCAAGGTAAAATTGGGATCATGATAGTTGGGGGGAAAAACATTTAAGAACTAGAGGAAGGTTGTGAGTTTCATTATTGCTATGCTGAACTCTGAGTGACTCATCTCCTCCCCACTACCCCTCTGCAAGGATGTCCAGTTGTCTACAGATGGGCTTTGGGTCCCCATCACATGCTCCCCTCTTTCACTATGATATAATATTTCCTCCCCGCCTTTGATGCTTAAAACCTGGTCCCCTCGGCCCTTCATGATCACACATGTTGGTGTGCTGCTTCCATGTGGGCTTTGTTGCTTCTGGGCTAGATAGCTCCTTGTTTACTTTCAAGCCATTCAGACCCCAGACTCTGTATCTCTCGATAGCTGGGCACCCTCAGCCTTCTTCAGCACACTTACTTATGCACATATTCGTCTTCAGCATTTATGCGGGGAAGATCAGCACACAATGATGGCTTTTGTTCTTTGGTATCTGCTACCTGATCCCTTCAACACCTCGTGTTCACACAGGCTTGTGTGATTCCTCTCCGTGGGCTTTGTTGCTTCTGAGCTAGATGGCCGCTAGTTTGCCCTCAAGCCTTTAAGATCCCAGGCACTATATCTTTTGATAGCCGGGCACCATCAGCTTTCTTCACCACGTTTGCTTATCCACACATCTGTTTTCAGTGATCATGTTGGGAAGGTGGGTATCATGAAACGACCGTTTAGCTAAGCAAGGTGCTCTTGTATTAAGGGAATGCACGCAAGGAGGCCCAATGTCCACCTGCTACCCTAAACCTATAAATATATGCACATAGGTCTATTCCCCCCATAATCATAAATATATTTACATATGTGCATGTCTGTATTTAGGCTTCTATGTATGCCCTTTGCCTCCTACTCCTTTCCTCTATTTCCTTACGCTTTCCTCCTGTCCCACTACCATGTTCAGCCTTCATTCTCATTTGAGTAATTCCTCTCAGTTACCTTGCCCTTGGTCACTCCCTACCAGTCCTCCCATCCCCTCCATGCCACTGATTTTGATCCACTCATTGTTCCCTTGTCCCTGGGTTGGCCAACACCTCCTCCCTCCACTACCTTCCACAATCTCATATGCCTCCTGGACCGTTGGTCCTGTTATTTTCTTCTCACATTGTCCAGCCTATCTTATCTAGGTGAACCTGCAGGTATATTAATATGTGTATAAAATTGGGGATGACTTTGACAGCACCAAAGTGGCACATAAGAACATGGCGATGATGGCAGCGACACTGACAAGCTGATATACAAAACAGCCACGGACATACAAAATTTAAAAGAAGAGAAAAAGCAAAAAGACAGGAAAAAAATTTTTTTTAATCTGGTAGTAGTTCAAGTCTGTTTGTTGACCTTTAGGAGTGTTTTCCAGACAAGTATGATGGGGTGCCACATCTGGGCCCCAATGTCCATCCTTTATCCTCCCTCAGGACCTCCTTGCTCTGCTTCCCCCACTGCTCCATTGCATGCCCCAGAATTTTGCCTCAGTGTGGTGGGGTCAGCTCAGTCGCACATCCCACATTGTGTCTCTGGGTGCTGTCCCGTGTAGGGCCATGGGTCAGTGCAGGATGTCGCATCTTGCCATGGAGCCAGCTGTATGTACCTCTCTGTACATTGGGCCCTCCGAACCGGGTTATCGTCCTCTGAGCTTGGTGGGGCCAGGTGTGGTCTGCTCCGTTTTTCCTCCTTCCTTTGTTTGGCTTCCTTCTGTGTGATATGTAGGTTCCTTCCCCACACCAGATGATCTATTTTCATTTTCTGTGGTACTCCCTTTGATGTTGAGGGTCGGGATAATTCTGGTTAGGGCCGACATAAGGTTGAGTCTCTGTTGATTTCTCCACGCATTACGTTGTCCTCCTGGTTTGGCGTGTCATAGTGGGGTCTGTATGCACGTACTAGTTCTGTGGAGACACAACCAATACTCTCCCCTTGGGTGGGTTAGTGCCCTGTTACCCTCGTGCCATCAACTCAGTTTCTTCCCACCCCACTTTTCCCTCCACCTGCGCCCCCTTTCCCTTATTTATATTGGACTCTCATGTACCTCCCTAGGTATGACCTACCCTCCCTCCAACTATCTATGCTTCCACCTATTTATTGTGAGATAGGTGTTTCATCTTATATTCCTGGTGTGCTGATTGTACTTACCTCAGGGGACTCATGTTATACCTGTCCTTTTGAGTTTGGCTTACCTCACTTAACATGATTCCTTCCAGCTCTTCCCACGAAACGACGTGTTTCATGTGATCACCCGTGCTTTTCAGTGCTGCATAGTACTCCATTGTGTGTATGTGCCAGAGTTTACTAATCTACTCATCTATCGATGGAAACTTAGGCTGTCTCCAAGTGTTTGCAATTGTGAATTGTGCCAAAATAAGCATTGGAGCGCAGATGACTGGTCATGTTTTATTTGTTGCTTCCACCGAGTATATGCCCAGTAGAGGGATGACTGGGTCACAAGGTAGATAAATTTCCGTATTCTTTAAGTATCTCCAGATTGCTTTCCACAGTGGCTTTACAAATCTACACGACCACCAGCAGTGAAGGAGTGTTCCTATTTCACCACAGCCTCTCCAACACTTGTTGTTCTCTGATTTGCTGATTTGGGCTAGCCTCAGGGGTGTTAGGTGGTATCTCATGGTTGTTTTGATTTGCATTTCTCTTATGGCTAATGACCTGGGACACTTTCTCATATGCTTATTGGCTATATGGGTGTCCTTTTCAGTTCTCTTGCCCACTTCTCTAGGGGGTTAACTGTTTTCCTCTTTTTGCAGGTCATGTTGGTGCTGTAGATTTTAGTAATGAGCCCTTTGTCCGATGTGTCATTACTAAAATTCCTCTTCCAGCCTGTGTGTTGTCTTGTCACCCACTTGATGAAGTCTTTCGAGGTGCACAGGTCCTTTATTCTTATTAAATCCCACTTGTTGATTTCCAGTTCACCTGTGTGTATACCCTTCCCTTTTTCAGTGAGCCTATGAATTCCCTGGGCCAGTGCTCTGAGGTTGATCCCAATTCCCTCCGTGATGGTCCTGATGGTATTTAGTTTAACTTGTAGGTCTGTGATCTACCTTGAGTTTATTCTTGTGCATGGGGTGAGGTAAACATCTTGTTTTATCTTTCTACACGTGGATATCCATTGTTTCTAGTACCACTTGTTAAAAAAGGGCATCCCCTTCCCATTTGATGGTTTTGGAGCCCTTGTTGAAGGTCAGTTGTCTTGGGCTTGCTGAAGGTTTTATTCTGGGGCTTGCTATTCTTTTCCATTGGTCTGAGTGTCGTTGTGCCAGTACCGTGCTGTTTTGACCACTATAGCTCTGTAATAGACATTAAAATCAGGTAAGGTGAGTCCTCCAACTCTGTCCTTCTTTAGTTCTCTGCTAATTCTGGGTTTCTTCCCTCTCCATATGAAATTGGTGGTCAGTTTTTCCAATTCTTTGAAGAAGGTTGATGGTATTTGAATTGGTACAGCATTGAACTTGTAAAGTGCTTTAGGTAGGATTGTCATCTTTACTATGTTGAGCCTTCCAATCCACGAGCAGGGGATGTTCTTCCATTTGTGGAGGTCGCCTTTGGTTTCCTGTAGTAGGGTCCTATAGTTTTCCTTGTACAGGTCTTTAGTATTTTTTGTTAAATATATTCCTAGGTATTTCAGTTTGTTCTTAACTAGCGTGAAGGGTACTTCATTCTTAATCCCCTCTTTCAAGGTCCTGTCCAATGTGTATAGAAAACCTACCGACTTCTGTTTATTGATCTTGTGTCCTGCCACTCTTCCATATTCCTCTATCGCTGTAAGTATTCCAACTGTGGAGCTTTTGGGGTCTTCAATGTACAGGATCATGTCATCTGCAAATGGCAATAGTTTTACCTCCTGCTCTCCCATTTGTATCCTTTTGGTGTCCTTCCACTGTCTTATATTGTTAGCCAGGACTTCCAAAATGATATTGAGTAGAAGTAGAGTTCAGGGTCCCAGACTGGGGATGGAGTGGTGCTATAGCTAGTCAAGGCCAAGGTGGCAGCAGCCTACTGATCTGAGAGGTCCCACGAATCGGGTACTGGATCACCAAGGCCCCAGCTCAGGAGGAAGGCATGGGGTAGGGGTGGGGTGCTGTCCTACAAAACTCCTACCACTCGGGCACCTGGACACCAAACCTGCCTTGTTTGAAAGAGCTCTCAGAGTATGTGGGTCCCCTGGCCCGCCATGTAACCAGAAGTCCAATTTATAAATTATTATTATTTTGTAATGTCTTACACTGTCTGATGTCTCCCTTCGGCTTCACCCACTTTTCTGTTGTCTGTCCCCCAGGAGGGGGTCATATGAACATCATTGTGATCAGTTCCCCTTTCTCCCCCACCTTCCCCTTCACTTCCTGGTATCTCTACTCACATGATTGGTCCTGAGGGGTTTATCTGTCCTGGATTCCCTGCATTTACAGCTCTTATATACCAGCATATATCCTCTGGTTCAGTCAGATTTGTAAGGTAGAATGGGGATCATGATAGAGGTGGGGGGAGGAAGCATTAAAGAACTAGAGGAAGGGTGTATGTTTCATCAGGGCTATACTGTACCCTGACTGACTTGTCTCCTCCCTGCAACCCTTCTGTAAGGGGATGTCCAATTGCCTTCAGATGGGCTTTGGGTCTCCACTCCGCACTCCCCCTCATTCATAATGATGTGATTTTTTTGTTCTTTGATGCCTGATACCTGATCCCATCAACACTCATGATCACACAGGCTGATGTGCTTCTTCCATGTGGGCTTTGTTGCTTCTCAACTGGTTGGCCAATTGTTTATCTTAAAGTCTTTAAGACTCAGATCCCCAGATGCTATATCTTTTGATAGCTAGGCAGCATCAGCTTTCTTCACCACATTTTCTTATGCACCCATTTTGTCTTTGGCAATCATGTTGAGAAGGTGAGCATCATGGAATGCCAGGTTAATAGAAAAAAGTGTTCTTGCATTGGGGGAGTAGAACTTGAGTAGAGACCCTATGTCCATCTGCTACCTTAATATTAAACTTATACATATATGCACATATATCTTGTTCCCTGTTGTCATATATAAATATATTTACATATGAACATTCCTGTATTTAGACCTCTATAAATGACTTTTGCCTCTTAGTTTCTTCCTCTATTTCATTTTACTTTCCTCTGGTCCCACTATCATGTTCAGCCTTCATTTGTATTTCTGTAATTCCTCTCGGTTACATTACCCTTGATCAAGCCCTACCAGGCTTCCTACACCCTCCTAGCCATTGATTTTGGATCACTTATTGTTTCCTTGTCCCTGGTTTGTTAATAACCACTTCATTTCCCCCCACTTCTCCCTCTCCCATGTCCCCCCTGAAACCATAAGTCCCGTTGTTTTCTCCTCCAGATTTTTTATCCTATCTTATCTAGATAAACCTGCAGAGATAATAATATGCACAAAAACAACATAGTGCAAAACAAAGCAACAAAAGAAAACAAAACAATTGTGGAGTGAAATTTCTTAATATGGTTCTTCTACCCAAGTCTCTGTAACTCCTATCAGGTGATTGTACAGAACTATGCATACAGGTCATGTGATGGGTCAGTTTTCATTGTCACTCTCTAGCTGCAACAATGAGCCATCTTTGAAGTAGCAGATGAAGGAGAAATACGGAGAATCTGGGGAAAACACATTTAAGATAGCTGTCTCACGTGGTGGAGGCCACCAAGACCAGATGCTTCACAAACTGTGATGGCTCAGAGAGATGAAATGGAGGAGACTCAGAGGAATCAATCCAAGATGATGGGCACCTTCTCCTTATATGGCCAGCGACTATGGAACTATGGGACAGTGTGGAAAGTGAGCTTGCTTCCTGGCCTATGGAGGCAAAAACCAAAGGACTTCCTGATTTTTGAGAGACTAAGGACCAGAGAGACTTAGCTCCTGGTGGAGGAGACCAATTACTATACCCTTATTGATATCCCGATTTGTGGTAAACCTATTGACTTCCCTAATAAACCTCTTTAATTTTGACTCTTGTCTGTGATTTCTGTGTGGCCACTGAAATTGCTGGACCCAGCCTAGGTATAGAGTGGTCTTAGAAGAATGGTTGGTGTTAGAACAGGTAAAGAAGGATGGATCATGGAGGCTTGTCTGACTCCTTCCTAGTGTCAATAGAGAAGCCCGAAGAGGTAAGATATGGCCCTTCATTGCCAGGTGGCTGGTGTCACCAGTGTGATCACCCATGGTGTTCACACCCGCCCCCATAAACCTCCTCTCATCACAGACTACATAGAATCCTGAGTAATATGTATTCTAAATTTTAATCATATAATAATTATATGTTGCAGTTGTAAATTGCTAAACTGTAATATTTTAATAATAAAACTAAACTTGTTTTGCAAAATCTTTGAGCACTGAATCCAAACATTCGTGGTTACATTATTTGGAACTGTGCAAAAGCCTTTTTTTCCCTTCTCTTTCATTAATCACTACTTCATTCCCCCAAAATTATTGATATATGTTCACAATTCCAATTAGCACAATATTGTAGCAAAAACTTCATTAATTTGACAAAATCAGCAACCATAAGAACACCAGCAGCAATGAAAATAACAGCATGCACTTATAGCGTAAGCAAATGAAACCATGCAATTCAAAGCATCATTTTAATTGGGTAATAATAACAACTCTGACTGGAGCATGTTATAGAAGTTTCAAAAAGCAAATAACTTTAAGAGTGTTTGCCTTGTAGGTATATCAGTACATGTAAACTGTACTTACCAAAAAAAGTCTTTTTAGTTACAACTGCAGTGATATTTTTATAAACTATATTAAATTTCTGCTGAAACACTGTGCAAAAAATTATAGATAGCCAGTTGGTTTCACCCTTTTGACAATGTCACCCAATGAAGTCTGCATCCCCCTAGCTACATCACGAGATGCTTTAAAGAACATGAGCTCATTTCTCAATTCAGAAAGTTCTCAGAAGTCAGAATTCAGGATGCGCCTCAATGAAGCGAACCTTCTATGTCCACTTTAGCTCCTGGAAACCAAGTCTGTCTTTCTGGTCTCATAGCCTCATCTGCCTGCCTGGTCACAAGATACAATCTATCATTCCACGTGTATGCTTGCTTCTGTTTCTAATTTGCTCCTGTAGAATCCAGAATTGCTTAGGTATAGGAGACACCCTAGACTGTATGGTCTCGTTAACATAACAAAGAAATCCTTATTCCATAAACAGGATTACATCCACCAGTTAGGATTTCACACATATATGAGAGAGGACATAATTAAGTCTATAACAAGTAATAACTAATAGTTGAAAATATCTAGATACAATTGGTAAGAATAGACTATCTAATCTGTAGTGGAGGTAAAATCACTCCCAAGTCAATCTAATCTGTTTTTGTCTATCTATGGGATTTTAAACCAAAAACCTTTAGCCCTGGAAAAGGAGTTTCCCTCCAATAACTTCAGTCCATACAGTCAAAGAGTGAGAGACTATAGGTTTTTAACTCAGCCCAGTGTTCTGAAAAGAAAAAGATTATTTAGGACAATCCATCATTCTTCCATCCCCTACACACTCGCTTCAATTACTAAATCATCATCTTATTCAACATAAATCTCTGACTTCCCTGGAGAACAGTTCCATCATGTGTCACCATTGTTACCTCCAGGTCCGGTGCAAAGGAAGAGTAGTAGAAAAAGCTGTACTCCTGCCTGAAGAGCCTTGCGTCCGTCATTTTATACCTCTCCACCCACCCTGGGGTTCCATCTTCTTCATATGGGGAGCCGTTTCCCAGGCTTGCAGTTTAGGGTGAAAGGGACAAGAGGAGGGGCTCCGATTTTGGTGAACAGCTGGGCCCCATCACTTCTCATTGCAGGTCTTGGGGAGACGTGGTTGACAGAGTGATGCACAGAGCCTGTCCCAGTTAATGACTCCACCATTCTCCATCATTATCCCCATCATTAGGAAATTAGGAGGACAGAAGGTATTTACTGTAAACCTGCCACCTCCCAAGGAGAGATAAATAGAAACTGATAAATGGGCTCTTCTGGTGCTGTTCGTCTATTAACCTTCTGCTTCCCAGCTCTGGCATATGCATGTCATCCTGCCATTAATATCCAGTAATTGGCATGGCAGCGGGCAATACAATCATACCTTTACTGTGAGCATTCCCTCCGTGTGGTGTGCCTGTGCAAGCACACAATTACGTCCATAATGAAGCTTTGCTAAACAGGCTGGTGGAAAGACATTAGGCAGTTGTTCCCCAGCCATAAGACCAGCCTCCCACAGTCATTCTGCACTTAACTCTTCACAGTCCAAAAGCACCGCTACCCTTGCAAATCGTTCTGCTTTCTTCACACACATTCTAATCCATTCCTTAAAGGTACATTCACTCTTTTGGTTTTGTGTTCTTTTTAACAGCTTCTCCTTTTGAATTCTTATTCCCCAGAAGCAAAGACATAGCCACCCATCATGATTAATGAATTCCTTGGCATGAAGGTAGAACGGAGTTTGCTCCATGTTGTGGCCTCTGGAAACTATAAAGGGGCTTTGCCCTTTATTTGTCACCAATTGAGAGCCAAGCTGTGTTTTTAAAGAAGGTTAGTTCATTCCTACATGGATAATGGAGAGAAAAAAATTCGTTTTATTAGATTTACACTCTGTGTGAGAACACAGAAGACAGCAGCAGGATGACTTTGGTGTCGTCTATTAAGAAACCATCATTCTCAACATCCACCTACTCAAAACACTTAAGGATGTTGAAGAAGTACAGATTCCAGGAGGTTCTGAGAGAGTTTACAGACCCACAAAGAACTCTACCTCATTCTGGCAACCATCTGCTCTCTCTGTGGCTATGAAATGAACATTTGGTCCCTGCTTCCCTGACCTATTTCTTCCCAAGTTAAATTCCAGTGTTTCCTGTGAATACATTAGAATAGTGATTGCGTTCGGCAGAATGCTTCACAGGATGAACCAGGAAAAGTGAGCATGAGTTATCTCTTAAAAGCACAGTACAGGTTCTACGAAATGAATCACGCTGGTCCTAAACATGGTCCAAAAGAGCAGGCGGGCGTCGGGGGTGGGGGGGGAGACAGTTGGGAGCAGGAAAGTGATGGTCAGAGAGGTAATATCAGAAAAGAGATAAAAAGCAATAAAAAGACCAATGAGAAGAAAATGACATGACAACCTTATTACCGGTGTTCAGAAACCATAGCCTCATTGTCAGAAAAAACACCAGATCACCCATTTGAGAACTTCATAAAACTAAATGATCAATAGATTATAGCTCTGGCTCAACTTCCACGCAGCATAAAACAAATAATAATATCTCCAATAAATATAACAAATAGGGCCATCTTTCCTGTTTTCTGTAGACCCCTGACAGAATGGGCTACAGAAACTTTCATTTCCTCTTCAGAGAGATACTAACCAGATTGAAATCCTTCCAGTCAAGCACAGCCTCTCCAGATGTCTTTCAAGACTCCACTTTTCATATAGAAACGCTCTGTAGCCGGGAGTCTGTGGTCAGAGAGTCCTTCATTCCACAGAAAGACCTAGAAGGGACCCTCCATCAGTCTGCAGCCAACTAGAACTCATAAGGAACTAAAATCAATATGTACATAGTATAAAAATAAACAATGTTTGTAGTGATTACCTTATGGCAGCCTAAGAGATTGACCTCAATTCAGTCTCTTCACAATCATTTCTTACTTCTATCAGTCTTTACACTTTTACAAACTCTTTTCACATTTCATCCTCTGGTTTATTAAAAATCTCTGTCCAGTAGTCAAATGTCAGTGCTAGGATTTCTGTAGTACCTCTGGGGAAACTAAGACTGAGAAAGAGTATGTGCCTTTTGCCAGTCATTTCAGGGTCATCAGGCATAGTTCATGTTGTATTCTACATGACTGTACCCCTGGAGTTGGGAAGCATGGATGTCTTTAAAGGCAATGGAAGCAAAACCAAAGCAAACCCACTGCCATGGAGTCAGTTCTGATTCATAAGGACCCCACAGGAGGGAGCAGAACTACCCCTATGGGTTCCCAAGGCTGTGAATCTTTTCAGAAATAGAAAGCCTGCAATGCAGTACAGTATAGTGCAAACAGGACAAGCTTAAGAATATGAGACTTACATTTCCCTTACATTACCTGATCACTTTTAAATATCTTTGAATATTAATTTTGTATTTATCAAATTAAAGTGATAATAATAATCTTTACTTTTTAGATGTGTTATATTAAATACTATAACCTAGATAACCTTGAGAAGAAGGGGAATTCCAGAACACTTAATTGTGCTCAAGTGGAACTTGAACATGGACCGAGAAGCAATTGTGCAAACAGAATAAGCGACTACTGCATGGTTTCTAATCAGAAAAGATGTATGTCAGGTTGTATCCTCTCACCACACTTCTCAATCTGTATGCTAAACAAGTCATCAAATAAACTGGCTAATATGAAGAACAACTTAACATGAGGATTGGAGGAAAGCTTATGAAAAGCAGATGATATAAAGATGATACAACCTTGCTTGCTAGGAGTAAGGCGGGCTTAAACACTAGCTGATGAAGATCAAGGATTTTAATCTTCAGGACAACCTGACACTCAATATAAAGAAAACCCAAAACCTCACATTGGACCAATAAGTAACATCATGGAGAAAAGATTGAAGTTGTCAAAGATTTCGTCTTCTTTGGAACCACAATCAATGCTCTTGGGAGCATGAATAAAGAGATCAACTGATACATTACATTGGTCAAATCTGATGCACAGACCTCTTTAAAGTACTGAAAGGCAAGGGTGTTATTTTGAGGACTAAAGTGCACCTGACCCAAGACATGGTATTTTCTACTGTCTCATATGCATGTGACAGTTAGGCATTGAACTGGAAGACTGAAGAACGAGTGCACTTAAATTATGGTGCTAGCAAAGAATATTCTAAGTAGCATGGATTGCCAAAAGAATAAACAAATCTGTATTGAAGAAATACAGCCAGAATGTTCCTTTGAGTCAAAGATTATGAGACTTTGTTTCACTTACTTTAAGCATGTTGTTGAGAGAGACCAGTCCCTGAAGAAGAACATCATGTTTGGTAAAGTATTGGGACAGTGAAAATGAGGAAGATTTTGCCAAGATAGTTTGACACAATGATTGCAACAATGTGGCTCAGGCCTACGCAGTATTTTGTTCTGTTGTATGCAAAGTTGCTATGAGTTGAAACCAACTGAACAGAACCCAACAATAAAAACAATCTAGGGGCACACTTTTTAAAGCATGCCCTTCTCTGTCTTTTCCTTAACCTTCTCTGATGGACACTTTAAGATGTTGCCTTTTTAGTCCAAGAAAGTTTAATACAATGATAGCTTATAATATTCTAGCTATTAAAAAAAATTAACTTTATAATATAATGATGACTCTTCTTTTAAGCAGAACATGTTTAAAAGATTATTTTCAATCCAAAATTGTTACAGTTAAGGTATCATCTTTGTCTTCATGTATGACGAATGTTATAACCAACAGACATATGTACCTAGCATAAAGTAACATAAAATATAAGACATCTTTTGTCTCTCAGACAAGGAATTTATCTCTAGCATTCCATCTTCTTCCTGCCCACTTATCTTGATGAGGTCTATACTTCCAAGAGTACCCATGTCATCTTCACCCCTCTCTCAGGTCAACACGCTCCACAGCCTTAGTGTTTAGCATGGAAAGTTAGTGATTATAAGATTCTCAGAGTTTATTATTATTATTCAGAACATTTTAGTTCTATAGGATTTGACCCTTATCTTTCAGACTGTGTTCAAAATCCTTAATTTTGGATTCTTACTCAGACAAAGTACCACCTTTCCTAACCTGGGGAAAGACAAACAAACAATAACAACCACCACAACAAGTTGCAGTTGAGACTATTTTGATTCCTACAAACCCATGTGACCATAACAGGTAGAACGGTGCTTCATAAGATTTCCCATGAGTAATTTTTCAGCAGTATATCAAAAGCTTCTCTTCTCGGGTATTTCTGAATATAATCAAGCTCCCCATCTTTTGGTTAGCAACCAAGTGTTCTATTCACTTATCCTCTCAGGAATTGCTTTCTGAACAGAAATTTTTGAGGATATTTTGAAGTATTTTTTTGGTTCTCAGTAGCTGAGTTCAATGAATTATAAGATTCATATACATATATCTACTTTATTTCCTTATACTAGCAACAAACATTTGGAAAATTAATTTTTAAACTTAATTTACAAGAACAGCAAGAAGGAAGAATTACTATGAAGAAACAGACTTCACAAAATTACAATCGAACAAAAAATTAAGAATAATGTGTCTAAAAAGTATAAAATATTATTGAAAGAAATGGAAAAAAACTTCGATATATATGCATTTAATCCAATATCTCTAAATATTACAGCTGTCTGTTTTGCAGACACTGACAAGTTCAAAATAAAATCCAAATGGAGATGTAAGGAACCCAGAAGAGCCAAAACACTCCTATAAAAGAGAAAGTTCTTGGACTCATATTCACAACTTCAAAATTTAACATTACATTCTAGTAATCAAGGCATTGTGGTATTCAGGACAAGAAATAACATTGACAAAAACAAAAGAACACCAGCAAGTAGAAATCCACAAGGGAAAATTGGGGAACGATTCTATTTACAATAACATCGAAAAGAATAAAATACCTGGGAATAAATTTAAATAGGGATGGGAAGGATTTATACATTGGAAATTATAAAACACTGCTGAAAGAAATTAAAAATAAGGTTTCTATGTTCATGGATTAGAAGACTGAATATTGTTGAGATGTTAATACTACCCAGAGTTATATACAGATTCAATGTCTCATCAAAATTACAACTGCCTTTATTATACTTATTACCATCACATAGATTCTGACTCTTAGTGACCCTGCAGAACAAAGTTGAACTGCTCTCATGGGTTTCTAAGACTGTAAAGTCTGAAAGTAAAGTCTCATCTTTCACCTGAATAGCAGTTGGTGATTTCAAACTGCTGATCTTGAAGTTAGCAGCTGATCCCGTAACTCACTATACTATCAAGACCCAGAGGAAAACAAATTCTCAACTTTATGTGAAATGACAAGAGCCCTCAAATAATTAAATCAATATTGAAAGGTAAGAACAAAGTAGGAGACTAACATTTCATGATTCTAAAACATATACTCCAACCAAATCAAAACCCATTGCCACGGAGGTGATTCTAACTCAGTGTTTCCCAGGCTGGACATTTTTGTGGGATCAGAGAGATCCTTCTTCATTCTGAAGAGTGGCTGGTGGATTTGAACCTATAACTTTTCTGTTAGCAATCAAAGCTTACCCACCAGAGCTACCCGAGCTCCTCTACCCATACAACTACACTAAAAAGCACAGGCTGCCTCTGTGGTCACGAGGTGTCAAAGGGATGAGGTATCAGGCATCAAAGAACAAAAAATCAAATCGTTGTGAATGAGGGGGAGTGCAGAGTGGGGACCCAAGACACATCTGTGGGCAACTGGATATCTCCTTACAGAAGGGTCACGGGGAGGAGACAAGCCAGTCAGGGTGCAGTGTAGCATCAATGAAACATACAACTTTCCTCTAGTTCCTAAATGCTTCTTCCTCCCCCCTTTCCCCCACATTATCATGATCCCAATTCTACCACTTGACCAGAGGATGTACACTGGTACAGATAGGAACTGGAAACATAGGGATTCCAGGACGGATGATCCCCTTCAGGACCAGTAGTGTGAATGGCAATACCTGGAGGGTGGGGTAGAAAGAGGGAGCCAAATACAGGGATCTCCATATAAACTCCTCCCTGGGCGACGGACAACAGAAAAGTGGGTGAAGGGAGATGTCAGACAGTGCAAGATATGACAAAAAAATTATGAATTATCAAGAGTTCATGAGGGTGGGGGGGGATGGGGAGGGAGGGGAAAAATGAGGAGCTGATGCCAGGGGCTTAACTGGAGAGCAAATGTTTTGAGAATGACGAGGGTAACGAATGTACAAATATGCTTTATACAATTGATGTATGTATGGATTGTGATAAGAGTTGTATGAGCCCCCAATAAACTGATTTAAAAAAAATCAAGATCCCAGTAAAGCTCTCATAAAATCTAAGGACAAAATAAAATGCTATTTCACACACACACAAAAAAAAATACAGGCTGTCACTGGTGTAACAGTGAACACATAGATCGACATAAGAGTACTGAAATGATTCCACATGTATGCTCAACAAATTTTTACAAGGATGCTAACTAAGTCTATCCAAAGTGCAGGTAGGGAGAGGGGGGAGGGCTCTGCAATAAATGGTTTTGGGAAAACTGAATTTTTTACATGAAGGAAATTAAACAGGATCCATGGCTCACACTGGGGACAAAATAAAACTCCAACTAGAATAATGACTTAAATTGCTATCTAAAATCATAAATGTATATCCAATAGGAATCAAATAAACAAAATATATATTAAACATATATCTTAAGAACAACGTCAAATAACTGAATCATTAAATGGCCATTTTAGCAAAGAAAATATTCAGATGGGCACCAAACACATACAAGAAAGGGTGCGACATTATTAGTCAGATATTCAAATAAAACTACAGTGAGATGATATTTCACTCTGAAAGGATTATTAGGATTTAAAATACAAAATAAACAAAATATTCAAAAGAACATAATTTGAATCACTCAAGAATGCCTGAATTGCTGTTTTGATGTGGTATACAAGGGGGTGTCCTCCCAACACAAGCAAACACATAAAGCTCCACTGGACAGTGACATATTCTGTGAATGTTCTTTCTGGTCACAGTTAGTTTGTGGTAAATGTGGCCGATTTAGGAGAACAGCATGCAGCTGTGAAATTTTGTTTCCTGCTCAGAAAAAATGCCCCAGAAACCGATTTTGCTACTGTTATCAATCGGGAGACCCCTGTGAAAGGGTCATTTGACCCCCAAAGGGGTTGCAACCCACAGGTTGAGAACCACTGGTTGAGAGGTTCTGAAAAGATTGCTTAACAGTGTGCAACAAAAAGGCCTGATTTGTGGCACATGGAGGACTGGTTTTGCCACCATCACAACGCACCTGCTCACGCAGCCATCTCGGTGCACCAGTTTCGTCAGAAAACAGCATGCCTCTCTTGCCCCACGCCCCTTACTCACCTGATCTTTCTCCATGCGACTTGCAGAGGGACATGAAAGGACAGCGATTTGATGATGTGGAAGAGGTAAAGAAAACAAATGAGGGAGATTCTGTCAGTCATCCAAAGAGAGGAGTTTGAAAAATGTTTCCAAGAATGGAATCACAGATTTGGCAGATGTATTAAGTATAATGGAGGTACTTTGAAGGTGATAAGGTTGTTTTGTAAAAAAAAAAACCCTTAAAAATCTAGCTTTGAAAAAAATCCACTGGGGAGGGGCACCCCCTCGTAAGTCTAAGAGTACAAAATTCTTCTAAGAATTGTGATGAAAACATCATTCACAGAAGTGTGAGGCCCTAGACGGAAGATAAGCTAAGAAGTAATAGTTTCACCTTTTGATAGTTTTCTTAAATATTTTGTTATAATTTCGTAGCAGTTCTTTTTTACTGACTCTCATCTTATGTGCCACCACTTGTCTGTCAACTTGTTCACTGTGTTAGCTGTGTGTTGCTGTGATACTGAAAGCGATGTCACTGGTATTTCAAATGCCAGCACGGTCACCGAAATGAACAGGTTCCAGCAGAGCTTCCCGACCAAGGGCAGAATACAAAGAAGGAATCTACTGTCCACTTCTGGGGAAGTAACCCCTGGAAAGCTTACGCATGTTCAAAACGTCGTCAGATACTGGAAGCGTAATGAATGAAGGCAGAACATTGTCTGAGATCATGGTCTGATAGCCCTCAAGAGGCTATTCGTTAAGGAGTTGCTTTCTCAAAGCATAGTCCACAATGATGGCATTAATGGGGTAAAACTTGAGAAAGTGGAGACTTTGGGATCTTCAGTCGCTGATGGGACACGCCCCAAGGTAAGAAAACAGCTGCAAAATCCAACTAATGATCAAAATGGAATATATGAAATCATAATCTAGGAAATTTTGAATGAAGTTATCAAAAATTAAATGCAAGGCATAAAGAATAGTATCCTAGAGGTTACCAAGCTGAAATGAACTGATATTGTCATTTTGCATGAGGAAATTAAATGGTTCACTATATGGGAATGGCACAATCAATAGGAATGGATTTGCATTCATTGTTACAAAGACATTTCAAGATCTATCATGAAGTACAATGCTCTCTGTGATCGGATAAAATCTATCTGCCTTCAAGGAAATCCAATCAATATAATTATTATTCAAATGTATGCACCAACCACTAACGCTAGTGATGAAGAAACTGAAGAATTCTACCAATCCCTTAAGTCAGAAATTGACTAAACATGGAAGCAAGATGCATTGATAATTATTGGTGATTGGAATGAAAATTTGTAAACAGAGAGGAAGGAACAATAGTGTGAAGTTATGGACTTGGTGATAGAAATTAAGCTGGAAATTCACATGACAGAATTTTGAAAGACCAACGAATTCTTCATAGCAAATACTTTTTTCTTACCAGCAAGACAAAATATGACTGTACACATGGATGTAATACACAGAAATCAAATTGACTACGTATGTGGGAAGACATTATGGAGAAGCTCAATGTCAAGAGCAAAAATCAGGCCATGGGCTGAATTGCTCATATGAAAGTTCAGGTTAAAAATGCAGAAAATCAAAACAAATCCAAAAGAGTCAAAATACAACCTTGAGTCTATCAGACCTGGATTTTGAGAATAATTCAAGGACAGATTTGCTGCATTGAACACCAATGAGGCGAGACCCGGGGAGCTGCTGGATGCAATCAAGAACATTATTCATGAACTAAACATGAGATCATTACAAATACAGTAAAGAAAGGCAGGATCAAAGTGGGTGACATAAGGAATTCTGAAACTTGCACTTTATTAGAGTAGCTAAGGCAAATGGAAGAAAGGATGAAGTCAAAGAGCTAAATAGAAAATTTCAAAGGGCAGTTCAAGAGGACCAAGTGAAATATTATAATGAAGGGTACAAAGACCTCAAATTATAAAACCATAAAAGAAAAACATGTTCAGCACATCCAAAACTGAAAGAACTCAAGAAAAAAATTCAATCCTCAAGTTGTGTTATTGAAAGTTACTATTGGAAAAACACTGAATGATGCAGGAAGCATCAGACGGAGATGGAAAGAATGCTCACAAAAAGAAATGGCTGCTTTCCAAACACTTCAGAAGCTAGCACACGATCAAGAACCAGTGGGACTGAAGGAAGAAGTTCAAGTTGTACTGAGAGCATCAGCCAAAAGGAAGGTTATAGGGATTGATGGAATGCTGATTTGAAGGTTTCAATAAGAACCATATTTGTACCTATTCCAAAGAAAGGTAACCCAACAGAATGCTCAAGTTATCAAACAATATCACTGATATCACATGCAAGTAAACTTTTTTTGCGGAAGGTTAACCAACAACAGTTGCAGCAGTAAATTGACAGAGTGGGCCAGATTCAGAAGAGGAGGTGGAACAAGGGGTATCACTGCTGATGTCAGATGGATCTTGGCTGAAACCAGAGAACACCAGAACAATGTTAGCTTGTGTTTCATTGACTGTGCCAAGACATTTGACAGTGTGGACCATAACGAACTAGGGATAGCCTGGATAAAAGTGGAAATTCCGAACACTTCACTGTGCTCCTGTAGAACTTGTGCTACCAGAACAAGGGAATAAGGCATGGCTTACAATCAGGAAAGATATGGGTCAGGGTTGTATCCTCTCACCAACTTATGCAATGTGTATGATGAACAAGTAGAGAAGCGGGCTTACATGAAGAACGTGGCCACGAAGAAGAGTGTGGCATCAGGAGTGGAGGAAGGCTTATTAACAACCTGAAATACACAGATGACACAACTTTCTTGCTGAAAGCGATGAAGGCTTGAGGTGCTTGTTGATAAAAATCAAGGATTGTAGCCTTCAGTATAGATTACAAAATAAGGTAACAGAGACCAAAATCCTTGCAATTGGACCAATCATTGTAAACGGAGAGAAGATCGAAGTTGTCAAAAAGTTTGTCTTTCTTGGATCCACAATGTCTGCTCACAGAAACAGCAGTCACGAGATCAAAATATGCATTGCATTGGGTAAAACTGCTACACGAGACTTTTTTAGAGTATTGCAAAGTAAGTATATTATTTTGAGCACTAAGGTGGGCCTGACCTAAGCCATGCTTTTTTCCAATTGGCTTATATGCATGTGAAAGTTGGATATTGAATAAGGAAGACTGAAGCCTAGAAGCGTTTGAACTGTGGTACTAGAGAAGAATATTGAGAGCACCACGGACTGATGAAAGAACAAACCAATCTGTCTTGGAAGAAGTGCAGCCAGAGTTCTCCTTAGGGGCAAGTCTCAGGTACTTTGGACATGTTCTCAGGAGAGACCAGTCCCTGAAGAAGGACATCAAACTTGGGAAGGTAGAGGGGGGATGAAAGAGAGGAGCGCCCTCAAGCTCCAGCTCAGGAGTAAGTGTAGGATGGAGACGCACCAGACAGTGTTTCTCTCTGTTGCCCATGGGGCTGCTCCAGGTCAGAAGTGACTTGATGGCTCTTACCAACAACAAGAGGAGCAAGCATTTAGAAGATTCAGATACTAGTTTGAACTCAACTACCAAAATCTTATAACAAAGAAACAAAAATCCCAACCCCCAGTGATCCTTAGCACAGCACCGATCTTCTCCCTAGGCTTTCTTAGGCTACAAATTGTTATGGAACAGACAGCTCCATGGGGCAGCTGATGGATTCAAAGGCCCGATCTTGTGATTGACAGTCCAACATCCACTGTGTCATGAGTTCATTTCTCTAGGCCCTGATCCTCATCCTCATCTGATAACACAGTGTGGCTTAAAGTCTCCAAATTCTCTTCTCTTTCTATCAACAGCATCATTCAAAATCACATGATTTTCAGAGCATTGTGGAAATTCCAAAGACTAAAGAACCCATTGAGTACTATTTATAGAATAGTTTATGTTTATATTTATAGGATATAATATAGTTTATATTTATAGAAAAATTTATAGAAATAATCCTGACATTGGTTTGTTTTTCCTTATAAATTTTCTTTTAACCTGAGACTGGAGTATAATGATCCCTAAAAAGTTATATCGATCAAATATAAAAGTGGGTATTCCAGTGGCTTAAGGATAATCAGAATTGAAAACCAAATGGGGTGTAGGGAGGGTATGTTGCTTTTGTGTATACAGTTCTCTGATTTCCAGCAGGCTTTGCATGCTTTCCACAGTGGAAATTCCGGAACGGAGACAAGTGGGTGAATACAGTATTTAGGGAAATAGGCAAAAACAGCCGACTTTGTATTACAGCACTAATGCAACCAGGTAGCGTTGTCATGAGTGAAACTCGTCTGGGTGCACTACAAGGAGCAGAAGACCGCGGCTTTTCATCTTCAGTCATAACCACTGCATTTTCACCCTTTCATATAGTTGATCCTCTGTCCTTCTGGGACACACCATCCAGATGTGAATTATTCAGAGCTTTCCTCTCTCTTCATCTGGCAACATGCATTTTTGCCATTTCACAGCTCATTTGCACCTCCACCAGCGTTACTACACTCATTACTATCTCTGGCAGAAGATTTGGTGAGAGAGGCAGTTGATGCAAATGAGATTTTTAGATTCTCCAGGCATTCCCTTTCTACCATGACCGTGGCTAATGGAGAATTGACTGTGCAAAGAGAACAGGATGTAATTAGGCATTAGATATGGAAATCTTCACACGTGGAAACACTAAGGCTGTCAAAGAGTGTATCAAGTAGAGAGGAACAACTATGAAAATAAGATGGCATTTTCTCATTAATATTATGTGATACTTTCTAAAATGTCTTAAGAAAAGTATCAAAACAAATTTATAACAGTACAGTAAGTCCTCAGGTTAAGAAGGTCTGACTTGTGGACAACTTACGTTTAAGAATGGGCTGCCAAAAGCATATTGTATTAAACATTTCAGCTAAATATAATGGCTCATAATAAAGAATCTATGTACTATCTTGTGATGATCGTGAAAACATCTTGTGCCTTCAGCCATTCATAGCTTTCAGGAAGGAGAATACCATGCAACTTTATAAGCTGGATCACACTGCCATTAACATTGTATTTAGGGTGTATGTGGCTAAAACGTTCCACTTATTTACCCTTTAACCATGCTCAATATCAACAACTAAAAGCAGACCAGGGCTGACTGTGGAACAGACTATCAAGTCCTGATATGCATGTTCAGGATAAAGCTGAATAATATTTTTAAAAGTCCATGAGAGCTAAAGTATGAACTTGAGTCTGTCCCACCTGAGTGTTAAGAATATCTCTTCAGAACAGTTTTGACTCATTGAGCACTAATGACAGAGACCGATGAGCTGTGGGAGGACGTCAAGAACATCATTCATGGAGAAAGAAAAAGGTCATTAAAATACAGGAAAGAAAGGAAAGATCAGCGTAGATGTCAGAAGAGACTGCAACGTCCTCTTAATCATACAGGAGCTAAGGTAAATGGCAGAAAGGATGAAGTCAAAGAAATGAATAGTAAAGTTCAAAGGACAGCTTGAGAAAACAGCCAAATATTATAATGAAATGTGCAAAGATATGTTAGAGAGCTAAAAGGGAAGGACATGCTTAACATATTGTAAACTGAAAGAAGTCAAGAAGTAATTCAAGCCTCAAGTTGCAATCTTGAATGAAGGAAAAATATTGAATGATGCAGGAAGAATCAAAATAAGATGGAAACAATACACATAGTAACTATACCAGAAAGAACTAGTGAACATCCTATGATCTCAGGAGGTAGCATATGAGCAAGGACCAAACAGTGCTCAAGGAAAAAGTTTAAGCTGCTTTGAAAGTACTGGCTAAAAACAAGACTCCAAGAGTTGATGGAATGCTGACCGAATGTTTCAGCAAACTGTAAGTACTCCCTCATCTATGCCAAGAACTTTTGTTGGACGGGTACTTGGCCAACTACCTGAAAGAGATCCATATTTGTATCTAATCCAAGAAAGGTGACCCAACAGAATCCTCAACCTATAGAACAATATCTCTGCTTTGTATGCCAGTAAATTTTTACTGAAGGTCATCCAGTTTAAAGTTGTAGTAGTGGATTGAGCAGGAACTGCCAGAGGTTCAAGTCAGATTCAGAAGAGGATGTGGAACAAGGGATATCATTGTTGATGTCAAATGGATCTTGAGTCTAAGCAGAGAATATGAGGAGAATGTTAACTTTTGTCTTATAGGTAATAATGAACAATGCACAGCCTTGAGAAGGATGGGAATTCTAGAACACTCCATTGTGCTCCTGCAGGACGTGTACAGGAACCAAGAGGTTGTAGTACTAACAGAACAAGGGACTATATGATGATTTAAAATGAGTAGGTCAGGGTTGTATTCTCTCACCATACTTATTCAATCAGTATACTAAACAAATAATCAGAGAAGTTGTCTTTTATAAAGAAGAACGTGGCATCAGGATTGGAGGAAGGCTTATTAACAACCTGCAATATGCAGGTGACACTACTTTGCTTGCTGAAAATGAGGAGGACATGAAGTTTGCTCATTGAGATCAGGAATTTCAGCCTTCAATATGGATTACATCTCAGTAGAAAGGAAACCAAAATCCTCACAAATAGACCAATAGATAACAATATGCTAAATGGAGAAAAGATTGAAGTTGTAAAGGATTTTGAGTTGCTTGGATCTACAATCAATGCTCATGGAAGCAGCAGTCAAGAGATTAAAAGATGTACTGTGTTAGGTAAAACTGCTGTATAAGACCATTTTAGAGTATTGGAAAAACAAAGACGTTACTTTGAGGACTAAGGAGCTCCTGACTCAGCCTATAGTATTTTCAATTGCATCCTATGCATGTGAAAGTTGGACACTGAATACAGAAGACCAGAGAAGAATAGGTGCATTTGAATTGTGATTCTGAGGAAGAATATTGAAAATATCATGTACAGCTGAAAGAACACACCAATCTGTCTTAGAAGAAGTGATATCAGAGTGGTCTTAGAGGCAAAAATGGCAAGGCTTTTCAAACATACTTCGGACATGTCGGGAGACATGCTGGTACTGGAGAAGGACACCGTGCTTGGTAAAATGGAGACGTGAAAGAGTGGAAGGTCCTCAACCAGATGGAATGACACATTGGCTGCAACAATGGGCTCAAGATCAGGAACAATTGTGAGAATGGCTCAGAACCAGGTAGCGTTTTGTTTGCTGTGTATAAGGTTGCTGACTTGATAGCCCCTAACATCAATGCGTTACAGGAATAAAGAACCCTGGTAATATAGTAATTAAGTACTTGTCTAACTAAAAAGTGAGTGGTTTGAACTTACTGGCTGCTTTCTAGGAGAAATATGTAGCAATCAGCTTTCATAAAGATTATGGCCTTTAACTCTCTATGACATCATTCTACTCTGTTCTATTGGACTGCATTGGGATTGACTCAATGACCAGGAATTTGGTTTAGAAGTGCCAGGTATAGTATCGAATATGCACCAACCAGCTCCTGCTTACATAGAAAGGCAAATGAGTAATTAAATTATTTCAGTTTAATGTGGCTAATTTTGTGATGAATAAATTACCATAGTTCTAGGGAAAATCTGAGGAGCATTTATTAAACTCTGACAAGTCAGAGAAGATATTTTTGAAAGAGGTGGTACCAAAAACAAAAGCCACTGCCAGTAAGTTAATTCTGACTCATAGTGACACTCCTAGGGCTTTTGAGGCAGGACCACATAGCCTCATCTTTCTCCTGTGGAATTGCTAGTGGGTTTGGACCTCCAACCTTCTGATTAGAAGTCTGATGCTTACCCAGCAGTGCCACCAGAGTTGAATGGCCCAGATTTATTAAGACATAGACACTGCAAGGTCAGTGGTTCAGCTCCATCAGCTGCTCTGGAAAAATGAAGCAATCTACTCTCAAGGCAATGGAATAGACTGTTTAGGAAAAGGGTAAGTAATTTAACAAAAACAAGAACATGAGTTCTATGGGAACTTAGAGAAACGTGATTTATAGGGATAGCCAAAAGTTGTCTAATATTCATGACTCTGAACTTGAATTGTGCCATATCAGGTAGTGAAACAGAAGATATAGCCAGGTAACGTAATCATCATAAATGTCCTTTCCTAAGAATCCCAGTGGCATAGTGATTATGTGTTAGCCTACTAACTGCAAGGTCAGCATTTCAAAACCACGAGTTGCTCGCAGGACGCAGGAGAAAGAAAGGCCTTTCTACTCCCCTAAAGAAACTCACAAAGGCAGCCCTACTCTGCTCCATAGCCCTACTCTGCTCCTACTCTACTACAACGAGTAGTGATTTTGCTTTTTGTTTTTATTGAAGAGGCTTATGGCACAGGGCCAGGCAGTGTTTGCTTCTGTTGTAGGCCGCGTTACAATGAGTTGGAACTGATGCAACTACACCTACGCAACAACATGAGCCATAGACGAATCATACGTGTCAGTGACCTAGTTGAACTTGTACTTTAAGTTGCTCATTCTAGAGAAGTAAGGTGGTTGTTGAAATTCCCCTGAAAGAATTCCAATACAAGACAACCTTTAAAGAAAACTAAGATATTCCCACCCATAGAAATTCCCAAACTACGAAAAATTGTATGGAAAAAAGGCAAGGTCTTGAGAAACCTGCAGGAGATAAATGTAGTTGGGCTGCTAACTGCAAGGTCCGAAGTTCAAAATGACCAGTCACTCTACACGAAAAAGATGGGGCTTTTTACTCCCATAGAGAGTTAGTCTCAGAAAGCCTTAGAGAGTCACTGAGAGTCAGAATGGACTCACTGCCAATGAAGCAGTTTTCGTTTCATTTGGGGGTTTAGGGTTTCGTTTGTTTCTTTCTTTGAATGCCATGGAAGAAGAAAAGGAAAGTGAAGACAATAATTATTTCTAAAATATTTATACATTTTCAAATTGCAAGTGGAGGAGTATTGGAGGAAAATGTGGTTGATGAGCTCAACATTTGGCTGGTTGGTGTTGAACAGAGAGAGTAAGCATCCATTTGAAAATTCAAATGAACTTCTAGAAAATTTGAGTTCATGGTACACATTTGGGAATCATCAGCACATTTAGTATTAATTCAAACAATTAGAGCTCCAAACCCTGACTGAACATGAGGATACATTAGGGGAAACAAACAAACTTATGTCCTTGGGTCACCTTAGATCACTTACACCATAATTTAGTGGGGTATAAGCATGGCCTCAGGAGCCCTGCAGACATAATAGGTTATAAGATGAGCTGCTAACTATAAACTCAGCACTTTGAACCCATTAGCTACTCCGGGGGAAAAGTTGGGGCTTCCTATTCCATAAAGAAACCCTATGGGGCAATTCTAGTTTTTCTTAGAGGGTCACTATGAGTCAGAAATTTCAATGAGTTGGGTTTTGGAAACAGGGTCTGGAATTACTACTAAAAGCATAGTTAAAGTGGAGTGGGCTACAGAGCAGTGAGGAAAAATAAAAGGAAATGGTTAGTCAATACCGCAACAAAAAGGAGAACTCATTCAATTAAAAAAAAAAAAGAGCAGAAGCCAGGGACAGACACTACACCAATACAGGCATCCAGATAGCCAAGAAACATGAAGAAATGTTAGTAATCATCTGGAACCGGAGAGATGCGAATCAAAACAACAACATTCGATCATCTCCTTCTATCATTGATATTAAAGTTGAAAAAGAACCCTCAGACACTGGTCACAGGACCACGATATAGAAAAACCACTGTGGAAATGTTAAGATGCTTCCTCAAACACTTGGACATAGATTACTACCTACTTGAAATATATCTCAAGAAATAAGAACCACAAATAGATACACACACACACTCCTATTTTCATCAATGAACTATTGACAACAGCAAAAAGATGAAAACAACCTAAAGATACATCAATGGAAGAAGAGATAAACAAACTATGGTACATACCCAAAAAAAAACAGAATAAAAGGCAACATTCAAGAAAAATGATACAGTTTTGAAGTCCCTCATGCCATGCATGAACCTGGAGAACATTATGCTGAGTAAAACTAGTCAACCATAAAGGGGAAAATATTGTATGAGACCACTATTCTATAAAGCCAAGAAAGGTTTCCACTCAAAAGAAACATTCTTCCGCAGTTCCAAGGAGTGGGAGGAAAGGAGAATAAACCAATAACCAAGGGGCCAACGCACGGACGAGGAGGCAACAAACTGGAAGGAGGCTCAGTGAAGACTGAACAAAGCACAGGACGACGCTGCGAGGAGGATGAGTGTGCCAGACAGCAGAGGTAAATACTGTTACATGCATAATACTTCAACACCAAATAACAATAATCTATGATGAATGCGTAGAACCACTAGCAGGGATGGGAAAGGGGGATGGAACCACACCACTAATATGCACAAGTTCAATCAAAGCTATTGCTACATATGTATTTATATATGCTTCAAAAGTATCTGTGAATATAGTAGATCATATACAGGAGAGAGTCATGAAAACTTCTTAGACATGAACACTTTGAAGGAATGGGATACTGAATTATCATCTTGGGGAAAATAATCATCGTCAGTTGACCCAATCTAGTCTATAAACAAATGTTCGACGTCCTGCTTTGCTGAGCAGTGACTACCGTCTGTTAAGCTGTGAGTAACCCTCTAAGATCTAAGTATTGGTCTCATCAAATCTGGAGCACTCAACCTGTGGTCACGACCCCTTTGGGGATCGAACAACCCTTTCACAGGGTTCACCCGATTCATCACAATAGCAAAATCACAGTCAGGAAGTAGCAATGAAGATGATTTTATGGTTGGGGTCACCATAACATGAGGAACTGTATTAAAAGGTCGCAGCATTAGGAAGGTTGAGAACCACTGCCCTAGATGGTCTTGGATAGAGTGGAAGAAAAATACAGAACAAAACTCAAAATCACACACACACAAAGCCAGGTTCTCTGGTCTAATAGACTTATAGAAGCCCTGTGACTATGGCTGTTAGTCACCCTCAGGCTTAGAGCTTAATTTCCACTGTGGGTCAATAATCAGCCAAACAGCAAGTTGGTCTACAAGGTGACCGGTAGCACTGGGAAGCTATACACTTCTTAGAAGAAAGGAGATAAAGAAGGCCCCATTTTCCCACAAAGATCAGAAGGCAGAAAGAAGAAAGAAACACACATGGGAAGTGGGATACGTGATATTATCTTGTGGAGATTTTAATCAATAACATGAACTAAACGTATATGAATTGTTGGATGGAGAACTGATTTGCGCTGCAAACTTTCACCAAATTGCAATGAAAAGAAGAAAGAGTGGTCAGAAACTTATGAAAAGAATCAGAAGAAATTCTTACATTGATTTCATACTTCCAATTGTATCCATTAGAACAGAATGAATATGACATAGTTGTTGCTTTATTTGTAATTATCTTAAGAGAGTACCATGCAAGAAATTCCAAAATACCATTACAGAATTGCATTTCAAGAGTTCAAGTTCAACACAGCATCAACAAGTTGGTCATACTGTCCTATTATAAGAAATTCAAACCCGCAAGTTGCAGTTATTTTAAAACATGGTGACAGACATATTTCAACTGATCAGATATATTTAAGAGTGATGACTCCCAAGTAAAATCAAACTTCAGTGGAAAAATGATAAAGATTATTGAAGATTTATCTGTTTAGTAATTTTATTTTTCTTCTGTTTTTAGTCAAATGTTGGTTGGAGGATAGAAAAGAATGTGAATACATTACAGGAGGAAATTTAAAATTTCATGGAGATATTTATATCTACATTTACATTTTCAGTACCCAAGATATAAATGGCAAGTCTCTCCCCCAAATTATGGTTTTATAGATAGAGGAAATATAAGTCATCTAGTTTGGGGATGCAAATGAAAGTGATTATGACCTCTACCAATGGTAATTTAAGTATTAATTGCCATCCATCTCAGCATTGGCAGTGTCCATCAATTATAGCATTAGCTGCCCGGTGATTGCAGCTACAAGAAAAAAACCAACAGAATTAGCCTTTACGCTACTGTCACTCACCTGAAATTTTGCAGTCCTAATTACTGAGTTGGGTAGGCTGTCAACAACTAATATCTAGTGACTGGCCTGCAAAGACAGATTTCCTAACCCTTCCCCAGACTCACTCACGCAGCATTGTTATATGATTTTTTTCCTTCCTCACATTTTAAACTCTCTGGGGAAAATAAAACACAAAAACTTTATTTGGGTTTCTGGAAACATGCATTGACAAGTGAGTGGAACATAAGACAGACAAATTCTCTTAATTCACAGTCTGTAGAAAGCCTGACTCATATGCCTTCTTCACTTTATCTTTATGTAACTGTTGTAAGATACCAGCAAATTGGTTCCAACTCAAAGCAAGTCCACCGGAATGAAACACTCTCAGGTCTTTTGTGATCATCACAATTGTTGCTATATTTGAGCCCGTTGCTGTCGCCATGGTGTCAATCTATCTCATTTAAAAACCTTCTCTTTTAACCAATTACAATGATCTACCTAGAACCCACTCCCAGGGGGATGGACAACAGAAAAGTAGATGAAGGGAGACATCGGTCAGTGTAAGACGTGAACAAATAATAATTTATAAATTATCAAGGGTTCATGAGGGTGGGAAGGTGCAGGAGGGAGGGAACAGAAATGAGGAGGTGATAGCAAGGGTTCAAGTATAAATAAAATGTTTTGAAAATAATCATAGCAACAAATGTACAAATGTGCTTGATACAATGGTTGTGTGTATGGATTGTGTTAAGAGTTGTATGAGCACCCAATAAAATGTTTTGTCTTTGTTTAAATCTTCTCCTTTGTCATTGACAATCTACCAAGTGTGATATCATTGTCCAGGAACTGGTTTGTCCTAATAACATGTTCAAAATTGAAGTCTTGTCATTCTCGCTGTACTTCTTCCAAGAGAGGTATGTTCTTTCTTCCGGCAATCCATGGTATACTCAATATTCTTTGCTATTTGCATAATTCAAAAGCATCGATTCCTTTTTGGTCTTCTTTAGCCATTGTCCAACTTGCATATGCATATAAGCAACGGAAAATATCAATACCATGACTTGGGTGAGGCATAGATAAGTCTTCAAAGTGATATTTATTTACATTTTAACACTTTAAAGAGATTTTTGTAGGAGATTTCCCCAATACGATACTTTGTGTGTCATTTGATTTCTTGACTGCTCATTCGTGGGTATTGATTGTGGACCAAGTAAAATGAAATATTTGACAATTTCAATCTTTTTTCTAGTTATAATGAGTTTGTTTATTAGCACAGTTGGGATGACTTTTGTTCCTATACATTGAGTTATAATCCATAATAAAGGCTATGCATAATTTTTATCTCCCTTAGGAAGTATTTAAAGTGTTCTTAGTTTTCAGCAAGCAGGGTGGAGTTCTCTACGCATCTCGGGTCCTACACTGGTTTTTGTGGACTAGTCTTAATTTCCTTCTTATGCTTCAACTTGAATTGTCTTACACGTACACGATGGTCTGTTCCACAGCTGACTGCTAACCTTATTCTAGCTGATGATTTTCAGCTTTGACATTTTCTCCATTTATAAATGTAGCTTATTTGATTCCTGTGTATTCTATGCAGTCATGTCTATACAGTTTATGTTGCTGAGAAAAGGAATTTACAATGCATAAGTCATTGATCTTTCAAAATTCAATCATGCAATCTCTAACTTCACTTTTCAACTGCTAATCCTTCTTCTTTGTTTCTGAAATTTTCACTGTACTCAACAATCATTGTCAATGTGGTTAAATTAAGTTAATGAAGCGATTCCCTCAATCATTTTATATGACATCCCTGAAAACTTTATATGTGCTAGATACCTTTCTAGGTTTTGGTTATATATGAAGGTTCTACAGATTTTTCATTATCCTTTTATTCCATTTTTTGATGAGCCTTTTAAAGCCCCTTTGTACTTGTGAATAATAAAAAAAAAAAGGTCCCTCCTTGGGCCTCTACTCAAGCACTCCCTCAATGCATGAATGCTTTCTTCTATTAAATTGGCATTCTATGATGCTCACCCTCCTGACACAACTGCTGAAGCCAAAACAGGTGAATAAGTAAATGTGGTGAAGAAAGCTGATGGTGCCCGGCTATCAAAAGAGATAGAGTCTGGGGTCTTAAAGGTTTGAAGATAAACAGGCGGCCATCTAGCTCAGAAGCAACAAAGCCCACATGGAAGAAGCACACCAGCCTGTGTGATCTTGTGGTCCCGAAGGGATCAGTTATCAGGCATCAAAGAACAAAAAATCATATCATTGGCTGCACACCTCCATGATACAATCACCGAGGACAAACGGGTGCATAAGCAAATGTGGCGAAGAAAGCTGATGATGCCCAGCTATCAAAAGAGATAGTGTCTGGGGTCTTAAAGGCATGAAGGTGAACAAGTGGTCATCTTGCTCAGAAGCAACAAAGCCCACATGGAAGAAGCACACCAGCCTGTGCGATCATGAGGTCACAAAGGGATCAGGGATAAGGCATCATCAAAAAAAAAATCTTACCATAGCGAATTAAGGGGGAAGTGCAGAGTGGAGACCCAAAGCCCATTTGTTGGCCACTGGAGACCCCCTCACAGAGGGGTCTAGGGGAGGAGATGAGTCAGTCAGGGTGCAATGTAGCACTGATGAAGAATACAGCTTTCCCCCAGATCCTGGCTGCTTCCTCCCCCCCAACTACCATGATCCAAATTCTACCTTGCAAGTCTGGATATAGGTTGTACACTGGTGCATATAGGAGCTGGAGGCACAGAGAATCCAGAGTGGATGATACCTTCAGAACCACGGGGTGAGGGGTGATACTGGGAGAGTAGAGGGTGAGTGGTTTGGAAAGGGGGAACTGATTATAAGGATCTACATGTGACCTCCTCCCTGGGGGACGGACAACAGAGAAGGGAGTGAAGGGAGACACCGGTTAGGGCAAGATATGACAAAATAATAATCTTTTAATTATCAAGGGCTCATGAGGGAGAGGGGAGCGGTGATGGAGGGGGGAAAAAGAGGACCTGATGCAAAGGGCTTAAGTGGAGAGCAAATGCTTTGAAAATGATTAGGGCAAAGAATGTAATGATGTGCTTTATACAATTGATGTATGTATATGTATGGATTGTGATAAGAATTGTATGAGCCCCTAATAAAATGGGTTTTTTTTAAGTCCCTTATGTTCAGGTAAGTTACATTCAAGAATAAATAGAAAAATACATTGGAAAAGCACGCAATCATAAAGGAAATAGAGAAAACTATTATAGTGATAAATTTTGTGGAAAGAATCAAAATAGAGTTATCTGATAAAGAGTTACCATATATACTCGAGTATAAGTAGACCCGAATATCAGCTCAGGCACCTATTTTTACCACCAAAAAAACTACATTTAAAATGTGCTGACAATGGATGGATGGATGGGTTATAATAAGAGTTGTACAAGCCCCCAGTAAAATGATTTTTGTAATGTGCTGAAAAACTCAGCATATACACAAGTATATGTGGTAGGTAGGAAAATACTTTGGACTTGGCATCTATGGAAAGTGACTCAGTCGGTGATATCTGACACGAGTTTGGCATGTCAATATTGAAAGGCAAGAAGGAATAGTATTCTAGGAAACAGTACAAAGGTCATGGCTCAAGAATTAATGAAAATGATTTTACATATTTGAAATGGAAAACAGTTAATTGTGGAACATAGTGGATAATGATAAGCCTGATCCAAGATGAAGTCATATATATGAGCAAAGACAGGTTCCTGGAAGCATTTTCATTTTCTTCAAAACATAATCACTGGAGGTTTGTAAGTATAAGGATAATGTGACTTAATTTATATTTTTAAAGGACTACTCACAATATGCAAAAATAAGAGTTATAACCCTAAAGAAATTCTTACAAATGTGCAGCAAGAACATGAACAAGAATGTGCATGGCAATATTTTTCATAATAGTAAAAGCAGTGGGGCATATGTTTATCAAACATATGAGTCAACTAATTTTGCTAAGTCTTACTATAAACTACTAGTTAACAAATTAATGAACAACAAAATATATCAACCTTGATAATCACAAAATAATCATAAGCAGAAAATCAAATTGCAGAATATCGTAGAGAGAATCATTCATCAATACAACATAACCACAGCTAATATTTGTGCATCTAATGCCAGAAATCCAAAATACAGAAAGTAGATTCTAACAGAATTAGAAAGCATAATATTTTACAGTAAGATTTAAGCACACTTAATTTGATGGACAGAGCAACTAAAAAGAAACTGAGAAAAAATACAGAAGACTTAAAGAAAACATTCAAACATTTTTACTTTATAGACATATAAAGAACACTCTAGCCAAAGATAACACAATAAACCTTACTTGCCAGTACAAAAGGATTATTCTGTAGAACACACCATAGTTTAAGTCACAAAGCAAATCTCAATTAATTAAAAATTGTCAAAAATGCATAAGCTCTTCTCTGACCACAACGCTGTGAAATTAGAGTGAATAATAGGAAGAACAAGGGGTGAAACCCCAATACATGGAAACTAAAGAACACCCTACATGAAAATCAAAGGATATGTAGATAACCTCCTCCCTGGGGGATGGACAACAGAAAAGTGGGTGAAGGGAGATTCGCACAGTGTAAGATATGACAAAATAATAATAATTTATAAATTTTCAAGGGTTTCTGAGGGATGGAGGGTGAGGGATGGAGGAAGAAAATGAGGAGGTGATATCAAGGGCTCAAGTAGAAAGAAAATGTTTTGAGAATGATGATGGCAACAAATGTACACATGTGCTTGACACCATGGATGTATGTATGAATTGTGATGAGTTGTATGAGCCCCCAATAAAATTATTAATTTTTTAAAAAGAAAAAATGCTAATGTATAATAGAAGGGATTCAAAGGGAAATTACCTACGATACAAGAATTGAAATAAACCATATTTCAAGCTTTCAAAAAAAGGAAACTAAATGTTCAGTTATGGCAATTAACACACATCCAAAGGAAGGGACAAAAATCAATACCTTCACTCTAGCATTTGAATGAATAGAAAAGTTGGGGGTGGAAAAGAATCCTCATTCACCAGAAGAAAGCAAAAAATAAAGACTAGAGCAAAAATTTTAAAGTGCAGTAGAAAAATCAATAAAATTAGAAGTTGCTTCTTTAAATGAATTGCTAAAATCGAAAAAACCACTGGAAATTTGACACAGGAAAAGAATGAGGAAATGCAGATAACCAAATAAGAACCAACCAAACTGAGACCGAAAGAATAACAAAAAATAATAAAAATTTTGCTCCATCAAAGCCACTATCAGAGATTCCACAAGAAAGCTATTGGAATTAAAAGAAGGATTTGTCAAAGTGGCAGTGTTTAGAAAACTTCAATCACTCACAACAACAAAAACAATCCATTTAAAAACTGGACAAAAGATATGAACAAAGGCTTCATAAAAAACAATCAGACGGCTAATAAGCACATGAAAAAATGTTGTGGCCATTAGCCATTGGAGAGATGACCATTGAAACTACCATGAGGTATCACCTCATAATGATCTTGATTTTTTTTTAATGAGAGAGAGAACACCAAATGTCTAAATAGCTGTAGGAAAACTGGAAATTTTATATATGGTTGGTGGGACTACAAAATTGTACAACCATATGGAAAACAGTATGGTGCTTCCTTAAGCTAGAAATAGATATGTGTGGTGATGTGAAAACACTGAAAATGGCACTCCTGCACTTATCCCTCAAAAAAAAAAATAACTTGCTGATATCAAGCGAACTCATAGAGACACTATAGGGCTGGGGAGAACTGCCTCTGCAGGGTTCAAGGCCTAACTCATAACCAAGCTTCTTCTTGTATACGTGAAAATCAAAACAAAACTCATTGCCATCTAGTCAGTGCTGAGTCATAGCAACCCCTATGGGTTTCCCAAACTGTAACTGTTTGTGGGAGTAGAAATTTCAGTCTTTCTCCTCAGGTGTTGCTGGTGGTTTTGAACGGCCAACTATGTGGATCACAACTCAATGCATAACCACTACTGCCACCAGGACCCCTGTTCTTCTCTGTATGGTTATTGTGAAAAACAAACCCTCTCACTGCCACCAAGTTAATTTATACTCAAAGTGATCCCCTAGGACAGGGTAGAACTATCCCCGTGGTTACTGAGACTGTACATCTCACAATGCCTAACTCCTACCAACAGATTATGTGGGACCATGCAAACATGGTGTGCATGCAAGCACCAGTACAGGGGGATCTATCAATTTTGCAATTCCACTGAGTATATCAATAAGTCAACTCAGAAGCAGTAAGAGAGGGATTAAGAAAGGAAGGCTGCCAATAAAGCTTGTGATCGTCCCTGCCCAAAGGACCAGTGGTAGGAGAGACATCAGAAGCCACAGCACTAAGACCATGAGAGAGAGAAAAGGAGCTTCACACAGAACATGAAACCGAGTGGTGGACTTCCTGGTCCATGGAAAGGCAGACACCAAAGAGTCACTTGACTGGGAGGTTGAGAACCACAAACCGATGGAACTGTTGGCATGGCTGAGAAGAATTGCCATGATGGATGAAAGGACTGTATCATTGCAATGAAAACATTCTCATCCTAACTTCTGCTAACCTGTAAACTTTCCTAATAAGTCCCTATAAGGATGACAATTTACTATGAACTCTGTGACCATTGCAGGATTATCTAACTAATTACAAAAGTAAAATATTGTGTGAAGGACAGTGGCAACAGGATAGGATAAAGAAAGATGAAGGGTGGAGACATGGCTTTCTTCTGCTTTATAGAAGTAATCTTTGGACAGATGTGGAGCTCTATTCTCTTTCCCAACATCAAAGCCTGGGAAGGTCAGAAATAGTCCCCATGCCCTTCCTTCAATATACCATACCCAGGAATTCCATTTCTAGGTATGTGACCTACAGAAATAAGAGATATGACTCAAATAGACATATGCACACCTATGTTTGATGTAACATTATTCATAATAGCAAAAAGATGGAAACAACCTGTTAGTCTAGGTAGACTAGACTAAACAACCTGTTAGTCTAGGTAGACTAGGAAGACTAGAGAAACAAAATTCATAAACACCCATATTTTATGATAGTTTTATATAAAGGGTAATTGTACATTAAGCATCCCAACCCAGTCCAGTCCAAGCCCATAAGTTTGACATTAGCACATAGGTCCGACATCAATCTACAAAGTCCTCCTTAAACTCATGACATGCATGCAACAGCCAAAACTGTAGCTGCCATAAAAAATCTGCAGGAAAAATAGAAGTTGATTACTGCAGATGACCCAAACACGATGGTTTACACAGAAGAAGCAACTCTTGAACCGTGCAAGAATGCGTGAGACTATTGTTTAGTGCCATTCAGGAAATTAGGGGATAAATCGTGAAAACATATGAAGTAGTAGAAAGACTGGAATCCTCACATCGTAAGGAAGCCGAGGAGTTAAGGAATACAATAACAAAAATGGAAAAAAGGTAAATAATATCAATAATAGAGTGACAGAGATAGAGAACCAAATCAGTGATCTCAAAGATAACCAGGCAAAATTCAGCAAATGGCAGAAACCCTGAAGCAAAAAAAGCAGAATAATATGAAGAATGCTTAAGGAGGATGTGGGACTCCATGAAGCGAAACAATATTTGAGTTATTGGAGTCCTGGAGCAGGAATATAGAAATAAGCCTATCATTAAAAGACTAAGGGAATTCTTGGAAGACCATTTCCCAAATACCACAAAGGAGGAGATGATTATCATTGAGGAAACAGAGAAAACACCAATTAGATTACCTCTCACCCACCCACCCCAAAAAAACACATCAAGATATATAGTCAACATATATCTTATTGTTGACTTATATAGTCAAACTATCCAATCTTAAAGTAAACAAGGGAATCATGAGAGCAGCTAGAGAGAGAAAAAGAAGTCACATATAAAGGTAAACAGATAAGAAAAACCAAGCCTCTCTTCAGAGACCATGTAGGAAACATGAAACTGGAGCAATGTTTTCCAAAAGCTGAAGGATAACAACTGCAATCTGAAAGAAAAAAAAAACATCCTTTATCCAGCAAAGCTCTCCATTAAATTTCAAGGAGGTATTAACATTTTCTCTGATAAGAAAACATTAGATAATTCATGAAAACAAACCCAGCATTATAAAGAAAACTTTCCAGTTCTTTATGGGCAGAAAAACAACAACCACAGCTTACAAACAGGGAAGACCAAAGGGTGTAACACCACCCAGAAACCAACACACTGAAAACACTACCCAGGACATTATAGATCCAAAGACCCAAACACACACACACACACACACACACACACACACACACGCACACCATCCTATAAAGAAGAAAGGAAAATACTAAACACAAATAGCCTAAGATAGCAGCAACCGGTCTACATTTAGATTTAAGTACACTGCACATACAATAAAAGGCAAAGGGCAGCAGAGTGGATTAGAAAACAAAAGCCAGCAATCCGCTGCCAGACAAAAATATACTGATAGTCAAAGGATGGTAAAAAATTTTAAAAAGCAAATACCAATTTAAAAAAAAGAATGGGTGGCAATACTAATCTTGTACAAAATAGACCTTAAGATGCGTGACATTACAAGAGATAAAAATGGGCATTACATAATGGTCATGGTATCAGTAGACCATGAATATAATAAACACATATGAACCCAATAAAACCCATTGAAATTCATCAACAAAATTCTCAAAGAGATGAAAAATCAAATCACCAGGTCAGCAATTATCATAGGTGATTGTAATATAGCACCCTCAAAGAATTATAGATCAACAGGTAAGAAACTAAATTAAGAAACCAAAGACCTGAATAACACAAATAACTCGACCTAATAGATATTTTGAGAATTCTCCAACCAACATAAAAAATACAAATTTTTTTCAAATACACAAAGCTCATACTCAAAAATAGAGCGCATGCTGGAACACCAGGAAAGCTTGAGAAAATTCAAACAAGCACATAGAGGTCATTCAGAACCACTTCTCTTAACACAATGCCATAAAGTTGAAAACTGAAAATAGAAATAACAAAAAAACCCAAAACACATTAGATAAGGAAGAGAGAGACTTTTCAATAAGTAGTGCTGGAAAACTGACTCTCCAGATACAAATGAATGAAACAGGCTCTCACCATGCACAAAAATAACTTCAAGATAGATTAAAGACCTAAATATAAACCCTAGAACCATCAGTGTCATCAATGAAAAAATAGGGACAAACTTAATGGCCATAATACAAAACATAATTATACTACCAAACATAATGAAAAACACCCACACTGCAGAAGACAAATTAAAGGCTGTATAATTACATACAGTAAAATTTTCTTTGTATGTGTCATATTCCACAAAGAAAAAAGAAAAAAAAATTTACATTTAATGAGAGAAAGAAGGATCACAATTTTGTTTGTTTGTTTTTATAATCCTTTCATTAGGGGCTCATACAACTCTTATCACAATCCATACATACATCAATTGTGTAAAGAACATTTGTACATTCATTGCCTTCATCATTATCAAAACATTTGCTCTCCACCTACGCCTCATTTTCCCTCTCCCTCCCTGCTGTGCCCTCCCTCATGAATCCTTAATAATTAATAAATTATTATTTTGTCATATCCTTGCCTGCCTGACGTCTCCCTTCATCCACTATTCTCTTGTCCATCCCCGAGGAAGGAGGTCACATGTAGATCTTTGTTATTGATTACCCCTTTCCAACCCACCCTCCCTCTGCCTTCCCAGTATCACCACTCACACCGCTGGTCCTGAAGGGATCATCCACCCTGGATTCCCTGTGTTTCCAGTTCCTATCTGTACCAGTGTGCATCCTCTGGTGTGGCCATATTTGTAAGGTAGAATTGGGATCATGATAGTGGGGGAGGGGAAAGCATTTAGAGACTAGAGGAAAGTTGTATGTTTCATGGTTGCTACATCGCATCCGGGAATAGCTTATCTCCTCCCCAAGACCCTTTTATAAGGGATATACAGTGGCCTACAAATGGGCTTTGGGTCTCCACTCCGCACTCCCCTGCTCTTTCACTATGGTAAGATTTTTTGTTCTGATGATGCCTGATACCTGATCCCTTGGCACCTTGTGATTGCACAGGCTGGTGTGATTCTTCCCTGTGGGCTTTGTTGCTTCTCAGCTAGATGCCCGATTGCTTACCTTAAAACCTTTAAGACCCCAGACACTATATCTTTTGATGGGAGGGCACCATCAGCTTTCTTCACCACATTTGTATATGCACCCGCTTTGACTTCAGTGATTGTGTCGGGAAGGTGAGCCTCATAGAAGATCAGTTTAATAGAAGAAAGTATTCTTGCATTGAGGGAGTACTTGAGTGGAGGCCAAATGTCCTTCTGCTACCTTAATACTAAACCTATAAAAATATGCACATAGATAAATTTCCCCATACTCATATATAAATATATTTACATATGTGCATGGCTTTATTTAGCTCTCCATAATTGCCCTTTGCCTCCTAGCTCTTTCCTCTACTTCCTTTGACTTTCCTCTTGTCCCACTCTCATGCCCAGTCTTCATATGGGTTTCATTAATTCCTATTGGTTACATTACCCTTGATCACATCCTACCAGGCCTCCTACACCCTCCTCACCACCAATTTGGATCACTTGTCCTGAGTTTGTTAACACCATTACCTTTCCCTCTACCTCCCCCTCTCCCATGTCCCTCTGGAACTGTCGGTCCCGTTGTTTTCTCCTCTAGATTGTTCATCCAGCCTATCTTATTTAGACAAACCTGAGGAGATAATGACATGCACAAAAACAAGACAGAGCAAAACCAAGCAACAATATACCACAAAACAGCAACAAACCAATGACAAAAACAAAACAAAACAAGAAAGCAAAGCTTGTAGTTACTTCAACGCCTGTTTGTTGGCCTTTAGGAGTATTTACCAGTCCAGTCTGTTGGGGAACGACACCCTGTCCCCAAAGTCCACCTTCAGCATTCCCAGGGGACCTCACTGCTCCGTTCCCTTGTGGTTCTGTTACACCCCCTTAGTGTTTTGCCTCGATGTGGTGGGATCAGATTGGGCGCAATTCCCACACTGTGTCCCCGGTGCTGTCCCCTGTAGGCCTATGGGTCAGTGAGGGACGTCATGTCTCATAGTGGGGCCGGCCTTGTGGTCCTCTCTGTGGACTGGCTGCTCTAATAGGGAACCTCATCCTCAAGGCCTGGTGGGCCAGGATATGCTCCACTCTCTCCTCCTCACCCTTCATCTGCTCCCTTGTGCTCAGATCAGATATGTCCCTCTTCTGGAGCTACAGATTCAGTGCTGTCCTTTGAAATAAATTCTTCTGTGGGGAGGGGCAGGTGTCCACTTAGTAGCTGGAATTGGGGCCGGTACCTCAGATCTCTCCACTGGTTCCCTACTCCCCGCTGGCATGTTGCATTCACATCTTGAAGCACTGGATTGAAGTCTGGCCCCTCTTACCCTGTGGAGATATAAACAATACCCTCTCCTTGGGTGGGTTAGGGCCCTGTGCTACCGCTACCCATTTCTTTTTTATTACTTTTTTCCCCTTCCCCCACCTCCTTTTTAGTCGGCTACCATGTGTATCCCTATATTTGGTCTGGTCCCTGCCATACTACCTGGTCCTCACCCCACAACTGTATGTATACAATAGCTTTTTCCCTCTGCCCCTTTGTTCATTTTTTTTAAAGCAAACCTCAACATTCATGTTGTACTTGTCCTTTTGTGTTTGGCTTACTTCGCTTAGCATGATTTCCTCCAGTTCTTCCCATTCAGCAATGTGCTTCATACATACGTTCATCGCCGCTTTTTAGTGATGCGCAGTACTCCATTGTAGGTATGTACCACAGCTTTTTAATCCACTCGCCAGTTGATGGAAATTTGGGTTGTTTCCAACTCCTTGCAATTGTGAACTGTGCTGCAATGAACATTGGAGCACAGATGCCTGGCTTTGGTTTGTTTCTTGCCTTTTCTGGGTATATGTCCAGTAGGGGCATTGCTGGGCCACATGGTAACTCAATTTCTATCTGTTTTAGGTATAGCCAGATTGATTTCCATAGTGGCTGTACATAGTTACAGGTCCACCAGCAATGGATGAGAGTTCCTATCTCCCCATGGCCCCTCCAACATTTGCTGCTTTCTGATTTTTTTTTAATTGGGACACCTTTGACGGTGTTAGGTGGTACCTTATAGTTGTTTTAATTTGCATTCTCTTATGGCTAATGATCAGGAACATTTTCTCATATGTTTACTGACCATTCGGATTTATGATCCTATGAAACTTCTGTTTAGTTCCTTTGACCACCTCCTCAGTAGGCAATTAGTTTTTTTCTTTCTGGAAGCTAGCAGAGTATTGTAGATTTTAGTAAGCAGGCCTAAGTCTTATGTGTCATTGCTAAAGATGTCTAGGGAGGGATTGTTTTACCAAGAATTTGTGTATGTCTTCAAGTTTTTTAATTCATTGGAGTTCAATCCTTCACAGTACTGTGTAATTATTCTTTTGATTTCATTAGGGTCTGTTGTAATGTCCCCTCTTTCATCCCTTATTCTTGTATTAAAACCTGTTCCCTCCTTTCTTTAGTTAGGTTTGCCAGGGTTCTGTTGATTCTGTTTATCCTTTCAAATAACCAACTTTTAGCAGCATTAAGATTTTCCATAGTTTTCTTATTTTCCCTCTCCTGAATCTCGTCCCTGATTTTTATAATTCCTTTTCTTTTGCTATCAGTAGGATTATACTGCTGACTCATCTCTAGTTGTAAATTTTGTGCCAGCATATCAACCATTACTCTCTCTTCCTTCTCAGGTGTGCATGTATTGCTATGAAACATCCTCTGATGACTGCCTTTGCTGTGTCCCATACGTTTTGGTGCATCATGTTTTCATTCTCTTTTGATTTCTAGAAATTTCCTAATTTTATTGCTGATCTGTGCCCATACTCACTCCTTTTGTAGTAGAGAGTTATTCATCCTCCAATTGTTTGCTCTTCATTTCTTCATCTTCCTTTTGTTGATATCCAGGCTTATGGCACAGTAGTCAGAGAGAGGTCTGTTTAATATCAATGCACTTAAATATATGTAGATTTGCCTTATGCCCCAGCTTGTGGTCTCTCTTTGAATATGTTCCATGTGGGCTTGAAAAGAATGTAAATTCTTTCATATTTGGATGAAAAGCTCGGTAGATATCTATCAGGGCAAGTTGTCTAATTATAGTGTTTAGATCTCTAGCCTCATTATATGCATAGACATTCAACAGTGTAGGTCATGATATATTATGGATAACATTTCAAAGAATGGAAACTCCAGAAAACTAAATAGTGTCATGCAGAACCTGTACATAGTCCAAGAGAAATTCAAACAAAATGAGGGGATAGTGTGTGGTTTAACAACTGCAAAGGTATATACCAAGTGTTTACTGGCACGATACCTATTCAATTGCTGTACTGAGCAAATAGCCCAGGAAACTGAATTACCTTACATGAAGAAGAGCATAGCTTAAGGACTGGAGGAAGACTCATTAGCGAACTATATTATGCAAATGACACAAGCTTGTTTGCTAAAAGTGAAGTGACATAAAGCACTTGTGGATGAAAATCAAAGACTTCAACATAAAGAAAAGAAAAACATCATGCAAAACTATTAAAACTATCAAGGATATCACTTTACTTGGATCTACAACTAACACCCATGGAAGCAGTTATTAATCAAACTATGTATTGTATTGAGCAAATTTGCTGCAAAAGATCTCTTTGTTGTGTTAAACAGCAAAGATGTCACATTAACAATGCATGTAACCATGTCACGATATTTTCAATAGACTCCTATGCATGTGCATGATGGACAGTCAATAAGATGACTGAAAATTGATAACTTTGAATTATGATTTTGATAGAGAATATCAAATATACTGAGGACAGCAATAAGGAACCTTCATGGTACTGACAATGTTATATTGCTAATTACAAGATCTGTGATTCAAACCAACAGCCACAACTTGAAAGAAAGATTATGATACCATAAAGATTCACAGTCTCAGAAACCCTGTGTAAAGTTGATAGAACAGATTCAATAATAGTGAGTTAGATTTAGCCAAAGAATGAACACAATTGTCTGAGAAGAAGTACATCCAGAATACTCCTTACAAGAAATGGTATGTCATTGGCAGATGGAAGGAATGTGTCAATGCAGAGGAACAGAGAAAGGGGAAGACTCACAATGAGATAGATTGACATAGTGATGGCAACAGTTGACTTAAATATAACAATTATCAATATGGAAAAGGACTAGCCAGTGTTTCTTTCTGATGTACCTAAAGTCACTAAGAATCTCAGCCAACTGAAAGGCACCTAAAAACAGCAACACCATAAACATATAGGGACACCTCGCTTTATTATATTTTGCTTTATTGTGCTTCACATATAAGAGTTTTTTACAAATTGAAAATTTGGGACAAGTCTACACTGAGCAAGTCTAGTAGTGCCATTTTTCAGCAGAATGTGCTCAATTCATATGTGTCACATTCAGATGTGCATTATTTGTATGCGTATTTCTTACAATATTCAAACTATTTTGCAATACTATTGTACACTTACTAGACATCACTTTATATGTCCTAGATAATAAAACAAGATCACAACTTGCTTTATTTTGATATTCACTTGATGGCACTGGTTTGGAACTGACCCAGCCATATCTTCCAGATAGGCTCATTCAGAAAATGCTTACGCTTTGTTTTAGGCTGGGTCCTCTAGTTTGGATAGTTGATGACCTCACTATAATATACAAATGTGGTTGTGTATCCTTGAGTTTTCAACTCATCGCAATCACAGGCTAGAAACTTCATAGAAGCATATCAGCAAGTCTTTCATCCGTGGAGCTTGTGAGTGTGTTCAAATGCCAGTTAATGAGAATTAAGATGTTATGTGTGCCCCTCAATCCCTCATAGTCCATGAGGGATCTCTTGCTTTGGCAGGCTACCAGGCTGAAAGTCAAAATATTAAGAAACCATCGATAAAAGGAAGTGAGTCATCTAAAAAGTATTTATATCACATATCCCACTGAGAATGAAGATTAAGAATCCCAGTTACTTAGAAATAATCAAATAATCATTTGGAGAAAACCAAATGAGAGTTCAAATAGAACTTAACTTGTCTAAATAGGAAACTGCTACACAATTTCCACATGTTTATATTCTTCTTGTTGGTTAATGTCAACAAATAGGTTCGCACTAATATCAACCATATCTATAATAGAACAAGATCCTGGATATTCCTGTATCAACCTCACAGTAAGTACTTGCTATGTTTGAGCACATTGTTATAGCAACTACAGCAAACCAACTTGATCAATTTCATCTACATCATTTTTGCTGACCCTCCACTTTGTCAAGCATAATGTCCTCCTTCAGGGAGTAGTGTCTCTGAGTAACATGTCCAAAGTGCTTTAATTTCATCAAGTCTTACCATTCTCATGTGGTAAGTATTTTAGTTGCACTTTGACTATTCTACCTGTGCTCACAAAATTGTTTATTCTTCTGAAAGTTCATCCATGATTTACTCAATATTCTTTGCCAACAATGTAATTGAAAGGCTTCAATTGTGTTTCAGGTTTCCTTGTTGATTGTACAGCTTTTGCATTCATGAAAAACATGGCTGAGGTAAACTGCACCTTATTCTGAATCTGTGCTTTTTAACATTTTAAAGAGAACCTTCACAGCAACCTTTCCCGCCTTGTTTGATTTCTTGACCACTGTTTCCATGGGCGTTGATAATGGATCAGAGAAAAATTAAATTCTTGAGAATTTCAATCTTTCCTTCATTTAATATGATATTGCTTATGAGTCCAGTGGTGAGGATTTTCTTCTCTTTGTGTTGAGATATAATCCAGACTTCAGACTGCAGTCTTTGATCTTCATTAGTAAGCACTTTATTTTTTCCCTTTCAACTAGCAAAGAGATGTCATTTTCATGTCATAGGTTGTTCATGGACTTTCATCTAATTGTGATGCCACATTCTTCTTCAAACAGTTCAGCTTCTCGGCAGAATACAAATTAAATAAATAAAGTAAAGTGATACATTCTGGATATACACATTTCCTGATTTCCAGTATCCTCTTGTAATGTTCATACTACTATTTTGGTCTATATACAAATTCTTCATTAGCACAATTATGAGTTCTGGAATTTCCAAGATTTGCAATCTTATCCTTAATTTGTTATGATCCACAGTCTAACACCTTTGTATCATCAATAAAACACAAGTGAATATCTTTCTGGTATTTCCTGTTTTCATTCAAGATCCATCAAGCATCAGCAAAGGTATGCATAAGTCCACATCCTCTTCTGAATCTGGCTTGAATTTTTGGTAGTTCCTTATTGGCACACTGTTGTAACTATTTTTCTTTAATTACTTTCAGTTAAGTTTTACTTGCATGTGATGTTAAAATATTACAATTAATTTCTGCATTCTGTTAGACCACTGTTTCTTGGAATAGACACTAATGTGGATCTCTTCTAGTTATCCATATTTTATAAATTTATTGCTAGAGACTGATTAGTACATCCATCACTGCATTTGTTTTATTTTTTAAGTACTTTATTTGATATTTATTTATTTATTTATTTTCAATCATTTTATTGGGGGCTCATACAACTCTTATCACAATTCATACATACATCAATTATGTAAAGCACATTTGTACAATTGTTGCCCTCATCATTCTTAAAACTTTTGCTCTCCACCCAAGCCCCTGGCATCAGCTCCTCATTTTTCCCCTTCCTCCCTATTCCCTCCTCCCTCATGAACCCTTGATAATTTATAAATTATTATTTTGTCATATCTTGCTCTGTCCCACGTCTCCCTTCCCCCACTTTTCTGTTGTATGTCCCCCAGGGAGAAGGTCACATGTAGATCCTTGAAATAGGTTCCCCCTTTCCAACCTGTCCTCCCTATGCCTTCCCAGTATCGCCACTCACACCACTGGTCCTGAGGGGTTCATCCGTCCTGGCTTCCCTGTGTGTCCAGTTCCCATCTGTACCAGTGTACATCCTCTGATATAGTCAGATTTGCATGGTAGGATTTGGATCATGACAGTCGGGCCGGGAGGGCGGGCGAAGTATTTAGGAACTAGAGGAAAGTTGTATTTTTCATCGTGCTACATTGCACCCTGACTGTCTCGTCTCCTCCACCAAGACCCTGCTGTAAGGGGATGTCCAGTGGCCTACAAATGGGCTTTGGGTCCCCACTCTGCACTTCCCCGCTCATTCACTGAGGTAAGCTTTTCTGTTCTGATGATGCCTGATACCTGATCCCTTGACACCTTGTGATCGCACAGGCTGGTGTGCTTCTTCCATGTGGGCTTTGTTGCTTCTGAGCTAGATGGCCATTTGTTTACCTTCAAGCCTTTAAGACCCAAGACACTATCTCTTTTGATAGCCGGGCATCATGAGCTTTCTTTGCCACATTTGCTTATGCACCCATTTGTCTTTAGAGGTCGTATCAGGGAGGTGAACACAAAATGATATCGTTTTTTTTTTTTTTTTTTGGTCTTTGATGCCTGATAACTGATCCCTTCAGCACTCGTGGTGACACAGGCTGGTGTGCTTCTTCCATGTGGGCTTTATTGCTTCTGAGTCAGATGACTGCTTGTTTACCTTCAAACCTTTAAGACCCCAGATGCTATATCTTTTGATAGCCAGGCACCATCAGCTTTCTTCACCACATTTAGTTGTTCACCCACTTTGTTTTCAGTGGTTGTATCAGGAAGTTGAGCGTCATAGAATGCCAATTTAATAGAAGAAATTGTTCTTGCATTGAGGGAATACTTGAGTGGAGGTCTAATGTCCCTCTGCTACCTTAATACTAACCTTATAAATATATGCACCTAGATATATTTTCCCATCCTCATGTATAAATATATTTGTATATGTACATGTCTCTATCTAGACCTCTATAAATGCCCTCTGCCTCCCAGCTCTTTTCTCTGTTTCCTTCTACTTCCTTCCTGTCCCACTAACATGCTCAGTCCCCACCAGGGTTTTCAGTAATTCCTCTTAGTTACATTACCCTTGATCATGCCCAACCAGGTCTCCCACACCCTCCTCACCATCAATTTGGATTGCTTGTTCTTCCCTTGTCCCTGGGTTTATTAACACCACTACCTTTCCCCCCCACCTCCCTGTCTCCCATGTCCCCATGGAACTATCAGTCCTGCTGTTTTCTCTTCCAATTGTTCATCCAGTTTATCTTATTTAGACAGAGCTGCAGAGATAATAACATGCACAAAAACAAGACAGAGCACAATCAAGCAATAATACACAACAAAACAATGACAAAAACAGAACAAAACACAACAAGAAAGAAAAGCTTGTACTTAATTCCAGGATTGTTGGTTGGCCGTCAGGAGTGATTTCCAGTCCAGTCTGTTGGGGCACCTCGTCCTGGCCCCAAAGTCCACATTCAGCATTTCCTGGGGACCACGCCACTCCATTCCCTTGCTGTTCTGTTGCACCCCATAATGTTTTTTTTTTTTTTCGGTGTGGCGGAATCTGATCGGGTGCAATTCCCTCACTTTGTCTCTGGTGTTGTCACCTGTAGGGCTTTGGGTCAGTGAGGGATGTCATGTCTCATAGTGGGGCCGGCCATGTGGTCCTCTCTGTGGACTGGCTGCTCTAATTGGGAACATCGACCTCCTGGCCTGGTGGGCCATGTTGTGCTCTACTCTCTCCTCTTCCCCCTTCATCTGCTCCCATGTGCTCTGATCAGATATGTCCCTCTTCAGGAGCTTTCCCCCCAATCACTTGTAGGGCCTCGGGGTTTAGGCTGGAGATACACCCACTGTTTGCAGGGGAGAACCCTCTTTTTCTTGGTGTATGGAAGACAACCAGCGTGATGTCCCCAGCTACCTGCAAAACCAATAAATGTGCATGGTAGCTCCCCCTGTTTGACCTTCAGAGTTGCCCTAGACAGAGGGGAGTGGCTTGGAGGCTGCTAGTGGCTTGTGGCAGAAAGATAGAGAAAGGAGAGGAAAAGAGAGAAGGAAGAAGACAAAGATTGGAGCAACAATGCCAAGCAAACTACCACCCACTCACACACACACAACAAAAATGCACAGTGAACAAAAGTGAAAACAGTAAAAAAAAAAAAAAAGAAAAGAAAGAGAGAGAGAATTTTAAAAATAGATAAAAAGATAGCTGATCCCATGCTGTGCTGTGTGTATATATAAGAAAATTTGGAAGAAATAATTAATTTCATATTTTTTAAAATAGTGATTAATGGTATCCTGTTACTGATTTGCTGAGATGGGCTATGCAAATACATAGACTATTTTTCTTTGTATTTATTATATTCCATAAAAAAGATAAAATATAGTATATATATTAAATTAATTAATTAAGTTAAAATTTAAAGAGAGGGCCACAGCCTTAAAAAGCCTCCAGACTCCTTACCCATCAGATCTAGACATTGGTCTGAATGGCTATAAAATGAGCAAAAGCAAAACTGAAACATACTTGTATTCTTTTGTGACATACAAGGTGGTTTCAAACAAAATAAGTAATAAAAGTGAATCAACAATATCTTAAGTTTAAATCTAAGATACATGATGCAGACATTTGTTTAAAAATTAAAAGAGGAAGAAGCAAACTAATTTAGGAAGATTTTCAATAATTTATGAATATTAAATTATAATAGAAATGTCTAACTGGTAATGCGATATTACAATTCAATGAGAAGTAAAATAAGGCTAATAAGTACTTAATAAACTATTGTCAATGAATGAACAAATACATGACATTAGAAAATGAAATGTGTAGATAAATCTCATAGAGCCATATAAATATAAATTAGAAGTGAGATCTACATGTAGAGAGAGCAGATTCTTCCTGCATGAATCACAGCTGAGAAAATGACCATTTATGTCTTTTTTTTTTTAGGGGAGAGCGCGAATGCAGTCCCCCAATACCACACATTATGCAGTTGAGTTTTCCACACTTGGGGAAATCACAGGGGTCCGGAGTGCAATGGATAAGCCTCACCTTGGGAAAACCACCTTCGTGATCATGGTATCTCCCGTGCCAGGTAAGTATCCTTTATGTCTTTAAGATTAGAGATACAAATCAAATATTTCAAAAGTTAACATCTGTTTCTTTCTGGTTGGTATCTGTTATCTTATTAGGGGAGCTTTTCTTTATTATTAAACACAAGTTTAAAAGGAAAATACTGTACCATATTAACACATTATTTATAAAGAACTAGCATTCCTACTATGCTTTCACTGTCATACAGAAAATCTAAAAGCCATACAATAAAATTGTTGACTGTACTTTTTTACCACTTAGATTTGAAACACAAAGTCTTTTGTTTAGTAACCTGAAAACACAGAGAATCTCCATAGTAAAGTAGAGAAAGTACATGAGACTTTTCTGGAAAATCCTATTTCCTGTCTATTTCCAGTGCTCAGATGAAAAGAAAATGGACTTTCAAATGTATAATTTCTCTTACAAGAAGAATAACGCATTATATGGGTAGGTGTGAGTGAGTTCTTGGTGCTAGTTAGTTGCTCATACTGTCATAATTGGCAAGAAATGTGCTTCCCCACTTGAGAGAAAAAGGTGATGGCCCAGAATGTACCTATACAATAAACAAAAATACAGAACATGGGATGCAGCAGATTGTTAAAATAATCTAAAACCACTGACTCAATTCCAACCTATAGCTACCCCATACAGGGTTTCTGAGACCATAAATCGGTACGAGAGCAGACGGCCTCATCTTTCTCTCATGGAACAACTGGTGTGATTGAACCAAATAATTACACAAATAAGAAGATATATCCAGACAGTGAGATCCCTTGTCTAAACTCACTCCAGTAGCATAAACCAGGACAGTTTGCTTTATGTCTTCCCTTGGATAGAGTAAAATGCCTGGCAGAGCACAGTTCGGTTTAATTTTCTGTAAGTAACTAAAAACAGCAGAGCTCCATTTGAAACAATAGAGTGTTCACATACAGTATGCTCAGGTCTAGTGATTCATACCGCTACTCTAACAAATATAGAAATCTCATGACAATTCATTTAATCTTCAAAATGACCAGATGAAGCCTCTTTGTTCCAGCAGTATAGACCTACAAATGTGCTAGATAAAATTGTTTACCACCACCCATCTGTCAGTTCATTGTACTGTGAAGGCTCATGTCGTGTTATGGTGCTGAAAGCTATGCCATTGGTACTTCAAATACAGCAGGGTCACCCTAGGTTCCATAGTCACTTCCAACTATGAGAGACTAGGAAGAAAGGTGGGTAATCTATGTTCAAAAATCAACCATTGAAAATTCTATGGATCATGACATTTTTTCCAATATCATATTGAATATGAGTCCTCTAGGTTAGACAGCATTCAAATACACAGTAGCCACAATGTATTTGAGCAAAAGAATGTTTGTGAAACTGGGGCAGGACCAGGCTACATTTAATTCTGTGGAATGGAGCAAACCGAGTATCACTGCCATTCCAAATGTCCTGATGGACAGAAGAATATAAATAATGCAGACTAATCAGATGCCAAGGGAGTTTTGGTGGCATAGTAGCTCCACGTTGGTGGTTGAAACACCAGCTGCTCCATGGGAGAAAGAGAAGACTCTCTAGACCTGTAAAGAGGTCCAGACCCAGGAAGACCGTAGCGGCATTCTCATTTTGTCCGTAGGATTGCTATTCGTCAATGACAAAGAGTTTGTGTGTTTGGAAACAGATGCTATAAAATAAAATGCTACTCTAGGTGATAAATAGTATACAACTCTAGAGCAACAACAGAAAATGCAACTTTTCTCGATATGATTGAACTATTGAATTGTATGACATGTGGATTACATGCCAATAAAACTGTTAAATAAACATGAATGAAAATACAAGCCAGAAGAGGTAATGGCTGGTGTGTGTTTGTTTTGTTCTTAGGTGCTGCCCAATCAGTTCTGACTCATAACCACCCTGTGCACAGCAGAACACAAAACAGCCTGGTCCTGCACCATCCTCACCACCATTACTAGTTTTGAGCCTGGGCTCTGGCCATTGCATAAATCCATTCCTGTAAGACTTTTCCTATATATATTCTGTACCAAACATGATGTCTTTCCCCAGAGCCTAGTCCCTCCTACACAAGTTCAAAAATACAAGAGAGGAAGCGCTGCCATCCAAGTAATATTTATCCTATACTATGCCAGGAATTACAAGATAAAAGGGAATGGCGTCACAATCATCACAACAACCACAACAGTTCAAAATCTATCCTGAAGTCCAATACTGTCAGAGGAAAGTTAATGTCCATCCCCCTACAATGACCAGTTTATATGACCTCTATTCAAATGTACGTGCCATCACTTAGGTCTGAACAAACACTCAGAGAAACTGACTGATGGGCAGAATGCAGCATCAGGATTGGGGAAAGGCTTACTACCACCTTGTGATGAACAGGTGACACAATCTTGCTGGCTGATGAAGATCTAGGATTGCAGTCTGCAATGTCAAGAAAACAAAATCCTCACAATTGAACCATCGGAAATGGAGAAAAGATTAAAGTTATCAAGGATTTCATCTTCCTTGAATACATAATCAATGCTCAATGAAGAAGCAATTCACAAGTAAAACGACATTTTGCAGTGGGTAAATACTTTGGATACGTTCTTGGGCAAACCCAATTCCTGGAGAAGGACACTATTCTTGGTAAAGTAGTGGGCCAGTGAGCGAGAGCACGACCCTTACTTAACAAAATGGACTGACAACAGCTTTTTAGAAAGAAAGAGAAAATAGAAGTATATATTGCTGCAAGGATCCTACATATTTCCAGAAACAACTTAAAGTTATCTCTAAGTCAATGATAAATATAAACTACATTGTGCAAACTCTAGAAAAGTGTTTCCCAAAGTGAGCAATAGCACACCCTGAGAATGATTTAAAAAAGAAAGAAAGAAAGAAATCCGAACCAAAGTCAACAGCACCTTGTCGATTCCAACTCAAAAGGACCCTATTGGGGACTGTAAACACAGATGTCTACAGCTTCTCTTGAATTGTGGGCTAGAGTCCACAAGGTTTTCATCACTGGGGGGCACTGAGCAGGATCTTTGAAAAGGGGGTGGTAGGCCAAATAAGTTTGAGAGCCTGTGCTCTAGAGCACCCACTACACCTGGCAAGAGCTTTAATTAAAAATCAAATGCAGAAATTATCATTGTATTCTAGGAATTATTTGATTAATACAAAGATGGAGCAGCAGGAAAAATATGCAAAATTGAAAAACACATAGGAAAAGCAGATCCAATGCAATCATATCGATACTTGAAACATTTTAATTCAGAGCTGTAGATTGTTACTCATGGTAAAAAAAAAAAAAAGTAAGAATTATCTTCTAACTCCAAGCCTTCACAGAAAGAAAGTATAAATACTGAAATTAATAGTGTTCTAAATCTTTCTTTCAAATAACTTTAATAATAAATATTTAATGCTTATATTATGTGATACAAATAAATAAGTGGTATTAAAGACAAGTGAGAATGTAGAAATATAGATATTTCCCAATTATAAAAGCAAATACATCAAGTATCATTTTTGTAATGCTCCTACATTGCCTAATTATGAGGAAACCTGAGGCAAACCCAGAGTAGGGGGTATTCTAACACGTAACTGATTTCTCCTCGAAACTATGAACGTTATAAAAGATAAGGAGGAACTGATTACAAGTATCCACAAATACCCCCCTCCCTGGGGGGACGGAAAACAGAAAAGTGGGTGAAGGGAGACATCAGACAGTGCAAGACAAGACAAAATAATAATAATTTATAAATTATCAAGGGTTAATGAGGGAAGCAGGTGGGGAGCGAGGGGGAAAAAATGAAGACCTGATAGCAAGGGCTCAAGTAGAAAGAACATGTTTTGAGAATGATAATGGCAACAAATGTACAAATGTGCTTGACACAACGGATATATGGTTTGTGATAAGAGTTGTATGAGTCTCCAATCAAATGATAGAAAGAAAGAAAGAAGAAAGAAAAAAAAAGAAAGAAGAAAGAAAGAAAGAAGGTATCAGAGGCAGAGCCCTCCAATGGGCAGAGAGTGACTCTGTGATTGGTGAAATAGATTATAGTTCAAATGGGTTTGGGGTCTCACTCCCACTCTGTCACAAGAAGGCAGAGACAAGCCGCCGTGAAAGACCTGATTCTGCGTGAATATGATATTAACCGAAGCGCACTACTGCTCTCTGGGTCAGCTTTTTTTCTGGTCTTGCTCGCGCGGCAGCCCTGCTGACCTGGTAGGTCTGATTATGAATGATCAATGTGCCTATTTGCAATAAAACTCTTTGCGCCGATCTGGACCCTCAGCCCGTATTCACTCATGCAGATAATAACAGCAGTTCAAGGCACTTGCCCATAAGTACAAGCTTCATTAAACAAAGGGAATGTCACCAAAAGTCCCTTTCACTGGCTTTTTGGCTGTGAGGCAAAGTGGGGGAAATGGGACTACCCAGGAAGTGGAATTTACAGTGTTGATAAAATAAGGATTTGTGTATTTCTTGGCTCTATTTTGTTGTCATTTTTGAAAATCCCCTGGGCGGCGAGGAGTCAGACAGGTGGACAAAGACTGCTAGCTGTGTGCTAGAGGTCAGATTCTGCTTTAGAGGAAATATTTCAATGGAATTCTCAGCTCTGTGACAAGGAATGGGTGGGTGCCACTCCTCCTCATTCATTGCACACACAACTAGTGTCAGCTGGTGTCTCAAAGAGTTGGCAGCTGGGGAAGAATGGTGGGGGTGGATTCCGAGGAATTCAATGTAGAGTTGCAACACAGGCTGGGTTCCTGTGCTGTGCATCTACCCGTGGAGTCTGCTCTCTCTCCAGTTTCTGAAGGATGAGAAGGCTGCATTTCCAATTTCTCAAGCAAGGCATGTTCACAAGTCACTGATCATTGTAGAAAGTGTCGGCTACCAAAATTCTAATCCAGGATGGCTGTCTAAGTCACCCATGCATTGCCTCCTTACCCAGGCTCCTCCTGTGAACTCACTCTCCAGTTTACAGCTTTGATTCTCTTCTATATTGATTCTTACATGGAACATTCGCCCTAGCTGATTAGAACACCCATTTACTATCCCTTCACATCCCTATCTCTTAAAACTAGACTGTAAGAGTAGCCTTTTGAAAAATCCTGCCTGAAGAGCCCTATAATTGAAACCTTTGTAATGACAAGAGTCAAAGTAACCCAAAGTTTAGTTCCTTGAAAATCAACCAAATCGTCATTTTTGGGAAGCAATTCATGTTTGTATACCAACACTCGAGCAATGCCAGCTCAAGATGACATAAAACAATGGACCGATGAGAAAAAAACCCTGAACAAAGACAAAATGCAAAGAAAACTTTGGTAAATGGAAAGAAACCATAGTTCTCAGAAAAACTTTTGGCCCAAATCATGGGGAATTATTTTTCCTGCTTTGGGCCACAGATAGTCCATCTAATGTCCTAAGCACACATACATAGAGCCATAAAACATGATAGACCAGTTGCTTTATACTATTTCACTACTAAATGCTAAGAAAATGAGCTGCCAATATTTTCTACATATTCAGAAATTTATTCATGCACAAAATGCACAAAGAAGCCATCTACAAAGAAATAGCCAAAAAGAAAGAAATAGCATTAGAGTTACATTTATATATATGAAGGATTTCATCATATGGAGAATGTAGATTTAGTTTGTGTTTGTCTGAACATTGTAAACATACTAGTGGGTAGAAGATTGAAATTAGTAGATGCTGTCTCCCCCTAAAAAATAACCCTCTAATAATTGGAACCAGCAAACCATGACCTTTCAGGAGGTAATGAACTCCATTTGACCATATAAAGAATGTGATTTTGCAAAAGACAAAATTGAAATACATAAAAGATTATCCTTTGATGATTTAAAAAATGCATTCTTAATTTTGATAATTTTATACGATATGATGAGTTGGGAATTGATCATTACTGAAGCAAACAGAGAGGACAAATTATTTATTAGCATATATTTATTTCACTTATGCTATCTTCAAGGTAGGCTTGTGACTTATATCTGTGTTTAAATTGGGAAGATGACAGATGGAGGGAAATGAATTTTGTTTTAAGAAATTTTTTTTTAAATGGCAGTGTGCTAATCTAAAAAGCAATTGCATTTATGAACACTTCCTGTGGCATTAAGATGTTCAGGCTTAATGCTATGGTGATTTTGTTTATTTGGATGATGTTGGTGACCTCAATTTAGTTTGGTTGAGAAACCCATTGTTTCCGTTGTAAGCGAACAGATAAGATATTCATTACATAGCCTCATGTTCACTCCCACACTCTTCCAAGGCTTATGAATCTTCTGCCCAGTACCATCTATTCAAAACTGAAGACTGACTGAGCCATTCAAAGTCAGGACTCCCTTCCAGGCACTTAAGGATTTGTGCTATTGTTCAGCGGTATAATACTTCTGTGAATTCTATGGGTCAAGCTGTTCAGACACGCCTCCTACCAGCTGGAATCATGTCTTTGTCATTAAAGTCTCCTTCTTACTATTAGCATTTAGTTAGTGTGAAGTTTGTTTTGTTTTGTATTGAACTTTGTGTTGTGCTCTGGGGCTCACAGAGGTGGCAGTTTTTCTGCATATTTATGCTACAACTGTTTGTAGGTGAAACTATTTGTGAATGATGGACAGCAACTGCCCATGTCTCAGTTTTGTTTTATTTCTCACATCACTGGGTACAAATCTTTTCACAACAGAAGTTGAACAAAATTTTGTGAAATTCCATTAGCCCTTCTGCCTGCCCAGTTGTTCACAAAAGTAAAGCAAGGCCAAATGATAATGTGTACAAAAAATTATGCACTGAACTTTTATATAGGATCTTTTACTCATGGTAACATTGATCAATGTCTTAGTCATACCTAATAAGAGATTTGAAGTATCTAGTCATATACTATTTCAAATCAATAACCTCAGCTTTCCAGCATAAAAGAAGAAATCTTGATTGAAATGGATGAAATCAGTATTTGAGCATTTCATAGTTGCCCTATAGAATAAGTCACTGAATTGTTAGAAAAAGCCCTTAGAAATCTAACCTCTTAAAATAAATGATAGTCTAGCCTGGGTTAAGTAAATGATTGATGGATTGATTTTCTTATTTTAAACAAGATGAAATTCTTTTTACTTTTTATTTTATCATAAATTAGGTGGAGATTACATTTTGGATTGCCAATATTGCATTGAAGTGTTTAAATTACTTATCAACACCCCCAAAAGTTTACCCTTCATCTGTTCCTTGACTATTCTTGTCCCTCTGTGGGACACTGTCAACCATTAAACCAAAGGTAACCTCCGTCCTAAGTTGATTTCTTTCTTTCTCTTTCCTCCTTTGCCCTACCCACCCTTGAGAGTCCCCAATGTCTATTCCCTTTGATATGAATGGCTTTCTTTTGTTCTTGTTTTTTAAATATATTTTTCAATTATAACAATGCTCTCATATAATGTTTGTGCCTTCGTGATTGGCTAATTTCCTCAGCATGAGACGAGGGGTACCCAAGGAAAAAAGTCCAAAAAGCTCCACTGGGCAGAGCTTTCATAGAATGCCTTTTTCCCCTTAGGTGAGCAGCCAGCAACTCGCTCTGAGTTAGTGCACCTAGTGGCGTTGTCTGTCAAGGTTCTCCCTGGTCATAGTGAATTTTTTTGTAAAATCAGTTTAACTCAAACCTTGTTTTTTGTGATGGCCGATTTAAGAAAACAGCATGCGGCTGAGAAGTTTTGTTTCCTGTTTGGGAAAAATGCTGCAAAACTGCTGTGATGTTGAACACAGCTTACGCAGACAGCAATATGGGAAAACTCAAGCGTAGGAGTGGTTTTCTTGTTTCAAAAAAGGCGAAATGTTGATTGATGATGAACCTCGTTCTGGACGTCAGTCAACTTCCTGAAAAGACAGAAATGTAGACTCGTAGTGCATTTGGAGTTTTTGAAAAGATTGTGTGTAACAGTGTGCAACAAAAAAAGGCCCAATTAGTGGTCTACAGGGGACTGGTATTGCCACCACAACAATGCACCTGCTCAGCAATCTCAGTGTGCCAGTTTTTTGGCCAAAAAAATAGCATGCCACTCTTGCCTCATGCACCTCACTCACCCGACCTCGCTCTGTGCACCTTCTAAGAATGAAGAGGGACATGAAAGGACAGCGATCTGATGATGTAGAAGAGGTGAAGAAAAAAACGAGGGAGGTGCTGTCATCCGAACAGATGAGTTTGAAAAATGTTTCCAGGAATGGAATCGCAGATTTTACAAATGTATTGAGTGTAATGGCGAGTACTTTAAAAATGATAAGGTTGTTTGTAAAAAAAATGTAAATATATAACTTTGAAAAAAAATGATGTTTTTTGGGAGGTACTCCCTCATATTTTCCAGGTTTGTACATGCCAGAAGGTGCTCCATGGTTTGATCGTTGTTACTTGGGCGATACATGGTATTCCATTGTACCTATGTATCCATTCCTTTACCAATGAGCATTTAGGTTGTTTCCATCTTCTTGCTATAATTAAAAGTACTGCACTGAACATAGGTGTGTATTTGAACCAGGATCAAATTAATCATTGGCTCTTATAGTAGCCAATGTCTGCAGAACCCTCTCAGGAGGAGAGGAGAATTAGACGGGCTAGACCTTTCCTCTCTTCCTGAGAGTGGTGTGCAGACATTGGCTACTTTCACTGGTGCAACCTGAGTTGCCACTGTCACCGAGCTTGCTCACTGGGTAACAGATGATGTTGATATATGTAGTACCTTACGTCCACTCCTCCTGTTTCACGGAGTGTGGAGAGTGTTTCAGTCTTTTCTCCATTTCACCACTCCCATGGGAGAGTGGCTCACACAATTGGTGAACATGAGAAAAGTCACCAAGGACATTCAATTCAGCATTTCCTGGGTCCTCTCTTTCAGGCCTACCCTCATGGCAGGATGCAAAATTTGGGGTCCATTCGCCCATGTAGAGTTTATGAGGTTAAGGGGTTTTCACTGTGTTTTGCTTTTAACTTTTATTGTAAATTCAATGAAGATTTACCAAGTTAGTGACTATGGACCTTAGTCATCCATCAGGTCTGGGAAGGAACATACCCATGTGGCTCAATGTTCAGCCAAACAATAGACAGATTCATAAAGGTGAAAAGGACATTAATGAGGTATGTACACTTCAGAATGATCAATCGTGGGGATTAAAGTGGCAGCATTTGACCAGGGGAAAACTATGGCAGGTTAAATTCCACCTCTGTAAGGGAAATCCAGTAGTATGAGGTAGATATGATACATTCAATTCAGAGGTTGTGTTACCAAGATCTCTGCAGGCAAAATTCTAGATCAACAGTCCCTAATTAACTGTGAGTAAAAGAATCTCCATTTGTTTGATTCCTATATCTCTCAGTTGATTCAAATCTTACAAGAAGGAAGAGATAAACAGAATAGAAAGCATCTTAATTTTTAATCTCATGCATTAAAGAATTGCAATTCTGATCTATGCTATCAAATCCTATTGACTTTAAAACCAATATAGAGCATAATTAGGTAAGCTAACTACCAGGTTTTCAACATTAAAATCATGTATATTCTATTTTTATACCATGTTCCTTTAAATAAAACACATTTTAATGTTTATACCTTTTATCATGAAATAAATGTTTCAAAATATTTCTACATATTATTTAATTTGAAAATTTCAAAAACTCCATTTATTGGTAAGGTAAAACGTTTTGTTTATATTTTAAAGATGGAGAGAAAAAACTGACAAGGAAATACTGTATGACCTTCTAAAATTACTCAGCCAGAAATTTAAAAATTGGCACCAATACTCAGGTACACTATATGTTATGCCAACATACTTTTTATCTTTTATCATATTATTATTAGACTTCATAACTATGAAGGGAGAATTAATTGAATATTACTAAATTATATAAGTTTACACTTTGGGGCTAAGAAAACATATTAATTAGATGTTACTTAAAATATTTATTCAATCTCTAGCAAATTAATAATATTAAGAGTAATAATGAAAGTTTCTAAATGTCTATGTGTTTGGACTGAAAGATAGATAAATGGATACCAGATAGATAGATACATGGATGGATGGATGGATCGATAAATATGTGATCAGCATTAAGATGAAAAATATGGCTTCTAAAAATGGCAATTTAATAGCACATGAATAGCTAGAATACATTGTGATAAGTGGTATGACTGAGACAGGGACATTATGCTAGGGGAACAGGTGACAGAACAATTTATGTACTTCGGATATTTCATCAGGAGAGTCCTGTCCTTGGGAAAAGGACATCATGTTTGGTAAAGTAGAGGTTCAGCAAAGAAGAAGAAGAAGACCCTTCACATGAAGGATTGATACAGTGGCTGCAACTCTGGGCTCTAACAGCAATGCCGGAGGAAGGCGCCAGGCCAGGCAGTGTTTGGTTCTCTGGTACAATGGAACAGACTCAATGGCACCTGGTAACAACATAACACTTTCAAATTAGTCTGAAAATGCTACACTGTAGGCCCCTTAAAATATGCTTTTTTGTTCTTGTGAAGAGAAGAATTTAAAGTTATGGGAAATTGTAAGAATTCCTCAAACAGTGGGGAAAAAAACAACCTTAGAATCCATGAAAGTCAACAAAAGTTCTAGGAATTTGGAACCGCAATACCCTTGCTTTATAAAAAATAAAATAAACTACCAGAGCCCTGCACCTTGTTTGTTAGTGCAGTGACATCCAGATGGGGTAGGGGCAGTAAGGAGAGGCGTAATTTCATGTACATGTACATCTAGTGGCAAAATAAAGCAATGAACCAAAGCATTCAGCAGACACATTCCTAGCTTTGACAGAAGTGCCGATGAAATGGCCCATAGGATAAACAGCACAATTGACTTCACTTTGACCTGAGTCAGTAGGCGCCATTAGCAGCATCATACTTGCCATTCTATCGTGTCAGTGTCCTCTTGAACAAAAGCAGAACATTTTCCAGCTGCTGACACTGAGCTGGCAGTGAGTGACACGGAGAACGAGGGCAGAAGCAGAACAGGGAGAGGATCTCGTTCAGAACGAGCGGTGAGTGCTAAGAGGATTTCACAGAGTGAAAGGGAACTATTCTGGGAAAGATAATGCATGAATCCAAAATACTTTGGCACTTTAATCGAATATGCTGCTCAGAGAAAAAGCAGTCTGCACCCCAACACCTGCTGGACCTAATGGACTCTGAAATGTTGTTTCAGAATTAATCAAGTCATTTAAAATCATAGCCGCAGTCTCCATTCACTACTTCTGTGCATAAATGTGCTGATCCCGATACTAATCCATGTCGGGTGACTTGAGCAATATATCACCATAATTGCCATTTTAGGGCTGCAAATTGGAGCTAAAATAACCAGATGCAAAAGAGATGGCCATATCATCCTCTCAAGATGGATCTTCAAAGTTCAAGGAGAGTTCAAGCATGGAAGAGGCAATAGAAAGGGGTCAAGTGTAAGGGGATTGTTCATGTTCAAGAGGAATTAACTTTACAAATATATTGTTTCTGAGGTGGCAATTGTCCCATCTTACAGTTATTCATACCTCATTTATTCATTGCGTTCTTCTCAAGCATCTAATGAAACGAATTTGAATTTGACAAAATATTCTTTTTCAAAATAGCCATTAATTTTCAAGATTTCACATCCTCCTTTGAATTATCTGCTTTAAAGGGGTAAACACTGAATTCTGCGTTTCAAAATCTAAATTTTCCCCTCGCCACAGAAATGTAGCGTGTGATGTTGGCAGGCTTGCTCGTTGCTAAATGCTATAAAGTTCCGTACGCCACCATATTTCAAATGAACGCCAGCATCACCACAGAAAGCAGCTTGTGATGGAGCTTCTACATAAGCACAGACTATGAAGAAGGAATAGGCTGTCCAACCTGAAGGATGTGTTACTGAAAACCTTATGAACAATATGTCTGAAGTAGTCCAGAAGATGAGCCCCTCGGGTTAGAAGGAACTCAAAAAAATGACAGGGAAAGGGTTATTTCCTCAAAGCAGAGCCAACCCAAATGATCTTCATTTGCTCATAAAGCAGGACTCAAAGTTAGATGAAAGAGCTGCAAATATCCATAACTCATCAAAACAATGGAATGCACAAAGTAGGATTCTATGAAAATAAATGGAACACTCATAAAGATAGATATCCTTGGTATTAGTCACCTCAAATGAACTGGTGTTGGTCATATTGAGGCAGACAATTATGTGGTTTACTCTGCCAGCAAAGATAAATTCAAGAGGAATGACTTCACACTCATTGTCAAAAAAAAATATTTCAAGATCTACGTGGAAGTGCAATGTTCTCTGTACGATGCTATTTAAAAACCTACACTCAAGTTCAGGCAGCGCAACTGGTACTCAAATGTAAGCACTAGCCACCAAAGCCAATGTTGAAGAAGCGAGCAGTCCACCAGCATCTTCTATATGAATTTGATCAAATACGCAGTCCAAAAGTACTAATAATTACTGAGGATTTGGAATACAGAAGTGGAAAACATAAAAGAATCAGTATTGCCTTAGTGATTAAAAAAATAAGCTGTAAATCATCTTATAGAATTGTACAAGACCAACAACTTGTTTATTATGATGACCTTTTCCCAGCCACATAAATGGCAATTACATGTGTGAACCTAACCAGATGACACAGGACTCAAATTGACTACATCTATGAGAGGAGATTTTGTAGAAGCTAAAAACAGGCTGGGGCCCAACTGTGGAATAGGTTATTAATTGCTCAGATTAAGTTAAGTTTCAAGTTGAAGAAAATTAAAACAAGCTCATGAAAACCAAAGTACATCATAAATGAAGAATGAAAAAATGTCATTAAAATGACAAGAAAGAAAGAAGAGATGTATGGAATGGAAGTTTGAAGAGACTGTGTAACTTTCTCTGGAACTCAAAGTAACAGAAACAATGGGGGGAAATGATGAAGTAAAAGAGCTGAACAGGGAATTTCAAAGGACAGCTCCAGGGAGCAAAGTAAAACATTATAATGAAATATGCAAAGATCTAGAAGGACTAATTCACACAGAATTTTTCAAACTAAAAGAACTGAAGAAAATATTCATGCCTCTAGTAGAAATATCTAAATATTCTGTAGAAAAATTATTGGACACTGTAGGTACCATCAAATGAAGATGGAAGGAATACACCAAATCACTGTATCAAAAGAACTCATTGACAGTCAGCTATTTCAAAAGCTTTTGATCTTTGGATCTTGAATCCATTATATGATCTAGTATATGATCAAGAATCCATAATCAAGACTTCAGGAAGAATTCCAAGCTACACTTTCAGCATTAATTAGTAAAAATCATAGAAATCTAGAAACACTTGTAAACATCAATTAGTACTTGGAACTTTTAATATATGAAATATGAATCTAAGAAAATTGGAAGTTGTAAAAATTGAAATATAACACACACACAGAAACAGAGATTCTAGGCATCAGTGAACTTTAATGGACTGGTACTGGCCATTTTGATTCAGAAAACAATATGTTTTATGTTTCTGGGAATGAAATCATCAAGAGGAATGGCATTACATTCACAGTCAAAACGGACATTTCAAGACTGATCTTGAATACAGTGCTGTTTCTGATAGTATTGCAGCTGTCCACCTTCAAGGAAACCCAATCAATAAATCTCTTAGTCAAATTTACATACTAATGACAGAAGCTATCTTAGTGTATGTGCTGCCAAAGCTATTAATGGAAGAATTCTACCAAACTCTTCAGTACAAAAGTGATCAAATATGAAACCAATATGCATTGATAATTATTGGCCATTGGAATGGGAAAAAAACAGAAATGAAGGAAAGTACACACAAAAAACTCACAGAAAGTACCAAGGCCTTGGTGATGGAAATGATGCTAGAGACTGAATGGTAGAATTTTGCAAGACCATTGACTTCATTGCAAATAACTTTGTTCAACAATACAAAAGGTCGTTACACATGTACACTTCTCCATCTGGAATACACAGAAATCAAATGGACTCCATCTGTTGGAAGAGATGATAGAAAAGCTCAAAGTCAGAAGCTAAAATGAGCCAACGTCTGACTGAAACAGACCATCAATAGTTCATATATAAGTTCAAGTCGAAGCTGAAGAAAATAAAAACATGTCCAAAAGAGCCAAAACATGACCTTGAATCTGTCTATCCCACCAGAATGTCGAGGGATTTCCAAGAACATATTTGACACATTAAACACTAATGACAGAAGATCTGATAAGTTGTGGGATGACATCATGAACATCATACATGAAGAAAAAGATTATTTACAAGTCAGGAAGAAAGAGAAAAGAGTAGTATAGTTGCCTGAAGAGACTGCAAACTGCCCTAAGTTCTGTCCCAGGCAAAACAAAGATATGCTTAGCTTGTCTGTCATTGTTTATCAATCAGGAGACTACAAAAGTATTCAAATGAAGCCAAATGTGTATTATTTCTCTTTCTGAAATGAAGATAAAATTGGGAAATTGGAATTAAGATAGATATTCTCTGATAACAATGTTTAAGATGCCATTGTCACTTGAGTCACAAAACAACTGAAAACATTAAAGGAATATCCAGAATGATTTAAATGCAAGCAGAAAAGGACAAAAGAGGAAAATAAAACATGTACAAAGAAAACAAAAAAGATGATAAATCTACACTCTGCCATATTAGTAGTTACATTATGTATAAATTGTCTAAATTCTCAAGTGAAAACAAAAAAGTTCAGATTTAAAAAAGCAAGATACAACCAAGTATTGTTCACAAATAAACAACATCTCATTTAAAATATAAAGATATAGATCAAAGGTAAAATTATAGAGAAAGCAATACTATTCACACATTAATCAAAAGAGAACTGAGTTATCTCCATTACTAGCAGGAAAGCACATTCTAGGAAAAGAATAGAACCAGAGATAAGAATAGATGTTTCAAATTAGTATAGATGTCAATAAAGCATGAAGACATTGCTGTTAGGTGCCACTGAATCAGCTCTGCCCCATAGTGACAACAGACACCCTGCACAGTCCTGCACTATCTCACAATTGCTCCTATACCCAAGCCCATTGTTGCAGCCGCTGGATCAGTCCATCCCGTCGAGGGCCTGCCTCCCTTTCACCAGCCCTCCACATTACCAAACATGATGTCCTTCTCCAGGAGAATCCAATGTCTCCTGATAATACGTCCACAGTACCTAAGATAAAGGCTTGCCATCCCTGTCTCTAAGGAGCGCTCTGGCCTTTCTTCTTCCAATACAGATCTCTTTGTCCTTTCACAGTCCATTGAACTTTCTTCATTTTTTACTCCCCAGTTGTTAAATCATTTTATTTGATTTTTCCCAAAACCATTTTATTGGGAGCTGATAGAGATAACACATCATTCCACAGTTCATTCACATCAAGAAGTATCATACAATTGCTACCATAGTCAGTTTCAAAACATTCTCCTCCTTTATGAACTCCTTGACATCAGCTCCGCTTTACCCCCACCCCACTGTGCCCCCAGGCACCTTTATTCTGCTTGCTCTCTAAATAGATTTGTTAATCCTGGGTTTCATATACTGAAAAAAAACATATAACAAATATTAAAGAGGCTTGTCCTCAATGACAAAACACATCTGATATAAACCCCAATACGAAATAAATAAATAGAAAGTGTTGAAAACCAGATAAGGTCCGACGTGCATCGGAAGGAGCATCAACTGATCAGTTTTTAACCATTCAAGTCACATTCATACTTTGCATGTTCTTCGCCAGCACCACATTTCAAATGCCTCTGTTCTATAGTCTTCCTTACTCAAGGTCCAAATTTCACGTGCATATGACGCAATAGAGAATACCATGGCTTCTGCCAGGCACACCTTTGTCCTCCAGGTAACATCCTTGCTCTTCAATACTAATACTCCAAAGAGATCTTGTGCAGCAGATTTACCTAATGCAATGCATCTTTGGAGCTCTTGACTCCTGCTTCCATGAGCACTGATTGTGGATTCAAGTAAGGCAAAATCCCTGACAACTTCAACTTTTTATTCATTTAGCATAAGGTTACCCATTGGTCCAGTTGTGGGGATTTGGGTCTTCCTTACACTGAGGAGTGATCTGTACTGGAGGCTACAGTCCTTGATCTTCATTAGCGAGTTCTAGTTCTCTTCGTTTTCAGAAAGCAAGTTTGTGTCATCAGCATATTGTGGGTTGTGAATCAGCCTTCCTCCAACCCCGATGTTGCACCCTTCTTCATGCAGCCCACCTTTTGGGATGATTTGCTCAGCATTCGGTTTGAATAAGTATGTGGATACAACCTTGATACACGCCTTTCCCAATTTTTATTTTTCCATACAGTACGCCATGTTCTGTTTGCACAGTTGCCTCTTGGTCAAGGTACAAGTCCCCCATGAGCACAATGAGAGTTTTGGAATCCCCAGTCCTTTTAACTATACCCATGGTTTGTTATGATCCAGACAGTCGGATACCTTTGCATAGTTAATAAGGCACAAATAAACATCTTTCTGGTATACTTTGCTTTGAGTCAAGAGTCATCTGACATCAGCAATGAGATCCTTTGTTCTATATCTCTTCTGAATCTGGCCTGAAGCTCTGGCATCTCCTCGTCAACTTACTGCTGCAACTGTTGCTTGATTATCTTCAGAAAAATTTTATTTGAAAGTGATAGCTACAATATCTTTGTATAATTTGATCATTCTTTGGGGTCATATTTCTTTTTAAGTCATTTTATTAGGGGCTCATACAATTCTTATCACAATCCATACATGCATCCATTGTATGAAACACATTTGTACATTTGTTGCCATCATCATTCTCAAAACATTATCTTTCTACTTGAGCCCTTGGTATCACTTCCTCATTTTTTCTCCTCCCATACTTTCCCTCCCTCCTTTAAGAACCCTTGATAATTAAGAAATTATTATTTTTCTGTGTCTTATACTGTCTAATGTCTTCCTTCACCCACTTTTCTGTTGTCCATCCCCAAGGAGGGGATTATATGTAGATCATTGAGATCAGTTACCCCTTTCTCTCCCACCTCTCCGTTATCCTCCTGTTATCACTACTTTCATTATTGATCCTGAGGGGTTTATCTGTCCTGGATTCCCTGTGTTTGCAGCTCTGATCTGTACCAGTGTACATCCTCTGGTCTCGCTGGATTTGTAAAATTGTACTGAGGTCATGATGGTGGGGGTGAGAGGGAAGAAGTGGTAAATAACTAGAGGAAAGTTGTACGTTTCATCATTGCTGTACTGCACCCTGACTGGCTTGTCTCCTCCCCTAGACCCTTCAGTAAGGGGTTGTCCAGTTGCCTACAGATGGGCTTTGAGTTCCCATTCTGCAGTCCCCCTCATTCACAGTGATATGAGTTTTTGTTCTTTGATGCCTGATACCTGATCCTATCCACAACTCATGACCACACAGGCTGGTGTACTTCCATGTGGGCTTTGTTGCTTCTAAGCTAGATGACCACTTTTTTTATCTTCAAGCCTTTAAGACCCCAGACGCTATGCTATATCTTTTGATAGGCACCACCATCAGTTTTCTTCACCACAGTTGCTTATGCACCCGTTGCTTTGTATTCAGCGATCATGTCGGGAAGGTGAGCATCAGGGGCTCAAGCTGGAAGAGAATGCTTTGAAACTGATGATGGCAGCATATGTGAAAATGGGCTTAATACATTGGAGGAATGTTTGGATTGTGATAAGAGATGTAAGAGCCCGCAATAAAAGTATTTTAAAAAAGAAGACATGACAAAATAATAATAATTTATAAGTTATCAAGGGTTCATGAGCATGGGGGAGGCAGGAAGAGAGGGGGAAAATGGGGAGCTGATAACCAAGGGCTCAAGTAGAAAGCAAATGTTTTGAGAATGATGATGGCAACAAATGAACAAATGTGCTTGACACAATGAATGTATGTATGGATTATGATAAGAGTTGTACGAGCCCCAAATAAAATTAATTTTTAAAAATAGAACAAAGTGTTCTTGCATTGAGGTCTTACTTGAGTGGAGGCCCAATGTCCATCTGCTACCTTAATACTAAATGTATAAATATATGCACATAGATCTATTTCCCCATAATCATATATAAATATATTTACAAATGTACATGCCAGTATTTAGACCTCTAAAAATGCCCTTTGCCTCCTAGTTCTTTACTCTATTTCCTTTTACTTTCCTCTTGTCAGACTATCATGTTCAGCCTTCATTTGGGTTTCACTAATTCTTCTCGGTTACATTGCCCTTGATCAAGCCCTACCAGGCCTCCTACATGGGGTCACCTTTCTTTTGAATGGGTGAAATATGGTTCTCTTCCAGTCAGTTGGCCAAGTAGCTGTCTCCCAAATTTCCTGGCATATATCAACATATAGTTGCTGTTTTATGCTCTCTCTTCCCTTTTGTGACATGTATTAGTCTGGCAGTCCTGGTCCTGCCTTTATAAATGAGCGTCACGGATAATATTGACATATCTCCGACCCTCATGACTTGTGTAACTAGTATCCAATCAGCTCAATTATGAAGATGGAAAGTTAACCATTCATGTGTTGGAGTTTAATAAGATCTCCCACACATGTCATTTGTATATCAGTGTTTTACCATTAACTATAATAATGTTATTATCAATAGAAATACCTTAAGTCTCGTGGAGATTATATTGAGATTATAAAGATATCTCAAAAAGTGAACCAGGAACATATAAAGATTAGAGTTATAGGAATGGGTTTTGAGTTCTCATGTGATTGTAGCCATCATACAAGAACAAGCAGTTATTGTGATAAGACTGTCTGGTCCTCGCCCTCAGGAAGAGGTCCCTAAAGATATGAAAGCCATAGCCAAGTGTGGTGATGAAATTAGATGTTTTCTGGCTATCAGGAAAAATAGCACCTGGCGTCTTAATAGCTTGTCACAAAACAAGCAGCCATCTGATTGAGGACCTAGATAATTCCATACTGAAAGAAGCACACCACCAGCCTGTGCGACATAAGAATTGAAGCTATAAAATCCAAAACTGGAGGAGGAAGTGTACCAGTGCCTAAATTCTAACCAATTCTTGTAAAATGCTATGATGACAGTGGATCCCCAAAATCCATTTGCAGGGTTCCTATGTGGATTGAATCTTCAGTGAAACCCCACTGTCCATAGACTAGAAATGTGAACAGCCTTGCTATCAGACTTAGAGCATTGTAAAGTAGTTCAAACAAATTTGTCTTGGAAGAAGTACCGCTATAATGCTCCTGGTAAGCCAGAGTGGCAAGACTTTGCCATGTACTTGGATATGTTATCAGGATAGATCAGTCCCCTGGAAAAGAAAACCTTGCTTGGTAAAGTAGGCCAGTGAAAAAGAGGAAATGTGTGCAGATGGATTGCCGCTGTGGCCGGAACCTGGGCTCAAGCACAACCATGGTGAGAGTGGTGCAGGATCCTCCTGTGCTTCCCTCTGTTCAGCAGAGGCTATGGTGGGAGCCCATTTGACCTCCTCTAACACCATGGCCTTAGGATGTTTCCCTTTCTGTGTAAGCACTTAAACCAATAAATTCATTATGAGCATTGTTCAGCTGCATTCCGCATTTTGATGTGTTTTCATTGTCTTTTCAAATCAGATACTGTTTAATTGCCCTATTGAAAAACTACTTAAGCCATAACATCTCCAGATTATAAAGATTGATAATCAATTTATTTACTTTGTAGCCAGAGTGTATACCCTATATATGTCAATCCTTTTCAATTTGGTTGGGCTGAGAGTGCTACAATTGTAAATTATCCAAAGTTTAATGATTGTGCTGTTCATATACTTACAGATTCTTACTCTAGAAATTTATTGAAGTAAGGCGCTGAAATATTGAACTATAATTCTGTTCTTGACTCTTTTTCTTTCAATTCTTGTTGCTTTTGCTTTATATATTTTGAAACTGTTATCTGCTATATATATTTGCTTTGTCTTCAAGACAAGTAAGAATTTTATTTTATTATTTTTAATAAAATCATTCTATTGGGGCTCTGTGTTAGACAGGGTTCTCTATGGAAACAAAACCGGAATACTAATAATTATATATATATATATATATATATATATATAAAGATAGATAACATAAGAAATAAGCAGTTAATTAAATTATAAAGCAGTACAAATGGCTCAGTGCAACTCACTCCCGCAAGGCACTTGTGAGACACTGGCAGTCCTTCAAGTCTTGAGGGCTGCCAGGTAGTTCTCTCTAGAGCAATTCACGCTATCTGGGCAGCAAACAGCAAGGCAGGTCACCAACAGTCAGCCAGATGACAGGGTCCGACAGTCCTCAGCTCAAGAGATGTAAGTTGCAATGGTGTTGAGAAACAGGTCTTGAAGGAACCTCAAATTACAGCGACACAGTCCATAGGTTAGGTGTCCCACAGGTAGTGTAGCTTACAAACTGAGGCACAGAACAAGAAGGCAGCTGCACACTGATCTGATGATCAAAGAGCAAGAGACAAGAAAGGCAAGACTCACCAAGCCATTTATCTCTCCATCCTTCAATTAATCTCACATGTGTTCATTGGCCATGTTGGCACAATAAACATTTACTATCTTAGGCTCTTACTGCTCTTATAACCATACATCAATTGTATCTAGCATATTTGAACATAAGTTGGTTGCCATCATTATTTTCTAAACATTTACCTTCTATTTGAGCTCCTCTTTTTATCCCTTGCTCTCCCCTTCCACCCTTGTGACCACTTGATAAATTATAATTTATTATTATTTTCATATCTTACACAGACTGCTGTCTCCCTTCCCCCGTGGTTTCTGTTGTTCACGCTCCTCAGAGGGCGTGGGGTTCTAGGGAAGGTTATGTGTTAGTCACTTTCCTCTTTCTCCCCTCATCTCCACACCTTCCCCCTACCCCCTACTTCTCCCTACTCTCATCTCCCCACCTTCCCCCTACCCCCTACTCCCATTTCTTTTCCTGAGGAGTTTTTCTGACCTGGATTCCTTGTGTAGTGAAGGACAAGTAAAATTTTGCTTAAGATCATTCAACAACAGTTGCAGCCTTAAATTGATGGGGAACTGCCAGAAATTCAGGCCAGATTCGGAAGACACGTGGAATTAGGGATCGCATTGCTGATGTCAAAGCAAAGAATACCAGAAAGATGTTTATTTGTGCTTTATTAACTATGTGAAGGCACCCGACTGTCTGGGTCATAACAAACCAGGGGTACACTTAAAAAGGACGGGGATTCCAGAAGTCTTCATTGTGCTCATGTGGGACTTGTACCTTGACCAACTGCATAGAAAATAACAATCGAGAAAGCTGTGTATCAAGGTTGTAGCCACATACGTATTCAATCCATATGCTGAGCAAATCATCCCCAAACCTGGATTATATGAAGAGGGATGCGGCATGAGGATTGGAAGAAGGCTTATCAACAGCCTGAGATATGAGGATTATATAACCTTGCTGGCTAAACGTGAAAAGGACTTGAAGCACTTGCTGATGAAGATTAAGATGGTAGACTTCAGTATAGATTACAACTCAATGTAAACATTAAATTGTCTCATTTCAACCAGTCAATAACAACATGATAAATGGAGAAAATATTGAGGTTGTAAAGGATTTTGCCTTGTAATGCTGATGGAAGCAGCAGTCAAGAGATCCAAAGATGCATTGCATTAGGTAAACATGTTCTACACAAGACTTCCTGAGAGTCTTGAAAAGCAAGGATGCCACTTTGAGGACTAAGTATATCTGACCCAGTTCATGGTAGTTTCAATCCATTCATAGGCATGTGAAAGATGGACATTGAGTAAGGATGACCTGAGAAGAATAGAGACATTGACATGTGGGGCTGGAGAAGAATGTTGAATGCACCACGGGTGCTAAAAGGACGAGCCACTCTGTCTTGGAAGAAGTAATGCCAGAGTGCTCCTTAGAGGCAGGAATGTCAAGATTTCATCGCATGCACTTTTGACATGTTGTCAGGAGAGACCAGTCCCCGGAGAAGGACACCATGCTTGGTACAGTTAAAGGGCAGTGAGCAAGAAGAGGTCCTTCAGTGAGATGGAGTGGCTGCATTAAGGAGCTCAGATATAGGAACAACTGTGAGGGTGGCACAGGACGGGGCAGTGCTTTGCTCTGTTGTGTATAGGTTCACTGTGGGTGAGAACCGACTTGGTGGCACCTAATAATAACAGCATATGCTAGTATTGGGTCTCCCTTTGTTGGGTGCCCTCAATGCTCCTGCTCCAAACCCATCCAAAGTCCAACGACCACCAATTCCCTAACATTGGGATAACCATCTCCTGCTGCTTTTCCCAACAGGGTATTCCAGCCTAGAATTTGAGGGAGTGTTTTAGTTCGTTAATTCTACTGCAAGTGAGTTCAAGGCAGAGTCCAGTATAATCTTTTATCTCCATCAGCAAGGCCTTCTCGCTTTCAGCAAGCAAGGTTGTGCCATCCTCATATCTCAAGTTATTACTAAGCCTTCCCTCATCTTGATAACTCATTCTTTTTCATATAGTCGAAATTATCAGATTATTTGTTCAGCATATTGATTGAATAAGCAGGGTAAAAGGATACAATCCTGGCACACACCTTTCATGATTCTAAACCAGCAGTATTCCCTTGTCCCACTAGAAAAAATAAATGCCTCTTGTTCTATATAAATGTTCCACCTAAGCACAATAAAGTGCTCTGTAATTGGTGTTCTTCTTTATGCTATTGATAATTTGTTATTTTCCACACAATTGAATGCTTTTGCAAGTCAATGGAACATAAATATTTTTACATATTCTCTGTTTTCAACCTAGATCCATCTGCTATCAGCCATAATATCCCTGGATCCACATCTTCTGAATCTGATTTAAAATCTGATAGGGCCTGTTTGAAGTTCTGCTGCAATTATTGTTAAATGAGCTTCAAAAAATTAACTGCATGTGATAATAATTTTTCTCAATAGTTTCATATTCTATTGGGTCATCATTCTTTAATATTCAGTGAGTTAAATCTATACTTGAGATGTTCTCTAAATTCAGATAGGATATACTCAAGTTTGTATTTTGGCTCTTGTGGTTTTTTTAAAAAAACTTTTCTTCAGCTTCAACTGTATCTGCATGTGAGCAATTTATTGTCTGTTTGTCAATTGGGCCCTGGCCTCATTTTAATGATATTAAGCTTCTCCATGGTCTATTCTGAAAAATGTAATCAATTTTAATTCTGTATTTTTAATCTAGAGTAGTCTACCCATGTAGTAGCCATTTGAGTTGTTGAAAAAAGGGTATTTGTGGTTTTGAGAATGATGAGGGCAATGAATGTACAAATGTGCTTTACAAAATTGATGTATGTATGGATTGTGAAAAGAGTTGTATGAGCCCCTAATAAAATGATTTTTTTAAGTAAACTAGCTTTTCCACAAAGCATGCCTCATTCCTAAAATAGAAAGAAAGAAAGTAAAAAGGATATTTGTGATGAAGAAATGCAAAATTCTATCAGGTGATCTCCAACTTTGTTTCCATCACCAGGGCCACATTTTCCAACGACTGTTCTTTCCTTTTTGATTCTGACATTTCCATTTCAATCACCAATAATTAGCAATGCATCTTGATTGCATGTTTGATCAATTCAGACTGAAGATATTAGTAAAATTCTTCCATTTCTGCATCATTAGTGGTCGGTGCATAACATTTGAATAACAGTTGTGTTGACCTGATTTTCTTATATATTACAAATATGTTGTCCTTCACTGATGGCATTGTACTTCAAGACAGATCTTCAAAATGTCCTTTTTGAATATGAATGTGACACCAGACCTTTTGAGTTTGTTATTCCCGGCATAGAAAGCCACACGATTACCTGATTCAAAATGGCCAGTACTATTCCATTTTGGCTCAGTAGTGGCTAGGATATAGATATTTTGTGCTCTATTTCATTTTGGATGGCTTTCAATTTCCATAGATTCATACCTTGTATATTCCAAGTACCAGTTATTATTAACTATTTGCAGCTATTTCTTCTTATTTTGAGTCATGCTTCATCAGCAAATGAAGGTTCTAGAAGATTTACCGCATCCTTAGCATTACGGTCGACTTTGCTTTGAGAAGGCTAGCTCTTCCTCAGTTGTACTTTGATGCCTTTTCAGTCCTACATACACCAGTGTTCTGCTGCAAGCCATGCAGCTTTCCGTGTATCTCAGAATGGTCGGGGCTAATGGAAAAGCTTTCCGTGGCTAATCCCTCCGAATGGCTGGCCTAGGTAGTCGTCGTAATCCAGTCTTTGTCTGAAAGCTCTGGTGAAACCTGTTCACTTGGGTGACCCTGTGGGTATTTAGAATACCAGGGACACAGCTTCCAGCATCACAGCAACACGACAATATGACAACTGACAGACAAGTGTTGGAAGTTCTGCTTTTAGAAGCGAATATAAAATAGCATATTAACTCCAAAAAAATAGAAATAATAGTGATAATATATGAACTCAATGAGTGATTTAAAAAATACAGAAGACAATGAAAACAAACATGTGGTTTCCTGAAGAAAAACAAACAAAAATTACCTCAACAAACTAGAAAAGCCTATACCTAAATTAATTAAAACTAAAAGAAGATAAAAATATATGAAAGGCCAATTTTCATGAAAGAAGTATTTCTCTCAAGAGTAGCAGGTTAATTTGAACTATGAAACTTTTGATTAGTAGTCTAAAGGGTCTCCCATAACACCACCCACTTTAAGTCAGGAGTTAGTTACCAAAGTGAACACAGAAAGGATAGACCTGCATCTGGTACAGACATGGAATTTGTAACAAAAAATTTCCCACAAAGGAAACTAACTACAAATTCAAGTTGCTTTACTAGTTTAATTATATTAAATAATAGTGGAAAAAAGTAAGTTTAATTCTACAGAAATATCTTGGAAAAGAGGAAAAGGGAACAATAAGTGTCCAGGATTAACCTGAGGTTAAACCAGACAAAGATATTATGGAAATGAGAATATTTAGGTTAAAATATGCATACATGTAAATGTATAGGTAAAGATGCTTAATGAGATACTAACAAGTAGTACACAACAGTATTATAAATGGTTGCTACATGATTAATTGGAGTTTATTAAAATAATATTTAATATTACTAACACAATAATATATTTTAATAATATAAAAATAATACAGTGTTGGTTTTACCTAGAAAATTGACCAGTTAACTGCCAAACTAAAGTATTAAGTAGTAAAACTATACGGTCACCCTAATTGATGACAAATATATTTCTGACAAAATTCTGAACATAATCATGTTTAAGACTCTCCGCACAGTAGGAATAGAAGACATTATATCAACCTGATAAAATATTGATAAGAAAACCTATAGCTACAACCATATGTAGTGATGGAACACTGAAAATCCTTACCTGAGATCAGATATAAAGCCAGGATATTCTCTCAATGTCTCCACTCAGTATTGCTCCCAACTACAATGAATGAAATGAGTAAGGAAAAGGAAAAGCATACAGTAGCAATAAAGAAAAATTGTTGTATTTGAACACAAAATTAGTGTGTACATAGAAAATTCCACAGAGGCTGAAAAAAACACAACTAATAACACTGATAGTTGAATTTAATAACCATAATACATCAGATACAAGACAGTTCAGACATAGAATTCTTACACTAATTGCAAGATCAGCAATTCGAAAACACCAGCAACTCAGAAGCCACCAGCCTCACCTGGGGAGAAAGACCAAGCTTTCTGCACCTATAACGCATTACTGTTCTTATACGCCATGGACTGGTTCCAACTCACAGTGATCCCATGCACAAAAGAATGAAATATGGCCCAGTCTTATGCATTCCTCACAATTGTTTTTAAGCTTGAGCCCATTGCTGCAGCCACTGTTTCATTCCATTTCTTCAAGAGTCTTCCTTTTCCTAGTTGCCCCTCCACTTTACCCAGTGTGAGACCCTTTTCCAGGTCTCTTTTGATAGCGTGTCAAAGTAATTGAGATGAAGTCACACCATCCTTGCCTCTAAGGAGCATTCCAGCTGTACTTCCTCAAAAAGATCTTTCCATTCTTTGGGCACATCGTGGCATTTTCAATAATCTTCTCCAGTACCTATTTCAAATGCATCACATCTTCGATTTTCCTTAGTCAATGTCCAATCTTCACATACATATGAGGCAGTCAGGTGTGGCTTGGGTCAGGTGCGGTCCTCAAAGTAACAGCCTTGCTTTTCAACATTTTTAAGAGGTCTGTGCAGCAGATTTACCCAGTGTAATACATACATCATTAGTCTCTTACCTGCTGCTGCCATGAGCGCTGACTGTAGATCCAAGCAAGATGAATCCTTGACAGACTCTATCTTTTCTCCTTTTATCATGTTTCCTTTGTTGCGTGATCTTCTGCAAATTTTCACTTCTTTGCGATATCAATTTTTCTATAATTTGAGCATTCTATTGGCTCATCTTTCTTTGGAATGAGGAGAAATATGGATCTCTTCCAGTCAGTTAGCTGACTTCCAAATTTCTGACATAGGCCAGTGAGTGCTTCGAGTGCTTCATGAACTTGTTGATACATTTCAATTGGTATTCTATTGATTCCTGGAGCCTTGTTTTTCACTAATGCTTTCAGTGCAACTTGGACTTCTTCTTTCAGCACTATTGGTTCTTGCCCATATGCTACAACTTGAAGTAGTCTGATGCCAACCAGTTCTTCCCCTTTGGTACAGTGGTTCCGTGGGCTCTTCCCATCTTCTCTAGATGCTCCCTGCATCATTCAATATTTTGAACATAGAATCTTCCAAGATTGCAACTTGAGGCTTGATTTTTTTTTTCTTGATTTATTTCAATTTAAGATACGCTGAACATGCTCTTTCATTTTTGGTTTTCTAAATTTAGGTCTTTGCACATTTCCTTATAATATTTTACTTTGTCCTCTCGAGTTGCCCTTCAAAATTGTGTTCCCTTCTTTAACTTCATCGTTCCTCCACTTGCCTTAGCTCTTCTAGGATCAAGAGAAAGTTTCAGAGTCTCTTCCACCATCTGCCTTGACCTTTTCTTTCCCTCCTGTCCTTTTAATGACTTTTTCTCTCTTCATGTACCATGTTCTTGATGTCATTACACGACTCATCGGGTCTTCTGTTATTAGTGTTCAATGTCACAAATCTATTCTTGAGAGGTCAAAGTTCAGGTGGAATATTCTCTAGAGAGCATTTTGGCTCTCAAGGATGGGTTTTCATTTTTCCCAACTTCAGTCTAAATTGGTTGTCAGCTCCACAGTCCGTCCCTGGCCTGATTTTAACTGCTAATATTGGATTTCTCTACCAACTCTTCCCAAGGATATAGTCAATTTGATTTCCGGGTATTACATCTGGTGAAGTCCATGGATAGAGTCACTTTGGGGGTTGCATTCAAAAAGATTTTTGCAATGAACAAGTCATTAGTCTTGAAAAATTCTTACTCGTGATCTCCAGCTTAATTTCTATCACCAATACCATATTCTCCCAACTATTGCTCTGCTTTGTTTCAAATTTTGCTTTCCAGTCGCCAATGATTATCAATGCATCTTGATCATATGCTTGATCAATTTCAGACTGCAGATGTTGGTAGAATTCTTCAAATTCTCCATAACTAGTTTCAGTGGTTGGTGAATAGATTTGAATAATTGTATTGACTAGATTTTCTTGTATGGAGATAGACATTATCTTATAGTAACAGCATTGAACTTGCAGGTAGATATTGAAATGGTCTTTCTAAAGACGAATGTAGTGCTGTTCTTTGATTGTGTTATTCCCTGGCTTAGTAAACCATATGATTTTTTTCTTTTTCAAAATAGCCAACACCAGTCTATTTCAGCTCACTAACGCCTGGAATATCCTTCGTTATGTACCCCATTTCATTTTTAATAACTTTCAATTTTTCTAGATTCATAGTCCGTGGATTCCAAGGACTATTGGTAATTGATGTTTGCAGCCATTTCGTCTCATTTGGAATTATGCCCCCTTGGCAAACGAAGGCCCTCAAGGCTTCCCTCTTGAAGGTCTTATTCAATTCGTGTTGCTATGGTTGACTATACTTTGAGACTATGCTTTGAGAAGGCAGCTCTTCTTCAGTCATATTTTCAGTGCCTACCAACCTGAAGGGCTCACCTTCAGGCTCTACTCTGACAATACTTGACTTCTAGTCACTAGGTTTTCCGTAACTAACAATGTTTTGATGCCTAGGTTTTCAGGGGCTAATTCCTCTGAAGTAGACAGCCCACTCTTTCTTCATAATCTCTTCTTCGTCTGGAAGCTCTGCTGAGACCTGTTCACTTTGGGTTACCCTGATGGTGGTTGAAATGCCAGGGGACACAAGCTTTGGCCTCACAGCAACACACAAGGCACCACAGTAGAACAAAGTGACAGACAAGTGGTGGCATAGAGTCTTGTAAACCCTCCGGCCAGTACTTCTGCCAGGACTCGGTTGCTATGAGTTGGAATTGATGGGGCAGCAGTGAGAAACTCCCAGATGAGATTTTCAGATGGCTGCTGTGCCTCATGCTCAACCACCATACCTTTCCCCAGAAGGTTGTATGTTACGATGGTGGTTACAAGGTCTTATTGGAGCTTCTCGGTTAAATGGGCTATTAAAGTGAGCCTGGACAGCCCCTTTCAAAAACGAAAACCCTGTGGATGACAGTGGTCTGATCTGAATCCAGTCAGCTGTGGTTCATTCATACAGGGTAGCATCTCCCTCCATTGTGTGTGGATTCCTGTGAGCCGAGGAAAACTCAAAGTAGTAAACAATAACATATACATGTACGTGCAGACCGTCGAAAGACATTAGTACCAGTGGTGAACAATTCTAAAATCTTCAAAGGTTTGGAAGATTAATATTTTAAGATATAGACTTATTGTTCTGTACATACATATTGTTCTGTACATTCATTGGCAGCCCAGACAATATCCTACCACGTCTAATGTATGGAATTTTGCTTTAGAGACCAAAGTTTATTACTGATTACCAGGAATGGAAGGAAAGAAGAAAGGGACAATTATTTTCTATGAAACACTGAGTTTCATGGTGATGGAAAAATTCTGATTAAAGGTACTGGTTGCACAGCTGACTAATGTAACTGAAGTCAAGTTGTACACCTGCTAAAAGTTGTATTGGCAAAACATGTATTTTACATCAACAATAAAGAACAGCTGCTGGGGCTTCCAAAGTGCAATCAAACATCTCATGGGAATTGATATTTTGGTTTGGCAAGTTAGGTTTATAGTTTCATAGGATATCCCAGTTAATCGGCTTAATATCATGTTTCCCGCTACCATCAAGTAGACTCCAACTCTAGTGATGCTATATAGGGTTCCCGAGCCTATGCAGTTTTACATTTTACTAATTAGTTTATTTTTAACAATATTAGTTACATACAATTTGCATATAATATATTTCAACAGTTCAATCACATTCACAAGAGTCATGCCTCCATCACTACAATAAATTCCAGTACATTTCTTCTTCCTTGAACTTGTGGTTAGCTCCACATTTCCTGCCAGATTCCTTTGTCATGACCCTTTGCATCTATCCAGTTTTTGTCTCCATAGTTTGTCTCATCTGGGTTTCATAATACATATGTGTGTGTGTGTATACATACATACACACAAAATTAAGAGAGAATACAAACAGCCCAATGAAACAAAGAAAAACCTTAGTGGACAACAAAGCAGAAAACATTAAAAACTGGAACAATTATACATTGGGTCAAGAGGGAGAACACTGTCAATGTGTCCCATTTTGACCTAATTTTAATTGCAGTAATCCACTCCGAAGATAGTCACTTTGGAAAACTTTTGGGCAGTTCCTTAAATAGTTAAATATGTACTTACAATAAGATTTATCCATTCCACTCCTACGTATTTACTGAAGCGATAAGAAAGCATATGTCTGTAGAAAAACTTGAACACAAACATACATACAATTTTATTTACGGTACCTAAGAAACTGGAAACAATCCCAATGCCAATCAACAGATGACTGAACAAAGAGAGCTTTGTGCCAGGGAATACACGACTGTGCAGCAAAGGGAGAGACTGTGGATGCACACAGTGGCAGGGACAACCTTAAAATAATTTTATTAAGGAATGATATGTGTTACAATGCTATTTACATAAATTTCTAGAAAATTCACACTAGTTTACAGTGACATGCAGATTATTTGTTTCTGGGCACTGAGGTGGTAGAAAAAGGGGGGATGACTTCAAAGGAGCATGAGAAACTTTGAGGGATATGTATATATTCATTACCTTGATTAGGTGGTAGCTTCCCAAATTCGTTAACACTGATGAAATGATATGCTTTTGAAGTGTGTAGTTGACAGTCTGCAGAACATTTTCAGAGGTTTCTTCCTCCGAAGTGGGGAGCTGAGTCTTCCTTCACTGTATGTTCTTAGTCTGGAAGCTTCGCTGAAATCTGTGCAACTTGGGTGATCCTGCTGGCATTTGAAAGACCAGGGACATGGCTTCCAGCATCGCAGCAACACACAAGCCACCACAATGTAACAAACTGGCAGGCTAGTGGCTCCAGGAATTGATGGAATACAAATCGAAATGTTTCAGAAAACAGAAGCGCTGGAAGCACTCCTCTTGTCTATACCAGGAAAATTGGAAGACAGCTACTTGGCCAACTGACTGGAAGAGACTCATATTTGGGCCCATTCCAAAGAAAGGTGAACCCGAAGAATGCTCGAACTGTAGAATAATATCACACACAAGTAAAATTGTGCTGAATGTCATCCAGCAAAGGTTGCAGCAGCACATTGACGGGGAACTGCCAGAAGTGTAGGCCTCATTCGGAAGAGGACGTGGAGCTTTGCTGATGTCAGAGGGATCTTGACTCAACGCAGAGAATACCAGAAATATGCTTCCTTACGGGCCATAAGAAACTATAGATAAGCTTGAGAGGAACAGGAATTCCAGAACATCACCTTGAGCTCCTTCGGATCTTTTACTTGGATCAAGAAGCAGTGGTGTGAATAGACATAGGGCAAAAGCATAGTTTAAAATCATGAAAGGTGTATGCCAGGGCTGTATCCTCTCAACATACGTGTTCCATGTGTGTGCTGAGCAAATCAACAGAGAAGCTCGATCATAGGAAGAAGAGTGCAGCATCAGAATTGGAGGAAGGCTTATTAAAAAGCTGTGGAAGGACTAAAATGTAAGGAATGTTCAACGCCAAGTGTACATAATGATGTACAGCATGTGGAACACTCATACCCATTGCTGGGGGAACCTCAAAGGTTATGAGCCATTGAAATTGTGGTTTGTCCTCAGCCGGGAAACGTGGAGGGCTCCGTCTGAAAACCAGCCGTGGAAAACCGTGTCGAGCACAACTTGACGCTGACATGTATGGCGTCATCGTGAGTCGAAATGAACTTTTTGTTTTATGACTTGGAATTTCCACTTATAGAAATGTATGTTTTCAAGAAAGAAAGGGTGCTTAGAAAAAGCTGGCTGTGGAAACTGGGTCCGAGGCAAAAAAAAAAAAAAAGAAAAAAAGGCATGGTTATGACAAGACACAGACTTGTTCTCCCTCATCAGCAAGATTGTGTTTGCTTGGCCTGTTTCAGCTTCAGTGGAGTCTATATGCAATATTAAATGCCAAACAAGCCCCTGATGCATTCTGGGAAGCTCATCCTGTCTTAACAGCAGCAGAGTTAGTGCCACAGAGCAGCCCAAAAGGGGCCAAGAGAACTCAGGAGAGCAGCAGCTACAGAGAGAGTGGGGGGTGGAAAGAGAGCAAACAGATGTTCCCTTTGCATTAGAACAAAAGGCCAATGATCGCTCGCTCCTAAATATAACCAACTCTTCTGAAAGAGTGTCTGAATATTAGGTGCTTAATAAGCCTCTAGAGTCCTTTAAAACCAAATAAATAAATAAGCCTCCCAGCACAAAATGAAATGAAAAGTCATTTTATGAAGCCATAGACCTAGAAGGTACTAGGTGCCTCCTATATAAAGAAGAGGGCATCAGGATTGAGGGAAGACTAATTACCAACCTAGGACAATGTGTAGAAGACATAACCTTGCTTGCTGAAAGTTAGGAGGACTTGAAATAATTACAGTTAAAAATCAAAAAGTGCAGCCTTCAGTATGAATTACATGGCAAACTAAAGAAAAATTTTAAAATCCTCACCCCTGGGCCAATAAGCGACCTTATAAACAGAGAAAAGATTAGAGTTGTCAAGGATTTCATTTTACTTCCTATAGATCCATAATCAGTGCCCGGTGGGAGCAGCAGTAAAAAGATCTAGCAGCACATTGTATTGGGCAAATCTGCTACAAAAGAAGTCTTTAAAGTCTTAAAATACTAAGACATCCCTTTGAGGACTAAATGTGACTGATCCAACTATGGTATTTTCAATTGACTCACATGCATCTTAAAGTTAAACAGTGAATAAGAAGGACCAAAGAGGAATTGATATATTTGAATTATGATCTCGGTAAAGAATACTGACTATCCCATAGACTGCCAGAAGAAAGACCAAGTCTCTCTTGGAAGAAGTAGAGCCAGCAAGCTCCTTAGCAGCAAGGATGGAGAGACTTCTCACATATTTTGGATAGATGACCAGTCCCTAGAGCAGGATATCATGCTTGGTCAAGTGGAGGGTCAGAGAAAAAGTAGAAGCTCATCAGTACGATGGATGGGCACAGTGAGTGCAGCAAACAGAGCACAGCGTGTGAGCATGGTTTGGGATCCAGGAGTGTTCTATTTTGTGGGACACCAGATTGCTGTATGTCTGAACCGACTTACCACCTCCTAACAACAAATGCCACCTCTATTAGTAAATAAAAATTAAATTTAAATCAAAGATTGTCAATATGAACATCAAATGGGTCCCATTGGCAACATGCCCTATTCTCATTTTCTATCTCCTATACATGATGGCTTTTATATCTTTTGGTAGAAAAAAATTATTCTAAGTTTAGAATGAAACCAGTCTTACATATAAATATAAACATATCTCAACATAAGAATATGTAGTGAAATCCTCAAACGTCAAATATTTCCTGTCATAAATACTGCCATCATTTAAAATGTACTGGACAGCCCCCAGATGCATAGAAGTAGGCTAGGAACAGCTTATTAGATCTGATATGTGTTTCCAAACAATAACAGGCTTGGGCTTTAAATACTTTAGGCAAATCATCTACTTTCTCTTCCCTAAATTAGTCAAATTGCTGCATCATATATCCACTTACATTTTTATAATCACTCGACTGAAAAGATGAACAGTTTTTACCCAAGAGACCAAGAAATTTCTTCTTGGAATGAAAAAGGGGGAAAAAAACCCAAACTTAAGTTTCTACTATTATACTATCACCTACATCATCGCCACCTCCAGCAATGCCATCATGGGAACCCACATGTCTTTAAATGTTAATAGCAACATGAGAGTTTATTGATTTAGCCATACTCTGCCAGACGAATATGGATTTGTTATTATGAATTTCTCTAAAATATTTTTGCTACGATGGGCACCACTTTATGAGAAGATGTGGTGTGATTGCAATATCTTTGTAGCATACGTACGAAAGGAGCTTGAGTCAAATCATTAATGTAATTACTCATGCCCATGATATAATATTCTCTGCTGTTTAGGACACAGCAAGTGCAGGGAGGATTTTCCAAAGGCACTAGTAGGTATTTTCCCCTTGGAGAAGAATTACCTTATACCTCCACTGGGCCTGTCTGTGGAGAGGTGAGGGCAAGAGGGCGACTCGAGATAATCACTGCTAAAATGTTTTATTTGCAAATTATAATTTCTCCTTTCATAAATATCAGCAAATATGCTTCTCTCTCTCTTTCCATTTCCCTCTCTCTCGGGATATCAGGCAGATAAGAGTTATCAGTAAAGGTCATCCTCAATTTCGGTACAGAAATGATCTGTCTCCGGTATGTAATAAACATTTATCCATGCCTTTATTAGCTATATTGGAGCTGACAGTTCTGTTAAACCATTTTCTTTCATTTTGCTAGGTCATGACGGTTAATGCTGCTAAAAAATCTCATCACTGCTTTTGATCACTGTATTGTCTTCCCTGAATTATCTGGGATTTGTAAAGGTAAGCACTGGCTGGAATGACCTATTAAAGTTACAGCCCGTTGAGTCTCTGTTGCTTTTTTCCCTCCTTCTTCCCCATTTCATCACAATAAAAAGGCAAAGGAGTGCAAAGAATAAATTTTCCTAGGAGGGTTATATTTAGTTGGGTAGTTGACATGTTCAGTCAACTCTCAATTACCCAGAGAAAAAAGGACTCAAAACGTCAAATAAATATGGAAGCCACTTATAAGCCAAAAACCTTCATTTTGTCCTTTTTGCCCAAGAGTGTTTTCAGGATTTTTTTTAATGAATTTGTGTTTTCCTCAAATAACTTTCTCCCCTCACGTGTTCTCAGGAAGTAGACAAATGAAGAAAACTGAAAAGACAAAAAGAGCCACACACTGAGCCATTCCCAGAAAAATTGAGATGTGCAATTTCTCACTTTAATTTCTTAAACTGTGATGGGAGGAAGAAAAGGGGCAAGTAGGCAGGCATCCATCTTTGCCTCACCCATGTCGCTTAGCCTTTCTTCATACTCAAGGCCAATTTTAGAGAGTTGTTTGCTTGTAAGAAGTAAAGACCAACAACAACAAAATTCATGAGACGTCCTGGTCTGCCTTTGTTAGCCGGGGGAAGATATTCTAATTCTTGCCCAGCAAAGGTTAGCTGTCAAACTCAAGGTAATTCAGTTCAGATTATTTAAGAAATTAGCTGTTTAGCATTTCTAACATGTTTCCTTTCAATTCAACAATTATTCATTGAGTTCTGATCATGTGCCAGGGGAATTCTTTGCTAATCCTTGCCCTCGAGTAACTTATAAGTCACAAAAACAGATACAGCACTTAAAATCCATGGAGAAGACACCCTTTTCCTAGCCAGAAGCAGGGAAATAAAACGGTAACAGACAGTGCTAAATTCGAGTTTATAGAAATAAATTAAGGCTGAGTTAAGAGGCAAGAGAAGAACTCATCCAAGAAGCTGGAGTAATGATGAAGAGTGCAGCACGAGGCTCTCAGGAAGGTTACTAACAATCTGCAGTACACAGATGGCACAACTTACTTGCTTACCGTGAAGAGGAGTTGAAGCACTTGATGATGAAGATCAAGGATGGACGTCTTCAGTATGGATTTTATTTCAATGTAAAAATAACCAAAATCCTCACAACTGGACCAATAGGTAACACGATGCTAAATGGACAGAAGATTGAAATTGTCGTGGCTTTCATCTTACTTGGATCCACAATCAATGCTCATGGAAGTAGCACTCAAGAGATGAAAAGATGCGTTGCATTGGATAAATCTGCTGCATAAAACTTCTTCGATGAGTTGAAAAGCAAGGCTGTTACTTTGAGCACTAAGGTGCACCTTCCCCAAACAAAGCTACTTTCAATTGCCTCATCTGCATGTGAACGTTGAACATTGATAAAGGAAGACCGAAATAAAATCTATGTACTAGTGAAGAGTATAGAAGAAATCTGGAGCTGGTGGTGACTATGGAAAGTTCCACGGACTGCCAAAAGAACAAGCAGATCGGACTTGGAAGAAGCACCACCAGAATGCTCCTTAGAGGGAAGGGCGGCTACATTTCATCTCACATACTCAAGGATGAAATTCTTCAATATGGATTACATTTCAATGTAAAACTGAAAGATAGAAGGACAGGGTGCAAAGTTGTGAGAGAAAGAAATCTATTCCTGGCATTTAATCAGAGATCTAAAGGAAGGAAGAGCCATGTGGGAACCTGAAGGAATTGATTTCATAATGGAACTGACTGAAAATGTCAAGATCCTAAGTTGAAAAAAGGAAGCCAAAGCAAATAGCCTCACTGGAAACAGAGGGACCACAGAGAAGGTAGGGTAACTGCACTATAGTACAGAGAGACGCATACTATTAAGACAGGCTTTGTGTTAGTCTGGGTTGACTAGAGAAGCAAATTCATAGAGAAAGAGCTTTATATATCAGAGCAATTGAATACCAGAAAACATCCCAGTCCAATCCATAAGTCTGATATTAGCCTATATGTCTGATGCCAATCAGACTCACAAAACACATGCAACGACACTAAATGCAGGAAGCTCACAGGCCAGTGGGTGGAAGTCTTGTGGATCCAGTGGTGGTGGAAGCATCTCGGTGCTGGCAGGGGTCTCCACGTGGCTCCTTCAGCTCCAGGACTCCATGTGTCCTGTCCACAGTAGTGTCTGCCAAGGGGAGATGTGTATCTCGCTTCAAGGGAGCTATTTATCTCCTTAGTAGCTCTAGATGAGGTCGTCAAGCTGTGACCTGCTTGACAGGCTAAACTCCGCCCCTTCATTTTTAAGACTCAAATTGACAACTGATTATGTAAATACCACAGGCTTCATTTAAGTTTTTGAATCATGATCTAAAATTTTACATAGAGACAAATATACAAGGGGGTACCCAAAATCCAGAATTGTTTTTTCAAATCTATGTATTTAATTTTTTTTCAAAACAACCTTATCTCAAAGTACTCTTCATTACACTTAATACATTTGTCAGATCTGTGATTCCATTCTTGGAAACATTTTTCAAATTCATCTGTTTGGATGGCTGGTAGCAGTCACCTCGTTGTTTTTCTTTCTTCACCTCTTCTTTATCATCAAATCGCTATCCTTTCCTGTCCCTCTTCATTCCTTGAAACAAAAAGAAGTCTCACGGGAGCAAGGTCAGGTGAGTAAGGTGCGTGGGGCAAGAGAAGCACATTTGTTTGTTTGTTTCGTGCCCCAAACTGGCACACTGAGATAGCTGCATGACCAGGTGCATTGCCATGGTGACAAAATCAGTTCCTTGTGGTGGCTAAACCATCTGCCCTTTTTGTCACACTGTTTCACAATCTTTTAAGAACCTCTAAATAGAAAGCTTGATTAACAGTCTGACCTGGTGGAACTAGCCCATCCTGGGCAGTTCTACTCTGTACTATAGGATGGCTATGAATCGGAAATGAGTTTACAGCAGTGAGGAAAAAAGGGGGGGTCACAAAAGGAGCCCTAGTGTTGTTGTGGCATAGATGTTGGGCTGCTAACCATAGGTCGGACCTCAAATCTATCTTGCAATCCACGGGGAAATGATGGAGTTTCTACTTCTGTAAGGATTTACAGTCTCAGAAACTGCAAGTAGGTCTACTCTGTCCTTTAGGATTGCTATGAGTCAGCATAGACTCAATGATGGTATCTTTGATTGATTGTTGGGGTCTTCCCTTGGGGGGTGGGGGGTGGTTTGGGCTTATATAATGGGTCAGAAAGAAACCCTGGTCATGTAGTCATTTAAGTGTTAAAAGTTGATGCTTCAAACCCACAGTCGCTGTGTGGGAAAAAAAGGTGAGATTATGTTTCCATGAAGATTTACAGCCTTGGGAATTCTGTGGAACAAGGTTTCAGTGGGTTGTAATCACTCAACAGAAGTGTGGTAAGGAAAGCGTTATGGTGACATACATCAAGTTTTCACTGGCCAATTTTTTAAGAAGCAGATCACCAGCTCTGCCCTTCTAGCCTGTCCTCAAGCTCTGTTAAAACCTGTCTACCATAGGTTTGAAGTACCAGTGGTAAATCTTGGAGTAGCGCAGCCGCACGCCAAGTACCACAGTACAATAGACAGAAAGTATACTAGTGCACTGCAAGAACAAGGAAAAAGTTTGTCTTGCAAGAAGTACAGCAGGATGTTCCTTATAAACTGGATGGCAGGAGGGTCCAGTCCCTAGAAAAGGATATCACGTGTGGTAAAATTGAGGCTCAGCCAAAAAAGAGGAATATCATCAAAGTGATTGATTTACACACTGGCTACAACAATAGGCTCAACATACAAATGATTGTGAGGATGTGACCGGCCTGGGCAGTGTTGTTTCCTGTTGTACTTAGCGTTAATATGAGTTAGAGCCAATTAAGCAACACCTAGCAACTGGGGATGTGTCCTAAAATTTTACTTCTTTAAACAGTTGACATTTTCTGGAACCCACACATTTTATTTAGAATAAATGTGATTAAATAAAAGTTGGAAGTGGGTTCATCATCCTCGTGGAAATTCATTCTACCTTGATGTGATTTCTAATCGAACTTATTACTGTTGAATCAATGCAGACTCTTCTCTGTGACACACAGTAGAACTGCCATGCAGGGTTTCCAAGGGGATAATCTGTACAGGCAGAGATTGCCAAGTCTTGCTTTCCCTGCAGAATGGTGGAAAGATTTGAACCAGTGGTCATTTGGATAGCCGTCAAGTGCTTAACCATTGGCTTCCTTGATTTCTAATTTAGGATTAAATCATCTTTAGATCTAGGTATGCTGATATGCCAAAATGCCTGACTTTTGAAAAACAATTTTATGCAAAGGAGATGACATATTTCCTGGAGTTCACTTTCATGTTTTCCAGAAGAACTGGAATGCAAAATATCTGATCTTTATTCTGGAAAACAGTAAGAATTGCTAACAGTATACAATGGCAGACACTGCTCTAAGCGCTTACATGAATGATATCGATTAAATAAATCCTGACAATAACTCTCTGTTGCTGTTGTTGGTAGGTATCATCGAGTCAGTTCTGATGCATAGCAGCCCTGGGTACAACAAAGCTAAACACTGCCTCATCCTGTGCCACCTTCCCAAGGGACGTGATGTTTTAGCTCATTGCTGTAACCACTGTGTCAGTCCTTCTTGGTGAGCATCTTCTTTGTGTTTTACCAACCCTCTGGTTGACCCTGAATTTTATCATTTTCCTGGCACTGATTTCTCCTGACAACATATCCAAAGCTCTAGTAACATGGTGGATTATATGCTGGGCTGCTAACTGGAAAGTCAGTGGTTCGAATCTATGTGTAGAATTGTGGCAGAAAGACAAGGCAGCAAAGTGAGACCCAGAGAACTGGAACACCTCACTATGCGCTCTGCTTTTCAGAACTCCATACATATTGACCTATTTAATCTTAGTAAATGTATTTTACAAATAAATAAACTGAGGTGCATGGACAACAATCACCCAACTCGTGGTGAAGCGGGACTGAGATGAGGACACTCCATTTCAGAATGTGTGTTCCCGACTACTCTGCCTGTACCTCCTTTAGTTGTAGTACCTGTGCCAGCTTTGTCCTCTAAAGCAAGGAGACGCTTGTTAAATATGACTTTACAGCAAGCGTGAGCTCCATCCACCCTGTCGCATCAGTAGGTTTATAATCCAGGAGATTTAGCAAATGAAATTGGAGGACAATTTGTTTAATACTTAAAATCCACTCCATTGAGTCTATTCTAGCTCATAGTGACCTTATATAAGATTTCCAAGGCTGTAGATCTTTATGGAAATAGTTTCATCTTTCTACTTCAGAGCTGCTGTTGGGTTTGAACCGCTGACCCAGAAGTTAACAGTCCAGTACTTACTTGAGAAGCCACCGGAGATATTAACTACTAGAACTTTTAAGTCAGCTAGAGCCTGAAGTCATGCAACCAAGAATGTATCTCTGCCTCCTTTTGTTTTGTGTTGTGTTTTTCTTCTCTCTTGTTCTCCATTGATCCAAGTTTTGAGCATGGTGTCTGGTCTGTAGATTTAAAAAATTGCAAATATCATATAAGATAGTTTATATATCTACCTCATATCTCATATTTTAAAATTGGTAATTAGATATCTTTGGGCCTTGATAGAGGGCTGCAGACCTCTCCCACACAGCCCTAAGTACCACAGAACGACACACTTCCTGGTCTGGTGCCATCCCCAGGACTGGTGTTGTTCTGGAGCTCCATGTGGAGGCCACTGGTCAAGCTATCCTTGAGGATCTTCCCATTTTTACTAGCCATCTATTTTACTCAGCATTTTATACTTCTCCAAGAACCTGTTTCTCCTAATTACATGTCCAAAGCACTGGTAGGGAAGATAGAGGATTGTGCACTGAGTTCCTGTTGAAATTCCCCTAAGGCTCTCCTTTAGCTATTGTTTGCTTAGCCCATGAGAGAGAGAGAGAGAGAGAGAGAGAGAACATGGTGTTAACCTTGATAGTCTACTTCTTAACCTAAAGTGCTTTCTTTGTTCTAATAATAATGGTCATACTAATGATAGAGACCAATTTCCTAAAGAACCTTTGTTCTCCATGTGGCTGAACATAAATACATCAGGAATTATAATCCATGTTCAAATGCTCTACCAACCAAACTTGGAGCTGATGGTAGCCCCCTGATACCACAACTCTTTTCAGTATTCTGAGTACAAATACAGACAACAGAAGTCTGTAGAATATCAGGTTGCCCTCTGACCTTCATTGCTGAGTTCACTGGGCACCAAAACCAAGAGGCAAGATCTCTGTAGTCATGGGAATCTCTAGCCACAGCCTGGCATTTCTTAATAAGCTCATATTGTTTATACTCTGATCAGAGGTATGATCATCCGACTAAATATAAATGAACTATCAGAAAAAAATCTTCAAAAATCTTTTAAAAAAATTAACAGTAGAAAAAATTCAATAGCTGAAATAAGCATTTTCCCATGGTGATGTTGTATTTAAAGCCAGGTATTATCTGTGAGTGCTTCCCACTGTTTGGATCAAGAGGAATAAAAACAAAGGACCAAATGCTGAACAGTTCTACTAATATTTCTTGCTCTGTTTTTTTACATGTGTCTTGGAGACAACCCACAATCATCAGAAACCACTGGGTGGTCAGAGTGGCCTAGTTTAACACTTCTTCACTTTGCTGCTTCCATAATCTTAGATGAGCCCCTATTTCCCTTTCTACGTTAGTTTTACAAAGAAAAAAATACACATTTTAATTCTTTCTCTCTCTCTCTCTCTTTCTCTCTCTCTCAAACATACTCTGGAGCTCTTTTAAACAACTATTTTCCAAATTTTTGATGTGGTAATAATATTTTGCAGGGAAAAATATGAGAAAGCGTCTTCCGTGAACTTCAATCATTCAATCTAAGATATCGCCTGCTTCTACTCAATGCTATCTATGCCAAGATATAACTGGACTTATATTCTATTTTTACATTATAATATTCTAATTCCTTAAAGACTTTAGAGAGATCATCCCCTGCTTAAATACCAGGGAGAACAGGCACAGGAATCACAGAGTAAAAGAGTAATCTGCTTCTTCTAGTTCACACCCGAATGCAGCAGCCTTCAACCATACCGAGACTGCGCAGACTTCTTGATGAAAGAGTTAAATCCAGTGAACAAGAGAAGTGCATCCAGCCACAAAGTACAAAATAAACAGAACGGGCTCTCAGCATGGGAAAACTCCAATACAATCTGGTCTCTACATTTATTGGATGTGTCATCTCGACTTTTCGGGAGGAGACATGTAGTCAATGAGAGAAAAAACTATCGATCTACTAACACGCTTAATACAACGCTGACATAAATTCTGTTCAAAACCATGAAGCCTCCCGTGGAGTAATCGTGAAATTACTGACTCCAAGGCAAAACAAAAGCCCTGCCCTGAGGCCATTATCAGCTTGCTGCTTTATTTGAAGACTGACGGGCTGTTCAGGGGGCGACCCTGGTGGTTTGGCCAAAGGAAAACAACGCTTGGAGCAGCTCCATCCAGGCCGAGCAAAATGGAGCCTCCCAGTGTGAGAATATTAAATTATTATGGCTGCGACAGGGGGCACACTTCTAAGTGGCCCCCTCCCTCTCATGGCCTTGTTCCTCTCTTCCCTGTCGTGAGAGTTCATGGTCATACCTAATATTCAAATGCTTTGATAATGGTAAGATTGTCAAGGTCCTGGCAGGGAACTTTCTGTGGAAGCTCACTTTTCAAAAGCCAGCTGTGCGTCCCCCATCGCTCTTCCTAAGAATATGCCTTCAAAAGCACACACACACACACACACACACACAAAAACCACAACCAAACACACCATCTATCTGAAAGTTAGAACAAAGCTTCCATTATATGTAACTACGCATGCACTGGGTCTCAGTTTAGGAGTGCAGATGTACATTGTGGATACAATACTAGACCTGATCCAGAGAGGGCCACAGAGAAAGAGCTGGGTACGGAGCAGGACAGCAGAGCAGGGATGGATCCTTCTCAGGCGAACATTCGTTCTGCTGCAGCCAAAGAGCTGAAAGGGGATGCATACAGACAGCAAGGTCTTAAATCAGAAAACCGCTGCCTTGTGGGCATTATTGATGGCACCTTGTTAGAAAAGGCACGTTGGGGGTCTTTCTTTCTTTTCCTTCTACATGACATTCCACTCAATAGACCCAGTGAGGTGGGAGGTAATGTGGTTTTTAGGAAGAATACCAGTATTGTTGACATGTTCAATATCTGTACTTCTTAAGGTTGATTCAGAAGCACTTTCCTTGCTCTTTTCTCACAATAAAATCATGGTTTTTAGGGACACTTCTCTTTTGCTTTCTTTTCTTAGAAAATGCCATTTGGTCTATAGCCATTTTAGATTTAAAAAAGTACCAATACATGGAAGGAAGAAAAAAAAAGTAGCCAGCTGGAGACTAAAGCTTTGCAGGTGGCTGCTGATAAAATACAGTGCTGTGACTTGCTGGCGTGAGCCGCCTCAGAGGGTTCTGAATGCAGGTCACAGTGCCTGACAAACCTAAAGACACTATAAAATTACAGCCTACATACATGCAGGTGCTCGTCCACGCCACCCAAAACAAACTTCTTCCTTAATCTCCTGGTTCCATGGGAATGAATGGACAGAAAGTTATAAACCTCGCAAGACACAATCACCCAGTCAACAGCTGAAAAAAAGGAAACCACGCTATCTAAGAAGTCTGTAAGCAACTGCCTAACTCTGGTCACCTTTACAGAGGGGAAGTCAAAGAAGAGAAGCTTGCACATTCAATGTCATACAATCCTAAGGTGTTTGCATTCTTTAGCCATGATTGTACATCACTTTCATGTTATCAAAAGACAGTATCTTAATGAAAAATAAGAAGGAAGGCCTGAGGAGATGCCGAGCTCCATGTGTGAAATGATCCATTCGGCACATGGTCACTCCTTGCTGTCTCGACAGTTGTGACTCACGGTGATGCCGCCGGTCACAGAGTGGAACGTTCCATAGACTTGTCCTGCCTTTAGTCTCTCCAGAAGCTGATCCTCAGGCATTGTTTCTATGGGCCCCTGGTGGGTTCAACCCACCACACTTCAGGTTAGTACGCCAGTGCTACCCAGGAGTCTTCAGTCTAATCAATACCAGAAGTCATGAAATGGGATAGGTAGCTTGATATTAAAAAAATTAAAAACCATTGCCTCAGTATTGGAAATGAGGACATTATACAGGGGTATTTCCCTCCAAAACTATGATTTGATCTATGCAAATGTACAAAGAAAACGATATTATCTTAAAAGAGAATTAAACTGTCTTAGCAAACTCTTTGTGCTAATGTTAGTATTCATTTATTCAACCAATTTATTTGAGCATTTAATATTTGCCAGACACTTCTCTAAGCACTGGGGATACAGCAGTGAATAACATAGTTAATTGGTTCCTGTCATTGTTGAATTACAATCTATTTGAGGTAAATGGAGGAAGAAAGACTAGGCTTTCTAATCCCATGAAGAGCCATAGGCTTGGAAACCCACGGGGCAGTTCTACCCTGGCTTAGAGGGTCACTCTGAGTGGAAATCAAGCCAGTGGCAGTGAGTTTGGAAGTAATGGAGAGCAAACAATAAAACATGTAATAGGTCATGTAGTGGTAAGTCCTTCTGGGGGAAACACAGGTAGGAAGAGAAACTGAGACTGCAGTGAGGATGGTGGCAATGAACAGTTCATGGCGACAGCTTGTCTCCTTGTCGTGAATATTGACTCTGAGCTCCATTTCAGCCCTGACAGGGGAAGGGGGACCCCACATGAGACCAGAATTATACTGCTGACAAATACGCATACATGAGTTTCAATTGATGCCAGAGCAGGAAGCCGTAATCCATCTATTGCTTCTGCTCTGAGACTCATGGAGCCCACACTACCAAATAGGGTTGGTTTTTATGTTTGTTTGTTTTTCAATTATGAAATGAGAATTTTAAAAAAACTAGAAGCAGTTCTACCAAGACAACACATTCATGGAATAAGTGATTTGGGCGGAGGGGTTGGAGAGTGGGGCTCCGTACAATTCTATTTTCTTCATATTTAAAATGGATCTTAATTAATCGAGCTTTTAACTCCTCCCAAAAAAGGTCTGCATATGTAACTTTAAAATTCTTACTATTAAACAGGGTTGATCATATTTTTACTGAACTTGAATATGTAATGTGGGAAAGTCCACTTTAAGAAAAAGGACTATGAGATGATTATCTGAAACATGACCCTCCACCTCATTAACATTAAGTACCTTATTTTCATGCTTAAACCCACTTTAAGAAAAGCCGTGCCAAACAAATCAAAACCCACTGCCACCAGGTCAAATCTGACTCCTAAATTCAGTGCACCACAGCTCCAATGCATCATAAAGTCAGGAACTGCCTAAAATGATTTCAAAAAGCAAGCAAACCCCATAATCATCCCAGACTCTCAAACAGCGTCTGGATGTGTACATTTTAAATGTGTTTCTGTCCTACTGTTCTCCTATTCCAGTGTCCGGCGCCATGGAATACATTCCAATTGGGTGGAGCTCCTGTCTCTGCCTCTCTGGGTAACGATGCTGGCGAGGTCAGCACAACACCTGAAGTCATCTCTATCCTCAGAGGCGACTGTGAAGCAACAACTCTGTCTCCCTACGCCGAACACAGAGTATTCCCAAATTTACTTCCACTGGCCACATCCCCAATGCCCTGCAGCCATGTAAATAACACAAGGTTTCCCTTCAGTGCAAACGAGAAACCAAGGCTCAGTAAGACTTTGGTAGCAAAGTCAGGAGGCTGGTAAATTGCAAGCCTGGAATCTAAAACTCTGGTTCTTTTTAGTATGCTGTGATGTGTTCTTAGTGAAGACTACAAATCATTAGAAAACAAGGAGAAAAATATCAGTATTTGAAAGATTTTATTAAAATAAAAACTGAACTCACTACCACTCAGTCTAGTCAGCCTCATAATGACCCCATAGAACAGGTAAAACCACCCCTGTGTGTATCTGAGGGTGTAAATATTTACAGGAACAGAAATTTTCATTTTTCTCCCACCAAGAAAGCTGGTGCATTCAAACTGTTGTTAACCTTGAGCTTAACAGCCCGACATATAAGCCACTACACCACCAGGGCTCTGGCTCCTTAAATAGATAAGGCAAGCAGAGAATTCAATTCACCCAGCATCCTACTCGACTATTAACTCTCATCCTTAAATTGTCTCCCATACTTTCATCAGTTAGCCCCTGAGCAGTTTCTCACAGTTTTCCAATGTGGTCATAACTGCAAGCACAGTTTACCAACTACTCATAAATTAATCAGGCTATTCTACATCTTGTCTCTCTACAAGTTTATCTTAGAATGATGTCATTGGAAGGGGGTAGGGAGACTTCAAAACATTTGTGGAGAATTCCATTATCCTTTATCCCATCTTTTCACAAACTGCTTGAAGCCCTCTCATATTCCCAACATGTGCTCTTTTGCTAAGCAGTTCACAGTTAATTCTATGGTTTAGAAGCAAAACCCCTGTGAATGGAGTTGATTTTGACTCGTAGTGACCTAATAGAACAGAGTACAAAGAAGGCCGAAGATCAATCACTGCATTGAATTATGGTGCGGGCTAACGGATATTGAAAGCCCCATGGACTGCCGAAAGAACAACCGGATGTGTATTGGAAGAAGCACAGCCTGAGTGCTCCTTAGATGCAAGGCCACAGACATGTCATCTCTAGAACTTGGGATATGTCATCAAGAGAGATCCATCTCTGGAGAAGGACACTATGCTTAGTAAAGCGGAGGGGCTATGAACAAGAGCAAGGCCCTCTAGGAGATGGATTGACACCGTGTCTTGCAACGGTGGACTCAAATGGAAGAACAATTGTAAGAATGGTGCAGAACCAGGTGATGGTTCATTCTGTTGTACATACGATCCCTATGAGTTGGAACCTACTCTTAGCATCTAATAACAACAGCCCGACAGAGTAGAAATGTCCCTTTGGTTTCAGACACAGTCACCTTTCTCCCTCAGCGAGTTTGGTCGATTACCTTAAAGAAGCAAAAGGATTTGTGAAAGAGTCAGCTTGTCAAATCCTTGGCTGACAACAAGGATTTCTACTTCTATAAAGATTACAACCTGGGGGACCGTACCGAGCAGCTCTGCTCTGCCCTGTATGGTCAGAAGAGTCAGAATTGACTCAATAGCTGTGAGAGTAAGATTATTACAAGGTATAGAATTCTTCCCTACCATATAGGAGCCCCAAAGCCATGACCATTGAGTTGATTCCAACTCAAACTGACACTCTCTAGGGTTTCTGGGGCTATAAATCTTTATAGAGAAGACAGCTCCATTTTTCTCAAGCAGAGATACTGGTGGTTTGAATCACTGATCTTGCATTTAACTATGCAACACTTCCTCAGCAATTCCACCAGGGCTCCCTGGTGCCATTCTCCACCAGGAAACCTCATGCACAGCCACTACCCATTCATCAATGGGGGTTTGCAGAAAAGACTCCAGTAGAATTTCCAGACTAAATTGGACTGGGAAGAAAGGCCTGGTGATCTACTTTGGAAAACCAGTCAATGAAAAGCCTGTGGATCACAGTAGTCCACTCTGCAACCAATTATGAAGATGGCACAGGACCAGGCAGAGTTTCATCCCAACATGCATGGAGTCCCCAGGAGTCAGGGGCGAACTCAGTGGCAGCTACCACACCACTGCATTGGTCAATACTGTTCTAAGCTTTAGAGGCATTCTACAGAGCAAACCAGGTAGATCCTCAGCCCCCAAAGAGTTTATACTGTGAGTAGAAAAAGTCAGTAATAAATATTTACACGACTAAGGCAGTAACTCTGAGTGGTGATGAGGGATATGAAGACAAAACAGTAGTGACCATGGCCAAGCGGAGTGTGACAGAGTTTTCTTACTGCCATTAGTCCACTGGTAGTGGGAGTTACATTTGAATTGAGATTTGAATGTCATAAAGAAAATACATGGGAGGCCTGGGGAAGGAGCTTTCCAAGGAGAGGACAGTGCTAGTGCGAAGTTCTTGAGGTAAGAATGAATTGGGTATGTCCCAGGCAGGGGAAAAACAAACAAACAAACAAACAGCAGAGTAGCAGTTTCATAAATAAGGCAGATATTGAGGGATATGGTACCAGGGAGATAGATATGTCCAGAAGGACCTAGTAACCAGGTTAAAAGCTCACTTATTTTTTTTCCTTATTATGAAAAAGGGTTTTAAAAGTCCTCTGCTAAGTAGTCCACAGTCGGGGGTGGCACAAATGGCTGAGTCTTCCCCTGCTGACCCAAATGTTAGAGGCTTGCGGCCATCTAGAGAAGCCTGGGGAGAGGCCTGGTTTGCTTTCCAAGAAGTCAGAGCCATGCCAGTCCCGTGGCCTCCGCTCTATTCTAAGGTTCACAGGTGCGGATCAGTGTGATGGCACCTGATGTGGCTTGTTAGTTACAATGTAAGGGGGTTGTTATATACATCAATAGGTAGATGGCTTGGGGACTAGGAAAGTACACGGCACTTAAATGTCTTTGTATTAATATATCCTATTAGCTAGGCTTCTGCCAAGATATTTTTGCTTCACGTTTCCAGGAGTGATAAAAATAAAGTATCTTATATGAAAATATGTATTAAAAAGGGAAGAAAATCATTATAAGGAAAAATCAAATATACTAAGTTCTTAGTCTCCAGAATATTTGAGATCTTTATCAATACAATGGGATACATGCTACCTTACAGAGTTGCCAGTAATGGTTGGAAACCGTTCAATGCAGTGCCTGCTAAGTTCTCAATAGTTATTAGCTAGTATTATTACTATTAAGGAACCATGGTGGTTCTGTGGACCGCTTACCACAAAGCCAGCCATTCAAATCTACCAGTGACTCCTTAGAAGCAAAATGAGGCTATGTTGAGTTACAGTCTTAGAAACCCTATAAACCCTGGCAGTGAGCTTGCTATTGTTATTATCATTTTTAAGTGCCTATCATATGCTAAGGAATAATGGTAGTGTTGTGAGCTAGGAGTTGGGCAAGGTCCATGTTTCGAACCCACCAGCCACTCCGAGGAAGAAAGATGTGGCTATCTGCTGCCCATAACAATGTAAGCACATGCCAAGTTTAACAACAACAAAATTCTGTCAATGAAAATAGAGGAAAACAGCAGAGACATGACAATAAACCAAAAGCAGATCTGGGGGAATTAACATAAGATTAGCTGAAATAAAAGAATATAGTGATCATTAATAATAGCAAATTATACCCAAAAATGGACATTGGGATTTAAATCACTGCTTACAAAGAAGGATAAGAACAAAATTGACCATCAGGTGCTATAAAGAACAAAATGGTGACAGTGTTTGGGGATGACCAGGTTGCTGCATTGCAGGAAGAACAACAGCACAGGTTCTTGGCCCCAAGGTGGATGGGAGATTGGATAAATGAAATAAGAGATCCTCAAAACCTCTAAAAGGATGCAGTAAAACGGTGAAGTGTACATTCTTGAAAGAAGCATTTTTTCCTAAAGAATGTTCAAAATGCGGGGCAGGGGATTCAGAGTTCCCATCAGCTTTTCAGAGAGATTTGTGAATTGGGCTTTGTCCAGCACTGCTCACAGTGAGTCAGACCCACTTGCGAGCTGTATCTCTGTAAGGCAGAACAGTTTGCAGCAGGGCTGCCTGACTAAGAGATTAGGAAGAAATGGCGAGTGAACTACTTCTGAAAATCTGCTCATCAAAACCCTATCGATCGAGCTAAAACAGTCCCATCCGCATGAGGGCACCATGAGTTGAGGACCAACTCAGTGGCAGCCAGCAACAATCACAACGTTCTCTTTGGAGCCAATTGACCGAGTGCGGATGCAGTGTAATGTTATTGTCATGACTTAAAGCACTTGGACCAGAGAGTCAAATGATGGAACAAAACTAATAGCAAATCACGAAGCATCATTTTCTCAGAGTGCATTTGTGGTGGGCCACGGCCAGCCCTGCTACAGGCCTGATGGACAAAGGGGCAATTAGAACATGAAGACATGCAGTTGTGGTGAAACGAGGCTTTCGCTCTGTGAAAGTGGGATTAGTCCTTGGGAATTGCCAGGCTAAGCCTCTAGATGAAAGTGAGCATGCCCTCTCGAATCTGACTTCACGAAAGGATGCCAATGAACACTCTTGAGGGGACAGGGAGACAAAGGGGAGTCATTTCCACAAACAGAAACGAAGAGTAGGCAAAACAGAAAAACCCTCGATTGAAAAGAAAGCAGAAAATATTCAAAACTGAAACAACTTTCTAATGGGTCAAAAGGAGATCAAATGATAAGGCATTGCATTTTAAACAGATAAAACTCTCAAGTGACTGGACACTGTTTACACGAACAGTGGGGTTGGTAAACTCTTTATGGGAGCAGACAGTCTTGTCTTTCTCCAGAAAAGTGGACGATGGTTTGGAACTATTGGCCTTGTGGATAGCAGCCCAAAGTGTAACCCCTCTGCCACCAGGACTAAAAGCCCCCACTAGAAACTGCTAAAATAACACCAGATGAAATAAGAGGAGACAGTAACTACAACTTGGTGTGCCAACGTTCCACACGCCTGGGTCTGCTCTCAGGCCCATGGCTCAGCTCTCAGCCCCACAACCAACAGGCCCACAAGCCAAACAATGAACACCGAGGTAGGAATTCAAAGAACAGCCAACTAAGTGAGAGCAAAAGCTCTGCATCTGCCCAGAGATCAGATCCAGGGGCCAGGAGCCGGCAGGTAAGAAGAGCTAAGGAAACACAGGAAGCAGGAATGAGTGCCGCACCCTGGCGGGATGGCAGCCAAGGTGACAGAACAAACTGCTGATGGATCGTTCAGGGCAAAACCAATGTGCTCTGGAAACTGTCACCCAAGTCACAAAAAGTTAGAACCAAATTACTATGGGCTCATCAAGTACGCAGCTAATCAAACAATAAATGGCTTCAACACAATGGCGTTAAATGCTGGTTTTTAAATGGCAATTTAGCATTCATCTGCAACCACCACCACCCCCAAAAAATCATCTTAGCTATCATGAATGAATTAAAACTGTAAAACCATATTTGATGGTTGAGCAGGTGACTAGTTTTTGATATTCTTATCTCTTGGAGCTGCAGATCCTTCTTTCTAAAACAAGCTAAGCAGACAGTATTGGCATATTTCTATAAAGAGCATATTTAGGGTTATATATAAATGTGAGTTTCTCATCTCGGAATGCCCCCCCACCCCCCGTGTTGCGTTTACAGCTGAAAACAAAGTGATGGGCTAGTGTAGCGACGTGTAAGAAGAGGAGCGCGGAAGGTCCTCGGCAGTGCCAAAGCAAACAGGAATTCAGAGTTTCAGCCTCACCACCATTGGTAACCTTCTTGAGGGAACAGAACGCAGGCCTTTGCTATTAGCATTTTTCCCCTTCCAGGTGCAGCAGTGGAGCCTCTGGGACTTCGAAACCTGCCTGGAAATCTGCTCTGGGACGCCTTGTCCGCTGAAGGGAGTTTCCTCTGCTTCGCCAAAGTTCCTCTGCAGACAGCTCGGAGCTGACAGAGGTGCAGCGGGGGACGGAGAGAGGGAAAACCCAGTCTTCACAGCCGTGCTGCTCTGAATGCGGACCATCTGTGCCCCCAGCTGGAGCGCCGGCGATGGTCTGGCACTTGAACCACACCATATTTACAGATCTAAACACAAATGGCTACTGCCTGATTGTTTCATGATTCATTAGTCAGACAAGCTCTTCTCTCCCGCCAGCACAGCTGTTACAGAGTAAACCTTTGTCACTTAATAGGCCTGATTATTACTTTCCATCAAAGGTATTGATCTGTGTCACCTCTACTTAAGGGACCAAGGGAGAAGGAAGTGGGGGGATAAAACTACTGGGAGCACGATGCACAGGCAGGAGGAGGAGGAGGAAGGGAGGAAGGAAGGAAGGAAGGAAGGAAGGAAGGAAGGAAGGAAGGAAGGAAGGAAGGAAGGAAGGAAGGAAGGAAGGAAGGAAGGAAAGAAGGAAGGAAGGGAGGAAGGGAGGAAGGGAGGGAGGGAGGGGGCCGGTCCAAGAGGGTCGGTCCATGTGAGCGCGCTCTCTCTCTCCCGCGTGTCCTGAATATCTGGAGGCTTGTCTCTGATCACAGTGGCTGACTTTCTGGGAAAGAGCAGCCAGACCTCACGTGATGTGCAGTCGTGTACACCCTGGCCCACTGCGGTCACAGACTGTGACCAGATCATTGTTCTGCCACAGACACGGGCGAAGGAACCAGAAATGTGTATCCAGTAATAAACCGAGCCAGTGTGCAGGGAAAAGGTGACGTTCTGGCGAGGTTTGGTTTCCTTTCTCTCATAGCTCCTTTACTCCTCTGCTTGTGTTTGATAAATAACGTGAGGTCGGGACCCTGGGCTGTTTCCTGTGACACAACGTGCTCGCCCTGGCTTGAGATGCGCTGCTTCTCAGGCAGACTTGCACAGGCTGCGGCCACCACCTCGCTGAAGCCCGGCCGGCTGGACGCACCCAAGGCCAGCTCAGCAGCCTGGCCGGCGCTTCCACGCTCTGCTGTCTCTCACTGGCTCCTCGCTCTTCTTTCTGTCACTTTCTTCACTTTTCCTCTCAAAAACCCCCCAAAACTCAAAGAAACAACAAGCAAGAGGTCTACCTGAGAGGGAGAAGACTACAAACGAAGAAAGCGCAGAAAATGCGAGGCAGCTTCCCTATGACACGCAGCTTATTAAGAGGGACTGCTGAGTCTTAGAAAACAAAATGCCCAACTAACCTGCCCGTGAGGAAGTGCTTGACTGAGAACCGGAAGTTGGTGGTTCAATCCGCCCAGAGGCAACTTGATTGAGAAGGAGCTCTGGTGCGGGAGTGCTGGACTGCTGACCACAAGGTCGCTGGTTCAAACGCACCAGCTTCTCTGTGAGAGAAGGATGAGGTTTCCTGCCCTGGTCAAGAGTTGCAGTGCTGGGCTATTGGACTCGGCTCCATAGGGTCACTATGAGTCAGAATCGACTCCAGAGAGTGAGTTTCCGTTTTTCATAGGCTTGAGAAAAACCACAGCCTTGCAAACGCCCTGAAATGCAGCTGTACTCTGCATACATGAGCCAGACGTGAGTCAGAATCGACTCGATAGCAATTCCAATTAACCAACGTTTCACTCTAGTCAAAAAGGAAAAAAAAAAAATAACCAACTCACTGCCACCAAGTTGATGCCAACTCACAGTGCGCATTCCGACTCCTACTGGGCCCTATAGAATTGCCCCTATAGGTTTCTGAGGCTGTAAATTTTTATGGGATCAGAAAGCCTCTTCTTTCTCCCACATATGGGGCAGCTGGTGAGTTCGAAATCCTGACCTTGAGGTTCGCAGTCCAGTATGTATCCCACTGCATCACCAGTGCTCCCAATCAGCCAAACAGCCCTCTAAAACCCAAGAGTCCAATTCAGGCAGGCAAAATTGTATCTAAGAATAGAGTTCCCAATGTTTTACAAAAGGTACAGCCATTGAGGAAGGAGACGTTTGTTCAGAGCTTGTGAAAACAGGCCTCACTCTGGTAACACCATGGTAAACCTATCCAAGGGGGTCTCAAAATGTTCATGAAAAAATGGAATTAAAAGATATGGAAACTTTTCCATAGGTTTCTATCGAGTCATGCATTGGGATGCATTTTTAACTCATTGACTGCTCCCCTGGAGAAACATGAGACTTTTTTATCCCTGTAAAGATTCACAGCATCAAGACATTTCTGCTGTGTCCTGTGGGGCCACTGTGAGTCAGAATCAACAGGATGGCAGTGAGTTTGCGTATCTTTGTTTTGTTTTTTTAAGACCCTTTATACATATCATAGAGATAGAGCATTTTTATTAATAATGTATACTCATAAATGTATACTGGAAGTTCTGGTGCGGTAGTGGGTGAGGCATTGGGCTGTGAACCACAAGGTCAGCAGTTTGAAACCGACAGCTGCTTGCAGGGAAAAGATGAAGATTTCTACTCCCATAAAGAATTAGTCTCGAAAGCCACGCGGGAAATTCTACCTTGACCTGTAGGGTTTCTATGAGTCAGAATCAACTTGCTGGCCGTGAGTTAAGTTTCATTTATGTCTGTATGAACAGCACACACAAGTAACTGCAATGCATGCAACACGTGCAAAATGGACTTTGCTCTTGTAATAGCACCAACCCTCGAAAACTTAGACCTGTTCCTTCTCTTTGTCCCCACCAATCTCATTGCAATTGTTATCCAATTCTAGAGTATTAATGAGACCTTCATTGCTTCTTCCACAGTTCTTAGCCTCCAATGGCTGGTGCATTGTCATTCTAGTTCATAAAAGGTCCATAGCTATACTCAGTGCATCTCTGCCTCTCTTATGGTACTCACCAGAGGTAATGGATTGAAAGCCTGGACAGGGGGATTCTCCACTGATTCTCCATCTCAGCCTGTGACAAGATCCACCCTGCTAACTCAGTTCTTTCAGAATTAGAGGATGGTCAGAGCTCAGTTTGCTTAAGTTTCTAACACCAAGGACACTGTTAAAGAAAACTGCTTTGAGATGTGCTATGGCCCTGGGGAGCTGAGCAAGCCCATTCTGTACATTCTCTCACTAGGCCTTTGGCCTAGAGTAGGATGTCCATGCCTTGAGATCACTTCAGACACAGCCCAGATTGGAATGAGTGGCCACCCCCTGAGACATTTCCACGACCCATAGTCCTCCTGATGGTTGCTTGTTCCACTTGATACCCATGTCCAAGACTATCTAGACTGCTCCCTGCCTCATTCCCAAAAGGCATGGAGAATTTTACTTTGTGGATGAGAATGCTAATGAGGTTATATTTCTGTATCCATCTTTTTTTTTAACAGAAATTTCTTAATTCTCGAGTCAAAAACAGAATGCCTATCTGGAAGCAAAATAAATCTTACTTTTGAGCTTTCCAAACCAGAGTTTCTTTTTCTTAAGTTATGTCTATTAGTTGACAGGACCAATAGGATTCTACGTGGGCACGGTTTAGCAAACAGAAACTCCACATAATCGAGTGCACTGGAGAGTCATGTAAAAAGAAAGCTGTCGGAAAGTAGACACTGATGAAAGCAGAGGGTATTTGTTCTTTATAGGGTCGTAAAAAGGAAACTGAGCGGCAGGAACGCATGTAAATGGCAGCATATTAAACATACACTTTGCTTTTTGCTCTGTTTATATCCCATGTGGTGATTGAGTTTTGAATCTGGATACACATTTTCCCAGCATGTCAACAAAAGATGGGCCATACCAGAAATCTAGGTACGTTGTCAAGCAGTATTTGGAGTGTTCCTCTTATGAAATCATGGTCACAGACTTTTAAAGTCATGAGTGAGGGATGAAGGAGGCTGCTGGGGTAGAGGTCATGAGCTAGGCTGCGATCTGCGAGGTCAACAGTTCAAAATAGGCTGCTCAGCGGGAGAAAAATGGGCTTTCTCCTCTGATAAACCATCACTGGCTCCGAAACCCACAGGAGCAGGTTGACCCTGTCCTACAAGGTCGCTATGAGTCAGAATTGACTCGAAGGCAGGGAGTTTGTTTGTTTGTTTGTTTGTTTTTAAAGATATGACTGATGGTTTGTTGGGCTTTAACAACTGTTGATGAGGCAGGAAGTATAGCCATTCAATGTTCCTTTGCAGACAGAACATTGATGAATGAAGGAAACAGAGAAGTCGCTTTAATCAATCTTTTTAAAACTCATACCTGTTGGGACCCCTTGTCTGAAACACAACAAGAGCTATTGGTTGAAACTCCAAGGAGGCCTAAATAATGGGACAAAGAAAGAAAACATCAAAACCCACATAATTACAAAGACTGGGGTCAAGGCCTTTGTCCTTGGAGAGAGCCTGCAGGAGAATCCCCTTGTTGCACCCCGTGGAGACCGGGTTCTCCAGGTCAGCAGGAGAACAGTCCTGAGGACTAGTACGCTGTACCCCAACCAAACCCATGGCCATCAAATAGATTCCAAGCCAGCTACCCCATGGGGCTTTCAAGGCTGTAAACTTGTAGAGAAGCAGACTGCTCCATCTTTCTCTGGCGGGAGACTGGCATTTCCATGACAGCCAAGTGCTTAGCCCGTGGCACCACCACCGCTCCTTCCACAAGGACTGTCTGCCCCTGTCAAATGGAAAATATAAGAGCAATAAATTACAATAATGTGCCTTCTTAAAAAGATGCAGGGCATTTGTTCTTATATAGCTGTACTATTTGGCTAAATATACATGGAACAGCTGGGACTAGGGCAGAAAAGAAAAGGTCTCTGCTAGCAGATTGAAATGAAAAACTATGGTTGTATTTACTTACCCACATGCTTGAAAGTACGTACAATGGTATTGGGGCTAGCTAATTGTATTTTCTTGCTCTTAGAAAAAGTCAACACCAAAGTGCTTTCTGGAAAGTAATATTTCTGTAAATAATACCTCTTAAATTGACATTACTTGTGCCAATGAATGCACAGAGACATTTTAATAATGTATTTTATGTATATGTCTTGTTTCTAAGCTGGAAGCTATTTCACTTCTTCCTGTAATGTCTGTGGTCACTGCTATATGGGTCTGGGTTATGAAGTAATAAATGGCATTTACGATGTGACAGCCACACATGTATTGATTCACTTAATCATTGCAATGAGCCTATAAATTAAGGTCTATTACCACAATTTTACAGATGAGTAAACTGAGTCATGTAGCAGTGAAATAACCTGCCCCAGAATATATATATGGAAAATGATAGAACTGGGATTCAAGGCTAGGTGGTCTGGCTCTAGGGTCCACCTCATAGCCTAATATTTACAAATAAAGGTGATTCAAAAAGGACGGAAAGAAAAAAAGAAGGAAGAGAAAGGTAGAGGAAAGAGGAAGGAAGGAAAATAGAACTGAAGAAAGAAGGCCGAAGGAAGGGAAGGGATCAGGAAGCTTTAAAGTTGAGCCAAAAAAAGGCCAGGGGTGGGGGGTGGGAGTGGGGATTAGTGCCCGCCCCCCAATAGTCCTCCTTTTTATGCCCTTAAGGAATGTAAGATGTAAGGAGATCTTTTTTTGATAACTGAAATAGGTTATCACTTGTTTGCTTTTTAACCATAGAAAAGAGGAAGGTTGGATACCAGTTGGACCCCCTTATGACCTTGGTGAAGAAGAAATACTGCAGATTTAGTTTCCTGTGGCAGCTCTCCAGGCCTCCAGAAATGCCATCTGCCCCAGCATCCTGAACAGTTCAAGTCCTGCTCCGACCCTACTTGCACATGAGAAGATGTCAAGGAGTATGACTCCCGAAACCCAAAATGCAAGCGTGGTGATGCATGGACCCTTGGCAGTGGTGTGTGTGCTCATCTTTGTGCCAAGGAACGGAAATTGCCATCTTGCCAGCAGCCCAGGCATTGAGCAAACAGACGACACAGCGGAGGCAGCAGGCCTGGAAGCAGAAGGGCTCCGTGTAGCAAAGGAGAAACCTAGCGTGCATCGAACAAAAGTAGAAGACCAGGGAAGTAGAAGAAGTGGGGGTTTCTGATGGAGAAAACACCTGATGGTCGGCAATAATATGAGCCATTCTATCTCAGAGAAACACAGATATCTTGTTTTTAAAAACACGATAAACAGAATAGGAACTCAGAACCATCAAAAATCTTAGAATCTATAGCTGAGAGCCTTATGCTTTGAAGTAGCTAAAGATATGTTCTATTTTCTTTCTGTTATTTATTTTCTTTCTCATATTAGACTTCTTTGGGGTAGCCTTTTTCTGTATTTTAATGAGTGGAAACAAAGACTAAACTGACCATGTGGCCCAATTTGGAACCCTTTACATATATCTTCCACCACCCACCAATCACTTTGTCATACAACGGTGGCCTCCATGTTGGTATGATACTGGAAGCTAGTCAACATCGATTTCAAAGACCAGAAGGATCACTCATGGCTCAGATTTCAGCAGACCTTCCAGACCAACAGACTGGGTTTGTCATGTAACTGCCTTTTCAAATTTCTTGACATAGGTGAGTTCTTCTAGCCATTATCAGCTTGTTGAAACATTTCAGTCAGTATTCCATCAGTCTTGTTTTTAATGAATACCTTCAGTACAACTTGGACTTCTTCCTTCAGTATCATTGGTTCTTGATCATATGCGACCCCTTGAGATATATGGATGTTGACTAGTTCTTTTTGGTATCACGACTTCCTTCATCAGCTATTGATGCTTCATACATGATTGCCCAAAGAATCTTCCAATATTGCAACTCAAGGGTTGAATTTTTTCTTCAGTTATTTCACCTTGATATATGCTGAAGGTGTTCACACTTTGGGACTTTCTAGCTCCAGGTCTTTGCACATTTCAATACTTTAACTTTGCCTTCTCATGTGCCCTTTGGAAGTTCGATTCAGTTCTTTAACTTCATCTTTTCTGTTTGCTGTAGCTCCTCTGTGTTCATTAGCAAGTCTCAGAATCTTTTCTGACATCCACTTTTATCTTTTATATTTCTTGTCTTTCTAATGACCTGTGTTTTCTTCCTGTGTGATGGTCTCAATGTCGTCACACATAGCACAGCACATCAAGTCTTCTGTCACTAGTATTCAATGTGTCAAACCAGTTCTTAAGATATACTTGAAATTCACGTGGGATATGCAGGACAGTGTGTGTGCTGTTGTGCATGGGGTCACTAGTGGTCGGAACCAAATTGATGGCACCTAACAGCAATAATAACCATACTCAAAGTTATAATTTGCCTCTATGGACTCGGTTTAATTTTCTTCAACTTCAACTCACATACGAGCAATTTATGGTCTTTTCAACTGTAAAAACCCGACCTTGATTTGGCTGCTAAGACAGAGCTTCTCTATCATCAATTATCACAGATATAGTCCATTTTATTTTTGTATATTTTGTCTGCCAAGGTCCATGTATACAATCGCCATGTATAGTGTCAAAGAAAGGCATTTGCAATGAATAAGTCATTGGTATTTCAAAACTCTATCAAGTGATCTCCAGCTTCATTTCTATCACTAAGGCCCTTTTCCAACTACTGTCTCTTCCTCTTTGTTTCCAACTTTTGCAGTCCAATCACCAATAAGCATTAATGCACCTTGATTGAATACTTGATCAATTTCATGCTGAAGAAGTATGTGTAATACTTAAATGTCCTCATCACTAGATTTAGTGGTTGGTACATAAATTTGAATAATATACTAGGGCAGCAATTATGTGTGTATAAGAAAGATCTTTATATCAAAGAGTAATTGTATATTTTGAAAATGTCCCAACCAAGACCAAATCAAGTCCATATGTCCAATATTAGCCCACAAGTCTGATACTAGTCCATAAATCACTCTTCAGGCCCATGCAGCACATGCAATGATGCCGAAGATAGGAAATCACAGGCCAGTTGATGAAAAAATCTTGTAGATCCAGTGGTGGTGGAAGCACCTCAGAGCTGGCACGATGCTCCTTCAACTCTCTGAGCGTGTCTTCTCAGCAGAGAGAGAGTGTGTCCTGCCTCCAGGCAGGAAAGGAAGTTCCCAGAATACTCATAAGAAGTCATGCCCACCAAGAGTCATCATCAGGCTGATTGACTGGTTAAACTCCACCCCTTCCTTCTTAATAACCTCAAGATGACACGAGATTATGTAGCTACCACAATGACCATGAGTTTCAGGACAGTAGGTTGCTTTGTTTCGTCTTTTAACTATGATAAATAAATAAAACAATGACTATAGTGTTAGTAATTAACAATTGCTAACATTTAGCAAGTGTTTATAATGTACCAGGTGCAAGGCATTTCATATATATATAAAACCTGTCAATAATCCTGAAGGATTGCTAGTACACCCATTTTATGGAGGAGGAAACTGGGATCCCGGGACATTATAGACCACTAAAAGGCAGAGTCAGGCTACTATCTCACACTTATGGGGCTCCAAAAGTCCTTGTTCATAAAAGATATTTCCTTAAGAAACATAATCATAAATATGTGATAAAATAACCCTAACTTAACCACTCTTCTTCCTAAGGTTTACTCTGAACACCTTGGCTAGACTGACACACACAGCAGGTGTATACGGCAATGTGACAATGTGAATATACCAAAAAGCTTTGGCAAGAGTTGAAGAAAGTTGAGTCTTTGGTCTGACTCTGTTTCTAATTCATGACACCCTGGGGTATGTTCTTATATCCCCTGAATCTTTATAAAGGTCCTTCATCATTATAAAATTGCAATAAGGGAATCTTTCAATTTTATCAACATGTAGACTAGCTGGAAAGTATAAAGCACCATGGACGTGCATTTTCAAGCCGCCATAGATGTGATAAGGGGCCTGGGGGCACTGCCAGGTAAGTGTTAGATTGCTAAGCATAGCTCCTCGGGAGACAGATGGGGCTCTCTGCGCCCATGCAGATTTAAACCCAAACAGTCTCATTGCCATCAAGTTGATTCAGACTCATAGTGACCCAATAGGACAAAGCTGCCCCTATGGGTTTCTGAAACTGTAACTTTTTACAGACGTAGAAAGTCTTGTCTGTCTCCTGGGAATGACTGGTGGTTTTAAACCACCAACCTTGCCTACAGCAGCCAGCATAACCACGATGCCACCAGGATTCCCACACAGACATCCAGCCTTGGAAACTCCACGTAGGGTCATTATAAACAAAATCTACTCGAAGGCAGCAATGGGTATGAATGTGCTAGTCCCTGAGTGATGCAAATGGGGAAGTGCTCCTCTACTAACCAAATGGTGGGAGGTTTGAGATCACCCGGCGGTGCCTTGGAAGAAAGGTTTGAAATCCATTCTGAAAAACCAGCCTTTGGAAACCTTACGAAGCCCAGTTCTACTGTGACATGCATGGGGTCGCCGGGAGTTGAAATCAACTCATTGGCAGCTAGTTTTGTATATGAGATGCTCTTAGACGTTAACAATCTGCTTTGCACAGCCTCAGCCACTCAAGTGGAGGTCAATGTTTTCTCTTCATCGCCCCTTTCCTCCGACCAGCTGCCATCGATAGTAGATGTTGCCACAAGACACATTCTCCAAATGCTCAAAACTGCGCGGAAGCAAAATGAGCATCAATTGGGTGTAAGCCTAGCCCTGAGGCAATGACAGAAAAGGACTCAGTGAGTCTTGAAGTGCACTGTGTCATTAACAAGAGATAAAAGGGGATGAATGTGCTGCGCCTTCTTTACTGCTTGTTGTTGGAAGTGGCCCCTGGTGAATACGGGAACACTAAATGCTGCTGCCTTCAGATTGCAAATACTGTAGATATCTATACGGTGTATAAAATTGCCTAAATTTCTCAGAATTCCTTTTTGCCTCCAAATTCTACATTATGTTCTCTTTCTTCATAACAAGCTGTAACGTTAGGACTCTTGCTAGGTTTTGTGGCTCTGTATTATTTGAAGCTGCACTTAAAATGTGGTTTCAAATTCCCCAGACGCCCCCCAGTCCAATATAATTAGAATTTCCAAAGATTTAATTGGTTTGAATCAGGGGCCTGTGTGATAAAATCTGATAAAATGCAGGGATTTTCTCCCCAGATATAAGAGAATAGAGTTGCTAGGGGTTGAAATCATGAGGTTTGGGGTTTTGTTTTGGTCACATGGACCAGCATGTGAGCAAACATTCACACACACCCAAGCACTCACAGTTGCTTACACAGGAGGTTGTAAATTCTTTGAAAACCATCCACAGGCACCTAAGAATTACAGTCTGCAAGAGAAGAACTCCCAGAGCTAATATATGATTGGACAGGTTTGTACATGATACTACCCTGCGTCGTAAAGGGGGAGAAGTGGGCACTGAACTCCAGGCCTCCTACCACTCACTAAGTCATGCCCACAGGGGGTGCTGCATGCCAATTTGCACACAGTCCCCAAACTGACCCAGCTCTGTGCTGGAGCCAGACCACACCAGCTCTCAAGCTAAGACCATTTGGTGAGTCCCTCTCTGGCATAGCGGGATACCTTTCGGGCTGCTAATCAGTTTGAGTCCCTGGCAACCCCAGGATAGGAAAGGAGAGCATCTGTTCTGTAAGGATTGACAGCCTCAGAAACCCGAAAGGTAGTTCTTTTCCCGCTTTTAGAGTTACTGCGAATCATATTAGACTCCATGGCAATGGGGTTTTATTTGAGGGTTGGGTCACAAAGGGGTCCTAGTAGGGCAGGGGTATAAGCATCAGGCTGCGAACTGACAAGTCAGTGGTTCAAACCAACCAGCTACTCCATGGGAGAAAACCGAGGCTGTCTTCTCTCATGGAAGTGTACAGTCTCTTTAAAAGGGGGTGAAGGGAGACGCCGGACAGAGCAAGATATGACAAAACAATAATTTATAAATTATCAAGGGCTCTTGAGGGAGGGGGGTAAGGGAGGGAGGGGAAAAAGAGGACTTGATACAAAGGGCTTAAGTGGAGAGCAAATGCTTTGAAAATGATGTGGGCAAAGAATGTGCAGATGTGCTTTATACAATTGATGTATGTATGGATTGTGATAAGAGTTGTATGAGTCCCTAATAATATGTTAAAAAGAAAAAAGAAATGTACAGTCTCGGAAACCCTGAGGAGCAGTTCTATTCTGCCTGCATTGGAAATCAACTCAGTGGCAACGGGTTGGTTTGGGTTGTCCTATTCTATATTGTTAGCTCCCGTTGTTAATTTGAATAACAACAGTTTACACTACAGAAAACATTAGAACCTACAACAGCAATAACAACAAGGAAAGGTTTCCACACTACAAACCAGTGTGCTAGTTGGGAAACATTTACCAGCACACGGCTGCATTTAGTCTGATAGAGACTCTGAGAACCCCTAGGCTAACTAATGATAGCTTTTTTTTTTTTTGTAGAAAAATTCTATTACCTTTTAATACCATTTTCTTTTTTTTTTAATTTTAACAATTGATTGGGGCTCATACAATTCCTTTCACAGTCCATATATATACATACATCAATTGTACAAAGCACATCTGTACAGTCTTTGCCCCAATCACCTTCCTCTCCTTTCTTCTTTCACATTCTATTAGGGACCCATACAACTCTTACCACAATCCATACATATACATACATCAATTGTATAAAGCACATCCATACATTCCCTGCCCCAATCATTCTCAAGGCATTTGCTCTCCAATTTTAAATGAAAACTAGAGAACATAATATTTAAGATGACATCCTAATTTCCTGTCAGCCTGTCCTAACTGCTTTGAGGTCAAGAGCACACGTGCCCTGGCTTGTTTGGGGCTCGGATTTAACAGTGAGCAGATGCGACACAAGGTGTGCAGTGAGCGCTGCTAGAAAATGGGGTCCACATGCAATCCCAGATGGGATCGAACGATAGTATCCAGAGCTATACCCTACGGGTGAAGCGTCTGCAGCCTGAGAGCAGTGAACACTGCAATTATCATTCAGACCATGCAAAGCAAATGATGGTCGCATGCACTTTTCAGATAGGGATGTGGAGGAAGAACTGGGGAGGAGGTATAGCCAGAGTTCCAATACACTTTGAGATGCCAAGGGAAAAAGTCCTATTCGCAGCAGCTATAAATTGCTGTGTTATCTGATGTGAGATTTCTCCTGTGGGTTTCTTTAAAAGCTGATTTTTACAACTGAGCTCCCTCTTGAGCTAAGACATTCCCTTAGCAAAGAGAAATGGAAAGGGGGGGAGGAGTTCAGTTCAAAAGATTGATTCCAGTTTTGAATTACAGAGGGCTATTGATTTTTCATTAAGGTTCCCGGGCTGTTCTCAAGAGAGGGGAAAGTAATTCATTGATCAGAGCGGAGGGCCATGTTCATTTATTGGCTTCCTGCCACCTCCCATTATTCCTGGTTCTAAATGTATATTGAAGTCCGTTTATTTTCATCATTGCCTCCTGTCACCAGAAATGTCTCCCTGTAACTATTAGTTTAATCGTCCTTTTCTCACAATGATAATGAGTGATGGTATCCAATATGAGGCTAGGTTCATGAATATTACTCATTATATAACAGACTTCCCCTCCTCCCAAAGACTGGAGTTCAGAGTCTGCAGCACTGTCCTACCTAAAACATATCATTTGAAACCTTTTAAACTATATAGCAACTATAATGTTGATCATTTCACATTTTTATTTAGTTTTTTTTAAATTCTAGAACAATCACAGTTTTTGACCTGTCAATAATGATAACTTTAGATGGCAGAAAACCATCTAACCCAGGTATCATCTGTCAGCACCCAGCAAGTCACTGGAAACCTATCTAGAGAACAATCAAGCACATCCCGAATAAATCAAGTATTCTATTTCGTAGCCTGCTTCCCATGGCAGAAACAAATTTGAATAACCCTCTATGTCTTGACTCACACTTGAACCGTTTGCTTGAAGTTATCAAAACTGGGGAAATGTAACCTACTATACCACCTGAGCTCCTTATTGTATTTCTAGAGCCTTTGAATTCCATTGAGATTTGGGCCAGAAATTGCATTTGTATCCTTGTATGTCTAGGTTAAGAAATCCTAAGAAACCAGCTCAACTTGAGAGAAAGATGAAGTTTTCTGGTCCTGAAAGGATTTACAGCCTTGAAAACCCAAAGGGCAATTCTATTCTGTCTTATAGGTCACTATGAGCTGGAATCAACTCCAATTATTTGCAGTTTGGGTTTTAAGAGTAAGGAACTGGCCAGGGCAGTTTCTAATTAAGAATTCATATGGAGGCCCCTCCTTGGGTGCCCTGGAATTCTGGGGCATTGAATCCTGGCTCTTCAAGGCACATGGCATGCTCGATGCTGCATCAGTGAGATGTGATACAGAAATGCCATTGGATGAACTGGACTCTACTTGTAGCCTGAGGACTTAAGTCAGAAAATACATGGTGTCTGAGGAAGCAGACGACAGCTGTACCAAGACTGTTGAACTGTTAGTAAAAGGACAAACATGGTCTTGCTACATCAATACCCTATATGTGGCATCAATATATGTATTATTCTGGAAAGCATATGACTGAGAAAACTGTAAATTTCCCTTACAGTTAAACCCCCTTGCTGTGTAAATGGTGTCCAGCCACGCCACAAAAGGAATGATTCTGTAAAAGTGAATCATTCAGGTACTGTAATATGGAGTGAGACTTCATTGGCCCAAATACCCCTCTTTCAACGGGGCTGTAAAAAGGTAGTACCAGGAGCTACTCAAAGACAATATTAGCAGAAGATTGTTATGCCTCCTATGCTCTCTCTTTATCCCTAATATTGGGACTGGAGGAAGGGGGTCATTAAACAGAGGACAGTGGAGAGACGAGCATAGAAGACAAAGGAATAAACCTGCTCTGAACGGTTAAAACCTTGTCAGATGACCCCCTTCTCTGATGCACATTGGACCCGATCTGGTTTTTTGTATTTTTGTTCTGCATTTTTGTTTGTTTATTCATATTGGGCTTTATCTCAGATGGGTTATGTCATTGGGGTGACACTTGAATTTGTGTTATATGTTTTTCTGTTTTTCAGTATATGAAACCCAAGATATTATTGATGAACCTATAGGGACAGCAAGTAAAATAAGGGTTGTTGGGCAGGGGTGGGTACATGGTGGGAGGGGGAGGGCATAAAAAGGACCCAATGTAAAGGAGTCCAGGAAGGAACAGAATGTTTGGAACCTGACTGTGGTAGCAATTGTACAATTTTACTTGATGTGATTGAACTATGGAATGATATTAAATATGTATTAACTCCAATTTTTTTTAATTAAGGTTAAAATAAACTAGAAAAAGAAATCCTCAAAAATAGTGTCTTCCCTAGGATAATGTAACGGAGAGGAACTGCTAAAACCCTAACGAAGTCTGAACATGATAGTGGGACTGAATGTTAAAGGAAGCCTGAGAGCAGACTAAAATGCTTGCTAGGTGACCACCTGGATCTACTTGTTGAGTGGAAGTGGGAGAAATGCAGTAATAGAGAGACAGATTGAGTTTGGCCACTAACACCTGTGGACTTGGTTTACAGGAAAAAGAGAAGACAAGAGTGGGTTGGCTGGTCTAAAGTTCATGACCTAGCACGAGGGGGCTAGGCTTGTTGAGTATTGGTGAGAGCCCATGGCCTAAAAGCAAGGTGACCAATGGACACCCTGTGGAGGCTAAGTGAGGCAACCCAGGTTGAGTTGACCAGGACCTGACCAGATGGAAATTTTTGAGCCTGTGAACTGGTGCATATTGTTGCTGACTTTGTGGATGTCCTGTCCTCATTTGACTTTGCTCATGGATGTGGACTTCACAAGGTTCCAATTGGAATGAGGATTCTTCATGTCAAAAAACATAATTGTCTCCTCATAGCAATTGGTTGTTGTTAGTGGGCAGTATAGAAATTGGATGACCCAAATTGGCAGGCTTATGGCACGAAGTAGTTGGTGTACAAACTTTCATAGGTGGGGGAACATATTCACAGGATTAAGGTGTAAGTGTTACTTAATTGCAATTGTGAGGCTAAAGAATTATGTACAGGTGCCAAGTTGGCAAGGGGTGGATTGAGTTCGTTTATTGTGCTTACCTGGCCGATAAACACATGTGGGGTTAATTGAAGGGCGGAGGGATAAATGGCTTGGTGAGCCTCGCCTTTCTAGTTCTTGGTCTCTTGCTTTGTGATGGTTGGACCAGGGTGCAGCTACCTTAGCCAGTTCCCTGCTTCAGTTGGCAAGGCTCACTTCCTGCAAGATATCTCAAGAGGTATTTATCTCCCAAGTAGAAGCCACATGAATCTATCCCAATGCAGCCATGTTGAGACCCCTGCCAGCGCTGAGATGCTTACACGCTCACTGACTCGGCTTTCCTCCTGCAGTTGGCATCATTGCGTATGTTTTGTGAGATGGAGGAGGACTTTGTGGATTGGTGTCAGACATATGGTTTAATGGGTTAATGTTGGACTTGTGGGCTTGGGTATCACTGGGTTGGGATGTTTTCTTGATGTGCACTTAACCTTTATATAAAACTCTCTCTTACACATGAGTTTCTGTGGATTTGTTTCTCTAACATACCCAGACTAACACAAGCATATTTGTAGATGAGGGAATAGTTTATTTCTACCTGCTATACAATATTTGTTTCCATAAAGGAAAAAAATCCATGCGAAAGCAGGATTTTGCTATAGTTGTGTTGTTATGGGGGGAAAAATCTCAAACCCACTGCCATCATGTCATTTCTGAATCATAGCAACCCTAAAGGACAGGGTGTAGCTGTCCCCGGGGGTTTCTGAGACCATAACTCTTTACAGAAGCAGACAGCCTCGTGTTTCTCAAGCAAAGCAGCTGACGCCTTAAAACTGCTGACTTTGTCATTGCGGGCGAGTTCATAACCCAGAGCTCCTTGTTATAATATTGTGGTGGCTAAGCCCTGCTTTCACAGGGATTTCTTTGAATGGGAGAGGCCCGTCACTGGCAAAGGACAAGATGCTTGGTGAAGTAGAAGGGCAGCAACAAAGAGGAAGAGCCTTGATGAGACGCACTGACGTGTGGCAACAGCAACAAGCTCAAGCACAGGGACCACTGTGAGGATGCAGCAAGACACCGTGCTGCTTGATTCTGTTGTACTTAAGGTCTCTGAGTTGAAACTAACTCTCCAGTACCTGTGGTAGTTACACAATTTCATGCCAACTTGAAGATAGAAAAGTGTACGGGTGGAGTCTAGCCTGTCAGTCAGGTCACAGCCTGATGGTGCCTCCCTATGGGTATGGCCTACTCATAAGGTGGTCCTGGGAATCTCCCCCTTCTCTCTAAGCTTTTACCCTCCTGCCAGCCAGCCACACAGCTGAGACCTCCCAGAGTCCTGCGATGCTTCCACCACCACTGGATCCACAAAACTTTTCACCCACCAGCCTGTGATCTTCCTGCGTTTTGTATCATTGCATGTGGCTGTGTGAGTCTGAAGAGGGACTTATGGACTAGTATTGGACTTATGGACTTGAGTTGGACTAGACTAGGATGTTTTCTCAATATATAATTATTCTTTGGTGTGAAGCTCTTTCTTACACATATATGAGGGTCTCTGGATTTGTTTCTCTAGTCAAGCCAGACTAACACAGTGCCTAGCAACAACAACTTATTGTTGCTAGGTGACAGTGTGCCTATTTCAGCTTATAGTGATATCATGTGGCAGAATGGAACTGTACCATACTGTTTTCTGATGGTCTATAGCCTTACTGGTCTTTTTGATATGGAGTGGAGCAACTAGATAGGAGGAACTGTCAACATTTTAATTAGCAGCAGGGTGCTTAACTGGTTGTGCCTCCAGGTTTTATTAGGTATTATTATAATATTCCTCTTTTAAAGTTTTTCCATCAAAGGACTACTGATGTTCTAATATAGAGGCAAGAGAAATTAATAAAATAAATCAATGCATGGGAGTCAGCCAAGCCTAACTTTCCATCCTCAATCTGTGCTCATGGGCAATTTATTTAAGTTCTCTGAATCTCCATTCTATATCTATTATTTGAGTGGGAAATAACTTTTCAAGGTTGCTCTAAAGACAAGAGATAGCGTAAAGTATCATCATTAAGAACTCAAACTCACTTCCATTAAGTCACTTCTGACCCACTGATTCTTTGGAAAAGATAGAATTGCCCGGTAGGTTTTCAAGATTGTAACTTTTTATAGGAATAGAAGGCTTTAACTTTGAACTGCTGCCTTTCAGTTGGTAGCCCAACGTGTAACCACTCTGCCACCTGGGCTCATGTTGAGCTGCTAATCGCAAGTTCATCAGTTTAAAACCATCAGCTGCTCCATAGGAGAAAGATGAGGCTTTCTAGTGCTGTAATCAGTTTCATTCTTAGAAACCCACAGAGGCAGTTCTAGGCTGGCCTAAACCATCACCACGAGTCGGAGTTGACTCAATTGCAGTAAGTTGAGTTTCTATCATCAATAATATCATAGTTTACTATCCTATGTATATCCTATACCTTATTTCATTAAGTCTGTACAACATCCCTTCTGTTCTTTTATGAGTGAATTGTTTTTCTTAATAAAAAAAAAGGTACACTGAAGTCTTAATCCCTGGACCCTGTGAAAGAGATGTGTTTGGAAATACAGTCTTGAAGGGAAGTTACCATGAGGTGATAGCAGAGTAAGACGTGTCCCTCATTGCATCTGTGTGGCCCCTTTTAAAAGAGGAGACAGACAGAGAAAGACAGACAGAGGACAGATGCTTGGGAAATTGCATTTGTAAGTCAAGGAAGGCTTGGAGTTGCCAGAAAGTGGGAAAGGTGGGGAACCGATTCTCCCCTAGAGCATCAGGAGGAACCATGATACCCAATGTCCTAGTCTAAAACGCTCAGCCCTGAACTGTGAACCAACGAATTTCAGTTATGTGACATTATTTATAGGCTTATGATACGGAAGACCTAGAAAACATACATATTTCCCCTCCTTTTAAAATCTAGTAAACTGAGGCATGGAGAGGTTTCACAACTTGACCCAAATCGTGTTTAGTGGGAGATTTAGGGTTACAACCCGGGTAGTCTGAATGTAGTTAGGATTCTCACCCACTCAAAAGGGCACCCCTCCGCAGACACTGCTGGAAACAGTAACTGCCGTTGCTGCTGTTTTTGTGGTGACGGCTCGCATGCATCACGGGTCGTTGTTGTTGGGTGCCATCGAGTCAGCTGATCAAAAACACTGCTTATCAGTTCATATGCTCAAACCACCTGCTTTCTATTTATTTCCAACTCAGGACTATGGCATCATAAATATCTGTGCATTTACAAAAATGACTCCTTAAATGGTTAAAAAGTCTTCCAAATATAAATCCAGAAGGGACGGCACCTTACAGTTCAGGGTAAAATGAAAAATAGAATGGATGATGTAAACTGCAGCAGCACATCAACATAAACCATCAGGGCACTGTGTGTTACTGAGCAAGCTCCACTCTGCACATCCATCTTGATACAAGCAGTACTTTTGACACCAATCACTTCCTGAGATAAAATACAGTTTGTAGTGGAGTAATTTTAACATCGCAGAAAATGGCACCCTCCCACAAAAGGCACATTCATTTTCGTACCCAAAAAAATATGCTTACAATGTTGAGTAATAGAGCCACCAAGCACAAAATAAATGTGGTTCCGTCCTTCCCCCCAAATTGCTATATTTAGCTTCATTTCTAACCGAAGGACTCATTTCTTATTCACAACAGAAAATGACTGTTGAACATCGACCAGTTCAAGCCTTTAGACAACTACATAGTTCCTCTAACAACCCCTAACCCACTTGAGATATAGTCAGATTTCTTGATCTGACTATAACATGACTGTGAGGCTGCTTATTAATGATAAATAAAATATATAAATTATACAACGTATCTCCCTCTCTCCAACTCTTTGTATCTAACAAGTCTCAGTTGCTTAAGAGATACCTTCTTATTTTAAAAAGATTTCTCATGGCCAATGTGTGTAACACATCCTATAATAAACACCAAGCCTAGTATATTTTCATTAACTATGTACAACACTAAGAATCCCATAAACCATACCAAGCCCACAGCCATTGAGTCAGTTCCAGCTCATAGTGACATGGGTCTCTGAGGCTTTTGTTAATCTTCAAGAAAGTAGACAGCCTCATCTTTCTCCTGCGTAGCCACTAGTAGGTTTGAACCTCCAACCTTATGGTTAGCAGTCCCACTTTTACCAGACAGGATCTCCAGGGTTCTAATAGAAACTATATTATCATCCATGTTACAGAAATCCTCTAGCATGAGGATTGGCTGGTTTTCCCATTCCATTGAGTATCAAATGGTCCATTTCAAAATCAGGAATGGGGAATCTCACAACTATCAAGGAAGAGGAGCCAGGAGTACACTGTATTCTTTGTATCTCCAACATCCCTAGGCTGAATCTCCTCATTGAACTTCCTGCTGGGAGACCAAACTGCAACATCAGAGATCTGAGAGATAGAAGAGAAGAGGTGGCAGCAGAGGAAACAGCGCCAAGTGCACAGCACAGAGATAGGCTTCCTGCCCCTGGGAGCAAAAAAGCCAAGTGCCTTCCAGCAAGAGATTTGCTCAGGGAATCAACAGCACTCGGGAAGTTTTGTAGCATCTGCCCCACAAAGTAGAAGTCAAGAGTGCGCACAGTGGAGGGACCCAAACCCAGAGAGGGCCGTTCTTTCAGGCATTACAGAGAAGAGGCAATGAGCAGAGAACTGCTGTTTCTGATCCCGAATAGCAATCTGTTAATGCCCATAATAAGCCCACAATCAAGAGCATTGGCTGAGAGTTCTGTGTATTCGTTGCCGCAGATTATTGAGCCCAGCAGGTAAAGAGAGTGCTGTGGGAGGGATAGTTGATGTCAGAATAGTCGGTGTCAGAAGAACATCAGAGGGGTGGCATCCCTGACTCCGCTTCTTGGGAAACAGCATTGAGCTTGGAGTTGGATTCTCCTTCTTTCTACTCGGCAGGTCAGACTTAGCCCCCAGCACAATTTCTTCGACTTTTACCCTCAAGCAAAAGAAAGGGAGGGGAGCCAGATGAATGGAAACAGAACCCAAAAATGAAAATAATAAGGATGTCAAAACATTGTGAAAAAGGTAACCAACATGGTGGAACAATTTGTATAAACATTGTTAAATAAGAAGCTAATTTCCTGGGTAAGCTTCCACATAAAACATAATTATATATATATGAAGTAAAATGTTTTAAATATATATATATTTATTTATATATATGAAGTAAATTGTTTTAAATGGTTGTCTAGAATACATGAATACAGAATATCAGGAAGAAAAGAGCAAAGAGATGAAGAAGGGAAGGAAGGAAGGAAGGAAGGAAGGAAGGAAGGAAGGAAGGAATAAGATGGATAAGGAAGAAAGGAGAGAGAGAGAGGAGGGAAGGGTGGAAGACCGTGTACAGGGCATTTGGATAATACAGAAATCCAAACTGGATAACTTGTGTCATGGAGTCTTCCACAGCACCACCAGGCTTGACTAGCCCACACCGGGCAGAGGCAGTTTCCTATCAGAGAAAAAGTGACTCATTCGGTGTCAAAAGACTGCCCTCTGACTAGCAGTGGGACCTAAGACATGCCACTTAACCTTGGCCTCAGGTTCATCTTTACAACAAATGCCTTAGATCAGATTATCTTTATATCTCCTTCAGGATCTAATATGGAATGATTCCATTTCTCTTTTCCCATGTAGCAATTGTAATCAAATCAGTGAGCAGAGAAGAGCCTCTGCAAATTACCAAATTAAAGAGGATAAAATGAAATCAAAGACCTAAACTCTGCTTTGAGAACGCATCGCACGTTTTACATGTGACAGGTACCACTAGTGCTAGTATTTGACACAAAGTGTCTGCCGTATTTTAAAATTAAAGAAACAAAACACTGCAGATCTAATTTTCCAAATGTCTAAAGATGAAGCCCTGTATCAAATATGAGGCAGGTGTAAAATTAGAAATATACTTCTTTGTCTCTTTTTCGAAGTAAGTGTCTTGAGTGCAAAATTAAGTCATTTATCCACGCATACACAGAGCCAATATCACGTGATAAAATACAGATGAAATTGAGTGTAAAATATTAAAATGCGGCATAGATTATATATTCCTTATAAACTGCCATGCAAACCACAAAGAGTGAAAACAGAAGGAATAAGTGATCATTAAATAATCTTCGAATTTAAGTTATCTACAAAAGTTTCTAGGCTGGGAAGTCATACAGAATAAACGAGTCCTTTGCAGCACAAAGAACCTCTCAAGAACTCTCTTACAGCATCTTCGCAACTTTGTTGGACAAGCTTGGGATGAAAGAAAACCAAAAGAATAAATTTAACCTCTAGAGCTAGAATGCCATCAATGTTGACTTGCCAATAGTATCTAGAGAGAAGAAAAACCCAACAGCCGTGATTCTAATAATCTGTTCTGAAAAGAACTTCCCAGAAGGGGGACACAATGAAGCCAGAAACCACAGGTTATGACACTCACATGTCCTAGTCCCCCAGTTTCAAACAAACCAGTGACTCGGTGCCCACTCTCGCTCACTGCCCGGGAGTCAATGCTGACTCAGCAATGTGCCACAGGTTTCTGAGACAGTAACTGCTTGCAGGAGTTGAGAGCCCGGTCTTTCTCCCATGGTGCTGCTTGTATTTTTGAACTGCTGACCATAGGGCTTACAGCCCCACTCGTAACCATTATACCACCAGAGCTCCTGGCAATTAAGAATGTTTGGACTAACTAGGCCATAATTGAGGTTAAAGTGTAGGTATCTGCTTTTTCCACTGCCCTAGATCATTCCAGCAGCCCTAGGGGGTGGTTTCATCCACGTTGGGAAACAGTGACCTAAACCAAACCGAACACCACTGCCACTACCATCTATTGCAACTCATGGCAACCCTGCAGAACAGAGGAGAAGTGCTCCCACGCGGCGGGCTCTCAAAGCTGTCAATCTTTATGACAGCGGAGTGCCTAGTTTGCTCACAAAGCATCTGGTAGGGTCGAACCATCTAACTCACGGTTAGCCTCTCCATACTTTAACCACTTGGGCTCCTGGCAAACCTTGAAAGGTAAGAAGAAAGAAACAGTTATGCTTTCTATCATCTGTACTTTTGTAAAATGCTTACTAGTTTTTTTAAAGGTGGAATACGATTTATTCTGAGCAATCTATTCAGTCTCACATTTTGCAATTAAATTGGTATTACCATTGTGTAAATCTGGATCATTTTGGCTGCCATTCACACAAAATTCTCACAGGCAAAAATGAGAAAGAGAATGAAAAATATCAAAATACAAAATTTCTTTTCTGGTTAGCAGAGACTCGGGCTCTAATTCGCTCCGTGCAGCAGTCTCTGATTACACAATTTGAGAAATCGATGTGGGTCTTGTTTATGTTACCAGCCTCCTCCCACAAAGTTTTAATCACAACAAACGGTATTTTTCCCACTTTTTTTTTTTTGCAAACGCTTCGAAGTCCTTTGATTGACAGGTCTCATTGGTTTATTTATTTCCTTCTTAACATTTTTCATTGCTAATCTTGCTATGGCTGACAAAATGACAATATTCTTCAAAAAGAAAAAGAAAAACCTGTAGGTGACACAAAGCTATGATTATAAACCATTCAATAATGAAACTCAAAAAATGGAACCCTTTCATTAGTGATTCACATTTGTCCCTATATGCTTTATCGGGCACACTTGGGTGTTCAAAGAAATTTGCTAACAAAATGTCGGTTACATTTAGACACAGTATGTCAGCCTGTAATTAGGAGGCATAGGACTTTACCAGGCTTAATTGGGAATGCCTGCCTTTCATCTGTTTCCCAGATGAGAGCAAGCACCCTGCATTAAGGGAGAAGTCCAAAATGTCCACTGGCAGGATGCACACAATACCTGTGTGATAGCGATCAATTCATCATCCACCTCTGATCATGATGACTGTGTCAACTGTTTGCTCATTCGCCCTTCGTGCGCAAACCCTGCAGACAGACAGTGAGTCACCAGGCGTGCCACCCAGTGCAGAATAGGAGGGACAAGACAAAACCACCCATCCAAATGAAGAGAGCCACATAAAAATTTCAAATTCTTCCTTGAGATAAAGATGTTTTAGATGAGACAGTGCCAAAATCAATGTTTTAAAACTCTAACAAAGATGCCATAGTAATTTATTATGACAAATGTTATCCTATTGATGAACCTTGATTTAATGTGATTAACCTGTATCACTGTTGCCATCATATGTCAGGGTGTTCTACTTCTAAAAAGTCACAGCCTTTGAAAAGCCTGTGGGACACAATTGGCAAGTGGGTCTCAGCCACTGGAACAAAACTAAAAGGATGCGGAAAAAAACAATTAATTTTGAGAGCGGAAACCCTTTAGCAAGACGCCCAGAGGGTTCTTCATTGGGTGGCTGTTAATTGCAAGATTGGTGGTTCAAACCCACCTGTAGTTTCATGGGAGAAAGATGAAGACACCTGCAGCTGCCACGTTTTACAGGCTCAGAAGCCCTGGGGGCAGTTCTGGTCTGTCTGTAGGGTCATACATCACAATTGTCTCGGTAGCTGTAACACTTATGTAATAGACTGGCCACGCTGTTCGAAATATAAATGTGTGTTAGTGGACGTTACCACTCAGTTGGAGAGGGAGGAGGTCATTGCTTTACATAGGTCCTGTCCACCATACCTCTGCTGTACCTGAGCGACACTGTTCCCTTTATAAAGGAAGAAACGTACCATCCAGGAAACTTTAATGAGCTCTGTTCTATCAAGTCTAAGAGGCCACGGGCTATTATCATCATATGAACATATGTGTATGTATACATGGAAAATTTAACTGGTAAGTGTACAGTAGTTATTTTCATGATGGAAAATAAAGAATTCTCAGGACTTGAAGAAAAAAGAAAAACTTTGCAAGTGATCTATGAACTTGATTTTAACCATGGAATACAGCCTTTGTTTGTTCCTAGCTAATATCAACTAACAACTAGCAAAGGCAAGAGTCCGTTGCTCTTCTGTGACAAAGCTAGAAGTGACAAATCCAAACCAGAAGTGCCAAATCCAAACTCTTAGAGCAGTGGGAAAGAGCCCAAGGACCATGGATCACCTACTGACTGGCTGCTATGTTCACTAGGCTTTAAGAAGTTCAGCTCAAAAAAGAAAAAAAGCACAGCTCACTTTCACATCTTTCATATTTAGGTCCTTTCGTCAAAGAGATGTTATTTATTTCTCAAGGAAAAGATGCAATTCACTTCCTTCCTGTGGTGTTATTTTATTGTTTAAAATTATGAGAATCATCATTTGCATCAAGACCTCTGCCATACTTTCAGATCATAACACATTTTCTGCTCATTCAACAAAACCACACACACACAAATAATCTCCTCTCAATGATCATGGCTACAATCTATTTCCTAATGTGCTTCTCGCATACATATCCCAGCCATTCCCTGATGGATGAAGGATAAACCACAGAGAGAAAGTCTGCATTTTCACACTAACCAAGTTTTCACAATCGCCATTTCTTACTCTCTGTGTTGCCCTAAGGAAATTCTGTCAGGATTGTCTCTTCCCCACAGCCCCTCAAATCTGGCTTTCCCCAAAGCTGAGTTATCACTAAAATGCAGAACAACCTATCTTGAGAATCAGCTGACCACCTAGAGACACATTTTATGTCTAACCCTGCATCTCATTTCCCTTTTCTTGCTCCACATCCCCTAATGAGTTTTTACTAAAATCTGCTAAAATGTGGTCTCTTAAAGAAAAGCTACTCAGAGGAAAGAACTAGGAGGCAAAAGGCATTTAGCAATCTAAATACAGGCATGTACATATGTAAATATATTTATATATGACGATGGGGAAATAGATTTATGTGATATATTTATAGGTTTAATATTAAGGAAGCAGATGGACATTGGGCCTCTACTCAAGTACTCCCTCAACACAAGAACACTTTGTTGTAATAATCTGGCATTCTGAGATACTCACCTTCCAGACACAATCACTGGAGACAAATGAGTGCATAAGCAAATGTGGTGAAGAAAGCTGATGGTGCCCGGCTATCAAAAAATATAGCATCTGGGGTCTTAAAGGCTTGAAGATAAACAAACGGCCATCTAGCTGAGAAGCAACAAAGCCCACAAGGAAGAAGCATACCAGCCTTTGTGATCATGAGGTTACGACGGGATCAGGTATCAAAGACCCAGAACAAAAAAAAATCATGTCAATGTGAATGGGGAGGGGGGGCAATGCAAAGTGGAGGCCCAAAGCCAATCATTAGGCAATTGGACATCCCCTTACAAAAGGGTCCAGGGGAGAAGATAGGCCGGTCAGGGTGCAGTATAGCACTGATGAAGCATACACCTTTCCTCTTGTTCTTTAATGCTTCCTCACCCCAACTATCATGACCCTAATTCTACCTTATAAATCTGGCTAGATCAGAGCATGTACATGGGTATAGATAAGAACTGGAAACACGGGAAATACAGGACAGATAAACTCCTCAGGACCAATATTGCGAGTAGCCATACCAGGAGGGGAAGGGGAAGGTGGGAGAAGAAAGTGGAACTGATCACAATGACCTAACTATAACCCCCTCCCAGAGGGATGGACAGCAGATAAGGTGGTAAAGGGAGGCATTGGGCAGTGCAAGATATAGAAAAATAATAATAATTTATAAATTAGCAAGGGTTCATGAGGGAGGTAGGGAAGGGGGGAGAGAGGAAGGGAGGGGAGGAAGGGGAAAATGAGGAGCTGATACTAAGGGCTCAAGTAGAAAGCAAATGTTTTGAGAATGATGATGGCAACAAATGTACAAATGTGCTTGACACAATGATGTAAGTATGGATTGTGATAAGTATTTTATGAGCCCCCAATAAAATGATTTCAAAGAAAAGCTACTCACATATAATTCTGAAGCTTTTGCATCTTTCTGAGATTAGTGTTCCTATTGCAATACTTAAAAAAATAAAAACCTCTTAAGCTTGGATTTGTTTTTTAGTTGACAGTACATTCAACTTGATGCAACGAACACACATTGATTAATAGCATGCATAGGCTTTGGGATTGAGAACCCTACAGTCCAAGTTGAACTCAGTCTTTCACTAACTGTGTGACTTTGGATAATTTAATTCCTTTAAGTCTTAGCTTTATCTATCATACTATGGGGATAATAAAACTCTTATTATGAAGATTCAATGAAACAATATTTTTTAAGTGTTTAAGCATTTTGCTCTTGGACCTTTAGAATGTAGCTCTCTTGCTCCCTTTTACATTTGCACTGGGTGTTTGGAAATAAGTAACTCAGTAAATAGAGACAATATAGATAAGTTGTTGCTGTTAGCTGCCTTGGAAAGAGTCTCCAGTTCATGGCAATTCCCTGCCCAAGGAGATACACGGCTCGGTCCTGCATAATCCATATGCTAGGCTGTGGGTTAATCCATAGGGGTTTTCGTTCGCTAATTTCCAGAAAGAAATCACCAGGCCTCTCTTTGTAATCTGTCTTAGTCTGGAAACAACTGAAACTGATTCCACATCAAAGCAACGTATAACCCTCCACAGGCAGATGTGTGGGGGCTCCTTAGCAGGCCCAGCAATGGAGGCCCCTCTCCTGCATTGTATGGACAATCCTCCAGCCAAGTCAGCAGCAGGTCTTCCCATTTCGCAGCTTGCTAGTGTCTTTGGGCTTCAAAAGCAAACCACCACACTAACTGCCTACCCCACTAAAGCCTAATTGTTTGTCTAAATGTCAGCATAGCAAAATACAATGCTGGGCTAGAGGCCAAGATGTTTGATGAGCCTTCTCTGCTGGTAAGGCCAGCACATAAGAATAGACATTGTGGTGTAAAAAAATGTCTGGGCAAGGAAATTTCCCTTTCCCCTCAGCTATGACCCCAGATGGCAGCACATAGAAGAAAGTCTCGCCCACCAAACTAAGCTACCGCCTCAGGAGGACTGGCACCAGGCAGGCCTCCTTTGTTTGAGTTCTGGGTCCACACAGTTTAAAGCGATAAATTGCACATGGAAGAGTTTTCCATCTCCACTAGACAGTCAAGGGGTAATCCTCATTACGCAGTTGTTCCTGTGGTTTGCTGTCTGTTGTCAGTGAGTAATTAATTATAAAGGTGTTCACTCTTGCCAAGATGCTGTGCATAGCACATGCGTTCACCTTGATGAGGCTCAATGGACGAAACGCTCATGAAGTAGCTGAAATTCTCATCCCAGTATTCCAGTGGGTACTTGGGAGACAGAGCTTACCTTTAAGGCAACCTGTATATGCAACATGCATGGAAAATCTACCACTGAAGCGCCAATACCCCATGTATAGAGATTTGTTGTTGTTGTTAGTTTCCTTTGAGTCTGTGTGTTTCCTTCGTTCCTCTTTCACTTGTCCACTTTCTCTCTTCTGTTGGCTTCTTCACCATCGAGCTCCAAAGCTTGCCCTCTCGAGTGAAACTTGATGGAAGACTATGGTGACAGTAAGGAAGGGAAGACTCATTGTTTAAAGGACGACCCATTTACCCCATTCCTCCCCTCCCTCTGCTAGGCGTTCTTAATACTATGCTTAATTCATTCCAATGATTCTCAGAGAGATAATTTCTGGTCTATATGCCAAAGAACTGGTCCATATACCAAGGAAAGAAACTATGAACCCCAGATGTTGCATGTGCATCTATCTGTCAACTGGCTTAAACCTTTGGTTCAGATACCTTTTAGCAACCAAATCTTCTCAAAATAGAAAAACCAAAGGGGACAAGAACTTCTGAGCTACCAACTGAGGTTCAGTCATATTGTGATTACACTAAGTGTTAAAATCCATATATGCAGATTCAAGAAATGATACCTCAATGCTTCTGTAGATCTTTTACATCAAGATACGGTATGGTCAAAATTTTAACGTCGCTTTAGATGAGGGAGGACTATCAGAAAGAATAGGTGGCCTGTTAGTCGTAAGCAACAATGTGTGATTGCGAAGCAATTTCCAATTTGACATACTAAACATGTGCATCTATGCACAGGCATCTAAACGTGTTAGGATAGAATAAAATTTTTCAAAACAAACATAGTGTTCAGAATGTTCATGAATCTAAAATTGGCTGCAACAATGGGCCAAACCATAGCAACTATTGTGAGGATGGCATTTAGTTCTGTTGTCACTATGAGTCAGAACCAACGCCACTACATCTCCCAACAGCAACAATACTGCAAAAAAGTATTTCTGTCTAATTGTAAAAAATAATATAATTCCAAATATTAATATGAGCTCATTTTATTAAGGTATGAAAACATCCAGCTATGCATTGCAAAATTGCCAACTCTACATATAATTCCATATTTCTCCAAACTACCCAAAAGTGAAAACTCAATTGTTCTCAAAAATGGAACTATTACTAACTGATCGACATAATCTATTTATACAAAAAGTTATGGTAAAGGGAAGAAAACCACATTTTCCCCCTCCAGTTCATTAGGGCAAAAACGATGCAGGAAATTGTCTTAATCTTCTCTTTACTTTGAGTTCCAGAAGCGCAGTGAGCATGTGAAAATAACCTAACAGAAAACTTCATTCAATATGGTTCCAGAGAAGAATGGCAGAAATTTTTTAAGAGTAAGTATTCTTAATGATTAAATTTAAAGTTATTAAAATGATTACTAAATTGCTTCATGAAAGCATGCAAAGTTATCCATTTAAAATTTCATTGTAAGACAATTATTTTATAAATTTGTTGTCACAGTTTTGTCCATGAGGGTACTTTCAATGACAATAATAAAAATAATGCATAAGGGTAGATAGATTAGAGTCTCAATTTAACACTTATGTTACTGTCTTCAATATTTTGCCTGTGTAGTGTGTAAACATTTGGTGTATATTTTGAGCTCTATCTGGTGTCTTGGGCAGACCTCTAACAATTATACAAGTCTTATCTGCCCAAGAGAGAAAATACAAGTCTTGGAGAAAGTACAGGCAGAGTGCTGCTTAAAGCAAGGATGATGAGACTTCCTTTCATATGCTTTAAACTGCTGTCCAGAGACACCAGCCCTGGAAAAGGGCACTATGCTTGGTAAAGCAGAGGGTTAGTTAAAAAATGAAAGACGCCTAAGAGATAGATGGCACAGTGACTGGAACAACGGGCTCCAGCATTGTCGGCATTGCGCTGCTGCTGCAGGACTGGGAGCGCTTTGTCTTATTAGACTGAAAGCCACTGTGGGTAGAAGCCAGTCCCACAGGGCCTACAACAGCAAGAATAATCAACACCAGAATGCTATTTTAAATTTCAGTTCCAAGTTTCTACCAATAAAAAGGGGTAGATCTTTGACTGGTGTGAAGGTTCAAGAAGAAAATATATCATGGCATTGAGAATGAAAATGCTGGAAACAAAGAGGAAGAATTGGCAATAGAAAAATGCGGCCCTGGAGATAGAAATGATCCTGGCGATTGGTGACAGAATTTTGTAAGACCAAGAGCCTTTTCATTGCATCTTTTCTCAACAACACAAACATAAAATATGTACATGTGGAGACCCAAACCCATTTGTTGACAATTGAACATCCCCTTACAGAAGGGTCACAAGGAAGAGTTGAGCCAGTCAGGGTGCAATATAGCTCCAATGAAACATACAACTTTCCTCTAGTCCTTTAATGTTTCTCCCCCCCACTATCATGATCCCAGTTCTACTTTACAAATCCAACCAGACCAGAGCATGTACACTGGTACAGATAATAGCCCACAACACAGGGAATCCAGGACAGATAAACCCCTGAGGACCAATAATGAGAGTAGCGAGACCAGGAGGGGAAGGGGAAGGGGGGGGGAGAAAAGGAGAACGGATCGCAAGGATCTACATATAAAAACATATAACCCCCTCCCAGGGGACAGACAGCAGAATAGTGAGTGAAGGGCAACAGCAGTTGGTGTAAGACATGAAAAAAATTTATAAATTATCAAGGGTTTGTAAGGAAAGCAGGGTTGGTTAGAGGTTAAATGACCTGATACCAAGGGCTCAAGAAGAAAGAAAATATTTTTAAACTGATGATGGACACATATGTACAAATGTGTTTGACAAAATGGGTGGATGTATGGATTGTGGTAAGAACTGTAAGAGCCCCAATAAAATTATTTAAATATATATATATTTATGGACCTCACAAATGGTATACACTGGATTAAATTAACTACATCTGTGGGAAGAGAAAATGGAGAAACACAATATATTCAGCCAAAACAGGCTTGGACAAACTCCAAAACAGACCATCAATTGCTCCTCTGCTGCACAAAGTTAACACAAACCTCTGAGAGTCAACTTATGACCTAAGGACACCTCATCAAAGTTTAGAGATCATATCAAGAATAGGTTTGATACGTTGACACTAACAACTAAAGACTAGCCACCTGTGGATTGACATAAAAATGTCATACATTAAAAAAATGAAAGGTCATAGAAAAGACAGGAAACAAAGAAAAGACCAAAATGGATGTCAGAAGAAATTCAGAAAAGAAAATTTCCAAGGGAACTCTAGAAGATAAAGTATCATGATGAAATGTGAAAAGACCTAGAGTTAGAAAACCAAAACAGAAGAACATGCTCAGATCTTCTCAAACAGGAAGATGAAGAAACAATGCAAATTTTGAGTTCAAATATTGAAGGTTTCTATGGACAAAATATAGAATGCAGCGGGAAGCATCATAAGAAGATGGAAAGAATATAAAGAGTCGCTAGACCAAAAGTATTGGTTGACGATGAACCAATTCAACAGGCAGCATATGATCAAGAGCCCATGCTACTGACTGTAGAAGCTCAACCTGCACTGGGGACATTAGCAAAAGATAAAGCTCCAGGAATTGATAGAATTCCAATTGAAGTGTTCCACAAACTGATATACTGGAGATGCTCGCTGGTCTACACTACGAAATTTGGAAGTCAAATTCTTGACCAATCAAATGTAAGAAATCCATATTTGTGCCCATTCCAAAGAAAGGTGACCCAACAGGATATGGAAAGTAGTAAACAATATCACTAATATCATATATTAGTAAAATTTTACTGAAGATAATCCAGAAATGGTTGCAGCAATACATTGACAGGGAAATTCCAGGAAGTTGAGCCAGATTCAGAAGATGTACAAGAGCTATCATTACTAATGGCTGAAAGTGGAGAATATCAGAAAGATGTTTACATGTGTTTTATTGACTACACAAAAGTATCTGACTGCCAGGAAGGTATGGGAGAGAAAGGGAGAACCGATCATCGTGATCTATATATCACTCCCTCCCAGTGGGACAGACAACAGAAAAGGAGGTGAGGGGAGACATTGGTCAGTGTAAGACAAGAAGAAAAAAATAATTTATAAATAATCAAGGAGTCATGGGAGGGAGGGGGGAAATGAGAAGCTAATACCAAGGGCTCAAGTAGAAATAGTGCTTTGGAAATGATGATGGCAACAAATGTATAAATGTACTTGACACAATGAAAGGATGTATGGATTATGTTAACAGTTGTATGAGCCCTCAATAAAATGATTTTTAAGTATTTTCCTGACTACATCATAGCAAACGGTGGGGTCCCCTTGCAAAGAACGTTACTTGTAGAGCATTTAATTGTACTTCTGGGGACCTGTACAGAGACCATGAGGCAGTGGGGACCTGTACAGAGACCATGAGGCAGTAGCTTGACTAGAGCAGGGAGTACTGCTTGCTTTAAAAACATCAGGGTTCTAGGCCCTTCCAGCATGCAAGACGTTCATAGAATGGCAGTGAATGTTAACATTTAATCACGACCGCTTTCCTTTCTTTTTTCTATCTAAACTGTTTTTTAGAACTGCTTTCTCTCATGTGAGTATCTGGACAGGATACCTGCACATACAGATACTCACACACTGATTTGCTCTCTCTTCAGGACCCAATCACATGTTGTCACTTATTCTGACTGTATTGTTAAATGTGTTTCAATGTATTTGGACACACGTGTTTTCTGTGCATGGACAGGTATAACTAATGGTAGTAAACCAAGGAGCATTCCAAAAGGACATGGAGAAATCCAACTGTCTTATTAACTGTTCGTTCCATTTTCCCACACAATTTTTGGAAACCCTTATATACTAAGATAAAATTTGACTGCTAATAAAAAAGAAACATATGTACCTGTTCAGGCTTAACTGGTAATTCTATTTAGAAAGGGTTAAGTATAATGAGCCAATGTCACTCAGAAGAGACCAAACCTGAGGATCACCTGTATGCAGAGCAGGAAACACAGGGAATCCAGGACCGACAAATCCCTCAGGACCAATAATGAGTAGCGATACTAGGAGGGGAAGGGGAAGGTTGGGGAGAAAGGGGGAACTGATCACAAGGATCTATATATAACCCCCTCCCTGGGGCATAGACAACAGAGAAGTGGGTGAAGGGAGACATCAGACAGTGTAAGACACGGAAAAATAGTAAGAATTTATAAATTATCAAAGGTTCATGAGGGAGGGGAGAGCGGGGAGGGAGGGGAAAATGAGGAGGGGAAAATGAGGGAGGGGAAAATGATACAAAGGGCTCAAATAGAAAGCAAATGTTTTGAGAATGATGATGGCAAAGATATACAAATGTGCTTGACACAATGGAGCGTGTATGGATAGTAAAGAGAGTTGTATGAGCCCCAGGAAAACGATTTTTTAAAAGAAAGAAACCATTACCAAACCTGATGTCATTAAAATTTGCATCTATGTTGTCTTGTAGGAGTTTTAAATATTAAACACTTACTTTTATTGCTTTCATCAATACTTTTGTATGTAGTATAAAGATGCAGGTTTGTTCTTTAAAAAAAAAAAAAGAAAGAAAAAGAAATTTGGACTTCAGTTTCTAACTAACCAGGAAAAAGAGCAGAGAGTGGAAATATGCTGTGTTTTGAAAGAACAGCCCCAAAGAAACGCAGACTGTTTTGCCAAGGTCATTACTGGTGACGAGACATGGTGCTCTTCTTACGACCGACCCTGAAAGCAAACATCAATCAAGCCACTGGGAGACGCCATCAGCACCTTGCCCAAAATAAGTTTGTCAAGTGAAAGCCAAGATCAAGAGGATGATGCTCATTTTGTTTTTGTTTTGTTTTTTATGTGAGGGGGATAGTGCATTTGGAGTCTATTGCACCAGGTCAGACTGTTCATCAACCTTTCTATTTCAAGGTTCTGAAAAGATTGTGCAACAGCATGCAACAAAGAAGGCCTGATTTGTGTCAGACATGAGGACTGCTTTTGCCAACACGACGATGCACCTGCTCACACAGGCATCTCAGTGCTCCAGTCTGGGGCGGACAACAAGATGCTTCTCTTGCCCCCACACACCTGACTCACCTGGCCTCACTTCCAGTGACTTCTTTTTGTTTCTGTGAATGCAGAGGGACATAAAAGGATAGTGATTTGATGACGTAGAAGAGGTGAAGAAAAAAACGAGAGATGTGATGATTTTGAAAAATATTTCCAAGAATGGAATCGCAGATTTGACAAATGGATGCAGTGTAATGGAGAGTACTTTAAAGGTGGTAAAGTTGTATTGTAAAAATAAATTTAAATATATAGCTTTGAATAAAATCCATTTTATTTGGGGTTTTTTTTCGGTAGTCCCTGGTATGTGACTTAGAAAATGTATTAGTGACCAACACATGCCCTATTGCAAACACCATCAATTTCTGTCATCAGAAAGGATGGCAACAGAAGTGGTTTTTTCTCAAGTTTCTTTTTTAAGAGTCTGCTTGGGAAGCTAATTCACCAGCTTTAAGATATATCTAGTTCACTGAGGGAGAGGATGGGCTGAGGGCAAGTCCCTACCGATATAAACTATGACTCTAAAATGGACTAAACTGTTTCTAATAAGACCTTCTATTAATAACCTCCTGGATTTGATGGATCACATCTGTGGGACAAATAAAAAGATGTTCTTGTGAATCAAGGGTGGTGGCCCTCCCTTCCCCAGAATCAAAAAGGAGGGACCAGTGCTAGCTCACTTGCCTGTCTCCCAGCACAGTTACAAGTGGAAAAGGAGCCCCCAGGGCATCCAAAACAATTAAAGCTAGGTCTGTTCTCACAGGAGGTACGGTCTGCATGGGAAAGCCTGTGGGCATGGCAAATCCCTGGCATCCGCCAAGTGCTGGCACAAGGACTGAGCTTTGACATTGCCTGTTAGAGGACACAATGGCAAAAGCCGAGTGGAGAAAATGCGAGCCCTGCTCTCTTTCTTCGCTCTTGTCTAGCCTCCAGGCTCCACTCCACACCACATCCCTCCCTTCCAGAAGATGAACAGGACGAAGCGAGCGATGAGAAGCCCACCATGGAGCCTGCCCAGGAAGATGAGCAGGAAGGGTACATCGTTTCTTTGAGCTCATCTCACATGCAGCCAGCTGAATATAAATTTCCCTCTCTCTCATCAAGCTCTCACTGTTTGGCCTCCTCTGACTGATATTGGCTCATCATACTTAATCTAGGGTGAAATTTCCTCGTCTGAGCTAAATTACTTGCAGCCATCAAGGGAAGCGATATTTATTTTTCGTGGGGCTAATGACCTGTCCCCCAGACCCACCCACTGATGGTTATTTACTGGGGCCCAGATGCTTGAGCTCAAAATGAGTGCTAATGTCAGCAGGTGCCATCCCTCATTCAGCTCAGTGATTGAATTGGAGCGATCCCATTGACATTGACTCTGTGACTTTTAAGGCCATTACCCACAGCCAGAGATGAACCTCTCATCATGGCGATGACAGTGACAGCTGATTAGTGACACATTACAAGCAGGAAAGTACAGAAGCTTTATTGGGCAGGGCAAGACCAGTGGTGAGGGTGAGAGGCGGGGGGAGACAGAAAAGGAGGAGGTGGAAAAGAGAAAGGTGGAGGGGAGAGAAGAAAGAGAGTGGAGGGAAAACATTTCTCCTTTTCTCAGCCTGTTGGACTAGTTCATAAGCATGGCCCCACTGCCGATTTACATGTTGCATCTAGTGATTTACTCTCCTTAAACACACTGCACAGTGATTCATATATAGAAAGACACATGCATAACTTTGAAATTTGGACTATAAAAAGGTCTAAAAGACTTTTTAAAATAATAATCCATAGACTGTTCAGCAACGAATCTTTCAATTATCAACACATTTTGTGATCTGAAAACACATCTAATCAAAAAAATATTTTATTTCAAATTTGTTCATTTGAAAAATATTTTCATAGCTGATTACCTAAGTTTAGAGTATTATGTAAGTTAGTGCTTAAAGGAAAAAAGGTGTGAAGTTATAAACACCGGTCATCTCATCATGTCATGTGGTCCTGCCCCAACAGCTCCATCCAAAGTCACTTTGGATCGAAGATAAATCCTTTCTGTAAGCTTTCAGTATTATTTTATTAACAGTGCCTTTATGAATCCAATCTATTTATCCTTGGAGGCTAAGACCTTAAATATAAACTTATATAAAAATACACAGGTCGTATTAAGACAGCAAAAACAGAAGTCGTGAGTGCAATCCGTGGTACTTTGAATACTTCAGAGTCAAGGAATATTTATATTTCCTTAAACTGGAGTTCATTGTAAAAGCCATTCCATTTGGCTTCCATTGAAGCCTTTTTAGATTTTTAACCTTAGAAAACAAGAGATTCATTTCCTGAATGCTCTTTAAGTGGAGAGTGTTTCTTCTTTCTTTCTGTTGAGGACAGTGTGGATTGATACAGGAGTCCAGGGTAGTTCATATCCAGTGTCAAAATCAGACTGAGAATTCTACACAACTTTAAATGTTGAGAGCTTCAAACTAGCCTTGATGTTTTGAATCCTCCATGCACATTATCAAGTAGTATGAAGTACAAAAAGCCCCCTATTCTGAGTTTTCCACATGGCATGTTGCTCACAGAAGTCCTACCGCAGCAATGGCGCCTTTGGGTGGCATAAACAGTGAAAGCACTCAGCTGCGAACCAAAAGGCTGGACATTTGAGTGCACACAAAATCCTTGCGAGAAAGGATTGGCAATCTATTTCTGAAGCATCAACCACTGAAAGTGTTACGGAGCACCATTCAACTCTGACGCACCATGAGAGAAGCAGGCCAACCTGCAGTGTTTCATCCGCAATGAGTCCACAGCCTCCTGTGAAAGGCACTAGCACCCACTGACCAGGGCAATGCCCTTAGGCCCTGGAAACAAAAACAAGGGGGGAAATAGTAAGATCCTTCCGGTGGCCAAATGGTTAAGCATTGGTGCTGTTAACTACATGGATCCACACGGTCAGCAGTTTGAAACCACCAGCAGTTCTTCGGGGACAAAATGAGGCTTTCTACTCCCATAAACAGTCAACGTCTTTGAAATGCACAGAGGCAATTCTACTCTGTCCTCTAGGGTCCTAGTGATGATTCAGAATCAACTCAAAGGCTGTAAATTTGGAGTTTATTGGTTCTTGCCTCTTAAACTTCACTTTCAATCCTCGTTCCCGCCACATCAGTTTCCCTCCTTAATTTCACCTCACACTTCATAGAAGTTCCTGCCAGGTGAGTGGGTATCACTCCCAATCAAAGAACCAAATCACTGCAGAGTCAGCTAGCACCGATGGTGACCAATGTGTGTCAAAGCAGATCAGTGCTTCAGAGGGTTTTCCAGGGCTGTCGCTGGCTTTTCATTTGTTTTTGCTGTTGTTTACGTCGATTAAGACACTTTTTTTCGAAGGAGCCTCTGGATGACTTGAACATCTAATTATTCAGCTGGGCCCAGGTGAACCACACAGGGACACCCAACACAACTGGGAGCTAACACGCCAAAGTCAGTACTCCTTTCTACAGACTACCTTTTTTTTATGTTTGGAACCAATTCTCAGATTTACAGAAATGTAAAACTAGCGGTCACTTCATGTTCAGGGACAAAAGGTTGATAGATTGAAATCAAACGACGTAAACCTAGTCACAGAAATCAGCAAATGCTACAAACCAAAATTGAGGTTCGGTGTGTGTATGTCTGTGTTCTCCTGGAAAGCAAGTCATTTAATGCATATCAGCACGCCACTCTGCATACCGCTGCCGTCTGTTGTTTGGAAAGACACGTGAATGCTTGACTGGGGAGGCTATGGAAAGCTGACTCTACTCATGCTGCGTGCTTTTGTATCTTGGGTTTTGTTGATAAATCTTCATTGAGAGTTTCCATGACAGATGTGCCTATTTCAGATTGATGGCTGAAGGAGGAAGAAGCATACTTCATGATTAAATGCTACTATGTAAGCTTCCTAGTAGAATCAATAAATACTTAATAATCATTGTCTTAGTATGATAAAACAGAATTTGTTGGCAGCAGTTTTTAGTTGTTCTCTCAAATTTGAAAGAGGCCTTTCTTATTGAAATGGGAATGTACAATGTATTTGAAGAAAACACAGCCTCAACTATCCCTAGACAATAAAGGAGACAAGTCAGTTTGTTGATTTTTTTTTTTTTTGGAAAGTGCATGAAGTAATAATTTTAAAGTAAAATGCAGAAAACTTTTTCATTCAAACAGGAGCTATATGACCTTCCCATTGTTGAAGGAACTGACAATTTCTCTCTCCCCACACTCAATGCTCTGTCTCTATCTCAGCTGCATGCATTGGTTGTCCATCCCCCAACTCCGGTCACACACCCAGCTGCCTACTAACCATGTTCATCTGCTTGACCCAAAATCACCTCCTATTCCCCACATCCCAATCGTAACTCACAGTCATCGGTGTCACCAGAAACCTAAACCCCTCCCCTGGTCCTTATCTCAGGGAATCATCCACCCAGATGAGCCTCTTGAAAGCACAGCCCACTACAGCAGTCATGTCTAATTGTAATGGCTAGGGACTATGTCAATTAGACAATCCTGAGTAAGGGTAGAGGCAGAACCCAATCTATCGATTGAGTCACAACATGATGACACCTCCTTGATGCCATAAACCTTTTTGTATAAGAGAGAGAGAGAGAGAGAGACTTGCACATATTCAAATTCTCTTTGGTCTTTTGCCTTCTGCTAGCATGGGCACTTCTGTGTAGTTCCTTGATCTCCTATTGTGTCACGTGCTGATCCCGGAAGCCATCAGCAGACTACCAGTAGTGGATTCATTTGGCTGACTTTGAACCTCTGCATCGCCAGCCTGTGCCCCTGCTGTCTCTATTTCATTATCCTGCCTCCTGTTCATCAACTTCCATGAGTCAGAAGAAGCCTGACTTGAACTGGGCAAGCCATTTCTTGATATAAATTAATTTCTATAAACAACACATACAAGCACATCTGGTTTTGTTTCTCTAGAGAAGCCAACCTAACACACTAATGTTTTCTCCCTCCATTCCTGCACCTAATAAAAAAATCGAATCCTGCAGATGATACCTTATCAAAATCCATTTAATCCATCCTATTCTCAGTTTATATAAACTGTGGTCAAGTGAAATTCCTTAAAATGGCTCTTCTGCCAAAGTCTCTGTAACTCCCTCCAAAAGATTGGGTGGCTGTATGCAAATGGGGGGAGTATAACAATATGAGAAGGGCTAGTCCATTTTTGTTAGTCCCACCCTGGACATGAGGAGAGTGAGCCATCTTTGAAGCAGCAGTGCAGTTGAGAGGAACCCTGAGGATCTTGGAAGAGTACATTCAAGACCTCTGTCTGAAGTGGTGGAGGCTGCCAAGACCAGATGTATCACAGACTGTGGCACAGAGACTCAAAGGGGCAGCACTGAGGGTCTTCTCCTTATCTGGACAAAGACTATCGAAATGTGGGACAGGGTGGCAGGTGGGCTGCCTTCCTGACCCAACGTGACAAAGGCTAGGTGACCACGTGGCTGAGAAACTAAGTGGAGAGAGATTCATTAGCCAAGGCTGAGAAGCTGAGGACTGGAGAGAGACTTTGACGCTAGCTGAGGGGATCAATTTCCTGTTTGCTAACCTTGACTTGTGAAAAACTATATGCTTCCCTAATAAACCTTTGTAATTGTGAGTATTGGTTTTGAGTTTCTGTGACCATTGCAGTGAATTAGCAAACCCTGCATAGATGGAGAGTAGCACGGGAGGAACAGATGGCGTCAGAAGAGGTAAAGAGGAAGGGACCACGGAAATTTGTCTGACTCCTGTCTCAAGACAATAGGCACCCAAAGGAGGTTTCCCTCCCCACGTATTCTTACTGGTTTTACATTATGTTACCACAGCATTGCCTTCACATTCCTCCACATGAAACGGATTTCTCTCATGGGACTCAGCAATCCAGTCTAACCTACTTATAACTGATTCGTGGTTTCGGTGCCACTCCATCCTCCTTGAATTTGACTGCAGGTGCAGCTATCTCCTCTCACCTTGACTACTCTTGCCTGTGCATCCACAGCAACCTACCCTTTCCTGCACATTTCTCTTGGGAAAAAAAGGGGGTGGGGACTACTGCTTTGTCAACAAAGCAAACACTGAAAGGTCATTTCAGAGGAATAACTATTTTGTGTATCTTGTATTATGAATTGAAGTGTGCCCCACACCATCAACCCCTTAACATACAGATGTAATCTCTTTTAGAAGTAGAGTTTTATTTATTATCTTAATGAGACTATATCAGTAAAAGCTTGAATTATGAAGCTAGAGAAAGCACTTCAAACTGATTTGTCCATGAGCAAACAGGTCTCTCTTGGAAGAAGTACAGCCAAAATGCTCCTGAGAGGCAAGGATGGCAAGACATCATGTCATGTACTTTGAACATGTTACCAGAAGAGGTTAAAAAAACACGCAAAATTCATTACCAGAGAGTTGATTTCAACTCATAGCAATCCCATAGGACAGAACACAATTGTCCCTGAGGGATTCTAAGACTGTAATTCTTTACAGGAATAGAAAGCCTCATTTTTCTCCCACAGAGCAGCTGGTGGTTTCAAACTGCTAACCTTACAGTTAGCATCCTAGTGTGTAACTACTGTGTTACCAGGACTCCCAGTCAGGAAAGACTCGTCTTTGGAAAAGGACATCATGGTTGGCAAAGTAAAGGGGAAACAAAAAAGAGAGGATCTTGACATGATGGATTGAACTTGTGGGTCCCTGATGAGCATGAACATAGCAACAATGGTAAGGGTGGCACAGCACTGGGCAGGGTTTCGTTGCAATGTGCATGGGGTCGCTGTGAGTTGGAATGGATTCAACAGCACTTAACAACAACAACAACATATTAGTATAGGGTATGACCAAAACAAAGTAAGCTTTTGAGTTATAAGAAGGAGCAAAGAGCTAAAAGTTGGTTCTTTGAAAGGATAAACAGAATTGACAGACTGCTGGCAAACCTAATCAAAGAAAGGAGGGAACAAATTTCAATAGCAAGAATAAGGGATGAAAGAGGGGTCATTACAACAGACCCTAATGAAATCAAAAGGATAGTGACACAATGTTACAAAGGACTGTAATCCAATGAATTCAACAATTTGGAAGACATGGACAAATTCTTGGAAAAACAATCCCTCCCTAGACTATCCTTGATGGACGTCAAGAATCTCAACAGACCCATAGCAATAGAAGAAATAGACAAGGTTATCAAGAGATTACCACAAAAGAAGCCCCTGGACCAGATGGCTTCACTGGAGAATTCTACCAAGCATTTAGAGAACTAACACCAATCCTACACAAACTCTTCTAGAACATAGAAAAAGACAGGAAACTCCTGAACTCCTTCCATGAAGCTAGTATAACTCTCATACCTAAACCAGGCAAGGAATCCACAAGAATTGAGAACTACAGACCAATATCCCTAATGAACATCAATGCAAAAATCCTTAACAAAATACTAGCCAACAGAATACAAAAGTGTATAAAACAAATAATTCGCCATGACCAAGTGGGATTCATACCCGGGATGCAGGGATGGTTCAACATATGAAAGACCATTAGTATTATTTGTCACATTGATGTGAAAACTGTAAGAACCACGCGTTAACATCGATAGATGCAGAAAAAGCATTCAACAACATCCAACACCAATTCCTCTTTAAGACACTTGAGAAGATAGGAATGGAAGGAAAATTCCTCAAGACATTCTAATCTCAATCTCTTCACCTGAAAATAGGATTAATCATAGTCTATGGTTGATAGAGTTGTTGTAAACACTAACAGAGAGAAGGTACACAAAGTGATTGTGACATCATCTGACACATAGTAGTATTTCATTAATAACAATTTTAGTAATAATAATTAACACTTTAAATAATAAATATATAAGTAATTAGTATTATTACTTAGATTTTTAAAATTAATTAAGAAAGTGTCGGGGAGGGAGGGGGAAAAAATAGAGGACCTGATGCAAAGGGCTTAAGTGGAGAGCAAATGCTTTGAGAATGATTGGAGCAGGGAATGTGCGGATGTGCTTTATACAATTGATGTATGTATATGTATGGATTGTGATAAGAGTTGTATGAGCCCCTAATAAAATGTAAAAAAAAGAAAAGAAGAGAAAAAAAGAAAATGATTAGGGCAAAGAATGTACAGATGTGCTTTATACAATTGATGTATGTATATGTATGGATTGTGATAGAGTTGTATGAGCCCCTAATAAAATGTTTTTTTAAAAAAAGTGTCAGAATCACATCCACATAATATTTTTCTTCATATACCAACAGAAGCATTAGCTGCATATTTAAGATCTATCACGTGGTTACTAGACTGGTGAGTTTTTGTAGGTCACTAAGTAAACTAACCATTTCCTCAAGTGAGTTTGGAACTAATTAAGAAATATATGCAAAACCGAGACAGATGGAGATCACATGTCAATTGCATTACTGGTAAAAGTTAGCTGGGAGAACAGGGGTGAGATCTGCAGCCTCAGAGGCTGGCTGCCTCTCTTCTGAATGAGACTCCCCACCTACGCACAAGCAGCTGAACAAGTCCCGTGTAGACCTTGTGCTGCCAAATTCACCATGAAACAGGAGAGCTGGCCAGGGTGCAGCAGACCCTGGGCCTGGGAAGGACTAAACCACATGAGTAGGCTTCTCCCAACTCTCCAGTGAGGCCAGTCAGGGTTTGGTCCTTCCCCAGGAATGAAATAAGGCTGGCAGAGTTGCTCTAATTAAGCTTTTTCTGAGGACATGGAGTAAGTGTTCACAACTAACGTGACCTCAGTGCCTGTGTCTCTAGCATGCTTAAATCAACCTCAGATCAGAACATGCATTTCCTCAGTCCACAAAATCCATGGACAAGTTCAAGGATTGGAATGCTCAGCTGGAACCATAAAGCTCTTGGGAAAAGCATAGGAGCAAAACAATGGGACCAATTTTATTTTTAATGATTGATTGGCAAAACAACTACAAGTAAGAGAGCAACAGAAGATATAATAGATAGCTGAACCCTCATAAAACTAAATATTTAAGCTTATCAAAACTGTTTCAGCATATGGTCGCCAACTAAAAAGTGGGGTGGGGGAGAAGAAATGGGTAGCGGGGGCACAGGGCACTAACCCACCCAAGGGGAGGGTATTGTTTATATCTCCACAGGGAGAGAGGGACCAGACTTCCACCTGGTGCTCCAAGATGTGAATGCAACATACCAGCATGAAGCAGGGAACCACTAGAAAGGTCTGAGGGGCTAGCCCCAATCCCAACTATATGGACAGCTGTCCCTATCCCCAGAAGAATTTACTTCAGAGGATAACTCTGAAGCTGCAGCTCAGGGACAGGGACATGTCTGATCAGAGCACATGGGAGTAAATGAAAGGGGAGGAAGAGAGAGTGGAGCACATCCTTACCCACCAAGCCTTGAGGACGATATCCCTGCTCACAGCAGTCAAAGCAGAGAGAAGGCTGTATGGCCAGCCCCACTATGAGACATGACATCCCTCACTGACCTGTAGCCCTACAGGGGAAAACACTGGAGACAGTGTGAGAATTGCGTCCAATCTGACCCCACCACATCCAGGCAAAATGCTAAGGGTGTGCAACAGAACAGCAAAAGGAGCAGAGCAAGGAAGTCCTGAGAGAGTACCAAAAATGGATTTGGGGGCCAGGACATGGTACTCCATCAGAATTGACCAGAAAACACTCCTAAAAGTCAACAAACAGACCTTGAACATTTATAGTCTTTTTGGGGGAGGTGGGGGTCATTGGTTCTTTGTTGTTGTTTCTTGCTCTTTTTTTCTCTGTCTCATTTCTGTGCATATTATTATCTCTGCAGGTCTATCTAAGATAGGCTGGATAAACAGTCTGGAAGATAAAACAATAGGACCGAAGGTTCCCAGGGGACATGGGAGAGGGGCACGTGGGAGAAAGGAAGTGGTACTAACAAACGGAGGAACAAGAGAATAACAAATGATCCAAAATCAGTGGTGAGGAGGGTGTAAGAGGCATGGTAGGGCTTGATCAAAGGCAATGTAACTGAGAGGAATTCCTGAAACCCAAATGAAGGCTCAGCATGATAGTGGGACAAGAGGAAGGTAAAAGGAAATAGAGGAAAGAACTAGGAGGCAAAGGGCATTGCTAGAGGTCTAATTACAGGCATGTACATATATAAATATATTTATATATGATGATGATGTGGAAATAGATCAATGTGCATATATTTATAGGTTTTGTATTAACGGTCATAGATGGACATTGGGCCTCTACTCAAACACTCCCTCAATGCAAGAACACTTTGTTCTATTAAAATGGCATTCCATGATGCTCACCTTCCCAACATGATCACTGAAGACAAAGCAGATGCATAAGCAAATGTGGTAAAGAAAGTTGATTGTGCCTGAGTATCAAAAGATATAGCATCTGGGGTCTTAAAGGTTTGAAGGTAAATAAGTGGCCATCTAACTCAGAAGCAACAAAGCCCACATGGAACAAGTACACCTGCCTGCGTGATCACAAGGTGTTGAAGGAATCAGGTATCAGTCATCAAAGAACAAAAAATCATATCATTGAGAATGAGGGGCAGTGTGGAGTGGGGACCCAAAGCACATCTGTAGACAACTGGACATCCCCTTACAGAAGGGTCATGGGGAGGAGATGAGTCAGTCCAGGTGTAATGTAGCAATGATGAAACATACAACTTTCCTCTTGTTCTTAAATGCTTCTTCCCCCACACTATCATGTTCCCTATTCTACCTTACAAATCCAGCTAGACCAGAGGATGTACACTGGTACAGATAAGAGCTGGAAACACAGGGAACCCAAGACAGATAAATCCCTCAAGACCAATAATGAGAGTAGCAATAACAGGAGGATAAGGGTAAGGTAGGGTAGATAGGGGAAACTGATCACATGGATCTACATATAATCCTCTCTCTGGGGGATGAACAACAGAAAAATGGGTGAAGGGAGACGTCAGATGGGTGTAAGACATTACAAAATAATAATTTATAAATTATCAAGGGTTCATGAGGGAGAGGGGAGCTGGGAGAGAGGGGGAAAATGAGGAGCTGATACCAAGGACTCAAGTAGAAATTAAATGTTTTGAGAATGATGATGGCAACAAATGTACAAATGTGCTTGACACGATGGATGGATGTATGGATTGTAATAAGAGTTGTACGAGCCCCGAATAAAATGATTTTTTTTAAAAGATTGTGTCAGAGGATATAAGGAGAACCTGTGGACTGGGAGAAAGTCTTTGGGTATGATATATTCAACAAAGATCTAATATCTAAAACATCTGGAAAACATTAACAACTCAACACAATAATATAATCAATCCAATTGAAAAATGAGCAAAGGACATGAATAGATACTTCAGCCAAGAGGGCATTGAATTAGCAATCATATAAAAATGACCTGGCACTGTAGTAGAAGATAAAGGACTGAAAAATAAGCTCCTGTCTGGGATTAACTTTATAAATTCAATTCTATGGTATGTCCACCTGGCTGTAAGGAGTTTAGTCCGTCTTGTAGGAGGTTTGAAAGCATCTACCTATGGTTGGGTGACTCCAATGATTGTTCAGAACAACCCCATTTGGTTTTCTTAGCTGCAGTCATTGCAGAAGCAGATCACTGGCTCTTTGTCTCCTAGAACCCCTGGGGGTTCCAACTTCCAGCCTTTGATTAGCAGCTGAGTCGCACACTGGGCTCCTGCATCTAAATATTAGCACCAAGCTATCACACAGACTAGGATGTATTGTTGCTGTCAACATGAATGGCAGATATTTCCTTTAGCCTGTGAAAGTCATTTATACCTTCAGCTAACCTTTTACTCAATGCTTAGTATGGCCGGTGTGTTAGACAGGGTTCTCTAGAGAATCAAAACCAGAATGCTAATAAATTTATATATATTTATGCAGATAGAGATATATAACATAAGAAATAAACAGTTAATTAAATTATAAAGCAGTACAACTCCCATGAGACAGCTGTGAGACACTGGCAGTCTTTCAAGTCTTGTGGGCCGCCAGGTGGTCCTCTGTAGAGCAATTCAGGCTACCCCCGAACAGGCAGCAAGCAGCAAGGCAGGTCACCAACAGTCAGCCAGATGACAGGTATGACAGTCCCCAGCTCAAGAGATGTAAATTCCAATGGTGTGGTGAAACAGGTCTTGAAGGAACCTCAAATTACAGCAACACAGTCCATGTGTTAGGTGTCCCATAGGTAGCGTAGCTTGCAAATTGAGGCACAGAACAAGCAAGGCAGCCGCATACTGGTCTGATGATCAAAGAGCAAGAGACAAGAAAGGTGAGGCTCCCTGAGCCATTTATCTCTCTGACCTTCAGTTAATCCCACAGGTGTTTATCGGCCAGGTTGGCACAATAAAATAACTATCTTGCCCCCAGGAAGATGTGGTAGATAGTAATGGCTTTTATAAACTTACACCAGCACTATTTCTGTCCACTTGAGTATACACGAGAGAAAGTGATTACGTAAAACCCATTTCTTTACAAAGTTCTTAAAGCTAACTCTTTTATAAAACCCAAACCAAATGACATTGAGTTAACCCTGACTCAAATTACCCTCTGTAGTGTTTGTTAGACTGTGAATCTTTACAGGGGCAGACAGCTTCCTCTCTCTGGTGAGGCGTTATCAGCCAAATGCCTAACCCAGAGTCACCAGGGCTCCTTAGCCTCTTTAGATAGGCTTCCCAAATATCTTATCCTGAGGTGATAATATATTTTTCCTATATCTTTTGTAAACAGTCCTTGTGTGTGCATATGATATGTAGGTAGTATATATAATGTTTATACTTGTATATATGTATGGACTTATATATATTAGTATGGTATATATAAGTATATATATGTAAGTATATGTGTGGTAGCTTCACAATGTTCTGCCAACTTGATAAAGGAATGAGAGGTCTGAGGGCTCAGCCCCAATCCCAACTACTAAGTGGATACCTGTCCCTCCCCACAGAAGAATTTATTTCAAAGGATGGCATTGAATCTGAAGCTCCAGGAGAGGGACATACCTGATTGGAGCACACAGGAGCAGATGAAGGGGGAGGAGGAGAGAGTGGAGCACATCCTGATCCACCAGGCCTTGAGGACGATGTTCCCGATTAGAGCAGCCAGTACACAGTGAGGATCACATGGCCGGCCCCACTATGAGACATGACATCCCTCACTGACCCATAGCCCTACAGGGGATAACCGGAGAGACAGTGTGGGAATTGCACCCAATTTGATCCTGCCACACCGAGACAAAACACTAAGTGGGTACAACAGAACAGCAAGGGAACAGAGCGGCGAGGTCCCCAGGAAATGCTGAAGGTGGACTTTGGGGCCAGGGCATGGTGCCCCAACAGACTGGACTGGAAAACACTCCTAAAGGGCAACAAACAATCCTTGAACTAACTGCAAGCTTTTTCCTTTCTTGTGTTCCGTTTTGGTTTTTGTCATTGGAATGTTGTTGCATATTGTTGCTTGGTTGCACTCTGTCTTGTTTTTGTGCATGATATTATCTCCACAGATCTGTCTAAATAAGATAGGCTGGATGAACAATCTGGAGGAGAAAACAATGGGACTGACAGTTCCAGTGGGGACATGGGAGATGGGGAGGTGGGGGGAAAGGTAATGGTGTTAACAAACCCAGGGACAAGGGAAAAACAAGTGATCCAAATCGGTGGTGAGAAGGGTGTGGGAGGCCTGGTTGGACATGATCAAGGGCAATGTAAAAAACAGGGATTGCTGAAACCCTGGTGGGGACTGAGCATGATGGTGGGACAGGAAGAAAGTCAAGGGAAATAGAGGAAAGAGCTGGGAAACAAAGGGCATTTATAGAGGTCTAGACAAAACATGTACATAGGCAAATAAATTTATATATGAGGATGGGGAGATAGACCTATGTGCATACATTTATAGGTGTAGTGTTGAGGTAGCAGAGGGACATTGGGCCTCCACTCAAGTACTCCCTCAATGCAAGAATACTTTCTTATATTAAATTGGTGTTCTGTGATGCTCACCTTCCTAACACAACCTTCCTGACACAACCGCTGAAGACAAAGCGGGTGAATAAGCAAATGTGATGGTGTACGGCTATCAAAAGATATAGCATCTGCGGGTCTTAAAGGCTTGAAGGTAAACAAGCAGGCACCTAGCTCAGAAACAACAAAGCCCACATGGAAGATGCACACCAGCCTCTGTGATCACAAGGTGCTGAGGGGATCAGTTATCAGGCATCAAAGAACAAAAAAATCATATCATTGTGTGCTTACCTCCATGATACGATCACTGAAGACAAATGGGTGCATAAGCAAATGTGGCGAAGAAAGCTGATGGTGCCCAGCTGTCAAAAGATATAGTGTCTGGGGTCTTAAAGGCTTGAAACTAGACAAGCGGCCATCTAGCTCAGAAGCGGCCGAGCCCACATGGAAGAAGCACACCAGCTTCCTGGTGATCTTTGCAGAGCTGTTTCATGAATAGTCTAGAGATACACAGAAATCTTCCATAAGATCTTTGAAACTCTGCTGTTGAAGGTAGAGGCAGAAATGTCAAAGCCTACAGCAGACCCCGATAAGAAGTTACATGCAGTTCACTTTGGGGTGTAGAATGAGCTGAAAGTTATTTCACTGTGCAGAAAACAGACACTCCAATACTTCAATCCTTTGCTTTCGTAGATGTCAACGACAGTGGCAATGGGAATTTCTGACCCTCCAACAGCATCAAGAGGCCAAGCCCTTTGGGATTAAAATGAGAGAGAGCTTGTTTGTATAATGAAATCCATTTAAGTAGTGGGCTAAAATATATACATTATTAAACTCCTGCCCATAATAAAAAATACATGATAGATGAGAAAATTGGGGGAGGGCTTACTGTGTTAGGCTAGGTTCTCTAGAGAAGGGAAACCAGTGATGCGTGTGTGTAAAAAGAGATTTATGTTAAAAAAGTGTTCACAAAGTTATAGAAGTATGTAAGTCGAGTGTGGTTCAAGTCCATGGGTTAGATGTGAGCTGGAGGCTTTTTCTGACTCCTGTAACTGCAGGGGCTTATAAACAGGAAGCAGGAAGCTGAAGAGCAAAGGCTGATTGATGCTGAACTGAATGAATCCAAGGATGGCAGCCTGTTGATGGTTCCTGGGATTGGCAGGCAATAAAACAGAAGGTCCATGAACCAGATGCAGGATCCAGATTCATCAGTAGAAGTGAGCTCGCTTCTGCACAGTGTCAATCTATACCAAATGTAGGCCACATTTTGAATGAAACCTCTTTGAATTGTATTAAGACTATGATCAGATTAAGGAAGTGGTACTCTACCTTATTCTTCCAAAAACTGCTTGGCTGCATCATGGAAGAGCCCACCATGGAGTTGACCACACTATGCTAGATCATATCATAAAAGAATTCTGTCTTCCAAATTTCTTGCCATACACTAACGCGTGCTTTTAGTGATGTATGGTTTGTTGAAATATTTCAATCGATATTCTGTCAGTTCCAGAAGTCTTGGTTTTGCCATTACCGTCAATGCAACCAGGGCTTCTGCCTTCAATAGCACTGGTTTTATAGCAGTGCCTCCTAAATGCTTGAAAGTTGCCTACTGATTTTTGGTTTTGTGACTCCAGCTATCCCTTCCATCTTCTTTGGATGCTTCCTGCATCATTCCATTTTTTGCCCATAGAATCCATCACTATTTTAACTCTAAACTGAATTTTTCCTTCAGTTATTTCAACCAGAGAAATGCAAACCTTGTGTTTCCCTTTGTTTTGCTAACTCCAAGTACCTCCAACTCCATATTTCACTGTAATACTTTGCCTTCTCAAGCAGTACTTTTAATTTTTCCATTCAGCTCTTTTACTTCATCATTTCTTCAGTTAAAGAGTAACTTTCCATCTTTTCTGACATATACTGATTTTTTTTCCTTTCTTGTCTTTATATTGACTATTTGGTTTCTATGAATATAATGTTCTTAATGTCATTCCACAATTCAGGTGGTCCTTTGGTCATTAGTGTTCTATAAGTCAAATACCTCTATGAGATGGTTTCTAAATTCAAGTAGAATATAATGAAGGTTGTATTTTGCTCTTGTGCATTTATTTTAAGTTTCATTGACATAAATGTGCATATGAGTAATTGATGGTCTGGTCCTTGGTCAGCCCCTGGCCCTGTTTGGCTAATGATATTGAACAACTCCATCATCTCTTTCCACAGATATAGTTAATTTAATTACTGTGTATTCCAGCTAGTGAGGTCCATATAGCTAGTTGTTGTTTATGTTGTTGACAAAACGTACTCCTAAAGAATATATCATTAATCTTTAAAAATTGTATCATGTGATCCCCCAGCATCATTTCTATCACCAACACCATTATTTTCCATCAACCAATCCTTCTTCTCTTCTTTTAATTTTATTTTACTGGGGGTTCTTACAACTCTTATCATAATCCATACATATATCCATTGTGTCAAACAAATCTGTACATATGTTGTCATCATCTTTTCCAAAACATTTTCTTTCTGCTTAAGCCCCTGGCATCAGCTCCTAATTTTATCCCCTCCTTCCCCCACCCTCCCCTTGATAATTTATAAATTATTCTTTTTTTTCATGTCTTACACTAACTGCTGTCTCATTTCACATACTTTTCTGATGTCTATCCCCATGGGATGAAGACCATATATCAATTATTGTGATCAGTTCCCTCTTACTCCTGCCTACCTCCTTCTCCTTACCCTCCTAGTATCACTACTCCCATTATTGATCCTGAGGGGTTTACCTGTCCTGAATTCCCAGTGTTGCGAGCTCTTATCTGTACCAGTGTACATGTTCTTGTCTAGCTAGATTTGTAAGATAGAACTGGGGTCATAATAGTGGGGGAGGGAGGATGAATTAAAGAACTAAAGGAAGTTTGTGTGTTTCATTGGTGCTCTAGTGCACCCTGACTGGCTCTTCTCTTCCTTGTGGCCCTTCTGACAGGGGGTGACCAACTGCCTACTGATGGGCTTTGAGTCTCCATTCTGCCCTCACCCTCATTCCCGTTGATATGATTTTTTTTATTTGTTTTGTTTGGGGTCTTTGATGCCCGATACCTATTCCCATCGACACCTCATGATCACATGTACAGGTGTACTTCTTCCATGTGGAATTTGTTGAAGAAAGCTGATGGTGCCTGGCTATCAAAAGATAGAAAGTCTGGGATCTTAATTGCTTGAAGATAAACAAGCAGCCATCTAACTGAGAAGCAAGAAAGCAGCAACCTACCCTTCTTCTTTGTTTCCAACATTTGTATTCCAATCACTAGTCAATGCATTTTTATTGCATATTTGATCAATTTTAGACTAAAGAATTTGGTAGAAATCTCTTTCACACATCCCATGTTCTGATTACTAATGGATGCTTGTAGCTTTCTTCTCACTCTGAGTTGTCCCCTCTGCAAATGAAGGTGTCAGAAGTTCTGTGCCAGCCACATCATTGAAGTCCACTCTGTTTCCAGGAGGCAGTTCTTCTTCAAGTATATTAGTGTCTTCCGACCCGAGATAAGACAATGTTCTGCTGCTATTCATACGATTTTCAGAGGCTAATCTGGAGCCCAGCTGAACCCTGCTCACCAAGCATGGCCCTGGTGGTATTGTAAATCTCCTGGCCTAGACACTAACATCATAGCAACACAGTGCCAGAGACAAGTGGAGGCCTTTCTCTCTAGGATTACGCTTGCTATCATCTAAGGCTCCCAACCGCTAACAAATTTCCAGTGTCCTTGTTCCTCTGCTGCATTACAATTTCATCAGGTCTTTTAAATAATTACTTGTTTTATAGATTCTTGAATCTTCTGCTAAACCTACCTGTCTAAGCCAAATAATGTTTGAAAGCCCCAAAGATCGTAACCCCATAATATATGAATAGTTTAAGTTAAAGGTTAGTTGGGGAACTAAGCTTCAGATGGAATTAAGATGGCTAAATAGCTCATCTGGAGATGGGGAGATTATCCTGACCCCAAGGTAATCAATCACAAAGGCCCTTATAAATTAAAGAAGAGGATAGAAGAGAGAGAGCCAAAGAAATGACAGCCAGAGAAGAAATTGACTGTCAGTCCTGGCTTTGGAGAAGGAGAAAGGGACTATAAGCCAAGGAATGCTGCCATCCTCTAGGAGTTTGGAGGAAGGAGGAGAACCCCCGAAGGAAGACAGTCCTCCTGACCCTTACATTTTAAGCCACAGAGACCCACTTCAGATTTCTGAACTCCAGAACATGAATAAAATAAATTTGTGTTGTCTTAAAATAAACAAAAACCATGTCGCCACGAATTTCTTATCCCAGCTTTTCTTTCGTAGGAAAAGTTATGATCGAACTCTTTAATTGTAGCTCCGAATAAAACACATGGGAAGACTGACATGCTTCCACAGTGATTGCTTTGCTCGGCTTCTCCAACCTCCTTGCATATGGGCTCTTTTTTTCAGCCCCTTCAAAAGAGTCTAAGTTGCTCAACAATGATTATTTTATCCACAGAATAGCCTGTTTCTTCTGAGAACTATATATCCTTGACCAAGCATTCCAGAAACTAGATGAAACTGCCAATCTTCTCCTGACGCTGGCCTATAAAATATTCCACATCCTTCTCCAAGTTAAAAATTCTCCGGCACAATGCCACACACTGCATTGAAAGAATCTGCTTCAAAAGACGTCTTTAGAGTTTATAAAGCAAAGATGTCAATTTAATGCCTAAGGTGCATGAAGAATACGGGCAATGAAAAGGGAAAATGGAGGGAATGATGCATCTTAACTATAGTGTTGGTGAAGAATATCAACAACCTCAAATGCTTGAATAAAATAGTCAGAGAAGAAATGCAACGAGATCACTTCTTAAGTGTGTAAAGTAGGATTTTGGCCACACAACCATCAGAGAAGAGGAATGGCTGGAAAAGGGCATCATATTGGGAATTTAGAAAGAGAACCTGGGCAGCCCTCCACTAGTTCCATTGGCACAAAAGGCACAATGGACTCACATATCCCAAGGATCATGGATATTGCACAGTCTGGCAACAACCCATCCTGTTACACATGAGGTCTCCCTGAGTGAGAGCAGCGGACACCACACTCACACCAGCGCATCGTAGAGGTCTAGAAAACCCTTTCACTGGGAGAAGTTGAGTGGGGTTTTCACAAACTGAGTTACCTTCATTTGTTTTCATGGTACAAACCTGATAGCTGCCTGTTTCATGTCTGCTTTCTCAGCTCAGTTTATGAAACTCAATGTGATTTTAAGGCCGGCCTGGCAAACTTAAGAACGTGAGCAAATGGACTGATGAGAAACACAAGGATGATGAATAACAAAACAAACAGACTTCACAGAATCAGTATAATCCATCTACCCAGAGCGCTCCTCTCTTCAAACACGTCAAAATATTACTTGCACACCACCTGTTCCATGCAACACAAACCGACGCAAGATAAAATGCCCACGGCCATGCATCGGGTGGGGATTCATTTGGGTAGTTGTGCAGTTGACCGTCCCTGGTCCTTTGAGTGCAGCTTGCTGGAAATTTGATCAGTGGTGCAAGTTAAAACAATGGGAAAAGAGAGTGACCTCCTGAGGCATCCATTAGACATAGTGTGCATGTGAGACTGTGCCTTCTAACTGGATAATGCTCTCCTCACCACTCTGACTGGTCAATTTGGATGACATATTTTGGGCATCTTTGCTGATTCCATGACTGCAACTTGCATACCATCCACAAATCCCCATCTGCAGCTACAGATGGTTCACAGCTTCTTTTCCAGTGTTTATCACAGCTCTTTGAGGTGGGGGTGGAGAGGACGAAGGTTTCACAGTCAAGCCGCCCTCGTCAGGTGATGCTGACTCAGTGAGGGAAAGCCATGTCTCAAGAACTATGCTTCAGATGCACACATAGATTACTCAGAGAGAATCACCTTTGGGCTCAATGCAGACCAATGATTTTTCTTTCTTTCTTTTATAAGTTAAATAAAGGGATGCTTTCCTAATAGAATAATTGTATCCTAACACCTTAGAGCTACACTGTTAGATAAGATGGTCACTAGCCCTCTGTGGTTATTTAGATGAATTATCATTAAATAATATTCAAAGTAAATTCTTCTGTCAGTCTATATTCTTCTATGAACATAATAGCTGGTTGAGTGCTAAGTATTCCCTAGTTTGATGCTCGCAATACCTCTATGACAAATGCATTATTCTTATGATATGCTCATGCACATTTTATTTTTGAGAAAATTAAAGTTTAGAAGGATTAGTTAATTTATCCAAAATAATTCCCTAAAGTCAAGACCTGAACTAGTTCAACTAGTCCAAAGTACTTACAAAATATTTAGTCCAAAATACTTACTTATCTTGCCCTTATTCACTACGCAAAATCAAGGTTGCATCCTTTCACCATACTCTTCAATCCATATGCTGAACCAATAATCCAAGTAGCTGGATAATATAAAGAAGAATGCAGCATCAAGATTGGAAGAAGATTCACCGACAACCTGTGATTTGCAGGTGACACAACCTTGCTTGCTGACGGTGAAGATGATGCAAAGCACTGACTGCGAGGATCAAAACCACAGCCTTAGGTGTTGATTATCACTCACGATAAAACAAAAGCTTCCAGACCTAACAAACAGGCGGCTTCATGGCAATCAAGGAAAAAGATGAGATTGACAAATGTTTCGTTTTACGTGTCAAAATCAATGCTCATTAAAAACAGCAGCCAAGAAATCAAACAACTTATTGCATCGGGGAAATCTGCTGCAAAAGACTTCATTAAAGGGTTAAAAAAAATAAGATGTCTTTTGAGGATCAAGGTAGACTCAAGACGTATTATTTTCAATTGCCTCAAATGCATACAAAATTGAACAATGAAGCAGAAAGGCAGAAGTATTAATACACTTGAGCTATAGCATTAGTGAAGATTATGTAAAATAACATTGTTTGAGAGGAGAATGAGCAGACCCATCTTGGAAGACATACAACCAGAAAGTACTCCGAAAGCAAGAATCGCAAGACTTGGCCCCATTACTGTGGCTATTTTATGAAGTGGGATCAGTCCCTGTGGAAGGCTATAACGTTAGATAAAGTAGAGGGCAGTGAGTGAGAAGAGGGAAGCCCTCGGTGAGATACATTGACCTAGTGGCTGCGGCAATAGGCTCAAACACAGCAATAATTGTGAGGAGGGCAGGCTTCATTCTATTGTACATGTCTTTGCTATCGTTGGAACCAACTCAGCAAAACTTAATGCCAAGTGTCATACAGTTACATCTGAACTTATAACAAGATTCCTTTCGGATTTTCTTTTTTGGGGGAGAGGTTCTTTTAGTTTTTATTATTCTTGTCATTTATTATCAGGCTTTTCTAAATTATCTGATCTTTATTTGTGTTTTGAAGTTGGTGTGTTTTGAGACACACACACTGTCTTAGACTGGCTCTCCAGAGAGACAAACCCAGTGAAGCTTATATGTGTGTATGCTGAGGGATTTATATTATGGAACTGGCTCACAGTTACATATTTGGGCAAGTTCCAAGTCTTTGAGCCAATGACAGGCCGGAGCCGCAGGTCAACCCTTTCATAGGGGTCACCCAATTCATAACAGTACTAAAATGACAGCGATGAAGTAGCAATGAAAATAAGTTTACGGTTGGGGGTCACCACAACATGAAGAACTGTATTAAAGGGTTGTGGCATGAGGAAGGGTGAGAACCACTGGACTAGGGCTTCTCCTGACTTGCGTAGCTGCGAAGCCGATAATGCAGGATCAGAAGGTCACACAACAAGCTGCAGAGGACCGTAAGTCCAAGATCAATCCCAATGCAAGTTTCGGTTTCCATGATCAGCAGGCCCCTGGCTCCATTCCAAAGAATTTGAAGTCAATGAACCAAATGCAAGCTCTATCCCCATCAAAAGAAAGCAAGCTTTTCTAGAGTGTATATTGGAAACAGCCCACACCCTTGAGGAGATCCCATTGTGGGAGAGCATTAGGTCTTCACTGTCAGACCACTGACAACCCAGGCCCAGCCACGTTCACACAACATTGTAACTATCACACACACATACGAATACATAAGAAATACACAAATTGTAAAACATTTACTCTGATGATAAAGACGAGTTGGATAATTCGTCAATTGTGGCAGTAACTCCATTTATGAAATGCTCTGGATTATCCCTGAGGATGGGGATGACATTTTAAGTTAAAATATTAGTGATAGCTGTCTGCAGGATCTCCTCTTTTTGTAAAAGCCATTTGAAGGCAATACTTCTCTGCTTCCCAAGTCTACCTAGCAACTTTAGCAAAGTGGTCAGCATTTGGGTCCATGTTTTCCAGTAATTGAAGAATCTGATTTAATTTAGCAAATTCCATCTGTGTGACAGCTATATATTTAAATTTCTTTACAAAATAACCTTATCACCTTCAAAGAATTCTCCCTTACACTTAATACATTTGTCAAATCTGTGATTCCATTTTTTGAAACCTTTTTCAGACTTATCTGTTTGGATGGCTGACAGCATCTCCCTCATTTTATTTCTTCACCTCTTTTTAAAAATTTAATCATTTTATTTGGGGCTCATACAACTCTTATCCCAATCCATCCATCCATCCATCCATTGTGTCAAGCACATTGGTACATTTGGTGCCCTCATCATTCTCAAAACATTTGCTTTCTGCTTGAGCCCTTGGTCTCAGATCCTCATTTTTTCTTCACCTCTTTTACATGATCCAATCAGTGTCCTTTCATGTCCCTCTTCATTCACTAAAATGAAAAGAAGTCACACAGGAGCGAGGTCAGGTGAGTAAGGTAAATGGAGCAAGGGAGGCATAATGTCTTTTGCCAAAACTGGCTCACTATGGGAACAGGTGCATTGTCATGGTGGCAAAAACAGTCCCTGTCTGCCACAAATCAGGCCTTTTTTTGGTTTCACACTGTTACGCAATCTTTTCAGAACCTCTAAACAGAAAGCTTGATTAACAGTCTGACCTGGTGGATGAACTCCGAAAGCACTGTGAGTTGACATTTTCATCTGTTGGGAAAGTTGACGGACATCCAGAACGAGGTTTGTCATCAATCAGCATTTCATCTTTTTTGAAATGAGTAATGCACTCATACACATGATTTTTTTCCCCACAGCTCTGTCCTTAAGAAACTGTGTTCAACATCACAACAGTTTCTGCAGCTTTTTCCCATGGAGGAAACAAAATTTCATAGCTGCACGCTGGTCTCTTAAATTGGCCATCACAAAATCACAAGGTTTGAGTGAAATTGTTTTTACAAAAAAATTTGCTGTGACCAGAGAGAAACTTCCTAGGCGATTTCACTGGGTGCACTAACTCAGAGCAAGTTGCTCATGCTCCTCAAGCCAGAAAAATGTGTATTAGGAAAGCTCCGCTCCACCCAGCGCAGTTCCGGTTTCTTGGGGCTGTGTGTGTGTGTGTGTGTGTGTGTGTGTGATGAAAGAGCTTTTTTTAAAATATAATTTTATTCGAGGCTCATACAGCTCTTATGACAATCCAAGCATATTTGAACATATATTGCCATCATTGTTTTCTAAGCATATATTGTCTTGTTGAACCATTGGCATCAGCTCCTATTTTTTACCCTCTCTCCCCCCCTTGATAAATTATAAATTATTATTATTTTCATATCTTACACTGACTGCAATCTCCTTTCCCTCCTCTCCCCACCTTCCTCCATGCTATCCTGGTATTGCCAATCCCATTTCTGTTCCTGAGGGGTTTATCTGACCTGGATTCCCTGTGTCCTGAGCTCTTAACTGTATCTGTGCACATGCTCTGGCCTAGCCCACAGTGAAACGCAGGATTGGATTCATGATAGTGGAGGGTGAGGAAGCCTCAAGGAACCAGAGGAATATTGTGTGTTTCATCAGTGCTATACTTCACCCAGGTTGACTCATCCCTTCCTTGGGACCCTTCTGTGAGGGGATGTCCCATAATCTACAAATGAATTTTGGGTCTCTGTTCTGACCACTCTCATTCTCAACAATATGTTTTTTGTTGCTTGTTTGGGGTCTTCTGATGTCTTTTATCTGATCCCGTCAACACGTCATGGACACACAGGCTGGTGTGCTTCATCCATGTGGGCTTATTGCTTCTCTGCTAAATGTCCACTTGTTTATCTTCAAGCCTTTAAGGCGCCAGACATTATATCTTTTGCTATCCAGGCACCATCAGCTTTCTTCACCACATTTGTTTGTGCACCTATTTTGTCTTCAGCAACCATGCCAGGAGACTGAGCATCATAGAATGCCAGGCTGTTCGAACAAAGTGGTTTTGTGTTGAAGGAGGCCTTGAGCAGAGGCCCAAAGTCCATCCACTTCTTCAATGTATTGTTATATAAGTATATTTGCGTATGCTAATACCTCTATTTTGTGTATTAATATATTTACATAAGTACACACCTATGTTAATCCCTCTGGCCATAGCTTTGCTTTCTAGATCTTTCCTGTTTCCTTGTACCTTCCTCCTTTATGAAATAGCTTTATTTCAAAGAGTAATTGCATAATAAAAAACATCCCAGACCAGTCCAGATTGAGTCCATAAGTCTGATATTAGCCCATAAATCCAATATTAGTCCATAAATCCTTCTTCAAATTCATGCAGTCACCTGCAATGATGCAAAATACAGGAAGATCACAGGCCAGTGGGTGCAAGACTCTGTGGATCCAATGGCAGCATCTCAGTGCTGGTGCAGGTCTTCATGTGACTCTTCTAGCTGAGTGATGCTCTTCAACAAGAAGGTGAAGTTGGGGGCGGGGGGAGGGCGGGTCTCACGGGGCTCAGCAACTCTCCATGTGGGTTGTTAACAGGAAGACTAAGGCACAGAGAGTGGAAGTTTCCAGAATTCTCATGAGAAGACCATGTCCACAAGGAGGCATCATCAGGCAGTGCCCTGATTGATAGGCTAGACTCCACCCCTTCACTCTTAAAACCCTCAAGTTGACAAGAGATTATTTAACTGCTACAAGTAGCTACATCATTTACTGCCTTCTAAACCTAATACTTTTACTTCTTCATTTCAAGCCAAAAAAAGAGATCTATAGTTTTACTCATCCCAAAGAAAGGTGATGCAACAGAATGCTCAAATTATAGAACAATAACATTGATATCACATGCAAGCAAAGTTTTCATGGAATCATCCAACGAAAATTGCAGCAGGACATTGTCAGAGAGCTGTCACAGGTTCAGGCCAGATTCAGAAGAGGATATGGAACAAACAGGGGATAGATATCAATGCTGAGGTCAGATAGATCATGGATGAAAGAGAATACCAGAAAGATGTTTGCTTGGGGTTTATTGACTAGGGCGAAAGCATTTGACTGTCTGGACCATAGCAAACTATTGACAGCCTTGAGAAGAATGGGAACCCCAGAGGACGCCTTGTGCGGACTGGGAACCTGTACGTGGATCAAGAGACAATCGTGGGAACAGAAAAAGGGCAAGCTGCTTGGTTTAAAATCAGGAAAGTTGTACCTCAGAGTTGCATCCTGTCACCATACTTTTTCAATCTCTCTCTAAGCAGGTCATAAAAGAAGCGAGTATGCAGATGGCACAACCTTGCTTGCCAAATGTGAGCAGAAATAGAAGCACTTGCTGGTGAGGAGCAAGGATTGCAGCCTTCAGTATGAACTGCAACTCATTGTAAAGAAAACCAAATCCTCACAGCTGGACCAATAGATAACAAGGTTGGCGTTGTCAAGGGTTTCCTCTTGCTTGCATCCGCAATCAGTGCTCATGACAGCAGCAGTCGAGTCATAAAGCAACACATTGTGTTGGGTAAATCTGCTGCCCAAGACCACTTTAAAGTGTTGAAACGCAAGAATGTTATTTTGGAGACCGTGTTGGGCTGGGTTGACTAGAGAAGCAAATCCAGCGATAGTCATATAGGTGCAAGAAAGAGCTTTATATCAAGAAATAATTGTATATCAGGAAAACATCCCAGACCAGTCAAACGCATGTCCATAAGTCCTAAACTCGCCATAAGTCCCTCTTTAAACTCAACACAGTCACATGCAATCATGAAAAATGCAGGAAGATCACAGGCCAGTGAGTGAAAAGTCTTGTGGATCCAATGGTGGTGGGAGCATAGCAGGTCTCAGAGTGGCTCACCAACAGGACTGCAAAAGCAGAGAGAGGTGGGGGTTCCTAGGACCCTTCTTATGAGAAGGCCACACCCACAAGGTTGTCAGATTGTCACCTGATTGACAGCACAGACTCTACCCTGCACTTCTATATCACAAGTTGACATTAAATTATGTAATGACCACAAAGACTAAGGTATGCCTGACCATAACCATGGTATTTTCAATTGCCTCAGATACATTTGAAAATTGGACATTGAATTAGAAGACTGAAGAAGAATTGATGCGTTTGAATTGTGAGAATGCATTCGAGTATTGAAAGTGCCATAAACTGACAAAAGGACAAACAAGTCCGTCTAGGAAGTAGTATGGCCAGAATACTCCTGAGAAGCAAGGATGGCAAAACTTCGGACATACTTTGGACCAGTCATTGGGATGTAGAGAGGACATGATGCTTGGTAAAATAGAGGAGCAACAAAAAAGAGGAAAACTCTCAACCAGATGGGTGGACACAGTGGTGCCAACAGTGGGCTCAAGCACAAGGACAATGGGGAAGACTGTGCCAGAGCAAGTGGTGTTTTGTCCCCTTGTACACAGGTCTGCTAAGAGTTGGAACCAACTCCGTGGCATCTCGCAGCAACAGTAAAAATACCACAATTCAAACACGTCCATTCTGTCTGCTTCCCTTGAGGGCTGCCTTCATTTTCCATGCACAGGAGGGGCTTGCACTGCCCATACATCTAGGCCTTCTCGAATCCTGACTCCTCGTGCTTCTTCGAATAAGCACGCTTCTCGGGTTATTTGCTGAGCATACAGATTGAATAACTATGGGGAGAAAATAAAACTGGCACACACTTTTCCTGATACTAAACTGCCGCATTCCCTTGTTCTGTACTTACAACTGCCTCTTGTTCAATGCACAGGTCCTGCAGGGAATTCCCATTCTTTTGATATGAATTTGATATGATCCATATAGTCAAATGCCTTCACCTAATCAATAAAATACAAGTAAACGTCTTTCTGGTATTCTCAGCTTTTTCGCCAAGTTCCATCTGATATCAGCAATGACCTCTCAGGCCGTGTTCTTTTCTAAATCCTGCTTGAATTCATGGTAGTTCCCTGTATATGTACTACGACAACCATTTTTAATTCTCTTCAGCAAAACTCTACTTGCATACGATATTTATTATATTACGTGAGAGTTTCTGCATTCTGTTGGGTCACTTTCTTTGGAATAGGCACAAATACAGATCTTTTACCATCAGTTGGGCAGTCAGCTGTCTTCCAAATGTCTTGGCATAGATGAGTGCGTGCTTCCAGTAGTTCATCAGCTTGTGGAAACATTTCAGTTCCTGGAGCTCCGTTTTAGCAAAATGCCTTCAGTGCAGCTCCGACTTCTTCAGTGCCATTGCTTCTTGCTCACATCCTACCTCTTGAAACAGTGCGGGGTCTCTATATTCCTTCCATCATCTTTTGAAACTTCCTGCATCACTCAGTGGTTTGCCAAGCTAAGCCAAAAGCACACTGCCATCGAGTTGATTCCATTTAAAATGACTCTATCGGGCAGGATAGAACGGCACCTGTGGTTTGCAAGGCTATACCTTTTTTTCAATCCTCAAATCTTTATTACTTAGCCCTAGTTTATATAAGGTAGTTCTTTCCTTCCTGGTGCTACACATTTTGTTTTTTGGCTTTTTAAATTTTATTTTAATTGGGAGTTAATACATATATCATATCAACCTACAATTCAGTCGCATCAAGCAGTGCTGTACGATCGCTCCCACAATCAATTTCCAAACATTCTCTTCCTTCCTGGACTCCCTGACACCATCTCACTTTACCCCACCCCCAACACTACTATACCCCCACCCCTGAAACCTTTATTCTATTTGCTGCCCCTATAGGTTCATCAATTCTGGCTTTCAAATTCCAAAACACAGAAAAGCATATCATACAGTTTCAAGAGGGTGAGCCCAATGACAGAACACCTCTGAGAAAAACATTACAAAACAGAAATACAGAAACTGTTGAAGACCAGTTCAGGCCCAGTGTGCGTCGGAGGGGGATCACCTGACCAGGCTTTTACTGTTCCAGTCAGGTTTATCCCTTTGGCCTTCTATTTCATCTCTCCAAGGCACTCGCTCTGTAACCGTTTGCCTCCCATCCCTCGTATGGCTAGGGGACCACCAGGGGCTTGTTTCCTGTGGAGTTTCCACGGCAGACGTTGGGTTCCCACTGCAGTCCTTAGTCGTCTGCAAACAAGGTTTTCACAATTTAGACTCTGACACTAATCCTTTCTTAAATGTCAGATTGCATGATTTACAATCCTTCTGTGACTGATGATGGTGTCCTTCTTCCATGCGGACTTAGTTGACATCTCACTTAAATGGCTGCTTGTTTGGAGAGAAGAACCCAGATACCATTTTACCTGCTAGCTGGGCACCATCTACGTTCTTCACCACATTTTGCCATGAAGCACCATGTTTTCCATGTTCCCTTCCTGAGGGCGAGTATCAAACAGGGCCATGATGTAAGAACTCAGTGTTCTAACGTGGAGCTATGATTTAGTGAGAGGCCAAAACCCATTATTGGATCTATGTTTGTTTGGTTTTTATCTACCGTTGGTTCCCTTTCAGAACTTCCTTTTAAATTTATGGTAGGGAATCATATGGGTCATCCCCCTGTGGCATAAAGATCTTCTGTTAATATTGTCTTTGATTAACCCCAGTACTAGTTACCTAAAGCCAAGATGAGAACACAAAGCCTCATCTTTCTCCCACAAAGGTGCTGGTGGTTTCAAACTGCTGACATTGCAGTTGGCAGTCCAATGTGTAACCAGTACCCACTAGTGACTTGGGCATTTACCCACAAAAATTTTCTTCAGTTCTTTCAGTTCGTGATAAGCTGCACATGCTCTATCTTTTAGCTTTCTGATTCCAGGCCTTTGTACATTGCACTATTATACTTTAGCTTTCCCTGAGATGTCCTTTGACATTTTCTATTCAGCTCTTATAGTTCACTATTTCTTCTATTTTCTATAGCCACTGTATTTTTAAGAGCAAATTGCAGTCTTTACTGGAAGTATATATCTAGAGAAATGTATTAGAAAGTTTAAAGTAAATATTATGAAAAGCCTAGAAACAGATATGTTAGATAAGAAAGACTGAAAATACATTCATCAGTAGTAAAAAATATATAGCAAAAAGGAAAAAATAAGGTAGAAGCTATTAAAATTTATTTTTAAAAGATACAATAGTCAATGTAGCTAAAATGATTATTAAGCTCTCTAATAAACTCAGAAATATCTATATTACTGTATATCAAATAAAAATTCAAGTAAATATTAGAAAGTGCCAAGTTGGCACATGGACAATGATGGTCGTCCAACTTCACAGGTAGGCAGAAGAAATCACTATTAATTTCAGTCAAAGGCTGATTTCTATGAGGCAGAGGTCACATCGGCCTCCATTCACCAATTCTGACACAAGACATCCTTCCCATGACATTCTCTACTTCTCCGCTGGACTTAGTAACTCATTGCATTCATCACACAAAGCTCACAGACCATGCTCAGAGTTATGGGATTTATTTTAGGGGAGTAACAGGTTACAATTCATAGTCAGTTGTACATGGGATACAATTCTTTAACCAAGATAGCTTCCTCTCAGCTGGGTACATGGGCACAAGTCTCTCTGGCCCCTCGTCCATGTGACTCCTTGGTCTCTGCCTTGCTCAAACAAGTGTTACAAATGTTCTTTCAGTTCTCCCAAAAAATGCTCAGAAGTTACCCTGCTTCCCAGCAAGTCTTCTGCCCAAAGGCATTCTTACTTCTGGTTCCTTGGCCAGGAAGCCCACCTACCTCATGCCTACTCCCCTGACTCTGCTGTAACCATTCTCTGCCACCATTTCTTTGTCACCACTTTGCTGACTCTGCTTCTTATTACATCTCACCATCTCTCAGGTCATAGCTCTCTGTCTCTTGGATTTAGAAGATTTAAAAGAGAACACAAGTATTTCAGGTCACACTCCTGGCTTTCCTTTTGATAGCATTGAGCTCCCCCCACCACCACTTTCTACTTTTGAGATGTCTCACTTTAAGCCTATCAAGATGGAAAAATCTGAGCAATCCCATGTTACAATTCTATATACCTTATTTGCATGTTCCTACCCTCAGGGTGCTATCTACCTTATTTACATTGTTAGCGTGTTAGTTGAGCTCCTTGGGGGGTCATGATTCATAGACCTCCATGGCCAGTTGGCAGGAGTTACAAGGACTTTGGTTACAGGGGCCTAATCAAGTAATGCAATGCACTGCAGAAAGGAAAACAAGGCTTTCCTACAGAAAGATGGGCAATTGTTTTAAAAAATGCAATGATCCACAATATTTGATTTTTTGAACAAAAACACAGTGCTAAACCATTTCACAGAAATCAGATGGACAAAAAAGGTTAATGTCTGTCAAATAGACATTTGTCTCCAGGTGGAAAGACAGGACCCTCTGCACGCTGAAGGGAATTGTTTACCTGGGTACAACCATTTAGGGGCTAATTTGGTCATTTTAAGTGAGGTTGATATGAACATATAATACTTGATTACCCACAATTCTTTCTTCCAAACAGTGAACCTCAATGAACAAACAAAACTCTCACTTTGTGCTCTATTCTTTACTATAAGAATTGAAAACTTAAATTTCCATAAATAATAGAACCAATAAGTCATTTTGTGATATTTTCTTACAGAGGAATACTACTCATCAATTTCCATATTTACATGGATTAATCTCACAAAAATAATAATGTGAATGAAACCATTTTGAGCACATATATAACAATGGTAAAATTTGAATGAGTTTTTAAATCATGCAAATAAAATCTTATGTATACATTTGTATGTAATCATAGGATAAAGAATTTCATTGGAATAATGAACTGCAATTTCAGAAGAGTCTGTATCTTTGATATTAAGAGAAGGCAATGAAACTGAACAGGGTTATTAAAGTATTTGTGATATTTCATTACTTAAGCTGAATTGTGAGCATAAGCAATACATTAAATCATTATTTGGATGTAAATTAAACATCTCATCGTTCATTTTATTTAAGAGGGGCGGCCAAACCATGACTGATTTAAACTCCAGAGGTAGTGCATTTGATGAGTGATGAGTAGAAAGATTTAGGGGAAGCAATATGCGAAATGCTTCAGGCAGAGGAGGCCCCAGTATTTGAATATTCAAAGCTGAGAAGATGAGTGTCTGCTTTGGAATTTGTAAAACGAAAGAGAAAAGAAAAATTAAGACATTCTTTAGACACTTTAGCTGTTACCGATGTTCCCTCTGCTACTTAAGAAAACATGCTGAGGAAAAACGGCCAAGAAGACATTGACTGAACGTTAGGTGCCAAAATAGGGCCGGGTTGAATTGCATAGCCTTGAGAGAGAACACTATCAAATATAAAGTTCTCTGTTCCTTCCAACCTGGAAAATCTCAAGTTTTAGATTTTGCCCTTTTTGGGGGGTTGACAAAGATGTTGTGTTTTATCACTGCTATGCATGACTTTTATGTTCTGCCAAACACGAAATATTTATTTATTTGAGATCTCACCAGTTGGCAGTGACTTCTGTTCTCAGCACGGCTGACTAAAATGAAGAGTTCACGCAGAGCATGTCTCTCCCATCCAGACCAGCCTCTAGCGCTCCTGCTGTTACTTTTGTATTCTGATCTATCAGGAAAATTGTCTGGACTTCCCTCTCTCCACGGTTGCAGAATATGCATGCATACGTGGTTATTAGCACATTCATCAGTAAGTCTTTGTTGACAGTGAAAAAATAGATTAAAAAGCAGGTTGCTTTTTTGCAGGTTGTTTTTGGGATAAAATTATGTTCTCGGTTACCATAGGAAGCATAGAGTTTAATATTTGTGCTTGCTTTTAAAAATTGTGTGATGATAGAGCTGAGAATTCACTTCTATATTTTCCCATTACACCAAACTGCCTCTGTTTCATGGTATCACCAGATTTCAGCAAAGTTTCTGACCAACTATCTCAGGATACATGCACAGGCAAAGTAGAGATTCATACATTTGGAGAGAGAGTCCAGCTAAGATCACGAATTAGTTGAGAAGCAATGCCGCATAAGAAGGGATCGCACCTTGAAAGGCAAGGCGGCCTTTGGTGATCAGACTGAGCCATTTCAACCCCGGAGTCCTGTACTGTGAGATGTCTAGCCCCCATTGTTCAAATCGAAACACTGATGATGTTCTGGTTATGGCAATTTTAACATGTAGATTAAGGTCCCCGGATGGCATAAATAATTTACTCTTGTCTTCTAACCTAGTCAGTGGTTTGAACTCATCCAGCAGTACCATGAAAGAAAGGCCTGGCATCTGCTTCCATAAAAGTTTACAGCCAAGAAAACCATAGGGAGCAGGTATATTATGCAACGCATGGACTTCCCATGGTCAGAATCAGCCCTGTAGCAATAGGTTTGTTATTTAAAAAATAAGTAAACAGGTTAAAAGAATGATCTATTGTTCTACTTCCAAACCTGAGTCATTGAAAAGCCTGTGAGACACAACAATGGGTCTCTATTTGGCTGGAACAGCAGAGGGTGAAAGACAGGCAAAGCAAGGAGGAAGAGACAGAATGCATGGCTCATTGCTTCCACGATCCGCGAGTGACCTACCTGACCACATGGCCAGAATGAATGATGCCCAGGTGTCATGACTGAGCATTTTTATCAAAGAGTCCATAATTGAATCCTAACCCAAGATGGGAAATGCAGAACAGAATTTCAAATTCTCATTGGCTCCAGACTTGCTGGAGTCATGGAGGATAGATGAACCGCTGGATTAATCTTAAATTAAAATGTCCCTTAAATCTTAAACCAAGAATATCCCTATTTTTTTAACCAAACAATAGTTTGGCTTAATTAGTAAAAAGAACTCTCTGCTTTGAACATTATGCTCTTTTAAGAATCATCATATGGAAGAGTTGTATGAGTCCCTAATAAAATGTAAAAAAAGAAAAGAGGAGGGAAAAAAAGAAAATGAGTAGGGCAAAGAATGTACAGATGTGCTTTATACAATTGATGTATGTATATGTATGGACTGTGATAAGAGTTGTATGAGCCCCTCATAAATTGTTTAAAATAAATAAATAAAGTAAATACATATGAAAAAAGAATCATCAAATGGGATGCAATGGGCGGCAGCAGCTCAGAAGATTCGATAAGCACTGGAGGGGGCAGTGAGTTTACTATCATGGGGGAGGGAAAACTCCGAAAAGGAGGATGGAAACACTGACACAATTTAAAGAATATAACGATCAGTGTCAATAAATGGTATATGTAGCAACTGTTGAATCAGTATGTAATTTGCTGTGCATATTCTCAACAAGAAAATTAATTAAATTATATTTGAAAAGAAAGAAACCCCTATGGATAACAACAGTCTGATCCATGGCACATCATAGGCCTGGCACAGCCCTAGGCAGCTTTCAGGACATTGTGCTGGGGAGTCATAAGTTGGGTCACCATGGGCTGGGATCCACCTGGACTGCCGCTAACAACAACATGGAAATGAATTGAATATAAGAAGACTTTTCTTGCCAAAGGTGAAAGAACTAAACTCCAAAATGTTCCCTGCTGTCTGAAATGATCAGCTCTAACTAACACAAAGAAGATGAAAACCATTTCTCTGTAAGTAGGTATTCCCATCTGAATGTATCATGCACTATGTTCTCATGGACCATGCTCTGTGCTGAGAACTGATCTTCACTCCTGAAATGGCCTTCCCTTAGAGATGCATCCATTGGTGTAACATGCCTGCCTAGTCTATCTCTTCTACTCAGTTACATCTTCTCCAGAGAAGAGTTACTTACACATAAAAGTGGTGGGGAAATGCATGGAAATCACCTTTGACCTTCCCTGCGTACACAGAGAGAAGGAGACTCCAGTTCCACATCTTCCCAAAGATGGTTACTACCAAACAGAGGTCAGAGCTACCTCCACCCTCCAATCCTCCTCATCCCTCCCACTACATTGTATTTCTATTCTGGGCTCAATAATCCATTGCAATGGCAACACAGAGTTTACAGACAATATTCATGAAGATAAGAGTTTATTAGGGAAGCTAAAATGTTATAAATCGGGGTCAGAAACATTAAGGCTATAGTTCTGCAATGCTTTCACAGAGGCATGTCTCTCTGTCCTGGGAGAGGTGGCCCCTTGACCTCTGCTCTTCTCTGGCAAGTGTGACAAAGCTTCTTTGGTGCTGATTAATACCCAAGGACACTGCGCTCTGCAAGCCAGTGTCCTGCTCAGTTTTTCCTCTGCTGTGGGTCAAGGACACTGCTGCTCTGCCTCGTGGTTTCAGAGCTGTTCTCTGCCTCCTTCCCGTGATTGACTCTGAGTTCTTCTTTCTGTCTCTGCTTCTGCAATGGCCCACATTATTGACCATTCTCCTCTGTTATAATTTCACATGCCTTATTTCCATAGTTCCACCCAACCATTATGCATGGAAAAGATGGACAATGAATAAGAAAGACCAAAGAAGAATCTCCTGAACTGTGGTGCTGAGCACTTATGCAAATACACTAATCCATAACAATGGTGGTATTTGCCTATGTACATATATTTATAAGGCAATACACTGAGGCTGCAGATGGGCCTTGGGTCTCAACTTATACCTTTCTTCCATACAAGAACTCTTTGTTCTAACAAATTGTCATTCTGTAATACTCACCCACCCCCACCTACATGATTGCTGAAGACAAAATGGATGCATAAGCAGATGTGGTGAAGACAGAGGATGGTGTCAGGCTATTAAAAGATATAGGGTCTGGGGTCTTAAAGGCTTGAAGTTAAACAAGCGGCCATTCAACAGAGAAGCAACAAGCCCACATGGAAGAAGCACACCAACCAATGCATTCATGAGGTGTCATCGAGACTGGGGAACGACAAACAAAAATGCATTGGTGAAAATGGAGGTGGGTTGGAGCAGAGACCCAAAGCCCATCTATGGACAATGAAACATCTCCCCACAGAGGAGTTGTGTGGGGGAGTGTGAATCAATCAGGGTTCAGTAGAGCACTAATGGGTCATGCAATAATACCTCTGTTCCCTGGAGATCTCCTCAGCCCCCCTCCCCCGGTATCACGACCTCAGTGCCGCTTCCCAATCTAGACTAGACAGGAGCATGTACTTAGGTGTAGGCAAGAGATAAAACTCACAACACAAGGAACCCAGGAACAGGAATGAGAATAGAGATACCAAAAGGGAAGGCGGAAGTGGGGAGAGGTGGGGAAAGAGGAGGGCACTGATCACAATGAATGGCACTTAACCACACACCCCCAGGCAGGGGAAGAACAACAGAAACCAGAGGGGAAGGGAGACAGCAGTCAGTGTCAGATTTGAAAATAATTAATAATCTACAATCTATCAGGGGCCACAAGGGCAGGTTGGGGGGAGGAGGAAGGGGAAAAAAAGAGGAGCTGATCCCAAGGGCTCGATGGAAAGTTAATGTCTAGAAAGGAATGATGGAATATATGTACAAATATGTCAGATATAATTCATGTATGGTTTGTAACAAGATTTTAAGAGCCCCCAATAAAATGATTTTTTTAAAAGATATTGAAAAGACGATGAATTGTTAAAAAGACAAACAACTCTGTCTTGAAAGACGTACAGCCAGAGTGCTCCTTAGAAGCAAGGATGGCGAGACTTCATCTTGCGTACTTTGGCTATGTTGTCAGGAGAGACCAGTCTCTAGAGAAATACATCATACTTGGTAAAGAAGAGGGGCAGTAGAAAGGGGGAAGGCCCTCAACAAGAGGGACCGACACAGTGGCTGCAGCAATCATGTCAGGCATAGGAATAATTGTGAGGATGGAGCAGGATTGGGCAGTGTTTTATTCTGTTGCGCACAGGGTCACTGGGTCAGAATCAATCACATGGCTCTTAACAGCAATAAGAAGCCAGTCATGAGGTGGAAGTCACAAGGACTACGGATAAACAAGCCATACCAAGTAAATCCACTTCATCTCAAGTGGTGAGTGTGGGAGGTCTCAAACGGGAGTAAAACAATTCCTTCTCTTCTCCTTCCTCCCAAGAACAAAAGAGAGCAAACATATTTGCCTTTTCTTGACAACAAAAGGCTACCGCATCTATGTGGGGCATCTATGACTGACTCATACTGTCTCTCCATGTACAGTCTAATCCTGGGATTCTGGACTAAGAAGTTCATTATTGCTGCATACATGTGAGTCATTTCTCTGAGCCAGTTTTTATCAATAATATAGACATATATACATCTATTTATATACTAGCTTTTTTGTTAAAAATGTATTGTGAATTTGGTGAAAGTTTACAGAGTAAATCAGTTTTCCATTCAACAAGTCATATACAAAATGCATTTCCTCTCACTGATCACAAGCCTCATAATATGTCTAGGTCACTCTTCACAGGACTCAGAGCGATTAGGTTTAGGATACACTTTACACCGATGCTGATGCTGCCTCATTATCATAACAACGAGGGTTCTCAGTACAGCGGGATTACATCCATAGGTGTAGGGGTTAGGCTACCTCTGTCTCCTTTCAAGCTCTGAGGGTGTATTCAAGTAGGGTACCATGCACCACATGGTATCCACCCACCACACACTACATGGCACCCTACCGTACAACACTTAGTACTCCCCCATACATTACATCTGATTCTTTATTAAGTCTTCTCAACTGAGTATTCACAAATATAACAAGTTGGTGCTTCCACCTACCTTTTGCTGCTATGGAAACCAAGCTACAAGTGCTGAAGTCAGAATCACACCTGTTCCAGAAGTACTTGTGTCATTGTACATTAAGCTTCTTCATTAAGGGGGTGGGGGGAAGAGCCCCTGTCATGGAGGAGCTGCTGCCTAGCCCATGCGGTGCAGTGAAATGACTCCGTATGGTTCGTCTAGGCCTAGGCTCTTCGTAGTCCCATCAACTGAGTGTGTGGGGTCATGCAAACAAGGCGCAGCCCACTCTAACTTGGAGATTGGTCAGTTTTGCCATTCTGCTGGGTATATGTGAGTCATTGCAGAAGCAAAGATGGACTCCAACAGCCATCAAGAAAGAAACGCCACCAGCTGAGCATGTGAGAGACCCCTGAGTGAAGAGAGGCAACGTGGCAAGAGAAGCCCAGAGTTCACAGCACCAAAGCCGGGAGCTGGAACGGTGGAGTGGCTGGTACACTGAAAGAGGTAGATCCCAGTGCCTTCGAGCAGGAGGCTGGCTTGGAGAGCAGCATGTCCTTTGGGACTTTATCAGCAGTAAAGGAACTCACGCAAAGCAGGAGCCGATCGGCCAAGTGCCTAAGAGACTGAGGGCCAGAGGGATATGTGCCCACTAGTAGGATTGAAAAGAGGCACTGTTGAAAACAAAAGGAATGTCCTTAATGTTTTCTGATCCTGACCTGTCCCTTATGAACTTCCTCAATAATTAAAATGACTCTAAATAAAAAGTCCCATGATCGTGAACATTGTCGGTAAGTTCTGTGTGGCCATCGCAGAGAAATAGAGTGTTGTGGGAGGGACAGTTGGTGTCCAAATAGGATAAGGCAGTGTGGAGCGTGGGGCATGTCTGACTGCCTCACAGGACTCTTCCTTCGGCAGATGTGAATCTGAATCCTCCTTCTTGCTGGTGGAGCTAGAGGCCGTCAAGCACGGCCCCATGCCACTTCCTCAGCCAAGAGCCAGTCCTGCTCTCAGTCCACTCTTCTCTTACACCCCTACCACGGCCATGGGCGTGGTAAGAGCCTACCATTTCTGAAATATTCCGAAGAAGCCTTCTGGCTGCGGGGTTTTTCAGAATAACTAATCTAAATAGCTAGTGCCAACTTCACACAAAAGAGATTCACTGAAACGCTTTGACTCATTGTAATTATATTTGGGAGAGGAGATATGCTACTCAACAGAATTATTTGGTTCAGAAAAATTGTCCTTGGTGCTTCAAGCACTTATTCCTTAAGGTTTAGTAAATTTGAATATTTAAATGATGAGTTGGCCTTTGGTAAAGCATCTCATTATGTAACTGATTTTATCATCACCCACTAAGTTCATTGCCTCAGAATTGATCCTCTCTCATACCACCCTCGGGCAGAGCAGGATTTCTAAACCTAAATCTCTGTAGAAGCACGCTGCCACCGCTTTCTCTGGGGACGTGGCTCATAGGGTCCAACACTCAACCTTTGGCTTGGCCACCTGGCATGGAAAGACCATGCCCCCAGGGGACTTTGTTGTTGTTGTTGTTGTGTGTTTTAAATCGTAGAGCTATGTTTTGACATTGATCTGAAAAACTAAAGCATGTTAGACTTTTTTCATCGTCATAAGTAGAAGGTTGGATTTGAACGAGATGTTTTCAGGAGTCTTATCCAGCCTGGAAATTCTATTTATTTATTAATTTGCTAACTTTGAAAAGCAGTTGAGAGTTGCCTAAACATTTTAGAATTCATTTGCTCATTAAACTAAGAAAGAACTAGAGAGAATGAAAAGTCATTTATTATTATCTCATCGTTCCTGCTGCAATAACACCCATTCTGGATTCTGGCTCCCGGAGCACAGTACACTAGAGTAGAACCCCCATTTTCTCACTTCTCATCCCATATTCTTTCCAACGTTGAAATAGAGCCGTTACTGATGCTTCTCTACTGAAAGACAGTGTGCCATTCACCAATGGAGGGAAAGGGACTTTAATGTATGTAGCACTTGTAACCAACTTAGATATTAGAATTGCAGGGTCAGGCCTGCTACTGGGTGGGGGGAGGGGGAGGGTAATGCAGTCTCCCTGGCAAGCGTTCCAGGCTCAAAATGTTAAGCAGATGAGCCAGGTGAGGAGTGCGCATGCTTACTCCTCGGTATTTTCAATATTCTTCCCCAGCACCGTAATGAAACACATCAAATCCCAATTGAATGTGGTCGCTCTAAGTCTATTCGGTGAAAGAGGCCGGTCATGAGATCAGTCATGTACCCTGGGAAGAGAGATGCTTGCGAAGGACGGAAGCAGGAGTAGTTAAAGGCAGCAAAGGAGCGCCCAGGACTGCCGGCCGGCCGCTATCAGAAGCTAGGAGAGAGTCGTGGAAGGGACCAGCACAGCCAAAACCCTGACTTGGAATTCTGAACTTCAGAACTGAGAGGGAATAAAATTCTGTCTTTCCAATCCACCCACTCGGTGATATCCGATTAGTGAAAGCCTGGGGAGCTAAAAAAAAAAAAAGTCCAAATATCATTTTTATAACCTTTGAGGCAGCAAGCACCACTCCTATTTGCTGTTTTCCCTGCAATTTGTCGTGAACGAACTCATGTTGTAACACAGCCAAGGTTCTTAGCAATTTTGGTCCTTATGCCTCACAGCTAAAGAATTATATTTATGTCACCTTTGCGCAATATCTTGCCAGTGGTTTTGGTTTCGATGGTTGAATCCTTTACATAAGAGTTGTGATGTGGTACAAATAGTATATGAAGAAGAGAAATTCCCATAAAATAAATTATAAGAAAAATATAAAAACAATGCAATTCTGATAATCACCAGATAATGTTTGAGTTAGTAATCTCAAAAAGGAAATTATGCACTTATCTAATAAAGATAATACAATTTATTTTTAATCTCCCTACAGTTTTCTTGTGGGAGAAAGACAAGGCTTTCTTCTTCTGTAAAGGGCTACAGTCTTGGAAACCCACAGGGGCAGTTCTACCCTGTCCTGTAGGGTCGCGGTGGTCGGCATCGACGGGGGCTGGGAGTTTGGTTTGGTTTGTGCTGTTCCCTAACTGGCATTTCAAGTATTTGTCTGAACACTGCTCACTTTCACACATGTCATCTTACAACCTCTAAATACTATGTATAAAATTTTATTTGAAAAAAACAATATATATATTAATGTGAATACATCCTGATACAGAATTTGATATTTTAGTCTATAGATAAAAAATTCAGATAAGCCATTGTTGCCAAAAAAGATGATTGACAGCTATCCTGTGAACACACTTTATGTGACCATAGACAAGAAGCCTGCAACAGCTAGCGATGATGCAGCGATGAGGGGGGTAAAGAGCAGGTAAGTTAAAGACTCCAATTCTCTTATAAGGTCGGCATTAGAAAGCAAACAGAAAATGGAAAAAGTGAAAACACCTTCTGAATGAGGTAATAGAGAAACACCATTCTCACTAGTGCCCTGAATGATTCAAAAATATAATGAAATTCCAGGAAACATCAGATGCTGCAGGTACATGGAGATAATTTTGTTTTTATAACCAATTTCAGGCAGATAAATATGAGAATCCTTTCCAATTTCTACCCTATGAAACTGACATGTCACCAAGATTTACAGCCCCCTCAAGTTCCCTTTCCACAGGAACATTCATTTACATAAACAGATAATCCTAGATAAAAATTTCCATTAGACAAAGGTGAAATGGATCAATTTTCTCTGCCAAGACAAATCTTAAATCTTGAGCAGATAGGGTCATTATTACACCAGCCCCATTTCAGAAATAATGTATTTTTTAAAAATCAGCCGATAGCAGCCATTTCCAGCTTTCCAATTATCTTTAAGAAAAGCTTATTCTGTGGACAATAAAGCACATTACTGCACAATATGATACAGTCCATAAAGATCACAATGTTTTATGAAAGGTTAAAGAAAGCTCAGCACATTTAGGGGAATGTCATAACCCGCAAAGTCTTTCAAGACTTAGCCGAAGCGGCAGACGCGCTGAGCAAATGCTGTGTTAGGCCCTGCACTATCCCTTTCTCAGTACGGAGCCAGCCAATGGGCAAGCATGTGCCAAGATGACGCTGCGGCGAGTCCCGCGATTCCTACAGATAAGCCGGGCGAGGAAATCAAATTACACACATACACAAAATAACTCTCAGCCTTCTTTGAAGCTACCAGATTCAATCAGATGAGAATGATACGCTGACAAGAAGGGAATCCATTTGCTTGGTACTCCGGGGCCCACTTTCTTGTATTTTTCCTCTAAGAAACTTTTTCAGGCTGCTTTGTTACTATTAATAAAAGTATAGGGAATTGAGAGAAAAACCTCTGTTGTCCGCTCCACCCCCGCCCCCCCCACCTTCTTTGTAAAATATTCTCGCAATTTTCAATGAATAGAGAGCAGGAGATTTGCACAATGATTATCAGTATTCTAATTAAGTAAAAGAAGTCAAGGAGTCTTGGGCTCAGGATATAAAATGATTTCAGTATAAGAAAACGAGGATTTGGAGATCAATCCATCGTTTCTTATGAACTGGTTTCGGTGACGAATGATCTTTATCCAATGAGGAAAATAATTCAGTCTGCAGGTAAGATTCATTTATGGGGAAGGCACAGGGCCGGGCATACTTTGTTCTGTTGGACAGAGTCGCTGGAGGCAGAACCTGACTCATTACCACTGAACAGCAACGAGGACAACTGCATGTGATCAGGAGAGACCAGTTCTGGAAAAGGACGTCATCTTAGGAAATCAGAGACCAGAGAGAGAGGAAGTCCCTGGACAAGATGGATTGACACGGTGCAGCGGTGGACTCAAACTTAAGAACAGTTGTAAGACTGGCACCGCGATGGCACCTAACAGCAACATCAGCAAAACTGTGCAAATTGACAAGAGAAAAGAATAAGGGAGACGGCTCTTAGTTCCACCCATGGCACGGTGGAGGGGTGGAAGGCGGGAGGCGGATGTGAACTTCATAAAGGAATCTGGGGAATTACGTTGTACTTTCCATTAGTTGCACTTCAGTGCCACTGGATTGAATCCCACTTACTGTGGTCCATGTGGCCGAGTGGAAATGTCCTGGAGGGTCTTCTTGGCGTATAAAGAAGTAGAGCACCAGAGCTGCTGGCACGGCTTCCAGCCACCGACCTTTCTGCTCGCAGCTGAGTGTGGAACTGTGATACCCGCCACAATATGGAGTCTAAAATTAATCATGAATGAGCTTAATAAGATTTAATCTAATGCAGTGGGTTTCAGTTTTGACTGAAAATCTTTTATGAGAAAATAACACTAAACCATACGCTCATGTTCATAGACAATGAATGAGGAAGATAGACGAAGAAGTGTAACACGTGAACTATGGTGTTGACAAAGACTTTTACCATGGACTTCTAGGAGAATGAACAAATATGCCTTGGGAGAAGGCAGACAGAGTGCGGTGAGGTTTTTCTCATTCACTATGGTCATGGTAACAAGAGAGGCCAACCCCGGAGAAGGACAACATGTCTGGTAAAGTAGGGGGTCATGGAAAAAGAGGGATGGGTTGACACAGTAGATGCAGCGGTGACTGACACACACAGCTGTTGAGGATGGTGCAGGACAGAACAACATCTCCATCTGTTACACAAGAGCAGCTTGGCTCTTGCAGCGGACTCAAGAGAGTGAAACAAACCAAAGCCACTGTGAGACGAAGATAAAGCATTAACATTTACCTCCTGGGGTCCTTTATTGGGGTTTAGGAGAGCCAAATATATCACCCATCTTTTAATGTCCTCTCTTCACTAGCGCTTTCCCCACCAGAGTTCCAAATAACTGAGAACAGAAAATGGAGTCAAGGGGGTGGAGATAAAATCATCAGCATTATTTTGAGTAAAACTGATCAGAACATCACCTAGTTGTTTGTCTTTGCTCTTGATAGCAGCTGGCCGCCACATTCATCTCAACTCCTGGTGACTCCACGTACTGAGTAGAACTGCTCTGTTGGATCTTAAAGGCTGTGAGCTTTCAGAAAGCTTTCACCAGGACTGTTCACTGAGGAACCTCTGCGTGCGCTTGAACTACCAACCTTAATCTGATAGGACAGCACTTAATGCATGTGTGGGAAATTGCAGGAAGGAGACGATGGGACATAGCAAACTGAACATCACAACCCAAAATCCAGTGCACCCTCATTCTGCAGTGATAGATCTTGCCTACAATATGGATAAACTAAACAAAAAGAGAATGCCCTGATTATCTCTCTACCCCAAACAGTCTGACGGTGGTTTGATTCTGTCCATCAGATACTATGGCTCATCCCTCTGAAGCGGACAGCTGATTCCTTGTTCAGAGTCTGTTCTTAGTCTGGAAGCTCTGCTGAAACCTGTTCACTTTGGGTGACCTTGTTGGCATTTGAAATACTGGAGACATAGCTTCCAGCATCACAACAAGTCACAGCCACCACAGTACAACAAATGGACAGACAAGTACGGGGGTGGAAGGCAGCTTATGCAGATGACACAACCTTGCTTGCTGAAACTGAGGAGGACTCGAAGCTCCTGCTGATGAAGGTCAAAGATTGAAGCTATCACTATGGATTATAGCTCAATTAAAAAAAATAAATCCTTACAACTGGACTAATGTGTAACATATGGTACATGAAGAAAAGATTGAAGTTAAGAACTTCATCTTGCTTGGATCCACAATCAATGCTTATGGAAGTAGCAATCAAGAGATTAAAAGAATCATCACATTGGATAAGTCTGCTACCCAAGGCCTCTTTAAAACATTAAAAAGCACGTATATTAATTTGAGAACTATGGTGTGCCTGACCTAAGACATAATATTTTCAATTGCTTCACGTGCACGTGAAAGTGGGACACTGAATAAGGAAGAAAGAAGAAGAATCAGTGAGTGTGATTTGTGGTCCTGGGGAAGACTATTGAAAGTTCCACAGACTGCTCAAAGAACTAACCAGTCTTGAAAGATGTTCTGCCAAAGATCTCCTTAGAGGCCCAGATGGCAAGACTTCATCGCGTGTACTGTGGACAACTCGTCAGGAGAGACCAGGACATTGTGCTTGGTTGAGGGACAGTAAAAAAGCAAGAGGAAGCCCCTAGACAAGATGTTTGACCTTCAGCAATGGGCTCAGATATAACCGTTACCATGAGAACGGGGCAGGACTGAGCAGTGTTTAATTCTGCTGTATGCGTCAGAACCGATTCACCAGCACCTGACAACAACAAAAACAGTCTGCTTCAATCAACACAAAGAAAACTCAGCAGAGGCTGAGCCAAGAGAGTTCAGTTTATTCTTACACTAGAATACATCAGTTAGGAGAGTGGGTACATTGGAGAAAAGGGGAGAAGCCACTCTCTTTAGTATTTTCAAAAGGGCTAAAATTCCTAGGTGATGGGTCAAAATAATGAAGATGAGAGAATATCACTCCAAATTGTCCTTTAATGATAGGGTCTGATAAGTTGAAAAAGGAAGATGGATTTGAAGAGTGTGTTTCTGAGGTGGAGACTCATGCGTGTGAATTGTGGAACTCTAGAAGAACTCTAACAGTACCATGGGCTTCCAAACGGACAAACCGACCTGTCTGGGAAGCACGACAGCCAGAGTGCCCCTTCAGGCAAGGAGGCTGAGACCTCGTCCGACACGTCTTACAGTCTTTGGACATGTTGTGCGGAGAGACCGTCCCTGGAGGAGGATTTTATGTTTGACACAGGAGAAAGGCAGTGAAAAAGACAAGGCCCTGGATAAGATAATCCATCTTATGGGCTCAGGCATGGAACAATTGTTTGAGGCTGGTGAAGACTGAGCAGGATTTCATTCATTGTGTTGTGCAGTGGGTCCCTATGGGCTGGAACTGACTCAATGGTACCTACCTACAACAAGGTTGAGCCTGTTAGATTCTTAAAAGGGCAAATCTCCTCTCTTGATTTGGAATTCTCAAGTAGCAACACAGAGAGGAGACTGAAAGGTTTGTGTTGGCCCGTTAACAACAGTGGCTTCTCCCCAGCTTCTTGCTAGTCCTCACTTTCCTGGTTCCGGTCCACTCTTCCTCCTGTCTTTATGGATCTACTCCCTCCTTACTTACACCCCTTCCTCCTGTCCTCCCTTTCTTCCTTCCATCCTGCCTTTCTCCCTTCCTTCGTTTCCTTCTTTTTCTACTCCAGAGAAGGAGATCACTAGGGGAAATTCTCCGTATGAAGTTCGATGCCTGGGCCCACAGAGGAACTAGCAAGCTCCAAACCCCTATGGTTTGTTAGGTTCCAGAGATAAGCCAGCCCTCACCCACACAGCAGTGAAGAGTCAAGTCACAGTTTTATTAAAGCAAGAGTCACTTCCAAAGAGATTCAGCAGGTCCCCTCCTTCGAGCTGCGAAGCATCCCTTGGCCTTCAGCTTGTGATTACTTGAGTTGGAACGTCCTCCAGTAAACGAACTGTCCCAAGAAAGTGATTTGGACTGAGCTTCCTGTACAGCTGTGTGGACTAATTTGCTCTTATATTCTTTCGCTAAATAAACTTTATGTATACATATAATTATAACTGTCCTGGTTTTGCTTCTCTAGAGAACCCTGCCTAATACCCTGTAGTATTTACATAACCTGTTGTCAATTTCAGATAATTTAGAGTAAATGGGTGGAGTTTAGTCTGTCCATCGAGTCGCAGCTTGATGACCTCAATTGGAGGTGCTAAGAAAATAAAAGAAGATAAATAGCTCACTGGAGGCAGGACACAGATTGACTTCCTGGGAGACATTGCAGCTGACAAGACACATGGAAAAAACTATAGCCCTGGAGCTTAAGAAGTCATAAGAGACCCCTGCCAGGACTGAGATGCCTCTACTGCCACTGTATCCACAAGACTTTTCCCCACTGGCCTGTGATCATCCTGCATACAGTATCATTACATGTGCTTCGTGAGTCTGAAGAGGACTTTATAGATTGGTATTGGACATATGGGCTAATACTGGACTTATGGACTCGAACTGGACTGGGCTGGATGTTTTCTCAAGATCCAATAGCTCTTGTATATAAACCTCTTTCTTATATACATCTGAGTGTCTATGACTTTGTTTTTCTAGTAGACCCAGACTAACATAAACACCAAGCTATTTTGTACAGTATTTTGGTCACAATTTGTTTCACAGGTGCTTTGTTCCTTCCCCTAGTGGATAGGGCAGAAGCCCCTGTGCTGTCCCTGCCACCCTGTCATATTCCTAGGAGCACATGCCTAGGGGCAAAATGCTCAATTAGAAGAAAAAAAACCAACATCTTCAAGGCCTGGAAGGAGATAGGGAAAATAATTTCATACTTACAATTGGCACCACACTCTCTCTTGTTGGGAGAAACCAACACCCCACAGAACACCTTGAAAAGGGCTTGGAAGCAAAAAGCCCAGCAGGCCAAGGTAGAGGTCAGGGCTATGTCCTGAGTAAGTACGAGGCATGTGTGTTCCATGTTCCCGGTTAGAAAGAACGTGAGAGGGGAAGAAAGCCAGTGCATTTGAGAAGTGGCAGACGGCTGTGAGGTACACACAGTGACTGCTGGGGCCTTCTGGAGTTTAGTAAAATCCACAGGAATTCACCAAAAGTTTGATGTGAGTCGATTTCATATAGAGACCACTACAGCAGGAAAATGATAACCACACGTGAACACAGTGAAGCCACCTATACATGCACGGACAGACGACGGGCCACGGGCCACCTATATACATGCATGGACGGACGACGGGTCACGTGCCACCTATACATGCATGGACGGACGACGGGCCACGTGCACAAGAAATCTGCAGGATTCTTCAGGGACTTTTAAGGACAGGGGGTGGGAGGTAGGAGTCAATCCCACCTTGTAGAGGTTGGAGAGATCCCAGACAAAGTCGGGGTGCTAACAGAAAAGTCAGCCCCTGAAACCAGCTGCCGCTCTGTGGAGAAAAGACGAGGACTTCTGCCCCCGCAAAGATGTGCTCTCAAGACCCACGGGGCGCTTCCACTGTGTCCTCGAAGGCTGCCGCCAGGAGTCAGGACCGACTCGCCAGCAGGCGGCAGTGCGAGTGACTGATTTTGCACGGAATCTTTACAACATAAGTCAGCAAGTGAGAAATAGAGGGGGCTCTCGGGGAGCCCCTTTTACAAACACACTTTCCAGAGTGTAAGTGCACCTGAAATGTCATCCTAACTTTTTATGCTCACGTAAATAGCTATTCTTCCCGTTACCGGAATATTAGTCATAACATCTAATGATGTGAAGATTGTTGCTTTATAAAACTCACAGCTGGGTAGCTACATGGCTCAAGGCAAAAGCCTATTTTAAAACCCATTGCTTTCGGAGGAGAATGTTTATTAAAACATTATATCTATTAAAAATATATGATGCATCGTTGGTCATTCTCTGTGTTGAAGTGCCAAGCACAGTTTTTCCCAGCAAGACTTTTTGAGTTGATACCTGGAAACCTGGCCAGGTCCACAGACTCATAATTCACCAGTCCATCAGATAATAAATCAATCCCAATAACCAGAAAGTCAATCACAAAAGGCGCCAGCACAGCAGCCCGCAAACTCATGTTCACACAGGCTCGGGTGGGGGGGGGGGAGGGGTGGCTGCTGCTGCTGTCACGCAAGTATGGCCAAGCTAGCAGGGGTATGAACGTTCAAGGGGATTAAAAGCTTGATCTCCTTCTAACAGAAGTTTAATTAATTAATAATAAGATACAGGGAGATTTATAAAAGGTAGAAGATAGGGAAAAACAGGAAAGAGTATCAACCAGGAGACAAGAGCTGAATACATATTTAGAGAGATGGAAACTCTGTCATTAGGCTGGAATCTGCCTTTAGCATTTCTCCCAGTGGTACTCAAGTTACAGAGGTCACAGGCTTTTCACCAATTCACCAGCCACTGTCTTTAGTTTCTCACTGTGATCCTACAGGACAGAGGAGAACTGCCCCCCCCCTTGGGTTTCTGCGACTGTACACCTTTGTAGGAGTAGAACTCCTCATTATTCTCCTGAGAAGCAGCTAGCTGTGGTCTAGAACTGCTGACCTGTTAGCAGTCCAACAAGGTCAGGATGAGACGGAATTGACTCAATGGCAGTCCGGTTTTATTTTTGGTCTTTAATTTCCTACAGATGCTACAACAGAGATTCCATAAGTGAGTGACTACAGAGAATAGAATTTACTTATTGTTTTAAAGATCATTTCATGGGGGGCTCTTACAGCTCTTATAGCAACCCATACATCCATTGCTTCAAGGATAGCTGTGCATATGGTGCCATCATTATTTTCTAGACATTTACTTTCTATTTGAGCCCTTATCAGCTCCTCTTTTTTCCCTCCCTCCCAGCCACCCTCATGATAAATTATTATTATTTTCATATCTTAAGAACAGAATCCATTTGCGCCCAGTTCTGGAAGCTGAAAGTACAAATCTGAGTCTGGGCTGCATTGGCCCTGTGGGTTGCTTGGTTCCTTGGCTTATAGATAATCCTCACAAGACAGCTGGCTTTCCCAGATGTGTGTTTATCTCCATTTCTAATCTGCTCTTTTTACAATGCAAGTGATTAGATTTAGAATCCAACCTGTTTTGATAGGATCTAATGATCAAAACAAAGACCCTGTCTGCAAACAGAATTACATCCACAGATATAGTGGTCAGGGGGCCAATACATGTCTTGAGGGGATGCAATTCAATCCATAATAGCAAAAAATGTAGAGATAACGAATTTCCAGAGACTTCTGCCCAATTTAATGGAGACCGGGGGGTATACTGGTTGCACACTGGGCTGCAATCTTCGGGGTTGGCAGTTCAAAACCACTGGCAGCTCCTCAGGTGGAAGACTCCAGTAAACACTTACAGACCCAGAAATTCGCAAGGGCAGTTCTACCCTGCCCTATCGGGTCACTGCGAGTCCGTGGTGAATAACTCAACGGCAGTGGGTTTGGTTTCGTATTAGGCATGGGGCAAAAGGCACCCTTGTGCACAGTGAGTTGTGTGTTGGACTGTTAAGGTCATCAGTTTGCACCCACCTGGCAAGCTGCAGGAGAAAGATGAGAGCTCCTGGCCTCTAAAGACTTACCCCCTTGGAAACTGCAGAGCCAGATCAACAGCGCTGGGCCAGCCCTGTAGCCCTGCAAGGGTTGCAGTGAGTCAGAATTGACTCCATGTCAGGAAAAGGCGTTGGGCTGCTGACTGCAAGCTCTTTGGTTCAAACCCCACAACCTCGGAGCTGAGAAGCCCGTGAGGCCAAATGGGGCTGCTCCCCTGCTCCCCATGCAAGCCCGCTCCCTATAGGGTTAAGGGCTGGGCAACTGGCTCGGCCCAGGGGTGACTGTTCCTGTCCCACAGCAGGGACAGGCACTTGAGCTCAGGATTGGAGTGTGTTTGAGGTGATACTCCAGGAACAAGGTGACCCGAGGTCCAAGCTGCCCCGGAGTAATGAGATCCCATTGGTAAGATATAGGATAGGCAGTGAGCATGCATGGGTTGAATGGACCCTGAGGATATAAGAGCTGAAGGAAAAGTCAGTACCATCTGGTTGCAGATAAGAAAACTAAGACCCACAAGGCAGATGGCCTTGCCTGTGTTCTAACAGAGGAGCCTGGGGCCAGGATTCCCATGTCGTATCAACATGGGATAGGGGATGTTCAGAGGGCAGACGCAGTGTGGAAACACCAGGGTTGGACCTGTCTTTGTCCAGGCCTCTCAGAAAGCAACAGTGAAGCGAGCACCAGAGTCCTGAACAGCCTCTGGGCCAGGAGCTACAATTTATCTCTGGCAGGGTCCTGTGGGCGCTCCCCAAGAAGAACCTTATGGGTCTGTGTATCTAAAACTAGCATCATACAGGGCTTGAGCGGCAACAGAGGGGCTGGCCCAGCACCTGGCCCACCAGCCAATCATCACAGCCTCTCCCTCATGAGTCTGCAGGGCTCCCACTGCACTCAAGTGTCCCCAGAGGGTTCACATGTCCCAGTCGTCCTGTAAACCCACTAGCTTCAGGAGGCTCAGGAAACAGGTCTCAGGATAGACTGGGATGGAGATATGGGGTACAAGTAGACCACAGAGGAGAGGACTGTGGCTAGTATGGGAGGCCCAGCCCAAGCTACCCACTCTAAGTAAGCAGATAGAAGAACTCGGGGTGGGCTGAGGGGGCACCCTATTATCCCTCTTCACCGCTTCCACTAAGCTAGAACTAGGAGTCAGGGAAAAAAGGAACCTGGGCAGGCATGGTGAGCCTCATGCACACGTCTGCCTCTTTGCCCCACAACTCTCTGCGTCTGGGCCAGAGTTAGGACAGGAAATTGGAGCAGATCTCTCAAAAGCTCCAGCCCCAGCCCAGTTTCCAGACACATGGATGTCCCAGGGCTTAGGCTGGCAAGCTAGGACATCATGTCCACTGTCTGATGATCCCTGGTCCCCAGGTCCAAGTCCCCTTGCCTGCCACAGGACAAGCTTAGATATGTGTTTGCAGGGGTCAAAGGGCAGGCAGGGGCAATCAGGTTGGGGACTGACTGGACAAGCTGGCATGGATCCTAGGGTGGAAAGTGGTGGATGTCCTCAGATTTCAAAAAAATCAACGAACAAAAAGCAACACCTCACCAGTCACTCCCCAAGGGAGAGATGAGAGTGTCTACTCGGTAAGATCTGTGTAGTCTCAAAACCTGATCTAGAGGTGCTATGAGGCAGATTTGTATCTGAAGCAGTGGTGGTGGCGTGACTCTGCTGCTTGAAAAAGGTTGTTTAATCTATGTACTTTTTATGACTACTTATCTGTCAGCCTGTCACACTGTGGTGGTGCTGGCTAGCAAAAGGGAATCTCTCAGGCAAAATAATAATGTGTTAGGCAGGGTTCTCTAGAAAAACAAATCAGGATGCTTATGATTTTATATATATATATATATATATATATATATATATATACACTGCCCAGTTCCTCACTGAGGTATTGTTGCTGAAAGACTCTCCCATAAATCTGCCACACACAAATTTTTGTTGGCCAACTCTCGGTACCCTGACCTACAACGTTGTTATTGTTAGGTGCTGTCAGGTCCTTTCTTACGCCTCCTTTCATATAAGAGAGTGAAACCTTGCCTGGTCCTACAACATCCTCACAATCTCTGCTATGTGTGAGTCTATCTTTTCAGCTACTGGGTCAATCCATCCCATCAAGATTCTTTTGTTTTGCGATGACCCTCTACTCTACCAAGCATTATGTCTTTCTCCAGAGCACTGGTCCATTCTGATAACATGACCAACATATGAGATGAAGTCTCAGCACCCTTACTGTGAAGGGGCTTCCATGCTCTACTTCTTCCAATTCAGATTTGTTCCTTCTTCTCACAGTCAATGGCGCAATTAATATTCTGGGTCAACACCATTGATCAAAGGCCATCAATCATCAGTCTTCCTATAGCAAAAACTGGACTGAGACATAGACAAGAAAGGTTCTTTGAAAATTTTGAAAGTCATCCAATGTCCATCCATTGCCAAAACGGTGTGTTTTGTCCATGACCCCTCTCTATTGCTTCACCTAAGAGATACCCTTTTTGGTAACAGTCACCTGTATTTATTGAAGAATACAAATTACATTGAACTTCATATGAGAGCGAGAGGACAGGAACTATGGGAATAATCCAGTGGAACAGCAAATCAGTGACTATTCGGAGGCAACCTTGGCCAAATTCCTGGAACAGGAAGAGGAGATGAGACTGAACTTGAATCGCTTGTGAGAATTCCCAAAAGGAAATCGATTGACTCTAACCAATTTCTCCTTCAGTAAATCAGTCACTTCCTTGGATGAAGCTATCTGTGTGTTCCACAGTGACTGGAAATTTCAAAACTTTCTCAGCTCAAAATGTCAGATAATCTTCGTGACCTAGTACTTTCTCCAAGTTATAGATCATATAGGTAAAATTGTTTTTCCATGTTTGAAGTGGTTCCTCCAGACTAAAAATGTAAAGTTGTATAGCCATTCATTAGTTTCCTAGTGGTGCTGTAGCAATACCATAAACACAGTGGCAAAACAACCCAATTGTACCCCTATATTAGTTTAGTTCTGTATTTCTCTTTCTTTGCCTTTTCCAGTTTCTAGAGTCTGTCTGCATTCCTTGGCTGATGGCCTCCTCTTCCATCTTCAAAGCCAACTCAGTGCTATCTTCTAACCTCTCTCTCCTTCCATTGCCATCTCATCATTTTCTCAGACTGATGCTCTTCCTCCTTCTGATTAAAAAAAAATCTGATGATTACACTGGACCCAACTAAATAATCCAGGATAATATCTCCATCTCAAGATCCTTAACTTAATCACATCTGTACAATCCTTGTTGTCATGTAAATTAGCACAGACACACTTTCCAAAGGTCAGGACAAAGACATCTCTGGGGCCATTATTCAGCCTGCGACAAATAACTATTCTGTTTTCAAGGAAATGGAAAAGAATGACTTAAATCCAACGGGAGAACTAGCTCTAAAGTCCAGGTCACATTCCACATCATAAATATTGCTGTAGCTGAATAAGCAACTCTCATTGTGCTGGTAGAAGTCTCCTTCCGGGGCCTTTTATTGCACAAACCATGCTGTCATACTAGGTTGCCTTAGTCAGCACTGGGCCCTGAGTTGGTCCCTCTCATTCTATCAGCCCCCACTTGCTATCTTTTTATTTTTAAGATCACTTTACTGGGCCTCTAACAGCCCTTATAACCATCCATACATTGCCTGTATCAGCATCTCTGCACATGTTGCCATCATTATTTTCTAGGCATTTACTTTTCATTTGAGCCTTGGTATCAGCTTCTCTTTTTTCCCTCCCTCCCTCTTCCCACCCTCTGACCCCTTGATAAATTATAAATTATTATTTTCATATCTTATGCTGACCACTGTCTCCCTTCACCCATGGTTTCTGTTGTTCGTCCCTCTGGGGGGTGGGCCTTATGTGTCAATCATTGTGATTGGTTCCCCCTTCCTCTCCTCCTCCTCCCACCTTCCCCCTACCCTCCTAGTATCACTACTCCCATTTCTGTTCCTGCGGGTTTTACCTGACCTGGATTCCATGTGTCCTGAGCTCTTATCTGCAACTGTATGCATGCTCCAGTTTAGCCAGAGTGAAAGGCAGGACTGGGGTCACGATCATGGGAGCTGAGAAAGCCTCAAGGAACCAGAGTGATATTGTGTGCTTCATTGATGTCCTGGTTGACTCATCCCTTCCTTGTGACCCTTCTGTGAGGGGATGTCCCATTGTCTACAGATGGGTTTTGGGTCTCTGCTCTCAAACAAACAAACAAAAGCATATTGTCTTCTTCTCTTAAGGCGTGGTCCCACTCTCAGGTACCTAGACCAAAGTCCAAAGTGTCTACTACAAAGAAATTCCATACCTCGCACAGATTCCACATGAGCCATTCTATCTTGTGTCATCTCATCTCATTGTTGAGTGGGGGGACTATTGGCTCCATTTTCAAAGATCACAAGCCACTACTGGAACTTAAAAGAAATCTAGTTTATCCACTCAAGTTAAGATACGTAGTACACCAAACTGTAAATTAACTAGGAACATAAAGAACAGCCCTGGGTGGCATAGTGGTTAAACAGTAAGCTGCCATCTGCAAATTCTACAGTTCGAAACCACCAGCCACTCCAAGAGAGAAAGATCAATCTTTCTACTCCCATAAACAGTTACAGTCTCAGAAACTCACAGGGCCAGTGCTACCCTGTCCTATAGGGTTACTATGAGTCAACATCAACTTAATGGCGTTTGGTTTTTCAGTTTATACAGGTAAAACACACACACACACACACAACCTCACTGCCATCCAATCAATTTCCCCTCACAGTGTCCTCTATAGGACAGAGTAGAACTGGTCCGCTGGATTTCTAAGACTACAAATCCTTGTAGGAGCAGAGCCTCAACTTTCCCCCACAGAGCAGCTGGTAGTAGCCCAACTCCGAACCCACTGCGCCATCATTTAATTCCTCGACTTTTGAAGCTCTCTCTTTGCAGTGCTTGAGTGCACAACCCTGCACAGTCCTTTCCTTTTCTTATAGGGAACATAACTTCTTCTAAGAAGCCATGACCAGCTGAGGCTAACCTGATTATCTAGCTAGAGGAGTTTGACTGTTATAAGAAATCCGCAAGCAAATAAATCTTGAATTATGTGGATGATTTCATTGATAGGAACTAATGTTACATTTAAATTTTATGTGTATATTTTCTATGAAGTCTAAGAATACAAACTAATCAAATTACCATGAAAATGCTGGCATGTGAACTTGGTTTTTTAGGATTCCTATTTTTCCCCCAAGACAAGAGCTTACTCAGTACTTAAAAGCTGACTGAAAGTCATATACAAATCCAGCATCAATTTGAGTTATGATCAAAATGAGATATAAAGGTTATACATTAAGTGACTTTCTCATTAATAACAATCACAAATTGCTATTTACTTTGAAGATATTTGCAGAGTTGTGTTCCACAACAAGCCCTGAAAAGAAGTTTCTCCCTCCTTCTGGAAGGTTCCTCCAGTTCCTCCAACCCTTTCTTCATACTACCTTGTTTCACTCCATCCTTTACACACTGTTTCCCAAAGTGGGCAATCTTGTCCCCTGGGAGAGGTCCTGGAACAACGGGGTAAGGGGGCTGACTGCAAAATCAGATTTATCGTACATTTATCCTGGATTCTGAGATATGGTGCAGAATTTTCCATCATCAGCGGTGTACTGAGTGATGTTTTTCTGAAAAGGGTGCAGGAGGCAAATGCATTTGGGAACCTATGTCTCCCACAGACACACATTCCTGTCGCCTCGCTGACATTCGGTATCACTCATTATCCTTTCAGCAGACAAGTTCTGATAAAGTTCAGTCCTTAGCCCTAGCCTCAGCCTCCCATGTTGTCTTAGCTATGATCACAGTGGACGATGGGCACGTCCTATGAGATTAGGACAGTGTTTACATGCCAGATCCTGGAGCCTCCTCTGATGGGTCCAAATATCAGCTGTGTCCTTTGCTAGCTGTGCCACTTGTACAAGTGTCTTAATTTTCTGGACTACAAGTTCTTCATGTGCAAACTGGAAATGGCACTCCCACTTCAAAGTTTTGTTGGGTAGACTATGTGAACTAATGTATATAAAGCATTTAGAGAAACGTCTGGCACATTTAAAACCTATACAAATATTTGCTATTTTTATTTATGATCGCTATTTTTTGAGTTTGTTTTGTTACCCACTCTGAAACAGCACTTAGTGTCTGTTCTCAATAAACATTTTTTTTAATTTCCAGATTCCTCAGCCATCATTTAGTATATTGCATTAGGGGACTCAACTGTTGTCACTGGACTGATCCTATTGATACTGACACTGATATTGTCACTGATGCTTCTAAAAATATTCAGTTTAAAATTTTATGGCATCAGAGTCAGAAATACAAGCTATAAATAAAATACATTTATTTTTAATATAGAACGCTCTGGAAGCAAGGATAACGAGACTTCACCTCACATCCTCTGGTCATGTTATCAGGAGAGAACAGTCCTTGGAAAAGGACATCATTAGTAAAGGACATCATGGTAAAGGGCAGCTACAAAGAAGACTCGCGGTGGAATGGATTGACACGGTCACTGGGACAATGGGGTCACACACAGCAATCGTGAGGACGGTGCCGAGCCAGGCAGTCTTTCGCTGTATCGCACGCAGGGTAGCCATGAGCTGGAACCAACTTGACGGCACCTACTAACAGCAACAACGACAACCCTTTGTTCATTCAGTTTTCAATTCAAGGACAACAGAAGTCTTGGCTAAGCTTAGGTAAGATGGGTGCAACTTCTGCTCCTTCCTCTGTTTTAACTTGTGCATTCTAATCACCAATAATTACCATTGCATCCTGACCGCATGTCTGATCAATTTCCAACTAAAGACGTAGACTTCTTCAATTTAGTCATCCCTGGCTTTGGTGGTTGCTGCATGAAGTTGATAATAGTTGTATGGTTTGGATTTCCTTGAAGGCAAATAAATACAGTCCTACCACAGACAACATTGTACTTCCAGAAAGATCTTGAGACGTGCTTTTGATGGGGAAGGGAACCATTCCTCTTGAGTGTGTGACCCCCAGCATAGCAACTCATCTGAACCTCCTATTCAAAATGGCCATTACGCACCCATTTCAGCTCACTAATGCCTAGGCTAATGATTTTTATGAGTCTCATTTCATTTTTGATGATTTCCAATTTTCCTAGATTCATACTTTGTACATTCCAAGTTCTGATTATTAATGATGTTGATGGCTGTTTCTTCTGAACTTGAGTGGTGGCCCATGAGCCAATGCAGACACTCAGGCTTTTATCCCCACGGGCTTTGTTCCTTTGCACCACCACGGTTGAGCCTACTTTGAGAAGGCAGCTCCTCCTTAGTCATATTTTGGGTGCCTCCCAACATGAAGGGCCCATCCTTTGATACTATCTCTAACAATGTTTTGCTGCCATTCATTGGGCCTTCAGTATCTGAGGATCTTCTGATTCTACACATAAGGTTTTTAGTGACTGCTTCCTCCAACGTGGGCTGCTGATTCCTCCTTCACAGTCTGTTCTTTGTCAGTAAGCTCCACTGAAACCGCCTCGCTTTGTGTGAGCCTGCTGGCATTTGAGAGAGCAGTGACGTAGCTTTAAGCATGACAGCAACACAGAGCCACCACGATATGACAAACTGGCAGACAAATGGTGGTTCTGAATGTTAGACAACGAAAACCTTATGAATTCAAAAGTATTGTCTAAGACCAATTGTCATGTAGCTTGTCACATATCTTGGACAGATCGTCATGAAGGAATGATCACAGTGGAGACCTCACGCTTGGCAAAACGGAGGACCAGCAACAGCAAAGGAAAGTTTCAAACAGGTGGATGGATATAATAGACACATGATGGTAATATTATTTGTCAATACCTTGTTAATGCCAATTTTATATAAACTATTCTACAATATATAAATGGGCAATATACTAACAAACACATTTTATGAAACAACTATAACTCTGATGCCTAAACCAGGAAAAGGCATCACCAGAATTGAAAATTACAGATCAATAACTCTAATGAATATAGATGCCAAAATATTCAATAAAACACTAGCCAATAGAATGCAACTAGTTAACAAAAACATAATCAATCACAATCCAGTGGGATTCATATCAAATAATCAAAGATTATTAATATTTTTAAAAGCAATGTAATTCATCACATAAAATAAAGAAGAACCATATGATTATATCAATCGATATAGAAAAAAATTGATTAAATTCAACATCCATGCCTGATAAAAAATGCTCAACAAAACTGACATAGAAAGGAAATTTCTCAACATAATAATATCCATATATGTGAAACCAATAGCCTGCATCTTACTTAATGGAGAAAAATTGAAATCATTTCCTCTTCAAACAGGAACTAGACAAGGTTGCCCGTCATTCCCACTTTTATTTAATATAGTTCTGGAAGTTGTAGCTAGAGCTATATGACATCAAATATAAAATTAAAGTATCCCCTTAGCAACAGAAGAAATAAAACTTTCTTTATTTGCAGATGACATAATCCTAAATATGAAAACCCCAAAGACTCAATTAAACCACCATCCTAAGTAATTGAAAACTTGGCAGCATTGCAAGCTATACGTCAACATACAGAAACCAGTTGGATTCATGTATATTACGGATAATCATACTGGAAAAGATGTCATAAGAACAATACTATTTATAATAACTACACAAAAGATAAAATATTTAGGAATAAGCCTTAACAGAGAATTAAAAGACATAAAAAACTACAAAAAACTCCTTAAAAAATCAAAAGGAAATTACACAAATTGAACAAGTGACCATGTTCCTGGACAGGCAGAATAAACATTGTAAAAATGCCAACTACCAAAAGTACTTGATAAATTCAATGCAATTCCAACACAAATCCCACCACAATTCTTCAAAGGAATGAAAACACTAATTACCAGTTTTATGTGGAAAATAAACAAACTTAAGATAAATTAAACACTATTGGGAAATAAAAAAGTGAGAGGCCTTTCACTCCCCTACCTGGAAACCTATGACCTAGCCACAGTAACGAAAGCAACCTGGTACTGGTACAGTGATAGATTTGAAGAACCCGTGGATTCGAATTGAAAAACCAGAAATACAACCAAATACCTAGAGACACCTCATCTTTGATAAAGTACTGAAACACGTTAAATGGGCAAGAGATAGACTCTTCAACAAATGGTGCTGGAAAATTTGGATCTTCACCTGCAAAGAATGAAATAAAACCCATACCCCCCACCATGTACAAAAACAAACTCAGGATGGATCAAAGACCTACATACAAATCACACAATTATTAAGACCATCAGTGAAAAGCTGGAGACAAACTTAAAGACCCTAAAACAAGGCATAAACACACTACTGAATAAAATGAAAAATATCCACACTATAGAAGGCAAAATAAAGAACTGAGACCCATGAAAAATACAGCATTTTGTTGTGTATAAATGCAACAGAAGACTTATCAAAAGAGTCAACAGAGGAACCACAGATTGGAATAAAATATCAAAGGCATAAATCTGACTTGAACAGTTAAAACTTTGTCAGTAGATCCCCCTACGATGCAGGCTGGACCTGATCTGGTTTCCTAAACTGTCTGTATCCTTGGTTTGTATCGTTCTGTGTGGTGTTTGCTTGTTCTCATTCGGATGTATCTCAGGGGTGTCAGGTCACTGGAGGTCAGTCACCCTCTTGAAGTTGTGTTACATGTTTTTCCATTTTTCAAATTATGAAACTCAGGATTAATGAACCTATAGAAACAGAAAGTAGAATAAGGGTGTTTTTGGGAGGGAGGGGAGGAGAGATCAGTGGTGGAGCTGGAGTGAAGGAGAGACGATGTCAAAGAGTATGTATCAGGATCCCAATTCTACCTTGAAAATCTGGCTGAACCGGAGGATATTCATTGGTACAGATAGGAACTGAGCACACAGGGAATCAAGACCAGTGGTGACAGTGGTGATACCATGAGGGTAGAGGGACGGTGAGGGATAAATGGGGAAAAGATTACAAGGATCTACATATAACCTCCTCCCTGGGGGATGGACAATGGAGAAGTGGGTGAAGGGCGACGTCAGATGATGTAAGATATGACAAAATAATAATAATTTATAAATTATCAAGGGTTCATGGGGGAGGGGAAACGGGAAGGGAGGGGGGAAATGAGGAGTTGACACCAAGAGCTCAAGTAGAAAGCAAATATTTTGAGAATGATGAGGGAAACAAATACACAAAAGTGCTTGACACAATGGATGGATGGATGGATTGTGATAAGAGTTGTACAAGCCCCCAATAAAATGATTTTGGAAAAAAAAGGAAAAAAAGAATGTTTGGAGAAGGATTTTGATAGCAATTATTCAACTTTGCTTAATGTGATTGAACTATGGAATAATATGACACATAAATTTTTTAAGGAAGGGAAAGAAATAAACAATCCATTGGATAAAGTACTAATCTCCAAAACATATAAAAACACTACAATACTTTAACAAAAGTTATACAAATAATCCAATCAAAAAATGTGAACAAGACACGAATAGATAATTTACCAAAGATGCCATCCAGACGGACAACCATACACAGAAACATTCTCCACCATTATCAATAAAAGAAATACAAATTAAAACAAAAATGAGATATCATCTCACACCAACACTTCTGGCAAAATTTAATAAAACAGAAACTTACAAATGTTGGAGAGGACGTAGAGAGATCAGAACACTCTTACAGTGCTGGTGGGACTGCAGAATTGTACAACCATATGAAATCAGTACGACTCGTCCTTTAAACAAATGCAAATATAAGTATGATCCAGCAATCTATGATCTTTATGTCCAGCAATCTCTACTGGGTATATACTCTAAGGAAATTAAGAATGTAACATGAACAGACATATGTACACATATGTTCATTGCAGCAATTTCCACAATAGCAAAATATGGAAACAACCCAAAACTCCAACTATGGAGCAATGGATAAACAAGCTCTGGTACATCCATAGTCTGGAATTTTATTCATCAATAATAAAACAATGTAAACTCTTAAATGGACAAAACTAGAGAAGATTATGCTTCGCAGACTCAGCCAATCTTACAAAGACAAATATTTAATATCACCTTTGTTATAAAGAAAAACAGAAAGGAAGAAAAATAATGTATACACCAAAAAACAAGACTCTGATGACTGAAGAGCCGAGACCCGGGTGAGAACAGAGAAAGGGGAGGGTGGGCGGGGACAAAACATGGAGGATGTAAAACGAGATCTGTTGTTGCTTTCATTTCGGTCCTGTGATACATATATAGAGTTTTTTTCTTTAAAAATAAAACAAAATAAAAAATGCCTCCAGATTCCTTATCCCTCAAACCTAAGTAGTGGTTTGAATGGCTTTTAAAAAGAGGAAATAGATCTATGTGTCTATATTTATAGGTCAAGTATTAAGGTGGCGGAAGGACCTTGGGCCTCTACTCAAACACTCCCTCAATGCATGAATACCTTCTTTTATTAAATTGGAACTCTATGATGCTCACTCTCCCGACACAACGGCTGGAGACAAAGTGGGTGAACAAGTAAATGTGGTGAAGAAAGCTGATGGTGCCCGGCTATCAAAAGAGATAGTGACTGGGGTCTTAAAGGCTTGAAGATAAACAAGCGGCCATCTAGCTCAGAAGCAACAAAGTCCACATGGAAGAACACACCAGCCTGTGTGATCGAGTGGTCCCAAAGGGATCAGTTACCAGGCATCAAAGAACAAAAAATCATATCATTGACTGCACACCTCCATTATAGGATCGCTGAAGACAAATGGGTGCATAAGCAAATATGGTGAAGAAAGCTGATGGTGCCCGGCTATCAAAAGAGATAGTGTCTGGGGTCTTAAAGGCTTGAAGGTGAACAAGCGGCCATCTAGCTCAGAAGCAAATAAGCCCACATGGAAGAAGCACACCGGCCAGTGCGATCACGAGGTGCCCAAGGGACCAGGTATAAGGCATCATGCAAAAAAAAAAAGATATAAGTGTGTGTATGTATGTGTATATGTATATATGTATGTGTATGTATGTATATATATATATCATATTAAATGAAGGGGGAAGTGCAGAGTGGAGACCCAAGGCCCAAGTGTCGACCAATGGAGATCCCCTCATAGAGGGGTTTAGGAGAGGAGATGGGTTAATTAGGGTGTGAGGTAGTATCGATGAAGAACACAGCTTTCCCCCAGATCCTGGATGCTTCCTCCCCCCAACTACCATGATCCGAATTCTACCTTGCAGGGCTGGATAGGACAGAGACTGTACACTGGTGCATATGAGGGTTGGAGGTACAGGGAATCCAGGGTGGATGATACCTTCAGGACCAAGGGTGTGAGGGACGATGCTGGGAGAGTGGAGGGTGAGTGGGTTGGAAAGGGGGAAGTGATTACAAGGATCCACATGTGACCTCTTCCCTGGGAGAGGGACAGCAGAGAAGGGGGGAAGGGAGACTCCGGATAGGGCAAGATATGACAAAATAACGATGTATAAATTACCAAGGGCATATGAGGGAGGGGGGAATGGGGAGGGAGGGGGGAAAAAAAAGAGGACCTGATGCAAGGGGCTTAAGTGGAGAGCAAATGCCTTGAGAATGATTGGGGCAGGGAATGTATGGATGTGCTTTATACAATTGATGTATGTATATGTATGGATTGTGGTAAGAGTTGTATGAGTCCCTAATAAAATGTAAAAGAAGAAAAGAGAAAAAAATGATTAGGGCAAAGACTGTACAGATGTGCTTTATACAATTGATGTATGTATATGTATGAACTGTGAAAAGAATTGTATGAGCCCCAATAAATTGTTAAAATAAAAATTTTTTTTTTAAAAAAAGAGGAGGCAAAGTAAAATTCAAATGGACTTGGAGCCTTCTGTGACAAACCAGTTCATCTGACGTGTGTGTATTTGTCAAGTTGACCGGCCTCAGATCCCCAGTGGCTTGACAGAGACTCCGTAATCACGCCCATTGTGGGATCTCGTGCGGGCATCCAATCAGGTGGAAAGGTGTTTTCCTGCACATTTCTCTTTTTCTACATCCGTCTTGCAGTCTTCCTGCCGTATCTGGGACCAGAGAAGATTCAGCCTGCCACATGGTTTGGGACTTGCCAGACACCACAATTCCGTGAGCCATTTCCTTGAAAGGAATCCCTCTGTGTAGACTTACCTGCATACCCTTCCCATGCTTGCTGCCCTAGAGGCCCCAGCCTGAGACATGCCCACCAGTGCCCTCAAGCATAGCAGTGACCGTGAACGTGGTTCAGCGGCGGTTCCTTCTGTTGTTCATGAATCGCGGTGGAAGCGGATGTGACAGCAAGTAGCAACGACAAAGGCGCATTAATCAAGTTTCATGATGATGATCCTGTATAACAAACTAATGCCGAGTCTCTATGGTTTAAAACCCCGAAGTGTTCATTTCTCCCTCACCGTTCTCCAGAGTAGCAGCACATTGTTTGGGCTCAGCTTGGCTCATTTCAGGTTGGGTTCCTGTGTCTCTGATTGGGGGACACAGTCATGCTCCCGAAGGCCATAGATATTTGCTCTTAAAGTCTTGCTTGGCTCGAGGCTGGAACACTATCAATTCTGTGAAAAACAACCACGGCAACACCAAGCCCAATTTTAAGCCTACATTTTTCTAAAATGCCAAGCAGTACCCCAAGAGGACTAACTGTAACATTGCTAATCCCTTTTCTTTAGGATCGCGCATTTCCGTTACACCTGAGGTCAGCTGGCCAGTTCTTTCACTTGTTTCTGTAGGTACGCTCTGGATCGTTAGCAGTTTCTCTTCTATGCCATCTTCCTGTACTCAAATTTGATTTTTAAGCCCAACTGGAATTTCACTTCATTAGCGGTACCATTTGTTCTCATTAGCACCCCGGAAGCAAAGGACGGCTAGAGAAGCGGAGGACTCCACGCACCGCGCGTTCCTGAACTAGAAGGCAACGTTCCGAAGCAATCGCGTTCTCGAGACCAAGAATAGCCTCGCTGTTTCCTAGCCTTCCAGGCCCCATGTGTTTGCTTAGATAACGCGCTAAACTTTTTTTATTATTTTTTTTAACTACCGCCAGCATTGCAAAGTCAAAATAGCTGTGGAGGAACAAGCTGTTCGGCCTCGTGTCTCATCAACATTCCTTGCTCAGTGTATCAAAACAGAGAACACACAGCGCCAATGTAACAGCTCCGCAAAGCTTCTCTGTTGGGATTTGCTTCTTGGGAAACCTTCCGCTGCTGCCTCCGTAGAACATGAGAAAGGTGGGTCCCTGCTCAAATTCACATGATTTCACAGGCAGCCAGTATGGGTCTCAACTCTCTTGGTGTCCCTTGAAAAATCAAGATATAAAATGTACACCTGCATGACCTAATGTCAAGATTAAAGTTTGCAAATGAGTTTTCCTTCCCAAGGACCAATTTAAAATTATAAAGGGATGTTATATCCCAGACAGCTTGAGGGGAAAAATCATTGACCTAACATTCTAACCCAGGTCACCGGGGAAGTGGTTTAATATTAAAGAACCACTATATATATGACAAGCCAGAGGAGCCCTGGTGCAGATGTGGCTACACAGGGGACAGAGAACTGCGCCAGGCACTCCAAGAGAGAACGACCGGCCTCTGCTCCCATAGAGTATCCACTTCAGAAACTCACAGGAGCAGTTCTGTCCAGTCCTACAGGGCTGCTGCGAGGCGGCATCAACTCGATGGCAGTGCGTATGTGGCAAGCTGTTCGCTTCTAAGACGCCCATTTAAAGAAAGCTAAAAAGAATGATTGATAAAATGATACAAGCCACATTACCATTACCAAGCCCACCCCACTGCCACTGAGCCCATGCCAACTCATAGCAACCCTGTAGGGCAGGGTAGGACTGCCCCTGTGAGTCTCAGAGACTGTAAATGTTTGTAAGAGTAGAAAGCCCTGTCTTTCTCCCGAGGAGCACCGGTGGTTTCAAACCACAGTCCAATTGGTGACCACGATGCCACCGGGCATTAGCATCACCTTTAACCTAATTAACTCTTCCTTTTAAAACAAGGAGGAAAAAAATCAATCAATCGGTAAAGAATAGACTTGGTTGCCTATGTTTGAACACATAGAAAACTGAATATTTATTTGTAGGTTTTTTTGTTACTCGTGATCTTGTTATTAAGCTAATAGCTGCACCAATACAACCATTTCCTTTTTGAGAGGTAAAACAAATGAAATCGCCATTTAATCTGGAAACAGCTCGCAGCTAGAATTAGGTTACTATCTGGATTAATACTTAATAGCTAATAACAATAATTTTGTAACCCACATGTGAGAAGCTATAAAAGTGAACAGAGCATTCTCAGTAGAGAAAGTTAGCAAGTTTTTAAAGCAGAAATTGGGCAAGCTGCTGCTACTTTCCAGTAAAAGCCAAACTGCTCTAATCAACCGTCCTCTGCTTCTACCTCACTGCAGCCGAAGAAATACATCCCCGCATATTCTTTTCAACCAGCTTCAGCAAACAACAATAGTGGGAAGACACATGGGAAGAGAGCGGTGTGTCACATATTTATTAATACAATAAAGCCAGAAAGAGATAAAAGCAATATTACGTGAAGAAATGTATTCGTTTAAGTCTCAATTTTTAACAAGTGCAAACTGAGAGGTTGTGTCTTCCTGGAAGCAAGGAAGGCCGACCTGGAGTGGATTCTCACTTTAGAAGATAAAAAGTTAGAAGGCCAGGTGAAAAAAAAACACGATGATGAGCAAGATGAGACTGCAATTTTCCCATGGAAGTTATTTCAGAGATCACTTATCGCCATGGCACACAGAGACAAGGTTGAAGTCGTCAGGGATTTCCTTTCACTTGCAGGTACAACCAGTGCTCATGGAAGCAGCTGTCAAGAGACCAACAAATGGAAGCACTGGGCAGGCCTGCTGCACCATAATTCCGCCAAGGGTTAAAGAGCAAAGATGCCCCTTTAAACACTGAGGGGTCCCTGACCCAAGCCCCGGCATCTTCAATTGCCTCATGCACATGTGAAAGTTGGACAGCAGCAGAATCGCTGCATTTGATTGAAGGCGTTGTCATGTTCGGTGAAGCAGAGGGCCTGTGAAGAGAAGGGAGACCCTCCACGGCATAGATTGGCACCGTGGCTGCAACAATGGGCTCAAACGTAACAAGGATGGTGAGGATGGTGCAGGACCAGGACAGTGTTCTGTTCTGTCGTACATAGGGTCACTAAGAGCTGGAACCAACTCAATGGCACCTGACAACACCGAGTTTTTACATAGCGCATGAGAAAACAGTAGCCCAGATAGATGGAGTTGCGTGCTTGAGCAGTTGGAGGACGAGCAACACTGGCCTCTACACGATGCTTCCTTAGCCTGGTGCTCTTCAAAGCTTGCCCTTAATGAATTAAATGTGCCCTTGCCTCAGTTATTTAAGATGGGTATTCAGTCAAAGTATTTAGGGCTCTAAATAGATTTTTTTTCTTCTAAAGTAGGGGGTATGGCTTTCTCAACAATGCAGAACTCCAAGAATATCTATTGTATATTTTAATGTGAAGAATTTATTAATTTGAAAGAATTTTAAGATGCTTCTCAATAAAGATATAGATGATAAGTAGGTGGGAAGGGGGGTAGGTAGGTAGGTAGGTAGATAGGTAGATAGGGGGGTGGATGGATAGATGGTGATATAGATAGATAGATAGATAGATAGATAGATAGATAGATAGATAGATAGATAGATAGATCGCTGATATAGAATCAAATGCAACTCATGGCAACCTTGTATACAACAGGGAAAAAGGTGACCTGGTCATTATCAGGGTCCCCAGCTTATTTGCATTCATCATTTTTGTATTGTGCCAATTCATCTCATCAAGGATCTTCTCTCTCAATGGTCCTCTACATCACCAAGCATAACATCCTCCTCTAAAAAGTAATCCTTCCTGACAAAGTGTACATAGCAAGTAAGTGAGGCAATATTGTGATCCATAATATTTTCTTTAGATAATTTTCAAACGTATATCATCAAAAGTTTGTTCCTCGTCTGTCTCAATCTGGAAGCTTCCCTGAAGCCTGTTTACCACAGATGACCCTGCAGGTATTTGACATACTAGTTCCATAGGGTTCAGCATCACAGCAACATTCAAAGCACCACAGTACAGTAGACTGACAGGTGGATGATGGCACCCTTCTCTAACAGGTGCAGAATAACTTTGATGTAATAATCAATTTCCCCAACATTTTATTTTCCTAAATTATACCTCCATTGAGGGTCCAGAGCAGTTTGTGGTTATTGGCTCAAGGGATACGATGGTAGAAAACAGTTTGGGGGGAAAGCACAATCTTAACTCTTTTTGTTATAAGGGTTTATACCAAGAAATCTCAGCTTTGGGTCTATTGGCATTTTGAGGCGGGCTACTTTTTGAAGGGCAGGTAGAACACTCTGTGCACTCGAGGATGTTCAGCAGCATTGCAGACATCTATAGTAGCGCCACTTCCCATCCTCAGCTGTGATAACCAAAAATATCTCCCGAGATGACCACTTGTGCTCTGGGGAACAAAATCCAGGCTGCTAAACTCAAAAGTCACTGCCATCAAGTCAATCGGACTCATCTCAGCCTTATAGGACCTTTTATAAATGCCCCTATGGGTTGCTAAGCCTTAACTCTTTATGAGAATAGAGAGCCTCATCTTTTCCCCATGGAACAGCTGGTGGTTTTGAACTGTGGTTAGGAGCACCACTACACCACCAGGGCTCCTGATCTAGGCTATTATGGGAATAAACATTAATACGTCGACAAAATGCCTCAGGGGAAAAAAAACGTATCAGCACACAGAAATTGGCCCCATATCTCTAGTCATATTTTCAAACAAAGAGGAAGGAAGGGAACAGAGTCCGAGATAAAATAATGAAACCATGCATCAGTGTGTGTCGTGGTAAGGAATCTGACCCCTCCATGAGCCAAATCCTGCAGAGGAATCCACACCCCCCTGGAGGTTTGAGTGACTCGAGAGCAGGGCAGACTTGCCATCAATGATCCTAGAAGAGTATAGAAAGATGCCAATAGCCATAGCATGTACCCAGGTCAACCCCAGCAAAGAAACAGCAGAATAATCCTGGGTTACACAGATTGGTGTAGAAATAATAGAGGAAACAGCAGAGCCGCAGAGGACATCTCCATGGAAGCAGAAGTCATCTCTGCCGTGTGCAGCCAGCAAGAAGCATTGATGGCAAACAGAAGTGAAGAACAGTTCAGAGACACAAGGGTAGCTTGATGGAGGCGATGACTTGGTGACCTTGGCCTTCTCCCTGATATCACATCGTGCTGCTACATAAGGCAATTCCTGACATAGAGGAGGGGCTCCCTAAATGGAGGGAAATAAATGTATGTTCTGCTACTTTAGCTTAAAAAATGATTTGTAATAGAAGTTAGATAAGCATGAGAAAAATGATGTTGTCTCTATTGCCTGCCTGAGTTTGTGGCTTAAAGTTTATGCCAATCATTAGCAATAAAGAGAAGAAAAAACAAGTGTAACTGTATTGGTGTGGTAGTTATATAATCTGTTGTCAATTTGAAAGGATTACGAATGAAGGGGTGGAGTCTAGCCTGTCAATCATTGAATAGCCAATGAGGCCTCTGTGTGGATTTGGCCTTCTCCTGAGGATTCTGGGACTCCTGAATTTTTTCCTTGGAGGAGGGAGACTCTCTCTGCTCACTCCCTGAGAGACTCTCAGCTGACAAGACACATGGAACTATGATAGACCTATGGACCCAGAGAAGCCACGGGGAGATCCCTGGCAGCACTGAGATGTTTTCACTGCCCCTGGATCCACAAGATATCCCACACACTGGCTTACCTGTGATCTTCCTGCATTTGGCATCATTGCATGTGTTTCATGAGTCAGAAGAAGACTTTATAGATTGGTATTGGAAATATGGGCTAATATCAGACTTATGGACTTGATCCGGACTGGGCTGGGATGTTTTCTCAGTATTCAATTGCTCTTGTGTATAAACCTCTTTCTAATACACATATGAGTGTCCATTAACGTGTCTACCAGGACTAGCACAACTGGTCATAGCTAGAAAGCATATAGTCTGCATGTTGACTAATAAATCACTTCTCTACAATGGTTCTGAAGAAGATTTATTCTTATTTTAATTAAAAGACCATTATTATTGTCATTGCTAGGTGCAATTGAGTCAGCTCCAACTCACAGTGGCCCTATGTATAACTGAACAAAGCATTGCCCGATCCTGTACCATCTTCACCATGATTGGTATGTTTGAGCCCTTTTATGCAACACCGTGTCAGTCCAACTCATTGAGAGTCTCCCTGTTTTTGGTAACCCTCTCATTTACCAGCAGGAACCTTGGTGAATAGTGGGTAAGCCTTGGGCTGCTAAGCAAAAGGTCAACAGTGCAAAACCACCTGCCACTCCTTGGGAGAAATACTAGGCTTTCTACTCCTGTAAAGAGTTACAGTCAGAGGGAGCAGGGAGGGAGGGGGGAAAAAAAGAGGACCTGATGCAGAGGGCTTAAGTGGAGAGTAAATGCTTTTTTTTTAACATTTTATTAGGGGCTCATACAACTCTTATCACAGTCCATGCATATACATACAGCAATTGTATAAAGCACATCTGTACATTCTTTGCCCTAATCATTTTCTTTTTTTACATTTTATTAGGGACTCATACAACTCTTATCACAATCCATACATATACATACATCAATTGTATAAAGCACATCCATACATTCCCTGCCCCAAGCATTCTCAAAGCATTTGCTCTCCACTTAAGCCCTTTGCATCAGGTCCTCTTTTTTTTTTTTTGAGAGTAAATGCTTTGAGAGTGATCAGGGTAAATTGATACATACAATTGATGTATGTATATGCATGGATTGTGATAAGAGTTGTACGAGCCCCTAATAAAATGTGGTTTTTTTAAGAGTTACAGTCCAGGAACCCCACGGGGGCAATTCCACCTTGTCCTCCGGGGTGACTGTGAATTGGGGTTTTGTTTTTTATTGGTTGTTATTCTACTATACCAAGCACAATGTCCTTCTCCAAGGTTTGGTCCCTCCTGAGAATGTGTGTAAAGTTAAGTGAGACAAAGTCTCACCATCCTCGTTTGTAAGGAGCATTTGCTCCAATACCGATCTAGTCCTCCTTCTGGCAGTCTACGGGCATCTCCAACAGTCTCCAGGAGGCTTGAAACTATCTACTGTGAAGAAAAATCACTGATACATACAATCACTATGTAAAACCTTTTGTGAAAAATTAAGTAAAGCCAATATTTAAAAGAAAGGATAAATAATGTTCACCTCATTTGCCCGTGGAAACCATTCTGCATCAAGGAACATTACTACTCTTACAGAACTGGCCGGTAGTATCGGTGCTCAAATAGAGAGCACTTGTGCTTAATGTGTGAGTATTCTGAGCAAGACTGAAAGAAGAGCAAGCGAAAGGAAAGCCTCTCGCCAACAAAACTAGACTCCTCAGAGTTCAGAGGCAAAGTCCACAATGTGCTTACACTTGTAGCAACTGAATTTCTTTCTCATTTTCGACATTTCCCTAATTAAACAAAATGAGAGAACCTCAATGGTGCACCCAGCTAAATCTGATGTGGCACTTCTGATGGCAATGGCACAGCATTTAATTATAATATCCATCGTGTCTTTGCATCTGTTTTCAGAAAGGAGAGTGATATGGTAGAACAATTGGAAAATATATATCACCTCTCCCTTACCAACAGGCCAATTGGATGGCACTAAGCAGAATTGAATGAGCGAGCTACCTGTGGTGAGGAGAGCGGCATTAGCCCCGCCCCACTGAGGTGAATACCATGGGAACCGCGTCCGCCATCACAGGCAGGTTCGCTGACTACACACAAGCACAGATTACATCGAGGGACTGTAGCTTGTCAGCAAATATTTTTGCGTGAGACCGGGTGGCATACTAGTCAAGTGCTCATCTGCTAACCACGAGGCTGGACGTTCGAATACAAGTACTCTGCAGAAGAAAACTGTGCAGGCTGCTTCTGTAAGGAGTACAGCATCGAGTCACAGTCAAGTCCACGGCACCGAGGTTGGGGGTTTGGTTTCGATGCTGGTTGCTAGGCACCGCCCAGCGATGAATCCAGACGGGCAATGAGGTGAAAAAGAATCCATCAAAGGAGAGGAGAGGTGAAGGTGGGAGCATGTGGCCACCATTGTTCTGCAGAGAGTTGGGGGAGAACGGAGGGATGCTAGCATTGGATTCCTGGATTTGCCGTAACAAATAGCACAAAGTGGGTGCCTTTCAAATGTCGTCACACGTTCTGGAGGTGAGGACTCTGAATGCAGGGCATCTGTAGGGCCATGCTCTGTAGACCCAAGGGGGAGTTCTTCCTTGTCTCTGCCAGCTCTCCTGCCCTCTGCCATGGTGTCAATTGCAACCCCTAGCCAGTCAATATACACCATAAATCTCATCAGAAATCCGCACCTTTTGCCCATGGAACAGCCGGTGGGTTTCAAATGCCTGCCTGGCTGCAATCCTCGTGATCAGCAGTTCGAAACCACCAGTAGCTCCTCTGGAGAAAGACGGGGGGCTGCCCTGTCTCTCCTTTTACAAGACCACCCAGAAGGGATTAAGCCCTATGCTACTCCAGTATGACTTTAACTTAGCAGATCACATTTTCAAAGAAAAAAACTATATTCCCAACTGAAGCTTCATTCACCAGTGCAGAGCTTAGTACCTCAATAGATATAGGGGGAGAGAAGTAGAATTCATTTACTAACAGCAAATTTAATGTTTTAATTGCAAAGAAGTCCCACAAATCTTTTCAGAGTTTTTATTTTCCTGATCACGTAATGGTACTGTTCTAATCACACAACTTCTTCACCAAAAGCAAGAAGAAATATAAAGAAACGGAAACTCTAAGCTTTATCATAATCACACCATTTGCTAACACCGAAAGACGAATGAAGAATAAAGACGAATGAAGACAGACGAATGAAGACAGACGAATGAAGACAGACGAATGAAGACAGACGAATGATGAATAGATCCGTCTTGGAAGAAGCTCGATGAGAATGTCCCTCGGAAGCAAGGATGGCGAGACCTGCGACCACATATTGTGGACATGTGAGCAGGAGGGACGGGTCCCTAGAGGAGGAAAACCACTTGGTACGTTACAGGATGGCCAAAAAGAGACAAACTCCTCAATGAGCTGGACTGACACAGAGGCCGCCGCAAAGGGCTCACATCTGAGAGTGGTGCAGGGTCAGGCAGAGAAACAAGCTCAATAGGGAGAGAGAGAGAGAGAGAGAGAGAGAGAGAGAGAGAGAGAGAGAGAGAGAGAGAGAGAGAGAGAGAGAGAGAGAGAGACGCGCTGGCATCTCTCTCATAGCAACCTTATAGGGTAGAGTAGAGCTGCCCCTGTAAGGTTCTGAGGTTCTGCAGGCGCAAGTGGCCTCATCCTCCTCCCACCAAGCATCTGGTGGGTTCAAAATGCTGACCTTGTGGTTACCGGCCCAACCCACAACCCACTACACCACCAGGGCTTTTTGGAACCAAATAAATAACACCTAACAACATCAAAAACAGATAAGACTCTTTTGCTATGTATGGCAAATGAGTTATGGAAGCAGTATTACAAAGAATTTTTGCCATGTTTATCATTTTGTGGTAACCTGTCAATCTTTAGGATTATTGAAAATATGTGGTGTGTTAGCTCAGATCTCTCAAGAAGTAAAGCCAATGACGCTTGTATCTAGAAATAGGCTTCTTTCAAGAAATGCCTCGCACAGTTGTAGAAGTGGGTAAGCCCAGAGTCCAGTTTGAGTCTGTGGGTCAGAGGTCAGTTGAAGGCTTCTCCTGACTTCCGGAGGTGCAGGGGCTGACGAACAGGAAGCAGGAAGGCCACAGTCTGGTGGACGCAGAGATGAGAGAATCCAAGGTTGGACAAAATCCAATGATGGCTCCTGCGAGTCAAAGGGGATACAATAGGAACTCAAAAACCAGATGCAGATCCAAAGTCGGCAGCAGTCAGCTAGCTTCCACACATGGTTCATTTATAGTAAAAGTGAGTCACACCCTCCATGAACTCTCCTTCAGTGGGATCAAAGCTGTGACCAGACTTAGGAGGCTCAGCAGTTTGAAACCACTGGGAGCTCCACAGGAGAAAGACGGGACTATCTACTCCCATCAACAGTGACAATCGCAGACACCCACAGGGATAGTTCTACCCTGTCCAAGAATTGCCACAAGTAGGCATGGACTTCATGACAGGGAGTGAGGTTCTCCCTACAATGGCTTGGCTGCTTCACAGAAGTTCCAGTCAAGGAAGGGAACATACTATGTTAGAGCATATCATGAGAGAATGCTGGCCCACCCAAGTTGGTGGAAAACTTAACTATCACAGATAGCAAGCTGAATCACTGTTCTTAAAAGCATCCAAAAATGATTTTAAAATCCCTTGTTGCAGTCTAGTTGTGTACTTAGAAGAGTAAAGCAGTTACTAAATAGTAATATACGGCAACCTCCTACTAGGAAGGAGGAAAGTTCCCATGTTATACTCATTTATCCAGCTACCCAGGAAGCAGTCAACCATCTGACAGTACTTATTAGCTATCTGTTATAAGGCAAGCATTGTGCTAATTAAATATAGCAAGGCGAACAGAGATGCTTAAGTCTCAAGAAACTCAGGATATTAAACAGTGGTCTCACATATTTTTATTACATACCACAGTCAGTTGAAAATACTAAACATATGCATTCGAGACTATATGATATAAACGGGTAATTATTTATAATGACTTACTTCTGCCCTAAAGTAAGAAAGCAAAACAAAGTCAAAACCTCATTGCTTTATAGTCAACTCTGACTCAAGGCAAGGCAATCTTCGTGTTAGAGTAGAACTGTTGAGTTTTCATGACTAGACTCTTTACAGAAACAGGCTATGGGGTGTATGTGAATCACTACCTTTTCGGTTAGAATTTAGTCACAAACTATTGGTGCCACCCAGAGACACAGTATACAAGACGATTGTATTGAAGAGACACTGTGGAGATGCAGTGGGTAAAGGGCCCAGCTCTTAACCATACCTGGTCAAATTGACCGGCAGTTCTCCTCTGTCCTATGTGGTCTCTAAGAGTCATATTTGACAGTGGTCTATTTTGTATAATACTTATATAAACCTCCTATGCATTTGAAAACTGGACAATAGTGAATAAGGAAGACCAGAGATGAATTAATGCATTTGAATTGTGGTGTTGGCTATGCAGATTGACCATACTATTAACTTTCAGAAGAACAAACAGACCTGTCTTGGAAGAAGTACAGTCAGAAGATTCCTTAAAAGAGAAGAGAGAGAGAGTTCTGCTCTAATATTTTGGACACGTTAACCAGAGAGAACGGTCCCTCAGAAAGGACATCATGCTTGATAAAGTCGAGGGTAAGACAGTGAGAGCCGTATCCTCAAGGAGCTGGATTGACACAGACTCCAACAACAGGCTCCACGTCACAGTAATTGTGAGCTGGCGCGGGACCATGTGGTATTTCCTTCTGTTGTACATGCTGCTGCTGCTGTTGTTGTTGTTGTTGTTGTTGTTAGGCGCCATTACTCAATAACGGCATATGGGTTGGAGCCAACCCATAGCGACCCTATGCACAACAGAATAAAAAGCTGCGCAGCCGTGTGCCATCCGCAGAATTGTTCCTTTGCCTGAGCCCATTGATGCACCCTTGCCACCCTGCCTCTGAGGAGCTCTCTAGCAGTACTTCATTCAATCTTGCCTCTGAGGAGCACTCTGGCAGTACTTCGTTCAATCTTGCCTCTGAGGAGCACTCTGGCAGTACTTCTTTCCATGCTGATCCGGTTTTCTTGTTAACAGTCCCTGGTACTTTCCATATTCTTCTCCATCATGACAATTCAAGTGGCTTTCCTTATTCAATGTTCAACTTTCACAGGCATATGATGCAATGCAGAATACTATGGCTCGGGTCAGGCACACCTTACTCCTCAAATTGATGTCCTTGCTCTTCAATATTCTAAAGAGGTTTTGTGCAAAAGATTTACCCAGTGCAATGTGGCATTTGATCTTTTGACTGCAGCGTCCATGAGCATTGATTGTGAATTCAAGCAGGACATAATTCCGGACAATTTCAACCTTGTCTCCATTTATCATAATGTTACCTATTGGTCCAGTTGTGAAGCTTTTAGTCTTCTTTACATTGAGTTGTTATCCCTAATAAAGACTGCAATCCTTGATCTTCATAAGCAAGTGCTTCAATTCCTCCTCACTTTCAGCAAGTAAGGTTGTGTCATCTGCATACCACAAGTTCTTTTTTTTGCCACAAAATCATAGAAATATTTATTAAACACAGTATCAAAGTGCAAAACTATTCTTTCTTTTTTTAACATTTTATTAGGGACTCATACAACTCTTATCACAATCCATACATATACATACATCAACTGTATAAAGCACATCCGTACATTCTTTGCCCTAATCATTTCCAAAGCATTTGCTCTCCACTTAAGCCCTTTGCATCAGGTCCTCTCTTTGTTTCCCCTCCCTCCCCACTCCCCCCTCCCTCATGAACCCTTGATAATTTATACATCGTTATTTTGTCATATCTTGCCCTATCCAGAGTCTCCCTTCCCCGCCTTCTCTGCCGTCCGTCTCTCAGGGAGGAGGTCACATGTGGATCCTTGTAATCAGTTCCCCCTTTCCAACCCACTCACCCTCTACTCTCCCAGTTTCGCCCTTCACACCCCTGGTCCTGAAGGCATCATCCACCCCGGGCTCCCTGCACCAGTGTACAACCTCTGCCCTATCCAGTCCTGCAAGGTAGAATTCAGATCATGGTAGTTGGAGGGAGGAAGCATCCAGGATCTGGGGGAAAACTGTGTTCTTCATCAGTACTACATCGCACCCTGACTGACCCATCTCCTCTCCTAAATCCTCACATTCTTTTTTGTTTGTTTTTTAATCATTTTATTGGGGGCTCATATAACGCTTATCACAATCCATCCATACATCCATTATGTCAAGCACATTTGTACATTTGTTGCCATCATCATTCTCAAAACATTTGCTTTCTACTTGAGTCCTTGGTATCAGCTCCTCATTTTTCCCCTCCCTCCCTGCCACCCCCTCCTTCACAAACCCTTGATAAATTATTATTATTTTGTAATTTCTTACACTGTCCAATGGCTCCCTTCACCCACTTTTCTGTTGTCCAGGGGTTATGTTTAGATCCTTATAATCGGTTCCCCCTTTCTACCCCACCCTCCCGGTATCACCACTGTCACCACTGGTCCTGAGGGGTTCATCTGTCCTGGATTCCCTGTGTTTCCAGTTCCTATCTGTACCAGTGTACATCCTCTAGTCTAGCCAGATTTTTAAGGTAGAATTGAGATCATGATAGTGGCAGAAAGGAAGCACCAAAGAACTAGAGGAAAGTTGTGTGCTTCATCGTTGCCACACTGTGCCCTGACTAGCTCATCTCCTCCCTGAGACCCTTCTGTAAGGGGATGTCCAATTGCCTACAGATGCGCTTTGGGTCCCCACTCCACAATCCCCCGCATTCACAATGATATGATTTTTTTTCTGATGATGATGCCTGATACCTGATCCCATCGACACCTCATGATCAAACAGGCTGTTGTGCTTCTTCCATGTGGACTTTGAGCTTTTCAGCTAGATGGCCGCTTGTTTATATTCAAGCCTTAAAGACACCAGATGCTACATTTTTTAATAGCAGGCACCATCAACTTTCTTCACCACATTTGCTTATGTGCCCGCTTTGTCTTCAGCTTTGTTCCCTTGGCCCTGGGTTTGTTAACAACACTTCCTTTTCCCCCACCTCCCCTTTTCCCATGTCCCCCCAGAACCATCATCCCTTGTTTTCTCCTCCAAATTGTTTATCCCACCTATATACCACAGTTCTTAATAAGCCTTCTTCCAAACTTGATGCCACATTCTTCTTCCTATAATCCAGCTTCTCTGATGATTTGTTCAGCATACAGATTGAACAAGTACTGTGTGAGGATATGCCATTGACACATACCTTTCCTGATGTGTTTGCACAACAGCTTCTTAATCCAGGTGCAACATCCAAATGAGCACAATGAAGTGTTCTGGAATTTCCATTATTCTCAAGTTTAGCAATAGTTTATCATCATCCACTCAATCAAATGCCTTTGCACAGTCCAAAAAACACAAATAAACATCTTTCTGGTATGCTTTGCTTTGAGTCAACGATATCCCTTCTTCCACATTGTCTTCTGGATCAGGCCTGAACTTTTGGCACTTCCCTATCAATGTATTGCAATTGTTGTTGGATATCCTTCAGCAAAATTATACTTGCATGTAATATCAGTAATATGGTTCTAGAGTTAAGCATTCTGTTGAGTTACCAAATTTTGGAATGGGGACAAATATGGGTCTCTTTCAATCAGTTGGCCAAGTAGCGTTCTTCCAAATTTCCTGGCATAGACAATTGAATGTGTCAGGGCTTCCTCGGCCTGCTGGAACATTTCACTGCGTATTCTATCAGTTCCTGGAGCCTTGCTTTCACTAGTGCTTTCAGTGCAGTTGAACTTCTTTCAGCATCATTAGTTCTTGCTCATCTGCTACTTCCTGAAAGTGTGGCATGATGCTGAGACTCTGGGTTTTCTTTCCATCTTCTCCTCATGCTTCCTGCATCCTTCAGTGTTTTTCATACCGCATCTTTCAAGATTGCAACTAGAGGCTAGAATTTTCTCTTTAGTTCTTTCACCTTCAGGTCTGCTGACTGTGTTCTGCCCTTTAAGTTTTCTACTTCTGGGTCCTTTCATGGGGTCTTTACAAGTTGGAATGAACTCAATTGCAGCTAACAGCAGCAAACCTAACTACAGATAGCAACATAGATTTGGGGGGAAACAAATCTTAATAGAGAAAAATAAGGCATTCAAATGGAAGAACCAGATCATTGAATTAACAACATCAGGGGCCATATTCAAGAAGACAAGGTTACCTTAACATAAGCTTCACTAAGCACCCCGGTGGCCTCATCAGCTATTTACCCCAGGCTACCTTAAAAAAGAGAGAGACAGACAGACAGAGACACACACACACAGAGAGGTTCAAGGTGTAAATGTGTATTTTAAGCTGTTGTTAGTGGTCATCAATGGAATCCAAATCAATCTGCTCCACCTCAGGTACTCTTATGTAATAGAACAAGACATCGCCAGGAAGTGTGTGCAGAGCTAGGGAATATTTATAGTTAGCTAGATCTGCCTATGAGATTTAGAATACACATTTTGGGTAAGGAAAAATGCATTGTTTTGTAATTTCTAAGATCTCCATTTTAATTTTGTGTGTAAATTTAAAAGAAATTTCAGGAAAATAAGTGAATCTTAGCTTAGAAAAAAATGTATTGCCCATAAATTCGCTTTCTCAGTCATTAACAACATAAAAATGAGAAGCCAAATTCTGCCACACTATTGGCAATCATCGTTCTATCACTAAAGAGAATGATCTTATCATTGACAGATGCTAAGACGCAATGGTTTGAATCACACCATGTGTTAAAAGTTATAAGGGATAAAATCACAACACTGTTAACTGGAGGAAGGACAGAATGAGAACGGTTGTTAGGAGCTGCAGGACCAGAATTAAAGAGTGCTTCACACACATTAATCCAAGAAGCTCAGCAGAAACCTAGCATGACATGTTAGTCCAGATAACACAGCCTAGCCAGCCTCTGTGTAAAGCTTTAAATGCGAAAACATGGTATCTGTATTATGTTTCTTTTAAAAATATGTAGATATAAATTCACTTGTAGAAAATCATGTATCTGTAGCAAGAGGTAGGAAACGTTTTACCTTCTAAACATCTATCCATATCTCTCAGTGTCAGCATTTATAAGAGCAATGCATTATTTTGTAATCAGTAAATGGCTTGGAACTCTTTCAAGCAAATAAAAAACCTATTGAGAGAAATGATATTGTGCTTTAATAGGAAACATATCGAACTACAAATCAGAAGGCTTGGTTTCAAAGTCCTTGCTGCTTCACCTAAGCCATAAGAGAGGGGTCCTCAAGAAGGAAAGTAGTGATACCAGGAGGGGAAGGAAGGTGGGGGAGGGAGGGGGAACCAACAACAAGGATCTACATATAACCCCCTCCCGGAGGACAGACAACAGAAAAGTGGTTAAGAGAGACGTCAGACACTGTAAGACATGACAAAATAATAATAATTTATAAATTATCGCGGGTTCAGGGGGGTGGGGAGAGAGGGGAAAAATGAGGAGCTGATACCAAGGACTCAAGTAGAAAGCAAATGTTTTGAGAATGATGATGGCAACAAATGTACAAATGGGCTTGACACAATGGATGGATTGTGATAAGAGTTGTATGAACCCCCAATAAAATGATTTTTAAAAGAAAAGAAAAAATGATGGTAGCATATGTGCAAATAAGCTTGATACAACTGAGATATGGATTGTTATAAGAGCTGTAAGAGTCCCCAGTAAAATTATCTTTTAAATAATAAAAAAATTAAATAAAGTAAAAGCACACAAAAACGAGATGGTCGTTCATATTGGCGGTTCTTGTTGTTATAGTTACAGGAACAGTGTTCTATCCATTGGCTCCATAGGACTCCTTAAATTTGCCCAAATCCCCTCTTCTGGAATGCTGCCTCTCTTCCACATATCGTATGGCAGCATTGCCCCCTACCAGTCATGTGTAGCTTTACAATCTGCTCAAAACTGCTTTTCCACATGGGCTTGAGAAATGTATAGCATCATATATTATGCATTTATTTCTAAAATGCCATACATTATAAATATATCACCTAAAATACATATATTCTACATGTTGTACATCTATAAAATCTTATACATTATGAAATATGCTAAAATGTACTTCAATCTTTACAAAGTCCTCCTACAATCTCCCCTGAGATTATAGCTAGAGGATAAGCAAACAGAAGATAACATGTGAGTACTGAATGGCCAGTCTCTGAAGAAGAAGAACCTACTTATGACCTTTATTAGGGTCACCTACAGCCATGACTTGATATGCATGTGAAAATTGGACATTGCATAAGGAAGACAGAGGAAAAATCAATGCATTTGAAATGTGGTGCTGGAGGAGAATATTGGCATTACCATTGACTTCTAAAAGAACAGACAGATGTGTCTTGGAAGAAGTCTCACCAGAGGCCTCCTTAGAAGCAAGGATGGCAAGATTTCATCTTACATACTTTGGACATATTGTCAGGAGAGACCAGTCCTGGAGAAGGACCCTGTGCTTGGTAAAGTAGAGGGGCAGCCAAAAAGAGGAAGTCCCTCAACAAGACAGACTGACACAGTGGCTGCAGCAATGAGCTCAAGCATAGGAGCACCAAGCAGTGATTTGTTCTGTTGTGCACAGGGTCGCTATGGGATGGAACCAACTCACTGGCACCTAACAACAACACAGTGATGGCCAATCACAGCATCCCCGCCCCTATGTTCTGCTGCAGGATGATTCCTTTGTAGGAATAAGTCCTGAATCCTCTCTCATCCTGCTACACTAAGACGTAGCTGTAGAATGTAGGAAAAGTCTCTGACTGTGTCTGGGAGATCATTTAAAGCACATATGTGACAAGGAGGCTATCTATTCTGTCTGAATGAGGGAAGGCACATAGGGAAATACCTGGGTGAGCTTGTGAATTTTATCCAGCAAATATGTAGCAAGCAATATTAGATTCTTGATAGAGGAAACGTTTTAAAAATAAAAGATACACCTTTGCATCCATTGGTTCTCATTAAGAGATGACGAAGTCTTGAGTCTCGACCTCATGGGATTCACTTATTAATATCTGGTTGATACTGAGATACGGGAATGAAAGCAGATGGTGAAGGGGTTGGGGGGGTAGTTCTTTCATGAGTCCACAGGCATTTACTGAGCACTCCATATGTGGAAGGCACTACGGTCTATGCCAGGGGTGCAAAGAGGAAACAAATTAGAGGAGAAAGCAATCTCTGACAGGTCCACCACTTCTTCCAGGTAGAACCACAAGTCTGGTCTTGAAAGTCGGTATCATGCAAAGTAAGGAAGGGAAGGGGCAGGGAGTGGCCAAAGAGACCTGCCTGATGCTTGGAAAAGTGAGGACACAGGATGCTATAGTTTATTGTGCCAGCCTGGACGATAAACACAAGTAGGATTAACTGAAGGGTAGAGGGATAAATGGCTCGGTGAGCCTCACCTTGGTTGTTCTGTGTCTCAGTTTAAAGGGAGGGGTACACTACCTGTGGGATGCCTAGCCTGTGGACTGTGTCGCTGTAAGTTGAGGTCCCTTTAAGCCCACACAATTGGAATGTTCATCTCTGGAGCTGGGGACCGACAGTTGATGACAGTTGGGGACCTGCCTTGCTGTTTGCTGCCTGGATATATATAGCCCAGCTCTCTCTACAGAAGGGGACTGGCAACTGGCAGCTCTCAAGCCTTGAAGGACTGCTAGTGTCTCACTGCTTTATAATTTAACTGTAAAATTCTTGTATTATCTATCTGTATATAATTTAACGGTTTATTTCTTGAATTATATATCTATCTTTATAAATATATTTATATATAATTACTAGCAATCTGGTTTGTCTCTCTAGAGAACCCTGTCCAATACATAGGAAAACCTGAGATTCTGATGGTCAGACTTACTCCAGGACAAGCATGCTGGAATGTATGGTTCCCAGAAGTTATCTGCAGGGCCATTCTTAAAATGGACTGTACTCTGGGGACATCACAGACTGTCTTAATGAATAATTAAAAAATCAACTCACTGACACTGAATCGATGCTGACTCCTAGTGACCTTATAAGACAGGGTAGAACTGCCCCATGGGTTCCGAGACTGCTCCCCAAGACTGTCACTCTTCACAGGTGTAGAAAGCTCCATCTTTCTCGCTGGCAACCTTTAATTGATCAGCAATAAAGAATGTGAGAGAGAACCGAGGAAATCTCCAAGTAGATATCTAGGGCTGCTAGACGCTAAGATCAAACACACATTTCTAATTCGTGCTTAGAGAGCAGTTAGCTCCCGAGGCCACTGTTTGTCAGTTGTTCTGAAATGTGAGTGAGTGTAAGACTCGCTGCACTTTCTTGTAAAAAACGTAAGCTGTGAACAGAGTCTTGGTTCTGTAGGCTTGAAGGGAGGGGGGAGACTCTTTTACTGTCTGACTTTTGTTTGTTTGTGTTTGGATCCAGTGGTTTGGATGCAGATGGCCAATAGAAACTGGCTTACAGCTTGTTTTCTCACTTTTGCCACAAACTTTATGACTTAGACACACACCCTAATTTACTTTCTAACCCTCCTAGGGGTAAAGTCTAAAGTGAAGGAGTTGTCAGCAGGCTTATCCCTTCAGTGGCTTCATGCTCCTCTCCTGGTTTCTGGTGATGTCCAGCAAACCTTGTTGTTCCTTGGTTTATAGTCTGTAATCGCTTCCTCCAGTTTCCTATTATCTTCTTCTCAACTTAAGGCCGTGTCGCAAACGTCCCTCTCCCTCTCTCTTACTTCCAAGGACAAGTGTCCTTGAATGTAAAGCCCATCCGAAACCCAGGCTGAGCTCATAGGGAGATCCCTTTCCAAAGCAAAGACCCTGGTTGTCAACAAGTTCTGAGAATGGAGACTTGAACATATTTGCTGGTGGGGGGAAGAGGGGCGGGGGGTAGGGCTGTGGAGCGGAGCGCAGTACTGACCTCCCTCTAAAGTTGTCCCCAGGAGCCTGGCGCAATGGGTCAAAGTGCCAGAGCTCTTAGATAGGAAGCTCACTCATATACCACAAAGTCAGAGGCTGGCACTGGATGGGATGAGTGAGACGCCAGAGCCACCTGCTGGGCTCTACCCCTTAGACACAGTTGCCCAGCCGCTTAAGGAAAGCTGATGCCAGCCAGAAGAGTGATTTAGTAAACCCCAAGGAAGAATGTCTTCGTTTCTTAGGGCTGCTTGGGCAGAAGTGCCACAGGTGGGTGCTTTTCAGAACAGATGCTTATTTTCTCACCATGTAGGAGGCTTAGAAATTGGAATTCAGGGCATCGGCTCAAGTGGAGGCGCCTGATGGTGGTTATGTGGGGAGCTGAGAGTTGCATGGTCAGTTGTTCGAAAGCACCAACTGAGCTTCAGGAGAAAGATTGGGCTTTCTTCTCCATAACGAGTTACAGCCTTGGAAACCCCGAGGGGTTGCTATGAGCCAGTGTGGGCTGGATGGAAGCAAGAGGGAGGCTCCAGGGGAAGATTCTCTCCATTGCTCTGCGGTGAGGGGAGTGGGGGTGGGAGGGGGTGTCTTGTCTCCACTTCTGTCTTTCAGGCGTTCCTTGTGGATTCCCATGCCCTAGCTCGTTCCTTGTGGATTCCCATGTCCTAGCTGTCTTCTCACCTTTGATGGTTGCTTGCTTCTTTTTTGTATCTCAGAATGGATTCTGTTTAAGACACACTGAAGTGGCCTCTTTAACAGAACAAGAACACTCTATTCCCAAATGGGATTGCATCCACACGTCTAAGGGTTAGGATTCCAACACCAATTGTGGAATTCAATGCACAGCAGATGGGAATAAGGAAAGCTCGAATCCTGGGAACACCCTCTACTTGCAAGATTTAAAACATCTGGACTCTCCACAGCAGCGGTGGTCCTGCACAGGCAGGAAAAGCTGAGGCCCAGGTGGAGGTGGGGCGGGTGAACTATTCTTCCTCCTGAAGCCAGTCAGGTTTCATCACGTCATTTTCCCCGGGTTCAAGTAGCCACTCTTGGCCAGTTAATTCCCAAAGAGGGAAAATAAGTCACAAATAAGATAGAGAAGGAGGTTCAAATTGAAACCTGGGAGAGGGGAAGGCTTTTCATCTTTTAAGTCGAAACGTGCTTTTCAAAACACCTGATTTGTTTCTGTTTTCCTGAGTAAAATCAAGCAGCAACGCACATGCTTCTACAAAGGCAGAGCTGTGAAAGCATTCAAAAAGTGTGTAACGTAATCACCAGGTTTTCTACATGGAAGCATATTTTTTTTCAAGTTAACTTTCCAATAATTTGGGCCTTTTGTTTCTTTCTTTCCTTTTTCATTATAGCCTAACAGCCTTAGAGAGCAGTCCAATCAGTGTAAACTGTGGTCAGGGCCTCTAGATGGCATTCAACGGGAGAAGAGTGACATCTGCAGGAGTGCTTTGAAACTACACAGCGAAATCCACTGGGATTCTCAGTAGTTTTTCTTTTTTTTTCTTTTTTAACTTTTTTTTCAGAAGTAGTTTTTCATGCGCTGGCAACCTCTCACAGCACCAAGTTGCTTAGCTTCTTGGGGCCTCGGTTTCCTCGTTTGAAAAGGAGTTGTAAGAACTATCCTTATATGGTCATATGTACGTATATGATCATATGTACTTATATGATCTATAGCCTGTTACACACTCAGCAAATTGTCTGGTATAGCATCAGCTCTCGGGAATGACTTGCTTTCCTGAGGCAAGGGCGGCAGTTTTATGCCTTTGAACTGAAATGTTAAAAAGAAAAAGGACGGAACATACCGCAGGCTATTCAGATGATTCAGACCATTCTCCTGTTCCTCATAGGCACCTCTCAGACAGATAAGAATCTATCTTGCTTTTAAAGACCTTGGAATAAGAAATAGCACAGCCTCCCACATCCATTCCGCAGTGTGGTCATCTTCAGCACGGCTAGGCTCAGGCTCACATAGCTGGGTATTCAAATTGAGCTTGGGGAGCTCTTCTCGCTTCCCATGCAGACTAGGCAGCAATTCACTTCATGCTGGTTATATTTCTTTGAAGTCAGATGTATTTGTTCTTTTGGCAGTCCATGGTATTTTCAATATTCCCAGACAACAACATAATCTAAATGCATCAATTCTTCTCTGGTCCTCCCTATTCATCGTTCTACTCCCACAGGCTTATGAGGTGACTGAAGTGACCATGGCTTGAGTTGCACCTTATCATGCATGTCTTGTACAACAGACTCCCCAAATGCATGCCCTCTGATTTCTTGACTGCTGCTTCTATGAGCATCACTTATGGATCCACGTAAAATAAAACACTAATAATGTCTATCTTATCTCCACTTATGATTTTGTCTATTGGTACAGTAGTGAGGATGTGTGTGTGTGTGTGTGTTACAGGGAATTACAATCTATACTGAGCTGTAGTCATAGATCTTCATCGGCAAGTGCCTTAAGTACTCCCCCCTTTCAGCAAATGAGGTTATGTCATCTGCACACCATTGGTTGTTAATGAACCTTCCTCAAGTCTGAAGCTGAGTTCTTCACGTAGCTCAGCTTCTCAGTTTATTTGCTCAGCATACAAATTGAATAAATACAGTAACGTGTTCTAACCCTAACCCACACCTCTCCTTATTATAAGCCACAAAGTACACCTTGTTCAAACAACTGCATCTTGGTCTATGTACAGGTTCTGCATGAGCACGAAGAATCAACAAACACCAAATTGGCTGCCGTTAAGTCGATGTCGACTTACAGCGACCCTATAGGACAGGGTAGAATTATCCCTGGGAGCCTCTAAGACTGGAACTGTTTACGGGAGAAGAAAGTCATGTCTTTCTCCCGTGGAGCAACTGGTGGTTTCGAACTGCTGATTTTTCAGACCACAGCCCAACATAAACAATGTGCTGCTAGAGCTACTGAGCACAACAAAGGGTTCTAAAAGTCCTATTCTGCTCAATGCCATCCATAACTTGCTATGATCCAACCAATCAAATGTCTTTGCATAAAGCAAACGTAAGCATCTTTCTCAGAGTCTCTGCTTCCATGCAAGCTGCATCTGGCTTCAGCAGTGACAGTCATCGTGCCAAGCGCTCTTCAGAATCCAGCCTCAGTTTCCGGCAGTAACCCGTAGGGCTCCATTTACTGCTGCAATAATTTTAGGACTATTTTCAGCAAAATTTTACTTTCATATGATATTAATATTGGTATACAACTTCTAAATTCTGTTCAGTCACTTTTGTTTGGAAAGGGCATAAATATGGGCCTTTTCCAGTCAGCTGGCCAGGTCTTCTATATTTCTTGTCCTGCTTCCATTACTTCATCCATTTGTTGAAACAGTTCAATTGGTATTCCATCAATTCCTGGATCCTTGTTTTTCAATAATGCCTTCAGGGCAGCTTTGACTTCTTCCTTCGATATCATCAGTTCTGAGTCATAGTCTAACTCTTGAAATGGGGCAGTGACTCTGTGTCTTCCTTTCACCTTCTTTGGATGCTTCCTGCATCATCCAATATTGTCCCTGTAGCATTCATCAATATTGCAACATGAGGCTTGAATTTTTTCCTTCAGTTCTTTCGGCCTGGGATTTATAGTGTGTGTTTTTAATTTGTGTTTTCCTAACTTCAGGTATTTCTGTATATCCTTATAATATATTTATATAATATTTTCTCTTCTCCAGCTGCCATTTAAACTTTTCTGCTCAGCATTTTTACTCCATCATTTCTTCCTTTAGTTTTAGCTGCTCCGTGTTCAAAATCAAGTTAAAAAGTCCCATCTGGAAATATAGTTCTAAAGAAGTATAGAAACATAAAACAATAATCCTCACAACTGAAATGATAAGTCACATTATGATAAATGGAGAAAAGATTGAGGTTGTCAAAGATTTCATTTTAATTGTCTCCACAATCAACATTCATGGTAGTAGCAGTCAAGAAATCAAATACTATATTGCGTTGGGCAATTTTGCTGCACAAGACCACTTCAGAGTGTTTAAAAGCAAAGGTGTTGCCTTGAGAACAAAGATATACCTGATTCAAGCCATGGTATTTTCATGAGCCTCATATGCATGCAGAATGATATGGGCAATAAAGAAGGGAAATGGAAGTACAGTTGTTCTTATGCTGGTGTTGGAAAAGAATTCTGAAAGTAGCAAGGACTACCAGAAGATAAAAAAAATTGTGTTGGAAGAACTACACTCAGAATGCTCTTTAGAATCTAGAATGACTTTATCGTATGTACTTAAGACGTGGTAGGAGGGACCATTCACTAGAGAATCATATCATGCTTGGTAAAGTGAGGGATCAGTGAAAAGGAAGGTCTTTGTGTAAGACTGGTTCTCCAGAAATCCAGTGGTGATTGTATGTAAATGTATACAGAAAGACATATACATCTCAAGAAGTGGCTCACTCAGTTGTACAAGTGACTACATCCAAATGAATCCACTGACAGCTCCTTGGAATGACAGACAAACCAGATGGAGGACCCAAATCCAACAGTAGACTTCAGCTAGACTCCACACATTAACAATTTATACTAAAAGCCAGACACACTCTGAATTAAACCTCCCTCCATGGCATCAAGGCCATGACCATGTGAAGGAGGTCTATCCTGCCTAAGGGTGAAAGATGGGCTCTCTGTGCTAGTAAGAGTTACTGTATCAGAAACTCACAGGGGCAGCTCTACCTTGATCTACAGAGTCTCTATGAGTTGGCATCAACTTGATGCAGAGAGTTTGATTTTTGATTTTTTATTCTTCCCCAAACTGCTTGGCTGCTTCACAGAAGATCCCATCACGAATTGACCACATTATGTTAGGTCATATCACGGAAGAATACTGGACCAACAAAGTTGGCATAAAACCTAGCACGGCCCTCAACAAGATGTATTGACACAGTGGCTGCTGCCATGGGTTCGAAGCTAGCGATGGCCAGGAGAATGGCAAGGGGACAAGTGGTGCTTTGTTCCGTTGTACATTGGGTCCCTTTGAGTTGGATCTGACAACAAAAGGCCCTGGAAGAGAAAATCAAAGAGAAATTAGAGAATAAATATAAAACTTCTAATTCCAGAAAACATGCCCGAAGTTTAAAAATGTTTAAACATATGGCAACGTAGCATACATGAGATGTAAATCCAGAAGAACCAAGATTAATATATATTTTAAGAAAATCACTGATTTTAAAGTGGTTTTTAATCTTTTGGGCATCTAACAAAAAGATAGGAAAAGAAAGCAATGTATTACTGTCAAATACTTCAATAACTGTGCTTTACTCAAGAACAGAAGATGAAGTCACAGGCATTAGATTCACACACTGGCCTTTAAATACAAAGAATCCACTCAAGCTTTGGGGAGCAGTCGAATATATATTGCGTGAGTCCTTTCTAAAGAATTTCCTAGAGAACAAGCTTAGACAACCGAAAGGACTCCATGATATTAACACAAGACCTAGCGGCGAGTATTGCTTATACTCATAGAACTTAATGAGCCTCGAATACTCGTATAATGACTACATAATCTGATAATGCAGACATATGACAACTAGGAAAAATGTAAGCCGGAGGAGAATGGGCAGAGGATAGACAGACTTTTTGAATTGCTTTGAACAATCATCCTGCTGGTTGCAATATTAGTATTGCTATTCCGATACTGTTTTATAAACAAAACTCACTGCCATGGACTCACAAAGAACCTGAAGCTCAGCGCAGGATTACCCCTGTGGGTTTCGGAGACTGTTAACTCTTTATGGGTGTAGGAAGCCCCATCGTGCTCCTGAGGACTGGCTGGGGGTTTGACTGCTGACCATGCCGTTCCCCACCCAGCAGGCAACCACTGTGCAGCCAGGGCTCCTTGATTGCTGTAGAGATCGTGTGAATTTTTTAACAAATCGATAATGTTGTGATACTTTCTTTCTATCATTTCATGCATCCTTGTGAACCTAGAACCTTGGTTGGAACCCTGCAATACTAAGTTTTAATTGGAAATATTTATTGAAAGTAGTCAGGTATTTAATCTTTTAATATAAATAGTAATATTTGTGTGAGTCCTCCTAGCACTTATATTGTCGTCTTGAAAATACAACTTTGTATTAAAACCAGAGGCTTTATGAAAATTATTGATTTCAAGACTGTACAAAGAAATATACCGAATGGGCCAAGGTCATCTCCACACACTAATTAGGGGGAGTTATCACAGGCCCCTCAGGAGGGCATGTCACAGTGAATCCAGAGCCAATTTCAAGAGGTTCCCGCTGGTGGAAGTGGGGATTATGTTGGACATCGCAAAGAAAAGAACTACAATGAATTGGAGTTCTCAGATATGTTAAAATTCCTAAGTTCTTGTTAGGTGCTTCCCTCTGACTCACATCAACCCCAGTACAGAGAGAAACACTACCCAACCCTGAGCCATTCAAGCAACTACTGTTAGGCCTGAGGCCATGGCTGCAGCCGCTATCAGCCCTACTCCTGGACGGCCTTTCTCTTTCTGGAGGCCACTCCGCTTTCCCATCCATGATGGCCTTTCCCAGAAGCTGGTTTCTCCTGGTAACATATCCATAGTTTGTGAGACAAAGTCTGAGATCCTTTATTTAAGGGACAGTCTGACTATTTTGTTTGTTCTTGTGAGACTCCACAGTACTTACAATTTTCTTCCTCAGCTCAAAATTCAAATGCATCAATTATCTTACGATCTTCCTTTTTCATTGTCTAACTTTCAATTGCATAGAGAGGATTGAAAATGCAAATATATTTATATATGAGGATGGGGAAATAGATATATGTGCATATATTTATAGGTTTAGTATTAAGGTAGCAAGACATTGGTCCTCCACTCAAGTACTCCCTCAATGCAAGAATACTTTCTTCTATTAAATTGGCATTCTATGATGCTCACCTTCCTGACACAACCGCTGTGGGTGAATAAGCAAATGTGGTGCTCACCTTCATGACACAACAAAGCGGGTGAATAAGCAAATGTGGTGAGGAAAGCTAATGGTGCCTGGCTATCAAAAGATATAGCATCTAGGGTCTTAAAGGCTTGAAGGTAAACAAGCGGCCATCTAGCTCAGAAGCAACAAAGCCCACATGGAGGAAGCACACCAGCTTGTGCGATCATGAGGTATTGAAGGGATCAGGTATCAGGCATAATCAGAACCAAAAATCTTACCATAGTGAATGAGCGGGGGAGTGCGGAGTGGAGACCCAAAACCTATTTGTAGGCCACTGAACATCCCCTTACAGAGGGTATCTGGGAGGAGACGAGACAGTCAGGGTGCGATGTAGCAACGATGAAAAATACAACTTTCCTCTAGTCCCTAAATGCTTCCCCCCACCACCACCACTATCATGATCCCAATTCTACCTTGCAAGTGTGGCTAGACCAGAGGATGTACCCTGGTACAGATAGGAACTGGAAACACATGGAATCCAGGGCGGATGATCCCTTCAGGACCAGTGGTGTGAGTGGTGATACTGGGAGTGTAGAGGGAGGGTGGGGTGTAAAGGGGGAAACAATTACAAGAATCTACATGTGACCTCCTCCCTGGGGGGTGGACAACAGAAAAGTGGGTGAAGGGAGCCGTCGGACAGGGCAAGATATGACAAAATAATAATTTATAAATTATCAAGGGTTCATGAGAGAGAGGGGAACGGGGAGGGGGGGAGGGAAATGAGTAGCTGATGCCAGGGGCTTAAGTGGAGTGCAAATGTATTGAGAATGATGAGGGAAATGAATGTACAAGTGTACTTTACACAGTTGATGTATGCATGGAATGTGATGAGCCCCTAATAAAACGATTAAAGAAAAAAAATACCTTGGCATAAGTCAGACATACCTCTGCTTATGCAGCAGATTTTCCCAGTGCAATACATTGTTGCCTTGGCTGCTACTTCCACGAGCATTGATTGTGGGTCCAAGCAAAATTAAATCCTTGACAAGTGCAGTCTTTTCCCCGTTATCATGGCGTTCTCTGTTTAGTAGAGGGGATTTGGTTTCCTTACATTGAGCTGCAGTCCATACTGAAGGCTGTTGTCTCTGATCTTCATCAGCAAGGCCCCAAGTCCTCCTCACTTTCAGCAAGCAAGGTTATATATACCACCGGTTGTCAATCAGGCTTCCCCCAATCCTGATGCTGTGGTCCTTCTGTAGACCAGGTTCTGGGATTATTTGCCCAGCATACTGTATGCCGAGCTTGGTGAAAGATAACAACCCTGCTACACATCTTTCCCAATTGTTAACCACACAGTAGCCCGTGTTGTTTGCACTACTACCTCTCAGTCCGTGCATAGTTTCCTCATAATCACAATGAAGTGTTTGAAATTCTCCTTCTCTTTGTTATCCACAGTTTGTTAGGATCCATACAGTCAAATGCCTTTGCAGATCCAATTTTTTTTAAAAAGGTAAAATTTTTCTTGTATTCTATGCTTTCAGCCAAGATCCACCTGATGTCAGCAATGATATCACTCATAAGACGTCCTCTTCTGAATTTAGATGAACTTTCTGGTAGCTCTCTATTGATGTACTGCTGCAACTGTTATCAAATAATCCTTAGCAAACTTTTACATATGTGGTAGTTACATAATCTGGTGTCAATTTGGGACCTGAAAGAATTAAGAGTGAAGGGGTAGAGTCTAGCCTGTCAATCGGGTCATAGCCAATGAGGCCCCTGTGTGGGCTGGCCGGCTCCTGAGAATTCTGGGAACTTCTGTATTTTCCTCCTTGGAGGTGGAAGACACTTCACTCTACTCACTCCCTGAGAGATGCTTTACTGGCCAGGCTGACTCCCTGGGAGACATTGCAGCTAAGACACATGGAACTACACTAGTGCCCTGAGCTGGAGAAGCCACATAGACCTACCCTGATGCAACCAGACTTCTGAAACTGGAAAAGCTATGTAGCAACCCCTGTCAACACTGAGATGCTTACAACGCCACTGGATCCCAAGACTTTCTGCCCACTGGCCTATGATCATCCCACATTTGGCATGATTGCATGTGTTTTGTGAGTCTGAAGAGGGCTTTATAGATTGGTATCAGCTATATGGACTAATAGTAGACTTATGGGCTTAGATTGGACTTGGTTGAGAGGCTTTCTTAATGTACAGTTACCCTTTATATAAATCTCCCTCTTCTATACATATGAGTTTCTATGGATTTGTTTCTCCAGTCTACCTGGACTAACACAACAGGCATCTGATATAAAAGATATTGTTAGGTAATTTATGTACTTTGTGGGTCACTCCTCTCTGGAATAGATAAGACGATGAACCTCTTCCAGGTGGTTGGCCAGGCATTTGTCTTCCAAATGCCTTGCAGAGTCAACAGAGTGCCTCCAGTCCTTCGTCAGCTTGCTGAAGCATTCCGTGGGCATGCGTCCTGGTTTTCACTGACGCCTTCAGCGCAGCCTGGACCTCTTCCTTCCCTGCCTTTGGTCCTTGATCCGACGTTGAACCTGACGTCCATATTCTTTTGATCCCTGCATTGCTCAATATTTTCCCCATGGAATCCTTCCATTGAAGCTTGTACTTTTTCTTCCTCAATTCTTTCAGCATAAGCTATGCTGAGCCTGTTTTTTCTTCAGGCTTTCTAACTCTAGGTCTTTCCACATTTCATTATAATACTCTACGTTGTCTTCTCAAACTGCCCTTTGACATTTTCTCTTCAGCTTTTACTTTATCACTTCTTCCATTTGCCTTAGTGCCTCTGTGTTTTAGGGGTGAAGACGGGGTAGTATGGAAGAGACCAGACCAAAACCAGGGATGTACATGGTAGACAATGGTGGAGGAGGTGGGGAAAGGAAAACAAAAGGATGAATACAAGGAAGAAAAGGGTAGTGGGGTCATGGGGCATTAATCCACCCAAGGGGAGGGTATTCTTTATATCTCCACAGGGAAAGTGGGACCAGACTTCAACCCAGTGTCGCAAGGTGTGAATGCAATATCCCGGCGTGGAGGAGGGAACCGGTGGAGAGGTCTGGGAGGCTGGCCCCAGCACCATAAATTAAGTGGATTTCTGCCCCTCCCCAGAAAAGAATTTGTTTCAAAGGACGACATTGACTCTGCAGCTCTGGGAGATGGACATATTTGATCAGAGCACACGGGAGCAGATGAAGGGGCAGGAGGAGAGAGTGGAGCACAGCCTGGCCCACCAGGCCGTGATGATGATGTTCCTGAGTAGAGCAGCCAGTCCACAGAGAGAACAACATGGCTGGCCCTACTATGAGACATGATGCCCCTCAGTGACTAAGGGCGATACAGGGGACAGCACTGGAGACACAGTGTGGGAATTGCACCTGACCTGATCCCACCACACCGAGGCAAATCACTGGGGGAGTGCAGCGGAACAGCAAGGGAATGGAGTGGCAAGGTCCCCAGGGAATGCTGAAAGTGGACTTTGGGGCCAGGGCGTGGTGCCCCAACAGACTGGACTGGAAAACGCTCCTAAGGGCCAGCAAACGATCCCTGAACTAACTACAAGCTTTTCTCTTGTGAACTGTTTTGTTCTGTTCTTTGTCAGTGGTTTGTTTTTGTTGTTTTGTTGTCTGGTTGTATACTGTTGCTTTGTTTTCCTCTGTCTAGTTTTCGTGCATGTTAGTGACTCCACAGGTCTGTCTGAATAGGACAGGCTGGATGAACTATCTGGAGGAAAAACGCGGGACCGACAGTTCCGGGGGCACTTGGGGTGGGGGGGTGGGGGGGTAAGGAAGTGGTGTTAACAAACCCAGGGACAAGGGAAAAACATGGGACCCCAAATGGTAGAGAAGGGGGAGTGGCAGGCCTGGTGGGAAATGATCAAGGGTAAGGTTGCTTAGAGAAGAGGTATACTCTAGCCCAGGTGGCGATGAAGCATGGTAGTAGGGCAGGAGGAAAGTCAAGGGAGATGGAGGAAAGAGCTAGGAGTCAAAGGGCATTCATGGAGGTCTAGACAAAGACATGTACATGCAAATATATATAGGAGGATGGGGAAATAGATCTATGTGTCTATATTTATAGGTCAAATATTAAGGTGGCGGAAGGACCTTGGGCCTCTACTCAAACACTCCCTCAATGCATGAATACCTTCTTTTATTAAATTGGAACTCTATGATGCTCACTCTCCCGACACAACGGCTGGAGCCAAAGTGGGTGAACAAGTAAATGTGGTGAAGAAAGCTGATGGTGCCCGGCTATCAAAAGAGATAGTGACTGGGGTCTTAAAGGCTTGAAGATAAACAAGCGGCCATCTAGCTCAGAAGCAACAAAGTCCACATGGAAGAACACACCAGCCTGTGTGATCGAGTGGTCCCAAAGGGATCAGTTAGCAGGCATCAAAGAACAAAAAATCATATCATTGACTGCACACCTCCATGATAGGATCGCTGAAGACAAATGGGTGCATAAGCAAATGTGGTGAAGAAAGCTGATGGTGCCCGGCTATCAAAAGAGATAGTGTCTGGGGTCTTAAAGGCTTGAAGGTGAACAAGCGGCCATCTAGCTCAGAAGCAAATAAGCCCACATGGAAGAAGCACACCGGCCAGTGCGATCACGAGGTGCCCAAGGGACCAGGTACAAGGCATCATGCAAAAAAAATATATATAAGTGTGTGTATGTACGTGTATATATGTGTATATGTACATATGTATGTATATATATGTATATATATATCATATTAAATGAAGGGGGAAGTGCAGAGTGGAGACCCAAGGCCCAAGTGTCGACCAATAGAGATCCCCTCATAGAGGGGTTTAGGAGAGGAGATGGGTTAATTAGGGTGTGAGGTAGTACCGATGAAGAACACAGCTTTCCCCCAGATCCTGGATGCTTCCTCCCCCCAACTACCATGATCCGAATTCTACCTTGCAGGGCTGGATAGGACAGAGGCTGTACACTGGTGCATATGAGGGTTGGAGGTACAGGGAATCCAGGGTGGATGATACCTTCAGGACCAAGGGTGTGAGGGACAATGCTGGGAGAGTGGAGGGTGAGTGGGTTGGAAAGGGGGAACTGATTACAGGGATCCACATGTGACCTCTTCCCTGGGAGAGGGACAGCAGAGAAGGGGGGAAGGGAGACTCCGGATAGGGCAAGATATGACAAAACAACGATGTATAAATTACCAAGGGCATATGAGGGAGGGGGGAATGGGGAGGGAGGGGGAAAAAAAAAGAGGACCTGATGCAAGGGGCTTAAGTGGAGAGCAAATGCCTTGAGAATGATTGGGGCAGAGAATGTATGGATGTGCTTTATACAATTGATGTATGTATATGTATGGATTGTGGTAAGAGTTGTATGAGTCCCTAATAAAATGTAAAAGAAGAAAAGAGAAAAAAATGATTAGGGCAAAGACTGTACAGATGTGCTTTATACAATTGATGTATGTATATGTATGAACTGTGAAAAGAATTGTATGAGCCCCAATAAATTGTTAAAATAAAAAAAAAAGAATTGTATGAGCCCCCAATAAAATGATTTTTTAAAAGAAAAAAAAAAAGAACAAGTCTCAGAGTCTGCTCACAGCCACTTTGGTGTTTTCTTTCTTTTTAATGAACTTTTGCTTTTTCTACGTATGATGTTCTTGATGTCATCCCACATCTCATCAGGTCTTCCATCTCTAGTATTCAAAGAATCAAATCTGTTTTTCAGATGTTCTCTAACTGCAGGTGGCATGTGAGGTAGAGTTGATTAATATTGCCCTTCTAGCCAAAATTCTTTGTTATATGTTAAAATCCTGGACTCTACACAAGTGGTAAAATCCCATTTTTGAGGAAGTTCTTGGTTACAGGGTTAAAGAGGGGCTATGTCCTCACCTTAGTAAAGGACATGAAACAAGTCTCACCCTTTGTTTCCTTGGAGACGTCATTAAGACCATTTCACTAGGTCTGGCATGAGACACTCTCCTTCATTTTCTTGGGGTATGGTCAGCTGAGAGACATGCCACGCCTTAATCAAAGCCATTCCTCTGTATATGAGAGCCACCTGGGACATAGAGAAAAACCCTCAGGACCTTGAAAGGACATGTCCAAGATCTCTGTCTGAAGTGCATCAGAGACTGTGATATGAAGACTACAGGACACCTTGCTGTCACCTGGCCAGGGACAACGGGCTGTGATTTCTAGCACATGGAGGCAAAGCCTAATGGACGACATGACTGAGAGACTGAGGGCTTGAGAGAGAGTTGGTTGCTGGTGAGAAGAGATGTTGAAATGGAAAGATGACGCGTCCTCATTATTTGCTGATCCTGACTTGTGGAAATCTATGAACTTCCTTAATACTCACTGTCATCAAGTCAATGCCAATCCTAGTGACCCTATAGGACAGGGTAGAACTATTTATGGGAGTTTTTGAGACAAATTACTATGGCAGACCAATACGTTTTGGAACCTATATGCTACATTAATGACGACTACTCTGAAAAGAGAATCAAGAAAACAATAGCCCCCCAAAAGGATCAAATACCCAATAATAAACCTAAGAGCCCTACTGTAAGAAACTAAAAGTTGTCAATATAAATGGGAAAGTATTCTCTGCTCATGGATTGAAAGTCTTAACATTGTGAAAATGTCAATATAAATTCTAGTAAAAAGGGATCTATAGATATGTCATCCACATCCCAACAACATTCTTGAAAAAAATGGACAAGGTATTCTCCAGTTTTATATGGGAAGAAATGACACCTCAAAGAGCTAAAGCAATATTGCAGAAGAATAAAGTACAAGGCCCAGTAATGAAAACAAGCGGGTACTGTGCAGTGACAGACATAGAGGCCAACAGACAAAATGGAGAACCCAAAGGCAATCCACCCTTGACCCTGAAAAAAAGTCAAAATCCATCCAAAGGAGGAAGAGTCTAACAAATAGCCCTAGCAAAACTAGATATCCATAAACTTAATCAGGATCCATACCTTATACCATACATAAAAACTAACTTAAAACAGGTCAAAGATCTAAATGTTAAAGCTAAAACTATAAAGTTCCTGGAAGTAATATAAGGCCAAACTCATTTTCTGCATAAGTGTCTTATTAATTACAACTAAAAATACACTAATGACCTAAGATAATTTAGATGACTGGGACATACTAAAAATTAAAACTTAACCTCATCAAAAGATTTTACCACAAGAGTAAAATGAGAATCTAGACACATGGGGTGGGGGGTGGGGGAGGTGTGATATTTGGCAATGATATATCTGATAAGGGTCTAATCTCTAAAATATAAACAAACTTATCACAACAAAAAGACGAACAGTACAATAAGGTAAAAACAAAAAATAAATAAAAATAAACACGGACAGAGAACATGAACAGACATTTCACCAAAGAGGATATGCAGGCAGCCAGCAAATACATAACAAGACACTTGAGTTCATTAGCCATTCCAACCAAACTCAGTGCCATTGAATTGGTTCAGCACTGCAGTCGCAGTGCCCTTCAAAGACAGGGTAGAACTGCCCATGTGGGTTCCCAAGACTGCAGCTCTTTAAGGGAACAGAAAGTTGTGTCTTTCTCCCTGAGAGCGGCTGGTGGTTTTGAACTGCTGGCTTTGTCGTTGGCAGCCCAACGCATAATCACTACACTACTAGGGCTCCTTCATTAGCCGTTAAAACAAACAAACAAACGAATAAACAAAAACCACACTGCTATCAAGTCTATGCCAACTCCCAGCGACCACCTCTGGGGTTCCGTAACTGTTTGGAGGAGGAGAAAGCCTCGTCTCCCACCGAGTGGCTGGTGGCTTCAAGCTGCAGACCCCGTGGATTACAGCCCAACTCATAACCACTATGCCACCAGCTCTTCTCCTCATTAGAGAGGTACAAATCAAGACACAATGAGATGTCATCTCATCCCCACATACATAGCATGGAACAAAAACACAAGGTTTCAGGGGGTAAGGAGTGGAGCTCCTCTTACATAGCTGCTGGGATTGTAAACTGGGACAAGCACTATGAGCAATAGTATGCCACTTCCTCAAACACTAGGAAAAGAATGAGTACCTTATGATTCACCACACCCACTCCCACGTACACAGCCTGTCGATGGGAGAGCAGCCACACGAGCAGGCCTTTGCAACCCGATGCTCATTGCAGCCTGTTTTGCAATAACGAAAAGAGGATCGATCAATCTAAGTGTCCATCAAGGAATAGATGAATAACCAAATGGGGACACAAACATACAATAGAATACTATGCAATTAGTTATAAAGAATACAATGATATGGCTGCACCTGGAGAGCTAAATAAAATGTCGCTAACAGGAAGGCAACCACTGCATGGCCACACTTTTATAAGACGTCAAGAATAGATAGACACATGGAAAGCAAGCTTCTTTGCCGATTACCAGGCACGGGAGAGAGAAGGAGTGGGTATAACTTTCCAAAAAGTAAAAATGCTTGTTCCTTCTGATGGTGGCATAGGGCAATCCAAATATGGGAGAGTCTGCAAAACTCGACCAAATACAGATCGTAAGAGGCTCATGAGGGAAACGGACTCTTTTGGTCACACACACAACTTTGCACCAACAGTAATAGCACCCAAACATATGTGTATGGCTTCTTATGTATATGTGGGTGTGTACGTCTGTAGGAAGATACATGTGAGTAAATGCATAGGTATGTTTGTGTGACATGCATACATACATATGCACACTTATAAGAAGTCACAGAGGTGCTGCAGTTAAAGAGGCCTTCTGGGCCTACGCAAACAACTTGCCAGATTGGTTTGCTGAGTTAAAAGGCTTAAAACGATAGTTTGGGGGAGCAACTTAGTCAATTAGCATAACTCTGCACAGAGCCAGTGTTGTACGTCTAGTTTAAGAGTAGTGTCTGGGATCTTAAAAGCTTGTGCGTGGCCATCTAAGATACAATTATCAGTCTATACTCTTAAGGAGTAAAAGAGGACGAAAGATCAAAGGCTTTTAAAGAGGAGACTAGTCCACAGGAATACTCACACGCACACCACCATCTCTCCTGGCCTGAGACCTGAAGAACTAGATGGTGCCCAACAACCGCTATGACCCTCTAGACTGAGAACACAATAGAAAGTCTGGATAAAATGGGAGGACAATGTAAAACAAAACTCAGATTTTAACAACACACCAGACTTAATGGATTGGTAGAGTCTAGAAGAAATCTACAGTCAATTTCCCTAAGATTTCCTTTGCACTTGGAGTTAAATTTATTTCAGCCAAGTAATGGATTGGTTTATAAAATAAATATCACCCCTGGGTTATGTGCTCCCTAAAGCAATGTACTATGAGACCGACCAATAATAGAACAGAAATGAAAAAGTAAGGGAAATATTAAAATGATGACACAGTTTTAAAACTTGTAACCAGTGTCATGGAGCAATTTTCCTGAAATGGTTAAAGCAGAACCTAAATTTCTGCATAAGCGTTCACCTACAACACAAAAAATAACAAAAAAAATAATAGCAAATTAAAACAAATACTCAAAACTAAACCGTGTCAGACTGATCTCTGTTCTACAAGGGTTACTGTGAGTCTGAATTGACTCAATGGCACATAACAGTTATGTGCTTGAAATTTTTCTAAAAATGTTGCATGGATTCACTGTTTTAATCCTCACAACACAAATTAGTGTTATTTGTGAGGCACAGAGAGGTTAAGTAACTTGCACAAGGACACAATACTAATAAGCAAAGAAAAGCAATTCAAATTCAATTATAACCTCAAAATCAAGCCCTTGACCACTAAACCGTACCACTTCTCAAACCGTAACTAGTGTCCTTAGGGTGTTTTGTGTTTTGCCAGGTTGACTCAGTGTAACAAGTAGAACTGCGTCATAGGATTCTGAAAGTGGTGACCTTCCAGGAGCGGACACCGGGTCTGCATTCTGAGACACCTCTCACTGGGTTAGGCCCGCCAACCTTCCAGCTGGCAGCCGAGCACGGGACTGTTTATGCTACCATTACTGCTAATAATAAGTACTGTGAGGGAACATTTCATGATTGATTGTGGGCCAGAACTGTGACCCGATGACACAATTTTGCTTTCTGAAAGCACTTACTGATGACAGGAAAGAGTAGAGTTATCAGTCAAGAACCCTGGTGGGATAGTGGTTATGTGTTGGACTACTAACCAAAAGGTCAGCAGTTTGAAACCACCAGAATCTCTGCAGGAGAAAGATGAGGCTCTCTACCCTTGTGTAAAGTTACATTTTGGGAAATCCATAGGAGCAGTTCTACCCTGTTCTAGAAGGTCGCCATGAGTCAAAACCAACTCACTAGCACTGAGTAGTCAATGTAAACAGCCTTCAGAAATCAAGGAAAGAAATAAGATGCAAATGCAATTTTAGAAACACAGTTATAGGCATGTATATATGTTAATATATTAATTTATAATGAAAGGGATAGAGGCCAATGTACATTTATTTATATGTTAAAGTATTATGATAGCAAAGGACTTTGGGCCTTTATTCAAGGCCTCCCTAAAAACAAGAACACCTTGTTCTGATAACCTGTCACTCTTTGATACTCACCATCCAGACACAATCACTGAGAACAAAATGGGTGCATAAACAAATGTGGTGAAGAAAGTGGATGGTGCCGAACTATCAATAGATAAAGCATCTGGGGTCTTAAAGGCTTGAAGCTAAACAAGTAGCCATGTAGCAGGGAAGTACATAAGTCCACATGGAAGAAGCACATCAGACTGTGTGATCATGACGTGTCGATGGGAGCAGATATAATTGTATCGATGTGAATGATATCGACGTAAAAGAGGGGGTTGGAGTGGAAACACAAAGCCCATCTGAAGCCAAATGAACATCCCACCACAAAAGCGCTACAAGAGAGGGGTGATTCAACCAGGGAGCAGTATAGCACCGACGAAACACACAACGTTCCTCTAGTTCCTGAATGCTTCCTCATCCCACTACCCAGACCCAGTCCACCCTTACAAATCTGGCTAGACCAGAGTACACACTTTGGTACAGATAAGAGCTTTGGACACATGGAATTCAGGACAGATAAAACCCTCAGGAACAGTAGTAGGAGTAGTGATATCATGAGGTTAGGGGGGCTGGTGGGGGAAGGGGGAGAAAAGGGGAACCCATCACAAGGTGGATATATAGCTCACCCCCAAGGGAGATGAATAACATAAATGTGGGTGAAGGGACACAATGGACAATGTAAGACACGAAATAAAAATAATGACATACAATTGATTAAGGATTCGTGAGTGTGGGAAGGTGGGGAGAAAGGGAAAAATGAGAAGCTGATATCAAGGCTCAAGTAGAAAGGAAATGTCTTGGAAATGTTGAAGGCAACATTATGCACAAGTGTGCTTAATGCAAATGAATGATGGATTGTTATTAGATTTGTAAGAGTGCCCCAATAAAATGATTAACAAAACATAAAAGAAAACAGCCTTCAGTGTGGATTACACCTCAGCCTAAGGAAAGCAAAAGCCCTCATGCTCGGACTAATCTGCATCATGAGAAGTGGAGGAAAGGTTGGCTTTGCCATGAAATCCGTTCCACTGAGCCCACAATCAAAGCGCACAGCACTCAGAAAGCCAGATGACGCATTGCCTCGAGCAAATCAACCAAAGTTCTTTTTTTAAGGGTTAAAAGGGCACAGATATACTTGAGGGCTAAAGTCCACCAAACCATGATATTTTCCATCGCCTTGTGTTCAACAAAAGCCCAACAATGAATAAGGAAGTCCAAAGAAGAATGAATGCCTTTGAATTATGCTGCGGGTGAAGAATATGTAGTAGACCTTGGACTGCCAAAAGAGCAACAACAAAACTTGGAAGAAGTATAGTTAAATGTGTGTACACGTGAGGGTGGAGAGACATCCTTTGGAGCATCACCTGGAGGGTTCAGTTCCTAAGGCAGGGCGTCCAGCTGGGCAAAGTGGAGGAATGGACAAAGAGAGGAAGCCCCTCCACAAGACGGATCCTTAGAGGGGCTGCAGCAGTCTGCTCAAGCCAGTGGTGGGATCCAGGTAATTTAACAACTGGTTTGCTGTGGGAAACCGAAGGACTTCTCCCAAGTTGTCTCCCCCAAATATATGCCAAACTTAGCTGTTTGCTACACATGGTGAATGACTGTACACTTGGAGGTCATCAGAAGTAGATCAGGGGTCATTCTCCCTGAGAGCTATCAGCCATCTAGAGCAAGCAGTCACCACTGTTTATCCCACCACAAGCAGGACCCACTCCCTTCTGATAAGGATAGTAGGTGTCTGTTTCCTTATAGTAGACCCCAGAGAGGTCAAGCCCACCCAAGAGTGGCCAAGGTTAGGCAGGATCATGAATCTAGGGTCCGCCCATCTTGTCTAGTTCTTCCCCTCCCTATCATGTGTACAGCCTTAGCTCATCCCCTTTCTGTTATGCCTATGCTCATTGTGCATCCCCTCCTATAATGTGTATGCCCTTCCTATGATGTGTGGTTGCCTCCAATCATGCCCCTTGAAGCAGATATAACCCTTGGTTAGTAATAAATGCAGTCCTTGTGCCTCCTGCAGGGTGCCTGCCCCACCTTGCTCTCCGCCCACGCTGTGTGGGGACCTGGCTGGTAAGATCATGGCCATCCAGGAGGTGAGCAAGCTGCCATGAAATGTGTCAGACCATTATTTGACTCTCTCTCTTCTATCTCTCATGCTCTCTATGACTTTACTATAATCTTTTTATGTCTCAACCGTACAATTGTGCTTTCTGAACCCCTGATTAATGGTGGGGGGCTGGCACCCCCTCCAACCAGTTTGCTCCTCCAATAACCATTTTAAGTATTAAAAAAAAGATATACTGGAAGGTAGTTTTTATTAATTTCATACAGTTAATACTACAGCTACTGCAATAAATAAGAACAACAAAAGAGGTACACCAAAGTAGATAAGGGTTTTTAAATATTAATGAGAAACGTTAAATAACATCTGACAAAACAATGAAGCTGTTGAAATATTTCATATTACTTTTTGATTGGCATCCTCATTTATAATATTCTTCATGTTCATCTGTGAATCATCAGCTTGTGTGATTTAGCCTTAACCATCCATACTCTCACTCATTGTTTGGCAATTTTTTTCTTTATATGTTTGTTTACTGAAGTAACAAATGCAAGGGCATAACATGTAGTGTTTCATCAAAAGTATTACAAATGTGATGAAATGAATGAGTACATATTACAAGCATAACTCCATCGAGTTTTTAATACCTATGGGTGGAATGAACATTACTGAGGGTGTTCAGAAAATGCTGATGAACAAATGAACATTTAAAAAAGTGCAGGGAATGTACATTTGTGATGTGCACATTGGGCAGTCCATCTTAAAAAGAATCCAGATTACAGGGGCCATTTTAACAAGCAGTTCACCAAACTCAACAAAAAAATTCAGTATCAAAAAGGTTTTTTTAATGAGAGTTAAAATTTGGTATTAGTTCTGCCCAACAGTGTGAGCCGACTAAATCCCACGCACTGGTTCAAACACAGCAGCTCTTGGCTGCCTGAATCAGGGTTTTCTTCTGTAATTCGTTGGTTTTCTATGAGTTAGAAGCAGCTAGATGGCACCTAAAAACCACAAACTCTAAAAACCAACCTCACTGCCAATGTGTCAATGAGAATTCCTAGTCACGCGATAAGACAGGGTAGGACTATTTATCCCACAGAGCAGCTAGTGGTCTCAACTGCTGACTTTGAGGTTATGGCCCAGGGCAATAACCGCTACATCACAAGGCCCCTCAAAAACAAGGACCTTACAAATATAGATGCAAAACTGACTTTTTTTGCCGTCATTTTGAGGAAGCGTTTGCATCCTCCTCCTTGTCCAGAAAGGTAGCATTTCAACCTTTAAGGCGCTGCTGTCACTGCAAAAATTCTACCTGCATCCTTAGTCCATTCAGATGTTCTCTTTCTCACTGTGTTGTCTTCATTTACCCAGTTTAGAAGAGCATTGTTTCAACTGAGACAAGTGGGATCTTTTTCGTTATCTTCTTGTTAGTTTCTAGTTTAATTTTATTGCGATCAGAGAACATATTCCCAGAGTTTTGGTGTTTTCTAATGTCTTGTGACTTCATAGCTCAATATTTTGGCAACTGCTTCTAAGGACTGATCTTAGTTTAGGCCGGTGAAGTCAATGCCACGTCTGCTAGCGAGTGGAGCTTCGCTCTACTCTGGATCTGGGGTGCCACCAACCATTGCGATTAGCGTCTAACCTTGCTGACCCCATGGGGTGGTTTTCAACTCGAGGACAGGGTACTCATAATGACCATGTGGGTTTTCAAGACAACTCTTTCTAGGAGCAGAAAGCCCCGTTTCTCCCGGGAAGCAGCTGGTGCTAAGGAACTGCTGACGGCTGGCAGTTTCAACACCGGTCAGCAATACCTTGCAAGAAAAACCTGGTGACCGCTTCGTAAAGATTGCGGCCACCAAAAGCCTACGGAACAGTTCTGCGCAGTGACCACGGGTTCGAACCGGGACCACGGATCTGGGCTGGTTTAGGTCTTCATTTCCTTTAACTAGATGGGCCCTTGGTGTGCTCCATCCCAAGGAGTAAGCGGAAACACAAACGTTTGTGCCACCCGAGCGCCTTCGCTTAGAGACCCCCGAAGGTCCCTTCGCAGACCCAGTCTGTGCGACTGGAAGCACCCAGGGGCAGACGAGGAATTCGCTGGGTCGTCATTCTCCCGGTAAACTCCTTCCCCCTTGAGATGTCAAGACTTTTTCCTGAATCGGCTTACAGTTTAAAGGGGGCTGGGGCGCAGTTGGGCAGTTGTGTGTTCTCTGCGGTGTTAGGAGGCGAGCCGCTACTGCAAAGGACCCGCCACGCTGAGGGCGAAAGAGGCGGCCTCGGGCTCCGGAACTCCCAGGGGCGGGCGCTCCTCCGCTGCCCTCTTGGGGGGCTGGAGGTCAGACCGTCGGCTGGCGGGTTTCACGGGCTAGGGGCGATCCCCGGCACGGCCGCACGGTGGCGCGAAAGCCGCCTGGCGCCGCGAAGCGCTCCGCGGACCCCAGCGCTCATTCGCGGGCCTGCCGGGCGCCTCCGCCCCGCCAGCCCCAGCCCGAGCCTGTGGGCGGGGCCCGCGCTGCGTGCTGACGTCAGAGAAGGCTGCGACGCCGCCTCCCCTCCGCGGCGCTGACGCGACGACCGGTCTGTGAGCGGAACCCGGCCTGCACTGCTGCTGTGGTCAGACCCGAGCAGCGGGTCCCGGGGCGCCGGGGCGGGGGCTCCGGCGGCGACCCCCTCCCCGGGGAGGCGGGGTCCGGGCGAGTTCCCCTTTCGCGGGGCGGCGGCGGCCAGGGACGATGCATCAGAAGCTGCTCAAGAGCACACATTACATCGAGCTGGGCAGCTACCAGTACTGGCCCGTGCTGGTGCCCCGCGGCATCCGCCTCTACACCTACGAGCAGATCCCCGTGTCCCTCAAGGACAACCCGTACATCACCGACGGCTACCGGGCCTACCTGCCCTCCAGGCTGTGTATCAAAAGGTATGGTCTGGCGGGGAGCGGGGGGCGCGCCGGGGCCCCAACTCCTCAGCGGCACCCCTTTCTGTCCGGCCTCCCGGCTCTTCTGCCCACTCTTCGCCGTGCGTAGCACTTCCTCGCTGGCCCATCCTTGGCCTCCCGCCCATGTCATCCCTGCCCACCGCCTCTCCCCGCTCGTTGCCCGCTCCAGCTCCCTGATCCAGGTAGGAACAAAGAGTAACGGTGATCATAGCGCTGTTGTGCTTTCCTTTTTTGAAAGCGCTCAGTCGTTCTTTACCCCATTGCTTCTTGGAGCAGCCCTGTGGGAATTTGGATGCTTTGGGCCAGATGAAAGCCTGTGTGCTTGGAAATAAGTCGAGATATCTAGAAAGCCCAGATTGACTTGAAACCTCGAGTCCCTGCCGGCACAAGGCCCTGGACCAGGTCCTACAGAACACAGCATCCGTAGCCTCCCTGTTCAGAAGAAGCCAACAGTCTAGCCTAGGTGACAGATGGTACAGAGATGCCTGCATTATTGTATAATCACCGTGGTGATAAGCGTGGTAACACTGTGTAGGGAAAGCCCGTAGAAACAGAACCCATGATGGGTGAGCACCTAACCCCGTCTTTGGCTCCACAGAAACCTCTATATGAAAGGGCTTTTTATGTCCATTTGGAAAATCAAAAAAGTCCCTAGAAGGCTTCTGTTGAAAATCAACAATGGAAAAAGTAGTGTTCTGGGCCCCTGAGGACTTAAATGCAAAGCCTCAGGGTGAAGGTGCGGGTGTTTGTTGGCTGCAGGTCACAATAGCTGCAAACCCCAGTGTCAGAATGTGGGTGGTAGAATTATTGTTCACGCAGCCACCACCTGATCTACTCTGGAGGATGGCCTTTCCTCCACTCCTGCAATCCTGCCTTGACTTACGGTTGCAAGGTGACGTCACTGTCCATCCTTCTTTGATTTGAGTAGATGCCTCCCAGGACTTGACAATTTGAATCCCAATTTCTACTTCATGCAAAATGCCTCCTGGGCTTCAGGAACCAGTGTAGGACCTGGAGCACCACTAGGAGGTGAGGCAGTGAAGTCCATATTGGCAGTGGTCCTAAGGGGAGGGCCCCGATCTCATGGGAGATGCCAACTAGCACTTTAGGGTGTGAGTTAATGAGTCAAAAAAGACATTGGTGTCCAGAACTGCCACTTTATTATTAGCTCTGAGACCTTAAGAAGTTAACTTCTCTGAACTTTCCCCCTGCCCCTGCCATATCCCATTGTAAAATAAGGACAATCACAATCTGCTTTGGAGAGTAAGAAAGGGTTAAGTGACGTTATGTATGCAAAATGCGACATATGGCCTGATGCCAACCCACAATCCAACCCACTGCTGTGGAGGAGATATCATTCTGACTCCACGCGACCCTCTATGGGATTTTCAAGGCTGTAAATCTTCATGGCAGCAGTGGCCAATCCAACCCACTGCTGTGGAGGAGATTCCGACTCCACGCGACCCCGTGTGGGATTTTCAAGACTGTAAAGCTTCATGGAAGCAGTGGCTTTAGCTTTCTCCTACAGGACTGCTGGTGGGTTTGCGCTGTCAGATCCAATACTTTACACAGTGCCAACAGGGCTCATAAGCATGTGCTAAATGGCCACTATCATCTATGATTTTAAAACTAAACAAAGGAAGATAATGATTGATTTTGCAACTGAACAGAGAACAGGCCTAGCTTCTCCTAGAAGAGTAGATCTCCTATGGGAGATAGTCCCCAAGCGTTCATCCCACCAGCTTGCTTTTTTCCACCTCCAGTCTGTGCCCTTTCTCCCTTTAGTGACCAGGAGTTGACCAACCAGCGCAGATTCTAAGTGGGAGGTTTTATAGAAAACAGACTCTTCTGCTGATACCAGTGTTGCTTAGAAGGAATATGCAAAGATTTTGCCTCTCAGTTGAGTTAATCCGGTTATACTCACCCTGTCACTGTCTGTGACTAGCTGCCAACTCATAGCGAGCCTTATGGATAGAACTGCCCCCTTTGAGTTGCTGAGGCTTTAGAGGAGGAGAAAGCCCCATCTTTCGCCCACAGCATGATCTGCTGGTACTTCGGAACTCCTGACCTTGCCAGCTGCGGCCCCGCACATAACCGCTATACCACGTGGGCTCCCCAGGTTTCACAGCATGAAAAGTTCTAGTTGACAGACAAACCATAATACAGATTGCCCCCCAAAAAGTTCCACAGTTAGATGTTTTCCAGCATATTCTCGCCTGCCATCTCCCTTCGTCTCCTTATATGCTTGATGCTTGAAATAAAGCAAAATTGCAAGGCACAAATTCATTTTATTCCTCCTGACGATCAATCACTTGATAGTTTGAGGCCGTGGCAGAAGCACAACTTCTAACAATGGGGAAATGATAGCACCTTGGTGATTGCTGCAAGTTCAGTAGGTAGAGTTACAAGGGGGTGCCCCCAAATCAATCATGCTGGGCAGATTCGACTCGATGCCAGTGTGTCTGGGTTTTTTGTTTGCATAGGAGCACCTGTGGAGAATGACCTGGTGCTCGGCTTCCTAAAGGCCCAGCCTTGGGAACTTCATGGAGCAGTTCACTCTGCACACAGCAGTCACCATGAGCTGGAACCGACTTGATGGCCACTAACCACAGTGAGAAGTAGCTTCAGTTTGTGCCTAACCTTGCACTGAGCACATTTCAGATGCCTTTCTAGAAGGTGAAAGGGCACTAGCTAACATCTAGTTTTAATCTACACGTTCATTTCTGTGGACACATAACATCTTTTCAGAGCAAGGCACTGTCTTGTAACAGTGGTGTCATGAAGATGAATGGCCACGGAGGTAGGAGGCTGGAGGGGGAGATGGGATTTTTATGTAAATAACCCTAATGTGAGGAAGCAAATCATAAATACGATGGCAGGAATGAGCACCCCAAAATTCTAAAATCTATAGAAAAAAATGTGATCAGTGAAATTATGTGCAGGGTCAAGTTTAGAAAGGCCTGGACCGGATTCAAAGGACTTAAAATAACAAATATTGGATGAGTAAAAAGATTGTCCCTAACTTTCTAATGCGGACAGTGAGCGATCCAATATGAATCTGAACTGTGTTTATTTTCCAGTTTGTTTATTCTATCAAATGAAACGGTAAACATCTGGAGCCACTTGCTGGGCTTCTTCCTCTTCTTCACGCTGGGAATATACGACATGACCTCTGTGCTACCTTCAGCAAGTGCATCCAGAGAAGATTTTGTAATTTGTTCTATTTGTCTCTTCTGCTTCCAGGTAAGTCATTTCACAAACATTTGTGGTCAAGAGAACATTAGTCAAGCAAACTTGAGCACAGGACCACACTTCAAACACAACTTTTGCCAGAAAGAACTTCCAAAATAGCCACTAGATCAGTTAGTTCATTCCCTTTCAACATGGAAGCATAACATGTGATGAGAGTGTATTTGTAGATTGTTACGAGCATATTTTTTTAAATCCAGTAGGCTTCAACAATGGAGAGATTTTCTTTCCTTTTTCCCTTTACGTTTATGAGCATCGTTGTGGGGTGCCATCCAGTTGGTTCCAACTCACAGCGACCTGTTACAGCAGGGTGAAAGACCGCCTGCTCCTGCACCATCCTCGCATCATTCTGATTGCAAGTAATAATCCGATTATACTCTCTTTGGCTGAAGTAGGACACTGGTATCTATTTAAAACTAGCTTGGGAAGATTTCTCATCTTTTTCCTATTTATAAAGTGCCTTAATTTTGCATATTACTTTGGAATCGCCATTTTTATTTTATTTATTTATGTTGGGGGTGTTTTATCACCATTTTAAATGGCTTCTGTTCTGTTCCTTTAAAATTACTTTCACTTTTCCGACATTCACTTAATAGTGTCCTGCTTTCAAACTGATGCAGTTTCCCCTCTTGTCGGCCCCCTGAGTGCTAGTTCCCTAGTACTTTCATTATGAAATGCCTTCAACATATAGTCTGTAAAAGTGTCTTTTACAGTGACAGTTAATAGATTTTCAAATAGATCATGATAAGAAAACAAATGTGGGCCCTCGTCTTGTTGACATCTTAAGAGTTAACATGTTTGAATTAAAGGTTAAAATTCAGAGAACAGAAAAACCAAAAAATGAAAAGGGTATTTTTCCTTTCCTCCAAACACAGACTAGCAGACCCAGCTGTTAGCCATTGCTACTCCGAGGGCCCGGCGAGGTGAGCCTGTAAATGAGCTTCACAGCTGTTTGCGTTACGTACCAGTTCATTTCCAACTCTGTCACAGCTCAACACACTGCACCACTTTCTTTACTTTATTCCTTACATAAAAACCTTGGACTTAAGCGACCCAGAAACCAGGCAAAAATATTCCCTGGCCCCCTTTCCTTTAATTTCCATTTCTGACATAATATTTTCAGTTTCTCTGAGGCAAACAAAATGATATGGTTTTTCTCAGGTTTAATTTTTATTCTAATTATACCCAAGACACCTCTTAGATTCCATCTCCAGTTTTATAATGGAAATGAATCCATTTTTAATAGTTAAATTTTAGCCAGAATAAGATGCTGTAAATAAAACTCTTGGGAAAAAAATCTAGTTAATACCATTAGTCTATGGACATTATCTACTCTGAGAAGCCTGTGTTTTCCTCTGTTTTAATGCCCCCAGTGAATTATAAGTTGGACTGCTAGCCTCATGATCAGCAGTTCAAATCCACCAGGTACTCCCTCATGAGAAAGATGAGGCTTTCTGCTTCCATAAAGACTTACAGTCTCAGAAGCCCATGGGCCTATTCAACTCTGTCCTGTAGGGTTATGAATCAGAATTGACATGGTGGCAAGGAGCTTGGGGATCCCTTCACTACTTGGCCAACACTGATGTTCATTTAGGGAACACCGCTCTCGTCCCTACTTGTCCAAGGAAGCACTCTGCTTAAAACCTGAAAATAGGAAATGCAATTTCAAATGAAGAAATGGACCCAGAGTGTCATCGTGACTTGCCTATAATTGGCCAGCAGGACAATAAAGCCCTGCTCTGATGCGGATGCAGTGTCCATTCATGCTGCACCAACTTGTTAAGGACAAACACATCTCTACTTCAAAAGACCACTTCTTGTCTTCTCCACAGCAGTGGGTTGGAATGTGGTTTGTCATAACTAGAGTATGTTGTGAGTCTATACCTTATAAAACAAGTAGAGGGAGAATTTTTTTTAATTAGATGGAAATCAATATTAATAAGTCTAGTTAAGCTTTACGCTGTTGTCCTCTGGTCAGCAAATTCTTAGTAATTTGAGAAAAAAATAACAATTTATAAATGTACTTTTTCATAAAAAGAAAAAAGTGGTCTTTAATTAAAAGATTATCTTATTGGGGGCTCTTACAACTCTTATATATTCTAGTTATGATAAACCACATTTGAGACCATCTTTTTATTTATCTTATCATTAGTAATATGATAGTCTGTGTAATTTGCTGATATTACTATTCTCACATATTCAGATATTTACTACAAAAGTGTAATTTTTTATTGTCTAAACCTGCTGGATGTATAAAGATACTGATAATAAAAAACAACAAAAACTAAAATTAAAATATATGTATATATACTGAAGTATTTGACTTCCATCAGACCAGACTTGGGATGGAGTCACCGAAACAGAGCCCGTCGGAAGTCAGGACTCCATGTCGTCCTTGCTTTCATTGTAGCAGGATTGACAGGGCACAGTTTGAACCCTGGAATGCGATTTGAGGGCCTTTAAACCTTTCCGCGGTCCCTGGATGGGCACAAGGGTCAGACTGGGAGAAGAAGAGTACACTGATTGAGTTCATTTACATTCAGTTTGGAATTGACTGCAGCACGGCAGTGAGTTTGGGATTTTTCGTCAGGAGGTGGGGGCACGTATCTATCCAGCTACTGCGTTAGGCACTGAGGATAAAGTGCTGAAAAAAACCACTGTGTCATAAAGATCAAGTCCCCGAGGCAGGGAGGAGTGAGCCAGGGCATGTAAGGAGAACGGGATAGTTTAAGACTCAGAAGCAGCTTAGCACTTTCTGGAATGTCAGGGTTTCATCTCTGTACTTGGATCCTGGAAGCGATGAGACTGGAGAGATAGGCAGGTGCCAGATCAGCGGCTGTTTTGCTGGACTGCCAAGGACCTTCGATGTACGCTGGCAATGATGCTGTGGTTCGCCATCGACCCTGGTGGAGTTAGGTACTCCACATGTAAACTTCCTAGTTAACACTTCTTTTATCCCATCAATTTTTAAGGAACTCTAACATGTCCCCTTTCAAACAAGGCATGCTGTCTGTGCACAGGGTGGCTTTTTAAAACTCAAGGTTCTTTTTTTTTATTATTGACACGGTTGCCTTTATTTTTCCTTTCATACCATAGTTTTTCTCTTTGGTTATTTTCCTTTTCTTGGTGATGCTAATTTTATTGTTGTTCAGTATTATTGTAAGACACACTCACCAAAAAATCCAAGCAAAGAAAAAAGCAAACGCATTACTTGACATTTCATTTGCCAGAAGTGACCACTTTTGATGTTCAGGTTAAGATTTCTCTAGGCCTCTGTGTGTGTATGGCTGCTTGCCTACCTGTTTATCTGCTGCCAAGCTAGGGCTGCGTTTCCTTATCTGTTTATCTGCTGCCAAGCTAGGAGTGCGTCTCCTTGCTGTTTTGTGACTTGCTCTTGTGCCATTTAACATTATGACAGCAGTCTGTCCCTGACATTGAGAATGTACTGAGTCAGTCAAAAGGGGTTCCTACTCAGCTTCCAGTTCATACAAGCACGAATCTGTTCCAAAGAAAAAGTGTTTAAACATGTCTCTGTGATCAAGGATGGCTGCAGATCAGAGGCACACTTGTCTTTGCCTCATTAGTGTGCCTTTAACAGCAACAACAAAACTTTGTGCTATGGAATAAAAAGAGTTAATATAAATTGTTAACAACTCAAATGGACATCTTCCCAAGTAGTAAACTGAAGCTGTCCCACAATTTTCTGAGAAAGCTTCCCCACGTAGAAGCAGTGTTTAGATGGATCCAGCGCAGCCGCTGATCAGCTGAGATGAGTCTTGCTCCCAGATCGGCGGTCAGAACAAGTCAGCCTAAGTCTTGTAGTGTTTTCTTGGGGGTGAGGTTAGGGAGAGGGTAACAAAACCATGTTAAACGTAGAAGTAAACTCTATGTAATTAAATATCATATAGATATGAAAAGTCAAGTTTGTTTACTTGTGGAACAGAGTGTTTAGGGGTGATTCTATTTGTATAGCAAACGTGTCTCTGAATTGTGTGGATACATGCATATAGACATGTGTGTCATAGATATTTGCATATACATTGAAAACATCTAGAGAAGGACAGTAATGTTTTCAGTAGCTTCCTGTGGGGTCATAGATTGAGTGGGAGGGGCTTATCACTTACATCATCAAACGCTATTTTTGAAATGTGGTTTATACGTGTATTCTCTTTATAATGATACACTTAAAAAAAACTCCTTCACAAGGCAAAATGAGCTTCAACTGACATTATTAACACCATCTGTTATTTATATGCCCATCTTATCCCTGAGGAATCGAAGGGCCTGCCCAGCCAGCTAGTAAGGGTCAGAACTCGGACCCGCGGCCAGGTCTGTGTGACTGGCAAGCCTGTGTCCTCGTGACTTCACAGAGTGGAATGTGTGAGTTGCCTGGATGTCTCTTGTTTTCACGTGCTAAGGTCTGCTTGCTTTTCCATAGGTCTGTATGCTCTGCTCTGTGGGATATCATCTCTTTGCCTGCCATCGGTCAGAAAAAACCTGCCGAAGATGGATGGCGCTGGATTATGCAGGGATTTCTATTGGAATACTGGGCTGCTATGTCTCCGGAGTGTTTTATGCTTTCTATTGTAACAATGTAAGTAGCTTAAGCTTTTTAATTTTCTGCCTTTCATGTAAAGCCCAAGGTGTTTTTGGCCAACGTTCCTATGTATATTAAATCAGTATCTGATTAACTTAGGGAACAGAAGTCTTATTTAGGCATAAGCTCACTTGTTTTTCAAAGGGCCCTGTGATCTCTTCTATTTCACACTGATTTTGCTAATGTTCCATTGTGAAAAAGTAATGCAAAAAGTTATTCTCAGAGAACTTAATGTGGACAGTAAACTGTGAAGGTGCCCACTCATTCCGAAGGGCTCTGCGGTTCCTCAGATAAACACACTACATTACAAATCTGTCATTTTTGTATTTATAGAATTGTAGTTAAACAAATTAGCACTTGTCAAGATTGTGCAGCTCGCTCCAGCCCTCCATCTTCCCTTCTTACCCTCTGCTCTTCTCTCCGGGTAAAAAGGAATGTGAATGTATGAGTGGACTGTCCCGTAATTTTCTTTATAAGACACCTGTGCTCCTGTCCTCAGTCTTCTGTTCGGGTGGGTAGGTCTAGGGCAAGTCCAAAGGGGTGTTGAGTATCTTTAGTGAGTGTAAGACATGTCTTCGGTTTAAATCAGCTGTGCTTTCTAACCATTTTGATCCCTAAGTTCACAAAAGTCCACTTTTGCCTTATGGAAATCAGCATTTGAACCATTCTAGTTTAGTTCTCTGCCCATCACCTTATCATGCCAGGTAAGAAGCCAATCTTCCCCTGGGCCCAGGCCACCTATTTACCCCATTCAGAAGCCCCCGGCAACCCTGCGCTCCTGCCACACTCTTCTCCTGGTCCTTTAGTTTCTTTCCTTTGGTTTCCAGCCCCACGCACTAGGAAAGTGTGATGCTTCTCCCTCAGGAACAGCTCCTTTACGGTTATGCCTGGTCTGCTCCTGAGCACTAGCACCTGTGCTGCCGAGGTCCCCTCAGGCGCACCCCTGTTGCAGGCAGCGGAAGCCACTCTGCCCAGCCTTTACCCAACACCAGGAGGGGCTGCAGCACACCACTCCTCTGGCCTGGGAATTCATAGCCCGGACCTTTGTCTCCACACAATAATGTTGAAAATGTTGTGTAAAGCTACCAAAGGGGAAAATCTTAATGTGGCTTGAATGTGTGAAAGCATTGTACGAGGGGGTACCTCTCCCCCCCCCCTGCAAAAAAAACCCAGAATTCCCCCACCGAAAATCTATATATTTAAATCTTTTTACAAAACAACCTTATCATCTTGAGGTACTCTCCGTTACACTTAATACTTTTGTCAAATCTGCAATTCCATTCTGGGAAGCATTTTTCAAACATCTGTTTGCATGACTGATAGCACCTCCCTCATTTTTTTTCTACACCTCTTTTACACTGTCAAGTCTCTAGCCTTTCATGTCCCTATGCATATGTGGAAACAAAAAGAAGTCACAGGGAGCAAGGTCAGGTGAGTACCCCATGGGGCAATTGAGTAAGGTACCCCGTGGGTTTCTTTTAATTGTTTTATTAGGGGCTTATACAACTCATCACAATCCATACTTAAATCAATTGTGTAAAGCACATTTGTACATTCATTTCCCTCATCATTCTCAAAACATTTGGCTCTCCAATTTGGCCCCTGGCATCAGCTGCTCATTTTTCCCCTCCCTCCCAGCTAACCCCTCCCTCATGAACCCTTGATAATTTATAAATTATTATTTCGTCATATCTTGCCCTTTCCGACATCTCCCTTCACCCACTTTTCTGTTATCCGTACCTCAGGGAGGAGGTCACATGTAGATCCTTTTAATCGGGTCCCACTTTCCAACCCACCCTCCCTCTATGTTACCAGTGTCGCCACTCACACCACTGGTCCTGAAGGGATCATCCGCCCTGGATTCCCTGTGTTTCTGGTTCCTATCTGTGTCAGTGTCCATCCTCTGGTCTAGTCAGACTTTCAAGGTAGAATTGGAATCATGATGGGGGGTGGGGGTGGGGAAGCATTTAGGAACTAGAGGAAAGGTGTATTTTTCATCATTGTTACAATGCACCCTGTTTGGCTTGTCTCCTCCCCGAGACCCCTCTGCAAGGGGATCTCCACTCTGCACCCCCTCCCCTTTATTAACTATGGTAAGATTTTTGGTTCTGATGATGCCTGATACCTTATCCCTTCAACACCTCGTGATCGCACAGGCTGCTGTACTTCTTCCATGTGGGCTTTGTTGCTTCTCAGCTAGCTTGCCAATTGTTTACCTTCAAGCCTTTAAGACCCCAGACGCTATATCTATTGATAGCCGGGCACCATCAGCTTTCTTCACCATATTTGCTTATGCACCCATTTGTCTTCAGCGATAGTATCATGGAGGTGAGCACACAGTGATGTGATTTTTTGTTCTTTGATGCCTGATAACTGATCCCTTTGGCACCTTGTGATCACACAGGCTGGTGTGCTTCTTCCATGTGGGCTTTGTTTCTTCTGAGCTAGATTGCCGCTTGTTTACCTTCAAGCCTTTAAGACCCCAGGTGCTATATCTTGATAGCCAGTCACCATCAGCTTTCTTTACCACATTTGCTTACGCACCCACTTTGTCTTCAGCGGTTGTGTCGGGAAGGTGAGCACCATAGAGTGCCAATTTAATAGAAGAACGTATTCTTGCATTGAGGGAGTGCTTGAGTGGAGGCCCAATGTCCTTCTGCTACCTTAATACTAAACCTATAAATATAGGCACATAGATCTAGTTATCCATCATCATATATAAATATATTTGCATATATACATGTCATTATATAGACCTCTATAAATGCCCTTTGCCTCCCAGCTCTTTCCTCTATTTCCCTAGACCTTCCTCCTGTCCCCACCAGGGTATCAGCAATCCCTCTTTTTTACATTACCCTTGATCATGCCTAACCAGGCCTCCCAGACCCTCCTCACCACCAATTTCGATCACTTGTTGTTCCCTTGTCCCTGGGTTTGTTAACACCACTTCCTTTCCCCCCACCTGCCCCTCTCCCAAGACCACCGGGAACTGTTGGTCCTGTTTTTCTCTCTTGTAGATTATTCATCCAGCCTATCTTATTTAGACAGACCTGTGGAGATAATAACATGCACAAAAACAAGACAGAGCAAAACCAAGTAACAATATACAACAACACAAAACCAACAAACCAATGACCAAAAAAAACCAAAACAAAACACAAGAAAGAAAAGCCTGTAGTTAGTTCAAGGATTGTTTGTTGGCCTTTAGTAGTGTTTTCCAGTCCAGTCTGTTGGGCACCACGCCTCAGCATTCCCTGGGGACCGCTCCATTCCCTTGCTGTTCTGTTGTACCCCCTTAGTGTTTTGCCTCGGTATGGAGGGATCAGATTGGGTGCAATACCCACACTGTGTCTCCGGTGTTGTCCTCTGTAGAGCTATGGGCCAGTGAAGGGCGCCACGTCTCATAGTGGGGCTGGCTATGTGGTCCTCTCTCGACTGGCTGCTCTAATTAGGGTCATCGTCCTCAAGGCCTGGTGGGCCAGGATGTGCTCCACATTCTCCTCCTCCCCCTTCATCGCACCCGTGTGTTCCAGATTGTTGTTTTAATTTGCATTTCTCTTATGGCTAAAGATCTGGAACATTTTCTCATATGTTTATTGGCCATTCGGATATCTGCCCCTATGAAACTTCTGTTCAGGTCCTTTGCCCACCTCTCAAGTGGGTAATTAGTTTTTTTTCTTTTTGGAAGCTAGCAGTGTATTGTAGATTTTAGTAATAAGGTCTTTTTCTGAAGTGTCATTGCTAAAGATGTTTTCCCAGTCCGTGGACTCTTTTATTACCCTCTTCTTGCATTCTTTTGATGTACACAGGTGTTTTCAATATATCCCATTTGTCACTTTGTGCCTCCTCTGTGTTTGTGTCTTTCCCTATTTCTAATAGTCTATGTATTCCCCGTGCCAAAGTTGTCAAGTTGGCCCCAATTCCCTCATTGGTGACCCTAATAGTTTGGGTTTTAACTTCAAGGTCTGTGATCCACCTTGAGTTTATTCTTGTGCATGGAGTGAGATAAGGGTCTTGTTTCATTTTTCTGCGGGTAAATATCCATTTTTCCTGTACCACTTGTTAAAGAGGGCATATGCTTCCCATTTGATATTTTTGGGTGCCTTATCAAAGATCAGTTGTCTGTATGCTGATGATTTTATTTCTGGGTTTTCAATTCTTTTCCATTGGTCTGAGTATCTGTCACTGTACCAACACCATGTGGTTTTGACAACTGTGGCTGTATAGTATGTGTTAAAGTCAGTTAAAGCAAGCCCTCCCACTGTGTCCTTCTTGAGGAGTTCTCTGCTAATTCTGGGCTTCTTCCCTCTCCGTATGAAGTTGGTAATCAGTTTTTCCATTTCTTTGAAGAAAGATGAGGGTAATTGTATTGGGATTGCATTAAACTTATATAGTGCCTTTGGCAGAACTGACATCTTTACTATATTGAGTCTGCCAATCCACTAGCATGGGATATCCTTCCATTTGTTCACTTCGCTCTTGGTTTCTTGTAATAGTGTTGTGTAGTTTTCCCTATGTAGATCTTTTGTTCTGTTCATCAGGTATATCCCTAGATCTTTCCATTTGTGTTTGGCTATTGTGAAGGATACCACCCTTTTGATCTCTTCTGTGGTCTTATCCAATGTGTATAACAGTCTGATGGACTGTGTTTGTTAATCGTGCATCCTGCTACTCTGCCAAACTCCTCTGTTGCTTCCAGTACTCCCCTTGTAGAACTTTGGGGATTTTCCATATATAAAATCATAACATCTGTAAATAACAATAGTTACTCCTCTTCCTTCCACAGACAAATACCTTTGATGTCTTTTATTTGCCTTATGCTGTTAGCTAAAACCTCCAGCACAATATTAAATAAGAGTGGGGACAAAGGGCATTCTTGTCTGGTCCTCTTTTTCAGTGGAATTGTGTTAGTCTTCTCTCCATTGACTCCCACGTTGGCTGTTGGTTTTTCATATATAGCTTGTATTGTCTTGAGGAATTTTCCTTCCATTCCTATCTTCTCAAGTGTCTTAAACAGAAATTGGTGTTGACTGCTTTTTCTGCATCTACCGATATTATCATGTGGTTCTTATAGTTTTTCATGTCAATTTGATTAATAGTACTAATGGTCTTTCATATGTTGAACCATCCCTGCATCCTTGGTATGAATCCCTCTTGGTCATGGTGAATTAATTTGTTTTATATACTTTTGTGTTCTGTTGGCTAGTATTTTGTTAAGGATTTTTGCACCGATGTTCATTAGGGATATTCGTCTGTAGTTCTCGATTCTTGTGGGATCCGTCCAGTTTGGGTATCAGAGTTATACTAGTTTCATAGAAGGAGTTTGGGAGTTTGTCGTCTTTTTCTTTTTTGTCATCTTTTTCTATGTTCTGGAAGAGTTTGTGTTGGACTGGTGTTAATTCTTCCCTAAATGCTTAGTAGAATTCTCCAGTGAAGCTATCTGGTTCAGGGGATTTTTTTGTTGGTAATCCTTTGATAACCTTGTCTATTTTTTCTATTGCTATGGGTCTGTTGAGATTCTTGACGTCCTTCAAGGATAGTCTAGGGAGGGATTGTTATTCCAAGAATTTGTCCATGTCTTTCAAATTGCTGAGTTCATTGAGTACAATCTTTCGTAGTGCCATGTAATTATTCTTTTGATTCCATTAGGGTCTGTTGTAATGTCCCCTCTTTCATCCCTTATTCTTGCTATTGAAATTTGTTCCCTCCTATCTTTGGTTAGGTTTGCCAGTGGTCTGTCGATTTTGTGTATCCTTTCAAAGAACTAACTTTTAACAGCATTAAGCTTTTACATAGTTGTCTTATTTTCCCTCTCCTGAATCTCATCCCTGATTTTTAGAATTTCTTTTCTTTTGCTATTAGTTGGATTGTCCTGCTGACTCTGCTGTAGTTGTTGTACAATTGTGCCAGCATATTAAAAATGGGTTTCTCTTCTTTTCTCAGGTGTGGATGTATTGCTATGAAACTTCCTCTGATAACTGCTTTTGCTGTTTGCCATAATTTTTTATATGTCATGTGCTCATTCTCATTGGTTTCTAGAAATTTCCCAATTTTATCTCTGATCTGTGCCAGTCGTAGTAGAGAGTTATTCATCCTCTTAATTGTTTGCTCTTGTTTTCTTCATCTTCCTTTTGTTGATTTCCAGCCTTATTGCACAGTGGTCTGAGAGAGTTCTGCATGGTATCAATGTGCTTAAATTTATGTAGATTCGCCTTATGCCCCAGCATGTGGTCTATTTTCGAATATGTGCCATGTGGGCTTGTGAAGAAGGTGAATTAATTTGTATTTGGATGAAAAACTATAAATATCTATCAAGTCAAGTAGTCTAATTGTTAGATCTCTAACCTTGTTGAGTTTCTTTCCCTGTGATCTATCTTTTTCAGAGTGGTGTGTTGAAATCACCTACTCTAATTGTTGAGTCTGTGTTTTCTTTTTTAATCATTTGGAGTGTTTGGTTGGTGCATTCAGCGGGTCTCTCATTTGGCGAATATATGTTTTCAATCCTTACTGGTTCTTTGTCTACCATTCCCTTGAGCGTTATATAGTGTCCCTCCTTATTTCTTTTTATGGTTTGCACTTTGAGGTCAGTTTTATCTGAGATTAGGATTACAACCCCTGCTTCTTTTGAATTGTTGTTTGCTTGGTATGACTTTCTCCAGCCTTTGATTCTCAGCCAATTTTTGTCTGTAGCCTTGAGATGTGTCTCCTGTAAGCACCAGATTGATGGGTTGTGTTTTCTAAGCGAGTTTTTGCTACTCGCAGTCTTTTAATGCCTGAGTTCAGGCCATTGATATTCAGGTTTATTATCTCCAGCTGCAGACTCTGTGATGTCATCTTATACCTTTTGTGTTGGGTGTCTTCCTACTTTCCTTTCTGATTAGCCTGTTGTGCATATTTGTGTGTGTCATTCTTGAGTTGTTTCCATGCTTAAGCCAATGCTATCTTGGAGTCTTTTCTCTTTGTTGCCCTCTGGGTGAGGTTGTTTTCTGTGGTGGTCTCTTATTTATGCTTGGTGAATGTTGTTCTGCTTCTCATACTGGGTCAGCAAGGATCTTTTGTAGGGCTGGCTTTCTTCTAACGTATTCTTTGAGTTTTTCCTTGTCTGGGAAGACTCTTATTTCTCCATCTATCTTAATCCATAATTTGGCTGGGTAGAGTATTCTTGGGTTTGTGTTGTTTTCCTCCAATTTTTGGAATATATTATTTCACTCTCTCCTTTTCTTCATAGTTTCTGCTGATAAGTCTGAGCTTATTATTTGTGAACCTCTATATGTGATTGCTTGTTTTTCCCTGCCTGCTCTAATGATTTTCTCCTTTTCCTCGAAGTTGTATATTTTAACTATTATGTGCCTTTGTTGACTTCTTGGGATTCAGTCTAGCTGGTGTTCTTTCAGCCTCCTAAATGGTTACCTCGTTTTCATTCATTAAGCTGGGGAAGTATTCCTTAAAGAATTCTCTCACTATTGTTGCAGATGATTTCTTGCTTTTGTCTTCCTCTGGTAAGCCAATAATTATAATGTTGTTCAACTTCATAGCATCAGACATAGCTCTTAAGTTTCTTCAGCTTCTCTGATGATTTTATTAGATTTTTTTCACGTTTATTAAAGTCTGCTTGGCTTTCTCCAAGTGACTGATGCAGTGCACTGCTTCCTCCAGTCGATTCTCCAGGTCTGTGTTTCTGCTAATGGTTTGTGTTACCTCCTCCTTAAACTCCTGTATTTCCCTTTGATGTGTGGGCTTTATCTCCTATATCATTTCATCCTTTTTCTGTATTGTTTCCCTCATATCCTGTATGACTCCAAGCAGCTTTCTGAAAATTTCTTTATGTGGCAGCTCAGTGTCTGCTTTTTCTATGCATGTTGTTGTGTTCAGGACATCTTCTGCCATTTACTTTTGTTACTCCTGCTTTTTTCTTTGAGGTTGTTGGAGCTGATGGCTATTTGCATTGCATTGTTTTAGAGGAGCCAGGTGCCATTTTCCAGGGAGTTGAAGAGCATTGGCTCTCTCTGGGAGACTGGTAGGAATGCTTCTTTGAACTGCCTACAGCTAATTTCACTATGAAATTAACCTTTCACTTTATCCTCCTGTGGCTTCCATCTCAGGGGAGTGCCCCAGAAGGCTGGTGGGTTGCCTGCTTTGGTGTTGCAGAGGTGGGCAGAGGTTCCTGCAACACCTTGGAATGTTGACTAGTGTTGGCCAAGCTTCCTTATGCCCTCAGGTACACAGGCAGGAATTCCCAGGTAAGAACTTGGGCAGAGTATTCCCTGGAGGGAAAGCAGGGCTTTCCCAAGCCTGGGGCTAGCTACAAAGGGTGGAGCTCACTTAGCTGGGTGTGGTGCAGGGGTAAATGCCCTAGCCTAAGGGGAGTGGTCTAGAGGTCAGCAGTGGAGTGTGAGAGAACAGGAAAGAGGCGAAGAGGAGAAAAAATTTTTTAAGTTAGACTGCTTAAACTGTGCAGGGGGACTATAGAGAAGAGATGGAAACAAAAGGAACAATGTAGCTGAGTCCCGATCCCTACCTGTGGAGCTGCAAGATTTAGTCCCTGCCCTGAGGAGGCGGCCAAGCCAGATGAGATAAAGCCCCTGTGCAGCCTTCCAAGACTGTGGGGGGACAGAGAGGAAAGATTGAAACAAAAGCAACAATGTAGCTGAACCCCAGATCCCTGCCCGCAGAGCTGCTGTGAGGGTTTAGTCCCCACCCTGAGGCAGTGGTGGCAAGCTGTGGCTGTGCCAAAAACAAGCCCCTATGTAGACCTCCAGGACTGTGGGGGAACAGATAGCAGAGATGTAAACAGAGCAACAATGTAGCTGAACCCTGATCCCTGCTCATGGAGCTGCAAGGGTGTTGCCCCTGCCTGAGGCAGGTGGTTGCAAACTGTGGTTGTGTTGAGACAGAGCCCTCCTACGGGCTCCAAATGGTCCCCGTTCTGGTAGAGACAGTGGCGGGGCCATGGTCAAGCCCCAGCCAGCTTCCACTGTGATAAGCCAAAAGCCCTCAGCCCCTCAAAACCCCATGGGTCTGTGCCTACTTATCTTTATGATGCTCCTTCTGCGTTCCAGCCGCATTGAATTTCCCTCTAAACAACTCTCCTGGGCTGGATTCTGCGGAGTCCCTCTGGTATGTGTCACTCTGCCGCCATCTTCCCAGAAGTTTCGGCATGCTGTTATTTGCCAAAACCTGGTGCACTAACATGGCTGCGTGAGAAGCTGCATTATCTGGAGGCAAAAGCAGTCACCTATTTGCCCCAAATCAGGCCTTTTTAAAAAATCTTTTTATTCGGGGCTTTTACCATTCTTAAAACAATCCATACATCAATTATATCAAGCACAACAAATCAGGCCTTCTTTGTTGCACATTCTTACATAATCTTTTAATAATCTCTAAATAGAAAGCTTGATTAACAGTCTGATCTACGTAACAAACGCTAAATGCACTATCCTCCTCCCATCAAAAAAATACAAATGTGCATTGTCTTAATTTTTTAATTTCACTTGATTAGCTTTTTGGGGCGAGGCAATAATGGCGTCTTCCACTGGCTTGATTGATGCTGCTTTCGGGGTGATAAGAATAGCACCATGTCTCGTCACCAGTAAAAAATCTTGATCCCCTTGGAGCTGTTTTTTAAAAGTACACCGTGTTTCCAGTCAAAGCTCTTTTTGCTGGTCAGTCAGAACCCGAGGCACAAATCTTCCAGTGACCCTTCTCGTTCCCAAATCTCCTGTTAAAATTCACTCCAAGATAGTACAGATAACTTCCCCATATCTTCAGTGGTCCGTCATCATTGGTCTTTGAGCATAAGTGCATGAATTTTGTCGACATTTTGGTCCACTTGGGAAGTTGACGGAAGTCCAGAAAGAGGTTTCTCATCACTCAAACTTTTACCTTTTTTGAAACGAGAAAACCACTCATCCATTTTAGTTTTTCTCATAGTGCTGCCTTTGTACGCTGTGCTCAACATCAACTGTTTCTGCAGCATTTTTCCCAAGCAGGAAACAAAATTTTACAGCCGCACAGTTCTCTTAAATCGGGCATCACAAAAAATGAGGTCATCCAGCAAAACCACTTTTTTAAAAAAAATTCACTGTGACCAGAGAGAACCTTCCCAGGTGATGCTACTTAGTGCACTAACTCAGCAAGTTGCTCAGTGATCACCTTGCGGGGGTGGGGGAGCTGTATACTATGAGAACTTTGCTCCACCCAGTGCAATTTTGGGGGTACCCCTCATATATTAGTAATAGTCCCATGTACATTGTGTTGGACAGGGTTCTCTAGAGAGACAAACCAGATTGCTAGTAATTATATGTAAATATATCTGTAAAGTTAGATATATAATACAAGAAATGAACCATTAAATTATATACAGATAGATAATACAAGAAATTAACAGTTAAATTATAAAGCAGTGAGACACTAGCAGTCCTTTAAGGCTTGAGATCCGCCAGTTGCCAGTCTCGTTCTGTTCAGAGAGCTGGGCTATATCTATCCAGGCAGCAAACAGCAAGGCAGGTCCCCAACTGTCATCAACTGTCAGTCCCCAACTCCAGAGACGAACATTCCAATCGTTTGGGCTTAAAGGGACCTCAACTTACAGCGACACAGTCCACAGGCTAGGCATCCCACAGGTAGTGTACCCCTTTAAACTGAGGCACAGAACAAGCAAGGTGAGGCTCACCGAGCCATTTATCCCTCTGCCCTTCAGTTAATCCTACTTGTGTTTATCGGCAGGCTAGCACAATAAACTATCGCATACATGTAAATGGTTTCCCTTTTTTAGGCCTGATTACTTTGAAATAATTAAATGTATAATAGTTAAATGTACAGATGCCATTAACCTTGGGAGTGGATTTTAGTGGAAAGCTATTCGTGTCTGCTTAGCTTTCATAACTTGGTCATTTTCATGGTAATTATTCACATGTATTTTTAAAAAGTAAAGGAAATAAGTACAGGCTGAAATCATGTAATATTTGAATTATTTTATATTCTTCCTTGAAGCTTGTTTTCTGTTGTCTCATGTTAAATATCAAATCTGATCATCAGAGACGAATGGGACACATAGAGTTTTTTAATCTGGAAAAACTATCCCCAAGATCATTGAAGGAACCCTGGTGGTGTAATGGTGATGCATTGGGCATTGATCTGCAAGGCCAGCAGTTTGCAATCACCTCCATGGGCAAAAGACAAAGCTTTCTACTCCTGTAAGAGTTAAAGCCTCAGAAACCCACAGGGGTAGTTTTACCCTGTCCTATTGGTTTGCTGTGATTTGGGATTGTCCTGCTGACAGTTAATAGAGCTAAAATAATCCATGTTCCCATAAAGGAAAAAACATTTCTTTTGCTCCTAAGTAACAACCAAATTGAGACTTGATTCAATTATGACAGTAACTCTTTATCTTTCAAGGCCCACAGGCTGCTTTCAGAATCAGCGTGAAAGCAAAGGATACTCCATCCAGGAGAATGCATATTTGAGCACACAGAACAATTAGGCATGTGATTTCAGGGAGAGAGTGGTCCCCAAAAATCCCGGGAGCCAGTGTACGAACTCCATTCAGTGGGATATTAACTTTTGAGCTTCAATACCAGCTCTAACTGCTCCTTTAGAGACATAAATAGCCCATAAGACCTCCAAACTTAGTGTATTTAAAAATGAACATTCTCATATCCCCTGTAACTCCCACCCAACATGCTGCACACAGACACCAAATCTGGATTACATTTACTCATTAATAAAACCCATTTACCAGCCCTTTCAGGCCACAGACCACCAGGCCGCCTCCGATTTCCTCTCATGCATCATCCAGTCAGCTGTGACACTCACGGTTCGCTCGTTCATTTTGAGTGCACTTCCTGAGGTATACTTCATGTCCCTCTGCCTTGCTCACCAAGTGCCCAAGGCCTTGTTCGCTCTGAATCAATGGTTATAATAGCTTTTAGCTGTCTTCCTGTTACCACTTTGTACTCCATTCTGATAAGAGCTCACTCTCTAATAAGTCAGCTTGAAAAATGACTGTCAGGAGTGCTTGGCTGCTAATCAAAAGATGTGGTTCAGAATCCCCGACCCCTTCATGGGGAGAGACCTGACAATTTGCTTCTGTGTACGTGACCGTCGGGAAAGCCCCAGGGGGCAGTTTTGCACTGTTGCACATGGTACCTGCAAGTCAGAATCAGCTTGATGACACACACATCCCACTCAAAGAACTTGAAGGAACCCTGATGGGGGAGGTCGGTACTTGTCGGCTGCTAACCATAGATCAGCAGTTCGAAATAATGGCAAAAGATGAGGCTCTTCTCCCAAACCGAGTTACCGTCTCAGTCTGCTCTGCCCTATGGGGTCCCCGGGAGTCGGCATCAGCTCAGTGGCAGTGAGTTTGAGTTCTAAATCCTCAGCCTGCCAGTTGGCCTGCTTTTTGCCTTTGCTTCTCAAAACTTCCCAGCTGCCTGTCCCACAGAGTCTTACATAATTCCTCAACACCCAGCTTAGCTGTCACCTCCTTTCTGAAGCAGTTTTAGCTACTCACATAAAGCTCATTCTTTTCTCCTGTTTCTCCAACCTTCATAACTCAGTTACAATGCTGAGCATTAGATCCGTCTTGTGAGATCACCCACTAGGAGAGGCCACTTGATAGTCATCTTTGTTTCTACACAACTTACACAGTGCCGAGCACATAGCAGCCACTCAGGAAGTGCTTGCACGTCATTGGACGTGGTCTTTTGTCAGCTCAGTGTGGACTCTGTTTGCCGTCCTAGGAAATCTAATATGTCTGTGGCATGTGCATTCTTACAGGCAGAAAGGTGATGAGACTGAGAAATGAAAACACCACGAAGGTGGTGTAGAATGTGTAATGCGAAAGTCAAAATTACCAGCACCTTCCCTCCATAGACAACAAGGAAACTGTGTCTCTTCTCATTCTAGTACTGGCGTCAGGTGTACTTGATCACAGTGCTTGCTATGATCCTGGCGGTGTTCTTTGCTCAAATTCACCCCAACTACCTTACGCAGCAGTGGCAGCGACTCCGCTCCATTATCTTTTGTTCTGTTTCGGGATATGGAGTGATCCCTACTCTTCACTGGGTTTGGCTCAATGGAGGAATTGGTGCTCCTATTGTACAGGTAAGTGTAGCCAATATTATCATTTTCTTCAATCCTTGCAGCATTTTTCTTTTGGGTATTGTGCTTAGGTCACCCAGGGGTGGGTGATTTGAGAGCATGTTTCTAATAATTGCATATTAATGCCGCCATGATTTTTACAGCTCTGGCTTTACGCCCAACTACTGGTTTTGTTTTTTTACCCCATGGATGTCTTCTTTTTAATCATAGCAACCTTATGGGACAACGTAGAACTGGCCCTGTGGGTTTCAGAGACTAAATCTCTATGAAAGTAGGTTTCAAACTGCTGACTGTGGAGTTAGCAACCTAACCCCTAACCCACGATGCCACCTGGACTCCTAGAGAGACAAGGATCGGATCTGGAATTTAGGTCACAGTTTAAGATGAATAAAGATTTAGAAGTCTACACTATATGAGTAGCTGGGGTCACAGAAGCATATTTGACCTATCAAGGAAAGTGTATTGAGAAGTAAAAGAATAAATATTGGAATCAGATCCTGGGGGGAAAGACTTGGCGTTCATTAGAGATTTCTGTGAGAATGCCTTGGTGTTTGTTACCAAGCGAATGAGAGATGGGACTTAAGTTCCGGGAGAGCCGTACAAAGCTGCTTTAAACGTGGGTGAACTTCTTAACATCATATGCCTGAAAATGTGGCAGCTTGCTCTGGAAGATAAGGATTAAAGATAGGCTTGTCCAAAGGATGAGACTCCCAATAGGCTTACCTCTCCGTGTGAGAAGTTGGCCACAGAAAGGTAGAGGCATTGACTGTAAAACTAAAGCGTAAGCAAGTTCTGTGGTGCAGTGGCATGAACGATGTGATCAGACTCTCTGCCAAGCTGAGGGCAAGGGGGTGATGTCTTCCAAAGTGGGGGACACCGACTGGAGAAAGATGAGTCTCCTATACTGAGAAGGCTCTTCAGTGGTCCTGTTTGCTGTGAAAGGCTCATTATTCTAACAATTTTGATTCCCTGGAAATAAAGAAAGTAGAACTGGGAATTAGCACTCCATTTAATTCTAATTAGAAATGATTAACGGTTGTTGTCATAAGAGAGACCAATAGTGGCATAAGGTGAAAACATCCCATTTGATCTTACAACAACCAAAGAGAAAGCCACCCTTTAGGCCAGCAAGTTTTTTCCTAGTTCAAAGTGGAAGCACTGGGTGGGGTGGGGACAGGGGACACATTTCTATATTCAGGAATCTTGAAGTAGAAATAGGCATAGTATACAGACTGTGGTCTTCAAGGATGAAATTCTAACATCACAGATCATTCCAGTGAGGAATCAAAGGTATCCTCCCATAGAAGTTTGCTGATAAGCTCTGACAGAGAGAGAGAGAGAGAGAGAGAGAGAGAGAGAGAGAGAGAGAGAGAGAGAGGCAGTTAACCAAAAATGAAAAGTTCCAGAAATGTTCATTCTGGGAGTTTGGATAAAGTCATATTCTAGAAGGTCTGAGAAAGCTGCGGTAGATTAGTCTGGAGAATATAGGCTGTCCATGGGCCATTATAATTCTCTTAGTTTAAGAGGGAAGAGGAGTAATGTGTCTATATTTCTTTGATGGGTTCGTGATATAGCTTTAGAAATAGAGTTAGGAACAATTACATCCGTTCCAGCTGGCTAATTTTTTGAGTAAAGAAAAACTGTCCATGAGCACTTGAGCTGTGAATGGGGACTACTTTTGTGTGTAGCATTCAAGAGAATCATTTCTCCAGGATGCTGGAAGAGGTGTCAGTATTAGGCATAACCCCAATGGGTCTTTCCAGCCCCAGGTCCCTGGCCTTAACTCTGAACATTCAGCTGGGAACTCCTTCCCCCATGCATACTTATGTTGTAGATGTGGGACCTTCATCTGTGTTCACGCTGTACAGCTATTAGGACGCTGCTCCACTACTGTGGGCTGCTTCCTGGAGTACTGAGGGCAAGGTTTCCAATACGACCAACAAAAGCAATAAAGACGGGACACTTCAAAGCTCCATCACTAGATTTCTATTCAATAAGAAGTAGTTGGAAGATCTGTGAAACCATGTTTTACTTTTCAGGACTTTGCACCCCGTGTAATTGTGATGTATGTGATTGCCCTTCTTGCTTTTCTGTTCTACATTTCCAAAGTTCCGGAAAGGTACTTTCCAGGTAAGTGTCATTTTCATAGTGGTCTTTTAGCGTCATTCTAGATCTGTGCTTGAGATACACAATTCACACATTCAAAGCTGAATTCTTTTCCCCCACGGTGATTGGTTTTAGAATGGTTTTGCTATCCTGAAACTCTTTATCTAGAACTTTACATTTTGAAGGACGATGTTTTCCTTTCATCCCAAGGATGAGATGAAACCAGCAGGTTACAAAGTGTAAACGGAGTGGAGGTTAAACTCTGGGAAGAGTCTTCTGACCCCCACTCACACCCAGCCACTTTCCTTAAAAAGTGTGTTGCACTTGTCACCAATTATCATTGACGTCTGTTGCTAAAGAAGAATTAAAGGTACAAATATCAATAAAACAAGAAAGAAATATGACAGGACAGTGAAAATAAGCCAGGCGTAGGACCACTTTGCAGTGCAGCCCGGCTAAGGGGATCTGTTGCCGTGTTCCTCGTTCCGAACGAGGAAGCCATGCTTGCTCTCATGGGGCTGTTGTGGGCATGAGATGAGAAGACATTTGGCTTCATTCCTAGCACCTAGTCAGTGCTCAGGAAAAGGTTTGTGATGACGATGGTGGTGGTGGTGACGCTGACCCTTTGTCAGAATGCTCTCAATGAAGGACGTGGTTGAGTAAAGACACATCTGTAGGAGGACAGAATACTGCAAATCCAGGTTACCTTTGGCCTGAGTCAAGAATAACATGTAGAATCCACAAAGCCATGATTTTTCAACTGGGGAGAGGGAAGATCATGTAAATTCAGATTGCAAATTTACGGGATAAGAACCACTTCCCTAGTGGATTGAAGATGGGATTGTGCCAGTACTCTGTGTTGGCAGAAGAAAGGATGAGAACCCACTGATGTGGAGAATGAATTGACCACAAGTCGGGGCATTTGTCTATGGAGCTAATTTACCACAGCTGATTTGTAAATAAGAATGGAGTACCAGAACGTGGACGTCGCGTTCCGATTCAGAAACCTGTCTGGGGCATTGTGTCTGCACTGAAGAGCTGAGCCGTTTTAGGCAGGGCCAGAATTTTCCTAAGAAAGTCATTCTGGTAAAATGCATTTTGACCCCCTTAGTAGAAAAGAATAGATTACACTTCAAATTGACATATAGAAAATTAAAGCATCAATGTTTCTACATTCACCACTTCCCAGTTTTCTGCTATCAGAATGTTGTGTAAGTTCCCCAACAGCTTGTGCTCTCCTGTAGCCGAGTGCGTGCAGGCACCTTACCCAAACCAGACTCCCTACACGGAGTCAGTGCCGACGGAGCGCAACCTGTTTAGAGTAATGCTCATAAGGACACCTCAGGAAACGGGGTGTCTTTACCGATTCAAAATGACACGGCCTCAAGCTGTTCATGTGTGAGTGGTTGACAGCCCTGTGTCCGGTCGTCATGTCCAGCCTGGCTGGAAGCTCTGCTGACAGGGTAGACGGGTATGGACAGTGCACACTGTGAAATATAAAAATTTAAACATAAAGGCTTGAAATGCAACTCAGGTCAGATTTTTCACATCTGGATCTCAGCAGCATCTGATGGGCCCGTTGACTCCTAAGATGTGCTGATGGTCTATGATGCCTGTATTACAACAGAGTAAGCAGGGTTTGTTGTTGTCGATTTGCTTTCATAATCCTGTGTATTGGGCTTCGCTGGACTGTTGAGGGGAGGGAGCGCTCCTACACCTACAGAAAGAAGCCCGATCTTTCACTCTCCGCTGTCAGTACTGTACGCACCCCTCTTCTAGGCAGGGAAAGAAGAACGTGTGAGGGGCTTCAGAGAGTGCCTGGGAGAATGCTATCATTTTTTAATTCCAACTTTTTGAAGCTCCTGCATATTTATACTCCTCAAACATAGGCGCACCACGAATAAGGGGACATGCTTTACCTTTACATCTTATCCCCCTCGGAGTCTTATTTACTGACAGAGGTCAAAAAGGTGCCCATGTGGGAATCATTTAATCTCCCTGAATTGAACCCTTAACCACAGTTGTTTGCCTAAGTTGTATTTAACACATTAACTCTGATCGTACTAATTACATTTTTGCAGATTGTTCTATTAAGCAGACACCGTTAAGATGTGAGCTTTCTCCTCACAGACCTGCTTGAAATAAAGGTACTCCGCAGACTCAGGGCCTTTCCTGTCTCAGCAGTCACACCATGTCTTTTCTTCTCTGAGATGTGGGAGATAGAAGTCAAATCCTGAACTTAACCAAGTGAGAATTTGAAATTAGACTCCAATGTGAATTCAGACTTTAAAATATTTTTAAGAAAAAGTGGCTCCCACCACAGTCTTTCTACTGCTTTCTACTGCTAACCCATACTAATCCAAGAACAGAGATAGATGATTTTTGTCCCCATATCAACCTTAACAATCAAAATTCTTTTCTTTCTGCTGTCTTTCCCAGGACAACTCAACTACCTCGGATCAAGCCACCAAATATGGCACGTCCTTGCAGTAGTGATGTTATATTGGTGGCACCAGTCTACCGTGTATGTCATGCAGTACAGACATGCCAAGCCTTGTCCTGACTATGTTTCACATTTGTGAATTCAGGTATGGCCACCTGTCGTATTCAATTGTGAAGCAATATTTTAACAGGGAGTTGTGTACCCCACTATTTCTAAGATTCCTGTTCGTTTTTTTTATCCTTCTTCCTCACTGTATCATGAATAATACTTTATAAAAGTGGGGGGAAGTACTTAAGAGGGGTCTGTAATAACCATTCTACAGGCCCTGAAAACTACTCATTTGCTGCTTGTACAGGACATTAAAGTTGACCGGCGTTCATAAGAAACGTTTCATAACCAGAATGAATGCTGACCCCATGTAGAAGTAGGGCTCCTGTTGCTTAACCCCAGCCTAATTTGCTTAGGAAAGGCTCGTCTCCAGCAGGAAGTGCAGTCATCTTGTGAGACTACTTTAACGGCATGATTTCAGTAGATGATCAAGTGCCTGCTCATAGCAAGGATGTCTACAAGCAAGGATTGGACTTGGAATGATCACAAGCTTTTCAACAACACAAGCTTTGTGAGAAATGGGCACTCTGATGGTATTTCCTACAGCTGTAGTTTCTTCCTCCCCTAGGATTTTGGATTCTTTAAGCAACCTTAACTTAGGTATTGAGAGGAGCTTACGTTGTCGTTTTCTATCCAAGAAGAATCACCGTAGAAACAGATTATATGATGAAGTGACAACTTCAAGTTATTAGCCACCTAGACTTTTTAATACCTTATCGACCCTGAATTTTTACAAGTGGACTCCAAATATTTCATGGGTATACAGGTGCTACGTTCAAGGCCAGAGAAACTAGATGGCCTGGTCTGTGAGCCTTGACCCTGAAATGAGCCGTAAGCCTTAGAACAAAGTCTAGCAGATGCCCTGTTTTGATAGCTCTTACTCCCTTGGGCTCTAGTGAGCCTTTGTTTATGCTTGTGTTCACACTGCAGTAATAACTGAGAAAGTGTTGGCATATACTAGCTAACATTCGGAACCAGGTTTTTGAAATTTGGTCCTTAGCTTTATTTTTCAATCCATCTACCAGTGCCCTATCACACAATGTAACCCTCTTTTTCTTTTGTCTTATGTGTATAAATGAAATTCTTGAAAACAAGAGGCCCATAAAAACTTAACATTGTTCACTGGACTATAAAAAATTACGTTTCTTAAATGACTTGACACGAACTATGTTAATTGCCGATATCCTTTCTGAACATTAACATGGCTGCATTTCAGAAAACGTTGGTGGAGGGTGAAGATTATTCCTGAAATGCCTTTCATATGTCTTTACTTTAATGTGCCTCAGTTTTATACATCTGCAAAATTCTATATATATATATATATTTTTTTTTTTTCAGCGTTGTGTTTTGGAATATAAATTCCCCATGCCAGTACCTCAGTAAGGAGAATCGTCACCCTCTGCCCCTTCCCCCAGGCGGTTCAATAAAGTCCTAGTTAGTAGCGTAGTGGTTGTGCTTTAGTGCTAACCACAAGGTTTCCAGTTCAAAACCACTAGCCGCTCCTTGGGAGAAAGACGTAACTTTCTACTCCTGTGAAAAAGTTAGGCTTAGAAACCCACAGGGGCAGTTCCACCCTGACCTAGAGTAGAGCGTCCCTGTGAGTCAGGATCAACTCAATGGCAGTGAGCTTGTTTATGTTGTACCATTCACGGAGTACATCTTTGAAAATTTTACTTCATAAAGCCACTCATTCAACCCATATAACGATTCTGATGCATTAGCAGGCTATTATTTCCTAGGAAACAACCATTATTGACTAATAGATTATTGCTTTCAAGTAGATATTTTGCCATATTGGCCAAACAAAATACTGAGTATTTTTAAAATAAGGGGAACCTCCACTACTTTTTCTTTTTTTTATTGTGAAAGCTTCTCAAAATGAAAGTATATGTTCGGTTGCTTCATTTTATTATTTTTAATCTTACTTTTTTTCTTATAATGTGATCATTTAATTCTTTTCCGATAAAAAGAGCATAGTTTGTTTTTTGTTTTTCTTTTAAGAATGTTTCTTTGAATTTCAAAGGCATACAAGTCTGGCTGTAGGGGTAATTAACACTGTAAACATTTCAAAATTTTAAGAAAATGATAAATATTGTTAAACTATGCTTAGATAGTTGTCAACTGTATTAAAGACTTGTCTGAGTCGACAATGACTGACCAACTACTGTATGCAGAGCACTACCGTAAACATTTTAAGATACTGTTAATATTAAAGAATAAATTTTAAATTTGCCCTGTAAATCTGAGCCTTGTATATTTTTGCCTTTATAAATTTGTTATTAAAGTACACTACTCAACTACATTACTAAAAAAAGTCTTTGGATTTTACCAAGGTGTAAACTATAAAAGTTCTTTACTTACAGAGTTCCACCAAGTATACTTTAAATCTATTCCTGGCTATTTAGTTGAGTCATTTAAGACACAATTATCTTTCTATATAAAACCATTTTCAAACAGCAAGACAGTGTTTTTTTTTCTTATGACAGTACAATTCAATAAGCTGCATGGTGAAATATGTATTATGTAAATAAAATTGGTTTACTAAATATATTAAGTGTTACTTGTCATTCTTTATGAACTATAACACTTCAAAATCATGTTTTAGAATCAGGAATGAAGATTCAGGGATTATCTGTCACATCTTCTATGGCATCCTACCTGGGCAGACTAACCGATTTGAAGATTGTGATTGACTGGCATAGAGCTGTACACCTCTCCATTTGGCAGGTACCTACCTAGAGATATACATATATACATCTGGCCCTACATTGTCAAGGAGCAAAGCCTGAACTTCTGGATCCTGCCAGGTGCTGAGCTGAGTAGATCCATACCTGCTCTACAGCATCATTTGTGGGACTTTATCCCGTCCAGTATGTTTCTTGCCAACATAAGTGACGAATCAGCCCAGTAGGGAAGGTACAGAAGTAGTATTACATCAATTGTGTTGATAACCAATATTAGATGCTACTGAGCACCAGAGTCCTCTGAAATTCTGTACTATACTTCCCAAGTTGGGTAGTGAGGGTATAGCTCAGAGCTGAAACTACATTTATGAAACATCTTCTAAAGAGAAAGGTAACCAGCAGCAGTGGGAGGTCTTGTGAAAGGACTGAAATAAATGAACAACCACTGGGGTTCCAGCCCTGCTCTATAAACGTGGAATCAATATCCCAGCATAGCTGTATACACAGTCTCAGGAACACCTGCTACCCTTAAAACCAAAACGCACCTTTGAAAATGTACAGCACAAAGTCAAGCTTCTAAAGTTCAGGCCCTCGGTGTAAGCATATTAACTTCATGTTTACTTGTGATTCTTGAGGTGAACATCCTTAAAAGAATTGGCATTTCAAAATAAATAGCTCAAACTCTGACATATATTTATCTCTATAGAAGTGAACGTTAACTGACTTTGGCCAAAGATACATCCCATAGTTTTATATAAATTTTAGTCTCTAATTAAAAAAATCAATTCTAATCACTTATGCTACTGTGCTGATCTGGCCAATCAAAAGCTACAAAGCCCTGGTTTTTCTACATCAACAGGTAGCTGTTACTACTTCAAAAAGTTATATATGTCTGTACAATAAATATGACAAATTTCTCCACAAGCCACTAATATGAAAAAAAATCCAGCTTGTGTCAACCTGATTGACAAATCAGACTTTTGTTTCACAGAATTTTAGAGTTTGAAAAGAAAATTACTTATAATGCAAACAAAACATCCACTTCTACTGAGTTAATTCCAATTCATAGTGACCGTCCTCATTAAGGAAGCACGCTTCCCTCCGAGTTCTCCCTATGAGCAGTGGCAGCTTCAAACCACTGACCTTGGTTTAGCTGAGTGCTTAACTACCTCACCGCCGACTGGCTCCTTAGACAAAAATAGTCCCAAACGATGTATCCAAAGGACAGTGTCTTAAGTGTTTGCTTTACCATCATCATTAGTACAGGCATACCTCAAAGACCCCCACAATAAAGGGGGTGTGACAATAAAATGAGTCACAAGACTTGTTTGGCTGTCAGTGCTTCTGAAAGGTATGTTTCTGCATGCTACCATCTATTAGGTGGCAGTAGCATGGAAAAGTGTGAAGGACGGTGAGAATGATGTAATCGTGACAGACACGAAGTGAGCACCCTGTTGTAAAAATGGTGCCTGTAGACTTGCTCAGTACGGCTTTCACCGAGTTTCAGTTTGTCAGACACAAGCTCTACGAAGCGTGAGAAAGCAAAGTTAAATGGCTGCAACAACTGACCAGAGTGTGTGTTCCTTTCAAAGCATGTTAGGACACAGTGGTTTTTCTTCTTTGAGAACAAAGATCTCATCTTCGGTCAGTTCTGTGTCCCACTGAGTGGCACATAGTAGGCACTTGATAGCTGTGGTTTAAATGAAAGAATTGTTTTAAGACAAAGAATGAAAAACTGACGTCACTGATTATAAAGAATATGCCGTCCATTTGGGATTTATTGCATTTAAAGAAAGCAGATTACTAGAACAGTAGACATGATAAATATAGTAAGAAAATAAATTTCAAACAAAATGAAATGAATGGGGGAAATAATTCAGTCAATAAGAAAAGCAATATAAAGGCAATAAGGTAGAAGAATCAGTTAGTGCTTAATTAAATAGAGAAACAAAGCAACTGATTCTACCTCATAAATGTTTCCCAGCTACATTTAAAGATTGAAATCACTTTAGCAAGTATGCTTTGTAACAATTAGAAATATAATAAAGATGTAAATCAGTTTTATTTAAAAGTTAAAGTTATTTGCTTAGTGGTACATAAAAAGTCGCAGAAAATTCAAGTTTAACAAAAAATGGAAGTGTAATCAAAGAAAGTGCACTTAAAGCCGCTTGCCAGCAATTACAATGTAGCCTCTACACAGTTTACTATTAGAAGACTTTTCAATCACACAGAGAGACCACAGTAATAAAAAACAGTTCTTTCAAAGGTAACACTAAATTTCAACATAACACAAAATAACCCCAACTGATGACCTTGGCTGTTTTCATTTGTCAACCTCATTCTTTCAGTGGCTTTTATAAACCCTTATTAGGATAGGAGTGAATGTTCTTTAAGATATGATTGTGGTTGCAATTACATTTTTTAAAAATTCACAGTAACTCCGCAGGAGAGCTATGTGACATGTGCATGCACATGTGTATATATATTTATATTTATCTTAATATATAAAATACCCGAGTATAAAAGTTTTCAAATAAACTATCATTTATGTTATCCTCACAGTAGCTATGTCATGTCATCCTCACAGTAGATCTGTCATGGCAACAACTGGACTTAAAACGAGATTTTTGCTGGAATAGGGGGAAAAAAACATGAAGAAAGCTCACTGCAGATTCTACATATAACACATGTACCCAAACTCTTCGGAACTGGTATTATCAATACACATGTACCTGCCAGCAGTGCTTATGTGAAGGACTAAAACCTAGACTACATCACGCACACAAACTGAATAGTTAGAAGCCGGCTCTGCCACAGAAGACTGAGCTCACCATAGCACCACACATCAGCATGAGGAGCGCCGCCATCTATCACACCAATGAACCGGGTAGACTTCAGAGGCGCACTGATCTGCAATTCCAGATACTATCGTAATTATACCCCAATACACACCCAGGAATAGCAAGGGGAGAGGGTGTCATCCAGCCTAGTCTTTCCTCCTCACTAATATACATGCCGAGCAACTTGGGTGTCTTAGCAAATACATGCTTCAATGCCATAAAAGTTGGTCATCGAAATACTAACATTTTACTCGTGTTAATATTAAAATCATTAAGCAAATGGTCCACTTTTTAAAAAAGTGACACAAAATCAGTAAGCATTATTAAAGCTGTTAGGAGAGAATGAACTTTGGCCACGGAATTTTGCTAGCTTCATAATATTTGCCTCCCATTGTAATGTTCAAGTATAATAGGTTTAGAGTTATGACAACTTCCTATCATCAAGCAGCACAGCAGATATCCAAATGATAGTATGAATGTAATCTTGTTAAATTTCAACTTTCCTTCCTTAATCCAGTGTTGGACCATAAGGGAGCTCGCATAGCAGTGCTGTGTGACAGGTGTTGTGGATGCGCTCTTTACGCACCTAGGGCATGTGCTATGTGAAGTAAACTACGGTGTCAAGTGGGATGATTGAAAATGGAAAGCTGCCCTAAAAACCTCCACTCCTGAGCAAACGCCACCTCAAAACCAAGGAATCGCCCCACGTTGATCTCAAGAGGGCATTTCTGGGCTGGACTGCACTAAATTTAAGTATTTTAAGCTGTGTCACATTCCTTCCCCATAGGCAAAAAGGCGTCACAAAGTTCATGGAAAATCCCAGTAGCTTTTAGTAGTATGTTTCCATGAAGTTTTTGAAGCCCCCCTGTACAGCACTCTGCGGAAGGATCTACGGGCAGACTTCAGGGTATGAACTAGATCTGTGCCTTAAGTGCGTGCCTCAATCCAATGTGTAGGGAAATTTGAGCAACCACCTAAGGTTCTTGTCAAGGGTGTAAAAAAGCTGCACATGCAGAAAGGAAGGTGATTATGATGGATTTGTTGCAAGTAAGGGGGTTGGTTCCATCATTGCAAAAGTGAAGGCACAGTTATGTAACATTAGAAGGCAAGTATGAGTTGACCCTGTAATAAAGCAGATTTTTGTTACTCGGGAAATTACTGTACCTCAATTTAAAATGTCTCCATCTACTTAAAAGAAAAATGTGAGCAAGGTGTTAATATCAGGTAAGACTCGAGATATTTCACACAGGTCTTGCAAGGAGGCCACACGTGTTCACTCCTTACTCTTTCGAGAGCAAAGGCAAGGACTAACTTAATCAAAGAAGCTCACTGTGCACGTCAATGACAAGTTTTCATTAAAGAAAGTATCAAGCTTACTGTAGTTTATGGAATCATCAACCCTTCACTTTTTGCACAGAAACTTAAATCTGTACAATTTTAAAGAGCATCTACTTGAGCATTTGCATTAGTGGTATTATTTAACCTGAGAATCAGGAGAAAAGGTGCAAATTTAACATTTGCCTTTGGCACAAGGACAAGAAATTGGAAAAGATGGCGCCAAGGAGGAAAACCGGGCTCCTATAGCCCTACTTGAAAAGTACAGACCCAAGTCGGAATGCTCGCTCTGTCTCTACTACACTGAGTCACATGACTTCCCTATCTACAAACGTATGTGACTCAGGGAAAAGAAGAATCTCTAATGACACACACTTTGCTTCTCTCCAAGTTTAGAACTAAGAAATCAGGCAAGCAGCTCATCTCACTGGGGCACCACATTTAAGGGAGTTGAGTAAGATTACTCATAAATAGACTAATTGGGTTCAAAGAATTAAAATATAGCAATCACAGAGTATGTCAGTTTATAAGAGCCACTGCTTCTTTATGTAAAACATAAGCTTCACTGTTGTAGAAACCTCTCTAAATGTTCACTTGATTGGGAAGGATAGGCAATTATAACTTAAAAGTTAAGAGACATAGGAAGTACAGATACTATATGTTCCTTCACATACATCATTTCTAGAAAATCTCACATTATCAAATCAGGATTTGTGGTGTACAAAAAGGCAATTTGGTAGCTGGGTTCTTTTCTCTAAAGACACAACCAAATAGCAGAGTGAGGCTGCTAGCTAGTCCCTTGCCATCCACTGCCGTATGCCCACAAAGAGATCTTGTGCAATAGGACAGAGGTACTTGCAGCAGGATGTGAGTCCTGCCTGTAAGGCTTTATGGGTTTCACTGCTCAGTGCATCGTATTAAAAGTACTCCACCCCCCAAACCTAACTAAAATCACTGATTATTTAAGAAAGTGTATAGTTCCATGCCACGTGATTCTACATTGTAAACTGAAAACTCAAGATTTCTATATAATTAGAACTTCTATCTAACCTTTATCCTCATTGCTAGTTTTCCCTTTCACAGCTCCCGCCCCAAACATCATAATTCATCTTTCATTTTTGTTGCAAGCCTTCCACATAGATATTCCATATTAATGGCACTTAAAAAATAATAAAAACGAGACTGAGTTTTAGGCACAGCAGTCAATCACTTCCGGCTCTGCTTGGTAGAGAAAGACACAGAAGGATTGAAACCTCGGGACGCCCCACATGCGAACTAGACTGTTTTTGACTGCAGAGGCTGGGGGACTAGAAATTCACCAACTCCGCCTGTGTAGGTACAAAACAACCCTCATTGTAAAGGGTGGATTCCGGAATGAGCCTGCTGGGATGATAGGCACACCAAAAAAAAAAAAAAAAGCTAGGGTGGGTGGGTATTCTGTTATCAGAAATAGCAGTACGGCTTTGCAATCCCTTTTGAAGTGGCTACATAACCGGAGAGTCGCAGGCTTCCATAGACATGTCCCGCCGCGCTGCTGTCCTGTCTGCAGCACAAAGCTGGCGGTGAGCTTGCCAGTTAGCCCCCTGCCCTCCTGCTTGGCAGAAGTCTTTGAAAAAGAGGCGTCAAGTTTTACTACATTGTGGAAATAGTTCTTTTCTATTTGGTTTATTTTAAAATGGCCTATTCTGATAGACCTGTAAGAATGAGTGATATAAAGAGCTATCCAAATTATGTTCTTCTCAAACTCATAAAACGAACTGTTTGCATACTTTCGTTTTGGAAACAGGAGTGAATGCCAAGGATCTACTGTTTAGAAGGAAATGGAGCAGCACCAAATGGGTCTAGTTCGACGGCCGGGAGCTGTTGGGGCGGATGTGAAGGGATGCCGCGCACCACGATCTCTGTGAAGGGCACAGCTCCGAAATCGTCCCTTCTCAAGGCATCGGCGCTGTGGAAGGCCCCGTGCAGTGAGTTCTGCCGCGGCCGCGCGGGCAGGCCGGCGTGGTGGTCGCCCAGGAGGTCGCTCAGCCCAGGGTGTGAGGAGTGCCTGGCCAGGTCTGGTGGATGGAAGGGCTTAGCCCCGAAGGGGTCCAGCGGGCTGTCCTCGGGCTGCAGGATAGGCCCTCGGTCTTTCCCGTCGGTCAGGGCAATGCTAATGTTCTCCTTGGAGTCCGAGATGGTCAAAAACTCATTGCTACTTTGAGAGTCTCGGCGGCCCACCTTTTTGTGCCTGCGAGCTCTCTCGGGGGTGCGGAAGGTGGGCTTCTGGGTCTTCTTTGTGCTGGTGGGTGTGCCGTGGTGCCGCTTCCCGTTACTTTTGGACAGGTCTGGTTTTGTTCGCCTCTGGCGAGAGGAAAGCTTCTGTAAGCTCCGCTGTTTGACTTTCTGCTGCTGATTCCCAGTTATCTCCTCAAAGGGCACAAGCCCAAACACGTCCTCGTTGCTTTCGCTTTTGCTTACTGACGCTGGGAAGGGCTGAAAAGGAGTGGAGCCAAACATATCCACACTTTTGGGACAACCAGGCAGAGCACGGGCCTCCGGCTCCACCGCCAGGCAGTCCTCTGCACTCACCTTCTTGCTGAAGGGGGCCTTGGTGAATACATCAAATTCTTCTTGCTCTTGTCCTACGGGAGGAAAGTGGGTCTTCTGGGAAAGGTTCTTGTCATCCTCCCCTGGCTGGAGTTGTTGATCACGCGTGGCAAAGAAGGGGACAGCACCAAAGACATCAAACTCCTGTTTGGGAGTCTCCACCCCACCACTGGAAGGCAGCTGGGTTGGAGTGCGGAGCGTTCCACTGGGATCTTGGATTTGTCTACCACCAGACCTGTCTCTGTAGACAGGGCTCCGGGCACTGCACTTGGCTTTGGCCTGCTCATAATCAGAATCTGAACTATGCTTTTCTTCTTCCTCCTCCTCTTCAGAATCCATGAGGAGAGGCCTATGGCCCAGGGTTTCTGGTTCAATATCATCATCATTAAAATCCCCTTGCTCTCCCTGAAGAACGTCTTCATCCTCTTGCTCTTCCTCTTCACTGCTCTTTGGAGAAGGAGGATCTGATTCAAAGTCACTTTCGGATTCATCGTTCCCCTTGTGCACTGGACCTTGTACTGATGAATTCTCTGGTGGTTTCTTCCCAGTCCGGGTCTCCACAGAAACTGGACTTGCCTTTCCATTCTTGATAGGGTTGGCAGTGCTGTGTTCTTGAGCCCTGGATAAATGCTCAGCTTCCTTTTCAGGAGAACCTGTGGGTTCAAAGAAAAAGTATTGTAACATTCCATTGCACTTCAAAAAAACCACTTGAACCATCATGTTACTAAATTACAATGTAATAACACAAGGTATTACAACCCTCCCATATCAGTACTCTTCATCTGGGGACACACAAAACTTCTTACTTTTTGTTGTCCCCAGGCTTGGGTAATGCACTTGTCCCTCAACTAGATGGTTAGGTTCTCTTGTTCAGAGAGACTAACTCACCTTGGTCCCCTACACAGTGCCAGCTCAGCACAGACTCCCACTGACAGCTCAATTTGGTTAGAGCACCACAACTAGGACTCTGCACGTAGTACAAAGGCACAGTTTCTCCTGTAACCACAGAAATGCCATTCCACTAATATGGTAAAAATACCTCATCTCATGTCCAAACAACCCTCGGCTTATATTTCAAGTCTTTCATGACTCTTTCCACAAATAGAAATCAGTAAGCATAAGTAGCCCATTACTGACTTGTTTTACTCTAATTTTTAAAAACCAATCATTGCTTTCTCTATAACCAGTGTCGTATAAGTTTGGTTAACATGAGAGTGTTCAATACCTATGAACCAGACACTGAGCTCGGCTGTACCAAAGACGACTATCTTCTCTAGGTAATAGCTATTCTTCAAACTATCATGTCTATACTAATGTGACATTAAAAAAAGAGTAACCATCAGTGTATTACAACAGCTTTGCAACTTCACTGAGTAGTGTCACTGTATAGAGTAAGTATAACACAGAATGATAGTATATTACATGAGCACATACAGGCTCACACATATGCATATACTACATTGCTTTTCCAGAGACAGGGATTGATTTGTATTGATCCAACCACGCATTCTCATCTCTTCCCTTCCTTTGACTAAGGCCAAGTATTTTTAAGGCATTTAGCTGAGGCTGGGGGTATAATCTGAAGGTGTGAAAACTACCTGCTTCGGAAGGAAAGGGCACTACTTTCCCCTCATTAGCACGGACACTATAGCATGTAATACCTCTGAATATTTCTCTCTGAAAATTCAGCCTGTTATCATCCTTCTTCATTGTTCCTTCTTGCCAGACTTTACCAGACTTTTCTTTCACTTCAGCCTTGAAGGAGCCCTGGTGGCACAATGAGTTAAGGCCTTGCTAATTGCAAGGTTGGTGGTTCAAACCTAGGAGTCATTCGTCAGAGAAAATGTATTTGATGGCATCGGGTATTCACAAACATGGTCTCTGCTTTCAGGAGTTTACAAACAAGGTGGGAGACAGGTGTAAAAGAGTAAACACAAATCCAGGCCAGTACTCTGAAATAAACACACACACCAAGCCATGAGGAAAAAAAGGGAGAAAAGGGGATGGGTACGTCAACCTACTAAGGAGATTCCATGACCAAGGTGAAGCCTGAACACCTTGATGGAGCCAGCCAAGCAAAGGATAGGCAGAAGACGGACCGCAGTCAGAGCAGCAGGGAGGATGAAGGCCAATTCCTGGAGGAGGCTGGCAGATAGGAGGGGCCGAAAGCAGCCAGAGCTTCGTGAGCAAGGGAGTAGCAGAACAAGAAAGGGCCAGACCACAGAGGTCCCTGTCAGCCATCTATGTCATAGGAAACCATTAAAGGCTTTACAGAAGGATGCCATGATCAAATTGATATTTTTAAAAGATGCGGGGGGGGGGCACAAAAGTTAGGATGCCAGGCAAGCAAAGAGTGCCGTACAGTAATTCAGGCTGATAAGATGGTGGCCTAGAGAGGAATGGTGGAAGTGAAGATAGAATTAAGGATTACAAAGAGAATAAAGGATTGCATGTAAATTAAAGATGGATGGTGGCAGATACCATTAAGACCAAACCAAAAACCAAATTCGCTGCCATTAAGTCAATGCCAACTCATAGCAACCCTATAGGGCAGGGTTAGAACTACCCCACTGAGTTTCTGAAACTAACTTCACAGGAGTAGAAAGCCTGGTCTTTTTCCCATAGAGATGGTTGCTGACCTTTCAGTTAGCAGCCCCAATGGGTAACCACTACACCAGCATAACACAGAAAAGAGCACGTTGGGAAATGAAGGGAGTTACCAGGAATTTGGTTTGGGGCACACTGAACTTGAGGTGTGTGTGAGACATTTAAGTCTAAACACTTAAGATACCTGTGACTTAAGCTCAATGGTTAATATGTGGCTGAAGACAATAAATTTGAGAGTCATCAGCAAGCATGGATAGAGAGCCACTTGACTTGGAGATCACTGAGAATAAGCAGAGAAGAGGGTCCAGAGCCGAGCCCTTGCGTAAAACATAGAAGTCAGCAGAGGAAGAGGAGGCCACAAAGGAAAATGACAAGTAGCAGGCAGTGAGGTGCCCCAAGCCTGGGATGGTGCAATGTCACAGAAGCCAGAGAGGTAAGCGAGTCATCGGGTAGGTATTCGACAACTGAGCTGGAGGTTGCAAAGACATTCTGTGAACTAAGGGCAGAAAATGACTTTGGCTTTGTCAGCATCTGCAGACAGTAGTGGAGAGTAGTGGGAGGCAGCTAGTGGGACAGAGGAGCGGGAGAGGAGAATCCAGTTAGGGTATACATCAATATAAATATAACCATCCATTATTCATTTATCAAACCTGTAAAGTTAGCCAAAGGTTATGTGCAGTCTATCTATTAAATGTATAAATAGGCTCATCTTAAAGACTAACATGATAAACAAGTAAAATGCAGACTCCTTCTTAGATTAAAAATAGATTGCTTTTTGATTAACCAGTCTATTGTCATGAATTTTTTAGTCTAGAGGAAAATATGAAATGAATCCCAAATACTTGTAATGACCCTTCATTCTGGGATACTTTCTCTAGGATCAATATCAAACTGTTTCCTTCCTACAGAAACCATATGTGCGTACTACCCCACCTGCCTACTCCTGGACATCACTAGCCACCGTCCACTGTAATGCTGCTTATCGTTGGTGGTGCAGACCATTATTCACACCCAACAGAAACCATAAACCAACATGTCTGGGGACTCAGCCAGCTGCATTTCTGAACTATGTTCTACCTTCTACCCCCACCACTAGAAAATGCTCATTAGAGTACAGTGCTGAGGAGTCTTATGCAAAATAAGCTACTTAGTTGTATGAAACCTGGACTTCCCAATGTGTACAAGTACCCTTGTTCACTGGTTGCATGGGTTAACAAGTATGCAGCAAGTTCTCCATAAAACGGTGCTCTACAACTCCCACAAGAAAATTTCCATTTCTAGGGCATTTAGTTTTACTCCTAACAAGGACGTGTGAAACACTGTAGGACAGTTACTTTATCTTGGAGACCAAGTAATCTTCTATTCCCAAAGATCATGTCTGATTTTTCCATCCATCTTCTGCTTATCATACTCTTCATCCTAGTCTCATTGTCTAGAACTATCACTTTCGACTTCTCAACCTGCCTGCCCTTGGTTGTTATCCTCTTTGGGGGTTCAGCATGAATATACTTTGGTGGATTTACCCCCATTTACCACCTTTAGTGCATCTTTCTGGATAATAGCATCACTACCACCGAGACGATTCCGACTCACAGTGACCCCATAGGACAGGCTAGAACTGCCCCCTGTGTTATTTCTGAGGTCATAACTCTTTATAGGACCTCCCTTGGAGCAGCACGTGGTTTTGAACCCCTATACACAATCATTATGCCACCGGGGCTCCTAGATACCAACACAGTCCACCTTTGATTCTGATAAATGCGATCAAATAATTTACATTAATGTGTAGACCTTCCAGAATTACATAGTCCATATGTAAATATACCATATATTTTTCCTTGAGGGAGAAAGTAAAAATAAAACCCTCCTTGTTCAATATCAATTTTATATTACTCATTTCCTGCTCATCCCTTCTTATATATAATTGACTCACCACTAAGAAAGTGAATCCAATAGTAATCCCTGACAAAATCATAAGAATGAGGGTTATAGCAGGGTGTGCTATAACAGGTTGTTGTGAAGATTAACAAATAGCAAGGCCTTACAACAGTGCCTGTCCATAATAAAGCCCTCAGTAAACTAAAGTACTCGAGCGTATTCTACCCTCTAGCACCATTGGGGGACTCAGTTTTACAGGAGTGACAGTAGGAGAAAGTGTGAGGGAGGAGGGGAGGGGCCATGCAGATCCACCTTAGGAACAAGGAGGCACGCAAATGTCTTGGCACGTTACTGGGGTGAATTTTGGGTCCTGGCAGCTCTCTGATTTTCAAATGGCTCTATTTGAGAAATCAAAAAGAACTGCTTTCAAAAGGAGCAAGGAAGCACACACAGGATGATCTGTAGTCCGGAAAGGGGAATTTATTTCTTCTGTGTTGGGGTGGGTGGACTGGCTTTCTTTTGCTGTCTCCCCTTTACAAAACTGGAAAAAAGGAAGAAAATACACAATGAAAACTTTTCCCTTCTATCTTCATGTACTCCAGCTTAACATTCTCTATTCTCTGTGTAGTTTCATGAAGAGCAAGCATCAAGAGCAGCAATGAGCCTCTCTCCTGGTGTTAGGCACCATGGACCCCACTGTAGGTCACACTGTCCAATGGTAACTGCCAGCCAGGCAGCACGGCACAACCCTCCCAGATAGTGGTCCCTTTCTGTAGCAGTGGTAATCAGCCTCTCCTCGTAGGGACACTGGAAGAGCTAAAGAAGAAATGGGAGTTACACACAAAACAGCATGGTTTCAATTTGTCCTAAGATTTTTTAACCCTGTTATATAGGCCCTCAAGACTGTCAAAAACACTGTGCCACGAACTTTTAAAATCCTTTTTCTGCCTCAGCAAAATCCTGTTAATAAAAAATTAAATGGAAAAAAAAATCAGATTTTTCTACTTGCTTCTCTAGTGTCCCATTGCTTCTTCCCAGTGTTGTTGGCTGAAACAATACATTTAACATTTGATTTACTATGGAATTTCACTTTAGGTCATTTCACTGCTTATGTTAATTTCACAGAAGTATGGTCTCAACATGACTCTATCATTCAGTATCACCCACATCCCAGGAATTAGTTAAAACAGTCACATATGAGTAAAATATGGAAAGAAAATGTTTCCGAAGTTCATATATGGACTTAACAAGCCCCCCATTCCCACATGCCTGTTATAAAAGAACAAATCTTTTCACAAAGATTCCATTTGAATCATTGTTATCCTGCTTTCAGGATCCCACTGTCATTAGTTGCTGTCAGGTTAATTCTGACTCATGCCTAGCTAGACTTAACAGCAACAGTTCTTAACCTGTGGGTCGTGAACAAAGAGAGTTGAACAACCCTTTTGCACAGGTGGCCCAATTCATAACAGTAGCAAACTGACAGTTATGAAGTAGCAATGAAAACCACAACAGGAGGAACTGTATGAAAGGCATTAGGAAGATTGAGAGCCACTGACTTACAGGCTCTAAAATCTGGAAGCGAATTTAAAGCTTACATATTTAATAATGGTCTCATTATTTATCTGCCGAGAATTGATATTATACCTGAGGGTGTATATTTACTAAACAGAAGAACTTAGACCAGGTCTCCTAAAACCTAAAGTTTCTTTCAACTCTCCAAATAGATGCCATTATCTGGAACAAATAATTAAATCCTCTTTTGAAGTTGGGCTTGATGGTTGGAAACAGCCCAAATCCATTCAGAGTCAATAGTGTAATTTTGGGTAAATGATTAAGAATGGCAACACTGGGTTACTCATGGCCATATTCTGACTCACAGTGATCCTACACAGGGTTTCTGAGCCTGAAAATATGGGAGCAGCCTCACCGTTCTTCCACGGCGCAGCTGTTAGTTTGAACCACTAACCTTGCAGTCTATCTCACACCTGAACTTCTCTTATGTGACATGTAAATGATCTCAGGGAAGTCTCAGTATTGCTCTAAAATCTAAAAGATGTTATAGCAAAAGAAGATCACTATAGTTTTCACACAAATAGGTGAGTTACACAATTTTTGTGAGTTATATAACTGCAGCACGTTAGTTTCCTGTGCAAATAGTGTCAAGGGGACTGATATTTCTTTGCACACATAAATCCAGTTGCATTTGAAATTACACTGTCAAAGAAATTCATTAAAATAAGCATTTACGAGATAAGTGAAGTACTGAATTAACCATTTGTTTACCAATTAGCTAAAACTATCTAACATACTTCACCTCTTGCATCAGCAGAGAACACTAACTGGAAATGATCTTTGGGGACCGACGTCCCATTTGGAATCAGGCATTACTAAGTGTCTCACTACTTATTATTGCTACTATACCTGGGTAAGTCCACGGTATTACTGCCAGGGTTCCAGTTCAAGTTTATTACAAACAAGATGCATTTAACCTTGACTCTGCAGTCAGTGGATGACCACACCTAAATTCTCTCAGTGAAATACACACCATAGTCTTATAAGGCTGCCTTCAAAGACAAGCTCCAATCAAACAATGGCTTCTGAGAAGATCTACTAGGCCACTTATATTGAAGACAGAGAAGTCAATTCAGAAGACCATGTGACTTTTGTGGGATTACAAAGGGTTCATCTTCATAAACTTTCAATGAAAAACCCACAATATTGAAAACTGCATTGGTGAGAAAAACAGCAGGAAAGTTATGCCAAAGAATTGTTTTTTCCCGATCACAAAAATGCACCTGCTCATTCTTCGAGATTAGCATGGACCGTCCTGTGAGAATGCCATTTGGAAGCCCTCCCTACCCAATCCACCTATGCACTCTGATCTTGTCCCTTCTGACTTCTTTTTGGTACCAAATTCAATGAACAATGAAATAGAACATGATTGGAGTGACATAGTTTTCTATACAGAGGAGCCAGGATGGGTGGATTTATGAAGACAATAATTGAAATCACAATTTTCTGGGAACACAGAAAGGAAAGGATGGGGAAAATGGGGAGTCAACACCATTGTGTGCAAGAAGAAAGAAAATGTTCCAAAGTTCATTGTAGTGATAACTGCATAATCCTTAAGTGGTGTTAACAAAGCCAGGGACAAGGGAAAAACAAATGATCCAAATCGGTGGTGAGGAGGGTGTAGGAGGCCTGATAGGGCGTGATCACGGGTAATGTAACCGAGAGGAATTACTGTAACCCAAATGAAGGCTGAGCATGATAGTGGGACAAAAGGAAAGTAAAAGCAAATAGAGGAAAGAGGGTATTTATAGAGGTCTAAATACAGGCATGTACATATATAATATATATATATGAGGATGGATAAATTGATCTATGTGCATATACTTATAGCTTTAGCATTAAGGTAGCAGATGGACATTGGGCCTCCACTCAAGTACTCCCTCAATGCAAGAATACTTGGTTCTATTAAACTGGCATTCCATGATGCTCACCTTCCTGACATGATTGCTGAAGACAAAGCGAGTGCATAAGCAAATGTGGTGAAGACAGCTGATGGAGCCTGGATATCAAAAGATATAGCATCTGGGGTCTTAAAGACCTGAAGGTAAGCTAGCAGCCATCTAGCTCAGAAGCAACAAAGCCCACATGGAAGAAGCACACCAGCCTGTGTGATCACGAGGTGCCAAAGGGATCAGTTATCAGGCATCAAAGGACAAAAAATCATATCATTGTGTGCTCACCTCACTGATACAATCGCTGAAGACAAATGGCTGCATAAGCAAATGCAGTGAAGAAAGCTGATGGTGCCTGGCCATTGACGATATAGCGTCTGGGGTCTTAAAAGGCTTGAAGGTAAACAAGCAGCCATCTAGCAAGTCATCAATCCCCTCAGAGTCTATTTCATTTATATATACAGGTGGATTAAATCAATTAGAACTATCATTGATCACATCCGTTTATAATTAGTATCTTACATATTAAGATTAAATGTACACATACATACATAAATGAACATATAAAATTATTTATCTTAAATAATTAGATGCTGGACTATGGCACAGAGAACAGGGCTTGTAAAATAACCCATCATTTGGACTGACAATTTTCCTGTGTAAAAATGTTATGTTCCAACAAATAATTGCTTTATATAGTATAGTGATTGTCCTCACATTTAGATTCGTTAACTTAAATAATAAGACCCACAAAGTAAGTCTGGGGTTGAAAGAGTAAGGAAAGTTTACCATACTTAAATAAAAATGAAAAAAATAAAATATCTACTACTTCAGTGGCCTAATTAATGTGGCATAAATGTCAATCAAATTCTTCAAATACTTCAAATATCTTCAAAGATTTCATTAAAATTTTATGTTTCGGAACTTGTGCATGTTCGTTAATACAGTCTGTGCTTTAATTCTAAGAATCAGTTTATTTTGGTATATGAGCTAATTATGTAACAATGTCTTGGGGAGATGAAGATGGGGCCTGATTTTCATCATGAGGACATGGACTGGATACCATATTCTTAGTATTATTTGTGTGTAGATATTATATTGGGCAAATCTGCTGCACAAAACTTTTTAAAATGTTGAAGAACGAGTTCAGAAGCAACAAAGCTCACATGGAAGAAGCACACCAGCCTGTGTGATCATGAGGTGCCAAAGGGATCAGGGATAAGGCATCATCAAAAAAAAAAAAAGTCTTACCATTGTAAATGAAAGGGGAAGTGCAGAGTGGAGACCCAAAGCCCATTTGTCGGCCACTGGAGATCCCCTCACAGAGGGGTCTAGGGGAGGAGATGAGGCAGTGAGACGTAGCACCGATGAAGAATAGCTTTCCTCCAGTTCCTAAATGCTTCCTCACCCCCGCCCCCCACTATCGTGATCCAAATACTACCTTGCAAGTCTGGATAGAGCAGAGGTTATACACTGGTGCAGATAGGAGCTGGAGGCACAGGGCATCCAGGATGGATGATACCTTCAGAACCAGGGTGTGAGGGACGATACTGGGAGGGTAGAGGGTGAGTGGGTTGGAAAGGGGGAACCGATTACAAGGATCTACATGTGACCGCCTCCCTGGGAGACAGACAACAGAAAAGGGGGTGAAGGGAGACGCTGGATAGGGCAAGATATGAAAAAATAATAATTTATAAATTATCAAGGGCTCATGAGGGAGGAGGGAGCAGGTAGGGTGGGGGAAAAAGAGGACTTGATGCAAAGGGCTTAAGTGGAGAGCAAATGCTTTGAAAATGATTAGAGCAAAGAATGTACAGATGTGCTTTATACAATTGATGTATGTATATGTATGGATTGTGATAAGAGTTGTATGAGCCCCTAATAAAATGTTATAAATAAATAAAAGTGATTTAACCATGGAAGTGTCTGACATGAATACTATATCAAGAAAACTATTAAAAAGAAAAAGAAACCAAACTTGACCAATGGTTACCATGGGTGAAGAAGAAAGAATTGTTGTTTAGGGGGTATGTTATGTTAATGGTGGTGGAACAATTTGGAAAATATTATCAATAATGGTGTACAACATGAAAAATTAATCAATGATACTGCATTATACATGTAGAAGCTGTGGACTTGGAGAATGTTTTGTTGTGTGTATTTTTTCTACAATTAGAAAAATAATAATTAAATGAATAACAGTGAGTACAAGGAAGAAGAAAATGTTCTAGAATTATTGTCATAATTGTACAACTCTTCCTGATATGACTGAACTATTGAATTGTATGACATGTTGATGGAGTGCTAATAAAACTGGTTTTAAAAAAGAAAAAAATACACATATTTCTAAAGACATTAAAAAAAATGTTGAAGAACGATGATGTCACTTTGAGGACAAAAGTACGCCTGAGCCAAGCCAAGGTCTTTTCAATCGCCTCATATGCATGCCAAAGTTGGTCAATGAATAAGGAACACTAAAGAATAGATGCATTTGAATTATGTTGCAAATAAGGAATATTGAAAGTATTATGGACTGCCAGAAGAATAGACACTCCTGCCTTGGAAGACTTAAAACACTCCTTATTAAGTGAAACCTGCAAGACTTCATCTCACACACTTTGGACATGTTATCAGGGAGAGTGCAGACCTTGGAAAAGGGCATCATGCGTGGAGAAGAAGAAGGGTGGCAATAAACGAGGAAGGCCCCCAATGAGATGGTCTGCACAACAGCTGAAGCAGTGGGCTTAAACAAATATTATAAGGATAGTGTAGGACCAAGCAGTGTTCCAAACCGCTGTACACAGGGTTGCTGAGTTGAAACTGACCTAAGCACCTAATACTGTGACGAATGAACCTTGTTAATGCTTTTAATAAAAGTAGGAATGGTACTATTATAGAGCTTTATGCTTCATTACAGATTTCATTCTGAAGTTCAGAAGGTATTAGCTAATTCTTATTAAAACTTTATATTACTTTAGTCTGGACAACAGCTGCCAAACCTCATTAAGATTTTGGAAGTTAAATACAATTAATAACGCTAACACAAAACAGCAGCAAGGGCAGCAAACAAGGATTGGGGATGCATGTGCTCTCCATGAGTGCTCTATAGCTCAACAATTAAGCGCTCAGCTGCTAACCAAAAAACCAGTGGTTCAAACCTACGTGGTAGTTTGAAGGAGAAAGATGTGGCAGTCACTTCTGTAAAGGTAACAGCCTTGGAAATGCTATGGGGCAGCTATACTTGGCCTATATAAAGTTGTTACGAGTGTGTAACAATCTCTCATTTAATCCTTCCAATAACTTCATCCAGCAGCTAGTATTATCCCCAATGTAAGAGAAAGAAATTCTCCAGGGAGTTCGGTAACACTCAATAGCACATGGTTAATATGCTTCAACAGAACAAGATGGGATCCCAAAGCTCTAAACTCCAAAGACAATGGCCTTTCTGATTTACTGACAATAAGTTAGCTACCTAATGTAAAAGTCAAATATAATTTCAGGATCATGAAAAATACTAACTCAAGAGATAGACATATTTTCATACAACATTGAACAGATTCTTGATATGACTACTTGGTTTTATAAAAATGGCTAACTATATAATAGAATTTTGCAATTAAAGGATGTTGAGAAATAAGAGGAAACACTAGATTTGATTCATTTTAGACAGTCTAAGAAAATAATATATTTTCCAATTAATCTGTATACACATCTCAAAGTGTTACTGTAAACTAAGCCCAGCAGAAACATCAGAAAACAAATCTGTGTGGCCAAACCAGAGAGTAATACGCCTGTTGACTGGAGATTAGGGATAAACAACTACTAGTGAGACAAAAAAATAAAAATATATCAGGTTAAAAGTTTGTATTTTTTAACTCTAAAGATAATGGTAGTATATGGAACCCAAGATTAAGGACAGAAGATCATCACTTACTCTAGCTGTCATTATTTCTCTCTCAAATGTCAGCCCCTGTGTCTAAAAGCCTGCTAACTAGATCCCAATGCCCCGACAGACAACTCAGACTCAATCTATCTCAAACAGCGCACACTCCCCTAGACTAGCCCTCGTATTTCCCTTTTCAGGAAGAATATACCTTTCAGTCAGACCTAAACAGGGTAATTATCTGAGGTTTCTCTCTGTCCCCGAGGATTCCCCAGTACCCTCCTTCTATGGGGTTACTCAGCTCTATAGATCCTGCTTCCATAAGCTAACTCAAGCCATCATTTTAAGAGTAGAGTTGGTGGCAATAGTCTCCTAATCACTACCTTCTTTATCTGTATTTTCTCCATCTGTCCTTCTAATTTTTGTTTTGACTTTCCAACTCATAAAGACCAACACTTTTACAAAAATGAATAAGTAACATAAAATCATTCCAAAAATGAAATAATAGGTGATATACATAAGATTTACATAACATTTTTAAGGCAGTGAAACTATTCGGCACAATACTACAGTGGTAGGCTCATGACATGTATTTGTCAAAACCATATGACTATATAGTACGGAGAGCCCAGCCCTAATATAAAGTATAGAAGTCAGTTAATAATAATATACCAATATCAGTTTATCAACTAACAAATTACCACAGTGATGTAAAATGTTAATAGCAGAAACAGTGCCCGTGGGGCAAAGTGGGCTATGGGGAACTCTTACTTTTCACACAATTTTTCTCTAGAACTGTTTGCTAAAAAAATCAATAATTAAAATCTGATAGGAAAATTGAAACTTCATCAGTGGGTGAGCGGGGTGGGGCTAGAAAGTTGTGTCCATGAATTGTTTTCCATTGTGAAAATGCACCTGCTTTCAAGGGCTGCTTGGTAAGAGTTTAATGGGGAAGCCCTATTCCATCCACTTCACTGTCCTGATCTTGCCCTTCAAACTGTTCTGACACGATGTCAGCGGACGTGTTCCAGGAAGGGCTAGAGAAATGGAAGAGCGGCTGTCAGAAGTACGAAGGCCTGCCTGAAGGGCGTGTCAAAAACAAGAGCTTAGCATTTTCGACATTTGTTTACTCAAAGTTTCCACAGTTTGTGGCAGTACTTTTTGGCTTATCCTGGTATCCTAAATGACTACTGGATATTTCTAGTATTTTTCTTCTCAGGCGCATCACAACTCAGTCTGCCTGGAATTGATCTAAGCAACCACAAATCATTTTCTCTAGAAAGGGATAGGACAGAGTCCTAGTTCTTCTCTCGCATTTACTATTTTACTTTCACTCATTCATGCCAAAATCCAAAATATCTGGATAATTCCCTTTCCAAATGTGCACAATCTCCAAGTCTCCTCCATTTCCACTGCTTTTACTTTTGCTCAGGATTTTACCCTTTCTACACATTAGATAACAGTAGCAGCATTCGTGCTATGGTGCTTTACTGCTTTTGTTTTCTATTTCTCTTAACAAACCTTTCAAAATTATAAATATAATCCAATTTTTTGGTTTAAAATCACTAAGTATTAGGTCCCGTTGCACTCACATAAAGAGCACGCATCTTAGTAGGGCATGCAAAAGCCTCTTCATGCTCCCAGACCTATATACCATACTGGCCAAGACCAATTCCCTTCCACTTCCTCACTATGCTTTCTGTTCAGTACAGAGGATTCTTCATGCTGGGGACCACTGCCTGCAACGCCTACCAAGCAAACATCTTTAGATCCTTCAAGTCTCAGGTTAAAGTATTACCTATTCTGGGAAACAAAATGTCACCATAAACTTATGGGCAACTCCTAAAGTGAAAAACAAAGAAAAGAAAAAGATGTTGGGGGAGTGGGGTGGTGTGGTGGTGTGGTGTGGTGTGGTGTGGTGTGGTGTGGTGTGTGTGTGTGTGTGTGTGTGTCTAAGATAATATCCCCCCAAAATCGCAAAAGTATCTTTAGAGAATGAAATATCAAACAAATATAAGATAATATCTACAAAGAGGGGAGGGAACCTCTTGGAAATTGAAAATAATGCTTGTAATATAAAAATTAAGGAAATTTACAAGGAGCAAAACTAAGAAAGAGGTGAGACACAGGGAAGAAAAGTTAGAAGGTCAGACTAGTAGGTGTGGCATCCTAATAATATTTAAGAAGAAACAGAAAATGCAAAAAATAAAACTACCAAATGATACATTTTTTTAAAAAAGCCTCCAGACTGAAAGGCCCACTTGGTCACCCTTAAAATTATTGAAAAAAGACCTATATTTAAGTATATCACGTTATCTTTATAGGACCTGTTATAGGGATCATCATACATATTCAACAAATATTAAGTAATTACTGGGTTGGTTGCTGGCTGGGATTCAAAGCCCAACAAGTCATATCTCCAACTCTCATTCAGCTTAAGAGCTAATAAAACAAACAGCTTTTGTTTGCTTCACTGCTACATCCATTCCAATGCACAACGGCCCCCTGTGTTTAGAGGAGAGCTCTGCCCCACTGTGTCTCTAGTGGCTGATTTGCAAAAGCAGGCCACCAGGCCAACCTCTCAGTTAGGGACTGAGCACATACACCATTTGTACCACCTTGGGTCCCGAGAACCTCAGAGAGAAGCTGAATGCTCACAGTGAAGTTAAAAAAGGTAACAGGAGTTAGTTACAATCCTGGCAGCATGTGACCAAAAATATCTCTAAACCAACCCCAAAATAAGGGAAAGCAGAGAAAGTCCAATTCACTGAGGCTTACCCTAGTTTTTGACCCTATTATTAATTTCCCAGGGTTCTTGCAGACCCTCGTAAAGAACCCAGAAGGAGTAGCATAGAGAAGTGCACCCCTGCAATACCTTCAGAGTAGGAAAAGGAGCAAGGGCAGAAGTGGCTTTCTGCCACCCGTCCATCTCTCAAGACTGCACATCAGAGAGCTGTTCTTGAAAGTTTATGGAAGACTATGTTGACAAGTTTTAGCATAGTGCTTTTACGGGCTGTAACGCCTTTCTGCCTGAGGGTATTTACTGGGTGTGGATTTACTGGTAGCACTGATCCAGATTAAATAGACACACAGAAAGTTATCTTCTCCGTTAAGGGAGCTGTACCATTGGAATAAAAGACGACTTGAAGGAAATAAACAGAAATGGACAAAGGAAGTTAATCATCCTCAATAAATAAAAAAGATTAAACATGGAGAGTGAGAACCATCATAATTGAAAAGCTGTAAGATTTTCTCTATGGCTCCATCAGAAATATACCTCAATCTTAGTTTTTAAGTATGTCTTGTATTAGTGTTCTCATGTGCGTTTTTTTTACTGGAAGCGATGATGCTACATACATAACTTGCCTGTGAGAAAAGGTACAGAACATGACTGACAGTTCTAGGAATACACTAAAGAAAGCTTCTACCTTCTAACAAAATGTAGTTTCTTCCAAGATATTTTCCTTTATCAAGATTTCTACCACTGTAACAATGCAACACAAAAATTCATCTAAGGCCAAAGTGGGATCCTACTTCATCCTATAATCTTCAACAGTGTTAACTGGGAATGAAAAAAAAATTTAATTAGCATATATTACCAATATTTGAAAACAGAATTGGAATTTAAATCATAAGGATGTAAAAATATGTCAAACATAATATAACAAAATATACAACTGCTTATGATTTTTAAAGACATTTTTAAAATGAAGCTACAAGAAGTATGTCCACACTAAGGAAATGAAGGATTCATTTGAAAATGTATTTTAAATATCTAAAAGTGAGTCATAGGGACATGTTTAAAAAAATCAATAAAGATGAAAGGAAACACTTTTATTTCTTTTAAAATTAGCCTTTTCTACGCTGGCAATGGCACAATCGAATAATAATCCAATGGAAAGAGCAACATTAGGGAAACTACGTTGGCTAAACGTTACTACAACTTTCTGTAAGCACCTCGTTCTTAGTTTGGCTTAATATTAATGCGGTTTTTGTCACTGTTGCTACTCTTGCTTTTGTGTTAGCTCAATGGTGGCGGTGACGTGAGATATGTGACTTGCCTGAGTGAGAAATGAAAGGAACAGAGCCCAAAGGATCTTCTGGAGGGTGGTTATGTGGAGCCGAAAGTGGGTCTACATTCTTATCTGAGGATGCACTTGCCTCGAGCCTGTCTGCAAAAATAAGATGAAACAAAAAGTAAAATAAAAACAAAATGGTCTTAAGTTTTTTAATGTGACAGTATAAGTAAAAGCAAAAATTAAACACAAAATATAATGTTGTGGGGGCAGCCCTGAGCATATTTGTTGCTACCCAAGTAAATTGAACAATGTAACTTCAGTGCTGAATAACTGAAATTAACTCAGTAAGTACTCAGTCTGGTCCTTTGACCTAACTGTTTGCCTTCAACTGGTAGCAGTAGCATACCAGTATGGAACTCAAAACCAGCTAGCTGCCAATTGTATTTGCCGGATTATTGCCACAAAAATGTATACAGAAATAATGTGAAATGTTACAAAATGATCAATAATCTATCAGGTAGCCAAATCCTATTTAATAGTAGCAGTGAAAATAATTCACTAACTCTTAAATTTGTTCATTTTTCTGTTAATTTGTAATTATTATCCCACCGTTAGCGCACACAAGACAAACATTTCTCTACTAGATTGAAAACATTAATGACAGTGTGGATTTACTCAAATATTTGAGCACTTAGGTTGTTGTAGGTACTGTTTTGGGCACTTGGATGTAACACCTGACAAAACAACAACGCCCCCTCCTCGCATGGAGCTTATGTGCTACAAGAAATAGACACAGCGATACAGCAAATGTAATGCAAGGTAGGAAGATTAAAAAAAGCCCTGCTTGCACTAATAAACAAGAGCGGTTCCCGTATTTAAGAGGCGAAGCCTGAAAGCAGGTGTGAAGAATGTGAGTGAGTGATGATTGGAGAACACTACAGAAGAAGAGCCAAGGCAAAGGTCTAAGGCAGGAACAGGCTTGGTGCACTGAAAGCACCGTTGATGTATCTCAGTTCCCTAGGAATGGTCATCTTTCCCAGCTGTTGATCTTGAGTCGTATTATACAGCAACTCCGTGTGTGTCAAGAGAAGAACTGTGCTCCTGAAAATCAGACGTAGATCGCCAGGGGACTGGCACCGCCAACCTTTTGATTACCACTGGAGCACGTGAACCATCAGCATTCAGGGATGCCAATTAGTATTTGTTGTTGTTCTCGTCAGAGAACTGCGTCCAACTCATGTTACCTCTGTGTGTTAGAGTCAAACTGCTCCACTGAACTGTCCGGGCTAGAATTTTAACGGAAACGGATCTCCAGACCTTTTCTTCCACAGTACTGCCACATGGGCTCAAAACTTCACACTTTAGGTTAGCGATTGAGCATGGGACATTTACAGCAAGTGGGCATGCTCCATATTTAGAGTAACTTACATTTATGGTTTCTACCAATAAACTATGCTGGTTTCAACTGCACTTAAGAATTGCTACGTTGAAGCAAGGGTGAAGAGGGAAGTCCACAGACAATTCCAATTCTATTAAAAATGACTCCTAATCTCACTTCAAGGAAAAGTCCACAGTTGAAGCAGCACCTCCTAAGACAGTGGTTCTCAAACTTTAATAGGATGCCAATCACCTGGGAACTCTGAGAAATGCAGACTCTGACAAGAGTACCATCGGTCTTCTGGTTTTGCTTTTTAGCAATCTCCCAAAGTGATATTGATGCAGCTAGTCCAGGAACCACACTCTTGAGAAGGCAAGGCCTTATGGGCCGACAATGCATGACAAATATCCACAATACACTCTAAAAGAGGACACTATGTGAAAACATGCCTAAATCACAAGCAATAGAGCCTTCACTGATCTCCCACCTTTCTTTAATAGCCTTGTGTTTCACTTCCAATCAGTAGCAATCCTTTGCTGCTCTTTTCACTAGCACTGAGCTCTCTGGGGAACCATGATGCACTTCATGTTAACATTTTTGCAAAAGAAAATTAATCACAGATAATGCTACAACCTTCAAGACATAAGATGCCTGTGCCTACTACCTGTGCCTAAGAGTTGAAAGCGCACATTGTTAAACAGTAAACTTGCTATTTATTTGTACTTTGCTATTAATTTATTTTTATTAACAGAAAGATTGCACATGAAAATAGAAAGTACAGTACAGCACATATATAAGCCAGTAACATAGTTGTTTATTGACTACCACGACACATATATTATAGTTTACATATGCAATGTACCACTCTGTACATATGTACAGATCCTCAATGATAAAGATTAACACTGTGCCTGCAACAGTGGGCTCAAACGTACCACCTGTGAGGATGGCACAAGACAGGGCAGTGTTTCTGGTGTACATGGACTCGCTCAGCGTGGGAACAGACTAGAGGGCCGCTAGCAACCATCACCTGTATATGCCTGAAGTAAAATCACTTTTGATTTGCAAAAGATAGGAGATGCGAAGGGATACCTCAAAATAAACTTGACTCCCTGCGCCCCCCCCCAAAAAAAACTACATGTTTAGAAAAAATTTTTTTACAAAATAACCTATTCACCTTCAAAGCACACTTAATACATTTGTCAAATCTGCAATTCCATTCTTAGAAACATTTTTCAAATTCCTCTGTTTAGATGACTAAAAGCATCTCCCTTGTTTGTTTCTTCACATCTTCTATGTGGTCCAATCACTGTACTTTCATGTTACTTTGCTGAAACAAAAGGAAGTTGCACGGAGCAAGTGAGGCGATTCAGGTGAGTGGGGCAAGAGTGGCACGCTGTTTTTTGCCAAAAACTGGTACATAGCAGCCTGAACAGATGCATTGTCATGGTGCCAAAACCAGTCCCGTCTACCACAGATCAGGGCCCTTTTTGTCACACACTGCTACCCAATCTTTGAAGAACCTCTAAATAGAAAGCTTGATTAACAGTCTGACCTAGTGGAACAAACTCCAAATGCACTATCCCCCTCCAATCAAAAAAAAAAGAAAGAAATGAACATCATCTTGATCTTTGATTTCACTTGACAAGCCTTTGGGGGAGGGGGCGAGGTGACGATGGTGTCTTCAGCTGGCTTCAATGATTGCTTTCAGGGTTGTAAGAATAACATGTCACCTCACCAGTAATGACTTTGGGGGGTTGGGGGGGGGAGCCTGGGTTGCTTCAGAGCTGTTCTTTCAAAGCACAGCATGTTTCTACTCGAAGCTCTTTTCCCAGTCAAAACCCTAAGCACAAATTTCGCAGCAAGCCATCTCATCCCCAAATCTTCCACTAAAATTTGCCAAAGTGAGCTTCAAGACAGGCCCGATAACTTCCCCATCTCTTCAAGAGTCCTGGTGTCGATCTTCGAGCACAGGTGCACAAATTTTTTTAAACAATTTATTAGGGGCTCATACAACTCTTATCACAGTCCATACATATATATACATCAACTGTATAAAGCTACAAGTGCACAAATTTTGTCAACATTTTCATCCATTTGGAAAGTTAACAGATGTCCTCAACAAGTTGTCATCAATCAACATTTCACCTTTTTGAAATGAGAAAGCCACTTATACACTTGAGTTTTTCCCATAACACTGTCCTGGTAAGCTGTGTTCAAATCAACATCACGACAGTTACTGTGGCATTTTTCCCAAGCAAGAAACAAAATTTCACAGCCACACACTGTTCTCTTAAATCGGCCATCACAAAAAAACGAGGTTCATGTGAAGCGGCTTTTACGAAAAATTTCACTGTGACCAGAGAGGACCTTCCCAGGTCCTAACGAATCAGAGCCACTAGTTAGATCCTTACCTAGTGGGGAAAGTGCCTATTACAAAATGCCTACTCATACGCCCACATACACGGGTTACATGTTGCAATTTGTATTCTGTGCATCTGGTTACATCTGCTATATTCTAGTCAAGTGGTCCAGATTTCACAACCCCGTGCCAACAAACAATATGAGACTCATGGCTGTACTTAACTATGACTAAAGACATACACTACATACATTTTATATACACACATTTAATATGTAGGCATATATTAATTGTTTTTATGGCTCAGACAATGTTATCTACTTAAAACTTTTGAGTTATTTAAAATTCTACTTATTTTATTCAAATGTTAAATACTATATTGCTGAGGCACTTATGTTGAGTCACTGAATCAACCATACAACTTCCAAAACTTAAGTACTGTTTTTAAAATACGACAATAGAGAACAATGGAAGTTATATAGGTAGTATTTAATTTAAATAATATTTAATTTAGGAAATCAGTATCAGTAACAAATTATCATTATGCATTTTTTGAAAACAAATTTTAGTGCTTTCTTTTTCAACAGCTACTCATGACTAGTAATGCAAAGGTTATGTGTTGGGATGCGACCTGCGAGGTCAGCAGTTTGAAACCACCAGGTGCTCCAAAGGAGAAAGTTGAAACTTTCTACTCCTGTAAAGAGTGACAGTCTCCAAAACCCACAGGGGCAGTTCTACTCTGTCCTTTAGGGTTGCTTTGAGTCAGAATCAAATCAGTAGCAGTGAATTTTAAGTGTGAAATTAAAGACTGGAAAATATCTACTAAGACGTCGCCTAAAAGTATAATTGGTTAGCTACAGTCCAAACTTACTAAGAGGTCAGAGAGTCACTCTCAGCGAGAATACACCTAGGGTCACCTGTTCTATTGGGCTCTGAAAGCACTTAAGAGTAGTAGTTGTGATCACATGGTCCCGAAGGGATCAGTTATCAGGCATCACAGAACAAAAAATCATTATCATTGTGTCCACACCTCCATGATACGATCACCGAAGACAAACGGGTGCATAAGCAAATGTTGCGAAGAAAGCTGAGTGTGCCCGGCTATCAAAGGAGATAGTGTCTGGGGTCTTAAAGGCTTGAAGGTGAACAGTGGCCATCTAGCTCAGAAGCAACAAAGCCCACATGGAAGAAGCACACCAGCCTGTGCGATCATGAGGTGTCGAAGGGATCAGATATAAGGCATCACCAGAAAAAAAAAAATCTTACCACAGTGAACAAAGGGGGAAGTGCAGAGTGGAGACCCAAAGCCCATTTGTCACAGAGGGGTCTAGGGGAGGAGATGAGTCAGTCAGGGTGCAATGTAGCACCTATGAAGAATACAGCTTTCCTCCAGTTCCTAAATGCTTCCTCACCCCCCCCCCCACCCGCCCCACTACCGTGATCCGAATTCTACCTTGCAAGTCTGGATAGAGCAGAGGTTGTACACTGGTGCAGATAGGAACTGGAGCCACAGGGAATTCAGGGTGGATGATACCTTCAGAACCAGGGGTGTGAGGGGCGAAAATGGGAGGGTAGAGGGTGAGTGGGTTGGAAAGAGGGAACCGATTACAAGGATCTACATGTGACCTCCTCCCTGGGGGACGGACAACAGAAAGGGGGGTGAAGGGAAACGCCGGACAGGGCAAGATATGACAAAATAATAATCTATAAATTATCAAGGGCTCATGAGGGAGGGGGGAGGGGGGAGCGGGGAGGGAGGGGGAAAAAAGAGGATTTGATGCAAAGGGCTTAAGTGGAGAGCAAATGCCTTGAAAGTGATTAGGGCAAAGAATGTACAGATGTGCTTTATACAATTGGTGTATGTATGAATTGTGATGAGTTGTATGAGTCCCTAATAAAATGATTTAAAAAAAAAAAGAGTAGTAACTGTGAAACCAAGGCTCTTCCTCAGACCAGAGCGCTGACCTACCCTAATCCATAACCCAGCTCCCAGCATCCAGGGTTCAAATAGTGACAAGCAGAGTGAGGGAGAAAGCAAAAGACTGTCTCTTCTCATCTATTCAGAGTAATAGGCACATTCTGTGAATATGCAAAAACCCTGAGTCTTTTCAATTAAGAAAAAGAGTATGTAGATATTTCTGTCTGAATTCAAGTCCTTGAGTGGTATGAACAGTCAACACATAGCTGCTAACTGGAAAGTTGGTAGCTCAAATCCACCCAGAGGGATCGCAGAAGAGGCTAGTGAAGTACTTACAAAATAAGCAAAGCACTGAAAACCCTCGAGACCACACGCACACATACTTGAGAACTATTAGTTGGAATCACCAGTAGCTGGTTCTGGTTTAGGTCTGAATTTGGCCCACAGTTCTTTCCCTGAGCACCTACATCATAAGTGCCAAGACACCTATATAAAATATGGCTACTGGGCTCTACACCTGGTGAATCAAATTATCTGGCATCGAGACCTGAAATTCTGCATTTTAAAAATAGTTTTATTGGCATACATTTCACACATTATGCAACTTAATTGTTCAATGATATCAAGATTTGGGCAATCACTGCTACATCTATTTTAGAATATTTTCTTCTATTACTAATTATTGTTAGCTCCCCTGCCATGCCTCTAGGCAATTATCAATTTAGTCAGTCTCCACTGATCTCTAAAGATCTTGAGTCTACAGATGTGCCTGTATATAACAATTACCTATACTGAGCATACAGAGAGAAGATACAAACAATAATGACTAAATAAAACATAGAAAATCCTCCATCAAAAAAAACCCAATACTAACAGCTGCTCAACTTTAAAATGGGTCAAAAGAGAAATACAGTGAAAAGGCGTTACATTTTATCCCAAGTACATCTGCCATAATTAACTTCACTCTCAGTCTGATAGCAAGGTTATTCAAATCACTCAACTACAGTCAGCAAGGGCCCACCAGAGGTTTAGACCATGTGTGGAACCTGCAAATGGGATTTGGGGTTTTCACTGCCATCCATAGTCTTGTACATCTGGTTGGGATTCTGCATTTTTAATATGCTCCACAAATTTCCACTACTGTAAACAATGGTTCCCAACTTATACAAGTCTGAAGTTATCACTAAGTTTCATTAAATCGTCAGCACTGGTATATTATCTCCATCTGTATACAGTAAACCTACTTGTAACTGTATAAACCACACTGCAATTATCCGAAGTACAACAAATATTTTGCATAGAGACCCCCCCAACCCCAGAATATAAATTATGGGAGACACTAGTAGTCTATGTTCTTTGATTCTGCAGCTCCAGGAGAGGGACATATCTCATCAGAGCACACGGGAGCAAATGAAGGGGCAGGAGGAGAGAGTGGAGCACAGCCTGGCCCAGCAGGCCGTGAGGATGATGTCCGGATTAGAGCAGCCAGTCCACCGAGAGGACAACATGGCTGGCCCCACTATGAGACATGATGCCCCTAAGTGACCAATGGCGCTACAGGTGACAGCACCGGAGACACAGTCTGCAAATTGCACCTAACCTGATCCCACCACACCGAGGCAAAGCACTGGGGGAGTGCAGCGGAACAGCAAGGGAATGGAGTGGCAAGGTCCCCAGGGAATCCTGAAAGTGGACTTTGGGGCCAGGGCGTGGTGCCCCAACAGACAGGACTGGAAAACACTCCTAAAGGCCAACAAACAATCCTTGAACTAACTACAAACTTTTCTTTCTTGATGTGTTTTGTTTTGTTGTTTGTCAGTGGTTTGTTGTTGCTGTTTTGTTGTCTGGTTGTATACTGTTGCTTTGTTTGCCTCTGTCTTGTTTTTGTGCATGTTATTATCTCCACAAGTCTAAATAAGACAGGCTGGATGAACTAACTGGAGGAAAAGCAACAGGACTGAGCGTTCCGGGGGGACTTGGGATAGGGGAGATGGGGGGTAAAGAAGTGGTATTAACAAACCCAGGGACAAGGAAACAACATGGGATCCAAATTGGTGGTGAGGGAGGAGTGGCAGGCCTGGTAGAGAATGATCAAGGGTAAGGTAAGGTAAAGAAGAAGTATAGCTGCAACCCAGGTGGGAATGAAGCATGATAGTGGGACAGGAGGAAAGTCAAGGGAAATAGAGGAAAGAACTAGGAGGCAAAGGGCATTTATAGAGGTCTAGACAAAGACATGCACGTATGCAAATATATATATGAGGAAATAGATCTATGTGTCTATATTTATAGGTTTATTATTAAGGTGATGGAAGGACCTTGGGCCTCTACTCAAGCACTCCCTCAATGCATGAATACTTCCTTCTATTAGATTGGAACTCTATGATGCTCACCCTCCCGACACAACTACTGAAGCCAAAGCGGGTGAACAAGTAAATGTGGTGAAGAAAGCTGATGGTCTTAAAGGCTTGAAGATAAACAAGCAGCTATCTAGCTCAGAAGCAACAAAGCCCACATGGAAGAACACACCAGCCTGTGTGATCACGTGGTCCCGAAGGGATCAGTTATCAGGCATCAAAGAACAAAAAATCATATCATTAGGTGTACACCTCCATGATATGATCGCCGAGGACAAACGGGTTCATAAGCAAATGTGGCGAAGAAAACTGATGGTGCCCAGCTATCAAAGGAGATAGTGTCTGGGTTCTTAAAGGCTTGAAGGTGAACAAGCGGCCATCTAGCTCAGAAGCAACAAAGCCCACATGGAAGAAGCACACCAGCCTGTGCGATCACGAAGTGCCAAAGGGATCAGGTATAAGGCATCATCCAAAAAAAGAAATCTTACCATAGTGAACGAAGGGGGAAGTGCAGAGTAGAGACCCAAAGCCCATTTGTCGGCCACTGGAAATCCCCTCACAGAGGGTCTAGGGGAGGAGATGAGTCAGTCAGGGTGCGATGTAGCACAGATGAAAAATACAGCTTTCCCCTAGATCCTGGATGCTTCCTCCCCCCCAACTACCATGTTCCGAATTCTACCTTGCAAGTCTGGATAGAGCAGAGGCACAGGGAATCCAGGGTGGATGATACCTTCAGAACCAGGGGTGTGAGGGGGCGATATGGGAGAGTAGAGGGTGAGTGGTTTTGAAAGGGGGAACCGATTACAAGGATCTACATATGACTTCCTCCCTGGGGGATGGACAACAGAGAAGGGGGGGGGAGGGAGATGCCGGATAGGGCAAGATATGAAAAAATAATAATCTATAAATTATCAAGGGCTCATGAAGGAGGGGGGAGCAGGGAGGGAGGGGGAGAAAAGAGGACTTGATGCAAAGGGCTTAAGTGGAGAGCAAATGCTTTGAAAATGATTAGGGCAAAGAATGTACAGATGTGCTTTATACAATTGATGTATGTATATGTATGGATTGTGATAAGAGTTGTATGAGCCCCCAATAAAATGTTTTTTAAAAAAAACGAATACAGACACTGAGAGTCATGTTCTCATTGTTCTTCAAATCATAAAACCAAGGTTCAATGCAGGTCATTAAAATGCCATAGATTTTCAGAGTTCTCATGATAATCTGGGTCCGATAGCAAAATATTACAAAACATATTAACCCTTTCATTATCAACTATTACTTAACAAATCCGGGTAGACCAAAGGATGCACACTGGTACAGATAGGAACTGGAAACCCAGGGAATCCAGGACAGATGAACCCCTCAGGACCAGTGGTAAGAGTGGGGATACCGGGAGGGTGGAGGGAAGGTGAAGGAGAAAGGGGGAAAAGATTACAGGTATCTACATATAACCTCCTCCCTGGGGGATGGAAAGCAGAGAAGTGGGTGAAGGGAGACATCAGACAGTGTAAGATGTGACAAAATAATAATTATTCATAAATTATCAAGGCTTTGTGAGGGAGGGGAGGTGAGGAGGGAGGGGAAAAATAAGAAGCTGATACCAAGGGCTCCCGTAGAAGGCAAATGTTTTGAGAATAACGAGGGAAACAAAAGTATAAAAGAGATTGACACCATGGATGTATGTGTAGATTATGAGGAGTTGTATAAGCCCCCAATAAAATGATTTAATTATTTTTAAAAACTAATTAAAGAATAATTTCTCAAATAAAGTTATCCCTAAAATGTATTTAAATGGCATTTTCACATAATTGGTTTTCTTTATGAGTTTAGTTTGTCCAACATAAGAAACTTACCTCCTCCTGTTTTGTCAAAAGAACTGTGTTGAGTAAGGACAATATTTTTTCAAGACTTTTAATTGATACAGATGGCAAAAATACAGGGTTTAAAAATCCTAGGATCAAACTATACTCCATAGTTACCATCAGAAAATTTAAATTACTTCTTAAATTTTAAAGTAAAAAATCATTTTTTCAGCTTATATGGATTATGGTATGCATTACAAAATGTTCACAAATAAAGGTAAAAGTGTAGTCCTTGTGTAATATTTTTTCAAGTACTAATATATGTGAAGTTGTTATTCTATACTGAAGAGAAACAGTAATAGGCCTGTATTTTCTGTTTTAGCAATACCTAATTATAGAGACAGGTTGATTGCTATTTCATTTTTGGGGCTTAGCAAAAAAAATAACACTGAAGACATTCAACAGGCTATGTAAGGTAGCCACAGTCTTTAGTTTTTTTTTATCTTCCTCTTCGATGTAATTTTAAATAAAAATGATGTAATTTTAAACAAAAATGAACAATTGATAAATAATTTTGATGTAATTTTAAACAAAAATGATCAATCAATAAATAAATCAACTGGCCACAATCAAAATATGATTAATTAACAAGTGCTGCTTTTAATTAATGTATAAAGCTTTACAATCCTTTGGAAAATTCAAATTTAAAATGTTCCTAAAGCATATAGTTATTTCTAATCAAAGTTTAATGCATTAAATAACAATGATCTTTACATATTAATCTAGAACTTTGGGTACCGAATATTGAAAAGGCATAATAACAGCAACATATGTACAAATGTACTTGATACAAGTGATGTATGGATTGTTAGGAGACTTTAAGAGTCCCAATAAAATGATCTTTTAATTAAAAATATTGATAAAACAAGTTTATGATTTTAAAAGTATCAAAATAAACTTTCTTACTAGTGCTTAATCATCATTTTGTGTTTTGGACTTAAATACTAAGCAGTTAAAAAAAAAACTAGCCATCATAAGAAATTATTTCAATTACACTGAAAACCAAAGCAAGAAAAAAATATTCCAGTTTTTGTGCTACATTAAGCCTCTTTGCCCCCTGGTACACAAAATTAAGCAATTGCTTATATGTCACCCCTGCCCCCCCAAAAAAGTATTTGTCACCAATATATAATATTTTGTAATTCTATTATGGTATTTCAAATAGCTTCTGAAAAACATGCAAGAATTTCCTAGACAACATGTATTTTCTTCATTATTTAAAATATAAAACCATGTAGATATTAAAAATTAAATGGCAATGCATTCAGAACAATCAACGCATTGTATTTTTACAAATCATGTATGAAGGTACTCAGTTTCTCACTGGGAAAGCATTACATAAACCAACTACCAACTCTTTTAGAAAGAACTTTGGAAAACTGTTGATAAATATGGTGAGATAAAAGGTACAAATATTGTTCTTGAATCTCAAATACAATAGTTTATTCATTTTGGAAATATAAATTGTGAGGGAGAAAGGAACCAACCAGTAATAGGCAACCATCAATTTTTTTGCAGTCTTTTATTGAGATGTCAATGTTCTAGAAGTATTTTGTCCATCAGTGCAATTTAGACCCTATCAAGCATATCAAATGGTAAATACCTTATTGCTTGCAAGTGAAAATGGTATTGCAGGTGACTAAATGACTAGTTATAAGCAAAACTTTGGGAAGCAATCTTTCTATCCTAAATTCTATATAGCCTTGATTTCTTTATAAATTATATAAAAGGTATTGACCTTTTTCAACTCCATTCTCATGACTTTCAATTATAAAAGGAAAAGGACATTTTTCCTTTCTTTCCCTGCTGCCGACTGTCATTTCTGCTGCCAAAGCGTTTGTCCACAACATCATTAAATACTGATTTTAAATTGCATTCGAAAGCCTCATTAAGTAAATAAATAAGGTTAAAAATGTTAGTTCAAGGCCAATAGTCTGTTACAGAACCAAATAATCCCCTCCTAGACAAAGTCTTATTTGATTTTCTGGACAATCCTATGAAGCAGGCATGACCACGCATGCCCATTGTATAGATGAGAAGGACTTCGTGGCTTAATGAGTGTGGCAAAATTACAGCCTTAGTGACATGCCAGGGATCAGAATTCCTGCTTCCCAGGACCATCTAGGCAGTGTTCTAAAGGGTTGAAGTTGCTCCAAAGGTGACCATCAGAAAAAGCTCTTCCAGTACTTTCATTTGGAATTTAACATCTGTCCATGATTAACAACTGGAATGCAAACTAAATCCTCCTGGCATGCACATGTATGCACACAAGTTACACATGATTGTTATCTGACGTTCAAGTTTCAAAGTAGGTAGCTGGTGAAAGGTTTATATTCTTATCCCAACTTTTGTGAACATATATCTGCTATTCAAGCCTAGGCCAGGTAAAAAAGCAAGTGGATGTCATTACAAAGTTTAAGGAACTTAGAATAACATATTTTCATGATAATACATTTTTCAAGGTACAAGAGAATATTCATCTATTTCATAATTTAATATTTTTTAAAGACTAAGTAATCAATTACCCAAGGAGAAAATACTGATTTACTACAAACCTTAGTTATTACTCTGATCAGAACACATAAAAATAAATTCCTAATTCTCTTTTAATTTTTAAGTAATCCTATAAATCATCTCTCAACTGTCTCTATCATGTCCCTCAAAATAGATACTTTATTCCTTAAAAAAAATTTTCTTTTTTGCCTTGGGGAACACACACAAATTCTAGGAAACAACGCTACACAAAAAGAGTTGTGGTTTCAATTTTTTTTTAAATAATCAGATGTAAACTGGTGCTACCAAAGATAAATCTTTATTAAAGTTTCAGAATTCATTTGTATATATGTAATTAATCATCAATTTAGTTTTTTTGATCATATAACCAATATATAAAATACAAACTCAAATTCCTAACAACCACTGATCCCTGATTTTGGGGGCAGCCATACATTTTAAATAAAACATATACCAATTTGGAACAAAGCATTTCAAGAATAAATGGTCTCAGAGTGCCAAAAATAAAATATAAACTAGAAACCATAAACCAGGGACTACTAAGTCCTTTTTACCACCTGAAAAAGGAAAGACTGGGAGAATCCACAACTCTCCCCACACATATGCATCCAAGTCTCCAATACCTGAACATTATCTGCATATTGTAGAAGTCATACTTATGCTATTTTGCAACCTTCTTCCAAAAATGAGCTTTTTAATATTAGGTAACTTAAGAAAAACCAATGATTGCCAGTAAAAACATTGAGATATCTGATTCAAAGTGGAAAAGAATGTATTTAACCTTTGCCTTTTGTGAGAACAAAGCAGCCCTTGTATGTGACCATTCATTAAAGGGAAATATAAACATTAACATAATGTAGGAGCTTAGGTTTTCTTTCAAGCATTTTCAAAGGGCATCTCAGACCAACATTATCTTCTACTGAGTGTGCAAGAAAGCAGAGCTACAAAGTGATTAGTAAGGCAAGAAGATACTATTGTTTCCCTTTTTTATTTGAACATCAATTATTTTCCATTATTCTGGAGATACTCTGAATTGAACATTCATAGATAGGCAATATTTAAGTGTTAGGATTGTCAACATACTATCAGCAATCTTAGGGCTATTAGCTACTACCAAGCAATTGATTTCTAAAGCACACAACACAGTTTAATATATATAAAAGACAGCGGCCTGAATTTTGCCCTCAAATGCAAAAAAGAATTTCAAAACACCACCTAACAGTAGTTCTTTGGCCTTGCAGAATATTTATAGAGTTGTTACTCTACTGTGAAGCAAAATAAGCCTTCAAGTGTCCCTTACTTGATCTCAGAAGGTCAAATTCTCTGTCCAAGAGTTCCTCTTCTGTTAACTTGGAGAAGTTATCCTCTCCAAAAGGATTCCACCCGGACATGTCAGGGGGGTTGCTGAGGTTCTTCTGATTCATAAAATTTGCAACTGCTTCTTTATCAGCAACGGATCTACAGTAATGAGAGGGGAAGTACATCAGAGGAAAGCACACTTATGCTGTAGTTCATACATTATAAATGATTAGAAAAACACCTTTTTTTCCCTCCCATATCATGAAGATAGCAGATAACAGCACTGGCTTTGGGGAGAGATCACTTTGAATTTGAATACCAGCACTTCCACAAGGAATATGGGCAAGGTCTTTAACCTCTCTCTGCCTCAGTCCCCTCATCTGAAAGTAAGAATAACAGAATGTACTTCACTGAATTTGGGTCAACTCAATGGTAGTTAAGGATCACCACCTCCTAGAGTTACTGAGATAATTAAATGAGTTAGTCCATGGAAAGCATAAAGAAAACCATACCTGAGGCAAACCAAACAATATTAGATATTATCACCGTGAATGAGGCAAAAATTCTCTATTGACTAAAACGCTCTCATATGAGAGGGCTCAGAGTTGGAGGACAAATTCCAAAAGGTAAACTGTGAGGATTGATTTATGAATTACACAGTGTTAGATAAATTTTCTATGATCGAAACAATTTTCAGTCCTTATGTATAATCCAGAGCTTAGGACCACTGGTTGAGAGGTCTTGAGCCAAAAATCAGACTGGGTGAAACTCAAAGAGAGATAAACAGATGAGCATTTCCCTTGTGCTTGCCAATGAGCCTTTTTGAACTTTCTGAGCCCTCAAAGTAGGGCTCAGGAACATCCACCATTTCCTGTCCCTAGGATGACATGATATATTCTTCTTCTCAGACTGTATGCTAGGCTATGCTATAGACTATGATATTGGCCATCAAGCCAATGCCAACTCAGAGACCCTGTAGGACAGGGTAGAATTGCCCCTGTAAGTTTCTAAGACTATAACTTTTCACAGGAGTAGACAGCCACGTCTTTCTCCTACAGAGAGGCTTGTGGCTTCAAAGTGCTCGTGCTGCAGAATCACAGCCCAACGAGTAACTGCTGTACCACCATGTGCTTGAAAGAGGGTTACATCTAGTATCTCACTGCTAATAAACCAAACGCTGCAGGGATGTCAGTGTAAAACTTCTAAGACCAGATCATAAAAGGTTTGTATCATCCCTTCCTGTCTCACTCTTGGATCACTAGTGCTACAGTAAACCAGAAAAATTATTCCTCTGTCAAAACAGTCTCTTCCCACATCTTCGTCACATCTTTAACCTTCGTCACACCCTTTCAAGTCCTGAAACAGTACTCTGTGAGAATGGATTTAGAGTTCTAGTAACCCAAACGCCAGCATTTATTTCCTCCTGTGCATCTGGAAGCCAGCTCAAAGAGAACACAAACAAACAAACAAACAAACACTATCATCGAGTTGATTCCAATTCACCTTAACGCCCCACCACACCCATACACCACACCACCCCCACCCAGACCCACCCCACCCCAACTCAGGGATCCTGGGAGTACCTGAGACTGACTCTTTACAGGAGTTGGAAGCATCATCTTTCTCCCTTAAAGCTGTTGTTTTAACTTGATTAATAGGTCTTTCTTTTCAGAACTAGCAAAGTAACTTATCAAGGTTTTGTTTCTATTGAAATTACAAACAATGCATTAGCCCTACGTGCTGCTCTAAATGTCTCTGAGTCTATTTTCAAGTAGCAGTTGGCAAAATTAGCTGAGGGCAATGGAAGAAAGGATGGAAAAACATAAACACAAGAAGAATGAAGAGGAAGAGTAGGTTCTGCAAGAAGATGGGCTCTCTTTATATTACAGCAGGGGCCTCTTAACAAGCCCGTTCCAATCTCCGCTTCCATAATAATTCCCTTTAGGGACCCACAACAACAACAAAAAAATCACATCAATGTGAATGAGAGGGGAGTGCAGAGTAACGACCCAAAGCCCATCTTGGGCACTCCCTTACAGAAGGGTCACAGGAAGAGAAGAGCCAATCAGGATACAGTATAGCACCAATGGAACATACAACTTTCCTCTAGTTCTTTAATGCTTCTTTCCGCCACTATCATGATCCCAAGTCTACCTTAAAAATCCAACTAGACCAGAGCATGTGTACTGGTACAGGTAAGAGCTGGAAACACGGAATCCAGGAAAGATAAAGCCCTCAGGGCCAATGATGAGAGTAGCGATGCCAGCAGGGAAAGGGGAAGGTGAGGGGAGAGAGGGGAAACCCATCACAAGGCTCTACATATAAGCCCCTCTCTGAGGGACAGACAACAGAAAAGTGGGTGAAGGGAGACATGAAAAAATAATAACAATTTATAAGTTATTAAGGGTTCATGAGGGAGGGAGGGTGAGGAAGGGAGGTGGAAAAACGAGGAGCTGATACCCAGGGCTCGCTCAAGTAGAAAGAAAATGTTTTTAAAATGATGATGGCAACCAATGTATAAATGTGCTAGACACGATGAAGGGATGTATGTATGCATTGAAATAAGAGCTGTATGAGCCCCCAATAAAATGATTTTTTAAAAATTCCATTTGCAGTCATAGGAAAAATACTTGCCTATTGGCACTATAAGAGGAGTCCATAATGGTTCCAACCTGAGCTGGAAGTGACGGCGGGTAGGAGACTAAGGCTGGTGAGAACTCTTGAGGGGAAGTCAGATATTCCGGTGAAGCTTGCTGTTGAGACTGCTGATGTTGAGCTAGCATCTGTTGCTGCAAGAAGGCCTGCTGATACTGCTGCATCTGAAACAAAAAAGGTTACGGTGCAAAAGTGTGCTCAACGCCACTCAAGGAACCTGAAAAACAACTGTTACATGAAGGAGAAGCTCTGCTACTGAAAAAGCACAGCAAGAAAAAAGAATCTATATGAAGCTAAGCTAATTGGGAGGGATTTAAACACTTTCAGAAAAAGACAATAGAACAGCTTGGAATCAGTCGTTTTCTTCAGAGTGTCTTTCCTGCCTATCTTCTTGTTCAGTAGATGTATACTGAGTCGAAGATGCAATGCCAAAAGATCAAGGGTAGCATATAATTTCCCATCTGTTATGAGCCAGTCAATTATTATGTACCAAATTTAGGTTCTGTAGTCCAGCCAAATTTAAAGAAGGTTAAAAAATATGAGTGATTTTGACTAAACGCATCAATTAACAACACTGAATAGTAACACGTGCAATTCATTTGAACACTTCAATGTATACTAACATCTTTCTCAAAAAACTGTCAACTTACCGCTGTAGAGTACTGTGACACCGTGGGTGGCTGCTGATACACTGAGCGCATTACAAACTGCTGCTGAAGAGCCTGTTGCTGCCTCACTGCTTGCTGATACTGGAGGGCAAAAATAGACAGGTCTGTCTACAGCTCTCACGCTTCTGTGGTAGAGTCTTTTGGTTCTAAGTTCCGTTGACATTACCGTAGCAATGAGTTGCGAAATTACTAGTTCACACACCAATGTAAAATAGCTTACAATAGTCTATTAAAGTGATTGTGGCATAAATGCTTACTGGTACTGGTTTCAAAATTAAGGCAGCCCAGAAAGAGATTCTACTAGAAGTAAGCACTGCAGCATAGTTTCAGGCTATCTGAGAGAAACCTAAACTCTTCCTTTCCTACTTCATGAAGATCCCACAAGTGACAATCATCTGCACACTGTATCTCATGCCCACCTAGGTCTTTTCTTCACTGGCATTTTCCGGACACAGTATACTGTCCACTCTAGGCCTATGAGTCAGGCCCAAAGGAAAGAGATACTCATAAGGATGCTCGTAAATAATTGGCTCAAAAACACACAGGTGCTAATTCTGCCTCACACTGCGGGCTAGGCCAGAGCAGGCAGACCAGTAGAGATCACAAGTCAGAACACACAGAACCCAGATCAGATAAACCCCTCAGGACAGAAATGGAAGTAGTGGTTTCAGAAGGGTAGGGAGAAGGTGGAGAAGAGGAGGGTGAAGAAACTGTGGGGGAAGGGAGACAGTGGTTGGTGTAAGATATGAAAATAATAATTTATAATTTATCAAGGGGTCATGGGGTGGGAGGGGAAGGAGGGAGAGTAAAAAGAGGAGTTAATACCAACAGCTCAAATAGAATATAATGTTTAGAAAATGGTGGCAACTTATGTATAAATATGATTAATATAATTGATGTATGGATTGTGTTATAAGAGCTGTAAGAGCTCCCAATAAAATTATCTTTAAAAGAGGAACCCCCCACCAAGGAAGATTCAACCAGACAGTGGCTTTTGAGGGGATTTGCCAGGCCAATTAAGTTCAAGGCAGAAAGGTCAGGTCAGAAAGCTAAGTCCTTCTTACTGGGACTCTAAAGGCACAATATTGACAGATTTTCTCAAAGGGCACAGGTTGATCAAAGGGCTTATTAGGAAGAAACTTTAAGAAAATTAAAAACTGCATGGTGCGAAAAAGGCAAGGAAATTTTTGCCCACCATGAACACTGTACTTGCTTTGAGGGCTATTGTAGTGGACTGAAACTTTTTAAAATCACTCTTCTTCCTAGTCTCTGAGGCTCTCGCCAAAGGACTGGATAGGACTGTGCAGACAGGGCATGTGTAGCATTAACAGAAAGAAAGTCTGGTCAGTTTTCCTTGCTGCCCCCACCCCGACACCTCTAGCTAAAAATGATGAGCCACCTTTGAAGCAGGAGCAGGAAATGATAAAGAGATGGAGACTACGGTGGTCATACTGAAATGGTTTAGCGAAACTGAAAAGTTGGTGGGTTCAGATGAAGCAAAGGACAAAATAGAACTTATTTTCATTTTTCTCTGTATCCTTCTCAACTCTAGTTCCCAGGCAAAAGAATGAAACTGAAAACAAAAGCCCATGACATCGCTACTTCCTTCTGGAAAAGCCCTGTTAACATCTTCCCACCTATCATTACTAATCTATAAAACTAAAGTAAAAACGCAGCCTCAGACATCAATCTGCAGGTGCATATTCATGAGAGCAAGTAAACAATGCTAATTTTTCAAATGCCACAAAAGCCTTGATGCAATCAACTTCAATGGAATTTTCTTAAATAAATCAAAGAATACAAATTAAACACATATTCTTTTTTTAAATCACTTAGGAAATTGGGTAAAATCTTTACTTGAGTCTAGTATCCAAATACATGGTGATGATACTCAAACGCCACATGAATTTGACAAGACCACTTTCTATATCCATATATAAAATAGCAGAAGAATCACCTGCTGCATGTAAGCATCCTGAAGTAGTAGCTGCTGCTGCTGCTGCTGCTGCTGCTGCTGCTGCTGCGCATTCTGGTGCTGTAAATGAAATTGCTGCAATCTCCAATCTCCCTGTTGTAGTTGCTGAAGTACTCTATGCTGCTGTGGAGGCTGCTGAGGGGGACCTTGACTCAGTAAGATTTCTGAGCCATTTCCAGGTCTCAGTGCTCCTAAAATAGATTTCGAAAAACTTGTATTAACATATGAATGATTTCAGTAAAAAAGGTTTTGATTCCAAAACAATCATCTGAACGATCGTTTAACCAAAGCACTCTTTTATCTTTATACTATAGAAACTTCTATATTCCCCACCTCCCTTTTATTAAATCATCCTACCCATCACCCAAGTTGGCATCTGTCTACCCTCTAGATCAGGGATGGGGAACATCATCAAATGCCTACAAAATCATCAATACCAGGTAACATTTGAGGAATACTGCAGTCTAGCCTGTTGCTTCCCCTGCCCTTCTAGTGCTACTCTGTTTATTTAAAACTAGACCGCAGAATGGGGGGACTACCAGGGACAGTCCGGGACCCTGCCTACGACGGCTTCACATGCTATTGGTGCTATGCTCACTTCGCCTTTTTTCCTTCCAAGACTTAGGGCTCCAGGTGTGTCCTCTGTATCTGTTTCCTCGCACTTTATTGAAGAGCTTGCACAGTATGTCGATCCAGATCAACATCTTTACAGGAAGTCGAAAATTGCCACTGTCAGCCTATTGAACTTCTCCTTTAAATTTTAACTCAAAAATCTCTTCTTTGTTCACTTACTTACCATTTAATATACTGTGTTCAGCCCAGCACATATGTAATTAATTATTTATTTGGGTATTTCCAAAATAGGGACTCTAAGGGGTAGAAAAATGATGTACTCATCTGCTGGAGTCTCAAAGAATATTTTACACAACTGAAGTTCAATGCATGCTGCAATACCAAAATCTAATTACAGTGACATCTGGATATATGTATTTACTAGCTGCTTAAAATTTACCCTAAGAAATTGCAACCAAGAAACTTTTGAAACTACAATAAAACTAAGCTACATACACCACCAAAAATAAGAAACACAACAATATGCTTTTTATATTCTCATTCAATGACTTATCCTACATGCAAACTACAAATGTGCCATCCTAAGGGTACAGAAGGGAAGGGAAGTTCAAGGAAGCAGAGAAAGGGCCCTTTTCATCACTGTTAATATCATCAACCCTCCCTAAGCCTTTTCTCACCACTGCTCTGAAAAGTTTCTAACTTTTACTTTTTTACTTCTAATTATACATGTTCCTGTTAGTCTTAAAACTGAATTATTAAAAATTAAACTAAAAAGTTCAGCTCCTCAGAGATACAATCATCTTTTAGGGCCGTGAAGTGGGGCTGGAGAACTAGAGGTGAAAGACCATGTGAAATCAAAGCTCTCTGTATAGTGCCTTGTGAGACCAGCTCCTCACTGCACACACTGAGGGAAGTGTACTAAGCTTAGTATTATTTAGCAGAAGGCATATATTCTGAGTTGCAAATGAAAACAAATTTTCTTAAACCTGACTTTAACAAGCAGGTTTATTGATCAGTTAAGATGAGTAATCTCTCCAATATAATCTCTTGGATGCCATGTAACCTTCCAATCCTTTCTGTAAAATTCGAGCAGCTCACTCAGTCAGAACCACACAGATGACCGCCCAATCCCCACTCCCAAACTCACCCTAGCCATCAGTAATGCTATCTATAAGATACACCACAAAATAATACATTAAAGAGGCAGTATTTCCAAGCCATTTCTTTTTTAAAAAATAAAGAAATCTTTATCCACCCTAAGGATTAAAAGAAAAAAAAACATAATACGCACCATAAAAAACTTAACACACTACAACAGCACTAAAACAGATTCTTGGTACATAGAAATCATAGAATGTTGTCAGTAAGCATAATCATGCAACCACAGTAAATAAGAATGAAATAATCACAGTTTTAAAAAATAAAGATATCTAATATTTATATAAGATACATTAAAATTAAATTACATAGAAGGGTTGAAAGGATATAAAGCAAGTACTAATAAAAGGAAAGCAACTACATGAACATTAATAAGAGAGAGAAGGAAAGGCCAAAATCACCAGAGATATAAGGATATAATTAAAATATTCAATGCTAATACGTCTAAAATGGCTTCATAATAAAATAACAACATAGAGAAGTATAAGAAGAAATTAACAAATCTATGGTCTTAACTAAAATCACCTCTCTCAGATGAGGTAAACAAAACTGAGGATAGAAGAACTCTGAAAAACACAATTAACAAGCTCAATCTAATACAGAGTTCTTCTATCAAGGCAGAGCTCACACGTTCTCTGTAATTCAAAGTATGTCTACAAAACTTACAGAGCATCTTAGGGTCACAACAAAACAGAACAAAAGAACTCAAAGAACAGTGTTAATTTACTCCAAACTGCAGTGAGGCATGTGTGTTGCTATGACATTGACTAGTTTCAATAGTTTCCCAAAAAGATGCACTGGGCAGAAAGGCCTAGTAATCTACTTCCAAAAGCCAGCCAGTGAAAACATTATATATCATAAGAGTCTGATAGACTCATACAACTGACCCTGTGGATGGCACAGGGCCAGGGAGCTTTGGGGGCCCACTGTGTTAGTTTCTCTTTTTCACTTAGATTTGGGGGTTGGAACTCCTATCAGTTTATCTTTCCTAAGTGATGTGGATTGTGTCTCCCTATGACTTCCCTCGGTTTCTTTCCATTTGTAAATTTTCCCTGCCTTTCCCACCTTTTCGTTTTTTATTTTGAGCAGATAATGGATTGTTCTAAGGAGCATATTTCTTCTGAGTGATGATTATTTATTTCAAACGCCAATTTATTACTTGATGAAAGTTTGTCTCGGGGAGTGGCTTCAGTTCCAAGTTAGGACGTTGTCTTGGGGTAACAGTCTTGGACATTCCTCCAGTCTGTCAAACTCCTTAAATCTGGTGTTTTTTTCTGAACTTTGATTTTGTTTTACAGTTTCACCCACTCTAGTTGTTTACCTTCCTCCTCTAATATTTGCAGTATTTACTTCAGGATTTTTTTAATCATACTATATCATAACGCCCAGAAGGTATTTTATACAAAAAAGCTCTATGTTTCTCAAAACCAGGTAATTTCTTTAAGTTACATGGTAAGATACAGTCCTTTGCTGAGATTCACTGAAAATACTTCCTCCTTTCCAATACAACATAGAATTTTCTGTAACCCTGAACTTCTACTATCAATGCTAAGGCCCACTATTTGGTGACTCAGGCAAAGAACAGATGTTTATAGGCTCAAAGAAAATTGTATTCTTTTTTATTTCCCTCTTCGTACAACTTTAGGAAAGCAGTTGAGTTTAACAGACATCAGGAGAAAGTTTCTTAAGACTTTTATGTTATCTGCTTCAAAATACTGAATTAAGTTTCCCAGTAACTTAATTCAGTTACTTATTACATAACTACATAATTCAATAACTTACACCCTTAGAAAACAGAACTACAAACGACTGTATTTAAGTAACCAATAAAAAGGAAGGGATTTGATTTGGTCGCCATTACCTTTTGGTCTGTGGTTACCGAATTCACCGGGCCCGGGAACTTTAACAGGTGTTGCTGAGCTCTGAATGGTCAGAGCACTGGGAGTGGCAGCAGTAGAGTTGGCCTTTGGTCTTTGTCTTGGTGCAATTGAGGTTTCTGTTGGTCCAATGTTATCTGTTATTCTACAACAGAGGAATACATTTCACCAAATACTGAGATTATTTCTAATTTACTATTCGTTAATGCATCAATTTTATCAGATACATTTTAATTACTATTGTTGACTGTGCAAGTCTTTCTGGCTCCCTCGTAAGTCTGGATCTCAAGTGCAAATTGATGTATTAAAACAGAAACGTAAACGAAATATGTAAACCTAATGATTTTCCTTAAAACAGCATGCTATCATTCCACGTCTTACCCTGAAGGTGGACACCAAAACGAATAAAGTTCTGGAGAGGAGATCAAAAGGAAGCAAAGATAAACTCTATCATAAAGTTCTGGCTATAATCTAGAGCCAAATATCTAAACCCATCCAAAAAATAATAAACAATAAGGAACAGTCTTCTCCTCCTAACCCCCAAAAAGAGAAGACTGAGTCAGGGACTATACAACACAAGAACCCCAAACCAGATCACATTCAGTTTCTAAAGTGCTATAATTGCTTCATTTACACACTATGTAACATGGAAATTAGATAAAATTTATGCCCCTACTAATTTTTCAACCCAATGACAAAATCTTATGTGCAGTTTTGAAAGCAAGAGATACTAAATAATTTAGGAAGAAAAAGATATTTGCTTCTTTTTTTTCTAAAAAGCAGTAATTATCTTGAATGTGTATATAAACCTTGCATCCATGAATCCAGTACAAAACACTGCAATCCAATTTAAAAAATCCAATAAAAAAATGCTCACTATTCAACAGGATTTTCAAAATTTCTTAAGCTATGCCCCTTAGCACATTTGCAAAATATTTAATATTTTGAAATTTTACATACATGACTTACCAAGCACACATCTGCCACATTTGGAGTCTTTTTAAAAAATCATTTTATTGGGGGCTCATACAATTCTTATCACTATGCATACGTACATCCACTGTGTCAAGCGCATATGTACATTTGTTGCCATCATCATTCTCAAAACATCTGCCTTCCACTTGAGCCCTTAATATCAGCTGCTCGTTTTCCCCCTCCCTCACCACTCCCCCTCCCTCATGAACCCTTCATCATTCATAAATTATTATTTTGTCTTGTTACACTGTATGATGTCTCCCCCTGCCCTCTTCTCTACTGCCCATCCCCCAGGGAGGAGGCTATACGTAGATTCTTGAAATCAGTTCCCCCTTTCTATCCCACGTTCCCTCCACCCTCCAGGCATCGCCACTCTCATCACTGGTCCTGGAGGTGTCAGCTGTCCTGGATTCCCTGTGTTTCCAGTTGCAATCTGTACCAATGTACATCCTCTGGTCTAGCCAGATTTGTAAGGTAGAATTGGGATCATGATATTGGGGGGGAGGAAGTATTTAAGAACTAGAGGAAAGTTACATGTTTCATCGTTGCTACTCAGCACCCTGACTGGCTCATCTCCTCCCCACAACCTCTCAGTAAGGGGGTGTCCGGTTGGCTGCCGATGGGCTTCGAGTCGCCACTCTGCACTCACACCTTTACAATATGATTTTTTGTTCCTTGACTCTTTCCTAATGTACCTAATGTACCACCAGAGGGAGTCCTGCTAACAGCTATCTTTCCAAATAGAAAGGAATTGAAATCAAATCAAAAGGTTTTAGAAAAATCACAGAAATGTATTGCATGTATATGTTTTTTAAAGAATTATTCAGGAAGAAGATGGGCTGAAGATGGTAAAATCATAAGAAAATTAAACTGAAAAGTTAAAAAAAGTATACATATTATTTCATTTTAAGAATTATTTCTTGAATTCAAACTATGGATGTGACAGCAAACCTAATACTGAATTCCTCAAATGAACTGGCTGAGGGGAATGCTGTGTTCAATATTCCCACTTACAATCCACTCTTTACAGAGTGGGTCTACAGGACACACTGCCCTTTCTCCCTTTTTCATGCAGGAAGGGACTCCTCAAGAGATCCACAGAGTGCATGCGCTCACATCTATTTGTTATCGAGCAGAACACTGCAGAGTCTGAAAATCATGGAGTGTACAAACACGATCTCTGTGTTCAGATAAGTTATAGTATACATAGGAAGATGCAGCACATTTGCAAAAAGAGAATACAATGTAACACAATAAAAGGAAGCATGGCCAAGAATTCCATAAAATAACTATGAAAATAAGATGTACAACATAACCTTTCACCATAAATTCTATACAGTACACAGACATTCTAAACACTCTAGAACAATTCTGCCTGAGTTATTTTTACTTTGCATGGCTTTCACACACAAACACACACACACTTCATACTAGCAATTGGCCAGTCCTTCAAACCAATACGAACAGGTTCAGTCATGGGTGGCAGAGTGAAATCACAACAGATCCGAATTGTTTAAATTTGCGTGAAGTGAAGTAATAACCAGAAGGGGAAAAATTATGAGTTAGTCCTAAAGAAGAGACTCAGAACAGACACAGTGAGTGACCCTAGTGAGCATCAGGAGTCGGATGTAGGAGACTGGATTACTGCCAGAACTGTGGAGAGCAACACACTCAAAACTGTGCTGACAGCCAACATCTGAGCTGGACACTGCTACTTTCTACGCTGGCAGTCCAGAATTTGATTGCTGTGCAGTGTGCAAGCTGCCCTTGTTTTCTAAAAGGGAGATTCAGTTTCTAACAAATGATGGCCTGTAATACTTCCCCTTCTGGTTATTGTTCTGTTTCACCCACAATGTAGGCCCCTCCCGGTGTAGCTTTGTCAGCTACAACTAAACTGAGAGGAACCAACTCAAAGCCATGCTGTAAAGTAAAATCAGACAAGTTTCACCAATCAGATATGCCATGTGATTAAAATGATGATAACCGTCTGCCGATAAAGAGGTCCACGGTAACATCAGCAGTTAAACATGTCTTCGTTACTGCTACAAGGTAGTAGTCCAAGTGGGACTGAAGGCAAATCCTGTCTCCAATATTGTTTGTCTTGAACTTGTTATTTACACTCCATACTCCATGCAATAAGAATCACACTGTTTGTAGCTGGGAATAAAGGCTAATCAATAACAGTTGTTAAGATTAAAGAGAACTTTTTTTTTAAGGTCTATACAAATGTCAGGCTAGCTTTGCCTACCTGGCTTTTATTTGGCTTTTCCTAGCAGCTGCTTCACTAGCAGTCATCGGTTCAGGAAGAGTTGAAGGAATAGATGAATTCTTGGAAGGAAAAAAAAAAAACTTTATTTTAGTCGTTTTAATTACAGAATGTGTTTTTTAAAGATGTGAATATATTCCTGAACTTTAACAGTATAGTCTGTGAGACACAACTCTCATTATCACCTTCTCAAGAAAATCAAGCTCACTGCCATCAAGGCAATACCATCTCCAAGTGACCCTACAGGACAGGGCAGAGCTACCTCTGTGAGTTTCTGAGATGATAACTCTTGACAGGAGTAGAAAGCCCTCTGTCAAGGGGCAGCTAGCTGGTGGTTTCAAACTGCTGACCTTGTAGTTTCCCCTTAGGTACCTATACACTGTCAAAGATGCCAGATCTAATCTGCAAATATCGCTGCGTGTCATGCAAGTGTCACTTCCACCTTCAAGCTCCACAGAAACCCTTGAAAAATACATAGAAGACAAAATGTCACTACATCGACTTTACAAATGCAGAAATCGCGGGTGAAAAACATTGCACTTATGAAATCAATGACTCCTTCACAATCTGGGTGGGGAAAAGTAAGCAGCTTGCATATGAGTAAACTCTGGTTGCTCAACACTGCAGACAGTTGTCAGGACACTGCCGGGACAGGTCAAGAAAACCAGGGCTGAAGGTCTTACTCCTCTGTTACGCCCTAGTGGTTTTGCTCATAAAAGGTACTCAATAAGCGCTCATTAAAAACCCACAGTTACATGGTGACTAAAGAAACTTCCATTACAAAAATGTTAAGACTGCAAATCACGAACGTCAAAAGTATTACATTGAAATGGTCAATGAAAAGCAAAGATGTCACCATCTGACTGTTTTCTTAGTGCCCTGGGTTAGATCACATGCAGCAAAGCCTGTAAGGGCAAATCCAGTTAGCATGCCGTGTACGATGTTGAGGATGACTTAAAAAGAGTAACAACCCTTACTGAAGTCGGGAGAGACTGCCCACACGCAGTTCATCTGAGGTAGTTGAGTCAAATGGTAGGAGCTATTGCAAACTGAGCACCTCTGGTGAACGACGCATTGGGCTTGGCATTATTTTTATCCTCCACTACTTATGTTTTATAGAAAAGGAAATTTAGATCAAGTAACTTCCCCAACATTTAAAAAATCACCCTTAACTGATAATGACAGAACTGAGCCCAAGTTTTTCCTCTGACCATGCACGCACTCTTCACACCAAAGGTTCCCCAACCTCTCTGTTCACAGGGCACCCAGCATCTCAATAATGCCCTAGCACAGCTAAGCAGAAATATATGTTTTCTAATCTAGAAGCCCAGCATATTAATCGTTTAAGTTCAAACAACTTAATAGTAATCGTTCATGCACGGTAAGAGAGTTGTCACCATGCCTATAGTTCCCAGGCATTTCACTGACTGTTTAGGAATGAGGGTATTAGTCCCACCCACCGCCCGGTCTGTGCCAAAAACTAAGCACAAGCACACAGTCAAATTCTTTGTCATGACACTGGTGTAACTCATTCTACTTAGAAAATCACTTACGTTGATGTTGCAGACTGGGCAATCCTTTTTGGCAAATTTAAATGCAAAATAGGACACTTGAAAGATATCAGGTCTATGTTCTGGATCTGGTTCAAGCATGAACCCTACAAGAAGAGATCAGAATTTTAAAGAAGTTTTAGTGAATACAAAAGCTATTTTGGAACACATTATGAGAATAAAAATGCAATGTTTTCTCTTACCAAATCACTAGTGAGGCTAGCAAACTTTAGAAATGTTTAAAGCAAATTCATAACTACTACTTGTACATAGTTACAACATCATGTGAAGTCAAAAGCAGATCTGTCATAGAGAAGCTCTGCACCAGAGATGGCAAAGGTACTCTCGTTTAAAATGGTACAAAGTAAAGGGAATTTAGAGGGTGTTGGAAAATTATTCAAAGATTCAGTATCATAGTGGGAGTCCTCATGCACACTATTATCTGAAATATTTCTTGTTTTTAAATTGTCATGAATCATTGGGAGAGTGCTAACTTATGCATATTAGAATCTATTCAACGCTCCCCCCAAGAATTTATTTTAGAAGACAGCACTGAGTCTGCAGCTCCGGGAGAGGGACATGTCTGATCAGAGCACCTAGGAACAAATGAAGGGAGAGGAAGAGAGAATGGAGCACATCCTGGCCCAGCAAGCCTCGAGGATGACATTCCTGCTCAGAGCAGCGAATCCACAGAGAAGACCACATGGCTGGCCCACTATGAGATATGACACATCCCTCACTGACCCATAGCCCTACAGGGGACAACACTAGAGACACAGTGTGGGAATTCCACCCGATCTGATCCCACCATACCGAGGCAAAATACTAAGGGTGTACAACAGAACAGCAAGGGGAACAGAGCAATGAAGTCCCTCAGGAAATACCAAAAATAGACTTTGGGGCCAGGGCTTGGCACCCCAACAGACTGGACTGGAAAACACACCTAAAGGCCAACTAACAGCCCTTAAACTAACTACAAGCTTTTCTTTTTCGTTTTTGTGTTTTGTTTTTTGTCATTGGCTTGTTCTTGTTGTTTTGTTGTATATTGTTGCTTGGTTTTGCTCTGTCTTGTTTTTGTGCATGTTAATATCTCCGCAAGTCTGTCTAAATAAGATAGGCTGGATGAACAAGCTGGAGGAGAACACAACAGGACTGACAGTTCCGGGGGGGACGTGGGAGAAGGGGAAGTGGGGGGGGAAAGTAGTGGTGGTAACAAACCCAGGGACAAGGGAACAATAAGTGATCCAAATCAGTGGAGAAGAGGGTGGAGGAGGGCTGGTAGGATGTGACCAAGGGTAATATAACCGAAAGGGATTACTGTAACCCAAATGAAGGCTGAGCATGATAGTGGGACAAGAGGAAAGTAAAAGAAATAGAGGAAAGAGCTAGGAGGTAAAGGGAAATTATAGAGGTCTAAATAGAGGCATGTACACATGTAAATATATTTATATATGAGGATGTGGGAAAAGATCTATGTATATATATTTATAGGTTTAGTATTAAGGTATCAGATGGACACTGGGCCTCCACTCAAGTACTCCCTCAATGCAAGAATACTTGGTTCTATTAAACTGGCATTCTGGGATGCTCACCTTCCCGACACAATCACTAGAGACAAAGCTGGTGCCTAAGCAAATGTGGTGAAGAAAGCTGATGGTGCCCAGCTTTCAAAAGATATAGCATCTGGGGTCTTAAAGGCTTGAAGGTAAACAAGAGGCCATCTAGCTCAGAAGCAACAAAGCCCACATGGAAGAAGCACACCAGCCTGTGTGATCAAGAGGTGCTGAAGGGATCCGTTATCAGGCATCAAAGAACAAAAAAATCGTATCATTGTATGCTCACCACCCTGATGCGATCGCTGAAGACAAATGGGTACATAAGCAAATGTGGGGAAGAAATCTGATGGTGCCCGGCTACCAAAAGATATAGCATCTGGGGTCTTAAAGGCCTGAAAGTAAACAAGTGGCCATCTAGCTTGGAAGCAACAAAGCCCACATGGAAGAAGCACACCAGCCTGTGCAATCACGGGGTGTCAAAGGGATTAGGTATCAGGCATCATCAGAACAAAAAAATCCTATCACTGTGAATGAGGAGGAGTAAGGGGTGGAGACCCAAAGCCCATTAGTAGACAACTGTACATCCCCTATGGAAGGGTCGTGTGGAGGAGATGAGCCAGTGAGGGTGCAGTGTAGCAATGATGAAACATACAACTTTCCTCAAGTTCCTAAATGCTTCCTCGCCGCACCCCCCCCCCCCCCTCATCATGACCCTATTTCTGCCTTACAAATCTGGCTAGGCCAGAGGATGTATACTGGTACAGAGAGTAACTGGAAACACAGAGAATCCAGGGCAGATGATCCCTTCAGGACCAGTGCTGAGAGTGGCGATACCGAGAGGCTGGAGGGAGGATGTGGTTCAAAGGGGGAACCCATTACAAGGATCTACATATACCCTCCTCCCTGGGAGATGGACAACAGAAAAGTAGGTGAAGGGAGATGTCGGACAGAGCAAGATATGACAAAATAATAATTTATAAATTATCAAGGATTCGTGAGGGAAGGGGGTGCAGAGAGCGAGGGGGGAAATAAGGAGCTGATGCCAGGACCTTAAGTGGAGAGCAAATGTTTTGAGAATGAGGGTAATGAATGTATAAATGTGCTTTACACAATTGATGTAAGTATGGATTATGTGATAAGGGTTGTATGAGACCCTAATAAAATGATTCAAAAAACAATCAATCAAAAAGAATCTATTCAACGCTAGTGTTCAAAGAATATGCTTTGTTTCTATACCGATGCTAACAATATTCACTACAGTAAGATATTTTTTTAAGTCCATTGGTGGGAATTCCTGGGGATCAGCAGGCAATATAGCATGAGGTTGATGAACCAGATCCAGGATCCAGATCAGGCAGAAGTAAACCTTTCCCGTGGCGTTTGCTTAAAAAGCAGCAGGCCACACCCCAGAACTCTTTCTTCAAGTTGAACCAGATGCGTGGCTGCTCACAGAGTTCATGATGTTACCCTAGAGCCCATCATGGAGCCCATTACATGGTGGTAGGTCACATCATGGAGGATGACTGCCAAACGAGGAACCCCAGCCCAGCAAGCTGACACAAATCCTATCACAGTGACCTTTTGCTTTCTCCATGTCTGATGTGCCTGCCCTGCATGCCACCCCACTGTTTGTCTGATCTTTGATCATCAGTGTCCAATGAGTTGAGCCTCCATGTTCAGGTGAGATATTCTCAGAAGCTGTACTTCAACTCCCGCAGTTTTATTTTAATTTTCTTCAGCTTCAACTTGAACTTACATATGAGCAATTGATGATCTATCTTGGAGCTGGGCCCTATTCTTGTTCTGGCTGATGATTTTGAGTTCCACAGATACAGTCAATTTGATTCTTGTGTAGTGCATCTGGTGAAGTTCACATGTATAACCATCACTTGTATTGTTGCCAAAAGAATGTTTTCAATGAATATACATACAAGGGGGCTTCAAAATTTATGGACATTTTCCATTACTTCTTAAGTTTCACTTTTCAACAAACTTTTTGAAATCCTTTCACATACAATGGCATACTCATCTTTTGTTAAGCCATTTTCCATGTTCTAACGCACCAGTGCAGTTGACTATCTAAAACTCAATTAGCAGATAAACATTTCAAAATAAGATGTTTCTCTAGGGAAACAATCCTAATTCAGGTTAAAATAAAGAACAATTAAGAGAAAGAAAAAAAGGTGCATAAAGAACTACTTCACTAAGCTCGTATGAAGTTCAAAGTGTTTTAAAACCTATGTGAAGTATAACAAATTCACAGCAATATTTAAATGATTTTCTGATATTTGCTAATAAAATGATACATAGATCAATCTAAATAGAAAAACAAGACAAAACTGAAAAAGAAAATGAAATAAATTTTTCCCTCAAGTTGAAGGAGTATTTTGAATAAAGAACAAATTAACAACAGGATAAACGTGTTTTGATTTAAACATACATGTGTGGTAAACGACACTAAGGATAAAGGTTAAAGAAATTAATTTGAGAGAATGTATAGAAAAAGTCTGCATGTATTTTGATTTTATTTACTTTAAAATGCTAAGATAAGTCAAAAAGAATCCTGGTAGTGCTGTCAGGTAAGCACCAGATTGCTAAACACAAAGTTAGTGGTTCAAACTCACAAGCTGCTGGTGGGAAAAATGAGGCTGTTTGCTTCTGTATGATTTACAAAGCCTTGGAAACCCTATAAAGGAAATGCTATATAAGTAGGAATTGACTTGATGGCAGTGGATTTTTAGAATACATATCGCCAAAACAAATAAACACACTGATTTTTATCACTGAATCATAATTAGATCAAAACTAAAACTATTATAGTCCTAATACGTATTAATTTATATGCAACCTCATTCCAGAAAAGAGAAGAAATTGAAAAGATTTATTTTTACTCCCCAAATAGTTTATGTCTATACCAACAGACATTTCTTCCATGTTTACAGGTACCACATCCATGCATTAACTGGGGACAAACATAAAAAATATTTTAATAAATACTTTATATATAATACCAAATCAAAATTCATACTATGGCCCCATTTTTTCCTACTCTAACAAACTCATTGGCCTTTTAAAAGTTAATTTCAAGCTAATTTGAAATATTTGTTTCTATAAAGCAGTTGCTATAAGGCTGTTTTATACGTGTGAAAAAAATAAGAAGAATGGAAAAGTTAAAGGTTTTTCAAAAAGAGAAAACATTAGAGTAACAATGAGGTCAGGTCAGTAAAGAAAACACATATGATGTGATCCTACAATTCCATAGGATTCTCAAAATTTAGCTCTACCTGTTCTAGCTATCAATACAAATAGGGCATTATGATCCATTATATCAGCGGTTCTCAACCTGCAGGCCGTGACCTCTCTGGGGGTCGAACGACGCTTTCACAGGGGTCACACAATTCATAACAGTAGAAAAATCAGTGGTGAAGTAGCGACAAAAAGAATTTTCTGCTTCGGGGTCACCACACATGAAGAACTGTATGAAAGGGTTGCAGCATTGCGAAGGTTGAGGGCCACTGCCTTATGTGAATCACAGCCAGTGGCTCGCGAAACATATTCCTGATACGGACAGAAGGGAGCAAATTGTCCCTCAGGTGCTCCTAAACATGGCGCACACGGAACATACATTCTTAAGGAACTGGAATATGTGACGCAGTACGTATCTTCTACACTCCTTAGGTCTGAAGCAATGGCTTAACAGCTAACTGTAATTCAGTAAAAGAGAGCAACAGGGGAAGAAAACAACCCAAGTATCCATTTCTCTGATGACGTGGTTTTTAATACATGAAAAATTAATTTGTAGAAAAATAGGATGATCCTTCAAGAAATTCTGTATATATGTTTTTTTTCTTAGTAGTTGAGAAACAATGAGGGAAAATAAATGCTAAATTTTATATTCTCTAGCCAATACAAGTACAGGTAATTCTACCTTTCAAGTTCAGCACAGCACCACAGCCTATAATGATTAGGTAGCCAGGCTGAAGAGGGTTGGTCTCATGTCACCAACAAACTCCCTGGGCTCAAGCATGTGGGGAATTCATCTTCCTAGAGTCAGTCTGTCTAACTGCACTGATCTTGTGTATGTGACAAAAAGAAATCAATTCAAAATGTATTTATCTTAATGAAGTGGAACAGAAACTATTACAGAACAGGCCTGTAATAAGGATTAGTAACAATTCCTGAGGGCTTCTTCAGTTATGTACATCCTGTGTTTGTACATGTCTATATACTAAGCATTTATTGTGTGTGTTATAACTAACCATTTTTTTACTATGGCTCACAGTCAAACAGTTTAAAGACCACTGTGCCACTGCAGTTTCTTGCATCCTCCACTATAATTCATTCTTTCCCGAAGAAAAGTTACAGCTTTTTTAAAGGTTAAGGCTGAAGAGAAAGCAGCACCTGTAAGCATCCATCTCTGATGCTCCTTCTTTCAAAAGCGTTCCCCTCTGGACATGTTCGCTGCAAGTGGCCTGCCTCTGTGGAGGAAGTTTACAGTTCTCCAGTGTTGCCAAGACGGGGTGTGCGTAAATGCAGGGGCAGATCCATTTGGCTCCAGAACTGCCCTCTGTTCTGCAATCTGCTGTATCGGTACAAAACTGACAGTTCCTGTGTCCCATCTCTCACTTGACTTTAAATTCAGTGTATGAAGATCATCAAAAGTGGGTTACATGTTTAATTCCAAATAGTTTTAAATCGAGGATTATCAGTCAGTAACAGAGAGAGTTAAAGAGGGACACTAAACATGGTACCTGTAAGCATGTAATTTTAAGTAATCTAGTTTCCTGAACTCTCCTAAAGAATGGAGTGTACAAACTACATACCTGAGTAACTGGAGTGTCTGCTCTGAACCAGCTAAACCAAGAAACCCAAACCAACTTGCATAAAACTACTACATTGTCATGATGAATGATAAATCCTTGAAACATCTTACAACATAGATGATGAGTCTAGCATTTTAAAACTATGCTGAGTGTAATAAGTCAACACAAATGAACGGATAGTGTTATTTTCTTACTTTTATACATAGACATGATATATACAGAGTCCAAAATTAGCTGGTGATAACCATGGATCGGGTGAAGGTGAATCACTCAATCACTCACTGCCATCGAGTCAATGGCAACTCATAATGATCCTGCAGGGTAGAACTGCCCCTGTGAGTTTCAGAGACTCTGCTTACAGGAGTCAAAAGCCTCATCTTTCTCCCTTAGAGCAACTGGTGGCTTTGAACGACTCTTATCAAACACAATGCTAAGAACTGTTCTAAACACACCTAAAAACCCATTTAATTCTCACACTAACCTGAAGGCAGTATTTTTAAAAAGCCCAATTCAGATATGCAACCACTGCAAGAGATGGAGATGGCTCAATATTCCACATCGAACAAGCAACAAAGCAAAGCTGACCTCGGGTTGTCTGTCCCCTGAGCCTTGCTCCTAACTTCAACAATATACTTCCTTAACCATCTTACAACAAAGGAGCTAAAAGAAATAGCGAGCAATCATCTTTTTGTAAGCTCTTCCTGAGAATTCTTAAACAACCCATTATGCTTCCATTAGTTATGTTTTCATTCTCCTTCAAATGTTTCCTAATTCTTTTCACCTTTTTGCTTCATTAGATCTAGAACTGGAAACTAGTGGGAAAGTTTTGCCTTATGTTTAATTCTAATCAATCACCCCTGTTACTTCTAAAAAGAAAAGCGTTCAGGGGACAAAATACACTCACTATTCACTTACTACCATGGCAAGCTTCCAATGAGCAGATCTCCGTGCAAAAATGGAGCATCATCACTTAACTGCCAGACTACGTTGCAGTCTATCAAATCACTGGAAAAATAGGCAAGTTGATGACATCACTTTATCACAACCAGTATGACTCTTGCCTCACATCTCAGTGTTGGTCACATATCATTTAAACAAAAATGATTGGAGAGGTTCTTTTACTATTGTTGTGAGTTAAAAAAAAGCATAAGATAATGAGATAGCCATTACGTGAAAAGTAGGTATAAGTTAACCAAGTTCTACGGTTAAAAAAGAAAAGGCAAACAATGCTGTTTCCACCATGTGGATGATGATTCTTTAGAACAGAGCAGAACTAGGTTCTACACATTATAATCTGTATTGTAGCAGAAAGCTTCATCTTCTCCCACCGACTTTGCTGTTAATAGTCCAGCACTCGACCCATTACACCCACAGGGTTTTCTCCCTATGGGCAATAGGTGATAAAAACTACATTTGACCTTGGTTAATGATACTCAACAGTATAATCAAGTATCCACGTGACCGCAAATCATAGAATATATTATAGATATGTTCTGAATCTTAAAAAATGTACTTCTAGATTTCCATACTCCAGACAATTTTCAGAAGCAAAATGTACACAACCCTTAGGAGATAAAATAATTTTTACAGAGCTGATTCACTTGAATGCTTTGATTTTATCCAAGCTTGTCATTGCAGATCTCATACATGGTCAAATTTATGAGTATTCATTAAAAACTAAAGTTTGCATATTTACTGACAAAAGATACATAAAAGACTACAAAGTCCAGTGAAGTGTCAGTTAACTACAGTTCAATTACACCCTTACAATTAACAACAGTATTTTCTTTTCCATCTTCCTATTAAGCACATGCATACACCCCCACACATAGGGGAAAAAACAAGCAACACACAAGCATACAACTATTTTGGAAGAGATATTAAAGATCAGAATATAAACAAACACCTATTACTGTAATTAAATTTAATGACATCAGAATATACACTGTCTCATCTGTCACACTGTCCCATGGACAGTATTGTCCATTGAGAATATGCAGTCTCTAAAATACTGCAAAATCCCCAATGAAATTCTCAGTCAACAAAATTACATAACAGTTCCAACAACTTCCCAAAAGTTATTGGACTCTAATAAAAGGTCAAACTTCAACTAGCCAGATTAGTCAACAGCCCAAGAATTATCTTCAAGTTACTCTTTGGACATTCAAATTAATCAGGGTGCCTTCATGGTTTCAATACCCTAATTTTAATGATGGAGGGATCATGAGCTAAGAATCCTGTGTTTGCTTAAATATAGTCTCAAATATACTTGCTACTAAAAATAAGCAGTCTGAAAAATAACACACTATAAATAACAAGCTTATGTGGAGACAGGGTTGAGGAAAAAAACTATACAACTTTTTAAAACTATACAACTTCATCACCAAAGCACAGACAAAACATCAATTGGTACCCGACAAGGTAACCTGGGATGTACTAGCAGGTAGAGTTTAATTTGGCCAGAGCCTGCCACAAGCATATATCAGCACATAAACACAGTTATGGGAGGTACTCAATCACTGACAATGGAGGCTATTACTAGGGTCTTACAGAGAGCTGCACAAAACTAAGAGGTAGATCTCTCTAGAACAGAAAACCTCAGGTGTTGTTGTTGTTAGGTGCCATCAATTCAGTTCTGACCCACAGTGGCCTTAGTCACAACAAAACAAAACTCTACCAGGTCCTGTGCCATCCTAAACATTTGTTCCTATGACAGGACCCATAGTCGCAGCATTGGTGTCAATCCATCTCCTTGAGGACCTTCCTCTTTTTTGCTGCCCCTCTAGGGTACCAAACATGATGTCCTTCTCCAGGGACTGGTCTGTCCTGACAGGTCCAAAGTATGTAAAACGAAGTTTCGCCATCCTTTCCTGTAAGTCACACTCTGATCATACTGCTTCCGAGACAGATCAGTTCATCCTTTTGGCAGTCATCATACTGTCGATGCCCTCCCCCCGCACCACAATTCAAATGCATCAATGCTTCTGCAGTCTTCCTCAGTCAAGGTCCAACTTTGACAAGCAGATGAGGCAACTGAAAATACCATGGCTTGGGTCAGGCGCACCTCAATTCTCAAAGTAATATCCTTGATTTTCAATATTCTAAGGAGATTTTATGCCACGGATTTACCTAACTCAAATCTTATCTTTTCATCTTCTGAGTGCTGCTTCCATTACCACTGATTGTGGAGTCAAGCGAGACAGAATACTTAACAACCTCTCTCAGGCACGCACAACTATATTCAGTGTCCTCAAACAAAACTGAAAAATGTTCAAGTTGGCAATGCAATGGCCAAACTCACAGCTGTTCCCATCAGCCTGACAATGATCCATTACCCATTATTCCTATCCAAAAATTGAGAAACGTCACCCATAGAGCAATATAACTTGTTTAATGACTATAATTCTCTACATTTCCAGCATGCATGAGCAAATGCATGTTACAAATATTAAAAGATCATCCACTAAATGAGAAGAGTGCCAAGCAAGGCTGATTTCTTTTTATGCCTTCCTCTTTTGAGCATGCCGCCCATTTTTCTTTTAGAATGATTGCCTTTCAGAGTTATTTGACTTTTATGAATTGCAAAAACTAGTCACTTGTCAAATTTGTAACAAATATTTTTTCTAGTTTATCACTGGAATCTATCATGGAGTTCATGAGCTTCATACTTTTAATGGATTAAATATAAAGATCAAATGTATTTACCTTTTCTTTTACGTTTCTGGGTTTTAGGCCTAACTTGTTAATTCTCCATTCCAGTCCTACAAATGAACTCACACTATTTTTCCAATTACTTGATTCTTTTATTTTTCACATTTAAATCTTTGATCATACTGGAATATTAGCATCACTAATGAAGTAGGGAGTCGTTATATAGTTTGTACCTACGTGGCTAAGAAATTGTCTTACTATCTATGTGTCCCAGTAAGTTGAACTGCCAACTTCATCATATACAAAACACTAAATATATTTACATTGACCCTTTTTCTCTTCCCCTTACCCGTGCAGCAGGGGAATATGGAGGAGACTGTGGCAGGCCATTCTGAAACTGTCAAAAGCAGAGTAGAATTGCTAAAACTGCTTCATTAAGCAGTGCTAAGGGGTCCTATTTACGCACTGCCACTTAGTATATATTTAATATCTAGTAGTCATCCTTGTTCATCCCCAAATCATCTTTTTCAGAAATTATGCAATATTTGTAAAGACGGTTACATCATAGTGTCTAATCAAAAAGGAAAAAGATCATAAAAGAGGGAGGATGAAAAACTGAGAATCTTTAAAATAAAAGAATAGTATCTGAGTTGCTTTCTATTAATTATTTCATGATCAATAAAATATTTTAAAATATTCATAATCATTATCAATTAAACAGGAAGGCAAAATAAGCCATATCCAAAGACTAACAAATCTTTGATTCAAAGAAACAACAGATCAGGATATTTGGATTTCATAATTACAGAGACTAATTAAATGTTGGGCTTAAGTTTTTCCAGAAATTCCGGTTCCCTTAATTATGTAAACTGTGCTTGCCTGCTTACTGAAGTTTATCTAGGAGCATAACAACATTAGTTTCCTAATCTTTAATTAAGCTGCTTTTAATCTTAAAATAATCTTATAACCATCTTTTTCACATTTTACCTTCATTATAGTTTCACCAAATATCAGACATGAAACAGAAAGACTAAGCTTTTATGGAAAAATATATAAACAGCAGGCCATAAACACAGCATCTTTCGATTCTTTCTTACATATTATCATGTACTTACTTATTAAGCAATGTATGTTGTGAGAGTAGCGAGAATTATCTGGGATGGTGAAGGTGCCATCACAGATAGCTACCTGGCTCTCACCGAAAGGAAGAGTGAAGAAACAAAGTTTATACAGTAAACAGCCCAGTGCCTGTAAAAAAAGAAATATGAGTTGCATTAGAGCTCCAGTCACAAGAGAAAAGGTCAAAACCCAAACTTGAAATGTGTTGTTGAAAAATACAAAATTTCAATGTTGCTAAACTGTATCACTGTTTTCACGACTTGTTTAATTGATCCTTTATATGTATAGTTTTTTAAAAAGACATTCAACAATGTTATTTCTATTTTTCTATCACAAATGTGGCTAGCTGACTGAATTGAATGCTATCGTAGGACTCTAAGTAGTGCATGATGTAACTAAAGTAGAAATGGCAAGAGTCCTTCTGAAAACAATTATCATTTTATTTATTCCACAAAGAAAATGTATACTTAGGAACTAAACAACACATAGCCAAAAAAGTAAGCACAAGACTTCTACGAAGGTTTTTATAGTCATAAGAACACATATTTAAGAAAACGAGGATTCCAAACATGAGGAAACAATCGTAAATATATCAGACAATTATCAATAATAAGTATGACTCATTTAATACTATGTATATTAATTATGTTTGTATCTTGGTAATCTATACTACATTCCAAAATGAAAATGTTTTATCAATATTTTGTTAATACATTTACTTGCTGACAACAAAGGCAAAGCACCCTGCAATAAAAATCACACTGTAAAAGCATAACAAATTTCTGGCTAACCTACTAATATGGAGTAGTAATAAAATGTGACTTCTTGTTGAAGAAAACATTCTTTGTTAACAAAAAATGGTTCAACTACTGACTTTATGAGTATCAGGAGCACTCTAAATTCTAAATAGATGATACAAACTACCCAATAGTTAGCATATATCACCAATATTGAAATTTGGGCCTCTATCTAAAACTTATTAGCAAATTGAATTTCCTCTGTTGAATTTTCTCCTCACGTCAACTAAGTTTTATATATACTATGATAATGATGATAGTATATAGAAACACCTGTGTGACTCCAGTAACATTAATAAAAAGCATATTTAATGTCTCCCAATGATAACTATGAAACATAGAATTTCACAAACATTACTGAATTGAGTTATATATTAAAACATTGTAAAGATGCATAGAAATAACAATTGTAATTTGTTTTTGCTTAAAACTATGGTTCACTTCTCTAAGATGCGTCAAGCAAACTAAGCATGGCTTTCTTATCAGAACTTAAAAAAAAACCAAAGCATCTAATTCATATGCATTCGAATGTACTTTTGTTGTTGTTGTTCACAGCCCCAGGGACTGAGTGAAGGTAAAACAGAAATGCATTTTAGCCAGTTTTCTCTTGTCGAGTAAACTTTTAATGTTGTTTGTGTGTCACAGTAAATTTTATAAAGGTAACAGTCCAGCTAATTTTAACAAGGCCAGTGTAGTTAAGCCATAAAGCTAGAATATTCTGGTTTACTGTGAACACACAAGGCGTCCTAATTTTTCTGCACCAAAGCCATTCCTCTCTATCCCTTTGATAGAACGAGAACTGTTCCAGAAACAGAAGAGATCAAATGACCTGATTTTGAAGGCTGAAGACTATCAGCTTCAATTTTCCTAATTTGAAAGTAACATGAAGCATCTCCGATAACATTTCCTAAATGCTAGTATCACCATCCTAGGCTAGAATAAAAATGACCTACAATAGAAACTCCCAAGTTATTTTTTTTAATTATTCTAAAACATGCAGCATTCAACATGAAAACTCTCCGAAACAGACCCAGAAATGTAATTTTTGACTGGCTGAAATTGAATACATTTTCTGGATATTCCAGAATAAACACCTAAAAAGTTGCAGCATATTTCTATTTCACGTGAACTACTAACTCAGAAACTAGAGAAAGACAGGGCACGTTTTACCCCCATAAAGAGTTAAAGCCTTGGAAAGTCACAAAGGCAGCTCTACCCTGTCCTATAAGGTTGCTATGAGTCGGCATGGACTTAATGGCAGTGAGTCTGGTTTAGGTTTTTAAAATCAGACAAACATAAAGAAAGCATTGTGGAAATTGAACTTCTATTCCTTCTAACCCTCACAGAGACCCAAGAGCAGTGGTTCTCAACCTTCCTAATGCCATGACCCTTTAATACAGTTCTCTTCATGTTGTGGTGACCCCCAACCATAACATTATTTTCTATGGTACTTCATAACTGTAATTTTGCTACTGTTATGAATCGTAAGATAAATATGTGATATGCAGGATGTATTTTCATTGTTAACAATTGAACAAAATTAAACATAATTAAAGCATAGTGATTAATCACAAAACAATACATAACTAGTAGGGAACTAGTAGATATAGCTAAATAACTGTTGAATTTAAATGAAATCACATTTAAAATAATTCCCTGCTAGTTATTACAACCAAAAACTCATTTGTGAAATGAGTTCTAAATAAGTGTTGGCATGCTAACACAGACTCTAAAGAAACATGCTCTATCTCTATAATGTTCAATCCAGACTTATGTGGGAAATTGTAACCAATCTGAATATACAGAAATTGGATGCTTATCATTAGAATTTTTTTCCACTCATAAGATCCTAGAGTTACCAGTTTAGAGTAATTACTTTAGCATCGTGTTTGGCTGTTCTATACTGTGACCAACTAAAATCCACTCAATTAAAAAAAAAACTTTTATACATAAACTAAATTGTAAACAACACTGTGCTAAAAGGCTACATTATAGGGAAACAGCCATTTGTTGTTTGTGCCTTTTAGTTGGTTGGGTTTTGCAGCTTTCCATCTCAGCACTAAGAAGATAAATTGATGTAATATTTTTCTTTTCCTGAGTAAGAAGCTCTGTTCAACACGAAGAAGACATCATGCTTTGTAAAGTAGAGGGGCGGCAAAAGAGAGGAAGGCCCTCACGATGGACGGACAGTGGCTGCACAATGGGCTCAAGCACAGGAACCACTGTGAGGTGGTGCAGGACGAGGCACTGCTCCATTCAGCTGTGCCTGGCGTTGCTGTGAGTGAACTCTTACTAGATGGCACCTAAGAACAGCGGCATTCTATGCCATCTCTCAACACTTCCTAGGAAATGTCTTGGGGGGAGGGGGGAGGATCAGAGTATAGGATAAGAAATTTAAACTCAGGAGTCTTTATTCAGTTAGAGTAAACGTCAGCTTTTCTTGGCCTTACCCAGATATCAGCCTTGGTGGTGATAGGCCTCCCTCCATAAAGATTGATCATTTCAGGGGCTCTGTATGACAGAGTCGTATACCTGGCAGTAAAAAAGTGAAATGAAGTGGAAACATTAAAAAATAAATTTAAAAAAAGATGCTACGTTGATTGCACATAAAATTCTACAACAATCTCTAGGTTTACCAACATTACATAGAATACTATAAAAAACTAATTAAAAAGCCAGTCAAGGATTGAATATAAGCCATCGACATGGTTGTTTATTCAAAAGTACAACAGCACCCATAATAACTGAAAACTTGTATCTTTAATATTAGAAATAATTTAAATAATGGCAATGCCTAGTGTTCAATTAATTTAAAATAATACAATGTAACTACAGTTGTCTCTTCATCAAATATTTTAGTCAGTCTTTTCATTTAAAATGAAAATCTCCATCATTCAAATAACTAAGTCACGTTTATTAAGAAGTTTGCTTTTATGGACTCTCACATACTCCATTGCACACAATAGTAAAAGTCTTTGGGGTTTGTTTTCCTAACGCATTGTTTTAAAGGTACCCTGATGGCCATTACTCTTAACCACACTGATTAGCTAGGTTCTCAGTGACTTTTAATAATGTCTGCCATCAGAAATTACCTAGAATCAAAAGACAGCATGAATAAGTATTTACAATTATAATAGGCTCAAATTCATTTTGAAGAGTTTAATGAAGTGGTATTCCAATTTCATGGCAGAAAGTATCAGAATATGGATATACTTCCAGTATCGTGGCATAATTTATACATTTTTTCTTAAGGAAGTATCTAAACTCAACATTCTTAGCATCATACAGTTTCTAAATTAGCCTGACTAGTAATACATTTGAAATGATACTATTACTGAGGAAGGACCTAAGAAGTCGGAATGTAAGTGGCATGAGGTCAGGACTTTTGTTCATTACTGTACCCACAGGGTTACATTACAGTGTATAACTACTTGTTAATTGAATTAATGGTTAGCCTGGTACCACAAAGCCACAAAATACAAGAACTCATCATGAACTTGGATTCATGAATGCAATTTCAACTGAGTTTTATGTCAGACTGCAACAGCAAGAAATAAACACTTTCAGCAGGTCAGAGATGTTTGAGCAGAGTTCTATAGCAGCCCCTCCATATCACCATATTTGACACGGGGCTGCAACAATGAGCTACAAGTAACCACTGTGGGGATGAGGCCAGACCATCCTGGGTTTCTTTCTGTTGAAATGATGTAGAACCACCTCGAAGGCACCTATATCACAATGCCATAACTAAAAAGAAAAAACTGATATGTGTACACAGAGCTCTAGGAAGCCAATTCAATAAATGATTGTTCTTTTATTCGTCAGGACACTCATATGATATTTTACTAAACAGTTGTTTTCATAGAATCTAACATATCCTAGTAGGACAAGCCCGTGAAACACTGCAGTTCAAAGGGAGCTCCTATGTAATCTTTAACCATTGAAAATTGGAAGCAAGTGATAAAAGGCAACTTTGAAAACCCAAATACTTTAAAAATTCCTATCCCGACAGGTCTTTATGGATTTTCTATCATTTCATAAGGATAATCAAAGATTAATAAACAATTTCATTTTCTACAGGTGGAAAACAGAAATCCGCAAATGGGCTTCACAGAGACTCTCACAATCATGAATTTAAAAAAACAGGTTAAGACCTACATTTCTACTAAAGAACTTTCTAGTATATTATTATAATAGTGCTTGGTGTCATTTGTTAACTGTTTTATTGATAAATTTTCACACTATAAATGGTTCAAATACATCAGGAAGAGTTATGCAATCATCACCAATCAATGCTACATTTTCTTCATTCCTGCATCCATTGTTATCAGCATCTCCTGTTCCCCCACACTTTCTCTGTCATTAACCCTAAAGAACCATTGATCTTGGAGCTGTTTTCTTTAGGTTTACCTATCCTGGATTTCATATAAAGAAAATCATACGCAAAGAAGGAAAATAAAGCAGCAACAATAAAACAGAACACAGAAAAACTCATTCCAAAAGGAAGTACACAGTAATAAAAACTAGGACGTTAAAAATGGGTCAAAAGGGAAAAGAAATGTTAAGATGTTCAATTTAAACCAAGCTGTATCAATGCAATTTTACACATTTATATTTTCTTCATGATCTTCAACGCATAAAGAAATCAGTATTCTTAATATTGTAAATATGATATAAAGGCATAAATGTTTAACTGAATTCAACAATCACATTAAATGCACTTTAGTAATTCCATTGTTACTTCAGCTTACATAAAAAAATTCATTATCAATCTATGGACAATGTACAAAAAAACCCAAGCTATAATCTTGGTAAAACATATACCCTTATCTCAATCAGCCATGAATTAATTCATTTCTATGGCACAAAACATTTTGCGGCAATCTATAAATTAAATAAATATCTAAATAAATTTCTATTGGCAGAACTGGTCAGACTCAAGCAAAATAAAATGCCCAAGAGACTTACTTTTTAATTTCTTCTTCAACTATATTCACTCCATCTTTTTGAGGATTAAGAAATTTATTAGTGGCACTTCCAAAGTCACAAAGTACATAGTTTCCACCATCATTCAACAAAATATTTTCTACCTTAAGAAAGGAAGCAAAACAATTTATTAATTCATATCATTTTCAAAGTGAAAATTATCTTTTTTTTAAAGCTATGACTTTGGGTAGTGAAGGCCCAAGAGTTTATGTCACATGCAATAAAAAGACCTACGATGCCTCGGATTATGAGCCAGGCCACATGAAGCTGAGCAGAAGCCGTGTTTACTCTGTTGACTGTCCCTCCTGTAAGAGCAAGGAGGCGCTGCTCCCACCATACCACAGTGCAGGCTTAGCCTAAGGAACCCTCGACTCTTTCCAAAATTGCTTTTATGAAAGAGAAGATCCACTAGCAGACAGAGGCCAGCTTCTCTCCTTCACTATCAACCTCCATATTTCCCCTTTTCTGACACTTGTGTATATCGACAGATAAGTAAATAATGAAAATTACTTACATTCTGCATCTGATTGACTTGTGGTGCTGTTTTTATCTAAAATATTGTACTGAATATAGATTTGATTTTATGTCTGAGCTTGGAAACCAGAGTTTTAGCAACTAAAATAAACCAATTACGTAGATTCTAGAAGAGCATAGGTCCACAGTCCAGCTCTGCTACATACTAGCATGTGTGACTTTGGAGAATTTGCTTCTGTTTTCCACAATACCATCTACTCTATGGACTAGTGAAAATCAAATGAGTTGACATTTCCAAAGTGCTAAAAATACGTGCCTCCTCTATGCGAGGCATTCAAAACGTGTTATTACTGCTATTGTTGTGTGTTTCTCACAGTGTCTATTTTCTGATGTGAGTCCTGGTAGCACTGTGGGTTAGGCATTCAGCTGATCACTGCAAGGCTGGTTGGTGGTCAAGCCCTCCAAATATTTTACTGGAGAAAAATGAAGCTGTCTACTTCCAGAAGGATTTGCAGTCATGAAACTCCTACACTGGGCTGCTACACAGTAGAATTGACTTGACAGCAGTGGTTTGGGTTGAGGGTTCGGTAGGCTTTTGGAGGTTGTTGGGGCTATAGAGAGGCCGGTATTTTGTGATACATTCTTAGGTGAACAGATTACTCTTTTTCACACTCTTTCAAAATACTCATAGTACAGTTCCTTATTGGTATCTTTTAGTTAAAATATAACACACACACACAGAGGCATTTGCAAATAGGCAGTCCTAGGTTGAATAATACCTCCTTCTTAGTTTCCTTGACAGTAAAATGCAGACAATACACAACTATCTTGCTGAGCTGCTATGAGAATGATAAGCAGTACATGGCACACGTTAAGCATTCAAAAATAGTAGTAAAAGTTCTGTTGGTTCTCAAATTAATCTAAGCCAGGGGTGTCAAACTGGCGGCCCATGGGCCGCATGCGGCCCCCGAAATAATTTTTTATGGTCTGAAATGCTCTGAAATAAAATGAAAACAGAAAAAACTGTTATGAAGAAAACAGCGCTTAGGAGAGATCAAGGCAATACCGTACACACGATTCCCTCGTTAACCCTTTAACTACTGAAGACAAGTATACACATGGCCCCGTGCCTTTCCTGGGGGCCTGTGGACGTGTCTAAACGCGCTGACTCAGCTCCGGCGACGTTTGGAAGCGTTATGTCTGCCACTCTCAGTGTCACGTCAGCGAAAAGGTTAAAAAGAGCACTCTAGGTTGTGCTGTTATAAATCATACCTAGCGGTAGCGCTACTTAACATTCTTTTATTCATTTTATTGGGGCTCATGCAACTCTTATCACAATCCATACATACATTTTTAGAGGAAAAACATTACAATTGTGCATCATGTTTGCCAGCTGTCAAACATCTTGTGTTTTTTATTGGTTACTTTGTTACATTTTCCAGTCACAACGTAAGAGGTAAGTGAAAACTAGTAAGAGGAAAGTGCTGGCAAGTTAGAGGTAAAAAAGATTAATTTTCACTGTATAAATATATTAAATAAAATAAATATTTAAGTGAAAGCAATCATATAGTGTTTTAATTATCCTATCCATACTCCTTAATCCTCACTTCAAAATATAAATTTAACAAAATTTGTAAATGTGATGTGCTCTGTGTGAATCTTGCCTGTTGTACCAAATGACCCGTGTTTTGAGTTTGACACCCCTGATCTAAGCTAACAACTCTTTTAAAACTACTTTTCTTGCTTTACAATTTTTCTTTCATATTTCATTTTGTAGTTGCCATTAAGTCATGTCGTCTGTAACTCAAAGCGACCGCATGTCCTGAGTAAAGCCTGCCCTTTCTTGTCTGTGACTGTGAGGGAAGCGGATCACCAGGCCTTTCTCCAGCAGAGCGGCTGGGTGGGTAGAATTGCCAGTCTTTTGGCTAGCAGCTGAGTACAACCTTTTACACCACTAGGGATCCTTCTATTTCATTTCAGGCTACTTTCTGAAAGATTATAACACAAATATGTTTGCACAAATGTATGCATCTATAAATAAGTAACATGAAAACGAACTGTACAAAATCACGCGGTTGTAGTAAATGTCCCCTGAATCTTAAATTAAGAACACTCAGCTGAAAATATTAATTTACTATAAAAAGGTTTGCGAAATAACAGGAAATTAATTCCAGATTATTATGGAAAAGCTGTAATATTCAGAAGAACTGAAGTGAGCTAACCTTAACGTGGTGACCCAAGTTAAGGGACAGAATGAGATCTGCGGTCCTCCCTGAGGTCTGCTTCATTTTACCACAGGGTTCTTGGAGGGCATTTTCATTGTTAACACAAGATACATTTTAGGTGAAGCTTCTATTCTTTTTTATCTTAAAAAGATCTCATAAACACCTTTCGTTAAGCACTGTACAATCAGGCAGAATTGGGATCCAAGCATTCAGTAAAAATTTCAGTCCTCAGTACTGTTTGGACACACAGTAAAATGACAAACATCTCTGCCCTAAAGGAATTTGCATTCAAGGAAGAAGACAAATAATAAGCAACCGAGGTCATGCATGAGGTAAAGCATGTAGAGAGACTGTCACTATAAGCAGAGTGGCTCGGGAGAGCCATCTGGGTACATGGACATACATTTCAGCAAAGGGAACTTTTGTAACCGTGTTTATGGGTATCAAAAAGAACATCCCCATTCTAAATTGTGTCTCTGCACTATCATACCATTAATGCTCATTAACTCTTTGGAACTCTTCCCAATGTACTAACTGGGAATCAAATACACGGGGTCGGGAACTCACAAGATGTTGAAGAAGCTTTAAAGACAATTATCTCCAAATTATAGGTAAAGAGATTCAATTATAGGTCTCCTCTCACATTTCCTGAAGATACCATGGTATGGATTATAACAAACATGAGGAACGCTGGCCTGAGAATGATGAGAGGCAGCCTCAACCTGTGTTAGAGATGCTCACACTTTGTTCAAAATGAAAGAATAAAGATTTCTTGTTCAAATGAAAAACTTTTAAAGAAGCCCACCACAGTAAAACAAAGGGGCAGAGTCAGGGGCACAAAAGGCACCTCTGCTGGAAACCTCAGCATCCTGAAAAGCACACATTTAAATGCAGCAGCTTCTTTACATGACCTCAGAAAATGTAACAGAGGACAGAGAAGCGAAGCTTATACCGAATAATCAAAGCTGGATTGTATGAAGACAGTCAGCAGCATTGTACCTCCAAGGCATAAACCCCACTATTTAATCCTTAAGTTTTCTAAAAGTCTTACCTTCAAGTCCCGGTGAATTATTGGAGTCTTACATTGATGCAACCTGGCAACAGCTTCACAGGTATCACAGAATATCTGCATCACTTCTGGTTCCGTAAAACCTGTCTGCAGCTTCTGGTTCATTTGATTCACTACCTGACCAGCTAACCAAAAGAGGTAATTGTGAGAAGACTTTTCCCCCCAAAATTAAGGCTATCATAAAGAAAATTTTAAAATGCCTCTGTGGTCTCAGATAATGGGAAACTGAGGTTTTTTCATAATTCTCATATAAGGATTAAACCATAAACTATTGATTCAGTGATACATTTCCCCACACGTTTCATTATATTTGAGATGAGAACATCTTACAATAATGATCTGCTAATATTACTGGGTGCTTTTAACATCTAACATCTCTGGAATCGGAGTGCACCATATAATCAATGACATCTTAGATTTGTCAAAACCATTTTCAACACTTTGTTAGTTATTGGGTAGAAATGTAAAGAAAAAAGCACATTCTCTATTTTCATGGAATTTAAATTCGAAAGGTAGAGAAAAACATTCATCACATAAAGATATAATACTGATTATATAATTAAAATATGAGACTTTAATGTAGGAGCCTTAAACTTATGCTGGACAATAACTAAAGAAGACCAACCAAGAATTGATGCCTTTGAATTAATGGTCATGGCAACGAATTCTGAATATACCATGGACTACCTGGTGAAGGAACCCATCGGTATTGGAAGTACAGCGAAAATGCTCCTTAGAAGTGATGATGACAAGACGACATCTCATGAAATTTTGGACAGGTCATCAAGAGGAACCAGACCCTTGAGAAGGACATCATGCTTGGGAAAGTAAAGAATGAGTGAAAAATTGGAAGACTCTCAAGGGATTGGTTTGCTATAGTGTCTACAACATGAGAAGGGCCCAAATGCAGAATTGTCGGGATGGTGCAAAACCTTTCTCAGCACCAACTCAGTGGCACCTAACACCAAAAATTTATAATACTAAGCAAGAAAATGGGTGGGAGAGACAGTAAGTGAAGACCTACGTAGGGAAGCAAGATTTATGTTGGGATTCAAGGATACTTAGGAATTGATGCTTACCATCTTACAGCAATTTCATGTGTTTAACTGATCCACATAATGTTTCTGGACTGTAATCATGGCGAAAACTAAACAACAGATCTCTTCCAGGACTCACCAATGGTTCCGAATCACTGACCTATTGGTTATAAATTGAGCGCAAACCATTTACACAACCTTCAGACCTAATTAAGAACTAATGAGGAGAAGATATGGAAGAAGATAAATGACAAATACTATGTACACACACAAAAGGAAAGTGTTCGATGCCTTAGAATAATTTAAAGAAAGCCAATGTGAATACGGTCTAGGAAACAGAGAAAAGAGGAATGTGAAGAAACTGGAGAAGCAGACAGGGACCACTATGTTTTCAATTTTATCTGGAGAGATAAGGAAACCTCTTTACCTGGCATTTTACAAGATGTCCTGATAAGGGGAGAAGCAGTTGCAAACAATGGGAATGCCAAGCAGAAGGCGAATCCTCTAGGCAAAGTCGGAAATAATGGGGCAGTCACATATGCTACTGAGCCCTAACAGAATTATTGTTACATTACGATATCCTATAATGACTGATAGGATCTTGTGGTAAGCGGTTTTTTTTTTAATTAGCCCTCATTACATTTAGTATATTTTAAGACCATTCTAATAAAAATGAAACATGGGAATACAAAAAAAAGTGAGCTCATATTAACTTATGAGCTCCTGGAAACACTGTGGGTTACACGTTGGCCTATTATCTACACAGTCAGCAGTTCAGATCCCCGAGCCATTCACTCCTCTGACAAGGATGAAGCGCTCCTATAAACTTGGAAACTCAAAGGGGGCAACTCTACTGCATCCTACAGGGTTGCTATGGCAGTGGTTTTGATGTGCTTTTGTTTTTCCAGACCATTTTATTAGGAGCGGATCCAGACCTTATTCCAAAGTTCAATCATATCAAGCAGTATTGAAAAATTGCTACCACAATCAGTTTCACAATATTTTCTTCCTTCTTCCCCCTACCCCATGCCCCCACACCACCAGGAATCATTCATCTTAGGTTTATCATTTTAAACTACTATTGTTGTCGCTCCAATACTCTGTCTGGTAACCAGTTCATCCACATCCCTCAATTATGGTTAGAGGAAAATCGGAGTCCTAATTCCTGTGTAAATGTAGCAAAAAAAGGATTTGAACCTACAGGGACAGCAAGTAGAATAAAGCTTTCGGTTTGGGGAGGGGGGGAGAAAGGTGTGTGTTTACAGAAGGGCGGGGTAAAAGAGAGAAGATGTCAAGGAGTCCAGGGGAAAAAAAGTATATTTGGACACTGATTATGGAAGCAATTGTACAATTCTGCTTGGCGTGACTGAACTATGAAATGACATATATGTATTAACTCCCAATTAATAATAAATTAGATTTTAAAAACCTGTATTGGGGATTTCCACTGTCATCCACAGCCTCTGCACATCAGAATTTCAAAATTTAAGCTCTGATACTATTTCTTCCTTCAGTTTTTTATTAAAATTTATAATCCTTGGGTCACGGATGTTGGTGTGCTTCTTCTACGTGGACTTAGTTGATATCTCTCTTAGATAGCTACATATTTGGAAAGAAGCCTTAAGACCCCAGACACTATTCTGTCTGAAAGCTGGGCACCATCTAATTTCTTACCTAACTTTCCTATAGCACCCATGTTTTCTGTGTTTCCTTCATGAAAATGAGTTTTAAGCAGGATATCATAAGAACTAATTGTTCCTAGATTGGAGCTAGGGCTAAGAACGAGCCCCAAATCCACTCCTGAATCTATGTTTTTATATGCCTCTGGCTCCCCTTAGATACCTCCTTGTAAATTTATGGTAGAAAATCATATCAGTCATCTCCATGGAGCATGAGGACCTTCTGTTAATAGTGTAATTGATAAGCCATGGTACTAAATTTTAAAGCACTATTGAGCAAAGGAGATTGAACCAAATGTAGACTAACTACATATCACAATCGATGAATTATTCATTTGCACAGAAAAAAAACCTTATGTGACTGGACACTATACAACAGGACTTCATTGACAGGCAAATTTCACAATAATATTCTATGGCAATGGCAATCACAGATCTGCCAGATTAATACATATCTTAATACAGCAATTATGGCACGGAAGTGGTAAATCACTGTTGGTCCACCTAAGGACAGTTCCATACTCTTGGTATAGCTGTCTTCTGCTTCTTCACACACTGTAATTTCAGTGTTAAGCCCTCAGGTTACTTGTTTGTTTGACGTACAGTCTTGTGTACCTAGTGGGGTGTCCACCTCACATCCCTCTGATATGGCCTTAGAGGCTTGTGTGCCTTGAAGATTCAGAATTCAATACCCCAGTGTTCTATGGCACTTGGCCTGGGTCCCCATGTTTCTGGTTCTTCATTTTTAATATTAACTTGAAAATTTGCTTTAACAGTATTGGATAAACGAATTGACTGTTGCAGTTGGGAACGTGTAAGGTGGTGCATGGCACACTTGGTTCCTTTGTATTCAAACTCGTCCTTTCTAAAAATTTTTTCATTTTGAATTTTTAAATAGAAAGAAAATGTAAATTTGCCTAATCCCCAACTTCCAGAAACCAAGTCTATTCAGATGCTATCTGCTCAGGGTACCTATCAATTCCTGTTTCCATCCAGTTTGTCAGACTCCCTGAATCTGCCTATTCTTACATAGGTTATAACTGAAAGAATAAAGGGGAGGAAAAGACTTCCTTGGTGATCATTCATAACCTTTACAGCTATTTTAAATCCCAATTTTGAACTCATTCCAATGCTTTCACACTATTCAAGGCTGTAATAAGGGCAATAAATGTGAAACAAGTGTTACTTCCCCTTCTTCCATCCAGAGCTCTTTAGGTCAGAAAACATGAACACAAAAGCCAAGTCTCTAGAAAGTCAAAATTATTTTTAGATCGCATCTCAAAAGTAGAAACATAAAAATGTTCATTACTTAAAATCAGAATTTTCTGAATCAGACAAAACCAGCAGAAACCAGTCACCAAACTCGGCCTAAAAGAACCCACTCATAGATATTTCAAGCAATAATAATCCACTGTAGTCTGAAGCTTTGATTTTTGGTTTCTTTCTATTTCTTTTTTTAATTTAAAAAGCTAATAGATATGAGTTCCTGCTTGGCACAAACTGCTCACTGGTACTTGGCTATTAACTGACAAGTCGGCATCTCAAATCCATACAGACGTGTCTCAAAAGAAAAAGTTAAAAGATACATTATTCCTGCTGACCTCTATAGAACACCTTTTAAAAAAACAGCATGTCTTTGCACAAAATAATAGAAATATATTCAAAGTCTCACCCTCACTTTTGGGAATTCTGGTACATAATCTCTAATTATATACATAATATGTACACAAAGCACATAATCTCTCACTTGTACACAGACTAACTGTGCCAAACCAAGCACCAGAAAGATCAGCCATATGCCGGAATGTACCTGAACCACACCCATGAGTACACTTACAAAATGCCTTCATTCCTAAACAAAGTAATACCGTTTGCTTTTATAGAGTAAAGGGGAATTCTCCCTGCTCCCAGTCCAAATCACTGCTTCAAAGGAGAAAAAGAAACTTGTCTGCTAGTCCGTGAAAAGGAACTGAGCATGCTCTATTGGAGTCCTCTGGATTCCTTCCCTGAAGAGAGAGAATTGATCGCTTAACACACACAGCAACCTTAGCTGGCAAGACACCTGAAGAAAACTTCTAATGTGGCAGAATAAGCATAATAAAAAAGGAAGGAATAGCAGGTGGGTGAGGTGGGGGGATGGATTGGGAAAAAATTATATGCTCAGATAATAAACTTTCACCTAAAACATAATCAAGGAGCACTGTCCAAAGTAATGTTGCAAGAACCCAACAAGGGTATTTGGGAACCAAGAATAACACGACAGAAATAAAACACCCTACAGAGAGAAAAAGAGAAGAAAAGATGAGAGACACAGGATAATTTAGGAAGATTAATCTCCTTCCTAGGAAGAAAAAGACCAGAAAGAAAGAACAGAAAATGGAAGAGAAAAAACTGAATACACTGGGCAAAGGATTTTTTTATTTTAAAAAATACCTACAGTCAGAGGAACGCAGTTATCAGGACATTTCAGAATCTTAGGGATAAACAAAAGATTTTGAAAGTATCCCTGAAGGAAAGAGGTCACACAATAATGATTGAGGAATCATTCATTACAGTATCAGCCTTCTAAATAGCAAATCTAGGCAAGAATAGGATAATGCCTTTAAAATTTAGGCTTAAAGTTACTTCCAGCCCAGAATTCATCAACTAGCAAAATCAAAAATCAAATGTCAGTGTATAATAAAGATTTTTAATAGGCACAAAATTTCAAAAGTGTTTCCTCCCATAAATCCATTGTCAAACAGATACTGAAAAATGTCCTCTCCAACATGAGGAAGTGAAAACAAGGTCGAGGCATGGGTACCAGGGAGTCTAAGACAGAAGGCAGGCAAAGGGAAGCCCCAGGATAACAGCTGTGCTATTCAAAATTAATCATGAGAACCAAAATCTCCCCATGAATGTTTCTAAAGCGAAAAGGGGGACAGGTCAAATATTAAAATGTTTCAATATATTGCATAAAAATCTGCACTTCTTTTGCATAACATAGAGTTAAAATAGGAATATATTCACATATGAAGAAAATCAGGCAAATGCAAAAAAAGCTTATTATTAACTCCAGGGTTAGCAAAAAAGATAGAAAAAAGCTATTACAGATCTCTCTGTAATGCAGCTCTAATGGCAAAAAATATTATAAACACTGATCATGTATTTAATCCACAAACTGAGAATATATTACACTAGAAATAAAATCGATGGAGGAAAGTGTAGAATGCTGGGGTCGGGGGGCAGGTTGATCAAGTGCAATGTAGCCAAGAGGAATTACTGAGAGCCGAATAAAGGTTGAACATGATAGTGGAACAAGAAGAAAGTAAAAGAAAACAGAGGAAAGAATTAGAGGCAAAAGACATTTATAGAGATATAAATATAGATAGGGATATACGTAAATGTTTTAATATATAACTATAGGGATATAGGTCTATAAACATATATTTATATGTTAAGTATCAAGGTAGCAGACAGACTCAAGGCCTCCCTCAATGCAAAAACACCTTGTTCTAATAACTTGGCCTTCTGTGATGTTCATCTTCCCCACACAATTATTAAAGACCAAAATGGGTGCATAAGCAAATGTGGTGAAGAAAGCTGATAGTGCCTGGCTATTAGAGAATAAAGTGTCTGGAGTTTTAAAGACTTGAAGCTAAACAAGTGGCCATCTAGCAGAGAAGCAACAAAGTCCACAGAGAAGAAGCCCACCAGCCTGTGTGATCACAAGGTGTCAACAGGATCAGGTATCAGGCAACAGAAGATCCAAAACAAACAAATATAAAATGTGAATGAAGGCACTCAAGAGTAGAGACCCAAAGCCCACCCATAAACAATTGGATATCCCTTCAAAAAAGGGTCACTTGGAAGGGATGGGCCAGCCTGGGTGCAGCATAGCACCACCAAGGAAACACACAACATTCCTCTAGTTCTTAATGCTTCACGGACACACTCACACACTCCTCCCCGCACCCCACCCCACACACACACTATCATGACCCAAGTTCTACCTTACAAATCTGACTATACCAGAGCTTGTACAATGGTACAGATATAAGCTCTCAACACATGGAAACCAGTACAGATAAACTTCTCAGGTACAATAATGGGAGTAGCAATACCATGACAGGAGGGGTTAGGTGGGGGGAGAAGGGAAAGGAGGAACTGATCACAATGCTTGACATATAACACCCCCACTCCCCCCACTTCAGGGGATGAAAAACAGAAATGTGTGCGAAGGGATGATGTAGGATATGAACAGTGGATGATGTAGGATATGAAAATAATGATAATAATTTATAATTTATCAAGGGGTCATGAGGATGGGAAGGTGCGGGAGAGGAGAAAAGGAAGAGCTGATACAAAGGGCTCAAGAAGAAAGACAATGTTTTGAGAAGGATGGCAATATATGTACAAATGTGCTTGATACAACTGATGTACAGACTGTTATGAGCTTTAAAAGCCCCCGACAAAATGATTTTTAAGTAAATATCGTTTTATCTAAAGGCACTATCTAAAACATGTGTTTAGAAATGGCACTAATGAACTTTCAAGGGCCCTCTCATACCAAAAATCACATGCTTACCCCGATTTTCTAACTTGTTTCTTTTTTATGTCCTATTTGTGTTGTTAGGTGCCATTGGATCAGTTTCAACCCATACACAACATAAGGAAACAGTGCCCAGGCCTACGCCATCCTTCCACTATTATGTCTGAACCTACTGTTGCAGCCACCGTGTCAGTCCACCTTTAGGGTCTTTCTCTTTTATACGCTACAATTTCAATTATACTGTGGATCTATCTACATAATACTATATAGAACTATGGAAGTAAGTGTGAAAAGATATCTATCTCAAGGATATGAGAATAAGAGTGTTCTTACTAAAGTAGCCATAACTACTAGTATTAGTTCACATTTTAAACGTTATACACAGATTATTGCTATTAGGTGCTTTTGAGTAAGCTCCAACTCACACTGACCTTATATACAACAGAATGACCTATTGTCCGGTCCTGCATCACCCTCACAATTGTGTCTATGAATTACTTTAATAAAAATTAAAATTTCATATAAAAGAAAGGTTGCTGACACAATTACCAGAATTAAAAAAGCAATAGAAACAAAAAAAGCCTTCCTCAAAATATAGCTTAAATAATTCCTCTAATTTTAAATAAAATTTGCCCCTAAAACTTGAAGCTAAAGTAGATTTGCTATTAAAATGTAATCTAGATGTCAATTAAATTCATTTTTATCCAACTGTCTTTTAATAATCACAAGTAATCAAGAACTATTGGTTAACTCCAATACAGCTGAAAACAAACAGCATAAATGCTAGAATTCTGGACAGCAGGATAGAGAAAATCTGTATCTTCTCCCCAAAAAGGTCAAAATAATGCTCTGCAATAGAGAAGACGGGACCTTCTACAAATAAGGGAAAACAAAGACCTCTCTCGTTGCCATCACGTTAGTGCTGACTCAAACCAACTCCCCAAAGGACAGAGCTGCCCCCGTGAGTTTCTGACACTGTAACTGTTTACAGGAGTCCAAAGTCCCATTTTTCTCCCAAGGAGAGTCTGATGGTAACTGTGGCCCTTGCGATTGCAGTCCAATGCATGGTCACATGCCACCAGGACTCAAGAACATCTATGTTAAATCATGTAAGGAAATAATTTCAAGTATTTCACAGTACACATGTACAGTACTGATTCAAGTCATTTTCCTTTGTTCTTCCTTCTTTCTAAGACTGGAGTAAATGAGAATGTATTCTCTTTACCACCACGTCACAGCTTCCTCCTCCAACCTTCAAGAAACTCCAATAGTTCCTGGCATGGAATAAGAATAGTCTTAAGAAAGTCTGGATATAAACTAGAGAGCACCCTGAGGCTGATAAAGTATTCTCACAAAAATTCAACTAATTGACCCCTTTCCAACACATTAAAAAAATTATTAGGTATTTTTTATTATGAAGGTATACTATACAAAAGTAAACAGTTCTTTTAAAAACCCACACTGAACTGAAGTAAAATGTGGCCTTCTAGCTTCACAATGATACAACACTCATGATAACAACAACAAACACTAACATGCTTTACAAAGACCTAAATTTCATAGCATTTAAAGATAACATAGCAGATGCTGGCAAAAATTTTATAATACTCATATTGATACAATGTGTTCTTCTTAGTAAAATTATAAAAACTTGGCTAGGGAGCAGGAATACAACTGCGTTTACCTGCTTAAACTTCCTGTTTTAAACCCAACAGTATTTTTCTAAGTTTTCATTTTAGATTAAATGCTCAAGTCATTTCTGCAACAACTATAACTAGGTTTTCCTTTTTTTAACAGCTTTCCTTACTTAGGTAGATAATTAAAGCTGAAGTGGTAATAATACTTGTCTAAAGGCAGGTGGCAGCTACCCTGGGAGAAATCAAGACACACATCAACCTATTTTAAAAGATTTCCTGTTTTAGTAGGATACAAACAGAGAGAGATACTTACCTCGACAATATTCCATTAAGATAAGTACTTCCCATACATTATCACTAATTGAATTAACAGCACAATCCAAATAACCCACAATATTTTTGTGACCAGACAGTTCCTTCTGTAAAACAAAATAAGGAAACAAAATAAGGAAAATTAGAGAAAAAGAAACAAACATTTTTAAAGCTGCATCGTTATCAAATGGCTTGATACCTAATGTATTTAAAGAATGTTGAAAAGTAGGAATGAGGACAGAATCTGACATATTTCAATCATGTACGGTTTCCATTGAAAGTCTACTTATTATGATTGCCATTATCTAACAAGCAACTTTCCAATAAATAATTATAACTTCAGCAAAGAAAAAAGAGATGTTTCACCTGAAAGTAATATTCTCCAAGAATTTAGGCAAGGTAAAGATGACTTTTTTAAATTTACTTTTATTCGAAGAAAATAAAGAAATTAAGCTTTAATGTTTACAGATAGATGCATTTTCATTTGTTTGCTATGCCTGAAACATATTTTATGTGTGCCTATTTGAGTAGATATTTGGTTTCTGCATTATGAATTACAATGCTTAGTGAACAAAAGCTACAATAAAGAAACCATAAATTAAAAACACTACTACTAATACAAATGGCAAGGAAATAATAGAAAAATAGCAGCTGCCACAATTCTTCTCCAAGTATAAAACAGCTATTAGCTAATAAGCTTAAAAATAATAATGACCTAGCCAGCTCTAAATGGGAAATTCAAAGACAATTACCAAAATGGTATTTAAAATGAATTTGCATTTATATAATTACTAATAAGCTTAGTTTTAACTACCGTAGATACTCATGTATAAGCCGAGTTTTTCAGCATAAAAAATGTGCTGAAAAACTGGGGTTCAGCTTATACGTGGTCAGTGGTACCCCAGCGAGATGTAACATCTTGCTGGGTTCCCCCTCTTCCCCACCCCCTCCCTCCCCTGAGGTAACGGGACAAGCGCCCTTTATCTTGTAGGTGATTGCTGTTTCTCCACTGTTCATTCAAAGCCCAGCTGACACTGCAGGGCTTTGAATGTTTGTTTACTCACATCTAACCAATCTGAGCCTTGAGGTGGACAGCTCCAATTCACAGAAGCACCCATAGTAATTCACTTACACCAGCAGCTGAACTGGTAAGAATCTGTCTGTGGCTGTGCTCCCTCTCTCCCCTCTAGTCTCTGTGTTCACATCCTGCATCACCACCCCTCCCCCGACTGACTCCTGGGGTGGGGGGGAGCCTGCATTACAATGAAAGTTCTTGTTCAGAGTCTTGTTTTTTTTATCCTATTAGAAATGGATACTCTTGAACTAAAACAAAAATGCCTGGTCATATGAGGCTGGTTTCAAAATGAAGGTTGTGTCAAGAGCAGAAGAGAGCAATAACAGTATTGCAAGTAGGGAATTCTGTGTTGACGCAAAGCAAGTGAGGGAGTGGCAGAAACTGAAGGCTAATTTGGAACAGATTCCAAAAGCTAAAAAAGCTCGCCGTGGTTTAACGTCTTTTTATGGGGCTCTAGAGAGTGAATTGCATAAACTGGTTATGGAGTGTTGTCAAAATGGTTACTGCGTTACACGCATGGGAATCCGCATACTTGCTCTACAAATGGCTAAGGATGGCAAATATAAAGCACCAGACATTGAAAAATTTGCTGCGTCAGCAGGATGGTATACCCACTTCATGAATAAGTTTGGCCTACTATCTTTGAGACTAAGAACAAAGATTTCCTAAAAACTGCCACAAGACCTTGAAGAAAAAATTATGCCATTCCAGTCATTTATTATAAAACAGACGGATTTATAATTATGACCAGGCAGATATTGGGAATATGAATGAAACTGCCATGACTTTCGATCTTCCAAGCAACAGAACTGTGGCAAGTTTAGGAGAAAAAAATATTTTTCTCAAAACCACAGGAAATGAAAAAAAAACACTAACAGTTGTTCTATCATGTTTGGCTGATAGAACTAAGCTGTGTCCTGTCATTATTTTTAAAAAGACCTTGCCTAAAAAAATATATTTCCCACCAAGAATTACTGTGCGTGCACATGTTAAAGGCAGGATGGATGAAGACAGAACAAAAAATGGCTGGAAGAAATTTGGAACCGACGACCAGGAACAGCCTTAAGGAAAAAGCCATCGTTACTTGTTTGGGATATGTTCAGAGCCCACCCATCGGATGACATAAAAAAACTGGCAAAATCTAGTAAAGTTACTTTAGCCATTATTCCCGGTGGGTTTACATATGTACTGCAGCCTCTGAATGTATCTTTGAATAAGCCTTTTAAAGACCATGTGCGAAGGATGTGGCATGAACGGATGTCATCTGGTCAATCCCGACTAACAAAAGGAAGAAATCTCCTGAAGCCTGACATAGAGTTAATAGCAAAGTGGGTTCGAGATGCATGGGAACACATTCCAGGAGACATGGTGCTACGTGCCTTCCAGAAATGTAGTATTAGTAATGCTATGGATGGCAGTGAAGACTGTGCTTTGTATGAAAATGACAGCAGTGATGGTGATGACGGCAATCTCAGTGAGGGCAGCGTCTATGATGACCAGCTGAAGCTCTGCTTTGGGATACAGATGATGATGAGGAATCCAGTTTTGAAGGATTTTAACTCTTTACATTTTAGCTTGGTTGCTGATTGAGCTCAGGAATAGTACTCTTATACCTTATTGTTTTTGTTGAACCTATTTTCCACTTACTGTGCTGGTTTACTAATGTTAAATGACTTGTCCTTTTATTTATGTTTCTTATTTAAAATAAATATTTAAATACATTACCCCAGTGATGTCTCAATTTTTAGTAATTTTATTTTTATTTGTTTTGATTATTGAAAGTCATCAATAGCTTCTGCATTTTCCACCCTAGGCTTCTACTCGAGTCAATCAGTTTTTCTGGTTTCCCAGGTAATAATTAGGTACCTCGGCTTATACTCGGGTCAGCTTATATTCAAGTATGTATGGTATATACTTTGAAATATTATCTAATGATGGGTAAACATAATATTAATTCTATAACTGTATAATGCTGCTGACTATATTTTATAAACCTCAAAATTATACAATTAAAACCTATGAAAAGGAATCATGTCATAATAGTACAAGATCTGGGCACAAGTTCTAACATTAGGTTGGGGTAAATCCTCTAACCTTTTTGGCCAATTCTTACTAAAAAAAAAAAAAAAGAAAGAAGGGGAAGAGTGGAGGGAGGGAAGGAAGGTCTCAAAGTTTAATCAACTATAGCCTAACTAAGGAATAAAATCATAACAGGAAAATTAAGAAAATCAGATTATATAAATGAATACTTCAAACGAAAAGTGATTTCATATGTGTTGAAGATGTTTATAGGAAATCATTCTACTTCCCAACAGTTAAGATAGTTAAGGCAGGCAAGAGATTTAAATGATGAGTGATTTAACATGACAGCTGACCAATGACATTCAAATTACTCCTCCCTCTTCCTTCCTGATACCCCAAGTAAAAGAATACCATTATAATACATTAAACGAACAATTTTCATTTCCATTCTACCCAATCTACATAATTTCAGTCTAATCAGACTACAAAATGGTCCTCAATTTCAGAAAGAACATCATAATTGTGTTTAGAAAAGCTATCACTTCAGAGACTTCTGTACAACTCACTACAGAGGCTATTAAGTGACAATCTATTCTTATCTAATCTCAAAGGTATTACTTATTATTTATCAAAGACAGTCTAAATTTGGCATATCATGAAAAAGTACCACTGCTTTTCAATTATTGTCTTGATGTTTCATTATTACACAGCTCAATGTAAGGAAAATAAAACCCTCAGAGTGGAACCAATAAATTGAGATAAGATTTATACTGTCAAAGAAGCAGCAATCAAAATATCAAATTTATTGCACTGGGTAAATCTGCAGCAAAAGACCTCTTTTATAATGTTAAAGAGCAAAGATATCACTTTGAATACACCATGAGCTGGCAGAAGAATGAATAAATTTTGGAAGAAGTCCAGGGCGGCATCAAAAAGTTCATGGGAATTATACAGTCATCATTGCTCTCAGGGTCCTACCCCCACCTCTTCCTATGTCCTGAGGGAATCATTACTCCAGTTGCTGTTTCTGTAGAGTGATCTATCCTGGCTTTCCTGCATCAAATGATCTTACTTATATGCCTGAACATACAGAGGTCTATTAATGAGGTGAAACATAGGCCTTAATATTAAGGGGAGGAAATATTAAAGAACCAGAGAATAGTTATGAGTTTCATTAGGGCTACACTGCAGCCTGAATTTCTTATCCTGCCCGCCCCCCAACACGGACCCTCTGTGAGGGCCTGTCCAATTGTCTTGCAGGAGGGTCTGGGATCTCCACTTTGTCCACGCTCTTTCACATCCATTTGACTGCTTGTTTTTGAACTTCTGATACCTGATCCCGTTGCCACATCATGATCACCCAGGCTGGTGTGCTTTTTCCATGCTGGCTTGGTTGCTTCTCTGCTCAAAGGCTGCTTATTTGACTACAAGCCTTTAAGACCCCCCAGACACTACATTTTTTAATAGCCAGGAACCATCAGCTTTCTTCACCATATTTGCTTATGCACACATTGTATCTTCAACGATCGTGTCAGGAGTATCATACAGTGCCACATTATTAGAACAAACCATTCTTGTACTGAAGTGAAATTTTAGTTGAGGCCCAAAGTCCCATCTATACACCTATATTTATATAATTATACATTTACATAATTATATATCTACATTTATACCTATACCGTATATACTTGAGTATAAGCAGACCCAAAAATCAGCAAGCACCTAATTTTACCACAAAAACTCCATTTAAAATGTGCTGAACCAATGATATGATTCTTTGTTCTTTGATGCCTGATAACTGATCCCTTCGGGACCACTCGATCACACAGGCTGGTGTGTTCTTGGGCTTAAGTGGAGAACAAATGCTTTGAGAATGATTGGGGCAGGGAATGTATGGATGTGCTTTATACAATTGATGTATGTATATGAATGGATTGTGATAAGTTGTATGAGCCCCTAATAAAATGTAAAAACAGAAAAGGAAAAAAAAAAGAAATAAAAATGATTAGTGCAAAGAATGTACAGATGTGCTTTATACAATTGATGTATGTATATGTATGGATTGTGATAAGAGTTGTATGAGCCCCTAATAAAATGTTTTTAAAAATGTGCTGAAAAACTTGGCTTATACATGAGTATATACAGTATATATAAATTTTTTTGTTTCCTCTTTTTTTTTCCCTGTCTTCTGCCCTACTGTTATGCTTACGCATCATTCACCTCTCAGACGCTAACTCCACTTGGGAGTGAATAACAATTCTAGGTGGAAAAAAATTATTTATATATGTGTATAGAGAGAGAGATACCTAAAAGAATATTAATAATAATAATATATAACATTAACAACAAGGGTTCCTGGGGAAAAGGGAAGTGGAGGAAAGGGTAAAGGGGAAGTTGATATCAAAGAGCTTAAGAAGAATGTTTGGAAACAGACTGCAGTAGCAATTGTACAATTATGCTTGAACTATTGAAATTACAGAATGCTATGGCATCTATAAGAACTCCCAATAAATTGAGGTATTTAAGGGGAAAAGTGTTTATGGGAAAATAAAATTAAAAGATACTGTAGCTTTTTCCATATAACTTGGTGAAGCCTTTTCATATATACAGTATCTCTAAAGACACAAGGATGGCAAGACAAGCTCATAAGAATATCATGCTAAGAAAAAATAGAGGTCCCTCAACTTAGTAACTACAACAAGTCTCAAACATAGTTTAAAAAAAAGACTGGAGAGGGATAATAATAATGGTTGTACAACACAAAAAGTATAATCAATGGCACTATACATATGAAGCTAATGGGTTGGTGAATTATTTATATTTTTGCCAAACTTGAAAAAAACACATGAATAAAAATGAATATGGAGAAAAATAAAATGTTCTAAAATTGATTGTGGTAAAGATTATGCAATTCTTCTTGATATGGTTTAACTCTGAATTATATGATATGCGGATGAGGTGTCAATAAAAGTTAAAAGAAACAAAAAGACTGTGGTGACATGAGTGTCTGGGCAGTATTTTTCTGTTAAGCATAGGATTTCTGTGAGTCAAACCAACTCAGCAGGACCTCACAGAAACGTATATCCATTTATTGTGGAGTTTCTACTTGGTGCAAACAGTTAATACACTAAGCTGCTAGTGTAAAAGCTGGAGGTTGCCTCTACCCAGAAGAGTCTCAAAAGAAAAGAGCTAATGAAAACTCTACGCAGTACACCAACTCAACTCTGACACACACAGGGTAGACATGCTTCAAAACAACTCTACAACTGATTTTATACATATATATCATATACTGAATTAAATAGGTTATCGTCACCACATGTATAATAAGATTACATTTACTGATTCAGTGAACATGATCTTTCCATCTAGCAAGGTAACATTGTGAGCACAGGCTCCAGCAATTTGAAATAGAAATGACATTGTAAAGTTACAGAAATTCTAGAGGGATAGATTATCACATCTATTTTTGTTTCTTATCTTTTAATTAGTTCTGGAGATGAGGAGAAAATGAGATACGTGCCCTTTAAAAAATGCTTTTTCGATTAAAGTTGGTTTAAAACTTAAAACAATAAACACTTTTAAAAAATGAAGAATAGGAACCATGTGGAGAATCATGTATAAGCAAACAAAAATAAGAAATTGCAATTTTATAAAATTATTATGTTACTTGTTAAATAAGAATCACTAAAACTTTCTTTAAATGCTCTATTAAACTTTTTTATTTCTCTCAAATGAAAAAACTTCCTTTGCTGAAAATTACAACATACACAAGAAAAATAATCTAATTTACAGCATGGTTTTTAAAATTTAAGCAAAACTAATTGTTGTCTTCAAATAGCAGCATATGCAATGAATGCCCAAAAACCACATGGGAATGGAGGGAAGTGCCAAGCTCTGAACAGTGGAAGTTTTTTTGGGATAAGGAAGACATTTCAGGGCTATTGTTGGAAAGGAACACACACAGGAACCTTAACTGTCTATAAGGTGTAATTTATTAAGTTTGATGGCAAAGATATTCATGAGATAATTCTCTAAATTTTTTTATGGTACAAGTTTCAAAAAGCAGGTTGGAAAATGGAAAAAGAATATGGAATTTTTCTACCCACTTATTGAAGCCCCCTCTATAACTCCAAATACTCCGTGATTAAGATGGACCTTTTAAAAAGGAAAAAGCAGAGTAGCTTGGCTACTGACCTGTAGCTGGGAAGAAAAACCCAGGAGAGGAGAAAGCTACCTATGGTAATAAGGCATAAAACATAAATTTCCCAGATAATTGGAAAAATTAATTTCATGATCTTCCAAGTTTTTCCAGATGTACATTAAAAATAAACAGCTTGCCTAAAATCTGACTGTATTACAGTGAAAACCAAAGTATACCAAACTTCTAAAATGGAATTACTCTTTTGCTTACCATAATTGTAATTTCTCTCTTACAAATGTTGAGGTCTGGCATGCTATTGACATACATTCGCTTCAGTGCACAGCGTATGCCACCATGAGTCCGTACTAGGAAAACCGTGGAGAATCCGCCTGAGAGAATAAATTAGAGATTCATAAATTACTGCTCAAATCGTGTAACACCAGTGAGGAGCTAGAAAGATCTTAAAGGAACATAAACAATGACTTCAGTAAGACAAAAATAAGTACAGTAAGTAACTCTAAGTTTAAAAAATAAACACTGGGTTTTTATATCAACCATTAAGGAGCACTTAGATCATAGGTTCCCAAACTTATTTGGTCTACTGCCTCCATTTCAAAAAATATATGTAATTACTAGTGCCTCCCTGGCAATTAACACTTTAGTACTACACAGGCCATGATCTAGGATAAAGTATAGGCATTGCTTTTACAAGCCCACTTCCACCCGCATTGTTCCAGTGTCCCCAGGGAGCGCACTTGGGAAACACTGGGAAGAACACCTGCTCTTCAAAAGATATCTTTTACAATTTAAAATACTAAAAGGGTTCATTTTCTATAAGGAATAACTAAGCAATGCATGAAAAACCTCACACAAAAGTAGTTTAATACTGTAGTTTGGCACAGACTAGCGACTAGACAGAGGAAGGAAAGATGCTGCCTATGCAGTTCACTGGTTATTATATGAGAAACCAAGGGGATCACATGGGCAGATCTCCTCTTCCAGGTCCAGGGGATGAACCACAACGGTTCTAAGCCAGTCGCGGGAATTTCATTCAGCCTTATCAGGAACTAATTTACTAAAGGGCTTCACAAAGTTGTTGGGAAACATCCATTATGTCCACAAACATACATTTTAGCATGAACTTTGTGAGGTCCCTTTGTGTGTGTGTGTACTCAAAAACAAGAAAATTTAAGAATTAAGAATTTTTACAGTAAAAGAATGTTGAATTCTTCCTAAATTAAATCAAGGCTTCAGTTACTTGCAAACATGAACTCAGACACTGGTTGCTTTGCTGAAGTCAACAGGCAGATGTTCCCATAAATATATAAAGAAAAAGACAAAACAGACAACTCTAATCACTTCACTAGAAACCTCTGCCCAATCCCCAGGCATAATCCAGATGAATCGGTGAAGTTATTATTGCAATTTACAAAATGCTAAGGTCACCCAATCCTTCTTCATTGCGTGTATTTTTGTGTATTAAAATATACCTTTAAAAAATAAATAAAATATACCTTTAAATTTCTATGTAATGTGTCTAACCCATAAAGACAATAAAGATTTTATTTATGAAGACTGACAATAAAAGGTAATGGTGTGAGAGAAAAAAGTGAGAGAAACAGTCCTCAGATTATGAACAAGACTCACTCTGAAAAAAACTGTAGGTCAGTTGGAAAAGGTGTACACAGGTCCTCCCTAGTTTTACTTTACTGGAGGGAAAGGCTCAAAGCCTTTTCAAGCATAATGACAAGAGTGAGGATGGTAGTGACCAGGCAGTTCTGTTCTGTTGAATGTAATGTCCATCATTATGAGTTGAAACTGACTCCACGGTACCCAACAAGCATCACCAATAATCCAATCTCACATATCAGACTCCTGGAAAGGGCTCACAATGCATATTGTAATTTTTCTCCCCTTTTGGTTACTGTGACAAATCCCCTCAATGGTAAAAATCATGGTCTGGCCATGTTGGATTGTGTCAGCCTTGAGAACTGAAGCTGTGCATTAAAGGACAAGTAAATTGGACATGTGTAACCGAGAAGCTGCCTGTAGTCAATTTGTGTCAGAACCAACCTACAATGGAGTGTCAGGAATAGAAGTTCATCAGTAGTCAGGGAGCGCTTAAAAAGAACTCAAATCTCACTGCCACTGAGTCAATGCCGCCTCCCAGCAACCCTATCCCCCCAACAGGGTGAAACTGCCCCTTTGAGTTTCTGAAACTCTAACTCTTTATGGAAATACAAAGCACCATCTTTCTCACTTGGAGTTGGTTTCAAACTGCTTACCTTGTAGTTAGTTAACAGCTCAAGTCATAACCACTATGCCACCAGGGCACCAATAAAGAAGTTCTTCTCAATTGGTCTCCCCAACAGCAACGTACGTATCACAGAAAGTTCACATGAGAAAAAAATGACAGAGGGCCCCAAGCTGAAATTTCACTTCTTTTCTCCCCTCACCAAAAATAGTAATAATATTTGGATTAAGATAGCGGGGAAAGAAAGAGGATGGTAAGGGTTAAGGGGGAGTGGGGAGCTGATAGCACTGATGACTGTATAACCCCACTCAATGGGCCTGAACAACAGAATTGTATGTGAATGGAGATACTGGACCATGTAATACATGGCAATAAAACCATTATTTTTAAAAATTCAACTAAAATTTCTAGGCCATTAAGTTATAAATTCATTTTTTAAAAAGAATAGTAACTATAAAATCATACAGGAAATCAGCTGCATTCACGTCTTGTTCAAAGAGAATAGATGGGAAGGGGCCAAATAAACTTCATAATCTAAAACCTGGTACATGTGGGGGGGCGGGGGGAAGGGAGGATAGTGGGTTTACTAAACCAACCTAAATTGGTTTCAACTAGCATTACTATTATAATGTTAACACAGCTTGCACCTGACTGAACACTGCCCCTGAAAACCACTGCCATACCAACCGGGCACCTTAGTAATTACCATGTACAAATGACATGTAACCCAACAGACCAATTCCCGCTCCTGGTAAACTGTCATTATTATGCTGTTCCTTTTCCTGCTTTAATCTGTAAACGGGGGGGTGTTCAAGTCCCCTCAAATTCACTTATGAAGGATGATACGAAAGAATAAGAATAGAACTAATTTATTTTTCTTCTCTTCCCTATACATTCTCTGGCATAGATACGAATTTACCTACTAGCAGTGCTTTAACCAGTGCATCACAAGGCTCACTTAACAAGTACATACTATACAGTGTAATCATCATTTCCAAAAAGACAGTATTTTAGAACGGTCCAGCTTCCTGCAGGTTTCTTGCCATTACCAACAACGTTGCACAAACACCCTTGTACAAACATTTTTAAGGACTCTTGTCTTTAGCAGCATAGGTGATGAAGCCAAACAAGTCAAAGGCGGAGTGCACTTCAAATCTGATACTGTCGGATTACACCCTGCAAGACTGCAGCGATTTTGACAAGCAACACAGCACACTCTGCATGGCCCCGTGAAGATTTTTAAATGTTGGCAATTCAGTGATAAAGTCTCTGGCATTATTCTTTCTACTTACAGTCAGTCCCTTGATTAACAGGGAAATGGAGCATCTTCACCTCTGTGTTTTGACCACTTATATTTCCTCTCTGCAACTTGTTTTCATTTTACTGATCCCTAAAAAAATTTTTCAGTCAGTTAAGAGGTGACTATAGAATTTGCCATTAATATGTGAGATGGTCTAAATCATTCTCTCAGTTTCATCATTTGCTTCCCACCCACTCCCCACCCTACACACACAGTGGAGGTGGTTCTTAGATGCTATCTAGGCAGTTTTAGATTCAGGGACCCAATGTGAGAGTAGAACTGCCCCATATGGCTTCCGGCACTGTAAGCTTTACAAGAGCGATCACCAGGTCTTTTCTATCACAGAGCTGCTGGATAGTTGGTGGACAGCTGCTACTCTTTCCATTAGCAGCCAAGCGCTCAACTGGTCTGCCATCAGGGCTCCGCATACAGGTATATAGCTTATTTTACAAACAAACAAGAGTCCCAAATCTGTATCATATTTCTGTATCATACGAAAAGCAATGAGCAAGAACACATACCAGAATAGTCTCAGACTCAACTAACTAAGGGAAGAGAATGCTATGTTAGTACAGTTACAGGGCGGGAGGGGGTGGGGAAGGTGGGAGCAAAGTTCACTGATGACCTTTTAAAATCGTAATATAGAAAATTTACTATAAGTGAATGAGAACATTGTTCATGCCTGAAAACAGAAATCAAGGAGAGCAGGGGCACAAATGTTATTAATGAAAGAGCAAAGTTGTTGCAGAGTACAAGCTGCACACAAAAGCAAGTCACAAAAAGCCCATAGATTTATAATAAAGTTTCACTAACTCCACTAGCTACCCATGGATCTGGTTTCTCCTCTGCTCAGGAAGATGAAAAGTATGCCACCAAGCAATAACTGAGAAACATTAAATCTACCCAGCACTGAAAGTTGATTGGAAGGATCCAGAGCAAAGCTTCCCAAATTAATTTGGTTTTTTTTATTATTAGTTTAATTCAAAGTTGATTGAGCAGTTGTGTTCTAAACATGCTGATTACTCATTCTGCACTTACTCTCATGTAGAGTAAGTTGCTTGGCACCTAGTGGGAGACATAGATGGATAAACAGGTCCTACTGTCCTACTGTGTGGTAGGGTTAGTAATCTTTTCATTAACAAAAAAATTACTCAGAACCCCTGGTATTTGAAATTTTTTCTTACTATAACCTGTAATCCTGGATAAAATATGTGTGTCTGATTTCGCAGCCCAACTCCATCTGGGGGCAGTATCCCTACTTTAGAAAACACAAATCTCGAGATCTCAAAGTCAGGCCCAGAGGACGGAGGACAACACCCCTGTGGGGAGTGGCTGGGACACAGAAGGGACTGAGGGGCTGACAACAGCTCGTGCCACATTATCCCTTGCCATGTGGAACAGACTGCCACAGAGGACAAATCTGGGGTCACACAGCGGGGAGGTGGTACAGTCTGAACACCCACAGTGGGACAAACCAAGAAGGGATCATAGGAGATCAGCAACTGAAGCAAAGCAAAACCAGTGGAGATAGTCATGAAGGTCAGCGAACAGACCTGGAATTATGTATATTTTTTCTCCTTTTTAAAAATTTTATTTGTTAATTTAATCTTCTCTTTCTTTTTTCTATTTTCTCTCCTTTTTTTTTGTTTGGGCTATGTCATGGTTGGTCTGCCTACTTATGTAAAATAGGCATGGGAAGCAAGACCTAGGCGGAAAACACAAAGGGACCTAAGGTCCCAGGGGGAACTTGAGGGGTAAGGGCTGTGGGGGAAGGGTGGCGGGAGCAGGCAGCACCATAGACAGGGGAATAACTAAGGAATTAAGAGTCAACAACAAGGAGGAGATAGAAACCCTGCGGATGTTGGAGCAAAAGAAAACTAGCTAAGAGGAAGTTCTAAGAGGAGGAAACGGGAGGAGAGTGATAGTGGGGCAGGAGAAAGGTAAAGGAAACAGAGGAAGGACCTAGGAAGCAAAGTAATGAATAGAGGTATAAGCATAGGTGTGTATATGTATAAATGCAGTAATCCACAAAAATAGAGGTATTGGCCTATGTACATGTATTTATTCGGCAATACACTGTGGAAGTGGACTTCAAGCCTCTGCTCATACCCTCCCCTCCCTCAATATAACACTTTGTTCTAACAAACTGGCATTCTGAGATGTTCACCCTCCCAACACAATCGCTGAAGACAAACAAGTGCATAAGCAAATGTGGTGAAGAATGAGAATGGTGCCATGCGATTAAAGGATATAGTTAGTGTCTGGTGTCTTAAAGGCTTGAAGTTAAACAAGTGGCCATTCAGCAGAGAAGCAACAAGTCCACATGGAAGAAGCACACCATGTGGTGCAATCATGAGGTGTCATCAGGACCGGGTAATAGGCATCAGAAGACACACAACAAATGAAAACATACTGTGAAGAATGGGGGGGGGGGTGGGGAAGGGCACCGAGCAGAGATCCAAAGTCCATCTGTAGACAATAGAACAGTTCCAACAGTTCCCCCACAGAGGGGTCACAGGGAAGGGATGAGTCAACCAGGGTGCAATAATGTATCGATGGAACACACTATATCCCTCTGGTTCCTTGAGGCTTTTACACACACACACACACACACACACACACACACACACACACACACACACCACTATCAGGATCCCAGTACTGCTTCTCAATTCAGACTAGACCAGAACATGTACACAGGTATAGAAAAGAGATGGGGGTTCACAACACACGGAATCCAGGAATAGGATGGGAATAGCAATACCACACAGGTAGGGGAGAAAGTGGGGGAAGGGAAGGGATAAAGGGGGAATTGATCACAATGATCAACACATAACCATACACCCTTCTCTAGGGGGAAAGAACAACAGAAAACACAGGGGAAGGAGACAGCGGTCAGTGTAAGATAGGAAAATAATAATAATTTATAATCTACCAAAGGGCTATGGGAGGGAGGAAAAAGGGGGGGAAATGAGAAGCTGATACCAAGGGATCAATAAAAAGTAAATGGCTGCAAATAAATAAAGGCAACATATGTACAAACATGCCTGATGCAATCAATGTATGGATTTTAACAGGAGATGTAAGAGTCCCCAGTAAAATATAAATAAATAAACACACACACAAAATTACTCAGAATCCCCTGGCATTTACAATTTTTTCTTACTATATCCTGTAATCCTGGATAGAGTATGTGCGTCTGATTTTGCAGCCCAACTCCATCTGGGGGCAGTATCCCCTACTTTAGAAAACACAAATCTTCAGTATCTCAACATCAGCACCAGATATTTTGGAAACGTGTACTACTAAATTTTAAAGGATTTGATAAATATTTCTACATCCAACCAGAACTCCAATAGATTAAACAGGGTTTCTCTAAAACAAACCCCAATCAATTCTTAACCATACCACATAGCACATTAGGTCTTGTTTATCCATCTGTGTCTCCTACTAGGTGTCAAGAAACTTGAGAAGGGCCTCACACAACAGTAAATGCAAACTGAGTAATCACCATGTTTGGAGCTTAAGGGTTCAATCAGCTTTCAATGAAAACCAACTTTCTCTCCTTCCCCTCTCCCCCTTTGCCTGTGTCTCTCCTCTCCTCTCCCTTCACCTCCCCTCCCCCCCATCCATCTCTCTCTCTCTCTCTCTCTCTCTCTCTCTCTCTCTCTCTCTCTCTCTCTCTCTCTCTCTCTCACACACACACACACACACACACAGAAATTTTTAAATGTGCTGTCAACACTTGTTTCTCTGAAGTCAGACCTCATTGTGCCCTCATGAACAATGAGGTTGGACTATTGTTATCTATAGGTTTTCACACAAGCTCCACTGACACAAGACTGTTAGATGCCCTTGAGAAGTACTGGCTAAAGACTGAACCCAGGCCTCTTCCACAAATTCTAACACTGAACCACTCCAGCCCGACTGCTAAAGCTAAGAGATGTTCATTTCTTTGATATAATCTGATTACAAATTTTAAAAAAAAGTCCTAGTCACTAGATCCAATTAGTCAGGTATAATTTCCATTCAATGAACCTATGTAGCTCAACTACTAATCTATACTATCTTAAGAACCAAACATCTGGCTTGGAAACATTTTAGATAAAATCAAATACATTAACTGTTTCCTTAATGGTGATTCTTGCCCATTTTCTTGCCCACATTGAAAGAATCTACTCATCTCCCCACAATATTAGGATTAGTATTGGGATTGGTAGGAGAGGGTTTAAAACTCATAAGTAGGACACTATTAAAAGGCAGATTCAGCAACATATGCTGAAATCCTAGATGAAAGGATGACAAGAAATAGTATATCCATATGGCACCAAAGTGTAAAAAATAAAAAGACCCTTTTACCATGCAGAAAACTGGCATTCCGTGATACTGGTAAAATCTGGCAGTGTGTACTTCCTGTTATGATGCAATATGGAGTAAATAGCATCACTTATGAAGGATTCTTGTCCAAAACCTTTACCCAAATAAACCTGAAAGTCTCTCTTCCAGTTTACAACCCAGACCCAACAGACTACGAAGCACAGTAAATCATAACACAAAGAAACACCCAGACAATGCCAGATGTAGAACTCTGCACAAGACACATAAGTTTACCCCTTTTCAGTAAGTATCAGAGAGTAGAAAAGTGTATGGATGTGTGCATATTTCTTAGTTGTAGCCTATGGGTAATGAACTAACTGTACAATGTGTTTTCCTAGTTTATGAATTATTTGAAAATACATTGTAGATATCATGTCACTGTATCTTTCCTGTACAGATACCTTTAAACATATGTAAATTCTCCTATATAATCATAAGACCTCTAACAAACCTGAAAAAAAGAATAACAATTCTTCTGATCATCGATCTTCACTCAAATCTACCCATATATGGCAAAATGGTATTACTAGTTAAATCTAAGTGGTTATATATGATACACTACATGAATCTTTAGTTTTCTGTATATATTTAAATTTTTCATAATGAAAAATTATGAAAAAAAAGAGACAAAACATACCCTCCCACCCCCCAAAAGGGATTCCTCGTTCCCTTGCCATCTAACAACCCCACCAACACTACCGGGAATTATTATATCTTACAAGAAAGACAATACTAATTATCCATACAAGTTAACTTCCCCAGGAGACACCCTAACCAAGTCTCTTGCCACAGAAAACGTTTATGGTCTCCTAGATACCTACAGATCCAACATCCCAACACACACAAGCACTTCATGTTTACAAATGACTGGGCTTTTGGATGTGTTTACTCCTCTCGACTTTGTTTTCCTAGGAAAGGAAAGAAGAGCCAAAGGAGGAAAGAACATAATTATAAGTTGTCTTTCCTATTATATATACATCAACTGTCAATATGCAAATCAACAAGATAAAAGAAATTCCAAGCTTTTCAGCAACTTCTGGTCTGAGCCACTGCCAAAGAAAACAATGTCACATGAAAACCATGTTGAAGAGAAACGGAACAGGCACTGAATTGGTTGTGTGAGAGGCCAGTGGAAAGATCCTCCTACCTACCCATGGGCCACTGGCCTGTGCTGCACCCTAGAACTTCCTGATTCTGGTTCAGATGATGACTCCAGGAGTTCCTTTATAAAGTGAAAGAATCCTCAGAGGAGTGATTAAATTCTTGCCAAAGTATCAGTGAGGGTTATCTAGTAATCTAACAACTGGATAAATAAAATAGTCCGGTCCATTTGACCAAGGACAGGGTGGGAAGGGAGGGGGTGGCTGGAAAAAGAAGAAACGGCAAGAGTGTGGTAGTCACACAGCACTAACAAGGCACGGAGCATTTCCAAACACATGATGTTATTCCACGTTCCTAAAACCAAAAAGCACAGCATAATAAACTAGACACTCTATAGATGAGGAGAAAAATAGCTAATCCAAAAACACATAGCTGATCAGATGGAGTCAGAAGTCTTTTTAGAGTTTCAGCACAAATCTCACCCTCCAGAAATATTTAGAAAGGCTTGCTTGGTAAAAACTACTAAGTGCTCAGCTGCTAACTGGAAGGCTGGTGATTTCAACCTACTCGGGATCACCTCGGAGAGTCTGGTTCCAGAGATCGTAACCCTAAAAATACTGCCGAGAAGAACACGAGGGCATCATGAATAGAACTGACTCCAAAGAAGCTTGCCTGTTTTCTTTTGCTTTGTTTGAGGGGTAGGAAGGAAGGAATGATGTGGGTACTTAGAAATGGGGTTTATTTCCCAGTATAATAGGCTATACCCCTTATGTAGTAGAAGTCTGCAGACAGCCTCCTCTTTCACCCTCAGAGCCACCGGTCGGATTTGAAGCACAGAGCGCGGGGTCAGCAGTCCAATGCTCGCCAAACAGTGACCCCAGGGCTTGGTCAAACAGTAGTCAGGCCTATCTAGTGAAAAATAACACCAAGAGGGACGTACTCCTCAGTACAACCAACCGTAGAAGACCAAAAAGGCATTTACTAACCACACCATTTGAAAGGCAGGAAGAGGCAGGAAAGAAAGCCTAGTGTAAATGGGGAACACAGGGAGCAAGTGGGAAAAGTGCTGTTACACAATGAGGGGATTACATTGATGTTACACAACTGGGTGTGTATACACCAATGAATGAGAAACCAATTTGCTCTGTTAATGTATACAAAAGCCCAATAAAATGGTTTCTTTACAAAGAAGAAGATTGCGTTATTTCAACGACCATCTAGATTTGTCATAGTTTCTTGGACAACTTGGAGAAGGGAAAACAGGCCTTCAGTCCTCCATGGCATCAACTGGACGGACAGGCCATGTGCAAGGAGGGATGTTTTACCCTTTACACATGGCCTGTGCTCTGCCACCCATGGACCATTTTCACTCTCGCCCGTTAAAGTTGCTCCTCTTGCCTTTCCAGGGATGAGTCTGCAAGAGCTACAAGAAGAACTTTTAAAACTTCTCTATTCAGTTGAAATACTTGAACTGCCTCTCCTCTCCAGTAAATTGTAAACTCCATGAGGTCACAGACTCAATTCTACTTCATATATTGCAAGAGCATCAATGTCTACAACCTTGCCTGACACTCATATGCTTATTGAGTGAGTGGCTTAATATATGTAAATTGGTTCCCCTAGGTTCTTGTTCCATTCTGATTCATAGTCACTCTACATGCAACAGAACAAAACACTGCTGGGTCCTGCTGGGTAGTGCTTCTAAATCATTCACCATACATACTGCTACAGTGATCCTGTATGAATAAAAATGCGTCACCTTGGTACTATATTTCTAATACACTCTGCAAATTCTGGAAACACAACTTCACTTCTTTACCGTATAAAACAAAATGTTTAGCTTCATTACAACATGAAAATTACAATTAATATAATTTAGGCTTCATCCTGAAAGAAAACTACGTTAAAGGTGCCAATCATTCTTAGTAAATAGTACTTCGAAGATGAGTATCCCTTTTCCTCTTGGGGAAAATCCCTTCCTAAACTTAAATAGAAATAAACCAAGATATTTGGGAGGCTGAAGGAACCCCTAAAGCAATTGTCCTGAGGTAATGTTTAGATCTTAAGCCAAAATATCCTCTGAAATCTTCCTAAAACCAAACAACATGTGTAGTTTAGTTTAAAGTCAAGATTCTTTGCTTTGAGTATTAGCCCCTCTTGAGAACAACCTATGTGGTGGGATCCAAACTGACAACAGCAATCCCAAAGATGGGCTAGAAAGTTTCAGGTGCAGCAAGGTTATGTTAATGGGGAGCGGTGAGAATAGGTTCACACTCAAAGAATGTCATCAGTGTTATGGAACTGCACGTGTAAAAGTGGATGGACTGGTATCTGTTCTGCTGTGTATATTCTAAATGAAAAAAAATTTTTAAGCTCATGAACCTCAGGTATAAAATATTTATCCTACAATAGTTGTAAAGAAAAAAAATTTCTTTGCAGAGGGGAGTGGCAGATAATAGTCTGTTAAACTTGGGGGAGTTATAGAGTCAATATGTGAAATTTTATCAAGCTGTACATTAATATACACTTTTCTAAGGTATCATTTTTTCACAATAAACAAAAAACTCACTTGGTATAAAAGATGAAAACTAATCAATTTGACCAGATAGCATGTTAAAGTTCTATTTCTAGGAGTACTGCAGACTGAGTTTCCTGAAAATGCAGAATAAAAACAAGGAGAAAAAGCAGGAAGTGAAGCCAAAGGCCAACAACAGTGGAGCAGGGTGGAACTCAGTCTGGTACCATCACCTGTAGCCTAAATACGCAAAGCACTTCTTCACCCTTAATAAGGAATAGAAGCCAATCCACTCATGGAGATTACAAAAAATATATATGCCAGTCCTGACCTTGTCTCTGCCGGAGTCTCCCAGACATCCTATGTATGATCCTAATCCTCAAAGACTTGTAATTCAGTCACCTAAATGGACATTAGAAACTGTACACAAACTCAAGTCTTTCAAAGGAGTCCCGGTTGGGAAGGCCCAGGAGCCTAGACAGACAAACCCATATCCACTCAAGAGGAATGCACTCAGACTAAAAAAAAAAAATCCAACTGGAAATCTTGTGAAGAATGTGAACATAAATGAACAAATATTTTTTAAAGCAAAGCATGAAATCAATGAGCATTCATTAAAAAGTCACCATGAGCAAAACTCTGAGGAAACCTATTACTAAATGAGACTTGAAAAGATAATACTATAATATTCATACCACATCCAACAATAACTATGTTCACATATTCAATAAAACAAAGCAAAAAATTAAAGAGTATAAAAGAGGACTACTCATTGCTATGGAGTAGATTCTGACTCATAGAGACCCTACAAGTAGAACTGCCCTTGTGTTTTTCTGAGACTACAGGTGTAGAAAGCCCCATTTTTCTCCCTCAGAGACTAGTAATTTCAAACTGCTGACCTTATGGTAATCAGCCCAACTCATAACCCACTAAGGTACCAAACAAACTCCACACTCACTGCCATCAAATCAATGCCAAATCATGGTGACCCTATATGACAGGCGAGAACTGCCCTCTTTTAACCAAGAGTAGAATGCCTTGTCTTTCTCCCTCCGAGTGGGGGGTGGTTTCTCTGCCAGCCTTGCAGATTGCAACCCAACATAACCACCAAGCCACCAGGGCTCCTAAAGGAGGATTATGAAGTTAAAAAAATGCCCTTGCCTGGCAGTGGGAAGAGCAAACACACTCTTATGGTACCAACTGCATTTCTCATACAAGCATAACTAAAACTATAAATTCAATGTGCAGGTATGAAACGGTGGTAGAAGAAAGTCCAAAACATGTCTAACTACAGGAGGAAAAATGTGAATTAAGATCAAACAAGAGATGTGGAAGTCAGATGCACCTTTTTGCCAATTCTGATACCAGCATCCCTCCCATGGCGCACTCTATTATTCCTGTGGTTCAATCCTCTGTCAAAAAGCCACCCAGAACTCACAGACCATATTTATAGTGAAAACAAGCAAAACAAACACACTGCTATTGATTCGATTCTGACTCACTGCAGCCCTAAAGCACAGAGAACTGCCTCTATGGGTTTCAAAGCCTGTAACCCATGCCAGAAGTTGAAAGCCTCATCTTTCTCCCGAAGAGTGGCTACTGGTTTCTAATTGCATAACCACGATGCCACCAGAGCTCCTTATTTCTATCAAAGTGGTTCACTGAGGAACACCAAGGTACAACGCTGGATGTGGATCAACAGGGATCAACTCAGTCTCCCTTCTTCAGTGCGAGGCAGGGTTTTGCCTTGTCCTCCCCTGCCTCTCCTTTTCTCAGCAAGCTCCTCTCAACCTGCCATTTGTCATCCCCACTTCTACCACTGGACCCACTCCAGGCCTGTCACCATCTTTAATGATACAAGTCCATGAACCATGTTATAATTCTTTTTTTTAAATCATTTTATTGGGGGCTCATACAACTCATCACAATCCTTACATACATCCACTGCATTAAGCACATTTGTACATTTGTTGTCATCATCATTCTCAAAACATATGCTTTCTGCTCGCGCCCTTGGTATCAGCTCATTTCTTCCCCCCTCCCCCTCCGCGCTAGCCCCCCATGAACCCTTGATAATTTACAAATTATTATTCTGTCATCATATCTCACACTGTCCGACATCTCCCTTCATCCACTTTTTTGTTGTCGATCCCCCAGGGAAGGGGTTATATGTAGATCCTTGTAATCTGTTCCCCCTTTCCACCCTGGTATCTCCTGGTATCACCACTCTCACCTGGTCCTGAAGGGATCATCTCTCCTGAATTCCCTGTGTTTCCAGTTCCTATCTGTACCAGTGTCCATCCTCTGGTCTAGCCAAATTTGTAAGGTAGAATTGGGATCATGATAGTGGGGGGCGGGGGGGAGTAACGGAAGCATTTAGGAACTAGAGGAAAGTTGTATGTTTCATCGTTGCTACACTACACCCTGGACTGGCTCGTCCTCCCTGCAACCCTTCTGTAAGGGCATGCCGTTGCCTACAGATGGGTCTTGGGTCCCTAATCTGTACTCCCCCTCATTCACGATGATTTGATATTTTTGTTCTTTGAGCTAGATGGCTGCTTGTTTACCTTCAAGCCTGTAATACTCCAGACACTATATCTTTTGATTGCCAGGAACCACCAGCTTTCTTCACCATCTTTGCTTACACACCCATTTGTCTTCAGTGATAGTATTGGGAAGGTGAGCACACAATGGTATGATTTTTTCTTTCTTTGATGCCTGATACCTGATCCCTCTGACATCTCATGATCACACAGGCTGGTGTGCTTCTTCCATGTGGGCTTGTTGCTTCTGAGCCAGAAGGCTGCTTGTTTACCTTCAAGTCTTTAAGACCCTAGACACTCTATCTTTTGATAGCCTGGCTCCATCAGCTTTCTTCACCACATTTGTTTATGCACCCACTTTGTCTCTAGTGATTGTGTCGGGAAGGTGAGCATCATGGAATGCCAGTTTAATAGAACCAAGTATTCTTGCATTGAGGGAGTACTTGAGTGGAGGCTCAAAGTCTATCTGCTACCTTACAATTCTTTTAAGCAGTTCTCTCTCTCCTCCTCCTCTTCCTCTCTCACTCATTTCCAATTCCCCCTCCCCCTCCCTCCTTCCCTCTCTCCTTCCTTATTCTTACTCCTGCTGCTTCTCTCCCTGCATCTTTCAGTCTCAAAAACATCTCTGAAGGTGGCTGCTTAAACACACAAACTCCTTGTTAATGTCAAGTCACAGCATATCCAAAAAGGGCATGCACTGACCAATTCCCTCCTGTACACACTTTGCACAGTAGGGTACAACCAAGCTTATTTGCATAGTCTGTGGGAAGGAACAATACCAATCAGAAATCAGCAGGCTGTGGCCCAACCCCAGACCAAAAAGTAACAAACCAAACTGTTTTACAGTTTACCTAGGAAATAGCAAACAACTTGGCAAAATTAACAAGCCCCCTGGGGTACAACAGTAGGCTTTAGGAGAAAAAAAAAATCAAACTTCTTTTCCCTAAAGAACCAAGGCAAAAGGCCACATAAGAAAACCACACTGTAAACAGCTGATGAACATACCATCATCCACAGGCTTTCACCGGCCAATATTTTTCAGAAATAGATTGCCAGTACTGGTCTGAAAAAGCTCCACTGAAATTTGTCTCCCACAGGAGGCCCGATTGGTATTTGGAATACCAGTGGCACAGCTTCCAGCATCCCAGCAACATATAAGCCACCAAAGTGGGACAAACGGAGAGATGAATGGTGGAAGAGAGCAGAAATGGGTAAACAAATTCCAATGAATAGAAGGGGAAAAGTACGGAAGAGAACCCAATCTGTTAAAAACAAAGGCAGAAACTAAATAACCATCAGTGTTCCAAAACACAGAATGGCAGCGGCAGGATACAAAATATCTAATACAGTACAATAAAGGACAAACAAGGACAGTTATAAGAGAGGTGTGAAGCTAGGTAGTAGGTATGAAGCGAAACACACTATCTCTATCTGGTTTAATTATTCTACATTGAAAGCTATTTTCTCTGTTACTTCTGACATTAGTACATACACAGCTATTTCAATAGACGAAACAAGGAAAAACGAAAATATTGATAGAAAAGGACAATAAGTGAATCGTTGGTTCCCCACAAGTCTCATGTTCTAGTGACTTTTTCAGAGTTCTTTGTGACACAAACACTAAGTCCTCAGTTGGAACCAGTTCTATGGCACCTCAGAACAAAGGCCTGACTATCTTCTACCAGTTCTACTTTGAAATGCATAGGGTCAACATGCATTGAAATAAACTCCACAAAGGCCAGTTTGTCTGCACTTCAACCAAGAATAAATGTATTGATTTAGTGGAAAAGGTTCGGTTTGTTTTTTTTCAAAGAGAACGTCTACCTAAATGGAAATACATTGTAAGATGGTAGTATCTTTTCTTAAAATGTGGTATGTCTACAATGAAGGCTAGAAAAATGGACCATAGAGAAAGAGAATTGGTCAATCTGTTTGTGAATGGGTCCATCATGTAGCGATACTGGAAGAACAGTATAGACAAAGCAGCAACACCTGGCACACAAGTTCACTGAGCACTGTGGAATGAATGTCTTCACTCCGTCTGAAAACTTCTTAGACAATTGCTACTAGGAAAATGATACCAAAAGGCATCTTTAAAACAAAATCTGTTTTGAAATACACCTACTCCTGACTATTTTGTTATAAAGTTATATTACAATTATAGGGGAAAAAATCTTAACATGCAACGAGTATGCACAGTAACTACATAATTCTGGCAGTAAGAAATCAAGGTAAGATTAAGGCTGAACTTATGTGTCAACTTGGCCAGGCTATGATTCTTAGTGGTTCAAAAGTGATGTAATTATGTAATTTAGCAGTTATATAGTGATGTAATCCTCTTTCCATTTTCATAGGACAACTTGGACAGTTAATCCTAACCATGCCAAAATGGGAGGAGCAAGCATATACACTGACAAAAAAGTTTTCTGATTTTATTTAAGTTCACTTATCTTCCAAAACCTATCTTTTATGAAATATATTTTCAGTAGTTGTTTTAGATACTCCTTACATATGAGCAACGTAATTCAATATCTAAAGTCCAGTAACACATGAGTCACACTTGTCATTTTTAAGTATTTATAAAATTCTCTTTTACTTGTTTTAAAAGTTTTTAAGACATCTATAATTTATATCATTCCAATAGAAAATATCAACATAAAATGTGGGCTAACATGCTAACACACCGTTTACAGCATCTGAAAATTAAGCTAATTTAACTTGTACATAACTGCATTCTAGTTATTTACTGAAACAGAAAAGTACAAATGATCACTTATGCCTAACAAGGTTAACAAAAAACACTGAAAAATGTTTACCAAATGTTTGTGAGGTTAGAAAGCGTGTCAATTATGCACCATTCAATCCAAGTTAGGTTAGGGAAATAAGTAGTAGGAATAAAATAAACATCTTTTAAAATTTACTAAGGATATAAATCACTTTACTAGCCCTAACATGTTGGTGCTTATGCAGGCACTTTGTATAACAATCTCAAGTGTGCCAAGTAAACACAGCGCCTTCTGTAATTACTTCAGAAGGGGAGGAGGAGACTACTGAGAAACTAGCAGCAAAGAGCCAAGGTATCAGCAGAGAGTCGGTATCTATTACTTCAAGGCCTGATACCAAAGCCTTGGCTCAAAAAACAGATACATATTTAAACATTCTGTGTAAGGCTAAAGGAAAGCACATTCTACAATGTTCCAAACAGGTTATCTTGATGTTCCCAAACACAAGTGAAACCATGAAACTGAAAGGGTAGTTTGTGTAGTACTTAGTGCTTTTCAAAAACAGCTCAATCTATTTTATTGATTTATTGTGCCTGTCACGCAAAGTAGAGCAAGGATATCCTTCCCCCCAAGTTCTTGGGCTTAAAACTCCATTAACCGAAGATCTAATTATTTTGAATAATTTAGCTGGTTTTCTAAGATGAGAAAAATCCATATGCTCAGCAGGAACCAGACATATTAATGATAAGAAGTAGGATAGAAAAGTGCACACCAGGGCAAGGATAAACAGATCCAGAACAGAAGCAGAGCAGTCTCAAATGCTGGGGATTAAGGAAAGACAGACATCAACGGCAGAATAAGGAGGGATTAGTCACAGATTAAAAAAAAACAAAAACTTAACTTGCTTCTTCAGAGTGATAACAATACTTCCCAATTAAATATATATATATATATATATATATATATATATATATATATATATATATATATATATATATAAAGCCTATAAACTCACACTCATCTATGCCAAGGAACATTGAAGACAGCTACCTGGCCAACTAAAAGGAAGAGATCCATAATCATGACTATTCCAAAGAAAAGAAATCCAACAGAATGCAGTAATTACGGAATATTATCAGTAATATCCCATTCAAGTAATTATTGGCTACAGATCATTCAAAAACAGGTGCAGCAATACCTTGACAGGTTCACCCAAGATTCAAAAGAGAACGTGGAGCAAGGGCTATCATTGCTGACACCAGCTGGGTCTTGACTGGAAGTGGTGAATGCCAGAAGGATGTTTGCCTGTGTGTCATTGACTGTGCAAAGGCCTCCGTGGTGTGGATCAAACACACTGTATACAACCTTAAGAAGGAAATCCAAAACACTGTGCTCATGCAGAGCCTGTATGAGAGAGTCATTTGAACAAACAAGAAAATACTGCATAACAAAGTCAGGAAAAAATGTATCAGGGTTGTATCCTTTCACCAAATTTATTCAATCTGTATGCTGAGCAAATAATCTGAGAAGATAAACTAAATGAAGAATGAAGCATCAAAATTAGAAGACTGATTTATAACTTGCAATGTGCAAATGACAGAACTTAGCTGAAAAGTAAAAAGCGTTTGAAGACCTTACTAATGAAGATCAAAGACCAAAGTCCTCAACACAAAGAAAACAAACATGTCCACATTGGACCAACAGGCTACATCATAACAGAGAAAAGATTAAAGTTGTCAAGATTGCATCTTACTTGGACCCACAACACCAAAAGAAGCAGCAGTCAAGAAATCAAGTAACATATTGCATTGGGCAAATCTGTTGGGGGAAAAAGAAGAAAATCTAAAATTTTTAAAAACAAAAATGTCACTTGACAAAGGTGTACCCTGATCCAAGTATTTTCGGTTGCCTCATATGCTGGTGAAAGTTGGGAAATGAACACAGAGGAGATGAACTAATGCATTTGAATTGTGTTGTTGGCAAAGTATATTGATCCTACCGTGAACTGCCAGAGAAAGCAAATGTCTTGAAAAATATATAGCCAGGATGCTCTTTAAAAGGGAGGATGGCAAGACTTCATCTCAGTTACTTCGGACTTGTTATCCAGAGGGAGTAGGCCTATGAGAAGGGCATCATGCTTGGTAAAGTAGAGCAGCAGTTGAAAAAGAGGAAGATTCTCATGGAGATGGAATGACACAGTGACAACAATGGGCTCAAACATAGCAACAATTGTGAGGATGGCACAGGACCAGGCACTGTCTCTTTCTGATATACACAGACAAGGTCACTGAGTTAGAACTGATTGAATGACAACTTAAAAAGTAAAATGCTGTTGTTGTTAATGGTTTAAACTATAGTTCAAGTACCATTATCTGTTGTCTTTACCACCTTTTGGCTTATAGGTGCATAAAAATCTGCCCAATGTATCTCACAGAAGTAATGTCCTGTCATTTTTAAGAAAACATTCTCATGATGCCATAATCATTTATTTCACTCAAAAGACTGTTGAGGGTTGTATTCCAGGTTTAAGCCAAATTAATGTTATGATCTAACAAAATAAAAATCTTTTTTGAAAATCTGCTTAGCTTTTTAAAAAAACACTTTGAACTAATGCAGCAAAAGTCTGTTAAACAGAGTATTACCTCAGAATAGACTCCAAGTCTTAACGTTCTCATAATCTTGAAGGAGGAACAGGAGGAAGTGGAGGGTAAGAAGTCGGCTACTTCTCTTCCTCTTTTCCCTTTCCTTCCTGCCTACAGCAGATACTAGATACTGCGAATAAACTGAAAAGATTAAAGTAATACAATTTCACATTACTTGCTTCACAGTTCACAAATATATCGCTTCATTTATGATGGGACTCCTCCAATCCAAGACACAAAGCTAATTCAGGAAAGCTCGGATTTTAAACTTTCTCAATTAATCCTGACATCTTAACACAAGCATTTGTTGCAGGCAGTTGACTTGATGACTCATAGGAATCCCACATCAGAATAGCTTTAACTGCCCTCCTCCACAGGGTGTTCACTAGATTATTTTTCTAAAGTAGATCCCAAGATCTTTCTTCTGCTGGAGCTGAATCTCGAACTCTCAGTTAGTAGCCAAGCATATTAGCCCATTTATAGTTTACACCAGAGACTCCACTTCAAAAACAAAACAAAATAAACCTTAATACTGGAGTTGGCTCTAAGCTATAGAGACCCTTCAGGACCAAGACCATGTAAAATTGCCCTGTTGGCTGCTGAGACTGTCACTCTTTATCAGAATAGAAAACCTAATCCTCCCACTGAGCAGCTGGTGGTTTTGAACTGTTGACTGTTCAGTTAGCAGCCCAATGGGTAACCTACTATGCCACCAGGTCTCCTCTAGGCACTCTTTAGTATCGTTTTTAAAAAATAATTTGAAAAAAAACAGCAAAAGCCAACTCATGGTGACCCCAAGTGTTTCAGAGTACATCTGCTCCATAGGGTTTATTGGCGATAAATTTTACAGAAGCAGAGTGCCAGGCATTTCTTCCATGATGCTGCTGGGTGGATTCAAACTACCAACCTTTAGGTTAGTAAGCACCACAAATCATTTGCACCACCCAAAGTCCTCCAAAACCCAACATCGCCCCCCTCCTAATTGATTCTGACTCATAGCAATCCTACGTAGGTTTTGTGAAGCTGTAAAAATCTTTATGGGAGCAGACACTCTCATCTTTCACCTGCTGCGCAGCGGTAGGTTTGAACCACCAACCATGTGGTTAGCAGTCCAACGCTTATCTCACAGTGCTCCTTTCCAAAGTCCTCAAGGACCCATTAATGATCAAACTGATCTGATGGTATTAAAGCTGCTCAAACATACCAATGATCATGATGATGGCACAAGTCGGGCAATATTGCATTCTGGTATAAATTAAGGTGATCATGAGTCAGTGCCAACTCGAAGGCACACAACTACAACAAAAACAATAAGCTTGCCAGGACTACCTCAAGCCCCCAACCCCAATCAAACCTCAGTTAAAATTCAGGAGACCATATAGCATGAAAAGAATGCTGGATTCCAGTTAAGAGACCTGGAGTTATTTCTCATTCCATTTTTCAAACTTAAATAAAGAAACTAGATGTTTAATCATTGTAATTATAAATTTCTCAAATCATTAGTATTTCAAAAGAAAATATAGTCCAACAAAACCAACTCCAGTTAGCATAATATTTAAGATATTTTCTGAAAGAAGTTAATTCGCTATGTGCTCCTATAAAGATTTACAATCTTGGAAACCTTATGTAGCAATCCTATTGTGTTCTACAGAGTCACTATGAGTCTAAGTCAACTCAATTATAATGGGTACCTTTAATCCAGACGCTTTGGTTGTACAGTATGTTAAGCAATAGACCACAAACTGCAAAGTCAGCAGTTCAAAACCATTAGTCACTAAAAAGAAGAAAAGTAAGGTAACCTTTCCTGTAAAGATTTACAACCTTGCAAACCCTCGAGAACAGTTCTACTCTGTCCTATAGGATTGCTATGAGTGAGAATAAACTCAATGGCAGTAGGTAACCTTAATGGAAGTGCGTGTGTACCACCTATGTATAGTTTCCCAAGCAATGAAACTCCAGAGAATTGACCTCATACTACCCATAATGGCCACTGTAGCTTTTTAAAAAAAATAACTGGAAAACTTTCAGTAAGAAAAACAGCCACTACCTTAAGACAAGGAGTCCCTGAGTGGTACAAGCAGTTAAGTGCCAACTACTAGCCAAAAGGTTGGAGGGTCAAACTTACCCACAAGAATCATGGAAGAAACCCTGGCAGTCTGCCCCAAGGGGTCACAGCCTTGAAAACCCAATGGAGCAGGCCTAGCTTCTAGCAATTTATTATCTAATAACAAGAGTACAAACAATAAGAGAAAAAAATGGGACCCCTAAAAGTTACCAAAATAGTGACAAGACAAGCTATTAAATGGGAGAATACTTTGGAAACCATTTATTGATAAGACTCTAATAACCAAAATCTGTATTTAAACCTCCCACAACGACAAAAAGAGTGATCAATCATAAAATGGGCAGAGGAACTTAAATATTTCACCCAGAAGGACATGCAAATAGCCATCAAACACATGTAAAGATGTTCAGCATCATTAGCCAGCAGAGAGATGCAAATCCAAACCACACTGAGAGACCATTTCACCCACATAAGAGAATAAAGATTGAAAATAACAAATGTCCGTGAGAACATGTGGAAAGCAGAACCGTTACTGCTGTTGATAGGAATGCAAAATGGCAAAGCCACTAAAGAAAACAGCGTGGCAATTCCTCAGCAAATTAAACTGAACTACAGGATAACCAAGCAATTCCACTTCCAGGTGTACTCCCAAAGACCGTAAAGCAAAGACTCCAAAAGGGATTTGCACACCAATGTTCACTGGTGCACTAGTGACAACAACAAAAATATAGAAACCATCTAAATGCCTATCAACAGATGATTGGATAAACAGAATGTGGTACCAATTACATACAACAGAATATTCAGGCAAGCACTCACTCACTGCTATCCAGTAGATTCTGACACATAGCGACCCTATATGGATTTCCAAGGCTGTAATATCTTTATGGGAGTAGAAAGTCCAACTTTTTTTTTAATCATTTTATTGGGGGCTCTTACAGCTCTTATCACAATCCATACATTAATTGTATCAAGCACATTTGTACATATGTTGCCATTATGGCTTTCAAAACACTTTCTACTCCAGGAAAGTCCAACTCTTAACCCACTACACTGCATAGTGTTGGGGGAGGGGAGGTGTCTTAAAACAAGGCACAAAAATTAACCACTATTTACCTAGAGCAACAGAAGGAAATGGGAGTTAGGAGCAGGAGGCTAACTTCCACTGTCTCCTCGGCCATGAGATCAGAAGAAGTAATATTGCTACCAATAATGAACTTTTTTATTTAAAAAATCAATGTGAATCATAATCAAAAGGGGGGACACAATGAACAGAATTTCAATTTCTCATAGACTCTACTCCAGATTTTCTGGAGGCAGAGAGAGTAGATAAACCCCTGAAACAATTACCTTGAGATAATCTTAACACCTTGAACCACAAATATCCTCTGTGTTAGATTGGGTTCTCTAGAGAAACAAAACCAGGACACTTACGATTTTATATTATGTAGACAGATAGATACAACATAAGAAATAAACAGCTAATTAGTCCACAGAGCAGTACAAATGGCTCTGTTCAACTCAATTCCCTGAAACAGTTTTTTTTTTGCCCTAATCATTTTCTTTTTTTTTCTCCTCTTTTCTTTTTCTACATTTTATTAGGGACTCATACAGCTCTTATCACAATCCATATATATACATACATCAATTGTATAAAGCACATCCATACATTCCCTGCCCCAATCATTCTCAAAGCATTTGCTCTCCACTTAAGCCCTTTGCATCAGGGTCCTCTTTTTTTTACACCCTCCCTCCCCCTCCCCCCTCCCTCATGTGCCCTTGGTAATTTATACATCGTTATTTTGTCATATCTTGCCCTATCCGGAGTCTCCCTTCCCCCCCTTCTCTGCCGTCCCTCTCCCAGGGAGGAGGTCACATGTGGATCCTTGTAATCAGTTCCCCCTTTCCAACCCACTCACCCTCCACTCTCCCAGCATCGGCCCTCACACCCTTGGTCCTGAAGGTATCATCTGCCCTGGATTCCCTGTGCCTCCAGCCCTCATATGTACCACTGTACAACCTCTGCCCTATCCAGCCCTGCAAGGTAGAATTCGGATCGTGGTAGTCGGGGGGAGGAAGCATCCAGGATCGGGGGGAGGAAGCATCCAGGATCTGGGGGAAAGCTGTGTTCTTCATCGGTACTACCTCGCACCCTAATTAACCCATCTCCTCTCCTAAACCCCTCTATGAGGGGATCTCCATTGGCCGACACTTGGGCCTTGGGTCTCCACTCTGCACTTCCCCCTTCATTCAATATGGATATAAACATACATACATACATACACACACACATATACATACATATATCTTTTTTTTTTTACACTGGCAGTCCTTCAACTCACAAGGAATGCCAGGTGCAAGTCAAGGAAGCAGACAGCTGAGTCTTCTGTAGTACAATACAGGCAGTCCAGCCACATGCAGCAAACAGCAGGGCAGGTCACCAACAGTCAACCAGATAAAAGGGTCCAACAGTTCCCAGCTCAAGTTATGTATACACCAGCAGTATGGTGAAGCAGGTCTTTGAAGGAACCTCAAACTATAGCAACACAGTCCTCGGGTTGGGTGTCCCACAGGTAGTGTAGCTCACAAGCTGAGCCAGAGAACTAGCTAAGGTCGCCCACACTGGTCCTATTATCAGACAGCAAGGGCCAGAAAGGTGAGGCTCGCCAAGCTATTTATCTATTTGCCCTTCAATTAAACTGCAACCTTATTTGCCCCACATGTGTTTATTGGCCAGGTTGGCACAATACACCTATCACATCCTCTGAAGTCACCTTAAAACCAAACAGTACTTTAGTATAACTAGTAGAAAAAGTCTTCCTTGAGCACTAGACTCTTAAGAACTATATGGGATCAAAATGACAATACCAACTCAAAAGATTAGATAGCAACATCTATCAACAGGCAGTGCCTTTATGAGAGAAAAAGCTCAGAAAAAAAGGGTGAAAATGTGGGCACAACTCAAATATAATCAGTATCACTTAATTATCCATGTAGAAGTTGCTCTTATTGGTGTATCTGTGGCTATGTGTATGTATTATCAACAACAAATAAACAAAATTTTAAAAATAAATTTTACCAGCGAAAACTCTTGGAGTTTGGTTCCATTCTGTACAAGTGAGGTTGTCCATGAGTCAGAATCAGTTCACAAGCAGCTAACGTCTTTAAGAATTAATTACAGTGCTTCGGACCCTGACTCTGGGTAAATATAAGCCTCTGACATTAAACAAGGATGATAAGCTACTTCCATCTAACTTTAACACTATAGATTCATATGTCACTGTTGTGTGCAGTGAAGTCTATTCTGACTCAACGTGACCCTACTTCCCAGGGGCTCCTACACTGTAATCTGTATGGGAGCAGGCTGCCAGCTCTTTCATCCTTCAGAGCACCTGTTCTTTCTGTTAGCAGCTGAGAACTTTAATCATTGAGTCACCAGGGTTCCTTAGATCCGCATAACACCTTGCAAATTCACTTCCAACATTCTTTATGAATAGAGTGCTTTTAAGCAAAGTACTACATTCAGTACATATTTTAGTACCAACCAACCAACCTTCATGGATATTGCTATCAAGTCGATGCTGACTCATAATGACACTATAGGTCAGGCTAAAACTGCCCCTGCATGTTTCCAAGACAATAACTGTTTACGGAAATAGAAAGCACCTTCTTTCTTCTGAGGAGTAACCTCTGGTTTCAAACTGCTGACCTTGTAGATCACAGTCCAACTTGTAACCTCTATACCACCCACAGCTCCTATTCCCACTCCACAGTGAGGTGAAGAGGCATAAAATTCTGAATAGTAACTTCTTCCATTAAACTTTAAAATTAATTTTAGGTATCAATTTAGATTAAGATATTCATATATTCTCATTTGGATTATATAAATGGTGTTTTGCTAAAAGATAGAAATTTATCAGTGATTTTATTCCAGTTCACAAGTCACTAGGACTTAAACAAGGATGACTGGGTGAGCTCATCATAACTTTGGGCTAATGAGACTATGAAGCCACTTTCAGTGTATCTCCCCCACCTCCCAGAATAGAAAACCCTCCTCAGAGTTGTATTACTGCACATAGCATCAAAGAACTGCAATATTGTAGTAACATCTTATTATGATCCTAGAAGGAACCATCAGCTGAGTGCATATACACACACATCCTACTGCTAAAAAAAATTACTCAAAACACACATTCTGCAGATTATGAGGCAGTAGTTATCATCATGAGGCAGCAGCATCGTTTTTTGCCTACAAAGAATAGACCACTAGCATTCAGTAGGGAAATTTGTTATGTAGGCCAGATAATTAGAAAGTGGGTCACAGCCAGGGATGCATAATCCTGTTGCTGCCTAGAAAAAAGAGTCCTGACAACATTCATAAGTAAGATGTCTTTACTCCATTGTATCCGAATCTTTTTAGTCCTAATCGTCTTAATGATTCCACAATGAAAAGCAAAATCTGGACTAACCACTGACAATCTCATGCGAAAGAGAAAGCCTAAGTATAAAAAGGCACTTGCCAGTCCTTAAGTAGGCACAGAGAATGGTGTGTGGAACCCACTGCTCCAGGGAGCCAAAAATGGAATGAAAGAGTGAAAAGTGTAATGATGATTAGCAATAAACAAAGTTGCATAATTTGCTAACCTTGGGCCTGTTAAACAGAGGAGCCCTGTGGCATAGTGAGTTTCAAGTTGGGCTGCTAAACCTAAGGTCAACAGTTCAAAACCACCTGACACTTTTTTGGGAGACAGATGAAGCTTTCTACTCCCATAAACAGAATAGGGCTGCCCCTGGGTTTCCAGGGTTGTAAAATTTTCCAAGAACCCTGTATTAGACAACCCTGTCCAATACAAACCCCAACAGAGGCAGTTCTACCCTATCATAGCTATAGGTTCTCGATGAGTCAGCATCAACTCAATGGCAGTATATTTGGATTTTTCTGAAGATGAAAAAGTTTAGATTTGGGGGTCTTTATCTTTAATCTACTAAAACAGTACAGTACTCAAACAATACAATGCAGTATAATTGAAAAATAAATTCAGAATCTTTTTGTGAATTTGCAGTAATTATATTTTAAAAATAAGAATTCTTTAAAATGACCTGGAAATAGGAAATTTTTAGTTTAGCATGAATAAGCATGTGCGCATAGTCAAGGTGTGAATACAGATAGAGAATTAAGTTAATTATGCTCCTGAGAGGGTATATGTCTCTTGGAGGGTCTGTGCATTATTGGCAGGAATGGTAACCAAGCCAAGAATGAGACAGGGGTTAGTTGTCCAATGCTGCTGTAACAGAAATACAATCTAGCAAGCTGTATAAAATGAGTTACACAAAATTATGACTTTCTACAAAGTCAGATTTATTTGTAAAATAGGATAAACAAACCAAACCAATTCACAGAGGGAACTCTTTTTTTAGAATAACAGTCTCATCTTTCTTCCACAAAGCAGCTTTGGACTTAGCAGCCCTACTCATAACCCATTACATTCATCACCAGAGAGATGGATCAGAGTTGACTCAACGGCAGGGAGTTGTCTTTACTCTAGTATCACTCTTTCCCTCTCCCTCTGGTTCCCTCCACCAGGGATGGCTCTCCTTAATGGAGCTATGACACGGCTCAAGGAAATCCAGGCCAGGACACCTTTAAGATTCATACCGAATGACAGTGCTCCCAAACAAAGACATGCTATGTATGCGAATCATATCAAATTAAAGCAGGCTACAGTAAATCACAAGATAAAGTTGTATTTTTTTTCCTCTATCCTGTGCGCCACCTACATTAGTTAACATCAAATATTTCTATAAAGCCTTCTTAATTTCCATCATGAGTTATAAGATTAAAAATGAGGCCAATTTGTTTCGAAGCATCAACTGGATAGTTGAATATAACAAATATGGATGTAGTCCATTTGTTTTTCAGTAACTGCTTATAGGTCTTCTGGGGTGGGGGTGGGGGGGAGAACCACCACTACATCACCACCAACCCCACTGCCTTCAAGTCCATTTAGACTCACGGTGGCCCTAGCTACATTGGGCTCCTGAGACAGCAACTCTTCATGGGGACAGCTTCATCTTTCTTCCATGGAGCAGCTGCTAAGTTTGAACTGCTGACCTTGTGGTTACTCTGAAGTGCTTTCCAATTCATAAACTCAACCTTTTATGAACGTACTGAATATCTATCATGTGGACTGTGTGGCAGGAGTTTAAAAATGAGTATAAAATAAGGGTTAGAGCTTTTAATCTTGCAACACAGAAAATTTCACATTAGAACAGAACAAAGCAGGGTAAAATAAGTGCTACATAAGTAACAGTTGCTACACAGGGAATCAAAGAAAGGCATAATTATACTCATTTGGCTGCACACAAGGCTTCATGGAAAAATAAAGGTCACAAAAATAACTATTTTAAATGTATTCTGTAAGACCATATTTCAACAGAGATGAGTGAGACAGATAGCTAGATTCTACACAAATATAACAATATTTGGAAAGCTAAACACTGAAAGCATGAGGCACATGCCGAACATACCCAGTCGGTGTACAGTCATAAAGGGAGCCTTGGCGACACTGTCAAGTAAGGGTTTGACTTCCAACGGTAAGGTCGATAGTTCAAACCCACCAGCCAGTCCTTGGGAGAAAGATGAAGGTGCTCAACTGCTCCCATAAAGATTGACAGCCTTGGAAACCTTATGTAGGGTCACTCAGTCAGAACTGACATGTTAGCAGGTTATTTGGTTTGCTACAGTTATACACCAGGGGACATTCAAAAGATTTGTGAAACAATTCCATCACTTTTATTCCATTTTTCCACAACCCTTTTCAATCCCATCTTATATATGTTACAATTATTGCTGTTAGGTGTTGTCCAGTTGATTCTGGCTCATAATAACTCATGTGGTCGTTAGATTTTATGCTAACTTGATGGTATTTGTGTGGAGATATTAGATGGTAACCTGGTGATGCTTCCTGAGGGCCATATTTTAAGAAAATGAAAATTTCTCTCTTTGCCCTTTATCCTTCCTGCCTATTGGGATTCTGTGTATCCCACCAGGGATGGCTCTTGTGGCTGCCGACTGTCATGTTCCCACCAACCTTGGATCCATGCAACTCTGTGCGCCACTACCCTTTGATCTCCCTGCTTCCCCCTGCACTTTTCTGCTTCATTGACCAACAGCTATATATGTCTGAAGAGGGTTCCCACTACCATTGGACCCATGGATTTGAGTTGGGCTGGTATACCTTCTTGATATAAAACTACTTCTCGATATAGATTGTTTCTTATACATACAGGAGTCCTAATGATATAGGGCTTATGCATTGGGCTGCTAACTTCAAGGTCGACAGTTCAAAACCATGAACCACTCTGAGAGAGAGCGAGATGAGGCTTTCGATTCCCACAAACAATTCAAGTCTCGGAAATCCACAGGGGCAATTCTACTCTGTCCTACAAGGTTGCTATCAGTCATAATCGACTCAATGGCAGTGAGTTTGAGTTTGGTTTTCGTGTGCGTGTGTGCGTGCGTGCGCGCGCATGCGTGAGTGCGTGTGTGTAGGTAGAGAGAGAGACACACACACACAGACAGTCGGTCACTGGTTTTTTTCTCAGGACAACTCCAGCCTAATATATCATGTGACAAAAGAAAACTAACTGCACCATATGATCTTCTTGACTATCATCTTTAAGAAGCAAATCACCTGGTCTTTCTCCAAAAGCGCTGCTGGGTGGGTCAGAATCACCAGACTTTCAGTTAACGGTTGAGCACTTAACCAGTGCATGACCAGGGCTCCCCATGTACAAATGGTAGGGGCTAAAGATTAAGGCTGCGCAGGTTGACTGGGGTCACATGCACAGAGCCTTGAATCTCAGAGTGAAAAGTTCACTTGCTTCGGTAAATAAAGGAGTGACATGCTCAGAAGTCCACTGCACAAATAAACTGCAGGGAGAAAGATAGAGTTGGGTTAGCAACTCTATCTAGGACAGAAGAGTCTATGCTTAACAAGACTCTATGTGAGCGATATTAACCAGTTGCTGTCAAATTTATTCAACTCATGGTGACCCCACGTGTGAGAGTAGAATTGTGCCCCATAAGATTTTCAAGGGTTGCACTTTTTTAATCATTTTATTGGGCGCTCTTACTGATATAACAATCCATAATTCAATTAGATCAAGCATAATTGTACAATAGCTGCCACTATCAGTTTCAAAACATTTTCTTTCTTCTTGAACTCTCTGTTATCAGCTCCCCTTCACACCCTCCCTTCCAAAGGGCTGGCTTTTTCAAAAACAGATAAGATACCAGGCCTTTCTTCAGAGGCACTTCCAAATGAACTCAAACCTCCAAGAAGCCTTCTAAGTACTAGTCAGGTTTATTAAGCATTTGCACCTGGGAGGTATTAGGACTCAAATTAGTACTGACAGCACTGTAAACAAAACGTACCAAATTCCTCAGACATTTCAATAGGTAAAATCATTTAAAGGTGCCCTAAGGAGTGGCAGATTAAGCACTTGGGCTGTTAACCAAAAAGTCAGTGGCTCAAACTCACCTGCTATGCCATGAAAGCATTATACTTCCATAAAGATTCACAGCCTGGGAAACCCTAGGGAGCAGTTCTACTCTGTCCAACAGGCTCACTGTGGTCAGAGTTGACTTACCCATAAATTTGGTATCTAGAAATTCATTCCAAGAAAGGACTGTCCTAATTTTGCCTCATATATTATGTCCAAATAAAAACTCTACAACCAACTAAGAAAATGTACTCACTTCCTGGTGTCCTTCAAAATGCACATATGAAACATATATTGCCTGGAGAATAGAAATTGTTCATCGTTTTTAAAGCAATTAAAGTGGCACACCCTTTGAAACTAAATACTGGATCTAAAATTTGTAAAAGTCCAAAATGCCACACAATTTTATTTCAGTACTTACTCTTTCCCCTTCTTTACATCATGGAGGGTAGGTCAGGACTCTATCCCTATGAGTAAGACATACCAAATAATAAAACAACTTCTTAGGAAAAGACTTTTTAAGATCAATGATTAATAAGGAATTATAGATTGCTAATCCATAGTAAGTGTGCCTCAAAACTCAAATGTATAAAGATCAAATGCAAATAAATAAGGATCAAACATAATCCATTCAGTATAATTTCAGTCCTAGAACTACTCATTGCTTTGTCCACCACCTCCCATGATATCTCATCAGAAGGAATGGTAAGAACTAATCAGACATAATCAGAAAATGCTAACATGATTGGGAAACAACATTTTTTTAAGTAACCAGAAGCTCAAACTCATTGCCATTAATTCAATTCTGACTCACAGCAGTCTCTCTCACCGTTTGCCATGTTCAAAGAAGAGTTAGTTAAGGCAGACCCAGGACTAGCAGAGAGCCTAAACCGGAATCATGCCTCCTTTGGAACAGATGCTTCCAAGAAGGTGCGACTTTAAAGATCTCTTAAAAAGTGAAGATAGGTAAACTAGTTGCAACAATCATTTCACACTGTAAAATAATATTCACCATTAATATAGCTTTCTGAAAAATTACATCCCATACTTTGTCTTTAATAGTACTAGAGTTCTGTAAGAATGCGATATTAACAAAAAACAGAAAAGGTGTGTATCAAGATTGTATCCTCTCACCATACTTAATTCAATCTATAAGCTGAGCAAATAACTGGAGAAACTGGATTATATGAAGAATTCAGCATCAGGGTTGGAGGAAGGCTTATTAACAACCTGTGTGATGCAAATGACACCACCTTGCCCACTGAAAGCAAAGAAGGCTTGAAGAACTCACTGATGAAGATCAAGGATTGCAGCCTCCAGTATGAATTATAATTCCATGTAAAGAAAAGTAAAATCCTCACAACTGTAACCTCATGATAAATGGAGCAAAGATTTTGTCTTGCTTGGTCCCACAAACAATGCTCATGGAAGCAGTAAGTAAGAGATCAAAGGACAAACTGCATTAGGTAAACCTACTGCAGAAGACTTCTTTAAAGTATTGAAAAACAAGGAGGTTACTTTGAGGACTAAGGTTCACCTGACCCAAGTCATGGTATTTTCAATTGCCTCATATGCAAGTGAAAGTTGGACATTGAATAAAGACGACTGCAGAAGAATAGATGCACTTGAATTATAGTGCTGGTGACGCATATTGGAAGTACCATGAACTGCCAACAGAACAAACAAATCTGTCCGGGAAATACAACCAGAATGTTCCTTAGAGGCAAGTAGGGTGAGACTTCACCTCTCATGTGGTCTGGAGAGACTACTCCCTGGAGAAGGACACCATGTTTGGTAAAGTGGAAGGGCGGCAAAAAAGAGGAAAGCTTTGGACAAGATGATGGGGCACTGTGGCTTCAACAACGGGCTCAAGCATAACAACAATTGTGAGGAAGGTGCCGGTCCTGGCAGTGTTTCGTTCTGTTGTACGCAGGGTTGCTATGAGTCAGAACTGACTCTAAAGCACATAACAACCAAAGACAGAACCAAAAATTCCACAACGTATATAAACAGAAAAGATGCTACCATACTTTCCTACAGACAAACTTCTGAAGCAATGTGGAAAAATGTGCTGGGCATCTACTTTACAAGGACACACACAGAAAGAAAACCTCCAGATGTAAGAGTCCAACTGTTTAAACCAGCTGAACTTCCTGACTCAGTCCTCTAAACGAACAGCAGACTTTCTGAATGGATGAATGGTTTACCAAATGGGTGCAGAATGAGACCATGGAGTACACCAGTCTCAACCCTTCAGAGAAAAAACCTTAAGCCCAGAAGGCTAAAAGGTATGATAACTTTGAAATCACTGTTCAGCACTTTTCCGGTTGGAATTTCAAGCCAAGGCTTTCAATAATTTTGATAGCTACCAAGCATGTGTCATATGTGTTCTACCTCAAGTTTTTGGCCAAAATGAGAGGCAAGGTGAGAAAGAAAACCAAGATAACAAGGTTACTAATAACCATACCAAGATGATTACAACTAAAAGCAATGTTTGGCATGCTGCTACTTACTGGAGATAAATGTGCAAATTGCATTACATTTTTTAAAGCACTGAAAACCCAGATTAAAGGTGTTCTTGAATCAACTGCATAAGCCTACATATGTTTTGGTACTTCATCCAATCTTCCCCACCCCAGTCCAATCCAATCTAATACCAGGTTATTAGCATTTGTCTCCATCCCCACTGCCACTATCTTGATGACTGCAATAGCCATCTAGTCTGCACACCCCTCAACCATTAGCAACACAAACTGTCTATGCCCCAATTACGATTCTCCAATAGCTTCCCATTCACATAAAACTCAAAATCCTTAAGATGACATGCAAAGCCCTGGACCCTTGTCACCTCTCCAACATCATCTTGGGCCCCTCTTCATTATGAACCCACTCACCAGTCCAGAATGCGAGGTATTTTTCAACTCCTCTTCCCCACATAAGTACAGACATCCTACACACCGCTCTCCCCCAGCCCACCCTCACATCTCCGCTTTCACCTAACTTTCCTAAGCCTCCAGGCTTCTGCTGAAGTACCAAAAATGTCTTCTGTGATACCCCAATCTGAGTTGGATTCCTTACTCCTTCCTAAAACCCTATGCTTTCTCTCCCCAGCACACTTATTAACCTCATTAATTTAGCACCATTTGTTTGATATTTGCCTTCCATGATAAGCTGTAAGCTCCACACAGCCAGAAACATGTTTTGTTCCCCACTATATAAGCAAAAAAGGAGAAGATCTTCAACAAGATGGACTTACACGGTAGCTGCAGCAATGGACTCAAGCAGAACAACTCTGAGAATGGCGCAGGACGAGGCAGTGTTTTGTTCAGTTGTACACATAGCTGAATCTCACTCACTGTCACCGAGTCAAATCCGACTCATAGCACCCTATAAAACGAAGTAGAGCTGCCCCTGTGGGTGTTGGACACTGTAACTCTTAAAGGGAGTAGAAAGCTTCCCCTTTCTTCTGAGGAGCAGCTAGTGGTTTCTAACTGCTGACCCTGCGGTCAACAGCCCAACTGGTAACCATTACATCACCATGGCTGCTGTATATAGTTGTGTACGAAGTGAAAGTGCTTAGTATGGCTCTTCTATCCATGTCTTAATAACTCCCACCCAATGAATGGGTGGGACTATGCAAAAAGGGTATGAGAAACATTATTTAAGGGGATTTGCCTTTCTACCGAGAATAAAAGTGAGCCATCTCAGAAGCAGAGAGCGATTTTTGATCTTCAAGAAAGAACAGGAGCCGGTGGGGCATGACTGAGAGCTCCAACTAAAGTACCCCAGACAGCAGAGGCTACAGAGGCCACAGCACCAAGAACTGAGACAGAGCAGAGGAGACCATAAGGCAGAGCAGCCAAGGCCTCTTGATATCACCTAACAGCAACATATAAGCAGCACCCAGCACAGTGCCACACATAAATCATTTACTAAATAGCTTTAGTTAACAGTTTGATATTTTTGAATGCTCTGGGTCGCCAATGATGATTCCTACAAAGGAGCCAGCATGCTAATTTTCCCAAAGATTCATACTGCCAAGTCAGATCTATTTTACTTCCTTCTTTTAAAACTATTATCATTTCATACTTAGCCTAAATTCACTCACCCGAATCTAAGCAAGCAAACACAGGGAGCTACCGCTACAATCCCAACAACCCCTGCCTCACGACATCCATTTCTTAGTAAGTCTTACCCACCTTAGCAGATTCACACTATCATACCTACCTACCACCCATAATCTCACAATAAATCATCTCAACAAGTTATCTCTATTCTTCCAATCTCTGCACCCCCCCCACGTAAAATCATGTTGCAGATTAAAAACAAAAACATCCCATGCCCAAGTGCCAACTTCTTCTTCCCACTATCAATCAGTATTACATTCTTTAGACTAGCACTCATCGGCTTCCTTTGGTGATTCCTGTGATCAAAATACCAACCATATGCTTCAGGAAGAAGCTGGATGATGATAAATCTGAATTACATCCCCTTACTATGGGAGAATTCAACTCCTTACCAGTCCCGGGTTTACTGCCTCAAGGCAGAGGTCCACTCCTTTTTCTAAAAATAAAAAAAAAATTTTAAAGACCTATTCTAGCACCAGCCATATCTACCATATCCTTCAACCCTAACCCATGTCTGCGGTCAAGATTCCATTTGGGAATGGGTTTAATTATCTTCAGGAGCCCTGGCCAATTGGGGATGTGTATTAATCACTTTTGAAATACAAACAACAAATTAAACACAAGGACTATCAAAGACAAATGGGAAAAAGATCAATGCCATGTGAAAATCCCTATAGAAAAGAAGGTGAAAGAGACTTTTTCCCCTGGAGTGGTTAGTCTTCTCCCTGAGGCCAGTGCCCTGAATTCAAATGTCCAGCCTCCAACACTGTAAGAAAACATTACATATGTTCTTGAAAGCCACCCACTTTGGGTATTTGTTACAACAGCACCAGGAAACCAAGACAGCAGGATACAATGGCTACATTGAATTGTATCTGCTGGATAATTTGACACTAATTGAAAATGAAATTTACATTGGAATCTACTTCATTCTTACTGTCTCAGCCCAGAATGTGGATCTTAACTATAGATGGCCTTGAGAAGAACAGAACTCCAGGATACTTCACTGTGCTCAAAGGGAACCTGTACATGGATCAACAGGCAGTTGAACAAACAGAATATGAGAATGCTGCATGGTTTAAAACACCAGCCTCATGTTGTGTGTGTCAGAGTTGTATCCACTCACCACACTTATTCAATCCATATGCTTGGAAATAATTGAAGTTGGATTATATAAAAGAGTGAGGCATAAGGATCAGAGGAAAGTTTATTGAAAACCACTGGTATGCAGCTGACAACCTTGCTTGCTGAAAATGAGCACTTGAAGTATTTGCTGCCACAGACAATTTTCGTCCTTCAGTTCATATTACAACTCAATAAAAAGACAAAACCCTCACAACTAGACCAACAGATAACATAGAAATGGAGAAAAGATTGAAGTTGTTCAGGATTTTGTCTTGCTTAGATCCACAATAGATGCTGAAGGAAGAAGTTTAAAGAAGTTGAATCTGCTTTGCAAGACCTCTTTAAAGTAATGGGAAGTAAGGTTACGTTGAGGATTAAGGTGCACCTGACCCATGCCATGGTACTTTCAATTGCTTCATGTATACGTGAAAGTTGGACCGAATATAGAGGACCAAAAAAGAGATGCTGGCAAAGAATACTGAAAGTACCATGGACTGCCAGAGAATAAACTTTTCTATCTTGGAAGAAGTATGATCGCCGTGCTCCTTAAAGGGAAGGATGGCAAGACTTTATCTCATGTACTTTGGACATGCTGTCAGGAGAACCCAGTCCCGGAGAAAGATATTATGCTTGGTAGAGGGGCAGTGAGTAAGAGGAAGGGTTTGGACAAAGGGATTGATAAAGTGGATAACACTTAACAAAAAGAGTATGAATCAACTAGTTGGCAATGAGTTGAGTTTGAAATGAAGCGCCAGTACTCCAGTGGGTTGTGTTGCTCTGCTCATGTAGTATTCTAAGTCCAACTCCATGAGCCCCCTCCAGAAAAGGCTATCTTTCTCTCCTATTTCCTGCAGTAAAGATTTACAGTCCATGTGACCTGAGACCTACAAGGTAGATACATGGGTGGGTTTGTGTTGGGATTTGCTTTGCATACACTCCTGAAACTAAACCATTTGATAAAGGGAAAAACATGAAAATGCCTCCTTCTGTTATCAGAACTCTATATTTTGAGCAAACTAACAAAGGGCAAGTTGTTAGCAATAAGCCATGTGGTATTTTGAAGCATATATGTCTCCTCCCTGCCTAGGAAAAGATCATACTGAAACAAAGAATATTTCAGAAAGGAAACTACTCCCTACAGTAAAATTATAAAACACAAAATAAGTATATTCCTGAGATCAACTGTATTTTTAATTATATATTTATATATATATGTGGGAGGGGGTGAGGAGAAAACAGGACTAGTTTATCAAGGCACAGAGAAAGCAATCCCCCTATTTACAGTACTGGGGCAAACAAGCCTCGAGGCACAGCTTCAACAGGTCCTGGACCTATTCAAACAACACCGACCCAAAGCAAAAACTTATGAAATGTAGTGTTTATTTCTTGGTCTAGCTTAGCTTCCATCCCCTTTTCCTACCCAGTGGCTTCCCTTTCCCTATTTCAGATTGACACCAGGTTAAGCCCTTTGGTATTATGTACATCCCCTACAACTTGAAAAGGCTGAACCTGTTCCTAACTCAAAAGAAATTGGTCTCAATTGCCTTCACTTGCTGCACGTGGAGCTTTCAAATCATCCAAACACGGAGTGTTGTCTTGCGCTAACCAAGCCGACGGCCACAGAGCTCATTCTGACTCACAGCCACACTAGGTAAGGTTTCTGAGATTGTAAATACCTTAGGGAGGCAGACATCTTTCTCCCACAGAGTGGTTCGTAGGTTTGTACCACTAACTCTGGGGTTAAGCAGCTCAATGCCTAAGCAACAGCCTCTCCCAAGAGCCATATTCACCTTTTCAGACTTATCTACAAATCTTTCAAGACAAGAGTTAGGAAGTGATCTATCTAGTTCACACCCCAGGGGCTGCCTGTACTATAACTCTTAATGAATTTTTTACAAGCACTTGCTCCAATCTTCCAATCAGGAGCCCTGGTGACACAAGAAACCACCAGCCACTCCTGGGAGTATGAAGTGGCTTTCTACTCCCATAAAGAGTTACAGTCTCAAAAACCCACAGGGGCAGTTCTAGCCTGTCCCATGGACTCGGTCGGTGGTACTGAGTTTGTTTCAGTTAGAATCAGGCAGATGTATTTGTCAATGATACAGTAATCAGGCTTGAATGTGAACCAGACTTGCTGATTAAATGTCTTGTTCCAAATTGTGACAGTCCTTAATTGAGAGGGAGAGAGACTACTTGGCATCAGAAGTCAGAATAAACCTGTTAGAAGTAAAAAAGTACACCGATTATTGGTCCTTTAAACTGTGTATGTGCTGAAGAGAGAATGCTTCAAGAAGCACACCTAGTCATCCCTTGGCCTCCCCTCCAGGAAGCCTAGTCTCAGGAGATGGGCTCTGGGGTTCAGGGAGTTCCTCTTCCAACAGGTTCCTTCAAAATGCGCTTTCTCTCTTAATCATCTATCCATAGTCTCAAACACAGATCTTTATTTCCTGTTATCTACAGTGAGTATTTGATTGATATGGTTTTTCTTCCTAAAAGAAATGTCCAATGTATAGCCGAGTATTGTTATTTAGTTTTTGCTTTTGTAACTGAGGCATCTGTTTTAAAAACTTCATTTTTATTTTCACTTTCCAAAATTATTTTACTGGTGAAAATGATTTGCTCAGAGTAGTGATAGGGTAGCTACAAATCTAGTAAGTCATTTGATGAAAATGTCATGTTTTCTTTCTACTAAATAAAAGGTTCACCTGGGATTCAGTGAAATAAATGGTAACTCTAGTTAAGCTCCACTTCAATGATTTTGCAAACCAAATGCACAGCCACTGACTCTGCAGGACAGGACAGAACTCGCCCTGTCAAAGGGCATTTACAGAGATCTAAATACAAGCATGTACATATGTAAATATATTTATATCTAATAATAGGGAAATAGATGTATGCACATACACTTATAGGTCTAGTATTAAGGTAGCAGATGGAAATTGGGCCTCTGCTCAAGTACTCCCTCAATGCAAGAACACTTGTTCTATTAACCTGGCATTCCGTGATGTTCACCTTCCCAACATGATCGTTGAAGACAAAGCAGGTGCATAAGCAAATGTAAAAAAAGCTGATGGTGCCCGGCTATTAAAAAGATACAGCATCTGGGGTCTTAAAGGCTTGAAGATAACCAAGTGACCATCTAGCTCAGAAGCAACAAAGCACACATGGAAAAAGCACACCAGCCTGTGTGGTCACGAGGTGATGATAGGATCAGGTATCAGGCATCAAAAACCCAGAATATAAAATCATATTATTGTGAATGAAGGGGAGTGTAAAATGGAGGCCCAAAGCCCATCTGTAGGCACCTGGACATCCCCTTACAGAAGGGTCACAGGGAGGCGATGAGCCAGTCAAGGTGCAGCATGGCACTGATGAAGCATCCACCTTTCCTCTAGTTCCTTTGTGCTTCCTCCCCTCCTCCCCACTGCTATAACCCCAAGTCTACCTTACAAATCTGGCTAGACAAGAGGATGTACACTGGTACAGATAAGAGCTGGAAGTACAGGGAATCCAGGACAGATAAAACCCTCAAGACCAATATTGAGAGTAGCAATACCAGGAGGCTAATGGGAAGGTAGGGGGGAGAAAGTGGGAACCGATCACAATGATCTACCTATAACCCCCTTCCAGGGGGATGGACAACAGAAAAGTTGATGAAGGGAGACATTGATCAGTTTAAGACATGAAAAAAAATGGTAAGTCATAAATTATCAAGGGTTGATTGGGGGGGGGGAGAAGAGGAGGGAAATGAGAAGTTGATACCAAGGACCCCAAGTAGAAAGAAAATGTTTTTGAAAACGATGTTGGCAACAAATGTTCTTGACACAATGGATGGATTTTGATAAGAATTGTACGAGACCCCAATAAAATGATTTTTTTTAAAGAATTAACCCTGTGAGTTTCCGAAACTGTTACCTGATTCAGGGGAGTCAAAAGCTGGGTTTTCCTCCAGAGGACCAGCTGCTGACCTTGCAGATTACAGCCCAATGGTTATTACTACACCACCAGCTCCTGTCAATTATCACTAAGACAATGCAAAAAAGCCTGGAGTTAGTAGCAATGTGTTCTTGCCTACAACTCGATCTAAATATACTATAGAGGAAGGAAATTTTTCTACACAGTAAGCTGGAATGTAGAGATCAATCACTATACAGTCATTTGTTTGAAAAGCGAAGGATCCGCCTCCCACCTCACTAAGGCTCAGGTCAACTAGGTATTTTGGGCAACAACTTGCAGCTTGAATTCTTCAGAATTCAGGATTTCTTTGTCACAGATTATCTTACAGACAAAAAATCTTCAGGTTTTTCTATTACACTAATTTGTTGTTTGTGACATTTCAAAACACCCAAGTGGAGTCTCCCCAGTCTAGCGTTTCCAAACTAACATCAGCATCTAAATCCCAAACAACCAAAAGGACTCGCCTTCCATTACTTTTCTCTTAAGCTTGGGGCTTAAGAAGCAGCTTATTCAGATAAATTCTTTCCTATGACTCTTTAAACTACTTGTCATTTTAAAAATTACAATTTTAAAGAAAGCGCCAAGGTCAGTGCAGTACACAGTTAACAAGAGAAAAAGTATTTCTACAAGCCAATTATACCAGAGCACGGAAAACTAAAAAGCAGAAACTTGTTTACCAAATGGAGTACTTTGGGGGTGGGGGGCGTCAAGTCAATATGTAGCTGTTGTCACAACCAGTGACAGACAATGAAGGGCAGAGCAGGAAACTTCAACTCCCCAATTGAAAGCTAGCTGATCTGTTCTGGAACCTTTTAAACTACTAAGAGACTCGCTGGGAAGACATGAATAACAGCGCTGTGTAGAGTGAAGACTGGGACTAACAAGGGTAAATCGTCTAGAAATGGACCTGTTCCGCAAAAGCAACTGAATTCGGGTCGAAAGATCATCTCTCTCTCTCTCTCTCTCTCTCTCTCTCTCTCTCTCTCTCTCTCTCTCTCTCTCTCTCTCTCACACACACACACACACACACACACACACACACACACACACACACCCCACACACACACACCCGTTTGCAACGACGGACGGCTAAGCTGGAACAAAGCCAGGCTGGACAGCGGGCTGCAGGGTCCCTTGGCCTGCGGAGCCTCGGGTGGGGAGTCGGACCAAGAGGCCAAAGCACGACACCCGCCTGAGCCACAGCCGGCCGCGCAGAGCTCAACACTGCGCGATCTCATCCGCTAATGAGTCACTGATCATGGCAACCCATCACTTGCTAGGACGTGTACCACGCACTGACTCCCCGTCGAGAAGCGCAGAAAATAATGCAAACTCCTAAGAACACTGCGGACTGACCCGTGCTGCCCGTGGCGAGAAAAGCCGGCTTGGGGTCGAAAGCGCGAGCGACTTCGGAGCCCCGCGAGCCCGGTGGGCGAGGCGGAAAGGGTAGGACGAGCGAGACGGCCCGGCGCGGAGAAAAGCGGGAGGGCGAGGACCGGGCGAAGCCACCGCCACACCCCGGCCCTCCCTCACCTGCCGCCCCAGCTCCCCGGGGTGCCCGTACCTTCGGCCAGGGACTCCTCCAGGGTGACCTGGTAGCGCCCCACTGCGAACACCCGGACCCCCACTGACGAGCCGCTGGAGCTGGAACCCGCCGCGGCCCCGCCGGCCCCGCCACCCGCCGCTCCGCCTCCTTCGGACTTGGGCATCCGAGAAAACTTCTTCATGGTCCCGCCGGGCGCAGGGGGGCGCGGGGCGCGCCCCAGGGCCACGGAGAGGGCGAGTCCCGGCCCGGCGCGCGACCACCGTCCGCGAGGGGGTCGCTCTGGTCGCGCGTCCGAGCGTCCGCGCGCGCTGCGGCCCGCCGAGCCTCACATTCCGCGCGCCGCCAGCGCTCCGTTGCAGCTGCCCGGTTCCCGCAGAGGGCGGCGGGCGGGCGGACGGGGGCGGGGACGGGGCGGGGCGCGAGGGGGCGGGCCCGAGTGCGGGGGCTACGCCGCCGCCGCCGCCTCCGCCGGTGCCCGGAGCGCCCTCAGCGCCTCCTCGGCGGCCGGAGCGCGAGCCCGGGAGGAGGGGGGAGAGGGAGGGGCAGCGAGGAGGGCGGGGCGGAGCGGCCGGCCCAGGGAGGAGGCTGGACCTCCGGGCCGCACACCCTCCGGACCGACCGCAGCCCGCTGCGCCGCCGTCGCCGCCGCCCGAGCCGGCCCGCGCCGCGCGCCACTCGCGGTTGTCTGTTGGCGGCAGCGCGGCGCTGCTGCCAACCGCTCGCTGAGGCCGGGCCCCCGCGCAGGCGCGCTGCCCGCGACGCCGGAAATGACGGTTCCGGCTCTTGTCACGTGGAAGCGGGGGGGGGGGGGCGAGTGTGGGGGTTGGGGGCAAGGGTCAAGTCTAGGGTCCCGAGTCCCGGCCCCGCACGGGTCAGGTCGCACCTAGGGTACCGGTTCCCGCGCTGACCACGCCGCGGGGTCGGTCACTCGGCCAGGAATTGGTATGTCACCGTGGGGCGTAAAAATGCCGCCGACAACTTAACTTCCTTCAAGGAACTTTTCTCGCGTCTCTCCGAGCCGGTGCGCCGGGCTTGCTCCCCGGGGACTGCGCCCGCGCGCCCTCCCTGCGCGTGGGAGGTGCAGGCTGCACGGAACTGGGGCGGCTTCCCAGAACCCGACTTCTAAAAGCACGGTGTCATCGCATTCGGTCGCGGACGCTGGTGCCGGGAAGCGTCCTGCGGTTTCAGATTCCTTGGGGAGGGCTTTGAACTCTCGTGGGGGCTGTGCGACCCTCGTGGGAGGTGTTCAGAGCCGGCGCTAACTTCGTCTCACGGACGCGACCGCTCATCACTTGGGCTAAGAGCTTAACGACTCGCGCAAGGTCATCCCGCTGGTTTATGGTAGCGCCGAAATGACACCGCCAATGCTTTGGTTCTTAATTCTCCACTTGGGGCTCTTCTGTAAAGAAAGAGCATGTTGGGGTCAGAGCTCGGGAACCTGGGGAAACGGGCTGTTGGGAAGCAAAAACAGCCACTGATGTTTTAGCCCCGTTTCATAAACTGCATACATTCTGCAATCCTAGTTGGGGTGGGAGTGAGGAGTAGGAGAGACAATATGAAGATGAATAGGTGGTGACAAGCAAATTGTAGAGTGTATGTGCGGGACCAGACGTTTCTTCATCCCAACCTAATTTTCTATATCTAAATACAGGCCCAATGTGGCCCAGAGGTTCTCATTTCTTAAACCAAAAATTGGATGTGATTTTTCCCCCTGCTTTTGTTGCTTTAGTGTTGCATTTCCCAAATTTTTAAACATGTAGGCCAAACAAATCATGCTTGAACTTCAGTACATACCGTCTATGAAAGTAGCTGAATGACATTCTACTCTCCCCCTCAATTCTTTATCAACATTTTTAAAGCGATACACGCAGGAAGATTAGAAAATGTGCTTAGGCAAAGAAGACTTTAGGCTTAAAATCCTCCCATTTTCTGCTGTATGAAGAGGAGCTTTTCTGCTAACCTTAACAATACGCAACTGCATAATCCACTGAGGTCAATTTTTTCATCCAACTACCTGGCTGTTGAAGTATATTCCCATTCTTTGGAATTTTGCCTGAGTGCAACATAGAAATAAAGTTTTCTATGATCAGTTTAGGAGTTAATTTACCTCCATTCCTGGGGTAGGGGGCCAGGCAGAGTATCATTCTATGAACCATGTAATCTGGCTATAATAAGTATATGATTTATTTTAGATATAGACCTTACCTTCTCAAAAAAACTCTGGGCAGCACCAGGCAATACAATCTTTAATGTTTTACCAAACATCTAGTGAAAGTTGAATATCCTCTGATCGTCACAGAATATTAACTCTAAAATATTTTATAACATCCAGAAACTAACAGTGCTAATAAGAACACCAAGTAATTACAAACACCTTCAAACAAAAATATACTGATATTGTCATATCCTTCTAACATGAAGTCCCTGGGTGATACAAATGGCTTGTGATGGACTACTAAACATTGGTGATTCAAACCCAGCCAACAGCACCACTGAAAAAAGATCTGGTGATCTGCATTTATAAAGATTCAACCCCAAGAAAAGCATTTGACCACATGCTTCCAACAGCAGTGGGTTTGTTTTTCTTTTGTATCCTCCATCCCTTGCAAGTTAAACATGACTGACTGCCCTTACACAAATTTGTAGACAGAAATTGAAAAACTAAGGGCGGACTGTTGGTCAGCAGAAAAACATAACTGAGAATTTTACTCTTAAGAAAAGAGCCAAGTGTTGCAATGAGTAAGCACTCAACCACCTGCTAACTGAAAGGTGGAAGTTTGAAACCACCAATGGCCCCACAGAAGAAAAGACCTGGTGTTGGATTTTCTCCTGTAAAAATTAGTCCAGGAGACCCTCAGGGGTTGTTTTACTCTGTCACATTGGGTGGTTACGAGTAGGAACCAACTTGCTGACAAACAGCCAAAAAATCTTCCAGTGTTGCACTACTTTTAGTCTGTGGCTCTGAAACCAAAAACTAACACACTCACTGCCATCAAGTCCATACAAACTCAGGACAGCCTTACGGGGCTGGGTAGCACTGCCCTAGTGTTAGCACTGCCCTAGTGTTTCTGAGACTCTACAGAAGAAGAAAGCTCCCTCTCACACCCAAGAGCAGTGGGTGCTTTCAAACTGCTGACCTTGCAGGTAGCAACCCTATGCCTGTAACCACGATGCCACCAGGGAGCCTCACACAGAGTCATTTTCCTTGAGGTGATTATAATAAAAACAAGGAGCCCTGGTGGTGTAGTGGGTCACTCGCTACAGTTTGAACCCACCACTGCTGCCCTAGAGTGAGGCTTCAGGCTCCCTCAGAGCTGTACAGTCTCAGAAACCAACAGGGGCAATGTGACTCTGCCCTGAAGGTCACTATGAATGAGAATTCACTCAGTGGAGTCAATTTTTGGTACAATAAAGACATAGATACAGAAACAGACATAGAGAGCGAGACCCTCACTCTCAAAGTCACTGCCATCGAGTCTTTGCCTACTGAGTGACTACAGAACACGGTAGAATGGCCCCTAGTGTTTCCAAGACTAGACCTCTTTACAGGAGGAGAAAGCCCCATCTCTCTTCCTCAGAGCAGCTGGTGGTTTTAAACTGCTGCCCTTGGAGATGGCAGCCCAACACATGACTACCACTCCACCAGAACAAAGACAGGATAGTAATGATAGAATTACATTCTTACTAAGATCCGAATATTTCTAATGTGTATGTACTGCTAAGAATAGGAACTAGCCACAAAATACTGTTAAAAAATCATATTGCTTCATTTTGCTAAGTTCATGTTAGACTATTCTAGCAAAGCCAGCAGATCATTGTAACTAAAGAATACTGAGATCCATAAACCAGAAGAATTTTGACTATGGAGGGAAAAAACAAGGTTATATTTTAATCTTCTAGTGGAAACTAACCCAGTTACAGATCTGCCCTGTCCTATAGGGTCACTGTCTGGATCGACTCAATGGCAGTGAGTTTGTTTTATTGGTTTGGCTCAACCATGTGCAGAATTTCCCGAAAAACATACAATAAATGATATGGTAACACCAGTCTGCAGTGATAAGGTGTCCTCCAATGTTTTCTGGCCACACCACTTACCTACGCCTGAGTTCCTGTGCAAAAGCTCAGAGAAACCTACTATAATAAGTGGAATTCTTTTTCATTTTGATTGAAATTTTGTTTTGTTTTTAACCCATATTTGCTGATCTGCAGTATGCAAAGAACTAAGGATTGGGGAGCAACTAGAAGAGGCAAGGTTGAACAAATAAAGATTTAAAAGAGTTTACGATCCTGGAGGAACTCAAGTACATACATTAATAAAAGAACAATGGGGCAGATTTAAAGTGGAGACTGCACTAGCCGCGCTCTGTACAAAGTGGTGAGCTTTCTGTAGGAGATCCTGCAAGGAAAGGAAGAAAAGGTGTGAAAAAACTCAGAATTATACTTACTGGCCAAAGAGAAATTGGTTGAACCCCTGAGACTAGGACCCTTAGTTACTCTTCAGATCTAGAAATAAATATACACACACACATAGTGGCTCACTTGTCAAGCAAACAATAAAGGGAGTACTTCTAGTGGGGTAGCCACACCTGACAATAATTAGCCATTTTCAATCACGGGGTGGCACTTGCCCAAAAAAAGTTTCAAGTGGTTAAAGAGAAAGAAGTATAATCAGTGGCGGTTCATTGAAAGACAGGATGGCAGTGAAGGAGATGAAGCAAAATATGTATGAGTTGTTGAATATAGAACTATTGATCTGTAACATCCGACCAATAAAATGTTTATTATAAGTAAGAGCTCTAAGATCCATACCCTTATGATATATGTGTTGGTCTGGGTAGACTAGAGAAACAAATTCATAAACACATATGTGTTAAGAAAGAATTTTATATGCAAGAGCAGTTGAATATTGAGGAGACATCCCAGTCCAGTCCAGTCCTAGTCCATAAGTCCGATATTAGCTCATATGTCCGGTAGCAATCTATAAAGTCCTCTTAAGACTCACGAAACACATGCAGTGACGCTGATGCCGGACGATCAAAGGCCAGTGGGTGGGAAGTCTTTGGATCCAGTGTTGTTAGAAGCATCTCAGCAATGGCAGGGGTCTCCACGTGGCTTCACTATCTTCCAGGGCTGCAACAGGGTAGGTCCATGTGGCTTTTCCTCAGGGATGTCTCACAGGAAGTGAGCAGAGAGAGTGATAGTGTCTCCTACCACCAAGAAGGAATCCAGGACTTCCCAGAATTCTCAGGAGAAGGCCATGCCCACACAAAGGCCTCATTGGCTATGATTCAATTGACAGACTAGAGTCCACCCTTTGCTCTTAATCCTATCAAGTCCCAAATTGACACCAGACCTTGTAACTACCACAGTATGTGACCGTGAAACCCCATCCTGGCAGTATGGTTGATGTTGTGACCTTAAACTCTTCTGAAAACAGAAAGTAGCTCCTCTGATTTTAGGACTAGACTAGTATGTCCTTTGGAAAAATACTGAATCCTTTCTCAATGTGTTGACCCATTATCCAGAACTGAATCTAATTCTTTACACATCCACAGTAGTCACATATACACATACAAAAATATATCCAGTTTATAGTAGAGGGGATTAAAGAATTGAGGATTAAACATAGATTCAACCTTTACTTAAATCAATGGCTCTCAACCTTCCTAATGCTGTGACCCTTTAGTTTAGTTCCTCATGTTGTGGTGAGCCCCCAGCTATAAAATTATTTTTGTTGCTACTTTATAACTAATTTTGCTACAGTTATGAATGGGGCAACTCCTGTGAATGGGTTATTTGACCCCCAAATAGGTCATGACCCACAGCTTGAGAATCACTGACAAGTAAAATTAACATCTCAACTATACACATACATGTGTCTATGTGTATGAGCAGATTGACAACAGCAACTGGCAAGGTCAGACGGGCTTAGAGAACAATGAGTTTGTTACTAGTAGAATTTGGAAAAGGATAATGGCCACATAACTTGAAAAAATGTAATAAATGTAACTGCTGTGTATATTTTCAACAACAAAAATAATAATTATTTTTAAATGTACATCTTGTTTTGCCCAGACGTCCACCAACTATGCTACTATGTATTGACTGTGTTCAATATGCTAGGCAGTGTATGAACCAAAACATACAATAATAACTCATGAATAATGGACTGTCATCGCTAGAAAAGAAGAAGTAATTGAACCAAATGGAGAAATGGTGTCATAAAATAAAAGAAAATGAAGGGGAGAGGGAAAGATAATTTCTTGAGCACTTAGGTTTCACACATTGTACGGGAGCACTCCATATGTGTTATCTATGTAATCTGCTACACAGCCTGTGAAGTGGACATTTGTAAACCCAATTTTCAGCTTTCTCTTCAGCCACCCAAAACACTTAGGTTTTTTACCAAACTGTCTCAAACCCCAACGGCTTTGCTCTTCAGATGCACGCAGGTTGGAAGGTCGTGTGCTTTCTAACCTGAACCTGATTCAATATGTGACTGTGGAACTCTTAAGACACCATCTTGTGCCATCTTCCAAGACTGGGTACAAAAGGACCAGTGGAGGCCTCATTTGTACCCCACACCACACCTGACAGAATTCCAGAAGCATGTCTACCACATTTAATTATAAAGTCCTGCTTTCATGCCTATCTGCCTGTACTACATCGTAAGAGGTGTAAGGGAAGAGAGTGTTCCACAATATTTTCTTGGAATCCAGTGTCCACAACATGCTTACCATATGCAGTAAGTATTGAATAAAGACCCAGGAAATGGAAGGTAGCTGCCTGGCCTATCAATTAGAAAAGATCCATGTTTGTGCCCATTCCCAAGAAAGGTGATCCAACTGAAAGTGGAAGCTGACAAATACTATCACATCCAAGCATAAGTTTGCTGAAGAAAATTAAAAAATGTTTTCAGCTGTACATCAAAAGGGAACTGCCAAAAACTCAAGCCAGAGTCAGGAGAGGACATGGAAAGAGAGACGTTATTGTTGATGTCAGATGGATCTTGACTGAAAGCAAAGAACACTATAAAGATATTTACTTGTGTTTTATTGACTAGGCAAAGGCATTGACTGTGGATCATAAATGATAATATTGCAAGGAATGTGAATTTTAGAACTCTTAACTTGAATGCTAATGCCGAACTTGTACAAAAACCGGCTTTCAAATAGAATAAGTAGACAACACATAGTTTGAAATCAAGAAAGGTGTGCTTTAGGATTGTATTCTTTCACCATACTTTTTCAATTTATATGCTGAGCAAATAATCCAAGAAGCTGGCCTACATGAAGACAGACATAGCTTTAGGGTCAGTGAAGGCTCGTGGACAAGCTGCAATATGCTGATGACGCAACCTCTCTGAAAGCAAAGAGGACTTTCAGAAATAAAGAACATAAAAATTCTCACAATTGGACCAATAGTCAAGGATTTCATTTACTTGGATTCACAACCAATATCCATAGAGGCAGCAGTCAAAATCAAACTGTGTTGCTATGGTTAAACCTGCTGTCAAAGACCTCTCTAAGGTATTAAAAAGCAAAGATGTCGCCTTGAGAGCTAAGAGGTACCTAACCTAAGACATTTTATTTTCAGTTAACTCATATGCGTGCCAAAACTCTGCAAATGACTAAGGAAGATTGAAGAAGTGCATTTGAATTGTACTCACAAATAAACCATGCAAAAATGAGCAAATCTGTCTTGGAAGACATACAACCAACATGTTCCTTCAAAGCAAGAACGATAAGACTTTGTCTTGCATACTTTGGACATGTTAAAAGGAAAGACATTTCCTAGAGGACAGTATGCTTGGTGGAGAGTCAGAAAAAAATGAGGATGACCCCTAACAAAGTAGATTGAATTATTGTGACTCCAAGACCTGGCTAGAACATAGGAATGATTGCAGGATGGTCCAAGATCAGGCAGTGTTTTGTTCTGTTGGACATAGGGTCCCTCTGAGTCACAACCAACCCAGGAGCATCTAACAACAACAATAACAGATAATGAATGACTAAGCCAAGAATATGTTGGGTTGCATGATGGAGCATGTGAGGCATTTACGACTAGGATGAAATTCTGACACGTCAGCCGCCTTTCTGAACCTGAGTTTGGGTCAATCGTGCAGTGAGAAGAACCACTGTTTGGGGGAATATATATATATATATTTGATTTGAGGCATTTGAAATGGAGATTGGAAGGTTATGTGGTTTGCAAATATTCAATCAGGTGATGTAAAAAAAAAACTCATCAAACTAGACCAGATAGCCTGAGATCATCTACCTCTGACACCAAATGCGTGGTGCTTGATAAATCCCACTCCACATGCCAACCGTGCCTGGTGGAAATCTCAGCTTGTCTTCCCTACATCCATACAGCCCTTCCCCTCTCACCCCTATTCACCTGGGTCTAGAGTCGATAACTCCACCATTTCTTACATCTGCTATTTGTTGAAAAGACTGGAAAGTTTCAGGGGAAGAGCTGTTTTGAACCTAGCAGTGAAAGTAAAGAAACAGTAATTGTAAGGGTCCAAAAGGTCTCTAATTGGCCTCACCACCAGGCCCTGACATTACTTCATGCTTCCTGAGCTCCCAAATATTCCCTCATGGTCTAGTCAGCCCACCTCACTGGCCCCAGGTGCCGTCTGACTTGCACGAACCCAGGTCAAAGGTAAAATATTTCACTGCAAGGGGTTGCCACACCTTGCAGATAATATACAGAAATTACTAAGCATAGACTAGGGAACAGAGTAGATAACCAAGAAATGTCAGTTCCCTCCCCTTTCCCCTCTATCACCTAGTTCTAAATCCAACTTCAGTGACAGAACTAGGACCCAAACATTTCCGCACGGATGCTCCATAAATGCTGGTTCTCATTTTAGGTGAGCTCTAGGTTTTTATCAGTTTAGTTTCTTAGCTATTTTGGCAGACTTTAAGCTGCAGTCATATTAGAGGTCAACATTTTGCAGACTTGGGGCAGGGATGAGCCTTTGCCTGACTGAGAGCTTCTGAAGGGCAGGAACCATGGCTTACTCCATCTCAGTACTCGCCTGCTCCTTCAAACAGAAATCAGATCAGGGCCTGGGAAGTCAATCCCCATTCCTGATGACCCCCAACTGTTTCTTAAAGTAGATAACCAGGCCTTTTTCTCTGAGGCACCTTTGGGTAGACTCAAACTACCAACCTTTAATTTAGTGGTCAAGCATGTAACCATTTGCAATACATGGGGAGCCATATGTCTGTCCCATAATTCATTACCCAAAAAGCCCAACATATATTTGCCAAGTCCATTCTGGCAGTGACTCTGTCTAAATGGGAAGAGTTGAACTGTACTGTAGGTTCTCCTAGGCTGTTCATTTTTTTAAAAAGGATATAATAATAATATAAAGATGAAACTACAAATAATGAAGGATAAAAAAGACCACCATCAATATTTTAAAAGCAAGGGGAGAATTATTTTATCATGGAACAAGCAAGAAATACTTGACCTACAATAATTTCAGGTTGGGTCAAGAGGGAGGTCAAGTAACCAAGTATCAAGTTCAATCCAGGATAATCAACATTACAATGATCTCTATCTAATAGTAAAGCTGTGAGAGACCCTGGCCTGTGGGCTACAAGTGATGTTCTGGCCTCCTACTGTCCTCCATTGCCTTCTACAAATTGGGTGTTCACAATTTAAGCTCTGATACTTTCCCTTCATCACATTTGGATTTTGTTATTGTCATCTTTGGATCACACAAGCAGGTGTGCTTCTTCCATGTGGACTTAGTTGACTCCTCACTTAGATGGCTGCTTGTTTGAATACAAGCCTTTAAGACCCCAGACACTACTCCAAATGACAGCCAGACACCGTCTGCTTTCTTCACCACCCTTTGCTGTAGCCTCCTAATCTTCAGTGATCATTTCATGAAAGTGAATAGCAAGCAGGGCCAGGTTATCAGAACTAACTGCTGTTGGGCTGGGGCTAGAAGTAAGTGGGAGCCCAGAATCTATCTTCCTGTCCACGGGACATGTGCCACTCAGGTTTACTTTGGTGGCCACATTATGAGAAAATCAAAACTCCAACTATAGTAACAATACCACAAACCAACCAGCAAGCAATACAAAAGCGAGCCAACTAAAGTCAAGAAAACAAAAACTCATAGCAACAAAAAAGAAAACCATTGTCCGTCATCCCCCTGGGGTATAGGGCGAGTACACTTGGCACACTGTCAAGATGAGGACTCTGTGCAAGTATAGTTCCACCATAAACTGCAACCCATGAGTTTTTTTTTGCAGTTCCATCTCCCGTTGATTAAGCACTGTCTGCCGTAAGTGTGGGGATCGGTCCCAGGGGGAGACTAAATGTTTGTGGAAGCAGGTGTAGTGGTGCCATCCAGTCTATTCTAACTCCTAGCCACCACCTGGGCAACAGAGTGAAACACTGCCCTGTTTTGTACCATTTCACAATCGTTCTTATCTTCAAGCCCATTGTTGCAGCCTCTCCATCCTGTGCAGGGTGGCCTTCTCTTTCACTGCTCCTCCTCTGGATGATGTCCTTCTCCGGGGACTAGGCTCCTGACAGCATGTCCAAAATAGGTAAGACGGCGTCTCACAATTGTTGCCCCGAAGGAGCAACTTTTTTCCTTTTCTCAAAACAGATTTTGGCAGGCCATGATGCTTTCCAAATTCTTCACCAGCACCTTAATTCAGACCGTGGGTTATTCTTCGCTCTTCCTTATTCAGTGTTCAATTTCCACATCCATGTGAGGCCTTTGAAAATACCATGGGTGAGTCGGGCCCACCTTCATCCTCAAAACCCCCTTCTTGCTTTCCATCACTTTAGAGGGCTTCCACGGCCGATACCCAAAGCAGTGTGTCTTTTGATTTCTTGGCTGCTGCTTCCATGAACATTGATTATGGATCCAAGCAAGATGAAATCCTTGACAACCTCAGTTTTTCTCCATTTATCATCATGGGGTTACCCATTCGTCCAGTTATGGGGGTTTTGGTCTTTTTCACAGAAAGTTGTAATCCACACTGAAGGCTGTAATCTTTGATCTTCATCAGCAAGTGCTTCAAGTCTTAATCACTTCCAGAAAGCAAGGTTGTGTTATCTGCATATCCCCAATTGTTAATAAGCCTTCTGCCAGTCCTGATACCTCATTCTTCTTCATATAAGCCAGCTTCCCTGATGATTTGCTCGGCATACAGATTAAATAGTTATGGTGAGAGGATGCAACCCTGACACACACCTTTCCTGATTTTAAACCATGTAGTATTCCTTTGTTCTGTTTGCACAACTGCCTCCTGATCCATGGACAATTCCACCAAAGCACAATAAAATGTTCTGGAATTCCTGTTCTTCTTAAGACTGGCCTGAGTTTGTCATGATCCACACAGTAGAAAGCCTCTGCGTGGTCAGTAAAACACAGTCTTCCACGAAATGCCTGGGGGTTTGAACTCCAATTTTTAGGTTAACAGTCAAGTACCTACTGTGTCCCCGGGCTCCATCTCCCCACCAAACCAAACTCAGCCCCCCCGCCATCAAGTCAATCCTGACAGCAGCCCTCCACTCTCCAACATCTCACCCTTTCCCTGTTGCTCCCGCTCTTTCCCTAACCTTGATGGAAGAAAACTATTTCCTCCTCACTATCCAAATTATACATAGTTTTCCTACCATATCTTCTCTGGAAAGCTTTTTCTAACGGCCTGACTTCCTCAAAATTCATAATGTCCCTGATTATCAGTACTTTTGTCTGTGTGTATTATTTCTCAAGCAAAATACAAAAGATATCGCTTTCTCTTTAACTCTGTAGGGAATATAGGAGTACTAGGTCGGCAGTGGGACAGTGCTTAAGCGTTGGGCTGTGATCCACATGGTGGGCAGTTTGAAACCACCAGCAGTTCTGCAGTTTCTATTCCGGTGAACAGTTATAGTCTCTGAAATACAGAGGGTCACTGCGAGTCAGCATTGACTCAATGGCAGCATGTTTGGTTTTTGGTTTGGCAGTGGGCGTTTCTAAGATGTTACTTTTATGTAACATATTAAGGTGATTCTCATGTATACATGACAAGAATCACCTGGGAATTATAAGAATCTTATGTACATGAAAGATAATCGTTATGAATCCATAAGACATTAAATGGTTTTTATAGGTTCCCATGTGACTCTTAAGTATATGTGACAATTCTATACATAAAAATCACCTGGGACTCTTGTTAAACTAGATTCTGAGCAGTATATCTTAGTTGAAATGCAAATTCTCACAAGAGATAGAACTGGGATGGGACCAATTCTAAGTCCTGCTCGCAAGTTGTTAAATGCTTATTGAATTAATGTATCAGACTGCCAAGACAATAAATGTTATTTTGAGTTGACATTTTGAAAGGCAGTTTTTTTTTTCAGAATGCATTTTTGATTCACCAGGGGGAAAAGGGACTTAACAGAGAGTTACAGTTGATCAGAATTTAGGAAAGTAAGGAAATTTTGACTGTATTAAATTTGGCTAAAAAAAAGTATCTATTAATCTGTATTTGGAAACATTTTTGTGACATATAACCGGATATTACATTAAAGTGATTTCTTATCATTTGCTTTTATCCTAGTAAAAATTAAACACCACTTTAGTGTATACACTGTTTGGGGTAAAAAATAGACCCGATTTCAACTAAGAACATTTATTAAGTCTTCAAGGTCCAAAGACAACACAAAGATACAGACACATCCCCCCAATGAGGGAGGCCATTAACACGAGGTCAAAAGGATGCTCAAGGATTCATAGTCGGGATGCTGGTTAAATGAGGCATGGCACCAAGGAAACTGTCACAGATTCATGAGTGGCGGCAGACCAATATATCACAATTACAGGTGGAACTAGACAGGACCATGATTGGGACATGCACATTATATTATGTAGGAGGGCTTCCAGGTCTTCCGACCAAGGCAGTCAGGGCAAGACGGATAGGGCATGACTTGAGCATGCAACAACTCCTTGGAATGTCTCCAGCCTGGAGACCTCCATCAGGACCACACCCAGGCAGCCCCTAAGAGAGACTGCTCCTCCTTGGTAGGTCTGGAGAAGGGAGGTAATAAGCTCTCGAAGGCACTCTGTCTAAGGTCAAGGTTATCTACGTCTACTTTTGTATGTTCAGAAAGAATTCAATGGAAGTTTACTCTATTTGGGGACCCTGAAAATGGATTAGGGGCTGTCATTTATAAAAGGCCATTCATAGCCTTTTATAAACCAGGGTGCTCAGAATGTAAGCTTTAATGCAATTCCAAGCTGAAATGAAAATTATATTTATGTATCCACTTCTGAAGTCATAATATTTACAAATTGCTTTTTATTTATTTATCTTGGTCAATTATGTATTTCCATGTTTCTCTAAAAACAATATTCTAGAGACTCACTATAAAGTCCATTTGGTTTTTACCCTTTTGGTTTTTCATACTTCAACACCATACCTCTCTCTTATCTGCTCACAGCAGGGACCTACTTATATAAACAGATAAGAACATTTTTCTCCATTTGCCATGACAACACCCAACTAATGCTCACTGATAAGCTAATAACGGGCCGGAGCAACTACAGGATGAAAGAGGATTTTGCCTTCCTAAGTAAAAATATCAATTCAGGAATGAAAGGAATTATTGAATAACTAAGAAGTTCTTATGTTGTTAAAATGTTATGGAATTTTTAAAGTTAATTTTTAAGCAAATAAACATGTTCTTTTAAGTCCTTATATTGTATCTATTTTATAAATATGCACATTTATCATAGCTTCTATACATATTAAAAGCACACATATACATATATAGATACTAATTTTTTAATTCATAATTTTTGTGAAATATACTTCACAATACTATAACACTCTAACACCACTTATTCTACTTCTTGTGTTTCCTGTGTCCATTTCTCCTTCTTTCTTAACTTTTATACTTTATCCTTGGGAAACTACCACCCTTTGGATCTCAGAATTCTAATTATTATAAAGTATTTGTACTTCACTAGTAGTACTGGCCCTCTTATAGAACTGTGTTTTATCCATTTTCCATGTATTTTTGAAGTCCATTCATATACGTGCACACATGTACGTACACGCATGCACTCACATGAAAACAAGAAAGCTTGAGGAATAATGGAATAGAAGTGTAATGGACTTTTCCCATGGACATTTGGAAACTCCCTGGTATATATCACAAACATAATTTTGAGACAAATATTTCATAATCAAAGAATATATTTTACATTATTCTATTATGAAATATATTAAAGCCAAGTAAAAAAAGTTACGGAAACATTCTATTATCTTTTAATTCGATGTTTCCATAACTTCTTTATGTCCTTGCTTAAATTTATGAAACAAATGGAATTAAAAGATAATGGAATGTTTATACAAACTTTATTTGTTTATCTTTAAAATCATTTTATTAGGGGCTCATACAACTCTTATCACACTCCATACATACATCAATTTTGTAAAGCACATTTGTACATTCATTGCCCTCATCATTCTCAACACATTTGCTCTCCACTTAAGCCCCTGGCATCAGCTCCTCATTTTTCCCCTCCCCCCCCCCCCGCTTCCCCCTCCCTCATGAACCCTTGAACCCTCATGAATAATTTATAAATTATTATTTTGTCATTTCTTACACAGCCCAATGTCTCCCTTCACCCACTTTTCTGTTGTCCATCCCGAGGGAGGAGTTTATATTAGATCCTTGTGATTGGTTCCCCCTTTCCACCCCACTCTCACCACTGGTCCTGAAGGGATCATCCGCCCTGGATTCCCTGTGTTTCCAGTTCCTATCTGTACCAGTTACACAAACTTTAAAAAAACAAAGTTTTGCACTGACTTTAATATAATTCTTACTAATAGAATTATATGAAATATATTCTTTGAGCATGACTTCCTTACATTTGGAATATTTATTCTCCCAGGTTAGTAAACAAATAGTCTTTTTCTTTTGTTTTTTAAAAAACTTTTTATGATGAATTAGGTGAAGGTTTACAGAGCAGATCAGTTGTCCGCTCCACAGTGCGTAAACATTTTGTTTTATCTCCGTGACTGCGGTACTCAGAATATAACATCCTTTATCCTGCTTCCTCCTTCGTGTCCTCTGTCTGCTCCTCCTTCTTTCCAAACCTTTAAAAAATGTTCTCCTTAGATAAATGTCACCATTTTAACCTCAGGTTGTTGATTATTCCAAGGTATTCGTACCTCACTAGTATCAGTGTTTCCCTTGATGGAATTGTCTTTCATTTCTCTTTCCTGTGAATTTCTGAAGCCCGCTCAAGTATATATGCACACACATGTACACAGTGTTGTGCTAGCCACTGTGAGAAAATGGAAATAAGACATGACCTAAACACGGAGCCAAACTAACGTTAAACTGATGGTTTCTTGTGGTAAGGACCATCTTCTTAATTTTCAACCTTCATCGTGCCTCTTACCAGCACATTGTCTCTGTCACTCACGACTGTATTCACATCTTTACTTAGGTCCACGCGTGTTGCCTTCCTACAGTCATCATATTAAACGATCCCTGCTACTGTAATAATGAGAACTTCAGTCTTAACAATTCTACCCTTCCTGACTGATTATCCTCTGTCATTATTCCCGACATGTCAGAGATAAAATTTGATGAAAACATTACTGTGAGTGCATTTTGGATCAAATTAAGTACCTTCAAGAAAAATACCAATGTATCTGTTTAACTAAAACATTAAGGACATAAACATATCCCTTATGTAAAAGAGGTTTATTTTAAATTCTTGATCAGAAAAATTCATCATCAGCCATTCCAGTCACATGTCTATTAAAAACAAAAAACAAAAGCACTAATCACTAGTGTGAGCAGTTCAGTTTATCTGAATTACTAAAAAATTATAACTTCTTGTCCATTATGTACCAATTAAATCTTTTAGTTTAAAGATGATTTTTAAAGGAAGCAAAAACAATGTGTACTTTTAATTATATGATGATCTAGGAAAAATATTTTTTATTCATACGTGCCCATAAAGGCACCTTCAGAATATATAATCAAAGTCAGTATCATCATTTTGCTTATTCAGTAGTCATGAATGCAATATTGTTTATGCCAGCATTTTCAAGATGGTATATTATTATGTTGTGAGAAATAAAATGTCTTAGCCAACAAGCTCTACTGGTTCTTGGTAATAAAAAGAGTGTATTTGGGGGGGGTGAAGGCAGGGAGAAATAAAGGGAGGGAGGGGGAGGAATGAGGAGCTGATGCCAAGGGCTTGGGTGGAGAGTGGATGTTTTGAGAATGATGAGGGAAATAAATGTACAAATGTGCTTTCCACAATGGATGTATGTATAGATTGCTATGAGTTGTATGAGCCCCTAATAAAATGATTTTTTAAAAAGAAACGATAAAACAAAAAAAGAAAAGTAAACAAAAAAAGAAAAAATATTGCTTGATGATTTCTGTGTTTTTTATACATTGGCAAAAAATAGAGATGAACGGTTTTACATAAATCATGTTTTCTAGGACAAGAGCATCAGACTGTATTATATAAAAGCAATAATGTTGGTTAAGACACCTGCATTCTAATATAGGTCATTTGGTAGGCTGCATGGATAATACATTAGGGCTCTAAGGAGAATTTAAATTCTTGAGAATGGCACTATTTGGCGTGTTTTGTTGGTTGTGTTGGCATGTAGTCCAGCAAGAGCAGGAAACCAAGGCTTTCCCTGACACGGCATTTATGCCTATTGATGTTAGCCAGATGGGAATAAGGTAACTGAGAACAGAGAATTGACACCCAATATCTACATGATTAATTTATATCTTTGAATCCAAATATCAGGATTACCTATTATAAACAATTCAGCACTTTTGTCTATTCATTTGCCATTTAGGATTCACTGTTCAACAAATACTTAATGAGCAGTAGATGAGACTGCATGAGATAACATGATTAATAAGGCACATTCTCTTTATCAAGGAATTGTGCTTTGTGGAAGAGACAGATGTGTTCACATCTATGTATTTATGTCTAGAAAGTTAAGTGCTGTAGTATAAATAGTCCTCGAAAAATATCTTGGTGATAAAAGGCTGAGTGCTCTACTGTTAACCAAAAAGTTAATAGTTCAAGCCCATCCAAAGGCACTCAGAAGAGAGTCCTGGCAATGTACCCAATGGAGCATAATTCTATTCTGCATCACCTGGGGTTCCAGTGATTCAAACTCAACTCGATGGCAGGATAGAAGTGCCCTTGTGTATTTCTAAGAGTGCACCTCTTTACAGGCATGGATCGTCTCCTCTTCATCCCTCAGAATGGCTGGTGGTTTCAAACTGCTGACCTTGAGATTGGCAGCCCAGCACATAGCCCGCTACACCATCAGGACTCCATTATAGGAGCATAGTTGGAGTGATTAACTAAAACATCTTAGAAGAAGTACACCCAGAGTGCTCCTTAGAGGAGAGCATGGACTTTGGATACATCATCACAAGAGACTACTTCCCTGGAGAAGGTTATTATTCTTGGAAGAGGGTTAGTTGAAAAAGGAAGCCCTTCAGTTAGATGGATGACACAGTGGCTACAATGGGCTCAAGCATAACAAGTGTCAGGACGGTGCAGGACCGGGCAGTGTTTCCTTCTGTCATACAGACGGGTGCTGTACGTCAGAGCTAACTGGGCGGCACAGAACAAGCACAAGGTCTGGGAGATACATGGAGGCACTGAGATGGATAGTGGCAAAGAGCTAAGATTTCAAGAGCGGATGATGATGTAAGAGTGCCTTATTCTTTACCCTGAGGGGTAAAGTAGGTTAACTATGGGACCAAAAAGTAAAATTATTTTTTCAAAGGGTAAACAGTGAAATGTAGCTGGCATATGGATATGAAAGACCAACAGGAACAAACAGGAAAATGACTGGATATGAAATGAATGTTTCTTTTTTCCCCTCCCTTTGTGACTAAGTAGTAAAGTCAATTTCTCTATAGTTCAGTTTCTCATCTGAGAAATGGGTGGTTGAAAATAAAAAGCTTTCATTGTAATAAATAGTTATTAAATACATTCAAGGAGGACTGGAAGCTCTAGTTATGACTTGTCAGTCATTACACACTAATGTGGGGTGTGTTGCTTGGAAATTACACTGTATTGCTTCATCTGTCAAGTAAAAGGATATTAAATGCCCATGTCTACTAGTTACTAAACTCAGATGGTTTCCAGATGTAACAGAACATTCAGCATCATGGTAAATGTCTACCCTTCTCCCTGTAGCCAGGCCTGTTAGATTTCCTATTCCTAAATGGATCAACCCACTGCAAAAGGTACTGTGTTAGACAGGTTATAAAATCACTAAAAAGTTCATTTATGGTTTTGTAGTAAGCTGATGTCACCCTATAAATTACCCTTCCTATCTTGATTACTCCTATTTTCCTTCCCCGATTTTCTGAGGAACATAATCCATATTTATTGGTCTCATAGATTACTTTGTTCAGAGTCCAGATCGGTTTTGTCCAGTAGACATCCCGAGGTGTTGAACATCTTTGGCACAGTCCAGTAAGCTAGCCACTGGACAGGTGTGCAGTTGAGAACTTGAAATGTGGTTAGTAAAATTAAGGAATGAGAGTTTTAATTTCGCTGCATTTTAATTAATTTTGATTCAAGTGGTCATATGTGGCTAGTGATGGACATACCAGAAAAGATAGGTCTAGATATTATTCTTTCAGGAGGCTTGATAATTCACTAATTTATTGCTATCTTCATGGAATAAAACACATTTCATGGACTTCTGTCAGGAAGATGGAGAAGACATGCTTTCCCCTATACTTAGTTGTTTATTGTCCCCTGGACATAATAATATAAACAAACATAAGAAGAATCTGAAAGATGGCAAGAGGTAGGCAGTCTGGCTAGGGATCTCATGGCCCAAATATCATTATGATGAATTCCCTGCTCATGGAGCTAACGAAGAAACCCAGAAATGGTAATAGGCTCAGATAAACAAATGAAAAGGTCCCCCTAAATACTGCTTTTTCAAGCCAAAGGACTAGGAAAGAATATCTTCTCAAGACACTTTAAAATTAATAACCACAGTATGAGTCAAATGGTCACAGTATGAGTCACTTAAGTCAAATGGTCGGGAAAGAGCACCTAGCAAGAGAGAATATTTTTATGCCATAAGCACTCTGCTAAATGCAAATACCACATGAAATACTATGCTGTCACCGAAGCCTACAGGCTGTAAGGACGTAGTGCAATCCTCCAGCTAGATGAAGCCCGAAAGACCTAATAAGGAGTTGGGACTTCGCTCCTCATTTACTGCTGATGATTCACACTACTCCCCTGCCTGGTGTCAACAGAGACCTCGTAAATAACCTGGACTGACACCCCCACCACCAAAGACCTGTCTCTTTTCCTCTTCCATGGTGTGATAAGGATGTCATTAGGCGCCTTTGAGTCAGTTCCAACTCATGCCCCTGTGTACACCAGAGGGAAACTGCCTGGTCCTGCACCACCCCCACAGTTCTTACATTTGAGTCCATTGTTGCAGCCACCGTGTCCATCCATTTATAAAGGGCCTTCCTCCTTTTCACTGACCAGGTGCTATGCATAAAGTTTTCAGTGGCAACTTCCTCAGAAATGGGCAGTCAAGTCCTGCTTTATTGTCCGTTCTTGCTCCATTGAAACTTGTTCACATTGGGTGACCCTGATGAAATACCAGGGACATAGCTTCCAGCGTCACAGCAAGACCCAAGTCAGCGCAGTATGACAAACTGACAGACAAGCATGATAGTGTGTACGTCACCTTGGGTGGTGATATGAGCTAACACAGTGTGGCCAATTCCATGGTAGGATCTTCGATGGAGCAGTCAAGCTGTTGTGGAAAGAACAGGTGGAGCACTGCCTCCTCAGCCTGCTCACAGCCTTCTTAAAATTGAGGGAAGTTCAATTCAGGGTGTGGCCTACACTTGGCATGGACTAACTGTTCAGAGGTTCGCTCATTTTGGCTGGATCTGGATCCTGCACCTGGTTCATTGACCTCCTGTTATATCACCAGCTGATTCCAGGAACCATCAGCCTATAGTCCTCCTTGGACTCATTTACCTGATCTTGGATTCATTCAGCTTGACCTCCACCAGGCTGTGGTCTTCTTGCTTCTCCTTCCTGCACCCTGCTGGTCAGGCCCTGCAGTTACAGTAGTCAGGAGAAGCCTTTAGCTTACATGTGGCCCACAGATTTGAACCAAATTGGATTTAGCCACGTCTACACCTGTGTGAGATGTTTCTTGATATAAACCTCTTTCTGTGTGCATACACATACAAGCGGCACTGGGTTTGTTTCTCTAGAGAGCCTAATGTAACGCATGCCATTGGAAGAGGTCTTCTAGAGAGCCAGGAGTTTCACATGAACCAGCGATATCAAGGCCTTTGGTCACCATGTCAGTGGAGACCATATAAACTCAACCCACTGCCATGGAGTCGATTCTAATCCAGAGCCACAATATAGGACAGAGTAGGACTCTCTGCCACCACTTTTCTGTCAGTTTTGTCATACCAGGATGGCTTGTATGTTCCTGTGATGCTGGAAACCATGTCCCTGGTATTTCACATGCCAACATGTTCACCCAACATGAACAGGGTTCAGCAGCGCTTCCAGACGAAGAACAGACAACAAAGAAAGACTCCGCTGCCCACGATGGAGGAAGAAGCCATGGGAAACCTCATGTATAGCTTTGAAACACTGTCAGCTACTGAATGCCAAGCGACGGAAGCAGAAGGCGGGCCCCTCAGGTCAGAGGGCACTCAACATGTGACCTTCTTGGCATGGATCCGACCACGGTGACGTGAGTCCGATAAAGGCTGTGGGAGGGAAGCCGTCAGGGTCTTCATTTGCTGATGAAATGAAGGGCAAGACTCAAGGGAAGGAGAAGCGTCTGCGAAACGCTGGGCGCGGTGGGAACTCGGAGTGTGACAAGTACGAATCGAGTAGCAAGGAAAGTTAGAAGTGGGCAAAAGTGAAATTGCATGCATAAAGATTTATGCTCTAGGCCTCAGTGGCCTGAAATGGACTGGATTGGTCAAATCACATGATTTTCTATGGCTGAAATGATACCATCGGAAGGAAGGGCACGGCATTCACTGTCAAAAGGAGGCTCAAAATCAGTCTTGAGGCACAATACTGTCTGTGACAGGAGTCTATCTGACCGCCTTCAAGAAAGCCAGCCACGACAACCCATATTCAAGTTTATGCACAACCACAAAAGTTAGTGATGAAAATTGAACTCTGCCAACACCTTTGATCTGAAATCAATCAAACCTACTCTAAAGTGCATTGATAATTATTGGCGATCCGAATGCATGGAAAGGTTGTGAAAAAAGAAGCAACAATAGCTGAAAAATCTGACTTGGTGATAGAAATGCAACGTGATCACATGAGAGAATTACGTAAGACCAATGGCTTGTTTATAGTGAAAACCCTTTTTTCAACATCAGAAGGACAACAGTGCATCTGGACTTCTCTACATGGAATAGACAGAAATAAAATGGACTGCATTTGTAGAATGAGACTCAGTATCAGCAGCTAAGACCTGGCCAAGGGCTGATTGTGGAACAGACCATTCATTGCTCATATCGAAGTTCAGGGTGAAGCTAAGAAAGGAAAACAAGTCCATGAGAGGGAACATACAAGCTAAGTCTATCCTACCTGAAACTCCAGAACAGCCGAAGAACAGTTCGACACATTGAAATACTAACGGCAAAAGACGTGAAAATCTATAAGATGACATCGAGAACAATCATAGATGAAAAAAGCGAAAGATCATCAAAAAGGACAGAAAAGACCAAAGTGATGTCAGAAGAGACTCTAAAACTTGCTCTTTGTTGCAGCGGAGTTCAAGCTACTGGAAAAACTGCTGAAGTAGTGAGGCCATGGAAAAGAGGTGGGGCACACACTTACAAGATGGTCCGACCCACAGGCTGCGATAATCGGCTCACGGTAACAATGGTGCAGGAGAGGCAGTGTTTCATTCTGTGTCGCGGAGGCTCGCTCAGGGTTGGAGTCAATTTGATAACAACTAATAACAACATAGAGATAGATGTAAGCATAATTAGAATAGATGGGCTATCATATGGAAATATATACCATAGGGTAAAATAAAGGCACAGAAGGTATGTTAGTCTGGGTTGACTAGAGAAAAAAAATCAAGAGACACCCCTATGTGTGTAAAAGAGTTTTATATCCTAGAGTAATTTTGTTATTTTTTAAACATTTCATTAGGGATTCATACAACTCATCATAATCCATACATACATCAATTGTGTAAAGTACATCTGTACATTCTTTGCCCTAATCATTTTCAAAGCATTTGCTCTCCACTTAAGCACTTTGCATCAGGTCCTCTTTTTTTCCCTCCCTCCCCGCTCCCCTCTCCCTCATGAGCCCTTGATAATTTATAAATTATTATTTTGTCATATCTTGCCCTGTCCGATGTCTCCCTTCACACCCTTTTCTGTTGTCTGTCCCCCAGGGAGGAGGCCACATGTAATTGGTTCCTTGTAATCGGTTCCCTCTTTCCAACCCCCTCTCCCTCTACCTTCCCAGTATTGCCCCTCACACCCCTGGCCCTGAAGGTATCATCCACCCTGGATTCCCTATGCCTCCAGCTTCTATCTGCACCAGTGTACATCCTCTGCTCTATCTAGACTTGCAAGGTAGAATTTGGATCATGATAAATGGGGGGGAGAGGAAGCATTTAGAATCTGGGGGAAAGCTGTATTCTTCATCAGTGCTACATCGCACCCTGACTGACTCATCTCCTCCCCTAGACCCCTCTGCAAGGGGATCTCCAGTGGCCAACAAATGGGCTTTGGGTCTCCACTCTGCACTTCCCCCTTCATTCATTATGGTAAGATTTTTTTTTTCTGATGATGCCTGATACCTGATCCCTTCGACACCTCGTGATCGCACGGGCTGGTGTGCTTCTTCCATGTGGGCTTTGTTGCTTCTGAGCTAGATGGCCGCTTGTTTACCTTCAAACCTTTAAGACCCCAGACACTATTTCTTTTGATAGCCGGGCACCATCAGCTTTCTTCGCCACATTTGCTTATGCACACGTTTGTCCTCAGCGATCTTATCATGGAGGTGTGCACCCAGTGATATGATTTTTTGTTCTTTGATGCCTTTAAGACCCCAGATGCTATATCTTTTGATACCCGAGCACCATCAGCTTTCTTCACTACATTTGCTTGTTCACTCGTTTTGGCGGTTGTGTCGGGAGGGTGAGCATCATAGAATGCCAGTTTAATAGAAGAAAGTATTCATGCATTGAGGGAGTGCTTGAGTAGAGGCCCAAGGTCCTTCCACCACCTTAATACTAATCCTATAAATATAGGCACATAGATCTATTTCCCCATCCTCATATATATATTTGCATACGTGCACGTCTTTGTCTAGACCTCTATAAATGCCCTTTGCCTCCTAGCTCTTTCCTCTATTTCCCTTGACTTTCCTCCTGCCCCACTATCATGCTCCATCCCCACCTGGGTTTCAACTGTACCTATTCATTACCTTACCCTCGATCATTCCTTACCAGGCCTGCCACATCCACCTCACCACCAATTTGGATCCCTATTGTTCCCTTGTCCCTGGGTTTGTAAACACCACTTCCTAGAGTAATTTTGTATTGAGAAAACATCCCGGCCCAGACCAGATCAAGTCCATAAATTCGATATTAGCCCATATGTCTGATACTAGTCCATAAATTCTCCTACAGACTCACGCAGCTCCGGCAATGATGCTGAAAGCAGGAAGATCACAGGCCAGTGGGTGAGAAGTCTAGAGGAAGCAGCTCAGGGCTGGTGCAGTTCTCCGGGTGGCTCCTCCAGCTCCAGGGCTTGGGCTGCCATGAGAATAGTTTCATGTGGCGTGTCAACAGAATGTGAAACAGAGAGAGTATGTGTCCCAACTCCAGGGAGGAAGACAGGCGTTCCCAGAATTCTCAGGAGAAGGCCATGCCCACCCAGAGGCATCACTGACTATGACCTCATTGACAAGCTAGATTCCACCACTTCGCTCAAATTGACAGGAGATTACGTAACTGCCACAGAAAGGGACCAGTAAATTCAGAGGGTTGGGTATTATTAACTAAGGTAATCAAGTAAACTTTGTCATAGTTCTAATGACTAACAAGCATACTGCAAGAAGTTTAAAGGCGAAGTTTCCACAGGGAATTTTCATTTCCACTTCAGGACTATGACTTCCTGCCTTTTTCCCGCTGCAACTCATATGGCTGATGACATTAAGATGTGTCACACACTCCCATAGACGCGTCAGTGAGATGCCTGTGTGCTGTGTACAATTCCTGGTACCTGTCTACAATTCCACTTCTGACTCTCAACCAAATAAATCTACCCAAAATGAGTGGGAATGTACATTATTGTGATGTAGTATATTCAAAATACATTCTTTCAAAACTTCTACAATATACATTTCATTTCAATCCATCTTCCCATGAAGCTTTAAGAGTAACGGTAATTATAAATTAAAGCTTTGAGGGTAGTAGTAGTTGTATTATATAGTAATAACTAATTGAGAGTTCACATATCTTTTCACAAATATTTCTTGGATAAGCAATTTACAATTGATCTTAAAAATAGGAAAGTTAAGACACAGGGTAAAAATTCGAGAGTTTGTAGATTTAGAATAGCTTCAGGTAAGCACTCTTGTTGACAGCTTCTTGATAGTCTTCCACAGGAGCTGATGTTTTGGCATTAGAGTAAGTGAATTCTCAGTGGAATAGATGAATGAATTCTGCTGCCTGAGCGGGCAGATCTTCCTGGCTTAAACGTTACTTAAATCTATTGCTATTCTAGTGCTATTCACTCATTCAAAACCATTTCAAGTGAAAAAGCAAAGTCCAAGGTAAACATTTCCTCATCATAGAAAATATTTTCAATTCCATCAACATTAGTTAAATGCATACTACGGTCCAAGAACATTAAAGGAAGGTGTTTGTTTCTATTGTTTTTAAGTATACCTATACCTAGTTTATTTCAATTAAGAATCAGCCCACTGGTGTTGACATTTAGCTATTCTGTGTGGTAAATCTCTCATGAAACCCAAACATTTGGGGCAGGAAAAAAAATTACCTCATTAAATAAATCATATTTTCACATAGGTAATTTCCATTTTGTAAAAATGACATGGTAGGAGCATCTTCCCCCCTGATGAACTTCACAAATGGGAGGGAGAATCAATATTAACACCCAAGACCAATTGTTATGAGGTGGAGAGTGAAGGTGCCTCTTCTCTCCACCTTTTTAACAATTTTGACATCCATGTCCCACCCATGGCATTCTCTGCTCTGCTGGTTCAAAAATTTATTTAATGGTCAAAGATAGCACACTCCAGGTTATCAGGTTTGTTAAGGCTATAATTCAGGATATGAAATGACTCGGGATACAGTACTTCAACAGGATGCACACACATTTTGTCTCCGTGACCTGCCTCTGCTCAAGCTCTTCTCAGGCAAGTGTCACAGAGCTCGTTAGCTCCATTCGGCCAGCAAGCCACGTGCCAAAAGGCAATCCGCCTTTTTGCTCTGTAGACTAGAAAGCCCACTGTTTCCGTTTCTGCTGTGTCCTCTGTTGCCCTTTCTCTGCGGTGTCTGTTTCTCATTGCCTCTCACTGTCTGTGGTGTTATAGCCCTCTTTCCTCTGGGTCTAGGAGGTTCCCAGCTCGGGAACTTCAGATTCAGAGGGTAGTCCTCACTCCTGTCTCGATTTCTTCCTTTCTTTAAAATCTTATAAAGTTTCATATTCCAAATCTCATCCAATTAATAGTTCAATCATTCTGAAAGTATCATCTAATCATTACTTCAATTGATTTTATAACATTTTCTTTTTTACTCTTTATTATTAACTCCCCACTCCTTTGTTATTCACCCCCCCCCCCTGCTACACCCCCAAGGAATCATTAATCCAGCTATTGTCACTGTGTATTCATCCATCCTGGATTTCATATACTGGAAAACTTACAAAAATGCAAACAAAGAGAAAAAGAGCTAACAACAACAAAATAAAATAGGAAAAAATCCCAGTTGGAAAGAAAACAAAATGTTGGAACAAGAGCAACTTTAAAATGGGTTAAAAGGGAGATCAATGATAAGGGGTTAAATTTTAGCCTACTTGCAATTGCCCATTCTCCAACCGGAGGAAGCCTTCTTCCACTTGTATTTCCCTTCACTTTTTTTTTTTTTAACTACTACAACTTTTAGATGTGTCAAAAGGGGATCGAATGAGATGTTATATTTTAACCATTCAAATTAGATATTACATTTGAATCTACTATAATTATCTCTACGATACTCTGTCTGGTGACCAGTACTGTCTCCTTTTCTGAGTGGAAGTTGAGTCCCACTTTCTGCTCTGAAATGGGTTCTCTTTTAAGCCTAGCAGCATGTAAAACTGACCAGGCCTCTTATTAGAGATCCAAACATCTTTTATCTCCATGGCTTTACACACACGGGAGTTCCATGTAGCTTAGTTGCATTATTAATAAGCTGCTCAATCCCTTTGGATAGCCCCAAAGCACCGAGTTGTTACAGTTCCACCCAATCATTTGTTTGGAAGTCACACTCCAGGGTGAGAGAGGACATTCGTAAAGAGCCCATTGCACTGCACGGGTTATGTGTGGGATGTGTGAGAGATGAGGAAGTGTCGAGGAAGGGCCAACAGAGGTATTTTCCTAGCCTCAGACCAGTGGTGTCTGGAATTACACTGGTTATCTCCTGAAATTCCAAACTCCAGTTTCACTTCCCTCTTACCAAGTGATCTTCAAATTCCCTCCTTTGGACAAAGAAACCCCTCTCTCAGCAATCCCAGCTTTTGCAGTGTCCCATATGTTGTTAGATGCCACAGAGTTGCCCCCTGACTCATGGCAACCCATGCACAATGAGATTGTAGTTTCTGATCCATAGAATTTCCAATGGCCGATTTTGGGAAGCAGATAGCAGACCTCTTGTCCTGGCTGTCTTAGTCTGGAAGCTCTACTGACCCTGCTTAGCACCACGACTCTGTGAAAGTCTAAACTGCCAGAGAAGTGTCAACTGCTCACAAGCAGGAGTGTCTGGGAAGCAAACTCGGGTCTCATGCATGAATGACGCCTGATCCACCACTGCCTTCTCAGTACCACAAGATGTGTACCCTATTGCTGAGAAATGAAGAAGGAATCCAGCACGATCAAGTTCAAATTCTCCTGACATGGTCACTCTCAGGACTTCCTGAAGTGCCTACAGGGGCCCCAGGGAAAGCTATGTTTTTAACCTATGGTAGCAGTTAAGCTGTCCTTTTAGTCTTTTCTTTCTTTCTAAAACTCATTTTATTGGGGGCTCATACAGCTCATATCATAATCCATCCATATATCCATTGTGTCAAGCACATTTGTACATATGCTGCCATCATTATTTTCAAAACATTTTCTCGTTACTTGAGCCCTTGGTATCAGCTCCTCATTCCCCCCGCCCTCCCCCACCCTCTCTGCCTCCCTCATGAACCCTTAACAATTTATAAATTTTTTCCATGTCTTATACTGACCGATGTCTCCCTTGACCAACTTTTCTGATGTGCATCTCCCTTGCGGGGAGGTGGGTGTTATATGTCGATCATTGTGATCTGTTTCTCCTCCTCCCCCTCCACCTTCCCCTTACTGTCCTGGAATCACGACCCTCATTGTTGGTCCCGATGAGTTTATCTGTCCTGTAGTCCCTGTGTCTCCAGCACTATCTGTATCCATGCACATCCTCTGGTCTAGCCGGATTTGTAAGGTAGAATAGGAGTCATGATAGTGGAGGGTAAGGAAGCATTGAAGAGCTAGAGGAAAGCTGTATGCTTCAACTGGGGTATTCTGTGTTCAAAGACTCCAGGTACCCATATTTTGCCTGCATCGCACTTCTTCCAGAATGGGAGACAAGAAGGAGGAGACAGTTGGAGTGCTAGAGATATTTGGCATATACAGAATGAAAATAAAGGGAAAGTGTGCATCCCATCCCCATCTTCTTTAGGTTTTAGAGCTCAAATTTATAAGTGAAATCAGTCCTGAAACCTTTGCATCCATTTTCAGAATTCAGATTTTTGAATGAAGTTTCTGATACAAATCCAAGCCATGGTGGGAAATCCCCCAGTGGGGTCCGTTACCTCCCACTGTACAAGCGTCTGTCTAGAACCTTCTGAAATCTCCATCGCCTGCCTCAGAAACATTCAAGGGATTCCCTTAATACTTTGGCTTAGAGATATGAGAGCTGCAATGGGATTTCTTGATGTTTATTGCTGAAGCAAAAAAAAAAATTATTCTGTTTCGGAACCCCCCGGCCCCTGTATCAACAAAAAAGTCTTAGTTGTACACTCAGTGTCCTAGAAGTCATCCAGAGTTACTAATTAAGGGCACACAAAGACTTGAACGTGCTAAACCTACCCCTTAGCCTCAGATCTAATTCTCAATGTGTCCCAGAGCAAGTGCACGAGAGCTCTTGGGCTGGGTTGTTGCTGATGATAAGAACTTTCCTCTCTGGAGAAAGCATGCTTTGGGACTGGGTTAGGCTCTCTGGTGGCAGGAATTCAGTAGAATAAAATATTTTCAAATGTGGAAAATTTGGAATCAAGCTAAATGAATGATTTTACCACTTAAGCCTTAATCATTATAGGAATTCTTTCTAAGTTATCATATATGTATTTTATCTCATATGTATATATTTATATTTATCATATATGTATATTTATATTCACTGGCAAACACACAGTTAATAAACATGTACTTCATAAGACTTATTTGATTGTTAAGTATTTTGACAAGTCTTCAAACATTTAATTCTGGAACGAGAAAAGATGCATGCCTCTTGCATTATGATGAGCAATATAACATTGGTGATCCATGCATTCTATGGTAGACTATTCCTTTGGAATGCTTACTATGCATAACACACTGAGATGGAATTAACTGCCTTTCAGCTCTCCTTTTTACTTATAGTTCTTTATTAGTGTGGTGATAAAATGGGCTGGATTGGAGTTTATCACATACAGATACTTAGCTGGTCTGATCAGGCACTGTTTTTCTCTGCTTGACTCTCGTTCTCTGCATCACCAATAACGGCCAGGTTACAGCATGCCCTTTAAATAAACACGGTGAGTGCTGAGGTGGTAAAGAATTTTAAGTTAAGACATGGCCTTGTAAGTGTCCTAATCTAGTAAAAAGGCAATGAACTTTAGTAACCTCCTTCCCTTCATGGAGGATCTGAGGTTAGTTTTCAAACTCTGCCTACTCCAACAAGGGGAAATATTTTTGCAAGCAATTTCTAGGGAAACTTTGGTGACATTTCTCTTCTGTCCTTCAGTTCCTCTAACGTTTCTTTCTCTGCATTTAGTATCCATCACCCCTACAAAAGCCCCGCCACTCCTGTCACAAACAGGGGGCGTGAAGGGGACAAATCAGCTTTTCTACTTGTGAACCACATAATTTTGGTATAAATTATGTCTCCTGTAGGCCCAATACCCCTTACCTGTAATAGGGATTATCAAAGCACATTTCTCATGTATTTGCTGTGAAGATTAAATAAGATAGCAAATGGAAAACACTTAGCCCATGTGCATGTGCATATTAAAGATTTACAAAGGTTCGCTAGATTTTATCAAGCACATGCATTTAAAAAAAGGTGTTGGGGGAGCAACTTCTACCTAGTGTCACAATCAATTTCATTTTTAAAACAATGAGACATTACTATCAAAACATGACATTATCTCAGAACTGAAGATTTCTTTACCTTGTTTTTGTTTTGTTTTTAACAATTCATTTTCTTTATGTATTTTAACAGCTTTACTGGGACATAATTCATATATCATACAATTCAACAGTCCAATTATATCAAGAAGAGTTGTGCAGTCATTACCACAATCAATTTCAAAATATTTTCTTCTTTTTAAAAAATTAATAAATAATTTTATTGGGACCTCTTACATATAACAGCCCACACATTCATTATATTAAGTGTATATGTACAAAAATTGGCATCAACAACTTTAAAACATTATCTTTCTTTTTTTAATCTTTTATTAGGGGCTTATACAACTCTTATCACAATCCATACATTAATTTTGTAAAACACATTTGTACATTCATTGCCCTCATCATTCTGAAAACATTTGCTCTCCACCTAAGCCCCTGGCATCAGGTCCTCATTTTTTCCCCTGCCCTCCCTCATGAACCCTTGATAATTTATAAATTATATTTTGTCATATCTGACACTGTCCGACGTCTCCCATCACCCACCTTTCTGCTATCCATCCAACAGGGAGTAGGTCAGATGTAGATCCTTGTAATCGGTTTCCCCTTTCCAATCCAACCTCCGTCTACCCTCCCAGTATCGCCACTCACACCACTGGTCCTGAAGGGATCATCCGCCATGGATTCCCTGTGTTTACAGTTCCTGTCTGTACCAGTGTACACCCTCTGGTAGAAGTAGAATTGGGATCATGGTAGTGGGGGCAGGAAGCAGTTAGGAACTAGAGGAAAGTTGTATTTTTCATCGGTGCTACATCGCACCCTGACTGACTCATCTCCTCCCCTAAACCCCTCTGTGAGGGGATATCCAGTGGCCTACAAATGGGCTTTGCACTCCCCCTTCATTAACTGTGGTAAGATTTTTTGTTCTGATGATGCCTGATACCTGATCCCTTTGATACCTCGTGATTACACAGGCTGGCGTGCTTCTTCCATGTGGGCTTCTACACTAGATGGCCACTTGTTTATCTTCAAGCCTTTAAGACCCCAGACGCTATATCTTTTGATAGCCGGGCACCATCAGCTTTCTTCTACCTTGTCTTTGTTGTTCATCAATTCGTACTTAGTAAGCCAGCTGCAATCTGCAGGTCTGCACTGGGAAACCACGACTGTTATTTTTCCAATTCTCTTTCTTCCACCAGCATTTACTCAACATAATCTCCTCTCGAAATCCTGCTCTCTTTTCTCACACTATACTTCACTGATCTGAAGTGAATGCCAATAACATTCATTACGTATAAGACTATGTCACAAAGTATTGCTATAAGGATTTGGGTTGATGCATTCGTAGGCTTTACTCCAAACAAAATCTGTTTCGACGTGGCTCTGCAGTCAATGGATGGCTACAGACAATTCCCTGAGTAGTGCTTTCTCAGTCTTACCTTTAGTCTCCTTAGAGTGCCTTCAAAAGGAAAAAAATGAAAAGTCCAATCAAGACAGTAGCTTCCAGGCTAGTTTAGTTCAAGACAAAGAGATAGTTATGGTGAGTGCTTCATAGCAATCGCAAAGGGTAAGCTTGACTAATTTTCTTGAAGTTCACAAGACAATCACAAGGACTTAGGAAGAATTTTTAAGCAAGTTGAAAATTTCACTGGGGAGAAAAAGGCCCGGATAGTTCAGCCACGGATTTTATTTTTGTTTTCCTTATCACAACAATGCACTTGATCTTTTTCAAGGGTAGGAGAACTGGCCTGTCAGAATATGGTTCAGCCCCCTGACCCCATCAACCCTACAATCCTCTACTATAGATCTTGCCACTCAAGCCTTCTTTTTGTTTCCCAAACTCAAGGTACATTTAAAAGGAATATGATTCAAGTCCCTTGCCATTTTGACATGATGTGAAGTGAAGAACACAGGTTGTGGTTGTTGCTGTTAGGTGCCACCGAGTTAGTTCTGACCCACAACAAGCCTATGCACAGCAGATGGAACCACTGCGCTGACCTACCCATACTCACCTTGTTCCTCTTCCAGAGCCCATGGTGGCAGCCACTCTGCCAATCCATCTCACAGAGGGCTATGCCAAACATGATGTCCTTCTCCAGGGACTGGTCTCCTCACAATATGCCCAACCCGGGGAAGCGTTAGAGAGCCAAGCTACCGTAGTTAGAAGTGACTACGCCTAGGTGAAGAAGGCATGGAGAAGCAGTAGCTTCACGTTTGATGGCTTTACCAGTGGTTTCCATCTTTTGTAACAATAATTTTTGAAGTACTTTTGTATTTATTGTTTCGGGTTGGATGGTCTGCAGTTTGCAACCCAGTCTGCTGTTTGCACCACCAAGGGATTGCATAGAAGGGGCTTGATCCAAATAAGTGATGGTAGTGGTGAGAACTGCACACTGGTTGATAAATCAAGGGAAAACTTACTTGGGTGCAGGTGGTCTTCCAGTATCCCGAGTGATGTGGCTGGTCCTGTGCCCAAATTTCCTTAGCTTAAAATAGTTAGACCTGCCACCAAAGACTGGACCTTTGAATAGCTTGCCCAGAAGTGACTGTGGACTGCACTTTTTGAAAGTATTTTTGTCAAAGAAATCATGGTCAGGAGGGTTTGCTGATGGTGCTACTCTCATGATTACAACTCTGGGACAGTTTCCATCCGTAGTAGCTGTTTGATCGGTCATGTTTTGTGCTACGAATGTAGAAAGCATAAAACAATGTACGTTTCAGTACAGTGCTTCCCAGGTTTAACACAGAAGAGACACATCATCGCCCAAAGTCGGGCCTGGAAACTGTGGCAGCCGAGATGGTAAACGACGGGCTTCCCCGTGTACAGTAGCAGCTGCTCTACTGCAACGAAACGAAACTGGATTTCACTCAGATGTTGCAAGAACAGATGGACGGTGGTTGCAGATAAATGCCCTACAATGCAATAAAGAAAACATACGATTCTGGGGCAGAAGACGTTGATTTAAACACCAACTTGGACAAGTACCAGCCATAGAAACTTCAGTGTCCTAAAAACACTTTTAAGAATAAAACCTACCTCACTGGTGTGCTGTGAGGGTTAAACAAGGGAAACCTTGTGATACAGTAGCTGCCCCGGGTGAACATTGGGTTAATATTAGCTTGTCATTCTTACATGTGCCATAACATCCTGTGCCCATTTGGCTGCTTAGCTTAATTAATCATTCAAATGAAATCTATTTGGTGCTTCAGCTAGAACATACCCTGAAATCAGAAAATATGCAAACTCAGGTCTCAGTCTGAGGACAGGCAAGGCATGTCTTGGAGTTCCCCTTTCATTAGTTTCCACAGAATGATCCCAGCCTGTACTGAACGTTGGGTCACTTCCTCAAAGCACCTTTCACTTCTCTTTTGTTGTGGAGCCAGTCCTGCCTCTCTTTCTCTCTCGCTTGGACTATTTCGGAGAGAGAACTCTCTTTGTTGCTGTTGTTTTGTACTGTGATTGACAGCACGTTCCTTAACCATGAGCAAACACTGCTCGGGTTATCTAGTGGGTGGACTAACTCCATTCACATTGTTTCCAGCGACTGGTGCTTAAAGAATACGCCTTGAGGTTGTCAGACTTCATAATTACAGTCCATTTTCAATTATCTACATAAATAAAAAAGGCTGGCAGTACAGATAGCAGGAAATTACAGAGTGTAAAATTGCAGTGAACCATTCAACAGAGTTGAACCAAGCTTCTATATATACTTGGAGGCAATGCCAAGTGGGTTATAGTAATTTATCCTTTTATAAACTCGTCCAAGCCCTATTGTTTGATATGGATATGTGACATTTTCTCAATCATATGTAAATTGCTATGAAATTACAGTTTCAAGTCCCATCTTCCAATGAGATTGTAGCTCCTGTGTCCCTGTCAAATACGAATTTCAGGGCCAAGTTTGTCAAAGGTTAGGGTCCACCTCAGGCAGGCAATGTGCCAACCATGCATTCAAATCATGATGCATATGATGAATCCCCAATTCATACAAACCGTAGAGTGTACTTCTGGTCTTCTTGGCCTCCCACCTAAAACTAGCTTCAGACATCAATAGGAGAGAAAAGATCAGCATGGAGTGCCCTGTTTCAGCGGGAAACCATGAAATAATTAGATATGCCTTCTTCACAGTCTCCTATTGGTTTTATTCCTTGTGGTCATATGGGACAAATCCATTCATCTTCTTTGAAAGCATTTAGAAAGCCATTATATCTTACTTGGCGATGCCACTAAGAACTGCGTGACATTGGCAGCATCCCTTAACCCCTCTGAGCTCATTGCTATTGAAGACCTTGTCCTGCATTGCTAGGACCAGCCATCTGTTTGAAGAGAGGTTACATGTCAAACCTTGTATGTTTTTGAGCAGTTGACTATAATCTGGGCTTACTAGCTTAACTATAGAACTCAAAGTCAATAGAAATTATATCCATGTGAAGCATGTTCTAATCTCAGAGGGAGATTATTGTTTGTTTGTTTGTCTTCCCCAAATGGTAGTATATATTCAGAGCTGTCAAACTACGTTCATGAATCAAATCCAGGTACTATTTACTTTGGGGGGAAATCCCCACTGGAACATAACCAGGCTCATTCTCATATATATTTTCTATTGATGTTTTCATCTTCTAAACACAGAGTCGAGTAACTGAATCTGAGCCTAAAACATCTATTGTTTGCTGTGCCTGCAATAAAGTATAATTTTTTAAATGATCTCAGGAAATTACTTTGTTTTTGTTTGTTCCAAGTATACTCTTACTGTTGCAGGAGAAGAATCATCAAGTCCCAGCTTTCTCATCTCATGGCTATATCGACAAATATATCTTTTAGAAACATGGACTTCTATGGATGAAGGAGCCCTCCGTATTCCACATTCCTATTTGTTTTTTTGCTGCTGATCAGACTTTTGCAATTTATGAGGAACTTGAAACAAAGGCAGTCTCAGAGCTAAGACCCATGAGTACACAGGGATAAATGAGTCAGATGAGGGACATTATGGACCGTGGTAGCCAAAATTATGATGTCAATTAGTCCCTCTGCCCTTCCTTTGAGGACTTGATTTTGACTCATTTGATATGACAGCACAGAGGAAACCCCCAAGGAAGTTTCTGGATCAGTTAGAGGGAAATACATATACTTGCCACCTGCTCTAGTCCTTACTTAGGTAATACTGTGTCTGCATGTAAACACCACCCTGCCACAAACATGGTTCACCTGAAGACATGGTGCTAAGTGCAAACAATCAGTCACACAAGAATAATATTGTATAATACCACTTCTGAATATATGAATACCTAGACTAGACAAGTGCATAGAGAGACCAAAGTTTATTCATGCTTGCTGGGGTAGACGTGGGGGAGGGGGAAAGGAGGAGTCATTGCTTAGGGGACACTGAGCTTCTGTTCTCAGTACTAGCTGTCGTGTAGTCATATCTGACTCATGGCAGCCCGCTCATGTCACAGTAGAACTGTACACAGGAGAGCTTTCAATGGCTGGTTATTTTGGAATTAGATCACCAGATTATTCAGAGACATTTCGGGGATGGGGGGTGGGTGGGAAGAGGGGACTCGAACCTTCAATCTTTTAGTTAACAGCAGAACATTAACAGTTTGCACCATACAGGAACTCCTCCACAACAGAGGTAGCCAAGAATTACCATTGTTAGGGAACAAAAGCACTTACCTAACCTCTCTAAGTAGAGGCAAGGCCGAGTATGTCAGGCAGGCCCTGAGCAACTTGGAATAAATATGGTTTATGGCCAGTGACAGCTCTAAAGACGTCTTTTATTCCCATCATTGGAGTCACTAAGCAATTCTTTCTCTTGCTACATTTTTGAGCTTTGAGTAAAGCAAATATTTTCTATAACCTGGTTACAGAATTGATTTCTTCTAATGGAAGGCTCACAGAAGGTCTGTGAGATTAAAATGTAAACAGAGTAATCTTCTAGCACCTGTGAAAGAAAATAGACAACTTTCAACCACAGGTGGGAAACCAGATTGCTTACAGAAGGTTTTGATATTCATTAGGAAAAAGATAAGCTCAGCTTTGGTGAGAAAGGTAATCAAGGACACGCTGCATAAATGCAGAATCATCTACATCTGCAGCCTTATTCAGACTCCAACTAGAATTCCTAAGGTTTATGGTCAAATTGGTTGAAAATTGAAAAGAACCTCAACATTTGGGCAATGGGGCTTTTTAAAACTGAATTTTTTTTCCAATTTGCATTGAGAAAAATAAGAATGACTCCAACATGCATGTATCTGCACTGAAAATGGCCTGAAATGAATGCTGATAGACTGAATATGAACAGGACAAAACTTGCACATTATTTAAAACTACATGTCAAAGCTTTTTACAAATATTAATTGGCCTTGGTAGACCCTCTTGTATTTGAGTCCTGTTTATTATCATTTGTATTACTTGCAGAAAGGCTCACAGGAGAAACACAATTTTACTGTGAAAGCTCAAAGTGGAAGAGGAATGATTTGGCATTAAATTTCAATACATACAGTTACCAGTCAGAATTTTGCCACTTCTCACACCTTGAACAAATATTTGCTAATCATGCATCTGGTAGACAAATACATGGAAATAGTTAGGGATAAAGAAATTTTCCTGACAAAGATCCATTAATTGTTTCACACTAACATACTGTCAACACATTTAGGCTTGCAGGTGAATTGTGGTTAACTCAAGAAATGAATGCCTTTCAATCAAATCCTTGGGTTAATTTCTTACTATAACCTCCTGATGTGTCGCCCAGTGAGTTGGCCAATTAATATTGTTCAGTGGTGATCATGATAGACTGGTGCTTTCTCCATATGGAATGTCATATATCATGGCCATACGAATCATCCGATGATGCTGACTTTTGGCTGGCAACATGTTGGTTCCCAAACTAAACTCACTGACATTGAGTCGATTCTGACTCACAGAACTCTTAAAGGACAGGGTAGAATTGCCCTGTGGGTTTATGGGAGTAGACAGCCTCAGCCTCATATTTTTCCCATGGTGTTTTGAGGTTTTTAAAGATCATTTATTGTGGGGGCGGTTTACAGCTCTTGTAAAAATTCATGCACCAATTGTATCATGCACATTTGTACATATGTTGCCATTATCATTTTCTAAACTGTTTTTTGCTGTTGTTTGAGCCCTTAGTATTAGCTCCTCTTTTTTCCCCTCCTTACCCCACCCTCCCACCCTCATGAACCCTTGATAAATGATAAATTATTATTTTCATATCATACACCAACTGCTGTCTCCTTTCACCCACATTTCTGTTGTTCTTCCTTTTTGGGGAAGGGGGTTATATGTTGATCTTATTCTTCCCCTTCTCCCCCCACCTTCCCTGTACCCTCTTGGTATCACTACTCCCATTACTGTTCCTGAGGGGTTTCTCTGTCCTGGATTCTGTGTGTCAAGAGCTCTTGTCTGTACCAAACCTCTTCTCTGAATCAGTCTAGCCGGATTTGTAAGGTAGGGCTGGGGTCATGATATTGGCAGGAGGAAGACTCAAGGAACCAGAGGAATATGTGTGTTTTGTCAGTGCTCTACTGCACACTGGCTGGTCTGTCCCTTTCTTGTGACCCTTCTGTGAAAGGATGTCCAATTGTCTACAGACAGGTTTTGGGTCTCCACTCTGACCTCCCTCATTCTCAACAAATATGATTGTTTGTTTTGGCTTTTCTAATACCTGTTAACTGATCCCACTGACACCTCGTGACCACACATGCTGGTATGTTTCTTTCATGTGGGCTTGTTGCTTCTCTGCAAGATGTTTGCTTATTTAACTTGAAGCCTTTAAGATCCCAGATGCTGTATCTATTGACAGTGAGGCACCATCAGCTTTCTTCGCCACATTTGCTTGTGTTCCCATTTTGTCTTCAGTGATTATGTCAGGAGGGTGACACCACAGAATGCCAGGTTGTTAGAACAAAGTGTTCCTGCCTTGAGGGAGGGCTTGAGCAGAGGCCCAAAGTCTTCCCACTTCCTCAATATATTGCCATATAAATACATTTGCATAGGCCAACACCTCGGAGGCTGGTGGTTTTGTACTGCTGACATTGTAGTTCGTTGTCTTCAAGTAGATTCTGATTCTCGACAACTCCATGTACAATAGCATGACACGTGGCCTGGTCCTGTACCATCTCCACAATCACTGGCCCAGTGCATGACCCCTTGTGAATCAGAGTCATAACCCATAGGTTTTATTCTGCTTTGTTTTGATCCATAGGGGGCTCATTGGCTAATTTTGGGAAGCAGAGTGCCAGGCATCTCTTCTCAGTTCATCTTAGAAGCCCTTCTGAAATTTTTCCATCATGGATGATGCTGGTATTTGGAAAAACATTAGTGCAGCTTCCAGCATCATAGCAACAGGGAAATAATAGTACAATCAACTGATAGTGGTGGGGTCATGCCTCGTATTCTTTTTTCCAGCAGTTTTATCGGCACATATTTTACATATCATAAAATTTAATAGTTATATTGTTCAATCATATCAAGGAGAATTGTACACATCAATTTTAGAGCATCTCCTTCCTCTCGCCCCTCCACACATGGTTAAATCTCCTTTAAAATGAGTTGTACAATCACAATCAGTTCTAGTTCGCTCTCCCTACTCCTGCCTTCATTATTTATTCTTGAAATCCCCTTCCCTTCCCTTCCCTTCTTCCATGTGGGCTTGTTGATTCTCAGCTAGATGGCCGCTTGTTTAACTTCAAGCCTTTAAGATCCCAGATGCTGTATCTTTTGATAGCCAGGCACCATCAGCTTTCTTCACCACATTTTCTTGTGTTCCCATTTTGTCTTCAGTGATTGTGTTGGGAGGGTGAACATCACAGAATGCCAGGTTGTTAGAACAAAGTGTTCCTGCCTTGAGGGAGGGCTTGAGCAGAGGCCCAAAGTCTGTCCACTTCCTCAATGTATTTCCATATAAATATATGTATAAACATAGGCCAATACCTCTATTTTTATGAATTAATATACTTACATATGTACACAACTATGCTATACATTCTTCTATTGATGAGAATTTGGGCTGTTTCCAGCTTCTTGTGATTGTGAACTGTACTGTGATGAGCATGGGGGAGAAAACATCTGCTTGTGATCTGTTTCTTATTTCTTTTGGGTGGATGCCCAGTAATAGTATTACTGGATCACGTGGTGATTCAATTGCCATCTGTTTTCGGTATCGCTAAATCACCTTCTACAGTGGCTGTAGTGGCTGTATGAATTTACAAGTCCACTAGCAGTGGATAAAAGTTCCTCTCTTACCACACCCTCTCCAAAATTTTTTGTTCTCAGTTTTTAAAAATCACCTACAGTAATGGGTGTTAGGTAGTATCTTATTGTTTTTTTTTCACTTGCATTTCCCGGATGGCTAGTGACTGGGAGCATCCTTTGTGAATGTCATCCTTTGTGAATTGTCTGTTGGGGTTTTTTTGCCTTCCTTCTCAGAGGGCTATTAGATTTTTTGTTGTTGCAAGCTTGTAAAATTCTGTAGATCTTAGTAATTAGTCCTTTGTCTGTTATGTCATTACTAAATATCTTTTCCTAGAGTCCTGTGGGCTCTCTTTGTACTCTTTTAATAAAGTCTTTCAATTTACACAAGTGTTTTATTTGTAATACAGCCCATTTATCTATTTTATTTTCCATGAAGTGTGCTTCTTTGTTATTTCTGCCTGCCCATGTGTTCCCTGCACTAGGGCTTCTAGCTTTGTTCCAATTTTCTAAGGGATGATCCTGATAGATCTGGGGTTTACATTTAGGTCTTTGACCCACCTTGTGTTTGTTTTTAATGCCTCTTATTCATGTAAAATTTGCACTTTAGATAAAATTTTTTTAAATTAAATCTTGACTCTTTTCAAGTTTTGGAATAGGGAGACGTTCTGATATTAATTCTCTTTACTTTCTATATCAGATACAATTGGACTCAGTGTGTTTTCATTTATATGTATGATAGATGATTGATGATAAGTATAAGTGTGATTTCATCAATGTCCGGGAATTATATAAGTATATATGGCTAAAGAATTGTGTACAGGTGCCAGGTTGGCAAGGGGTGGATTGAGATAGGTAGTTTATTGTGCCAGCCTGGCCGATAAACACAAGTGGGATTAATGGAAGGGCGGAGAGATAAATGGCTCAATGAACCTCGCCTTTCTTGTCACTCGCTCTTTAATCATCAGACCAGTGTGCGGCTTGATTGTTCTGTGTCTCAAGTTACAGGGTACTCTACCTGTGGGACACCTAGCCTGTGGACTGTGTCGCTGTATGTTGAGGTCCCTTTAAGACCATATGATTGGAATTTGCATCTCTGGAGCTGGAGGCTGATGGTTGGTTACCTGGCTGACAGTTGGTGACCTGCCTTGCTGTTTGCTGCCTGTGCTGGGATAGCCTAGCTCTCTCTCTCTCTACAGAGGGCTACCTGGTGGCTCTCGAGACTTAAAGGACTGCCAGTGTCTCAGAACTCTCTCACAGGAGTGAGTTGCACTGAGCCATTTGTGCTGCTTTATAATTTAATTGTTCATTTCTTGAATTATATATCTGTCTGTATATAATTTAACAGCTCATTTCTTGTGTTATCTATATCTCTAAAATTACTACAAATGTAGTTTTATCTCTCTAGAGAACCCTGTCTAAAACACTTTTCCTATAAGGTCTCTGAGCTCTATGGTAACATTGGTTTGTACATGTCTGTGCTATTTGAATAGAAAGGTTATGACACATTTTGGAACAATGGTGTGACAAGATTCAAGAAGGTGAAGAATTTATGAGGAAATAATCATCTAATTTAAATGAATTTAGGACACAATCATTTTAAGTTACATCTAGATCGATGTTACAATGCTTTTAACTACAAATAACAAAAGTCCTCATTCAAACTGGCTCTGTAGCATAATTGATGATCTCATCTAAAAGGAGTATAGAGACTCAAGAACACCATCAGAGACTCAGGTTCTCTGCATCCCTCTGCTCTGTTGTCCTCTCTGGTGGCTTTTCCCTGCTGTTTCATTCATAATGTTCTTAGTTATGGCCATAACCTGACTCCTCCCATCAAGTCCTTGCCACCCGAGACAGGGTTTCTGAGGTTGTAAGTCTGTTTAGGAGGAGATGCCTTTCCCTTTCTCCATCAGAGCTACTGGTGGGTTTGAACTGTGGACCTTGTGGTTAGCAGTCCAAAGGGGAAAAATCCTCTATCCCTAACCTATCTGATTATGCAAATCCCAGAGCAATAATATGCCACGTATGTATGGATTGTTTAAGATTCAACCTAAGTATGATCAGAAGGTGAGAAGGAAAGCTGATTACTTTTGAGTACAGAGCTGTGAGAGCTCTTAAGAGGAAAATCCCAGGGCATTGGGGAGAAGTAAACAGGCAGTCGGACCAGACCAAACTCACTCTTGTATAATCTTTCCCAACTCATATCAGCCCTAAAAGCTAGAGCAGAACTCTCCTGCCTCTTTCTCCAACCGAGCACATTTTCATTAGCAGCCAAACACTGAACCCCTGCACCATTGGGGTGCCTTATTATTCTCTATTCTGAGATAATAAAACAAGTTGCAAAATTACAATACAGCTGTGTTAGACAGGGTTCTCTAGAGAGACAAAACCAGATTGCTAGCAGTTATATAGATATATAGATAGCTAGATAGATAACACAAGAAATGAGCTGTTAAATTATATACAGATAGATAGATATATAATTCAAGAAATGAACAGTTAAATTATAAAGCAGTACAAATGGCTCAGTATAACTCACTCCTGTGAGAGAGTTGTGAGACACTGGCAGTCCATCAAGTCTTGAGGGCCGTCAGGTAGTTCTCTGTAGAGAGAGAGCTAGGCTATCCCAGCACAGGCAGCAAACAGCAAGGCAGGTCACCAACTGTCAGCCAGGTCACCAACCAGCTCCAGAGATGTAAATTCTAATCGTGTGGTCTTAAAGGGACCTCAACATACAGTGACACAGTCCACAGGCTAGGCGTCCCAAAGGCAGTGTACCCTGTAACTTGAGACACAGAACAAGCAAGGGAGCCACACACTGGTCTGATGATTAAAGAGCGAGTGACAAGAAAGGCGAGGTTCACTGAGCCATTATCTCTCCGTCCTTCAATTAATCCCACTTGTGTTTATCAGCCAGGCTGGCACAATAAACTAACTACCTCAACAGAAAGTTTCAAAACAGCCAGGAAAGCATGAAATAACTCAAAGCTGAGAAAAAGTTGACCATAACCAACAGATCAACAACCCAATGTCAGTCCTAGTTCAAAGCCAAGAACTAAATAAGGAACTTTCATGGTGTAGGTGGTTAAATGTTGGGCTGCTAACCACAAAGTCAGCAGTTTGAAACCACCAGCTGTTCCTTGGGAGAAAGAGGAGGCTTTTTATCCCTGTAAGGGTATGGTCTTGAAAACCCACAGGCACGGCTCTTCTCTGTTCTGTTGGGTCGTTATGAATTGGAATCAAGTCGATGGTAGTGAGTTGGGTTTGGAAATGATGAGAAACTGCCGATGGCTATGTAAGTCTAACTAGGTCTCCCTTCGTTCCTCCCCAAACCTGTCATCTGTTTATCCCATGCCCCTTGCCCAGAATCAAGCTCTTCTTTCTATTGTATCAAGCAACACAGTTCTTCTTCCCTTTAATTCCTTCCTTCTTCTAATTAGCAAGCAATCCTCCTGCGCCATTTATCCCCATCACAAACGTTCCTTTCCCCCTGTTTTCAGTCTGAGGTGCTTGGAGTTGAGTTACCTTTTGTTCACAGAGTGTTGTGTGTGCCCACATGAAGGTCTTGAAAAAGATATGCGTATACCTACATTCTCTTCACACCTACCAGTGACCCTGCCCTGTTCTGCATAGCCCTTTGATTTGCACAGAGTTGAAAACCCTGGTCTCCCACCAAGACCACATAGTAAGAAAAGGGGGGAAATAGGATGAAATTAGCAAAGTAAAGTTAGGGAAGGCTTCAGAGAGGAAGTGGCACTTAATCTAACAGTGTCAGGAACAATAGCACATGTTTCTTGACATTTTGGGCAAAGCTTTTAAGAATTCACAAGGCGATTCTAATGTTAAGCTGGATTGAGCAGCACTGCTCTAGAGATGCTTCCTGTTTTAAGCAGGGTGGCCACAGGGTCCAATTTGGCTGTGATAGCACCAAGGAGAGGCTACCCCTGAGAAGGCAGAGCCTCGAGAAGTGATATCAATCCAAAGACAAGAATGTCTGGAGCCAAAGATAATGATCAAATTTCAAACCCATTAAGAGGTCAGGACTGAGACTGAAACAAGATGATCTGATTTTTCTAATAATTTGCATTATTCACAAGAGGGGCTTCAAATTGTCAGACCAGGAGGACAGAGAGAGCCTTCACTTAAGAAGGGAGGATATTGGATGGTGAGAGGACAAACCCTGTGGGAAATACAGGGGAAGGAAAGACCTTTATAATTTAGCATGTTAATGACTTGAGATGCGTATGTATTGAAGAGAATGAGTTTCTTTAACCGGATCAAGGATGAGAGGGATATGATCAACCCGATATGAATAAGTCCTGTGACATGTTCACCAACATCGCCTTTCCCTGATTCTGACTCATATGGATCCTATGTAATCACAATGGAATACTGTCCAGCCCTGCACCATCCTCACAATTGTGGTTATGCTTACGTACACTAGTGCAACCATTGTGCCAATCCATCCTGTGAGTATTCCTCTTTTTCACTGACCCTCTCCTTTACCAATCATCATGTCCTTTTCCAAGATCAATTTCGGGTCCAAAGATAGCATGTCCAAAGTCCACGAGACAAAGTCTTGCAATCCTCACTTCCAAGGGGCATTCTGGTTTTACCTCTTCTAAGACAGATTTGTTTGTTTTTCTGGAAGTCCATGATACTTTAAAAATTCTAAGCCAATAACATATCTGTTATGCCAATTTGTCTGTGATCTTTCTCATTCGTTATCCAGTTTTCGCATGCATATGAGGTGGTTGAAAATATCACAGTGTGATCTTCAGGCCTTCGATCTGAAGGGGGCATCTTTGCTCTGTACCACTTGGCCCAGTGCAGCTTGGCCCAGTGCAGTATGTCATTTGATTCCTTGACCGCTGCTTCCATGAGTATTGATGGCGATAAACTTCAGTATCTTCTCCATTGACCATGATGTGGTCTACTGGTCCACTTGTGAGGATTTGGGTTGACTTTACACTGAAGGTTGCAGTCTTTGGCCTATATCACCCAGTGCTTTAAGTCCTCGCTTTCAGCAAGGTTGTGTCACCTGCATACTGATGGTTGTCTACGAGACTTCATCCCATCCTGATGTGGCATGTTCTTCTTCATAGAGTCTAGCTTCTTGAATCATTTACTCAACATATAGATTGAATAAGTGTGGTGGAAACATACAATCTGACACATACCTTTCCTAGTTTTAAACCATGGAGTATCATCAAAATATTGTATCCGATGCTATACTATCCTGGTAAAAGTAGGGCATTATCCTTTTCTACTCAGCACTGCTCAGATCACTCCCAGAGAACTACATCCCATTGTACACATAACTGTTTAGGAGGTGTAGAAACAACCTCTAAAGTGACTCGTTCTGAGGAGAGTGGCCAAGACATTAAAAGAACTCAAAATTATGACATGTGGTCATTGGGGGTGGGGTGGGAGAAGAAGGTCATACTTTTCCTGGGGGAAAAGTTTTGGAAATACACAATTATTTATGTTTTTTCTGACTATGATGTGACAAATTCTAAAAATGCCAGGGAAATAATTCATAGGCTATCACTAAAGTAAAATTATCTTAAGTGCCTTGGAAAGTAGGGAGAGCTTTTTCCCAAAACAGAACAGAAATGACTTACTGGACTGAATAAGCACGAGTCTCCCTGAAAGATACCAATCTAGATGCTATCAATCAGAAGAAGAAAGTATGTATGTGGTATGAACCATGAGAGCAGAGAGTAGGTCAAGCCAATATGCTAACGTGGTTGCTTTAAGTAATTGAAGTAGAAAGGACAATACAAATCAAAGAGAACACTGTAATCCTATCACAGTGTGGATACTTGAAATATATAGATTACATGACTGTAAATCTCTATATTTATACAGGATCAGATGTATATTATAACATATATAATATACGTGTATACATGCTTATTGGCAACATCAGACAATCTAGAAGCTTAAAAATAAGAGAATTTGGGGGAGGATTGACAATTAGTTTAAACTGTTGAATACAAAGTTGATCTAAAATGTACCCCCAAACCTAATTTATGATAAAAAATTGGAATTAAAAAACAAAGATTTTAAAAAAATCATTTTATTAGGGTTCTTACAGCTCTTATCACAATCCCTACATCCATCCATTGTGTCAAGCACATTTGTACATATGTTGCCATCATCCTTTTCAAAACATTTTCTTTCTATTTGAGCCCTTGGTATCAGTTCATTTCCTCCCCTTTCCCCACCCTCCTTCCCTCATTAACCCTTGATAATTTATAATTATTTTTTTCATGTCTTACACTGACCACTGTCTCCCTTCACCCACTTTTCTGTTGTTTGTCCTTCTGGGAGGGGTGATATGTCGATAAATGTGATCATCTCCCCCTTTCTTTGCCACCTTCCCCTTCCCCTCCTGGTATCTCTACTCATATTATTGGGCCTGAGGGGTTTATCTGCCCTGCATTCCCTGTGATGTGAGCTCGTATCTGTACCAGTGTACATCCTCTGGTCTAGCCAGATTTGTAAGGTAGAATTGGGGCATGACAGTGGGGGAGGTGGAAGTATTAAGGAACTACAGGAAAGTTGTATGTTTCGTCAGTGCTATATCGCACCCTGACTGACTTGCCTCTTCCTTGTGACCCTTCTATAAGGGGCCGTCCAATTGTCTACAGATGGGCCTTGGGTCTCTACTCCACCATCCCACTCATTCGCCAGCAATATGATTTATTTTTCTGGTCTTTGAAAAACAAAGATTTTTTTAAATTTACAAAAATGATATCCTTGTTACTCAAGGTTTAGAACCAATGAGAGAAATGAAGGAGTTGAGCAGATACAGATAAAAACGTCAGCTTTGCTGCTGCTAAAGAAGCTGACTTGGACAAAGAGCCTTCCGAACACCAACTCCTAGAACTACACTTGCTCATCTAGCCCTGGAGTTACGATAGAACAACTTCCTCTCATGCAAGGGCTTGGATCACCACCATACAACTTACAACATGGGAGGGAACAGCAAAAGAGTGGTTTGGGGGGACAGTCTGATTCCAGAGGAAAAGAGAGGACATTGCTGAATTACACTTGCTCATTCTTTTCAAGAAAACTGTCAGTCTGATATTTGTCCCCATTCCAAAGAAAGGTGACCCAGGCGAATGCTCCAAGTATAGCATGGTGTCATTGACATCGCACACAAGTACGCTTTTACTTCGATCACCCAACAACACTTACAGCATGCATTCGCAGGAAACTGCCAGAGGCTCAGGCCGGTTTCAAAAGAGGATGTGGAACAAGGGACATCATCGCTGATGTCAGATGGATCTTGGCTCAAAGCAGGAAATACCAGAAAGATGTTTACTTGTATTTCATTGACTATGCAAAAGCATTTAACTGTGTGGACCATGATAAACTGTGGATGACCTTGAGAAGAATGGGAATTCTGGAACACTTCCTTGTGCTCATTCGTAACTTGTACAGAGGTCAAGAGACAGTTATGCAAACTGAACAAGGGGATGCTGCATGGTTTAAAATCAGGAAAGGTGTGCCTCAGGGTTGTATCCTCTCTACAAACTTGTTCAAGCTACATGCTGAGCCAGTCATCAGAGAAGCTGGATCATATGAAGAAGAGTGTGGCATCAGCATTGGGCGAAGGCTTATTAACCACCTACGGTATGCCAATGATAAAAACCTGCTTGCTGAAAATAGAAAAGACTCAAAGCACTTGCTGATGAAGATCAAGGACTGTAGTGCCTTGTATGGATTACAACTCAATGTAAGGAATCCCAAATCCTCACAACTCGACCAAAAAGTAACATCATGTTAAATGGAGAAAAGGTTGAAGATGTCAAAGATTTTGTCTTATTTGGATCCACAATCAATGCTCATGGAAGTAGCTGTCAAGAGATCTAAAGATCTAATACATTAGATAAATCTTCTGCACAAGATGTCTTTAAAGTATTTATGAGCAATGATGTTTCTTTGAGGACTAAGGTAAGCCTGACCCAAGCCATGTTTTTTTCCATCGCATCATATGCATGTGAAAATTGGACACTGAATAAGGAAGACCATCGACTGGATGGATTTGAATTATGGTACCAGAGAAGAATCTTGAAAGCATCCTGGACTACTAGAAGGACAACCCAATCTGTATTTGAAGAGGTAAGGCCAGAGTGTTCCTTGGAGGCCAGAATGGCAAGCCTTGTCTTACCTTACTTTGGACATATTGTCAAGAGAGAAAGACAGGATGTTTGGTAAGGAGGAGGGAGAGCAGGAGGCCCTTGCTGAGGTGGATTGCCACAGCGACTGCAACAATGGGCTTGGGCCTAGGAATTCGGAGGATGGCACGGAACTCTGCAGGGCTTCTCTCTGTGTGCACAGGGGCACGATGGGTTGGAGCTGACTCCAGGAAACCCAATAACCACAACAACAACAGCAGTATGGTATGGGAAACATTCTAGTTCACTGGTAGAATTCTCATCTTCTAGGTCATAGACCCAATTTGAATCCTGGCCGATACACCTCATGTATAGTCGCCATTCACTTCTGAAAATCTCCTGGATCCATGTACACTGAATGTTCATTGCTACGCCATTCACAATAGCCAAGAAGTGGGAACAACCCAAAGAGCACCAACAGATGAGTAGAGAACAAAATGTAGAATAGAGATGCACAATGTTGAACCGGGATAACAAATGAAGTCACGATACATGATACAACATGGATCACCCTTGAAAACCTTATATGCTGGCGGCAATAATTCAATCACAAAGGTCAAATATTATATGATTTCGTTAATCTGAAATACCTAGAATAAGCAAATGTTTAAAGATTTTAAATGTCTGAAATGTTCAATAGTGGTTGCCAGGAGCAGGAGGGGATGGGGAGCGATGGTTTACGTGGCAGTGAGTTCCTGTTTGTGATGACCCCCCCAACCATAACATTATTTCCGTTGCTACTTCATCATTGTCATTTTGCTACTGTTAGGAGTCAGGCGACCCCTGTGAAAGGGTTGCACTACCTCCAAAGGGGTCGCGACCCACAGGCTGAGAACTGCTGATTTAAGTGGTGGCACAGAAAGAATGTGACATGAATTTCATACGTGAAGAATTGGCATCAATTCTGTTATTTTAATTCTTCCAACAATAAGAAAGAGAGGGAGGGAAAGGGGGAGAGAAAGAGACCAATAATGAATTGCAATCGTCTCATCCAAAATCCATCTTGAGGATGTCACAGGGCCAGGCAGGGTTTCGTCCAGCTGTTCCTGGAGTCCCCATGACTTGGGGGTGGGAATGAGATGAAGACTAGCATTCCCACCACAATTCTCCGCAGGCGATTGAGGAATAAGGATCAGAGTACAGAAGTGTCAGCAACTCTTCCTTCCAAGAAAACAAAGGTGTTGGAATAAATTATTTTCAATCCACTCGACAGAGAAAACCAGTGATAATAGTTTGATATGGTTTGGAATTCTAGGCTTTGTTCTTTTTAAAGAAAAAAAGTGATAAAGAACTTAGCTGATACCCTAAAAGTCAGAGGGTTGAAACTGCTGACCACCTCTTATAAAGAAGATGTGGTAGTCTGCTTCTGTAAAAATTTAAAACCTGAAGAAGAAAAAAAGAGGACCTGATGCAAAGGGCTTAAGTGGAGAGCAAATGCTTTGAGAATGATTGGGGCAGGGAATGTATGGATGTGCTTTATACAATTGATGTATGTATATGTATGGATGGTGATAAGAGTTGTATGAGTCCCTAATAAAATGTAAAAAAAGAAAAGAGGAGAAAAAAAAAGAAAATGATTAGGGCAAAAAAAAAGTTTTAAACCTTGGAAAAGTTATAGGGAACTTCTGTTCTGTCCCATAAGGTTTCTACAACCTTATGGCAATTTGATGGCAATGGCTAGACTTTTTTAATACCTGGATATAAACTATTATATGCATTATACAAAATAATCTTATATGGTCTACAATCTTTTCATAGTCAATGATACACAAGCAAACATCTTTCTGGTAAGATCCATCTAACATCAGAAATTATATCCCTTGTTCTATGTCCTCTTGTGAATTCATCCCAAATCTCTGGCAACTCCCTGTCAATGTACTGCTGCAACCATTGTTGGATGATCTTCAGCAAAATTTTACTTGCATGTGACATTAATGATATTCTATCATTTGAGCATTCTGTTGGGTATCTTTCTGTGGAATGGGTACAAATATGGATCACTTCCAGTTAGTTGGTCAAGTACCTATCTTCCAAATTTCCTGGCATAGACGAGTGAGTTCTTCCAGTGTTTTATCCCCTTCTTGAAACATATCCATTGGTAATCCATAAATCCCTGTAGCCTTGTTTTTGGCTAATGCTTTCAGTGTAGCTTGAACATCTCCTTTCAGTACCATTGATTCTTGCTCATGTGCTACCTCCTGAAATGGTGTGATTTGACGAGCTCTTTTTGGTACAGTGACGTGTAATGCTTTTTTATCTCCTTTGGCTGCTTCCTGCATCATTCAATATTTGACTCATAGAATCTTTCAATATTTCAACTCTATGCTTGAATTTCTTTATTGTTTCATTCACTATGCATGGTTTAAATTCAAGAAAGGTGTGCATCAGGGTTGTATCCTTTCACCATACTCATTCAACCTGTAGACTTAGAAACAATCAGAGAAGCTGTATTACATGAAGAAGAATGTGGCATCAAGATGGGAGAAAGCTTATTAACAACCTGTGATATGCAGAGATGATACAACTTTGATTGCTCAAAGTGAGGAGGACTTGAAGCACTTGCTGATGAAGATCAAGGATTACAAACCTCAGTTTGAATTACACGCAATATAAAGAAGACCAAAATCCTCACACCTCTACCAATTGGTAACATCAAGCTAAATGGAGAAAAAACCGAAGTCTGGGATTTCATCCACCTTGGATCCACAATCGATGCCCAAGAAAGCAGCAGACACGAGATCAAAGGACCCCTTTGCACTCGGAATATCTGAGGCGCAAACCTCTTTCTAGCGCTGGAAAACAAGGATGTTACTTAAAGGGCCAAGGTGCGCCTGACCCAAGACTGGTGTTTTCAATTGCCTCGTGTGCATATGACAGTTTGGCATTGAATGAGGCTGATCAAAGATGAATTGAGGCATCTGAGCGAATGTGCTGCTGAAGAGTATTGAAAGTGCCACAGACTGCCACGAGAACAAACGAATCTGTTTTGGAAGGATAGCCAGAATGCTCCTTAGGGGCAAAGATGGCAAGACTTCATTTCACGTTCTTTGGGCTTTTTTTTTTCCGGGGAGACCAGTCCCTGGAGGAGGACATCATGCTTGGCAAAGTAGAGGGGCAGAGACAAAGAGGAAGGCCCTGGACAAGATGGACTGGCCCCATGGTTGTGACAATGGGCTGAAGCGTAAGTAATTGTAAGGATGGCCCAGAACTGGGTGGTGTTTTGCTCTGTTGTCAGAGTCACTGTGAATAGAAACTGAGTGGACGGTACCTAATAACAACAATATTGCACAGCTGTTTTATTTTACATAACAATATGTAGTTGCATTAAAAATAGGTATATAGAGATAGAATGCATTCTTTTAAATAATGCTTCGAACCCCGATATGAACAGTTTCTTTATGTTGCCTGCTAACTGCAAAGTCAACTGTTCTAAAGCTTTAGAAAGTCAGATAGGGCTTTGTACACCCAGAAAACTCACTGCCTTTGAGCAGCTTCTGACTCCTAAGACTCTTTATAGGAGCAGAAAGCCTAGTCTTTCTCCCTTGGAGTGGATGGTCATTTCGAACTGCTCTCTTTCATTTAGCAGCTGAATGCTACCCCTACTGCCCCAGGGTTTCCTTTAGAAAGGGTCACACAGCCTCAGAACTCACAGGGAAGTTCTACCCTGTCCTGGAGGGTCCCTATGAGTCAGAATCAACTCGATAACTTTGAGTTTGAACTTTTGACTACTGACTGACTGCCCCGACCTATTTTTCAATTGCTAAAAATGGTAATGCAATGAACATTGTTGCTTATAGAAGGAAACATACTTTGATAGTGCTGGTCCAGGGAGAGTGAGGCTCTCTGGCTGACCATATTTAAGCCTGGACTGAACAATGAGTAGCAGTTATCATTAGCAAAAGAGAAGTTGAAAATGAGCTGTGAGCCTGGGGCACAGCTCTAAGTCTGGCAAGCAATGGGAAAGGGTTGCAATAAGACCAGATGCAAGTTCTTCCAGCTATGATCAGATAGAGCTCATGGCTCAAACACAAGTGATTCATGCTGCTAGCAAGTGCATGTTTAGCTCGTTGATAATTCTTACCCTCACCCCCACCCCCAGCATCCCACCATGCCTGTGTTGCCTTTACTCACTAACTCAGCAAGTGCTTTCCTGAGCAAAGCTTGCAAGAAACTCAGGGAAGACATTACAACAGTGTGCGACCGTTGAACTCACATTGCAGATGTTTAATGACTTCCGAATGAATTTTCAGAGTCTCTGCACACCAGGCTACGATAACGTCTCAAAGACAATTGCCAGCATGAACTTTTGTTCTTAAGTGGGGGAGAGTGTGACGGTTCTAGTTGCTTTCGAATGAACATTTCCTCTTGTTCTTAGAGAATCTAAGTGTGAAATCCTTGAGAATGTGAACTTGTCAGTGTCTGAGGAAGAAATTTTTATAGGTAAGTGGTAAAAAGGTAAAATACTGCTGATCTCAAGATTTTACGACTGAAGTATACAAGTTTTTAAAAGAAAGTCTACTATAATTTTTAAAACATCTTATCTGGAAATAATCCCATATTTAAGGGTAAGCTATAATGACCAATATAAAAATATAAAAACTATTTTTTATATTTGAAATATTCATATGTCCTCTCCTCAAATTCTTCTGTTCTGCACATTTTACCATGTTTGTTTTATCTGTGGCTCCCATTCTTTCCCTCTTTCTCTCTCTCTTTCTCTCTCAATATGTATATGTCTGTGTATATATGTATGTATGTGTGTTTATGTATTTTTATATGTATGGAATTTCCTTTTTCACTGTTAAAAATGATATTGCAATAAGAATTGTTCTTTATATAAGGAAATATACTTTTGATAGTACTGGTCCAGAGCATTAACTATATATTTTTTTCCCAATAAATATCTATAATGACTATCCAGATAGCGAATTAGTGATATTAAGTATCTCTATCTATCTATGTAAAAATAATATATATTTCAGAAGTCTTCCAAAAATTCCATGAAAATGGAATTAGAAGATAATAGGGTTTTCCTAAGAACTTTTGAAGGTATATGTTGTATGTGTGTGTATGTGTGAATAGAGAGAGATATTTTTAAAGAACAATTGGTTATCTAGATGAAGAAAGCTATAGAACACTTTTTAAAGACTCAAAAGAAGACAGGCAAAAGGAATTAAGGGAAAGAAAAAAATTTTGCCACAAAATCGTAGAACCCTTTATTAAACAAATAATCCACATGTGAAATGACCATTTCTTGACATCATATGCTCCATCTAGGCCTGTCTACTTCTGAAGACAGTGTTTCCATCTGCCCAGCCCTTTCCGGAAGAAGTCTGCACTCTTTATACCACATCAAAGCAGCCATTTTGGCATCCTCAAGGGACTCAACTAATGTCCCTTGGAAATGTTCTTTGAGGTTTGAGCCCAAGCAAAACTCTGAAGGGACAAGATCAGTGCCATACGGTAGATGAGGTGCAGTTTCCCACAGGACAGGCCTCGGCCCTGAAAGACCGAGTAGGCGCATTGCTGTAACAGAAAGTTCTTCCTCAAGGGGCAATTTTCCTGTCTCTTTCTCCCCAGCATAGCCGACCATTTTCTTAAAACCATTTCCTTGTAAGCGTCCAGGATCCTCCAGTGTCCCTAAGCTTCTGAGTTGACCTCTCTGCCTTGCTTATAACTAGGCCAGCAGTTCCCCACAGACACAAATATTTTGATTGGACGTTTTTGTGCAAAGGCACCCTAATAACACTAAAACAAGTGCATGACTGAGAGAACGTGTCTGCAGCCATCCACTGAGCTCAGAGACATCTTTGACTGTGTTTTGTTGGAAAGAAACCGGTGCTAACCACAAGGTCAGCAGCTCAAAGCCACCAGCCACTCTGAGGGAGAAAGACGGGGCTTTCTGCTCCCAGAAAGAGTTACCGCCTCAGAAACACATAAGAGCAGAACTACCCATCTACAAGGTCTCTGTGAGTGAGATTCAACCAGATGACAGCGAGTTTCTGAGCTATGTACGGACGGGGACTGTAGTGGAAATCCTTTCTACCTTATCCTTGTATGTATTCTTCTCTCAAGACTCATCAAAACATCAGCTTTGTACCTAGTTTCTACTTAGTTGATAAATAAGGTCATCCTAACACAAATATCAGCCCATTTTTCCTCTGGACCTATTAAAGCGCATATGACATGAAGTTCCTGCGGAAGAGTAAGAACTACTAGGAAGAACTAGCCGTACCAGATATTTCTATAATCAAAACCACATACTACTGACATAGGCACTATCAAACAGGTTCATGAAAGAAAAGTAAAAGCCTAATAATCAGCAAACTGCATTTTGAAATCTTATGTATGATGATCTCAATATACAGAGGTGGGTGTAAGATATGAAAAATTTTAAAGATATGAAAATGATCATGTATAATTTATCAACGGGTCATGAGGGTGTTTGTGGAGAGGGAGAGAAAAGCAAGGAGCTGATCCCAAGGACCCAATAGAGAGGAAGTGTCTAGAAAAGAATGATGACAACATACATACCTGATACAATTGATAGATGGAGTTCTATAAGAGGTGGAAGAGCCCCCAATAAAATGATCTTTGAATAAAAACATACAGCTGGAAAGGAGTGTTCAATAAATGGTGATGAGACTAGATAGCCACGTGGAAAAAGATAAAATTAGACTAATTTTTCATGGTGTATGTGACAAAGTGTTACGAGAGGATCAATGGTCAAAATGTAAACAATGAAACTATACAAGGACTGGAAGAAAACATGCTGAAATCCTCTTTGCCCTCAGTGTAGAAAAAACAAACAAACACCTTCTGCCTGTGATGGATGATTTAAGCTCTACAAGCAAAAATGCTGATACAGCAGTAAGAGAAACCAATTTTGCATGAGCAAAAATATGTCATACAAAGGTAAGAGACAAATGTCAACTAAGAAAAATATATGTATCAGTGGTTCTCAAACTTCCTAAATCTCCCCCCATTAATATAGTCATGTTGTGGTGACCCCCAACCATAAAATTATTTTCATTGCTATTTCATAACTGTAATTTACTACTGTCATGAATCAGGAGGCCCCTGTAAAAAGGTCTTTTGACCCCAAAGTGGTCGCGACCCACAGGTTGAGAACCACTGATACAAATATATGTCAGAGGCAAGGTCTAATATCCGTATTAAAGAAAAATTACACTTTATTGCAATTTGAGCGAAACTTCACAGAATAGATTATTTTCACACTCAACAATTATAGACATTTTGCTTAGATACTCCTTGGTAAACCACTCCCTGTGACATCAATCTTCATACTTCCCCTCTGGGTTTTGTATTTCCATTTGTATTTCTTTCCTCCCTCTTGCTTCCGGCCCTCTGAACTTTGTTTTAGGGCAAATGTTGCTTGGTTCTCACAAGGCTGAAGGTTTGTAAAGCACATTCCTCAAAGGTGTTACTGTACACTTGATAAGGCCTAATGTTTGGCTTAAGAATGACCATTGTGATGGGTTCAGTTTCAAATGTAAAATGTGTTTAAAGACCATAGTCTCTGAGGTTCTACCAGGCTTTCTATAACTAAGCCTGGCCTTTTTAAGATTTTGTTCTTCATTTTTCTCCTTCTCTGTCTAGGACCTTGTGTGTAATCTTGACCAGCGTGGTCAGAAGGGGCAGCCAGGCACTATAGGCTTCTTTCTGTTCTTTTGAGCTCACTCACCCTTCTTTGTTCCAGAAGGGGTAAATCAATAGTTGCATCTTAGGGAGTTATTGTATGCATTTAACACCCTAGATGCTTCTCTCTAAAGCAATAGTAGAACATTGTCTTTGTGGGCTCTGCTATTCCAATTGACCTAGATATCTTCCAAAAGAGAGAAAGTAAAATTAAATTGAAATCTGGTGTATGGATTGTTATAAGAGCTGTAAGAGCCCCAATAAAATGATCTTTTTAAAATTAAAAAAGGCAAAATACATTAAAAGAAATCCACCAAAATATAGTAATTCATCCGGAATGAGTAGTATTTCAAAGTATATAAAAATGGTAAGCAAGACGTTGTTTGAACCATTGATAAAATTGAAATGTGGCCTAGAATCTAGGATAAAATTATTCATCTTAAATTTCCTGACTTTGAAAATTACATTGTAATTATTTAAGAAGTAGCATAATCATCTAAAAACCAGAACAAAATCATACCAAATATGATTGGGGGTGGTACGCAGATTGGAGGCCCAAAGCCCATCTGTAGACAGCTGGACATCCCCTTACAGAAGGATCACAAGGAAGGGACGAGCCAGGCAGGGTGCAGTGTAGCACCGATGAAACACACAGCTTTCCTCTAGCTCTTTAATGCTCACCCCCACCCCACCCCCACCCCTATCATGACCTCAATTGTACCTGACAAATCTGACTAGACCAGAACATGTACACCGCTACAGATAAGAGCCTGCAACACAGGGAATACAGGGCCAATAATGAGAATAGAGATACCAGCAAGGTAAGGGGCAGGTAGGGGGAGAAAGGGGGAGTCGATCACGATGATCTATATATAAGCCCCTCCCATGGGGACAAACAACAGAAAAGTGGGTGAAGGGATACAGCGGACAATGTAAGATATGAAAATAATAATTTATCAAGGAATCATGAGGGAGGGAGGGAAAAATGAGGAGTTGATATCAAGGGCTCAAGTAGAAAGAAAATGCTTTGAAAATGATGATGTAGCATATGTGCACATGTGCTTGACACAATGGATGAATGTATGGATTGTGATAAGAGCCCCCAAAGAAGTATTTAATAATAATAAAAATAGCCTAAGATTTTAGGCAATTTAGTGCATATTTTCTGAGAACAAGTTTAAGTAGAGTTGTTCTTAGAAGATACTTGTAGAAACATTGAATAAAGTGGTATGATAGAAATGGTCCAGAAAAGACATCTATATGTACATTCACACAAGCTTCCGTAATTAGTGCCCAGTGGAGCTAGGGTCCAAATTCATCTCACTCTAACATCTATGCTTTTGTCAATTTTAAACACCCCTTTTACTTCCACAAACAAAACAAAACGAAACCCACTGTCCTTGAGGCAATTCCAGCCCATAGTGAATCTATTATAGTACTCTGATTCTGTATATCTTTACAGTGGCAGCTAAACTCAGCTTTCTCCTGGTCTGAAGCTTAATGTATAGTGTCACCAGGGCTTTAGTCGGTAGACAGACTATGCATGTGCCTAAGAAAGTCACAAAACAGAGCTACTGCCAAACTGAGGGAGCGGAAAATTAGTATATTCTCATAGTTATCATGGGGAAAAAGCAACATGCTGCTAAGTTTTCTGATTTTTATTTTTGGTTTGAGTGTTGGTTTTATTTGGATTAATGTGAGAATGGGATAGAGCCTGGAGTCATGGAAACTCCATGCTTAGGACCTCTGGCACTGTTAATCTAGAAGTTTGTGAGTCAAAGATATCAGTCTTACAAAGCTTCATCTTTTTGCAAGTTTTCTGATGTAACCCTTTTTCTCACCTATGCAATTGCAGCGAAGATCGAAGATTTGATAAGCTCCCAAGCATCTTAAAATACAGTTCATTATCATTGATGTTACAAATGAAGTGCGTGAGGACTTCTAAAAAGCTGCTTAAGTATAATCAGATGGCCACTAGAACTGAAGCCTTTCTCTGAGAGCATTAATGGGAATGGTGGGAAGATGGAGCCAAGGGTTAGTGTTACATGTTTACATTTTTCTGCTTCTTTCTTTTTTTCAAACACAGTCTTTCTAGTTCTTCATATTTATTGTGATCTCCAATTAAAGGTAAGATTGTTCTTGTTTGGTGTTGACTGTGTCCTCAATGAACTAGGAGCTAGGAGTTCGGGACACGTGGCCTTTCACAATGTGTCCAGCACAGGCATGGTCACAGTTCATTTCAATGTTTAGTTTATTATTTTAATGTGTTTTTAGAATTGGCATTTAAGAACAGCCGAGTGGACTATATTGTACTTTTTTATATCTTTGGAAAAGTTGAAGATGTTTCTCTTGTGAATAGCTGATACCAGTGACAAGGTACCGAAAGCAAAACAAACAAAAATGGTGTGTAGTTAAAAGGTCTTCCTGCCATCCTTGTCTCCCACATGCCCAGTGATATAGTCCCAACTTTTCTCAGTTTTAATATATATCCTTTCCAAATAGTTTCAATGGATTTGGATCACCTCCTTTCTTTTGATACATCAAGCAGTACACTGCTAGACCTGTTCTGTGCCTTGATTATTTCAACTAATATGTCAGAGCTCACGGGGTAGAGTAGGAAATAGTAGTGGAGCACATAGATATTAATGTTGTCAGATGAATGCTAAAATAATCATTAAGTTGGCTGAAGCAGTAGCTCTGATGCCATCTAGACGCTGCTTTGTGGATCCCCCGATGGCAGGAAGTCTTGAGAACCGGAAGTGCTGGGAAATGCAACAAAGGCAGTTCCAGACTAAAAGCAGACGTGGCAGCGAGGCCATTGCGCTCACGGTGAGCCCTTGTGCTACAGAGTAGGACTGACTCCATCAGGTTTACAGGACTATCACCTTTTTATAAAAAAGAAAATCATTTGATTGGGGGGCTCTTACAGGTCTTCTAACATTGCACACATCAAGCATCTTTGCACATATGTGGTCATCATTGTTTTCTAAGCATGTACTTTCCTTCTGAGCCTTTGGTATCAGCTCCTCTCTTTTCCCTTCCTTCCCTCCCTCCCACACTTATGACCCCTTGATAAATGATTGCTTTCATGCCTTACACTGACCACTGTCTCCATTCGCCCACATTTCTGTTGTTCATCCCCCTGGGGGTAGGGGATTATGCATTGATCATTGAGGTTGGTTCCACCTTCCTCTCCTCTCTCCACCTTCCTCCTACCTCCTGGTATCGCTGCTCCCATTTCTGTTCCTGAGGGTTTTATCTCACTTGGATTTCATGTGTCGTGAGCTCATATCTGTACCAGTGCACAGGCTCTGGTCTAGCCGGAAGTGAAAGGCAGGACTGGGGTCATCCTAGAGGGGGGGCGAGGAAGCCTCAAGGAACCAGAGGAATATTGTTTTTCATCGGTGCTGCACTGTGCTCTGGTTGACTTATCCCTTCTTTGCGACCCTTCTCTGAGGGGATGTCACACTGTCTACAGATGGGTTTGGGGGTCTCTGCTCGGACCCCCCTCGTTCTCAACAATATGTTTTGGTCTTTCGTTTGTTTTGGGTCTTCTGGTGCCTGTTACCTGATCCTGCTGACACCTCATGACCTCACAGGGATGGGGCCTTTGGAAGCAGATTAACATGCTTTTCTTCCTACACATTCTGGGTGGGTGTGAATTGGGTTCGTAGCTGCATGCTTAATCATTTGTACCATGTGGGGACCATGTCTGCTCAGCCTTGCAGAAATCCCTATCTGACTCTAAATGTGGTAAACATGATCTCCAGTGGTTGCACCAGGCGGAAGAACTTAGAAATCAGTGAAAGCCAGTGTCATCATAAAGAACTTCCATTGAAAATCACTGTAATACCCTGGAGGCAAACAGATGTAAAGATGCCAAGTGTTTTTGGAGTTAGAACTACCCATTTTTTATGTTCAACATGCTATTTTTTATATAGTTTTTAAAAAATCATTTTATTGGGGGTTTGTACAACTCGGATCACAATCCATACAAACATCCATGTGTCAAGTACATTTGTACATTTGTTGCCATCATCACAAAACCTTTGTTTTCTGCTTGAGCCCTTGCTATAAGCTCCTGATTTTTCCCATCCCTCCCTGCCCCCCATGAACCCTTGATAATTTATAAATTATTATTTTGTCATGTCTTATACTCTCCGACGGCTCCCTATACCCACTTTCCTGTTGTCCGCACTCAAGGGAGTGGGTTATATGTAGATCCTTGTGATCGGTTCCCCCTTTCGACCCCACCTTCCCTCTACTCTCCCAGTATCGCTATCCAGGACAGATGGATTCCCTGTTTCCAGTTCCTATCTGTACCAGTGTACATCTTCTGGTCTATCCTGGTTTGTAAGGTAGAATTGGGATCATGATAGTGGAGGTCCAGGGTGGGTAGGGTAGAAGCATTTAAGAACTAGAGGGAAGTTGTACATTTCAGCATTGCTACACTGCACCCTGACTGGCTTGTCTCCTCCCCACGAACCTTCTATAAAGGGATGCTCAGTTGTCCACAAATGGGCTTTGGGTCCCCACTCCACACTCCCCCTAATTCACAATGATATGATTTTTTTGTTATTTGATCCCTGATTCCATTTACACCTCATGCTCACATAGGCTGGTGTGCTTCTCCCATGTGGGATTTGCTGCTTCTCAGCTAGATGGCTGCTTGTTTATCTTCAAGCCTTTAAGACCCGACGCTACATCTTTTGATAGCCAGCACCATCAGCTTTCTTCACCACATTTGTTTATGCACTTGCTTTGTCTTCAGTCATCATCGTATTGGGAAGGTGAGCATCATGGAATGCCAGGTTAATAGAACAAAGTCTTCTTGCATTGAGGGAGTACTTTAGTGGAGGCCCAATGTCCATCTGCTACCTTAATACTAAACCTATAATTATATGCACCTAGATGTATTTTCCCATCATCTGATTTACATATGTACATGTCTTATTTAGACCTCTATAAATACCTTTTGCCTCCTAGTTCTTTCCTCTATTTCCTTTTACTTTCTTGTCCCACTATCATGCTCAGCCTTCATTTTGGTCTCAGTAATTCCTCTCAGATACATTGCCCTTGATCAAGCCTTCCCAGGCTTCTTACACTTTCCTCACCACTGATTTTGGATCACTTTTTGTTCCCTTGCCCCTGGATTTGTTAACACCCACTTCCTTTCCCCCTGTCTCACCCTCTCCCATGTCCCCCTTGGAACTGTCAGGCCTGTTTTCTCCTCCAGATAGTTTATCCCACCTATCTTATCTAGATAGACCTGCAGAGATCATAACATGCACAAAAATAAGAGGGAGCAAAACAAAGCAACAAAAGAAAACAAAATAGCAACAAAGAACCAATGAAAAAAACAACAACAGAGAAAAGCATGTAAATAGTTCAAGGTCTGTTTGTTGACCTTTAGGAGTGTTTTCTAGTCAAGTCTGATGGGGTGCCACGCCCTGGCTCCAAAATCTATTTTTGGTACTCCCTCAGGACGTCCTTGCTCTGCTCCCCTTGCTGTTCTGTTGCACGCCCTTAGGGTTCCACCTCAGTGTGGTGTGGTCAGATCTGCTGCAATTCCCACAATGTGTCTCCAGTGTTGTCCCCTGTAGGGCTATGGGTCAGTGAGAGATGCCATGTCTCAGTGGGGCCGACCATATAGTCCTCTCTGTGCATTGGCTGCTCTGAGCGGGGATATCATCCTCAAGGCTTGGTGGGCTAGGATGTGCTCCACTCTCTTCCTCCCACTTCATTTGCTCCCGTGTGTTCTGATCAGGTATGTGCCTCTCCCTGAGCTGTAGCTTCAGTGCTGTCCTCTGAAGTAAATTCTTCTGGGGGGAAGGGCAGCTATCTATGTAGTTGGGATTGGGGCCAGCCCCTCAGACCTCTCTATTGGTTCCCTGCTTCATGCAGGTATGCTGCATTCACATCTTGGAGCACCAGGTGGAAGTCTGGTCCCTCTTTCCCTGTGGAGATATAAATAAGACCCTCTCCTTGGGTGGGTTAGTTCCCTGTTCTCCCGCTACACATTTCTTTAATTATTTTTTCTTCCCCCCACCTCCTTTTTAGTTGGCTACCATATGTATCCCTGGATTTGGTCTGGTCCCTGGCATACTACCTTGACCTCACCCCAGAAATGTTTGCATACAGCTTTTTCCCTATGGCCCTTTTGCACTTTTAAGCTTACCTCAGCAGACCCATGTTGTATTTGTCCTTTGGTGCTTGGCTTACATCACTCAGCATAATTTCCTCCAGTTCTTCCCATGTAGCAATGTGCTTCATGCGTTCATCACTGCTTTTTAGCAATTTGTGTACTCCATTGTATGTATGTACCACGGTTTTTTGATCCACTCGTCTGTTGATGGAAATTTGGGTTGTTTCCAACTCCTTGCAATTGTAAACTGTGTTGCGATGAACATTGGAGCACAGATGTCTTGCTGTGGTTTGTTTCTTGCCTCTTCTGTGTATATGCCCAGCATGGGGATTTCTGGATCATATGTAGCTCAATTTCCATGTGTTTTAGATATCGCCAAATTAATTTACATAGTGGTTGTGCATACCTACAGGTTCACCAGCAGTGAATGAGAGTTCCTGTCTTACCACAGCCCCTCCAACTCTTGTTGATTCTGACTTTTTGAATTAGGCTCTCTTTGAGGGTGTTAGGCGTTTTCTCACTGTTGTTCTTAATTTACATTTCTCTTTTAAAAAATCATTTTATTAGGGGCTCATTCAACTCTTATGACAATCCATACATACATCAATTGTGTAAAGCACATTTGTACATTCATTGCCCTCATCATTCTTTAAACATCCGCTCTCCACCCAAGCCCCTGGCATCAACTCATTTTCCCCTCCCTGCCAGCTTCCTCCTCCCTCATGAACCCTTGCTAATTTATAAATTATTATTTTGTCATATCTTGTCCGGTCTGACGTCTCCCTTCACCCACTTTTCTGTTGTCCATCCCTCAGGGTGGAGGCTATATGTAGATCCTTGTAATCTGTTCCCCCTTTCCAACCCACCCTCCCTCCACCCTACCAGTATCTCCCCTCACACCACTGGTCTTGAAGGGATCATCCGCCCTGGATTCCCTGTGTTTCCAGTTCCTATCTGTACCAGTGTGCATCCTCTGGTGTAGCCAGATTTGTAAGGTAGAATTGGCATCATGACAGTGGGGAGGCGAGGGGAAGAGGAAGCATTTAGGAAGTAGAGGAAAGTTGTGTGTTTCATCATTGCTACATCGCACCCTGACTGGCTCATCTCCTCCCTGTGACCCTTTGGTAAGGGGATATCCCATGTCCTACAAATGGGCTTTGGGTCTTCACTCCCCGCACCCTCATTCACAATGATATGATTTTTTATTCTGATGATGCCTGATACCTGATCCCTTCGACACCTCGTGATCGTACAGGCTGGTATGCTTCTTTCATGTGAGCATTGTTGCTTGTGAGCTAGATGGCCGCTTGTTTACCTTCAATCCTTTAAGACCCCAGACGCTATATCTTTTGGTAACCGGCCACCATCAGCTTTCTTCCCCACGTTTGCTTATGCCCCAATTTGTCTTAGCTATTGTATCAGGGAGGTGAGCACACAATGATATGATTTTTTGTTCTTTGATGTGCATTTCTCTTATGGCTAATGATCAGGAACATTTTCTCATGTTTATTGACCATTCGGATTTCTGCCCTTGTGAAACTTCTGTTCAGGTACTTTGCCTCCCTTCTCAGTGGGCAATTAGTTTTTTCTTTTTGGAAGCTAGCAAAGATTTTAGTAATAGGGCTTTTTTTTTCTGATGTGTCATTGCTAAAGATGTTTTCCCAGGCTGTGGGCTCCCTTATTACTCTCTTGGTGAATTCTTTCTATGTACACAGGTGTTTTATCTTCAGTATATCCCACTTGTCAATTTGTGACTCATCTGTATTTATGTCCTTCCCTATTTCTGATAGCCTATGTATTCCCAGTGCCAAAGTTCCCAGGTTTGGTCCCAATTCCCTTATTGATGGTCCTAATAATTTGGGGTTTTATCTTGAGGTTTGTGATCCACCTTGAGTTTATTCTTGTGCATGGAGTGAGATAAGGGTCTTACTTCTTTTTTTTTTTTGCTGGTAGCTATCCATTTTTTTCTAGCACCACTTGTTGAAGAGTGCTTCAGCTTCCCATTTGATATTTTTGGTACCCTTAACAGAAATCAGTTGTCTGTATGCTGATGATTTTATTACTGGATTTTCAGTACTGGATTTTCTTCTCCATTGGTCTGAGTATCTGTCATTGTACCAATATCATGCGGTTTTTGACAACTGTGGCTGTATAATATGTGTTAAAGTCAGGTAAAGCAAGCCCTTCCACTGTGTCTTTCTTCTTGAGGAGTTCTCTGCTCATTCGGGGCTTCTTCCCTCTCCATAGGAAGTTGGTAATCAGTTTTTCCATTTCTTTGAAGAAAGATGAGAGTAATTATATTGGACTTGCATTAAAATTATATAGTGCCTTGGGAAGAACTGACATCTTTACTATATTGAGTCCTCCAATCCACAAGCATAGGCTATTCTTCCATATGTTGAGGTCACTCTTGGTTTCTTGTAATAGTGTTCTGTAGTTTTCCTCATACAAATATTTTGTTCTTTTAATCAGGTATATCGCTATATATTTTAATTTGTGCTTGGCTATTGTGAAGGGTACCACCTACTTGATCTCCTCTTCTGTAGTCTTATCTGATGTGTATAACAGTTCGATGGACTTCTGTTTGTTGATCTTGTATCCTGCCACTCTGCCAAACTCCTCTATTGCTTCCAGCACTTCCCTTGGGGAACTTTTGGTATTTTCCATATATAAAATCATATCATCTGCAAATAATGATAGTTTCACCTCTTCCTTCCCCAGGCAAATACCCGTGATGTCTTTTCTTGCCTTATATTCTTAGCTAAAACCTCCAGCATGATATTAAATAAGAGTTGGGACAAGAGTCATCCTTATCTGATTCCCTTTTTCAGTGGGATTATGTTAGTCTTTTCTCCGTTGACTACCATGTTGGCTGTTGGTTTTTCATATATAGCTTGTATTGTCTTGAGAAATTTTCCTTTCATTCCTATCTTCTTGACTCCAAGCAGCATTCTGAACATGTCTTTCTGTGGCAGATCAGTGTCTCCTTCTTCTATGCACGTTGTTAGAGAACTACTCTTTAAACATGATTTATAACTAGCAGTTTTCCAATGAAAACAAAACAAACAAACAAACAGAAAACAACAAATGCAGGAGAAGTTGCAAAGAGATTGGAAACCTTATATGCTGCTGGTGGATTCATAAATATGTGTACGCATTGTGTAAAACAATATGGCACTTCTTCAAACAACTGAGAATAGAAGACCCATACAAGCCAGCAATACCTCTGCAGGGTATACACCCTAAAGAAACAAGAACCACTGCACAAACAGACATGCAGTTCATATCCACCACAGCACTATTCACAATAGCAAGAAGCTTGAAACAGTCTACATGTCCATCAGTTGATGAAGGGATAAAGAAATTTTGGTACAGACACACATGGAATACTCTACATCACTTAAAAAAATGATGAAACCACAAAGTACCACACGAAATGGAGCACATTCGGCTGAGTAAAGTTAGTCAATCACAAAAGGACAACTGTTGTCTGAGACCACTACTGCAAGGATAAAAACTCAAACAAAGAGTGAGTACCCAAGGGAATGGGCTTTGGAGGTTGGTAAGCAGGGAAAGGCCGGGGAGAAAAGATGACGAAATGGGCTGGCATGCTGACAAGCGTTGAGTTGGGTGAAAAGGGAAGATGGAGGTATACAAGAGGAAGGAGAGAAATAAGTGGGAGTGAAGAGGTAAAATGGAAGGGTGATTAATGAGGAGTTAGGACTGTTGAATGAAGAGTCAATTGTCTGAAATGTAAATCCTCACCTAATTCACAACCAAAAAACCATTAAGCAAGAGAGAAAGTTCACCGCTATGGCTACCCTAACCAGTCCAGCGTGGGCAGCTTCCTTCTCCGGGACTTTCCTGTGTCTTTAATGGAAGTTGAGGTACCAAGGGGCATGGTCTTGAGCCAGACCCTGACCAGGATGGTTGGAAGGCCCCAGACCCAACCTGCCAACTGTACTAATCTGCCATTGTGGATGTAGTCCAGCCATGGTCTGCCACTTTCCCACTCTGTAGTCTTGCCTGAGGCAGTGATAAACTGATTTGCTATGCATTATTATTTTGTGAAAAATGTTCTCTAGTTTCTATAATTAGCAATGGAGCAATGATATCTTTGAATGCCAGCACAGCCTTATGGTGACAGTATCCTTTATCCAGATGATTTATCTTTGTCCAAAGACTTAATAAAAGGACCTTTGTAAAAATATATTTGAATTTGATGTTTATTTTCCCCTAGAACACAACAAAGAAACTGGCCACATTTTATTTGCCCTAATTGTTTACATAGGTGCTGCACATATGTTCATTAAACATGCTGTTGAGTGAGGTCAGTAGTTTTTTACTCATAGAAACCCAAGGTGACATAATAAAACTGCTTAATAGTGGGGTGGTGAGTGGCAGGAGAGTTTGGCTGTAATCCTCAAGGAACCAGATCACCAGGTTTCTTTCTCAGAGTGGAGTGCAACATTCTGGGTAAATTTAAACTGCCAAACTTTGGGTTGGCAGCTGAGTGATTAACCACTGGAGCATGCAAGTGCACATACATGTACATACACACATGCACCACCGGGACACAACACACATGTGCTGCCATTGAGTTGATCCCACACTTACAGCAACCCTTTAGGACAGAGTAGAACTTCTCTTTTTCAAGAGCAGGCAGACTCATCTTTCTTTCCTGGAGCAGCTGGTGGGTTTGAATTGCCAACCTTGTGGCTTACAGTTCAGTGCTTAACACACTACTCTGTTGGGCTACCAGGGATCCAATAGCCCACCCAATCTCCATATTTAACCATATCACACCATTTAAATCTGCTTTTCAAACTAAAGCCATATTATATTGAACAACAATGATCCAGAGGTTCTATCTGAATGTTTTCAAGAGAAATGTTGCATTGGCCTTTTAAAACCCCTTATTTACTGTATGAACCCTGGTGGCATAGTAAGGTACTTGTTGGGCTGCTACCACAAGGTCAATAGTTTGAATCGACCAGTTGCTCCAAGGGAGAAAGATGAGGCTTTCTGTTTCAGCAAAGATTTACATGCTCAGAAACCCAAAGGGGCTGTCATGTGCATAGGGTTACTTATCATGCCCACCACAAATAATTCTCTCTACCATATTTCATCTGTAGTAGCTAGTAATTTGAGTTAATTTCTCATCTTGGAGGTCTCACCAGTTTCTAAAGTTCCTGTAACGCTAGTAGGAACCTTCCTTACTACCCAGAAGACTGGAAATCTGTAAAACAAGAACCAGGTCAGTTTTCCTAAAACTCCTTTTCACCCCCAAAATATTGACTCAAAATTTGCACGTGTGCACTTGCATGCACACGCACATTCACAATAAAAGGTATTTGGAAGGTTCTGTATGACACTCAATAATAAGTACTTCATAAATATTTATTGAATAGACCATTATGTAAATTCTAGAAGAGAATTATAAAGATTTGGCAGTCTATTTCTTAGTCTTTAGTCCAGAATATTATTCTGTTTAGTTGAATATGTGAGGGGGCTTTAAAAGGTTCATGGGAGAATGGAATTAAAAGATAATGGAATTTCTCCATAAATCATTTGAAGTCCCCTAGTATTATTAGAGTAAAGCAGAATTGAATATGACCTGTAGTCAAGCATCCTCCTACTTGAAATACTCACTGCTCTGGGGCATGATCGGCTGACCAAAGATGGCTGGGTATTAATCAGTGTGGTTCCAGAATGTGAGCTGTTTGCTTATTCCTCCTCTTCTCCACACTACATCTCCTTCTTCTGCCCTCACTTGTTAATTTTACTTAGAAAACTGTCAACAGTTGTTTCTTAGAGTGTTCTTAAAGTGGTTTCTTAAAGGGCCACTCTCATCTGTTAATGTTTAATTCACACTTAAACTCACTGCCAACAAGTCGACTCATAGTAACTTTGACTCATAGTAAATAACTCCATAGGAGAGGTAGAACTGCCCCTCTGGGGTTAAGGCAGTGGAGCTCTTTCAACTTACAGAGTAGAACTGCCCCACAGGGTTTTGTACGCTATAATCTCCATGTGGGTAGATCACTAGTCTTTGCCTCACTAAGCAGAATACAATGTTCTGAGTGGGTTAGAATGATTGCTGAACACGTAACCATGGTGCTGTGAAGGTTCCGCTCATAGATGAGGGAAATTCCAGGCAGATGTAAATACCAACACACAAATAGGCATCTATTTGGGGCAGAGAGAGGAGGTGGTTTTCAGTCCGAAGGCTTACCTGCTGTCAGTCTAATACTGTGAACTGGCAGCGTGGCCTGTAAGGTCCTAGCAGATAACAGAATTAGCTCAGAAAGTAAAAATTAGGAGAAAACGTAGGGACTTATTTTGTGTTAAACAGGACTTGGAACTGAGGTCATGATGGCCGACAAATTGCAATCGGAACAGATCTGAATTTCTCAATCTGGGGTTTAGCCAATCATAACCAGAAAGGGCAAGCTTATGGGTCGAAGCCCTGGAGTGAAAGGTGCAGAAGAGGTGCATTGAGCCAGGACAGTGGAGAGAACAACATATATTCAAGTTGTCGTAGTTGGCTGCCATCTTTGAGCTGGGCATTGTTGTTTTTGATTCTATCAAGAGATTTGGTTGCTAATTATTCTCTAGAGGGAGAGTATGTTTTTGTTTTTTTCTAAGAGGGAGATTACGTTTCTAGCTGAGTGTGGACCCATAATTTTCCCCCTTTAGGTTATCATTCCAGTGTACCCACATTTTATGAATTCAAATCTGTTCTGCTTTTACTTCATCAATCATGAGTGAATTAGGAAAAACTGGTTCAAGATCCTGGTGTTAAGTAACAAAGTCCTCGTTCTGCATTCACTCATTCATTCTCACTCACTAGTTCATTTTAAAATCAATATTTATATAGCCGCTTGCCCTCCCTGCAAGAGACTCAAGTTCCATTCCCATCGATGTTCCTCGTGATCAACCACCCATGTGTCAATGGGGATGCTTATTGCTATGAAGCTAAATTGGCTTCAGAGAGCTCGCAAAAGAAAGCTCAAGAAGAATGGCTTGGCGACCCACTTCTGAAAATAAGTCAGCCAATGAAAACCCATGGTTCCCGATGGGCTGAATCACAACCTTCCATAGGGATGGTGCAGGATGGAGCAACACTTTGTTCCCTGGTGCATGGGATTGCAATGAGGCTGGACCCTACTTGATGGCTGGTGAAAACAGCAATGTGGTGGTGATGACCTGGTCCATACAAACTCTGTCCACGTAGCATCTCAATCTTGATTTGTTTGCCCCTTGTTACTGGTTCTACTGTGACAGAATTTATTTGTGCCTTATGACTTCAAAAGGAGCTCTGGCAGCGTGGGGGGTTATGATTTGGGCTCGTAACCCCAAAGTCAGCAGCTCAAACCCACCCAACAATTGAAAGATGTAGCTCTTGTTAGGTTTCTTGAATGGGTGATACCTCGGTTCTTGGCTTTGCACGCTGGAAGAATTCACAATGAAGACCATTTTGTAATCTAAGTGGGGTTTTATGGAGGACAGGAGAAGTTTCATGTGTTACAGTCTCAAAAGGGTACTTGCTATCCTTGGGAAGCATGCCAAGCCATGTGGAAGCTACACTGGAGTTCACAACTGGGCAGGAACACCACATGGAAAAGAGCACCCACACGTGTGGAACTGGGAGGATCCTGGGTGGCCAGAAGCCCAAGAGCCCTAGAGGCTTAGAGCATGTGGCCAAGAGGCTATGGGCCCGAATAGGCCCAGAGCGTGTGCATGTGGGTCTTGCGCAGCCCCAGAGTGGGCCCTGCGGGGGCATGCCCAGGCAGCATGTGGATGCCCTTACCCTCCAACCTACCACTGACCAGGAGCAAGGTAAGAGAGTGAGGCCTTCCCATAGCCAGGATATTTCAAGCCTTTGGCTGGGGAGGCGTGGCTGATGGTAATAGTTGACCCCATTGGCTTGGGTGAGCCCACCTGGGTGATGTCATGAGCCTGGGCCTCATTTGGCCTGCCCAGGTCTACCTCCCACTTGGCTCTGGAGCTTGAGTATGAGCATGCTTAGTCATAGACGTCTAATGGTTGCCTGATTTCTTTCCAACCTCCTCTATGGAGGCCTTGCAGGCATGGGATGAACATCCCTATCCTTAAATCTAGCTCCCTAACACTGTCTGCTCCCATGAAGATTTATAGCCTCAGACATTCAAAGGGGCGGTTCTACACTGTCAACAAGGTTGCTATGCTTCAGAAGTGAATTAATAGCAGTGAGTTGTTGGGTTATTTTTGCTGGGTGGAGGGGGCAGGTGATTTCAAAATTTACCTCTTTTACTGATATTAAAAAACTCCTTGAAGGCAGTGGGGCTCCTCATTAAACTTTATTTTCCAAATTTCCTAAATATATTCTTTGTGTATAATGATTTTCAATAAGTGTTTGTTGCTTTTGTTCCTTAAAAAAATTATTTTTACAAATGTGGCTGAGCCCATTCTTTCATGTTATTATGTCAGGACATCAAAGGTATGGTGAATCAAGCATTTTAAAAATCTTGGGGGCCTGTAGACTTACAAAAGGAGCCCTTGAATAGAACAGAACCGGCTGGGCAAGTCCTGGGCAACCAGACACTCCCACAGGACCAGTGTTTGCGCTCCGCCAGCAGCATGTGCATGTTCTGGCTTGTCAATGAGGAACAGGAAGAAAAAGTCACAGTGACGATCCAAAATACACAGGTTCTGTCTGAGGTTCACCACCTTACATGCCCACTCTCCCTGCTCACACGTTCACCATTACACAGGGTTGTATGTCTCCTGCCCACTCTAGGAACTAGGGCAGATCTACTGCTGGGGTGGGCCCAGAGGGAGGGTGACAGCCCACTTGTCTGTCAAGTTTCCTTTTTCATCCCCACCTTCTGTGTTAGTCTGGGTCGACTAGAGAAACAAATTCATAGACACTCAGATGTGTATAGGAAAGAGCTTTAAACACAAGAGCAATAGAATATTGAGAAAACATCCCAGCCCAGTCCAGATCAAGTCCATAAGTCTGATATTAGTCCACAGGACTGATACCAGTCTATAAATTCCTCTTAAGACTCATGCAAAACATTCAATGATGTCAAATACAGAAAGATCACAGGCCAGTGGGTGGAAAGTTTTGTGGATCCAGGAGCAGATGAAGCATCGGCATACTGGCAAGGGTCTCCATGTGGCTCCTTCAGCTCCTGGACTCTAGTGTAGCTCCATGTGTCTTCTTGACAGGGATGTCTCCCAGGGAGTGTGTGTGTGTCCTGCCTCTAGCACCTCCAGATAAGGTCATCAAGCTGCAACCTGATTAACAGGCTGAACTCCACCCCTTCACTCTTAAATCTCAAATTGACAACAGATTATGTAATCACCACATATTCCCAAAGCAAAAGACATTGTTTTGAGTTGGTGGAGGTGTATTGGTCTTATTTCCTTTGGTGTGAATTCAGCTGGTAGTTAACAACGTTGTTAGTTCACTTAGAAAAGGATTTTTATTTCATTAAATCCAGGGAGACTGTGTGTTAGTCCAGAAGGACCAGAGAAACAAATCCAGGGAGACTCAGATATGTGTAAGAGAGAATTTTATATCAAAGAGTAATTGTATATTAAGAAAACATCCCAGCCCAGTCCAGATCAAGCCTTTAAGTCTGATATTAGCCCATCTGGCAGATACCAGTCGATAAATTCCTCTTCAGACTCATGCAACACATAAAATGACACTGAGTGCAGGAAGATCACAGGCCGGTGGGTGGAAAGTTTTGTGGATGCAGTGGCAGTGAAAGGAACTCAGCGCTGGTGTGGGTCTCCACGTGGCGCCTCCAGCTCCAGGGTTCTGGCTGCCATCAGCATGGCCCCATGTGACTTCTCAACAGGAATGTCTCACAGGGAGACAAGAAGAAAATCTGTGTGTATCTGGCCTCCAACGAGTTATTTATCTCCTAAATCAGTTATTTACCTCCTAAATCAGGTCATCAACCTGATCAAGGAGCTAGACTCCACCCCTTCACAAGTTGACACCAGATTATGTAACTACCACAGACTGGCTCATCACATTTACTGGAATAAAAACCAAACCAACATAGAGGGGTAGGGGGCACGTTGAATGACTTTCTGCCCCCATCCCCTAAGAGGATGAGAAAGAATTCGAAAGAGCCTGGAAATCTTAAATATCTGCAATCTGGATAGATCTTCAGTTCCTCAGCACACACCCTTGAGCTTTCTTACTTCAAGTGTGGTCCAAGATAAACAGCACCTCCTTCCCTGGGAGCCTGACAGAAGTTCAGAAGCCAGGCTCCTTCCAGACCTTAGGAATCAAGATCTGCAGTTTAAGAAGAGCCCCAGGTGACTGTCTTCACATTGCAGGTTGAGCAGCACCGATAATATCTGGATGCATTTGAATCGCACGAGAGTTCAAAGAAGGGCTTCATACTTTGCCCTCGGGGAGTCTGTTCAATTGCCCTTTTCTCTCATTTTGGCTGTGTATTCAATCATTCTGGCGGAATATAAAGAATCACTTTAGACTGAATTCAATAATTATACCAGATCCATGGCTAGAAGTCTCCCAGCCAGGGAAGAAAGATTAAATTGTGACCGTTCATCCTACTAAGAAGAAGGTACTCTGTGTTCCATCATTTTATATATATGGAAAGTGAGATTCAAAGACGTTAAATCCTTTGTTTAACCACGATGCAACAAGGGCTCCTCTTGAAGCTAAATACATTTTTCAAGATTGATGTGGGTGTTTGGTGGCATAGAGTCAGTGCCAATTCATAGCGACCCTATGTACAAGAGAAGGAAATGCCTCCCGGTGCTGCGCCGTCCTCCCAAGGGCTGCTGTGCTTGAGCCCAGTGCTGTAGCCACAATATTAACCTGCCAAAAAGTAGCATGCAGGGTCAAGCATGGGTCTACCCAACTGCAAAGCACATGAATTTCTGTGCACATGATGCTTCTGTAGTCCTGAGATATAATCAATTGACACAGGCCTTCTAGACATAATCCCTTTTGTGATGTGTTGGAAATCAAGCCTCTAAACCTGTGTTTATAATCCCATTTTGGAGGGAATTCTCAGCTATGCTAATGAACAGGACTGTGGTGGTGCTGGTTCGGTGGTCCCCCCCCCCCCCGCATAGCAACTCTATGGAAAACAGACCCAGACAGAACAAAGCACTGCCAAGTCAGGCATCATCCTCACAATTGGTCCATGCTTGAGCCCATTTTGCAGCTATGGTATAATCCAGCTTTTTCTCTGTCCTTTTACTTTACCAAACATGATGTCCTTCTCTAGGGACTGGTCTCCCCTGGAAAAAAGGTTAAAGTATGTGAGATGAAGTCTTGTCATCCTTGCTTCTAAGGAGCATCCTGGCCTGACTTCTAACACAGATGGGTTTGTCTTTTTAAGAGCCCATGGTGCTTTTAATAGTCTTCCCCAGCTCCACAATTCAAGTGCAGTGCTGCTGCACTCTTCTTTATGCACTGTCCAACTCCGCTCCAGACAGAGATCTTGAAGGTGCTCCACTGGTGGTGCTTCCTCCATGATGGTCCTGGGATTTCTCTCTATTCCGGCTGTGAGACAGCACCCTTAAATGGAGGTGTGGTTTTTCTCCTTCAGCAGACCATATCACCAAGGAAACAAAGGGTGATGACCTTGGATCATATCTTCTAGGCATGTACAGATTCGGAAAGCTTCCACCTTAATCCTGTTCATCTGACAATGTTTCAAGGCTACGCATGCAGTTTTCAGTGATCGAATACCAACTGATGGGATACCAATGGAAATGTTTCAACAAGCTAACCAGAAGCAGTCACTCATCTGTACTTGGACATTTGGAAGTGAGCTACTAGGTCAACATGCATATGATGCAATGGAGAATACCATGGTTTGGGTCAGGTGCACCTTACTCCTCCAAGTAACACTAATGCAACTTGTCTTTTGATCTCTTGACTGCTGCTTCCATGAGTATTGATTGTGGATCCAAGCAAGACAATATCCTTGACAACCTCAATTTTTCTCCATTTATCACAATATTACATATTTGTCAGGTTGTGAGGATTTTGGTTTTCTTTACAGTGAATTGCAATCCATATTGCAATTCTGGATCTTCATCAGCAAGTGTTTCAAGTCCGCTTCACTTTCAGTAAGCAAGGTTGTATCATCTGCATATAGCAGGTCATTAATAAAACTTTTTCCAATCCTGATGCCACATCCTTCTTCATATAACCTAGCTTCTTTGATAATTTGCCCAGCATACAGATTGTATAAACACAGTGAGAAGACACAACTCTGACACACTCCTTTCCTGATTTTAAACCACGTAGTAATCCCTTGTTCCATTTGCATAACTGCCTCTTGATCCCGGTACAAGTTGAGTACAATTAAGTGCTCTGGAATTCCCATTTCTTTCAAGGTTATCCATAGTTTGTGATGCTCCACACAGCTGAATGCGTTGGCATAGTCATTAAAACACAGGAACATGTTTCCAGTAATCTCTGCTTTCAGTCATGATTCAGCTGATATCAGCAATGATATCCCTTGGTCCAGATCCTCTTCTGACTATAGCCTGAACCTCTGGCAGCTCCCTGGCATGTACTGCTGCAACTGGTTTGGATGATTTTACTTGTAGTGATATTAATGATATTTCTCTCTAAGTTGGGCATTCTGTTGGGTCACTTTTCTTTGGAATGGGTCCAAATATGGATCTCTTCCAGTCAGTTGACCTAGTAGCTCACTTCCAAATATCTAGGTATAGCTTATTGAAATATTTCCATTGGTATCCCATCAGTTGGTATTCGATCACTGAAAACGGTATGCATAGCTTTGAAACATTGTCAGATGAACAGGATTAAGGTGGAAGCTTTCAGAATCTGTACATCCCTAGAAGATATGATCCAAGGTCATCACCCTTTGTTTCCTTGGTGATATGGTCTGCTGAAAGACAAAAACCACACTTCCATTTAAGGGTGCTGTCTCACAGCCAGAATAGAGAGAAATCCCAGGACCATCATGGAGGAAGCACCACCAGTGGAGCATCTTCAAGATCTCTGTCTGGAGTGGCAGAGGCTGCGGCCAGAGGCACCAGGGGCTGTGGCCTGGACATCATAGGGAAGCACAAAACAAAAGCACAACACAAGCTCTTTTAGCAGATGGCTAAATACACATGGTAAGGCAGAAGGGGTGAAAATGAGAACAAAGTTTGGGGCCCATTCCCTCGGTGGTTGTAAAACAAATATGGACTGTAAGCAGGCTTACAAAAACATTTTTTGGGGTTAAATTCAGTTAATTCAATTATGTAACAACATAGTCTAGATAGCTTTCTCTAAAACAGAAATATATAGCTTCAAAAAATTTGGGGGTACCCCCTCATATTTAAACTTTTTTTAAAAAAACAACCTTATCATCTTCAAAGTACTCTCCATTACACTTAACACATTTGTCAAATCTTTGAGTCCATTCTTGGAAACATTTTTCAAATTCATCTGTTTGGATGGCTGATGGCACCTTCCTTGTTTTTTTATACACCTCCTCTATGTCATCAAATCACTGTCCTTTCGTGTCCTTCTTCATTTGCAGAAACAAAAGGAAGCTGCAAGGAAGGAGGTCAGGTGAGTAATGTGTGTGTGGCAAGAGAGGCATGCTGTTTTTGCCCCAAACTGGCACACTGATGGCTACATGAGCAGGTAGGTGCATTGTTGTGGAGGCAAAACCAGTTCCCCATCTGCCACCAATCAGGCCTTTTTTGTTCCCCACTGTTGCACAATCTTTTCAGAACCTTTCATTAGAAAGCTCAGTGAACAGTCTGACCTGGTCGAACAAACTTTTAATGCACTCTCTCCATCACAAACACACACAAGATCAATGAAAGGAGAAAGAGAGAAAGACTGGACTTTCTACTCCTGCAAACAGTGACAGTCTCGGAAACGCACAGGAGGTCACTGTGAGTCAGCAATGACTCTATGGGCATGAGAAGTTGCATTGGGGTTACACACTTTGGGCTTACATCAAGGTTAGCAGTTCAAACCCACAAGCTGCTCTACTGGAGAAAGATGGAGCTTTCTACTCACACAAAGAGTTCTGCTCTCAGAAAACACACAAGGGCAGTTCTACCTCACTACGAGTCAGCATCGACTTGGTAGCAGTGAGGTTTTTTATTTCTTTGTTTATTGAGGTGATAAATTATATATGTATATATATAAACGTACATATCAGGACACATTTTCATAACAGACTAAATTTTTAAAATTTGATATATGTTTCATGTGGTTTAAATTTAGTTATTTGTACTGCCAACCACTCCAACCCCCTTTGAGAAGTTCTTTTCTGTGCGCAGTTCTGTAAGTGCCAAGGAGAAGGGGAAGGAAACAAAACTGCAGAGTGATAGAGCATGGTTCCACTCCGGAAATGATCCCTGGAGAGGAGGCCTTGCTGTGACAACAAAAAAGAGGAAGATAAAAGGGCAGAGGATCCAAAACAGGAGGCAGAAGGGAACTGTGTAAACACATGATTGTGTCACCAGTTCTGCCTTTGCTCATTGTGATCAATGTCCTACACCCCAAAAAAGCGGCAGAGACGGTGCCGATGCCATCATATGAAGCACCGCTACACGACAAGGTATCGGGCAGTGCTCTGAACATGACCTCAGTTCACAGTTTTCTGGCATGGGCAGCATGTGAACTTTTTCCACAACCCTCCCTCGATCGCGTTGGAGGGCTCAAAATTAAAAGGCAGCTGAGAACAGCGGAAGCCAAAACTGCCAATGGCAACTCTCGGTCTAAATTGAAGATTTCCACAGGCCTTTCATTACTGCATAATAGAATTCTAACATAAATCAACGAATTTGCTTTGTTAACTTCTGTATTTCAGAAGGAAAGATCATTTATTCCATATTGAATGCAACAATATTAACCTATTCCCATTTCAATTAGCTTAAAAGTCACAGAAGACTTGAAAGAGGGGTACGATGAAAATCTGTGTCCACCTAGATTTATCAACTTCTAAAATGTTAACTGTGGTGGACTGAAATTTCTTTCTTTTCTTTTTCTTTAAAAAATCATTTTATTGGGAGCTCATACAACTCTTATGACAATCCATACTTACATCCATTGTATCAAGCACATTTGTACATTTGTTGCCAATGTACATCATTCTCAAAACATTTGCTTTCTTGATATCATTTGCCCTTGATATCAGCTCCTCATTTTCCCCTTCCCTCCATGCTCCCCCACCCTTATGAACCCTTGATAATTTATAAATTATTATTTGTCATATCTTACACTATCCAACATCTCCCTTCACCCACTTTTCTGCTGTCCATCCCCCAGGAAAGGGGTTATATGTAGATCCTTGTAGTCAGTTCCCCCTTTCTACCCCACCCTTCACTCCACTCTCTAGGTATTGCCACTCTCACCGTGGTCCTGAAGGATTCATCTGTCCTGGATTCCTTGTGTTTCCAGTTCCTATCTGTATCAGTGTACATCCTCTGGTCTAGCCAGATTTGTAAGGTAGACTTGGGATCATGATAGTGGGTGGGAGGAGGCAAGGAGGAAGAATTAAAGAACTAGAGGAAAGGTGTATGTTTCATTGGTGCTCTACTGCATACTGACTGGCTCATCTCCTCTCCATGACCCTTCTGTTAGGGGATGTCCAGTTGCCTACAGATAGGCTTTGAGTCTCCACTCTGCACTCCCCCTCATTCACATTTATAGGATTTTTTGTTCTTTGATGCCTGATACCTGATCCTATCACCACTTCGTGGTCACACAGGCTGGCGTGCTTCTTCTATATGGGCTATGTTGCTTCTCAGATAGATGGTCGCTTATTTATCTTCAAGCCTTTAAGACAGTATTTCTCAACCTGTGGGTCGTGACTCCTTTGGGGGTCAAATGACCCTTTCACAGGGTTGCTTGATTCATAACAGTAGCACAATTATAGTTATGAAGTAGCAATGAAAATAATTCTATGGTTATAGGGGGTCACCGCAACATGAGGAACTGTATTAAACAGTTGTGGCCTGAGGCAAGTTGAGAACCACTGCTTTAAGACCCCAGGCGCTATATCTTTTGATAGCCAGGCACCATCAGCTTTCTTCACCACATTTGCTTATGCACCTGCTTTGTCTTCAGCAATCATGTCAGGAAGGTGAGCATCTTGGAATGCCAGTTTAACAGAACAAAGTGTTCTTGCATTGAGGGAATACTTGAGTAGAGGGCCAATGTCCATCTGCTACCTTAATACTAAACCCATAAATATATGCTCATAGATCGATTTCCCCATTGTCATATATAAATATATTCTGTAACTCTCACTGAATATTTAGATGGGACCACAGAAATAAGGTACTACGTAACCTTAACAGAGGGATTAGTTAGTGTTTGTTAGCACCCCTCTAGCTATAAGCAGGAACCATTTTGGAAGCATGAGCAGGGAGAGAAAGCCCAGGCTCATCAGAAGAACACATTCCTGATCTCTGTCTGAAGTGAGGGAGGCCGGGACCAGAGGAATCAGAGGCTCACACCGTGGCAAGGAGTCTCAGAGGAACAGGGCAGAGACTACAGAGCTCCTTTTCCTCAACCGGCCTGAGACCATGGGACTGTGAGACAGAGAGGCAGGTAGGCTTCCTGATCCAGGAAGGTAGAGTTCAAGGGACCATGAAACCAAGAGCCTGAAGATCAAAGAGAGAATGCTTTGCTGACTAAGAAGAGGTGATGTTGTGGACCAGGGACTGTTCATGTTTACTGATGCTGGCTGTGGTATCCTATTAATTTCCTTATAAACTCTCATAATTTTGAGTATTATCTGTGAGTTCTATGTGGCATTGGAGGCGTGTGGGGTGGAATTGGGGAGCAAATAATGAATGCAGGAGGGGGTACTAGAACTGATTGTGATGATGTATAAACAATTCTTTTAGAAAATGATTTAACTATAGAAGTATATAATATGTGACTTTTTAATCAATAAACCTACTTAAAATAAAATGAAAATCTGCTAAAGAAAATACTGTGGATCACAACGGTCCATTCCTCAACCAATCATGGAGCTGATATGGTATCTGCCAGCACTTTGTTTCCTGGACCTGACATCACCATGATACGACATGGGAGGTGGGAGGAACTTGACAGCACCTACCAAGAATCTATCCTTTTAATTAAGTTCCCTTAATTGTCCCAGTTATGTTCTTCTTTTAAAAATTCTCACTAACGGTCTTTCTCCCCTCGCCTCCCTTAAATTGCATTGAACATGTTATTTTGGAGAATATAAACAGCAAAATATATACCAACTTAACAATTTCTACACATACAATTTGGTGACATGGATTACATCCTTTTCTGATTTGACATATCATATATACTCATGTATAAGCTGAGTTTTTCAGCACATTTTAAATGCAGTTTTTGTGGTAAAATTAGGTGTCTCGGCTGATATTCGGGTTGGCTTATACTCGAGTACATGCAGTAACATAAACTCAATAACCCCACGTTTCCCATCTAATCTTCCAAATTGCTGTGGTCCGTTTATCCCAGGACAGCTTAAACGAGCATAATGCTCAGACCTGACCTTTCCCCGTTGGTTAAGCTAATCCATTGTTTGGTTTTCAGACAAGTGCAGGGGATACTTTTGGTATAAGATTTAAAGAAGATCTCAAGGAAATCGTTTCCGGGGTTCATCTGCCATCCGTGGCTCCAGAAAATGAAGAGTTCAGGAAAATGTGAAATTCTGTTGTTCATTTCCTCCTTTGGATTAGAGTAGGTGTCTTCTATGGAATTGTTCATCAGAATGTGCAGCAGCAGTGACCTGGCACCATCCAGCTCTGGTCTCAGGGTAGTGGAGGAGCTGCTTGCCCACACATTCCAGGCTCCTCTTCTTTTCCCAGCTCTCTTCCCCCTATGTTCTAGGTGAATAGTGTTCAAGTGGGGCGTCTTGGATGACCACTTGCCTGTAAGATCACAGGCAACACACAAGGCGTTTGGCAGTAGACTAGAAGTACGAAACTAAATAGCTGAGTTGCCCCCTGAAACCATGAATCTAAACCTCCAAACAAAGACACCAAATCTCATGAAGTGTTTGATCATAAACCACCTCAGCAGCTATTTTTGTCATTATTATAAACATATCTATCATACGACTTCTTGCCAATTCAATTTTTTTACAGATATATCACTTACTATTTTTTCAGCCTTTAATTATGAATTTTGTGAAGCTCTTTGGAGCAAATCTTCAGTGTCACATCCAACAATTCATGTACATTCCGTTTCTTCTCATTGCCAGCCCCTCAATGCAACATCACGCATCCCACGCCCTCCCTATGCTTTTCAATTTTCATTCCTCTCTTTTCCCTAACCCTTTTGAACTTTGACCTTGGGCACATGCTGCCAGTTTGATTTCAATGGTTAATTATTCAAAGGATGGACACCTCACTAGTATTAGTTCTCCTTCTAGACTTGTTGTTTGACTGAAAAGCAGCCTGGGGGTGAGCTCAGTTCCAGACCTAAAAGGAGAGTAAGGGCCCTTGTCTTGACTTATCTGGTGAGTTAGCTTGGTCCCTGGTATGACTTTGCTTTTTCCTCCACATTTTTCTCCCACTTTATCCAGGTCCTTTTAGTATGTTCCCTGTCAGAGCGGTTTGTGGTGATATCCAGGTACCATTTAGTTCTTCAGGATTAGGGAGACTGATGTTTGTGTAGTATAGCAGACTAATCATTTCCATGTATCTTTCCATTTTGATCACTCTATTTTCCTCCCGGCAGGAAGAGACCAATAGTCTTTTCTTTGATAGTCACTCACAAACTTTTCATATGCCAGTCACTGCTCACCAAAATATGTTGCAGGACATTATCTTTGCAGACTATTTTATACCAACTAATCTAGATATCTTCTAAGACTATGGTCCTGAGCCCAAGGCCAGCAATTCATTCCCTCAAAGCGTTTGCTTATGCCTAAGAAATTTGCATAATTTTGCCCATTCTATGCTCTCCACCACATTCAGGGATGCATTTGCAGAAAAGTTAATGTCCGTGTATAAATAGTGTCTGTTAATATATATGTTTATTGTAGCAGTTACATAATCTGTCAACGTGTGATGGGGTGGACTCTAGCCTGTCAATCAGGTCATAGCCAATGAGGCCTCTGTGTAGGCATGGCCTTCTCCTGAGGATTCTGGGATCTCCATGGAGGCATGACAGAGATCAATAGCTCACTGGAGGACAGACACACTCTGTGCTACATATTCCTTTTGACAAGCCACATGGGACTAGAGCCCTGGAGCTGGAGGAGCAACATGGAGACCCCTGCCAGTGCTGAGATGCTTCCAACACCAGTAGATCCACAAGACTTTCCACCGCTTGGTCTGTGATCTTCCCACATTCAGCATCATTGCATGTGTTGCATGAGTCTGAAGAGGAATTTATAGACCGGTAACAGACATATGGGTTAATATCAGACTTATAGATTTGATCTGGCCTGGACTTGGATGTTTTTGTAATATAGAATTGTTCTTTTATATAAAGCTCTTTCATATATATATATATTTCCCTGAATTTGTTTCTCTAGGCTACCCGACTAAGACACACACACACACACACACACACACACACGTGATTATACACCCACTTTCCCTCCCACACTCCTTTACCCTACATGTCTATTTATGCATCTATGCATAGATTACTGCTATTGCGAGATGATGTATGGCTATACAGTATGCTTTAAAACCATGGCATATAAGACTTTGTAGCTTTCTGTATTGCTTTAGTCATTTGGGACCTCTTGCCTTTCCATAGAAAACTGAAGGTTGGTTTTTCTATTTCTGTGAGGAAAGCTGTTGAGATTTTGATCAGGACTGCATTGATAGATTGCTTAAGGTAGTATTGCCGTCTTAACAATATTAAGTCTTTTTGTCTATGAACTGGAACATATTTCCATTTATTTAAGTTCTCTTTATTCTCTTTCAGTGGTGTTTTATAGTTTTTGTTATATGAGCCTTCCTGTTCCTGGTTAGATTTATTCCTAGGTATCTTATTCTCTTAGATGCTATTGGGAATGAAATTGTTTTCCTATTTCCCTTTCAGATTTCTCACCACTACTGTATAGTAACACAACTGATTTTTGTCAACCTTGTGCCCTGCGACATATGTTCTCTCCCCCTCCCTTTCTTGATCCAGTATCCATCCAATCAAGCTTCCTACATTGTGACGTCTCTGTCTTCACAAAATAATTGGGGGGGGGGGGGAGATATACTCATTCAACAGCTTCTTCAGGTTCAGTGCAATACAACATTGATTCTATTCCTCTTGATATTGTGCCACCATTCGCACTATCGTCCTCCATTATTTCACCACTAATGACATAGACTCACTGCATGAAAGTCTACCAACTTATCTGACAGAGAGAATTCTCTAAAACTGTAATATGCTCAAGGGAGATATTCTGTAAAGTCCCTTAAATCTCCTTTAATTTAGATTAGAATATTCCCCTGCTTTTGTAACTCATTTCTGCTAACATTTTCTTTTAGAGAGTATTGCTAACACAATCTTGATTTTTACTCATTAATAACTTATTTCAGACTTATAGTTCTTTAAAACTAAAGCCATTAGACATGATCTGGGTATAAAAGAGCTAGAACAAAACATTGCTGGAGGCTGTGCCACCCTTACAACTGTTATGTGTGACCCATCTTGTCAAGGCTCTTCCTCTTTCTCGGTGCCCCTTACCCAGCAGCGTGCCCTTCTCCAGGCATTGAGCTCTTCTGTTAACAAGTCCCTAGTATGTAAGATGAAGTCTCGCCATCTTTACTTCTGAGGGGCAATCTGGTTGCCCTTCCTCCAAGACAGATGTGTTTGTTTTCCTGGCAGTCCATGGTACTTTCAATATTCTTCCCAGGACCATAATTCAAATGCATGGAGTATTCTTTGGCCTTATTTATTCAATGTCCACTTCACCTGTATATGTAGCAATCGAAAATACCAGGGCTTGACTTAGCCATTAAGTCCTCAAATGGCTCTTTTACATTTTAAAGAGGTCTTGTGTCGCAGATTTACCCAATGTATTTACCCATTTACCCATCATATGATCTCTTGACTGCTGCCTCCATGAGTGCTGGAGGTGTGCATACAAGTAAGATAAAATCCTTGACAATTTCCATCTTTTCTCTCTTTATGGTAATGTTGCCTATTGGTCAAGTAGTGAGGATTTTGGTTTTCATACATTGAGTTGTGCTCTATATTGAAGGGTGCAGTGCTGGATCTGCATCCAGTGCTTCAAGTTTTCCTTCAGTTCAGCAAGCAAGCTTGTGTCATTTGCAGATCACAAATTGTTAATAAGTCTTCCTCCGATCCTGATGCTGAGTTCATTTCCGTATACTTCAGTTTCTTGGATCATTTACTCAGCATACAGATTGAATAAGTATGATGAAAGTATACAACTCTGACACACAACTTTCTTGATTTTAAACCATCTAATATTCCCTTGTTCTGTTCATACAATTGCCTCTTGATCCATGCACAGGCTCTGCATGAGTCCAATGAAAACTCTTTTGCCATTGAGTCAATTCTGACTCAATGACCCCATGTGTTCTGGCATTTCTATTCTTTCCTATGCTATCCACAGTTTTTCCCTTGGTTTGATATTCATAGTATCTTCAATTAGAGTAAGTGAAGTTATCCTAAATGTGAGCAAACTAATGGATATGGGCCCAGTCTTGATGGCTCAATTTTGAAAATGAAGTTTTGTTAAACTCAGCCATTCCTGCTTGTTTATATATATGTGCAGCATTGAGTACAGGCATTCCATGGAATGCCAACAGGTTCTGTTCCTAAGTCTGTCTTTAAGTCAAATTTGTCGGTAAGTCAGAACAGTCAGGTCCAGTTAGTATCTGACATCACTTAGTCAAGTGTTTGTAAATAGTATATAGTCTACCTTTCTTACATAAAAAGGTTAAAGAAAAATTTCCAGATACCCTAAATCATCTTTAGCACAATAATTTTTTAAAAATCATTTTATTGGGGGCACTTACAGGTATTATCACAATCCACAAATCAATTATATCAAGCGAATTTGCACAGATGTTGCCATCATCATTTTCAAAGCATTTTATTTCTACTTGAGTCCTTTGATATCAGCTCCTCTTTATTTCCTGCCTCACCCTACCACCCTCATGAACTCTTAATAAATTATATATATGTAATTATATATATATGTACATATCATCCAATGTATCCCTTTACCCACATTTCCATTACTCATCGCCCTCAAGGGGAGTTGTACATCCCCTGATATTCCATTATATACTTGCTACAGTTCCCTTTGCTCCCCTTCCTTCCCTTCCATACCCTCATGGAATCATTCTTCCCATTGCTGTTTCTGAGGGATTATCTCTCTTGGATCCTGCATGTCAAAAGCTTTGATCTGTACCAATGTACATATGCAGATCTATCAGAATTTGTGAGACATGATAGTCGGGGAGGAAGCATTACAGAACTAGAGGAATGTTGTGTGTTCTGTTGGTGCTATATTACACCCTGAATGAATCGTCCCTTCCACATGTCCCTTCTGTGAGAGAATGTACAATTCTCAACACATGGGCTTTGGGTTTCCACTCTGACCCGTCTCCTACACATCAATATAATTGTTTTTGATCATCTGATACCTGATCCCATCAACACCTCATTATCACACAGGCTGGTATGCTTTTTCCATCTGGGCTTTGTTGCTTCCCTGCTAGATGGTGGTTTGTTTAACTTCAAGCCTTTAATACCCAGAACACTATATCTTTTAGTAGTCAGGCACCATCAGCTTTTTTCAACACATTTGCTTTTTGCACCCATTTTTTCTTTAGCAATCCTGTTGTGAAGGTGAGAATCACAGAATGCCAGGTGATTAGAATCAAGTGTTCTTATGTTATGGGAGTACTTGAGTAGAGACCCAGTGTCCATCTGCTACCTTAATACTTAACTTATTAATATATGTACATAGACCTATATCCTTATCATTATATTAATATATTTACATATGCACACACCTCTATTTATACCTCAATAATTGTCTTTTGCCTCCTTGTTCTTTCCTCTATTTCCTTTTGCTTTCCGTCTGTCCCACTATCATGTTCGCCCTTCATTTGGCTCTCAGTAATTCTTCTCGGCTACATTACATTGATCAAGCACCACCAAGCACCCTACACCCTCCTCTCCAACGATTTTAGATTTTTTATTGCTCTTCTGTCTCTGAATTTGTTGGCTCACTGCTTCCTTCCCCCACCACCTCCTCTTCCATTCTCCTACCCCAACTGTTGGTCCCACTGCTTTCTCCTCAGGATTGCTTATCCTGCCTATCATTTATACACACACACACACACACACACACACACACACACACACACGTCAATAAACAGTTCCACATCTATCTGCTGACATTTAGGAATGTCCCCCAACTAGGTATGGTGAGGTAGCACAATGGATTTTGATGAGCATTACAAAGTAGCACCTGTTTGTTATTATGAACTATTGAATATATCTCAAATGTTTAATATAATGGGCTTCATAGGGAATGATCAATAACTAGGTTTGATGATTGGCTTTTGGTCATAACTGACCTCCTCTGGCTTCCCTATTGCCATAAGACAGGGGTCAAATGCTCTTTCTTTACCCTATTCTGGAGAATATTGTGCTGAGTGAAATTGGCCAGTCACAAAACAAAACAATTTATGAGACCATTAATAAGAGGGGAAAACAAAAAATAAAGCTAAAGACTTTCATACCAAAAGAAACAGACTTTGGAGAGTGCCTAGGGGTTGGGAAAGGGAGGTAAAACAATGAGTTAGAATGTTGGTAGATGTTAATTTAGGTTAAATGGAAGCCAGTCGGTCATAGGAGGGAGGAGAGAAATCAAGGAATAGGTGCAGGGTAAACTACTCATGGGGTTGATTAGTGTAATAAACGGCAATGGAGGTGGAAATATCTGACCTCCTTTGACTTCCCAGAAGCAGGGGTCAGGTAAGCCTCCCTAGCCCATCCTTCTTTACCTATATGACATCAACAGTCCCTTCCATAACAGTCTACTTTTCTTCTGGGTTTGATAACTTATTACAATGGCTCCACAGAACTCACAGATACAACTCACAATTGTGAGGGTTTATTAGGAGACTTAATAGATTACCGCAAATCAGGATCAGTTAACAGCAAGGATCACTCATTGGTCCATAGCAGCTCCTCTTCTCAGCCAAAAGTCAAGCTCTCTTTGGTTCTTCAGTCACTCAGCCACACGGTCCCTTGGACTCTGCCCTCATGGGCCAGGAAGTCAGCTGCCGCTATGCCTCATAGTCTCATCGATTAATCAATAGTCCTCTGTTCTGCCTCCTGGTCTCCTTGCCTAAGCCTCTGCCTCCTCTCTCAGCCTCCCCCACTTCAGACAGAGATCTTGAATGTACTGCCCAGGTGGCTATTCTTCCAAAAGTCCTGGGACTTCTCTTTTTCTTTTGAGTCAGCTCTTCCTTACAGTCAGTGTAGAGGCAACAAAACCAGAAGAGAGGCTAATCTGTCTATTAGTGGTACCCACCACTATTTGCACAGCTCCACCCAATCATTTGTTGGCAGTTACAGAAAAGAGCCATATCTATAGAGACAGTAACAGGATCATTTATTCCTTGCATGTATGGCAGGGGAGCTTAGGGGGAAATGGGGAACTAATAATGAAGAATATAAGAATGAAGAACATGTTCTACAATTCGTGATGGTCATGATTGTACACATCTTCAGCATGTGATTGAACTACTGAATTGTTTGATCTGTGAATTATATGCCTATAAAATTTGTTTTTTAAAAAGAAAAAATTTCACAACACTGCACTTGGGTTGTATATAAATTGGATGTTTATCTCACAGGGACTGCCTACATTTGTGTGTGTGTGTGTGTGTTGTTTGACCACTTACAAATAAATTTGCTGATTCTTGGGAATATTAATTTGTCTACACAGCATGGTTCAAATACTATCAAATAGATCTCATGGACTAACACTTTAAAAATAGGAAGCTATACATTAATCAAAATCATTAACCTTGATTTTAAAAGTTTTCTCTTTAAAACATCCTTTAATGGCCCTATATTGCCCACCTCCATTTAATAAAACTTTAGCATCAGCTTCAAGGGAAAGACTACAACCTGACTCTAGGCAGCATTTCAGGCCTCATATTGATTTCTCTATTTCTAGTTCAGTCATACTCAAGCATAAAGGTTAAAAAATAACTTAGAGCAAATTTATCATGCCCATTATTTAATTCAACTCCTGAAGGCGTTAATTAAAAAGGCCTGGGGGAGAGGCCCCGGTGTGTAGTGAGTTACGTGCTGGGCTGCTAGTCCCAGTCAGTAACTGCTCTGTGGGGGAAAGGCAAGACTGTCTACAACTCTGCTTGGTGTGATTGAGCTATTGAGTTGTAATGCTATGCAACTATAGGCCAACAAAAACTTTTTGGAAAAAAAAATTGGTATTCTCTGAAACCCACAGGAACTGTTCTCACCTGGAATTTACTCGAAGGCAGTGAGTCAGTGGCGGGGGCGGTGTGTGTGTGTGTGTGTGTGTGTGTGTGTGTGTGTGTGTGTGTGTGTGTAACTGATCGCTAGGAGCATCCTGGTTATGTGTTGGGTTACATGAGCCCTGGGCGCACAGTGGGTAACCGTCGGAAGTATGCTAGAAACCCACTGAGTTGATTCTGACTCATAGTGATCCTAGAGGACAGAGTAGAACTTCCCGTAGGATGGGCAAGGCTGTAAACTTTATGAAGGGGAGTCCTTCTGCTAATCTCAAGGTCAGACATTTGAATCCCACCAAACGGTCCTCAAGAGAAAGGTGAAGTTTTCTATTGCCGCAAAAAAATGTACAGCCTCAGAACCACTAGCTAGAGTCCTTATAAGTCAGAATCAACTTGAAAGCAGTGAGAGTTTTTCTTTGTTCATTAAGCTTTATGGGAACAGACTGCCACACCTTTCTCGCAGGGAGGAGCCGCAATATCCAAGCTGTAAATCTTTCTGTTAGCGGTCAAATGCTCCACCACTGTGCCACCAGAGCTCCTGCAATCAACCCCAGTGCCCTTGATTCTGACTCACAGCAGTCTGATAGGACGTAGTAGAACTGCCCAGGAGTGCTTGCTGGTGTGTAATCTTTAGAGAAGTAGACTGCCACATCTTCCTCTCACAGAGCTGATGGGCTGGACATGATGACCTTCCAGTTAGCAGTCCAACACTTAACCACTGTGCCGCCAGGGCTCCTTTGGTAATGTGCTAGTCCGGGTACTTTAGAGAAACAAATCCACAGAAACTCATATGTCTAAGAGTTTTATATAAAGGATAAGTGCACATCAAGAAAACATCCCACCAAGCCCACGAGTCCAATATTAACCCATATGTCTGGCACCAATCCACAAAGTCCTCCTCCATCTCTCAAAACACATGCAATGATACCGACTGCAGGAGGAAAGCCTAGTCAGTGGATGTGTAAGCATCTCAGCACCAGCAAGGGTCTCCACACGGCTTCTCCAGTACCCAGGGCTGCATTGGGATAGGTCCATGTGGCTCCTTCTCAGGATTGTCTTGCAGGAAGTGAGCCTTGCAAGCTGAAGCAGGGAACTGGTGAAGCCAGCTGCACCCTGGTCAGAAAGCAAGGGACCCAAGAACTAGAAAGGCGAGGCTCACCAAGCCATAGCTCTCTGCCCTTCAATTAACCCCACATGTGTTTATCGGCCAGGTTGGCACAATAAACTGTAACTATTTCAGGTAAGAAACAGTAGCTGGCAATTTGGACAAGTACTCCAGAGCAATCTGGTGCTGATAGTCATGCAACCATGTATTGAAAAGCACTGCTTTAGGTACAGCAAAGTATTTGCATTTCATGCTCTTCTGATCTCCACCCCCCTTGCCACCAGTTTAGCTGATGAACTTATTCTTCAAGCAAGAGTCTCGGCAAATGTCACCTACTTGAACACTCTGCATTCATGATCTCCTTCTTGGGCCCTCATTGCATCCCCTGTGTGTTAACTCTACTTTGCTGTCATGGAAATGTGTTGTTGTTGTTGCTGTTAGGTGCTGTCTAGTTGGCTCGGACCCTATGTACAACAGAAGGAAACATTGCCCCGTCCTCCACAATTGGTCTGAAGTTTAAGTCCTTGTCAGAGCTACTTGCTGTGGGCCTTTCTCATTTTCACTGCCCCTCGACTTTACCAAGCACGATGCCCTTCTCCAGGGACTGACTGATCTCTCCTGATAACATGTCCAAAGTCCAGGAGACAACGTCTGGCCATGCTTGCCTCTAAGGAGCATTCTGGCTATACTTCATCCAAGACAGATTTATTTGTTTTTTTGGCAGTCCCTGGTACTTTGACTGTTATTTGCCAACACCGTAATTCAAATGTATTGATCTTTCTTCAATCTTCTTTTTCAATGTTCACATACATATGAGGCTTGGGTCAGGTGCACCTTAGTCCTCAAAGTAACATCCTTGCTTTTCAACACTTGAAAGAGTCATGTGCAGTAGATTTACCCAATGCAGTGTGTCATTTGAACTCATGACTGCTGTTTCCATGAGCATTGATTGTGGATCCAAGCAAGACAGAATCCTGGACTCCAATCTTTTCTCTGTTTATCATATTACCTATTGATCCAGTTGTGAGAATTTTGAGCTGTAATCCACACTGAAAGCTGCAGTCCTGGATCTTCATCAAGTGCGTCAAGTCCTCCTCACTTTCAGCTAGCAAAGTTGTGCTCTCTGCATAGTGCAGCTTTCCTGACGCCACGTTCGTCATATAATCGTTTCTCTAAAGTGTTCTGGAATTCCCGTTCTTCTAAGGCTGCCCACACTTTGTTATGTTCCACACAGAAGGCTTTTGCACAGTCAATGAAACACAAGTAAGCATCTTTCCAGTAGTCTCTGCTTTCAGCCCAAACCCACCTGATGTTAGCAGTTCCATGCCTTGTTCCATGCCTTCCTTTGAATCTGGCCAGAACTTTAGGCAGCTCCCTGTCAATGTACTGGGAGGAGTATTGTTGGATGATCTTCAGAAAATTTTACTAACACGTTATGGTAGTTATATAATCTGTGGTCAATTTGAGACTTAAGAGTGAAGGGGTGGACTTTAGCCTTCAGTACGGTCACAGTCTGAGGACCGCATTTGGAGGTGCTAAGGAAATAAATAGCTCCCTGGAGGAGGGTCACACGGTCAAGAGACATTGATCTATGCTAGAGCTCTGGATGTGAAGGAGCCACATGGAGACCCCTGTCAGTGCTGAGATGCTTCCACTGTCACTGGATCCACTAGACTTTCCACCCACTGCCCTGTGATCTGCACTCGGCATCATTGCATGTGCTGCATGAGTCTGAAAAGGAATTTATAGATTGGTATCAGACATATGGGCTAATATTGGACTTATGGACTTGATCTGGTCTGGGCTGAGTGGTTTTCTCAATATTCAAATGCTATTGTATATAAAACTCTTCCTTTAAAAAATCATTTTATTGGGGGCTCGTACAACTCTTATCACAATCCATACATACATCCATTGTGTCAAGCACATTTGTACATTTGTTGCAATCATCATTCTCAAAACATGTGCTTTGTACTTGAGCTCGTGGTATCAGCTCCTCATTTTTCCCTCCCTTCCTGTCCCCTCCCTCATGAACCCTTGATAATTTATAAATTAGTATTATTTTGTCATATCTTACACTGTCCGATGGCTCCCTTTACTCACTTTTCTGTTGTCTGTCCCCCAGTGAGGGGGTTATATGTAGATCCTTGTAATCAGTTCCTCCTTTCTCCCCACCTTCCCCTTCCCCTCCTATATCACTACTCTCATTGGCCCTGAGGGGTTCATCTGTCCTGGATTCCCTGTGTTTCCAGCTCTAATCTGTACCAGTGTACATCCTCTGGTCTAGCCAGATTTGTAAGGTAGAATTGGGATCATGATAGTGGGCGGGGAGGAAGCATTAGAAAACTAGAGGAAAGTTATATGTTTCATCATTGTTATACTGCACCCTGACTGGCCCATCTCCTCCCTGCAACCCTTCTATAAGGGGATGTCCAGTTGCCCACAGATGGACTTTGGGTCCCCACTCTGCGCTCCCCCAATTCTCAATGATATGATTTTTTTTTTGTTGCTCTTTGATATCTGATACCTGATCCCATCAACACTTCATGATCACACAGGCTGGTGTGCTTCTTCCATGTGGGCTTTGAAGCCTTTAAAACCCCAGATGATAAAGCTCTGTCTTATCCACATATGAGTGTCTATGAATTTGTTTTTCTAGTCTATCCAGACTAACATTCATGCGGCATCAATTATACTGTTTTATAATTTGTGCATTTGGAATGGGTACAATATGGATCTTTTCCAGTGAATTGGCCAAGTAGCTGTCTTCCAAATATCTTGGCATAGATGAGTAAGTGCTTCATCAGCTTCTTGATTGGTATTTTCATTAGTATTTCATCAGTTTCTGGAGACTTCTTTTTGGCTAATGCTTTTATGGTAGCTTGGACTTCTCCAGTACTATTGGTTTTTGCTCATATGCTATCTCTGGAAATGGTTGAATGTCGACTAGTTCGTTTGGTACATTGACAGCACATTTTTTCCATCTTTTTTCACTGCTTCCTACATCATTCAATACTTTTCCTATAGAATCTTTCAATATTACAACTCTAGGCTTGGAAGTTTTCTTCAATTCTTTCAGTTTAAGATATGCTGAGTATGTTCTTCCGTTTTGGTTTTCTAACTCGAGGTCTTTGGACATTACATTATGATATTTTAATTTGTCTTCTTGAGCTTCCCTTTAAATTTTTTCTGTTCACCTCTTGTACGTCTACATTTCTTTCATGTGCCTCGGCTACTCTGATTAAGAGCAAATTTCAGAGGCTCTTCAGAGATCCACTTTGATCTTTTCTTTCTTTCATCTCTTTTAAATGACCTTTTGCTTCTTTCATGTATGATGTTCTTGATGTCTTCCCATAGCTCATTAGATGTTCTGTCATTAGTGTTTAATGCATCAAATCTGTTCTGAAGGTGTTCTCAAAATTTGGGTGGAATATCCCCAAGGTTGTATTTTGGAAATGTGTACGTAATATTAAAGAAAACGCCATACCAATAGTAATGATGTCATAGAAATTGATGGGTGTTTATTTACTTTCTAATTTGCCAATTGGGGTAACATTTTGGATGTTGCAAGGTACTGTCTTTGGTGTTGTCATTGACTCACAGTGATTCCATAGCTGCCTCACAGGAGGTTTTTGGCTGCCATGCATGCAGGAGCACAATTCCTGCTTAGGAATGTTTGAATCACCAGCCACTTGGTTAACAGTTGGGGATATAACCATTTTGCCATCAGGAATATTTATATTTTGCCTAGGGAGTCAAAATGCTTCAAAGAGAAATATCTTTCACACATTCTCAAACTTCATTTTAGCACTAGTAATCCTATATTGCCATGGCTACAGGACCAGATGGGTTTTACTTAATAATAATAATTAACTCTAAAAAACATTTTGAGTCTGACCTTTGGAGTTTCTGTTGAAGAAACTGCGTATAGCTAAGTCTTCAAGAGAGGACAATACCTAAGGCCAAACGGTCTTTTCCTAGTCTGTTGTTGGACTTAAAGTTAAGAAATCAATATTTCAACGATCGTCCCAGTGTGTGAGTGTGAGTGAGTCACCTCAATCTTTACAGGACCCCGAAATCTGGATTCCTCCACAATTAAAACTCCAATTCTTAGTAGCTTTTATCACTGATCTCATTGAATTGTTAGAATTCATTGCTTGTCAATTTCATTGAGTCTAGTAAGTTCTTTTGGAACAAGAAGTGCCAACCCCCAGAGCCTTGTCTATAATTTAGGATTAATATAGAAATGCATGCTTGAGTGAATTAATTTGTTATTCGGAATACATTTTATTTGAAGCTATTGATATTACATTGTTCATGTTGATAACTTAATTAGGTAAGATATTTTACGTTTGATATGAAAAATGTGTTTGTGACTTACTTCCTACAAAGGATCTGGTGTCAAACACCCCATTCAAAGAGTGGAGAAGTCCCAGATGGTGATAATGTATTCACAATTATATATGTCTGAGAAATAATTCATAACAGGAATGTGTTAAGAGCTCCTACACTTCAAGAAAAAGGCAAACCACTTAATTAAAGAATAGAAGTAAAGGATTTAAACATGCACTTACAAAAGAGAATATTTAAATGACCAATAAGGATATTTTAAAAGGTACTCAATATCCTTAGTCACCAGGGAAATGCAAATTAAAATTGCAATGAGATACCACTTTACACCCACTAGCATGGCAATGAGTTGGCAGGATGTAGAGCAACTGAAACTTTCATTCATTGCCAGTGGGTGTATAAATTGGCACAACCATTTCAGAAAACTATTTGGCAATGTCTATGAAATCTAAATATATGCCTACCTTACAACCCAGCAATCCTACTCCCGGGTATATAACCGAGAGGAATTAGAGCACTTGTTTTTTAGAGACATGGAGAAGTATATTCATAGCAGCTCTACTCAGAATAACCCCAAACTAGCAACAGCCCAAACTTCCATCAGCATGCTAATGGATAGATAATTGTGGAATACCCACACAAGCGGTGCCCAGATCAGGAACAAGTTCTGTTCCTAAATCTACCTTTAAGTCAAACTTGTCCATAAATTGGAACAATTAGCTACTGTTAACATCACTCGTCAAATCTTTGTATATAGTATACAATGTACCTTTGAGTAGTTAGTTTATTGTGCCAATCTGGCCAGTAAACACATGTGGGGTTTAATTGAAGGGCGCAGAGATAAATGGCTCAGTGAGCCTCACCTTTCTAGTTTCTCAGGGCTCTTGCTTTCTGATGGTTGAACCAGGGTACAGCTGCCTTAGCCAATTCCCTGTTTTAGCTGGCAAGGCTCACTTCCTATAAGACATCCCTGAGGAGAAGCCACATGGACCTTCCCTGATGTAGCCCTGGGTGCTGGAGCACCCGTATGGAGACCTCTGTCAATGCTGAGATGCTTACACATTCACTCACTCGGCTTTCCTCCTGCAGTCGGCATCATTGCGTCTGTTTTGTGAGATGGAAGAGGACTTTGTGGATTGGTGTTGAACATATGGGTTATTGGACTTGTTGGCTTGGGGAGCACTGGAATGTTTTCTTGATGAACCTTTATAAAAAACTCTCTTTTATACATGAGTTTCTGTGGATTTGTTTCTCTAATGTAGCCAGACTAACACAACCTTCCTATGCATAAAACCACTAAATAAACACTTTCAGATATAGTAAAATATCTTTAATAGACAATGCCGTAATCATGTTTTTTTAATCATGTTTTTATAAGTAGTAAAATACCACTTTTTGTTACAGTGAATGACTATATTGAATACACCTCAAAATTTTAATATAACCAACTTTAAGGAGGTTTGTTTATAACTACAGGTTGTATGTAAGTTGGACTTTGTAACCCAAGGACTAAGTGTACAATGATACTATTTACAACACAAAAGAAAGAATTACAACCCTCCTTGCACAATCACTGAAAACAAAATGGGTGCACAAGCAAATGTGGTGAAGAAAGATGATGGTTCCCATCTATCAAAAGATATAGCATCTGGGATCTTAAAAGCTTGAAGATAAACAAGCAGCCATCTAGCAGAGAAGCAACAAGCCCACATAGAGGAAGCACACCAACCTGTGTTATCACAAGGTATTGACGGGATCAGGTATCAGGCATCAGAAGACCCCAAACAAACAAACAAAAACATATTGTTGAGAACGAAGGGGGTTGGAGCAGAGACCCATATCCATCTGTAGACATTGGGAAATCCCCACACAGAAGAATCACAAGGAAGGGATAAGTCAACCAGGGTGCAGTAGAGCACTGATGAAGCACATAATATTCCTTTGGTTCCTAGGGGCTTCCTCACCCCCCACTATCATGACCTCAGGCCTGCCTTCCACATTGGGCTAGACCAGAGTGGTATAGATAAGAGCTCATGATACATGGACTCCAAGAGATACACCCGTCAGGAACAGAAATGGGAGTATTGATAACAGCAGAGTATGGGTAAGGGGTAGACAGGAGGGGAAGAAGGGGGAACCAATCTAAATGAGCCACGCATAACCACAACAACCACCCCATCCAGGCAGATGAACAACAGAAATCATGGGGGGAGACAGCTATCGGTATAAGATATGAAAATAATAATAATTTATAATTTATCAAGGGGTCATGGGATGGGGAGAGGAGTTGATACCAAGGGTTCAAATAGAAAATAAATGTTTAGGAAAAAAATGGCAAAATATGTACAAATATGCTTGATACAATTGATGTATTGATTGTTACAAAAGCTGTAGGAGTACCCAATAAAATGATCTTTAAAAAAAAAAGAATTACAAATATACATATGAATTGGACAGGGTTCTCTAGAGAGACAAACCAGATTGCTAGTAATTCTATATAAATATATTTATAAAGATAGATATATAATTCAAGAAATAAACCATTAAATTATATACAGATAGATAATACAAGAAATTAACCGTTAAATTATAAAGCAGTGAGACACTAGCAGTTCTTCAAGGCTTGAGAGCTGCCAGTTGCCAGTCCCCTTCTGTAGAGAGAGCTGGGCTATATATACCCAGGCAGCAAACAGCAAGGCAGGTCCCCAACTGTCATCAACTGTCATTCCCCAGCTCCAGAGATGAACATTCCAATCATGTGGGCTTAAAGGGACCTCAACTTACAGCGACACAGTCCACAGGCTAGGCATCCCACAGGTAGTGTACCCCTTTAAACTGACACACAGAACAACCAAGGTGAGACTCACCGAGCCATTTATCCCTCTGCCCTTCAGTTAATCCTACTTGTGTTTATCGGCCAGGCTGGCACAATAAACTATAGCAACATAATATGTACGAATCTTAGAGATATAATGTTGAGCGAAGACAGGCAGAAAGACATACTGTATTATTCAAGCTATATGAATGATACCATTTATGTGAAATTTAGGAACAAGCAAAGCTAATCTATGATGATAGAAATCAGAATTATGGTTACCTCTTTGAGAGATATTGACAGACCGTAGCTCAGTTGGAACCCTTTGGGATAATCAGTGGAAATATTTCATGTACTGATGTGTGTGATAATTTCCAGGTATAAACAAACATATGTAAAATTCCATTAAGCTACAAACTTAAGATAAACCAATAAACTCAAGATAATATACTTTTTATATGTATATTATGTTTTAATTTATAAGTTAAGAAAAACAATTAGATCAGCTTACATAGCATTTCCATACTACCAACTAGAGAGTTGTTTTTTTTTTTATTTTAAATCATTTTATTAGGGGCACCAGCTATGGAGTATTAAGTTGATGACACAACTACTGGATTTTGTAATTACTTACATCTTGTACACTTCCAAAAGTCTGCCTGGCCCTCATATGTAAACAGAGATAATAATAATAATAATAGGGATTTTGTCATTAGGCTGTTATCAGGATTAAACAAATGCAGAACAAAGAACTCAGAACAGTTACTAGGTCACAGACACTGATAAACAGATACCAGTTATGATACATGCATTCCAAATCTACTCAGCTCTGTGAAATATCTCTGAGCAGTTGGCTTAGAGTTGATTCTGACTCACGGCGACCTCATGAGTGCAGAGTAGAACTGAACTTCACATTGTTTATAGTCTTTGGGAAACAACATGAGACTTATATTCCGAAGCATTTCTGGGTGGGTCAGTTAGTAATGAAGTGCTTAAAAAGGCTTGTGCCATAAAGCATATATGAAAGTTAAAAAGTATTGCTAGTTAGGGTCCCAGTTCATTCATGCACAAGTTTATTTCAAACAAAAGTATTTCAACACGTTTCTGGGATCAGAGAAGTTCTCTCATTAATACGCAGAAGCCCTGGTGGCTTAGTGATTACAAACTGGGTTGCGATCTTCAACGTCAGCAATTTGAAATCACCAGTCCCCCTGAAGGAGAAATACAGGTCTTTCTACTCACCATCTCGGAAATTCACAGGGGCAGTTCTCCTCTGTTCCTTAGCATCACTGTGCATTCACAATGACTTGTTACCAAACTCAGGGTCATGAGTCATTCTGACTCACAGTGACCCTGTACCACAGTGTTGAACTGCCCCATGTGAGTTTCTGAGGCTATAAATCTTTATAAAAGTAGAAAGCCTCCTCTTCTGCTCTCCCCTCCATCCCCCAAACTGATGATGGGTTTAAACTGCTGACCCTGTGGTTAGCAGCCCATTGCATAAACCACTACGTCACCAGGGCTCCTTTAGTCTTGTAGGGTATGTACTAGCCCAGGTTGACTAGAGAAACAAGACTCATACGTATAGGAAAGAGCTTATATCAAAGATCAATTGTATATTAAGAAAACATCCCAGCCCAATCCAGATCAAATCCTTAAGTCTGACATTAGCCCATATGTCCAATACTAGTTCATAAATTCCTCTTCAGATCCAGACAGCACATGCAATGATGCCAAATGCAGGAAGATCACAGGCTAGTGGGTGAGAAGTCTTGTGGAAGCATCTCAGCGCTGGCGTGGGTCTCCACATGGCTCCTCCAGCTCCAGGGCTCTGGCTGCCATCAGCGTGGCTCCATGTGGATTTTCAACAGGAAGGTATAGCAGAGAGAGGATGCTTGTCCTGTCTCCAGGGAGGAAGACAAAGTTCCCAGAATCATCATGAGAAGGCCATGCCCACAGAAGAGATCAATCAGGCTGTGACCTTCACTCAAGTGGACAGGAGATTATGTAACTGCCTCAGGGTACTTTTAAAATAAAGAACCTACAAAGGCTCAAATAGAAAGTAAATGTTTAGAAAATAATGATGGCAACATATGTAAAAATATGCTTGATACAATTGATATATATATTACTATAAGAGCTGTAAAGGTCCCCAATAAAATGATATTTTAATAAAAAATAAAATAAAGATCCAATCAAAAACTGTGGATGCCAAAAGGAATCTGTTGGGCCAATTAAATTGAAGGCAGAGAAGTCAGCTCAGAAGTTGACCTAACTGTTTTATTCCTGAGGGGTAACCTCACAGGATACAGGGCGATCCTGGGAGTTAATTAGCAAGACATTTTAGGAAAATTGAAATCTGGAGTGGTGGGGGAAAGGCCAGAAAAGTTTCCCTTAAGGAATTTCCTTTTCTATGACTCTGTCTTTCAGGGTAGGAAGAATTGCCTTAAGAGGGAGAATACCTTGGCCCATCCACCCGAGACCTGACCGGGCCCCTTTAGATTTCTTTTTTGTCTCCTGACTCAAAGAACATTTCAAAGGGACATGGCTTGAGTTCCTTGATGATGCCAAAACTCCCCCTTTAATGGGTGTAAATCCAAAAGAGCTGAATGCTTCAGGGAGGGGGTAGAGAGATGGAACTACTGCCTTAATAAGTATATAGACCTAGATGAGGATATGTCAAGATATAATAGCTTCATGTGTTGATATTTTTGTTTAATGACCTTTCTATAATTTAGTGGCAATACTGTTTGACTTAAACCTTATATACGTCTCTTTCTCTATATATATATATGTGTGTGTGTGTGTGTATGGATAGATGGATAGATAGATAGATAGATAGATAGATAGATAGATACAGACACACACATATTTTCTTTTTGTTTCATTTGTTACTATATATACATAATATATATGTGCATATAAACATTTAAGAAAAGACTTCAAAATGCCTGAGAAAAATATTCTGTTATCTTTTGATTCTATTTTCCCATGAACTTTATGAAGCCCCTGGTATATGTATGTATGTGTGTGAGTGGCTGATAGGTGTCGTTGAGTCAGCTCTGATTCACAGTGGCCCTATATATTAAAACAAAACAAAGACACAAAAAAACCCACCGCAATTATTGATATGTTTGGGCCCCGTTTTGCAGCCACTGTGTCAGTCCATCTTGCTGAAAGTCACCCTCTTTGTTGCCAGTCCTGGACCTTATCAAGCATGACATCTTTTTCTGGTCTCTCCTGATAACATGTTAAAAGTGCATAAGACAATGTCTTATCATTGTAACTACTTTCTCTAAGACAGATTCACTTGTTCACTTATGTGAAAAATGATGGAGACAGGAGAAGACACGGACTTTTGCAAGAGTTAAGGTAACAGGTAAATGCTGTTATGTACATAATCCTACTTGATCCACAAGTGGATGCTTGTGTAGACACACAGGCTGGAAAGGAGAGAAGGAATATGCCCACAATGATCTACAGGTTTGACAAGGGATATCTATGTGTGTGTATTTTGCCCTTGTTGCAAATATATCCATGAAAATGGAGAAGCATGTGGGGAGCAAAATCAGGGAAACTTGTTAGACACAACCAAATACAATGGCGGTATGAAGAGCTGGGGCTCAGGACCGTAATCTCAGGGAACACAAGGGTCATTTGGCATAACACAGCTCACAAAGACAGTATTTGACGTTCCACATTAATGAAGAGTGAATGGGGTATTTAAAGCCCTTAGGAGCCTCTATCTAAGGCAGTGGTTCTCAACCTTCCTCATGCCATGACTCGTTAATACAGTTCCTCATGGTGTGCTGACCCCCAACCATAAAATTATTTTCATTGATACTTCATAACTGTCATTTTGCTACTGTTATGAATCGGGTAACCCCTGTGAAAGGGTCATTCAATCTCCAAATGGGTCACGACCCACAGGTTGAGAACTGCTTGTATAAGGTCTCTCACTGTCTTGAGAAAAAAAAAGCATGATGAAAATAGGAAGATGCATTGAAATATTTAATCCCGTGGACTAATGGACCGTGTACATATCAGTCTCCTCATTCCTGAGATGATGCTCAGCTACCACTACCAACTGCTCTTAAAAGATCACATTACAAGATCCCGTAAAGAGTACAAGAAAAATATGGAACAAAACTCAGAATCAGAAAAGAGAGTAGACTGGTCAGATAACAACTGGTAGGACTTCTAAGACTAGGGCCCTTAGTCACCCTTCATGCCTGGAACTAAGCCCAACCATGTGCCTCCAATTTCAGCAAAACAATAGACAGGTTTATGTTGTTGTTGTTGTTAGATGCCTTGACATGGTTCCAGTTCATTGCAACCCTGCGTACAATAGAATGAAATACATCCCAGTCTTGTGCCATCCTCACAATTATTATATTTGAGCCTCTTGTTGCAGCCACTGGGTCAATCCATCTCCTTGATGGTCTTCCTCTTTTCTCTGCCTTTCTGCTTTACCGAGCATAATGTCCATTTCCAGGGACACGTCTCTCCTGATAACATGTCCAACGTACGTGAGATGACATTTCACTCTCCTTGCTTCCAAGCATAGTCTAGCTGTACTTTTTCCAAGTCAGATCTGTTTGTTCTTTTGGAGTCCATGGTACTTTGGATTTTCCTTGCCAACACCGTAGCTCCAATGCATCGATTCTTTGTTGGTCTTCTTTATTCAATGTCCAACTTTTACCAGCATATGAGGTAATTGAAAAGATCATGCTTCACTCAGGTGCACCTTAGTCCCCAAAGTGACATTCTTGCCCTCGAGCACTCTAAAAAGATCATGTACAGCAGAACTACCCAATGTCCTGTATCCTTTGATCTCTTACCTACGGCTTGCATGACTGCTTATTTTGGATCCAAGCAAGATAAAATCCTAGGTAACTTCAGTCCTTTCTCCGTTTATCATATTGTTAGCTATCAGTCCAATTGTGAGATAGTTAGACTATAGATGCAATGCGCACAGCTAATGAAAGTACAAACTTGTATCACATGTTGTAGAAGTAATCTCATGGCAAGATCCTAATCTACCCCCAATCCTAGCTAAATCACCTAGAAACATTGTAGAATATTTGTGTGAACTCTAATAGAAGGGCCAAATAATTCTCAAAGAAGAAAGAAAAAACTGGACCCAGAAATTGTTACTCCTCCCACTCCTAGCCTAGACTGGCCTTAACTTAATCAACCATTGCGAACAAAAGGGCAGCATTTACCCATTGGCCATGTTCAGAAGGTTAGTGAGCACGGAGGAGTGGAAACAGGCAGCTTAGGGAGAAGTGGGATGTGATGGCACATTGAGGGGATCACAACTGAGGTTGAAATAAAAATGTGTCTCAATCATGGATTGTCAACATGATCATTTACTGTGTAAGTTCAGCCAATTCACATGAAATTTTGGGAGATATATATATATAAAATTCTCCAATTTTCACTTTATTCTTCAGAGGGAACCAACTGTAGTGGCTCAATCTGTGCTTCAATTTAGCTCCCAGGAAGGAAACATCAACTCTGTGCATGCTGTCAGCCCGAGTATGATTAATAACAGGCCATCCGTGCACATGAGGAAGCACGCACTGAATACAGGTCTCTCATGGGGAAGGTGCCTTGGAAACATTTTCCTCTGGGTAGAATCATAAGTTGCTCCTTTGTCCTTTGCCAAAAGCAGCCCCTTTAGCATCACTCTTGATGGCCTGGGACACTTGGGAAAACAAGTACAAAGGGCCGCAGAACCACATACTCACAGCTGTAGCTTTGTCTTCTCAAATAAACAGGGCAGAACAACGAGACACTGTCAGAGGGCACTAGGGGTGGTACAAGGGGTGCTTAGTCAAATTCTCTTTTCTGATTAGTTACTAGGTTAAAAAATCTAACCACCCCACCCCACCCCCAGGCCCACACTGCTGCTCCTTTTGTTGCACAATTCCCAAGGGACATTTGGAAACTCTCTCGTGACTTTACAGGAAGGGGCCAATGAGTCCCCGGGACCAGGCCACTTGCTCAAAGCCCTTTTCTGCATCTGGGGGTAGGGTAGCAAGATAAGATAATTTTCTGGAGTCAACTGGGTCTTTTTATCATGGTTCCAATTTTTTTCCTTGTTTCTTCTATTCAAGATTTCACAAATATTTTGCAAGGTTTTGGAGCTATTTAGATCAGATTTTTATGATACGTGATAACATTCTGTACTTTTGTTTGTTGTGCTTTCTCCCCATCTTGGCTCATGGCATCTGTGGTGGAAACACCTGTACTAGAGTCTGTCTTCTTCCTTCTTTAAATTCCTTTGATGGTTTCATCCATGTATTTCTTCAAAAAATATCTTGTTGAACATTTGCTATTTGCCAGACTCCACTCCAGGTATGGAAATACCCATGCAAAGGGTCAGGCTCCTCAAACTGAAACCAAACCTCAAACTCACTGCCATGGAGTCAATGCTGACTCATAGTGACACACATCCCCCCACACCCACCCCTCTCAGGTTTCCAGGACTGTAACTGTTCACAGGAGTAGAAAGCCCAGCCTTGGAGATGCAGGTTGCTTCGAACTGTACAGCTACCAGCCCAACATGTAATCAAACCAAACTCAATGCTATCAAGTCGATGTCCACTCATTGAAACCCTATAGGATGGGGTAGAACTGCCCCCTGTGAGTTTGTGAGACAGAAGAAAGCCCTGTCTTTTTTCCCTTGGAGTGGCTGGTGGTTTCAAACTGCTGACCTTGCAGCTACTATCCCGGATGAGTAACCACTACGCCACCAGGCTTCCTTGGTTCCTGAAATGATGATCTGTAACAGTCATCTGTGGCACTTCGATGCACATGAGTCACCTGGAGATCTTGTGAAAGAGTGGACTCTGATGCAGCATATCTGGGATGAGGAAGGAATCCTTAGCAAGGGGGCTGGAGTGCACGGAACCGGTTCAAAGTGCTGCTCAACACGCATCTACCAGCCTGAAGGCTGACGGTTTAAGCCCACCCTCTGGTGCCTTGGAAGATAGGTCTAGTGATCTGTTGCCAAAAGATTGCATCTTCAAAACTGTGGGGAGCAACGTTCTGCCACACACATGATTCGCCATGAGTCAGAGTTAACTCTGTAGCAACCAACGACAGTGATGCGCACCATGGGGAGAGTAAGTATGGTCTAGACAGAAGGTGAAGTCTGTGTCAGGGCGCGTGTGCTTATTTTAGACGCATTGCCCTGGTGACGTTTCTTGGAGGACGACATTCTTTCTGATGTCTTCTTTCTCCTCAAGTCTTTGAAGGTGTTGATGACTCATTTCTGTACCTCTTATCTACACCCCTTCTGACCCGTCCTTAATGTCAAGGCATCCTTTCCTCCAGCCTTTTCCAGGACGGACCTGCCTTCCTAGGCTTGCCCTCACCCCAGACTTCTCCTTCCTGCTGGCTCACGGTCGCTCCTACCCACTTCCAGGAGTTTCTGAAGCTTAGCCCTGTCACAAGGAATTTGCATGTGAGTACTTTACACATGCTTTTACGTGATAATAGTATGCATGTGCCTTAGGAATGCCTATTTTAACAATAATTTTAGTATGAACCAGAGGCTTTCAAACTTTTGGCTTCGTGAAATGTTATATGTGGGAGACAAAGACACAGAAAGGTGTCTCCCCCAACTCCTACTTACTCTAAACCCTGGAAATGCTACTGACGCTTATGGTTAGCATTGGACTGCTAAGAGCAATGTCAGCAGTTCGAAACCACCAGCTGCTCTGAAGGAGAAAAATGGGCGTTTCTACTCCCATAAAGACTTACAGTCTCAGAAACTCACAAGGGGCAGTTCTACCCTGTCCTATAGGGTCATCAGCATCAACTCAACAGGAGTGAGGTTTTTTGTTTTCTTTTTCTTTAATAAGAAATAGCCTTTGGTGGCCAAACCAAACCAAACTCACTGCCACTGAGCCAGTGTCAACTTATAGTAACCCTATTAGACAGGGTAGAACTGCCTGTGTGGGTTTCCGAGATTGCAACTCTTTAGGGGAGGAAATAACCTCATCTTTCTCCCATGAAGCACCTGGTGGTTTCAAACTGCTAACCTTGAAAGTTAGCAACCCAGTGCATAACCACTATGCCACACTATGTATCACAGACACATCTTATGCTGAGTAGCATACAGCATACCAGGTGGCATCATGGAGTATGTGTGGGCAGCTAACCACAGTTGAGTGGTTCAAACTCATCAGAGGCTCCCCAGGAGAAAGAAGAGGTTATCTTATCTGTTCACATAAAAATTTACATCTTTGGAAACTCTAGGGCAGGGCCCCTCAAACTTTTTAAACGGGGCCAGTTCACTGTCCCTCAGACCTGTTGGAGGGCTGGGCTATAGTTAAAAACAAACAAACAAACCATGAACAAATTCCTATGCACACTGCACATATCTTATTTTGAAGTAAAAAAACAAACAGGGCAAAAACACCCAGTGGGCTGGATAAATGTCCTCAACGGTCCACATGTGGCCCGTGGGCCGTAGTTGAGGCCACCTACTCTAGGGAGTAGTTCTACTTTGTCCTATAGGAATGGATTCAATGGCAGTGGGTCTTGTTTTACAGGGCATTGAAATCTGGATTGGGGAAGACTCTTTTAAAAACTACACACATTCTTCAATGTGGCTTACATGTTCAAAGAAGTCCAGACCACCTGTTGCTTACTTCTGGGTAAGAGTTCCAAAATCGAGGTGCTTAACTCTTATCAGAATGATCCTCCCCGGTCTGAGCCCCAGCCACATTTTGTTGTTGTTACTACTTGCCATCAAATTGGTCCAACTCACCGTGAGCCTGTGTGAAACAGAAAGCAGCACTCCGGGGCCTGCGCTGCCTTTCCATGGGCCCTCTGCTTGAGGCCATTGTTGCAGCCACTCTCTCAATCCACCTTCCCCTGTCCCTCTACTTTATGTTCTTCTCCGGGAACTAGTCGCTCCTCCTTACACGCACAGTCTGTGGAACTAAGTCTCACTATCCTTTCTTCTAAGGAACTTTCTGGCTGTACTTCCTACAAGACACGTTTCTTCGGGAAGTCCATGGTGCGTTTAATATTCCTCACCAAAACCATAGTTTAAAGGCAACAATTCTTCTTCACTCTTCCTTATTCGTTATCCAGTCTCACCTGCCCGAGGTGATTGAAGGACTGTTCTACAAACATTTTTCTTGGGAAACCTCACCTCACCCATCATACTGGCCTGATCATACCACTTCAAGCTACCTTTTCCCTCAAATTCAAAGAATATTTAAAAGAAATATGGTTTACATCCCCAGGGGATACTAAAGCTGCTGTTTTGATATGGTTTAGATCAGAGTGCAGAAATTATTTGGGGGAGAATTAATTAGAAGAATGGAAGCATAACCCTCAGACATGTATAGATCTAGACTGAGGAAGTGGTTTTTTTGGGGGGGGGGCAGTGGGCTGGGGCAGTGGTATGGTAATGGGGGTAAAAGGGAGATGGTTTCAAGGAGTCCAGGAAGAAAAAAAAAGTTTTGAAACTGTGGTAGCAATTGTACAATACTGCTTGACATGATTGCCATGATATTATGTATGTTTTAACTCCCAATTACAAATAAATAGGTCACGTGCTCCTTAGTGACAGTTTTGCTTTTTAACACTTTCATGAGTCTCTTTGTTGATTTGCACAATACAATACATCGTTTGACTTCTTGACTATTGATTCCATGGCCGTAGATTGTGGATCTAAGTAAAATGAAATCTTACTTCATCTTTTAAAAACTTTATTGTGATGTTGCTTATTGGTCCTGTTGTGAGGATTTTTGTTTTCTTTAGCTTGAAGTGTAATCTGTACTGAAGGCTGCATTCTTTGATGCCTATCAGTATTTCAAGTGCTCAGCCTTCAGCAGGCAAGGTGTATCATTTGTATATAAACACCACCAAACTAATTGCTATTGAGTTGATTCCAAGTCATATCAACCCGATAGGGCAGGGGAGAGCAGCTCTGTTAGTTTCTGAGACTGTAACTCTTTATGGGACTAGAGAAGTTTATCTTCCTTTTGAGTAACAACTGGTGGTTTTGAACTACTGACCTTGCAGTTAGCAGCCCGAGTGTATCAACAGCGCAATGCTGCTATCTTTATACTGTATTCTTCATATAATCGAGGTGTTTTGATTTGATCAGTATACAGATTGAACAAATGTCATGAGTGGATCCAACTCTAATGTACACCTTTTCTGATTTTAAACCGCAAAGTATCCATTGTTCTATTCAAACGACCCTCTCTTGGTCTGCATACAGCTTCCACAGGAGCATAATCAAATCTTCTGGAATCCCCAGTTCTTTGCAGTGCTACCCATAATGCTTTACAGTTGACTGCTTATGCACAGTCAAAAAAACACAGGTAAACATCTGCCTCGTGTTCTCTGATTTTAGCCAAGATCCACCTGAGATCGACAATGGGATCTCTAATTCCATATCCTCTTCAGAATCCAGCTTGAATTTCTAACAGTTCTTTATTAATATACAGATACATTTATTTGTTTTATTGTCAGGAAAATTGCATTATCTTCAGGACATCTTACTTGTGTGTGATGTATATGATAGTGTTGCACCATTTCTTTATTCTGTTGGACCACCCTTCTCCAGAATGGGTACCCACATGGATCTTTTCCAGTCAGTTGACTAGGGAGCTGTTGTCCACATTTCTTAGCACAGATGAGGGAGAACTTCCAGCGTTGAGTTCATTTGTGGAAACATTTCAAATTAGGATTCTATCCATTTCTGGAGCCTTATTTTTTTTGTCAATGCCTTCTTTTACTGCCATAGGTCTTGATCATGCTACTTCTTGAAATGGCTGAACATTGACCACTTCCTTTTGGTAAAATGCCCCCATACATTCCTTCCACATTCTTCACACACTTCCATTAACATTCAGTATTTTTCCCATGTTGGCGTTAAGTGATGTGAAGTTGGTTTGGACACATAGTGCCCCTATGTACAACAGAATGAAACACCGCCTGAACCTGCACTGTTTTCAGAAGGGTTGTTACGTTTGAACCCATTGCTGCAGGCATTGTGTCAGTCTCTCTCACCAAGGGTTGTGTCAGACTAGGTGGTCTAGAGAAACAAATCGAGTGACACTCATATAAGAAATAACTCTATACCAAGAAGTAATTATATATTATGAAGGCAGCCCAGTCCAACTCAAGTCTGTAAGTCCATCTTCAGACTCGCGTGGCCACGGACTGGTGAGGTGAAAAGGTGAGCCTGAAGCAGGAAGATCAAAGGCCTGTTGGTGCAGTCATGTGAGTCCAAGGTTGGTGGGGAGGTAGGCAGAGTTTCTGCAGGCAGCAAGGCGGAGGGGCAGATAGAGAAGCAGAGTCCCAGAGTCCCCGACTCTCATACAAAAGGCCAAGGAGGTACCTTCAGGTTACCCCTTGCTTGATAGGTTTGATTCCACCCCTAGCCAGGAGTGTCTAGTTGACACAAAATCATCCAAACAGCCACACGCGTTTTCTACTTTTCCACTGCCCTACTATTTTACAAAGCCTAATGTCCTTTTCCAGGGACTGACTGGCCTCTTCTGCTCACCAATCCAAAGCATGTGAGACGAAGTCTCACCGTCCTCCCTTCTAAGAACCATTCTGTCTGTACTTCTTCCAAGACAGATTTGTATGTTTCTCTGGCAGTCCATGGTGCCTTCCATGTTCTCGCCAGACTATAATTCAAGTGCATCGAGTCTTCTTTAATCTTCCTTAGTCCATGTCTAGCTCTCACAGGCATATGAAGAGCTTGGAAATGCCAAGGCTCATCCCCAGACTGTCTCCATCATTGCAAGTGAAGTCTTGAATTGCCCTTCGGTTCTTTGCACTTGAGAAACGCTGGCCACGTTCTTCCCCTTCAGTTGTACAACTCCAGGTCTGTGCACATTTAGTTACTTTCTTTACACGGTCTTCTGGAGCCACTCTTTCAAATCTTCTGCTCAGATCTTTTATCCTTTTGCTTTAGATTTTCTCTGTTCCACAGCAAGTTTCAGAGGATCTTTGGAAATCCATTTTGATCTTTTCTTTCATATGTGTCTTTTAAATGACCGTTTGGTTTCTTTAGGTAGCATGTCCTTGATGTCATTTCACAAGCCATCTGGTCAACACATCAAAGCTATTCTTAAGATGGTCTCTAAATTCAGGTAGGATATACTCAAGGCCATAGTTGGGCTCTTTTTTACTAGTTGTAATTCTCTACGGCTTCAAGTTGAATTTGTGTTTGAGCCACTGATGGTCTTTCTGTAGTTGATCCTTGCCATAAAGATTAAGCTTCTCATTAGCTCTTTTCAAAGATGTAATTGATTTGATTTCGGTATATTCCATCTGGTAAGTTGCAAGTAGAGAGTTTCTATTGGTGAAACAAGGCATATGCAGCGAAGAAGTCACTGGGTTTTCAAATGTTCTCATATGACCCCTTCATTTACGGCACCGAGGTCACATTCCCTCCTGTCGACCCTTCTTCATTATTCCCAGCATTTGCATCCCATCACGTTTGTGCTTATTTTCTTTGCAACTTCAAACCCATAGACAAGCTTAAGTCCACAAGAAAGAGTTTTCCTGAGACTGTCAACCCTTAGATAAACCTAAGAACATAACAAAGGAAGTTGTTTTTCTCTGTTAAAGATATGAAAGATGTGAGGGGAAAAAAAGATTTCTAAGGGAGGGCCCTAACACAGGACCCTTATCAGAAATACCCGCGGCAGTGCTCAGGAAATGTTTTAAGATAACAGTATGTGACCACTCTGGTTGACTCCCTGGAGTCACTCATTTAAACCAACCAGTCGAAACATAGCCCACCCTTGGGTTTCTGACCGTTCATGGTGAAGCCGCTGCTTCCCGGATCATGAAAATTCCAATCAGAAGGTTTTCTCTTTAGTTCCTGACGTGGCCTCATATCTATGCCTCTGTTACTCCACCATTGGGGAGCTTCGGGTTCCTCGGTGTGCGAGCAGATGGGCGCCCCTGCTCAAAGTGTGTGTAAGTGTTTCACTCCATCCCTTAGCTTTGGTTTGGACACGCTATGTGCTCTTACTTGTTGGCACTTTCTACTACTTGAAATTCTACCTTCGTTTTTTATTTTTCTTTAGACTGGTGGCTCTCAACCTGTGGGTCACGACCCCTTTGGGGGGGGGGGGTCAAAGGATCCTTTCATAGGGGTCGCCTGATTCGTAACAGTAGCAAAATTAGAGTTATGAAGTAGCAATGAAAATAGGTTTATGTTTGGGGGGTCACCACAACATGAGGAACTGTATTAAAGGGTCATGGCATTAGGAAGATTGAGAACCACTGCTGTAGATGATGCTTCACAGGGTTTGGCACATAGTCTTCCTTCAATAAATCAATTCAACACTCGTGTGTGTGGTTTGGGGGAATTATGTCAATGAGCCACTCCTGGGGAAGAGGAGGCTCAGAGCCAAACCTGTCATTCAGTTTGCAGTCTGTGACACGTCCTTGGGGATGTGGCCTTTCGTTTAGAAGACAGAGATGGAACAGAGTCAAATCTGCCTTGGCCCTTCACCTCCTGCGGGAGCTGGGGCTTGCTGTGCCTGGTTGCTCAATCTCCCCTTGTGTTGCCTGCCAACCTCAGGAGCTATCAGCAGATGACCAAGGGTGATTTCATTCCACTGGCTTCAGATTCAGATTACCTCTGCATCTGGCAGCGATGCCCTCCGGCTCTCTGCTCCATCATCCTGCATCCTGTGCATCAGCTTCCAGGAGTCAGGAGAAGCCTGACTTGAACCAGACTGGACCTCTCTAGTTTAACAAGAGTGCAAGCCATTTCTTGATACAAAGCTCTTTCTATATATAAACACAGGAGAATGTCACTGGCTTTGCTTCTCTAGAGAACCCAAACTAACACAGAGTGTGCATCCTTGAGTTACATGAAAACCATATCCAGAAACGAGCATTCTGAGTGTCTTTCCTAGGCCCTCAGACTCCACACCACAAGCAAAGCAGTTTCCATCGACAATTCTAACCCATGGGGCCCCTGTGTGTGTCAGAGTAGAACTGCACCACGCAGGGTTTTTAATTGCAGATTTTTCAGGAGTGGATCACCAGACCTTTCTTCTGAGTGCCTCTGGGGGCACCCTAACCCCCAACCTTTTAGTTAGCAGCCTAGTCCCTTAACTTTGACACCAGCCAGGGTCAAGACTACCCACACCATCTGTAATCCACGTCATCGCTTAGTATACCCCTGGACTGTAATTACTGTTGAAGACATCAATGAATGGAAAGGGAAAAGCTATGTCTAGTAATTAAATATCCAGAACTTCTTCAGAATAATTTGTTTCTGTCTCATTCATCGTGGAGAAACTGTTGATGCCAGCCTTTAGACACTTTTATTTTAATAACTTGAGGTAGTTTTTATTAGGATGCAAACATGACACTGTATTACCTTCCCAGCCTCCACAGCCTCCAAAAAAATGTACTTTGCACTTTAATTAAGAACAAAGTACCCAATTACATCAGATTGAACTTCAGAGTCACGTCTTTGTTTTCGTTTCATCTTGTAATACTGAACAAGGAATCCGAGGGAAAGGGTCAGGCAAAGGAGCCCTTTGAGGATTTTAATTAATGGATTGAGTCTCAGCGCAGCTTTAGGGGCTGCTCAGGTTGAGCCGTAAGGAGGAGAGCATCGTGGTGGGTTAAGAATCCAGTTGTTTTATTACAGGCTCTGGGATTGCATTCTGTCAAGTTGCCCAGTAATGAGCTGTCAGCTTCTGACTGTGTCTCAGCTTCTCTCCTGACTGCGCCATCCCACTCCCAGCTTCAGGCTTAGCCCTGTCCTGACTCTGTGACCCATTTTGCATGATGATCAAAGTGGGCTAAGGCTTTGCTACCCAAAACGTGGTCTGAGTGTCGAAGGCATCGCTTGGGAACTTGTTAAAGATGTAGAGTATCACGTCCTTAAACTTCTGCATCAGGATCTATATTTTAGCAAGATCCAATCTCTGCACAGGAAGGTTTGACAAGCACCATTCGAAGGGACTCTAGCTTAGTACTAAGAAGAAAGGCTCTCAAATTTTAACGCACCTCAGCACCAGTAACAAGCATATGAAAAATGCTAAACTCCTGCTCCTCACCCCAGTGGTTCTGATGCAGAAAGTCTGGGATTGAGCCTCGGAATCGGCCTTTTCTTTGGCAATGTGCTTCTGATCTGGCTCTGAGTTCAAGCTCAGTTTGGCCAATGAGTAAGAACTTGCGCTCTGTGAAAATAAAGGCCAATGGATTTTTTTTTTTTGGGTGGGGGGGACTTTGACTCAATAGCCAGCAGGTCAGAACTCCCAAATTCGTGGCCATCACCTGCCTGTTGGGCACTCTGGAAGACAGCGTCCCTTCAACTTATGAGTTTTGACTTGCTCTGGGGAGCTAGTGTCCAATGGGGGGCGAAGTGCTCAGTGAGTGGCTAGTGCCAGAAATAAACAGAAAAAACACGGGGCTTTGGTGCTGCATCATCACAGTTGCCAACAGAACAGTGGGATTCTGAGAATTCTACTCAACGAGCCTAGTTGACACCAGAAGTGAGGGTTTCCTTTTAACATGTGAACTCCTCAGTGTGGTCGCCCGATGGCTTGCCTGGAAACTTAGGGCTCCCAGGGGTGTCAAATGGAAAGCTTTAAGGCCTTCTTGAGGCTTAGGTCTTAAGCCTTAAGATCTGCCATGTATTCGTTCATCCATCTTAACACGACTGACTGACATTTTGGGCCAGATAATTCTTTTTCCCCTTGCTCTTCATGGCTTTACTCAGCACAAATAAAGCGCTGTCTAATCATTTTCTTCTCTGCACAGGCTGACATTGGACTTGGTGACTCTGCGGACCAGCTGAGCTGCTCTTTCCCCAATGGCTTGGGGACTCTGGGGGGAAATGTTGTGAGTCATCTCTGCTCAGTAAAACTTGTAACGCACCAGCAGCACTTCCAGCTCCTCAGCATGGCGGATCAGGAACGTGAAGAAGGCCCTGGAAGTGGGTGCTAATTTTTCTTGTTACTCCAGTAACCAATGTTGGCATCAAGGTCTGGCCCTTAAATCTCCACAGCCTGTGGGCAATGCCTCTGGACTTATGCCAGTCCACTTTATTTTGATTGGTGCTAGATGAACTTCTTGGTCCCCTTTTTTGACAATTTTGGACATCACCTGGGGCCTGAGTAGCCATGAAGTCATCAAGAAAGATGCACTTGGGTCAAGTAAATCCTGACCAAGGCCTGAACATGGTTGTTCCCCAAACACCAGATCCTGAGCAAACTGGGAATGGAATGAGTTTGTGACAGTCTTGCTTTCCCTCTCATTTCCAAAGTCGGCAAGGTACTAGCTCTTCCCCAGATGCACAGACAATTCTTTGTTGTAGAGGACTGTGTTAGTCTGGGTCGACTAGAGAAACAAATCCATATGTGTATAAGAGAGAGTTCTATATAAACGGTAATTATACATTAAGAAAGCATCCCAACCCAGTCCAAGGCCATAAGTCCTATATTAGCCTATATGTCTGACACCAATCTACAAAGTCCTTTTTAGACTCACAAAATACATGCAATGATGCCAAATTCCCTACATTTACAGGCCAGTGGGTAGAAAGTTTTTGGATCCAGTGGCATTGTAAGCATCTCAGCACTGGCAGGGATCTCATGTGGCTTCTCCCTTATCCCGGCTGCATCAGGGTAGGTCCATGTGGCTTTTCCTTAGGGAAGTCTGGCAGGAAATGAGCAAAGAGAGAGATAGCGTCTCCCACATCCAAGAAGGAATATAGTATTTCCCAGAATTCTCAGGAGAAGGCCAGGCCCACACAGAGGCCTCATTGGCTACGATCTGATTGACAGACTAGACTCCACCCCTTCACTCTTAATCCTCTCAAGTCCCAAATTGACACCGGATTATGTAACTACCACAAGGACTCTTCTATGCAATGGATCCTTGGTGGTGCTGTCAGTGAAATATTGGACTTTTAGCCAAAAGGTCGGTAGTTCAAACCAACCAACCACTTTGCAGGAGAGAGATGAGGCTCCCATAAAGATTTAGAAAATCTAGAAATTCTACATCGACTCATTATGAGTCAGAATCAATGAGTTTGGTGTTTGCTTTGATCCTGTGCATTGTAGGATCTTGAGCAATATCCCTGCCATCGACCACCACCCCCAGATGCCAGTAGTATTCCCCACCTAGGTTGTGACAAAGAAAAGTGTCTCCAGACATTGAAAAATATCATTTGGGAGGCAAACTCTCCTCTGGATGAAAACCTTTAGGTAGAGGCAAGTCACAAATCCCACGTAAATTCCAAGGGAGAGGCCCCACAGGCTGTGAATAAGAAGAGATGTGATTCGGTGAAGGGCATCAGTAGGTAATCAACTCCTACAACTATTATTATCTCAGATTGTGGCTTGCCCCAGGAGTCCTATGACTGAATCCTGCTCACCAGCTAAGTCATCTCCTCCACCTCTTCCTGACTGGCTGCTAACTGTGTCTCTGGACACCTCCTCTTGTCGTTGGCAGTGCTCTGCACGGTCCATGGCTCTTGGCTGCTATTGGCTCCTCTCCTGCACCACCAGATCAGGCAGTGGTGGTTCTCTACTCTGTCCTCCACGCCTCTGTGGTTGACTGAGCTATCTCTAGTGCTATCACATTCCAGCACATGGTTAGACTCTGGGTTTTCAGTTTCCACTAATCAGCTGGAGAAGGCTCAACTTTCAGCTGCTGAACATGGCACATTCTGCCACATCCACATGCCTTAGTCAGGACTATGAGCTCTCCATGGCATTACTTGCCCTATCCCTTCTACCTCCAAACTTGTTTTTTTCTGTAAGATTTTGTTCATAGGCTACCTTCTAGGAAACCTTCCTGGTCAACTTCATTCTCTAGTCCATGTTAGCAGTTGCTTTATTTCTTTAAAAACCTTTTTGTTGTGAATTAGGCGAAGGTTTACAGAGCAGATCATAGTTTGACCTCCAACAATTCATACATGTTCCAATGGAACTCATGGACAGCAATCCCTTCAATGCACCATCTCTCCTCCCAGGCCTCCCTCTGTTTCCTGCTTTCATCCCTGCTTCCATCCTAACCCTTGGAACTTTGTCCTTGGAGAAGGCTGTCCTTTTCATCTTAAATAGTTGATGATTCTAATGTGGAGTTAGTTGAGTGGACTAATTATTTCCTAAGTCTTTCTATGTAAGTAATTTTTCTTTCCTCTGGGTGGGGTAAGACCAATAGCTATATCTTACAGCAGTGGTTCTCAACCTTCCTAATGCCCCAGCCCTTTAATACAGTTCCTCATGTTGGGGTGACCCCCCCAACCATAAAATTATTTTCGTTGGTACTTCATAACTATAATTTTGCTACTGTTATGAATTGGGCAACCCCTGTGAACGGGTCATTTGACAACCCCAAGGGGTCGTGACCCACAGGTTGAGATCCACTGTCTTAGATGCTTGCTCATGAACTTTTAAGACCCCACTTGCTACCCATCCAATTAGGAGGTAGGACTCAATTTAGCAGTTTCTTGAGGGCAGAGGCTACATCCTATTCATTTTCATGTTCACAAGAATCTACTGCATGGTGAATATGCCTTAAATCAATGAATGAATGGCTTAGCAATCAATAGGAAGAGCTTAACATTGAAGGAAGGGCGGAGGAAGTGAGTCATGTCATTATTTGGGAGAAGAGCCCTCTGAGCAGAAGAAGCAATGAGTTCACGAATCCTGAGGGTGGAGCAGCCATGGTATGACAGGATTAGCAGGCTGGTGTGGCTGGAGGAGAGGAAGGGTGGAGGGAGAGCAACAGGAGATGAGGTCACCACTCTGCTGATAGCAGAATGGTCCTTTTTCTCACCACCCTGTGCAGGCCTGACAGTGCCCAATCCAGGTTGTCAAGAAAAGTGCCCACGGCTGTAGATTTAATTATGAATGAGACAGGAAGCTTTGGAGGAAATTTTTGTGCCGTGCAATGACATAAATTAACCTAGCAGACTATTGTGGCTTCCCAAATTAGGAGAGAGAATTGCAGGGCCAAAGAACATGCAGGAGGTGTTCAGTGTGGGACAGGAGCAGCGACAGATTAACCCATCGGAAAGGTAAACGTGGGCTCACTTGTACTCACTTTCTAATCTGTAGTGAATAACTCCACATTTTATCACTACATCAATGATTCTGCTTCTGGGCAGAATCTTTCTCTCTCCACAGCACTTTCCCACGAGTCAAAATCTCTTCAACTGTATAATCCCTGACCAAGACGGAGTACCCAGAAAGTAAGGCAAACGCAGGGTTACTTTCATTTCTCCCTAAACCTGAAGTTTTCACATGTGACTGCAGAAGACCAGGCAAACCAAGATAAACTCCTGTGTGTCTCGCTTATTGGGAAACCCACTCCTTTGTATGAACCCGAGCTGATTCTGTGGTTTGAGCGACAGAAATGAAGCACCAGATTCTGCAAGGGAGGCAGACTCCCAGGAAATGGAAACCACAAGTTCAGTCACATGCATGCTAACATTTTAAAAATATTTATCTCATTTCTAGTGAAAACATATCCACAGTATGTTTTCCACCCATAATCGACAGCTGTTAATTAGGCTGAAAGGAAAGAGAATGTCCTACAAGGGGGAGATGAGAGAAAGAAAGAAAACAGAGAGAGGGCCAGACAAGCTATTGGGAACTTTGATATGTTGTTTTAGCTGTTGAATACAAAATGATGATCTGTAATGTAAATCCTCATCTAGTTCACAATAAAATAAAAAAATAACACTCATAAAAATTTTCCACATGTGCAATTCAGTGACATTGTCTACATTCTTAATGCTGTGTCATCCTTCTCACTAACCCTTCCCAAATTATTTTACCACCTCTAGCTTAGGCTTCTTTTCCTTTAAAAAAAAAGCTTTATTGGCACATAATTTACCTATCATACAATTCAATATTTCAATCATTCAATCATATCAAAGATAATTGTGCAATAATTATCATAGTAATTTTAGAACATCTTCCCCATCCCATGGTTAAATCACCTTTAAAATGAGTTGTGTAATCAGTCAGTTCTAGTGCTCCCTCCCCTCTCCTTCCTTCATTTTTTATTGCTGAAATTCCCTTTCCGTCCTATCACCCCACCCCTGTATCCTTTATCAATCTTTGTATCAGTTATTATCTCTATGTATCCACTCCTCCTGTGCATCACAAACTGGGAAACACAACAAGAATAAAATCAAAATAAGGTAGTAGGATAAAATAATAATAATATAAAGACCAAAGTACAAATAATGAAGAAGCAAGAAAAAAACAACCCATCAGCATTCAGGAAGCCAGGGAATAAGTTCTTGTCATGGAACAAATAAGAGACAACACTTGCACCCAATTCAAGTCATCTGGCCAAATATTGAGTTCGATTCAGCATATTCAAGGTTGCAATGGTCTTAGCCTGATGGTCAGGCTGTTTGAAGCTCTTGCCTATGGCGAGAGTGGACCTGTTAGTGGCCCAGTCTGACTGGGTACTCTGAAGATGGGTTTGGGGCTCCCACAGTCCTTCATAGCCTTCTACAAATTGAGTGTTCATAATTTTAGCTTGGATACTACTCCTTTCACCATATTTGAATCTTGTCATTGTCATCGTTGGATCACACAAGCTTGTGAGCTTCTTCTGTGTGGAATTAGTTGACCCTTCGCTTATATGGCTGCTTGATTTTATGTAAGCCTTTAAGACCCCACGCACTATTCTGATGGACAGTCAGGCACCATCTACTTTGCTCACCACACCTTTCTGTAACACCCTTATCTTCAGTGATCCTTTTATGGAGGTGAGTATTGAGCTGAGCTATGTTATCAGAATGAACTGTTGTTGAATTGGGGCTAGAGTTCAGTAGGAGTCCAGACTCCATCTGCTTGTCCATGGGGTTTGAATGTCTCAGGTTTACTTTGGCAGTCATAATATGACAAAATCACAACCCTAGAAGATCAACTGCATCTATAGCAGCCATCAGCCTGACAGCAACCAAACAAACAGAACACACACACCCAAAAAGAAAAAAGAAAGAAAACAAAAAGCACGCTGCAAGCAGGAAACCAAAGCCCCCTATAAACAAAGAAGTACTCCATTGTCACTCTGCCCCTTGAAGCTTCTTGATCTTAGGTACTGGGCACTCAGTTTTGACTCAATGGGACTGAGTACACAATAGCATAAAAGACTTCACAGTTCCATGCCACCTTCAGAGTGGCTGTTATGCTGGAGTCTATTATTGCAGCCACTGTGTCTATATATTTTTAAAAGGTCATTTTTGGGGGGCTCTTACAGCTCTTCTAACATTCAATACATCTATTGTATCAAGCACATTTGTACATTTGTTGCCATTATCCTTTTCTAAACATTTACTTTCTATCTGAGCACTTGGTGTCAGCTCCTCTTTTTTCCCTTCCTCCCTGCCCCCACCCTAGTAAACCCTTAATAAATTATGCATTATTATTGTTTTCATGTCTCCTTTCACCCACACTTCTGTTGTTCATACTCCTGGAGGTGGGGGTGAGGTTATGTGTTGATCATTGCAATTGATTCCCCCTAACTTCCCTTGCCCCCCCCCACCTTTTCCCTACCTTCCTGGTACCGCTACTCCCATTTCTGTTCCTGAGGGGTTTATCTGACCTGGATTCTGTGTACCAGTGTATATGCTGCGGTCTGGCCAGGACTGAAAGGCAGGACTCAGGTCATGATAGTGGGGGTTGAGAAAGCCTCCAGAAACCAGAGGAATATTGTGTGTTTGATTGGTGCTATATTGCACCCTAGTTGACCTTCTATTTTACCAAGCAGGTTATCTGTATTAGTCTGGACTCTCTAAAAAGTAAAAATTAGTGATGTGTGTACACACAAACACACACACAGAAACTCATTGCCATTGAGTTGATGTCAATTCATAGTGACCCTGTAGGACAGGATAGAACTGCCTCTGTGGGTTTCCAAGACTGTAATTCTTTATAGGAGTAGAAGGCCTTGTCTTTTTCCCCTGGAGTGGCTGGTGGTTTCAAACTGTTGGTCTTTTGGTTAGCAGCCCAAAGCATAACCACTCTGCCACTAGAGCTCTCATATACACACATACATAGAGGTGGGTACCCAAGAAAATTGGAATTTTTTCAAAGCTATATATTTAAGTTTTTGTTTTACAAAATAATCTTTTCACCTTCTAAGTCAAATCCATTACACGTAATACATTTGTCAAATCTGTGATTCCATTCTTGGAGATATTTTTCAAACTCATCTGTTTGGATGGCTGACAGCACCTCCCTTGCTTTTTTCTTCACCTCTTCTGTGTCATCAAATCACTGTCCTTTCATGTTCCTCATCATTCATGGAAACAAAAAGAAGTTGCATGGAGCAAGGTCAAGTGAGTAAGGTGCATGGGAAAGATATGCATGCTGTTTTTTTTAATATAAACTGACACACTGAGATGGCTGTGGGAGCAGGTGCATTGTTGTGGTGGCAAAACCATCTGCCACACACCAGGCCCTTTTTGTCATACACTGTTATGCTTTTCAGAACCCCTAAATAGAAAGCTTCATTAACAGTCTAACCTGCTGAAACGAACTCCAAATGCACTCAGTTGACAATTTCATCCATTCTGGAAGTTGACAGACATCAATCAACCTTTCACCTTTTTTGAAACAAGAAAGCCATCACACACCTGAGTTTTTCCCATTGCACTATCCTTGTAAACTGTGTTCAACATCACAACAGTTTCTGTGGCACTTTTCCTGGGCAGGAAACAAAATTTCACAGCCGCATGCTGTTCTCTTAAATCAGCCATCACAAAAAGCGAGGTTCAAGTGAACTGCCGTATATACTCGAATATAAGCCAACCCAAGTATAAGCTGAGGAACCTAATTATTACCTGGGAAACCAGAAAAACTGCCTTGAGTATAAGCCTAGGGTGGAAAATGCAGGATGTGAATTAACACAGAGACCAGAGGGGAGAGACGGAGCGCAGCCACAGACACATCCTTACCAGTTCAGCTGCTGGCATAAGTGAATCACTACGGGTGCTTCTGTGAATCGGAGCCATCCACATTATAGGATGGCTCTGATTGGTTAGATGTGAGTAAACAAACATTCAAAGCCCTGCAGTATCAGCAGGGCTTTGAATGAACAGTGGAGGAATGGCAATCACCAGTGAGATATTACACCTTGCTGGGGTACCACTGACTCGTGTATAAGCCAGACCCCAGTTTTTCAGCAAAAACTCGGCTTATACACAAGTATATACGGTACTTTAATGAAAAAATTCACTGTTACCAGAGAGAATCTTCCTAGGTGACTCCACTGGGTGCACTAACTAGAGCAAGTTGCTTCATGCTCACCTAGTGAAAAAAAATTCATACTATGAAAGCTCCACTCCACCAGAAAAATCCTTTTTTGGGGGTGGGGGTACCCCCTTATATGTACATGTACATGGGAGGTTGCTTTGAGGACTAAGTTGTGTGGTATGAGTTGGGGGGTGCCAGCCCCCTACCACTAATCACAGGTTCAGCAAGCACAATTGTATGGTTGAGAGATATAAATATTATATTAAAGTAATTGAGAGCATGAGAGATAAAAAAATGTTACAATACTGGAGTCAGACACATTTCATGATACCATTGCTCACCTCAGTCCCCCTTGGTGGTCCACGTGGAGAGGGGCAAGGGAAGGAGGACAATGGGGAAAGGACCAGGGGAGCAAGGAAAGGAGAGGGAGAGAGAGAGATCTCTATTGCTAACCCAGGCAGATATACATTTGGGGATGTGCAAGCCCACAAATTACAGGTAAAGACACATGTTACAGGAAGGGATTGCACTATGGGTTATACAGCAATGAGAGGGGGTGGTCTAGGGACATACACGCAATGGGAAGAGGAGGGATTGGGGGTTCACATGTGATAAATGGGCAGATCCTAGATTTAGGCTGGCAGATTAACTTTGACCTGTGCTCTGGATCTCCATAGGGACCATTATCAGTAGGGTGTGAACTCCACCTACAGGAACCAAATCAAGGATTGCAGGCCTGTCCATTGTCCTTAACAGCAGGAGCAGGGCCCACTCTAGTCTGGCAACTGATGGCCCTCAGGGAGGATGCCTGCAAGCTTCTGACCTCCCCCCACAAAGTTGCACCTCACCCAAGCCATGGTATTTTCAATTGTTTCATTTGCATGTGAAAATTGGAAATTGAATAAGGAAGACCAAAGAAGAAATCAATGCATTTGAATTATGGTGCTGGTAAAGAACATTAAAAGTACTATGAAATTCTAAAAGGGCAAACTGACCTGATCTGTCTTAGAGGAAATACAGTCAGAATGCTCATCAGAGGCAAGTATGCCTTTGTGTTAGATACTCTGGATGTGTTGTCAGGAGAGATCTGTCTCTGGAGAAAGACATCTTGCTTGGTAAAGTGGAGGGACTGAAAAAGATGGAGGTCCTCAAAGACATGGGTTGACCCAATGGCTGCGACCATGGGCTTGAACAACTCACAGCAGGAACAATTCTGAGCATGGTACAGGACTGGGCAGTGTTTAGTTCTGTTGTGCACAGGATCACTAAGGATCAGAACCAACCCAATGGCATCTAACAACAAATATAGACACACACACACACACAAAGAAATTTATATTAAGAAGGTTGCTCACACAGTTGTAGAAGTGGGTAGCCTAGTTCAAGTCTGTGCATCAGATATTAAGCTGGAGGCTTTTCCTGACTTGCTTGCTTAGTTGCTCAGGCTGACTCATCAAGAGCCAGGAGAATGAAGATGGAAGACCTTGGCTGGGAGATGCAGAGGTGGATGAATCCAAGGTCAGCAGGCCAGAGGGCAGGCTCTGATGGCAGGTAATATGGTAGGACATTGCTCAAATCCCAAGAACTGACAGCTGATGAGCCCACTGCAGGATCCAGCACAGCAAAAGCTAGAAGTTTCCCTACAGCATCAACTTATATATGAAGTAAGCCACACCCCCAAGGAAACATTGGTAGAGCTGTGACCTGAGTAGGGGTTGACCTAATCTTGCATAACTACTTGAGTGTTCACAGCAGATCCTATCACAGAATTGATTACATTAGGTTAGATCAAATCACTGGAGAGGCCTCAACTACCAAATGACTGAGAATCCTGGTCCAGCCAAGTTGACACGAAGCCTATCTGTCACAATGTCCTTTTCAGGGGCTAATCTTTTCTGATAACATGTCTAAAGTACATCCTTGCTTCCAGCGGACATTCTTTTTTTTTTTTTTTAATTTTAACAATTTATTAGGGGCTCATACAATTCTCATCACAGTTCATACATATACATACATCAATTGTATAAAGCACATCTGTACAGTCTTTGCCCTAATCATTTTTTCTCCTCTTTTCTTTTTTTACATTTTATTAGGGACTCATACAACTCTTATCACCATCCATACATATACATACATCAATTGTATAAAGCACATCCATACATTCCCTGCCCCAATCATTCTCAAGGCATTTGCTCTCCACTTAAGCCCCTTGTATCAGGTCCTCTTTTTTTTTCCCTCCCTCCCCTTTCCCCCCTCCCTCATGTGCCCTTGGTAATTTATACCTCGTTATTTTGTCATATCTTGCCCTATCCGGAGTCTCCCTTCCCCCCTTCTCTGCTGTCCCTCTCCCAGGGAATAGGTCACATGTGGATCCTTGTAATCAGTTCCCCCTTTCCAACCCACTCACCCTCCACTCTGCCAGCATCGTCCCTCACACTCTTGGTCCTGAAGGTATCATCCACCCTGGATTCCCTGTACCTCCAACCCTCATATGTACCAGTGTACAGCCTCTGTCCTATCTATATTTATAGGTCAAGTATTAAGGTGGCGGAAGGACCTTGGGCCTCTACCCAAACACTCCCTCAATGCATGAATACCTTCTTTTATTAAATTGGAACTCTATGATGCTCACTCTCCCGACACAACGGCTGGAGCCAAAGTGGGTGAACAAGTAAATGTGGTGAAGAAAGCTGATGGTGCCCGGCTATCAAAAGAGATAGTGACTGGGGTCTTAAAGGCTTGAAGATAAACAAGCGGCCATCTAGCTCAGAAGCAACAAAGAGCACATGGAAGAACACACCAGCCTGTGTGATCGAGTGGTCCCAAAGGGATCAGTTACCAGGCATCAAAGAACAAAAAATCATATCATTGACTGCACACCTCCATGATAAGATCGCTGAAGACAAATGGGTGCATAAGCAAATGTGGTGAAGAAAGCTGATGGTGCCCGGCTATCAAAAGAGATAGTGTCTGGGGTCTTAAAGGCTTGAAGGTGAACAAGCGGCCATCAAGCTCAGAAGCAAAAAAGCCCACACGGAAGAAGCACACCGGCCAGTGCGATCACGAGGTGCCAAGGGACCAGGTATAAGGCATCATGCAAAAAAAAAAAACACACGATATAAGTGTGTGTATGTATGTGTATATATGTGTATATGTATATGTATATATATACACCATATTAAATGAAGGGGGAAGTGCAGAGTGGAGACCCAAGGCCCAAGTGTCGGCCAATGGAGATCCCCTCATAGAGGCGTTTAGGAGAGGAGATGGGTTAATTAGGGTGTGAGGTAGTGCCGATGAAGAACACAGCTTTCCCCCAGATCCTGGATGCTTCCTCCCCCCAACTACCATGATCCGAATTCTACCTTGCAGGCCTGGATAGGCCAGCGGACATTCTTGCACTACTCCTTTAAAGACAGATGTGTTTGTTTTTCTGGCAGCTTGTGGCACTTTCAGTATTCTTCACCTGCACCGTAACTCAAATGGGTCAGTTCTTCAGTGGTCACGCGTGTATGAGGCGATTGAAAGTACTACGGCTGGGTTAGGTTCATCTTGGTTCTCAAGGTGACATCTTTGCTCTTTAGCATTTTAAAGAGGTATTGTGCAGTGTATTTTCCCAATGCAATCTTTATTTGATTTTTTCACTGCTGCTTCCATGATTGTTAATTGTGAATACCAATAAAATGACATTCTTAAATACTTTACTCCTTTCCCCATTTATCCGTTGGTTAAATTGTGAGGCCCGGTTGGCCCAGCTGTGAGGATTTTTGTTTTCTGTGCATTGAGTTGCAATCCACATCAAAGGCTACAAATCTGCTCTTCAATGCTTTAAGCAAACAAGATTATGTCATCTGCATATCGCAAGTTGTTAATGAGCCTTTCTCCATTCCTAAGACTGCATTCTCTTTTGTATACTTGTTTCTCAGATTATTTGCTCAGAATACAGATTGAATCAGTATGGTAAAAGGATATAACCCTACCACACAGTTTTCCTGATTTTAAACCATACATAACACCCTTGTTCTGTTGGAACAACTGACTTGTGGTCCACATAGTTTCCACGTGAACATAATGAAATGTTCTAGAATTACCATTCTTTGAAATGTTATGCATAGTTTGGTATAGTTTAGACTTAATGGCCTCTAAACTTACCTATTTTTAGAGTTAATGTTGTCATTAGATCTCATATAGATAATTCTTTACAAGATAACAATTCATGAGGTAATTTTAACAAATTAATTGAACTAAACTGCCATGTAGGTTACAGCTAAGAAAGTTTAAAGATTGTCTTAGGACAATAGATTTGGCAGGAGGTTGGAGAGTGAGGTGAGAGGTTTCTTTAAGATATTAAGTTTGAGAACGCCAACTAAGTATCAACTAATGCCAAAGATGGGACAATTAAAGTTTTTTGGTTATTTTTTTAACCTAAGTCTGCAGTCTGAAATCGGTCAAGCACGCTACCAAGATGCATTGGTAACAACTGGTGATTGGAATGTGAAATTTGGAAACAAAGAAGAATCAGTAGTTAGAAAATTGACCTTGGTGATAGAAATGTGGGAAATCCTATACTAGAAATTTGTAAGAACAGTAATTTATTCATTGGAAATCCTTTTTCTCTACAGCACAAACAGTAACTGTGGTTCAGATAGAACACACAGGAATCAAATTGACTACATATTGGAAAGAGATGATAGAGAGGCTCAGTATCATCAGTTAGAACAAGGTCTAGGGTTAATTGCAGAACAGACCCCAAATTATTCACATGCACATTCAAATTTAAGCTGAGGAAAATTAAAACAAGTTCAAAAGATCCAAAGTATAACCTTGAGTATGCCGCACCTGAATTTAGAGGGCAACTCAAGAATTGATTTGACAAAGACGAGACAAGTTGTTGGATGACATTAAGGACATCATACATGTAGAAAGCAAAAGGTCTTGAAAGGGACTAGAAATAAAGAAAAGACAAAAATAGTTGTCAGATGTACGGGGACGACCTTAGGGCTGGCCCACCACGGGACATGACATTCCACACTGAACCATTACGCTGTGGGGGACATCACTGAAGACACAGTGCAGGAATAGTGCACGGTCTGGCCCCATCACGCTGGGGGGAAGCACTGGGAGCATGCAGCAAAGCAGCAGGGGGAGCAGACTGATGAAACCCCTGGGGAATAATACCAAAAATAGACTTGGGAGACAGAGTCTGGTACCCTATCAGACTCAACTGGAAACTCTCATAAAGGTCAACAAACAGACCTTGAACTACTTATGGGCTTTTCCATTTTTTGCCAGTGGCATTCTTTTTGTTATTGTTATTTTGTGTTTATTTTTGCTATTGTTATTATTATTTTGTTGGTTTTGACTTCCTTTGTTGTTTTGTTTGGCCTTGTCTGGTTTTTGTACTTATTAATGTAACTGTATGTCTATCTAGATAAGATAGACAGGATAAATAATTTGGAGATGAAAAGAATGGGACCAATGGTTGGGGGGGGGGATATGGGAGAGAGGGGGTTGGGGGAAAGGAAATGGTGTTAACAAACCCAGGGACAAGGGAACAACAAGTGATCCAAATAAGTGGTGAGGAGGGTGTAGGAGGCCTGGTTGGGTGTGATCAAGAGTAATGTAACCAAAAGGAATTACTGAAATACAAACGAAGGCTGAGCATGGTAGTGGGACAGGAGGAAATTAAAAAGGAATAGAGGAAAGAACTAGTAGGCAAAGGGCATTTATAGAGGTCTAAGTAAAAGCATGTATATATGTAAATATATTTATATATGATGATGGGGAAATAGATCTATGTGAATATATTTATAGGTTTTAGTATTAAGGTAGTAGATGGGCATTGGGCCTCCACTCAAGTACTCCCTCAATGCAAGAAAAATTTGTTCTGTAAACAGGCATTCATGATGTTCATCTTCCCAACACGATTACTGAAGACAAAGTGGGTACATAAGCAAATGTGGTGAAGAAAACTGATGAAGCGCAGCTATCAAAAGGTATAGCATCTGGGTCTTAAAGGTTTGAAGGTAAACAAGCAGCCATCTAGCTGAGAAGCAAGAAAGCCCACGTGGAAGAAGCACACCAGCCTGTGTGGTCACGAGGTGTCAAAGGGATTGGGTATCAGGCAACAAAGAACAAAAAAATCAAATCATTGTGAATGAGTGGGAGTACAGATTGGGGACCCAAAACCCATCTGTAGGCAACTGGACATCCCCTTACAGAAGGTTCATGGGGAGGAGATGAGCCAGTCAGGGTGCAGTGGAGCAATGATGAAACACACAACTTTCCTCTAGTTCCTTAATGCTTCTACCCTCACCCCACCCCCACTATCATGATCCCAATTCTGCCTTACAAATCGGGCTAGACTAGAGGATGTACACTGGTACAGATAGGAACTGGAAACACAAGGAATCCACGACACATGATCCCTTCAGGTCCAGTGCTGAGAGTGGTGACACTGGGAGGGTGGAGGGAAGGTGGGTGGAAAAGAGGGAACCGATTACAAGGATCTACATAAAACCTCCTCCCTGGGGGATGGACAACAGAAAAGTGGGTGAAGGGAGACGTCAAACAGTGTAAGATATGACAAAATAATAATGATTTCTAAATCATCAAGGGTTCATGAGGGAAGGTGTAATGGGGAGGGAGGGGGAAAATGAGGAGCTGATACCAAGGGCTCAAGTAGAAAGCAAATGTTTTGAAAATGATGATGGCAACAAACGTACAAATGTGCTTGACACAATGTATGTCAATGTATGGATTGTGGTAACAGTTGTATTAGCCCCAAATAAAATGATTAAATTTTAAAAAGAGATAAAGTAAATGTCTACAAGAGAATGAGGGCAATATATGTACAAACATGCCTGATTCAATTGATGTGTGGATTGTGATAAGAGTTGTATGAGCCCCCTATAAAATTATTTTTTTTAAAGGGGGAAGTTGGAATAAGAGACTATGTAGACATTTCATTCAAAGTGTTTTGTTACCTGGGGAACCCAAGAAATGAATGAGGTTCTAGGCTTAGGGTCATTTTTATTTTCTAAAGAAGCAAGTGTAACCTGTTTATTTGCTGATGGTAATGGTTCAGTGGCAAGGAAAAGACAGATGACGCTGTAAGGGAGAGCGGAGAGTTTCAAGAGCTCAGTGCTTGAGGAAGCAAAAGGAATGTCATCCAGAAGAAGGGTTTGCCTTTAAATAGGAACACATGATGGGATTTTTCCATGAAAAATATCAGGATTGCCCATGCGTTTGGAAGTACATACAGACAAACTCTACAGTTTTGTCTGGGTCAGGAATTTATTTGGAGCACCAGACTTCCAGTTTCAAAAGCATGACTCTTAGAGACTTTGTAAAGCAGTGGTTCTCAACCTGTGGGTCATGACCCCTGCGGGGGTTGAACAACCGTTTCACAGGGGTCACCTAAAATCATCGGAAAATACATATTTCCGATGGTCTTAGGAACCAAGCAAGACACTGCTTCTCTATCCGTCTCCAGGCAGGTCCGCCCACATGCCCACACACGTGTACCCAGTGTGAAGACTTACCCATGCTGCATTATGTTTCAAGACAAAATTTCATTTATTTGTAATTAGAAATAAATATTTCATGATATAGAATTAGATAGTTTTGTGATTGATCACTATGCTTTCATTATGTTCAATTTGTGACAATGAAAATACATCCTGCATATCAGATATTTACATTACAATTCATAACAGTAGCAAAATTACACTTATGAAGTAGCAACAAAAATAATTTTATGGTTGAGGGTCACCACAACATGAGGAACTGTATTAAAAGATCATGGCATTAGGAAGGTTGAGAACCACTGCAATACAGGGTTTCTGAGACTAAATTTTTACAAGAGCAGAAACTCATATCTTTCTCTCAAGGAGCAACTAGTGGGTTTGAACCACCCACCTCACAGTCATGTACAACTTGGAATGGCTGGTTACCCCCAGGAAACGTATGGTGGGAGTTTGATGGGTGTTTTCCTTGGATTGTTTTGCATGTTGTCATATAGGATCAAACTTTTCTTGGTAAAGTCAACCCCTTAGTAAGCATTTATGTAGCCAGCTGTGTTATCCCATGAGGGGGATATTACAACAGGGAATATGTTGTCGTCCCTGTCTTTGAGGAATTTAACTCTAGCAGGAAAAAGAGAACAGAGTATGCCTAAGTATAAGATGCCAACGTGGGATGTGCTATTGTACTTCATGTTCCATATTCTTCAGGAGTCTATTATTTGCCAGAGTAGCTAATACTCAATAAAAAGACTGCATTGCTAGTATACTGTTGTGCTTACCATTCTGTAGTATTCTATTGTGTCTATGTACCAACATTCAGGTCTTCTGGTATCAGCTTAGAGAAGGCTACAGTTCAAAATCTTTTGGACTAATTGTTTCCATGAATCTTCAGTTTTGTTTATTCTCCTTTGCTCCAAATGGAGAGAGACTGATTCTTATTTCTTATATGGCAACTCTAAAGTTAAGACCTCAGACACTACTCATCAGACTGGGAGGTAAAGCATTATCTCTGTACATATTTCACTAATTTATATTGATATCTCAAGACTTCCCCCATAGTACCTGTTATATTAATTATTGATACTTAATACTTGGATTAATGGACTATCTAGTTACTTTCATGCTCCCATCCCTTGTAATCATCTAAACATATTTCTGTAAAAAAGTTTATATTTTTACTTTTAATGATTGTGGCCTCCTACAGTATTTGTCCTTTTGTGATTGACTAAACATAATATCTTCAAGATTCATATATGTTATAAGGTATTTCATGGATCATTATTCTTTATGGCTATATAGTATTCCATTGTATGGATGTACTGTGCTTTGTTTATTCATCCATTAATAAACACTTAGGTATTAAAAAAGTACTGCCTTTCTCTTATCTTACTGCTTTCCAATTGTTGTATATATTACTTTATTCAATTTTTACAAAAATGTATTGGGAGATGCATTTATTATCATCTTTGTTTTCCAACAGAGGACACAAGAGCCTGGAGATGAAGTAATTTGCTACATGTCACATAGAAAATGATATAGGAAGTTTTTAACCCTTGGTTAACTCTAAAACACAGACTTTTAAGTAACACACAGCTCTGCCTTCTAGCTATCATGATCATACATGGTAATGAATTATAAGTACCGCAAAGAAGTGCCTTCTGAATTCAGGAGAGATAACTTTGGTTTAGGAAAGATAGGGAAGGCTTCATGGAGGATGTGACATTAAATGGGACTTGAAGGAAATGTGAATTTTATTGGGGAGAAATTAAAAACTCCATCCAAACCCACTGCCAATGGTTAGATTCCAACTCTTAGTGACTGGTGAAATGAAATTACTTATGGTTCTTCTTTCCCTTTCTCTATAACTCCCACCACATCTTTGAGTGGGACCACGTAAATAAGATCTAGAGGATTCTAACTCGGGGCTTGATCAGTTTTGCCAAACCTCTGGATATAGGAGAACAATCTTGGAGCAGGAAGAGAAAGAATCTTGGGACCAACCATCAAGAAAGGAGAGTCAGCAGTGAGTGCATATGAGATCTTTGTCTACGGTGCAGAGACAATAGAAGCGCCGGAGGTACCAGAGCAGAGGCAGCACTGGGATCCTGTGACAGTGAGGCAGCGTAGCAGGTGGACTTCCTTGCCCAAGAAGGCATAGGCTAAAGGACTGCATGACTGAGAGGCAGAGGAGCAGAGAGAGAGCTTTGACTGTTACTGTGCAGTGGCACTGCTGTGGACCCATGACTGCTGTAGCCCCATCAGGAAACCAGTGTCCTTATCCTGGCTGAGTGGTGCGTAGGGAACGTTTGGCATCACAACAAAGTAAAAGAAGGATGGAGGCATGTCTGGCCTCTGACTTGTGGTGATGAGCTTTGGCTGGTGTGCAGTTGGACTCTCTTTCTCTTCTGTGTAGCCAACGGACGTCAGAGAAGGCATCCGTGCCATTTCCTCAGAGACCCCAGGTGACTGAATCCAACTACTCCTTTGGGTTGCGGAGGCAGGAAAACGTTGTGGAAGCTGAAAGCCTTGTCTTTCTCCCACCACACCGGCTGGTGGAGTTGAATTGCTGACCTTGTGGTTAGCAGCCCAATGTGTAACCCACTGCACGATACCACAAGGCAGAAATAAGAAGAAGACATACCAAACATAGGGACATTAATGCATTCACCATCTCTCTTTGTTGCTACTTATTGTCTTCACGGACCCCCAGGCTGCATCGCCAGCTTGGGTTTCCTTCCTCTAATGCAAGAAAGATGTTAGGAGCTGCAAGGCATTAAAATGATGGAGTGGGATTATGATTTTGACTTTCTGCTCAGCTTGTCTTTTGAGTTCCTTAAGAGGCAACAGAATTCTGTTTGTCTTTAATGGAAAACACAAGTGGGTTTTTAAAATACAGTTAGCTTTTATTAAAGTATAACATACATATGTACCAAAACGTGACAAAGCATGAGTGTAGCTCAATGGAAAACTGAGTGAATGTACCTGTATAATCAGCATCCAGATTAAGAAACAATTTCATAACTTTACTACCACCTCCAAGAAGTTCTCTTCATAATCCTTTCTAATGATTTCCCCTACCTATGATAAGATTAATTATTATCCTGTTATCATCATAGATTCATTATTAACTGTTTTTGAACTTATTATAAACAGTCATATATATATGTATATATATATGTATATATATATATATATATTTGCACCTGGCTCCTTTTACTCAGTATAATGCTTGTTGGAGTCATCCAGGTGGTTGAACATGTTGCTATTAGGTGCCCTTGAATGGGCTCCAGCCCTGTGCCATCTTCACAATTGTTCTTATGTTTGAGCCTGTCACTGCAGTTGCTGTGCCAATCCATCTTGTGGAGGGTCTGCCTCATTTGCTGTACATTATGCTGCAATGAGTTGGAATGGACTCAACGGCCCCTAACATCCACAGTCTGTATTTAAAGGTCCAGCGTAAAGTCAACTGAAAACTTCTCACTGAGCTCTAGTTGCAAGGAAGTTTGAGAATGCACGTATCAGGTCTTTTTGTCACTTATGGTAAAAAATGTGCCTTTGATTCTCTCATGGCTTTTAGAATAGGGCTTTCTTCATTTATAAAAACTAAGAGGCCAGGTGGTCAAGAAACTTCAAAGAGTTATATTTCTTTCTAATTCTCCATCGGATATTTATATGAAAATGGTTCACTAGAACTTATAACTCAAAGTGTCCAAAACTAAATTTGCTCCCTCTTTGGAAAATCTGTTCTTTATTCATTATTTTCTATTTCTGTGAAGGGCAACCCCATCCACCCAGTCATTCAAACCAGAAATCTGCGATTGATCATAGAGCCCGTTTTCTCTCCCAACCTCTCAAGTCTACGTAAGTAGTCACCAAGCTTTTGTCGATTCTGGATTCCTCACCGCAGACAGCCATCCTGTTGTCCCTTAGGGTGGTTCTTGCTTGAAATAGTGCCATGATCGTCTCTCACTGCCTCCAGTCTTGCTTACAGTCTGGTGACTGACATTAGAGATTCTTTATTAAAGGAAAGTTTGATTCTGCTCTGTTTCAAGCCTTCAGCACCCCTCCCCTCAATGCCTAGTTAATGCAAAGCCATTAGACTACCTCAAAGCCCTGTGTCATTGCCTCATGGCCAACCATGTCTAGCCTCCCATGTTCCAGTGGATTCCTATGCATGGGTGACGTTTTTCCAATAGAGGCATGCTGCGAAGACTTCTTGCTTCCTTCTAGTAAACAAAATAAAATAACAAAATGGAATATAAAAAGATGAGCATATGATCATCTTCTTTTCTCAAAACAGGCCAGCGGTGTGAACCAAAAGTCATGGGTTGGATCTTTCAGACGTTAAGGGAATAAAAGAGGAACCATCTTGAGGCAGAGACGTCCAGACTTAAGGAAGAGAAACTTGATCGCACACTGGCCAGATGGAGGTCTGGTCAGCGTGTGGTCAGTGGGGAGCCTGCTAAGCCTGCTCAGAGCACAGGACCCGAGGGACAGAGGACCAGGACAGTTGCAAGAGAGCCGAAATAAACTCATTTCAACGGCATTTTTCCGGCCTGACACAATCTTTGGATGTTTATTTTCACCCCTTCAAGGGGATGAAAAGTCTCTCCAAAGAATATGTGGAATATTTTGCCTGAGTGACCAAAGAGGCTTCAGGCCACTCTTAATTTAGAGGACTGGATACGTGTGGAAGAGCTGTATACATGTGGGAGGAGTGTATACACGTGGGAGGACTGTATACGTGTGGGAGGACTGTATACGTGTGGGAGGACTGTATACGTGTGGGAGGACTGTATACGTGTGGGAGGACTGTATATGTGTGGGAGGACTGTATATGTGTGGGAGGACTGTATATGTGTGGGAGGACTGTATACATGTGGGAGGACTGTATACGTGTGGGAGGACTGTGTACATGTGGGAGGGCTGTATACGTGTGGGAGGACTGTATACACATGGGAGGACTGTATACATGTGGGAGGAGTGTGGGAGGACTGTGGGAGGACTGTATACATGTGGGAGGATTGTATACACTTGGGAGGACTGTTGGAGGACTGTATACACATGGGAGGACTGTATACATGTGGAAGGACTATATACATGTGGGAGGACTGTATATATGTGGGAGGACTGTATACACGTGGGAGGCCTGTATATGTGTGGGAGGACTGTATACACATGGGAGGACTATATTCAAGTGGGAGGAGTATGGGAGGACTGTATACATGTGGGAGGACTGCATATGTGTGGGAGGTCTGTATACATGTGGGAGGCCTGTATACACGTGGGAGGACTGTATACATGTGGGAGGACTGTGTACACGTGGGAGGACTATATATATGTGGGAGGCCTATATACGTGTGGGAGGCCTGTATACACGTGGGAGGACTGTATACATGTGGGAGGACTGTATACATGTAGGAGGCCTATATACATGTGGGAGGACTATATACATGTGAGATGCCTGTATATACATGGGAGGACTGTATACATGTGGGAGGACTGTATACGTGTGGGAGGCCTGTATACACGAGGACTGTATACATGGGAAGTCAGCCATACACCTTACTCTTCACGCTCACGTTGTTCCTGCACTTGTAATATCCATGTTGCATGAGAGACTTTCAAGACTCAGCTGAGATATGTAGAAAATGAAAGCTGTGGAATGATTCAGAGTAAACTGAAGATCAGTTCCCTCTAAGCAGTAGAGGAAGGAGCCATCGCAGTGCAATGGTAAAGAGTTCAACAGCTAACCTAAAGGTGGGCAGTTCCAACTCACCATCCCCTCTAGGCAGGAAATGACCTAATGCCTGGTGATGTGCTTCCATAAAGATTTCAACTTAGGAGAACCTCCAGGGAAGTCTCTTCTGCCCTCTAGCATCACTGTGAGTTGGGATCAATGGGATGGCGGCAGGTTGGTTTGTTTAACGCCCAGATTAGAATGGTAGGTCTTTCTCCTCCGCCTCTCTTCATCTGAGGCCACCACTAGCCGGGTCACCACTGGTTTGCAATGCCGGCAGCACAGCTCCCAGCAGCACAGTGACACAGTCACAACACACAGATGGGTGGGTGGCGGCTGCAACCATCTTCATTATTGTTCATTACTCTTGAGTCATTTCTGCCTCTTGTTGAGCTCATGTTCAGAGTAGGGCTCCCCAGAGAATTTTCAAGACTATGATCTTTCGGAGACCATGTTCAGGCCTGGTTTCCAGGGTGCCCTGCTGGGTGGGTTGCAGAGTCCCCTTTGCCTGAGCTGCTGCCCTCTTAGCCATTTCTCCAGCAGGGACTCCTAGAGGGCCATTAACATGAACATCCCCGACCCCGGGGGGGGGGGGGGGTGAGACAACGTCCAGACTTCTTAAGGAGGTACAGCAGGTATTCCTACATTGTCCCTGCTCTGTGTTCTCTACACTTCATGACACTGCACATTTCCGCGTATATCAGGCATACTTGCTCACTTGGATTTCAGTTTTTATCTGTACTTCTGTGGCAGCTCTGGGATGGGAATCCTTGTCTCCGGACCACAATGAGGCATTCTCAATACCCACCGTGCCATCTCATCTCACACAGCATCAGAGTGACGGCCAAGTCATAAGTCAGCCACTCTACATCCAATAGTGCTGCTCTCTGACACTGTAGCAGACATCTCTGTCTCAGTATCCTTGCTGACTATTTCTCACTACTCCATTATTGTCCTCCATAATATAAACCATTAAATATATATGTGCGTGTTTACATGTGTGTGTGTAACTAAAAAACAACATAAACATATAATCAAATTGTATATATGCATGTAAGTGTCTGTATTTTCCCAGCCAGGCTAGATATAAGCTCTATGAGGATGCCAGTAGTCAAGGTGATACTTGATTGGCAGCTCTTCTAAAACTAAGGGGAGGGGCTGGGGGTTGGGGGAGTGGTGGTTTCCCCAATGGTAACAATGGGTAGATAAAATTTACATATGTCAGCCATAAATACTTTCATAGGGAATTTTATTAAGAAGTAAAGCAGAGGCTGGTTTTAATATCAAACAACTGCCTGCCTTTTGAATCTAAATGCCTTCGATGAGGCTAAATGATGGCATTTTGTACAGCTAACTAAAATCATAAAAATTTAAAAGATCGACTGTACTTCATTCTTTGAGTTCCGAGATGCTAACAAATCAAATACAGTAATAAGTAGAAGCCCACCCACAACTTTATACATTTACATGTTCAGCAAACGAGGGGACTGTAAAACAACTTTTGTTGTTGTTTATTTTGACTTCCAGCCGAATAGGAACTCCAGACATTAGATTTCAGATAAACTGATTTCAATGTTGGAGCGGAAATGTGCAGCTTCATAAAGACCACAAGATACAGATCCTCATTTCATGCAGAAAAGCTGTAGGCAACATGCTCATTTTCCTGTGCACATGGAAAATAGAATGCCTATCCTTCATGTGACTGCTAAGGTATTGATAGTGCTGATGTTTTAGTAGCCTCAAATCTTGAAAGGAGAATGGGTCTTTAATTTTAAGAATTTGTCGATTTGTCGAAGCCCTGTATTTGAACACTATCTTCTGAGAAAAGAGGCAACATCAGGACTAATTTTCTCTCTCCTTCCTTCCTTCTCTTTTCTATCTATATCTTCTGATAAACTGTTTCCTCAATTTGCTTCACTTCTATGGCCTAAAAATTGAAGTTGTTGATGATTTCATTCTACTTTGATTAACAAACTATTTACATGCATTGGGGTAAAAGTCAAGAAATCAAATCATGTTTTGCATTCAGCAAATCTGTTGCAAATGATGTGTTTTAAACTTTTAAGCAATACTTTGATGACTAAGATGCTTGTGACCCATGCTATGTCTTTTCCATCGTCGCTAGTGCATGCAAAACCGGACCATGGAAATGAGAGATGGAATTCATGTATTCCAATGGTGATAGCGGTGAAAAGTATTGAGCACACTAATGGATAGCAACACGCACACACCCAAAGTGAACAGGTCTTAGGACTATAATCAGAAGCAAAGATGTCTTGCTTACTTTGGATTTCTCAGAGGAATCCAACCACCAGAGAAGGGCATCATATTGGTCAGTGAAAACGAACCCTCCAGGAGATAGACCAGAGACGACAGCCCAAGCAATGGGTGTGAGCATGCTCCTGATCAGGAGATAGAAATATATATCCTGCTATATATTTTTTTCTGTTATATAGAAGGTCACCACCATAAACTGAAGCCAATTTGATAACTACTAACAACACATTGGCATGAAGGGCGAACGCAACCCTTCCATAAGCAAACTAGGAAAGTGACAAGAACTCCATTCAGAGGTCAGATAATTAGGGATTTAAATAATTGGGGACTTAAGCTGCTATGGGAAAGGATGAAAAAGAGGATATTGCACTAGATTTTTTTTTTAGCCACAGCTTCTCTGCTTTACAAATTGAACCTTCTTACTCTACAAACCTGGTTCTTAAGAGTTACAAATATATACATTGGGGGGCTTCAACAAGTTCATGAAAACATATGTACTTGAAAGAGAATATATTTTTTTCCACAATTGTCTTGAAGCTCTCTTATAAAGGTATGAAGAAAACACTGAAGGAAACGAAAAGAACCTCAATATTGTACTTTCTGGCAACCTCTTCTGAAATTTCCTGTCATTATTTTTAATATATTTATTAAGGAAGTTCCTTTAGCCAGAGAGAGACAATCACTAAAGCAGAAACTTTTATATTGAGTCACACACTTGTGGCTAAATCATAACACACACGAGTGTGTTTATATTTGTGTGTGCATATAAAACAGCATAGTGATAATATGTAGCAACAGCTCAATAAATGGCAGCAGCGACAACAGTAACTACTGTTAGTCATTAAATTGTGATCACATAGCTTCTTTGTTACACATAATATAAAGACAGAGGCTATGGTATTTCTTGTTTTCTCTGTATTGTGGTCGTTCTCGCCATTGTTTCAAGAAGCCATGTGTCCACCCAGAGATATGTCATAGCTATGGTGTTTGAATCATAGACGTGTATTGTGATACAAATTTCTAAATCGATATATGTGCATGTGTCAATTAGACTTTTTCTGGAGGGAGAGAAAAGCACTAACAAGACTCAGTATCACAAAGAGAAATGTTAAAATTCATCAGGGCTCAAGATTCCTGATTGACTTCTTAGCAAGAGAGAGTGTCCTGCTTTAAGAATTTCAGAATATTGGTCTTTTGATTTACATAGTGTTTCATAGTTTATACCAGGTTTTCCTTGATAGCTTGTACTCCTCAAACATGATATCATCTTTCTATGTGTAGCCTTTGCCCGGCACAGCTGTAAGAGGGGGTACAGCTGATAACGACTAGTTATCAATGGGAAAACCAGTGCATTTTGGCCATAATCCAAGTGCTATAAAAATGGTCCTGAAGATAACCTGCCATTGTGGAATTCCCAGCACTGAAGGACGTAGGAAAGTCTTCAAATGAATTACCAGGGAGGCGTATTTAATAGGCCCTCAAAGGTGAAATACAGAAACACCATCCATGGATTCGCTGGGGAATGTCTACAGCTTTTGAAGAGGACATCTTTACCTTTTAAAATGAACCATGGTGGTGTTTTTTTAATATATTGGTCATTTCAGAAAGATCCTCAAAAATTGCTGGAGCACATTAGATGTCAGCATTCATCTGCTCAGAGTCACTCAGTCTTTCGGGGAAAGAAAAAAGCACATATGTGCGTGCAGGCTGAGCACTTTCCAGTTTGTCTTGGCTACCATGTTATCCCAGTTTGAATAAGACTGTAATCACCTTCAAAGATGCCTTGTAAGCATATGTTTGCCCATATTTCTTAATTATCAAGAGTTCCTGCTGTGCTTTTAGCAGTGTACAAGGAAGTGTCTTTAGTAGTTACAAGTCACCCATGAAATCAAGTTAGTTGTTATTGTTGTTGCTAGATGCTATCAAGTTGGCTGTGGCCCATACCAACCCTATCTGTGCACAAGTGAAGGAAACCCTGCACGGTCCTGCGCCATCCTCCCAACGGCTCTATGCATGAGCCCATTGTGGCAGTTGCTGTGCCACTCCACCTCCTCAACGGCCTTCCTCTTTTGTGCCACCCCTTCAGTGAACACGATGACCTTCTCCAGGGGCTGGTCTGTCCTGACGATATGTCTAAAGTATGTAAGATGAAGTTTTGCCATCCTTGCTTTAAGGCGCACTCTGACCTCACTTCTTCCAATACAGATTGGTTTGGCCTTTTATCAGGCCTTGGTACTTTCAGTAGTCTTCTCCGGCACCACCATTCAAATGCATCAGAAGATGAATTAGGTAAATCTGCTGCACAAGACCTCGTTAGAGTATTGAAGAGCAAGGATGTTACTTGAGGACTAAGGTGCACCTGACCCAAGCCATGGTGTTCTCCATCGCATCACATGCATGTGAAAGTTGGACATTGAATAAGGAAGACCATAGAAGAAATTTAGTGAGTAGAGAAAAACGATTTCTAAAAATGCATTGGTAAGCGTAGCAAGCAAGGTAGCAAGAATAGTATGCTTCATGATGTTTGCCTCAGTGCTTTAAGTGATATTATGCATAGACTGAATGTTGATACTTAATGTTGGTTATTCTAAGGAAAAATGCAAAAGCAAAACTCACTTGAAAGCTTCTGGGCTAAGGCTTCATCTCCAGAACATATTTCAGAGAAAACACAGCTTTTGGATGGAATGTCTTAGAGTCCAGATGGCAAATACATGGCAGTATAGGGAGAGGGTTGCTGGGAGGCAAGGAGTGTTGTTACCCAAAGCACAAGGAGAGCAAGGGAGCCAAACTGTAACTAACTCAAAATTAAGCCTAGTGGTAATTCTACTGTATGATCTTAGCTTCAACTAAGAAGATTAAGATATACCAACTAGTTATCCATGAGATTCTTGTTGTAGTTAAATACCACGGAGTCAGTTCCAACTGTGTACAACAGTATGAAACACCATCCAAGTCTTGTGTCATCCTCGCAATTGTTCCTATGCTTGACTATCAATGCAGCCACTGTGCCATTGCATCTTGTCACAGGTCTTCCTCTTTTTCACTGCCCCACTACTTTACCAAGCATGATACCTGTGATAGGTAGGTGTATTGTGCCAATCTGGCCAATAAACACATGTGGGGCTAATAAGGTTGCAGTTTAATTGAAGGGCAAAGAGATAAATGGCTCGGTGAGCCTCACCTTTCTGGCTATTGCTCTCTGAATATCTGACCAGTGTGTAGCTACCTTAGCTAGTTCTGTGCCTCAATTGCGAACTATGCTACCTGTGGGACACCTGTGTCACTGTAGTTTGAGGTTCCTTCGAGACCAGCTTTGCCACATTGCTGGTGTATACATCACTTATGCTGGGGTCTGTTGGACCATGTATCTGGCTTACTATTGGTAACCACCCCATCCCCTGCTGTTTGCAGCGTGTGGCTGGACTGCCTGTATTGTCCTACAGAAGACTCAGCTGTCTGCTTCCTTGACTTGCACCCAGCAGCTCTGTGAGTTGAAGGACTGCCAGTATATTAACTGTCTCAGAGAAGTGAGTTGAACTGAGCCCGCTGTACTGCTCCATGGACTAATTACCTGTTTATTTCTTCATGTTTTTCATGTCCTCTCTCTCTCTCTCTCTCTCTCTCTCTCTCTCTCTCTATATATATATATATATATATATATATATATATATATATATATATATATATATATATATATATATAGAGAGAGAGAGAGAGAGAGAGAGAGAGAGAGAGAGAATATATATTATATATCATATTATATATATTATATATATAATCAGAAGTGTCCTGGTTCTGTTTCTCTAGAGAACACTGTCTAACACAATACCCTTCTCCAGGGACTGGTCTCTCCTGATGTGTCAAAAGTATGTGAGAGGAGGGCTTACCATCTTTCCCTCTAGGGCAGTGGTTCTCAACTTTCCTAATGCTGCGACTCTATAATACAGTTCCTCATGTTGTAGTGACTCCCAACCATAAAATTATTTTCATTTCTACTTCATAACTATAATTTTGCTACTGTTATGAATCAGGAGACCCCTGTTAAAGGGTTGTTCAATCCCCAAAAGGGTCGCAACCCACAGATTGAGAACCGCTGCTCTAGGGAGCATTCTGGTTGTATTTCTTCCAAGGCCGATCTGTTCTTCCTTTTGGCAGCCCATGGTACTTTCAGGCACCATCAGTCAAATGAATTGATTCTTCTTCAGTCTTCCTTAATCAGTGTCCAAGTTTCACATGCATAAGAAGTGATTAAAAATACCAAGACTTTGGTTAGGTGCATCTGAATCCTCAAAGTAACATCCTTACTTTTTGACACTTTAAATAGCTCTTGTGCAGCAGACTTACCCAAAACAATGTCTTGTTTGATCTCCTGGCTGCTGCTTCCACTAGCATTGATTGTGGGTCCCAGCAAGACAAAATCTTTGACAACTTCAGTCTTTTCTCCCTTTCCTATGATGCTACCTACTGAACCAGTTGTGAGGGTTTGGGTTTTCTTTACATTGAGTTGTAATCCATACAGAAGGCTGTAATCTTCATCAGCAAATGCTTCAAGTCCTCCTCACTTTTAGCAAGCAAGCTTGTGTTAGCTGGGTATTAGAGGTTATTTATAAGCCTTCTTCGGGTCCCAATGCCACATCATGTATCTTCATCATATAATCCAGTTCTCTGATGACTCGCTCAGCAGACAGACTGAATAATTATGATGAGAGGACGCAACCCTGACACAGACCTTTCCTGGTTTTAAACATTTAACTATGTGGACCATAGCAAACTGTGGAGAGCCTTGAGAAAAGTGGGAGTCCCTAAACACAACATTGTGTTCATCACAACCTGTATATGGATCAAGAGGCAGTTGTGCGAACAGATCAAGGGCATATTATTGTTGTCAGGTGCCCTTGAACCAGTGCTGACCCACAACATCCCAATGCCCAACAGAACGAAACACTGCCTGGTCTTTGCTCCATCCTCATAAGTTACTATGCTTGCACCCATTATTGCAGTCACTGTGTCAACCTATCTTGTTGAGGGCCTTCCTCTTTTCACTGTGCCTCTACTTTACCAAGCAAGATGTCCTTCTCCAGGGACTGGTCTTTACTGACAACATATTTAAAATATGAAAGATGAAGTCATGCCATCCTTGCCTCTAAGGAGCACTTCTGACCGTATGTCTTCTAAGACAGATGGGTTGGTCCTTCTAGCAGTCCATGGTACTTTCAATATTCTTCTCTAGCAACCACAGTTCTCCATGGTTTAAATAAAGTTCCTAGTTGGTGCAAATGCTTTGACTAGTTGAGGTGACTTGGGTAGCTCCGGTGGCACAAATGGCTAAGCAATTAACTACTAACCTAAATATTGGTGGTTCAAACCTACCCAGAGGAGGCTCAGAAAAAAGAGTTGGCAATTTTGCTTCTGAAAAATCACAGGGATGAAAATCCTATGGGACAGTTCTACTGTACAGCACAAAAGGTATCAGGTATCAAAGAACAAAAAGTCTTATCATTATAAATGAAGGGGAGTGCAGAGTGGAGACCCAAAGCCCATCTGTAGGTAACTGGACATCCCTTACTGAGGGGTCGTGGGGAGGAGATGAGCCAGTCAGGGTGCAGCTTAGCAACGATGGCACACACAACTTTCCTCTAGGTCTTAAATGTTTTCTACCCCCCACTATCATGATCCCAATTCTACCTTACAAATCTGGCTAGACCAGAGGGTGTACACTGGTACAGATAGGAACTGGAAACACAGGGAATCCAGGCCAGATGACTCCCCCAGGACCAGTGATGAGAGTGGTGATACTGGGAGGGTGGAAGGAAGGTGGGGTGGAAAGGGGGAACCAATTACAAGGATCTACATATACCCTCCTCCCTGGGGGATGGACAACAGAAAAGTGGGTGAAGGGAGATGGCGGACAGTGTAAGACATGACAAAATAATAATTTATCAATTATCAAGTGTTCATGAGGGAGGGCATGACCCAAACAATTCAGACTCACCTTCAGAACTGACATCAACCTCCCCTAGGCACAAGGCTACGTGGCATGAGGTCTAGCAAGAAGATGGGCAAGATACTGGCTGAGTAGCTACTCAACAAGGTCAACTACATCGATCATTTGGGAAGTCCTTTAGGAAACAGGCCCTGATAGTTCAGGTGACCTTGATATTAATCATTTCTAATTTTAAAACAATTTCCCCTGTTACATGATTTCCTTTCTTAGAAGAGATTAAATAAAAGGCATTTAAAGAAAAGGAGAGACCCAAGTACCAAGAGCATCTATTTTTGGGAGAGTTTACTGCCCAAAGAAAAATTGTTTTTTTTACCCCCAAATAACATGCTGTATTCACTCTTGCAGAGACAATGCACAATGATGGATCTCTGTTGGAACAAGCCTCATGGGAGAGAAGCACTAGCCATTGTGCCGAGATGGCTTGTCTCTCGGACTCCCTCCCCCATCCAGAAGTGCGGCTTCAGCACGAGCCCCGTGCATCCTTGCCAACCCTCTGCCTCAGGACACAAAGGCACTGCTGGCCAGGATCGTTTCTAGTCTGAAGAAAGGCAAGCACAAAGGCAGCCAAGCTTGGATGACATGCACACTGTTTGCTGTTTTCAGGGTTCCCTTCATGAAAGGCTAGCACAGCGTCAACAGCCCACCGTGGATGAAATCGGTGTTTTGGCTTTGTGGCCACCACACACCAGTTCCCCAACCAGGAGAATCACAGCAGAGTGGTGTTTCAACTACGTCCCCCGGGGAGTGTTGAGTAAAAAGAAAAGCATGCTAGGTCACCAGTACATCATTTATGGAAAACGGGAGGGTGGGGGTGGAGCATTTCAGGAAGATGAAACAGCCTGTAGAAAAAGCCTTAGTTTGCAATCTGTTGCTGCAGTCTGTACAATGGCTTTCCTCCCGCTTAGATAAACACAAGCAGGAAGTTAGTTCTCAACAGGAGAGAGAGAGAGAGTATTCTGTCCAGAGTCACAGACGAAAAAAATAAATACGATTTTTGCTACTTTGTTGTTCGTTTAAACAACATTAAAGCAGCTATTTCTTTAATCCTTCCCAATTGAACTTCTGATTATTTTCCTGAAGTTCTACAGCAGGGTGTTTGGCAACCGTAGAGAGCGTGGGTTTCCAAAGGTCCTTCGAAGCTCAGTTCAATTCTAAGAGTTCATGCAGCCTCCCCCCCCCCCCCCACCCGCCGTGCCCTGCTCACAATGAGCAGGTACACTGCTGTCCCTGGAACAGCTGCTGGCGGCAGGGTGTGTGGGAGAGCAATGTTCACATCTTGTTCCCTGGTTCTTGTCACAGCCTTCAACAGTTTTGAAAAGCAGAGCTTTCCTGAAGTGACCGGACACTTGTCTATCTGGTGAACTTGGTTGTTGCCCCTCTGCCTAAGTCGTCTTCTGTTGCACAATCCCAGCCCTCGATTTCCTCTTGATGGCCCCTGTGGTGGCATCCTACAACAAGGTCAGGCCAAATTTAGGAGCCGGACTTGCCGCTGGCGGCCTCCATAGTAACCAGCTGAAAATACCACAGGCCTTCCCCCAGGAGCCCATCCTGAACAGAAGCACATCACCACTTCTTTCTGTTTCACACCTTTTTTTTTTCCTGCCCGAAGAGGTGCTAAACAAGCTCAGAAAATATTTTTCATCTGGGGCCAGAAATAACCAACTAGGTCAAAAGCTAGGCCTGATTTCTTTAGATGTCCTGCTGACTGTCATCCCACTCTGATGAATGATTCATGCCATTCACCTGCAAGAAGTCGCAGGTGTTATTTGGATTTCTGTTGCGTGCCTCTTAAATGTTAACCTGGTGAGGATGAATAAACTCCATCAGCTGGGGGTATGGAGAGCACTGATTAAATCACTCCCTGTATAAGCTATTGTAAAAATAATACTTAAACAGTTCCAGAACTGCTCAGGATATTCACTGGCATACTGAAGAAAGCCTTGGGCATGGCTTTTTATTTACCTCTGAGAGACTTTCCAGGTTTACATGGTAGGAATTGATGAATATATGTTACCTGGTCTCAACCTATATTTGGACAGTAGGAGATTCTGGAAGATTGGTTTTTCATGGAACTCAGGGGGATCAGTTAGACCTGGGCCAGGCAAAGTGAACCGACGCAGCAGGTTCCATGCAGGATAACAGGACGCTGACCTTATATGACAATGCCTTGCGCACAGCAGGGGTCAGCAACTGGTGCTCCATGCGTTGCAACTCAATTTACATTCTCGAGTATCTAGTATATGTAGTGAGATTTTCAAATAGATGGGACTGGTCTAGCATCAATCACATTTTATAGCCTTCAACACCCTGTTTCGCAGGGCATTTCTTACCTCCATGCTTTGGTAGGATGGGATCTCTCATTCCTGGGATCCCACGCAGAGGAGCTTCTTGCTTAATCATGTATTCATTCATACACGATGGATGTATGGTGCGTGAGAATGGCCTGAGGTGGGTAGCCTCAGAGTGGAGTACAGTCTTACCTGGAAACACACAGTGTTGCCACGAATCAGGATTGGCAGCAATGGGTTTGGCTTGGGGCTAATTATTTTTCCTTTCATTATGTAGTGATCACATGGTGCTAGCAAGTCAATTCTGACTCAAGGAATCCAATGAACAACAGAAGGAAGCACTGCACGGTCAGGTGCCAGCCTCACAATTGTTCCTGTGCCTGAGCCTGTTGCTGCAGCCACTGTGTCAGTCCATCTCCTCAAGGGCCTTCCTGTTTGTCACCGCCCCTCCACTTTACCAAGCATGACGTCCCTCGCCAGAGACTGGTCTCGCCTGACAGCAAGCCCAAAGTATGTAAGACAAGTCTCCCCATCCTTGCCTCTGAGGAGCCCTCTGGCCATCCTGCTTCATTTCAATATTCTTCACCAGCACCACAATTGAAAAGCAAAAGTCAGTTATTTGAAGAGTGAAAAATCGAAAAATTCTGCAAATACACAAACAGAAAGCCAAAAAAAGGTCTTGCCCTTGTTTACCTTAACTGTGCTAGTTAGGTTCGGTGTCTTCTCAGAGGTCTAGGCTTTGCCCAGATGGATCTAGAGCAGGCGATGTGCAATGTGCTGGTTTTTACAGCTGCTGCCCCAGACCCTTCTTAACAGTAGCCACCACCTCGCTCTGTCAGCGCTCCAACCGCATTCGGAGGCGTGTTGCCGGCTTCACATTTCTGGCTCTCTGACCTTCTGAGTCACTACAGGTGATTTCAGCCAATCATTCCCCGGAATCCCCGCATCAGCCCTATAATAATGTCTCTCATTTTTTACTACGTGCCAGCTGAGTGGCATGGCTACCTAGGCTCTCAGTTAAGCAAGCGCACCGCGAGTCAGTGGGAGAGGAAGGATTTGAGCCAAGGCTTTTGCTTAGCTGCTATTCTCTGCCTCCTTCCTACTCCTCCCCAATGGGGAATTGGGTTGGAACCACTGGGTAAGAGCCAGCTGCATGTCCCCAATCTGGGGCGAGACTGGATCCAGCTGCATGGAATGATTCTGTCCTCCAGTGTCTTCTCTTAATTCTCTTTGTAGCAAAGGGACTTCAATAATTTCCTTGGTATTTTAAAAAAATCAGCTTTTTAACTTTTGATCCCTATAAATATGCCACCGAAAGCCCAGATTGCATTCATTAAGGGTGGTTGCGACCTTTGTCACTTGTTTACAAGGCTCTGGTTTGGCCTTAGCTGCTTTTAGGTGAAGTCATGTCAGAAAAAGTCCAAGAGCCCCAGAGATGGACTTCCAAAAATGACAAGCATTGCAAGCATTCAATTTAAAGCCCACAATCTTTCCTTTTCAATTCCTGGTAGTTGAAAACAAGAGCTGTAAAAGATCTTTAGAAAATAACGGATCTTTGGAAATTTTAACAACTTTTTGGGAACCAGAACCAAACACACTTACTCCTTTCCCTTACCCACACAAACCAGACAGTACTCAAAAAGACCAGGAACATGCATTTTATCTGAATCTACACTACAAAAACCTAATTATATGCCAATGCATGGAGAGAGGGAATAGCAAACCCTCAGCTTGTGCTTTTCTTCATCCTGGAAATCAGAGGGATATAAGGACTAACGTGGGCTTTCATTAAGATCTGCGTGGTGGCTTGGTCGATGTTGGTTGCCCTCTGGTCTGTTCTGAGTCTGTTCCAATTGGTGGCAACCCTTGCTGTGCTAGTAATTGAGCGCTTACATGCTTGTGCCACCCAGCGGCTCTCACGAGTGGCTGTTTGTTTGTTGCCGTCACTGTTAGGTGCTGTTGAGTGGTTCTTGCTCTTAGCGACCCCAGGTAAACTAGACGCAAACCAGCCCTGCACTAGCCTCACCACCATGGCTATGCCTGCGTCCACTGTTGCAGCCACGCTTTCAATCCATCTCATGGAGCGTCTTCCTCGTCTTCACTGACCCTCTGTCACTCACTATGTCCTTCTCTAGGGACCAGCTCCTTGTGAAAGCGTGTCTGATGCTTATGGGCCAAAGTCTCTCTATTCTTGCTTCTAAGGAGCCAGTGAGTGGACTGACTCTTGCAGCCCAGATTTGTTCGTTCTTCTGACCCTCCATGATGTGGCCAATATTCTGACAATCCCATAATGCAGTGCATCAATCCTTCTTTGGTCTGCCTTGTTCATTGGCCCAGCTTTCTTTTTGCTTTTAATTAATCATTTTATTGGGGGCTCTTGCTTATCTCATACCAATCCATAACTCAGTGTGTCAAGCACACTTGTACATACGCTGCCATCATCATTTCCAAAACATTTTCTTTCTTTTTAAAAATGTGTATTAAAAGATCATTTAATTGGAGGCTCTTACAGCTCTTGTAACAATCCATACATCAATTGTATAAAGCACATTTGTAGGCATGTTGCCATCATTGTTTTACTAAACATTTACTTTCTACCTGAGACCATGGTACCAGCTTTCTTCACATGCATAGGAGGCGAGGAAAGAGATCAGAGCTTGGGTCAGGTGCATTTTTATGCTCCAGGTGACATCTTTGTCTTTTAACACTTTAAAGAGGTCTTCAGCAGATTTTCCAAATACAAGACTTTATTTTTCTTAAAAAATTTTTCAACAGTTTTATTGGCAAGTAATTTACATATGATATGATTCAATAGTTCAATCATTGAAACATATCCTGGGAAATTGTACAATCACCCCCACATCTATTTTAGATCATCCCCCCTCCCCCATGGTTAAAGCACCTTTAAGATGATTTATGCAATTACAGTCTGTGTTAGACAGGGTTGTCTAGAGAAATAAAACCAGGACATTTAGGAATATATCTATATATAGATCTATATGAGTTATATATATAGATAGATATGGATAGATAGATACAGCATGAAGGACTAAACAGCTAATTAGTCCACACAGCAGTACAGAGGGCTCAGTTCAACTCACTTCTGTGAAACAGTTAATACACACTGGAAGTCCTTCAACTCATGAGGACTGCTGGATCCAAGGTCAAGGGAGCAGACAGCTGAGTCTTTTGTAGGGCAATACAGGCAGACAACAGCAGGGCAGGTCACCAACAGTCAGCCAGATGACAGGATCCAGCAGTCCCGTGCTCAAGCGATGTAAACACCAGCAGTGGTGAAGCACGTCTAGCAAGAACCTCAAGCTCTAGTAACATGATCCATGGGTTGGGTGGCCCATAAGTAGTGTAGCTCACAAGTTAAGGCAGAGAACTAGCTAAGGCAACCACACACTGGTCCAATCACCAGAGAGCAAGAGAGAAACAGGTGGGGCTTGCCGAGCCATATATCTCTTTGCCCTCAAATTAAGCTGCAATCTTATTAATCCCACATGTTCTTATTGGCCAGGTTGGCACAATAAACCTAGTTATCACTCTGTTCTAGAGCTCCCTTCTCCCTCCCGTCTTCATTAGTTACTCCCCCAAATCCCCTTTCCCTCCCTATCTTCCCCACACCACTGTACTTTTTGGATTTCTTGACTGATGCATCCAAATGTCATTCTTGACAATTCAAATGATTCCTGTTGATCACGATGCTGCTTCGGGTCCTGTTGTGAGCACTTTTGCTTTTTTTAAGTTCCGCTGTAATCCGTTATGAAGGTCTTCAGTAATAAGTGCATTAAGTCCTCTTCACTTTTAGCAAGCAAGCTCTTCAATAAACCTATCAGGGATGCTAAGGAGTTTATCTAAGGAAGAAAAGGCATCAAAGAATTATTCGCTGTCTCAAAAATCAAAGCAAGATAAGCGACGTAAACCAGAAGTTGGTGGGGAGCAGAGCAGAAAGAGTGCTAGGGCAAAGAGATGACTCATTCACTTGATGAAAATGATAAGAAACAAAGTTAAGGTCTTAGCTTGGTAGGAAATGAAATCTCTGTCTTGTGAAATGTTGCTGTGAATTCTGCGCAGCAGAAACCGGAAGGAAGAGTGAGTAATACCCAATCCGTATTGCATCTGGCCTGTTAGGGAACCACATGGCGGCGCACGTAATAAACTCACTCTCTGTGTCTCAGCAGTCTTCTCTTGAAACCTTGAACCACTTTTTTTTTTTGTTACTGTTGATTTTTCAAATAATCAGAATCCCTGAGTCTGAAAGATGAACACTCATCAGAATAGACTCATCCCTCAATCATTGACAATGGCAACATGCTAAAGATTAAGGCATTATGCACAAGAGGAAAATGGAGGATGACCACATCAGATCATCAAATGAAGAAGGCTGCTCACTATATACTTGTCAAGCCACTGGGTATCTTGGTCCGGCAAATTGACACATAACCTTAACCATCACTGCCAGAGGTATGTTGTCACACCTCAGCAATCCTTGCTGCCAGACATATGTTGTTAAAACACTAGAGGGTCCGAGAGCAGATGCTTTTACTTTTGTAAATGCAAAATGTCAGATGATACGGTAGTCAAAAAGTACAGAGTAAGTAGGTATACAAAACTATATTTAATTCACAGCTGTATTGGGTCTAGTAGGTACTCAATGAATATTGGCTGAGTGAATGGATGTACAACTCAAAATCCAATCATTTGAGAGCAGCCTGAGAAATATTTTGTGATTATTTTTGCTCTTTATTCATACATGGTGACCACCCCCTACCCCAGCCCCCAAATAAAAGAGAAGTAGTAAAATAGGTCATCATCTATGAAAAATGGATTATTTTGTTCATATCCACTTTACATTTGTGGCTTTCTTGAAGAAATTGTCAGTAGATTGCTAGGAAATAATTCCGTATTTGTGTATGCGTAGGACTGTTCTCTTTGATATTAAATATATAAAATGATGTAGGTATATCAATTTCTGCAGTTGAATTTCATGAACTCTTAGTCAACCCTGTTAAAATGAAAGTCTTTGAAAGGGGGGACCCATTTCATGATACGATTTATAGCCCCCATTTCCACCCCCAGAGGGACGAATCACAGAGAGGTGAGTGAAGGGAGACAATGGACAGTGTAAGACACAAAATAATAATGATAATATATAATTGATCAAAGATTCACAAAGGTAGGTTGGGTAGGGAGGGAGAGGAAAAAGAGGAACCGATACCAAGGTCTCAAGTAGAAAGAAATTGTTTTGGAAATGTTGATGGCAACATATGTACAAGTGTGCTTAATACTACTGAATGATGGATTATTATAAGATTTGCAAGAGCCCCTAATAAGATTATTAATTTTAAAAAATGAAAGACTTTTCTAATTCTACTTATTTATCAGTAAATATTAAAAATTACAAGGAGCTATGCTTAGCTCATAAACAAAATGGTTCATCCTTGTTAATAACCCAGATCAGTGGTAACGGGAATGGTCATTTGAGAAGGTCACCCTAGAAACCTCATATCTTCTGAACCAGGAGTTGGTGGCTCTGTAAACAAATTCAAATTACCTTCCAGCAAAACCCTCAAACTACTTGTTTGAGATGGTTTCAGCTGGAAGACATGAATCCAGATGAAAATCAAAAGCCACAGAAATACTGAAATAGCTGACATTGATACACAGTCATTACAGGAAGCTTATGAAGGTTCAAAGGAGGTTTAAAAAAAGAAAGACAAGGAAAAGCTGCAGCTGCATGACTGGTGACATTGCCCATCCCTGCTGGAGATGTTGATGAGGAAGGGGAAGGGGCTAGAGAAGCAAAACAGGAGCTGAGTCTGGGCCAAAACAGGAAACAGGAGTGCTGATGAAACGGAATTGTAAATCGGGAAGAGAGCAACGTCTCAAAGCCACAGAGGCGTTGGAGATATTTAAAGGGGACAGAATCCAAGTAGGGAGGGACTCACCTCTAATTTAGAGTGAACCGTAGAATGCAAGCCACCACAAGCTATCAGTACATGTTGCTGTCATTCTTGAAAGCTATGTCACTGGTATTTTGGTGACCAGCAGGGTCACCAAAAATAAACACGTTTCATCAGAGCTTCCAGACTAAGAGCAGACATTGGAGAAGGAATAGGTTTTCCACATCTGAGGAGTTAGCCACTGAAGACCTTATGACTAGCAACAGAACCCTGTCAGACATGAGCCCTGCAGGTCAGAAAGCTCAAAATATGCCCGAGGAAGAATTGCCTCCGCAAACTAGAGCTGACATCACGCTTGGTAAAGAAGAGGGGCAGCAAAGGATGGTACAGGTGTGGGCATCCTTTCATGCTGTTGTACACAGGGTCAGAACCAACTCAACAGCACCTCAAAACAACAATAACACAGAATGCAAGAGACCCAGATTTGACTCCCAACCAATGAACCCCAGGAGCCACCCACCCACTTGTTACTGGAGCCTTGAATATTCTTAGGATGCTGAACAGGTTTCAGTAAATCTTCCAGAAGAACATGGACTGGGGTGCACGGCCTGGTGATCTACTTCTGAAAATCAGCCAAGGAACACCTTGTAGATCAGAAGAGTCTGATCCATACCCAACCATGAGATGGCTCAGGCCCAGGCAGCATTTTATTCCATTGTGGATAGGGTCACTTTGAATTGGGGCCAACTGGATAGCAGCTGGCTGCAACCCCACAGGGTAAGCATTTACAAATATATAATGAAGTGTTAATTTTGCTACTGAACGAATCTGAAAACAGGTCCTTTCAATGGGAGGGTTCTATTGTACCAGCATTGCATTGAAATAAATAAACGGACCTTCAAATTTGAGCAAATTCTGTTGTTGCTGATATAAAGATGCTTTTTTACAATAATATTGTTTAATAGTAAAAACAAAAGAAAAAATCCACCAAACTCACTGTTAGGTTTATTGTACCAACCTGGACAATAGGAACATGTGGGATTAATCAGGTTGCAGTTTGATTGGAGGGCAAAAAAATAAATGGCTCTGCAAGACCTGCCCCCGCCCAACCCCTTGCTCTCTGGCGATCAAACCAGCATGCTGCCGCGTTAGCTAGTTCTCTGCCTCAACCCGTGCGCTACACTACCTGTGGACCAAGCCAACCCATGGATCGTATAGCTAGAGCTTGAGGCTCCTTCGAGACCTGCTTCGCCACGCTGCTAGTGTGTACATCGCTTCAGCTTGAGCCTGGTGGATCCTGTCACCTTGCATTACTTGATTTTGATATCCTATCTGGGCCTGCTTCACTAAGCTCCCAAGCTACATGACCCACCCTGCTGTTTGCTGTCTGTGGGCAGATTCTGCCTGCCTTGCCCAAGGGAGGACTCTGTTGTCTGTTTCCTTGACCTTGGACCCAGCAGCCCATATAAGTTGAAGGACTTCCAGTCTATTAACTGTTCCATGAAAGTGCTGTGTGGACTAATTAGCTGTTATATTCCTTCTTCCTGTGAACCAATCTATATGTAAATATATGGGTATATATTATTTTCTATATACAACATCCTAAGTGTCCTGGTTTTGTTTCTCTAGAGAACTCTCCTTAACACACTTACTTTTAGTGTCAATTCTCATGCACCTCATCTTAACTCTGTAGGTCAAAGTAGAGCTGTCTGATAGGGTTTCCGGGGTTGTCATCTTTATGGAAGCAGGTTGCCACATCATTCCTCCTCAGAGCTGCTGATAGGTTTGAACTACTGACCTTTTGGTTAGTAGTCAAGCATTTAACCCCTGCACCACTACGGCTCTTTCATTAACAGTATATATAACATTTATTATATGCTTTCTATCTACCAGTTACACTGCTTTATGGGTAATATTTAATTCTCACAAGTCCTACAAGTATTCCAGTTACAAGAAGTCTCTGAGGTTTAATTAAGTAACATGACTTGCAAAGGGTCATGTAAGAAACCTTGAAGGTGCGGTGGAGTAGGCATCAGACTTCTAACCACGGGATTGGTGGTTCAAACACACCAGCTGCTTTACATGAGAAAGATGAGGCTGTCTTCTCCTGAAGAGATTTAGTCTTCAGAAGTCCTATATATGACTGCTATGAATCGATGACAGTGGGTTTTTTAAGTTAAGGGTTAAGCTGCCAGTATGAGGTCATCTTAGGACAGGAACTTAATGCTCTTGGCTTTAGAAGTTATGTTCAAAAGATAAATTCACCATCCTATCTTGCCTGCTACGTTTGGGTGCCATTTCATCAATACATAATATTCTACAGAACATACGTTTGTGCTATTTACCATTTGCCATTGATTAGAGGGTGGCACTAATTGGCAACAAAATGCCCACATATAGGGGAAAAAAGGATGTCTAGAGATAATAAGTTTTAGAATGATAGAATAATAAGCCAGACAGCACATTATAGCTTATGGAATTTATTTTCCTTATTTAAAAAAGCAAAGAACTCAAACTCACTGCCCTTGAGTCTATTCTGACTCAGCGACTCTAGGACAGGGCAGACTGACCCCTGTGGGTTTCCGAGACCTGGGGAAGTAGAAAGCCTCATCTTTCTCCATTTTCTTCATCAGCATGAGTAAGCCGCCGAATCAGATCTATGTAGAAGGATTTAGGAAACCAGTGACAAAATCCTTTAGCCAGATGGCTAGTAGGTTCTTTTTTTAACATCTATTGAATAGTATAGTGATACTTCTTCTGCGATTGTTGTTCCTGTTGGAGCAGTCAGAGAATACACCCTGCCTCCTGGCTGCCCATGAACAATGGAACAAAGTGCTGCTCCACCCCGTGTCATCCCCCTGATCGGACCAGTTGCAACTCCCAACACTGTGATTCATAAGGTTTTTACGGAAGTAGCTGACCAAGCCTTTCTCCCTGAATCTGAAAGTCTTTCTTCCTGTCGTGGAAGGTCCACTGAAAGTTGCTTAGCGTTATAGCAAAAGGCAAGCATCCACCAACAGATGGGTAGCTGGGTCTGCGCAGGAAACGCACTGGCCAAGAATCAAACCTGGGTCTCCTCCCTGAGTGGTAAGAATTCTACCACTGAACGTTTTGTGATAAATGCGTCAATAACTTATGTAACTGTTATTACCATAAAAAACTCGGTGGGCCAAGCGATTTGCACGAGTTCCCATGACAGAAGAGTGTTTTCAAATTTCTCCAATACATATCTCCTCTAGGAATTAGACTGTTTGCCAGTGAGGCACCCAAGGTACTGGCTTTAAGCTCATGTCATATAGATGTAGGAGAAACATGGGACTTTCTATGCCCGTGAAGAGTTCCTGTCTCAGAGACTCACAGGGGCAGTTCTACCCTGCCCCAGAGGGTCACTCTGAGTGGGAATGGACTCAATAGAAGTGAGTATTTTTTGGTCATGTAGACGAAGGTGTTTTTAAAGAAACGAAAATCTTGCTTCAGGGTCGAGAGCCTTGTTTCTCGTTTGGCTGCACTGAGCTCTCACTCCACAAACAGTAAGGCTTGTTTGGGGGGGGTCCTCTGCTCTTTCGAGACTCCACTTGTCATGCTCCTCGGGTAAGGGGACACAAGCACTGTTACTCAGACATATTTAAGGGCTTTGGGAGGCAGATCTGAAATGAACAGAACAGCCCACAAAATATACACAAGGGATTAAAGTCACCAGTAAACACCAAGAAGATTTCGCTCAGGACACAGTAGAGTTGCTAATACTTTAAGGACCAGACTGGAAATATGCACACGCTGTGGCCATAAATGAGGACATTCTGCCGTTTCAAAGAAAACCTTAGAGCCACCGTGTTTCATGCTGATGTTCATGTCAGCGTGCTTTCTAGTAAATGGTTCCATGCTAAGACTTTTAGAGGACTGGAAAGCTGGTAGCTCCATTCCATACAGAGTGTCTTTCTAGGCTCGACTCCTATGACTCCATTTGATTGGAATGAATGTGGCTGAAATGGCAACAACCCCCTGAAGATCATGTTGCTCTTCAAAGGATAAAATAAATGCCCAAATCCTATGTAAAGCATGAGCAGGTAATTTCGTGTTGAGTCAGATGGTATTGCACATTAGCGTAGAAGAATGGCGGGGTCTTACCAACAATGGCCCCAAACATACTGATAATCATGCAGATGGTGCAGGACTAGACGACGTTTCTGTTATACATAAATCACCATGAGTTTGGTGCTGATGGAATGAAAACATTTTTAAACCAACAGCATACAAAATAGTGATGGAGGAAATATAGAACTGAGAAAATCCTCCACATTCACTTATCTTCTTTCTGAATTGTGTGTGTATGAGGAATGTCCTTATATCTATTCTTTGGTTCCTCCATAATAGAATCCAGAAATTTAGCTGGGTACCAGATCTACCAGGATAGCCTCCCTTGCACTTAGTATGGCCAAATGATCAAATTATGCCAAAGAGACAGAAGCACAAATTTCTAGACCGACCATCGGGAAGATAGCTTACAGAAATTCAACTCATCTGAGAGCAGCTGCTAGGAATTGAATCATGCTGTAACTCCTAGCCTCTCTACTGGTATAAAACCTGGGGGCAAGGTGGCATAGTGGCAGAGGGGTTACATGTTGGGCTGCTAAGTGCTAGTGTAGTTCGAAACCACCAGTGGCTCCTCAGAAGAAAGATGAGGCTTTCTACTCCCATAAAGAGTTCTAGTTTTGGAAACCCCCAGTGGCAGTTCTGCTCTGAGCTCCAGGGTCAGAATGAGTCCTTATCAACTCAGTGACAGTGAGTTTAAATTTTTCAGTTGCTGTTGTTTTTTGGGGAAGGGCGGTGGTGGATTATACATGTGTTGTAATCACACTTGGCGATGGATTGTCTTCATTTGGTTAAGGAGGCATTGTTAGTGTAGGGTAGCTTTTAAATCAATCCCTTTTGAGATAAAAAAGCAGACGAAGCAAGCAAGCAGGCAACCAGAGACAGGGACTGGCAGCTACCATGCCGTATGAGGATTACCAAGGGACTAAGGAACGGAAGCTAAAAAGAGACCAGGACCCCCAGAACCGAGAGAGAGAGAGAGATTTCTAGAAGGTGTGCCCTGGACTCGGATTTTTAGCCTACAAACTGGGAAAACATAAATTTCTGTTCATTAAAGTCACCGACTTACAGCATGTCTGTTAGGGTATTACTAGGTCACTGAGCTAGGTCTGCTCCTTCTGCTTTTGACCTACAATGCAGATGTATGAAGGAGACTTTAGCAGGCTCGGGGTGGCCTCAGTATCCCCAGCACGTGTTCAGAGGACAAGGAGAAAGGACAGTCTACGGTCCAGATGACAGCACGAAGTGGTCACAGTGAGTGTCCTTCTGCCCAGGTTTCTTTTGTATAAAGAAAAATCACAGCGAGACTTAGCCTGTTTTGTAAGTACTGGTCTTCTGCACCTTCCTTTCATGTGCAGCTAGTCCTCGCGGATATATTAGTCATAAAAGCCCTCCAAGTCCCAATCCTAATATTAAGTTTTAGGGGCTAAACACCAAAAACTACTAAAAGTCAATATAATTCAAAAGCATAGTTTGAGAAACAGGTTTGGTTATTACCTGTGAGCTTTCTTTGAAAAACTATACATGATTTAAACTGACATCTATTTTTAGTTGTTTGGGAAGTCTTGCTTCGATGGTTGTTGGGGTGGGCGGGGGTGAAGCAAGCAGAAGATGGTTCCTGATCTCAGTTTTACAGCATCCTCCGTCTCTTTCCCTAAGTTTCATCGTTGTCAGCATGTCTATTTCTCTACACACTCATATTACACTTTAGGTTCATGAAGTATAATCATATGACTGTCTTATGTCCATGATGTAATACAAACATAATTATTGTAAAAACTGGGTTATTATCATCTTGGCATTGCTTTGAGGTAATTAGCTCTATGATTATTCCTAGTAAATATCATGAAAAAGCCTGATGTGCCCACATCCTTTAACACAATACCTTGAATGTATCTGATTGGATGCTTGAGTGATGCCTGGGTGTGTGTGCACGGGTGAGTGAGGAAGATGAGCCCCGGGGAGGCCTAAGGAAGCATTACTGTCACAGCATGGCAATTACAATTAGGGGTTCCTCACCCTTATTCTAATTATTTTTCCATGGCACCGGGTGGCCTCTCCCTAGAAATTCCTTCTCCAGTTTGCTGAGTTGTCATTTGTATGTACTGACGGTACAAGGCAGGCTCAGCAAGCTTTAACTGATGCCCAGCACAACACTACCCAGACCACCAAAGCGTTCGCTTTCCTGGGCAGCCCTCCCCAGTCCCACATAGCAATGCAGTGCCCACAGCTATTGTCCTCGACAAGTGACTGTGCCGGTAACATAGCCTTCTCGTCAACGCTGCCCCTCACACAAAGGGTCAGGGGGCGCTCCATTCCTCGCACTGCCTGAGGTCCTCTCAAGGCTAGAGTTTAGGTTTCACGTGGGGAAATGTCCCAGGAGGCTTTGTGTCGTGGCTATTGTATGGTTCAGTGTAGTAGTTTCAAGGCTTGCAGGAGGAAACTTAAGAGTCATGGAGGGGGACTGTGCTAGTTTAAACTTTTTTTCTTTTTTCTGAAAGAGCTAACAAATGGAGAAAAGCCACAAAAATCTGAATGCTCTGTCATTCACTCTAAAGTATGCATCTGATGTGAATGTACTTTTTTTTCCATACACAACCACGACAACAGAAACATTAATGTTTCCTAACTACTGAGGATACGAGTTGTAGAGTCTAGATTCTAGTCAGTGGGGTAATGAAAAGAAATTCTAAGTCTACCACTTACTAGCTCTGTGCTTTGGAAAAATCACTTATTCTCTCTGGCTTTCAATTTTAATATACTTATGGTAGTAAGAATAAATATTCCTTGACTCAGAATTGTGGTAGGTTTAAGTGAGACATTTAAGTGAGGTACCCAGCAATTTAGAAGTCATTTGATTTCATGTTTTTCTCTTTCTGCCTTTAATACAAGCTCTATTTTTAGAACCTCATGCCACATTCTGTGACTAAGTCAAAGTGCTGAGAAATCCAATATAGTCTTTATCAAAACCTTCTCATCCGCTGTAGTACACACACACAGAAAAATGAAATCCTCATAATGTATACATTTGACTCTCCAAATATGCCTAAGCAGACATAGAGGACATGTCCCTTGACTTGAAGAACCAGATTGTAACATCAGAGTCCAACTATGGCATGGAGACCTTGTGGTGCCCCGCACTGCCTCAGGATCCTGACTCATTCCTTACTGTGCTTTCTCAGAGCTTCCTCATTTCAAGGCCAGAAAAGGGCTCCTGAGAAAATGAATGAATAAAGACCTGAGAGAGGTAAGAGAGTGAGTCACGCAGAAACATGGGGGAGGAACAGACGCTGAGGCAGGAAAGCGTTTGGCACGTTCATAGAACACCCAAGAAGGCCAACGTGCCAAGAGCAGAGGCAACACGCAGCACAGAGTGAGATTGGCAAAGGAGGCCACGGGGCAGATTTCATGGGGCCATCGCTTTCGTCATCTGTCATTAGGTGCCATGTGTTAGTTCTGACCCCTACCACCTGTATGGGGGCTGTGCCCTCCTCACAGTTGTTCCTGTGCCGGAGGCATGGCGGCAGTCAGAGAGGACCCTCCTTTTACTCCCTGCCCCCACTTCACCAAGCACGACGTCCTTCTCCAGACACTGGTCTCTCCTGACAGCACGGCCAGAGTGTGTAAGACAAATCTCGCCACCCTGGCCTCCAAGGCGCACTGGCCGTACTTCATCCAAGACAGATTGGTCGGTCCTTTCGGCGGTCCTCTTTGCCAGCCCCACCCTTCAAACACATCGTTTCTTCGTGAGGTTTGCTTATCCAGCGTGCAGCTTCGACACCTAGTGCTGCCATCACGGAAAGACCATAAGTGAGTGGCAGCTTTATTTTCTCTTCGTTTTCGAGACTAGGAGACCAATTTCAGGGTGTGTAGCTCTGGGAGCAGTTGTTCTCCTTCGGTTAGCTCTGGAAAAAATTCTGAAGTTTGTGTGATTTTCAAGTGGGTTGGAACTCTCTCTTCACCTGTATCTGCTACCAGCTTGCACGCAATCTCTTTTCTATCTGCAGTAATTCGGTCTTATTAACCTGACAGAGACCATCCATTTTCTAAAGGGAGGGTAATCACAGGCATGAACAAAAATAAAAGCTACCGCCATGGGATCCATTAAATTCATAGCAACCCTATAGAAGAGCGCAGGAAAGCCCCATAGGGTTTCCGAGGCTGTAAAGTTATAGCAGACTGACTTCTATGTCTCCTGCAGGGTGGCTGGTGAGTTCACACCCCCAATCTCTTGGTTAGCGGTCTGATGCTTAACCCACTGGGCCACTAGGGCCCCCTTTGTCATAGGCATAAACTCCCCACCCCCCTTAAAAAATGACAAACCCCCTGCCATCGAGTTACTTCCTACTTACTGACAACCCTATTTGGGTCCGCAGCTGTAAATCCCCACGGGATTAGATAGCCTCTTTATCCATCCGAGTGGCTAAATGGTTTGCCCAGTGCTTCCCCAGCAGTACCACTAGTCTCCTCGAGAGGCTACAAATTACAACCTATGCTTTGAGGAGATCCTCAAGCCATAACAGCCACGAGTTTTCATTCCTTGTGAAGATCGAAAGAAGCCCTTCTTTGGTAGGTTACCACAGCGGAGTGACATTTCCAAGTGACTTTTGAATAACACCAACCTGACTTCGCTGTGTGGAAAAATTGGCTGAGAAGCAGAAAGACCAGTTAGGTGACGGGGTAATTATCTAGTGAGAAATGATGCAGGTATTCGCTGATGGATGGAATTTGAGACGCAAAAGACAGGAGTCAAAAGGACGATGGGGTTTTGGGCATGAGAAAGCTGAAGATGGATGGTGCTGCCATGAATTTATTCTCCGAAGATTAACACCCCAAACTGCCTCTAGCTGATTCTGACTCCCAGCCACCCTATACCAAACCCTCCAAACTTATTGCTATGCAAATAGTTTCAGTTCTTTGTAACCTCATGGTGCCAAGTAGAACTGCCCCTGGGGTTGTGAGCTGGTCAGTCCTTAGAGGAATAGAATAGCTCCTCTTTCTCCCCAGGAGCCGTTGCTGGTTTTAAATTGCTGACCTTACAGTGAGCAGCCCAATCTATAAGCCACTAAGCCACCAGCACTCCACAGTGACCCTATGACCCCAAAGCAGAGAGACCAGGATCGCAGCCATCCTATTGCTGTTGACTCACTGCCATCCTATCTGACAGAGTAGAGCTGCCTCGGAGGGGTTCAGACACGGTCCATATTTACAGGACTAGAAGGCTTTCTCTCAGGTGGAGTGGCTGGTAGATTTGAACTACTGATATTGCTGTTAGCAGTCCAATGTATACTAACAAAATTAATATTATATAAACTACTTAGATTCAAGATGCCTGCTAGAGATCAAACAGATAACTCATAGGCAATTGCACATCAAATCTGAGTACAGGCGAGAAATCTGAGTTGCGGGTAGAAATGCGGGTGTTATCAGTGTATAGGAAGGGGCTTTAAAAAGTTCCTGGAAAAATGGAATTAGCTTATAATTCCATTTATTCCACAAGCTCTTTGCAGCCCCGTTGAACATGCTATTTAAAGAGGCATGAGGCAGGCAGCTGGGTCAGATGTGGTAGTAGGAGATGCTGGATAGCCCTTTCACTGTGATCTAGGTCTGTGTTTTCTACAGTTCCCATCATGAGCAGGTAATTATTTTAATAATCATGTTGTAAACTTTTGAATAAGACTAGTAAATGGAGAGTAAAGTAAATAAGTAATTTCTAGGTGGTCTCGGGCCTCCTCGGGTTACCCTCTGGTTGGAGAGTCCTCTGCTCACTTCAGTTATTGGCTGGTTGCTGTTGCTCTCGGGTGCCGTCCAGTAGGTTCCAAGCTTAGGGACATTATGCACAACAGAACGAAGCACTGCCCGGGCTGTGTCATCTTGACAAATTATTATTCCTATGCTTCAGCCCACTGCAGCAGCCAATGTGTCAGTTCATCTCCTTGGCTCTGTGAGTGCCCCCAATATCCAACACCTTGTTCCTAGAACAAGTGGTCAAAGTTCAATCATTTGGCAAGAGGTCTCAAGATGTTGAGCAAGCAGCTGACCTGGGAAGTGGGGACGGTGGATCTACGAGTGCTCTCCTCGGAGCATCGACGCCTCTCATCAGGCTGGGATTTCCCCCATTTGAGCTGCCATTGAGCTCTATCGTTTCCTGGACACCCAGGCCCAATACCTGTGCCTCTCCTGCTTATTTTTTTAAAGCATTTTATTAGGGGCTCATACAACTCTTATCACAATCCATACATACATCAATTGTATAAAGCACATCCGTACATTCTTTGCCCTAATCATTTTCAAAGCATTTGCTCTCCACTTAAGCCCTTTGCATCAGGTCCTCTTTTTTTCCCCATCGCTCCCTGCTCCCCACTCCCTCATGAACCCTTGATAATTTGTAGATTATTATTTTGTCATATCTTGCCCTGCATCTCCCTTCACCCCCTTCTCTGTTGTCCATCCCCCAGGGAGGAGGTCACATGTAGATCCTTGTAATCGGTTCCCCCTTTCCAAACCACTCACCCTCTACTCTCCCAGCATCGCCCCTTACCCCCTGGTTCTGAAGGTATCATCCACCCTGGATTCCCTGTGCCTCCAGCTCCTATATGCACCCGTGTACAACCTCTGCTCTATCCAGACTTGCAAGGTAGAATTCGGATCATGGTAGTTGGCGGGGGGGAGGGGGGAGCATGCAGGATCTGGGGGAAAGCTGTATTCTTCATCGGTGCTACATCGCACCCTGACTGACTCATCTCCTCCCCTAGACCCCTCTGTGAGGGGGTCTCCAGTGGCCGACAAATGGGCTTTGGGCCTCCACTCTGCACTTCCCCTTCATTCACTATGGTTTTTTTTTTGTTTTTGATGATGACTTATCCCTGATCCCTTTGGCCTCTCCTGCTTATTTACTTGTCCTCCTGAATTCATTCTAGCAATCTTTACCTGTTGAAATCTCCCTAACTTTTCCTCTTTGGTCCAAGAGAGAGAATCCCTGCTTTCTGTTCTAGAGCACACAACAATTCTTCAGGGAGGTAACTCTTTAGTGATATGCTAGTCGGTCATGGAAAATAATGGAGGTCTACAATTAGGAATGCAGTCCCTGGGTGGTGCAAATGGATAATGTACTAGGTGTCAAAACCTACCAAGCAGAAAGATCTAGGGACCTGCTTCCAAAACACCAACCCTTGAAAACCCTCCAGAGGGTATCCTCATCCCTGAGTCAGAGTCAGCTCAGCAGCAACTGGTGGGTTTTTAACATTTGATCGGAGTGAACAAAATCCGAAACGTACTGCCATCGAGCCAATTCTAACTCCCTGCAATCCTATTGACCAGGGTAGAACTGCCTGCGTGGGTTTCCAAGACTCCAACTCTTTATAAGAGTAGAAAGCCCCATCTTTCTCCCTCAGAGGTGTTGGGGGTTTTCACCTGCTGCCCTTTCAGTTAGCAGTCCAATGCTTAACCAGTGCAGCACCAGGACTCCCCATCTATGTTCCGAGGGGACCAATAGCCATCTCAGGCCGAGTACACTTACACCCATTGGATCAGTATGTCGATAACTCTATCCACAGTTTTCTTTGGGAGGCTGATTTTATAGCCTTCTGCCTCTTTAAGACTGGGAAACCACCCAGGCCTCCTGGCTCTTGGCAAGCAGCCCATTGACCTCATGTTGTTAGTCAGCATTTTGTTCCTTATTGAAATGCCTGGCTCCGCACAACCAGCTTGTATAGTCTGAAGATCCCTTGGGCATGCCCAGCAACACAGCAGCCGCAGGAAGCCTGAACGGAACAGGACACCGAGTGAGAGTCACGGACAGGTTTTCCAGCTCCGAGCAGCGGCCATGAGAGCATGTCAACAAAGACCCAGCAGCTTCCAGGAGCTCTTCCCCCCTCTTCTGCTAGTCACTGCCTCCCACACGCTTTAAGGAGCAAGTCAATGCTCTTTGCAGCAGAGTGCATTCCTGCTCACGGGGTTCCCACGAGGGCAGAGTCCGGACAGTTTTCCCGGCTTTGACCTGTTGATGAGGTGCCTGTGGGTGGGTTTGAACTGCTAAACCTGAAGGTAACAGTCACTTGCTTAACAGTTTGTCCCACCCAGGGACTTCTTTTCACAAATTTCACTGCCATCGAGTTAATACAGACTCCTAGTGACCCTGTAGGACAGGGTAGAACTGCCCCTGTGCATTTCCAAGACTGTAGCTCTTCAGGGGAGTAGAGAGCCTTGTTTTATTCCCTAGGTGGTTGGTTTTGAACTGGGGAATATGCCATTGGCAGCCCAATATATAACCACGATACCACTACTGTACAATATATAATATACCACTATACAATATATAACCACGTAACCACTTTTATATATTGTGTCATATGTTATATATTATATATAATATTTTAATATATGTATTGTATATGTTATAACATAGGTTACATATTGTATAGTATACAATATATGACCATGCTGCCCAGGGACTCCTTTACCCAGTCTAATTGAATCTGTTCCTCTGTGTTTCTTTGAACACTATTCCTTAGCTTGTCATTCTCCCACGTCTTTACATTATATTTATTTTTGTGTGTCTGTCCTCTCCACTAGTTTTCAAGTATCTTGGAAAATTAGAATTAGCTCTCGTATTGTTTTGAGGCCTCTTGTCTTGTGCTTGTTAAGTAAACAATGCTTGAATTGAGTGAAATTGAATCCCAATCTAAGGACATGATTTCATTTAGAGTAGATCTGAGGATGGGGAGTCAAGCACAATTCCTGCTTTTTTTTTGAATGGGCCTAACCCATGGCCTTCTTCACGCACTCCTGGCTTTGTTGTAGCAAGAGCACTATCTCCAACAGTTGCTATGGTCTGAACGAATCTCAGTCTGCATTGGTTGTCCTGTTTCTCTTCTTTCTATCCAATCGATCCCAATTGGTAGTGAGCCTGTGTGTGTCATAATAGAACTGTGGGCCTGTCAATAATTGGTTGATTTTTCATAGGTAGATAACAGGTCTTTGTACCTGTTCATAGGTAGCTAGCAGGTCTTTGTTCTGAGGTACTCTAAGAAACGAACTTGAACTTCAAGCTTTCATTTAGCATCTGGCTACTAACTGCTTTTATCGCCCAGGCACTCCATGTTGGCCACAGCATCGTCTTTAAATGATGTTGGAGTTACACTCATTTTAATGGTTCATGAAATAGCATTTTAAAGATATTGAGAATACTAGCATTTGTAACAGGATGAATGAAGCACAGCAAATCCTTGAGGTGATACTATTTTTAAAAAATAAAATAATTATATATGTGAAGTAGGTTGAGTGCAACTTTATGGTTGATACAGTAGAATTTGGTGATTTAAAATGATAATACAATCTAGGGGAAAGTGCCACATCTCAAGATGAAAAATATGAATAATACAATTTTAAAATGCGCTAAGGTCATGAAAAGGCAGTTTAGAAAGAAAACATCCAGGAAGTCAAGGGACATAGAAAGAAATGTTCCCTATCACTAGGCACCCAAGAAATGCAAATCAAAACAATGATGAGGCACTGCCATATGCCAGCATTGACAGCAAAGTTCGAAACAAAACGAAACAGAAAAGAACAGATGCTGGAGAGGGTGGAGAAGGCTCAGAACCTGCATCCACTGCTGGTAGGACTGCAAAAATGTCCAACCACCGAGGAAAGCAGTATGGCGCTACATCAAACAACTCGAAATAGAAACATCATATGGCCTGGCAAACCCTTCACACAGCATGTGCCTTCAGGAAGTAAGAGCCAAATGCATACCCATGTTCATCCCAGCACTGTCACAACAGCCGGAAGATGGAAGCAAGCTGAGTGCCTAGCAGTGGAAAGATTGTAAATAAACTATGATAAAAACACACAATGGAATCCTAACCTTGGCTGGAGTAATGACAAAACTGTGAAGCACCTCAAGCATGCATGAACATGGAGGAAATTATGCTGAATGAAGTGAGCCAGTCACAAAAGGTCAAGTGTTATATGAGACCACTGCTATAAGAGGAAGAAATAAAACTTGCATTACAAAAGAAAAAGACTTTGTTGATTACCAGGTGGGGAAAGCAAGGGAGAGAAGGCAAGCAATAGACCAAAGGGTAGGCAGGTATCTATTTGCATGAAGGGAAAGATAGTATCCATAAGGGGGAGAAGAGTACCCAAGAGGCGGGCAAGACAAGATGTTGGGGTAGTGGGTGAAGTTGGGGAGGGAGGGGAATAGTTGGAATGTTGTTGAATGCAAAATGGATGATCTGAAATCTAACTCACACCCAACTTCACAATAAAATGTTTTTAAAAAAGCAAAACAAAAACAAAGAAATGACATGATAATGTATTATCATGGAAACTTTTTGTTGGGTAAAATAAAACAATGCCCACCTCCACCCCTACCCCCAAATATCCCAAAGTCATTTATTTATTATGATCACACTTTAAAAATAAAATTGAAACAAAATCACCTCTATGTAAAATATATGTGCATACAGATTTTTTCCAAAGCTATGTATTTAAATATTTTTACAAACCAACCTTATCATCTTCAAAGTACTCTCCATTACACTCGATACGTTTGTCAAACCTACAATTCCATGCTTGGAAACAGTTTTCAAACTCATCCATTTGGATGGCTGACAGCACCTCCCTCATTTTTTTCTTTGCCTCTTGTAAGTCATCAAATCGCTGTCCTTTCAGGTCCTTCTTCATTTGCAGAAACAAACAGAAGTCCACGAGCAAGGTCAGGTGAGTAAGGTGCATGGGTCAAGAGAAGCATGCTGTTTTCTGTCAACAACTGGCGCCCTGAGAGGGCTGTGTGAGCAGGTGCGTTGTCATGGTACAACACCAGTCCCACCTCCACCCCCCATCTGCCACACATCAGGCCTTTTTGCACACGGTTAGGCCCTCTTTCAGAGCCTCTACATAGAAAGCTTGATCAATAGTCTGACCTGGTGGAATGAACTCCAAATACACTTCAAGTCAACATTTTCACCCATTCAGGAAGCTGATGGATATCCAGATGAGGTTTGTCATCAATTGACATCTCACCTTTTTTGAAAAAAGAAAACCACTCATACACTTAGTTTTTCCCATAGTGCTGTCTCCAACATCACAACAGTTTCTGTGGCATTTTCCCAGAGCAGGAAACAAAATTTCACGGCCGCACACTGTTCTCTGAAATCAGCCATCAGCAAAAACGAGGTTCCAGAGAAACTGCTTTTATGAAAACATTCACTGTGACCAGAGAGAACCTTCCAGGGTGATGCCACTGAACGCCCTAACTCAGAGAGAGTTGCTCTCCTGGTGGGAAAAATGCATATTACTCTGAAAGCTCTGCCCAGTGGAGCTTCCCCCCCCCCTGTTTTTTGGGGGTACCCCCTCATGTGTTTTGAGAAAATATTTGGGACAGTACACAGGCATTTCTTCTATAGTTAAAGTGCCTATAACAAGAACTGGATATAGAATAATTAGCTCATTAGGGAATATAAATATATGAACCACTCTTATAAAGGACTAGAACAGACTGAAATTAGCATAATAAAATAGAAGAAAAGCTATTGATTACCCTTAATAGAACTACACAGACAAGACCAAAGATGAGAGGGAAGTGACAGGGCCCTGGATACATGGGTTAAAGGGCAAGAGAGCAGGGATTTGCATTTGTTTGTCTTACACTGGCAGTAACCAAGTGGAGTCTCTGGGCGGTGCACAGTGAACAGAAAGGCTGAAGGTTTGAGGTGCCTGGGAGAAAGGCCTGGCCATGCCCTTCTGACAAATGAGCTTTTGCAAAGCCTGTAGAACATCGCTCTGCTCTGGCACCCAGGGGTCCTCACGGGTCAGAACTGATCTGATGGCAACTGGCTTGGCTTAATGACCAAGTATACTTATGGTTATGAAAGCACATCTATAAATGAAGCTACTGTAGGGAAAAAAACTTCTATTATGAATTTGAACGTTCGCTATTCCCATGAAAATATTTTAATAGCGTGGTTTGAAATTTTAATTTGATTTCTTTTTAATAGTAGACATATTCATAAAGGACTGTGAGAGGATTCCTATAATGAAAAATGTCCCCTCAATTCTTATTCCACAGCCACCTCTCTCCAGCTTCGAGTGCTACGTCTTCGTTTCTTCATTTTAACTTTTTTTGCTGTTAATGGGTGCTATTTGAAATACCAGCGACATAGCTTCCCGTATCAAAGCAGCATGCGAGCCACCACAGGCTGACAAACGAGCACGCACGTGGAAGACAGGAAAGCACAGTATTGATTATTCAAATGAGAAAGAAGGTGCACCCTAACCATTGGAGCTGGATGACAGAGAGAGAGTTGCTGTTGTCATTAGGTGCCACGAAGTCGGTTCTGATCCATAGAGAGCGTACACACAGCAGGATAAAACACTGCCCGGTCCTGTACCGTGCTCACCAGTGTCCCCATGCCCGAGCCATTGTTGCAGCCACGGCGCCAAACCATCTCCCCGAGGACCTTCCTCTCTGTCTCTGCCCCTCCACTTTACTGAGCATGCTGTCCTTCTCCAGGGACTGGTCTCTCCTGACAACAGGTCCAAAAGTATGTAAGATGAAACCTTGCCATCCTTGCCCAAGTCGCACTCTGGCCGTACTTCTAAGGCAGAGCACCTTGTCCTTTAGCAAGCTACGTTCCTAGATTCATGCTTCGCACAGTCCAAGTTCCGATCGTTAGCAGATTTCTGCGGCAGCTTCTCCTAACCTTGACTCGGGCCCCGTGAGCGAAGGCAGGTCCTGCAGAGTCTCTCCTCTGGCACGATCTCTGGCAGGGCTCTGCTGCCCTTCGTTCGCACGTCAGTATCTGATACCATTTCCAAGCTGCGCATAGGTTTTCAGTGGCCACTTCCTCCGAAGTGGGCAGCCGAATCCTTCTTCGTTGTCTGTGTGTAGTAGTTCAATGGAGCTTGGGTGATCCATTTAGCATCTGAAATACCAGTGACATAGTTTCCAGTCTTCTAGCAACATACAAATTGCCACAGTACAACACACTGACAGCCAAGTGGGGCAAGGGGAAAGCGATCCTATTTAAATTTTAGCAATAAGCTTTCTATTTCTTCCAGGAGGTCCAGTGAAATGATTTGGTATTGCTCTTCTGTCTAGAGTCTTGAAAACTCCCAGCAAAATGACTGGGTGGGGGCAATGCAAATCCAGAAGCCTCTAACGGGAATTGCTGAGTTTTGCCATCCCATTGAATACAGAAGCAGGAACAAGAATCCCAGGAACTTCGAGAAGGAAGCACCACGATACATGTGCGATCCCTGCCTGAGGTGGCAGAGGCAGCAGGAGCACCAGAGATACCTTCCACCAGGACAAGAGAGAGCAGAGGAGCCTCCCGGAGACCCTGAGACAGGGCACTGTGCTTCCCAGGCCACTTTGTGCCCTTGGGCAGGATTCTACCTTTCAGAATGGGGTGTCCTTTGGGCATTTCTCACCACTAAAGGAGCTTTGTAACACTTGCCAGAGCCGGCGGAGACCAGCATGACCCAGAAGAGGTCCAGTGGGGAAAAAAACTATATCCTAAAGATTACCTTCCTCACTGGCTATAACCTGTCAACTTCCCTAATAAACCCTCAGAATCAAGCGTATTGTCCGTGAGTTTCCTCTGCCCACTGAACAGATTATTGGAGCCAGCAGAAAAGTAGAGTCACGGGAAGCACAGAATAGGGTAAAGGGAATTTGCAGAGGGAGCCCCCCCCCCCACCTGACGTCTGTCTCATAGGAACCACTGGGCAGAGGTGGAGTTGGAGGCTCCTCGGCCCTCGCGGAGCCAGAGGATGTCAGATGTGGCTCCATGCCATTCTCTGCAGGAGGCCAATGCCACCTTCGGGTGTGGACGTTGAAAAAAATACTGATAAAGATTCGGGGCATGAAGATTAGTAGTTCTTTACGAGCATCTTGGGCAAGTCGCTGTAGAGTTGTGGTCCGCATTTGTAAACCCAGTTATACAGCAAAGTTTGCCGAGTTCCTTCAGTGTGCTGGGGGCGGGGGTGGGGGGGGGGAGGCAGCGTGGAGTTCTACATGCTAGGGTATGAAGATGACTATGCACTCCGGCCTTCCTAGCCATCTCAGAGGAAGCTAGATCCTGGGACAGCAACGGAATGGGGGATGGAAGTAAGGGTGTGGTGGTCACTACCTAGCCTGGCCAGCAAAGCCATGTGCCACATGTGGGGACCTAACAAGGGGCTGAGAGGTGGGAGCTTGGACGTGAAAAGAAAATTGTTTTGTCAGATGGTCTCAAGAGACCGATGAGTTCAGCAGTGACAGCAGTGACCTAGCTGTATGACCTCGGGGCAATGCAGATGCTGGCTGGGGCTACCCCAGTCAGGAAGCAAAGCAAGGATCTGTCCCGGGAGTGAAATAGCAAGTGAACTCAATGTACCAGCGAAGGCGAACTTGCTCTTGTAAACTGTCGATAGTCAGAGAGTTGCAACAGTGCATGCTCGTCAGGAGGCCTGCTCAGAAGGATAACACGTTTGGAAGTCACGGAAAGTCCAGGGAGTTTGAAGGTAATCATTTCCTAAAATTAAGTCCTTTGTTCTCCAGAATAGGAGTCACAAGGGGATGTGAATGTTTAACGCGCTTCGCTGTTAATGGAAGGTTAGAGGTGAGATGTACCCAAAGGGAGCTCTGAGGAAAGGCCTCGTGAGCTACTTCCGAGAGGTCAGCCAGTGCGAACTGCATGGAGCAAAGTTCTACTGGGACACACGGGGGGAGCCCACTACGCCGGACTTGCCTTGAAAAGTCAACTGGTGAGTGACAGACTCCGACTGTGAGTCATTGATACCAGAAATAGTGTCAAAAAGTTGAATGCATTTAAAAAAAATGAAGGAATACTACACGGCTTCTCAGTTCTTAAAAAAAAGGAGTAGAGCAGCCAGTCCACAGACAGAACAACATGGCTGGCCCTACTATGAGACATGATGCCCCTCAGTGACTAAGGGCGATACAGGGGACAGCACCGGAGACACAGTGTGGGAATTGCACCTGACCTGATCCCACCACACCGAGGCAAATCACTGGGGGAGTGCAGCGGAACAGCAAGGGAATGGAGTGGCAAGGTCCCCAGGGAATGCTGAAAGTGGACTTTGGGGCCAGGGCGTGGTGCCCCAACAGACTGGACTGGAAAACGCTCCTAAGGGCCAGCAAACGATCCCTGAACTAACTACAAGCTTTTCTCTTGTGAACTGTTTTGTTCTGTTCTTTGTCAGTGGTTTGTTTTTGTTTTTTTGTTGTCTGGTTGTATACTGTTGCTTTGTTTTCCTCTGTCTAGTTTTCGTGCATGTTAGTGACTCCACAGGTCTGTCTGAATAGGACAGGCTGGATGAACTATCTGGAGGAAAAACAACGGGACCGACAGTTCCGGGGGGACTTGGGGTGGGGGGGTAGTGGGGGTAAGGAAGTGGTATTAACAAACCCAGGGACAAGGGAAAAACATGGGACCCCAAATGGTAGAGAAGGGGGAGTGGCAGGCCTGGTGGGAAATGATCAAGGGTAAGGTTGCTTAGAGAAGAGGTATACTCTAGCCCACGTGGCGATGAAGCATGGTAGTAGGGCAGGAGGAAGGTCAAGGGAGATGGAGGAAAGAGCTAGGAGTCAAAGGGCATTCATGGAGGTCTAGACAAAGACATGTACATGCAAATATATATAGGAGGATGGGGAAATAGATCTATGTGTCTATATTTATAGGTCAAGTATTAAGGTGGCGGAAGGACCTTGGGCCTCTACTCAAACACTCCCTCAATGCATGAATACCTTCTTTTATTAAATTGGAACTCTATGATGCTCACTCTCCCGACACAACGGCTGGAGCCAAAGTGGGTGAACAAGTAAATGTGGTGAAGAAAGCTGATGGTGCCCGGCTATCAAAAGAGATAGTGACTGGGGTCTTAAAGGCTTGAAGATAAACAAGCGGCCATCTAGCTCAGAAGCAAATAAGCCCACATGGAAGAAGCACACCAGCCTGTGTGATCGAGTGGTCCCAAAGGGATCAGTTACTAGGCATCAAAGAACAAAAAATCATATCATTGACTGCACACCTCCATGATAGGATCGCTGAAGACAAATGGGTGCATAAGCAAATGTGGTGAAGAAAGCTGATAGTGCCCGGCTATCAAAAGAGATAGTGTCTGGGGTCTTAAAGGCTTGAAGGTGAACAAGCGGCCATCTAGCTCAGAAGCAAATAAGCCCACATGGAAGAAGCACACCGGCCAGTGCGATCACGAGGTGCCCAAGGGACCAGGTATAAGGCATCATGCAAAAAAAAAAAAGATATAAGTGTGTGTATGTATGTGTATATGTATATATGTATGTGTATATATGTATATATATATATCATATTAAATGAAGGGGGAAGTGCAGAGTGGAGACCCAAGGCCCAAGTGTCGGCCAATGGAGATCCCCTCATAGAGGGGTTTAGGAGAGGAGATGGGTTAATTAGGGTGTGAGGTAGTATCGATGAAGAACACAGCTTTCCCCCAGATCCTGGATGCTTCCTCCCCCCAACTACCATGATCCGAATTCTACCTTGCAGGGCTGGATAGGACAGAGGCTGTACACTGGTACATATGAGGGTTGGAGGTACAGGGAATCCAGGGTGGATGATACCTTCAGGACCAAGGGTATGAGGGACGATGCTGGGAGAGTAGAGGGTGAGTGGGTTGGAAAGGGGGAACTGATTACAAGGATCCACATGTGACCTCTTCCCTGGGAGAGGGACAGCAGAGAAGGGGGGAAGGGAGACTCCGGATAGGGCAAGATATGACAAAATAACGATGTATAAATTACCAAGGGCATATGAGGGAGGGGGGAATGGGGAGGGAGGGGGAAAAAAAAGAGGACCTGATGCAAGGGGCTTAAGTGGAGAGCAAATGCCTTGAGAATGATTGGGGCAGGGAATGTATGGATGTGCTTTATACAATTGATGTATGTATATGTATGGATTGTGGTAAGAGTTGTTTGAGTCCCTAATAAAATGTAAAAGAAGAAAAGAGAAAAAAATGATTAGGGCAAAGACTGTACAGATGTGCTTTATACAATTGATGTATGTATATGTATGAACTGTGAAAAGAATTGTATCAGCCCCAATAAATTGTTAAAATAAAAAAATTTTTTTAAAAATGCAGTTCTTTGTCTCCAAATTATTTAAGACCCCACTTTAAGTTCCACAGAGTCTCAGGGTCTAATCTTACCCCACAGAATATAATAATGTACAGGCTTCTGTTCTCTAAAACAGAATGAGCTATTTTTTAAAGGATAAAACATGCACGTGCCTCCCAAATAAGTAAATAATATGGAGTACTGAGAAAAACTATTTTTAATTTTTCATTCGATTACGAAGTAAAACTGTATGAGTTCAGTGGCCATTTCCACTCATGTGAATTGCTCACTCATATGTTACCACTTTAAAAGAATGTGAGATTGTTCGCCTTCTTCCTTAAGAATTCGCCAGTGTTTTTATGCCGTAAGGGTATTAAATATGTCTTAGATTCTACTCTTCTTCTGCCTCACCAGCTGTGTTTTCGCTTGTGGTTTTCTTACCTGGAAATGTCAAGTTTCTACACTTACTTTCATTGCAATCGGTATTTCTACTCTTCAAATGCCCGATAAAACCAGAGAGAAGATCCTAAGAAGTCAAATCATGGTGATTAAAGACAGGGGGGGAGTAAAAGGGTGACAAAGAACACATGGATTTAAATCTAATGGCCAGGAGCCGAGCACAGACATTAGGTGCTGGAGTGGTCTGTTCATTCCAATTCATGGAGAGCTCCTGTGGGTCAGAATCAAACCGTGCCCCCCTAGGCTGTGCCTTTAATGACTGGCTGTTCAGAAGCAGATCACTAAAAGTAGATCTACTTTCGGAAGTACGTCTTTCTTCCAAGGTGCCTCTGGGTGAACTCAAATCTCCAGCCTCTGATTAGCTGAGCGCCCAAGGGTGGTAAGTGTTGGCGCCGCTCAGGGACTCTCCAGAAGCTGTAGCTTCACTGAATCCACCAGCCCTAAGAGAATGAGCATGGTGCCTAGATTCTCTACATTGGAATCCTAGTTTTGACACTTACTAAATGTTTAACCTTAGGAAGCTTGTTTAGTCCGCCTTTACCTCCATTTCCTTACTGTCTAGCATTAAGGTCTGACATGCGGTTTTTAGGGTGTGTTGAAGAAACGGGACTAGAACTCTCAGAAGAGGTATAAGACTATGATGGTGAAGGAGAGCATTCACAATCTCTGCGGGGTCGAGCTCCACACGGCTGAGTGCTTTAGGTGAACGCTGCTGGAGTGCGTTCAAGCAGGCCCTTTATGGTCATGAAGTTCTAGAGCAACTTTGGAAATGGTGCAGAGGCCACATCTGACCTCCTTTGGCTACAGTTGCCGTAAGCAGAAGTCAGACATGCCTCTGCCTCCATCTTCCGTTACCCTTTTCTGACTCTAACCATCCCTCCTACAACATTCTGCTCTTCCGTTGGGTTTGAGAATCCATAGCAATGGCCACACAGAACTCACAGATTTATTCAGGATTAAGTGGGTTCAACAAGGAAGTTGACAGGTGACCATAAATCAAGACGCGTAAACAGTAAGGATACAGCCACTGGTCTACATTCATACCTGGCCTCCATCAGTAGTCAAATCTCCCTCCAGTCCTCAGCCTCAGCCAGGTGGTCCTTTGGCCTCTGCTTCCCTGGGCCTGGAAGTCAGTCTGCTGCTCTTCGCTCACAGTCTCACAGTCCCAGCGCTGTTCCTCTGTCCTGTCTCACAGTCTTCTTGCTACCGCCTCTGGTGCCTCTGGTCTCACCCTCCACCACTTCTGACAGACACCTGAACGCGCACCACTGGTGGCTCTTCTTTTGATGGTCCCAGGATTTCCCCCACTGCTTCTAAAGTGGCTCTTCTACACGGAAGAATGGCTTGGGGGGAGGTGTGGTTTCGGTCTTTCAGCAGACCACATGCCCACGGAAACAAAGGATGGTGATTTAGTTCAAACCCTCTAGTGAGATGGACATTAATAATGTGTCCCACCTTAATCCTGATTATTAGCATAGCAAAGAACTGCCTCCAAAGTGAGATGAAAGCCTACGACACAGAGGCCAGAATCTATAATATACCTTTTAAGGCAGTGCTCCTCAACCTTCCTCATGCCACGTGCGACCCTTTCATACAATTCCTCATGTAGTGGTGACCCCCCCCAACCATTCAATTTTTTTCATTGCTATTTCATCACTGTAATTTTGCTACTGTTATGAATCGGACCACCCTTATGAAAGGGTCATTCAACCCCCAAAAGGGGTCATGACCCACAGGTTGAGAACCGCTGTTATAAGGGATTATGGCTAGAAGGGCCATTTAATTGACTATATATACACCGTAGTGATTGACTACACACAGTCATCAGAGAAGAAAACACAGGAAAATAAGAAAGCTGTAAGAGACATGGAAGAGCTCACTAGAACTTCTTGTGGTATGGATAATTGTAAGCATAAAAGGAGACTAGAAAGAAAGTGTTTCAGCCACCGTGTAACAGGAAATGAACCTCTAGTTGCAGTGGAAAAACAAGAGCTGCCATCAGGTGTTGCTGGTTTTCTTTTCCAGTTGCCGTCAGCTCCATTTAAAATTCATGGTGACCCCAGTGTCTCAGAGCAGACCTGCCTCCGCTCAGAAGCAAAGCACCAAGGTCTTTTCCAAGGCATCTCTGGGTGGGTTTGAGCTGCCAAGCTTTGGTTTGGAGCCCCGCACATAACTCTTCTTTGCATCACCCAGGGAGTAGCCAAACCAACGCCCCTGTTAAGTAGATTCTGACCCTATAATCACTCTATAAGGGTTGGTGGTGCAACTGCTCCTGAGGGCTTCCAAGGCTGTACTCTTTATCCAAGCAGATTCACGTGCTTTCCTCCTACAGAGTGGCCTGTGGGTTTGAACTAGTGATCCTTTGGTCACCACGGTTCCATACCTAGAAATTCAATCTACTCAACAGAAATAGGCTAGAAGGCCTATAAGCACTAACTTTGATGAAAGAGAAGGCAAAATAGAGGGGGAAATGAGTGAGGCGGGGGAAGACAATGGGAAATTTGTGAGAGTTAAATGCAACAAGGACAAATACTGTTATGTACACAATCCTACAATTGTGGCAATCTACAAGTGGATGTTTGGGTAGACACACAAAATAAACAGATGGAGGGTGGGTGAGGAGTGAGAGTATACCAATGAATATATAAACATATACAAATATATGTATATGATTGCCAGAGGTTATCTCTACATACCTTCGCTGCAAAAACATCTCTGCACATAGTGTAATATACAGGAGGAAGAGTCAAGAAAAGCTCTCACACATGACCAAACACTTTGAAAGACTGAATTCCTTGGTGTAGGGCCTCAGGGTCCTAGTCTTAAGGGATACTAAGATCAATTGGCATAACATAGTTTACAGACACAACATTCTACATCTACTTTAACAAGCAGTGACTGGGGTTTTCAAAGCTTGTGTGCCGCCACCTCGGGTGCAACTGTTGGGCTCTTCCAGAAAGTACAAAGAATAATGAAAACTAAAAGACACATGGAAGCAATTAGTCCAATGGATTAGTGGAGCACAAAAATAGCAGTCGCCACAGCCTTGAGACCCGAAGAATGAGAGGGTACCTGGTCACCACTAGCAACTGCTTTGACAATGATCATACGCGAAGGTCCTGGAGAGCGTGGGAGGGAAATATGGACCAGAGCTCAAAATCATGAGAGAGACCAGGCTTAGTGCCTGGATTGAGACTGGTGAGACCCCCCAAGACTGTGGCCCTCACCCTTCCGGTGAGGAACTGAACTCACCCCTTTGTTAGAAAAGTCAGTCATTTAAGATCGAAAGGACAGCATCTACCCAAGGGCAAAGTTCAGAGGGCTAGGAAAGGAGGAGGAATGGAAATGGGAAGCAAAGAGGATGTGGGAGAAGAGATGGCACATGGAGGGGGATTGCAATGGATGAGTTAAGATGTGTATGAATTATTGAATGCAGGGATGATGAGCTACTCTATAGACCTTCACTTAATTAACCATTAAAAGGCATCGAAGGGATCAGGTACCAGGCATCAAAGACCAAATGAAATCGTAGCATTGTGGATGAGGAGGAGTGCAGAGTGGGGACCCAGGGCCTATATGCGGGAAGTTGATATCACCTTGAAGAAGGGTTGCGTGGAGGAGACGAGCCACTCAGGGTGCAGGGTAGCAATGATGAAACATACAATTTTCCTCCAGTTCTTGAATGTTTCCTTCCCCAGCCCCACTATCATGATTCCAATTCTGCCTTACATACAAATCCAGCTGGACTGGAGGATGTACACTGGTACAGATAGGAACTGGAAATCCAGGGAATCCAGGGCGGATGATCCCTTCAGGACCAGTGGTGAGAGTGCCTATACTGCAAGGGTGGAGAGAAGGTGAGAGAGAAAGCGGGGACAGGTTATAAGGATCTATGTATAACCTCCTCTCTGGGGGACAGACAGCAGAGAAGTGGGTGAAGGGAGACGCTAGAGGATGTAAGATATGACAAAATAATAATTTACAAATTAGCAAGGATTCATGGGGGTGGGGGGAGCAAGGAGGGTGGGGAAAAATAAGGAGCTGATACCAAGGGCTCAAGTAGAAAGCAAATGTTTTGAGAAAGATGGGGGAAACAAATGTACAAAAGTGCTTGACACAATGGATGTATGTGTGGAGTGTGATAAGAGTTGTACAAGCCCCTAATAAAATGATTTAATTATTTTTTTAAAGAATTAAAGAGAAAGAAACGTATATATTTGGTCATCAAAAAACATTCATGACAATGCCAATAGCAGCACTGGACTGAAAATCCCCAAATGGGCCTCAAGTTTAGATTGAGTCAATGCATTGTGCTATGTCCTCCCAGTGGAGGAGTTCGCAGCAACGAGAAGGGAATGGTCACAATATACCTGACTCCTAGGCCAGAGCAGGTCACCCATCGCTCCACTTAGTCCAAAAAGGCAAAACTAATTTTGAAGCTAGAAGTTCAAATATGGTTGCTTTTGGGGGAATACTGACCCAAGTAGCTGAAAGGGCAGGGGCAGGTCTTTGGAGGTCTTGGGAAAGTTCTGTTTCTTAATTTGGGTGGCTCCTCGTGAAATAAAATAGTTTATGAGTTAATTAGCCATTTCTGCCAGTGTGAATTTTTTCATGTCACCCCTTTTAAAAAAGACACTCGCTTGTCTTCATCCTTAAGGAGTTGTCTAAAGAGAATAGATTTGAGGGGTGACTACATGGATTGTCCTCTGTAAACAGATCCTCTCGGACAGTGGTGGTCACCAGTCCTCAGGCCGCAGCCCTTTCCTACAGAGCCTCATGTGGTGGAATTACTTTCATTGCTACGTCATCACTGTCATTTTGCTACTGTTATGAACCAGACGACCCCTGTGAAAGGGTCATTTGACCCCCAGAGGGGTCACAACCCACAGGTTGAGAACCGCTGCTCTGGAGGTACACAATGGATTCATGCATTTTTCCTTTATGGGTTTAATTCTTCAATTAAACATATTTGCCCAGATGAGAAATTAGCCAAAATCATTCAAACTCCTTTTGTTTACTTCCAAAAGGGGTAGCTTGAAAGGAGTGCCAAAGTGTATATATGAGTGGGCTTTAAACATTCATGGAAACTGGAATGAAACAATAAGAAAGTTTCCACAAATTGTTTGAAGCCCCAATGTAGCAATCTCAAGACTAGAGCTCTGCTTAGTTTGGCACAATTATAGATCAGCTATATTTTGGCACAGATAACAATTTTTGAGTCCCAGTTTCCATATTTATAAAGTGTATGTTATAGTATCTGCTTAATAGTAGATCAGCTAGATTAAAAAACCTTTTGAAAATGGTACAATCCTATACAATGATTAGAGTGATGCTTTATCCCTTCTCCTGTCCTTTCCTTTATATTAGCATTTCAGCCCTGCCCTCCCACTACCCACTGCTCACTCTACCTTCATCAAAACCGAAAAGAAAAAAAGCCCCACCAAACCCAAACACACTGCTATTGAGTGCATTCCAGCTCATAGCAACCCTCTCTCTCTCTTCTCCACATGGAAGCCAGCCAGGCTTACTTAACCTTTTAGGGTAAGGTTAACAGAGTGCCTCAAATTTAGACAGAAAATACTTGGTAGAGATTGAACATGAACTCAAGTTTTTCTGATGACAAAGACCACATGCGTAACCATGACATCTGATTGCCTTCTGCGTAACTGCTGTACGTGTGTAAAAAAGAGAGTTGTGTCGTGTGCGGTAGCCCAGAAATGCAACTGTGGTTCAGAGGAGCAAGTGGTGTGATCCATGAGGGACCCGTCAATGACAACTGCACAGAAGAGTCTTGTATCCTCATGTCAAAAGGGTCAATTTCTGCAAAGTTCTCTCTGGGGAAACCCCAGGAGCAGTATGGCAGAAATTAGCCCTGACGGCCTTCCAGGCCACACTCAAAGAGGGGTCTGTTGTTGGCAAAAGCACAGCTCGCACCCTTTGCTTCTCTTACCACTTGGCTTCTCTTACCACTTAGCCAGCTTCTCCCATCTTTGGCTCCAGAGTATCCTTTACTTCTGTTCGTGTTTCCCTGTGAATTCTCCTGGGGTTTACCTTATGCGACAGGACACAGAGACCCCTTTCAAGCACCTGAGGTGGGAGAATATGCAAAAGATCCAGCAACTACATTTTATTAAAAAAAAAGACTACTTCTTTTTTATTGAGGCTAATTTTTCACGAGTTCTGATGACTCCATATCACTGTGCCACGGCCACTCAAAATAAGATGTAGGCCATTTTCATCCTCCCAACAGACTGGGTGGTTGTGCGTGTGTGTGCCTGGCTTGTTTCACCCCCATAATTAAAAAAATAAGAATTCAGTTGTTGTTGAGAATATACATAGAACACACCCTTTTGACAGTTCACGCATGGACAATTCAGCGACGCAGATCATGCTCCTCATCAGAGCGCAGCCCTTCTCTGCCTCCTTTCCGAACTGTTCCTCCTTGTTCTCACAGTGGAACCAACGGGAACATCATGGTAAACAGGGAAAAGATTGAAGTTGCCAAGGAGCTTGTCTTGCTTGGCTTTTTGCATCGATGCTCATGGAAGCAGCAGCCAAGAAATCAAACAAACCTATTGCATCAGGTAAGTCTGCTGCCCGAGAACTCTTTTGAAGTGTTGAAAAGCAAGACGTTACTTTGAGTTCTAAAACGCACCCTGACCCCAAGCCATGGTATATTTTACAGCCTCCCATGAGGGTGCCATTGGCCCTTGAATAAGGAAGACCCAAAAAGAATCCATGCATTTGAGCAACTATGCTGGCAAAGAAAATTGAAAGGACCATGGACTGTCAAAAGAACAAACAAATCTGTCTTGGAAGAAGTACAGCCATAATGCTCCTTAGAGGCAAGGATGACAAGACTTCATCTCACATGCTTTGGTCATGTTGTCAGGAGAGACCAGTCGCTGGAAGAGGACATCATGCTTGGTAAAATGGAGGGACAGCAGAAAAGGGCAAGGCCCTCGGTGAGATGGCTTAACGTAGTGGCTGCAACAATGGGCTCAAACAAGCACAGTGTGAAGATGGCGCCTCAGCAGGACTGACTCATTCTCTCGTACATGGGTTTCTGTAGATCAGAAATGACTCCATGGTGCCTAAAACACAACAACACGACCACAATCCTCTACGGCCCTTCTCTCAGCTTGACTTGCTCTTGTCAGTTTGAGCTCACGTAGAGAATTCCCAAGAGAGCATAATGTGCAAACAGACATTCTTCCCTAGTTAGGCTAAACTATTGTTTGGTTTCCAGTGATATTTGTGCTATTTGTCCATGTTATTGCATTGACGAGTAAACTATTTCTTCTTGTTTCCCAATAGTATTTCATCATGTGGGTAAGCCACAAGCTCTTTATCCCTTCTTTGTTGATGGACAGTTAGCTGTTCCACGTTAGGATACCATGACTACCTTGTTAAGAGCATTCTTATAAAAGTCTTTGTGCAAACATACGTCTTCAGTGCTCTCGCATAAAGACCTGGGGGTGGAATTGCTGCTCACATGTTTGTTGTTAGGTGCTGTCAAGTTGAATTTCACTCGTGGTGATCCCATGTGAGAGAGGAGAACTGCCCCGTCGGGCTTTCTAGACTGAAATCTTTACGGCCAGGTCTTTCTCCTGCAGAGATCCCGAAATGACTTGTTCACTCTCCAAAGAGGTTGAGCCATTTTACAAGGCATGGTGGTGTAGTGGGGGACACAGTGGGCCACTAACTGCAAGGTCAGCTGTTCAAAACCACCAAGTGCTCTGCATGAAAAAGATGAGTCCTTCTGCTTCCAGAAGGATTTAATCTTAGAAACTCACAGAGATAGTTTGGTCTGCCCTGTAGGACCCCATGAGTCCACATCAACTTGATGGCAGTATGTTTGTTTTATTAACTAGAAAGCATCCCTAATGGTAAGGTCAGCGATTCAAACCGTGAGGCCAGGGATTAAGTTGATTAAACTCTCTGGTCTGATAAAGATTTACAAATCTTTGGAAACCCTTTTTTGGGTCACTGTGCTTCAGAAACAACTTGATGGCAGTGGGGTTGTTTGTTTGCTTTTTTGTTTGTTTACCTTCAATGTTGCTCTGGATCCTTGAAGGGAGGGTTTTTATAAAACCAACCATGACATTGTAGCCAGGATGAGAAAAAGTGCTGTGGGAATCATTGAGAGGGAGTTAAAAACAGCCGAGAGAGAGAGAGGCGTGGCTTGGCAGGACGCACCAATAGCATTCACCTGGAAGCTAGCCCAGGGGACCACGGGGCCTGCGGCTCCATAGTTACCAATCCAGACTGTGCTCTTGGCCGATGACATTCGCTTCACATGCCAGAGCCCTCTATCCACGCTCCAAGGAATCTGGGCAACTTATTGTTTTTGCTCAAGTCGTGCTTCATTGAAATTCTTTGAAGAGTGTTCCCTCAGTCACAAGTTCTCTTTCCTGTCTGAGAGCCAGGAGAGCGGAGCTTAGCTCAGCAGGGTTTTCTGAATGTTCTGTCGCTGATCTCACCTCCACTTGCGTGGTCAGAACTGGCGAACCTGACCCACCCCGTGACCAGCTTTCCCTTGGCTCCCGCAAGGGTGAAAGCAAGTTGCCATTTCTCTCTTGGCGTCCTCCCTGGGTTACTTTTAGCAACGGTTTCACTTTGTTTGTGAGGCTGTTGGATTCCAGGGAGGGCAAGGCCTTTGGGACTGCTTTAACATGATTTCATATTGAGATAAAGCCTCAGTCCCGATGAGTTTTTCTTTTCGTTATCATAACCGAGGCCAGAAACAGTATAGAGTCGCTCCCAAAGGCATTAACCTCAACGTTCTCCAGGCATGGCTTATTCCCACTGTGTCTGCCTACCGATCCTAGCCTGTTAGTAAGAGTCCTTGCAAAACAGAGTGACCAGTAGTCCTTATTTCTCAGCCAAGTTCTGACTATATGCTGCAGCTCCAAATATCTGCAGAGCCAGGTTCCACTCTGATAACCCTTCTGTTCCTCCGGTGGCATTGAGGGTCAGTGCAGGTTGAGAAAGACACAAGACCCTTTCTTCTTCTTCCTTCCCTAAAAGGAGTCTCGGTGGTACAATGGCTAAGTACTCGACTGCCAACCCAAACACTGTGGGCAGAGAAAGATGTAGCTGTCGGCCTGCTTCCATAAAGATTGACAGCTGTAAATCTTGACATAGGACCAGGTGCCTACCTTGTGTCAATATAATGCAATTGGACATAACAGGAGTCACTTGTTGACCAAGCATTTCCAAAAGCAGGAGAGCTTCTCTTCTGCACACTTGATGCTGAGGGGCACAGCCAACTGGGATGACGCATATTAAAGATGGAGCGGCCATGAGATGGATGGCGGCAGGGTCTCCGGATTATCCAGTGAGCAAGACCCATTTGTCGTTAAGAAGATCTGTTTTCAAGCTCGTATGAGTGAGGAATAAACTTCTGTTGTGTTTGGCCCATCATCTATTATTGGAGACTCGTGTTATAGCATTGATCAGTACCCCAACTGGTGCACTATTTTTCTTCCTTCTACATCTACCACATTTCTCTCTATTGGGGTCTATCCACCTGCATTTGGAAATGACTAAATAGCTCATACCTTAGAACATTTCCGCCTGACTATATTCTTGCTCGGTTTCTGTGCCTCTTCTCTTCCTTTTGTAGAACATCTTACGCAGGCTCTCTCTGCCCTCATCGTTTCCATGCCTCCAACCCAACCCAGGTGACTTCTCGACCAGAACTTCACCCAGAACTTGAGAGCTCTGGCTGCAGCTCCCAAGATTGGCCACGTTTCCAAAACCTAGCCGTGATTTTTCAGTTCTCAGCGTAACTCTTAGAAGAAATTAGCACAGCATACTTTATATAAAGTATATAAACTTACTTTATATAAACATTCTTCTCTTGGTCCCCTGAAATCCATCTCCTACTTGAATTTCTTGTAAGCATTTGAAATTACTTAGATTCCCAAAGTGACTTCTTGAACTCCTCCATCCTTGACCCCATCCATATTCTGATCTCAATAAATGGCACTTCCATCCACCCAGTGGCTCGTGCCATAAACTTGAGAGTAACTTTTAACTCCTTCTTTCTCACTAGTCACAAGTAGCCAATTGTCTTGTCAGTTTTACTTCCCAATGTTTCTTAAATGTGTATAGGCTCCTCGATCTCTACTCTTCCCCGAATCCTCTTCCATTCCCTTCTGCTCCTTTTCCCAGGATTGGCTCACACATGAGGGGGTTTAAAACATGTATGGAAAGAGAGAACGGAAAGATAACGGATTGTCCAGAGAACTGGTTGAAGTCCCCTCATCTATACCTAAACCACAGGAGGGGGGTCCCTCAGGGGAGAAGCAGCTTGGGTTACCAAAAGAACAGTTCAGGGAGGTTGTGGCCACCAAAGATATCCAACATGGGACACTTGCAAGAGCTGTTATGTCTGAACAATCGGCCTTCCACCTTTAATTCCCTACCATCACCACAACTTTATTTCTTTTTAAAAATCACTTTACTGAGGGCTCGTACAACTCTTATCACAATCCACACACCCATCCATTGTGTCAAGCACATTGGTGCCTTTGTTGTTCTCATCATTCTCAAAACATTTGCTTTCTGCTTGAGCCTTTGGTATCAGCTCATTTCTTCTCCTCCCTCCCTGCTCCCCCTTCCCTTATGAACCCTTGATAATTTATAAATTATTGTTATTTTGTCATATTACTCAGTAATTGAGCTTCAGATTTTACTTCATCAGAGAGCTGTCCCTGATCATTAATCTAAACTCAAGCCCACATACAATTATAATTCTTGCTAGTTTGTGATGAAATTTTCATTTGGTGATTATTTGTTTAATATCTTTATTCAACCTTGACTCTGAGCTCTGTAAATTCAGGGACCATATTTACACTACCAGAGTCCTTGGGTGACACTGATGAGTAAACCCTCAACACCTGACCAACAGGTTCTTGGCGAGAACTCATCCAGAGGGGCTTTGGAAGAAAGATCCAAAGACCTGCTCCCCACGGTCATAGACTTGAAAACACGATGGAGCACCTTTCTGTGGGGCAGTAATGCATCAGAACTGCCTTGAACACACCAGGTTTTATTTTGGCCTATACTATAGTATGTATACCACAGTATATATAGTACGTTTTGTTTTGGTCTATACCAGGGGTGTCAAACTCAACTAAAACACGGGCCATTAGACCAGAGGATGCACAGTGGTACAGATAGGAACTGGAAACACAGGGAATTCAGTACAGATGATCCCTTCAGGACCAGCGGTGAGAGTGGCGATACCGGGAGGGTGGAGGGAAGGTGGGGTAGAAAGGGGGAACGGATTACAAGGATCTACATATAACCTTCTCCCTGGGGGATGAACAACAGAAAAATGGGTGAAGGGAGACATTGGACAGTGTAAGATATGAATAATTTATAATTTATCAAGGGTTCATGAGGGAGGGTGGAACGGGGAGGGATGGGGCAAATAAGGAGTTGATACCAAGGGCTCAAGTGGAAAACAAATGTTTTGAGAATGATGATGGCAACAAATGTGCTTGACATAATGGATGTATGTATGGATTGTTATAAGAGTTGTATGAGCCCCCAATAAAATGATTAAGAAATACTAACTAAAAAAACAACTGTGGACCATTTGGTGCAGTAGGCAAGATTCACGTGGGCCACATCATAGTTACAAATTTTGTTAAATATATATTTTGAAGTGAGGAACAGGGATATGGATAGGATAATTAAAATGCTATATAATTGCTTTTATTTAAACATTTATTTAATGTATTTATAAAACTAAAATGATTCTTTTTAATCGAAACTTGCCAGCGCTTTCCTCCTACTAGTTTTCACTTACCTCTTATGTTGTGACCGGAAAATATAACAACGTAACTAATAAAAAACACAAAATGTTGACAGCTGACAAATGGGATGCACAGTCATAATGTAATCTAAAAATGTTAACCAGCACTGCCACTAGGTATGAATCATAACAGCACAAGCCAGAGTGCTCTCTTTAACCTTTTCGCTATTGGGATCTGTTCACATTACGTGACACTGAGAGTGGCAGACACATAGCTTCCAAACATCGCTGGAACTGAGTCAGCACATTTAGACGCGTCCTCAGGCCCCCAGGAAAGGCACGGGGCCACATGTATACTTGTCTTCAGTAGTTAAAGGGTTAACAAGGGAATTGTGTGTGTGGTATTGCCTCGATCTCCCCTAAGCACTATTTTCTTCATAACAATTTTCTATTTTCATTTTATTTCAGAGAATTGTGGGTCCAAAAATGACCTGGGGGGTGCTTGCGGCCCGCGTGCTGCCAGTTTGACAGCCCTGCTGTATGCAATAGGATGTACACTACAGGATGTGCAGTACATAGAGGATGTGGGGCAACGGGCTCACATAAGAACCACTGTGAGGAGGACACAGGGACAGGCAGCTTTTGTTCTGTTGTACATAGGGGTGCTGTGAGTAGGAACCAACTCAATGGTACCTAAGCACCACCACCACAACATGGTATGTACTCAGAAATATCTATGGAAGGGATGGATAAGAATTAATGAGCACTTCAAATGATCTTTCTAAGCAAAATGCCAGTAAGTTGAATGTCTAGTCAAACTTTGGATTCGGCAAAACACATTTGCCTTAATTTTAAAGTACAAGATGTACGTAACTCTTTGAAGTGAAAACCATTGAGTGGGTTAGCCTCATCACCCTGACAAATGCTGTACTGTAAAACAAAATATACACTACCTGTGTGGAAACAACCCTCATGATGAAATAAGAAATATAGGTTACACTGCTTTGCATAGCACTTTGAATCTGATTTCAACTGCACAATAACCTCGTAGTAAGTAAGGCAGGTAATTCTGTTAAACAGATGAGGTAGGAGTAAAGAAAGGGAAATTCTATGAACACGAAAGATATGATTAATTATACCTCAAAATCACATGATATCCTTAATAGTAGAAGCAATATTATGACTTAGCTCTCCTGAGAGGGGATCCACTTAATTCCTTTTGAGGTGACTCTGTGCTTTAATAAACTTGTGGCTCAATCCTTTGATGCTGCTGCTGCTGTGCATGTGTGTGCACGTGTGTGTGTGTGTGTGTGTGTGTGAGAGAGAGAGAGAGAGAGAGAGAGAAAGAGAGAGAAAGAGAGAAAGACTTATCTCTGAACCCTAACAAACCACATGTTCGAGCTTGCTAGATGCCCCGTGGGCAACAGCCCAGGGACCAAACTGCACAGGGCTCATTCCAAAGAAAGGTAACCCACCATAATGTTGAAATTCTCGAACAATATCAGTAATGTCACATGAAAGAAAAGTTTTGCTGAAGATCATTGTTCAACAACGGAAGAGAGTCAATGGTTGCAGACATACATTGAGAGCTGCTAGTAATTCAAGAAGGATTCAGAAGAGGACGTGAAGCAAGGGAGATTTGCTGACGTTAGCTGGATCTTGGCTCAAACCAGGGAGTAACTGAAAAATACTTACTTATGTTTTATCGAGCATGCCAAGGCATCTGACTGTGTGGGTGATAACAAACTGTGGGCAGCCTTGAGAAGAACAGGAATTCCAAAACGCTTTACTGTGTGCCTATAGAACCTGTACATGGACCAAGAGGTAGTAGTTTGAACAGAACAAGGGAATATTTCATGGTTTAAAATCAGGAAAGGTGTGCTTCAGAGTTGTATCCTCTCATTATCCTTATTCAATCTGTATTCTGAGCAAATCAGCAGAGAAGCTGAATTGTATGAAGAAGAATGTGGCATCGGGACTGGAGGAAGACTTATTAATGATGTGCAATATGCAGATGAGGCTACCTTGTTTACTGAAAGTGAGGAGGACTTGAACTTGCTGATGACGATCAAGAATTGAAGCCTTTGGTACAGATAACAACTCAATGTAAAGAAAACCAAAATCTTCACAACTAGAAGAGGTGACATTGTGGTAAATGGAGAGAAGATGGCAGTGGTCAAGGGTTTTGTCTTGCTCGGATCCACAATCAATGCTCATGGAAGCAGCAGTCAAGAGATCACATGACACATTGAATTGGATAAGTCTGCTGCACAACACCTCTTTAAGGTGTTTAAAAGCAAGGAGTTTCCTTTGAGGACTAAGATACGCCTGACCCAAACCATGCTCTTTTCAGTCCCCTCATCTACATGTGAAAGTTGGACATGGAATAAAGAAGATGAAAACGAACGGGTGCATTTGAATGATGGTGGTGGTGAAGAATATTCCAAGTACCATGAACTGCCACTTTGGTAAAGCGAAAAAGGAGCAAGGCCCTCAAGGAGATGAATTGACACCGTGGCTACATCATGGGCTCAAACATCATAGCAATTGCGGGGATGGTGTAGGATGGGGCAGTGTTTTATTCTGTTGTACACAAGGTCGCTATGAGTCAGAACTGACTCAATGGTACCTAACAGTAATGATCTTCCCAAGCATGATATCTTTTCCTGGGGACTGGTCCCTTCCGATAACGTTTCCGAAGTATGTGAGACAGAGTCTAGTCACTCTTGCATCTAAGGAGCATTCTGAATGTAATTCTACCAAGATAGATTTATTTGTTCTCCTGGCAATCTCTGGTATCCTTAATATTCTTCAATAATACCCAAGTTCAAAGGTAGCAATTATTCTTTGGTTGTTATTACTCATTGTCCAGCTTTCACATGAATAAGAGATGATTGAAAATACATGACTTGGGTGAGACATACATTAGTCCTTAAAGTGACAAAGAGATCTTTAAAGTGATGGAAAATTATAATAATTTGGTCAACCTTTTAGTAGCCAGTATTTATAAGAATTTAAACAACAAGTTGTTAGCTTGTGCTCCTGCTGCTCAACAGATCATATCTGTGAAAAGGGTAACGTGACTAGACAATAGACCAAGTGAATCACTTTCCTGAGTGAAGTTGCATAACCTGTCATCTGTGACTCAAGAAGGAGAACTATGACCTTGTCTGTGTTCAATAGAAATCAAAGGGAAGAAGGTCCAGGGACATATATTTTCACATTGTCTGCCCTCAGACATTCTTGGGACACACTGAAAATAAGGGCACACACACACAGTGTGGTTTGCTATCTATTCTTCTCGGTTTCGCTTCCGTGCACAATCCGATTGGCATGACTTAAACACAAATCTTAGCAAGACTGGCTTAGCAAACGACTTCCAAAACATTGGCCACCGAACCCCCTACAGAGCACAGTAGTCTGATCTATAAGGATGGTGCAGGACAGGACAATGCTGTCGTCCATTGTGCAAGGGGTTGCCATGAGTGGGGGGCAGAATGGATGGTAGCCAGCAGCAATGAAACACAAAATCATACATCTCAAATAACTTGGAAGGTGATCATGGCAGCTAAGTTGAGTCGAGTTGGGGGAAAGGGAGGATCATAGTGCTCCCATTCATCACTGACTCATTCACAAATATTTTTGAGCCACTTAATAAGCACCAGGTACTAAAGCAGGGGCTGGGTCTTCAACCGTGAACAAACCTGTCCAAAGTCTCTGTCTTTATAGAGTTTAAGTTCTAATGAAGATGATCCATCATAATCAAATAAACAGAAATAATACAGAACGGGGGGGGGGGTTAATAAACACTATATAGAAAAGCAGAAGAAGTCATGGATAGAGATGTTGCTTTATTTTCTAGGTAAGATGGCATTTGAAGAGAGACCAAAAGATGGACAATTTTCTGTTTGGGAATAGCAAAAGCTAAGGCCTGAGGCAGAGAGAGCTGGCCTGTTTTAGGTGCTGTAAGGAAGCCTGGTCAACAGAGCCCAGATCCCAAGGAGAAGCATGGTCCAAGAGGAGATTGTAGAGAAGAAAATCTACCAAAAGAAGCTGGAAACCATAGTTGACTTGAATATAAATTTATCTTCACTTCCTTATTAGTGGATTCCTTGCTACTAAAATTGAGTAGGGAAAAATACACTGACAAAGTCTAATAATATTCTGGCAGGATCCAGACCTAAGACTTGCCATCACCAAGAGCCAGGAACATAAGTTTCTCCCTGAAGAGTGAAACATCATTTCATTTTCGGCAAAGCTTAATCTACATTAACCAAGGCTCTCTCTCCCCTTTCCTCTGGCATGAGGTAGGTCCCTATTAATGTGTGTGATGGAGGAGGGGGACTGGCACGCGGAAATCATCAAACTTTAGACCTTGCGGATATCAGCAAGTAACCACTAGCCAGCAGGGCTCCTTCTTTAGTTTGGGTGGCAAAAGTGAGGCAGAGGTCAACCTGCTGCTTCTTTCACTTCCTCTCTGGTCCAACTCCCAGTCTGCAATACATTTCAGTGTCCAACCCCTAGTCTCATGGGTGTCACAAGGCACCTTTATACCAAAGGTGGGAGGTAGCAGCCATGGTCACACTATGACTTAATTAAAAACTCATAGCAACCCTAGAGGACAACGTAGAATGGTCCCTGTGGGTCCTGAGGGCAGACACTTGCCTTGTTGCCCCCAGAGTGGCTGGTGAATTTGAACTGCTGACTTTGCCATAACACCAGGGCGCCATGATCTTCATAGGCCGTACAAAGAGAGGACTGTGATTTTGTCTTAAGAATCAACCATTAAAAAAAATCCCTAATGAGCAAATCTCTAATCAGACACGCGTGGGGTCATCCTGAATCAGAATTGATTAGATTGGAACAGGTAGGTTGGTATGTAGGCCCTCTTGCCTTGGTGGGCTCTTTCCTCCATTGCATATGTAACTAAAGAACAAATAAAACACGAAACCTCACTGCCATTGAGTGGACTCCAAGTCCTTGAGATCTCAAAGGACAAGATTGAACAGGCCATGTTTTGAGGTTTCTAAGACTGTAACTCTCTGTGGGAGTCTCTTTCCTCCCAAGAAGCAGCTGGTGGTTTTGGATAGCTGACCTTGAGGTTAGCAGCCCAACATGTAAACCCACAAGGTCACCAGGGTTCATGTACATATTCATACATAAAAATTACATTTTATGACCGTGTTTGTAAGAAGATGAATATGCCAATACTATCTCTTAAAACAATTTCTTCAACCTAAAGCCTCATTTTCTTCTTCTGAAGTTAATGAAATGATCATATTTTTGTGGTTTCTTTAAGTATTGGGGGCCTTAGGCAAGGCACCTACTGGAGCTAATGGATAAATTAGCTCAGATGGCATTCACTTGCCTGGTTTGTAGCTCAGGCAATGTTTTCCGGAAGTGTAAAGTGCCTGATTTCTTGACTGGCAGGTAGAAGAGCACTCCACTCTCCCAGCCCTTCCTAAGGTTTAGCAAGCAACTGATTGATTCCCTATTTAAATTCCGAACTGATTAAAATAACTAGAATGATTTTCCTCCAGTTAAACCTGATTGATGGGGCAAGGGTTTATTCCATTACTCTCATGAATATTTCATATTTGTTCTGTATTCTTACATTCTTCAATCTTGCACCTCCAGTCCCATCCTTGTTCCCTCTCATTCGGTCACCATTTCGGTTTTCCCGGCAGGCAGCTCCTGGTTACACACAAGGATCTATTCCTCTGTAGGTCTTGGTCAATTGAATCACTGTGAATGGCTCTTATTTAGCCTCAGACCTTACTGTAGTCCAAGTAAAGGCTCAACGACATCCATTTTTTTAATGCACATCAAGCGAAGGGATTGTAGTCATGAGTTTGTCATGAGGAGGGGTGCTTCAATCATTTCAAAATGAGAGCACATCTCCGAAACATTAAAAGGCAAGGAGGCCTTGTCTGTTACGTTAAATGTTTGGAAACTGAGACTCACTGCCCATCTTTTCCTCACTCTATTGTGGGGGGAAGTCTCCCTTATCATAAATTGTTAAAAAGAAATTGCTTGCACCTCCTTACTAGAAAGGGGCTCTCCTATGACATCACCGTTCTTCTCATTGTTCCTAGCACCAGCTCCTAATCCTGTCTCACTCCCCCAAGTCTATTCGGGCGGGGGGGTGCAGTGGCTTTCCCCTCCACACCAGTGTTCTCTCTCTCCCCACTGCCATGGCTCATCTCTGTGTAGTTGAAGCCTGCCCCACTCTCACCACTGACTCACAAGATCCATTTTCACCTTCGGAGATTTCTTCCTACCCGTGACTCGTCTTCCTCGCCCCATCCACTGTCCTCTTTAGCAACTTCAAAACCCATGTGAATTTTTCAGATTCCTTAGTTCCAGACACTAAGGAATTTCCTGGGTGGAAGTCCCATTTCTACCCATTTATTCTAATACACATTAGTCAGAGGGACACGCAGGTCTGGCCACATCTGTTTCTTAGCTATGTTGCCCCCATTTGGAGCTACGGCCTGTCATCGCCTCCACTTCTCCACCCCAACCGGTAAGTCCAGCTCCTACTTGCCTGGCACCTTCAATAGCACAATACCTTCTACTGCGTTCCTTGACTGAAGTCACCTTCACCTCTGTGGGAAGGCCCGGGTGGCGCAGCGCAGTGTTCAGCTGCTGAACTCCGAGGCACCTTGGCATAAAGATCTGAGAAATCAGCGATGGAAACCCTTCAGTCCTACTCTGACGTGTGTGGGCTTGTCGGGAGTCAGTATCAACCTGATGGCCGTGGGGGACACTCCGGTGTCCAGGCTAGAATCATAAACTCTTTTGTGAGCTTCTCCCTCCGCCACCCAACTTCCAAAGCCCTAACAGCAATAAATGTGTGGTAGTGAAGGAGCCCTGGAGGCAGGGTGGTCATGTACTGGGCTGCTGCTGGCCACAAGGAAGCAGTTTAAAAGCACCAGCTGCTCCAGCAGAGAAAGGCTTTCTATTCTCATAAAGAAGTAGAGCCCAGGAAAGCCACAGAGGCAGTTCTACCTGTGCTAGAGGGTCGCTGAGTCAGAACCCGAGCAATGGCCTTGAGATGGGAGGGTTATTGTGGGAGAGGTAAGCTGGTAGCATAACACTCTCTCCTGGCCAGGGAGTCGATTCTGACTCAGACAGACACTGGCTTCTCCATTTTTCTTACTGCCACCGTCCCTTCTTGTCTCGTTCAGTTTCTTCTCGTGTCTCCAGGCCATTCTCTCCTTCTGGCTGAAAATGAGAAACTTAGAAGATGATTCATTTCCTCCTCAGTGCTGCCTTATTTTAGCTGAGCCAGTCCCTACTTTCCATTTCCCTTCTGAGTTGCTTGGTGCATCTGTACCACACCAACGCCAAATTTCATAATTCTAGATTAATTCTACTTTCATACATATCCAAGTCCACTCTTCTATTCATTCACCCAATAACTTCTCAAAATCCCTTACCAAGCTATACCTCCTGCTTTCCAGTGGTGTTTGAAAAGAAGTATTCCTTCATAAACTCGGGCAAGGCTCTGAGTGCAATTTGGGGTGCGTAGAAAGGCCTGGAAGGTGAGCGCAGATGTGAGGCAAAGAAAGGAAGGAAGCCAACACAGGGTAGACAGATGGATACATAGAAACATGGACAGAGAGACACCCAGACAGATAGACATAGACACATATATACAAAGATAGAGACATCGGGAGAGAGATTTTTGCTGGGGCTCAGTCTCACTGGAGGTATTTGGGAGACAATGTAGATCGTAGCGCAGAGATGAGGAAGCTCAGGGATTTCTCCACCACCTCCTGCTATCATTTGAGGATAGCTCCTCAGCTATCAACTCCCTGGTCCTGCTCTCCTGGGTGCAGGACAAAGCACGTGCCTGCAGCGAGAGAAGCACCCAAAGTTATAGGCCCCTGCAGGCAGGAGCCATTAGCAGGGATGGAGTGGTTCAAGCGCATTCTACACTTTGCGTACTCCTCATTTTACTGTGCTGGGTGATTCTGCCTGTCTCTAACCATCTATTTTTTGATTCAAGTGCTTGGGTTCTCCCAGAAACATAATTTTCGTTAAACCTCCTGACCAAAGATGTTGGCATTGTCTCCATTTTTATAGAAGTAACTGAAAGCTTAAGATGCAGGAACTTCATAAAAATTACAAAGCTAGCAGGCACTAGAACTATGATTTAGACTCTAAAAACCCATGCATTCTCTAGCACAGCAGAAATCCAAGGGAAGCGTCTTAGGAAACATCCATCATGATAGGAGTAGAGCTTCGGAGTGCAGGTAGAGGGGTCATGGTGGAACAAGGGAGACATTCTTCATAGAAGACTGGTTTCTCAGCAATTTGGGCCATCCTAATTCTATTGACGCAGCTTTGTAAAATGTACTAGACCATATTTTTACTGCTTTTATCCAGAGGCTTATGCAATTACTAAGAATGAACATCAAAACAAAAAGGAAAAAAAAGAATGAACATCAAATACAATACCATTTTAAAAATAAGTAATGCCTGGTATCATATACATGCCCAATTTTATTCAACAAATAGGCATTGTTTACCAAATATGGACCAGGCACTGCGCAGGAGGCTAAGACTACAACAGTACCGGACAAGAACTACGAGAGCAAATGAATTCAGCAAAGTGGCAGTGTCAACCCAATAAGGCCAACACACTAAAAATTCAGTTTTATTTTATTTCTCCCTCTCACCTTGGCTATGTATGTTCAAAAGCACATTTCTGAGTTTCTTTTGACATCTATTCTGGTGTCTTCTTTTCTGTCTTTTTAATGACCTTCTGGTTTCTTTAGGTATGATGGCTTGGATGTCAGACACAACACCTTTGGTATTTGGCCATTAGTGTTTAATACATCAAATCTATTCTTGAGATAGTCTCTAAATTCAGGTGGAATATAGTAGTTGAAGACATAGTTTGTCTCCCATGGACTTGTTTTAATTTTTTGTCACGTCAACTTTAAGTTGCCTATGAACAATTGATGGCCTGTTCTGCAGTTGGCCTTGACTGATGATACTGAGCTTTCCCATTGTCTTGTTGTAGAGGTGTAATCAATTTGATTCCTGCGTATTCCAGCCAGTGAGGTCCAAATGTATCGTTGTTATTTTTGTGGTTTTAAAAGAGTTATTTTGAATGACTAAGTCATTGGTCTTAAAAAATCCCATCATGTGAACTCCAGTTTGTTTCTATTACCAAGGTCATATGTTGTACTGTCAATATTTCTTTGTTCCTAACTTAGCAATTACAAATCAGTTCCTTCATCCTTGGCTTTAGTGATTGGTGCATAAGACTGAATAGTGGGAATGGCGACTGGTCTTTCTTGTAGGCATGTGGATAAAATCCTACAGTGGAGAATGGCAATATGTCCATCATGATAGTCTCGAAATGGTCTTTTCTATGTAGAATGCAACTCCACTCCTTTTCATGTGTCCTTTCCAGCATGGTAGACCAGATGCTAATCTGATTCAAAATGGCCTACACCAGTCCATTTCAGGTCACGAATGACTATGGACCTAGTGTCATTGTGGTCACACGTTGGGCTTCTAACTGCAAAGTCAGTCCTTCAAAGCCACTAGCAGCTCCCAAACCACTAGCAGCTCTTCTGGAGAAAACAGTGTGTTCTCTTCCTGTAAGGCAGTGGTTCTCAACCTTCCTAAGGCCACAACCCTTTAATATAGTCCCTCACATTGTGGTGACCCCCAACCATAAAATTATTTTCGTTGCTACTTCATAACCATAATTTTGCTACTGTGATGAACCAGGCAACCCCTGTGAAAGGATTGCTGGATCCTCAAAGGGGTCACGACTCACAGGCTGAGAACCACTGCTATAAGGGCTACCGTCTGGGAAGCTCGCAGAGGGTTGTTGCACCCTGTCCTGTGGGGCTGCTTTGAGCTGACATTTACTCTATGGCAGTTTGGCTTTTGTTTTTTTAATGTGTAGGATGTTAATGTGTATGCATTCCAATTTTGATGACTTCCAATTTTTATATTCATACATTGAACATTGCACCTTCCCATTATTAATGGATATCTATAGCTAGTTCTCATTTTGAGTCTTGCCACATCAGACAATGAAGAGCCTAAAGCTTTACTCTATACATGTCCTTAAATCATCCCTTAGCCACTTGAGAGATGGCAATGAAAACTGAAGTGAGATGCAATATCAGCCCGGCACAAATGGCACTGGTAGAAAACTTAATACAACAAATACTGGTGACGCCGTGAAGAGATCAGAACTCTTCTACATGGTAGCTGAGCTTGTCCCTCAACCAAGGGACTCATCTTCCTGCCACTAAATCAGACAAGGTTCCATTGTTATTCATAAGTTTTTCAGTAGCTACATTTTTACAAGTGGACCACCTCTTCCTTCTTCCTATTCTTAGTCTGTAAGCTCTAGGGAAACCTATCCACCATGACTGACTTTGCTGGTTTTTCAGTAAATGCTATAAGATGTACAACTATTTAACAACAACAACAACAAATCAGTGGTATTTCATGGGTATAGAAGTATGCATATATGACTTTAGGAAGGCAGATATGAATATATTCATGTGTAGTGTGTGTATTGTTTGTGCCATCAAGTTGGTTCGGTTTCATCGGAACCCTGCATAAAATAAAGCATTGCCTGGTCCTACATCCTCCTCACAATCATTGCTGTGTTGGAGCCTATTGCTGGAGCCACTGTGGCTAGCTACCTCATTGAGGGTCTTCCTCCTTGGCACGGACGCTCTGCTTCATAAAGGAAAAGGCCCCTCTTGACAACCTGTCCAAAGTACGCGAGATCAATTCTCACCATCCTCACTTCTAAGGAACGTTCTGGCTGTACTTCTTCCAACGCAGATAAAAGTGCATCCTGCTGTTAAGTAACTGGTATATTCCATACTCTTTACTAACACCATAATTCAAATATATCAGTTCTTCTATGGTCTTTAAACCTTATCCAGATTTCTCTTGCCTATGAAGTGGTTTGAAATTTTATGATTTGGGTTTGGTGCACTTTAGTCTTCAAATCAACATTTAACATTTAGCTTTTTAACATTTAAAAGAAGTCTTTTGCATCGGGTTAGCCCAAGCATACCTGTAGCCGCATGTACTCATATATACATGTGAGTGTGCTGCATGTATGAAAGTGAGACAAAAATATATTCCTATAAGAGTTTCAGTTCACACATGCATGAGTTTATTCCCAACAACACATGGCTCTGCAATCAGTAGACAGCTGCAGCGTTCTCTCAGTAGGACCCATTTCTGAGCCTCATTGAATACCAAAGCACTACACAGAAATCAGCTATCTCACAGAGCTGAACTTTCCATCAGTCTGCTTAAAAAGAGCAAAGCAAATGAAGACAATTTTATGAAACAAAGTGTAACTGGGGACATATCTCGGACTTATCAATAAGGGCAGAGAGCAGAGTTCAATCAAAACAGCCCAAGGGGATCTGCCTTACCAGTAAGTTCTGCCTTTCCAGTAAAGTCAAGGCCAAGAAAGAGTCCAGTTAAGAAGGTTAGGATGAGTGTCTTTTGGAATGCTCAAAGGGCAATCTTGACAGATTTTCTCAAGGGACACAGGAGAGTCGTGGGGCTTGTTTTAAAGAAGATTTAAGGAAATTGAAAGCTGAATCTGGGAGAAAAAGGCCCAGAAAGTTGCGTTCAGGAATTTTCCCATAATGGCAATGTACCTGTTCCTTCTTCTAGAGTAGTAAGGGCTGTTCTATGAGAATCCCCTTGGGCCTTTGAAAGAAGTAGGACAGCAAACCAAAACTGTACTCACCCATCCACCCTTCTAACTTCCTTTTGTTTACAACATTCCATGTCGAAAAGGAACAGGAGCCCGTCCAGTATGTCAAAACTTCCATGTTGATATATAAACTGAAGTGCGCAGAATTCTTTGTAGGAAGGGTTCGAGAGATGGAAACATCTTCAGACGTGTAGAGACCTAAATGGAGACTATGTCAAGAAACAATTGCTTCACATTTTGATATTGTTCTTTAATGAAGTTTTCTATGATCTTGTAGAAATTCTTTTTGAATCACTTGTGTGTGTGTGTGTGTGTATATATATATATATATATATATATATATATATATATATATATATATATATATATATATATATCAGGTGGGGATACAGTTATGGAGATTTCCCTGAGTTATTCAAACACCTCAAAGCATTGGTTCACTGGAGCAACTCAGTTAACTGGAATAACATATTCCATAAAGAAAATGTTCTACCTCCTACTCTGGTGAACCATCTGGCATCTGAAAAGCTTGTAAGTAGCCATCTAAATACAACTATTAGCCACAAAGATTCAAAGCAGCAGCTAGTGAGCTAATAGTCCACAGGAATCACAGCCTATTCCAGTCTGAGACCACAATAACTAGCCTGTCCCCCTACCAACTATTCTTACAAAGGGTAGAGTAGAAGGTCCATGAAAGAATGAGAGAGAAATATAAAACACAATTCATATTTCTAAAAACTCCCACACTTACTAAACTTACTATCAGTGGAGGAATCTCTATGGTTCTCACCCTAAGGTACCCTTTAAACTGGAAACTGAAGGCACTCGTGGAGATCACGTTTTAAATAATCAGTTGTCTTGGAAAAAAGGCCTAGCTCCCCTGAATAAGGCACTCCCTTACACAATCCATAAGCTAATATGAGACCAAATGGCCAACATTCACCCAAAAACAAAGATGAGAAGGCCACGCAGAGCAGGAGAGCCAGATCGGTGGAGACAGAGCAAGCAGAGTAGAAATAATGAGAGCGTCCACACACTGTCAAAGTTGTAACCAATGTCACAGAACCATTTGTGTAAACATTTTTAAAAAGAGACCTTATTTTGCTGCATAAACTTGCACCTAAACCACAACAACAAATACATACCTATTTAAACATACAATAGCATGCCACACAATAGACGGCCATGATTGAAAACAAAACCAGAAACCAACAGGTGTTGGGGAAGTTGTGAATACACTGGGACCCTCATCCCAGTGGGACCGTAGAAGGTTAGCATGTCTGTGGAGAACAGCAGGGCAGTTTCTCAGAATGTTAAATATAGAAATACCACATGACCCAGCAATCCCAATCTTGGTCGTACACCCAGAAGTGAAAGCAGCATGGCAAACCAAACCTGTACACCAGTGTTTCCTACCACAGGTTTCACAACAGCCTCAACGTGAAAACAAGTGGTGCAAAGGGAAGAGGAACATCTGACCTCCCCTGGCTGCAGGGGAAGGGAAAGACATTTCTACACCAGCATTGCCAAAGCCTGATTTCTAGGAGGTTCTGAGGTCCGTCAGAACCCACTCTGCAACCTTCCTACCAAGTCTGACACTGACTAGCCCCTCCCACAGTTCACTCTTTTCCCCTGGGTTCAATAATTCACTGCACTGGCCATACAGAACTCATAGACAATACTCATGATTGTGGACTTTAGGAAGGAAGATAACAGGTTACAAAGCTCAGGATACAATTATTTGTACAGGACAGACTCTTAGCTAAACTCACAAGCAAGTCTCTCTCTGGTCTTTGGCTTCTCATCCTCATTGTCCATTGATCTCTGCAATATTTGGACAATGTAGCAAAGCTCTTTCGGGATGTCAATAAAGGCCCAAAGGGCATGCCACTGTGCCATAAACCTTGACCCAAAGATGCACTCCTCTTGCTCTATGGGGCAGCAAATCTAGCTCCCCCAATTAAGTGTCTGGATGCACTCCACTCCGCAAGTCAATCTCTTGCCTGGTTACCACTCAGCTTTATTTGCTCTGTGCAGTGGGAAGTCCACTACTTTGTCTCATGTTCTGGCTCCTGGTTCTTCTCTCTTGATTGTAGTGAGACTCCCACCCAACTGCTGCATATGAAATGGCTCATTTTTTAAACTATCATTTTATTGGGGGTTTATTCAACTCTTATCACAATAAATACGCGCATCCATTGTGTTAATCATATTTGTACATTTGTTGCCATCATCATTTTCAAAACATTTTCTTTCTACTTGACCCTTTGGGATCAGCTCCTCATTTTCCCCCTCCCTTCATTGTGAACACTTGATAATTTATAAATTATTTTTTTCATATCTTACACTGACCAATGTTTCCCTTCACCCACTTTTCTGTTGTCCATTCCCCAGGGAGGGGATTATATGTAGATCATTGTGATTGGTTGCCCCCTTATCCCCCTACCTTACCCTAATCCTGGTATCTCTATTCTCATTATTGGCCCTGAGAGGTTTATCTATCCTGGATTCCCTGTGTTGTGGGCTCTTAACTGCAGCAGCGTGCATGTTCTGGTCTACTCTGATTTGTAAGGTAGAATTGAGGTCATGACAGTGGGAGGAAGGAAGCATTAAAGAAGTAGAGGAAAGTTGTGTACTTCATTGTTGCTATATTGCACCCTGACTGACTCATCTCTTCCTTGTGACCCCTCTGTGAGGGGATGTCCAATTGTCTACAGATGGGCATTGGGTCTCCACTCCATGCCCCCCAACCCCATTCACATTGGGTATGATTTTGTTCTGGGTCTTAGATGCCTGATACCTGATCCCATCAACACCTCATGATCACACAGGCTGGTGTGCTTCTTCCATGTGGCCTTTCTTGCTTCTGAGCTAGATGGCCGCTTGTTTACCTTCAAGCCTTTAAGACCCCAGATGCTATATCTTTTGATAGCTGGACTCCATCAGCTTTCTTCACCACATTTGCTCAGGCACCCCTTTGTCTTTTGTGTTGGGATTGTATCCGGAAGGTGAACATCATGGAATGTCAGTTTAATAGAACAAAGTGTTCTTGTATTGAGGGAGTACTTGAGTCTGAGGCCCAATGTCTAAGATGGCTCATTTTATATCCACCAGGATGACAATTACCATTAACCTTATCAATAATTCCAACTGAATCCTATCAGTGTTTTCCCTCACCTTCTCTTCACCAGAACTAACAGGAGAAGATCATTTGGTGGGAATAGCAAGGAATAAGGCTAAGTCAATAATTCACTACACTGCCCGCCACTCCCAGGCTCTTCTGCCAATTGTGCATTTCACCCATCAAGGATTAAATTCCCCCTTTTAATCATTTTACTGTGAGCAACTCATAGAAGCTTGTAAGTCCACTGCTTCATGCCTCTTCTCTAGCCCTCCCCTTTGAAACATCGCGTTTGTAAACCGCCCATTCCTATTAACTCAAGACTGATGAGATAAGGTTTCTTTCTCTCTTTTTTTGAGACAGAATTTCATTTGTTTGTAATTAGAAACAAATATTTCACAATATAGAATTACATATTGCTTTGTGATGAATCACTAGGCTTTAATTATGTTCAATTTTGGGGGGCTGTTGAGATAAAGATGTTTCTTGATGTGAATTATCTTCATTACTAGTTGGAACTTTGAGCATCTGCATCCATAAGCAAAGTTTTGTCCAAAGTGAGCCATAAAAGCTCAACTATTGAGACCCCAGTCCACAGTGTCAAACATATCTGTCGATTAATTTGGTCAGGTTCTAGTCATCTCAGCCTTAGTCATCTAAGCTAAGTCACTTGGGAGTCCACACATACAGCCTCTTCTCATTCTGAGCCCTAGTCCCTTAGAGATAGGTTGGTGCCCATAGGTTGAAGAGTTCACAAAACTCCCTCACTTCACTCAGCCAACTCTTGCCTCTCCTCTTGTGGTGGTTAGATGCTACATCAACTTGATGGTTCCTATGTGGAATTAGGGATGGGGTCTAACCTAGCAATCAGGTGGTAGCCTGAAAAATGCCTCAGTAGGGATATGACCTTTTATGAGAAAGATAGGGATCTTCTCTCTGGCCTTTTACTCTCCCTTCTTACTTGGATTCTGTGTCTGCCAGTTATTGGGTCCCTGCCACTTTCCTATCCATCTTGGATCCACATGACTTTGCACCAACCAGCCCGTGATGTCGCTTTTTGCTACCTTTCTGCTTTATTGGCCTGCAGTGATGCGAGTCTAGCATCAGACCCACGGACTTGAGATGGACTGAACTAGAATGTTTCTTGGCATAAAGTTCTTTCTTATACATATATGAGCATCACTGGTCTTGTTTCTCTAGACAACCCAGCCTAACACACCTCTCCTAACTTTAGATTCTGTGGATCAGGCCAACTGATGCCGCTAGAAAATGTCCAAAGTCAGCTCAGCTTGTCATTGCTGCACATCCTCCACTTCCCCTCAAAACAAGATTCCAGGTGCTTACCACTATGAGCATGCCACTTCTGTAGCCTGGGTTCTGACAGGTGGTACAGAACTTACTCTTGGAGACCTACCTGGAAGCCCATCGGTTTGTGAAGATGAGTAAGAGTGAGGATGACAAAGCCGGGGGCTGAGGAGTTGAGCCAGGAGGAACTGAGACAGATTACAGAGGAGGCTTTCAATGAGAAGCTGGCTGCCTCCACTGCCCCAGAGATCTATGGGCATAAAGATGCAAAGAAGGAATTTTTGCTCCTGCTAGTGGGCAGTGTGCATGAAGATTAAGGGCAACATCAACATCTGCCTGATGGGGGATCCCGGTGTGGCCAGGTCTTAGCTCCTGTCTTACATTGATTATCTGGCTCCTCATAGCCAGCACACAAGCAGCCACGGCTCCTCCTCCAGAGTGGGACTAACCCAGTGGTGCTCAGACTCCTTTACAAAGAGCTGACCTTGGAGGGCGGAAGCCTTGTGCTGGCAGACCAGGGCGTGTGCTGCATTGATGAATTTGACAAGATTGCACTGGCTGACCGCACAGCCATCCACTAGGTCATGGAGCAGCAGACGATCTTCATGGCCAAGGCGAGCATTCTCACCACTCTCAACGCCCGCTGTTCCATCCACGCTGCGGCCAACCCCGCTTACGGGCACTAGCACCCTCACCTGCAGCTGCAGCTTGGAGCAGAACATCCAGCTTCCCCACTGCGCTCCTCTCCCCATTTGACCTCCTCTGGCTGATCCAGGACCTGCCTGACCGAGACAATAACCTACAGTTGGCCTAGCACATCACCTATGTGCCCCAGCACAGCTGGCAGCCCCCAGCACAGTTCGAACCTTTCGACACAAAGCTTGAGATCCGTTTCACAGCTATGTGCCACTGGAAGAAGCCCACGGCAGCAGAGACCCTGGCGGACAACCTCCCCGCCGGGTCCGTAGAGATGAGGCGAGAGGCCTGGGCTAGGAAGGATGCGTGACCTGTACATCTGCCCAGACCCTGCTGGCCATCCTGCGACTTTACACTGCTCTGGCATGGCTGCGGATGATGGACACGGGGGAGAAGGAAGCTGTGAATGAAGCCATAAGGCTCATGGTGATGTCCAAGGACTCTCTTCTAGGAGACAAGGGGCTGACAGCAAGGGCTCAGAGACCAGCGGATATGATCTTGGCCACTGTCAGGGAGCTGGTCTCCGGAGGCCAGTGTCCACTTTTCTGAAGCAGAGCACCACTGCACATCCTGAGGCTTCCCACCTGCTCAGTTCCAGGCAGTGCCGGATGAATACCAGGAGCTGAACGTCTGGCAGTCAACACAGCCCGGGCCCGGGTCACTTCTGTCGGATTTCAACCTCTTCCAGACACTGGGGTCCACCCTGCATCCTGGGCCCACCTGTTCCCATGGAGGGTCTAATGACGCCCTAGGGGGGGAAGGAGAAGCAGTCCCCCCTGCCCCACACCCATTGCTACACTTAACCTTGTTTTAGTTCTTTTGCTAATAAAACATGTTTACATCTGCTCGCTGGCTCCCTAACTTTCAGTCTTAGAAGGGCACTTTCTCTCATGACCACCCCATTTTCCGGCCTCAATTCCTCTAATGGACAGCTAGATGCTTATTGAAAATGGAAAGACAGTCTTTTTTTTTTTTTATCCACAGGTCTTCCGTGAAAATGTAAATTTCCTGTTCTCTCAACAGTTTGGAATGAACTCTGGTCTGCACCTAAGCCTCAAGCTCTGCATAAGCTTAAAACAAAAGTCTGGTTTTTTAGAGTAAGTTCCTAACTCCCCTTTCAGCATATCAAGTATAGGTTAAAGACAGGCTTGTAAGCATACTGATTTCCACCACACACATAGGCCAGGTAAGAGACACATTCAATATGCACAGTGCAGTCAGATGAACACTCAAAACCACTCTGGTTTAATCTTCTCCCCCCTGTGCTGCTTCCATTTATGTGCATGTGGCCCTGGTATGCTCCGAGTGGAGCTCTTAGGTACAACATTCTCAACCGATGGGTCGCGACCTCTTTGGGGGTCGAATGACCCTTTCACAGGGGTTGCCCGATTCATAACAGTAGCAAAATGACAGTTATGAAGTAGCAACGAAAATAATTTTATGATTGGGGGGGTCACCACAACATGAGGTACTATATTAAAGGGTTGCGGTATTAGGAAGGTTGAGAACCAAAGTTTTATAATAAAAGCTTAATACACAATGTGTTTTCAATTTATATTGCCGGACTGAATGAAAAATATGGATGCTCTGCTCCTGTTGTCATAAATGAACTGAACACTCAGTAATGTCAAAGAATGTGTCCATGTCTCACACCTCGATAGAAGAGTCAGGATACATTGGGCCTCCACTCAAATACTCCCTCAATGCAAGAATACTTTGTTCTATTAACCTGGCATACCATGATCCTCACCTTCCCAACACAATTGCTGAAGACAAATGGGGGCATTAGCAAATGTGATGAAGAAAGCTAATGGTGCCCGGCTATCAAAAGAGATAGTGTCTGGGGTCTTAAAGGCTTGAAGGTAAACAAGTGGCCATCTAGCTCAGAAGCAACAAAGCCCACATGGAATAAGCACACCAGCCTGCATGATCACAAGGTGTCGAAGGAATCAGTTATCAGACATCAAAGAGCAAAAAATCATATCATTGTGTGCTCACCTCCCTGATATGATCGATTGCTGAAGACAAATGGGTACATAAGCAAATGTGAAGAAAGCTGATGGTGTCTGGCTATCAAAGTACATAGCATTTGGGGTCTTAAATACTTGCAAGTAAACAAGCAGGCATCTAGCTCAGAAGCAACAAAGCCCATATGTCAGAAGTACACCAGCCTGTGTGACCATGAGGTGTCAGAGGGATCAGGCATCAGACATCATCAGAACAAAAAATCATATCGTTGTGAATACAGGGGAGTGCGGGGTAGAGATCCAAAGCCCATCTGTTGGCAATTGAACATCCCCTTATGGAAGGGTCTCAGGGAGGAGATGAGCCAGTCAGTGTGCAGTGTAGCAATGATGAAACATACAACTTTCCTCTAGTTCCTAAATGCTTCCTGCCCCCCTCACTATCATGATCCCAATTCTACCTTACAAATCCGGCTAGACCAGAGGATGTACACTGGTACAGATAGGAACTGGAAACACAGGGAATCCAGGGAGGATGATTCCTTTAGGACCAGTGGTGAGAGTGGCAATACTGGGAGGGTAGAGGGAGGGTGTGGTGGAAAGGGGGAACTGATTACAAGGATCTACATATAACCTCATCCCTGGGGATGGACAACAGAAAAGTGGGTGAAGGGAGATGTCAGACAGTGTAAGATATGACAAAATAATAATTTATAAATTATCAAGAGTTCATGAAGGAATGGGGAGCAGGGAGGGAGGGGAAAAATGAGGAGCTGATGGCAGGGGCTTAAGTGGAGAGCAAATGTTTTGAGAATGATGAGGGCAGCGAATGTACAAATATGCTTTACACAATTGATGTATGTATGGATTGTGATGAGTTGTATGAGCCCCTAATAAAAAAAAAATTTTAAGTCAGGATAAACAAGGTCTGTCTAACTCTACTGTGCGTAAGAACCTCTGTGAAGCAAACCATATTGTGCTGAGAAGACAGTTGTTTCTGCCGTTAGCAGCCATGGATTTGGCCCCCAACTCACAGAGGAAGGAAGCACTACCTGGTCCTGTGCCATCCCTGTAAATGGACATGGCTAGGACTATTCTGATCCATTGATTCTTTCATTAGATGACTTTCCAATGTAGACGGCCAGGCCATTCTTCCAAGTCTACCGTAGTCCGGAAGTTGTTCAGCATCATAAAAATTAACACGGCTCAGTGACAGACAGGTTACATAGGCCCATTTTGAACCAGGTGTGTGGCATCTCATTATTGTTGTTAGTCACCATGGAGCCATGTCCAGCTCCTAGTGACCCTACGTAAAACCAAACCAAACACTGCCCACTCCTGTGCCATCTGCACCATTGTTGCTGTTTGAACCTATGGTTGCAGCCACCGTGCCAATCTGTCTCCTGGAGGGTCTTTCTACTCTTTGCTGACCCTCCACTCTACCAGCGACTGGTCTCCTGACATTATGTCCAAAGTACAACAATTTACCACCAAACCACCCCTGGCCCATGAGTGCACAGTAAGACTTCTTGGGTCACTGACCACTGCCTTCTTAAGAACGTTTCTATTGGTTTTGGATTCAGAGGGAGGTTCGGCTTCTCTTTGACAACTGTCTGGATGATCTTCCTGTTCTTCATTTGATTTCCTGTTTTAGCTCCTTTCAGAACTCTCCCTTCAACATAGCATATTCCCTTCCCCTCCGCCGCCCCCACCCCCAGCCTCAGGCCAGACCTCTGCTGCCTTTCTCTCTATGTTAGCAATTACTTTAGCTCAAACTGCCCCCACCAGTGGTTTGACCTTTAGTTGCTGCCAAATCCTCAATGCTGAGTGACTTCAGTCCTGCAGCTGCGCACAGCACCAGACCTCGGAGACAGGAAAATGCAGGTGTCCCTCGGGCAGTGTACAGGAAACAGCAAACTGGGAGATCCAGTCAGTAAGGGCAACTGGCTTATTCAGTGTTGCTACTCTGCCCTCTCACCTTGGCCGTGCTTTAGCCTCTTCGCTAGCATCCAACTGTTAATAGCTCAGCAACGGGCAGGCAGAACCAGTTAGTCAACTGTCAACTTCTGATCCAGAAGCTTTCTGACCTCGCTCCTTTGATTTAAAGAAAACATCCACTGTTTTGCTTGATCAAGGTAGCTTCTGCCCTATTCCCCCAACTCCAACTCCGGTGCTTGCATGTTGCAGAAGAGATTGCAGGAGTGGTCCGTAGGGTTGTCAATGGTTTGATTTTTCGGGGATCAGCTTCAAGGCCTTCTAAGGCTTCTCTAGGTGGGTTCAAACCACCAACCCTGTTGTTATTACCACAGTGCCTAACCGTCTGTGCCATCTGGGAACTCCATGTTCTATACTCCAAACCAAAGCCAAATTCACTGCCATCAACATTAGGTCTGCTCCCTGGGGTTCCTGAGACTGTAAATCCTTACAGGAACAGACGGCCCCATCTTTCTCCCGTGGAGCACTGGTGGGTTTCCCTGGCAATCTGTGGTTAGCAGCCTGGTGCTTAACTCGCTGTGCTCTTTTGTCCTACGAGATGACGCCCAGCCACAAATGACTTCATAGTTCTAATATGTGACCTTCTGCCCGGTTTGTTTTGACTTCAGTCCTAATGGCTGCTACTTGTCTGTGATCTACTATGAAACTTTTTCATGTGGGAAGCCAGAGAATTCCTGCGAAGTCTCAAGTGACCAGCCCTGCTGGAAGACAGTACCCCTGGTGGCAAAGTGGGTAAGTAGTTGGCTGTTAACTGAAGGTTGACAGTTCATACCCACCAATCACTCCAAAGGAACAAGACGTGACTGCTTCTGTAAAGATTATGCGCTACCCTCCAAGATATATAGATTTGACAGAGGATTTTCACCATACGTATGTCTATGTGCTACGAACATACACATGAATAGAGTAGATGATACAAGAGACAAAGTTATAAAAACTTTTCCCTGTAACTGAAAACCTTGAGGGCTTAGGACCATAATCTCTGGGAACAGCTAGATCAATAGCATAACAGCCACAAAGGCAGCGGTCTACAGCAGTGCTTCTCAACCTTCCTCAGGCCGCAAGCCTTTCATACAGCTCCTCTTGCTGTGGTGATCCCCTAACCATAAAATTATTTTCGTTGCTACTTCATAACTGATTGCTACTGTTATGAATTGGGCAACCCCTGTGAAAGTGTCGTTTGAAACCCCCCCCCCCCAAAGGAGTGGTGACTCACAGGCTGAGAGCCATTGGTCTACAGCCTACTGTAGTGACTAGTGACAAAGGTCTTAAAGATTGAGAGTAGCCATCTAAGGTGCCACAGTGGATGGGTCTCTCCCCAGCTGGAGCAAAGAAGAGTGAAGAAAATCAAAGACACAAGGGGACAATTAGCCCGAAGGACAATGGACCAAGTCAACCCCAGTCTCCAACGCTGAGACCCAAAGCACTAGATGGTGTCTGGTTACCGCTGCTGACCGCCCTGAAAGGGATGACAATCTGAAGTGCTGGGTAGAGTGCATGAAAAATGTGGAACAAAATGAAAAACCATCGTAATATACATATTGTTAAAGACCAGGTTATGAGCCTCATCCTCCCTGAGACTATGGCTCTTAGATATGCTTCAAGTCTAAGAGTGACCTCCCTACACCCACCATCCGCTGTCAAGAACAAAGCAGTCAAGAACAGTGCTATAGTTTGGTGACATAGACAAGCTCCTCATAGTGGCTTACAGAATATATAACCCTTTGTGGGTTCCCCTATACTTATCAATAGTGAAACATTTGAAATGTAAAAGGTTTGAATGCATGTCCTTGGTATTGTGTCACTATCGGTTGCTAATTTCATTTGGGTCTATTCTGATGTCACCCTTTTCATTTCTTATTCTTGATATGCGCATCTTCTCTTTCTTTTCCTTTGTGAAGTTTGTCAGTGGTTTGTCAATTTTTAAATCCTTTCAAAGAACAACTGCTTGTCTTGCTGATTTACCCTGTTGTTTTTGCTAATTTCCAGTGCATTTATTCTGGCTCTTTTATTATTTCTTTTCTCCTGGTGACTATAGGTTTATTTTGTTGCTCTTGTTTTCATTGTTTAAGGTGCTGAGTTAAGACATTTATTTTGGTTCTCTTTTCTTTTTTCTTATACATATTTATTGCTATATATTTTCCTCTTCCTAATGCTTTTGTTGCATTCCAAAGTTCGTGGTATATTTTATTTTTATTTGTTTCAAGGACTTTTTAAATTTCATCAATTGCTCAGTTGAGTTTCTGTGTATATACCATATATACTCAAGCGTAAGCCAACCCGAATATCAGCTGAGTCATCTAATTTTACCACAAAAACCGCATTTAAAAATGTCCTGAAAAACTTGGCTTATACAAGAGTATATATGGTAACTCTTTTTCCTTGCTCTTCCTATTATTGATTTCTAACTTTATAGTGTTGTATTCTGAGAAAATAGTTTATAATATATCAATGCTTTTAGAGTTATTAAAGCTCGCTTTATGGACTAACATATAGTTTAATCTAGAGAATGTTCCATGCATACTGGAAAATAGTAAATATGGTGCTGTTATTGGGTACAGTGTTTTATGTATGTCTATAAATCAAGTTGGTTCATTGTATTATTAGTTATTCTATAGCTTTAATTTCTCTTCTGATGGTCTGTCCTTCCTTGAGAATGGTATATTGAAGTTCCCTACTATTACTTGAGTTGTTTCTGCTTCAAGGTGTTTACATTTACAACTATACACATGGACTTCTCCAGATGGAATAGACATAGAAATCAAATTGACTACATCTGTGGGAAGAGACAATGGAGAAACTCTTATCAGCAGCTAAAACCAGACCAGGGGCTGACTGTGGAACAGGCCATCAATTGCTTATATGTAAGTTCAGAGTGTAGATGAAGAAAATTAAAACCAAAATATAGCTTTGGCTCTATCCCACCTAAATTTTGAGAACATCTCAAGAACAGATTTACTGCATTTAATATGAATGACATATGACATGATGAGCTGTGGGAGGACATCAAGAACATCATTCATGAATAAAGCAAAAGGTCATTAAAAAGACAAGGAAGAGAGAAAATATCCAAGTGGATGTCAGAAAAGGTTCTGAAACTTGCTCTTAATTGTAGAACAGTTAAGGAAAATAGGAAAACAGATGTTGCCAAAGAGCGAACAGGAAATTTCAAAGGAGTAGTCAGTGTTATAATGATGCGGCGCCGTCCCAGAGTTAGAAAATCAAAAAACAAGAACATGCTCAGGTTTGTGGTTTGAAACCATCAACTCTTCTGTGGGAGAAAGACGTGGCAATCGGCCTCTGATACAGCCCTGGAACCCCTGCAGGGCATTCCCTACTGTCTCACAGCATGGCTCTCAGTCAGAATTGAACTGGCAGCAGCAGGCCTGTTTGGGTTTATTTTGTTACCTGTTTATTTATTTCTCACATTACCCACTGTAAATATAATCCCTTTCTGGGAACTTTCTTGGTTTGATTTAAGACACAATTATGACTCCTCCCTTATATTTTTGTTGTTAATTTCCTTCAAGTGGATTCTGGCTCATGATTACTAAGTGCAGACAAGAACTGCTTCACCCGGTTTTTAAATCCCTTAGTTTTGGGAGGCAGATTGCAAGCACTTACTTCTGAGGTACCTCTAGGTGAGTCTGCTTCCCCAACCTTCCCTTTAGGAATACAATGCTTACGCATTTGCACTGCCCAGGGCTTCTTCCCATGTTAGGTTGGAGGAGAAATTGCTGAATCAGCAACATCTACCCACTGTCAGATGCTTTAAAGAAGTTGCACCCCTTTACAGGACTAGAGAGCCTCATGTGGTGGCTACAAGCGGGTGACCTCGTGGTTAGCAGTCAATATGTAACCAACTATGTCACCTGAGCCCTACTGACTGGAGTTCCGGGATGATGGTTTAGGTGGGTTCAGCCTCACCCAGACCGGTTCTCACCACACCACCAGGCTGCTCTCATTGAATAAGCCCAGATAGCGGTCTTTCCTCTCCCTTCCTCCTCCCCCAAATGGTCAAATCCTTCAAGGAAGGGAATGTGTACTTTCTTCATTTTTGTAACCTCAGCACCGTTCACAGTTCCTGGAAAGAGCTGCTATGTCATCGGTGTTGAAAGAATAAAGAACCGAAGGAGTTTTGTTTGACTGGAAGCAATCATTTTGTATGAAGAGCTCAACATAGAATTCAAAGTACATAAAATGGGTTTTTCTTTTCTGTCCAACACAACACAGCACAAGATGAATCCACGCTTTCTGCATTAGAAACCTCTAGACTCCATCAGAGCAGCTTGGCCAGGAACACTAATGTAGGCCAATTACGCTCCGATGGGCCACCATCTGTGTGCCAATGGAAGGCTCCTTGGTGGTGTAGTGGGTTGCCCTGGGCTGCTAACAGCAAGGCCTGCAGCTCTCACCAGCAGCTGCTCCATAGGAGAAAGTTGAGGCTCTCTGTTTCAGCGAAGATTTACAGCCTCGGAGACCCACAGGGGCAGTTCTACTCTGCCCTCCCAATAGGGTTGCTAAGAGTCTGAATGAACAAGATGGCAGTGGGTTTGTTTTTGTTTCTGCTTGTTAGTTCTGTTGTGTGCATCCATTTATGATACTGTGGTGAATGAAGCGAGGCTAACAGTATTTCAAGCACTACAGCATCGCCAGTGGTGGGCAGATCTCAGTGGAACTTCCAGACTAGGAAGATAGTCCACTATGGATCACACTAAAATACCAGCTGACATAAAGCTGGAGGATGAGCCCCTCCTTCGAAAGGCAATACAGTGTCCACAACAACGGACCCATGGGTTTTCATTTGGTTCTGAATGGAGACGCCATGACTCAGAGTAACTAACCAGGCCAACGCTCTGATACCAGTTAATTATGCTCTGCTGCTTGCTGTTTTCTGATAGTTGGAATTCTCTGAGTGATTGCAATTCTCTAAGTGGGGCTGTGAGTTTGGGTTCATTCTCCGCCACTTTCCATTCCTGGAATCTGTTCTCTCCCACTTCCCACCCGCTGGGACGTGCTCCCCTGTGTAGGAGCTGATTTCACCTCGTGTCCCTGTTCCAAGGTCCTCACGCACCTGGTGGCTGCTATTGTATCAATTTGTAAACCAAGGCTGCTGCTTCCGGGAAAACTGGAGCTCTGCCTGTCACCCCGGGGGTTGTTTATTGCCACACCCAGTTCCACACAGCTTGTGCCAAAAGAGGACACATCTAGGTCTGGCTGGCCAGTGTTCTCTGGATCCCCGCTGTGTTTTAAAACATATCCAGCCCAGTGGGGCTGTGCTGGTATGTGGGCTCTGGAATTTCTTTTTATAGTTACTCCAGCCGCGATTCCTACTTTCTCGTCCTCCTCCTTTGAAAGTCTCCTTCCTCCTGATTTTGACTTTGTAAAACACACACACACACACACACACACACACACACACACGGGGAAAAAAGCCCAAACCAAAAGCAAACCTTGGTATTAAAGCAGAGCTGACCTTATGACTAAAACAGAGACACGGCTGTGTCTGTTGAAGCTGCCAGCAGTATAGCCAAGTAAGACGGTGCCTAATCCAGAGTAGCCAGGGAAGGCCCAGGGAAGATTAAGAGAGACAGACTGGGAAAGGTTGGGGTTTGTTAATGTGCTGGGTGGGTGAAAAAGAAATGTGGGGTATTTCCATGGTTCGTAAAACACCAGGTTTCCCAGACAGGAAATTACCAAGAGATCTGCTTTAGCGTCTGTCCTAATTGCAAACTATAAGAGTTAGTTTTACAACCTCCAAAAATCCCCAAGTGACTCAAGTAGAAGCAATTTAGGTCTTCCAAACCTAGCTAGTGAATACCAGCCAACATTTATTGGGCCCTTAAAAGGTACCAGACACCAGTGAAGTGCTTTCCCTAAATAACCCCTGCTCCGAAAGATACAGGTTGCTGCTATCCTGGCTTTACAGATAAGGAAAGTAAGGCACAGGTAACTTTCTCTCTGCCAGGTCCCCATTTATTGACTGGAGACTGGAAATAATCCTCTGGAGACCTGCCCTCAGATGCCAAACTGATACCTTTACCCTCATTGGGGGAGGCCCACTTGACAACAAAATCCTGATTTCAGGAAGCAATACTTGAAGGTTTTCAAGACCAGTCTTAGAGTTACTATCACTGTTATGTGCCACAAAGTCTGCCTTCGACTTAAGGCAACCTCATCATAAACAAAGCTAAGCACGATGCCATTCCCATGACCGGTTGTGGGCCGGACCATTATCATCCACAGGGCTGCTTTGATTGATTTTCGGAAGTAGATTACCAGGTCTTTCTTCCTTGGTCGGCTCTGGAAGCGCTTTCTTGCCATGGTTTGGAAACTCTGCTGAAACTAGTTCCGCATCACAGTGACAAGGAAGCCACCAGTGACAGATGGGGGGTGGATGTGCATGTATTGAACGCAGAGCTCTAGTATGGAAATCGAGGACATTGCCAATGTTCCACCATTGCCTTGACAATACTAAAACAACTCACTGTCAAGTTGATCCAACTCATAGCAACCTTATCGGACAGGTTTCCTGGACTGTAACTGTTCATGGGAGTAGAAAGTCCTGGCTTTCTCCCAAGGAGCAGCTTGGTGGTTTTGTTAGGCAGATAGGCAGGGATGGGATGTCCATTGACGCATGCCCAAGAGAGCCAAGCATGAGAACAAAAGCCTAGGTTTTCCCGCTGGTGGGCATGGGTGGGCGCTAAACCTGGATCCAGGTGATTACAATTCAGCCAATGGGGTCGATCTGGGTTCGTCCACCATGCCTCCCCCCTGAAATCCTTGAAAAGGCAGGAGCCAGGGGGAGAGAGGAGGTAACTGGAGGAACTGGGGAGAGAACTTGAGAAAGAACTTGAGACAGGTCTTCTTTTTTTGGAGGAAAATTTGGGAGAGAAATCTTTGCGTGACGCCGAGCTGCATGGCTGAAAGGAATCCTATGGGTGCCGCGTCAAACCTGAAGCTTCTTTTAACTCTCATTAAATTCACTTGGATCACGAGCCAGGTTTTGGTGTGAATTCTTTCTCGTGCGGAGCCAAGGACCGAGATGTAACTCTAGCCCGGAGAGAGAGATCTTACAGTTTTGAACTTCTGACCTTGCAGTTAGCAGGTAGAAACCAGCAGCTCTCTGCAGGAGAAAGATGGGCTTTCTACTCCAGCAAAGAGTTGCAGTCTTGGAAACACACAGGAACAATGGTCCTCTTTCCTACATGGCACTATGAGACAGATTTAACTCGGTGGTAGTGATTTTTTTCTTTCTCTATTTTGGAAGCAGATTACCAGGCTTTTCTTCCAAGGTGCTTTTGGATGGATTGAACCTGTGAACAGTCAGCAGCTGGGAGTGTTAATTATTTTACCACTCAGGAACTGAGCACTAGGTTTTGTAGTCAGCAGTCCGCTTCGTAAACCAATATGCCAGCAGAGCTCCTTCTAACTAGTCAGTTTATAGAAAGAACAAGGGGGTCCCAAACAAGACAAAAAAATCAGAGCTTTACAGACAAAGCAAAGCTGTAGAACTAGGAGCAGATCAAAATGCCAGGAAATTGGGGGGAATGGACAAGAAAGAGCCACAAAATAAAAGTATACATTACATTTTTAAAGACTTCCTGCCACTTCCCTTATCAACAGGGCTAGAGAATTGCCTACTCAATGTATTTATTTGCCATTTTGGCCGCACTTAACTGAGAAACCAACTTTTTTTCACCCCAGAACCAAGTGCACAGATCTGCCCTCTGCCATTCCCCAGTCACAGAGGCCAGGACTTGTTCTTACTTTGCTGACTGCCTCCTTCTGCAGTCTTCCGAGATTACGTCTGATGCTCCACAAGACACTTTGAATGAATTTACTGAGGCGGCTGGTCCACGGCTAAGTTCATATCCATTTCACGTAAATGCAGATGGTCCCAGAAATGCTGAGAAACAGGAAGATTAAATTAAATGATCTGCATGTCCCATTAAGAAGGATTTTACAACAATAAGATGCCTGGACCATGACAAACATTCTGTGTACAATATAGTGAGGATGTTTCAGAATGGCACCTATTTGGACCTGTTTATTCCGAAGCCAGTAGAGTAGGTCGTGCTGCTGGGACAGAGAGCCACTTTGAACTCAACCTGCCACCTTGTGGACATATGAGGCAATTAAAAAAACATGACCTTGAATAATGCACCGTAATAAAAACAATATAACATAGATGGATGAGGTGTTGGTGACTCAATCGTAGAATTACTGCTTCTATGCAGAAACTTAGGTTCAACTAACATACCTCGTGCACAGCCACCAGCTGCCTGCCAACGAAGATTTGCATATTAGTATGGTGCTGAACACACCCCTGGGAGCGCAGCAAGAATGCTTTGAGCCGCTAACCACCAGGAGCCCCGGTAGCACCAGCGCCGTGGGCCACAAGTTGAGCTGCTAAGCATCAGGTGGGCAGGTTAAATCCACCAGGTGCACTGTGGGAGAAAGATGAGGCTGCTTCTGTAAATGTTCAGTCTTAGGAAACCCAAAAAGGCAGTTCTACTCCATCCTTGCTAAGAGTCAGAAGTGACTTAATGAATTTGTTTGCTTGGTTTGGCTTGTTTTTGTAAGGTTATTGAACAGGTGTCAGCAGACGCTATAGATTAACTAGGAAGAAATGCCTGGTGATTTACTTCTAAAAAACCCATCTAATGCAAGCCTGATGGGTCCCCAACTGCTCACTGGTGCAGACCCAGCAGTGTTTTCTTTCATTGTACATGGGGTCACGGTGAGTTGGGGGTTAAAGTGATGGCTGCTAACCATAGCAGGGACATTTACTGAGTTCTTACCATGTGGTGTGCATTGTCCAACCCTTTACATGGTTTCGCATCTAAAGGCCAAGTAGACAGGTTGGGGCAAGGAGGAAGAAGGCACAATAGAAGGAACCCCAGCACAGAGGGAGGAGCTGGGCCGAGAAGATACATTTCCTTATCGACAGCTTTCAAAAGGAAAGGCCGTGAAAGGGCTTGGGCTAATCTTAGCAGAATATGTACCCACCTCTCCCACAAATGACTGAATTGACCCTTGGCTTCTGGTCTGCCAACAAGGAAGGATACTCCAAAAGTCAGCTAACAGCAGAAGTTGTCAATAGTACCAGGTAACTAAAATGACCTGAACAACAGCAATACTTACATTCCAAATGGCTGTTCCGAAGATGAGGCTAATTATCGGTTGTGTGTTTCCACTGAACACAGATCTAGAGGAAATCAATGGCCAGCAGAGAAGCAGGTCCACAGCAGAGAAGCAGGTCATAACGAGTGTGCGCTTCGGGAGAACAGGAGCGTTGGAGTCCTACAGACTGGTGGTAGCTCAACTAAGGGATCAATTCCTGAGAGCTGGAACATTATCATCCAAATATCAATTGAATTCAGACATTTCTAAAGCCTCAATCCGCCATAATCAAAATCAAGTTATAGCTCAACAAAAGCATTCAAAAATACCCTACCAATAATAATAATAAAACCATTAAATACAATCTTAGTATTAAAACTCTAAGAAAGGTAGTTGTTTTGAAATTAAAGTCTGGTGGGCCTTTAGTTCATTCTCATAGGGACCCTGTAAGTATGAACTGAAAACCTGCCAGACTCTGACTCAGAGTTGACTCGATGGCAGGGAGTGGGCGTGAGTGAGGTTCTCAGTCACACATGGTTAGGTCTTGGTAGTGTGGAACACCGAGGGGAGAATCCAGTTCCATACTGGAAATGAGACAGGGGAAGGGAGCAAAAGTGGACATTTGGAAAGAGCATGTGTGGAGTCCATGGCAGCATTGCGGGACTACATTGGCTAGGACCTCTTGCTACACCCAGTGGAAGTTCCCAAGACTCTCAGGCACACACAAACTCTTTCAGACCCTGGATAAGCGCGCAGGACATAGGAAATACTAAGACCAGCCTTGTTGGTCAGGAAGGGGTTCTTCCTTTTAAGAGATTATAAATAAAATTCTCTTGAGATGCCCTCTGTCTTCCAAAAGTAAATCTTTCTCTTGGTAAGACAAGAACCTGAATTCTGGTAACATGGAATCAGTTCCCATCTGCTGTACTCTGGACAGGTAGCAAAAGCTCAATGTGGACGGCATGGCATGAGAAAGACTGTAAGATGTTTCAGTGAGTAGTTTACTTACTATTTAAATCAGAGTTTGTCAACCTCAGGTTACTGACATTTTTAGCTCAATTATTCTGTTTTATAAGGCTGTGCTGTGCCTGAGATGTTTAGTTACATCCCAGGATCCTTTGCTCTAGATGCTTACCATTGGTATGTTTGAGCCCCCTGCTGAAGCCATTGTGTCAACCAACCCATCTTCCAGGGACTGGTCCCTCCTGGTAAATCCAAAGTGCATGACGGCAAAATCTGCACTATTCTCTAAGGAATCTTCTGATTGTATTTCTGAGACCGATTTGCTTGTTCTTCTGAATGTTCATAGCACACAGCACATTCTTCGCCAACAGCATAAGTCACAGGCATCTAGTCCTCTCGTCTTCTTTATTCCTTGTCCAACTTTTTCATGCATATGGCCTGACTGACAGTGCCCAACTTGGTCAGGTCCATCTTAATCTTCCAAGTGACCTCTTTGCCTTTTAACGCTTTACAATGATCTTGGGTGGCAGTTTTGCCCAATGCAATGTGCCATTTGATTTCTTAACTGCTTGCTTTTAGGGCCGTTGATTGTGGCGCCAAGTCAAATCCAATCCTGGACAACTTGCAGCTTCTTTTTACCAGGATACAGCTTATGGACCCGTGTGTGTGCTTTATGGTGAACTGCAACCCAGATGGAAACCGTAGTCTTTAAGCATCATTAGTAAGGGCTTCAACACACCAGCCTGTGTGATCATGAGGTGTTGACAGGATCAGGTATCTGGGATCAAAAGATCCAAAACAAACAACTATATCCATGCGAACAAGGGGGCTTGGCGTGGAGACCCAAAGCCCATCTGTAGACAATTGGATATCACCCCACACAAGGGTTGTAAGGGATGATTCAACCATGGTGTAGTATAGCACTGACGAATCAACATCATTTCTGAATGCTTCCTACCCCTCCACTCCCATGAACCGGTTCTATTTTACAAATCTGGCTAGACTGGAGAACACACATTGGTACAGATAAGCACTCTCGACACATGGAATTCAGGACGGATAAACCCCTCAGGAACAGTAGTGGAAATCACACTATCATGAGGATAAGGGGGTGATCAGGGAGGTGGAAGCAGGAAGAAGGGGTACCCATTACAAGGTTGGATATATAGCCCCGCCACCCTGAAGAGGATAGATAACAGAAATGTGGGTGAAGGGAGACAACGGACAGAGCAAGATATGAAACAATAATAATAATATATACTTGATCAAGGATAAGGTGGGGGAGGGAGAGAGGGGAAAAAAGAGGAGCTTATACCAAGGGCTCAAGTAGAAAATGTTTTGGAAATGATGATGGCAACATATGTACAAATCTGCTTGATGCAATTGATTATGGAATGTTATAAGATCTGGAAGAGCCCCCAGTAAAATGATTTTTAAAAGAAAAAGAATAAATGCTTCAAGTCCTCTTCTCCTTCATGAAGCAGGTAGTACAATGTACGCATCACAGGTTGCTAACGAGTCTGTTCCCAAGCCGAAGTCCTGTTCTTCTTCATGCGATCCCGCTTCCTGGGCTATTGCTCGGCATACAGACTGAGTCGGTACGGTGCCCGTTACAATGACACCGAGAAACTCAAGACAGAAGGGGACGTCTTCGAAGCATGGCTACAATGCTTCTGTGATCGCCCTGATATTATTGCCTGGTAGTGACACCGAGAGCTCACCGTAATTACACACGGGCCCTGTCCAGGCACAGGGCTCCGTGCATCACAGGCATTAACTTCTGTAAGAACCCTTTGGAGGAGGAGGGTGCAGAACCATCACCATGGTACAGATGAGAAGACTGAGATTTAGCATGCGTTAGCCAGGCTTGTGCAGCTAGGAAGTGGCAGGGTAGGGAGTCGCCCCCAGGTGCCATGGATGCTACCCCTGTACTTTATCCCACACACTTTGGGTCACGGCCTCCGATTTGACTGGATGGCGGTGAATTTGAGTTTTGAGAGTCAGACTAACTTCTTTTCCTTCCTCAAGGTCTCAGAAGTTGTTGCCAGGGGATTACAGTGACAAAAGCCCTTAGATTTACATCTGATTATTCCAGCATGGCCACTTTGATTCTAGTCCAGATTAATAATCTCCACTGGTAATTTTTTTTGCCCATGTATTTCCTATCAAGATATTTCACATCAGCATTTATTTCTAAGAGGACAAGAAGACTTTTTGAAAATGTATGGTTTTACAAGTTTATTTTAGAGAAAGAGCAAACCCAAAAGATTTTGTTCTAAAGGATCCTTCTGGGAAAGTAGTATTTAGCATGAAATGATGACAATTCATGCTTGCCACTCAGACAGGAAATGGTTAGACTTGTAGTTTAGCAGATGTTTGGTGAGGGTTGAAATAACGTACTATGCATTACCACTGATGGCTCAGTCACAACTAGAAAAAAGCAGGCAAAAGTCACAAACATCTTACGCTTTAGTCCTTTCTTCATGGTGAACATGACTAATAAGGTACTGGACAAATTGAAGGAGCCACAGCTTTGATAAACATGTTAAAACAGCATCAGTACTTCAGCGTCAGGCACCAAACAATGATAAAGACAAACAGACGAGAGATTGTTAGCAAGAGGAACTACTTTATTGTATTTTACTATATTTCATGCTTTAGAATCCTACAAAGATTCCCACTCCTTGGGCAGAAATGTCAGTTGGGGAGCACTAGCAAAACTTTAATAGCATTTTAAGAGTTCATTTAGAAGCGACTACATTATAAATGAGGTGCTCCACAAGTTTAGTTGCTGTTGTGGTTACTGGACGTGGTACATTGCTGTTAGGGAAGCAGGTGTGGTGTGCTTTCCAGTACTCTGAGAAAGAGGCGAGGCGAGAGAAGCTGCTGGGAAAAAGCCCAGTGTGGAGGCAGGGGGCCCTTGGGTGACTATCTTCTTGGGTCAGTCATCTCCTCCGCAGATATTCACGAGTGTGGCTTCATAGTCCCCAGATGTGTCCGACTGCAAAGGACAGAGCCAATGTAAAGAAGAACAGACACAGCATTAAGAAAGAGGGCCGTCCACGAATCCACTCCCACCGCATGTGGGTCTTCCCCTCCATGTGAGATTTGTGACCTGTACTAGTAAATCTATTAGTTAGACGCCTCTGTAAGTCAGGCATCTAGTAACATTGTTAATGGCCAATGAACGAGCTCTGGTTCATAGCGCCCCCTTGGCAACAGAAGGCACTGTTGCTTGAGGCCGCATTGTCTCACGATCACTGGCAGGCTGGAGTCTGTGGTTGTGGTGGCTGTGTATTTTGTGTGCCTTCTAAGCAAGGGGCTCCTCTGTTAGCACTAGGTTGGACAGGATTCTGTAGTGCTCCACAGTTTTTTATTGGCTAATTTTCAGAAGATGATTCCAGGCTTTACTCCCTTGTCGGTCTTAGTCTGGAAGTGCTGCTGAAACCTGTCTACCATGTTCAACACTGCAGGCATTAGAAATATTGATGGAATAGCTTTCAGCATCCTAGCAATATGCGTGACGTTACAGCATGTCAAACCGATACGTGGATGGTAGATCACTCATTATACTCACTCGCTGAGTGTAATGATGTTCCAGCCCAGCATCTTCTTTCCACAGTACCGTATATACTTGTGGATAAGCCAAGCACATTTTTGTGCTGAAAAACTGGGGTTCGGCTTATACACAGGTCAGTGGTACCCCAGCGAGGTGTAACATCTCGCTGCCCCCCTCCCTGCACCGAGATAATGAGACGATAGCCTGTTATCCCGCGGGTGATTGCCCGTTTCTCCGCTGTTCATTCAAAGCCCGCTGACACTGCAGGGCTTTGAATGTTTGTTTACTCACATGTAACCAATCTGAGCCGTCCTATGACGGGTATCTTTGAATAAGCCTTTTAAAGACCGTGTGCGAAGGATGTGGCACGAATGGATGTCATCTGGCCAAGCCTGACTAACGAATGATGGAAATCTCATGAAACCTGACATAGAGTTAATAGCAAAGTGGGTTCGAGATGCATGGGAAGACATTCCAGAAGACATGGTGCGATGTGCCTTCCAGAAACGTAGTATTAGTAATGCTATGGATGGCAGTGAAGACTGTGCGTTGTATGAAAATGACAGCAGTGATGGTGATGACGGCGATCTCAGTGAGGACAGCATCTATGATGACCTCACACCAGCTGAAGCTCTGCTTTGGGATACAGATGATGATGAGGAATCCAGTTTTGAAGGATTTTAACTCTTTACATTTTAACTTGGTTGCTGATTGAGCTCAGGGAATAGTACTCTTAAGGTATCATTGTTGATACCTTATTGTTTTTGTTGAACCTATTTTCCACTTACTGTGCTGGTTTACTAATATTAAATGTCTTGTCCTTTTATTTATGTTTTTTATTTAAAATAAATATTTAAATACATTACCCAAATGATGTCTCAATTTTTAGTAATTTTATTTTCATGTTTTGATTATTGAAACTCACCAGTAGCTTCTGCATTTTCCACCCTAGGCTTCTACTCGAGTCAATCAGTTTTTCTGGTTTCCCAGGTAATAATTAAGTACCTCGGCTTATACTTGGGTCAGCTTATATTCGAGTATATATGGTAATTAAATTTTGCCTGGGGTTTTAAAACCTAAGAATACCTCATTTTCACAATATGTTTTAAACAAAATGTTACAAAATGATAATTCTAATAATAGCTACTGTTTATTACACATTTGTCCTTCAAGATGGCACAAATGATTTGCTCTTAGCTATTAAGAGTTCAAATCTATCCAGTGGTACTGCAGAGAAAAGGACTGGCAATCTATAGTCCAGCCTGATATTGATGTAGGGATCTAAGATTTACAGGCAATGATGGAAAAACTCTAAGGAAGAGTTTTTCTGTGAAATGAGTGGGGTCACCAGGAGTCAGAATTGGTTTGCTATGAGTTTGAAATGGGTATTAACTACTTTAATCCTTATTATTTTATGGAACACATACTGCAAGTAATGATGGTACATGAGGTGAGACCATGCAGAGAATAAGACCATGCAGAGGTACAAGTCAAACCTGAGGAGCCGGCCCCTGGAAACCACCCTATATGACTTGGGTTTAGAGGGAACCACATTTTCTGTACCACATTTTACTCATCCCAAAGAGCTTGTTTCTCAGTGCCTTTCCCCTAGGCTAGGCCCCAAAGATCTTGCTTCAGAAAGGAAACCACTACACCAAACCAAATTCACTACCATACAGTTGATTCCGACTCATAGTGACCCTGTAAGACAGGGTAGAAATGTCCGTGTGGGTTTCCAAGAATGTCACTCTTGACGGGAATAGAACACCTGATTTTTTTTCCCTCCCATGCCACATGAAGTTGAGGTTGAAATTAGAAAAATATCATGTCTGCTTTGCAAAAGACTTCGTTGAAGATGAATTTTGACTTTTAAAATGCATTACCTAAAATCCCAACAATATTACTAAATTTTGTGTGTGCATGTGAATTGGTCAAAGTTTTGCAGAGCAGATCAGTTTTCCGGTCAATGATTTGAACACATTATTTTCTTCAAGGGAACACAGCCAGTGAGCAGTTCGAATGGCTATATTTTCCTTGGGGGAAAGGTGTGCCAGGGTAAGTATTGGAGCATGTGGTGATGTACAGGAATGAATGAAGAGGGGGGTTATTAGCCAAGAGGTGGAACATGATTTTCACCATAAGGCCACTAAAACTCACGACTCTGAGTCGATTCCAACTTGATTCTATGTAGGTTGGGATAGCACTGCCCCTCTCTTGGTTTCTGAGTCTGTAACTCTATCCGGGGGTAGAAAGTATCATTTCTCCAGAAGAGCGGCTGGTAGTTTCAAACTGCTGACCTGTGGTTAGCAGCCCAATGCGTAATCATTATGCCACCAGGTTTCCTAAGGACAACAGCATTAATAATTATTCTGTCTGTAGGTTTTAGTTCTTCTTAGGTTCGTTCTCCCAAATCTCGCTCTGTCACATGCTGGCAAATCTATACTACTTCACCTTTGCATCAGAAGCCACCTCTGAGAAGAGTTGTGAGCAATCATTAGGAGTTTTACCTCAGTACAGAAAATACCTCCAACTAGCCTAACCCGGAACATATAGAAAATCTGATGTGTGGTAGGCAGTAAGCAGACACTTGTCCATTTCTCTACCTCTAGCCCTTTCTACCTTCTATAAATATACCTATTCTATTTACATGGCACATTAGAGATGGTTATCACACTAAAAAGTTGATATATTTTAACCGACAGCTTCCTAATGAGCTCATTGGAAGAACTGGTAAGATTGGGAGAATGGTAGAATTCTTACATTCCCTGTGGGAGACCCTGAGTTCAATCACTGGTCAATGAACCTTATGCACAGTTACCACCATCTGTCAGTGGTAACTTGCATGTTGCTGTGATGTAGATCATCTCAACCAAGATGAAAAAGAAAGGCCTGGAGATCTATTTATGAAAAATTCAGTCAATGAAAACCCAATGTATTTCAATGGTATAATTAAATAACAATCATGAGAATGTCATAAGACTAGGCAATGTTTCCATTGTGCATGGGTCTGCCAAGAGCCAGAGCTAACCCAAAGGCAGTTAACAATGATAAGATCATATTAATTTGTATTAAGAAAATATTTCTATCTGTTTTTAAACGTTTTATTTACATATGATATGCAATATAATTCAGTAGCTCAATTATATTTAAAAGGGTTGTACAATCATCACTATAATTCATTTTGGAACATTTTCTTCTTTATTGTACTCGCTGTTATTGGCTCCATGTTTTCCCTCAACTTCCCCTGCCATAATCTCAAGAAACCATACATCCAGTTATTGTCTCTATAGATTTACCTATCTTGGATTTACATACAGGAAAACATTTTTAAACAACACAAAACTAACAACAGTAATAAAATGAAACAGATAAAAACCTTAATTAAAAAGGCAGAAAATATTAAAAACTAGAACAAATTTAAAATGGATCATAAGGGATATCAATCATAAATTTCAACTGCATCTGCAATAATCCACTTTCTAATGCACTCTGCATGATAGCACGGCTGTTTACATCCCTGGTCTATGAACAATGGGGATTCACCAAAGGCTTAATCCACATGTATTTCCCCTTCACATTTTTTTAACTGAAACAACTTTAAAATGGGTCAAAAAGGAGCTCAAACGATAAGCTATTACATGTTAACCTAACTACACCGCCACAATCAGCTTTATGTTGCTCTCTGTCTGATAACAGGGCTATCCACATCCTTCACTCTGATCAGAAGGGATTCACCGGTCAGCTGTTGCCTCTTGTCACTGGTCTTCTTGACTCTTGAGTTATTAGTCCACACTTTCTCAGGTTTGGAGTCCTTTTTCCCTTTTTCGTACAGCAAGTCCAAACCCCAAACCAAACTCACCGCCATTGCATCGATTCCTGCTCACAGCAACACTATAGGACAGGGTAGAACTGCCCCTACTGGGTTTCTAAGACTGTCATTCTTTAAGGGAATAGAAAGCCTCATTTTCCTCCCACAGATGGTTTCAAACTGCTGGCCTTGCGGTTAGCAGCTTCATGCACAGCCATCACACACCAGGGCACATGAACAGTAAGTCCACTGCCCACAGTTCCTCCCATCAACTCAACAAACGTTTGTAGCCCTTACCCGGGTCTTCTGTCAGCAGGGTGGAACACACTGTTGCTCTGGCTCTCAGTGAAACTTGCACTTCCCTTCCCATCTGTCCTCCCAACGCAGCCCTGGTCTTTCTGCCTCCCTCTCTGGTATCCCTCCTGTGTTTTATTGGCCCCTCTCTTCTCTCCAGTCTTTAATTAGGGATTCCTAAATTCCAATGCAAAGCGATTTTTCTCTTCTCATCTACATTTTCCCCTTGTCCAAGGATGCAATTTGATAATTAACTATCAAACTATAGTTCATATGCCTAACTGCAATCTCTACCTAATTGTTTCAAAGACATCTCAAACTGAACGTCAAGCAAAACTAAACTCACTCTCCAAACGGAAAAATACTGAAAACCCGATCTTGCAGGGAATGGCACTGGTCTCTGCTTCCCAAGCTAGAACTCTGGTGTTCAAACCTCGAACTCTCTCTGTGTCCCAAATTCAAGAGCACAGACAACACACTAAGGCCCTGAAGCTTTAAAGCTCGGGAGCCCTTCCTCTCTCCTCCCTTTGCATTACCACTAACCACAAGTTATGGAGGCGGCCTGGGTGGTACAGTAGCTATGGCTGCTGTGGGCTGCTGACTGAAAGGTGGGCAGTTCAAACCCACCACCTGCTTCACAGGAGAAAGACAAGGCTTTCAACTCCTGTCGAGAGCAGCTGTTTTTAGGTGCCATTGAGTCACTTCTGACTCACAGTGTCAACAGAATAGAAAAAAATCTACCATCTGGTCCTGAGCTACCCTCACAACTGTCCATGAGTTTGAGCCCATTGTTGCCGCCATTATATCAATCCATCCCGTTTAGAGCCTTCCTCTGCTTCGCTGCCCATCCACGTTACCAAGCACGATGTCTTTCTTCATGGACTGGTCTCTCCTGAGAACTAGTCCAAAGCCTTGCCATCCTTGCCTCTAAGGAGCACATTGGCTGTATTCTTTCCAAAATAGGTCTGTTTGGAGGTGTTTGTTTTTTGGGGTTTTTTTTTTTTTGGTAATCTATGATACTTTCAATATTCTTCACCAACGCCAGAGTTTAAATGCATAACTTTTCCCTCTGTCTTCCTTATTCAATGCCAACTTTCACATGCATATGAAGCAATGGAAAATCATGGCGTGTCATGGTCAAATCATGGTCAAGTCTACCATAGTCCTCAAAGTAATATCTTTGCTTTTCAAAATGTTAAAAAGGTTGTGTGCAGCAGATTTATCTTATGCAAAGCATGTGGATACAAGCAAGATAAACAACTTTAATCTTTATCCATTTATCATGATGTGAGCATTTTTGTTTTCTTTACATTGCATTGTAATACATTCTAATGGCTGCAATTGTTGATCTTTGATCTTCATCAGCTAGTATATAGAGAGTTACAGCCTCAGAAACATACAAGGGTAGCTCTATCCTGTCCTGTAAGATCACTGAGTTAGCATTGGCTTGATGGCCGTGAGTTTGGTTCTTTTGGCTTAATGCTAATGGTGATGCAGTGGGTTATGCCTTGAAATGCTAACTGCAAGGTCACTGTCCACTCCGTGGGAGACTTTCTACTTCCATAAATATTACTGTAATCGTTTATTGTGCCAGCCTGGCCGATAAACACAAGTAGGATTAACTGAAGGACCGAGGGATAAATGGCTCGGTGAGCCTCGCCTTGCTTGTTCTGTGCCTCAATTTAAAGGGGTACACTACCTGTGGGATGCCTAGCCTGTGGACTGTGTCTCTTTAAGTTGAGGTCCCTTTAAGCCCACACGATTGGAATGTTCATCTCTGGAGCTGGGGACCGACAGTTAATGACAGTTGGGGACCTGCCTTGCTGTTTGCTGCCTGGGTAGATATACCCCAGCTCTCTCTACAGAAGGGGACTGGCAACTGGCGGCTCTCAAGCCTTAAAGGACTGCTAGTGTCTCACTGCTTTATAATTTAATGATTAATTTCTTGTATTATCTATCTGTATATAATTTAACAGTTCATTCCTTGTATTATATATCTATCTTTATAAATATATTTATATATAATTACTAGCAATCTGGTTTGTCTCTCTAGAGAACCCTGTCCAACACAATTACAATCTCAGACACCCACAGGGACAGTTATACTTTGTCCTATAAGGTCACTGTGAGCTGGAATGAATTTGATGGCCGTAAATATTTTAGGTAAAGACACTAATGTAGATTAATACACAGCCTCCTAAATCATGAGTCTCCATCTCTTCGGTCTTATATTCAATTAATTCTCCACAGTCACAATAATCTTTCAAAATGTACTTCTGATAAGGATACTCTGCTACTTAATGCTGTTCAGTGGCTCATGGTTGCTCTTAGGTTAAAGATAAACTCCTCAAGCACGGACAAAAGGATCCTGCAAGACCTGGCATCTCCAGTCTCAATTTTCATTATATTTCTTTCCCCCCCCAATTTTTTCCCTTTTATATTTCCTTGTGTGGAAAATTCTATATTTATTTCTAATTCCATAAGGATACAGTTTTTGGCTTATAGATGTAGTCCTAAGCCTAGCACATTGCATAATTTTTATTGAATAAATGAAGTACAAATTCCCTGTTCTCAAATCTTTCTTTCAGCTGCCCATCTACTTCACCAAGCACGATGCCTTTCCCTGAGGATTGATCCCCTCCCTTCTCTTTTCTAAGGGAGCCTTCTGGCCATACTTCTTACAAGGTAAATGTGTTCATTCTCCTGGCAGTCCATGGAATAGTTCATACTCACTTCCCTTGGTTTTCCCTGTTCCTGTTCAGCTTTTGTGTGCACACGAGGGGAAGGAAAATACCTTTGCTCCGTCGGGTGCATCTGAATCCTCAGGGTGACAAGTTTGTTTTGTGCACTTTAAGGGGTCCTTTGCAGCAGACTTGGCAAATGCACCGTTTGTTTCTGCTTCCATAGGTATTCCTTGCAGATCCCAGTACAACGGGACTTCTGACAACTTCAGCATGTTCCGTGTTTACCATGATGCTGCGCATTGGTCCAGCTGTGACCATTTGTGCTTTCTTGCTTGAGGTGGAATCTGTACTGAAGGCTGCAGTTTTCATTGTGTGAGTGCTGTACCTGCTCTTCTTCACTTTTTGCCCAGGTTGCCACCCGCCAATCTCCAATCAGATGCAGTCCAGAGGGGGAGATGATTTGCTCAGCATGTGTTTTCAATATGTTTGGTGAAAAATAAGCCCTAGTGTACACCCTTTCAGGTTCTTAACCATGCATTGTCCCCTTGCTCTGTTCAAAAGACTGCCTCTTGGTATAGGTAAAACCTATGAATAGGTTTTACATGATCACAATGAGATGTTCTTTAATTTCTATTCTTTGAAATGTTTTCCAGAATTAGTTATGATCCCCACAAATAGCTGTGCATAGTCAATACAACACAGGTGAATATCTTTCATGTAGTCTCTGCTTTCAGTCCAGATCCATCTGACATCAGCAGTGAGATCCCTCATTCACATCTTCTCAGTCTGGCCCGAGTTTTCCCAATGTTGATGTAGTGCTGCAATCATTTTTAAATTACCTTTAGAAAAATGTACTTGCATGTGATATTAGTGGTACTGTTGCATCATTTTCATGTTCTGCTGAATCACTTTTCTTTGGAACGGGCTGGAATATGAGCTACTCCAGTCAGTTGGCCGGGTATTTCCTGCCTTCCAGCTTCTTAGCCTAGATGCGTGAGCACCTCCATGATGCATGCCTGCGTTGCAACCTCAGAGCGAAAATTAAGTTCATTGCTCTTACCAACGCCTTCAGTACACCCTGGACTTCTTCCTTTTGTGCCATCAGTTGGCGAAATTATGCTGCCTTCTGAAAGGGACGGACTTGGACCAATTCCTGGTCCAGTTACTCTGTGTGTTCCTTCCACCTTCTGGTGATGCTTCCTGTATTGTTCAATATTTGCCTATAAACTCACTGCCATTGAGTCAATTCCAACTCAAAGTAGCCTTATGGGACGGAGCAGAACTGCTTCATAGGGTTTCTGAGGCTGTACATCTTCATGGGGACAAAAATAATTTCATTTTTCTCCCTTCGAGTAACTGGTGAGCTTGACCCGCCAACGGTGGGGTCCGCAGCCCAATGCTTAACCCACTGTGCCACCTGGGCTCCATAAAAATCCCTCAGTATTGCAACACGAGACTTGAATTTTATCTTCCATTCCTTTCGCTTGGGAAATTCCGAGTGTATCCCTCCCGTTTGGTTTGTGACCTCCAGGTTTTTGCACATTTCACCACGATACTTTATTTTGCCTTCTGAACTTCCCTCCGGTCAGCGCCGTTACTTGCGCATGCCCTCCATTTGCTTTAACTACTTGACATTCCAGGGCAGATTTTAATGTCTCCTCTGACATCAGTTTGGGGCTTTTCTTCCTTCTCGCCTTTCATGACCTTTGATTTCTCCCTGTGTCACGCCTTTGGTAACAGTCCACTCCTGGTCTGGTCTGCAGTCACCAGTGCTCCGCGAGTCAGATCAATTCTCGAGGGAGGCTCTGCATTTCTGTAAAATATGCTCAAGGCGATACCCGGTCTCTAGAGGACTTGTCTTAATTTTCTTCAGTTTCATTTTGAACTTGTATATGAGCAATTATGGTCTGCTGTCCACTCAGGCTGCAGTTTTGTTCGGACTGCTGGTATGAAACTTTCTCATGATCAGTCTTGACAGATACAGTCGTTTATTCTAGTTCTCTATCTGGTGAGGCCCATGTGTGTAGTTTCTATTTATGTTGTTGAAAAAAGATATTCCCAATGTACAAGGTAATAGTCTTGAACATTTCTCTAATGTCGTCCATAGTATAATTTTTATTGCCAAGGTGATAGTTTCTGATGTATAATTATAATTAATAATCATAGGCAACAATTACTGATCCTTCTTTGTTTCCAAATCTTGCTTTCTAATCATCAGTCATTCCCAATGCAGTTTTATTGCATGTTGGATCAATTTCAGACAGAAAAGGTTGGAAAACTCTTCCATTTCTCCATTTTAGCATTCATGTGTGGGGTATACATTTGAATAATATTTGTATTAACAGGATCCCTTTTTTGGTGTGGGGATATGACCCAGTCCCCGACAGAATTGAATTCAAGGAATGAAACGCTCTTTCTCTTACTTCCGGAGCAGTGGGCCATATAATGGTCTGATTCAAAAAAGCCAGGATCAGTCCATTTCAGGGAGGACATCAATCTTTATGCATTCTATTTAACTTTTTACTTTATATTTTCCTACCTTCATAATCTGTACAGTTCACGGTCCAGTTGCTAATGGCTGTTTGCTGCTGCTTTTGTTTTCTGGTTTTGAGTTCTGTCGCATCAGAAAGGCAGATCTGGAAGGTTTTGTTCTATGTGTGGCACCAGGGTTGTCTGCTTTGAGCAGAAAGTTCTTCTCTTGTATGTGAGTGTTTTCCAACTCGATGAGCTCACCTTTCAGCACAACTTCAGACAGTGTTCCAGCGCTATTCTTACCGTTTTTACTGGCCAGTTTTGATAAACAGGCTGATATACCCTTTTTGCTAGTCTGCCTTCCTGTGAAAGCTTTATTGAAACCTGTCTACCATGGATGCTGATATTTCAAATATTGGTGGCACAGTTTCCATTCCACAGCAACAAGCAGGCTACCACAGTATGACAAACTGACAGATATCACATGTGACTCCATGTCGGTGTGTGTTACTTTTGGAGTAAAACTGATAATAACATTATAAGGATTTTGTCAGGCTAAGGTGTAGGAGGGGAGCCATGGAGAGTCACTGTACTGGTAAACACCATTTCCAATAATGCAAATGCTGTTCTCTAAATTCTAGTATTGAATTATAGGTTGCTTAATGTTATTACCCTCTAATTGTTTTATGTATGCCAGCTTCAAGTGCTCACATAAACTATGAGTTTATTGAGAATGGTTTTCTAGAGCCTGTAATTATGCAAGTTATTTTTTGAATGGGTATTTAATTTGTTGATCAGAAAACTCTAAATATAGTTTTATTAAAACTTTCTATTAAGTTTTTAGAGAAATGCATTTTTTCACTTGTGTTTTCTTCTCCTCCTCCTCCTCTTCCACACAAATCAACACTTGAACAGGTAAATGCCTGGTATGGTAGGTACATAATCTGGTGTCAATTTGGGACTTGATAGGATTAAGAGTGAAGGGGTGTAGTCTTGCCAATCAGATCATAGCCAAAGAGGTCTCTGTGTGGGCATGGCCTTCTCCTGAGGATTCTGGGAATCCCTGGATTTCCTTCTGGGAGGTGGGAGACAGACTCTCTGCTGACTCCCTTGGAGACTGCCTCTGCTCACCCACTGCGAAAGATCCCTGAGGAGAAGCCACATGGCTCTACCCTGATGCAGACAGGACTCTGGAGCTGGAGAAGCCACATGGCTCTACCCTGATGCAAACACAACTCTGAAGCTGGAGAAGCCAGGTAGCAACCCCTGCCAGTGCTGAGATGCTTTCCATGCCACGGGATCCACAAGATTTCCAACCCACTAGCTTGGGATCCTCCTGTATACGGCATCATTGAGTAAGTCTGAAGAGGACTTTACAGATTGGCATGGGACATAGGGGCTAATAATAGACTTATGGACTTGATCTGGACTAGGCTGGGACATTTTCTCAATATTCAATTGCTCTTAATTATAAACCTCTTTGTTATACACACAAGTCTCCCTGGATTTGCTTCTCTAGTCTATCCAGACTAACACACCTGGCCAAAAAAGAAGGAAGAAGAAGGCAGAACCAAAGGACAGAGGCACATCCAAAAGGGATCTCCACCCCCTGGATGAATGTAATTTAACCACCTGGAAAAGCCTTGTTCTCATCACTAGCAAAAATGTAATAAAAGTCCTCAACAATGTAAGTTAGGTGGTAGAAATGATGAGACTTTATCTTGTTCCAAACTAAAATGAAACTCAGCAATGGACATTTTTCTTTATATCAAAATACGCAGAATATTTTATAATATAATAAGCCTCAATTATCCAGACCATTGGGGGACAGAGGGCTTCTTGTTAACTTAATTTTCTGGTTTGCTGAGTGTGAACCAAAGGCCCTTTTTGTGTTCCAGCCTTGTTACTGACAATCTTTATAAAAACGAATGAGTCTACTTTTCTGCCTTAGTAAGTACAATATGGTTAATGCTATTGAATCTTCCTCTGATGATTGAAGCTATTGTAATGTGGATCAATTCAAATCGAATTGAGTGTGTTCAGTGGACCAAATCTGTGCCAAGCTTCAGAGAAAACCTGAGAGTTTCCTTTCTGAGTAAGTTGCTTGTTTCAATTCATGGGTTTATATAAATATCTCTCTCTGGAATAGTTTTGCATAAGAACAACCACGTAGGTTAATTTTTCTATGTGGATACAGAAACAGATCTAGTTAACTGATCTACATTTATTCAATCAAAACTATCTGTGAAGGACTAAGCAGGAACCCACCACCTGCCTATCAGCTTGTCACACTGTGATGTGACCTGTTGCTGGGTTGCTAAAATCTATGTCACAGGTATTTCAAATACCAGCAAGGTCGCTCAAGGTGAACCGTTTCAGCAGAGCACCTAGACTAAGACAGACTACAAAAAAATAATAGTCCATTTTCAAGTGACAGACACTGGAAACCTCATGAAAAGAAGCAGAACATTGTCAGACATTGTGCTAAAGCTGAGATCCTCGGTCAGAAGACACTCAAACTATGACGAAGGAAGCTGATGGCTCAAAGTAGTCATGACCACAATGACAGTATCCAGTAAATGAAGCCTTATTTGCTGATGAGGCATGAACTCAAAATGAGAAGAAACAGCTGCCCAGATCCATATTAAAATGGAATGTGTAATGTATGAACTATGAATCTAGGGAAATTGGAAATCATCAAACATGAAAGAAAAACACATGAAGATCAATACCCTAGGCATTAATGAGCTGAAATAGAATGGTATTGGCCATTTTGAATCAGAAAATCATATGGTTTCCTATGCTGGGGATGAAGAATGACATTACAGTCTTACATTCATTGTTAAAAGGAACATTTCAAGACATGTACTGAAGGTCCAATGCTGCCTGTGATAGGATTACATCTATATACAAACAAATAAGTCCAGTTAATACAACTATAATTCACATTTACACATCAAACAGTAAAGTCAATAATGAAGAAACTGAAGATTTCTAATAGCTTCTTCCTTTTGAAATTGATCTAACATGTGATCTAGATGTATTGATAATTATTGGCAACTGGAATGTGAAAATTTGAAGCCAAGAGGAAAGGGCAGTAGTGGAAAAATATAGCCTTGGCTGGAGATAGCAAGATAGAATTTTGCAAGACTGACAACTTCTTCATTGCAGATATCTTTTCTCAACAACAAAAATAAGGAATTTTCTAGATGGACTACACAAGAATCAAATTCACTAAATCTGTAAGAAGAGACAATGGAGAAGCTCAGTATAAGCAGCTAAAACCAGGCCAGGGGCTGACTGTGGAACAGACCACCAATTGCTCCTATGTAAGTAAGGTTGACACTGAGGAAAATTAAAACAAGTCCTTGAGAGCCAAAATATGACCTTGAGCATATCCTACCTTAATTTTGAGAACATCTCAAGGAAAGATTTGGTGAATGGGATACTAATGAGAGAAGACTTGGTGAGTATGGGATGACATCAAGAACATCGCACATAAGAAAGCATAAGTCACTAAAAGACAAGAAAGATCAAAGCAGATGTTGGAAGAGACTCTCAAACTTACTCACAGAGAAACCAAAGCAAACAGAAGAAACATTGAATTAAGGAAGCTGAATACCGCAGTTGACAGGGCAGCTGAGAAGGCAAAGAAAGCATCGGAATAAATGTGCAAAGAGCCGGAGCTCAAACGCCAGAAGGGAAGCGTATGGTTAGCAAGACCTCAAGCTGAAGGAACTAAGGAAAAAGAAATTCAAGCCTCAAGTTGCAATATTAAGGGATCCTATGGGTAAATGTTCTTCCTCGTTGGGTTCCTAACTCTATATCCTTGCACATTTCGTTTTAATTTAATTGTCTATTCAAGATGCACTCTGGAACTGTCTATTCAGCTATTTGACATCATCAGTTCTTCCATTTGCCTTAACTGCTCTATGATTAAGAGCACGTGTCAGAGTCTCTTCAGACACACGCTTTGATGTCGACTTTCTTCCTTATCCTTTTAATGACCTTTTGCTTGCTTCATGCATGGGTTCTGATGCCACCCTACAGATCATCAGTCTTCTGTCACTAGTGTTCAATGCATCAAGTCTGTTCTTCAGATAGCAGAAATTCAGTTGGAATATACTCAAGGTCATATTTTGTCTGCTGTGGCCTTGATTTAATTTTCATCAGTTTGCATGTGAGCAATTGATGGGAAATACACAAGCATATTTAAAACAGAAGGAACTCCAGAAAAACTAGCCAGCCTGGAGTTGCAGCATGGAAAGGTTTTACGGGCATACTGTTGAATGATACAGGAACATCAAAGGACGATGGAAAGAATACACAGAGTCACTGTATCTAAAAGAACCAGTTGGCATTCAACCATTTTAAGAGATGGTATATAAGCAAGAGCCAATGGTACCGAGGGAAGAAACTCAAGCTGCAGTGAAAGCATTAGCCAAAACAAGGCTCCAGAAATTTATTAGATATCAACTGAAATATTTCAACAAGCTGATGAAGCACTAGAAGCACTCACTCACCTATGCAAAGAAATTCGGAAGACAGTTACTTGGTCAACTGGCTGGAAGAGATAAACATTTGTACCTACTCCTAAGAAAGTTGAACCAAGAGAATGCTCAAATAATAAAATAATACCATTAATATCACATGCAAGTAAAATTGAGCTCTAGATTGTCTAGCAACAGTTGCAGCAGTACATTGACAAAGAACTGCCAGAGAATCAGGCTGGATTCATAAGAGGAACTAAAACAAGGGCTATCATTGCTGATGTCAGATGGATATTGGCTCAAGCCAAGAACACCAGAAAGGAGTTTACTTCACTATGCCAAGGCCTTTGACTGTGTGGACCGTCCCAACTACAGATAGGCTTGAGAAGAAGGGGAATTGCAGAACCCTACATTGAGCTCACGCGGAGTCTGTACATGGATCAAGAGGCAGTTGTGTAGACAAACCTCCATGGTTTGGAACCAGGACAGGTTTGCCTGGGGCTGTGTCCTCTCCCACACTTGTTCACACTGGGTGCTGAGCAGGTCATCAGAGAAGGTCCCGTAGAGGAAGAAGAATGGAGCATTAGGCTCAGAGGAACGCTTATTGACCTGCTATAGGTAGATGACACACTTTGCTAGCTGAAAGGAAGGAGGACTTGGTACTATTTCTCAAAACGAAAAATGTATTTCCATCTGTCTCAGCAACTCCACTTTTGAACATTTATCCCTCAGCTACCCTGCTCCCATGACATCGTCTGTGTGTACTGACAAACTGCAAACAATCTGGTAACGTGCTAGGTACAAATATTCAAATAAGGAAGGAAACGCAGCTGCTAAGAAGAGCGAGAAGGCGCCTTATGATGGAACTGTGGTAGTTACATAATTTCATGTCAACTTGAAAATGTTGAAAAGTGTAGGGGTGACATTTAACCTGTCAATTAGGTCACAGCCTTCTCGTAGGCTTGGCCTTCTCATAACGAGGGTCCTGGGAACCTCCCCTTTTCTCTCTGCCTTCACTGTCCTGTTGGCGGACGCAGAATGCTGCCAGAGCCACCGCCACGGGATCCATGGGACTTTGCACCCACTGGCCAGTGATGTCCCTGCATTTGGCATCCTTGCAGGGAGCTGCATGAGTCTGAAGAGGGACTTATGGACTAGCATGGGACTTACGGACTTGAGTTGAACTGGGCTGGGATGTTTTCCTGATACACAACTATGTCTCAATATAAAGCTCTTTCTTACACATTTGTGAATATTACTGAATTTATTTCTCCAGTCAACCGGCCTAACACAAGAACTAAAAAGAATTTCAAATTTCAGAGCCATTTTCTCTTTTATGTAACAGAGGAAATTAAGAAAAACTAAACTAAGAAATATTTCAGACAGAAAATTAAAAATCTCTTTTTAAGTGCATCTTTCTTTACATTATAAAAAAGCACCATGGGGGTGGGGGCTCTATGTAAAATAAACAGTTGAGAAACTTACTTATATAGCTCATAACAGAAGAAAATCTAATGGTCAGTAAACCCAACAACAACAATGTTTAAAAATGCCAAGTATCTATTTTGTGTCTGGAATCTGAAAGCTAAAAAAAGGTCACACTGGTTAAGGAGTATTTTGTTGTTACTATTTTAGACTCAAGGAGCTCCAGTGGCACCGTGGGTTGAGCATCAGGCTGCTAAGCCACCAGCTACTCCCTGGAAGAAAAATGAGAACGGTCTACATCCATAAAGATTTACAGCCCAGGAAATCCTGGGGAGCAGCTCGACTTTGTTCTATGGGGTCTCTATGAGTCAGAATTCACTAGACAACATTAGGTTTCACTTTAAACTCAGAAAGCACACTTACATATTAACAGAAAGAGAGAAATAGAATCATCTTTCTCTGAGTTTTAAGAAACAGAAGAGGACAGGTAGGGATGGGCACATGTTTTGCTGTTTTTCAGAGAACTCTTACTTTAATTGCTGAGCACAGGGAATAGCCATAAAGCTTTTTGAACTCCGCGCGAATGTCCAAAAGGTCAATTTCCGATCTGGAGACCACTATTCTGTTCAGAGTATATTTATCAGTCACAGCACCCTGTTAAGAAATGCAGATATTCACAATGTAATATCAACTGTCACAAAACAGCATAAAGATCTATATTTACACAAAAATAGCAAATGCAACACAGTATTCATGACGGTGACACTCCATCATTTCTTTAGCATAAAAACGCACAATTTATTTAAGACACATTTATCAAGTACCTCCTCTATGCCAAGAGATATATTGGAGGCCTATATTGAAAGACTGAATTGAGATACTTGTCAAGCATCTGGTTTTGTAAAGGACACAAGCAAGAAGGCAGACCACTGCAATACACTCTGATGTGGGGTAGATAGAGGGCTCTGGAACCTGGGACGCGCCCTGGTGGTGGTGTCGGTTAAGTACTGGGCTGCTAACCACAAGGTAGGCAGCGACTCAGGGGGAGAAAGTTGAGGCTATCTGCTCCCACAATGATTCATGGCCCCCAAATTCCTACAAGGGTTCCTATGAGTTAGAATCTACTCGACGGGAGTGGAGATTTTGTTATTGTTTTTTATGGAAACCTGTATCAGGGGAGCATAAAAAAGATTGAGATTCAGGGAAGACCTACATGAAAAGGGATATGTAAAGCAAGACCTGGAGAAGCAGGGGTGAGATGTATAGAAAGAGGAGAGAATATTCCAATTAGAGGAAAGGGTATGTGTGGTTTAAAGCAGTGGTTCACAACCTGTGGGTCGACACCCCTTTGAGGGTCAAATGACCCTTTTACGGGGGTCATCCAATTCATAACAGTAGCAAAATTACAGTTATAAAGTAGCAATGAAAATAATTTTATGGTTGGGGGGGTGTCACCATAACATGACTAGCTGTATTAAAGGGTCACAGCTTTAGGAATGTTGAGAGCCACTGTTTCAGAGCACAAGGTCCCCAAACTTGTTGGCCAGCCACCCACTTTTTAGGGGGAAAAAACCCTCAGCACCCTGTCCCTGACAATGAAAAACCTTTATACTACAGCCCGTAATCCAGGTTAAAGTGTAGGCATCTGCTTTTGCAGTCTTTCTGGATCATTCCAGAGCCCCCTAGGGGGTAGGATCACCCTCTTTGGGAAACACTGGCTTACAGCATGAGAGCATGCTACACCCAAGACCTATAGGAATGAAGAGGACTCACAAAAGATGTGCCTGGAAGGGCCAGAGCTTTTAAACCATGAAATTAGATTCTGACTTTTTCCCAAGTGTAGAGAACTGTTGTCATCTTTCAAACACGAGGATGTTGAGACAAAATGGGATTTGTGGTTTCAGAAGATCCCGTGGCTGCAGTAAGAACAGATTGCAGGGTAGAGGAGGATGAAGACAAGGGGGTGAGACTAGAGACTTTGAGATCATGCTGACAGGATTGCAATTTTTAGAAACAAGAGGCAAAAAAGTGGCAATACAGATGTAAAAGATGTATGGACTGCCAAGACCTTGATGAAAGTAAGTTGACAAGATTTCATGATATCTCCACACAGTCAAATCCACTTGAGTAGTCAATAAAACACAGGGAAACATCCTTCTAATCTTCTGTGCTTCCAGTCAAGATCTATGTGACATCAGCAGGGGCCGATGCCTGGAGAAGGACATCATCCCTGGCCAAGGAGAGGGTGGGTGAAAAGGGACCTCAACGAGAAGGATCGGTGTAGCTGCATGGAGGGTTGCATAGAGAGGAAGGTGCAGGGACAGCCTAACCACCATAACGACCATGTATAGTTGAAGCGGACAAAGGAGAGGGAGAGATGTAAGATTCTGGCTGGCACGATTCCTTGATTCATTCATCCAACAAGTGCTCCTTGAAGATCAACTATTTGATTGACATTGATCCACATATTGGATCCGGTGGTAAACTCCAAAAATCTAAACACCAAACTCAGTCCATCTTGATTCATAGTGAACCTATAAGGTAGTGTAGAGCTGCCCTTGTGGATTTCTGAGACTTAATCTTCTTCTTCTTCTTTTTAAATCACTTTATTTGGGCTCTTACAACTCCTATCACTATCCATACATCCATCCATTGTGTCAAGCACATGTTCACATTTGTTGCCATCATAATTCTCAAAACATTTTCTTTCTACTTGAGCCCTTGGTATCAGCTCTGAGACTCAATCTTTATGGGAAGCAACTGGCAGGTTCAAACTGTTGACCTGTGGTTCATAGCCTAACGTGGAATCCACTGCACTTCCTGGGCTCCTTGGTAGTGAACGACAAAGGTATCTCTGCCCTCATGGAGTTTACCTTCCAGCGGATGGAAACAGACAATAAGCCAACTAGTTGCTTAACTAAGTACATTTTTTTGAAGCCCTTACTGCTATCGAGTAGATTCTGAATTGTGCATGATTAATTCTGCCCCATCTCCCAGAGAGAACTGATAACAGGGCTGATAACAGAACAAGTGTTCTTTCGGTCCAAGGAAGCCCTTCCTCATAAGCACAAACACTCAGGTGTTGTCTAGACAACAACAACACCCTGATGAACCACAAAAGCCCAAGGGGGTAGTGTGAACTCTCAGGATACAAAGGAACAGACCTCCTCACTCTGGGTCATGTTAACTGCCTTCCCCCACAGAGAGGATAATGAGGAGTGGAAGTGTGGGGGAGGCCAGTGATGGACATCGCTTGGCAGACATCTATGGTACCTCCACAGAACACATCCAGTAAGGACACTGAGGTAAGCATCTTCTAATGGCCAGGCCCCATGGTAAGGTCTGAAGATATGAAATAGCAAGAGAAAACAGCACACCAGCCATCCATCATTGAAGACAGATAAGAAAACACACGGTTATGTTATATAAGGGTCACTCACTCAGCTTCGTTTATCTTTAGTAAACAGCTTGAGAGGCCACTGGACCTAAAGAGTCGGGTTTGAGGCTTGGCTCTCTAATACAAGTTCTATTGCTTACACTTACAGCAAAGCCGAGGGAAAATATAGTCTGCCTTCCACAGGGACCAACTCTCTGTATATACAAGGTGGCTTCAAAATGTGCATTGAAAAAGTTCCCCCACAAACTTTTTGAATCCCCTTCATATATCTCATTTTCAACCTAAGAGTGAGAGTTAGTAGGCATGTGATTAGCTTAAGAGACAGAACTCAGCATAGTGGGAAAGAGTATGAAATTTCATCAATCTTGGGGAAACAAGAATTCGTATATCCAGACCCACCTTCAAAGCTTGATGCAGTCTTGCAGCAAAATAGGCAGGTGTGTTCCTCGCACAGCTAACTGTAATAAAAAGTCAAGCAATGTGCAATTTCTCATTTTACAGAAATTGGGCTATAATAGAAAGTGGATTAATCTTCTATAGCAATATGTTTTTAAAAAATCCTCTGAGCTCTACCTTTCCCCTCGTTTGTCTTTTATTTAGAATAAGAGAATGGAGGCTTCCCCTGAATTTGAAAATGTATAGTTACACTAGCCTGGAACTTCAGTACAGGCATCATCTTCGGCTGTAGGGAAAAGTACCTGCCAAGGAACTCCCACAGGGCCTGACTCATCTGCAGCTCCCAGACACACAACACCCACGCCTGCACTGAGAACTCCCTGGGGTGTAAGCCCTTTTCAAACATCTTGGGCTGCGGATGAATAATTCGAGTCTAAAGACTGCAGCAACAGTGCTCCAAATAACTCATTAGTAAGAAGGAACTCTGGAGTTCAATTTAAAAGCAATTTTTTCCATCGGCAAGATTTCTTCTTCAGTGACCAGGTTCAGTTGATAGACATTAGAGCCAGTGCCTTCATGCAAAGTCAATCACCCAAAATAATAATAACACTATACTCTTTCTATTAAAATTGAAATAAGTACATCCAAAACAGAACATGAAAAAGAAAATTGGAAAATATGTGAATAAATGAATTATCCTGTAAATGAAGTGAGAAAGTAGCAGGTATTGCAACATGATAGCCTTTGTAATCTCAAACCTGATCTGTAGGGAGGGATTGCCCAAAGTGAGTGGGGTTAACAATGAAGTTGGAGACCAGGACAAGAGTAAGTGGCTTTCTCAGCGTGCCTGTGTAGACTCCCCTCCGGAAAGCTAAAAGGCTATTAGTTTGGGTGAGTGATTTGAAAGGAGTAAGAGAAGAAATGTATTGGAAACCCAAGCTGCCTACACCACGCACACACACACACACACACACACACACACACACAGTCAAACGCACTGGCATTGAGGCCATCTGGACTCACAGTGTGGCCTTACAGGACAGAGAAGAACTGCCCAGTGGGTTTCTGAGACTGTGACTCTTTGCAGAAATAGAAAGACTTGTCATTCTCCCATGGAAAATCCCAGTGGTTCCGAACTGCTGGCCTTGGATTAACAGCCCAACATGTCTTTAGGTCACCCGGGGTCAGAAGCACACACAGTAATTGGTTAACATCACAGACTATGAACCCCAACTCTCTGCATTATAACCCCAGCTCTATGGTGTACTCGCTGAATAACCTTTGGGAAATGGCTTAACCTCCTTGTGCCGCATTAACCAGCTCTACCAAGGACATCACGTGTAGGGTCGATCTGGGTCGAAATCTGCTCAATGGCAGGCGTTGATCAAGGAGAGGGAGAGACTCTGAATGACCCAAATGCTTAATGCGCTCAGCTGGCAACGCCAAGGTTTTAGTCCACCCAGAGGCGCCTCAGCAGAGACCTGGTAATGTGTGTCCGAATAAAGGCAGCCATGAAAAGCTCACTGGAGCTCAGCTCTATTGTGACAGACATGGGGATCTCTCTGAGCGGGAACCGAGCCAATGGCAAATGTTGTTTCCTTTTTCTTTTTTTAACAAGGGGATACTAATAGTATCTAGTGAGGCGTTCTGGTCATGCAGTCAGGTAATCATTGCACTACTGACCACAAGGTAAATGGCTCAAACCCACCAACTGCTGCACAAGAAAAAAATGAGGTTAATTGCACTTCCTGAAACCCTGTACAAAGTTGCTACGTGTCAGAATTGACTCCTGAGAGTGGACTTTGAGTTGGGAGCCCCTAAGCTTAGGATGATGTTTAAATGAGTTGATTTTGTAAATAATTTAACATAGAGTCTAGCACAAAGTACTTTCCACAAAAGAGTTCACTTGAAAATATCATTGGAATTAACCAAATTGGAAGGTCCCCTCCAGCAGTGGTAAGGTGTGAAAGCTTAATCAGACTCCACTCCAGAGGAGGTGACTCTTAGGCATCAACTATTTTTCTCTCTCTAGAGACGAGGGACATATATGTGTCTATGTCCATAAATATGTCCATGTACATACAGATATTTACATTTATAGCTCTCCATATATGCTGATACATGGAGAAAGTGAATTTTATTTTCTAATCCAATTACCCAATTACCATTCATTGTTGAAATGACGAGGTGTTCGACTGGCCCTACATTGTGCAGGTACTACCTGCTGTGACTCTGTGTCATTTGGTTCGTTCCAGCTCAAGGCGATTCCAGAAGGCGGAACAGAACCGCTCCATAGAGCTTCCAAGGCTGTAGTTAGAACATGAGCACACTGCCAGGCCTTGTCTGCTGGTGGGCTCGAGCTGCCAGTCTTACTGTTGGAAGCCAAATCTCCATTATCGTGTCACCTGCTCAGTACAGAAAGCCATCAGTCGGGAAGCCAACAGCAACCCCAACAATCTCCACTGGCCCTTTGCAGTGGCTTAGGATTCTGAACAATCCTGTCTATAGCATTTAACAAAACATGGTGCTACCTGATTCTGATTGGAAGGGTCACTGAATCCTGTCCTTGAACTAGTGTCTCATTCTGATGGATGAGCCTTTCTTAAAGGTCCTGCCTAGGTTCCTAAATGGATAACCATCTGAGACCTCATTTATGTGCGATGTTGGCTGTCTGTTAACTGATGAGCTCACGTGGGGGCTGGGCTCAATCTGTGCTCACTTTCATTTTGACCTGACCGGCCCCCCCCCGCCCCCGCCAACCTATTCAAAACAGAGGTGCTCTACAGCTTTGACCTGCCTTAACTTTGGAAGGTGACTGACATCTTCTAAAAATAACTGAAGATAGTAAATAACTAAATTGGCTTAGGTCTTGGTTTTCAATCAGGCTCCATTAAAATGCCAGCCAAAATGAAATATTTTCGGTTCTTAAGGAGATGACAGCATAAACAAGAAGACAGGGCAAAGGCACATTTCAAAGACAAAGCTAACCTCTCCATGTGCTTATGATATTTGTGAAGCATGCCCCCAGTCCTAAGAACTGTATGGGGGTTTGGAGGGACAGGACGAGGGATCTTATATGAAAGGACCTTACCTTGACATTGATTCAGAACAAGTGCAAAATAACTCAGTTCCTAAGTGATCACGAGCTTACCTATGGTCAGCAGCAAGTCTTCAAAATGCCCCGATAATTCTCCTCGTATGCTTTCCTCAATGTCCTTCTGGCTGATGTTTCTATATTCCTCAAATGCTAAAAAGCAGTACCACAAACAAACTTGAAGCATCCCAGATGACTACACCAAGCTATGCCTAGTCCACTTTTAGACTCATTTTGCAGCAGGCAAAGTTGTTGGGTAACAACTTCAAAACTTTCTCCCTTTAACCACCAAAAATTGAGGAAAACAGTTTTTGGGTTTTTCCTTCCTTTTTAAGAAGTCAACCACAATAAAACCCAATTTCCACACTCATTTTTTTTCTGACCAGCTCTCTGGTTATTCACATTTAAAATAGCTTTACAAAAGTTATAAAGTCAAAGTCAAATCACTCATCTAGTGATAAGGACTTTTTAAAAGTGATGGTAACACCCGGACTCCATAGTGTGGCCATTCATCAAAGTGCTTTACCCGCTAAAGAAACCTTAATTGTTGTGCTAGGCAAACGTCACACCTACCAGAAAGCATCTGATTTCTTGACCATATTGGCTCCCCCGCAAAAAGACTGTTACATGGTACCAAGTATACGGGTGTCATTTTGCAAACCAAGTGAAATTTCTGCGAATGAATTTTGAAGAGAGTAATTTTGGAGACAGAGCTAAGGTGGGCGGTTGGTGTTTTCCAGATACGGATATCAATAACTCGCAATTACTACAAGGATCCCTATTGGCTGGAGTGACACTCAGCTGCTGACCTGTGGTTTGAACATGAAAACTGCTTTTTGGGGGGACAAAAGTCCTGGTGAGCTGCTCTGGTAAAGATCCCCACCTCGCAACCCCAAGAGGCAGTTCTTCCCTGCCCTGCAGTCGTATGGGTCAAAATAGACTCAGTGGCCCACGACAAGGACAACATCCTATCCTAGTAGCAGTGTTTGATAAAATCATTGAGATGTTCATGGTGAAACTAAAGGGCAATCTCAGAATTAAGGTTACTGTACAGTCCTTATGTTTTCTTGCTTGTCCCTGAGTTGGCATACATTTAACCACGCACTGGGGTTCATTTCTAGACTAGCACCTGGAAGCAAGCCAAAGGCAGTCATAATACATGACGCTCTGGCGGCTGTTGTTTCTAGAACGCCTCCGAGAGGTGAAGTGTTGGTGTGGGTGCGTGAGGGAGGGGTTGGGTGCCTAGCAATTCCACCTGTACCGTGGTCTCATGAGAGCTTTGTGAGGTCTGCTTTTTCTCCTTCACCTCCACTTACTTCCCTCTGCATCAGAAAGTGCTGTTCCTCAGTATTAATACATTAACAGAGACTCACCAGCAATGCTTTGGTGGGGCGGGGGCTCCCACTGGAAAGTGGACAACTTGGGAAAAGATGGAGTAAAAGCAGTAGAGTCAAACCCTTTCTCCCCATGGGAATGCTGCCCTCCTGCCCTCATGCTAGAGGGCTTCTCTTTCCCCACTCCGTCACCAGCCCTCCCCTGACACTTGGGACTGGACAATCTACTCCACTTCCAGGGACAAGCAAGACGAGCATCAAGTCTCTCCGTTTCCTTCCCTGAAAATTGTATGCACGAAATTGCACCAGACTTGGGCCATTTTTCAGCTTGATTTCCTAGCGCTTTCTATATTCAATTCAAAGTCATTTGCAAAACAACAACAAACAAACAACCCCCCCCCCAAACAAAAAAGACTGTGATGTGGTGCAACAGTGAATGGATCCCATACTTTGTTTCAGTTGAGGAAAGCTCCGTAAGCACAGCACCTCAATGAATTTCTCCTCATCTGTGCCCCATCTCTTCTCACCTGCATCATAGAGAATCTTTCCAACAAAGGAAGGGAACTATTATTACTTATATGATACAATTATCCCCTCCCTCTCCCCCACCCTCGCCAGTCCCCCACTCTCTTTGGGAAGAGATGGAATGAAAATAGCGGGCAATTTACTGCCTTAGAGATGCCAGTGAGATGAAGGTGTTACCTAGTCTTTCACTTTTTCAGCCAAGGAGTTAGAGAGTTTGGGCAGCAGCAGGTGGAGAATGATGATCACCATTAGAGAAGGCAGAATGTGGAGGGTGGAGGTCCTCCTGCGGTTACAGACCCGTGTCCTTCCAAACTAGGTGCTGTAATACTAACCTCCCATAGCTAGGGATCAGGAGAAAGACAAAGCTTTCTACTCCCACAACAGAGTTACCGTTTCAGAAGCCCTCAGAGACAGTTCTACCCTGTCCTAAAGGGTCACTCTGAGTTAGAATCCCCTCGATGGCAGCGAGAGTTTATAGCTATAGATGAAGGCACCCTGGTGATGGTGTGGGTTAGGGACTGTGCTGATAACCGAAAAGCTGGTGGTTCAAACCCAACAACCACTCCTTAGGATAAAGATGAGGCTGCCAATTCCCTTCCAAATTTGCAATCTTGGAAACCTGATAGAGGGTCACTTTGAGTCAGAATTGACTCAATGACAGTGGTTTGGCTTTTTGGTTTTATACCTATAGATGAGTCTGTCCCCTCCTGTACAGAATCAGTCTGAGACACCCCAAGGAGCAGTTCTACTCTGTGCTCTAGGGTCGCTCTGAGTCAGAGTGGACGGCATTGCGATGGGCTCTCAGTGGGTACGCCTATGGATATAATCCAGGAAGAAGAAGAAACATCAAAGGAGGCATTGCCTTTGTTCTGTCCTGACCTGGGCATCCTTTTTAGCCAGATGTTGATCTACTTCCAGACTGTCATCTCTTCTGCCCTAGATATGAAAAAGAAAAACAAAGGCGGCTCTTTTAAAGATAGAAGATTTGAACCTGCACTCACCAATGAGGGCACCTGGCTTCACTTGTCTGAAATGCTCCAGCCAGTAGCCACGCTAGTGGTTTCTCCTCCACCGAAGAAAAGTGACACCAGAACAAAACATACGTGGGCGCTGCCCCGTCCCCAAAATTGGTGCTATGTTTGAGCCCATTGTCACGGCCACTGCGTCCATCTATCTTGTCAAAAGTCATGTGGCACAGAGAAAAGACGATTGGCAACAAAAGCAGGCACTCACTCTCCGCTCCAGTCCTGCCTGGGCCATGACACTTATCGGAAATCACATGATTCTCCGGACTTCAGCTCCCTCCCCTGAAAACTCCAAGGTCCACACCAACTCTAATGTTGAAGGCTCTCAAATTATACAGAGGGGCTTCGAGAGTTCATGGAGCAGTGGACTGGAAAGATAATGGAATTGTTCCATGAACTTTTTGAAATCCTATCATTTGTGTGTGTGTGTGTGACTGCAGGTGTGCATGTGTGCGGGTGTGTGCACAAATGCTTCAGCACACTATAGAAGACAGGAGGCAGGAGAGGGGAGGAAACAGCGTTTCCTGAATTATTTTGAGAATCGTAAACAAATTAAGCATTAAGCTAAAATATTTTTTAAACGAACATTCGAAATAGGAAAACTCTATTTCACACCACAGGGCTACAGTCTATTGGTATTAAGAGTTTGCATTGTTCTCCTTCGCATGCATACTGCTTCTTTAACAAACATGATAAAAACTGGTATTCATTATAATAATAAGCAACATCAGGTATTAGTCCTTTACTATGAGCTCAATGAAGTAGAGGCAGATCCTCAAAGAGACAGATTGACACAGTGGCTGCTGCAATGGGCTCAGCACAGGGATGACAGTGAGGATGGCGCCGGGCTGGGTCTTGCTCAGTTCTGTTGGATGGAGGTCACCAGGAGTCAGAAAGGACTGCAGCCTTTCACAATAATGGATGAAGGGCTTTCCACAGCCTCTCTCTTTTAAAATTAATTAATTGTTCATTAAATAATTTTATTGGGGGCTTGTACAACTCTTATCACAATCCACACATGCATCCATTGTGTCAAGCACTTTTGTCCATTTGTTTCCGTCATCATGCTCAAAACATTTGCTTTCTACTTGAGCCCCTGGTATTCACTCATTTTCCCCCTCCCTCTCGCTTCTCATCCCCCATAAACCATTGATAATTTATAAATTTTTATTATGTTGTCATATCATACACCGTCCGACGTCTCCCTTCACCCACTTCTCTGCTGCCCGTCCCCCGGGGAGGAGGTTATATGGAGATCCTTGTAATTGGTTCCCCCTTTCACCCTCACCTTGCCTCCACACTCCCACTCTCACCACTGGTCCTGAGGGGGTTCATCTGTCCTGGATTCCCTGTGTTTCCAGTTCCTATCTGTACAGTGTACAGACCCTCCAGTCCAGCCAGATTTGTAAGGTAAAATTGGGATCATGATAGTGGGGGTGGGGGGCGTGCAGGGAAGCATTTAAGAACTAGAGGAAAGTTGTATGTTTCATCATTGCTACACTATACCCTGACTGGTTCATCTCCTCGCTGCAACCCTTCTTTAAGGGAATGTCTAATTGCCCACAGTTGGGCCCTGGATTCTCCACTCCCCATCATTCACAATGCTATGACATTTTTGGTCTTTGATGCCTGATACCTGATCCGTTTGAAGTCTTGTGATCTCACAGGCTGGTGCACTTCTTCCATATGGGCTTTGTTGTTTCTCTTAGATGGCCACTTGTTTATTTTCAAGCCTTTAAAACCCAAGACTCTATATCTTTTGATAGTCAAGCACCATCAGCTTTCTTCACCACATTTGTTTATGCATCTGCTTTGTCTTCAGTGATTGTGTCGGTACAGGCTGGTGTACTTCTTCCAATAGGGCTTTGTTGTTTCTCAGCTAGATGGCCACCTGTTTATCTTCAAGTCTTAAGACCCCAGACGCTATATCTTTTGATAGCCAGGCACCATCAGCTTTTTTCACCACATTTGCTTATCTTATGTACCTGTTGTCTTCAGCGATTCTGCTAGGAAGGTGAGCATCTCAGACTGCCGAATTATTAGAACAAAGTGTTCTTGTGTTGATGGAGTACTTAAGTAGCGGCCCACTGTCCATCTGTTTCCTTAATACTAAACCTATAAATATATGCACATAAATCTACCCGTCATATATAAATATATTTACATCTGTCTATGCCTGTATTTAGATCTCTATAAATGCTCTTTGCCTCCTAGTTCTTTCCTTTATTTCTTTGTACTTTCCCCTTGTCCTACTATCATATTCAATCTTCATTTGGGTTTCAGGAATTCCTCTCGGTTACATTGTCCTTAATTCAGCCCTGTCAGACCTCCTATACTCTCCTTGCCACTGATTTTGGATCACTTGTTGTTCCCTTGTCCCAGGGTTTGTTAACACCTACTTCCTTTCCCCCGCCTCCCCCTCTCTCATGTCCCCCGCAACTGTCATCCTGTTGTTCTCTCTTCTGGCTTGTTTATCCCACCTATCCCTTCCAGATAGACATGCAGCGACAACAGTATGCACCAACACAAGAGTGAGCACAATGAAGCAACAATAGAAAAAAAAACAAACAATAACTACAATAACAACAAAAAACCCCTATACATAGTTCCATGCCTATTTGTGGTCCTTTAGTAGTGCTTTCCAGTCAAGTCTGATGGGGTGCCATGCCCTGGCCCCCCATCTATACCTGGCATTCCCTGGGGGTTTCATTGCTCTGCTGCAAGCCCCAGGTGTCTGGCTTCAGCATAGTGGGCTCAGTACGGGCACAATCCCCACTGTGTGTCTCCAGTGCTGTCCCCAACGGCGCTACGGGAGTATGAGGAACACTGTGTCCCATCATGGGGCCGGCCCTTTGGTCGTCTCTGTGCATTGCTCTCTGAGCAGAAACATTGTCCTCAGGGCCTGGTGGGCCAGGATGTGCTCCACTCATTTTTTCCTCCCCCCTCATTGGCTCCTGTGTGCTCTGATCAGACAAGTCCCTCTCCTTGAGCTGTAGCTTCAGTGCTGTCCTCTGAAGTGAATTCTTCTGAGGGGGAGGGTGGTGCTGTCCACTTAGTTGGTAATGGGGCCGGCCCCTCTATGGCCGCTCTCTCTCAATCTTCACAAGGCCCTCAGAGGCTGGCACTAGTATCTCTTTTAATTTTACAGACGTGAAAACCAAGGCTTTAAAACTTAAATTAGCATGTCCAAAAGTATCAACGCTAGATGTGAGAGGCTAGCTCTGTCTGAGCTATGGCTAACGCCCTACTTTGTGCTGCCCCCTGTGGATGGGTCTGAGCACTCGTCTGCATATGCCAACAGATGCACATCTATGAACACCTATGTGCAGGAGTGTATGTCAGCAGGAAGGCCGCCTACGTTTGCTTGTGTGGGCTGATGAGGTTTTCACACTGTAAGAAAACTGGCACCATAATTAGGCTACTTGTTTCCCCTGGCCTCATTCTTCAGTGTTGACAAACGGTGGTGGGACCTTCAGGATGAGACCATTGCTGAGCTTGTAGGAACTGTGCGAATCCGCTGACAGAAGCTGGTGAGCCACGGCTTCAATCACTTCCTCTCATACACTCATCCTTGACCTGCCCACCTTCATAACTGGCCCTCCTGACTCATAAATCAGCAAGGTGTGGCCTCCTCCGCCCACAAGCATCTCTTCCCAGGGGGTGCGGATGAGGGTGCAACAACTTCTGCATCCCGAGACCTAGACAGCTACTTCTGAAGATAATTTTCTGTATCATGCTCCCTACTGAATTTACACTCTAACACAAATACATGTCTCTCAGGGTCCAGGAAAAAATGCACAGTCTTAAAATGGAAAGAAATCTAATGAAAGAGAATAACCATTTTATATCAGATGATTTATGAGAACATTCTTCAGTACCCTGCACTATAGCCAGGATGTTTTTAATCCTAGACTGGACCAAACAAGATTATTCTTGGTTAGGTTTCACACACACACACACACACACACACACGAAGAGGCTTCAAAAAGTTTGTGGAAGAACTCCATGTTCTTTTCCTTCGATTATTCAACAAATGTTTTGAAGCCCACGCGTACACGTATGCATCCACACATGTGCACGTGCATTTATGATCTTAGCCAAACATGATATCGCTTGGTTAAAATGCAGATTCAGACTGAAGAAATCATTCTAGAAGGAAAATTGCAATTTCACTGCCTCCATTTGGTTATTTGTAAATGCCCTAAAATTAGTACTGAGCATTCAGCTTATTGAGGGGTTTGAGAAATCAAATAACACCTTACATCAGCCAAAGTCAACAGCGCTTTCCGGAAGTCCCCAGATGTTTCAGAGCTAATGTCATCTCCAAGACTCTTCCTATACACTGGAACAAAATAAGGATAAAATCAAGCCTCGGAAAACTGAGAAATCTTACTATAAACAGAGAAAAGATGAAATGCCAACTTTGACCATGAATAAGTACCTAATGAAATAAATTGTGCTCTTCTACCTAACTCCCTGGTGGTCTCCGGGGGTAAGTTGGATATCTTCTTAGAATTATTGCTCTAGGGTATGTTATGGTGGATAAGTATGAACAGAATCACCAGTTAGGATCAAGGTATGGCCCATTTCACCGACAATAGCACTAACGGATGCACCTTGGGAAAGTTAAGGTCACAGAGCTGTTAGCTTGCTTCCCAATTTCCATTCTCTCTTACGAAGTAATAAAACCTGGATCTTTAGCCAGACATAATACACACAGCTTAGCAACTCCACCCATGTTTTCCGCTTAGGTACAGCTCCTGGACTAAATTGTTGGTAATAAAACTTAGGCACCTCAAGATGAGGCCATGGGCACTTATAAAAATTTAGGGTTGCAATGAGTTGGCAATAGCAGTAGGTTGGGCTTTGAATAGAAGGGGGCTACAAAGGTTGATGGAAAAATGCTATGACCTTCCACGTCCTTTCCCCCCACAAACACTTTGAAGCCTCCTCACATGCTGCATGGCTGCCCGGCTTGTGAGTAGATCCCTGCAGCTTGGGCAGCCAGCGTGGACTGTGAAGAAGAAGGCTCTAGCTAAGGGGTGGCAGAAGAGTAAAGAGGAACAGGCCTGGACTCCTGGGAATTTTGAGGGACCAACAACATGCCTATTTCCAGATTATTATTTTTTTTTTTTTACTTTTACAGGAAACCATCTTATTCAAGTCATGGGAAAAATGTAATTAAAAGATGGTGGAATTTTTCCACCAACTTTTAAAATGCCCTTCAGTATTTCTGTTTTATAACCCTAACTCTATTACCAATAACTACATAAGTTAGAATTGACTCGATGGTAATAGATTTGGTTTGGGGGATTTAGATTATATTTGATTATATTATTTTTAAGTTTTAAAAAGAGAGACTTCAAACACCCTATTTTCCCCATAACAATGGCCAATTGCAAGGTCTCGTGTTTCAGTACCGACTAGCTATAGTCTAAGGAGCCTGGCGATCCAGTGGCTACACATTGGACTGCTAAGGCAATGCCAGCAGTTCAAAACCACCAGCTTCTCCAAGGGAGAAATAAGAGACTTTTTACTCCCATAAAGAGTTACAGCACGGAATTTAGAAGCACAGCAAGGGCAGTTCTACCCTGTTCTATAGGGTTACTATGAGTCAGAATCTACTCGATGGCACTGAGAGAGTTGTTGTTGGCTTATTAAAAATGAAGAGGACTTAACACATTTACTGGTGAAGGTCAAAGCCTGCGGCCTTCTGTGTGGATTTCACCTTAATATAAAGGAAGCAAAAATCCTCACAAATTGACCAATAAACCACATCAATGATTTCACTTTACTTAGATCTGTAATCAATAACCCTAGAAATAGCAATTAAAAATGAAGGATATATTTCATTGGGAAAATCTGCTACAAAGATCTCTTTAATGTGTTAAAAGCCATGTCACTTTGAGGATTAGGGTGTGCCTGACCTAAGCCACGGTGTTGTCAATGGCTTTCTGTGCATGGGAAAGCTAGACACTGGTGACAGAAGACTGCAGGTGGTGGCAGATTATTCGATGTGTCATGGATCGCCAGAAGCACAAATAAAACTCTGTTAAAAGAAGTATAGCCAGAATGCCCCTAGAGGAAAGGATGGTGAGATGGTGTCGCAAGCACTTTGGAGATGTTTATCGAGAGACTAGTCTCTGGAGAAGGACATCCTGTTTGGTGAAGTAGAGGGTTACTGAAAGAGGAAGATCCTCAAGGAGGCAGATGCAATGGCTCAAAGATGACAGCAGTGTGAAGATGCAGCAAGGGCAGGCAATGCTTCCTTCTGTGTAGAGAGGGCTGTTAGAGTCTGAAGCAACAGAGTCCAGAGTCCTTGGGTGGTACTAACAGCTAAGTGTTTAGCTACCAACTGAAAGATCGATGGTTTGCACCCACCCAGGAGCACTTAAGTAGAAAGACCTGGCAATCTCTTTCTAAAGGTCACAGACACAAAAGCTCTATGGAGTGAATTGCTATTCTGAAACTGTGGTCACCATGAATTAAAATCAACTCAATGACAATTGTTTTTTGTCTTTGTTTCTACTGATTAGTTGTAGTCCCTTTTCTGTAGCTGTGATGTTTAGGGTCCATCAATTTTAAGTCTCTGTTCTGCTCCCTCCCTGGGGAAATGGCTCTATTGGAGCCACTATCCAGCTGGAGGCCAGAATGAATATCTGATATAAGGGGGCACTGAACGCTGTCTCTATCCTTCTCAAGAACTCTCTAATTTAGACACGTGAATGCAAGTCCTTGTAATTCAATGAAAGACCACTGTAGAAAGTGACATAACACAGCTTGTATAATAATAATAATAATAATAATAATAATAATAATAATAATAATAGTATTGAGGTTTATCATCAAGCATGATTTAAATACATCCTTTTTTAAGGAAACTGGTAATTTTCCAGTGTAGTTAAATAAACAAAATCCACTATATTGTTTATTCATATAAGTTTTAGCAGGCATCATTACATCTAAGGATATTTATATTGTTAAATTTATCCTTTAGTTAGAAAATTATTTTGATTTAAAAACATGAAGTCCATTAATGTAGTTCCCATTCGTTAGAATTTAGGAAGAGGTGTTTTTCTTTTTTTTATAATTTTAGAAGTAGCTAGCTGAGACCTTATAGGCATCTCATGCAGCCTCCCCACTCTGTCCTTTTCTTGACATAATGACAAGGAAACTAAACCTTTAAAAAAGAATTACTTCCATCGAAGCTGACAGCTACTTTTTACATTTTGTAGCATGATCGAGTCTAGATCGTGAAATAAGAGAGAACTACAGGTACCTGAACTTTAACTTAGAGTTCCTGATCCCCGATCCAGTGTTCTTTCACAAACCATTAGCTTAGAATTTAGTTCTTCATTCATTTGGACTCCATTGTATCATTGTATTGGGCAAGTCATGCAAGATGGCTAGTCCCTTTATGAGAGCCAAGTTGACAATTTCCTTTGATTTCTTATGGGTCAGTTACCATTTCACACTACAGGACACCATAATTCTTTCTGCAGTCAACTGGAACAGGGCTTGCATTTGAGGATGTGTGACCTACAGCCTCGAGGTAGCCTGGTGAAAGAACTTCTCCAAAGCAATGCTGTGTCCAGATGGTGACGTCTTTAGAGCATTGCGTCATCTCTATTAGGGAACGAGCTATACGGAAAGAGAGGCAACAAACAGCAGCGCAACACAGTAGAAATCATCAGGAAATAAAGCAGAAAACAGAACTCCAGAAGAACCAGAGACCCTAGGAAAATATAAATGTTGATTAGACCCATTAGTGCTCTATTTCACCTGATTGACTCACCCCCTCCCTGCGACCCCTCTGTAGGGGGATGTTCCATTGTCCATAGATGGGATTTGGGTCTCCACTCCAACCCCCCTCCATTCTCAACAAGGCATTTTTATTTGTTTGTTCACTATTTGTTGGGTTTTTTTTGCAACATTTCTTAATGTTGAAGATGTTCATGCATGAGACAAAGTGAATTCTATTTAAGAAAAACTGAACAATCCCAAACCAGTTGCTGTTGTAGACTGGTTCTATGAGGTTTCCAGTAGTGGGTTTAGGCAGACAGTGGGGGTGGGGGTGGAGTCACAAGGTCTTTTTCATTTTCCCCCAAGGTGCCTCTGGGTGGACTAAAATGGCCAACTTTTGGCTAGTAGCTGAACCTGTTAACCATTTCAACCACCAGGGACGCCTTTATTTAGGCAAGGATGTGCTTACATATTCAAAGCAAAGAACAACACAATGTCTCCTGGTGGCTAAACTGACAAAACCAGAGTCATCTGGGAAAGGGCAAATTGTACCCGTGGGCACCGTGGCATGGCTTGTGCCTACTTCTGAAGCAATCTTCCAGATACGGCTATGGGTACAGAATCCATAAAATGTTGTACCCCTCGATGATTTAAACTTCTTAGAAAGTAAATAAATACATTTCTATATTTAACAGTAATAGCGGAGAGGGAGAGAAACAAAATTCCCGTAATGGAAGATGTCAACACAGGAACAATGAGCCTGATGCTGAGGGAGCGCGGGATAAGTGGGCCTCTAGGGTAGCACTGTGTCCTGCATCTCTGTGGAACTTGGCGAACACATTTATTTCCATCTTTATCACCGTGTGTACCAGGAAGCCCTATTAATTAGGTAACCTACAAACAATTCTATTCCTTGTAGTTTTCAAGAATTTAGCTCATGCAGGAATCGAGGCCTCTGGTAACTCTGAGCTACTCTCACTGCTCCTTCTGCAGAGCAGTTCACGGGACTTTTACATGACCCTTAAGACATCAGATTATAACGAAGACATGGCTTCACAACCAATAAATATTTGCATTTACTCCATCTCCCATCCACCTCTCATCTCTCAGGTGGCTACACCACAGTGGCTTATGCATACCTGGGAGGCTAGAAGTCATGCCTAAGGTATTTCAAATACCAGCATCCCCCATGGTGAACAGGATGCAGCAGTGCTTCTAAACTAAGACTGACTAGAAAAGAGAACCTGGTGATCTGGAAATAATGAAAATAAAACAAAAACGGGTCAGTGAAAACTTTATGAATAGTAGTGGAATGTTGTCTGATAGGGTAGCGCAGTGGTTCTCAACCTTCCTAATGCTGTGACCCTTTCATCCAGTTCTTCATGTAAAATTATTTTCATTGTGATTGGGCAACAAATGTACAAATGTGCTTGAGACAATGGATGTATAATTAAAAAATTTTTCATTGCTTCTTCATAAATGTAATTTTGCTACTGTTATGAAATGTAATGTAAATATCTGATATGCAGGATGTATTAGGCGATCCCTGTGAAAGGGTCATTCGACCCCCAAAAGCATTGCAACCCACAGGTTGAGAACCGCTGTCGTAGCAGAAGAGGGGCCCTGAAGGTGTGAGGCACTCAAAAGAGGACAGAGGAAGAGCTGCCTCCTTTACATAGAGTTGACCTTGATGATGGGACTGTAGGAAAGCTTTTTTAAAATTTTTTAAATCATTGTATTGGGGCTCATACAATTCTTATCACAATCCATACAGACATCAATTGTGTAAAGCACACTTATACATTCGGTGCCCTCAGCATTCTCAAAATTTGCTTTCTGCTTGGGTTCCTGGAATCAGCTCCTCATTTTCCTTTTTTCCCTACCTCTCCCTCCCCACTCCCCCCTTCCCTCATGAACCCTTAATAATTTATAAATTATTATTTTATCTTACATTGCCCAGCATCTCCCTTCACCCACTTTTCTTTTGCCCATCCCCCAGAGAAGAGGTTATATGTAGATCTCCGTGATCGGTTCCCCCTTGCTAACCCCACTTACCTCCCTGTATCGCTGCTCTCACCATTGGTCTTGAGGGGTTCATCTGTCCTAGATTCCCTGTGTTTCCAGATTCCATCTGTACCGCTGTGCATCCTCTGGTCTAACCAGGTTTGCAAGGTAGAATTGGGATCATGATTTTTGGGGGGAGGAAGCGTTTAAGAAGTAGAGGAAGGTTGTGAGTTTAATTATTACTACACTGAACCCTGAGTGACTCATCTCTCCACTACTCCTCTGCAAGGGATGTCTAGTTGTCTACAGATGGGCTTTGGGTCCCCATCATGCACTCCCGTCATTCACGATGATCTGAATTTTCTCCCCACCTTTGGTGCTTGAAACCTGGTCCCCTCGGCCCTTCGTGATCACACATGTTGGTATACACTTCCATGTGGGCTTTGTTGCTTCTGGACTAGATAGCCACTTGTTTATTTTCAAGCCTTTAAGTCCCCAGATGCTTTATCTCTCAATAGCCAGGGACCATCAGCCTTCTTCACCACACTTACTTATGCACACATTCGTCTTCAGCATTTATGTGGGGAAGGTGATCACACAATGATGGTTTTTGTTCTTTGGCGTCTGCTACCTGATCCCTTCAACACCTCGTGTTCACTTAGGCTTGTGTGCTTCTTCTCTGTGGGCTTTGTTGCTCCCAAGCTAGATGGCCGCTTGTGTGCCTTCAAGCCTTTAAGACCCCAGACACTATATCTTTTGATAGCCGGGCACCATCAGCTTTCTTCACCACATTTGCTTATGCACACGTCTGTCTTCAGTGATCATGTTGGGAAGGTGGGTATCATGAAATGACCATTTAGCTGAGCAAGGTGCTCTTTTATTGAGGGAATGTGTGTGAAGAACACACCCAGAGGGAGAGTACTAGTTGTGTCCCGACAGAACTGGAACATGCATGTGGACCCCACCATGACACACCACACCAGGAGGGCAACGTAAGGTGTGGAGGAATCCACAAAGAGACTGGACCATATGCTGGCCCCAACCAGAATTAGCCCAACTCCCACCATCCAATGGAGTACCACAGAAAATGAAAATAGATAGTCTGGTGTGGGAAAGGAACTGACCTACCACACCACACCCAGAAGGAAGCTGAAACAAAGGAAAGAGGAAAAACAGAGCGGAGCACACCTGGGCCCACCAAGCTCAGAGGACGATAGCCTGGCTCAAAGGGCCCAATGTACAGAGGGGACCATATAGCCGGCCCCACAGTAAGAAATGAGACTTGACTTTCTGATAATGACAGTAGTTTCTATGTCTTTCCCTCGTTCCCACCCTCTCCTGATCGTGTGGTCTGTGAACGCCCGAGGCTCATTTGCAATGCCTTAAAGAAAAGCAGGTTCCCAGCTGTAGACCACTGGACATCCCTGCAGAGGGGGAGTGAGGAGGAGATGAGTCACTCAGGGTTCAGGGTAGCAACAATGAAACTCACAACCTTCCTCTAGTTCCTGAACGCTTCCTCCCCTCCCAGTTATCATGACCCCAATTCTACCTTGCGGACCTGGTTAGACCAGAGGATGTACAGCGGTGCAGTAGGGATCTGGAAACACAGGGAATCTAGGACGGATGAACCCCTCAGGACCAGCGGTCTTGGGGATCTATGTGTAACCTCCTCTCTGGGAGATGGGCAATGGGAAGGTGGGTGAGGGGAGACGCCGGGAAGTGTAAGATAAGATAAAATAATTATTTATAAACTATTAAGGGTGCAGGGGGAAGGGAGGAGTGGGGAGGGAGGCGGAGGGGAAAAAATAAAGGAAACTGAGCTGATTCCAGGAACCCAAGTGGAAGGTGAATTTTGAGAATGACGAGGGCAACGAATGTATAAAGGTGCTTTGCTCAATTGATGTATGTATTGATTGTGATAAGAGTTGTATGAGCCCCAATAAAAAGATTTATTAATAAAAAAAAGAAAAGAAAAGCGGGTTGGGATGGCTAGAACTTTACTCAGACCCCATCCCAAAATAGCTACAATGAGAGAGCCCTTTGATGTCAGTGGGTAGGATTTTACGACTTCTGAACAAGCCCCATGTATTCTCTTTCCCACTTTTGACCTTAACTCAACTCAGTACTTCAGGAGCCACCTGGCATCTGGAGATCCAAGGATGTGCTTACTTTATCCATTGTTCGGTAAGTTCGTTACTGGGGAAGTAAATGGATCCTCCCACGCATTTTGTGGTTTTACGCCACCTCTACTGCATGATTTTAGCATATAATAATGGTATTAAATGATTTTGAGTCTCTTCCACACTTCATGAAAATTGTTGATTCAGTTAAACAGTGATTTCTTAGAGCTAAATCCACTGCATTTACAATATAAATGCAAGGTATTCATGTCATTGTTATGTATCAATTTCTAGCTTAGATTACATTCAAATAATCTCTGTAAATCCTTTCCCACCCCCAATAGCATGTCTAAAATACATTAAGATCAAGCCTCCCCATCTTTACTTCTAAGGAGAATTCTGACTGGACTTCCTCTGGGACAGATTTGTGCATTCTAAGAACATTCCATGCATAGTCAGTATTCGCCAATACCATAACTTAAAAGCATCAATCAGACTTCCTTATTATTTGCCCAACTTTTGAATACAAATAGGTTATTTAAAATACCATAGGTTGGGTCATGTGCATTAATGTGAACATTGATATACCATATGTAAGCAGATAATAATATTACCTGAATAGTAGGCTTGCAATATTTCCTTTATCTGCCTGCTTGTCCTTGTGGTTAGAATTTCAATCAATACATCTTCATTTGTCCCAGGTCCCTAAAATAGGAAAATGAAATAGAATTTTTAAAGCATTTAAAAATTTAAATTTCATGCAATTTTGTCCTATTGTCTTGCTCAATAGAGCTAAGAAAACCATTTTGAATACATTGATATAAAAATATCACATTGCTCTAAAATAGTTTGCTACTGTTCCATATTATGTTAATATTAAAATAACATGAATGTTAACATGATACAACGACTGTGGAAAACAACGGGGAAGTTCCTCAAAGACTTAAACTAAGAACTACTATATAATCCACCAATTCAGCTCCAAGGTAAGTGTCCACAAGAGTTGAAAGCAGCAACCGAGAGCAGGTATATCAATGTTCATGGCGACACTATCTATAATAGGCAAGAGGTAGAAACTAGGCCTCCTGGGATTTTGTTTCCTAGTTTTGGGTTTGGGGTCATGAATTCACGGATGTCCCAGTTAATTGGTCCAATAAAGTGTTTAGTGCTCCCACTCCACCTCCCGGGTCCACTGTGCTGTGCCCGGAGTCTAAACTTGATTCAGGAGGGTGTCTAAAGAACACCTGGTCCCTCTGCCTGGGATAACACTAAAGGAAAAATCAGGACTACAGGGAGGAAATGGCCATGTGAATAACTGCTTCCTTCAAAATCTTCCCCCCTTGCCACAAGACTAGAATTAAGTGTGCTTGACTACCATTACTGCACATTTTGATTGCGTCTATATTAAAATCCTAATCAAAGAGTGGGAAATGCAGAACACAATTTAGAAGTCCATGAACTGCAGATTTTGACTGGGTTATTCCGCTTTCCGGGCTCCAGAAAGGAATGCTCTGGGAGAATATCTAAACCTTAAAGCACAAGTTTCCCCTGAAGTCTTCTTAAAACCAAGCAGTACGGGATCTAGGAACAGGAATGGGAGTAGCGATGCCAGAAGGGTAGGAGGAAGAGAAAAAGGGAGAACTGATCATGATAATTGTCACAAAACCACACACACCCCTCCAGGGGGACAAACAAAAGAAACCGTAGGGGAAGGAAGACCGAGGTTGGTGTAAGATATGAAAATAATAATTTTTAATTTATCAAGGGGTCACAAGGGAGGGGTAGGGAGGCAGGGAGGGGGGAAAGTAGCTGATACAAGGAGTGAAAAGAAAGCAAATGTCTAGAAAATAATGATGGCAACATAGGTACAAATATGCTTGATACAATTGATGTATAGATTGTTAGAGCTATATGAGCCTCCAATAAAATGATCTTTAAATTAAAAATAAGCAGTAGTTTAGCTTAACTAATCAACAGTGTCTGCCTTGAGCATTAGTCTCTTTTAAGAATTATTTATGCGGGATCACCTTAGCAATAACACAAGAGCAATTAGAGAGGAACCACGGGAGCCAGAAGTTTACGTTAGTGGGGGAGGAACAACTGAATGGTACACACAGAAAGTGTTGGAATGGTATCTGCTCTGGTGTACATAGTCTCAACAACAAAAAGTTCATTTCTGAAAAAAAACCAAGGAAAATAAGCTAAATGTCCATCAGCAGATTAATGGATAAACAAAATATAATATATGAATATTCTGTGTATAAAGGAACTAAAGAAAAATGAAGTCCTATTACATGCAACAACATGGATAAATCTTGGAAACATTATGCTGAGTGAAATAAGTCAGTACCCAAGGACAAAGGCTGTGTGATGTCACCTATATGAATAAGCAAATGTGGAGAAATCAAAGTTTGTTAGTGGTTGCTGAGCTGGTGAGGGAGGAGGAAAGGAGGAGTTATTCTTGGAGGCACACTGAGTTTCTGCTAATGGTGGCAGACTCTAACATGATGGAGGTCATTAATATCACTAAATTGTACATGTGAAAATTGGCAAATCTTCTGTTATATTTTTATCACAATAAAAATTCTGTCATTGAGTTAACATGAAATTCCCAAGAGAATCCCCTACTCAAGCATAACAATCAACTGAATATTTAAAAATAGTACAGAGTAAAGAAACACCATTCAAAGTTATAAATAATAATCAAACAACAATCACTCTGTTGAGTGTTCAAACCTGTCACTGTATTTAGAAAGGGCTCTACAATGGTTAATTTTATGCTTGTACCACTGCACTGGTTTGGCCAGCATTGTCATCCTCTTGATACAGGAAGATGCTCAAAGACTTAATAATGTGTATTATAGGGTACAGTTGAGTCGGGGACAAGTTACCCCTGAGCCTTTGTTTGTAAGAAGGTGAATGAATCACACTGTCACTTTAAGAGAAATCACTTTCAAGATAATTTGATCAAATAAGGCCAATAAAGCATTTAAACCATGGCTAAATTCTGCCTTGTGGCAGAAATGCCTAGTTGCCCTCAACATCTCATTTGTCTTTCTTCCTTAGTTACAGAACTCTCAATGTCTAACTTGCACAAATAAAGATTATTTCTCAGTTTCCTTTAGAGTTGACTGAGATGAAGCTGTAATGGTTGGCACTGGAGCTGCCATCGTTCACAAGGAGTGGAAACCATGGGCTGAAGACGTTCAAGTAGTAAGATTAAAGGAGCCCGAGTCTCTGATTACAGTAGTGTTATCTCTCCCAACTCTAGACTGCCAGTTTGGAGCCCTTTCGTGTAAAAGAACACTTTTTCTCACCCTTACAGGCGAACCATATCTTGACCATTAACATCTGCTTTATGCCTTGCCTTTGGGGTGGTCACAGAGTACACCTATTCAGATTTCCCTTCTCAAGAACATGCTGCAACTAATTTAGTTGGCCAAGAGACTCTAATTGCCATACAAATGGACTCGTTATTCTGTTTCACAAATATGCTGTGTTCCCAGACGACAAGTACAACAGAGGGATTGGAACTGGCCTGGTTCTGCCCAACCCGGGACTCTTCAAAAGAACATCTTTTCAGGTGCTCCTTGGTAGCCTGGCCAGAGTATCTCAGAATTTCACTGGTGTTTTGGGTTCCTGCTCCTGGTCTTTTACAAGTATCAGACCTGCTCTAGAGTCTGAAGGCTCATGCCCCGGCTGCTCTGCTCTCTCTCCTTTATCCTTCATAGGCATTTCCTTTTTTCAATAAACTTTTTTTCTACCGACCTTGCATTCTGCTTCCTGAATAATCTGAACCTACCCACCCACATCTCTTCCACATCGTCTGTAGACAAGAAGAGAATGCCTACATCTGCTGGGAAGGCTCTACTCACTGCCTTTGAGTCCAGCTGACTCATAGGGACCCCTGCGGGTTTCCAAGTCTGCAACTGTTTATAGGAGTAGAAAGCCCAGTCTTTCTCCGGAGGAGCTGCTTGTGGTTTCAAACTGCCAACCATGCAGATCGCGACCCAACTTGTAACCACTACTCCAGCAGGGCTCTGATGGGAAGGCAGAAGATGGTTATCCTCAGGCCTAGATTCCCATCTTCCCTGCCTCCTTCCTTTAGCAAATATATACTGTATCTACTAACTCCAGGTGCTGCCCTATGGACAGAGAACCTAGAATAAGATTGATGACATTCTTCAATATAATGGAAATGGTCTTTTAGTTGGGGAAAAAAGAAATAAGGTCATTTAAAAATAATAAAAAGTACAACAATGAAAATAAAACTGACTGAACTGACAAAAATGTCCAGGAGAAAAATACTCCAGAAATTAGAAAAGTAACATATGAAAACCCAAGAGGAGAACAAGCTTAGAATGCTCGAGAATTGGAGAGAAGGCCAATGTGGGAAAAGAAGGTACTAATTTATATATATATATATATATATATATATATATATATATATATATATATATATATATATATATATAGAGAGAGAGAGAGAGAGAGAGAGAGAGAGAGAGAGAGAGAGAGAGAGAGAGAGATAAGCAAGTCCAAATGTGCTAGATGATAAAGTTTGAATTTTAAGTATCCAAAGCCTTTGGAGATTTTCACAGGTGAACAGCATAATGCATAATCTGGTTTTTGTATAATAAAAATAATGTTGGATATTCTGTGAAGAAGATTTGAATTGGGTAAAAATTGAGCCAGAGAGACAAGTGGAAGGTTACTGACATAATTCAGACCAAAGATGCTGCGGTTGGCCTAGTATGGTAGCAATGTCTTTGGGAAGAAAGTAGCACATTTGTGGTAGATTCTGGAAGTTGTTGTTAAATGCTATCAAGTGGATTTCCCAATGCATAGCAACCGTGTGCACAACAAGAAACTGCCTGTCCTGCACCAGCCTCACCAGCGTCCCTATGCTTGAGCCCCGTGTTGCAGCCACTCGTCCATCCATCTCCTAGAGGGCCTTCCTCTCTTTCGCTGCGCCTCTCCTTTACCAAGTATGATGGAAAAGAACGAATAGATTTACATCATTCTAAGGATAAGAGAAGGCAAAGGGTCAAGGAACTATTTTGGCTCTTGGCCTAAGCAATGGGGTGATAATAGTACCATTTATGGTACACGACAACAAGCTAGAAAGTTGGATTCTGCATGGCAGAAAAAAACAACACACAAACAAATAAATAAAGGCTGTGACAGGATCCTTTTGACCTAGGAAGATTTGGGCCCAAAGTTCCATGACTATTCCCTATTTCAGTCATTCCAACTGGGAAGAGCAAACTCAAACTGCCATTGTGGCCACTGCAATGACTACAGTAGCCCAGTGTGCACCGGGAGAAAGTCACTAACTTTGAAGACAGAGTCAAGTCCTGAGCAGCACAGGTTTGTTGTGCGGGGCTCCTACCTTCATGGCTTCCTTCAGCTGCTTCGCATCGAACACTGCTGGGGGAGTCACCAGGGCCACCATGATTTGCTCAAAGTTGCCGGAGAGATCACCCTTCAAGTCATCTTTCAACTCCTAAAACAAAAAGACCCAAAGACGGAAGCATGACATATGTTTCATTTCTTCCCTTCCCGAGTGAAAGATGAACATTTCCATAAATCAAGATCTGATGAAAGCATGCCCACCCACCGGGAATGAACACAGATGTCAGAGATCTCTCGATGGAGACTGATCTGCATTTTATTATGATTTCCCCAATGTTCTATCTTATAAAGGCTTTTTTGGCAGGAAACCTGAAGGAGAGAACTGCATGTGTGTCGCAATTTTGGTTAAAAAAACGCAAAAACAACCAACCGATCACCACCAAGTTAATTCAGACTTCAACTGTTGGTGCTGTTACATTGGCGCCCGAGACATGGTAGCCCGTGCACCAGATAACAACATGGCGCCTGGTGCTCCCCCTGCATCTGCTGTGGATCACTAGTATCGAGACGGCTTTCAAGAGCTCATTTTCAGAAGGGTATCATCAGGCTTTTCTGCTAATCCACCTTGGTTGGGAAGTTCCAGATTTGGGTGTTGATATGCACATCCTAGGTCCTCCACGCTCTCAGGCTTGGCTCGGGTGGAGGGAAGAGGGTGTGAAGGAAGGGGCACTTTGCCGGTAGGCACCCTATTCCTTCTCAGGGACTGTCAGGGAACTCGGGAGATAAAGGCAAGAAGGGATTTGGCCACTGGTCTCTGGGGAGAACTTGGAGCTTGAGGGGCTCAGCAGCATTTTTCTGGCAACAGCAGTAAGGGCATCCTGAAATGTGGCAATGGGCAGACACTGCTGACTGATGTTGCACTTTGGCACTGTTTCTACACACGACATACATCTCCCCTGCTTCAATATGAGTCGTATGGTTTAATGTGTTCAAAGGAATGCTATTTCCCCTCAACCTGCTCCTGAATCAGAGAACAGAAGCCCTCCAGATTGCCACAGCAATGTGGGGACAGATCAATACCGAGTTGGGGTATGTGTGTGTGTGCGTGCATGTGTGCGCACACAGCAGGGCATTTCCCTGTAGAAATAAATGAGATGGAGCCAAGTGTTCCTAGCTCTGCTTTTATCACCACAGCGTGTTTTCTCTCCAAATTCCGAATTCCACGACCATCTGTTCTCAACCCAAGAGATTTCCAGCTGAACTTGGGAGATTTCACAAGCTCCCATTCTATCCCACTGTGAGACATGGTTACTTCCCTCAACCTTCATCTGCCCTGCACAGTTTGGAAATTCTGAACAGTCAGTGGGTCATTCCTATTCCCTATACACAAGTGTGTTGCCTTGCCCAAAAGTCTGCCGATTCATTCAATCCAGCAAATGTTTACTGTCCTAAGTGAGGCAGACACAAGCTTACCTCATTATGCCCTAATGGGAAAAAAAAAACACACATATCCTAAGGTAACACTTTGATAGAATATGTTAAGTATGTGACAGAAGAAACATAGAGAAGAGTGAGTTAATGGAGTTGGAGGGGGTGGGCTAGAACACAGTGAGGTGCCCATGGATCATTGGACACTCATCTCTCACTCTGACCACTCAACAGCCTGACTGAGCTCTGTTTCCACTCTGTCCCCTCTTCAGTTTGTTAGGCACTACAGCCAAAATAAGCTTTTACAGATGTTAATGGTATTGTAATACTCTCCTGCTTATAAACCCTCAACGTCTTTTACCTTTAGAATAAGACCTAACCCAGTGCCAAGACCCCCAAGGGCCAGCATGTTCTAAGCACGTCTTCAATTTCATCTTCTCTCTTTGTTCCCTTTCACTCTCTAGACTCCAGCCATATTGGAATTCTTTCTGTTTATCAAGCTCTTATCATTTATCATTCTGAGCTTGTTTCTGCCTCAGCTGTGTAAATTTGCAACTATACACATGGGCTCCTCCAGATGGAATACACAGAAATCAAATTGACTGCAACTGTGGGAAGAGACAATGGAGAAGCTGAATAGCAGTGGGGAAACCTAGGCCAGGGGATGACTGGGGAACAGACCCCCAGGTGCTCATATGCAAAAGCAGGAGAATGCTTAAAAAATTAAAACAGGTCCATGAGAGCCAAAATACTATCTTGAGTCTATCCCACTTGGATTTCAAGAACATTCCAAGAAGAGATTTGCTGCATGCTCTTGATGTGCTCCCACAGCTCATACTAATGACAGAAAACCTGGTGATCTGTGGAAGGACATCAAGAACAACATTCATGAAAAAGCAGGAATTACTGGAGACAGAAGCAGGGTGATCATGATAGTGGGTCAGAAGAAAGGTAAAAGGAAACAGGAAAGATCTAGTAAGAAAAGCTACGGATAGAGGTATAAACATCGGTATGCATTTATGTAAATATATTACTTCATAAAAATAGAGGTTTTGGCCTATGTACATACATTTATACTCCAATACATTGAGAAAGTGGATGGACTGTGGGCCTCTGCTCAAGCCCTCCCTCAATGCAAGAACACTTTGTTCTAATAACCTGGCATTCTGTGATGCTCACCCTCCCGACATGATTGCTGAAGACAAAATTAGTGCATAAGCAAATGTGATGAAGAAAGCTGATGATGCCTGGCTATCAAAAGATATAGTGCCTAGGGTCTTAAAGGCTTGAAGTTAAACAAGTGGCCATCTACCAGAGAAGCAACAAGCCCACATGGAAGAAGCGCACCAGCATGTGTGATCATGAGGTGTTACTGGGATCAGGTAACAGGCATCAGAAAACCCAAAACAAACCTCATTCTATTGTTGAGAATGGCGAGGCAGGAGAAGAGACCCCAAACCCATCTGTAGACAACAGTACATCTCTTCACAGAAAGATCACAAAGAAGGGATGAGTCAACCAGGGCGCAGTATACTTTGAGGCTTCCTCATCCCCCACTATCATGACCCCAGTCCTGCCTTTCAGTTCTGGGTAGGCCGGACCATGTACCATGGTACAGATAAGAGTTCACGGCACACAGAATCCAGGACAAATAAACCCCTCAGGGACAGAAACACAAGTAGTGATACCAGGAGTGTAGGGGAAGGTGGGAGAAGGAGGGGGAACCCATCGCAATGACTGATGCATAATCTGCCTCCTCTCACCATATGTCCTCAACCATATGATAAGCAAATAATCAGAGAAGCTGACCTATATGAAGAAAGTGATGAAATGATTGGCAGAAGGGTTCTTAACAATCTGTGATATGCAGATGACAGGATCTCTTTGCTGAAAGTGAGGACTGAGCACTTTCTGATGGAGACCAAGGGGTGCAGTTTTCAGAACGGATTACAACTCAACGTAAGGAAGACCCAATCCTCACAACTGGACCAATGGGTAGCATCATGATAAGTAAAGAACAGGTTGAAGTTGCCAAGGATTTTGTCTTGCTTGGATCCACAAACAATACTCATGGAAGCAGAAGATGAGAGATCAAAAGATGTGCTGCATTAGGTAAATCTGCTGAATGAGACCTCTTTAGAGTATTGCAAAGCAAGAATGTTACCTTGAAGGCTAAGGTGTGCCTGACTCTTGCTGGCGTATTTTCAATTGCCTCACATAGATATGAAAATTGGACATTGAATAAAGAGGACCAAAGCAGCATTGATGCTTTTGAACTGTGGACCTGGAGAATGCTGAAAGTACCACAGACTGCTAGAAGGACAAACAAATGTATGCTGGAAGAAGTAAGGCCAGGGCACTCCTTAAATGCAAGGATGGCGAGATGTCTTCTTGCATACTTGGGACATATTGTCAGGAGAGACCAGTCCCTAGACAAGGACACCATGTTTGGTAAACAAAAGGGGAGCAAAAAGAGGAAGGCCCTCCAAGAGATGGACTGACACCGTGGCAGCAACGATGGGCTGAAGCACAGGAACAATTGGGAGGATGGTAGAGGACCTGGCAGTGTTATGTTCTGTTGTGCCTGGGGTCACTCTGGGTCAGAGCCAACTTGACCACATCTAACAATAACAACAGCAACAACTGCCTGGAATGCCCTAGTAGGACTCAACCTTAGTTGGCAGGAAAGCAACAAGCCCTCAATGTCACATTTCTTCCCCATGCCATCCCATGGAAATCTCCCCTATCACATCACTCTGCATTCATTTTTTCATGGCACTTAACAATATCTGAATTTATGTACTTATTCTACTTCCAGGAGAATGTGAGTTTTGTGAAAGGCACTCTCTGTTTTTATACCAGTCTACCACCAATAGCTAGCACACCTTCTGACACTTAGAGTTAATTTCAGTTCATCCTGACCCTGTATGGTAGAGTAGACCTGCCCTCTGGGGTGTCCTAGGCTGTAGTTCTTATGGACGCAGACTGCCAGGCCAGGTCTCCTATAGAGGCGCTGGCGCATTAGGACTGCTGACATTTTGGTTATCAGTCAAGGACTTACACACTGCACTGCCAGGACTCCTTGACGACTTCAGACCTACTGCCACTGAGCCAATTCTGACCCATAGTGACCCTATATAGGATTCCCAAGGCTATCAATCTTGACAGAAGCAGATTACCACGTCTTTCTCCCTTGGAGTGGCTGGTAGATTTGAACCACTAACCTGGCAGTTAGCAGTCCAACTCCTAAAGTTTACTTTCTTGACTCCATAGCATCCAATAAATAGATGTCAAACGAAGTGGGTATATGACAAGGACCAAGTCTAACGAAGTGGATATATGACAAGGACCAAGTTATATAGGACTTAATGAGTTTTGATTTGGTGGATGGGTTAAACTTATTTTATAAACATTGAAGAGAAACTGAAGTTCATTTAAGACAGAGGTTGCCAGGTTGGGCACTGTTTGCATTTATAACTGGAAACCTTTTGCTGTTGGGGGGTGTCCTGCACACTACAGAATCTTTTTCGGCACCCCTGGTCCAGATGCCCAAAGCACTCTTTCCCCCTGCCGTTACAATCAGGAGGGCCCAAAGCTCACCGCCATTGTGGTGATGGTGACGCATAGCAACCCTACAGCACAGGGCCTGTATTGCCTTTGAGTTTCGCAGCCTGTAACTCTTTGCTGCAGTCAGAAGCCCAGCTTTCTCCCAAGAAGGGGCTACTGGTTTCGAACTGCTGATCTTACGATTAGCAGCCCAGGGCATAACCGCTGCCCCACCAGGGCTCTGTGAAGTGCCCCCCAGCTGTTGCCAGAGCAGGCCAATTTAGAAGCGATCACCTGACACAGCCGTCCTTCTTTTACAGGTGAAGAAACGGAGGCCCTGAAAGTTCAAGTTACACGTCCAAGATCATTCAGTCCCTTAAGGGTAGAAGCAAGACACAGATTCCCGGCTGTTGAGTGGCGCCGCGGGGTGCCTTCAGTGCCATGGGGCTTGGAACAAATGATCTGTGGGCAGTCACACGGGAGTGTCTCCGCACACGCGTGATTATCTCTTTACTGGCCAGCGTGTTAATCACATTGTACCTTTCCGTATACCTCTTGATACTCTTTCACGATCAGCTGCCTCTGTGTGTGAGACCTCTCCGTCAGAATGTTGATGAGCCTTTCCTCATCCGTTCCTGAAGGACGCAAACATAATGTTACGCACTGTCACTCCAAAGATGCTAATACCTGCTTTAAACAAAAGAAAATGATTAATGAGCTGGGACAAAAGCAGAGTAAGATATTCTAATTATAATCTAATTATAATATTCTCAGCTGGAACTATTTCTTTGTGTTTTCTCAAAAAAAATTATTTTTCCAGGTTCTCACCTGTTGAACTTTATTTCTTGGGGTGTGTGTGTGTGTGTGTGTGTGTGTGTGTGTGTGTGGTTTTTTTTCTTTGTAAGGTGAAGATGAGGGGATGAGGGTGGAGGGGGGGTTCTTCTTGCAAAAGAAAACAAAGTTTATTTGGATAGGTTGGGGAGAAGAAAACATTCTTTGCCTAAAGAGTCTCACCTGTAGATCAGAGAGCAGGTGTAACATCATCGTTTTCCCCCTGGTAAGGTTGGGTTACTGTCTTATTACCTGGTATCTCTCTTTGCTTCAAACTTGTTGTCAAATGATTTTTTTTCTCCAGAGAAAAGACATGTATTGAGAAGTTACCATGCACCGGGCACCTTTTGATTCACTGTCACAGCTAATCTTCAGAGCGCCCTGTGTGGTGGGCACACTACACTGAAGTTGCCCTAAAGATGAAGAAAGGCACCTGCTCGAGTAGTGAGCTACCCACAGAGCTATGGAGCACGGACGGCAGTGGGTTTGAACCCGACAGCCAGGATCTATAGTAGAAAGAGGAAACTGTCTACCTAAGTAAAGGTCTGAAGTCTCAGAAACCCAAAGGGCCGTTTCTACCCTGTCCTCTAAGCTCGCTGTCAGTCAGAACTGACTCGATAACAGCGAGAAAAATGAAGACACTGATGCTTAGAGAACTTGTCTCATGTGTCAAGGTCGCACAGTGACTTGGTACAGCAAGACTTGGAACCCTGATCTCTTTGACCACCCCCCTCCCCGCCCCCAGTACATCTTTCAAACTCTAGCTCACAGCTCTCACACAGTCCCGACCCATAAGCTCACCATTCCACACATTCCACCCACTGTCCCCTTCACTCTAAAAAGTCCAATCCTTGTTACAGTCTAGAGCAGTGCTTGCAAACATGCTCAAGGAGACCTTAGCAGGACTCTTCATTGAAGTTTTATTTTTTCATTGAAGTATTTTTATAATGTAATAGAAAACAATTGCAGGTGATTTAAATGTCCCATCAATATTCTCACTTTATGATTTAGTGCTGCCACAGACTGCTGTGCAGTTAAAATTAATGAACAGAAGCTAACCATAAACACATGGAAAAATCCCCAAAGCATAATGTTCAGGTTTGAAAAAGCGAGTTGCAAGAGAGAGTACACAGGATGCTTCCTATACCGAAGCCACTCAAAGCAATGTGCACATACGTGTGAGGTCGTGGAACACATTTGACGGGAGTGAGACTCTCATCTCAGATGGCGTGATGCACCCAATGGAATTGGGTGGGATCCAGGAAAAATAGAAAGGATTTCTGTTCCATCTGTAACACTTTTATTACTGCTATTTTCATTGGGAGTAGCAGTGGTGATGGTTGTTGTTTTAATATCAAGTAAATATGGCCAAATATGTTAAGATTCCACAAAACTGGGTTCTCTATACTTTTCATCCCTATTCCACAATTTTAATAGCCGATACCTTTTGTAATGAGTAAATCAACTCTGACTGAGTAACCCAGGAAACCGAACCAAGGCACTTGGAGGCTGTACCTCTCCAGGTGTGCGTCAGCATGAAGAGGGATTGTAAAGCAATGGTTCTGATTCCGCGCAATCACGTGCAGGCAGAGAAAAACTGCTCAACTAGGTGCTGAAGGTTTTGACCGTCCAGAAGCAGAGTCCCAGGCCTGTTTTTGAGTCACTCCAGGTGGGTTTGACCCACCAACCTTTTGGCTAGTAGTCCTGTGCTTAGTCACTTGTACCGCCAAGGTGGCTGAATTTCAAAGTACTCACCAACTCCTCTGATTGCCTTGTGGATAGCTTTCGCATCCGCTGCTGCGCTAAAGCCTGGGTAATCTTGAATCGTCCGTCCACGTCCAACCTAGAAGAAACCATTTGAACATTCCACCCATTTAAAAGGATATCTTTGTTTACCTTGTATATACATAGTCTGTATTGAACAAACCTAGAACATGCACACCTTCTTACCAGCTTAGAATCCGTGGAAGACGGTCCTTTCCTTGGTGTGCTGCCAACATCACATCTTTGTTGCTGTTGTCTCCCATCAAATAGTCTCCCGATTCACGGTGACCCCGCACACGCCAGAGTCAAACCCTGCCCAGTGCCGGGCCCTATGTACCATGCCATGCCCAAGACCAGCTGCGTGTCAAACTATTGTGAGCCATAGGATTTTCAGAAACTGAAAACCAGACCTCTATTCCTAGTCGCTCTGCATTTGGAAACGCCACTGAAACCTGTTCAGCGTCACTGCAACACGTATTCCTCTAGTGACAGACTGTGGAATGTCAGAAACCTGCCACGGACCATGACACGGCATGGACTACCTGTGTGGTGTACATTCTCCCTCTGAGTAACAGAGCACAGATATAAAACATTGGCTTTCTAGAGCAGCGTTTCCCAAAGGAAGCGATGCAGCTCCCTGGGAGACGTGCCTCAAAGACCCCGGGCGCTGAAAAGCAGATGCCTACACTTCATCCTGGATTCCAGGCTCCCTCAGAATCGACCCCCTGCAATAAGGGCGGTTATCACTCCCACGGGCTACATAGTACAAAAGTTTCTATTTGCCAGGAGGGTTCAGAGTATTTTTCCCCCTATAAAGTGGGTAGTAGTGGTGTAGTGTTTACACACTGGGCTGCTAACCACAAGGTCAGCAGTTTGAAACCACCAGCCAGCCACTCCATGGGAGAAAGGTGAGACTTTCTTCTCCCACAAAGTCTACTCCGAGACTTTCTACAGAAAAGGGGTCGCTATGAGCGGGAGCCACTTGATGGCCGTGAGTTTGGTTTTCAGTTGTAAGCTCTAGAGCAACATATTTTATGTTGTTGGTAAGTCTAAAGAATATCCGTTTTAAAGTAGCATCTGCATAAAAGCAACAGAGAGCTAGACTTTTCTACATTTTTTTTCCCATCCCTTTGGTATTCAAGTGATACTTTAAAGCCCTTCTCTGCATTTCACACACAGGGAGATGTGGTTTATACACTTCAGGGTGTTTTAATTAATACTGGCCATTGTCCTTGGGGAACAGAACACTAGAGAATCTATAAACGAAAACCCCATTGGGATTGTCTACTCTTCAGCTTTGTTTAATGGATGCGCAATTGTGGCCAATAACTTCTCTGACTAGCACGGAGGTGAACATGCCACATACTCATGTGAACACATACATCACAAACATGCCAGTCGGCCGGGAAAACCAAACGCAGAATGAATAAAATACTTTCAAATGCTTACGAGAGCGCAGAACAAGAGCCTCGACGACGTTGAGGAAAGTGTAGCGAAATATGCACTTACATGATGTTTTACAAAACCATCACCAACATTATTCTCCAGAAAAACAGAGAGCCTTGACCTTTAGAACAGAAACAAGACAAATATGCCCATCATTCCTGCTCTTATTTAACAATGAACTGGAGGCCCTAACTGGAGCAGCAAAGCGAGGAAGGACAATGAAGGGGATCCATGTGGAAAGAAAGAAGTAAATCTCTACTCACAAACGACATTGTTTATACATAGAAAATCCTAGAAACTCCTAAATTAAAAAAAAAATTAAGCTACCAGATCCAATAGAAGAATTCAGCAAAGGGGAATGATACAAGCAGTATATCAAAGCCTGTTGAACACTTTTACATTATCAAGAATTCCAAACAAGACATCAAGAAAACAATACAACTAACAACAACAACAACAAACCAAACCACCCACAAAATGGGAAAATATCCAGGAATACAATTAACCAGGGATGTTTGGAAATTTTTAAAACTTACAAAAGAAACACAAAGAGATATACGTAAACATTGTGTGCTCGTGGATTAAAAGATAACATTATGGAAATGTCAGTACTTCCTAAAGCAAGCATTGTACAGATACAATGTGATAGCCGTCAAAATTCCAACAGCTGAAATGGAAAGACTATCCATCACCTTTGTGTGGGAAGGAAAAGGTCATGAAGAGCTGGAAGTAAAACTAAAGAAGGAGGGGGAGGCCCCACACTTCTCCTATACACACCATCACCGTCATGAAAATGTCCTGCTACTGGTTAAATGACACATGCGTCCACAAATGGGAGAGAAATCCGACCACCTATAGATATCCAAAGAAGATGGAAAGAATATACAGAGCCACTGTGCCAAATAGAACTAGTTGACAGCCACATTTCAGGAAGTAGCATATAAGCAAGAATCAACAGGGATCATGGAAGAAGTTCAAGCTGCATTGAAAGCTTTAGCCAAAACCAAGGCTCCAGGAATTGATGGAATCCCAATTGAAATGTTTCAACCAGCTGATGAAACACTGGAAGCACTTGCTCATCTATGCTAGGAAATTTGGGAGACAGCTACTTTGCCAACTGACTGGAAGAGATTCATATTTGCACCCATTCCAAAGAGAGATGACCCAACAGAATGCTCAAACTACAGAATAATATCATGCAGGCCAGACTCACAGGACATGAACAAGGGATATCCTGGCTGCTGTCAGATGGATCGTGGCTGAAAGCAGAGACTACCAGGAAAATGTTTACTTGTGCTTATTGACTGTGCCAAGCATTTGACTGTGGATCATAGACTCTGGATAACCTTGAGTCCAATGGGAATCCCAGAACACATCATTGTGCTTATGAGTAGCCTGGAGTGGATCAAAAGGCAGTCAGGTCAACAGAACAAGGGAATACCGCATGGTTTAAAATCAGGAAAGGTGCGCATCAGGGCTGTATCCTCTCAACATGCTTGTTCAATTCTGTATGCGGAGCAAATCAACAGAGAAGCTCACTTATATGAAGAAGAACGTGGCATCAGGCCTGGAGAAAGGTTTTTTTTTTCCCCAAAAAATTTCATTGATTTTTTAAATTACTTTTTCAGAACCATTTTATTGGGAGCTAATACAGATATCATATCATGGCATAGTTCAATCAGATAAAGCAGTATTTTACAATTGCTCCCATAATCGGTTTCTTTCTTTAGAAATCATTTTATTGGGGACTCTTACAGCTCTTTTTAAAATCATTTTATTGAGGGCTCATACAATTCTTATCACAATCCATACATCCATGCATTGTGTCAAGAACATTTGTTGCCATCATCATTTTCTTCTTTTTTAAACATTTTATTAGGGACTCATACAACTCATCACAATCCATACATACATCAAATGTATAAAGCACATCTGTACATTCTTTGCCTTAATCATTTTCAAAGCATTTGCTCTCCACTTAAGCCCTTTGCATCAAGTCCTCTTTTTTTCCCCTCCCTCTCCGCTCCCTCCTCCCTACCATCATCATTTTCAACACATTTTCCTTCTATTTGGGCCCTTAATATCTGCTGCTCATTTTCCCCCTCACTCCCCCCACCTCATGAACCCTTCATCATTCATAAATTATTATTTTGTCATATGTTACACTACCCACTGTCTCCCCCCCGCCTTCTTCTTTGCTGACCATTTCCCCAGGGAGGAGGCTATACATAGATTCTTATAATCAGTTTCCCCTTTCTACCCCACATTCTCTCTACCCTCCAGGCATTGGCACTCTCACCACTGGTCCTGGAGAAGTAATCTGTCCTGGATTCCCTGTGTTTCCAGTTGCTATCTGTACATCCTCTGGTCTAGCCAGATTTGTAAGGTAGAATTGGGATCATGTTAGTTGGGGGAGGGGGGAAGAAGCATTTAAGAACTAGAGGAAAGTTATATGTTTCATCGTTGCTACCCTGCACCTTGACTGGCTCATCTCCTCCCCACAACCCTTCAGTAAAGGGTGTCTGATTGGCTACCGATGGGCTTTGAGTCTCCATTCTGCACTCACCAATATTTACAATGATATGATTTTTTGTTCCTTGATGCTTGATAGCTGATCCCTTTGATAGCTCGTGGTCACATAGACTGGTGTGTTTCTTCCATATGGGCTTTGTTGCTTCTGAATTAGATGGCCACTTGTTTACCTTCAAGCCTTTAAGACCTCAGACGCTATATCTTTTGATAGCCGGCACCATCAGCTTTCTTCACCCCATTTGCTTATGCACATGTTTGTCTTCATTGATCGTATCAGGGAGTTGGGCACCCATTGATATCATTTTTAGTTCTTTGATGTCTGATAACTGGTCCCTTCTGCACCTTGTGGTCAGACGGACTGGTGTGCTTCTTCCATGTGGGCTTTGTTGCTTCTGAGCTAGATGGCCGCTTGTTTATCTTCAAGCCTTTAAGACCCCAGATGCTATATCTTTGGATAGCTGGGCACCATCAGCTTTCTTCACCACATTTGCTTATGCACACATTTTCTTCGGCAATCGTGTTGGGAAGGTGTGCATCATGGAATGCCAATTTAATAGAACAATGTGTTCTTGCATTGAGTAAGTGCTTGAGGGGAGGCCCAATGTCCATCTGCTACCTTAATACTAAACCTATAAATATATGCATATAGATCTGTTTCCTCACACTCTTATATATATATATATATATACATATATTTTTACATATGTATATTCCAGTCTTTAAACCTCTATAAATACCCTTTGTCACCTAGTTCTTTCCTCTATTTCCTTTTACTTTCCTCTTGTCCCACTATCATGCTCAGCCTTCATTTGGGTTTCAGTAATTTCTCTCGGTTACCTTGCCCTTGCTGAATCCCTACCAGGCCTCTCACACCCTCCTTGCTACTGATTTTGGATCACTTATTGCTCCCCTGTCCCTGGGTTGGTCAGACCACCTCCTTACCCATTCCTCCCCCTCCAGGACTCTTACAGCTCTTATAACATTCCATACATCAATTGTATCAAGCATATTTGTACATATGTTGCCATCATTTTCTAAACATTTACTTTCTTTTTGAGTCCTTGGTATCAGCTCCTCTTTTTTCCCTCCTTTCCCCCATTCCCACCCTCATGACCCTTTGATAAATTATAAATTATTATTTTTTTCATATCTTACACCGATTGCTGTCTCCTTTCACCCACATTTCTGTTGTTCCTCTCCCTAGGGTGGGGGGAGTATGCATCCATCAGTTCCCCCTTCTCCCCTTCTTCCCTCTACCCTGCTGGTATTGCTACTCCAATTTTTGTTCCTGAGGATTTATCTTACCTGGAGTCCCTGTATCATGAGCTACTGTTTGTACCAGTGTACATGCTCCGGCCTAGCCAAGACTGAAAGGCAGGACTGGGGTTATGATAGTGGGGGGCGGGGGACTGGGTGAGGAAGCCTCAAAGAACCAGAGGAATATTGTGTTTCATTGTCTACAGATGGGTTTTGGGTCTCTGCTCTGACTCCCTCATTCTCAACAATATGCTGTTTTGTTTTTGTTTTTGATCTTCTGGTTAACTCTTACCTGATTCCGTCGACACCCAAAATCAGTTGCAAAACATTCTCTTCCGTCTTGAACTTGATATCAGCACCCCTTTATAGCCCGCCCCCCAGGAGCACTTATTCGACTTGCTGTCTCTATAGGTTCATCAATCCTAGGTTTCTTTTTTCCCATTGGGAGTTAATACATAAATCATATTCTAACAGTTGTCATGAATCATGACCACAGCCGCCCTGAGCTGAAACCCAGTGATGGCCATAGACCTCTACTAATCATCCTGATCAGGGCCACAATGAACAGAGCCTTATGGAATGGGAGAAAAATCTTGAACACAATGTAGATTCTTAAATAAATAAACTTATTATACCAGTTGAAACTGGAGGACTCCAAGAGCTTAGATGCTTTACACTGTAATTGTCCCTCAGGTCACTTTCTGGCTATATAACAGATTGGCTCATGAAATAGAGATGATCACCTGTGAGTAATGAGCTTATGTAAGAAAACTCCTCTGTCGGAGGCCAAATGGTCAAAATTTGCTCTACAGCAAAGGTAAGCAAACCAGCATGCTAGAAACGGTATGAGAGAGGAATAAATGAGAATGACTCATGGTGAAAGCAATCTTACTGAGTAAATTGTGCAGAAATTGTTAGCCTCACACAACTGCCAACAAGTCTACTGTGTCTCACAATGACCCCACAGGACAGAGAAGACCCGCTCCTTAGGATGTCTGAAACTGTAAACTTGATGGGAGTAGACTAAATAAACTCTAAAAGCACACTCCTACAGAGTCAACTCTGACGCAAAGAGATCCTACAGGGCAGATTAGGACGTATGCCCCTGTGGGTTTCTAGGACTGCCCACCTTTACAGCTTCATTTGGATCATTTGTCTTCCTTGCAGCAGCTGGATTGCCCCAGGAGACTCCACACTGTGGATCCTGGATCAACAGCAAGGAGAATTCATGGAATAGTGGATTCTGTGTGGGCTGCGAACAGGTCAGCAGGCAAAACCACCGCTCACTCTGTAGGAGAAAGATGAGGTTTTCTGCTCCTGTAAAGATTGGAATACCTCGGGAACCCACTGGAGCAGGATAACTCTGTCCCAGATGGGTGCTGTGAGTCAGAGGGGACTCAACAGCAATGGGTGTGAATCACAGCAAGAGCCACTCTGGAATGTGAAAGAAATGCTGATGGACAAAGGGACTACTTCCCACAGTCCCTCCATACCTGCTCTCCCCCTGGAGGGCGGTAAAGAGGAACTGTAGCATCACTCTGGAATGTGAAAGAAATGCTGATGGACAAAGGGAATAGACCCCCCTGCAGGCAGTGTCCTTGGTTGGCCTGCCTTTCAGCGCAGAGGCTCACCCTCCACACAGTCTCAAGCAATAGTCTTTGGAGATTCCTGGTGTTTCCATTGGCTAATAACATCAGACCGTTCTTCCCGGTCCTAGTCCAGAAGCTCTGCTGCGACCTGTCTACCATGCGTAAACCTGGCTGGGATCTGAAATTTGGCGGCATGGCAACGTGCCAGCAACCACAGTAAGACAGGCTGACTGACGGGGCGGAAGGGGAGCGGTGGAGACCGTCGGGAATCAGAGACACGTATAGAAGCGACGGGAGCATGGCCATCAGCCTCCTCTGGCCCCGGAATCGAGGCTCCAGCACAGGCTCTGTGGAGCGGTGGTTACCTGCCTGACTTTGCCGTATTTAACGTCAGGGCCTTTTCCTGTGATTTTCCTTTGGTTTTAAAAACGTTGGCTTTTCTGGGCAGCTGAGAATGGATGAGAGCAGACGTTCACCAACTTCACTGTGCAGCAGAATCACAGATGTGGGGTGCTATAGTGCCAGAGGTTCAGGTTTAGCAAGTCTGGGATTGGGTCTGAGAACGTGCATTTCTTTCACATTCCAGTGTCAAAGGAGGGGGTGGGCCAGGGAGGAAAAGATGAGTGGTTCAGGAGTTATGGGGCAAAAACCCATTTGTGCTGGGTTTTCCACAAAACTCAGATGATCCTAAGAAATGCTGCAACCCCCTAAGAGCGTGTGTCAGTCACTGCGTACCTCCACGGCCTCTGCCTCCTTCTCAGAGCCTGGGGCTCGACGGGCTTTCTGCCTGCTGCTCTAGGTGCATCTGCTCTCCCTTTGCCTGACCTCTCAGGCAAGCACAACTCATGACGCCCTCGCCCCTGCTCCCGCGCTCTATTCTGCTGGCGTTCATTTTCTCCACTCGCCCTTGGTCTGCAGACAGCTTCCATGACCATATCTCCAGCCCAGAGCTCCAGTTTGACTACTGGCTTTATACATTCCAGGAGTCCCTGCGCGGCACACATGGCTCAGTGCTCGGTTACTTACAGAAAGGTTGGTGGCTTGAATCCACCCCGAGGTGCCTCATGATCTTCAGAAAGATCACAGCTATTGATACCCTGATGGAGTTCTACTCACGGGTCACCCTGAGTCCATTGGTTTGATTTTTCTTGTATGTTCACTGTCTATCTGAGGACTCTTTGTTAGCTTACACATTGTGGCAGTTACGTAATCTGCCAACTTTCGAAGGGGTGGAGTCCAGCCTGGCAATCAGGTCACAGTCTGAGGCCTGTGTGGGCGTGGCCTTCTCCTGAGGATTCTGGGAACTTCTGTCTTCCTCCTTGAAGGCGGGACACACACTCTTCCTGTGAGACATTCCTGTTGACAAGCCACATGGAGCTACTCTGATGGAGCCAGTGCTGGAGATACATGGAGCTGGAGGAGCCATGTGGAGATCCATGCTATTACTGAGATGCTTCCACCCCTACTGGATACACAAGACTTTCCACCCTCTGACCTGTGATCTTCCTGCATTTGGTGGCATTGCATGAGTTGCATGAGTCTGAAGCTGAATTTACAGACTGGTATTGGACATATGGGCTAATATCAGACTTAGGAACTTAATGTGGACTAGGCTGGGATGTTATCTTAATTACTCTTTGATGATAAGCTCTTTCTTACACACGAGTGTCTATGAATTTGTTTCTCTAGTCAACCCAGATTAACACACAAATCAGCTCATTCCCCCCACCCCCAAATGGACTGTTCCCCTTACACATTTTAGATAGCACTTACTTACTTGCTGCTACGGTCAGCTGCTCTTACATCCCCAGAAACCGGAGAGCTTCCTTTGAATCTCTTCTCCCCTGTTCCTTCCCCATCAAACTCACTAGCCAAGCTTCTTAAGGCGAGCTCAGGAATATAATCTCACGTCCATGTGTCTTCCTCGCCTGTGCCAGTGCCGTAGCCCACCTCACCATCATCTCACCTGGACAGGTGCATTGTCTCCCTCCTACTCCCTTCTATTGACGAACTCCAACCCACTTTCCAGATAGCAGCTGAGTCATCTGTTAAATATCAGTCAAGTCACATCACCTTCTGTTTCACCCTCTTCTCTGATCTCCCACTGCACGTTGAATACAACATTGAAACTCCTTACACTGGGCCACATGATTCTGGATGCTTTGACTCAACTACTCTCCTCCTTCACCTAGAACCACTCTGTGGTAATTAGATAATTCTGTCACCTTGAAAATGTATAAAAGTGTAGGTGTGGAATCCAATCTGCCAACCAGGTCACACACAGCCTGCTGGTGTCTGCTTGGTGGTGTGGACTTCTCATAAGAGGCCCCCTGGGGTTCCGGGTTCTCCGAGGAATGTGGGATAAGAAGTACAAAGAACACCTAAGAGCTACTCTCCATGCCACCCCTACCTGGAACCTTGGGGAAGCACTGCCTTTAAGCCTCTGTTCATCAGCCAAAGCCACAGGATGACCCCAAGAAGGATGAGAAAGACACCAACCAGGAGGGTTGGGACAATGATAACCTCATATTGCTGTTCCCGGACAACTGGGAAAAAGATACCTATCACCATGTGGATCCTATGGGAAGGGGTCAGGATGAAGCCAGAAATCTCCAAGCGCACTGGGCTAGGAATCAGGATCCCGGGATTCTACCTTTCCACCAGAACAAACGTGTGAGAAGACAAGATGTGGATACATGGAAACCTTGAAGAGCATTGGATTTGGGTGAGCACTGAACAACTCAGTCTGAGTTCCTGCACCCATTGACATCTCCTGGGAAGATTCTCTCTGGTCACAGTGAAATTTTCATAAAAGCAATTTTACTCAAACCTCGTTTTTGATGATGGCCTATTTAAGAGAACAGCGTACAGCTGTGAAATTCTGTTTCCTGCTCTGGAAAAATGCTGCAGAAGCGTTGAACACAGCTTATAAAGACAGCGCTGTGGGAACACTCAAGTGTCTGAGTGATTTTCTCATTTCAAAAAAGGTGAAATGTTGACTGCTGACAAACCTCATCTGGACGTCCTTCAACTTTGCAAAGAGGCAAAACTATCAACAAAATTCGTGCATTTGTGCTCGAAGACTGACAAGAGACCATTGAGGAGATGGGGAAGTTATCTGGACTACCTTGGAGCTCGGTTCCGTGAATTGTAACGGAAGATTTGGGAATGAGAAGGATCCCTGTGTAATTTGTGCCTCGGGTTCTGACTGACCAGCAAAAGGAGCATTGAGTGGAAACATACCATGCTTTGAAAGAACAGCTCTGAAGTGACCCAGACATTTTTTTCCAAGGTCATTACTGGTGAGGAGCCATGATATTATTCTTATGATCCTGAAAGCAAATATTAGTCAAGCCAGTGGAAGACGGCCATTGTCACCTCACCCACAAAAAGCTAGTCAAGTGCAATCAAACATCAAGATGATGTTCATTTGTTTTTGTTGTTGTTTCATGTGAGGGGGGTAGTGCATTTGAGGGTTCATTCCATCAAGTCAATCTGTTAATCAAGCTTTTTATTTAGAGGTTCTGAAAAGATTGTGAAATTGTTTAGCACAAAAGGCCTGATTTGTGGCAGATAGGGGACTGGCTTTGCCACCATGACAACGTACATGCCCATGCAGCCATTTCATTGTGCCAGTTCGGGGGCAAAAAACAACATGCCACTCTCGCCCCACACACCTTATTCACCAGCCCTCATTCCAGGTGCCTTCTTTTTGTTTCTGTAAATGAAAAGGGACATAAAATGGCAGCCATTTGAAGACAGAAGAGGTGGGGGACAAAATGAGGGAGGTGCTGTCAGCCATCCGAACGGATGAGTTTGAAAAATGTTTCTAAGAATGGAATGACAGATTTGACAAATGTATTAAGTGTAATGGAGAGTACTTTGAAGGTGATAAGGTTCTTTTGTAAAAATTTAAATTCATAGTGTAGGGAAACAATATGCTTTTTTAGGATATATATATATATATATATTAGATCCTTATTAGACACATGGTTAGTAAATAATTTCTCCCATTATGCAGTCCTTCTTCTCACTTTTGCTAAGTATCTTTTGAAGCACAAAATTTCTAGTGCTGATGAAGATTTTCCCTCAGAGAACCTTCCCTTGAACTGGTGCCTAGAGTTCAGGTCTCTAGGCCTTTTAAACCACAAGAAAGGGCATTTCTGCTCATTAAACTCACCTACTTGTAGCCTTTCTGTGACAGCAGCACAAATAAACTGAGACCACCACCTTAACCATAAAAAAAGAGGCCCCCCTGGGAACCTCTCCCTCTCTACTGCTCTACCTTCCTGCTTGCTGGGACTCCGGTGCTCACTCTGAGATCTGCTGTAACCTGCCACGTTTCCACTAACCTTGGATCCACACAACTCTGCACCTACTCTCTGCACCCACCGCTGTGTGAGCTTCCTGCATTCTGCACCATTAATTGTGGCTATGTGAGTCTGAAGAGGGACTTAAAGCCTAGTATCAGACTTATGGAGTTGAGCTGGACTGGGCTGGGAGGCCTTCTTCAAATATAAATACTTCTAGATATAAAGCTCCTTCTTATACATATGAGTGTCAATGCATTTGTTTCTCTGGTCAACCCAGCTGCACACACACACACACACACACACACACACACACGTGACCATCACATTCCAATTCCCTGAAAGCCCATCTGGTGTAAGTTTATCTCTTTTCTACCTCACTGCCTTTCTCCATGCCATCTCTTCTTTCTGGAATTTTTTTCTATCAAATGAGCATCTCCTTCTTAACTTTCAGCCCTCACCTTAAAGGTCACCATCTTTGATAAACCTTCCTCAGCCACTTGATCCAAGTGAGTTCTATTATTCTCCATCTCAGCAACTTTCCCCCCTTTAGTATACTCAACATTTGGTAATAACCATGTTAGTTTATTCTAACCGTACTTATCGCTCTACCTCCATTAAACTTGTAGAGGCCAAGACATGTGGTTTCACTCATACTGCACATCTGGCTCTAAGGTTCTGATATATACCACAATGCAATGAGCGGATGGTTTGCTGGGAGTAGTTGGAGGGAACACAAAGGCATCCCAACACAGGGATTTCTCCAAGGCCCACAAGAGACTACCAGCTGCCAGATGAAGTTGCTACCTTCAAGTATCAATAATCTGAAAATCAACATGACCATTGTATCAAGGGGATTTGGAAGTTGTTAGAAAAATTCAGTTATCGTGTTTAGCTCCATGGGCTATTCTGTAAGTTTTGAAGCTGGTTTCAGAAGCCAGAGGAAATTACCTGGTGCCCCGGGGATGTGAAGTACACTGACATTTCCTACTGTTCCTATTTCATTTTCTCTCTCGTCTCTCCAAGCACCTAAGGTGTCTCTGGCAAAGGCACCAAGTCTGGCAATATGGGTTGAGCTTGAAATATCTGGGTCCTGGAAAGACCTCATTGACACAAATGTTTTCGTCAAAATGATCTTTATTTATTTATTTGAAGCATACACATCATATTAATTTGGAGTCCTCAAAATTTTGAGTTGAGGATCTTTTTATCTCATGATCAAAGACAAATGCCTAACTATGTTATCTATTTGTCCTTCCCATATAAAAGTTAAGATTTCTTAACAAAATGTTCCTCTTAGCCAAGGGTCACAGAGGTTAAGTTTAACAGGAGCTGCTATTCTGACCTTATCCTCAGCTTTGTGTGTCTCTGATTTCCCCGGATAGAGGACACAATGCAGTATAACTGTGGAAGACGCCCAGCGGTGGAGCTCTGCTCATTATGCTGGGAATGGGGCATCTCTGCCATTTTAAAGGATTCCGTGGGTGAAGAAGAGTGGCTGGCTTTGCAGGACTCAGGAACCCCCTTTAACACTCATTCTCCTTCCCAATCCGTACCACGAGGACAATGATCAATCTGCAATCACCTCAGCTCCCTGCCGTCTGCTGCCTAGAGCATTCTGGGAAGAGTAATTCAGGTATCAGTGGCCAAGATCCTTAATGCCTACATGAAATATTTGATAGGTTATCTGTGATGGTGATTGAGAAGTGATGGTGCTAATAAGTTGTGATCGATTTTAGCATGTTTCTTGAAGAAAAGTACACCTAGAAGATGAAATATCATAAACAGTCCCTGCGAAGGCTAATGGGATCTTGGTGACCCTTGGAGGGTCTTTAAGGAACTTAAAAGGAAATAGCTTCCCAAACTTTCTAATCTTACCATTTTGACTCCTTCCGGTCACTTTGTAGGAATTTGCTTGTCGCTTAACTACCCCGAGCCCATGTGGCCTCGGAGCCCTGTAACTGCTGTCGCCCTGTCTGAATGCTCTTCCCCAGCCCCATTCTCACAGCTCCACTGAAAGCAGACTTTTCAAAGCTCTGTTCTATGTGTCAAAAGTCTTAAAAATACATCCTTCGCCTTTTCTAAACCCTGTCCACATGGGGTTTGGTGGGGGTTGTTACTGCCCTTAGGTAAACAAGTTTCCATAAATCAGCTGAAATATTTAATCAAACGAAATCATTTAATCAAATGAAAAATGCAAAGATCTATTGATAGAGAAAGGGGCAGATTAAATTTTGTTTATTATGTCTTTCCTAATATAATATATATGAAGCCCTGTGGTTTAGGGGTTACTCACTGGGAGGATAACTGCAAGGTCAGCAGTTCAAAATCACCAAGTGCTCTTGGGAGAAAGCCTGGCTTATAGTCACGGAAACCCATAAGGGCAGTTCTTACCTTTCCTATAGGGCCACTATCAGTTAGAATCTTCGCTATGGCAGGGAATTTGGCTTTTGGTTTCATATAAGTTCCATGTTTCAAATGTTTTGGTCCTTTCTCTGTTGTATCTCCGGGGGGTGGGGGTGAGGGTGATAATGTATGGTACAGAGATGTTTAATAAAATATTTGTTGAATGAATAAGTGAACAATAACTATAACAACAAAAATGCTTCCTTGTTCTGGATCTTACTTCTTTAGCTAATTATCTATTAGGCTTTTGAAAGCTCCAAACTACATGTCAAACATCCTAAAAATACATTCTTCACCAAAGGATCAAGTAGAAAGAAAATGTTTTGAAAATGATGATGTCAACAAATGTACAAATGTGCTTGACACAGTGGATGGATGGATGGATTGTGATAAGAACTGTATGAGTCCCTAAAAACAATTTAAAATATATATATTCTTCATCTTTTCTAAACCCTGTCACATGGGCTTGTCGCTACTCCTATGTAAACATCCCCAGAAAGCAGCTGATATTTAATCAAACACAAACAATTAAAGATGACAAAGTAAAGAGGACAAGTCACATCTGACAACTTCCCGTCCCTGGCCTTAAGTTGGTGCTCTTTAATTCCTGTGAGACCTCTATTTACCTTACTGTTCAGTACTGTAAAATCCTGGTTGATTCTGTTTTGTGCCCAGCAAAAATATAGGTTTTCAACAAATCAGATCGCCCCTTCTTCCTATCCCCTTCCTCGCTCCTTGATCTATAACTTGTTTCTTCTTTGTCTCTGATCTACCAGGCTTATTCAATAGCTACAGATTAGCTGAGCACCTTGCACTTTTATTATGAATCAATATGAAAGTTGGGTCCACCCGCCTTCTGGTGGGGCTTGGGCCAGAGAGGGGCAAAGAATCACCCTGTAACTATCATTCCCATTCATTCCCAGGAAGCCTCTCTCTTCTCACTCAGATTAGACAGGGTTTCTTCCAAGGTTATGTCCTGAAACAAAGTTCCGTTTTCAAGTTGAAATCCAGTTCTAACCTGTTTTTCATTAACTTCCTGCAGAGGACCATTTGTATAACTGCCAGAGTGCCAATATTTACCCAGAGCAGCTTCAGGGAACATGGTTTAAAACCCATACCAGACAGGAAGTTGTAATTGCGCTGAGGAGCACCCAGCCAGGCAGGATGACCATTCTGCCGGAAATGTCCATTTCAGTGAAACTATTGCAAAGCCAGACCGTCCACTCCTGAGATATGGAAACGCATACATATGTGTTTTCTCCAAATAAAGGTTTTAAATTGACATGGTTCAGAAAAAGCAAACATGCTGGAAAAGAAAGTTCTAATAGAAGGTCTCCATCAAAGTCAGAGAGATGAAAATAAGACAGGACTCTCGCCGACTCCTTGTGCCTGGGACCAGTAACGTCCTCTAACATCCACGTGCCTGGTGCCATCCCCGGGGAAGAATTTAATTTAACAGGAAGCCCCTTCCCCAATTCTCTTAGCGCATCACAACATACCCGGGAGTCTGGCCACTGGGACCGCGATGTACTATGCTCTCCAAAAACATGGAGTAAAACCTGAACTTCTCTATCTTTGAAAAGGAGTACTGCGGGTGCACCAGCTAAGCTTTTGGATGCTAACCAAAGGGTTGGTTGTTCGAACCTACCCAGTGGTTGCATGCAGAGAAAGGCCGAGTGATCTGCTCCTATGAAGCCTACGGCCTCGACGACCCTCGGGAGCTGTTTGGCTCTGTCACTCCGGGGCACCTAGCAGAAACAGCAGTCTGGTGCGTGCACTCCTGTTTGAAAATGGAGTTCTGTTATGTTAGTTTTGGTTAAACCCAAATACGGTGGCGCCAAGTCTTATCACTTCTGTGATTTAAGAGGGCACAGTCAACACAGAGATGCGGGCACAGACGAGAGCTACTCTTAGCCAAGGAGGTCTGAAGGAACGCAGGAATGCCCCAGGCGATTGACAAGGAAGGAACAGACCGGGCTGAGAGTCTGATTTGGACTTCAGACTCCAGAGCCATGAGAAAATACATTTCTCTTCTTTAAAGCTACCCCCTTGTCGTGTCCCTGTTACAGGAACACTGGGTAACTAAGGCAGCCAAACCACTTCCATCAAGTGTCCAAAAAGGACTGGGAGGGGAGAGGGAGCTATGAAGAATTGTCACCATCAATTCATTACTATGATTAGATTTTTTACATTAGCAAGTGTCCACCTTAGAGGAGGCTTTCCACAACGAAGGTACCTATAACTAACCCATCGCCATGTTCCCTAGGCGTGGAACATTCCTGTGGGTAATCTATATTTACTACAGAACCTTAACTCCTTCTTCCAATTTTCAGTCATCATAAAAGATGTGACTTCTGGTGAGTCAAACATAATTAGATCGTAGTACTTATATCATTTTAGAACAAAAAGAGTGAATGTGAAATTCTAGACTCTTTATGCAGTCTTAATGTGAGTTATAAATCTCTTTTAAAATACATGAATGTTTAATATACTAGAAAATATTAAAAAATTGAAGGTTTCAGAAAGACTCTATTTATGGGAAATCCATCTGTTTCAGATGGTTTAGAGAGAATCATTTCAAAGAGGAGGGAAATCTAGTTGGTTTGTATCAAATTTAGGCCCAGGAAACATGTAGAAGTCCCTAAATTACAGCCAGTTGGCATAAAGCTATAGACGACAGCCAGTGGAAGCCTCAACCTCATTTACTGGTCCCCACATGGGGTTAAAATGTATATTATTATTTTATCATCTTAACATTTGATCTCCTTGTTGACCCATTTTAGATTTGTTCCCATTTTTAATACTTTATGTTTTTTATTATTAATCATTTCATTGGGGGGTAGCTTACAAATCTCATAACAACCCATCATTCAATTGTTTTAAGCACACTTGTATATATATGTTGCCATCAACATTTCCAGAACATTTTCTTTCTACTTGAGCCCTTAGTATCAGCTTCTCCTTCTTCCCCTCCCTCACACCCCCTTGTGAATCCTTGCTCAATTGTACATTACTATTATTTCGTATCTTACACTGTTGTCTCCTTTCACCCACATTTCTGATATTAATCCCCTTGGGGGAGGGGCTACAATAAACCACTTTGTGATGGGTTCCCCCTTTCTACCTCCCCCCTTACCATCCCCCTTCCCTCATATCACTACTCCCTGTCTGGGTAAACCAGCCCTGACAACATCTCAGGTCCGTAGGCACACTGCACCGCATGATACACAAAGATCATAGTATAAAGTAAAACAAAGGAGTCAGACACATCGTATGGTAGCATGCTCACCTCCTGGAGGACCATGACCTCAGCAGCCAGGTCCAAACAGAGTGGAGGAGGAGAGCCCAGGGGGAGGGCGTCTTTATTGTTTAGGGGCTTTTATAGGTAGCCATTAGTCATGCACATTCAGGAGTTACATATGTCACAAAGGTAGGTGGCAATCACAGTAAAGTCCCTGAGCTCACAGGTGAGGAAACCCAAACCCTGCATTGGGGGAAGGCATGAGAGGGGATGGGTGCCTGGGCGGGAGATAATCAAAGAATGTCTGCTTCTATAGGGAGACAGAATCAACCACGTGCTCGCTTTAAGGCAGCATTGCTGTTGGGGGAGAATCTGTGGGAATGACATTTAAAGCAGGATAATGTGCTTGGACTTTATCTCTAATTTAGCTTTCCAAATTCCCTCTAAGTTAGGGAATACAGTCCTGGTCATATTTTCCCTCAGTGCTAGTTTCCCACAACTCCCACTACTGCTCCTGAGGGAGTTATCTGTCCTGACTTCCATGTGACCAGAGTACTTATCTGTACCAATGTGTGTTCTCTGGTCTAGCCAGATTTGTAAGGTAGAACAGGGTCACAGTAGTGGAGGGGGAGAGGGGAAGCATTCAGGAACTAGAGGAAGGATGTGCGTTTCCTCTGTGCTATACTGCAACCTGGTTGAATCCCCCCTTCCTTATAACTCTTCTGTGAGGGGATGTACAATTATCCACAGATGGGCTTTCAGTCTCCACTCCAATCCCCTTCATTCGCATCGATGTAATTTTTTGTTTTGGATCTTTTGATACCCGATACCTGATCCTGCTGACACCTTATGATCACATAGGTTGGTGTGCTTCTTCTATGTGGGCTTATTTTATTCCCTGCTCGATGGCCACTTGTTTAACTTCAAGCCTTTAAGGTTGCACATGCTTGAAAGCCAGGTACCATCAGCTTTCTTAACCACATTTGCTTATGCACCCATTTTGTCTTCAGCAAGCATGTTGGGGAGGTGAGTATCAAGGTGTACAGTTTTCTTTTCTATTGAGGTTTCTCTCAGTTTTATTTTGTCATTGTTGTTGGGGTTTTTTATGTATGTTTTTATGTATATGAAAGTCAGGATAGGGAAATCTAGAGAGACAGTTACTGGATTAACTGGGGGCATGGCAGGGGAAGTTGGGGAAATGGGAGCTGACAACAATGAGTATAAGGAAGAAGGCAATGTTCTAACGTTGATTATGGTGATGTGATGACTGCACAACTCTTCTTGATATGATTGAGCTCCTGAATTATATGGTAAGGGAAGTACATGTCAATAAAACTATTTTAAAGACACTTCCAGGGATAATATTTAGCAAAAAATGTGTTTTCTTTAAAATAGATATGTTGATGTAATTATTAAAACATTTATTAAAAGTTCACTATATGCCAGAGTCTGTTAACACAATTTAAATAACTGTTTAAACCTTCATAACCAGTAGATGCTACTGTCACTACTACTATGCCCACTTTACAGATGAAGAAGCTGAGATTGAAAGAGACCGAGCAACTTGATTAAGGTCAGGTTCAAAAACCTGCCTTTTACCAATCTGTTGTAATTAGGAGCCATCCACTTGGTTCCGAGGCAGAGAGATACTATGCACAACAGAACAAAATGCTGTCCACGACGAGGCACCCTCACAAATGTTGCTACATTCGAACCCACTGTTGCAGCCAGTGTGTCAGTCCCTCGCACTCAGGGTCTTCCTGCGCTTGACACTGTTTGACTCAGCATGACACGCTTCTGCAGGGATGGAGCACACCTCCAGTCTCCTTTGTCTACCATCGTGCTGTTGACTGGTTCCGGTGTGAGGCTTTTTATGTCCTTTATGTTGATGTGTAATCTACATTGATGGCTGTCATCTTTCATCTGCATCAGGATGTGTTTCAAGTTTTCTTTGCAACAAGCAAAGTTGCGTCACCTACATAATGCAGGTTTGGGGGTTGTCCTTCAAACCGGATGCTATGTTGTTCTTCTTCACCTAAACTTTTTAGATTAAATACTTAGCTGACAGATTGATTCAGTATGGTGAATGGATACAAACCTCATGTTTTCTGATTTTAAACTGCTTAGTTCCCCCTTACCAGGAACCCTGGTGCTGTAGTGGTTACATGTTGGGCTGCTAACTGCCAGGTCAGCATTTCAAAACCACCAGCCAGCTCTGAGGGAGGAAAATGAGTTCGAATTAACTTAATAGCAACGAGTGTGATTTTTGAGGACCCCCTTGTTCTGCCTGAATGTCTGCCTCTTGGTCTAGATATAGGTTCCTCAGGAGCACCACGAAGCGCTCTGGAATTCTCATTCTTCACAATGTTATCCATAATCTGCATGACCCACACAGTCAAATGCTTTTGCATAGTACATAAAAGACAGGTAAATATTTTGTTCTCATGCTTTGTTCTGATGCAAATCTCACATCAACAATGATATCTATGTCCCATACCCTCTTCTGAATCTGGCTTGGATTTCTGGCAGATTCCTGTAAATGTACTAGTACAACTGTCTTTAAGTTTGGAGGTTCATCCAAAGGGCAGTCAAACAATTAGAAAAGCACATACATCTTTTACACGGCAATGGTTTAACCAAGTAGAGGGCTGTAAAAAGCAGAAGTGGGTGTGTGCGTTTAAGACTAGAATGCTGGCCGTAGGCTCCCTGTAGAGTCCCTGGACCTAGATACCTGCTTTTAGATTTGTTTAACTGCCCTCTGGGTGAACTTCAAGATTTTTTGGGGGAAGGGGGTTTATGACCGTGGACTCAAACAGTCATCGTGATGCCACGTGACGGAGCAGCACTACCCCACAGGGTTCTCCAAGAGAGATCACTGGGTCTTTCTCCCATGGAGTCACCAGAGGGGCTCAAAGTGCCAGTCTTTTCTGTTAGCAGACAAGCAGTGGGCCACTGAGCCAGCAGGGAGCCGTCAGGATCAGGCACCGTCTTCATATACAGTTATATACTTTTGTAGCTGCGTTTTGCAAATCAAAGTTTGGAGTAGGGAAAGGAACAGGGAGGGCAGGTTAGGATAGTGGCTAATCACAGTTGGTGAGGATTGCAATGAATAGGAGTTGATGTGGCAATGTAGAGTCACCACCGACCGTTCTGGCAGTGGAGGGATGTGTACTGTTGTGAGGCTCAAAGTTCGAGCAGAGCTTCTAGAATAAAACAGGCAAAGAAGAAAAGACTCACAAGTCTACTTCTAAAAATCGCCAGTACAATTCTTAGGGAGAAAAAAATTAAAAAAACAAAACCTACAAAAGCTTATGGGTCACAACGACTTGACCTGCAGCTGGTCACAGAAATGGTGCAGGATCGGGGGAGCATTCTGTTCCACTGTGCACAGATTGGGCCAATTCTACAGCAAGAAACAATGACCATATCAAGACAGGCCCCGTCTCCATAAGTGCCTACCTTTCTTTCTTTCTTGTTTTTAACATATGGTTACTTTTATTATACATGGACATAATTTTCTTTGCACATCTAAAAACAGTTTATATATATATATATCTTTTCAGTTCTCATTGTATTAAAGCAGATTTCAGCTTTGACTTGACTACATTGCTTTTTTTACCTTTTTAAAAATAAAAATATATATAGTAGTCATTTGATTGGGAGCTCTTACAGATATCGTGACATTCCCTACTTCAGCCACAGCCAGCAGTATCACAGTGCATTTAAACATCAAGAGCGCTGCTGAACAGCGCTCAGGAGTGTATCAGCTGTACTCTCCCATGAACAGGGTTCTGACCTTGCCTTTCGCCCTAACGTCCTCTGCAACAGGAATGGGAACTTTTGTCTGCTGAGGGCCATCTGGATATTTATAGCATCATTTGAGGGCCATACGAAATTAACAACTTAAAAATTGGTTTGGCTAACGGTTCCCGGCTATTAGAAGATATAGCATCTGGGGTCTTAAAGGCTTGAAGGTAAACAAGCAGACATCTAGCAGAGAGGCAACAAAGCCTCATGGAAGAAGCACACCAGCCTTGTGTGTTCACGAGGTGTCGATGGGATCTGGTATCAGGCATCAGAAGACCCAAAACAAGAACCATTTCAATGTGAATGAGGAGTAGGAATGGAGACACAAAGCCCATCTGTAGGCAATTGGACATCTCCCACAGAAGGGTCACAAGGAAGGGATGAGTCAGCCAGGGTGCAGTATAGCACCAAAGAAACACACAAGAGTCCTCTAGTTCTTTAATGTCCCCATTTTCTCCCCCACCCCCACTCCCCCGCTTATCATGACCCTAGTTCTACATTACAAATCAGGCTAGACTGGAGCGTGTACACTGGTACAGATATGAGCTCTTGACACACGGAATCCAGGACAGATAAACCCCTCAGGAACAGTAATTGGAGTAGCGATATAATGAGGGTAGGGGAAGTTGAGGGAAGAAGAGAGAGAAAGGGTGAACCGTTCACAATGTTCAATGTTTTACCCCCTCTCCCCCGGGGGGACACCAGAAATGTGGGTGAAGGGAGACAGCAGACCGCGTAAGATATGAGAATGATTAATAATTTATAATTTATCAAGGGATCACAAAGGTGGAAGGGGGTGGGAAGGAGGGAAGAAAGGAAGAGCTCATACCAAGGGCTCAAGTAGAAAGGAAATGTTTTGAGAATGATGATGGCAACAAATGTACACATGTGCTTGACACCATGTATGTAGGTATGGATTGTTGTACGAGCTACGAGTCCCTGATAAAATGATTAAAATTATTTTTTAAAATTAGCTGGGGCTAATAAGTGCAAGGTCAGCAGTTTGAGACCACCAGCCACTCTTTGGGTGAAAGTCAAGGCTTTATACTTCTAGAAAGAATTCATCTCAGAAACCCACAGAGAAAGTTCCACCCTTTCCTGTAGAAAGGGTGGATGAGCTGGAATCGACTCAGTGATGGGAGTGAGTGAGCGGGTGGGTGGGTGAGGACGAGAACTGCTGCTCTTTGGAGAGACACGCGAGATCTGAGCTGGCACTGCTTATCTGGCAGGCCTTGTCACGCTCTGGCTCAACAGCACCCACCCGTCTCACAAAGCTGGTCTCCATTGGTAGGTAGAAAGCAGTTTCCTGTTGTGTTAGTAACCTTTTTTTTAATGCTCAGTGAAATGCTAGCATCTCTTCATTACCTTTTTTTTCACCTCCTTTGCAAATTTCTCCCTCGACTTCATTCTTTTTATTGACTGACTCGAGTTGTTTGTATGTGAAGGAAGTAAGTCTTTTATTTGATGTGCTAAATGGTTCCCCCCCTGCGGGATGTCTACTGTACGGTTTGCTGCCATAAGTTATAAATTTATATGTTGTTAAATAAAAATAGATCAATATTTTTCCCTCGGGCTTTGATTTTGTGTCATGATTGTAAGTGCCTTCCTTTTCCAAGATTAGCTTGTAAAATTTAACTGTATTCCTTCTCATTTCTGTGTTTTCTCCACCTAAACTTGCTTGAATAGAAGGAAGAGGGAGGGGAATGCAGATTTTTCCCAAACAGCTAAGAGTTTTTCCAAACATTACTTATTCAACAAGTGATCTTTCCCTCTATGATATAATTTCTATATATTAAATTTAGTTTTTGTATTGCTCTTTATTTTGTTACCACCGCTAACAAAAACTTTTGTAGCCTTACATTTTCTTATATTTTATAGATTTTCAAAAACATTTTCTAGCTTTTTTGCATTGCTATTTCTTTCAGTTAAACTTTTTTATCAGATTTCAAAAAAGCCTCAAGATTTTTCTGTTATTTGGACTAGATTCAGTTAAATAGAGTGTTAGGAAGGATTGATTTTACTTACCCAGACAGATGCCATGATATCCCACAACTCTGCCTTGAATTGAGATCACACTGGCCTTTTAAAAGAAAAAAATTTTTTACTGAGAAGATCAAATCTAATTCAGAACACTGTAACCTCCAGAAAACCAAAAAGTTAAAATTAAAAAAATAAATCATTTTAGGAAGCAAAGCTATCTCCCAACCTTGCAGTTAGCAGCCCAACTCAGAAGTACTGCACCCTCAAGGCTCCTGTTACATCCTCAGTGACACCCCCAACCCCACCCCCCAGAAATGCCTTGGAAGAATGGTCTGACCATCGACTTGGGAGAATCTGCCACTGAAAGCCTTTCGGAGCCGCCCTCCTGACACACACGGCTCACCAGCACTTGGAAGCAAGGCCAAGGCAACCAACCGGCCACACTAGTGATTAACACATACAAGGGGCTGTGCTGGATCTGTGAGGTTCAGTGACAATGACCATTAAGAAAAATGAAAGCTCTGCACTTCAGGTGTTTACAAATAAGCTTCCTGGACAGCTAATTTCCATCCTATTTAAAATCCAGTAGAATCATGCGGATGACAGACCTATGTTAGCCAAAGCCAACCCGCTCCACAGGGAGAAAACAAAACAAGACACAAATACACAAGCTGGGAACTGCTCCCAATTGCACATGCTATGCAAATTTAGCTGGCTTCCCTGGATGACCCATTTCGTTGTCTTGATTGTGGAATGTCCCCTTATATTTTACAAGGCTCCAAGCCTGTGGCCTGGTATGAACAGACAGTGGTGCGGCCTGAGGCAGGAGCCCTGTCGTTGCTTGGGACCAAGGTGAAAGGGATAGTTTCCTGATGGAACGCCGATAGGAAAAGCAGTCATGTTTCCTTAAATATACACGCCGGCTCCTCTCCAGGGTTGACTTAGAAACACAAGATGCTCCCACCCACCCTGGGAACAAAATAGTTCAAAAACTCAAGATAGCCTCCCAATCATGTTCAACAGGAAATGATATCATTGGTCCTTGGAAAGAATTAAGTCTAATTTTCTCAGGCTTTCTGCAGCCTAGGGCAGCTGGATCTGTTTTCAGTCTAGCACCATGTGTATAGGGTGGACCCAAGGTTACTCAACAATAAACAACAACTCGCTGCTACCAAGTTGAGGCTGACTCAGAGGGACCCTGTAGCACAAGGTTAAAATGCCCTTGTGAGTTTCCAAGATGGTACCTGTTTATGGGAGTAGAAAGCCCGTTTTTCCCCTCAGGAAGGGATGGTAGTTTTGTTAGATCTCTCAGGGGAGAGATATACCTCGGACCTTGGCTCTACGTGAGAAAGAATTCACGCTGAAGTCTGGTTTGTGATCCAAGTGAGTTTTATGAGAGTTAGAAGAAGTTTCAGGTTTACACAGGCACCCACAGGGCTCCTCACCCCGTGCAGCCGCCCTAGAAGCTGCTCAGAAAGTCACCACGTGGTTGGCTCCAGCTCTGCCTTTTCAATGATCCCGCGGGGAGGCGTGGTGGACGACCCTAGTGGTCCCCATGGGCTAAATTGGATTTACCTGGCCTAGGTGGGCCAATCCAGGTGCAGCGCCCACCCAGGTGTACCTCCCCTTCCTGGCGGAACCTGAGCCTCTGAGCATGCGCAGTGCACCACTCCTTCGCGGGCCGGTAGCTTGGAACTCTGGACTGTGGAATGGATGCCCCAGTCCCTAAACTACCTAACCGTTTCAAACTGCCAACGCTGGAGATCACAGCCCAGGGTGTAACCCCTCTGCCACCAGGGCTCCTACAAGGTTACTAGTTTAGGTGTCCTGGTGGCAAAGTGGGTGCCGCATCTGGCTGCTCACCATGGGGTCAGTGCTTCAAACCCCCCCCCCAAATTTTCAGAAGAAAGATTTATAGACAGAGAAACCCTAAGGAGCAGGTCTACTCTGCCCTAGAGGGTCACTGTCTGGTGAAATCACCACTGGGGGCGGGGGGGGGGGGGGGAGAATGGGGGGGTGGCCGTGTAGCTCTGATTGCGCCTCTTCAAGCAAGACTCAGTTTCTTTCCGCCTCAGGGTCCTCATTTGTAAAAAGGGGAAAGGGGGATGTTTGTTGCAACAAGTGAGAAAATAGGTATCATATTATCAGTTAATGTTTCTATGTGCCGGTTCATATAAAAAGCACTAGACGCTCAAGTACAGAAGGAGAGGGACTTACATTGTGCTTGGTCTCCAGGGAACAGGGTGACTGTGGGCCATGGAGTCAAGGCTGTGGCCTAGCCGCCCTGTAGGACAAAGTGGACCCCCCATAGGTTCCCAAGGCCATCAGTCTTTATGCAAACAGATGGTCACATTGTTCTCCCATGGTGAGTCTCCACCACCAACGTATCAGTTAACAGTCAAGCATTTAAACCGTTGGGTCACCATAGCAACCGTGCATGAAGAGACCAGAACGGCCCCATAGGGGCCCTAGGCTGCAATATTTACCTCTTTTTGAGGACAAAGGTGCACTTACTGCTAAAAGAACAAGCAGATCTGTCTTGGATCTAGGGGCAGCACAAAAAGAGGAAGGCACTCATGAAGATGGATGGACAAAGCGGATAGAAATTGGCTCAAACTTAAGAACAACCGTGAAGAGCGCCCAGGAGCAGTGTTCCGTCTGTTGAACTGAGGGCCGCGGTGCGTCTGAACCAAGCCGACAGCACCTACGAACAGCAACGAAGGTGCACTTGGTCAAACTCAGGTATTAGCTACAGCGTTTTCATCGACTTCATATGCACGTGGAAGCTAGACAATAAATACAGAAGACTGAAGAAAAGTTAAGCGCGTTGAATTGTGGGGTGCGTAAGGAAGAGTACCTGCACCACGACAAGCACAGGCCTTGGCGATTGGCCCATGTACGAGGCAGATAAAGATGGCTTGATCCTAAGCCCAGGAACAAGAAGACTGGTCTGCAGACGCAGCACCACAGCGCCGCCCGCCTAGGCACCAGGGCTCGCTTGGTTCTCACGAGCCCGGAGGCAAACCCGCCTTGCTCCCGAGGCAGACTTGCCTTGATGGTGTGGCAACACTGACCTCCGTATGAGGCAGCCCTGTCTTGGTCCCCAGTCTCTCCTCCACTTGTGAAACAGCCCTGCCTTGCTCCTGAGGCCTCTCCGGCTGACTTCAGAAAGAGCCCTGCCTTGGACCTGACACTGCCTCCTTCACTTAGGAAACAACCCTGCCGGGCTCCTGAGACAGCCCTGACTTTCTTCTGAGGCTGCCCCGTTTCAACTTCTCAAACAGCCCCCCTGCCTCTTGAGAGCCCTGCTTTCCTTCCCTGGCAGCCCTGTCTTTTCCCCAGGCTTCCCTGCCCTGTGCCCGGGCAGCCCTGCCTCCAGGGGGCAGTGGATGAGGCCGGGCCTTCCTTCAGGTGAGGGAGGAAAGACAGGTGAGAGCAAGGAGAAAGGGAGCGTTCATATTCAGACAGAACCGCCTTCAGCTCACGCTGAGTGTGACCTCCCTCACGGCCCCTGGACAGTGAGGCACATGTGGAGGGAGATCTGGGGAAGCTGGTGGGGACCCTTTGCAAGCTTGAGGAGGGAGGGCAGGGAGCCCCACGTGGATTGTCTTTGGACATCTGGAAATAGGGAAGGAGAGCCAGGCCCAGTCTCAGGTGTCCTCATGCCCCTCCCTCTGCTCTGCCAGCTACTCTCCCCACCCACTTTGCTCCGTACCTACTCTGCACTGCCCACCTGGGTGGACTGTGAGCCTTTGTCTGCCGCATTAAGTCATCTGCCTCAGCTGTCAAGCACGTTAAGCTGGGCTCTGAGGCTGCGAGATCAGGCTTTTCTCCAGTTATGTGAGGCTCCTCTCTAGGGATGCCTGGTGTCTCCTATGGGTGGCCTGCTTCTGCCCAGTGCTCAGGGGTTTAGGGGAAGTGCAGGTACTCATGGACATGGGGTGAGAGGCGAGGCTGGCCAGCCCCACCCAGGGGCCCACAGCAAGTTCTGCTCAGCATCCCTGGCACGTTGATCTCAGAACCCAGGAGAAAGACATGGCCCTGCAATTATTCTTGTTGCTACCTTAAATTCAGGGGAGTGGGGGGACAGGGTCGCTGTGTGATTATCTTAGTATCCTAGGGCTACTTCAACCAGTGGGTCCTGGTAGCACAGTGGAGATGTACTGGGCTAACCTCAAGGTCAGCAGTTCGAAATCACCAGCAACTCCTTGGGAGAAAGATTAGACTTTCTAATTCCATGAAGATTATAGTCTCAAAAAAACTACAGGGTCACTATAAATTGGGATCAACTCGAGGGCAGTGAGTAAGTGAGTGATGAACTATCAGACGTATACAAGGATGTCTCTAAGATAAAAAAATAGATTCAGGAATGAATTGGGGGCTCACTGTCCTAGCCCCAATCGAAGAACAGTTAGTTCTTTAGGACACCGCCCTGCTCAATAATCACATGGGTGCTATAGCAGTGTGGTGATGAAATTATAGATGGTGTCCAGCTACTGAAAGAGTGGTGTCTGGGGTTTTAAAGACTTGTTTTCAAACAAGCAACCATCTAACTTACATGTCAACTAAGTCCACATGGAAGAAGCACACCAACATCCATGAGCCAAGGATTGTAAATCATATAATCCAAATCCGAAGGAAGGAATAATATCAGTCTAAATTGTAAGATCCTGGTGTGCAGAAGGCTATGGATGACAGTGGAGCCCAAAATACATTTACAGGATCTACACAGGGAATAAGCCTCCGGTGGTTTCCCTCCCACCATAGGTGCGGAATGAACTGGTTACTTGGCAGTGAGTATTGGAGAGACAACTCTAATAGATTAAAATGATAAATCTGACTTGGAATGATAAAAACTTTGTCGCTTGATCTCTCTTGCACTATACTTTGCACTTGTTCTGTTTTTTAATATCTTCTGTGGGTTTTTTCATATTGGGGTTTATCTCTGGTGTATTTTGTAATTGTAGGTAGCCTTCTTGAATCTTTGTTATGTGTTTTTCTATGTTTTTCATTATATAAAGCCCAGGATAGATGAACCTATAGAGACAACAACTAAAAATGGGGTTCTTGGGGCAGGGTACAGTGGGGAAGTTGGAAGGGATTAGGGGGAGCTGATATCAAGGAGTTCAAGAAGGAAGAACATGATTTAAAACTGATTTTGGTATCAATTATACAACACTGCTTGATAGGACTGAACTACAGAATGGTATGAGGTTTGGATTAGCTCCTCATAAAAAGGTTTGAAAGAAAAAGAAAATACAAATCTTTCCTATAAGAACAACCAGAATGCTCCTTAGAAACCACAGTGAGGTGACATTGTCTCACAGGCTTTGGGCATGTTACCATGAGGGCCCAGTCCATGGAGAAGGCGCTCCCACTGGGTAAACTCGATGGTCACTGAAAACGAGGAAAGCTCTCCGTGAGAGGGACTGGCACGGTGGCTGTAACAATGGACTCAAGTATAACGACAATGATGGGGTGCTCCAGGACCAGGTTGCGTTTCATTCTGTTACATATAGCGCTACTCAGAGTGGAGTAAATGCCAACCTACCTAACACCAACAATCTTTACGGACAGAGATCGCAACTGGTCGGTTCAAGTTCAGACTTGTAAATTAGCAGCTAAGTACTATAACCATTAGACCACCAAAATACTTTTGAGTCATAATACTGAAAAATTACTTATTGAATGGGCTATTTAATCTGGTTCATAATAATCCAGTGAGTTGGGTTGCATTAACAGCATCTCCATTTGCAAATAAAGAAGGTACTGTGATGTTCCTTGGTCACACAGCTAGTGAGTGGACTCTCACAGAACCTAGGCTGCTAACTCTCACGGTGTGAACTTAACCTCTACATTTCTTATCCAAGCTCCAGGTTTCACACCTAGCTAAAGCGGTTAGTTATGTACGAACTCAAAAAACCAAACTCACTGCCATCAAGTGGATTCTGACTCACAGCAACGCTGCTGGACAGGGTTGAACGGCCCCATGAATTTCCGAGACTGTAACTCTTATAGGAGTAGAAACCCTATTTTTCTCCCGAGGAGAGGCTGGTAGCTTTGAACTGGTAACCTTGCTGTTTGCAGCCCAATGCATAAGCACTATGACACCACATTGATCACATATCAAGTCTTGTGAATTAGGGGGGGGGGGATGTTACACTTCAGACCATTTTGTATACTAAAAAATTAAAGAATTTAGCAAAAGTCCCAATACTGTGTCTGTGTCCTGTCCTCCCCACACTCTCACTCCCCACCCCACCCCCCTTTTTTTCTTTTGAGGCACAGCGAGTCAGAATTTACAAGGTAACAGGTTTGGTTGGGGATTTTTTTGGATGCCAGATGACCTACACAACACAACTTTAAAGCATCTGTTTTCTTAAAGGGATTCGAGCACCGTTTACTTGCACCTTCAATCCAGTTTCTACACAGACTTCTACATACAAACGCACAGGGCTGGAAACAGAGCTCGGGCCTTCTGCACATCTCTAAATTCCATTTCTGGTCAGTCTGAAGTTCTCATCATCGACACACAACAAAACTAAACTAACCCAACTAAACCCAAGATGATTCTCTTTGCTGGAAAATGTTTTCATGGGTTGATGTCCTTTTCTTTTAAAAAAAGAGAAAGGTAGATGAAAACAGCTATCTGTGGTTAGTTCTAGCGGAGAGGGCGTCTGACTCTCTCAGTGGAACATCACTCCTGGGGAAAGTGAACTCCGGCCTGTACCACTCCCTGTCACCAGTACCAGGGGCCTCCAGCAGAACCTCTGGCTGGGGCGGGAGCCACATTTTCTATAGAGGGTCATTTGCAACCAAGTGCCCTGGTTCCCCACGTGTTGACTCAGATACCAGAGGAACGAGTGAAGCCTGAGTTCTGCTGCAATCGTACTAAAGGTGAATCTTATCACGGAAAAGCAAATGTCTCGGGCTCCTGACACCCAATATCTAAATCCACTTTTCATTCGCCTAGACAAATTAAAATGCTATGAACTGCAGACCGAAAGGGAGAACATATTCACAGGATGAGGTGGGGTTCCAAGTCCTGAGAACAGAGACCTCGGGAAATGACTGACTCCCTACTCTTTGCCCCAAGAACTTTAAAACTGGGGCTCCGGATCCCCCTACACTGCTGGTTGTGATGAAAAGTAATGGGTCCATGGAGCCAGGACAGCTGGGTACTTGGAAGCTGTCCCTGTCCAGACAGGGGACCCTAGTCCCCGGGGCCTCCGTTTCCGTGCCTCTGAAATACAGGTAATGGGGTCTAGTTCAATGATGTCCTCAGCTGGGTGGGTTCTGTCGCGCACCTTGGGCGCACCTCCTCCAGGCCAACCCTCCTTTCCCGCGCCCCTTCCCGCCAGGTCCGAGTCAGGGCCCCGGCTGCGCTCCCAGGTGCAGGGCAGCTTCCAAGGCGGCCGGCGAGGCACCTGGCAGAGCCCAGGACGAAGTTGAACTTAACCTGAAGCGCGGCCAGGAGAACCAGTGGGTGCGAGGACCAAGCAGAGGTGTGCTCCTCCGGGCTGTGGCGCTGGCTACTAGGGAGCAGCCCGGAGACCCCGCCCCTTCCTCCATCCTCCTCCCACCTGGCCTGCTCCACCTGACCCTGACCGCGAACTACTCCCGTGAGCGCGCGCGCGCGCACACACACGTCGGGGACCCTTCCCCCACCCCACCCCCACCACCACCACCTGGCAACACAATTGTTCTCAAAGTTTTCGATGCTCCCTCTCTCCCAGTCAGGTCTTCCAATGTACCCAACACTGACTTTGTTAAGGATTAGATAATGCCCTGGTGGCATCAGGAGCTATGTGTTGAGCTGCTTACAAAGTCATTAGTTCGAAACCATCAGCCTCTCCGAGGGAGAAAAATGAGGCTTTCAACTCCCATGACAGCCCCAGAAACCCAGAGAGCAGTTTACCCCTGTCACCTAGGGTCGCTTTGAGTGGCCATCAACTCCATGGCCAGAGAGGAGCTCGAGGCACGCCTGGCCTGGTCTCTCAACAAGGGTGCACAGCACGGTGCTGCGTGTTGTTCTCATGTTTCATGTTCTCATGTTCATTGTGAACGTTTACACAGCATATTAAGTTTCTCTTTCACAATTTTTACACAGATCATTCTGTAACACTGCTTACAATTTTCATAATGTTCTCAATATTCTCATTCTGCTTGTTCTGTTTTCATCGATCTAGCCTCCCTTCCTTTATCTCATCTTTGGTTTGGGGTATAATGCTGACCATTTGGTCTTATGTAGTTAATTGCTCATGGGTGGTGTTATTTCTTTTAATAAGCTAATCTATTATTGAGCTAAAGCGCTCTGGGTGGAGTCGTGGGGACCTCAACATCGGAAGTTCAAAATCACTAGCCAATCAGGGGAGAAAAGGCGAGCCTTTCTAGTCCTGTAAAGAGGTGTAGTCTCAGAACCCACAGGAGCAGTCCTACCTTGCTCTATAGGGTCGCTGAGATGGCACTGACTCAATGACGGTCTTTGTTTGTTTTCCCATTGGCCTAAAAGGTGACCTCAAATTCAAGTAACAAGGGTCTCCTAGGGTGTTAGTCTCAGGTTCCTCTAGTTTCTATCACCTCGGCACTTAAAAAAAAATTTTTTTTTTAGGAATTTGAGTTTTGTTCAAAGTTTCCTCTCATTCTAAAGGGAACTTTCTATCGCATCTCTGATTAGGACAGTCAGCAATGGTACCCTGGTACCATCTGGTACTTCTGGCCACCGTGCTTCCCTCTGCACTGTGTACACAGCACCTCTGTCTCCTAGCAGCGATTGCATGCAGTTGCCTTCCTATATTTCTCACTCAGCCTGCTGCTTGCTTCATTTCAAGATAACGGCTTGTGAGGGGCAGGCTGGCAGGCGCCTCCAGTCCTTAACTCTCCTCCCACACTGTTTGCATTCCATCCAGCTCATCGTCCTTCCGTTTGCTGCTCTGGGTTCCCAGGCTGTTAGCGGGCTCTGGTCTCTGTGTCAGTAAGTTTCTCAGTTCTCCGCCGTAACAGGACAACCTGGAGTTCATGCGACTAAAATGGCAATGGGGCTATCGCCTTGTGCTCAATTTTTAATAGAGGTGTTGTGTTAGGGTTCTCTAGAGAGACAAAACCAGATTGCTAATAATTACATATATATATTCATACAGATATATATATATATATATAGCAGAAGAAATAAACAGTTAAATTATAAAGCAGTACAAATGGCTCAGTGGAACTCACTCCCGTGAGTTCCTGTTGTGAGTCACTGGCAGTCCTTCAAGTCTTGAGGGCCGCCAGGTAGTCCTCCGTAGAGAAATTCAGGCTATCTGGACACAGGCAGCAAACAGCAAGACAGGTCACCAACAGCTAGTCAGGTCACCAACAGTCAGTCAGGTCACCAACAGTCAGTCCCCTCCTCAAGAGATGTAAATTCCAACGTTGTGGTGAAGCAGGCCTTGAAGGAACCTCAAATTACAGTGACACAGTCCACAGGTTACGTGTCCCACAGGTAATATAGCTTGAAAATTGAGGCACAGAACAAGCAAGGCACTGCACACTGGTCCGATGATCAAAGAGCAAGAGACAAGAAAAGGCAAGGCTCGCCAAGCCTTGCATCTCTCTGCCATTCAATTAACCTCACATATGTTTATCAGCCAGGCTGGCACAATAAATAACTACCTCAATCCACCCCTTGCCAACCTGGCACGTGTACACAATTCTTTAGCCATATATACTTATATAATTTCTGGACATTGATGAAATCACACTTATCATCAAGCATCTATCATGCATATAAATGAAAACACACTGAGTCCAATTATATCTGATATATCATACCTGAACAAAGGAAAGATATGCAATAAGCACATAAAAAGAAAATATATTGACAATTACAAACCTCGCTTTTACAATTGATCACACGGTCTTAATTGATAGATAGAACTACCTTCTTCTACTACCCATTCTGTATTACCTTTGCCCTCAGCACACACCTCAGCTGACTGTGGTTTTTTGCCTGGTGGGGTGACCCAGACTGTAATTGTGTCTTTAGGAGCCCATTCCATCGTTCTATCAAGCCGGCAGCTTCAGGATGATGAGGAACATGATACGACCAGTGTATTCCATGGGAATGGGCCCATTGCCGCACTGTATTTGCTGTAAAGTGAGTTCCTTGATCTGAAGCAATGCTATGTGGGATGACATGCCGGTGGATGAGGCATTCTGTAAGTCCACGAACAGCAGTTTTGGCAGAAGCGTCGCGTGCAGGGAAGGCAAATCCATATCCAGAGAAGGTGTCTATTCCAGTCAGAACAAAACACTGTCCCCTCCATGATGGAAGTGGTCCTATGTAATCAACCTGCCACCAAGTTGTTGGTTGATCTCCCAGAGGAATGGTCTCATATCTTGGACTTAATGTTGGTTTCTGCTGCTGGCAAATGGGGCACTCAGCAGTGGCAGTGGCGAAGTCATCCTTGGTGAGTGGAAGTCCATGTTGCTGTGTCCATGCATAACCTCCATCCCTGCCACCATGTCCACTTTGTTCATGTGCCCATTGGGCGATAACAGGGGTGGCAGAGGAAAGAGGAGGACCAGTCTCCACAGCGCGTGTCATCTTATCCACTTAATTATTAAAGTCCTCCTCGTCAGAGGTAATCCTTTGGTGAGCGTTCACGTGAGATACAATTAACTTTACTTTCTTGGCCCATTCAGAGAGGTCTATCCATATACCTTTTCCCCACACCTCCTTGTCACCAATTTCCAATCATGTTTCTTCCAATTCCCTGACCACACAGCCAAGCCATTAGCCACAGCCCATGAATCAGTATACAGTCTCACATCTGGCCATTTTTCCTTATATGCAAACTGAAGAGCCAGGTGCATTGCTCAAAGTTCTGCCCATTGGGAAGATTTCCCTTCACCACTGTCCTTTAGGGAGATCCCAGAAAGGGGCTGTAGTACTGCTGCTGTCCACTTACGAGTGGCACCTGCATATCATGCACAGCCTTCTGTAAACCAAGCATGACTTTTTTGGTTTCAGTTAAAGTATGGTAAGGAACTCCCCAGGAGGCCACAGGTGCAGACTGGAAGAAAGGAGGCAATGTGACAGGAGTGGAGACTGTGGGCATTTGGGCCACTTCTTCATGCAGCTTACTTGTTCCTTCAGGTCCTGCTTTGACCCGATCTCGTATATACCACTTCCATTTAACAATGGAGTGTTGCTGCGCACATCCAACTTCATGACTCTGTGGGGCAGACAATAATACCCAGTTCATGGGCAGCTCAGGCTTAATGGTGACTTGGTGAGGTGTTCCGTCTCCACCAAAGCCCAGTAACAGGCCAACGGCTGTTTTTCAAAGGGGGAGTAGTTGTCTGCAGAGGATGGCAGGACTTTACTCCAAAATCCCAACGGTCTATGTTGTGATTCACCAATAGGAGTCTGCCAAAGCCTCCACACTGCATCTTTATCTACAACTGACACCTCTAGCACCATAGGGTCAGCTGGATCATATGGTCCCAGTGGCAAAGCAGCTTGCACGGCAGCCTGAACCTGTTGAAGAACCTATTCTTGTTCTGGGCCCCACTCAAAATTGGAGGCTTTTCATGCCACTTGATAAATAGGTCGAAGTAGAACACCCAAGAGAGGAATATGTTGCCTCCCAAATCCGAAGAGGCCCACTAGGCATTGTGCCTCTTTTTTAGTCGTTGGGGGAGCCAAATGCAATAGCTTATCCTTCACTTTAGTAGGCATATCTCCATATGGCCCACACCACTGGACCCCTAGAAATTTTACTGATGTGGAGGGTACCTGAATCTTCGTTGGGTTAATTTCCCAAGCTCGTGTACGCAGATATTTTACCAATGAATCTAGAGTCTTTGATACATCCTCCTTAGTGGGTCCAATCAGCATAATGTCATCAATATAATGGACCAGTGTGACATTTTATTGAATACACAGGTGATCAAGGTCCCATCAGACTAAATTATGTGTCCCTGGGGGAGAGTTGTGAAAGTATATTGTTGTCCCTGCCAGGTGAAGGCAAACTGCTTCTGGTGGTCCTTTGAGACTGGTATTGACACGAAGGCATTAGCCAGATCAAGAGCTGCATACCAAGTACCAGGAGAAGTATTAATTTGCTAAAGCAGTGAAATCACATCTGGAATGGCAGCTGCAATTGGAGTCACCACCTGGTTAAGTTTACAATAATCCACTGTCATTCTCCAGCATCTTCTGTCTTCTTTACAAGCCAAATAGGTGACTTAAGTGGGGATGTGGTAGGAATCACCACCCCTGTATCTTTCCAGTTTTTGGTGGTGGCACTGTTCTCTGCAATCCCTCCAGGAATGCGGTACTGCTTTTGATGTACTATTTTCCTAGGCAATGGCAATTCTAATGGTGTCCACTTGGCCTTTCCTACCATGATAGCGCTTATTCCACATTTCGGGGATCCACTCTGGGGGTTCTGCCAGTTACAAAGTATGTCTATTCCAATGATGTATTCTGGAACTGGCACAATAACCACAGGATGGGTCTGCGGGCCCACTGGACCCACAGTGAGGCATACCTTAGCTGAAACTCCATTGATAACTTGACTACCATAAGCCCCCACTCTGACTGTTGGGCCTTCAAAACACTTTGGGTCTCCTGGAATTAGTGTCAGTTCCGAGCCAGTGTCCAGTAATCCCTGAAAAGTTTAATTATTTCCTTTTCCCCAGTAAACAGTCACTCTTGTGAAAGGCTGAAGATCCCTTTGGGGAAGGCTAGAAGAAAGACTAACAGTATAGACCTTCAGTGTTATAGCAGGGTCTTTCATCAAAGGGACCCGGCCTCCCCCTCATTCAAGGGGTGGTGGGTCTGTAAACTGGCTCAGGTCTGGGAATTGATTGAGTTATCGTGACTGTCTATTCTGTTGTTCACCTGATTTACCATTCTTCTGCCTGTATAGATCACGTAAATATTTAGATTTCCCATCTATTTCATTCCTAGGGACATCGTGGCTAAGTAGCCAATGCCATAATTCCACACAAGACAGGTTGCTTTGATTACTATGGAAAGCTTGTTGTCTATCATAACCACGCCCACCCTGTCTCTGTTGATTCAGTCCTGATACCTGCCCTCTACCATCGCGGGGACCAATCAGCTCATTGTGGGCAAATGTTGGAGTTCGCTTAGGGCTGTGTTCACTGTTAATCCTGGTGCACATAAAAGAGCAATTACAGGAACCTTAAGAGATGCTGGGACTCACTTCACAAACTTGTTCCTTATGGTTGTGGTAAAGGGTATGTCCTCAGGACACCCCCTTTGTGGGTCTATGGGATTATCCTGATAGATCCATTCCAACATGCCAATTTCCCTAAGCTTTTGGATGCCTTCCTCTACAGTGTACCAAGGTAGGTCAGGTACTTCAAGTTGGTCTAATCTAGGCCATCTGGCAGTCCATGCTTCATTGAACCAACCAAATAAAGACTTAGGTCCTCTCTTAGCCTCTCTTGCAGAGACATTGAAAGAAGAGTCTCTGCTTAGGGGTCCCACATCCAGAAATTCAGACCGGTCTAATATTACATTTCATGCACCAGTATCCCACACCCTTAGTAACCATTCCCAGGGATATTCCCCAGGCTTCTGCTTGTATGGATTTGAAAACTTGAGATCTTTATGAGCATAGCATGCTTCTTCTTGGGTAATCATCTCAACCTCACCTTTAGGAACTTTCTGAGACTTAACTTTAGTGACAGGTCTAGCGGAAATAATGGGTGGTGAGGGTGTTTCCTGGGTGCTCTCAGCAATATCTTCTAAGGCATCTCCCTCAGGCAATGCTACTGATGCAGCCCCACCTGGCATATCGACTTGAATAGTTTAGCTAATCTTCTTCAGGTGTGGATTGTGAATTAATACTTTCAGCTGGGAGGGGTGGATCTATTGACTGGGGTGGGTCAATTATTTCTAAGAGCTCAATATCCTCCTCTTCTGGATCATCAGCCCATATATTCCCATCCCATGTTTCAGGGTCCCAACTTTTCCCAATCAATGCTCTCACTTTGGTATAAGACACTGCTCTAGATCTGCAATTCATCTGCTGTTGTAATTCAGCCACTCACATAATGAGACTCTGGACCTGGTTCTCAGCAATGTCAGCTCTTTTACTAGAGGAGAGAAGGCTCTCCTTTGTGGCACAGATGGAAGTTTTCAAATCTGTTAGTCTGCACCTGAGGTGCGCTTTTGAGGCTCTGAGATCATCCCTCTCCTTAATCATACTTTCCATTGTAAGAAGGACCAGCCAACCAGCTTCCCTATACTTGTCATCCTGACAAAACTCTTGGAAAGTATCAAACATATGATCACTCAGAGCCTCTCCTTTAACCAGCATGTCATCTATCGGTGGTGCTACTGTAGGTATTAGGTTTGCTATTTCACACCATGGATTAGTAAGAGTAGCAGACTTGTCCATGCTTTAGGATGTTGAAGTAGCCTCACTAGTGTTAAGACTAGTCAGGCTGGAGAACCAAGTTAAGAAGCCCATACTTATGATTTTATTTCTCTAGAAGCACTCCTGGTACCAAAATGTGTTAGACAGGATTCTCTAGAGAGATAAAACCAGATTGCTAATAATTTTATAGATATAGATAGATATATAAGAGACTAAATGAAAAGTTAAATTATATAGCAGTACAAATGGCTCAGTGGAACTCACTCCTGTGGGACAGTTGTGAGACACTGGCAGTCCTTCAAGTCTTGAGGGCTGCCACGTAGTCCTCTGTAGATAAATTCAGGCTATCTGGGCCCAGGCAGCAAACAGCAAGACAGGTCACCAACAATCAGCCCCCAGCTCAAGAGATGTAAATTCCAATTGTGTGGTGAAGCAGGCCTTGAAGGAAGCTCAAGTTACAGCAACAGAATCCACAGGTTAGGCGTCCCACAGGTAGTGTAACTTGAAAATTGAAGCACAGAACAAGCAAGGCACCGCACACTGGTCTGATCATCAAGAAGCGAGAGACAAGAAAGCCGAGGCTCACCAAGCCTTGCATTTCTCCACCCTTCAATTAATCCCACATGTGTTTGTCGGCCAGGCTGGCACAATAAATAACGCTCAGGTGTGCTCACTTAAATCTTACCACAGCCCTCTGAGGTGGCTGCTGTTTCTTGTGGAGCCAGTTCTGAGTATGAGGCGGATATTGTTCTTGGCCCCATGTTATAGGTAGGAAGTCTGAGACTCAAAGTGGTTAATTTCAAGCAAAGTTACACAGGCAGTGAATGGCAGGATTTGATCTCTGAACTCCGGCGACTGCCTCTTCTTGGGCTCTCAACGATGAGGATAAGAATCAAGGGGAAAGTAGAATAGTAAAGTGGGATGGCATGTTTTAGACAAATGGAACAGCAGAACTCTAAAAAAGAACACTCATAGGGAACCCATTCAAAAATAATTCACTGCCATCAAGTCAGTGTTGACTCCTTCGTGACCTTTAGACAGGATAAGAACCCTGTCCTTGTGAGTTTCTGAGGCTGTAACTTTATGGGAGTAGGAAGCCCATCTTTCTCCCACGGAGAAGTTGGTGGTTTTGAACCGCTGACCTTGTGTATCGCAGCCCAACACATCACCACAGCCATCAGGGCGCCTTAGTGATCCCATAGGACAGCACAGAACTTCCCTCCAGGGTTTACAAGGCTGTGACCTTGACAGGAGCAGACGGCCACATTTGAGTCTCTTGGGAAACCGCTGCTGAGTTGAACTGCAGATCTTCCAGTTCGTGGTTGAGCACACCCTCCCCATCCTACCCCACCTTCTAATCCCAACTCAAGAATGCACCATGGAAGCTCTGGCGCGTATGTGACTTAGATGTTCATAAAACCGTTTTACAAAATAAAGGAGATTAGAAATGAAAGTGCTGCTCATCTTGAGGGAGTTCTGAGCAGCTGTGTATCTGTTGGCACAGAGGAGAAGCAGCCCCACTGCTGCAAACTAAAAGGCCAGGGCTTTGCGGTTTGAACCGCACCCCACCTCCCCCCACCAGCCTGTAGGAGAAAGATGTGGGGCTCTGCACTTGCAAAGATGGCAGCCTTGGAAACTATGAGGCTGTTGGACTTTGTCCTATGGGCCACTGAGTTGGAATCAACTGGAGTGCGATGGTGTTGTGTGTGTGTGTGTGTGTGTGTGTGTGTGTTTCTCAAAGGATGCAACCAGCAGAAAGAAAATAAAGCTGTTTTTTATTAGGTGTCAGACCGTGAAGTAAGTGAATGATCACATTAGGCATGTGGGGAGCTGCTATTATTAACAGAATGTGTAGGAAATTGAAATTTAGGAAGTTATGCAAGGCCCTAAGCAACAAGTGTCCAACTAAGACGCCACGCTGTGCTCACCTCTGGCTTTACCTTTGAGCTGACCTGAATGTTGATACCATCCTTCTGGTGTCGGGCATAATTTAGCAGCTAAGTAGACATTATTGAAGGCATGACTATCCGATCTAGCTTTTTCAAACTGAAATGTCATCAATTAATATAGCCCTTTAGCCAGCATTCCTTCGTTGATACCACGCTGGACTCAAGGTCTGTGGCTGTCACCCCAGTTCAGAGGCGTCCCTCGCTCTGCTCAGTAGGTGGCTGAAGCATTGTTCTCGTTGGGCTGAGATGTGCAGGGCCGACCGTTGGAACCACCATCCGCTCAAGTAAACAAGTTACAGCCTGGGAAACTCACAGGGGCAGGTCCACCCTGTCCTTGAGGGTCCCTGTGAGTCTGCATCAACTCAAAGACAGTGTGTTTGGCTTTTGAGTTTAGTAGAAGGTGTGTGAACCTTTGCTTCCTTGGCACACCTCCACCAAAGTCTTCCTCTGGGTACAAGAGTGATCAGACACACAGGGAAAAGGTCCGAGGCCATTAGAAGAGCATGCTCCAGATCTCTGGCTGAAGTTCCAGATCTCTGGCTGAGTGCAGAGGCCCTGGAATCTGTGACATGGAGACCAGGAGCCAGAGCAAGGGGAACAGTGTTGAGACACTGAGACGTTGAGACAGAACAAAAGGTTGGCTGGCTGGCCTATGGAGGCACAGGCCAAGGGCCCACCTGGCTGAGAAGCTGAGGACCAGAGAGGGACTTAGCTGCTAGCTGAAAAGTGTTTCTGTGGACAGAGTATTTTTGCTGTTTGCCAAGCTTGACTTGTGGTCGCTTATTAACCGCCCTAATACTCACTGCCACCCCTGTGGGTTTCCAAGACTGTAACTGTGTACAGGAGTAGAAAGCCCAGTTTCTCCCGAGGTGGTTTCAAACTGCTGATCATGTGTGTCGTAGTCCAACGTGCAACCACTACACCACCAGGGCTCCTCCAACCTCCCTAATAAGCCCCCTTAAGTGTCAATATTGTCTGTGAGTTGTGTGTGACCATTTGTGGTAGTTACCTAATCTGGTGTCTATTTGAGAGGATTAAGAGTGAAGGGGTGGAGTCTAGGCTGTCAGTCAGGTCATAGCCAATGAGGCCTCTGTGTGGACATGGCCTTCTTAGGATTCTGGGAACTCCTGTATTCCTCTTTGGAGGCAGGAGACACTCTCTCTCTGCTGATTTCCTGTGAGACATGCCTGTGGATAAGACACATGGAGAGAGGCTGAAGGAAGCACATGGAAACCCCTGCCAGCACTGAGATGCTTACAGCACTACTACTGTATCCACAAGATATCCCACTCACTGGCCTGTGATGTTCCTGCATTTGGCGTCATTGCATGTATTTCGTGAGTCTGAAGAGGACTTTATAGATTGATATCAGACATATGGGCTAATATTGGACTTATGGACTCGATCTGGACTGGGCTGGGATGTTGTCTTAATGTATAACTGTTCTTGTATATAAAGCTCTTTATACATATATGTGTATTTATGAGTTTGTTTCTCTAGTCTACCCAGACTAACACATCTGTGCAATGTATATCGAATCCAGTATAAGAGTAGAATGCAGTGGTTCTTGTCAGACTTGGGTAAGGAAGTCTGATGGCTGAAGGCAGAGCTGACCCCTGCCTCTTGGCAGCAGGGATGCCAGAGGAGGTTAATTGGGGACTCCACACTGGTTCCAGCACAAAATATCCTGTGAACACCGTTAAGCATGAGTCGGAAGAGAAGAGAGAATTAAAATCTTTTATGGAGCCTCAGTAGAAAGTTATTTGAATTTTCAAAGTGAGCGATGATTAGAAATGGAATTGGGGCACGTGATGGGGGTATGGAGTACCCCACTTTAGAAGTCACAGTCCTGTTCACAACTGTGCCTGTACAGATGGTTCCCTAGATTCAGCGCAGAGAGCAGGCTGCTCCATCAATGCCTTGAAAGCCGGGGCAAAGGTTGGGGCGGAGAACCAGCACCTGGCCCCAAGGAGATGACGGTGTGGCTTCCAAGAGCAGTGAATTCTAGGATTTGAACTGCTGACTAGGCTGTTGGCAGCCTAGTGTATGATGCAACATGATCGCTGGGCTCTATATTAATAGAAAATGGCTTTTAAAGATTTACTAGTACAATTAATTAATGTCACCTGTGTCCCCACTGTTTCCCGTCCTCTCTCTTTCTCTCAGGAGATAACTGCCACAACTCTGTTTTATTATTCCCATGCAAGTTGTTATGCTTGCTTCAAAATATTGATATATCTATAAATATTGTAAAATATTGTTTAAAAGGTTTATGTGAGTTTTATAAATGATATCGTCACATAGGCACCCTGATGGCACGATGGGCACGTACATGGTGCAAACTGAGGGCTCAGCAGTTGGAACACCACCACCCCCACCAGCAGCGCTGCAGGAGTAGAGACCTGGCAGTCTGCTCCCTTCATGAGCATAGCCTGGCAAGGGTGAGGGGGCTTCGGGGTCAACAGTGAGGGCGGGAGGGGGAGTGAGCACTAGAACTGAAGGGGGCGGCACTATGCATTTTAAAGGCGATTTCATCCTGGGGAGAAAAAAAGAAAATGCTCTGAAATTGATTGTGGTAATGATTGTACAATTCTTCTTGATATGACTGAATGGTTAAATTGTGTGGTATGGATTAAGTGCCATTAAAATTTTTCAAATAAATCGCAGCCTAGGAAACCCTCTGCGGCAGGTCTACCCTATCATGCCATTGTTGCCGCATGCCACTGAGCCAATTTTGACCCCTGGTGACCCTGAGCACAAGAGAACCAAATTCTTCCCGGTCCTGCACCATCCTCACAAAGGGTCCTCTGCTTGAGCCCATTGTTGAAGATAGGGTGTCAGTCCATCTCGTCTAGGGCCTCTCTCTTTTTCACTGCCTCTACTTCACCAAGCATGATGTCTTTCCCTAGAGACTGGCTTCTCCTGACAGTATCTCCGAAAAATGTGTAAGACGAGGCCTCACCATTCTGGCCTCTCAGGAGCACTAAGGCTGTACTTCTTCCAGATTTGCTTGTTCTTTTGACGTGCACAATACCGTCAATATTCTTTGCCAGCACCACAATTCAAGTGCATGGATTCCCCTCTGGTCTTCCTCAGTTGGTGTACAACTTTCACATTCAAATGCGGTGATTGAAAATACCCTGGCTTATGGTGGATGATCCCTTCAGGACCAGTGGTGTGAGTGGCAGTACTGGGAGGGTAGGTTGGAAAGGGGGAACCGATTCCAAGGAACTACATGTGACCTCCTCCCTGGGGGGGATAGACAACAGAAAAGTGGGTGAAGGGAGACATTGGGCAGGGCAAGATATGAAAAAATAATAATTTATAAATTATCAAGGGTTCATGAGGGAGGGGGGAGCGGGGAGGGAAGGGAAAGATGAGGAGCTGATGCCAGGGGATTGAGTGGAGAGCAAATGTTTTGAGAATGATGAGGGCAATGAATGTACAAATGTGCTTTACACACTTGATGTATGTATGGATTGTGATAAGAGTTGTATGAGCCCCCAATAAAATGATAACAAATAACAACAAAAAACAAAAGATGTAAGAAAATACCCTGGCTTGGGTCAGGCACACCTAGTCTTCAGAGTAGCGTCCTAGCTTTTCCACACTCCAAAGAGGTTTTGTGCAGCAGGTTCACAATCCATTCATCTTTTGATCCTTGAAGTTGTCAAGGGTTTCATCTTGTGTGGATCAGGGAAGTAGCAGTCAAGAGAGACTGTCGGATGAGGTCAAATCAGCTCACTGGCACACAATAGGCGTAACATCATAATGTATTTTATCACTCCCTCTTACAGTTCAATACTAGTGATTCTGATAGCTACTCTAGTCCATTAAAAATGTTTTATCGTGAATTAAATGTTTAAGGAATACATCAGTTTGCCATTCAACACTTTATACACGCCTTGTTTCATGCCATTGACGGCAATCCTGACAATGTAATATCACTTTTCCCTTCGTTTCCTGTTTGCATTCCTCTGTCTTTCCTGCCCCTCTTGCCTTCCGAGCTTTGTTCTTGGGCAAATGATGTCCCTTTGATCTCAAAGGGTTGGTTATTTAAGCCATGGACACCACTCTAGTATTATCTCCACCAGATTTACAATTCTAAAGTGAGGGATTTCTTTCAAGAGGTAAGCTAAGATGGTGGCGTGTAACAGATCACCACGCTATGCTATTGAGCTCCACTATATCCAGGGAGATACTGGAATTAACCTAGGGGTTATGTTGAGACAATAGCATGCCAGACATGTTGCATACATGGGCTTATGTCATGCTTCATGATCAGCTTTCAATTAGATATGGTGACCTCTATTGGTGAGGAAACCCTCAGGGGCAGTTAAACCCTGTCCCGTAGGGTCGCTATGCGTCAGCATGGATTCCATGGTCATGAGTCTGGTTGTGTGTTGCTACGATCCTGAGGATGTTTCAACAGGGCCTCAAGAGTAAGGCCAGGATCTGGGGGAAAGCTGTGTTCTTCATCGATACTACCTCACACCCTAATTAACCCATCTCCTCTCCTAAACCCCTCTATGAGGGGATCTCCATTGGCCGACACTTGGGCCTTGGGTCTCCACTCTGCACTTCCCCCTTCATTTAATATGATATATATATACATATATACACATACATATATACATATACACATACATACATACACACACTTATATCTTTTTTTTGCATGCTTCCTCCCCCCAACTACCATGATCCGAATTCTACCTTGCAGGGCTGGATAGGACAGAGGCTGTACACTGGTACATATGAGGGTTGGAGGTACAGGGAATCCAGGGTGGATGATACCTTCAGGACCAAGGGTGTGAGGGACGATGCTGGGAGAGTGGAGGGTGAGTGGGTTGGAAAGGGGGAACTGATTACAAGGATCCACATGTGACCTCTTCCCTGGGAGAGGGACAGCAGAGAAGGGGGGAAGGGAGATTCCGGATAGGGCAAGATATGACAAAATAACGATGTATAAATTACCAAGGGCATATGAGGGAGGGGGGAATGGGGAGGGAGGGGGGAAAAAAAGAGGACCTGATGCAAGGGGCTTAAGTGGAGAGCAAATGCCTTGAGAATGATTGGGGCAGGGAATGTATGGATGTGCTTTATACAATTGATGTATGTATATGTATGGATTGTGGTAAGAGTTGTTTGAGTCCCTAATTAAATGTAAAAGAAGAAAAGAGAAAAAAATGATTAGGGCAAAGACTGTACAGATGTGCTTTATACAATTGATGTATGTATATGTATGAACTGTGAAAAGAATTGTATCAGCCCCAATAAATTGTTAAAATTTAAAAAGAAAAACTAATATAATCAAAGTTTGAATAAAATCACATATATGCCAAAAAAAAGAACTCAAGGAATTAAAAAATTTGTTCGAAAGTTACTCTACATTTGATCCCTGTTGACTCCTCCTGTGATACCCCAATGTTACCATTTAACCCTGTAATGCCAAGCGTGACATTTTCGTAACATTTAATTAAATGTATATTAATATATTCATATAGATAGATAACTATGAAATAAAAGAATAAAAACCAAAAAAAAAAAAGAGTAAGGCCAGGAAGGAAGACCTGAGTATCTCTCTCTGAAAGTCAGCCAGTGAAAACCCCATAGATCACTAGGGTCAGACGCACAGTCACTCACGGGTGTGGCTCTTTCTGTTGGGTACGGGGTCACCTTAAGTTGGGATAGCCATGGTCGGAGGCCAACAGCTAACTGGATCACAGCTAACTACAGCCACCACCTCTGTTTTACAAGAGACAGATTCTGAGTCGGTCTCGGTGTTTGTAACCTCTGCAGACTGTGGACCTCCCAAGTAGGGAGTGTTTTCTGGATTTGCTCTCAGCAGACAAGGAGTAGCAGACCCTGTTCACATGCAGGGATTATTTTAACCATCTCAAGTTCAGGGGCAGAGTTGTTCACATTATGGAGCTGGTAGAGATATACTGCAAGTCCATAGACTGTCGGAAGAACAAACAGAGCCTTCTTGGAGAAAGGCCAGCCAGAATGCTCTTCAGGCAGAGGATGGTGAGACTTAGTTTCCCGTACTTTGAGCTGGTGTTGGCACACACCGGTCCCTGGAAAAGGGCATCATGCTTGGTAAAGTAGAGGGCCAGTGAAAGGGGCAAACCCTGAGCAAGAGGAATGGACACGGTGGCTCTGACAACCAGTTCAAGCATCAGAGTTACCGTGAGGATGGCACAGGATTGACTTTCTGTTGTGGACAGGATTGCTCCGAGTGGGACCAGACCAGAGAGCACTAACAACACCGACAACCACCTCCACATAGACGAGGACCACACCACAGGATGATGAAGACACTATTATGTGCTTCTCTGCCCAAAAGGATGAGATTTTGCTGACCTATGTGACACATGATGTCTTAGGATCACATGGCCAGATTTATGACCCAGAGGGAGGAGGGGGGAATTCCAGGAAGATGTGATAAAAACTTTCTTAATTATGCACAGAAATATTGTACAATTTAAGAAGTGAAATTTTCTGCTGATTAGAACCATTGGAAATTCAAATATAAAATTTTAGGACAGAGAACCATGTCTATTGAAAACATATGGTGAAATATGAGGGTAAAAACTGAGAAAAGCAGATTTCGTTAATCAAGTAGTCATGAAGACAAGTTAAATAAGTGCGTATAGGAGATGGCGTAGACCAGCACGAGACCCACTGCTGCATTTTCAGGAACTTTGCAAGTTGGTCACAAAAGAACGCCATCATTCAAGTAAAGTTCAGTGAACATTCAATAAAGAAATCACACTAAATCAAAGGTAGTAAGTATTCGAAATTCATCACTTCCTAATAATTTTACTACTACGGTCACTATTGGTTGGCTGATGGCGCCGGACAACAGCCTTCTGCTCCTGAAGTCGCGTACGCCTGTTACAGCGGTACGGCTGAAAGCCGTGTCGCCCACTTACTGCTCTCACTGCCATTGAGTCAATTCTACCCAGAGGAACCCTGTTTCACTTCATGCTGGTAGGTTGAACTTGATCATGGTGGTATAATTGACAGGCAACACTCTATACAGGCCATAAATCAGTGCTCCCAGATCCCAAATCTGAAGGGTAAACACTTAGCAGGACATCACCAGTTCTCAGAAACTCAGACTCACTCACTGCCATTGAGTCTCTGCCGACTTATTGTGACCCTAGAGGGCATGGTAGAACTGCTCCTGTGAGTCTCTGAGCGTGTAACTATTGGCAGGAGTAGAAAGCCTGTTTTTCTCTGCAGAGCAGCAAGCTGCTGGTTTTGAACTGCTGACCTTGTGAATTGCAGCCCACCATGCAACCACTGCTCCACTTTAGTACTAGGCAAATTTGAAATGAAGAAATCATTTGAGTTCAAGTATTTAATTATGAAATGCAATTGCACTGAATTTAAGACTATGTGAAAGTCAGAGGCAGAAACTCATTAAAGAGACCATGGACTGAAGTGAGGGCAGGGACAGGTCAAAGAAATCCCCAGGGAGTTGCGACCCTCAGGATGAAATCGTGACCATCTCTAGGCCTGCCTGGGCAAGGGCTGGAGTGGCGTTATCAGTCTGGTAAGAAGTGCTACAGTGGAAGTGGGGCTGTGCAGCCAGACCGGTGGGCAGGGAGAGCTGTCACCATGATTCAAAGCACCATCAGGCAGGAGGGAGGGAGGGATAAATGTGCACACCCCTTTTCCCCCATCAGTGTCTCCATTCCACCACCGTCAGCCAGACGACAAGGGACAAGGGACCCAGGAGAAAAACCAAACCTAACTAAAAGGCTGCGATTGAAATAAATGCCAACACGTGGCCTTCCCATGTTGCAGAGTGGATCTGCCGCCCTAGGGCTTTCAAGGCTGCGACCTGTCAAAAGCAGATCGAGGGACTTCAGCTGGGCTCAAATAGCCAATCCTTTGCTTGAACACTAATTTGAACACTTCTTAAGGCCTAGGCTAACCCCCCTTTGAAAGTGGGGGGTGCAGGGAGGCGATATCCCAACTCAGAGCAGCCAATGCACAGAGAGGACCATATAGCCGGCCCCACTACAAGACAAGGACATTCCCCACCGACCCATAGTCCTACGGGGGACAATACTGGAGACAGTGTGGGAAGGGAAGGGAGACAGCAGACAGTGTAAGCCATGACAAAATAATCATTTATAAATTATCAAGGGTTTGTGAGGGAGGTGGAGTTGGGAGGGAGGGGAAAATGAGGAGCTGATATCAAGGGCTCAAGTAGAAAGAAAATGTTTTGAGAATGATGGTAACAAATGTACACATGTGCTTGAAACAATAGATGGATATATGGATTGTGATGAGTTGTATGAGCCCCCAATAAAATGATTTTAAAAAAGAAAGAAAGAAAATGTCCGGGGCCCAGAGCAGGGCAAGATCAGTGTCGGGCTGCAGCAGTCAGCAGCATAGGGACCCTTATGAATTAACTAGTGTTGACGATTGGCTCACTCTGGAAGCGTTCCTTAATGGGCTGTTTGAAAATCACACCTTTAAGCATGTTTTGGGAAATTTATGGATTTTTCATGGGTCTCAGGTTCTAATAAATTTTCATGCCTTATTTGTTTTGGGATTTGACACTAAACCAAGCCTCCTGATAAAATTGACTTTTTTAAGGGAGGGGTGAAACATGAGCTTATTTTGATGTGTGAATCAAGTGACAGAATGTTTCAGGACAAGCATCACATTCAAGTTGTAGGAGCTTTGGACCTTTTTAAAAACTATCAGCAAGTAATGAGGCATGCTTGGGAAGGCCTTCTCCAAAAGATGTAAAGTGCTTGGGCTCTTTTGGAACTTGCGAGCCAAACCATTCACAATCATAGGGCTGCTGGAAGGCCCGAAGAAGGTAAACTCTGTGAGTCATTGCTCTTGATTGGAGCATGGCCGGATGTGCCCAAAATACTTTGCATTCTCCTTAGAATTTTACTTGTGTGTCAGTCAGTCTCCTTCAAAAAGGACTTCTGGTGAGAGTTCTCTCGGGCTCCTTTGGGGACAGATTCTGTATTGCACATTGCGGAGTGGTTACCCAATCTTACTACTAGGTAACCGTGTAAAACTTGATATGATACTTTTAAAGAACAAAACCAGCGATAGCATAAGCTTGAACCTAGTAAGAGAGTCCCACTATCTTCTCCACCCCACCTCTCTAAAGTGCATTTCTTCAAAACCTATGAGATAGCCCCAAACAAAACGAAAGCCCAGTTTTCTCTCATGTGACTCCCCAAACTTGTACGTTTTATGGCCAAGAAACTTCAGAACTCAGGAAGTGTTTTCATAGCTAGACCCAACAATTTATAGGCTGCTTCCAGATACTGTTTCTCCCGGGGCTTACAGAACACACTCCCAGGCTTGGAGCCTACTGCTCGGCCAGGGACAATTCCCAGAAGCCGCGAGGAAATGCAGTTTGCACTACGTTTCTAGCAGTGTGTGAGGAATCTTAGGTTTGGCTGCGGCGTCCTTTCCCAGGTTTTATGAAAACATGCCTTGCTGAGCTTGCAAATGTGCCACAAGATGTTGCCGACAGAATCCTGCTCACCACTGTCACTTCAGGGTTTCTAAAACCAGAGGGGAAGGACACACAGATGCACAGGCTTGTCGAATGCCAACTGGCTGGGGGCTCAGTTCCATTCAGATTTGGTCATTTTCTCTTCATACGCAAAAAAACTCCTTCTGTTTGGAGATTTGGTCATCTCCAGGGTGAGTTATGGACACAACTCTTCACAGGCCCATGGAAGGGCAGCGTCATCTTCAACATCTCAAGGACCTTGAACAGGTGTGATGAAAATATTCTCACTGCCATCAAGTCGATTCTCAATTATGGTGACCCTATTGTACATCGGGCAACTGCCCCTCTGGGTTCCGGAGACTGTAACTCTTCACCGGCGTAGAAAGCCTCATCTTTCTCCCTCAGAGCGGCTGCTGGTTTTGAACTGCTGGCTTGGCGGGTAGCAGCCCAGTGCATAACCACTGTGCCACCAAGGTTCCTATTGAAAATAATTAGCATAAACCATGGGTTGCCAAAATTACCATATGCACTCAAGTATAAGCTGACCCGAATATCAGCCGAGGCACCTAATTTTACCACAAAAACTACATAAAGAATGTGCTGAAAAACTCAGCTTATACATGAGTATATATAGTATTTTGACCTACTGCTCCCCTTGGCAGTTAAAAACTTCCATATTATAAGCCCTAATCCAGAACCAAGTGTAGGTATCTGCGTTTGCAGCCCCCTTGGAACATTCCAGCGCCTCCCCCAGCCCCAGGGGGTGGTCTCCATCTCTTTGTACTTGAGTTATTCTATAGTTTCAACTGATTTCTTTCACTGACTGTGGAGGCAAAGCTGTAATAATTTGGGGATATATAATTTTTTCAGCACCTTTCTATTAGCCCAGTTAACATAATAGGAGATTTCAAAAAGTTTGGTAATGTGAAATGTAAAGATACCAGAATTTCCCTCTGAGCTTTTTGAAGCCTTGGGATAAACCTCAGGGGAGGGGCTGTCTCTAAAAGATGTTCCCTCAAACATCAGAATTTGATTTTTTCAAACTTAGCTATGTCGACGGGAAAATAATGTAAAAAGAATATAGCAAAAGGAAAAAAAAGTCACAAGACTGCCATTTATTCATACAAACTGTATACATAGTGATGTACGCCACTGGAGAAATCAGAAATTCGAAACACAGAAATTGGTATTGGAAATACAAAAATCATTTGAGAGTCAAGAAATCAGGTTGACAGCACCACAAAGGTTTTGCTCAGTCTGAGCGGGTGTGCAAGATCCAAAATAACAAATACCTACAAGATGCGGAGGCTGAATAGCATCAGACTCTGTGGGTACCTTCCCACCCCTTTCCTCCACTGCACAGTGGGAGTTCAACTGCAGGCGTCTGCCAGGAGGCCTGGGGGACAATGAAAGGACAGCAAGGTCCAGACCGTTCTTCCTTCCAACCTTCAAAGCAAGCACGTGACAGTATATCGCAAGCCTTGAGGGCTTTTGTCCCTTCTCACCTGAAGGCATAGTATCAAAAGGTTAGTAACACACATGCACACCACACACACACACAAGGCATCCGTGAGCAAGTTAGAGAAATTGACAGCCGAGCTTTGAAGTCCAATCTCACCTCAGTCACCAAGTTATCTGATACCTACAGTGAAGAATAAAACCTAAGTGAACAATTCTGCTTCGGAGCAGGGTCTCCACTGCCCATTGCTTAGCGTTGTCCATTGTGTAGGTGTGGGCCCATCAGAGAAGTAAAGAGTGTGTCTGAGTGAGGGGCAGGGAAAGAGGGAGGCAGGATCATCCCAGGAGCTTTCCTTTCAAGTACTTTCCGCTCATGAGGTCCTCGTTGGATGGAGTCGTCCTCACTTCAGACCTTGTACGCGGAAACCCTCCCTGTCTAGGGTTGAGATGAGGCGGTACTGACTCTAGGGCAGTGGACTTGGGGTGGTCTGGTCTGGTTTGCGTATGAGGCCCATACAGATGCCTCGTCCTGAACTGCCTGGGCTGAACTTCCGGAGCATGTGACCAGGCAGGCATTTCAGCTCTGGGCTCCTCATTGCTTCTTCTCCTGGAAATTCCTCTCTCCTCTGAGAACAGTGGGGGGTCACGCCTTCTCAAACATTTCCTGCTCTTGATGCCAGTTGATTTGCAGACCCCCTCCTGCTGAAACATCCTAAGGACTTGTCTGCTCTTTCCTCCATGATCCGCTGCCAGTTTCCTGCCTAGGCAAGGTGGTGTTTCTTGGTTCCAATTAGATATTGTCCCTTTAAGAGGAGGATTTCAAAATCCACGCAGGAGAGATCATTGTAGTTGGTGCCCCTTCATGTGCCCCTGTGATATCTACCTACCACGCTCTCACCTCCCCTTCCAAAACATATTCTCTCGCTCACCCATGAGACTATTCATTTGTTCACTTCACACCAGTTTCTGGAGTGCTTGTTCGGTGCAAGGCACTGCTGAAGAACTGAACGAGCAGCCCCGCACAGGCTGTGCTCGCAAGGAGCGTGAAGTCTGCCAGAGTTGCCTAAACATGTTCACATCCTCCTTTCTCAGTGGGTAGTACCAGAGGCTCCCGTTTGGAATGCTGTCAAAGGGCTTAGTGTTCCAGCATAAATACCACCCACGGGGCGGCTGCTATTCGCTCGGTGGGGATGGTGCACCATGCATCAGGATGCAAAAGATGTCTTTTGGCTCCTGAATAATGGGATGGGGCCTCTAGCGCAAAACAACATGACATGCCTGCTGAGATGGCTGCCAGGAAGACAGAAACGGGACGTGGACACAAAACGCAAGCTGGATGCGCGCTATGCAGATTGTGGGTCAGCTGATAGTGAAACAGGAACTTATTGTCAAGTTGATGACCTTGTCATGTGCTGACAATGGGTAAAATCAAGTGCCTGAGCTACCAGGAAAGAACCCCACCCCAAAGAGAAATCCCTGAAATTCTGCAACAGGAGTCGTGCTGGGTGACTCACAGCAAAGGGGTGGGTGCCTCGGGGCATCTGTCCTCTGGGATGTGAGCCTGACCAGGGCTTTCTCCTAATGTGCTTCATTCCAAAGAGATACTTAGCTTCCTGAACATGTGTCCAATCAGCATACATTTTAAAAGCCTACAAAACTGGCTATGTATTGTCTAGCACGGGCTTGTCTCTTATTGGACTGGGGCTAAGGCTGCAGGAGCAGAGGGGCGAGTGTTGTTTCTTTAAGGATCAGAGGCCAGCTGTAAACCAGTCAGAACTGGAAGGGTATTTCCCTGGGCATAGGGCATGTCACTGATGGGCTCAGAGCATCTTGCCAGGCGCCTCATTTCCCGGGCTGGCTGTCTCCCTCTCTGCAGGGGGGCTCCTCTGTGCCTGATGTCTACAGGAGAGGCCCCGGGTTTTCTCATGTGATCTGTTTAGAAAAGAAGCACTCCAATCTAAAGCCCTTTGAATCCTCCGGTGGGTGAAGTTTCATTCGGAGCATGCCAAGTGCAATTAGGGACCATCAAGTGGAAACAGCGAGCGCGGGTACACAGAGCTGTTCACAGAATCACGGTGTCAGCAATTCAAACTGGCCCACAGGCCCAGGAAAAACCAAGTCAGAAAAAGGTGGGGGTGGGAACACCAAAGGCCCCGCACCCCACTCACTCCCTCTGAGACCTGGCCCAGTTTGTCCCCAGTGCTGTGAAATCCATGGGCTACCCTAATCCTCTAACTCCCAACCTCAGCTGCTCAGTAAGACCAGCCTTCCAGAAGGAGCCATTTCAGCCGCTGAGAATGGTCAAGGGATCTGCTGACATTAGCCCGCTACCCAGCCCTCTGGGGCCGGGTGTGGTTCTCGGTTTCACGAGGTAGCTCAGTTGTGAGTTGACGCGTGTGATGTGTGCCGCCTGCCACTCAAAGCCATCCTGTTCCCTTTTTAATCTGCAAGATTATAAAAATACCAGTATTTCCCCCTGTTTTATAAAAATGATTTTAGAAGACAAAACGAAACCACAAAAAGCCCCACACGGGTCTCCTCGGTTAAACTTCGGTTCCGTCTTGTAAATTGTTGTGGACTCGGACTTCTAGGTTCAACTTTTTCACTTTCACCCCTATGGACGCAGAGGCCCCCTCGGGCTCACTCAGTATGTTGACGTTCCGCACGGTGCAGTACTGTCTGCTCACGTTCTTCTCCACTCGGTCCAGCTTCCTCCTGGGCATGTCCACCTTAGTGTTCAGGGGGTATTCTTCCACGAAGTCCCCTGCGGGCAGCTTTTTTGGCTGTTTCTGGCATTTCTTGGTGATGAAACAAGCGACCAACGACACCAGCAGTAGAAGCATGACGGCAGCCAGGGCGCTGCCAATGGAAGCCCCGGTTTGAGACAGAGAAGCAGCGACAACTGGCTCTTGCATCTCCAAATTCAGGGACTTCATATTCGTGCCATTCTTGACTTGGTCCCCTTCATTGTCATAGATGAGGGAATCGTGCAGGGTCAGCCGGCCACTGGGGTCTACCAGGTCCCTGCGGCTGCGCCTCAGAGGGGCTGTGAGGGAGCGCTGGACCCGGGGTCCGGAGATGGTGTCTGGGCCGATGATGTAGATGACCTGGAGGTACCACTGGTGTCCTGCTTCCACCTGCAGGAGGCGGAACACAGGGAGACAGAACACGTCATTGCTGCCCAGGCCCCTCCGGGGAAGGAACTGGGGAACAGCTGCTATCACACGCTTTGATATTTATCATTTGATATCTATGATTTTGCTATCACATGCTTCGATGTTATGATTTGCCTAGGCAAATCAGCACAGACCCAAAAGGGCAACATGAAGAATTTAGGGAGTACCAGAGTGCTGCACGCGGTCCTGGGGGCCACAGGGACGCGTGAGGACATTCAAAGGAAAGAACAGCATCGTTGCTTTGGCCGGTGGGGCAAATTCTGGGGCAGTGATCAACATCGTGACAACAGAAAAAGGCCTTCCAGCAAGACTGCTGCAGCAAGAACCCGGCAGTCCCGAGACGATGGGGTCATCCTCTGATCTGACAGCCTATCCGGGACTTGGCGCCTCGCTCTGGCTCTCACCTTGTAGAGTGCATCCACCTTCAGAGTAAAGCCATCCACTCCCGGCATGCTGCTGACCACATGGAAATCAGGCAACTCGGACGCAAAGTGGGCCTCAAAAGGCACATCGTGGAAGTACTGATCGGTGACCTCGGGCTGGCTGCGGTCCTAGAGTTTCGGAGGAATGACACTGGAGATTTAGAATGCTGCGCTCACGAGGGAGCATGGCGGCCTCTACTCTGCTTGAGGGCGGAGCCGGCAGGTATGCGGTACAGAGGCTTCCCTGTAAACTGATAGATTGAGTGACGAGGACCCTGCTCGGAGGGGTGGGCACGACCACTTGGTGGCTTCTGTGATCGCAAGAGACCAAGAGTGTGCACGATTTTCAACAGCTGACCAGCAGCTGAGCATGTCAGCCATTTGTCGCACCCAGGGACTCCAAAATTATACTGAGTTGTTTAAAAACAACCCCCAAATCATTCATAAAAATAACCTATTCCTTTGTGGAAATACCTACATTAACCCCTCCCCCCCAAGAGGGTCCTAGTTTTCATTTTTACAAATCTCAGGAAAAGAACCGATGTTGCTAACTGCTTCTGTGTCCAATCAGCTGTGTGTGTGAAATGCTGTTGTGATTGACGTAGATGGAATTTTAAAAATCTGGCCACAAACAACAATGTCATTGTAAATAGAGGGGGATTACAATAGCTTTTCCAGGTTTAATTGTAGGTATTTTTAAACTATCCAATGAGAACTGACCAAGAGCAATTTTTAAAAGATCAGTTATCAATGTGGAATCTGAAACTTTTCATATCTGCCACTACATTGTGGGTTGTCTATCCTCACAAAAGAAGGAGTGGGAAAAGATAAACACCATCTTCATGCCACTGTATCTGTAATTCTGATGTGTGATGCTGAGCCCTCTATGAAAGTGCCCTGGACCATGGGTTCAGGAACCTGGCTCAGGCCCTTTTCTTCCTAAGCGGTTACTGTCAAGGTGACTCTGGGAGTGTCAGAACAGAACTGTGCTTCACGGGATCTGCAATGTCTGCTTGTCAGCAGTAGATCCCAGGCCTTTCTTCCAGGGTGTTTCTAGAGCAGTGGTTCTCAACCTGTGGGTCGAGACCCCTTTGGGGGTCGAATGACCCTTCACAGGGGTCGTCAGATTCATAACAGTAGCAAAATGACAGAAGTAACAATGAAAATAATTGTATGGTTAAGGGGTCACCACAACATGAGGAACCATATTGAAGGTTCTGGGCATTAGGAAGGGTGAGAACCACTGTTCTAGAGGCTCTTGAAGCTAGCCTTTGAGTCAGTAGCATTAACCACTGTCAGCACCCACGCCCTCCGTTTCTTGCCTGGGGCATCACCAACAGCGTCATTTGCTAGTTACATTTAACATTTGTGCTAGAATTTAGCTGATCAGAGAGGACATAAACCAAGGAATAGAGCAGAAGTAGGAGTGAGAGCAAGAGAAACAATGCAACATGGGACCTTATCAGCTTTAGGGGAGACCTGGGGGCACAGTGGTTACCCGCTGGGCTGCTAACTGGGAGGGGAGCAACTTGAAGCTATCAGCTGTTCCTCTCAAGAGAAGGATGAGGCTTCTACTCCCCTGCGGGGTGGCAGCCCAGCAAGTCACCGGGGCAGTTCTACCCTGTGCTGTTGGGCAGCTATGGGTTGGCATCTACTCGATGGCAGCGAGTCTGGGTTTATTAGTTGTAGGCAGAATTCATCACTAAGAGGATGGATCGGCTTTTGACCACATAACAGCCGGCTTACCAGCAGCAGGAATCTGTGCTTCAGGTGCTTGTTGGGCTGGATGCACCCATACTGTGGCCCTTCGTTGTAGATTGTGCCTGTGGGGTCGAAGAAAGGCACGTAGCCATCCTTGCCCGTGCACAGATAGACCTTCTCCAGCTGGAGTCTGTAAGCAGAATTGAGGTTTTGCTCTGGATTCCAAAGCACTCGGCCATAAAGGATTTGACCTGAAAGACAGAGGAGCAAGAGGTGTGAATCAGGTCGCACTTACACAGGGAAGGGGGAGAAGGATCTGGCCGGGGTAGCGAGGGCTTTCCCGTGGCCCGGAGTCAAAGGTCCCTGCCATGAAGAGCTCTATGAGTCCCTGTGCCCTGCAACACTCGTCCATCCATTAGGTCATTTCACTCAGCGAGCCTGGGTAAGCAGTTAAGAGCCACCGAGCAATCTGTCCAATAAAAGCAACTGCTAAAAATAGGAACTACTCAACTCATACAATTTGCCGGTGCAGTGTGATATTCTTCACACATCATTGCTTTTGTCCTTCTCAAAATCACACTGATGCCGGAAGAGGCGTACCATGCGGTCAGCGCACTTGGTAACGGCGTCAAAGCTAGCTAGTGGCAGTGGTGAAATTCAGTCAAGGTGCTTTGGCTCTGTACCACCCACATCTAATCACCCAGGACACTACCCGATTAAGCTCCACACTAGGAGACAGTATATAAGGTGAACTAAGGACAGAGTTCAGCACAGAAATCTGCCTGCTGAGGCCAGGGGTCTTTCAGGCGACAGGGTTTGAATAGAATTGTGAACCACGAGTAGGCATTGGTCAGATAGGGCACCCGTGGTGGGAGGGAGAAGCATGGCAGGGCATCCTTGGCAGAAGAGACACATGCAATAATTTTGCTAAAGTAGAAGGGGCCCTGCATCTCATGTGGTCCCTACTATGGTGGCCAGTTCTTCGTCTGCATTATCTCACTTAACCTTCCCAGGAGCCATGTAGACTCAGTTATCATTTGCACTTGAAGTTTCACAGCGATGGAGTGGAAGGAGGACTTGATAACAGACCCTCTGACTCTAAAACCGATGCCCACCACGTGGCACTGTGTGAACAAGTGTGACTGACACGGGTGTGGGTGGAGGCTCTGCAATTAGAGGCTCCTGGGTAGATGGCTCACCAAGGTGAGGATGCAAGTCTTGAGTATGTAAGCAATGAGGCGCCCAGGAAGCTTTAAAGCAGCCAAAATACCTTGAACTTTTAAAACAAGCTAGAGTCACAGAGACCATGTACAGGAATTACCTAAAAATTGCTACAAATAGATGAACTCAAGAAGTGTCTAGAAACAATGTTCCATTCACCTTAGTGACAGGCATGGGAGGCAAGGAAGTAACGGGGGACAACAGAGCTCTTGGACCTGTACACCTGGGAGGAGAGTCACACAATCAGCGAGGTAAGGGATGTGACAGAACGTGCCCAAGGGGACCATATTGTGAGGATGGCACTGCACCATGCAGTGTTTTGTTCTGTTGGGCACACTGCTGCTATGGGTCAGAGCCAACTTGATGGCACCTGACACCAACCTCCTCAACAACTCAAGAGGCCCAACAGCCATCTCCACTTGAAGAGGTTCAGCAGACAAACTGAAATAACTGAAGCACAGGACAGACCAAAGGTCAGGTCTGACTTTATGAAACAGCTACATAGTAAAAGTTTAGAAAGTTCAGAGCAAAGAGATGGTCAGAGCCACGGGGATGGAAAAGACTGACTGGAGAGGTAGCACTGAGAGGGGGACAGAGGACAAGGGTCCCTGGGCTGGAGAATGAATGAGAAGTGGTTTAGAGGTAAGATGGTGTCAGCCTAGGAAGTCATTGGGGTCCATGTAAAATCTCCTGATTTTGGTGTCATCAGTGAGAGAGGGTTGGGCGTTGAAGAAAGAATACAGCCTGCAGCGGACAGAGGGATGAGTGTGCAGAGCAGCTGTGGAGGCAGGGATGCTTAAACAAGTCCGTCCACAAAGGGAACACAACAACTCACGCTGCCATATGCTAGAGGACAGCACAGGGAAGGTTTCGCTTTGTTTGTTTTTCCCCCTTTCTTTCCTTGTGATGGTCAAGAACTTAAGTGAGTTGTAAGGACCAACGAAAACCCACATAAGAGGAGATTAAACACAATAAAAGGCTGAAAGAATCCTCTAGAGAGTAAAGGCAGGTAGTTGGTTCATTCCTCTTTATTCTGTCAACAAATATTTGTTATGTATCTGGACATTGGCAGCACATGGTCTACGTGTGCTATTTGATGAAAAGCTCTATTCTTGCGGAATTTACAATTTAGTGGTGAAGATATACAATGAATTCAGTATATATAGAGTGTATATATATATATATATATATATAGAGAGAGAGAGAGAGAGAGAGAGAGAGAAGATACAGCATTAAAAAGAGTGCTAAGTACTGTAGGTAATTAACAGAGTGCTGTGGAAGCAAATACTATGGGGGCCTACTTCATCAGTATAAGTCTTTTTGAGGAAGCAACACTGAAGTGGGGGCTAAATGATGAGAAATTGACTTTTCGAAACCAAGAGAATCATATTTGTGCTGGAGATGATGCAGAAGGACCATTTCAAGAAGAAAAATATTGTGGAAAGGCAGTTGATATGCCCATGAGGCTGGGGGGCAGGGGGGGGCACTGCTCTCCGAGAAACTGAAAGGGAAGGCCATGACCCAGGTAGCCGCATGGTAGAATCTGCTGGAAAACCCCGGCTTTGCCAGTCAGGCCAGATCTCCCACAGTGCTCATGGTGGCGGTCATTGTCAATGAGTCAACTCCTACTCCTGATGACTACCACAGCTCCAGCCTTTGGTACATTTGCACCTATGGTTCAACAGCTATTGTGTCTCACCCAGGTTCTCCCTTGTTTTTATGAGCCGACTCTGTTACCAAACATGACAGCCTTTTCTAGTGACTGGTCCCTCCTGATGAGCTATCCAAAGTAAGCGAGACAAAGTCTCACCATCCTTACTTCTAAGAAAATAGTACCACCCTGCTGATCATTATAGAGTCAAGGTCACTACCAAGTGTATACTCTTATTTTGAAATAACATAACATATTCCTTAGTAAGAAGAACACCAGCCTGTGCTATCATGAGGTGTCGAAGGGATCAAGTATCAGGCATCATCACTACAAAAAATCCTATCATTGTGAATGAGGGGGAGTGCGGAGTGGAGACCCAAAGCCCATCTGTAGGCCACTGGACATCCCCTTATGGAAGGGTTACGGGGAGGAGACAAGCCAGTCAGGGTGCAGTGTAGCAATGGTAAAACATACAACTTTCCTCTATTTCCTAAATGCTTTCTCCCCCCACCCTCACTATCATGATCCCAATTCTACCGTATAAATCTGGTTAGACCAGAGGATGTACACTGGTACAGATAGCAACTGGAAACATAGGGAATCCAGGGTGGATAATCCCTTCAGGACCAGTGATAGGAGTGGCAGTACAGGGAGGGTTAGAGGGAGGGTGGGGTAAAAAGGGGGACCCGATTACAAGGATCTACATATAACCTCCTTCCTGGGGGAATGGACAACAGAAAAGTGAGTGAAGGGAGATGTCAGACAGGGAAATATATGACAAAATAATAACTTATAAATTATCAAGGGTTCATGGAGTGGGGAGCAGGGAGGGAAGGGGAAAATGAGGAACTGATGCCAGGGGCTTAAGTGGACAGCAAATGTTTTGAGAATGATGAGGCAATGAATTAATAAATGTGCTTTACACAATTGATATAAGTATGGATTGTGGTAAGAGTTGTATGAGCCCCTAATAAAATGATTTTTAAAAAAACCCCAAAACAAACAATGGTGGGGAGTTTAATAAATGCTGAAGCAGTGCCGAGAGATCGGTCTAGGAATTTATCATATCGTTTCTCAGGTGCCAGGAGAACCTCTGCAGGCCCAGGACTGACTTACCTTTTGAGAAGGCTCCCTTGTAATCCATCTCTGCCAGTGACATATCGGATGTGTTTGGATCCATGAGGAAGACCTTTTCGTTGTTGCACAGCTGAAATTCAGTATTGAGGGAATAGACGACCGGCACAGGGCGGCTGGTCTGCTGGAAAGCGATGGGTATCAGAAACCTAAAGCAGGAGAAACAAGAGCTCCTTGAGAGGCGGGTCAAGGGTGTAGGGATTAATCCAGGTGGCCTTGCTTCCCACTCTTCTCAAGTCTGAATACCATCTTGTTGTGGGCATTCATCACTGAATAAAGAGCTGTGTGTCAGTGAAGGACCCTATGTGGTTCGCTACTATGAGATCCAGCTGCTCTTTAGAACAGAAATAAGCTAATCTATCTTTAGAGCTCCTTGGTAAACCAGAACAAAATGACTCCAAAGCCAAAAGTTGCCATCAAGCCGATTCCAATGTGGGGCAAGCCTGCGTGTTACGACAAACAGGAGCATCATAGGGATTTTCCGTGGCCACAAGCTCCACCAAAGAAGATTGCCAAGGCCTTTCTTCAGCAGAACCATGTGGTGGGTGTGAAAGTATAACTTTCCAATTTAAAAGAAAAAGAAACCCACCATCATCCAGTCGATTCTGACTCATCGGCGATTTTGTATCGGGGTTTTGAGGCTGTGAATCTGTACTGGAGCAGGTAGACTCTCTCCCAAAAGCAAGCTGGTAGGTTGGAACCACTGGCCTTGCAGTGAGCAATCCAATGCTTAACCAACAGCGCCACCAGGACACCGTTTTATTTGGTTAGTAGTCAAGTTGTTTGCTTTTTAAAATTATGGTAAAAATATATAACAAAACATCTACTGACTCAATATTTTTTAGACGTCCAAGGTGAGTAGTATTTACCATGTTGTCCTTTGGCTTTTTTGGTGTTATCTTTTCCCTCCTTATATTCTGAGGGCTCCCAATGTTGTTATCCGACTGCTGAGGGGCCCCTTTATGATTACAGTGCTCCTGTTCAGGGGGATCTTCATGCTCTGATCATTTGAACCCCATCGATCAAAATGTCGTCAGTCTTCAGGACACCACGAGGTACCCCTCTCTTGTTTGACCCTTTACTTCTGTCCTCTTGGGAAAGCTTGTGAAACTACTCCTTCCTCTTCCCCCTCCCTCTGGTCAGTGAGTGCTCCTCCATACTTGATCCTAAGTCCTCTGCTGTTCCCACTGTACAAGGTCCGCCTAATGGCTGAGGTCATTTGCTCTCTGTGGTGTGGCTGTTAGGTGCGGTCTAGTCGGTTCCAACTTCTAAAGACCCTATCTATGAACAGCAGAATGGACTATGACCTGCCCCCATGACCAAAGTGTGTGAGATGGAGGAGCATTCTGGTTTTATCATTTCCGGGGCAGATTGGCCTCTTTTGGCAGTCCACGGTACTCAATATTTTTTGCCAACACCACAATGCAAATGAATACATTTTTCCTGGTTTTCCGAATTCATTGTACAACTTTGGCAATGCACACGAGCTGAATGGAAATACGATGTCTGGGGTCGGGAACATGTTAGTACCCAAGTGATAGCCTTGCTCTTCAACACCTTAAAGAGGTCTGTGCAGAAGCCTTGCCCGATGCAGTACATCATTTGAGTTCTTGACTGCTCCTTTCACGAGCACTGAACATGAATCCAAGTCAATGAAATCTTTGTTAGCTTCTGTTTCTATCGGCTTATCGCAATGTTATCTATTAGTCTCCTTGTGAGAATTTATATTTTCTTATATTGAGTTAAAGGAGCCTTAGTGGTGTAGTGGTTATGTGTTGGGTTGTTAACCAGAAGGTCAGCAGTTCAAACTCATCTGCTGCTCCGTGGAGAAAGTCGGGACTTCCTACTTCCGTAGAGTGTTGCAGTCTCGGAAACCCGTAGGGGCAGTTCCACCCTGCCCTGTGGGGCTGCTATGAGTTGGAACTGATGAGATGGCAGTGACTTGGGTTTGAGTTACACTGACTTGTGATTACACCGAAGGCTGGAGTCTTTGATTTTCATCAGTAAGTTCTTTCATTCTTCCTCGCTTTCCATAAGCAAGGCTGCGTCATCTGCAACAGGCCTTCCTCTGATCCTGATTCCACATTATTCAATGTATATTTCAGCCTCTTGCATTATCTACTCAGCATCTAGTTTGAATAAGTATGGTAAAAGGACACCATCCTGGCACACACCTCTCCTGAATTTAAACCACACGATCTCCCTTTTTTCTGTTCAAATGACTAGCTCTCTGTCTATGTACAGCTTCTGCATGAGCGCAATGAAGTGTTCTGGAATTCCCACTTTTTTCAATGTTATCCAAAGTTTGTTATGACCCACGCAGTCTAAAGCCTTTACATAGTCAATAAAACACATGTAGACATCTTTCTGGTGGTTCACTGCTTTCAGCCAAGATCCACCTGATACCAGCAATGTGCCACATCGTCTTGTGAATCCAGCTAGAATTTTTGGCAGGCCCTGCTGATGTACTGCTGCCACCATTTTAAATGCACCTTCAGCCATATGGTCTATTGCAATTATGCAATGTGTTTGGATGTAACACAAAAGCAACAATAAACAAATGGGTGTGATTGTGTTTGAAAGTAAAACTTTAATCACGACATCCAGTAGGAAGCTGGAACTGGACCAGGACTATAGTTGGACCTTGACAGTTGGAGCTGCCTTGAGCTGAGATGGGAAAGCCAGAGGAGAGCTGCATTTGCCAGAGGAGATGAGGGATTCCATTTGACGTTAAGTTTCAGTGGCAGATAGGGAAGCCCAAGGGAGTTGCTATGTAGTCAAGCTGATGCTGACGGGATGAGATCACCAAGAAATGGAAAAGAGGCAGAGAGGAGACTGTCCAAGCATGAGACAGGTGCTCCGAATTCAAAGATGGTGGCAAAGAGGAGGTACCAGCAAAACAAGAGAAAAGAAAAGTGAATGAGGTAGGAGAAAAACCTACTGTGGCTTGCTGTTGTGACCACGGTGGCTGTATAATAGATGTTAAAGTCAGGTAAGGTAAACCCTTCGACTTTGTCCTTCTTCTGGAGTTCTCTGCTAATTCTGGACTTCTTCCCTCTCCATATGAAATTAGTGGCCAATTTTTCCAATTCTTTGAAGAAGGTTGTTGGTATTTGAATGGGAATAGCGTTACGCTTATAAAGTGCTTTGGGTAAGATTGACATCTTTACTATGTTGAGTCTTCCAATCCACAAGCATGGAATGTTCTTCCATTGTGGAGGTCACTTTTGGTGTCCTATAGTAGGGTTCTGTAGTTTTCCTTGTAAAAGTCTTTTGAGTTTTGGTTAGATATATCCCTAGATATTTCAATTTGTTCTTGGCTAATGTGAAGGGCACTGCCTTCTTGATCTCCTCTTCTGTGGTCTTATCCGATGGATGTAGCAAGCCAATAGACTTCTGTCTGTCGATCTTGTATTCCACCAATCTTCCATATTCCTTTATCGCTGACAGGACTCCTGTTGTGGAGCTTCTGGGGTTTTCAATATATAGAATCATGTCATCTGCAAATAGCGATAGTTTCACCTCTCCTCTCTGTCCTTGTACTGCCTTATGTTGTTAGCTAGGAACTCCAGTACGATGTTGAATAGAAGTGGGGGCAAGAGGTATCCTTGTCTGGTCTCCTTTTAAGTGGGATTGTTTTCATCTTTTCTCTGTTATCTATGATGTTGGCTGTTGGCTTTCGTAAGCAGCTTGCACTGACTTGAGGAATTTCCCTGCCATTCCTATCTTGAGTGTCTTAATTAGAAATGGGTGTTGGATGTTGGCAAATGCTTTTAATGCATCTATTGATATTATAATATGTTTCTTATCCTTTTCCTTATCAATGTGGCAAATAATGTTGATGGACTCTTGGATGCTGAACCATCCCTGAATCCTTGAAATTAATCCCACCTTATTACATTGGATGATATGTTTTATATACATTTGTATTCTGTTGGTCAATATTTTGTTAAGGATTTTTGCATCTATGTTCATTAGAGATATCAGTTTGTAGTCCTCTATTCCTGTGCGATCCTTCTCCTGTTTGGGTATCAAAGTTATACTGGCTTCACAGAATGAAGTGTTCAGTATCCTTTATTTAATGTGTGACTTATAAACCCACTGCTATCAAGTCAATCCTGACTCTTGGTGGTCCTATAGGACAAAGTAGAACTGCCCCTTAGGGTTTCCTAAGCTATAGATCTTCGGGAGAATAGAGAGCCTCATTTTTCTCTAATGGAGTAACTGGTGGATTCAAACTACTGACCTTGTGGCCAACTCGTAATCTACTATGACGCCAGGGTCCAACAACAACAACAACAAAATCTCACTGCCAGTGAGTCTCATGGATGGTTCATATTCAGCAACTCAACATCAAGGATTCAATTGCTTGTATGGACTTGAGACTAAGCTTCCAGCACTGTGCCCTCCAAAGACAGGGTCGAAGTGCCTCTGTAGGTTTTTCTAGGCTCTAGAGAAGATCACCATGTCTTTGTCCCCCAGAGTCACTGGGAGGGTTTAATCCATCAATGTTTTGGACCTAGTACTTAAGCTGACATGTCAGCAGGGTTCCTTTGATGTAAGGTAGGGGTCTTCAAATCACAACACTCCCCCCCCCCGCCCCCCCTCCCCCGCTGCAGCCACCCACACCCTCTAGCACCTGGTCTGCATTAAAGGTTGATTGTTCCTTTTTCCCACTTCTAGTCATTATTCCTCTCAGGGCTTCTTAATATAAAAAGACTCCAAACACCTAGCCTGGAGTAACTCTTTTTACACGAGTGCACCAAGAGACATAAAAGGGAAAGATCGTTTGCCATAGAGAAATATGTGGAGTTATGTAAGCCAAATAGGATCGTCAAGTGCATTGTGGGATCGTTTCTACAATGATTATCTAAATGCAGTGGAATACCCACTACGGCTACTTGAACCAACATAAATCAAAAGATGCAAGGAAAACAACAAAAGCTGCAAAAAGAATGCCTGCAGCCCGAAAGCTTTATATCCATTTCAGAAACATGAAAAATCATGCAGAGATAAATCCACATTAAAATCATAAACTAAGATATCAACACAGAGATGATAAGTATGAATATCAGGCTAGCAGTTAGCTTAACGGGGAGGATGATGGGAGTGTGAATGGAGAGGAGCACAGATGGGATTTAAAATAGACAGGGAAAATTCTATTTCTTGACATGGGTGGTAGGCTTATAGGTATTTGCTAGACTGTTTTTATACTTCATAGATCTCTTCTACTCATCTCTACATTTGCCATATTCCACAATGAAGATATTTAATAAACGGATAAACATTGCCCCTCGCTGCAGCTAACGACTTTCCCTGGTCACTCTCGCCCTCCCTGGGACCCCTATGATGCGCTCACATTGCTCCCATCAGCTAGCCTGGAGATTTTAGCCTCCACAGAGTTGGGCCAGCCAGTATCCTAGCTTCTTAATTCCTGGACTTATGTTACCCCTCCAGTTAAACTAGGCACAATTTCCACACATCTCAATGTCTAGCACTTCCCTCTCTGACTCCCTCCTTCTGTTTGCCAGCTCACCTCTCCTCTATGATTCCCACTCAAAAATTCTTCTGCAAGAGCTCCCTGGTCATGTTTACAGGACATTTGTGCATTTATGGTAGAGATGGACATTCGTGGACATGGAACAATACTTGGGAAAACATTTTGCTGGGATTTAAAAAGATATATATTTTTTAAAGTTAAGCAGACATCCCATGTTGAGGAATTTACAGAAAGCATCTGTCCATACAAATGTGGGGATGCGAATGCTCAGAGCAGCTTTATTTATCATTACCGAATTCGGACAACAAGCCGAATATCCACCACCAATTGAGTGTATCCATATCATGCAGTTCATGTAGCTCAGAAATTACAGGCGAACTACTGCCCCACACCGCAGCCCAGGGATATCTCAGAGCACCACACTGAGAGAGGACAGAGCAAAGGGTGCCTTTGATGGAAAACTGCTGTAGTGACAGGAAGCATTGTAATGGTTACCTGGGGAGAAGGGTGGCCAGGGTGCGGGTGAGGGTGTGTGGGTTGGGGGATGGTTATGTAGAAGCTCAAGGAAAAGCATGGAAGTAATAGGTATGTTCATTCTCTTGACTGTGGTGGTATTTTATGAGCGGCTACCTACGTAGAACCATAACATTGTATACTTTATGTACAGTTTCTTTTTTGCCAACTGCATTTCAGTTTAAAACAAAACAACACCCATCTGGGCCTCCAGCACCATCTGACCGGTTGCCGTGTACAAAGGAGTGCCGAAAAGCTTGTGGAAAAAGTCCATTATCTTTTCATTCCATTTTCCCACAAATTTGTGGAAGTCCTCTTGTAAACATATCTTCCACTGTCTGAGTGGACGCTCTCGCTTCCTCCTTTCTTCTCAAAACTCCGTTCCTCACTTTCTGGAAATGTGTGTTTCTCATTTCATGGAGGACAAAGAGCCAGCCAGCTGCTGACTCTACACCCTTACCCTCTACATCCACAAGGCTCGCCTCTGCCTGTATCCTTAAACTTCACTTGTTTTCCTCTGTCGGTAGATGAAGTGTCTGGGCATCTACGGCCAACTCTTCCATCCAGGCTCAGGACCCAGCAGCAAGATTTTCCACTATGCTCTGCGTCATCAAAGTTTCCCCTCTTCTGAATTCTTCTCACCATCACACAGTTTGAAGTATTTTCCATCCCAAACCTAAGTACAACCCTCCTTAGACCCACCCCCATCTGCTTCCAGGTATTGCCCCACCTCTTATGCTTCATGTATGCCACTGTCTCTACTTCTCTACTCCACTTTAACCGGGCTTTTGTCCCATCCATCAAGATCATCAGTGACTTCCAGGTGGCATGTCCAATGGCCAATGCTCCGTCTCTTCATTTAAAAGTCACGTTTTACAGGATCGTATTGATGTTGCTGTTGTTGAGAACATGCGCAGTCGAACTTCCACGCATTCAACCACGTCCACGAGCACAATTCAGTGACACTGACCATGGCTGTCAAGTGGTGCAAGCAGTCTGCCCTTCTTTGTCCAGGTTGTTCCTCTCCCCCTGACACACACTTATTGGCCCCCTGGGAGGCCTATCTAATCGTTTGTCACTCTGATTCCATATACTCACTGCCATCAGGCCAATGCTGACTCAAAGCAACCCTATCCTACAGGGCAGGACAGACCTGTCCCTGTGGGCTTTGGAGAGTGTGGCTCGTTAGGAGAGCAGGGCGCCTTGTCTTTTTGCCAAGAAGCGGCTGTGGTTTTGAACTGCTGACCGTGAAGTGAAGCAGTCCAACACGTAACCACTGCACCACCGAGGCTCCTTTGCGATTCCATATAGATAGCTCTTAGAAGAACACACAGTTTTCCATCACTGTTAATGTCAAGTGCTGTGTTCAGCGTCTTCTCTCTGGAGGCTTTCTGTCCACTGTGTTCAGCTCCCAGAACGGAGGCCGAGGGTATAAACAGTCTGAGCAGGGATTTTCTGTTCAATGCCCGCTACAAGGGAACGCCATCATCTCCACACCCAGGCCAGGAAACTCCTCTGAATCCACACTGGCTCAAGGAGTGAGCACATGGCGCAGGGGAGGACAGTCTCAGGTCAGAGGGATGTCCCTACCTCTCTGGGGCATGCGCAGTGCAGGCCAACGGCTTCTCTCCTGGGTCAGCCCACGGCTGGGTGGGCTGCACGGTGCAAGGGATCAGGTAGATCGTGTACTCCCCCGAATAGTCCTTCCTGAAAATGGGCAGAGAAGACAGTGGTCACGAGGCAGAAGGTATAGATTCTTTACCTATCTAGAAACACTGACTTCATGAAGTAAATTTCCTATGGAATATGCACGCGCGCGCGCATGCACGCACACACACACACACACACACACACACACACACACACTTCACATCCAAGAACTTCATGAGTCTGTAAACCAATCACAGGAGCTCACCACCCTTCTCAGCCTCACAGGCCTGCCCGGCGGTGTTAAGCAGAGCTACTTTTATGAGTGCGACCCTTTTCCTGAGCAAAGCAGACCAAGGTGCGTGCTTGCAAAGCATCAGAAAGACTCGGGGGAAGACAACCAGGATTGGTTGTTTCTTTTAGATCTCCACAAGTTCTTTGACAATTTCGGTTTGGTGGTTCCTGTTGACAGAAACCTTGCTGCGCATCTTGCCATCAAATGAAAGAGCCCACATCTGTGAAGATGTGCTCATGGCAGCTGCTGGTCTGATGGGAGGGGTCGCAAAGGCCTCGTGAGGGCATGGCCCGACCCCAGAGTTGAAGAGAGCAGTTACCGAGCAAACCGTCCCACAGCAGCCACTGTGGAGGCTCCTCTCCCCGATTCCGGGGTTCCTGAGGGGAGCAAATAGGAAGATGGCTCAACTAGTTGCTAACCGAAAGGAAGGGCTGTCAGCCAAGGTTGACTCCACCATAGGCGCTTTGGTAGAACAGCTTGATGCTGGACTACCAGAGATCAGCCCACCCGCGGAGCACATGTCTGACACCCAAAGGGATACAATGAGTCAGTCAATCTGATGACAGCTGCTTTTTGTTTTCTTCCCAATCCGATAGCCTCATTCCTTTACAGAAATGAAGGACAGTCACCACTTCTCCCAATCATCACTCCTTGAGCTCCTCCGTCTGTGTGGGGGCGCCCAGGATGCTGGAGGTCTTGACACTGAAAATATGGAGGCTTTGGGCCCCTCACCTACTTTAGTTCCCACACTTGTCATCGGGTAGCAGCCCAGTGTGGCAGGTTGCCTGGCAGGCTGCCAGACATCAGACACTGCAGGATGTACTTCAAGGGCCTTGGGAGGCTGCCATCCATTGATTGAAGAGCGCAGGGCTCTGAATCTTAATTATAACCCTGTTGTGAGTGATCTGGGGAGCAGTGTTTGCTGGGTTTGTTCATCGACCAGTTTAATATTTTCTTTTTTATATATTAATAAAGTGATAGTGCAAATTTTGGTGTAAAAAATAAACACATAACCTTTTAAAGACACAAACTTGGATCAGTTAAGTAAGAGACAGAGGGCGGAGTGGGAGGGGGCAATTGGAAGCAGGTTAGTCCTTTGCTTCGTCTCTGCCACAGTGGTATAATCAGATGTGTCGGGTTGCTATGGATTGAACTTTTCCACACACCCCAACATGTGTTATATCAATGGAAGGGGCCCTGGTGGTGCGATAGTTCAAGTTCTCAGGTGCTAACCAAGACACCAGTGGTTAAAAGTCATCAGCAGCTGCTGCAGTGGGGTGGGGGTGGGAGGGAATATGGCCATGACAGGCTTGGAAACCCTGTGGGGGCAGTTCTAACCTGTTCTGCTCAAGAGGGTGCGGTGTGGTTGGAACCAGCTTGGTGGCAATAGGTAGATAGTTAGACTTAGACGAAAGTTCCCACAGGGGTAGCCCTGACCTTACTCACTCACCTCTTTAATTGCATCTCCTATGAGTCTCCTCTTCGCCCACTCTACTCCAGCCACACTGGGCTCTCTGCTGTTCCTTGGGCAGACCAGGAATGCTGAACTTTCCCAGAAACACTCTTCCCTGAGCTACTTGCCTGGCTGACTTCCTAACCTCCTTCAATCATTGCCCAAATATATCTTTGTATCCAGGCCTACCTCCAATACCCTATTTACAATTTTTTATGTCATCTACTGACTTCCCTTGACCTCTCCATAGCTTCTATCTTTCTGTAGCACTGATCATATTCTAACTGCACCACTCTTTACATGTTGTGTAGACTACTCCTAGCAGGAGCCCTGGTGGCATATTGGTTTGTGCACCGGGCTGCTAGCTGTGAGAGCAGTGGTTCGACACCATCAGTCACCCCAGCAAGAGAAACATGAGGCTCTCTGCGCCCGTAAAGGTTTACAGCCTCAGAAACTCACAGGGCAGGTCTGCTGTGTCCTATAGGGTCACTATGAGTCAGAATGGACTTGACAAAAGGTTTGGGTTTGGGGGGGGGGTGTTTTGGTTGCTGTTCCTTGTCTCTCATTTGACTGAAGTGCTGAGGCCCAAGATCTTGCTTTTGTTTGCACCGATGCATTCCAAGTGTGCAGAATCTGTCTGACACATGACGGACGTTCACTAAATATCTGTTGAATGAACAAATGAATGAATGCAGGACACAAACTGCACGGCCAGCCAAGTCCACAGTCCCGCTGTTCTCCTATCCCTAAGACTAAGCAGGTACATTCCCGCGAATACGCCCAAACACAGCCCTGGAGGCAGCCCTTCGCGCCTCCTTCCTGAAACCCAGACACGGTCCACGTCACAAGTTGGCACACCTCCTGGGCTCGCTCCACTCTGAGTAACTATGCTTGTGATTTCCAGGGCTCCCACAGGGTCCTAAGTCCAGGGTGTTCAGTGGTGTTCATTAGTTTGTCACTCATCTGTGTATTTTAGCTCCTTGCCCCTGGTGCATGGTCTCACCAGTCTAGTTGCCACCAAGTTAATTCTGATTCATGGTCCAGTGTGTGTCGAGCATAAACCTGTACTCCAAATGAGGTGGTCAATGGTTGGGCTTTTTGGTTTTTAGTCATTTTATTGGGGGAGCGTACAAATAAATGGTTGGGGTTTTGGAAGCAGATCGCAGTCTTTCTTTTGAGTTGCCCCCAGCACTTTTTTGAAATATAATTCACATATAATCCCATTTCTATCTTCAGTTGTTTATAACTCACCACCACCAGTTCTATAACAATCTCTCTCCTCTTATATTTATTATTTTCCTCCCAATTCCCTCTACCACTCCCATCCCTAAATCCCTGAAAAGCCATGACACCAATTATTGTCTATATAGCCACTCTTCCTGTGCTTTATAAACTGAGAAATGTATTGAAAGAAGAAAGAAGAAAAGGACTACTGGCAATATTAAATTGAGTCAGAGAAGAAAGCCTCTGGAGACAAAAGCAAGAAGTGTTTAAAACAAGATCGGGAGACCCAATGACCAAGTGTCATAAGCAGCTGTCTCTGACAGCAACATTACTAAAGGCCCGTCTCTCAACTGTGGTCAGGGGGATCCACTAGAGGCTTATACATGTGGGGACTCTTCTGACGGATTTTGGGTTCCCACTTCTGAGGTGCCTCTTGATAGTGTTAAACCTCTAGTATTTTTGGTTAGCAGTCAATTACATCAACAGTTTGCACCTCCCAGGGTCTCCCACTGTAGGCTCCTAAAAATAACCCCCCAAAACTCACAGTCGTGGAGTTGATTGCAATTCATAGCGATTCTATAGGACAGGGCAGAACTACCTCTGTGGGTTTCCAAAACTATAGTACTTTACAAGACTAAAAAGTCTCGTCTTCCTCCTGAAGAACAGCTGTTGATTTCGAACTGCTGACCTTGAGAATAGCGGCCTAACACCCAACCACCATGCCACCAAAGCTTTTTATAGTGAGCTCCTAGAGACACTGATTCAGGACATACCATGGACTAACAAACATACAGCAAATCAAGGGGCCTCATCCAAATGGAACAAGGGGATTCTGGGTGGCTTAAAACCAGGAAAGGTGTGAGGTTGGGCTGCATCCTGTTACCACGCTCATTCAATCTGTATGCTGAACAGAAATCAGGGAAGTTGGGCTAAAGAGAGAGCCGGGCATCAAGCTTGGAAAAGACTCATAAACAACCAGTGAAGCCCTTTCTGGGCAAATAAAAGACTACAGTTTTCAGTGTTAATTATATTTAAATATCAAAACAAAAACAGAACAAAAATCCTTATGATGGGACCAATAAGCAACATGATAATAAACAAAGGAAACACCGAAGGTAAGGATTTCAATTTACTTGGATATACAATCAACACCTGTGAGAGCAGCAGTTAAGAAACCAAAATAACCCCAAGACATATTGCCTTCAGCTTACCTGCTCCAAAAGAACTTTTAACGGTGACAAAGCAAAGCTATCACTGTGCGGACTAAGGTGCCTCTGACTCAAGCCATGGTATTTTCAATCCCATTTACATGGGAAGTCTGGATGAGTAAGCATTGATATCGATGATGATAACATTGACAAGCACATGGAATATACTATAAACTTCCAGGAGAACAAGCAAATCTGTCTTGGGAGATAGACAGTCAGAATGCTCCTTGAAAGTAAGACTGGCAAGATGCTGTGTCCTGTACTTTGGATAGGTTTCCAGGAGGGGCCAGTTCTTGGAGAAAGATGTCATGTGTATAGAGTAGAGAGGAAGCAAAAAGAGTGGAAGGCCCTTCATGAAACAGACCAACATAGCAGCTGCAACAATGGGCTCAAACATGGCAACATTTGTGGCCACGGTGCCAAACCAGGCAATGCATCTTATTCTACCATCCAACTACTACGGGCAGTCAGGCTGCAGGTCCGACAGTAATGCACGCTGAGGTGGGAGGCGAGTCTGGGGACTCCTGTATTTCCTCCTCAGAGGAGAGAGATATCTCTCTCTACGTCGACTCCCTGGAGAGACGCTCTACTGACAAGACACATAGCACTACGTAGACAGACCCCGTGCCCTGGGAACTGGAGGAGCCACTTGGAGACCCTGCCAGTGCTGAGATGCTTCTACCACCACTGGATCCACAAGACTTTGCACCCACTGGCCTGTGATCTTCCTGCATGTGGTGTCATTGCATGTGTTTCATGAGTCTGAAGAAGACTTTGTAGATTGGTATCAGACATATGGGCTAATATTGGACTTATGGACTTGATTTGGACTGGGCTGGGATGTTTTCTCAATATTCAGCTGCTCTTGTATATAAAATTATTTCTTATGCACAAAGGTGTGTATATGAATTTGTGTCTCTAGTCTACCCAGACTAACACAAGGACTGGACATCATCTTATAGACAATAGAGAATCACCATAAGCAGTAAAGGATGACAGTTAATTGTTTCTATGCCTATAAACTAGGACAGCAGATGCATCAGCTCATAAGTGTCTATGAGTAATCTCTTTAAGGATTACAAAGGAATCATTTAAAACATGATCTAAAATTTCTAATTTATATTTCAAGAAGCCTTTTTGAAAATTATATATGGTATGTTCTTATCACAATATGCTTGTATAGCCACGGAACTTAAAAGTTTTGGTTTCCAAGTCTTGATCCTGCCACTTAACATTAAAAGCAGGAGAAGATTTTCATGCTAAATATGGTTCTTAATCTTATAATATATCCAATGGGGATAATAATACATATGACAGACTCCATTACCCTTTTCATGACAATATACCCAAGTCTCTTGTTATCGGGCATTTTCCAATTAAAAAAACACTAAAGAGTCTACTATCTGATCCTTGGGAGCATTTAAGCCACAATGACAATAATCCACACTGAGGTGTGAGACAAGCGTGATGTTAGATGTGACAGTTAAAAGTTACAGATCACCTTGGCTGGGGCCACGATTCTCAGCAGACTGGCAGTTATGTAATGATGTAATTTGGCACTGACATAATGATGTATTTGGCAGGTATAGTTATCTAACTCAGCAGTTAGGTAATGATGCGGTCATCTTCCATTTTGTGACCAAATGTGGTCACCCTCCACTTTTGCATATTGTTGACTTTGCAGCGATGACCTGGTCTTTGAAACCCAACTGTGTTGATAAGGAAGGAGTGGATATGGTTTTAATGAAGACTTTATCATTTATCCCTTTTCCAAATGGAGTATTTTATTATATTTATACAATTCCTATTCTACTTCTGATTTGGGTGTGGGGAAGAATATCTCTTATCATTTATAATATAAAACAGTGGACCATTGGGAGTGGCATTTGGACCTAAATAACCAGTGATCTTGGGTTTTGCACTGGCTGGAGTAACTAGAATGGGACTCCTGCATCACAGTAGGCCTGAAAGTTGACATATTTTCCAGTTTCCATGGTGACTAAGTTCTAGCCAATGGGGTTTGAATAGAAGGGATGTGGATGTGTGCCTTCCTTGACCCTACCTTGAAACTGGGTGAGTAATTCCTGGCTTATGCATTACAAGTTGACCTGAGTTATATATTTTTCTTTTTCTAGTTACCAGAAGGCTATTTCCATCCTATTTTGCCCATGGAATCCCCTTTTGAAACAGAAATCAAGTCTTTAAAAATAGGCTTCTTTCACAAGCTCCTGATAGAACGAAACAAAACAAAATGGAAAACATTTCAGATCGACGTACAGAAGCCTCCTTCCAAAATTCACCTGTTATAAGAGCTAGTGGCTCTCCAGAGTTGATACGGAGAATCAAAAGTCTGAGCACTCCATAAAAGCTGTAGATCAAATTCGATTCCTCCCAGGTGGTCTGGAGTCAATATGAAGGATTTCACATTGGGGAGAGTGTGGTGCTCCATTACAAACTGTCCTGTTTCAAGAGAACACACACACACACACACACGTATTGTGTGATTTATTTTACTGCTGGTGAAGCCCTATGATAGTTTAAGAATTGTACTAATGTTCCTGTTTTTTATCAAGCAAAGTTATAACCTTTCATCCGTTGTACATTGGTTGGGACACCATGGCATGTCACCCCAGGGTATCATCCTACTTGTGATGGTCATATTATAAACACTAAGCATCTGGTCCACTGAGCTTTGAAGCCCAACCACTTCAGAGGTAGCAAAGGTCTTGGTAGTTTATAAATAGAAAAATCAATGTTGGATGAAAATCACACTTAAGGACACACAAGTCCTTGGTGGGAGGGAGCAACTGTAAATATCACTAAAAATGTAAAGAGTAATTGACAAGCTAACTGCACTCGTTAAAACGGTGGTTCTCAACTTGTGGGTTGTAACCCCTTTGAGGGGTACAACAACCATTTCACGGGGTTTGCCTGATTCCTAACAGTAGCAAAATTACAGTTAGGAAGTAGCAACAAAAATAATTTTATGGTTGGGGGATCACCACCACATGAGGAACTATATGAAAGGGTCACAATATTAGGAAAGTTGAGACCCACAGCTTTAAAACAACACAGCTGTGTTGTTATGAATCAATAGAGGCACTATTGTAGATTTAAAGTCATGCTGGTAGCACTGGGTTAGGTATAGGCCAAGAACCACAAAGTTGGTTGTTCAAATCCACCCATCACTCCTGGGGAGTTTCAGGAGGTTGTCCACTTCCATAAATATTTACCGTCTTGGAAACCATATACAGGCTCACCTTGAATTAGAATTACCTTGATGGCGGTGGAGAGTCTAGATTTAAAGAGATTTAACAATCAAATGGCTGGCTGGCTCCTAGTCCATTTTATAAACAGAAAAATAAAACAGGTGGAAAAATTTGACAAAAAAGGAATCATGAATAGGGATATTATTGACTCAATGTTAAATATCTTAGAGGTGATGATGATATTGTGATACATAAGAGAATGTCTTTGTTCTCAGGAGGGGACTATTAAAGTATTTGGGGGAAACTGACATTAAATGGCATCATTCATAAAAAGCGTGAGGCACAGCAACAAGTTGACAGCTGTTGAATCTAAGTAGAGGGTCTCTATCGGCCACGGTTGTCTTCTTTCAACTCTCCTGTAGCAGGCTGAAGTTTTTTTTTTCACAATAAAGGGTTAGGAAAAAATAGCACTGCCATTACCTCTGAATTTGGCATGGGTCTTGAATTCAATGACGAGGCGGCCATCCTCTCGAATATAGATTCTGATGATCTGAAGCCTTGCAGAGAGCACGCTGTCTGTCTGGATTCCTGGACCGGTATCATAACAAAACACCCACGTTAGGGCACGGAGCGGACCTCCTAGACGCGGACCCACAGGGCAGCTCTCCCCCTGATTCGAATGTAACTCGAGAACGATAAACGTGCCATCTATTTAGAGACCTTGGAAGATTCAGAGCGTATAATGGATCGTTCTACTTGGTTCTTTTTCACAGTTCCACTGGCTTCTTACGAGACTAAGTGGTGCGAGTGGTTAACATTCCTGGCTGCTAATCAAAAGGTTGGAGGCTTGAGTCCACTCAAAGGCACCTTGGAAATAGATCTAGTGAGCTCCTTCTGAGAAGTCACACTTTACAAGCCCGATCAGACACAGCCCTGCCCTGATTCACATGAGGTCACCATGGGTCAGACCGTTCAAGGTCACTTCTTATACGACAAGCCCACACCATTGTTAACTAGCAGAAACGGACATCATTACATTAGGAAAGACCATGCTTCTGAACCCTGAATAGGCAGTATAGGCGCCATCTGTCACTTGCATCTTTGCCTCTGGGCCCCTGTCTCCGTGTGCTGGTGTCTCCCGCCCTGGCGGTACATGCAGCAGCGGCATGTATGGAGCCCACGGTGTGGCCCAGGCTTTACCGCTCGGCGGACTTTCCAGACTTGCAGTGGCCACGCACTGACTAAGTAGGGGACAACAGGATAAGGAACGCAGTTTAGCTATTCAAGGTCACGACTGATCCCCCCCCCACCACCACCTTTTAATCTTGAGCTTATGGCAGGAATCGTGAAGGGGCCAAGGGACATACCTGTTCTCCAGAGAACGGTGTCATAGAAGAAAGAAAACTCCATCTCGGTGTGGTGCTCCAAGGAGGCCCAGCCCCGGGGGGCCGTCACGTAGATGTAGGACACGTAGAGAGGCACATGCACCGTCAGGAACGACTGGGCAGAGTCTCTCACCTGCCAAGCAAACAGCGTGCACACCAGGATGGTCATGGCTTCCCGGGTTAAGAACACACGTGAGCATCACATCTTGGCGCAATTTTCCTTCACTCATTCATAGTAATATTCCAGAATATTAATCAAGTTTCTGTGACCACACAAGGCATCATGCTAGGAGCCAGGGCCGCAGCAGTGAGAAAATATCTATCACTCCCCTTAGGGAGCATATCGGGAACCCTGGTGGCACAATGGTTAGGCACTTGGCTGCCAACTGAATGGTAGTTCAACCCTTCCCAGAAGTGGGGTTCCTTTTGCAAAGAGGAGAGCTGAGAAAAGCCAGTGGGGCAGTTCTATTCTGTGACGCGTGGGGTGATCACACGCAGACATGGATGCTGACAGCAGTGATATGGGAAACACGGTCCACTGAGCAACACGGACTTATCTAGTTATTCCCGGACGCGATCTTCCTTTGGTTGTATAAGGACAACAGACTGAAGAATAAATGCAAATACAAATACAAAAGTTTAAAAAAGTCATGTCAAATCCTGAGACGTGGCATGAGGAAAATAAAGTGGGTTTGGTTGTGTGTCAAATATTGACCAATACATTTTACACAGAAAGAAAGAGGAGTGTGACCAGGGTGCTGCTTTAGATAGGGGGTCTGGGAAGGCTTTTCTGAGGAGGGGCACTGGAAGGGATGTCTTTGGCGTGCCTGGGTCCTCCCAGCCAGTGCAAGATGTGCTTGCCAGTGTCCAGAAGGAGAACCAAATCAGGGAGCTGGTCAAGGCTGGATCCAGCGATTCACATGTACCTGACTCCAGACATCTGAGTGAAAACTCATGTCTTCTATTGCAGGTGCAGAGGTGTGTGGGGGTGGGGGGGGTGGGGGTGAGAGGTTATCATATCCAGCCAACTGCCCATCAGAAAGCTCAGCGTGGTTGACAGGCAGAGTGAAAAATCCATAATGTCCCCATATAATGCATTGGTAAAATAATCACACCTGAGGGGTGGGGTGGTGTTCCAGTTACTACTACTCATTTCATTCAATATTTTTCACTTTACTATGCAATGAACAAAATGAGATGGAAATATAAAGCAATATAAGTATAAAGTTTCATGGTGAAGTTAACTATATATGTATGTACAGAAGGTTGGCTCAGATTGAATTTTTTAAATATATATTTTATTTTTCTTCTGTACATTTCTTTTCTAAGAGAAAAGTTTTATTTTGTCGTGGCCAAGGGTTATAATATGGATTTCAATTTTTCTGTGAGAAAAACTACGTAAATTATTTCTAAGGAAAATGAAAAAAAATAATTATAAGGGTGAAATACCTCATCAATGTGAAGAAGATTAATTTGTTAAAGAGATTTTTTTATATTCAAATTTTTTAGGGATGTAAAATCAGATGAAGTGTTACAAAAGATTACTAATTGTATGATCCTATCAAAATCCCTGACATCTTACTCTGCTCTTGCTCAAAATTTCCAGGATTTTGTCTGGACCTCATACTATGTTCTTCCCTTATTACAGAGGTTTAGCTAAATACATTTGTATTTAGCAAATAAATTCGCTAGGTCATTGGCAAAACTAATTTCCCCTCCTCTATTTCTGTTTGGTCTCCTTCCATGTTCACGGTTCACGTTGGGTGTTGTAAAGTCCCTTCCAACTCCTAATTGCTGTACAGGGTGGAGTAGAAATGCCGCACTGGTTTTCCTCGGCCCTAGTCTTTGTGGGAGAGATTGTCAGCTCTCGCCTCCTGCCGAGGCCCCATGGGTCTGAATCACTGACCTTTCAGTAAGCAGCGGTGCTTAGCCACTGCATTTCTAGGGCTTCTTCGATAATATTTAACCCCACTGCCACCATGCCGGTCCCAACTCATAATGATGCTCCAGGAGGGAGTCGGGTTCCAGGGCTGCCATCTTCCCAGAAGCGGATCACCTCCTCTTACTCCCACAGAGCGCTCAGTAGGTTTGGATGTGGACAGCAGCAGAGGGCTCTTTTGACTGCACATCTGTTTTGTGCCAGATCTTATAACCGAGGCACCATCCCATCTATTAGGGTAGGTTTGCCCGTCACAATTTCAGATGTGGCTCAGAGAGGCCATGCTTTGTTCAAATCTACTGACAGCTGGTAGAGAGTCTGATGAAGTAGGACTTGGTTCCAAGTTCTACATTCTTTCTACCACACATGAGCTGTTTGGGCTAGTTTGAAAGAAACAGAAAATGAACTACTTCTGCGTATCCTTTCTGGCGCTCATTTAAGAAAGAGGAGGTCTCTAATAACAACACCCTATCCTGGAGATTTTGAAATACGCTCTCACCAAATATGCCCGCCCGCACAAAGCAGTTGGAGTGAGCTCACAGCTCACACTAGTTTTTGAAGGGGCTGGAGAAGAACAAAGCACTTAAGTTTGTCATTTTCCAAAGTGACGGTGCCTTATGCAACTACAGAAACAAAATAGCAAAACAAAAACCAAACCTAAACCTGCCATACAATTCTACTCAGTAGAGGGCAGTAGTGTTCACAAAGTGAGGGGACCAAAGGAAACCAAACTGCCCACCAAAAAATGGGAGGCAGCATATAGGAACAAAACCCATTTTAAACGGAAGATGCTTTTCCAAAATGATTCATTCCTTCCAGCAGTTCCCTTCTTGGTCAGGGATAAGCCTGAAGAACAAATCGCAAGGTAATTTTTTAGCTTGCGTCGATAACTGCTCGTAAGTGGGGAGAACCCATTTGAGGATTAATTTCCCCCTCACCCCGCCCTCACCCCCCTAACCCGGGTTAGTTGGCTTCAATGGCACTTCGGGGACTTGTTGCTATAAGATTTCCTGTTGTCCCGAAAGCTTAAGGACTGTTACAAAAATGTGTTTTAGAGGCATTGTTGGCGTGGCTACGAAGTCAGAGCAGCTAAAGCAGCTCCCTCCCCTAACACTCAGGAAGGCACTGCTCTGCTTGGCTCCCACAAGAGGAGATAGGCAGCACCAGTGACCTGGCTCAGGTGGCCAGGGGCAGCGAAGAACTCATCTCCACAGTACTCACCCTCCCGGCAAAAGTAAACCTCCTTTCGACTTTCCAAAATTACTCCCAGAGAGCGTTATGATTTTTATGTCCGTGAGTGGACCCGACTGCACTTTCCCTTCCACCTACGTTTGATGTAGAGCACCTTGGGGGTCCTCGTCCACCGAGCTGCTGCCAACGTCCCTCATGAGGGACCTCCAGTTGGTTGGCCCAGCACCGGGGACCATGGATGCAAAGTGGTAGCGGAAGTTCCTCAGAACCAGACGCGGGCGAGCATGGCATCCCGGGACACACGGCCCTCAGAAAAGCCCGTGGAGCACCCACCTGGAAGTCCGCAGTCACAGACCCCCCACAGACATCAATCAGCTCCGTCATGTCATAATACGCATCAAAGGTCCAGACACAGCTCTTCAGGTTCAGGTGCTGGTAGAGCTGGATGGTCTTCAGCTCCCGCACGCTGGGGTCCAGCTGGAACGGGCGGTCGTAGCCAGGCCCCAGGGCGGTGCTGTCGTCGACCACGTCGTCCAGGAACCCAGCCTCTGGGGAAGAAGACAGGCATAAGCAACCATAACTCGGTCTGCTGACCTGTACTGATTGGAGAAGAAACCCGTGCTGTCCAGGTGGTTCCGGCTCCGGGTGTTTCCATGGGCGTCCGAGGAGAACTGTGCTCTCGGGGTTTCCATGGCTCTGATCTTTCAGAAGTACAGGGCCATCTCTTTCCTTAGGTATTACTTTTGAGTGGATTTGAACCAACAGCCTCGGTGATAGTAGCTGCGAGCTCAACTGGTCATGCCACCAGGATGTCTTGTTTGGATCATGTCCCCCCAATCCACGTCCTTGTAGATGTACCTAGCTAAGATGAGGTCACGCTGGAGTAGAGCACTCTCTCATCCAGTGTGACTGGTGTGCGGGTCAAAAGGGATCCAGAAACACAGAGAAGCCGCTGTGCGACAGAGGAGGCAGAGTGGAAGGATGCATGTAAAAGCCAAAGCAGGGCATGGCTTGCTGGCCTCCGCCATAAGCTAGGAGAGCGGCACAGGCCGGGTTCCCCCAAGAGCCCTTGGAAGGAGCATGTCCTTGTCAACACTGGGGTTTTAGACTCTTGGCTTCCAGAACTGTGAAAGATGAAATTTCTATTGTTTAAGGCCACTCCATCTGAGGCACCTTGCTACAGCAGGCCAGGCAAGGGATACGCTCCTGCTGACAAGAAGCAAGGAGGGGAGAGAGGATGTAGTCTTTTGAGATTCAGAGATTCAGAGAACGCCCCCACCTGCACCCCCACCCCCACCCCCATTTGGAACTCTACTGGCACAGCAACTTTGGTGAGCTTGCTAACTGCCTTTGGCCAAGTGTTAGTTCAGTGGAGTGGCTGAGTTCACAGTCTCAAGCAGGCTTCCTTTCCTATGAAATCTGTTTCTAAGCGTCACCATCCATCCATTCCTGGAGAAATTAATTTCTTCAGTGAATACTTTATTGATAGGTTCTCTTTGTTTTTAAAATTGGTTTTTATTAACGAATAGTTTTATGGAAAGCTGACCAATATGTGTCTGCCTCTCCTCTTTCCTATGGATTGTGAACTCTTGGAGAAAAAGTCTTAATTTTGTGCTAATAGGTAAAGAGCTCACTAATGATGCTTTACTAAACCTCACCCGATATACACATACACACAATATTGATCAGATGCTGCCAACCATGCAAACTGCTCTAAACTACGGGAGGGCTTGACAAAGTGGCGAGCTGCATGTAGAGACGATTTTGGAATACGAGGGCTCTCTTTTTCACAGCACCCTCAGTGCCACTGTAAGAATGGATACATTCCAGGCTGAACAACCAACACGTTCCTTGGAGTGCTTGGTAGAGCACTCAGCCCTCAGTCTCACACGAATGAAGTCCTCGAGGAGCATGTGTCGCAATGAGCTGTTTTTGCGTGGGAAGAAGTGCACAGTTTCCGTTTTGAAGACATTTGCTGCACGTGTAGTAGACCAATTAAACTTTCATGTGCAGCTCAGTGAATTACAAACAATTTACACTCCACTGATTTCTACTGTGGAAAGGCCATCCCTGCCAAAGTGGGATGTTTAGTGAATATGAAAGAGCCTACGATTTGTCTTTCCATCTTCAAGAGCTACTGTTAAATGATTCATCAGCGGTGAAGGGAGGGAGAATGCCTTTAATGTGCACTTGCAAAAGGAAATGGGAATGGCTGGAGCTTCTGCAAAGTGAAATGTCTGCTAGGATGCACTGCTCAGCTGTCAGCTGCCGCAGAATTGCAGAGAGCCACTTAACTCAACGTTGGGCCTTTCCTGGGGCAACACATATCCAAGGTCTAAGATGGGCTACGAAGGCCTGCCCATTTTGTGTGGAAGCAAGAGAGGTGGGTGGGGTAATAGTTGTTCCAGAGCTTCCTATTGGGTTGGATGGGAATTTCTTGGTCCTGCATCCTAGTGTGAATTCTTCTGCTACCTAAGTCTTCTTCCTCCTCTTCCATTTAAGATGTGTTGATCCCTAGCAGACCTCGTGCATCTCAAACTCCACTTCAGCAATTGCTTCCAGAAAACCCGCCAAGCAACCCGGCACTTTTAAACTTCCTACAGGTGCTAGTGTGATGGGACTTCAGAGGTCAGATTCAAACATGTTCGCTTTTGGGAAGGAAGGAACTGAAATTTACCATGCCAGGGGCTGCCTAAAGGCCAACTCATTCCATCCTCACCTTGGCTGGTAGCAATTGTTAGCCTGGTGTTGGAGAGAAGAAAACAGTGACTCCGAGGGGGCATGCTATGTTTGCTCACAGTACACAGGGAGTGGGCAAGGTTTTAAATATAAGTGTGTTCGATTCCGGAGTCTGTGCTTTTTCCTCTTCACTTTGTTCCTTCAAAGCGTGAGCAGCCTAGCTTGGGGGTGCTTGCTAAGAAGGAAAAGTGTTAGTCACACAGCTTTTGAAGACCAGAGACCCTGAAAGCAAAACGAAACCAACAGTATTTCTCTCCGCATCACTATAACCACCAAGGTCCTTGGGTGGGGCAACCAGCCTTGCACGTGGGTCCCTCACCTGAGATGCCTCTCAAGTCTCGGGTGGTGACAAGATTGGAGCAGACGTGCTGGTGTCTGTAGATGGACTCCGATAAGAGGAAGTGCAGGTTGTGCAATGGCATGGTGGAGATCAGGGGCAGCATTCCATCTTGATGTGGGATTTGCACGGAGATGTGGATCCTGGGTAGAAACAGGGCACAAATAACAATGCTAAGCTGCAGGCTAAGGGGTTTGCTTTGAGTCCAGGACTGACTCAACGGCAGCTAACAAGTATGTCATCGACAGTCAATAGTGTATGCTTTTTTCAATTGGTCTTCATCGGTGAATTGATAACCTCCTCTCCACCCCATTCTTTCTCACTGAGTTGCATGGGATTTTGTTAGTCCAGCATCATAGTTTGACTACCTCTTCTGCCTAATTCTGCTTCCTGCTCTTCCCTACAAGTTCTAGCTGAGCATGAAGCAGAGATGCAGTGGGACTGGGTGGTGGGTGGGTGGTGGGTGGTGGGTGGGGCGCATGCAGTATGGCATCATTCTTTCCCAAGATTCTCAAGACTATAGAAATCAGGAACCGTAGTCTTGTGTCTCTATAGAAATATCACCCCCCAGATTGTTAAAGCTTTCTTTGGTGTTAGATAGGACTTTCGTGTGCTCATGAGCTAGAGCTGACCAGCTGACCGGGTGCTGCTCCCGTTCCTGAGGGGATGACTGTGTGCCTCTGGAGGGGCTTAAAATACCAGTTAGGCTAGCACTTGGGAATGTTTCCAATCTGTACTATCCTGTGTAGAGATGGTAGACACTATGTGTTAGTGCTTGCTTGAATCTGAGACTGAGACCTTAGACTTCAAAGCCAGTCTCCCTATCCAGACAAACGCCTAAGCAATGAGTACCGGTCCCTTACCACTCATCCTCTCTCCCCTCAACTGAAAGTCCCCCTTCTCCCCTTTCTTCCCTCCAGTCCTACCTTCACCCACCGCTCCAGGAAGCCAGCCCTCCCTAGTCTCCTTCTGCGCCACACCCTGCTTTGCTCTACATTCCCCTTTGTACCAGGAAATCTTTAACTTATTTATCCTGTCTGCTATTACGTGGATCTTCACAGACTCTGTTTATCTTGGCTCCCTACAATGAGGACAAGCACCATTTCCTTCACATCATTTGTTTCTCCAGAGCTTGTAGTGTACAATTCTAAATAAAATATGAGCTTAATAAATAGTGGTAAGGACTGTGACACAACACAACTGTACTTAGGGGCAGAAGTTTTGTTTTTTTAAAACATATAAGTTTGAATTTCTAGCATGTTTACTGAGGGAGCATTTTGAGTTTACACAGCTGGTCTAGCTGAACAAACAGACCCACTTTAAGAAGAATCATATCTCAAAATATCGAAGGTGATGACTCTTTGTTCAAAGCACGGTATCTGGAGTCCTCTGTAACTTTGGTTCTGACCCCTGAACAAAAATTAATTTAAATCTGTTAGAAAAAAAGAGAGATTTGTGTGTTTGGGGCTCCAAATTAAAATTTCTTCCCTACCCGCTTCAATGCAAATGAACTCAATTACTCAAAGAGATACACACATAAATACTGTGGGATTAAAAGAATATGCACATCATGCATAGAATTATTTTTGCTTTGTAAAAGTGAGACTACCCATCTCCTGTCTAATTTACGGAGCCTTGGTGGCTCTGTGGTTTAAACACTGGAGGGCAGTGGTTCAAACCCACCAGCAAATCCACAGGAGAAAGTCGAGGCTGTCTGGGCCTATTTCCTGTTAGGTCACTGTGAGTTGGAATCAACCCGAAGGGGATGGATTTGGGTTCAAGGTTATCATAATCATAGTAAGTTGAGAGGAAAATGAGATCATATCTGTCCATTAGAGTTTACAAAGTATTCTTACTCATGTGGTCAACATTTAGTGGGTGTCCATTATATGCCACAGACTACTGCATTAGGCACCAGAAACACTTATTTGCAATACCAGCATCAACTTGTCGCTCTCACAGCCCTCTACAGGCAGGTAGAGGAGTGAAAAGCATGAATTATCCAAGTCCAGCTGTGAGTTGAACCTAGATAAACACTCTGCCACCTGGTTTCAGCTCCCATACTGTAAGTCGGTGGTTTGTATGTGGCCTATATAATGTCATGACTTGCACTTTTTCTGTGTCCTTGGTTGATTTCACTATTTAAAGTAACACTCAAGGTCAGTGCTGAAGTGCTGCTAGGTGTGCCTATGTTCAAGCAGGCTGTGATGTCCTAATGGAGAAAATACTATGCATTTAGAAAAAGCTTTGCTCGGGTTTGAGAGTGGGGTCGCGTGAGTCAGATGTTAATGTGCCAGCATGATATAGGAAATCAGGGGTTTGTAAACAGAAACACAACTACAAGTAGGCTCTCTATCAGTTGATGAAAATGTTGTGACTGGAGGCGTTTAAGACCTAACGTCACAATTCCCCTGAGCAGCGGTTCAGTGTTCATGTACCTTTATAGAACATAACTGGTATAAAGAAAATCAACTGTAATCATGGTCACCACCTTACAGTTTGCTGCAGGGACTAAGAGAGACTGAATGATCATGATAATGAGGCAGAGGCAGCTTTCTTTGCTAATGGAGCCTGGTGGTGTTGTCGAGTAAGGGTTGGCCTGCTAACCTCAGAGTTGGCAGTTCAATCCACCAGCCACCCTGGAGGAGAAAGATGATGCTGTTTGCCCCTATGACTATGTACGGCCTTGGAAACCCTACCTGGGGTCACCATGAGTTGGAATGGCCTTGATGACAGTGGGTGGGAGGAAGGGAGTCTCCAGAAACAGCCCTTCAGTTAACGTGGGGAGGGTGAAGAGAAGGTTCCTGTGAGAGATGCATGATCTAGGTCTTGCAGAATGGCGGGGTTTGGCTGATTGAGTGGATGTCAGCAAGGAGGGTAACTATATTGGCAGATGCAACCCTAAACATTTTGAAGCCACTGGGAAGTAACATGAGTCTTGGAGAGACGCCTGGTGGGTCAAAAGAACAATGTGAGGGCTACCAGGCTAGTGAGATTGCGTTATGGGTTGAACTGCGTTCTTCCAACATCTTCAAGTCCTAAGCCCCAACGCAGGTGAAAGTGACCTGGTTTGCAAATGTTGTCTTTGAAGATGTGGTTAGTGACATTAACATGAGGTCACACCAGAGTAGTGTGGTCTTAATCCAGTCGGAGTGGTGTCTTTATAACAGAGAAAAGAGCAGAAAGACAGCAAGGAAAGCAGCCCCGGGAGGATGGATTTACAACCCAGAGCCAGGGCAGGTCCGGGCTTCCAGAAAGCGGCCGTGATAAGGAGGGGTCTCACGGAGATTTCGGGGGAGTGTGGATCAGCAGCACATTGCTTTGGACTTCTGGCCCTCCGATGAGCCAGTCACTACATTTCTGTCATTTTAAGACACATACTTTGTGGGTAATTTGTTATCGCAGTCCTAGGTAAGGGGACAGATCTTGCGGGGTTTGGAGGAATTTAAGCTCTTTTTTATGTTGAAGCAGTTATTACCGTTATTTTTCAGAAAAACCATTCATCTATCTATCCTGGAAAGCATGCAACAGCCCAAGGGTCCTTCTAGCCTCTCAGTGTGGAGGACAGCCCTCTGTCTGACCTGTTTGCATGCTCCTTGTGCTTGACATCCAGGTATTTCAAGGTCGCGATGAAGGACTGAGCCTGGAACCCTCTAGCTGTCCCAGCCACCACTGGGGTGTGGCAGATAGCGCTGTCTGTTCCGATGGTAACAATGTTGCTCCGTAAGGGGGTCCCCACGTGGCCCACCTTGTCCACAGCCTTTGCCACACAGCGCACATGGAACCGTCGGCTAAAGTAAATGCTATCCAGAACCTACGGGAAAGAACAAAGCACCACAGACAGGGTTATGTCTTTTATGTGATTTGAGCTTTATTTTTAAAAAAAATCATTTTATTGGGGGCTCATATAGCTCTTATCACAATCCATAATCCCATCGTGTCAAGTACAGTTGTACATGTGTTGCCATCATCATTCTCAAAACATTTGCTTTCTACTTGAGCCCTTGGTATCAGCTCATTTTGCAACTTCCCTCACAAACCCTTGATAATTTATCAATTATTATTAATTTGTCGTGTCTTACACGGTCTGATGTCTCCCTTCACCCACTTTTCTGTTGTCCATCCCCCGGGTTGGGGGTATATGTAGATCATTGTAATCAGTTCCCCTTTCTCCCCTACCTTCCCCTTACCCTCCTGGTATTGCTACTCTCATTATTGGTCCTGAGGGGTTTATCTGTCCTGGATTCCCTGTTTCCAGCTCTTATCTGTACCCATGTATATGTTCTGGTCTAGCCAGATTTGTAAGGTAGAATTGGGGTCATGACAGTTGTGGGGAGGAAGCATTTAGGATCTAGAGGAAAGTTGTATGTTACATTGATGCTATACAGCATCCTGACTGGCTTGTCTCCTCCCTGCAACCCTTCTGTAAGGGGATGTCCAGTTGTCTGCAGATGGCCTTTGGGTCTCCACTTGGCACTCTCCCTCATTTACAATGATATGATTTTTTTTGTTCTTTGATGCCTGATACCTGATCCTATCAACCTATAATCTATGGGGATAAGGCAAATAGTCAATAATCAACAAGTAGACATACACGGAACAAGAGATCAAAGATGGCTGGCTCCCAGTAACAGTACTATTACACATGGGCAGACTTGTTTCCTTTACATACTACATTTGGCCAAAGGGCTCCCTATCTGTTTGCCAGTCCCTCCAGCAAGGCTGGTGGCCCTCTGTGCATTGGCAGCCGTATGCTTTCCCTACAGACTGGGCACAGGTCCTCCGAATCACTTTTGCTGACTGCACTGTGTCAGCAAACAGAGAAGAGATGCTTCCTTCCCAGGGGTTCTTATTCCCTTCCCCTCCCGCTGCTGCCCTCCCTCCACACACAGAACTCTCCAGTCAGGGTTTCAGTAATGCGCAGGCTTGCAGCTGAGAGCTGAGCCTCTGACAGCCTCTGGTTTCTGGAGGTCTTTCATCAGATTCCTTCAAGTTTCCAGACAGGCAGAAGCCATAATGGGGCTTGAACCACCGAATGATGCAGAGTTAGTGCAGGTCACCAGCATGCCAGGTTCGGTGCGCACTCACGCAGGGAAGTACATACCAAGAGCAATTAATGAGTAGTTCTGTGTGCCATCGACCCCCACAAAGCAATCACATAAACTTATAAATTCTACTCATGGAAACAATTTTCACTGAGGTCCATTAAAAATTAAAGAAGATTTTTTCCCATTAAAAAATTTTTAATTAGCTGCCAATGCTTTATTTATTTATTTATTTATTCCTGGACTTAGTTCAGAAGAGATTTAAGGCATCTTGCAAAAAACATGCATGCAGTACAATGGCATTAAAACTGAAGATAAAGCGATGAAGCAACGGGAGCCGCGGCAAAGGCAGTACAATGGTATCAAAACTGAAGATGAAGCAATAAAGCAACGGGGGCCACGGCAAGGGGTATCGATTCATTGTGAGAAGAAAAAGTGAATCATAATTAAACACATGAACTTGGTACTGTTGAGAATATGACCTAGTTAGCTCAAATCAGTCCAAATTCTTTTCTGTTAAATGGGCCACACAATACACGATACACCACAGAGTTCAGTCTTCTCATTTTAATGTTTTCATAATAAAGAAGGTCATTTGAAGTTGGGTTAACTTAAGTTTCGGACCACCGCCCATCAGCGCGTTCTACTGTGGCGACTTGTGTGTGGCTACGATGCTGAAGACGGTGTCCCCGCAGAGTCACCACGGTGCGTGGGTTCCAGGGAAGCTTCTGCCTCGAGACAGCGTAGAAAGGGAGGTCTGGCAATCTACTTCTAAAAACTAGCCAGTGGAAACGGACTGATGTAACAGAATGTTGTTCCATTTGTGTGCTTTAGACACACATCAGTCTTAGGGGCCGATCGCCAGAGGAAGCCATTGTGTTTGGTGAAGCAGAAGACCAGTGAGCTAAAGGGAGACATCAGTGACACAGATGGGCAAAACAGCCGTTCTGATGGACTTGGCCATGGGGGTGCTGAGGGACGACGTTGTCCGTGAGGCTGCCATGTCTGGGGGTGACTTGAAGGCAGCTACCTCTATTGATGTGGTACAGGAAGACAGCGGGAAAGCGACCCTCTTGTTTCTGGAATCTTCCATGTGCATCTAATAACTTTGCTGTGCTATCACCACACCCCAGGGAGCCCTGTAGAAAACTGGGAATACAGTATAGGTTCCATAGGAAAACACTGTCTAAGTTTTAGCTTCTAAAATTATTAAGCAAATTAATTTCAGACTGTGTGTCAGCAACTCAGCTGAGCCTCAGCGCCTTCCAGAGCTCTTTCTGAAGAGAAGAAACGCCACTGACACAGCGAGTGGAGTCGCTGTAGGGAACCATTGTTCATGACTCCGATGGGGGCAGGTTTCTCGGACTGGTCTCTGAGCTCCTTGAGGGTAGCAAATGCATTGTTATCTTCTGATGCTTCGCCATTGAAACAAACAAACAAAAAAACAACCCACATCCCTTGCTGTTAAGTCAGTTAGGACTCATGGAGATGCCACGTGTGATACAGGAGAACCGAGCTCCATAGCTTTCATGATGCTGCTCAGTGGTTTGAACTACCAACCTTTTGTTTAGTCGATGAGTGCAAACAATTGGTGCCAGCCAGAGACCTTCACCTCCCACTAGACCTGTTAAATGCTACAGCAACTGTTTTACCTTCTGTTCATTAACTGAGTCCCTCTTACTGTTAGGACACAGACACTGGAATATACAGATGTGGCGGAACCTTTGATTATGTCCTCCAAGAGTTTATATCCTACTGTTGAATGACTGCAGACACATGAACAGAGCAATATACACCAAGTTCTTCCTATCTGGAACGTATGGCTTGCTTTACTATTTACAGGTCACTTTTATTTCTGATTTGTAAATGACCTTATCAAGCTAACCTCTTAACATCACATAGTTAAAAACATACAAAATAATCAGGACTTTTAAATCAGCCTGACTACAAGCTCAGTTATCTTTTACAAGACCATATTACCTTTCCTGATATACAAGACTAGAACGTCTGCCTTTTTGTCTTATTCCGAATACCACGTGTGGACCGTCAAGAATGTGAAGGGATCTGAAGAGCAGAGAAGAGCTGCTGATTCTCTCCCTCCCCAGCTAGGTTCAAACCGCAGACCTACCATGTGGCTGACACTGGTGAATGGTGTGTTATCAGTGACGGTCTCAAAGGGAGACCGGGCCCCATTGCCATCGGTGGGGGCGGCTACTTCCCAACTGAACCGCACCGACGTCTGGTTGATGCCCGCCTCGCTGCAGCGCTCCTTCATGACGGCGTACTTGGGGAAACGAGGGTCACAGGGGGTGACGCACACCAGTGGGTAGCCTGGAGAGGGGGACTTCTTCATTCCGTCCTTGGTAACCTCTTCCACGTGGTCATAGTCAGCAAGGGTGACGACCTGCAAAGTGGCAACAAAGCTTCACTCCTAGTTGGGTGCCAGGAAGGGCAGGAAAAATAAAAGGATCCCTTAGCCAGACATCTCTCAACTCCTAGAGACTCTAAAATATAACGGGGTAGGTTCTTGCAAAGCACCCAAAGTGCCTGCTAACTCTAAAAACACGATAGCTCTGGAGTGGTGGAAAGGATTCTACTACTGTGTGACCTAGAAGTGTGATTCTCCTGTGAATCCGAGTCTCAGATCAGAGTTCCAGCCCTCACTGTGGAACCTCCTGGTGTTTGCACGTGCACTGAAACCAACACTTGCCCGGGGTGAGCGCTGCTAGCTGCCAGCTGCATCGAGTCATTCCTGGGACGTGGTAGCATAACTGGTCAAATACATACAAAGGAGGGAAAGGATTCCCTCTGAAATGAATTTCTTCCAGGGTCAAAGAAGAAACACGTTTTGAGAAGATCTTTCTAATATAAGAGGGCCCCCCCACCCCCCCCACCCAATGGTGGGAGAGAATTTAGAAAGCTTATTCTCACTCTCTAATTATTATGGGTCAAATTTCCCTTGGAAAAGTGTAGATATAAAAAAAAAGTGTAGATATTTTCCTAATTATGAACCTGTACAATATTTATTCGTTCCTAAATTGTGAAGTATGGCATTACATACTCATAGATAGCTAAGTATAAATGTGAAGTAAGTATGTAGAGCAATAGGTATGGGGTATTATAAGCAACCAAACCAACCCACTTGGAATCAAGTTGATTCTGACTTACATTGACCCTATCTAGAGTTTCTAAAGATATAAATATTTATGAAAGCAGGGAGCCTCATCTTTTTCCTTCAGAATGGCTAGTGGGTTTGAACCACTGACCATTCGATGAGTAGTCCAATGCTTATCTGACAGTACCACTGGGGCTCTGTTATGGGAGCTCCTAAAACACAAGCTGATGTTGTACTTTCAACACCTTTATAGACTAAGTTATCCACATGGCTTGATTTCCCTCTTGCTGATTGTTTTGAAACATACAAAAACATACAGCAACTTAAAAGGTTCTATATGCACAATTTAGTGACACTAGTTATAGTCTACCTGGTTGTCACTCATTTTGATATCTTTTTCCAAATTCTTTCACCATCATCAACACAAACTAAGCTTCTCATCTAACCTTTCAAGTTGCTGCTGTCAGTTTTATCTCATCTAATAATTCTTAAAAAGAAAACAATGCTCAAGGCAGACATTCTTTTCTAACTAAACTACTGTTTGATTTAAACATTACTTCAAGAGAGTGATTAAAAACTTCCTCAAGGCAACAGTATCACAGGGGAAGGGGGAGCGGTGTTATACAACTTGAACGGCCCCAGGAAGTCTGGATTCTCAGCGTGACTTGGCTTCACTCCTCTGTCAGAACAGGGTTTCTCTCTCGACACTGAGTCTTTCAGGGCAGGTAATTCTTTGTTGTAAGGACTGTCCTGTACATTATCGAGTAGTTAGCAATGCCCTTGGATTTTACCCATTAGAAGTACCTCCCCGGTGACAACCTAAAATACCTTCAGATATTTCCAGCTGTTTCTTGAGTGGGAGAGCAAGATTACCCTCGGTTGTGAACCCCTTTGTGAGGAGAACACGGCAGGAGAGCAATGAAAATCGCACTGCCCTCAAGTTCTCATCTACCGGTCCCCAGAGCATCAAAGCAGCACATCCTCCTGATGAAGCAACTCACGATGGGCGGTGCTGGCAATATGAGGCTCCCTGCTGCCTCCTGGTCTAGAATCGTCACCGAGGCTGTGGTCACATCCCCGAGCACCGCTTCCACCGGGTCGTCCGGGCCAAGGACGAGAGAGAAAGACTCATGCCATTCCCGGTCTTCATTGGACAGGATCTCAACTTTAAAATATATATGATCCACACCTTCATCAAGGACAGAAAAAAAGAGAGCAAAGGTTCTCATGAGGTGACATACCCAAGGGAGTGCAGGTTAGGGTGCCCCCATCCCCGCCGACCACTCCTTGAAAATGCCCTTTCCTTCCAGAAACTCTGTGAACGCAGGGCTGTCCGTCACTTCCCCGCTCTCCAGTGAGGACTCTGTTTTATAGCTCCGATCCTACCTGGGGTGAAGGCTGAGAATTGAAGATTTACTATTCAACACCATAGGAGGATTAATGGCCCCTGCCTGACACTAGGTGGTGGTAATAAAAATCTATGATCCAAAATACACTCCACCCTCATTACGAGGTTTTTTGCCTAATTTTTTTCTCTCTTTATGCTATGCGTGAGCTCCTGTGTGGCTGGGAGCACTGACATACACAGATACTTTTCAAAGCTATCTCCGGAGGAACAATAGCTCAAAGGCTCCCTGCCAGGGCAATCACCACAAAGAGGGAAATGGAGACCTTAGCAGCCTGGGAGATGGAGGGCTGAAGCCTTAGAAGCTTCCTTCCTTTGCTGTGAAATGGTTCCTTGAAGGTTCACGTAACCTGTGAATAGTCATAGGTCTCCTTACTCACTTCCTATGAGAGCTAGGCTAAGTTACTTCTAAGGCCGAGCTTTCCCTCACAGATGCATACAAGTCGACATACATGAAGAGCCTTTACCTTCCCTGCACATAGCAACTGACATACAGGGGTGGAGCTGAAAGCCCTTTGAAGCTCCAGAAATGAGAGAGAGAGAGAGAGAGAGAGAGAGAGAGAGAGAGAGAGAGAGAGAGAGAGAGAGAGAGAAACCTTTGCTCATTTCTGAAGCAAGTCACTGTCTCCCTCAGTGTCCCAAGACATTCAGGCAAAGACCTGTTACCACCATTGACAGCTGTGGATGTCATCCAATTTGGGAAAGGGTTTTTTGTTATGCCAAAGAGGCCATGTCAATGTATTCATTGTTCTTGTTAGATGCTGCTCAGTCAGTTCTGCATCATAGTGGGCCAGCAGACAACAGAGTGAAATACTGCCCAGTCCTGTGCCATCCCAGAAAGACTGCAATGCTTGAGCCTGCTGTTGAGCCCTGTGGCATTCCATCCTGCTGAGTGTCTTCTGTGTTTTCAATGACCCTCTCCTGTACCAACCATGATGCCCTTACTCTGGGCCTGCTCGCTCCTGATACCATGTCCAAGCAAGGGAAACAAAGTCTCACCATTCTCATTCCTCAGAAGCATTTTGACTGTACTTCTTCCAAAACACCTTTGCTTGTTCTTCCGGCAGACTGTGATATAGTCGAGATTTTTGCCATCACAGTTCAAAAGTATCACTTCATTTTGGTCTTTCTCATTCATTGTCCAGCTTCCCCATGCATACGAGTGACTGATAACGCACGGCTTGGGTTGGGCACACTTTAGTCCTCAAAGTGACACCTGTGCCCTTTAATACTGTACAGAAGTCATTTGGAGTGGATTTGCCCAAAGTAATAATTTCTTTTTTTAAAATCATTTTATTGGGGGCTCATACAACTCTTTTACCACAATCCATCCATCCATCCATCCATCCATCCATCCATCCATCCATCCATCCATTGTGTCAAGCACATTTAGGCATCTGTTGCCAACATCAATTTCTTTTTTAATCATTTTATTAGGGGCTCATATAACTCTTATCACAATCCATACATACATAAATTGTGTAACGCACATTTGTACATTCATTGCCCTCATCATTCTCAAAACATCTGCTCTCCACCTAAGCCCCTGGCATCAGCTCATTTTCCCCTCCCTCCCCGTTTCCCCTTCTCTCATGAACCCTTAATAATTTATAAATTATTATTTTGTCATATCTTGCCCTGTCCGACGTCTCCCCTCACCCACTCTTCTGTTGTCCATCCCCCAGGGAGGAGGTCACATGTAGATCCTTGTAAATCAGTTCCCCCTTTCCAACCCACCCTCCCAGTATTGCCACTCTCACCACTGGTCCTGAAGGAATCGACTGCCCTGGATTCCCTGTGTTCCAAGTTCCTGTCTGTACCAGTATACATCCTCTGGTCCAGCCAGATTTGTAAGGTAGAATTGGGATCATGATAGTGAGTGGGGGGGAGGAGGGGAGGAAGCATTTAAGAACTAGAGGAAATTGTATTTTTCATCATTGCTACTTCGGACCCTGACTGGCTCATCTTCTTCCTGAGACCCTTCTGTAAGGAAATGTCCAGTGGCCTACAAATGGGCCTTTGGGTCTCCACTCTGCACTCCCCCTCCCTCATTCACTGTGGTATGATTTTTTGTTCTGATGATGCCTGATACCAGATCCCTTCGACACCTCGTGATCGCACAGGCTGCTGTGCTTCTTCCATGTGGGCTTTGTTGCTTCTGAGCTAGATGATCACTTGTTTACCTTCAAGCCTTTAAGACTCCAGACACTATATCGTTTGATAGCCGGGCACCACCAGCTTTCTTCGCCACATTTGCTTATGCATCCATGCCATCATCAAGTTCTTGACTGCTGCTCCCATGGGAATTGAATATGGATCCAAGTAAAATTAAATTCCTGACAACTTCAATCTTTTCTCTGTTTTCCATCAAGTTGCTTTTTTGGTCCAGTTGTTAGGATTTTTGTTCTCTTTCTATTGAGATTATGCTGGAAGTTGTAGCTTTGATGTCCATCAGTAAGGGCTTCAAGTGTTCTTGGCTTTCAGCAAGCAAGGTTGTGCTGTTTTCGTATCAGAAGTTTTGTCTTCCTCCAATCCTGAAGTCATGCTTTTCTTCAGATGGTCTAGCTTCTCAGATGATTTTCTCAGCATAAGCTGTTGGTTATTCGTTGCTCATTTGCAGGGGAAGCTGGAGAATCATCCAGGCTGACTGACTATGGTGAAAGGATACAACCCCGAGGACACCTTTCTTGATTTTAAACCATGCAGTGACCTTTGGTCCTCTTCAAAGAACTGCCTCTTTGTCTATGCAGAGGTTGTACATGTACATAAGTTAAGAGTTTTGGAATTTCCATTTTTTCAATGTAATTCATACATTTTGATGGCCAGCAAAGTTGAAAGCCTTTGCAGAGTCTTTAAAACACGGGTAAAGCTCTTTTGGGTAAAAATCACTGCTTTCAGCCCAGATCTATCTGGTAACCAAGATCTAGCTCATGCTCACGGGTTGACACGGTGGAAGTGACGGTGAGCTCAGACATAGCAATCCCGTGAGGACGGTGCACGGCAGGCAGTGCTTTGCTGTGCTGTACATGGGTCCCTGTGAGGCCGGGCTGACTTGGTCCTAATAACAGGAGTCAGTTTCTGAGAAGCAGAAACAGAGACAGGCGAGTAACAAAAATGCGGGAAAGACAGACGCCATGTAGAGGGGAGATGTAAGAAAGGCTGAAAGAGACAACGATTTTCATTCTGCAGTTTCATTATTCACAGAAGGCTGAAGAGTGAATCGCCCCCTAGACTGGTGTCCTAAATCTAGACTTCAAGCCTACTGAACCCTGAGAAAATAAATTTCTGTTCTTTAAAGTCACTTATTTGTGGTATTCCTATGACAGCAACCCTAAGAAGATACATTCAATCCAGTCCCTATCTCATTTCATATATATGACAATAATCGAGTTAGCTGCGACCTGAATTCCATCGCTTTCTTGCTCTGGCTCTAGTCGCTATAGCTTTCTCTAGGTTACACCTTATTTGGAAATTCCATTACAAAGGTATCCTATCTGAGCACAGACAGATGCCGTCCTGAAGGGGCCAGCACGGTGCCTGTAACTAATGTTTGCTGAATTAGTCCGATCCTGCCTAATTTAAAAAAATCAAGTTCTTCTATCACTTAACTAAATCATAGATTTACCAAACAATTTTCTTAAATGAATCAAACTGTCTAGCATGTTTTAAAGTAAGGGACCTAATTTATCTTTTCCATGCTATGGAAAATGTTACTAATTAAAAATGCAAAAGTCTCCTGCAATCTCAAATGTATGTTTAATAAAGGACACGGGAACTACTGTTTTCTTCTTGCATATCTCTGCTCATTTGTGTCTTCGAATGCAAGCTGTTTGCCCCTCTGATAGGGAACCACACACAGATTGGGTTGGTGCTCAATTACCAGGACTGAACTTGAGGACCCGGCTTTTGGGGTAATAGTCCACACCCGACTGGGCAGAGCCGTCCCGGGTGCTACAGCGGATCTTGGAGGTCCTGTTCTGATCGCCTCTTCGGATCACCTTAATGTTAAGAACAGCAATGGCGTCTGGCCCTGCAGGTTCCCGAACTTGGTAGGCAGCTTCTTCAAACTCAATGGTGGGGGCTAAAGAAACATGGTTAGGAAAATGAGAAATTAGAAATAGCACAAAGGACCCAGGCCCCCATGAAAACGCTTTCTAACTACAAGAGTGAATTTTTCATATTAGTTAACAATTCAGAGGCAAAATGGCTTGCAGTCATAAAAATTCATCAGCATTTATCCCTAAGCCATGCTTTAGAAAAATAAATTTATTTGTGATCCTGTAGGAGCTATTGCTCACATTTCTTATTAAAAACAATAGAGGCGGGGAAACATTTTGGGGGTCCTTGAAATGCCTGATGCCCAAGTTTCCATTTTCGTGGTACAGCTTACAGAATGTTTTTGAATTTGCACAGTTTATCAAGAGGCACAGGGGACCCTTGATAAATATCTATCAACTGATTGTATGAACCAGCTCTTTTCATTTGTCAATTTTGAAATTCTAAGGCTTGTAATTTATCTCACTTATATGCTACTGAAGTTTACCAAATCCATCTTTCATTTCTGGGCTTGCTGGATATCCCCTCTTGGTCCCCCCACCCCATGTGTTCCCCATCCCCCAGCTTGGCTTTTCCTAACGTCTTATAGGGCATTTAGGTAAGAAAAGTCCCACTGATCATTCAGGTACACAAGACTTCCTCATGTCAGGTGATTTGAGGCACAATTCTTAGGTTATTATATTGCTTTTATATTTAAAAAGGGCACAGTTGAGAACAATTACACCTTTTCTACCACTCCCCGGCAAGTAGAGAGTCCCTGGGTGAGGTAAATGGTGAAGCAGTTGGTTAGTGGGCAAACATCTGGCGGTTCAAATCCACTCCGAGGTGCCTCAGAAGAAAGGCTTGGTGAGCTGATTCCAAAATGTCACAGCTTTGAAAACCCCACAGAGCATGCGTCTAACCTCAACTCAGAGGGCTGTGGGATCAGCTTGGCAGTAATCAATAATAGCATTTTTGAGAATATTATAGGGATAGCTAGAATCTGTGTATTCATTTTCATTTCTTTCTCAAAAAATCTATTGTGTCTAATTACAGAAGGTAAGCTACAACTCTTTTTTTGAAAAATAATTTCATTGGGGGCTCGTACAACTCTTATCACAATCCATCCATCCATTCATCCATCCATTGTGTCAAGCACATTTGTTGCCATCATTTTCAAAACATTTTCTTTCTACTTGAGTCTTTGATATCAGCTTCTCATTTTCCCCTCCCTGTCCCCACTCCCAACCTCATGAACCCTTGATGATTTATAAATTATTATTTTTTCATGTCTTACAGTGACCAATGCCTCCCTTCACCCACTTTTCTGTTGTCCATCCCCCTGGGAGGGGGTATAGGTAGATCATTGTGATCGGTTTCCCCTATCTCCTATCTCCCCCTACCTTCCCCTTACCCTACTGGCATGGCTACTCTCAATATTGGTCCTGAGGGGTTTATCTGGCCTGGATTCCGTGTTTCTAGCTCTATCTGTACCCGTGTACATGTTCTGGTCTAGCCAGATTGGTAATGTAGAATTGGAGTCCTGAGGGGGGTGGGATGGGGAGGAAGCATTAAAGAACTAGGGGAAAGTTGTATGTTTTATGAGTGCTATACTATACCCTGTTTGACTGACTTGTCTCCTCCCCAAGACCCTTCTGTAAGGGGATGTCCAGTTGCCAAAGCACGATGAGCTTTGAGTCTCCACTCCGCACTCCCCCTCATTCACAATGATATGACTTTTTGTCCTGAGTCTTTGATGCTTGGTACCTGATCCTATCAACACCTCATGACCACACAGGCTGGTGTGCTTCTTCTATATGGGCTTTGTTGCTTCTCAGCTATATGGCTGATTGTTGGTGAGCTACATTTCATCTTGTAGAGTTTCAATAAGAAAGGTCTCTGAACCTACGATGGGTCACGGTAACTCAGTGTGCATTGCATCTCTGAGTGTCAACCAATGTGTTTTCTATATGACCAGAAAAGGTCCACTTGGGTATCTGAACCCATATCTGCTAGGGCAAGTGACTGTTTCAACTTCATGGTAGCGTTTCTTGTTCTACCCACTGTCTAGGTTAGTTCCTAATTATATACTAGAAACCTGCCTTGCAGGACCGGCGGTGTAGTGGGTTATGCACTAGACTACTAACTGCAAGGTCAGCAATTCAAAATCACCAGTGGCTCCGTGGGAGACAGATGAGGCTTTCTTCTCACACAGGAAGAGCTACAGTCTCAGAAACCCACAAAGGCTGTTCTCCTGTGTCCTACAGGGTCACTATGAATTAGAATTGATAAATGGCAGGAGTCTGGAGGAAGCTTATGGACTCTCTCTCGGAGGTTAAGCATATGGACTGGGCAATCAGCTAAAAGAAGGTTCAAATCCAGTTTTGCTGTGTACGTAAGCGTGCAAACTACGTAACTTCACTGAGGTTCACCTCTTCACACGTAACATCACTATCTCCAGGGCATTGTCAGGATGGAAACAGATAAAGATATAAAATGCTCAGCACAGTTCTTAGTTTATAGTAACTATTCAATAAAATGTTATGACTAAATATAATATTATTGTGTATGCATTCATTTAAGTACCTATTTTAATAAAATCGTTATGTCCCAGTTTGAGATCATTTTTCTGGTATCAGGGCTACTTTTGGAGTTAACTTGATTTTAGGTCAGTAGGCCAAATCAACGAGATTAAAGGGAATGGAGACATTAGACCTTTCCAGGCAGGTGGCAGTCTTTTAAATCAGTTCATTGGATTCAACAGATTCTGATTGTTCCTATCTTATTCCTGAACTATAGTGACTTAAATTGTTTTTATTGTCTTTGTCTTAGCATTGGCCTCCTAGCTTTTAAAACCTACACAGTCCTTATCTCTTAGCTGTACAGTAGGGATTAATGATACAAGAAAGGCCCACATAAATACATCATTCATTGGTGCACCGCACAGGGTCTGTGTGTGTGTGTGAATGTCTGCTGTGAACGTGTTATACAAGTATTTTGAGATGGTTATTGTCAGGTACTTTTATGACATTTCATATTTCAAAGCACCTGGAATTACATTAGTAATATCACACCCGGCAATTTCATTTCTTACCATCCTCATCATTGGATATAGTGATGGTGGTCATGTTATTTTTCCCAACTCTAGCTCCACTCCAGTGGTTTCCAAGAGGATGGGCAAGGTAGACCCTGAACTGTTCCTCGGGCTCAAAGATGGAATCATCATGGATGTGGACAGAGCAGTTCTTCACCTACAGCCAATGACACAAGAGACTGAAACGTGCAGTATGGGATCACCCACTTGGTTAATATGACTAGAAAAGGACATGTCTTTGCAGCCTCAAAGTTGACAACAGATTATAATGGAACCCAATTGTTTCCTTCATAAAAGAGAACCAACTACCTAGTGCCTGGATGGAATGTAGCTTACCTGCAGACTTTCTGTTACAACATTCCCAACCTTCCTGAAGGACTGGCTTTAGTAATCACAGCTATAAATATTAGAACCCATGAAAAAGCACCTGCACGACACTTGCATGCTTTCCCACATTTTTCCTGGGCTGATCAATACATACGCATGCGCTCCAATTAGTAGATTTCTGATGATGGTGTAACACATTGATTAGATTTCCTGGGGAGCTGAATAATGTGCCTTTTCCTCTGTAACTACTGAACAGTCTTAGCACGCACTCAGACAGCTTCGTAGGAGACTAGCGACACCTTTAAGTGCTGAGGAGCTCTCTGGTCTGCAGTTGGCTAGGTCTCCTATGAGGCCTGAGTGTGGGTCAGTCTGAGAACACAATTCAAATCCCTTTGTGATACAAAGCATCTAACACTGTGTCCCCAAACTGCAAATTCTCTGCTCACAATGATGCTTTGAGGAACTGTCAAAGATCAAGGCATCTTAGTGAACAGAGCAGCATCAACAGTAAATTGACGGGATATGAGGTAGGGGCTTTTGGTAGGAACATCTAAAATACAGTCTCCTAATATTTGGTTTTAAGCCAGGAATCAAGGGAATTGTTTCAATTAACATTCAAAAATGTATTTCTGGATAAAATGATTTTGTTTGTTTTTGTGTCCAATTTTTATTTATTTCCTGTGCTTTTCTGTATATGAAGGTCAGGATAGGCAGATCTATAGAGACAATAACTGGATTGATAGTTGCCTAGGGGCATGACAGGGGAAGAAGTGGGGGGAGGTCATGATGGGGGGAGGAGCTAATGACAGAACAAGAAGAAAGTGTTCGGAAATTGACTGTGGTCATGATTGCACAAATCTTAATTTATTTGAGTAATTAAGTTGTAGGATGTGTGAAGTATATCTCAATAAAAATATAATAATAAAAAATAAACAAAAAAAAGTTTATAAATGATTTTAGTCCCAAATGACCATGAAACAAAAAAATCTCAAAATAAAAACAATAAACAGTAACATATAAAACAAAACATATACATTTAAAACTGAAAACATATAAAATATAGAACAGTAACAATACTTGTGAGGTGTCATTCTGCTTACAACATCTGCATCTACATTCAGCTGAAGGAAAGAACAGATACCCTGCAGGCCCCACCAGGGGCAGAGAGTCTTGGGCTCACCACCACTCACCAATTGTTCCCCAAAACCCGCCAACGCTGGAACCCTCGTAAGGTGGGGATTTGTCAGAGAAGGAAAAGACAAGGATTTTCCTTTAAAAGGACTGCTTGGTAAGACTACCATATTAGGAAGGATACACAGGCAGAGGGAATTTTATAACTCTCCTACTTCCTGCTGTTGGCTGCTGTGGGCGCTGGCCCCAAGTGATGGGGACCCCGTGCAGAATGCATGGAAATGCTGCCTGGTCCTTCATCATCCCCATGATTGGTTGCGGAGTGAACTAAGATGTTCATCAGCTGATCTTTTAAAGTAGACCACCAGACCTTTCTTCCTAGATTATCTGAGTCTGGAAGTTCTGCTAAAACGTATTCAACATCACAGTAACACGAAAGCCTCCACTGACAGACAGGTGGTGTCTGTGAATGAGGTCTACTGGCCAGGAATGAAATGCAGGTCTTTCTCATGAAAGGTGAGTATCCTATCACTAGACTATAACACTTCCTTCTCGTACTCCGTAAGTCAGATTAAATGGCAGGCGTTTAAACCTATGATCAGGTGCAAGGCCTGCCAGCCTGGCTTTAAGTCCCTAAAGAGAGTTCTATGCTTTCTTCCGCCACATCTTTCTTACATTAGAACTTTATGGAAACCTAATTTAATAGAAAAGCAGCAAGTCTTCAAGAGATTTAAAAACACGCAGACATGCTAGCAAATGGCAAGTCCCACGGAGCGATTATATAAAGGGAAGGAGGATTCTAATCACACGCATAAGAACGATGACAGACTTCCATGTGGGTAACACATAATATTTGGCTGTGTTTTCTTTTCTTCTCACGATATTATAAATCGCCTCTTGGATAGGCAGAGAATCCTTGTTTGAACTTAAAACAAATACAGACATGTAGACTCAAGGCTGAAGATGATATCTGTCGTGTTTGTGTATGTTTGAAAAACACAGGTTTCAACCTGCCACTAATAAAAGTTCCCAGAATATATATAAATAAGATGGCTTAGTTATGCGTCATGAACGTGTGCAAGACACACAGTCTCACAGAAGAACGCTATCACTTTGGGGGTGGGGGTGGGGCTGGGAGGGCGGGGGAAGGTGTAGTAAAGATGAACTGAGGAAGAATGTGAAGTGGCCTGCACAGATAAGATCTTCCTATGTTAACCTTGGAAATGATTAGTAATCCGGCAAAACTTTGACGCATTTGGTTATAGGAGATTTGACAATTTCTCAACCTTGAAATATTTAAATACATGAGATTAGGAGATTGCTGACACTACAGTCAAAGGAGATAAATGCTAGCCAAAGAAGAGTTATTTGTAGTATCTAAAATATCTACCACCAGCAAGGGGTCAATATTTAGAAATTAAAGAAACTACGAAGAAAACAATAAGATAACCACACAAAAGGGTAAAAAGATTGAATGATAAACACAATAAAAGAAACCTAATACACTAATTAGTATGCAACATAGTTGTGATAGGAGAAATGGACATTAAAATGAGATGTAATTTAATGTGCATTCGCCTGGCAAAAACCAAAAAGGTAAGGTCAAGTATTGGAGAGGGTTATGGGTATAGCAGCCCTCGTGTGCGGCTAATGCGGTGCAGACTGGCGTCATCTGAATGTATTCTGACAGCTTTTTAAAGTTAAGTATACACAGGCCCCGTGGCCCAGTGATTCTGCTCCTGAGTCCAGACACAAAGTGCTTCTTTCTCTCTGAGATCTGTCCATGGATGTGGAGAAGGATGGGCACTGGCGTTGGCCTCACAACCTTAGGTGGTTATTGGGTCTGAGCCCTGAAGTTCTTGCTGTCCATCACCAAGTGGATGGGTAAATTGTAGCAAATGCACATCATAAACTATTGTACAACAGTGGGAGATAATGGATTGGAAACATACAAAAAAGAATGCAGTTTGCTCTTAAAGTATGTTGCTGATTAAAATAGCCCAGTAGCATTCAGCTCAATTAAAATTCAAGAACACAAAACAACAGATATTTTTCAAAAAGAAATACACAGGGCTACACATTAAGCACAATCAAATGATGAGCTTTGAGGTTAGGAAGGGGATGTCCCAGGAGGATACAAGGAAGGTAGATTGAATAAATAAGGAAGGGTCTTGTATTGACCAATGAGGACAGTGTTTGGAACCCAAACGAGCTACTATGGAATTTATTATGCCTCAGGGCAACCTCTGTATGTTAGCGCACAGCTGTGCTCCACAGAGCTTTCACGGGCTGACATTTTAGAAGTAAATTATCAGGTTTTTCCTTCCAAAGCATCTTTTGGTTGAACTTGAACCTGAACCTTTTAGCAATAGTTGAATGCATTAACCATGTACACCGGTCAAGGGGTACAACCAACTTAGTCATCGGTAACTGAATTTGAAGAGGGAGAAATATGATTCTCAATCCAAAACGTCTTTGACGTACACTGGGTTGCAGGTTTGATTCGGAGGCACAGAGTTAGTGGCTGGAGTTTCTCAGAGTACGCTCAGTGTCCCTGTGTGTATTCACAACAGGATACTCCACTGTCTTGAATCTGCTCAGCATCCACCTGTCCCTTTAGGACCATGGACGCCTGTGGCCTGGGTCAGAGGCCCAGGTATTAGAGACCCACTTCCTTCTCGTCTAAGTATGGCCAGTAGGATGACTGTGTTTGTCTCCAATATGGTTTCAGTTTAGAGCAGCCTGCATGCACTTGTGTCACATCCATAATCCCACAGTGCTGTCATCTCGGCTTCATAGCTCAACTTGTGTTGTATGTGTGTTTGTTTTCTACTTGGTTTTTGGGTTGCTTGGGCAGGTAAATGTGGAAGAAAGAGAAAGTCATGTGGAATACATAATATTTAAAATATATTTAATCTAAAAAAAAACACCTCAGTGCTATCAAGGCAATTCTGACTGGTGGTGACCCTAAAGGACAAGGTAGAACTGCCCCTGTGGGCTTCCAAGATGGTAACTCTTGATGGAATAGAAAACCCTGGTCTTTTTCTGCAGAGAAACTGGTGGTTTCGCACAGATGACCTTGTAGTTAACAGCGCAACATGTGGACACGGTGCTCCCAGCACCCAATAAGTTACAAAATTTCTAGAATGTCCTTCAGTCATCAATAATGAGATGACTAAACCACAAATACAGTTATCAAGAAGAAGAGAACCACAGGTCCCAGTCACCACGCGTTCACTTACTTTCTCCCCTTTCAGGAACGTGATCCGTGAAGAGTCAGCATTTCGTCTCTCTTCAAAGTCCTCGGTGGCCTGAGCTGAATGGCCCTGCGTGTAGCACCTCACAGACGACTCGTAACTCAGGTCCCCGCTCCGAACGAGAGGGATGTGCAGGGCACCCTCCTTCTCTTTCACCAGGAGCAGAGCCTTGGCAAACTGCATGCTGGGCACTAGGTGGGTTGCCAGGAAACAGAAGCCTCATTAGTGTATGCAGAGTGGCCACTCAGCAACAGGGCTCTCACACAAAGCTACCATCTCCACCAACCCTATTCCTATGTACTACTGAAGACAATGCTTAAAAGACCAGCTCAGCAAAAGGAAAGCTAGCATCTCTGGATTTAGGTCCTGTGCATTAACCAGTCACCTGAGACTATGGTCTCTGCTATAAAGGGTGGGTGGCAGTGAGATCACATGACCCTAGAGGCAAGAAGAAAACCTGTTTGCACATGAAAGGGAACACAAGCAAAGACATTTTTTCCATCCATGGTAGACCATCTCACGCTTCAGATTGATTTTTTTTTTTTTGCTGGCTTGCCAGATATCAAGTGCGATCTGAAAGCTGAAGGCTACATTGGCCACGGTTAAGGTTTTTTCCAACACAAATTAGTCAAAAATCCCTCAGGAGCTGTAGAAGACTGTTTCTTTTGGAGAAGCACCCTCTTTAACAGGTACTTCTTCGTGGAAAGCAGAAAGCTTTATGGCACATTGCGTGTCCATCTGCATCGAGGCTCAGTGGGCTGACCGGCGGGGCTTTGGCTTGCAGTGGGTTCCACAGTGAGGACATTGCTGGACCTCCCCTCTGTCAGCCAGAACCAGATGACGACTCTGCTTCCTCTTCAGAGATGCGGCCCATGAGGAACTTGGCGAAGGGGACTTCCTTGGAGTCCACAGTTGACTTTGGCGGCAGCACATTACAGGGACCCAATCTCCATGCCGCTATCTCGACTTCCCTCTCTAGCCTGGTGCCTGCTCATCACCAGTATGCACACCGCCTGCAGAAGTCACCGAGCACATGGTGGTGGCCCCAATGCCCCTGCAGACCCCTGGGCCCGTGGGGCCAGTGCTGTAGTTTGTGAAGTAACATGGAAGCCACGACACATTCCTCTTATTTAACAAGATACTAATCCTATCTCTTACCCCTTCATCAAAAAGAAAGGAAAAGAAAAGAAACCCCAAATAATAAATAAATAGAGGACAGGGAAAGGAAGGGAAGGGGATGGGCATTGCTGGTGATTGCCTGCCTCAAAGCAACCCCTTCCTTTAAGAAGTTCCTTGTCCAGTGGTGACAGAGACAGGGGAATGGTAAGATGGTGAGAAGCGCGCAGGAACAGATCTTGGTGCAGAGTGCTGAAGGGTATAAAGACCGAGCCTGATCGACATCAGTTATTGTCTTAATGTTTCATCCACACTATTTAACATCATAGGTTGTCATTAGAGGTTGTGAGTCAACTTCAACTCTCAGTAACCCTACAGTTACTATTAGTGACTCTAAGCACTACTGCTGCACAAGACTGCAATCTCTTTCTCCTGTAGGGTGGCTGTTAGTGTGGACTGTCGAGCCTTTGGTTACCGAAGCCTTTGTTTACCAAGCACTTTAACCACTGTGGGCTCTTAATGGCCCTAGAACCCAAACTACCGAGTGCACAGATTCTCAGACAGACTCTACAGGACAGAGTAGACCTGCTTCTGAGGATTTCTGAGACTGTAAATATTTACAGGAATAGATAGGTTCATCTTTCTATCACAGAGAGGCCGGTGGATTTGAACCACCAACTTTTGGTTAATAGCCCACCGACTTTAACTCCATGACTCCATAAGTCACACAAATTAGAAAGCTGGTTTGAGGCATAGAAAGTGTTCACTAAAGACTTGATAGCCTGCCAATCTTCCTAATGACTGACAGAATGAATGGAAGCACGCTGGCTGGAATGCTTATGGAGATGTTGGGGAAGTTTTTTTTCTGGTTCTTAGGAGTTCATGAATAGGCACAATACCTGGTGACATAACTGGGACTAGTTTGGCACTCTATGGGCTCTTCAAGTTCTGTTGCAACCACACTAACCAGGAATACCAGACTGAGAAAAACTTAAATGGACTCCTCTGTTGATCAGCTGGCAATGGGGATTGTGTGTGGGAATCCCATTGGTGGGTGTGGCAAACTACTGAGCTATCGGGGAGATGAGGAATGCCTCCGATGTATCAGGAAGTAAGGAAATCTACTGGGCGCCCCCTACTATGGCAGGTGTTTTCGCATACTGGATCTAATGTCGGCCTTACAACAATTGGTGAGGTTGGCATCTTCCCCTTATTTAGGAAGGAGCAAGATAAAGCCCAGGGATGGAAACTTCTGGCCTAAGACTACACAGCACCAAGAAGTGGGGAAGCTAGGATTAGATGTCAGCACTTAATTTTTTTAATAATTAAATCATTTTATTGGGGGTGCATACAACTCATCACAATCCATACATACAATCAATTGTGTAAAGCACATTTATACATCCGTTGCCCTCATCATTCTCAAAACATTTGCTTTCTACTTGAGTCCTTGGTATCAGCTCATTTTTCCCCTTCCCCCTTTTCCTTCCCCCATGGACCCTTGATAATTTATAAATGATTATTATTTTGTCATATCTTACACTGTCTGACGTCTCCCTTCACCCACTTCTCTGTCTGTCCCCCAGGGAGGAGGTTATATATAGATCCTTGTAATCTGTTCCTCCTTTCTCCCTCACCTTTCCTATATTGCCACTCTCACCACTGGTCCTGAGGGGTTCATCTGTCCTGGATTCCCTGTGTTTCCAGTTCCTATCTGTACCAGCGTACATCCTCTGGTCCAGCTGGATTTGAAAGGTAAAATTGGGATCATGATGGGTGGGTGCAGGGGGAAGAAGCATTAAAGAACTAGAGGAAAATTATATGTTTCATCATTGCTACACTGCACCTACTAGCTCATGTCCTCCCCATGACCCTTCTGCAAGCGGATGTCCAATTGCCCTTAGATGGGCCCTGGGTCCCCACTCTGCACTCCCCCTCATTAACAATGTGTTATGATTTTTTTGGTCTTTGGATGCCTGATACCCGATCCCTTTGATGCCTCGTGATCTCACAGGCTGGTGTGTTTCTTCCATGTGGGCTTTGTTGCTTCTCAGTTAGATTGCCGCTTGTTTACCTTCCAGCCTTTAAGACCCCAGATGCTATATCTTTTGATAGCTGGGCACCATCAGCTCTCTTCACCGCATTTTCTTATGCACCCATTGTCTTCAGCGATTGTGCCAGGAAAGTGAGCATCTCAGATTGCCGAATTGTTAAAACAAAGTGTTCTTGTGTTGAGGGAGTACTTGAGTAGGGGCCCACTGTCAATCTGTTTACTTAATACGAAACCTATAAATATATATACATAGATCTATTTCCCCTCTTCATATATAAATATATTTATAGCTGTATATGCCTGTATTTAGATCTCTATAAATGCCTTTTGCCTCCTAGTTTTTTCCTCTATTTCTTTGTACTTTCCTCTTGTCACACTATCATGTTCAGCCTTCATTTGGGTTTCAGGAATTCCTCTCGGTTACATTGTCCTTGATACAGCCCTGCCAGACCTCCTACACCCTCCTTGCCAATGAATATGGATAACTTGTTGTTCCCTTGTCCCTGGGTTTGTTAACAACCACTTCCTTTCTCCCACTTCCCCCTCTCCCATGCCCCCCTGGAAATGTCATCCCATTGTTCTCTCTTCCGGTTTGTTTATCCCACCTAGCCCTTCCACGCAGACATGCAGAGACAACAATACACATCATCACGAGACCAAGTACAACGAAGCAACAATAGAAAATGAAACAATAGCTACAACAAAAACCCTACAAATAGTTCAAGGTTTATTTGTTGTCCTTTACAAGTGCTTTCCAGTCGAGTCTGATGGGGTGCCACGTCCTGGCCCCACATCTATCCGTGGCATTCCCTTCATTGCTCAGATTTCAGCACTTTTGAGACTTGCATTCACTTTCAACTCCATCAGAAAACCAAAACAAACAAAAACGCTCATACGAAAGAATAAAAATGAAGTCATTTGGGAAAAAAAGAATAATCAAATTTCCTTCTTTTAAAAAGTTCACGAAGGTAAAAAATCATCCTAGATATGGTTGCTGCACCGAAAGAGAGCCTATAACTCCGTGTGCTGCAGAAAGACAAGATTTAGAGCCGCGGGTCTCAGAACGTGTGGCAGTTCCTCTATACTGCGGCCTCTGCATGACATGTTTACGGCCCTGAACCACACTGTTCTCATCCACAAACTAGAAATAGAAGAAGAAAAAACTATGGTGATACAAAAGAATTATTTTAATAGACTATTCGGTAAACTCTGAAGTGACATGCAGTATAAAAGGGTACAATTATTAACATTTTGTTCTCCATTAAAAAGCCACTATTGTGTGAATCACAAGGCTAAATCTAAAATCTAAAATTATAAAACTTCTAAGAAAAAAAAAAGGAAATCTTCTTAACCTTGGGCCAGGAAAATATTCATGACACTAAAAGCATGATCCAAAATAGAAAGAAATGATAAAGTGGGCTGCATAAAAATAAAAACCGTGTGCTCTTTGAAAGACGCTATGAACGAGAATGAAAAAAGAGGAGCAGAAGGCTGGGATAGAATATTTACAATATACAAGTCTATATCTGGAATGTACAAAGACGTCTCAAAGACACAATAATGGGGGAAGACAACCCCATTAAAAACTGGGGAAATATTTCAACACTTTCATGCAAGCGGATTTACAGAGATGGCAAGTATGCACAAGAAAACGCCTCAGTACCACTAGCCGTTAGGGCAATAATTATAAAAGCACAAGGAGATAGGCCTGCAGAGCTACTAGAATAGCTACAACAGGTCACAGAAAACAAGACTAAGTCCTGCGGGGATGTGGAGCACCTGGGATTCCTGGCCACAGCTGATGGAACGCCAAACAGCACAACCACTTCGGACAGCACTTTGACAACCTCTTAGAATGTGCAGCGACACTTCACCATGTTTTGTTGCTTGTGTGCCTTGGAGTTGGTTCAGCCTCAGAGCGACCCTACCTACAACACAAGGAGATCCCGCCCAGCCCTGTGCCATCCTCCCGGTTGCCCTTATGGTGGAGCCCTCTGATGCAGCTCTGCATCAGTCCATCTTGTCGAAGGTCTTCCTCTTGGAAGCACGATGTCTTCACCAAACATGATGTCCTTCTCCAGGAACTGGTCTCTCCTATGAGACGAAGTCTCACCATCCTTGCCTCTAAGGAGCATTTTGACCATGCTATTTCCAAGAGAGATTTCTTTTGGGGGGGTTGTACTTACACTATTCTTTGCCAGCACCCCCATTCAAATGCACGGATGCTTCTTCAGGCTTCCTTACTCAGTGCCTCCCTTTCGCATGCGTATGAGGCATGGCTTGGGTCAGGCACACCTTAGACCTTAAAGGAATATCCTGGCCTTTTGATACTCTAAGGAGGTCTTTCCCAGGAGATTTAGTCACTCCCATACATTGTTTGGTCTCTTGACTGCTGCTTCCATGAGCACTGATTGCAGATCCAAGCAAGATAAAATCCTTGACGACGACATGTCTTTTCTCTATTTATTATGACCTTACCTACTGGTCACATTGTGAGGCTTTTGGTTTTCTTTACATTGAGTTGAATCCGTACTGAAGGCTGCAGTCCTTCATCTTCATCAGGACGTGTTTCAAGTCCTCCTCATTTTCAGCTACATCGTGCTCATGTGACCCGCACATCGATCAAGAGGCATTGTTCCAGTAGAACAAGGGCACACTGCATGGTTTAAAATCAGCAAAAGTGTATTTCAGGGTTGTATCCTCTCCCATACTTCCTCTGGATGCTGAGCAAACCATCAGAGAAGCTGGCTTATAAGAAGCAGAATGTGGCAGCAGGATCGGCACAGGGCTTATTAACACTTCACCAGAGAACCCAGCAATCCCACCGGGGAAGCCTGTGTTCACACACACCTGTTGGTAAATGTTGTACACCCTGTGCTGTGCTAGCTGTCAACACACCTGGAGAGAGTCCATTCACCTGGTAAGCAGATAAACTGACAAATGTTGATCGACATGTCTTTCTCAGGTGCTGCTGAGTGGGCTCCAACACAGAGCACCCTGTGTACAACAAAAGACATACTGGCTGGCCCGGGCTCGCCTCACAATGGTTCTGCTTGAGCCCACCACTGGCAATCCATCTTCTCAAGGATCTTCCTCTTTTTAGCTGCCCCTCTGTTTTCCAAACATAATGTCCTCCAGGGACTGGTCTCTCGTGACAACGTGTCCGAAGTATGTGAGGTGAAGTCTCACCATCTTTGATTCTAAAAAGAATCTGGCTGTTCCTCATCCAAGATAGATAAGCTAGTTCTTTAAGAAGACTAAGAGGAGAGGCCTTCAATATTCTTCAACAGCACCATGATTTCAAATGCACCTAATTCTTTGTCAGTCTTCCTTATTCAATGTCCAACTCACATGCATATGAGGTGATAGAAAAGACCATGGCTTGGGTCAGTCGTATTTTAGCCCCTTAACTAACATCCTTGCTTTTCAACACTCTAAAGAGGTCTTGTGCGACATGTCTTCAATGCGGCACTCCATTTGACTTCCTTGTTGCTTCCTGCATAAGCACTGATGGCGGATCCAAGAAAGACGGAATCCTTGACAACTTTGATCTTTTCTCCATTTATCATGATGTCCAGTTGTGAGGATTTTTTAAATTTCTTTACATTAAATTGTAACCCATCTCGAAGGACGACTGTCCGTGATCTACATCAGCAAGTTCTTCCAGTCCTTATCCACATAGTAAAACATCACTCGGCAATAGAAGTAATGAACTACGAATGCACAGCATAGGTGAATCTCGAATTGTTTTAAGGCAAAGAACTCAGACTGCAGAATGCTGTATATGATTTCATTTATATGCCATTCTAGAAAAATCTATTTTAGAGGCAGAAAGTGGATAAAGGGGTGAAGAGTGGGATTGACTAAAGCGTTTGATAAAAGGGCATAAGAAAATGTTTAGGGTTTGGTATTGTTCAAGATCTTGTTTTTACATAAGCTACATTGCTGCAAGTATTTGCCCAAACTCACAAAACTATATAATTAAAAGTGTGCTTTTCAATGTCTGGAACTAAGATATCACTAACTCTCGTCCCTTGGGGATGAGAGCACTGGTGGTTATAGTCTGACAGGCATTGGGCTCCTGACCACACGTCCCAGTTCCAACCCACTAGTCCCACTGTGGGAGAAAGAGGAGGTTGTCTGCTCCCATCAAAGTGGACAGTCTCGGGAACACTAGGAATCGGTTCTACGTTGTATTGTATTGTCGAACTCTGCATGTTGGCAGTGGTGGCAGAGGGGCCATTGGGATACACACATCGTGAAGTTGTTCTCTGAAGGATGCACACCAAGACGAAATGAAGTAGTGCTGTACAGGACGATGGTGGGACTGCGAGACAGGAGTGGGAAGACGACTGTGTTTTCTGTTTGCTATACAACCGAGCAACTTACTTAAAAAGAAATGGAACCAGCACAAATCACCGGGCTGGGTGGCCTGGACCTTGTCAGTGGTCAACGACTGGGGATGATGATGAGGGTCTGTTTTATGTGGAGGGTCAGGCTCAGTCTTGCCCACCAAACCTGGAATCCAGTAACTAAGCACCGTCAATTCTTCCCAAGGAGGACCTTTCAAGTCTCTCCTTTCCTGTTTGTACTCCTGTGACTTCAGTTAGATTTTTATATTATTGCTTTGCTGTTCTAAAGACTTCCTATACGGTTGTCTCCTCGCCAGTCTCTTCAGTAGTAAGTGCTATTTGTTCATACATCTGTGTCCTGTGCTTACTGCACATTCTCTACAGTGCTGTCAGTATTATTTTCCTAAAACAAAAACCAAGCCACTACTTTGCTGATTAGAATAGCTTGGTTCTCCTTTGCTTTAAAATTCCTTAGACTGGAAAAGAAGACCTCTTATTTTATTTATTTATTTGGTAATTTTAACTTTTATTCTGAATAGTGCAAAGGCTTTTTTTAAGTATTTAAATTTTATCTTAATAAATCACTTTATTGAGGGTTCTTACAGCTCTTATAACAATCCATACATCAATTGTATCAAGCACACTTGTACATATGTTGCCATCATCATTTCCAAAATATTTTCTCTCTACTTGAGCCCTTGGTAGCAGCTCCTTGCTTTGCCTCCCCCCACCTTGTGATAATTTATAAATTATTTTTATTTTCATACCTGACATCATCCACTATCTCCCTTTGCCCACCTTTCTGTTGTTCATCCTCAGGGTGGGGTGGGAGGAGGGGTTGGACATCGATCTTTGCGACCAGTTCCCCCTTAAAAGAAGGCCTTTGAGAACTTAACTTCAGCCTAGCTTTCCATTTCTTCTCCTTCCATTCACCTCCTGCTGTGCTCAAAGCAAAACTAGGCATCGCTGTTTCCCAAACAGAAAGGGCTTCAGAAACATTGTAGAAAATGTCCAGTATACCGTGCTTTGTACGTACATAATCTTTCTATTATCTACTCGGTAAAATGCTAGCATGTCTGAAGATTCTGCCTATCATTTGCTTGAATCTTCTATGATGCTAACATACAAAGTTACTGTTCAGTCCCCGCTGCCTTGACAGTACTGGGTTTACAGCACGAAGAAGACGTTTATCACAGTATTTTCTAAGTTTTCTGTAGAAGTCAAATGGACGTTGAAGCATCTGAAGGGCAGAACCCACGGTCTACACTTCTCTATGTGCCTACCAGAGCACATGAACAATATGAATGGCGACCTCACCTCCCTTTTTATAGGCACGTGTACACACACACTGAAGAAAAACATGGGAGTTACAATGTCATACATGTAGCAGGTCAGGGAAAATAAGAATATAGCCTGAATCGGCACTGGCACCCCCAGTTTCTTACCATCCTGGAACGTGTCATTAATTGCAATGATGGCTTGGAAGGGTTTGGTCAGTTCGGCCCCTTGTGCGGAGCTGAGGAAAACCACAAATGTCTCCAGTCCTTCAATTACTGGATACTGAGCGTCATCCAAGATGATTAAAGTGCAGTGCTGGAAGGAAAATCAGAGCAAACTTCACAGAGGCACCAACATTCCTTTGCCATGGGGTAGTGGAAAAGGTGACCCAATGACCTTTCGGGGTCTTACAGCAAGGTCTCTGACGGCAGAGACCAATCACCTCGCTACTGTCCCAGCCCCTCCAGTCTGTTTCTGGGTCCTTACACTAAGCAAGTGCAAGTTAAACCCTAAAGTGGTGGTACAGGTATCTAATGCCCCAAATGTCACTTGGGGAGCTTGTAGAACATTCCCCTTACAAGGAGGAGTTTAGAGTCCCGAAAAGAGGTTGGAAAGGAGACTGAAGTCACCGGTAACGGACCTGCCCACCCTTAAGACATCACAGACCCTTGATGCTGTATACTCACCTGCTCAGTGTCACCAGGCTCAAATTCTACTTTCCTAGAGCTGGGGACATAGTCAACTCCTGGAGTGGCGGAAGCCGGGTCCGAGGGCCGTGTGGCACACCAGACAGATGTGAAGGTTGAAAGGTCAGTGCCATGCCGGATAACTGGAATCTTCACTGTGCCTGCATTGACATTCACAGAGACTCTATGGTCAACCTTGAGCCAGAACATCATGTTCCCCCTCAGTTCTAACCCAGCACCCCTCTTTCTTCCCTGAGGAGACTGGGAGGTGTCAGTACCCCGCACTGCGTGGACACTGAGATCAAGAGCAGGCCTAGGGAAGGGGCTCCGGAGGTAGTCCTGGAGAGAAGGCAGTACGGTGGAGTGGTTTTGTGGCTTCATATCGGAAACCCTATCGGTGTAAGAACAATGAACTTGGGAGGGAGATTTGTTGAAAAACATCTCAAATCTATTTAGAGAGATGGAAGTCTGAGAGGAAGGCCTTAGGGATGAGCAAGAAAATAGTCAATTAAGGAGGAACCAGCTAGGGGACTCTAAGGGGTCTGAAGCTGAATGTTCCTAATTAAATGTTCCTAACCGGGTTGATTTCCCTATTTTATCCAGTGGTGCACACATCATTACTTAACCCATATGTGCTTATTGCTTATCTCAGGAATGAAGCTCATTGTCTAGTCTACTGTGACATCATACTTTAAAGTGTCCTCAAGTTATATACGTAGACTTTCACCATCAAGGTCAGAGAAAAGCTACAAGGTCAGAGCAAAGGACCATCAACCATCATCTCTCTTTAGCTAATATATTAGGAGGTGATATGCAGTCCCAGCCAGGGAGTTGGTGTACGAGGGGAGATGCAGAAGAGGAGAAAAGATCTCATGCCTGGTGAAACAGTGTCACCAAAATGAGGAAGCCCCACCCTCAATGAGATGGGCTGACACCGTGGCTGCCCCCGGGGACCTGTGCACAGTGAGGACTGTGAGGCTGGTGCACAGCCAGGCAGAGTTTGGGTCTATAGCACACAGGTGACGCTGAGTCTGAATCAACTCAATGCGCCAAACAATAGAAAGCCCAAGATCCTCATCCCATTGAATGAGTTGCTTGAATTCTGCTGATTTATTTAACTTTCTCAACCTCCATTTTCTTTTCTATGCAATGTTATGTCCTCCAGAGAAGATTACATAAGAATGCAGGCAATGTTATGGCATGGTGTACAATATGCAGTAAGTACACAAAAATATTAGTTCTGAAAATGTCTCCTTACTCCATTAAAGAGGTAAAAGACAGGGTGCGGGGTGGGCGATAGGGAGGGTAGGGGGTTGGGGGAGCAAACAATGCATGTGGGAGCAGGGAGGGAGCACTCTGGAGACCTGATGGTGATTACACAACTCACCACTCTTTAAAGTGATTTAACTGTGAGAGGGATGTTCTACCATTGATCGTGGTCATGATTATACAGCTCTTTTTGATGTGATTGAACTGTTGAATTGTGTGGTAAGTGGATTAAGTGCCGATAAAACTGTTGAAAAAGAAAAGAGGCGAATGACCTTGCTCTGTCTCAAGATCTGCAGATACTCAGCACACACAGTGCTGACAATTCTGGGGCAGAGGACTTTAGTGAGGTGTCTGGGTCTCTGAAACACTGTATGGCAGAATTGTACACATTAACTGCTTTGGACTGTTTTTATATATATATATATATATATATATACACACACACACACACATGTATATATATATATGTATATACAAGTGTGTGTATATACATATGAAATCTCCATTGAGTTAAGACACTGAAACTCCAGTTTGTTTCAGCAGCTATCAGAACCCTAAACAAACCTTCATCCGCAATAATGGAAAGTCCCCTTCCTTACAAACCAAAATGCTTAGTACCTCAGAGGCTCATCAACAAGCGCTCTGCTATCAAGATTGGATCAGAAAATGAAATCCCTCTATACCTCACACCTTTCAGTCTTGGTTCTAAGGCAGTGTCACTGAGAGACAACATTCTCATTGTCCTAAGGTCATTGTCAAATCCCAGCAAAAACGGTTCAAGAACAGTAGCGGGAGATGGTGATGGGTCTCCAGAGATGTAATCCATTACCTGCATCCTCGCTGACAGTGAATGCTGTGTTGCCCAGGGATACTGTGGAGGCATCATTGGGGCCACTGATGATCACCTTGGCCAAGGCAACTCTTCCGATGCGCGCATTGTCAGAAGCATCTGCCAGGGCAATCTCAAACTCTTCCTCCTCTTCATACTCACTGTCATCAATGAGCATGACATCACAGGTTGACATGGTGACACCAGGCCCAAATATCACCCGGCTCTCAGCAGACCTCCCTCTAGATTTGAAATCAGAGCCTGATTCTAGAGCATACAGGCTGCTTCCCATAGCTGACTTCGGGACCGTGTAGCAAACTGCAGACACAATGCTGCTGGAATCTCCTGAAACACAAGTGGCAAGAAAAACCAAGGCACTTGAACATGTGCTTCCTGCATTTTCAAAACCCTCGGTCATTTACTGCCCTGAATTCCCTCTGACCCAGTCCAGCAGGAATTCTGTCCAGACACTGGAATAAAACTTTCTCCAATCGCAATGTCTTTTTAAGCCTGTGGTATAAACCACTGGAAGGATTTACTACGCACTTCGATAACACCACCAGACTAGTTCAAAAATGAATTTCCTATTCTGCGGATTTGTTGCTCTGTTAACTCACAGGACTCATTGCCCACCATCAAAGAGCACAGCAGGGTGGGGGGTGGGGTGGGGGATCGGAGACACATTTGGTATTTTAAGTAGCAAAGTAATTGTGTCCCGGAGGGAGTGCTGTGAACACAGCTCACTGCCTTTGTGAATCAACCTCCGCACTTTAGTTCCCAGAGAGAGACAAAACGCCATGAAGTCCTACACTTCCGTACAAACTACTTGTCGGGCTTTCCATGTCCTTCACTGACACTATCCACTGGGCCTGGTTTGTGCTGGTGGACCCTGTGGAAGTGGTAAAGTGGTACACCGATGGAGCTCAGACCCCATGGGACCTGCTTCACTGCCCCCTCTGGACTACTAACTGTTTGCTGCCTGGCCTGCCTTGCCTGAGGGCAGCCTCCTCAGTCTGCTTCCTTGACCTTGGGCCAGCAGCATGTGTGAATTGAAGGACCTTCAGTATATTAACTGTTCCGCAAAAATGAGTTGAACTGAGCCTTCTGTACTGGTGTGTGGACTAATCCGATGTTATCTTCCTTCTCGCGGTATAAACCTATCCATCTATATGGATAGGTATATACATATATAGCATCATCGATGTCCTGATTTTGTTCCTCTAAAGAACCCTGCCTAACACGGCAGGCTAACGCAGGACACTAGCTTTGGCAAACATGCTCAAGAGAAGGAAGGCTTCCAGCAGAAATAAGCTTAACCCGAGAGTCCCAGTTTACAATGATGCATGAAAGGATCCATGGAGTGTCACAAACTCTGTTTAGTGGTTCATCAAACTTACTACACAAAACAAGGCAAGATTTCCCACAACTCTCTTTTCCTCCTCACCAGCCGCCTTACCCACTGGATGGACTTATTTCTTAAACAAGATAGAAATTTCGTTCAAAAAGTAGACAAAGATCCCATGAAATGAAGAATAAAGTGAATGAGTCCATATTTCTGTTCCAATGCTAAGATTTGTTTCCACACTCTGACTCCTGTTCTGCAGCACATTACCCCTGCTCGTAATGAAGGCCCAGTAGCTATGAGCGAGCTAGAAGAGTGGAGAAATAGCTCAGACTATGGAGCCGCATTACCTGGGTTGAAATCCCAGTTCTATTCACTTTCCTAAGCATGTGACCACAGGCAAATTACTCAAACACTTATGCGTGTGTTACCATTTGTAAAATTGGACTCGTAACACATGACAGTTCTGAGTTTTCAGTACGTTAACATATGCACTACCAGGTGCCTCACTTACCATAATACATGAGCACTGGCACCTAAAAGGGACACCTTGTTAACGATCATTAATTCACTGTCACCTCGAGCATCAACAGACCTGTTCTTTCAATAGGTGCAAATAGGAAGCCAGCACTCTCGTTGACTCGGTAGGTCTTCTTCTCAAACTCTAGGGTAGGCTCATCCTCGGTGTCATTGATAATGACCTTGGCCTGAGTGAACTTCCCTAATAAGGCGTACGCTGGCATGCTGAGCTCCACGGTGAAGCTCTCGATGTTCTCAAACACATGGTCATCATTGATGACGATGGTACAGGACTTGGTGTCCTCTCGCTCATCAAACTGCACCTGTTGTGAAGGAAACGATGGCGTGGTCAGCTGTATTTCAGCTTCTGCTTTGCTTCCCTAGACCATTATGAGAAAAGAGAACCCAAGTCTGTTGGCAAGGGGTGTTTCTTCCAGCCTCCACTTCATGCAGGGAACAAGTGGCCACATCTTCCCATTCGGCATCTGTAAATGGGGCAGGCTGACTGCACAGAGGCATACAGGGCAAAGGCATCTCCTACTACGTGGTGACTGGAGGCAAACATGTAAGTAGTTACTCACATCCTATTAAAAAACATAAAAGGGTGAAATGAGAGCAGTTGGTGTAAGACAGGAACGAAGAAGAAGAATTTATAAATTATCAAGGGGATGTGGGGTGGGGAGTGGGAAAAATGAGGAGCTGATACTAGGGGCTCAAGTAGAAAGAAATATTTTGAAAAAAGATGATGACAACATGTACAGATGTGTTTTACAAAATGGATATACGTATGGATTGTGATAAGAGCTGTAAGAGCCCCCAATTCAAAAACCAAAACCAAAAAACGCGTGTGGGACAGCATTCCTTCGTATCTGTGCCAAGTTAACTACAAGGACCTCTGGACATGGAGTGTGAAGTTCAGGTCTCAAGTCCTTGTTCTGTTATTTTCCAGTTGCCCGTCTCTGAAAAGAAGCCGGTGGCATGGTGGTGACACACAGCAACAGGAAAGGTTTGGGATGCCAACTGTGAGGTCTGTAGTGTGAAGTCACTAGCCGCTCCTGGGGTGAAAGACAGGGTTCTCTGCTCCTGTGAAGAGTTACAATCGCAGAAGCACCTCGACCTTGCCCTGTGGGGTCGCCATGACTCGCACTTGCCTCGATGGCAGTAAGTTTGTTTTTGTTTTGTTGTGAATGTCTCTGATGGAGCCCGGGTGACATAGTGGTGATGTGCTGGGTTGCTAACTGCAAGATCAGCAATTCAAAACCACCAGCCGCCTCACAGAAGAAAGATGGGGCTTTCGATTCGGTCTGGGAAACTCACAGGAGCAGTTCTACCCTGTCCTGTAGGGCCACTGTGAGTCAGCGGCTGACTTATGGCAGTGTTTGGTTTGGCTTGGTGTGCGTCTGAGTAAAGCTATGAAACGGTACTAGCTTCAAATTCATTATCTGCTACATAGCACTAACAATACTCCTAGTCCACAGACTTATTAGGAGAATTAAAAGAGCAAATATATCATAAATGCACAAAATAGAATCTAAAGCATTAAACAAATGTTATAATTAATAACAGCACCATTTATTTGTAGCCAGACTTGACAAAATTGACATTGAACCTCAGAATATTGAGTCATAAAATTTGAGTTCATAGAAAGTTACACTAAAACCTGGCCAGGCTGAATTTTAACTTATATTCAGCTAATTCCTTTTGCCATTAGAATGGGATAGCTCTATTTGTGAACAGACTTATCCTGGTACAAAGCAGACAAATCATTTTAGGAAACTTCAAGAAATTTATTCTGGTTTTACTTTGTGTTTAAAAAAAAAGGAAGAAAAAGATAAAAGTCTCAAATGAGCCCAGGACTGTGGACTTCCCCTAATCTGAGAAAGCAGCTGGCCCGATGACACTGTGTGTCAACTTAGACGGTTGAATTATGTGCAGAAATAGTCATAAACCTCTAGGGACACAAATCTGGAACCACATGATTTTCATGAAACAGAAAATTCTTTTACATATCTAATCAACTAATCAAGTTAAATTTTGCTAGGCTCCATATTTCAAAATATGCACCCCCCATGAAACCTTCAACAGATCTCTATGTAAAATTTACAATACACTTCTTTTGTCTTTCTAAGAAAAACACATCACATTCCACATCCGATAATTTTGCTGAATGACTTTCTCATTTAAATTGAGCATGAGAGGTCTTTGCTTAGTCCAGTTGTAATGCCGCCAAGAACTGCCCTTACTTCTTAATAAATATTCTCTAAAAGTCAGAAACTGTAAGATGTGGGAAGAATCAGAAAATCTTTGGTAGTATAACCTAAATAGGAAGAAATGCAGATGTAAAAGCCAGAAATAGTCACAAGAGGAACAAGTGACAGTGAATTTTACCTTTATCTGTTTGAATATTATATGTGCATATCTATATACTGTATATACTCATGGATAAGCCAAGGTTTTCAGCACATTCAGTTTTCATGGTGAAATTAGGTGCCTCGGTTGATATTCGAGTTGGCTCATACTCGAGTATATATGGTAATTTGAAAAACATGCGTATGAAAAAACAATGGTTTAGTTTCTTTTCCAGTCCAATCAAACGTAAAAGTAACACTTTCTGAGTATTCATAAGGCAGGATCCTTGGCAGAGATCAATAGAAGAGTGGTAAGACTACGTCCTATTAAGGAGGAAACCTTGATAGACTCAGACAAACCAGGCAGTTCCATCTAGTTCTCACTCTCAGAGGCTTCCTTTTACGTGTCTGTGTCTGTATACTCTCATCTCTCTCTAAGCCATTTAACTTACCTGATCCTAGAAAATCCACACTCACACTCTCACTAATACTGCTACCCACCCACTTTCTATCTACTCTACTGCTTAATGGCATCAATTTTCTCTGTCACTTGTCTGTACGATTCATCTACCGTTCACTATTTTCACTGTATCACGCCAAGTTCATCAACAGTTCATGGTCTGTTCTAAGAGCTCCACAGCTGGTTTCCATACACCATGGCTTCCCTCCCCGAAGGTAAAGGAGGTTGAGGGGAGAGGGAGATCTAGGATACTGGGGTTAAGAAAAAAAACCCACCAGCATGTAAAGAAGGCAAAGCTAGACCATTACCAAGATTCATAAGTTAAACTGTAGTGAGGTGTTGAAAAAAAGTGAGATGGGAAGTAAGCAATAATTACTTGAGGAAGGATACTAAGGGGAAGGGAGGTGGGACAAGATGACACAGACATGTAACAACATAGCCTACAACCCTGTCACATCCCTGGGAGAACCTGCCCAGAAATTCAAGAGTAGGAGGCCCCCTTTCTCACTTACCTGGCCGGCATACTCCACGTAGTCTTGCTGCCCAGGTTGGGTATTGGCTCTGGAGCTGGAGCTAGCAGTGCCTTGCGTGGTACGGCACAGGACGATGGCATACTGATTCAGGTTCCCCATCCTCTGCACTGTGACGCTGACAGAGCCTGCCGTCTCACTGACGTTGTAGCTAGAAACATACAAAAAGCAGGCTCTGAATAGTCGTGCCTGATTGTGAACCCACCATTTGTTCAAGGCCTACCTTTTCTGTTTGGTTATGGGTACGAGGCACTTCACAGAAGAGAAAGGCTGATTCCTTTAAGAAGCCAGGTTATAGATGGGGGGCATGTGATCCCCGGGCACAGTCGCAACAGTAAGTGGAAGAGAAGCTACAGATACAGAGTGCCACATGCCCCATTTTGAAAGAGCTGAGAGTCAGACAGAATGTGGGCAGCACAGAGGAGCCATGAACTTGATTTCAGGACATGAAGGAATTAGAAACCATCTCTCCCTGGTGTGATGACTGGAATAGATCATGGGTTCCTAGATTAGAAAGCTGTTCAGAAGGCAATGCATGACTTAGCTCAGGTGGGAATTGACTGGGCTAGGTTTTTCAGGAAAAGTGTAAATGATCCAGGACAGTGCCAGAGGTAAGAAAATAGTCCTTAGGACCAAAGAGCAAAGGTCTTTCGATAAATGGAGCTCTGTGACCCTGGGGAGGGAGGGGCTGAACTTAGCTTGCTGCTGGGAATTTGTGTTGCCTATGCAAAGTGTTGCTGGTGGGTGGGCCTTAGACTGCTAACTGCAAGGCCCGAGTTCAAGCCCTATGTAGCATTTCAGACTCAACTTGCCGGCAGTGGGTATGGTTCTGTTTCTGGGTTTGCAAGCTAGAAGACAAGCTCTTTCTGTACCAATAACAAATGTTAAGTGTGTAGGTTCGGAAAAGTCCAGGTGAGTGGAGCATGCATGTACTGAGCTTGCCTGGGCCTTGTTGCTGTGCTGGGGGCAGACCATGGGCCTCTGAGCAACTAGTCAGCCCTCAAAGCATACTTTGGGGCCCTGGATCACAACGAGTCCATGAAACATTAGTGGATTGCCCAGAAAATAGTATCACTTTGACTTAATTTAATTTTCATCTCTCTCTTGACTTCTGCCTTGACCTGTTGGCTGTTTAACAGTGCGATGCTTAACTCCCACATGTGTTTTCTCCAGTTTTCTTTTGATTAACTAATTTCTACTTTCATATTTTTGAGGTCGGAGGAGACAGTTGGCATGATGTCAGTGTTTTAAAATGTGTTAAGGTCTCTTTTGTGACCATCGGAAGAGTTTTGAAGAAGATATCACTAGAAGATTACAACAAAATATCCCAGATCTCAAGATGTCCACTGTTGTTCTGATGTTCCATGTAACAGAGTGAAGGCCTATTGGTTGAAGCACTTGAAGTCACGCCTCCTACTCCCTGGAAAGCCCCAATTTCCATTGGAATTATCAGGGAGTTGTTTTATTAAGACTGGTGAGTCTCTGAAATACCGATTTAAAGAATCATTCCCGTCCTCTGAAAGTTGAAATTATGGCTGTAATTAAACCTATCAAACCAGCGCCGTGTCTGTCCACGTATCTCTCCATCGGCCCCATTCCCCAAAAAGCATCTTAAAGACGTATCTTTATTAAACTATGAACTCACCCTGAACAATATCATGATGCAATGGGAAGCAGAGGAGGTAGGGAGTAGGTAGGCATGAGGAGAATACAGATTGAAGGTGAAGGTGTTGCTACTATGGGCCAGCGTTTACTTTTATAAAGAGGAGGCTAATTTCTCCATAAAGATTTAGTCTCAGTAACCCTATCTAGGGCCCCTGAGAGTCAGAATCTACTCGATGGCAGTGGGCGTGAGTTTGAAATACATCATTTTTCATATCAGTTCTACTGGATTACCTTCTCAACCTTGAACACAGAAGCAAGAGAGCTTGTATTAGGAGGAATAAAGCACCATGCTTATGAGCATGGGGTCTGGATCCCTGGGCTTACATTCTGGTTTCACTGCTTATTAACCAAGTGGCCTTGGGCAACTCACCCATCCTTTTCTGTCTCTATGGCTTTGGTGCCTTGGGACAAGAATGACACTCATTTCATAATTGCGAGAATTAAACAAGATGATTTATGATTGGGGCATATGCAGAGTCAATAAACACTGCTGCTCTTATTTTGCTTATTCTTATTGTTACTGCTGCCATCATGCACACCACCACCACCATCAAGGTGAGCACAGCTCTGCGGCTGCGCCCCAGGGTGCTTCCTGCTTTTTTCCTCTCCTTCCCAATGCATTACTCAAGGATGATGTGTAATACAACTGGTACCTGGTATGTTTAAAACTGATGAGGGACCACTGGATATGGAAGACATTGCCGCTGACCACATTAGGTTTGCTGTCTTTCACCAGAAACTGAAAACTATCCATCATTTCCTGGGTCTTCTCCTCGTGCAACACGTAACGAATCAGCCCCAAGTTCACGTCCTCTGTGGGGAAAGCAGACTCCGTGTGAATTAACTTGGGGGGAGGGAGTGTCAAGACAGCTTCACAGAGTCCCACATCAACATACCCAATTTATTCTGCCAATGGAGTCCAGAGAGCACTTTCCTGATACAACAAGTCCCAAAGCCTTAACAAGGAATGCCTCTGTCAGGTGGAAAATAAAATTCCACAGCGCCATGCAACAAAAGACCTGCCTTTCCACAGAGCGGACCTTGTGGGACGATAAAACGACAATCTCGGACGTTGGCTAAGGGGCGCTGCGGAACACGTCCTCAGAATATTAAGGGCGAGCCTGAGAGGGCTCATCACGAAGGTGCTCTGGCCCCGCTGTCTTTCACTGGCCCCACCCAGCTCCGGGTCCTTCCTAAAGAAGAGTCTTCGGAAGGCATGTACTACTGGGGAAAGTGCCCTTTAAAACGCCCTGGATGCCAGACAGCCAGGGGGGGCCGAGGAGAGCATATGGTCGGTCAAAGACAGGAGAAACAATGAACCCGAGACATGAATTTAAGACGCAACATTGCAATGACTGATTCCCATTGGCCCTGCTTCTGACAAGGTTAAAAAAAGAAATTAACAAACAAAACAAATGTTATTTGATGTGGTATCACATCAAATAATTCTGTTGAGTCAATTATATCTGACGGTCTAAGTGTTTTGGGTAAAGAGTGGAAAAACTCCCTAGACCTTACAGCACAGAAAAATCAACCTCACGGGACAGTTTTTCCATACCCTCTTTTCCTTCCTTTTTGAAAGAAAACTTAGTGTCACGGGATCCCTTCCAGAAAATCTGGCTGAAACACAAAGTGACTTTGGAGCTGAGGATATGGATTCTCTGCCATGCGTTCACCATTACGAGTTGCTGTAGCGGGTTTCAACTCATGGTGATCCCATGGTGGCAGAGCAGCACTGCGCGCTACAGGTGCACACGAAAAGAAAACTGAGAAGTACAATTCCGAAGTTGGAGAGGTCAATCTGACAAGGTCTACTTGTTAGCAAATGGGTTATTTAGGCTAGGTAAGTCGGAGGGACTCTGAGAATGATCCCACTGGGAAAGAGAATGGCATGCGAATGGATTCTTCCCACATCTCCAGTCCCCAGTCCCCACCCTGGGTGAAGACAGCAGCCGCGGTGCCAGGCTGAAGTTTATTCTCCACGTAGCCGTGCTTGGGGCCCGTCGTGATCTCATAGACAAGCTGCGGGTCCTCGGTGTCTGGGTCCGTGGTCAGCAGTTCCTTCTTGGTGATCAGGTTGGTTGCCTGGAATAGAAACCCATTAAATTTAATTTCTGATGTGGGAATAAAGCAGACGCGAGACCCTGTGACTCAGATTTAATCAGTTCAACCATGATTTACGGAGTGCCTGCTGCATGGGAAACTATTAGGTTGGAAGAGGCTACAAGGATAGAAACCATGCTGGCCCCTGCCCTCAAGGTGACGCCCTTTACAGGGAAGGAAAAGAAAAAGTCTCAAGCACTAGGAATCATGGCTAGTGCCACCGTGGGAGTTCCCAAAAGCGATGGCCATTTCTAGGGATAACAGCAAGCCCTCCCTGTTGGCCCACAGCACCCCTAGAAGACATGACAGAACTGCCCCTGTGGATTTCTGGGCCGGGCAGGAAAGCTCACCTTCATCTAGAGCAGAGCGCAGGGGTTAGGAGGGTGATTTGAGGCTAGCTTTCAATAAGGCTGGGCTTTGGAAGCAGGATATGGGGAAGATGTCCACTTGGTATCTAACAGAAGTCAGTTCCAGTGTTTGAAATGTTTGAATCTACTGGTATAACTCTTTAATGTTCTCCTTCGTTCCACAGAGAAATGGAGAAGGTGGCCACCAGTATGAGCTTTACTAGGTCTGGCAGCGGCATCTATGGTGCAGTGGTGCATTCTTCTGCTGCACAAGAACCCCTGAGGGTACTGCAAAAGCAAGGATGTTACTCTGAGGACTAAGGTGCGCCTGACCCAACCTACTGTCAGTTGCTACATATGCATGTGAAAGTCGGACATTTATTAAGGACGAACAAAGAAGAAACCATGCGTTTGAATTTTGGTGCTGAAGGAGAATATTCAAAGTATGTAGGGACTGCTAAAAAGACAAATAGATCTGTCTTGGAAGAAGGACAGCCAGAATACTCCTTAGAGACAAGGATGGTAAGACCATCTTGCATACGAGGAGGTACCCCCACCCCAAACCGGAATTGCACTGGGAAGAACAGAGCTTTCAAAGTATGCATATTTCCTGCTAAGCGAACATCGAACAACTCACTCTGGTTACAGTGAATTTTTTCGTAAAAGCAGTTTCATTCAAACCTTGCTTTTTGGGACAGCTGATTTACCAGAACAGTATGTGGCTGTGAAATCTTGTTTCCTGCTTGGAAAAATGCCCCAGAAATTGTTGTGACATTGAACACTGCTTACAAGGACAGTGTTATGGGAAAAATTCAAGTGTATGAGTCTCTCTCGTTTCAAAAACAGTGAAAGGTCAATTGATGACAAACCTCATTCTGGATGTCTGTCAACTTCCTGAATGGATGAAAACGTCAACACTTAGTGCATTTGGAGTTTGTTCTACTGGGTCAGACTTTTAATCAAGCTTTCTATCTAGAGGTTCTGAAAAGATTGCGTGACCATGGATGACAAAAATGGCCTGATTTGTGGCAGATGGGAGACTGGGTTTTGCCACCCTCACAATGCACCTGCTCACACAGCCTTCTCAGTGTGCCAGTCACCTAACCTTGCTCGGACTGACTTCTTTTTGTTTCTGCGAATGCAGAGGGGCATGAAAGGGCAATGATTTGAAGATGTAGGAGAAGTGAAGGAAAACACGAGGGAGGTGCTGTCAGCCATCCAATTAGATGAGTTTGAAAAATGCTTCCAAGCATGGAATAGCAGATTTGTCAAATGTATTAAGTGTAACAGAGAGTACTTTGAAGGTGGTAAGAAAAAAAGAAAGAAATTAAAATACACAGCTTTGAAAAAAAATCTATTTGGGGTGGGTGGGGTGGGGCTTGTATTCTGGACAAGTTGCCAGGAGAGACCATTCCTTAGAGAAGGGCAGCATGTTTGGGAAAGTGGAGGGGCAACAAAGGGAGGACAGTCCTCAATGAGATGAACTTACACAGAAGCCACAACCGTGGGCTCAAAAATGGGGACAATTGTGACGATGGCACAAAACTGAGCAGTGCTTCCTTGTGTTGTGCACAAGGCTGCTGTGGGCCAGAGCCAATGTGACGGCACCTAGTTACAATAACAACTTAAGGGAGACCTCACGCACAGCCAGACAAGTTCATCACTCAGCAGAGCAGTGTGTGGGGCTATGATCCTAGGCAGGTGGCAGTGGAGCTTGCAGACTAAGATGAACTAGGAAGAAAGGCTTGTTAATTTACTTCTGAAAAATCAGTCAATAAAAAGCCTTTGGCTGCATCCATAATGGATCCTGGGAATCCAGGCAGCATTTCGTTCCACTGTAATTGGGCTCACTCTGAGGCCAGGGGCTGATTCAATAGCATGGGGATAGGGGAGACTAATTTATTTAGAGTTAGCAAACAGGACACTGGGGACATTGACTAGAGTCAGCACAATGGGATGGGTGGGAGATAGACGCATAATTGGAGAGTATTGAGAGGGTTGAGAGGGTCATTCTGAATACACAGGAAAAAATCAAATAGGGCACAGCATGAAAAATAAACCTCACAGGAGCAGAGAGCTTCGTTAATTTTCCCTCCTTCCTTATTAAAGGAAAACCTAGTATCATGTGATCCTTTCCCAAAATTCTGGTCAAAAGGCACAGTGATGTGGATGGGAAGGGAGGGCTGGGGAACTGTAGCAATGATGGCTGCAAAACCCCTTGAGGGGGGCAAATAACAGAACTGCGGGTGAAGGGGTACACTGGATGGTGTAAGATAGGAAAAAATATATACAGTCACAATTTATTAAGGGCTCATAGGGGTGGTAAGGTGGGGGCGGACATAAAGAGGAGCTGATATCATGGGGTTCAAGTAGAGAGAAGAAAATGTTTTGAGAAGGATGATGGCAGCATCTGTATAAGTTCGCTTGATATCATTGATTTATGGATTGCTACAATATGGGTAAGAGCCCCGATAAAATGATTCTCCAAAAAAAGTAGAGTGACTTGGCAGCTGAGGATATATTTTTCTTCACCCCTGGTTCGCCATTACCTGAGGAATTCTGACTCCTAGCTCTGGAATACCTGACCAGCAATTATATATACAACCAATACTGCATTTCGCCTGCAGTACAGTGGACACACATAAACAGCATGCACACACACACAAGGGGCCAAACGAAACCAAACTCGCTGTCACTGAGTCGATGTCGACTCCTAGTGACACTATAGGACAAGGTAGAACTGCCCACGAGTTTTGAGATGTTAACTGTTTACCATGGTAGAGAGCCCTGTCTTTCTCTTTCAGAGCAATGGGTGGTTTCAAACTGCTGACCTTGTGTTTAGCAGCCCAATGAGTAACCACTGCACCACTGGAGCTCTGCCATAAAATGGGCAGAAATGACAAAATCATGTAAAAATTCCTGCCATTGCTTACCTATGCACACACTGCATGGGCCTCGTGACATCACCAAAAGTGAGCTCTGGCCTCATTCGCCCTCACTGAATAGTCCAAGATGACTACCTTTGATTAAACTGTTTAACAAAGGTATAAGCCCTGGTCAGGAAGTCAGGGCCAAGGTTGGTAGTACAGCAGTGCCGAGGAAGTAAGCAGCTGAAACTCTGTGTTTACTAGGAGGTGGTTGGTGGCTAGGTCTGAGAGCAGAGGAGTTCACTGTAGCCATTCTGCCCTAAGTATAACTCATGGGATATGGGCAGAGGGTCAGGTTGAAGGTTATGAGCAGAGGTGGGTCCAACGACAGATGGCAGCCATTGCCCATTCATGCCCGCGTCCTGCTGTCCAGCCCCATGTGAAGCAAGTGGGATGGTATGAGTACCTGCACTACCCTGGCCTCAGGGAAGCCCAGGGGACCCGTTGAGCCCCTCTCATCTGAGTAAGGGATACTTGATCCCCCATGCTAACGGCTCTCATGTCTGACACCGCGTCTGCAATGGTTCAAGAGGGGCAGCTGGCCAGTGAGACGGAACACAAGCTGCTGCAGCAACATGCTGCGCTCTCTTCTTGAGTGCCCTCTCTGGTCTGGGGTAGACAGGCAGACCCAAGGCTGTCCTGGGCTGAGGCCCGTCACCCCGGTGCGAGCGTATCTGGGTTGGGAAATGTGGTTTTGGTCTGCGTTGGAGAAACTGGCTTGCTGAGCAGGGAAGGAGTCTGCTGGGCGAGGGGCTGCTGCTGGGGACCAACCCTCCTGCTTCGACAGGCACCATGGTGAACACAGACCTTGAAATCCATTGGACAGAAAGGGAAACTAGAAACTGAAGTGGCAACACTTTTTAAAAAATTGGCAGATGCACCTCTGTAAACCACATGCAGTGGTAGCTCAGTATGCCGAAGCAACAAAGCATCACGTAACAGGCGCACTGGATGCACATGATTCTGGTCATGGAGTTCGGAAATCAACCTTGGGAAGTCAGTTCCCTTAGGGAAGGATAAACATGCTAATGGGCTGGAATTCTCTCCCTAGGTCATTCCACAAACACTGATGTGGCAGGAAGCAGTCAGTGTGAACGTACGTCTCTGCCATCTGCTTACCTGGTCATCGATGTACTCTAGCCACTGGAGCCCCACGTTGGTGACAATTCTGGGAGTGCCGTCGTCCACCGGGAGGATGTCTACTCGGAACCTCTGCGGTGCTGCTGTCATAATCTGGCGGAGGCCGGACAAGGACACTCATCATTCACAACCACGCAACGGCCTCTGGCTGCAGAGCCGGTGACACTGGGACCCCTAACATTTCTGAGAGTCCCAGATGGGCCACACAGTCCCAGTTTCTATCCCTTAGTGCCCCTGGGTGTGAGGCTTATGGGAACATGTAGACAAAATGAAAACATGGGCAGAAAAGGAGTGGGAGAGCAAGTGCCCCTCTTGCTGGACTCGCTGCTTTTCACACGCCTCTGTGGTCTCCAGCTGAGCTCACGACTATTCTGAGGTGAGGCAATAGAATGTTTCTGTCATGAACCCCTTACAGTCCTGTAAGGGGTAAGGAGAATAATCCATCAACTGTTACTGTCTAGAGAGATGAAGGTCCGAGGAGATACCACGGGGAGATGCCTCTCAGGAGAAGGGCAAGGAAAACAAAGGCATTAACAAAGGTTAATGTTAACCAGCAAGTGAGACGTGTGGGCAAAGCTGTGGAGACATCAGAGCCTTCACCCACTGCCTGGGGGGAATGCCAGACGGTACTTCTCCTGTAAGAAACGTGATTACTCAAGATATTCAACACCGCATCACCCCAGGACCCAGGAATCGCAACGGTAGGAACAGACGCAGAAGAAGAGACAGTGGGGGCGCAAACGGAGGACACGTGAACACCAGTGTTCACCGCATCACTATCCACGCTCGCCAAAAGGTGGAAACCACGGAAATGTCTGTCACCAGAGGAGTGGTAGCCAAGTGTCGTGTACACACAAACACACACTGAATATTACTCAGAGAACTGAAGTTCTGACATCTGCTACAACATCATGAATGGACCCTGAAAACTTTGCCCAGCCAGTCACAAAGGGCAAATACTGTGTGATGCCCACTATGAGGACTAGGCAAACAGAGAGACTGAAGCTTCCTAGTGACACCCCTGGGGAGGAGAGGAGACAGGGACAGGGGAGTCTATGGTTGAGGGACACCGAGAGTCTCTGTTGACAGTGGCAGAATGATCTGGGAAAGGATGGTGGTACTGATTACGCAACAGGATGAATGTCATTCATGCGGCCGCATTTTACGTGGAAGACGTCCCGGATTACCAAACGCTGCTACGCATGCAGCTCGGGGGTCGCGTAGGAGGGTGGGTGACCCTAAGTGTGTCTGGAAGTTGAATTTGTCTGAAATCAGGGCAGAAGGAAAGAGCTCTTCCTGGTGGCACAGGATTAGAGTGCTCAGCTGTCCACCCAAAGGCTGGTGCCTTAAACCCCAATCTGGGCAAGAGGTGGCTGGCTGCTTTTGTGAAGGTTGCAATCTTGGAAGCCCCATGGTGTGGTTTCTACTCCGTCCTCCAGGGTTACCAGGAGTTGAGCTCAGTGGCAGTGTTTTGTTTTCAGTGCAAGGACGGCTATGCTCCTTCAAGATCTAAAATCTGCCTCTGCAGCAAGTGGGGCGTTGGTTGCGAGTAGGGGTTGGTTCAGTCACTTCAAAGTGAGGGTTCATTTACGTAGTATTACATTACGGGTTCTCCATAAGCTGGACACTCATAACGCAGGAGCTTAGCGTCCTCCCCTTGACCACAGAGAACACAAGTGGTGATGTTGAAGAAGTTCTCTGTGAAGAAATCTGCTTTCTTTCCCCTGGAGGGAGGACTTATTTGCAGGGGAGGGAAAGGCAGAAAAAATAACAGAAAAAAATAAAAGCAAGTTCAATTTAACATTTTGTTCTTATACACACACAAACACACACAGAGTCTGACCTGGTACCTCACTCTTCCTGGGTGAATACAGCAAGCTGATATGCACAGAGCAGCGTTTTAATCTTCTACAACTCACCTGCTAAATAATTTCCATTTTTAAATGACTGGGTCCCTCTGGAGACCTGCTGTGGCTGTTCATGTTTATCAAAGTGGTGGCCCTCTTGCTGATGCGTTCTGTAATTGCCCCTTCCCTTTTTTTGGAAAGTCAAAACCATTGGGGAGTACCAAGTTTGGGAAGAAGTAAATGGAAGCCATTGGCCTGCCAGAATGTGGTGCAGTGCAGGTACGGAAATGACAGGGAAATCCCAAGAGCCACCCCACAAGCACACAGGCAAACTGAGACGGAGGCAGGAGGATCCTTCTTACAGAAGAAGGATGGCTCATCATCGGAGGAGAAACGGCACTCTGCCTCTGGCCTGAGAAGCGGATCTTTTATTGTCCAGGCAGCAGGGTAGGATGTGGCTCCTACCCATCAAACGAGCTCCTGCGCGTCAGACTCAGACAGAGGTGGGAGATGTAAGGGGACAGGTCTGCCTTTCCACTCTGCTGCACTCGTTCCCGGCGGAGGTTTCCGAGACTTCCGGATGGCTGGCTCAGAATGAAGGGCCACTAAGGGCAGTGGCAGGAGGAAGCAGTGACGTGGGAAGGGAGTGAAGGGGTCTCCAAGAGCCTCCTGGCACCTGATGGGACTCAAAACAAACCAAACTCACTGCCTTCGAGTTGCTTCTGACTCAAAGCATGTAGAACTGCCTCTGTGGGTTTCCAAGACTGTAGTTCTTTACAGGAGCAGGAAGCCTCTTTCTTCTCAGGCAGGGCAGCTGGTGGTTTGAAACCGCTGGCCTTGAGGTCGGCAGCCCAGTGACTAAGCCCTATGATGCCTGGGCTGCTTCGACCTGATGGCAGAATGGGGCAATTCTCTCAGGACATCAAGAAAAGCCCCTCTACCTCCTTCACAAGGCGGCCCTAAAATGATGACAATGCCGCTGTACTGAAGGCTTGCTTCCTCAGTGCCAGGTGTGGGGCTCCGTGCTTTTGTGCAGCAGGAGCACACATATCATCCCCATTTTACAGGCAGGGAAGCAAAGGCTTCGAACAGCCGAATGATTGATTAAGACTCTTAGCCGGTATGTGACGGGCCAGAATTCAAATCAGCATCTTTTGGGAGAAGATGGTTAGGTCTGAGGAGGTCTTAGGAGGTCGTGCTCTGTGGAAATCCTAAGGGGTTCCGGTCTGAGAGTTTCTGGAGGAATGGAGATGGTCTGATGATTCCTTGGGGAATATAAACTGTTTCCCATGAACCTTGCTCCCTTTTGTCCCATTGTTTGAAAGTCCTCTGATCATTGTAAAACCTGTTAATTACTTCCTGGGACTACTGTAGAGCCCGTGCCGGGTCACATCGTTTAAGGTATATATCTTACTGGATTTTGAGGTGGAAGGCAGAAACCCTACTGTTTTCTTCAGTCAGCACTTGCAGGAAAAAACAACATTTCTTGAATCTACATGGTTTCTGTCTTTGACTAAAACAGTGTCCAGGCTCTCCTGGAACCCTTGACAGCCAGCCACGAAGAGACCCATCAGAGATAATCTTGAGTCAAATTCAAAGAGTGTAGGGTGCATAAAAATAACAGCAATAATAATTACTTTCCATTAACTGCTCATATAAAAAGTGACATTAACTAATCACTTTTTATTAACTGCTCATATTTGCCAACAGTGTTATATACTTTATGTGGATTGCTCCCTTAGATCCCTAGATTAAATGAATTCAAATGACGCCACTTTTTTAGATGAAAAGGAGCCGGGGTGGTGCTGAGTTAGGCAGTGGTCTGCTCACTGCAAGGTTGGTGGTTCAAACTCACCAGCCACTCCATGGGAGCAAGATGAGGCTGTCTCTTGCCACAAAGATCTACGGCCTTAGAAATTCTGCCCAAGATTGCTGTGCGTTGGAGCTGGCTCAAGGACAGTGGGTTTGGGGTGAAAGGTGGAATGGTAAGTTGCTCGCCCAAGGTCAATCTGCTAGTAAGTGAGAGAATAAGAGCTTGAGCCATGTTATATTTGACATTTTAAAAATCCCCTATTTTCTTCTAGCCGACATTTGGTACACGCTGTTCTCCCCCCCTCTCCATTGTCTTTGCCTCTCACCTCTTTCCCCGCCTCCTCAATCATGAAGAAGGGGTTGGCGCCATCAGACACCGTGTAGGTGAACCGGTCTTTGAGGGAGTTGCTGCCGTCATGGCGGTAGCTGACCCGCTTCTGGTAGATGTCTTCCATGGTGAAGGTGGAGGTGTGTCGGAAGTGCTGTCCGTCGGTGGTCCGCTCGATGGTGCCGTGGCGTGGGGGCTGCACGATGGTGAAGGTGACGAACTCAGCCTGGCCAAGAAGCGGAAGGAGGGGAGGGAATTCATCAGGGACACTAGATGAACGAGGGATGGCCGACCGCGGTCACAAGCTACACACAATGATCAAATAAAGCCGCATTTGCTTTTGATACCAACACTAAAATGAAAGAGAGAAGCCTGTGAGGAGCGCAGCTGCATCAGGATCTTCTGTCTCATGACTTAAGATGCATAAATCGGCTCTAATGAATCGACTGTTTCGATGGGGGATTGTTTAATGGGTCATTGTTGAGAACCTGAACTTGTCATCTTTTCCACATCCCTTAATGTGCACAGCTGCTACGTGAGGCTCCAGTCCACCCAGAGGCACCACAGAAGGAAGGGCTGGTGATCCAGGACGTCACTGGCTGTAAGGGCCTATAAGGACTTGGCGTGGACTCAGTGGCAACTTTTAATAAAAACCAGATGAGAACCACTAGACTGTAACAAACGATTCATTTCATTTCTTTCCCATCCATCCCCCACTCCTACTTTTCTAAAACTCTTCAATACCGAGTTCCCTACGCACCAGAAGAACCGCTACTTTCTCAGGTAGAATTCCTGGATCTAAGGGGGGAACGATAGACTCCTAAAACTGCCGAAGGCTTTCCCAGCGGCTTCCGTACACGTGGACTGAAACACAGAGGCCCGACCCAGGTCGCCAGCAGCCTCTGTGACCTGGCCCACGGTTCCTCCCTGGCCTCCGGCGTCTCCTCTTCTTTGTCACTGGCTGCCAGCCTCTGGTTCTGGTACCTGCGACTCAAAGCTTTTAAAGCACACTGGCCACCGGGTCTTTACACTCCTGGTTCCTCTGTCTGCTGGGTGATTTCCCCTCGTAACGGCAGAGCTCGCATTCGCGCCTCTTGCTATCTGCTCGGATGCTGCCTCCGCACAGACCTGCCGTGACCACGGTCGAAAGACACCAGGCCATCACCACGCTCCGGCTTCTTCCCGCACTGGGCTTTCCCACGGCGCGCATGCTGCTGTGACATGACATGGCCTTCCTGTTTCCCCGCCCTGAAAAGACGGCAAACTCACGGAGGCAGGACATTTTAACTGAAGTATCCCCAACGCAGACTTCTGCATTTAGAACAAAGCCTAACAATGAGCAGATAACGTATGTTTGCTGAAAGAATGACTAAACGAAGGAGCAACAGAGAGCAGAGAAGACAGGATGAGCAGTAAGTGTCGTGGTATTCTTACGTGGGAGCTTAATTGTGTCAGAATATTTGCTATCCACTCTGGAAGCATCTGGTGAACAAGAGCCTGGTCTCCCTCCACATGCCCCGTTTTATTGTATAAAGCCTAGTTCTCTGAGGAGGCAGTAACAATTTGTCAGCCACCGAGGTCTGGATGAGGGAGGGAAAAAGAGAAAGTGTGTCTAGGTGTAGAGAATCTCTGTGCGCTCTACTAAGGAACAATGAGGGTGCTCATAAAGTGCCATCTCCCTATTTCCCACAAATCATGGTAACAATCAACGTGGTAAAAGAATGCCGTTTACATGTTATTAGATGGGAGGATAAAGGGTCTTGGGAAAGGGAGCTTAGTGGCTTGGTCTCAACTGTATTTGCTTTCTCTTTCCGGAAGGTCTAAGTAAATTTCTGACTTTGAATCCACTCATCTCACCCAGTGGCCCCACCTTATAGATGCTGCTTCATCAGCCCCTCACAGCAAGCAAACCGAGACGGGCTCTCATACCTCTGTGTCTGCATCTACCGCCTTGAGCTCAAACTCTGTGATGGTCTTCCTCACTCCCTCCTGCACCCGCATGCCGGGACACTGAACGATGGGCAGGGAGTCATCCACAGGGTGAATGGTGATGTGGAAGGTTTGGGTGACCTAGGAAGACAGGAATGTGCCAGGGAATCACCCGCCATGATACCCACCTCATCCATCGTGCTCTCTGCTTTCCCTGTCACACCGCTCCTGGCAAGCTCGTCGGACCAGGAAGCTGACAGAGAGCACTCTGGGCAAGGGCCCCCGCTAGCTATTTTCCTTCCCGTCACCAACCTGAGAGCAGAAGACAAGGAGCTCCTATCACCAGTCCCTGCACCCTCATTCCCCCTGAAAGCACTATGAGAAATCACTCCTCATTCTAGGAGGGCCTCGAGTTCCCCACCTACCTCACTGGCTCCGTCAGAGAGCGTGAAATGGAAGGCATCTGTGTGTTTCTCGGCTGCACTGGAATGGACGTACTGAATGGTCTGTGAAGTCAGGTCGGCTTGAGTGAAGGAGCTAATCTGGACACCTAGCCAAGGAGGGAGAGAGAAACAGAAAAAGTGGTGAAATGCTCACCCTACTTCCAAAGACAGAGAATCCTGGGTAGTTTTCTTCAAGAATTTATATTCTTCCTTCGAAGATACTTTTTACACACACACACACACACACAAAAGTTTTTTTGACATACACTTTGTGTATGATACAATTCAATGGCTTAACTATTAAAAAGTTTTTTGAATCATCACAATCAAATTTCAAGTATTTTCATTTTTTATCTATTGTTATTAGATCCTCATTTACCTCCAACATCTATTCATTTATTAGTTATTAGTTATTGTCGCTACATAGATTTACTTATCCTGGATTTACATCAAGGCAATCGGGTGAAAAAGGCACTATCAGCACTCACAAAACAAAGCACAGACAAATTTCAGAAGAAAGCAGAAAATAATAAAAATGAGAACAAGTTCAAAACCAGGTCAGAAGGGAAAACAAATGGTCAGAAGCTAACATTCGCTGTTAGAAGTGACTGCGGGGTTTTGTTTCCAACACCCACATAGAAGCCTATTAACTTAGTGTGTTATTCTGGGTAGACTAGAGAAACAAATTCACACTCATATGTATATAAGAAAGAGCTTTATATACAAGAGCAACTGTATACATCCAAGCCCAGTCCAGATCAAGTCCATAAGTCCGATATCAGCCGATACGTCCGATACCAGTCTATAAATTCCTCTACAGACTCACGCAACACATGCGATGATGTCAAATGCAGGAAGATCACAGGCCAGTGGGTAAAGTCTTGTGGGTCCAATAGCAGTGAAAACATTTCGGTGCTGCCAGGGGTCTCCCTGTGGCTCCTCAGCTTCAGGGCTCTAGTATAGCTTCATATATCCTGTCCACAGGAATGTCTTACCGGGATTGACCATGTGCCCTACCTCCAGCAAGCTATTTATCTCATTAGCACCCCCAAGTGCAGTCATCAAGCTGAGACCTGATTGACAGGCTAAAGTCCACCCTTAAGTCACTCTTAAGTCTCTGAAGTCCACCTGAAAGTCACTCTTAAGTCTCAAATTGACAACAGATTATGTAACTACCACAGTTAGCTCAGCCTGTACTGTCTGCCTCAGGAGCCCTGGTGGTGTAGTGGTTATGTTGTGGGCTGCTAACGGCCAGGTCAGCAGTTTGAAGTCACCAGCCCACTCTGAGGGAGAAAGATGAGGCTTTCTACGCTTGTAAGGAGTTACAGCCTCAGAAAGCCAGCAGGGTAGCTATGAAATGGAATCCACTCCATGGCAGTGAGAATGGGTTTTGTGCTCTACACCAGGTCAACAACAAACCAAAAAAGCAAGGCAGTTACCACTGCATTGATTCCAAATCATGGAGACCTCAGATGTGCCAGAGGCGAACTATTCCGCTTTTAGGTACTAGAGTACAAGGTGCGGCTACACATATCCAATTTCTGTGATTGGAGGACCATTGCTTGCCCCCACAGTTCCATTGGCTATTCTTCCAGATCCGTCCTAATTCCAGGTCTGGGATTCTAGCTTCTCTCTTACCATTTTAGGCAGGCAGACAACAGCAAAACACATTGCATGACTTTAGGACTTGGGAAAATGTTCTAGATCAAATTTCAAATTACCTAGAAAAACCTAGAAAAGCAGTAGCCCTTCATAACATGATTCGGAGAAAATACATAAGCCCGTTCCCTGCCCCTCAAGTCCACCAATGTGAGTCATGTTAGCTGTTAAAAACATAACCAGGCAAAACATAAAGTAATTTTAATACTGTTATGGCACACAAAAATGAATACTATCTGTTTTTAAATGCCAACAACCTTTAACAGCACACTCCAGAATTCTTGTTTCTATCTTTGGGGCTTTAGGGGCCCATCTCCAGTCAAGATTAAAACAAACAAACAAAAAATTATCTTTTGGTCTCTCAGTACAAATCCCTTCTTTCTGATTCTGGGCATTGAGTTATTAATCTGTTAAATCTAGTCCATTAGCTTGGCCTAGAAATTCATTTGCTGCTTCCTGAGATCTAGTATTTGTCATTGTTAATCCTGCCAAAACCAATCTGACTTTTTTATGAAAAGCAAAGAGGTTCTGCTTGGATTGATATCTAAATGTGACATCAGTATCACGGTTTTATTTTAAAAATAAAACAAAACCAAACAAAACAAGTGCCTGTATGGTTTCTTTCTGCATCTCTCTTTATCATCTGGAATTTGTCAGCCAGATACAAGAGCCTCCTGAACATGGGGGCATTAATTTTTTGATGAGGCATTTGATATTTCTGTGCTTGCTACATCAGCTCCTGACAGGCGAGAAATGTAGTCCCTGTCTTATAGCTTTGTCTTGTGGCTCTGGACAGAAATCCATACCATTCTTTAAAAATTTAATAACTTCAGACTAGCTTCACTGAGAAATTTAAATCTCCTATCCCTGCTGAGAATCCATCCTGACAACTCATGAGGAAAAACCTGTCTGAACTCTCACAATGAGCTGGTCATCTAATTCACTCTTCCCTTGATGAAAGTCTTGGAAAGACTGGGAACAGATAGAGTTCTGGGGTTTTGTGTGTGTGTGTGTGTGTGTGTGTGTGTGTGTGTGTGTGTATGTTATTGAGAACATGTGCCAATTCAACATGAATAACTTAGTGTCATTGATTATATTCTTCGAGTTGAACAACTCTCATTCTCCTTTTGAGTTGTCCCTCCCCCATTAATATAAACTCACTTCCACCCCCCAAGTTTCCCATTTAATCCCACCACAAACATCAATGAGAGTCGCTGCTGAGGTACAACCAAATACCGCCTGAGATTTGCTTTGTTTGTGCTTGTTCTCTTGGTTTGGAAGTGGAGGGTTCACAGACATCTCGGGTAATTGGCCTGAAGAGTGTTAAGCGCTTCTGCTCTATCTCGTAGTTCACTGTGTCACGTCAGAGATCTAAAAAGCTTGCCATGTGATATCCAAACAACAACAATTGGCCTCTATTGGTCTGCAGCAGCAGAGGATGAAGGACAGTCAAGGTCAGGAGGTGATAGTGAATGGACTGGCACTGGTCTCTCCGAACAACTTCCATGAGACCAGAAGATCCGGATGGTGCCAGATTACTACACCTTTTTACTAAGGTGAAATTGTAACAAAACAATTTATGCACAAAGTGCACAGTTTCATAAACTGTGACACATCAATGAAAATACCACTACAAAGGAGAAAGGTCATATCCATCAACTCAAGACACGTGTAACCCTCCTCCATCCTTCCCTATTCCATTCCTGCACACACACCCTCGTGCCAAACACAAAAAGAAACGCCACAGTGAACTGCTGTCACTGTAGATTAGTTGGCATTTTCTTGAATACTTTTTTATAAATGAAACCTCACAGAATGTACTCCTCTTATATCTGGTCTATCTGGTTGATGCCATTTGATTTCCTCTCAATTGGGGGCCATGATAAGGTACCTATATGTCTTCCTTTCAAATGATTAATTGTGAAGTAGGTGAAGGTTTACAGAGTAAGATCAGTTTTATAGTCCACAATACAAGTACATTTTGTTTCATTTCATTGATGGCAATCCCCACAATGTAGCATCCCATCTCATTTCCTCTCTTTGTTTCCTATTTACCATCCTTTTTCTTTTTAAAAAATCATTTTATTAGGAGCTTGTACAACTCTTATCACAATCCATCCATCCATCCATTGTGTCAAGCACGTTTGTATATTTGTTACCATCATCACTCTCAAAACATTTTCTTTCTACTTGAACCCTTAATATCAGCTCATTTTTCCTTCATTCCCTCCCTCACGAACCCTTGATAATTTATAAATTATTATTATTTTTTCATTTCTTACACTATCCAATGTCTCCCTTCACCCACTGTTCTGTTTTCTGTCCCCCAGGGAGGGGGTTATGTGTAGAGCATTGTGATCGGTTCCCCTTTTCTCTCCCACTTTCCCTTCCCCTCCTGGTATTGTTATTCTCATTATTGGTCCTGAGGGGGTTAACTGTCCTGGATTCCCTTTGTTTCCAGCTCTTATCTGTACCAGTGTACATCCTCTGGTCTAGCTGGATTTATAAGGTAGAATTGGGATCATGATAGTGGGGGGGGGTGGGCATTAAAGAACTAGAGGAAAGTTGTATGTTTCACTAGTGCTATACTGCACCATGAATGGCTCATCTCCTCCCCGCAACTCTTTGGTGAGGGGATGTCCAGTTGCCTACAGATGGGCTTTGGGTCTCCACTCCGGACTCCCCCACATTCACAATTATATGTTTTTTTGTTCTTTGATACCTGACACCTGATCCCTTCACATCTGTGATCGCACAGGCTGGTGTGCTTCTTCCATGTGGGCTTTGTTGCTTCTGAGCTAGATGGCCACTTGTTTACCTTCAAGCTTTTAAGACCCCAGACACTACATCTTTTGATAGCTGGGCACCATCAGCTTTCTTCACCACATTTGCTTATGCACCTGCTTTGTCTTCAGTGATCATGTCGGGAAGGTGAGTACCATGGAATGCCATCCTTCTTCTTTTCTACCCTCTCTGAACTTCACTGTTGGGTAAGACTTCCTGTCTAATCTCAATGGTTTATCATTCTAAGACATGTGGTGTACCCATGTAGTGTTATTGTTATTGTTCCCTTTATAGACCCCTATCGATGTTTTTAGCTGAAAATTCAGCAATAAGGAAAGTTCATATTCTCATGTGAAGGGTAGGTAGTTAAGGGCCACACTCTCCGAGATTCTACCAATCTCTGACTAGTAAGCTTAGTCTTTTGATAAAGCTGCTACTAACATTTATGAAAATATCTTTTTATGAGCATATGCTTTCTATTCTCTTATGTTAATATCTAGAAATAGAATGTCTAAATCAAAAAGTAGATGTATAGTTAACTTTTGAAAAGACTACCAAACTGTTTTCCAAAGTGGTGCTGGTGGCGCTGGGTATCATCGAGTTAGTTCTGACCCACAGCGACCTTATGCACAACAGAATGAAGCAATGCACAACCCTGCCCCATCCTCACAATTGCCCCTATGCCCGAGTCCAGTGTTGCAGCCACCATGTCAATCCACTTTGTTGAGAAGCTTGCTCTTTTTCACTGACCTTGCACTTTCCCAAGCATCAACACCATGAGCTGCTATGCAGCAGGAGTAAGATGGGGCTTTCTACTCCCTGTCAAGAGTGACAGTCTTGGAAACTCATAGGGTCAGTTCTTCCCTGTCCTCTAGGGTCCCTGTGAGTCATCATCAACTCGACAGCAGTGAGTTTTCCAAAGTGCTACCACCATTTTTTAGTTTCATGAGAAATTTATGAGAGCTTCTGAACTTGATCCTAGTGGGCCTCTTCTAATTCAGTTAGATAGCATTGAGTGCTTACAATGGATAAAACGAAATGTCAAGCTTCCTGAGGTAGGTAGAATTATTATATTTCACATCTCTGAAATACTGATGTAGGCAAATTCCAGTTAAACATTTTTATAGATTATGATCTTGTAATGAAATCATAAAAGTTATGTGGCACATACAAGGGCGCACGATGAATAAGGGGCAGTTCTGAAACTGGGGCACATGGGGGTCTGGTTCCAAGGTCTATTCTGCCGAGAATAATTTTTGTAAAACCTTCATGTTACATTTTATACTTTCTCTTTAATTTTTTCTCCTATTATAAAACTTACACATGCCTATTAAGGAAAATGTGAAAAACACAGAAAAATAGAAAAGAACTATAAAATTTCTCATAAAGCTTCCTTAGAAATATTACTAGTAAATAATCTGAATTCTTTCTTCCCTAATATTTAATTGGCCAAAACCTTTATTCTTTCTTGGAATATTAATTTTGGTAAAACTCAGAATTGTCATTATCATGACAATATCTACAACGAAGGCAGTATCTACAGGAACTGCGAGTATCAAGTATAAAGAAGTCCAGGATTCAGTCCCTCCCAGAAGAGCCACATGGAACGGAAGATATGTCCAGGTTGCAGTACAGCACTGATGAAACAGGTAACTATCCTCCAGTTCTTACGATTATGACCTTAGTTTTTACCTCACTAATCTTGCTAGATCTGCATATGTATATTTGTACAATCAAGATCATCTGATGCCCAAAATCCAAGATAGATAAACCCTCAGAAACAGTAATGGGAATATGATTCCCTGAGGGCATTGGGAAGAGAGAGGGGCAAGAGGGGAAGGAGGAACTAATAGCCATGATGAATGTATAACCCCACTCAATGAACAACAGAGTTGTAGGTGAATGGAGACATTAGATGGTGTAAGATATGGCAATAATAATAATATATAATATATTAAGGGTCCATGGGGATAGAGTGGGGAGGAAGGGGATAAAGGGGGCTTGATATCAAAGAGTTCAAGAAGAAAGAAAATTCCCTGAAAACAATGATGATGACAGCATTTGTACAAGTATGCTTGATCTAATGGAACTATGAATTGTAATAATATCTGTAAGAGCTCCTAATAAAATGTTTTGCTGTGGTTTCCATTCTGAAGTGTGCCTCGAACAATGGCCGACACTCTGCAGGTGCTCAGAACCCATCTGGAGAGTGCATTGAGCTCATCCACTATAACCTACATGCAAGAAATTCTATTGAGCACCAATTTTCAACCATTATATACTTAAAAATAAAAACCCTCACCAATTGCTCACCGGGTGTCGGGAGATGTGAGCACCACCGTAGCAGCATGGCTGTGTTTTTCATGGCATGCTGTTTCTAGGGGCTCTCGCAGCAGGGGGTTGTTGCTTGACATATCCTGAAGGCTTTTAATTCCATCAAAGTTGTTTTCCGTCAGCAACCTGCTGGCTAAACTATGTATCTGGCAGTATTAGGAAGACCCACATTAACCTTGTCAGTTTTTCCAATTCCCCTGGCTAGCCCGCATGTTACAGAGTCCAGTCCAGGTCAGGGAAGCAGGGAGAAAGGGGGAAGGGGGGCTGCCACCAGGGCTTGGGGAAGGGAGCGTCTGGGAAGAAATTGCCTTATTAACAGATGCTCATCGGTCCCTGCATCTGGCCTGGTCTCAGCGTGGCTCTGGGGATTCCATGCTTGTTGCCAGGCACCCACCTCAAGCTGACGCCGAGGGAGGGCGCTAGCTTTCTGGGTTTAGGATTTTCTCTAAAGCCTCTGCTGTCCGAAGAAACACACGAAGCACATGGGTGCACGGTATTTCTGGGCCGCGGGGGAAGCCCAAGAAGAACTATGGGGAAGCATCCCCTCGAAGCTGTCTTCTGGCCAACCCGTCCCTTTCTGTGGAAGGAACTTGCCCTTCTCAGGACATGCAGGCTGCGGTCATAGCGATCGAACGCAACGCACCTCGGTCTACACATCCCTCACTTGTCCTACAAGTGGACCCAGTCCTGGCTTGTGAACGGGCTGAAGGAGGGAGGCAGGGAAGCAAAGAGAAGAGGCCAGAAGAAAGAGGCAAACTGAGGAAAAACTGGCAGGGATGGGAAAAGGTGTGGATTCACAAGCCGAGCCCTTTGGAAAGCGGCAGGTAAAGAGGCAGCCACCAATCAGGTAATCCCAGTGTGTCCTGCCATTTTTGGACGGTAATTGTCCAGTGATCCTGCTTGGCTGTGGACAGGTTAGGGGTTCAGGGTCACCCAGCAGTGCCTCAGAAGAAAGAGCTGGCAATCTGCCTCAAAAAAAATATCTGCCCTTGAAAGTCTACGGACCATCGTTCTCCTCTGACCCTTGGAGTCACTGTGAATCCGTTGGATCCGGGGCAACTGTTAGTGGGTTCCAGGAGGAGGGAACATACAACTGTCTATCAGAGCGGACGTGACCTTGGCAACCAGCTCTCAGTCCAGAAAAGGCCAAGGGGAGTGAAAGCACAACAGGCAGGCTTGGGGCAGGCCCCCAGAGGACCCCCGAGTGACAGCCCGAGTCAGAGAAGAGCACGCAGATGGTGACTTCCCAGCAGGTGGGTAACTGGCAGGGCTTCACGAGGCCCAGAGCCTTTCAAGTCTCCATGGAGCACAGAACAGTTGCCTAACATAGCAGCCAAGAGGCTGCCCTTTCATCTTGGGAGAAAGACAACCAGCAACCTGACAGGATTCTGGCAGGAGCATTAGCTCATGAATTAGTTATCAGACATCTCATGCAGCCAAGGTTGTGGAGGTGCTGATCTATATACTTCCCTCCCAGGAACTCTGGGAGGAAAGAGTAGGATACCTATTTTATTTCTATAAGGGCTTTTAGTTGATTCTGGTCATTCTTCACCCACACCCTCCCAGCATCCAAGTACGGAGCCCAGACCATGTACCTCCCACATCCCTTCCGCCCACTGTCTCCCTCAGCCACACTGGCCTCGCTGTGTCTTGCACATGGTAATCCTGCCCCTTCCCAGCTCATGAGGTTTTTGCTTGCCAACTCTGTCTGCCAACACCCTTTCCTTAGATACCTGAGCGGCTGGGTCCCTTCCTTGCTTCAGCCCTCTGTTGGAGCTTATGACGAGGGTGGCCTGTCCTCAGCCTTGCTCCCTACAGACATCCCAGCGCATGTCTCTTTTTCCCTCCATCTGATGCATGATATGGCTGCCTGCATGTCTGCTTATGGCCTGACTCTGGCCTTAGGAGGGGAGCACCGTAAGGGAAGTGCTTCCAGCGTTGCCGTTTCTGGGTTGGATGAGTGCAGGCTCTGTGCTCTAAATTCAAAAGGAAAGCAATGAAGATCTCAATCTCTAGCAAGCTGTCACCTCTTGGCTGGAAGAAATAAAAGGCAATTGTGTTTTTGGATTGTTTATTCATCACGTATAGCTTGTCCCTCACATCTGTTCCGCTGCCCATTTCTTTAGGTTTGTCCTCTGAAATTCCTTCTTTCAGTCATCCAACCAAGAAGGTTTCTATTTACTGCATACGAGCTATCAGATTCACTGCAACTCATATGGTTTTCACTAGCCTATTTTTTTCACAAGTAAATTCCCAGGACCTTCTTCCTTAGTACTGGACCAATCAGCAAAATCAGAATAAATGGAGACAAGAGTGGACTGATCAAGGGTTTCATTTTACTTGGATCCATAATCAACAGCCATGGAAGTGGCAGTCAATTTAGCCATATCAAGTGGCATATTGCACTGGGCAAATGTGCGCACGAGACCTCTTTAAAGTATTAAAAAGCGAAGATGCCGTTTTGAGGGCTGAGGTGCATGGTCTTGGTTGTGCGGTGGTGGTCTGCGTACTGCTATGCTGCTGAAAGCAATGCCATCCATAACTGAAATCCCAGCAGGGTCATCCCTGAAGGACAACTTTCAGCAGTGCTTCCAGACTCAGATAAACGAGGAAGAAAGGCCTGGTTATCTACTCCCAACATTTAGCTCACAAAACCTATGAGTCACAACAGCACACTACATGATTAGTGTTGGAAGATGAGCTCCCCGGGATACATGGTTCTTAAGATATACTAGGGACACCATAGTCCTCACAAACACCGGAGGCCATGAAGATGGCACACGACTGGCCAGTGTTCCACCTGTAATGTACACAGTCACCACAGGGTGAAATCTCTTTGACAACAACTAATGGTGACAACAGGTACCTGATAGTATTGCTTAGTGGCCATGCGCACACTGTCTCCTGAAATGAAATCTCAGTACCCACTACCGCATCAAAGTGACAGGTTCTCTAAACACGGTCCCGGCTTACTTTCCCCGTCCTTCAGGTCATCCAGTTGGATGGTACCTGATGAACTTCACTTCCCTGCTCAGCATTCCCCAGTGACTCCTTTTGCCTATCGAATTAGTAGAAATTGCTATCCTCACTTGGAAGACCCTCTGCAACATCTCAATCTGCCTGTCTAGCACTTCTCTGTTTTCAGAATATAGGCTTTAGCTACACTAGTTCACGCCTATTTCTCCAATGTCCACACATGATGTTACCACACAGACTTGGCCCAAAGTCTGTCTTCCAAGGACCCAATTCACTACCTCCGTAGAGCACCCACCCAGCATGATGGAGCCTCTCCCACTTTTGAACTCCTAGGATCCCATGTTCATATCTCTTAAAACACTGGTCCCATTCCTTCTTGAGTTATGGTTACCTTCAGGGGCTTCTTATCTCCCCCTATGGACTATGAGGCTCCAGAGGGTGAGGATTGTATCGCATCTACCATTGTTTCCCAAGAATATAGAATCTGACTCAATATACAGGTTAATTTGCTGTTTGCTGAATTGAATTTTAAGCATGTGGTTTTTTTTCTTCAGTATACTGTATCTGGTGCTAAGGGGGTAGAAAAGAAGAATGAGGTACAACATTTACCCAACGGAATTGACAAACTAGCTGCAGAAACAAAAGTAAAATTGTTTTCAACTTTCAGCAAGATATAACTGAGAACATAACGTATGCTAAGTATGATGATATACACATGTATAGTAGTCCACATTGGAGATACAGAGGGTAAGTATTATTTAGAGCAGAGTTCGTTACACTGTGGTGGCTTGTCTGTTGCTAGGATCGTGGAAGTACTTCAAATCCCAGGAGGGTCACCTATGATGGAAAGGGTTCAGCAAAGCTTCAAGACCGAAACAGACCAGGAACAAAGACCTGGAGACCTACTTGTGAAAATCAGCCGATGGAAATTCCATGAGCCACAACCTAACACTGTCCTATGTCTGCAACACTGGAAGATGAACCCCTTAGCCGGAAAACCATATTTAATAGCAACAATGGGCTCAAGTATCCCAACAATCATAAAGACAGCACAGGATTGGGCACTGTTTCATTCTGTTAGATGTACGGCCACCATGAGTCAAAGCCACTAATAATGAGGTGCGTTGTAGATACTAATCATGATGGTTACTAATAATGGTTACTCATAATGAGGCAGATTGTAGATATATGTATATCTGTGATGTACCCACCCACCTATACTAAGCTCCAACCTACAATAAGGTATATGCTATCCATTTCTGAGCGATTAGTCACTGAAAATCTTTGAGTAGCTGTGGAACATTACAAAGTTTATCGAAAACCGGTAAGAGTTGTGGAACATTGTCAGATAAGATCAGCCCCTCGGGTTATCAGGCACTCCAAATATGACTCTTCTCAAAGAAGAGTCAGGCATAATGACATGGATGGACTAAGCCGTCATTTACTGATGGGAAACAACTCAAAATGAGAAGAAACAGTTGAAATATCTATTAGTAATCAGAAATTGTAATGTAGGAAGTCGAATCTAGGAACATTAAAAGTCATCAAAAATAAAATGGAATGCATAAAGTTTGATATTCGATAAAATTTTAATAATGTCTACGAAGTGAACCAGGGATATATATTAATCATAGATATATGAGTGGGTTTGGAGCTTCCATGTAATTGTCAACCCAATCTAAGAACAATTAGTCCTTATGCCATGGTTCTACTTAATAGTTGTCTGCACGAAGAACACTGGAGATAGGGGTGCTATGCCAGAGAAGCCCTGGTGGTGTAGTGGTGATGCATTGTGCTCTTATCACAAGGTCAGCATTTCAAATCCACCAGTACTCCTTGGGAGAAAGTAAAGGTTTTCTACTTCTATAAAGAGTTACCGTCTTGGAAACCCACAGGGGCAGTTATGCCCTGTCCTATAGGGTCATTGTGAACTGGGATTGACTTGATAGTAATGAGGTTTTTGTTTTGTTTTTAGTAAGGTTTGAAGAAACTAGATGGTGCCTAGCTATTAGAAAGAATGCCATCTGGAGTCTTATAGGCTTGTCTGAAAACAAGCAGCCACCTAAATGAGATTTCCATTAAGTTCGCATGGAAGAAGCACACCAGCCTGGGTGATCCAAGGATTGTAAATTTTAAAATCTAAATTTAGAGGAGGGAGTGGTTAAATTCTGAACATCCAATTTCCAGAAGACTGTGATTAACAGTGGAAGCCTCAAATTGATTTGTCAGGTCCCCGTGTGGCTTAAGCCTCAGGTGACTCCCCTTTGGTCTTAGTCTAGGAATGTGAAAAGTCCTGCTATCAGCTAGAAAACATTGCATAGTCAATTATATCAGATGGAGTAAAGTTAAAATGCAACACCTTATCATTTGATCTCTCTTCAGACCCATTTAACATTTTTTCTGGTTTTTAATATTTTCTTTCTTTCCTTTTTTAAAAATCATTTTATTGGGGGCGCATACAACTCTTATCACAATCCATACATCCATCCATTGTGTCAAGAACATATGTACATTTGTTGCCATCATCATTTTCAAAACATTTGCCTTCTACTTGAGCCCTTAATATCTGCTGTTCATTTTCTCCCTCCCTCCTCACTCCCCCCTACCCCATGAACCCTTCATCATTCATATATTATTATTATTTTGTCATATATTACACATTTCATTGGGGGCTCATACAATTCTTATCACAATCCATACATCAATCCTTTATGTCAAACACATTTGTACAGTTGTTGCCCTCATCATTCTCAAAATATTTTCTTTCAACTTGAGCCTTTGGTATCAGCTCATTTTTTTCCCTCGCCCCCACCCTCCCTCCCTTATGAACCCTTGATAATTTATAAATTATGATTACCATATATACTCGTGTATAGGTGAATTTTTCAGCAGATTTTTAATGCAGTTTCCGTGGTAAAATTCGGTGCCCTGGCTGATATTCGGGTCAGCTTATACTTGAGTATATACAGCATTTTGTCATGTCTTACACTGACTGAAATCTCCCTTCACCCACTTTTCTGTTGTCTGTCCCCCTGTGAGGGGCTTATATGTCAATCATTGTGATCGGTTCCTCCTTCTCCCCCACCTTCCCCTTCCCCTCCTGGTGACTCTCATTGGTCCTGAGGGTTTATCTGTTCTGGATTCTCTGTGTTTCTAGGTGTTAACTGTACCAGTTTTACATGCTCTGGTCTAGCTGGAATTGTAAGGTAGAGAGTGGAGAGGAGGAAGCATTAAAGAACTAGAGGAAAGTTGTATGTTTCATGGGTGGTATACTGCTCATCTCCTTCCTGACTGGCTCATCTCTTCCTTGGGACCCAGTATAGACCCAGGGTGCTATACTACACCCTGACTAGGCTCATCTCTTCCTTGTGACCCTGAATGTCTAACTGTCTACAGATGGGCTTTGGGTCTCCATTCCACACTTGCCCTCATTCACATTGATATGATTTTTTGTTCTGGGCCTTTAATACCTGATTCCATCGACACCTCATGATCACACAGGCTGGTGTGCTTCTTCCATATGGACTTTGTTGCTTCTCAGCTAGATGGCCACTTGTTTATCTTCAAGCTGTAATACCCTAAATGGTATGTCTTTTGATAGCTGAGGACCATCAGCTTTCTTCACCATATTTGCTTATGCACCCATTTTGGCTTCAGCGATCATGTCAGGAAGGTGAGCATCATGGAATGCCAGGTTATTAGAACAAAGTATTATTGCATTGAGGGAGTACTTGAGTAGCGACCCAATGTCCATCTGGTACCTTAATACTTAACATATAAATATATGTACATAGATTTATTTTCCTGTTATTATATATAAATATATTTACATATGTACATGCCTGTATTACACTTCTATAAATGCCCTTTGCCTCCTAGTTCTTACATCTATTTTCTTTTACCTTTCTCTTTTCCAACGATCATGTTCGGCCTTCATTTGGGTTTCAGTAATTCCTCTTGGTTACATTGCCCCTGATCACTCCCTACCAGGCAGTCTCCAACCTCCTTGTCATTGATTTTAGGTCACTTGTTGTTCCCTTGTCCCTGGGTTTGTTAACACCCACTTCATTTACCCCACGTCCCCCTCTCCCATGTCCCCCTGGTTGGTCCCTTGTTGTTTCTGCTTTATTTTCTATTGAGGTTTTTCTCTGGTTTTATCACTGTTCTTATTTTTATTTTTTTGTTTTGTATGTTTCCTGAATATGAATCACAGGATAGGTAAATCTACAGAGGCAGTAACTGGCTTAATAATAACCTAGGGGCTTGGCAGGGGAGGTTAGGGGGATATGGAGAGCTAAAAAACAATAGTACAAGAAAGAAGAAAATATTCTAAAATGGATTGTTATGATTGTACAACTCTTCTTTTTATGATTGAACTATTGCATTGCAGGTGAATTACATGTCAATAAGGAAAAGAACTGAAACTTTAAGTATGAATTGCAACTCAATGTACAGAAAACTAAAATCTTCCCTATTGGAGCAACATCACGATAAATGAGAGAAAAGAGTGAAGTTCTTAAGGATTTCATCATGCTTGGATCCACAATCAATGGAAGCAGCAGTCAAGAAATCAAATGTCCTATTACACTGGGAAAATCTGCTGCACAAGACTTCTTTAAAGGATTTAAGAGCAACAATTCCCTTTCAAGACAAAAGGTGTGCCTGACTCAAGTCATGTTATTTTCAATTGCCTCAGATGCATGTGAAAGTTGGACACTGGATATGGTAGACTGACATGTATTTGAAGTATGGTGCTGGGAAGAGTATTGAAAGTACCATGGACTGCCAGGAGAACAAGGAAACAACCAGAACACTCCGTGGAATCAAGGGTGGAGAGGCTCCATCCCACATACTTTGGATATATTCTCTGGAGAGAGCAATCCCTGGGAAAGAATATCACGCTTAGTAAAGTAGAAGGACCGTGGAAGAAAGGAAGACCTTCAGCAAGATCGCTTGCGACAGTCACTGCAGCCAATGTTCAAACCTAACAATGACAGGGGCAGGGCAGCGTTTGGCTATGCTGTGCACAGGTCGCTATGGCTTGGAATTGATCGATGGCACCTAACAGCAACTCTGCATTTTATGAAGCAGGAGATGGAAGCCTTACCCGGCGATGCTGTGTGCTCCAGGTGGCCTAGTTGGGGCTGCTTAGTGACTCTGTAGATCAATGCTGCAGGCTCGCTGTCCTGGTCGGTGGCTGATAGTTGCAGAGTGGTGATTTTCTTCACTGAGTTTTCATCTAAGACCAGACCTTTATTGGTGGTGATGACTGGCGGGAATCTGTCTTCTATAAATATCAGAAACAGTGATTTGAAATGGATCTTTATAGCTTCATTTCCTCCCCGATTTTAGACGTGGTGCCTTGGGGTAAGGTCAGAGTAACTTTTATGCCTGGCCTTGAGAGAATGTGCAAGAAGCCAAGACTTAGCATGAGAGCCAGGATATGATTTACATATTGCCAAGGTGAAGTAAAGGGCCCCAGCCAAGCACCATGTTAAACTAAACAGCCTCAGAACGGCTGGAGAATTTTCCTACGAGAAGCCCTCTGCCCCCTTACCTAAAACACTGATGGAAAATGATTGGCCAGTCAATTTGTTGCCTTCTTCATCAACCACATCAAACTTAAAAGAAAAGCTGCCGCCAGACTCTCCCTTTCTGTGACTGTATTCTACTTGCCCTGTGAAAAGAAAAGAGGAAGTCGAGATTTGCATTTAGGGCTCCCTGCCCTTATCTCTGAAGTGTGAGGTGGGATTTGATTGGTATTCACACCAGTGAATCAGTTCACACCGTCCTCACATCTATGTCACTTTTGACATTTTAATCTAAAATTTCGGTTTATCTCCCACTAGCAAATACTTCAAAACCTAAGACCTCTCAGAATAAAATTCACCCAAAGTGCTCTCCCTGATGGCACTTTTCAAAAGGCTACGGGGTCCCTGGGTGGTGCATATGGTTAATGTGCTCAGCCGCTAACTGGGAGTTTGGAAGTTTGAGCCTATGCAGAGGTGCCCCAGAAGAAAGGCCTGGTGATTTTCCAGGCCACTGAAAACTATGAGCCATTCTGCCACGCAACACGGGGACTTGCCCTGGGTCCAAATCTACTTGATAACAAGGCTGCAGCTTAACCTGTCATGAGATTTCCTGAATGCCTAAATCATCCAAAGTACCCACGTGTAAGTGTGCACCAGCCCAGTCAGTCCACTTGGTGGGACCTGTTCACAACTGTATCACAAGGACAAGAGAACACAAACTACAGTCCACGTGCAACCAGGAATCTTCCCTTCCCCAGCACAGCTTTCAGTAACTGTTGGTGCTACATGGGCTATGACCAAACACACACAAGTCAGCTAATACAGAATCTAAAAAGAAGTCAAGAAGATCCAAAGAAGTAAGCAAAATGTATCCTACCTTTCTAAACCCAAAGCATCATTTCTGCTCATTTTCTGTCAAAGTGCCCATTAGCTGAGTGATGTAGTGATCAGAGCCTTGGGTGGGGCACATGTTTAAGAGTTGGGCTACTAATTAAAAGCCTGGTGGTTCAAATCCAACCAGAGGCACTCTAAAAGACGGGCTTATTGTCTACTTTCAAAGGAGTTTTGATAGGCGCTATGTGAGGGTCCCTGGTTGGGTAAGTAGGTTAAGCTTTGGGCTGCTAACTACAAGGTGAGCAGTTCAAAACCAGCTCCTTGGGAGAAAGATGAGGCTTTTCTCTCCAGTAAAGAGTTCCGGTCTTGGAAACCTACAGGGCAGTTGAACTCTGCCCTCTAGAGTCGGTATGAATCAGACTTGATGGTAGAAATATCCATATAGGTTGACATATCAACGTTTTCAATCCTTACAACAACCCATTTTGTAAACAGAGAAATGGAGGCACAGAGTTTATGACACTCAAACAAAGCCACCCAGCTTGTATACAGCACACTTAGGCTCAAGTTCAGGCAGTGTGGCTCCATGTCCCTAAGTTGCCGTTCAGGGTTAGCCTTGGTGTCTACTTCCATTGATAATGTAACTGGTAAAGAACTGGCTCCTTGCTAATTGACTTCCTTATATTAGCTTGCATGGAAAACCAAACCCCCTGCCAATGCATCGTTGCCACGCTAGAGGACAGGGCTGAACTGCCCCTGTGAGTTTCTGAGACCGTAATTGTTTATGGGAGGAGAAAGCCCTGTCTTTCTCCCAAGGAGCGACTCGTGGTTTCAAACTGCTGACCTTGCAGTTAGCAGCCCAATGTGTAATGACTACAAGTTTGCATAACAGACGTTATGAGATTCTGTCTGAGATGAAACTATTGTTTTTAATGCTAAGAATTCTTTGCCTGGGTATCTTAATTATTGTTCTACGTTTCTGTCCATGGAAATGGAACCACACATCTGAGAAGATATGGCTGCTTTCATTGTTTTAGGAGAGAATTTGGGAATTTCAACTCCTTGCCCATTCTAAGAAGCCCCGGTGGTACAATGGGTGATGGGTTGGGCAGCTGATCAAAAGTCCTGCAATTCAAAGCCACCGGCAGCTTCTTGGGAGAAATGTGAGGCTCTCTGCTCCTGTAAGGATTTACAAAGGGGACGTTCTACTGTCGTATCTGGTCACTGGGAGGCAGAATGGGATCTGTGGGGATGAGGATTTTTTCTGAGCTGCTCACTCCACCCTCTTCACTAAAGCACCTTGGGTCCAGTGAGAGTCTGGCTGTTCTCAAGGTTGGGTTGTAGAGCATGGCTGCTTGCTGAGCCTCAGGGGCACATTTCCGCCTCTGAATGGAATTGCATGGCCTCACGTGACTTTGGATTCCTTTGCCCTCACTCCGATAGATAACTTTCTCGCCCATTTTTCACCCAGCCAGCACTGCACAGTCACTACGTCGCAGTTAACATTATGCCACTGCACGACACATCAGCATTTCCTGGAGGAGGGATGAGCCATGCGGTTTCTACTACCCAGCTCCGATTTATGCCCTTCCATTTTGCTTAGTTCATTAACTTGTGCTCTTTGGGGAGCTGAAAAAGAGATATAAATTGCTCATCTAAGGAAGGCATAATTTTCGCCTTAATCCATCCCTATTCCCTTTTCACTTTTCTCTCCCTCACACATTTTAACATCACAGCAAGTCAAAATGATTTTTCCTTTCGTAATATAGCGCTGAATTTCAAAAATGTTATGTCAAAGCTGGAACATAGTTTGGCCAAGAAAGATAGCTTTCTTTTTTTCTCAGTTAAACAAAAGTTCTGAGGAGACAAGAAAAAGAATAAATGATGCTATAATTCAGCACTTATTCAGAGAGGGTAGAGTTCATAATGGCCTTCCAGGCATTTAGCTCCAGGTTGACTCGTCTGGGTGGAAAGGGTGTGAGCAAAAGAGAACGGACTGACCTTGGCTGATGTCGGCCTGGGTGAAACTCCGGGTGGGACCCTTCACAGAGATTTGTTCCAGGTTGTCACGTTTAACCATCTGCAGGCGCCCCGCGGTAGGATCTTCCTTCATGATGTACATAACCCGATGGTCATCTGAATCACTATCTGTCACTTTCAAGTGCTGCTCCGTGATGCGTGCTACGGACCCTAGGTGATAATGGAAGACATGATAGGTCATTCCTCATCATTTTTCTCAATGAGATGTCAAGTGATTTTTGGAGGGTAGAGACTAAATTATCACACATTCTTCGGGTCCAAACACCATGGAAATTGCTCTTTTTGGTTTCTAGTGGAATGAATGTTTAGTTCCCTAATTGACAGAGTCCCACATTTCTATTTTCTAATCATCCTTTGAGTACACATCTGAGTCTTTTTTCTCTTCACGGTCTCCCACTTGTTGCTGTTAGTGGCCCCCAAGTGGATTCCCATTCGTGGAGCACCCACGTGAGCAGAGGAGAACAGTCGTCCACAGGGCTTTTAGAAACAGATCATCTGAGACACCTCTGTGTGGTGTGAAGAACCAATCTTACGGCTAGCTGTCCAGCACTTCAGCATTTATGCTACTCAGAGCGCCCTCACATTCCACCAAGGCTCCCTCTACTCCCATGACCTGCTGACACCAATGAAAGGATTCCTAGATCTACACTGAAAATGACTCTTAGGTCTACGATGAAACCTTCTTCAAGCAAATTTAGTTACTGTCTTGAAGATCACCACATCATAAAGAATGTATCTTTGCCCAAACTCATAGACCTATCTTGCCATCTTAAACTAAAGCATCAAAGTCATCATTTTTTAAGACAAAGGCTACAGTGGGATTGTGGAGCAGGGGCGTTTGAGCTGGTAAGCCAGAATACTGCACAGGTGTAGGGGATGGAGAAACAGTACTGGCTAATAGAAACGGACTCTTCTTGGAGCCTTGGTCCTTGTTTTCCTGTCTAGCAATTTTACCCTATTAAAAAGAATAAATTTTAATCAAGCAGATCCTAGTCATTTTCATAGGATATATCCTGGTATTTGGAGTGGCAACCTACCTCAGGCTCTGAATGCCCTTGCATAGTCTTGGTGGTTAAAGCCTGCTCTTTACCGGAGCCATCAGCAAGGAACCTTGAGAAGGAACGTTTTCCTCTGGGACAAAGATCGGGCTTGCCTACTGCTTGTTATAACATGATGGGTTCTCTAAGCTCAGGGTTCCTCTTCTGCAATTCATCCCACTTTGATGTGGGCTGTTTTTATCACTCCAATGGGATTTGATTGGCTTGGAAAGCGGATGCAAACTTACTTGCCTGGGTGGCCTGCTGGGCTATAATAATGTGCGTGGTCTCTGACTAAGGAATCTCTGTGTCTGCTACCATCATCTATGAAACAGCAACAAGCTAACTTAATAGCAGATAAGTAAGGGGAGTAAAAGCAAATCCTGAACCTGATACTAGGGCAAGGGGAACCTGCAAGTTTTCCAGTATCAGTTCTCCTCTGTGCTATAGGGTGGTGTGAGTTGGGATTGACTCGATCGCAGTTGAGATTATACCGATATTTTTCACTACAAAATACACATGAGATTAAGAAGAGATTAGAGCTAGAACCTTATCAACGTGTACGTGCTCCCTAGATGAGAATCTTCCTAATTAAGGAACCTTCTCCTGAAAACGGAGCCCAAGTCGGACGCGTGTCACAGTAGTTGCAAGGATGACTCCTAATTGCCCCTCCACACCTTTTTTTCACTAGCTTGAGAATCCTGCTAGATTTTTTTTTAAATCGTTTTATTGGAGGCTCTTACAACTCTTGTTACAAACCATATATCGATTGTGTCCGACACATTCGTACATATACTCCATTGTTCTTTCCCTGGCATTTACTTTCCATTGAGCCCCCAGAACCAGCTCCTGTTTTTTTTTCCATCCCTTCCCATCCCGCAACTCTCGTGGCCCCCGATAGATCATAGATTGTTAATTATGTTCAAATCTCACTCCGGATCATTAATTATTTTCAAATCTCACTCCGGATCGTTAATTATTTTCAAATCTCACTCCGACCATCATTTCCCTTGCCCTCTGGTTTCTGTTGTTCTTCCCCGTGGTTGGTGGTTGGGGGGCTGTGGTTATGTGCAATTCATTGTGATCGGTGCCTCCTCCTTCCCCACCTCACCCACCTTCCCCCTACCCTTTTGGCGTTTCTATTCCCATTCCTGCTTATTTCTGTAGTACATTGATGGCAAGGTGGCAAGAAACCCTAGCATCACAGGAGCTGGGTAAATGAAAATTTCTGAGGACTTTGTAAAGTCTATAAACTCATCTCTCTATTTTTATCTCTCTCAAGTTCACAAATAGAGGCACGTGGGCAACAAATTTCAGAGATCCACATTTGTTACTCAAACAGACAAGGCTACTTTTAAATTTGCGCCTCAAGTTCTGAGCAGTTAGTTCGATGCCCAAGGATAACATGGATGTGGAATGTGCTCACATACTTAGCCCACAGGAAATAAGGCTAGAAGAATTCCCCCACCTTCCATTCTCCTGGTACCTGCTGAGAGCCGTAGGCCCCGGTTAACAAGCAGCTGGAGGGTGTCCTTTGTAGGCAACTCTATGTAGATCTCCATCCTCCCCGTGTCAGTATGTTTGCCATCAGTGAGGGAGAACCGAAACTCATCCAATGCCACACCCTGAACACTTGGCTGGAACCAAATCAGCTGGTCCAGGACATCCCGGTAGGTGAAGGAGGAGCCTGAAGCTAAAGCCCTCCCACTCTCGAGAGGCTCAGAGGCAGTTTGCTTCCACACTAGTTGACCTGAAAATGGAAGCACAGAGAAACAAAGGAAAGATGACAAACTACATATGGTGTCAAAGCAGTCTGTCCAGCACTTTAGGGGCTCTTGGTGACCACTGTTTAATATATGAGCACAGGTTGCTGCTCCTGCGGCCTCACTGGACAAAAAAATAGATCAAGTCCGACTTTCCCTGGCTAAGAATCTCTTAAGAAGACACAGGTAGATGGAATGGAGTAGCCCGGAACTTCCGGTCACAAGCTCAAGCTCCCTTCCGTCGTTCCGTGCACCTTAGTTTCCCCGGCTATGACATGAAGATGGCACCCTCCCTGTTGCCTTCCTCCTGCTAGGGCGGCCGGGGTGGGAGATGGGAATGTGCTCCAGAGTCCACTTAAACTCAGATTTAAAACACATTTCTTTAAAATGCAGAAACATATTCATAGAACAACTTCAGGTGGAGACATGCTGTCCAATGTTCAAGGGGCTTGTGTATTGCAACCAGCCAAGCAAAGTGCTTCATTCGGGAAACGTGAAAGCGAGGGAAGGTAAGTGAAAACATGGCCAACAGTCGCAACGTATTTTCCCTTTAAAATACCAATGGGCGTGACCACCACACAGACACTGTATCTGGAAGAAGAACGTTCTAGAGCTTTAGCTAGTAGCAGAGGGATGGGCGCTTGGAAAAGATGTAGCTCCCAGATTCCAGGGGCTTTTGCCCTGGTTTTAGCCAGGTAAAGGGCTTCCTGTGGCAAACCAGGCTAAGCTCATAGAGATGTCCAGCACGGCTCCAACCTGAGGTGAACACCTTTGGCAATTAATAACAAGACTGCCACACGGTTCCCTGTAGGAGAGAGGCCCAGAATTACGAAGCCAGCAAGCTGCCTGTCTAGTCTCTGAAAGCAGTATGCATACTTTGAAGCTTGTTTTGCCTAAGGTTACCAAGAAAGTAAGAAAACAGCAAAATTAAATTTCAGAGACTGCAATTACCTGAGGCTCGGTCGTTTAGATCAACCTGTGTCTATTGTGACCCCAAAGAATTATTAGCCAGCTGTGAATTTGATTATACTTTGATACACAGGATAGGTAAAGGAAAAGTCAACTGAAATCTGTGTTTATTCTAATAACCCAAAGGGCACCGCAATTAAAAAGATCTCCACAGCGGGCTGCTTCCTACCGTGGCCAGGCTTTTTGGTCAATACAAAAATTAGCTCATTATCTGGAGTGTCCAAGTCTTGCAGGCTCACAGAAGAATTGCTTATCACCACTCCTGAGCTTAGCTGCACCCTGAGGGGCCGAAGGGTCATCCTAGGAGGCTCATCATTCTTCCTCTGATTGAAACAGAAAATAATAGTCACATACACACTCGTTTAAGGATAGAAAAAATGCACGTTATCATCATCACAGCAACTCTGACTATCGAAACAGGCTCTTATTTTAAATAAAAATGTTGATTTCGAGTCATTAAGATTCCCCTAATGTTAGTGTCTAATCTAACCGTGATACATTTGTAAAGACTGACACATTAATATTGGAACAATACCAGTAACCAAACACAGGGTTTGAGCTTGTCTGATGCTTTTTCATCCTGAAGCTGGCGTTTGGGGCTTAGAGAAAAGAACACCACAGAGATGTAGTGGCCTTCTCATCCCACTAGATGTCAGAAAGCAGATGGTCTCCACTGAAATAGATTGTAATGTGTCACCATCGCCACCCATCAACCAAAATAATGGAAATCGTGTCACATAGACAAATTGGCCCCTTGACAAGAAGCTGCTGGACACGCTGTAAAATCTGTTATTGTCCATCAGCCCAATGATCTTACTTCTCCAATGAGGAAAATTGGGACATGTGGTCCACCGAGCACATGTGAGGGATAAGAGGACATGCCACTGGATTCAGGACTGTCTTAGGAAAAAGTAATAAGTAAAAAATACATACAGCTTTTGAGTACATATACAACTATCCCGTGGTGCGATTTTATGATTTCAGGCCTAATGCTCCAACTTCCAAAGTCCCTTACCTCAATGGTGATATTGATGCTGTGAATTTCCGAACGACTGGTTCCATCACTCACATAAAAGCTAAAAATATCATGCGTTGGTTCAATGCTTTCATGAACGCTCTGAAAGTAGTAGATGTAGTTTTCCAGAACGTCTTGAATTGGGAATGATGCCTCCAAGTCACTGGTAGCTCCAGGGCCAAACCGAGCACCTATATCAACATCATGAGGAAAGGTTTTACCTTAATCCATCCATTCCTGTGTACTAGGCTGCATCAGAAATGAGACCACCGTGATCAGCAACAGATGAACATCAGATGGCAAATCAAGATGGGGCAGTGGGAGAAGTGCAAGATTAGGAACTGCAAGACCTGGGATCGAATCCCAGTTTCCCATTTCCTGTCTCCATGTGGATGCAGCTGTCTGCTGCCTCTTCAGGGAATCAGATAAGGTGGTTCAATTGAAAGCACTTGTGATGCTTCTGTGTCACAAAGCACAGACTCAGTGGCTGTGTTTCTAGCAACGTCTGAGAACACAAGTCCTGGAGTGAGTGACAACACAGTAGTGGAAGCTCCTCCACCTCAAGCTCCAGTCATTTGTGAAGCCACTTTACTGGGATACCCTGAAAGCAGCAGCCTGTCGCTACCCAAGAAAAATGTTAACTGTGAACCAGGCCTGGATGTGCCTCAATGGGGCAAATGGTTGGTTAATGCCAACACTGGCTAACCAAATGGGTGATCTATCCAGAAGAGCCTCAAAAGAACAGCTTGTCAATCTAGTTCCCCCGGCCCCAATTAGCCCTGAAACACTCGACAGGGCACACAGCTTCTCTCACAAGCATGGGTGTAGGGGCGCCGTTCGCTGGGGTTGATGTGATGAGAACCAGTAGCATCATGTTTAGCTAAGCAATCGCTCCCTCGCAAACATGGGCTTTCCCTGCCCTTTGTTGGTCCCTTCAGGAGCCCTTGGCCTGGGGGAGAAGGCATCCCCGAGACTGTAGCAGGGCTACCTGGTGCGAGGCCGTTATCCTTGAAGGTAGGCCAGAAAGTACTAGTTGACTCTCTTCTCACCCCAACCCCAGACCCTGCAAAAACCAAGGAGGAGAGGTGGCAATGTCCACATGATGGAGGAGTTGTCTCTTATTGATTCTAATCTGAGTCCCTCTGACTGATTGATTTCAAATTGTTACCACAATTTTCTTCTGGACAGAGGAGGAAAAAGAAACCCCGTGCCTTCAAACATTCCCCGGAGAGCTGTCTGTCAACACAGAAAAGTGTAGATAGTAGATCTGAAAAGCAGCCAAGTTTCCCCCTCTCTCCCTCAGGGGCCTTTGCAAACACCAGGTCATAAACTTAAAGACCACAAGTTTCTTGAATTGTAGACATTGCCACATTGCCATTTTTGACGTGGTTGTTGTTATTGACATGTCAAGAGAAATCTATTTCTAGGAATATAAAAGTGTTTTTTTTAATTCCATTTATTTTTTTAAATTCCATTAATGACTGAACTAAAGCCTCAGAACAAATCTTTTTCCTCAATAACATTGATTTTCTTCAATTTCACCCTTCAGAGACAATTCAGAGCTTCCCAAAGTAATGGTATCAACTCCCTCAAGCTTCTGTTTCTTCCCTTCCACTGATGACTGTTTAAGTATGGAAAATGTGACTTCACTCTACGACTGAAAAATAGCGTCCGAGAAGCGAATGGTGCTTGGAAACGGGACTATAGTAACACCTCTGTTAGATCACTGCAGACAAAGCGACCCCACTAGTAAACCTGTCACCGACGCTTTACGCACATTCTTTGCCATTTTAAACAGGACTTTTTACTTTTGATATAGAGCATTTGAAAACTTCATGTTGTGAGTTGAGTGAAGGCTTACTGGGCAGATCAGTGTTTTTCATCCAACAATTCACACAGATATTATTTTTGTGGGGATATAAATCATTCTTATTAATGTGCTTCCCAGCCTCCTGAAATAGGATATACAATGTGCAGATAAATAGGGCTGGATGCAGTCTGGCTTTCATTACAAGCGTCTTTCACAGCATTGCACTGGAGTATAGTGACACCCCAAGATGATCCAGGTGGGTCTGTCCTATCCTCTTTGTGCATGTCCCAATCCATGTTTCTATATTTCAGGCCTTGTTGGTAAGAAATAAAAAGTGTGTCTTTAAACAGTCTTAAAAAGTATGTTCTTCTGATCAACTGCATTCTGAATCTAGGTATCTGGTTTCCCATATATGGAGCTGACTTGGTTCTGAACAGAGCCTGAAGGGTCTTTTCCATGAAGCTATGGGTGGGGTTCTTAGCTGGTGGACCTTGGATGACGATTTTAGGCTGCAGAAAGCCTGTCACTTCCTTCAGGTTCATGCCAAAATCAGAGAGCTGTGGTTCTCCAAATGTGGCCCTAGGTGAACAGTAAGGGTCAAATGCAAGTTCACCCCTGATCTCCTGAATGGGAATCCTGGGGAGAGTGTCGTCTAGCAAGACAGCCAGGTGATGCCTGTGCATGTAGATAGTTCGAGAGCCCCCGTTTCACGAGGCTGACGCTTGTCAGAGGTCTGCCTTGGGGTCCAGTGAGCCCCTGCTCCATATGGCTTCCAGGTAAACATGAAACCATGTGAGAAAGGCTCCCTGAGAACACACGGAGAGGAGAGAGGGTTGGGGACAAATGTCCGTTCAGGTCATGGTCTGCCACTTGTGCCCACACTTCTGTCTTTGGGAGAAAGGCCACTCCCCTGTGTGCATGGCAAACACTCCTAAGCCTCTCCGTTCCTGTTTCCCTGGGTGGTGCAGCCAGTTAAGCACCTGACTTCTACCCAAAAGGTGAGCAGTTCAAACTCACCGGCAAGGGCCTTGGGAGACAGGCTTTGCACTGCGCGTCTGAAGGTCACAGCCTTATAGAATGATCACCTTGACATGCTTGAGGTCGCCCCACTTGATGGCAGCTAACAACATAACCATTCCCTGACTTTCTGCCTCCCGAGATCAAAAGGATGGGTTTGAACTGTGTACTCTCGCGGGGCTTTGTTCTGTTCCCTGCCCTGGCATTGATTATTATGGCACTTTATCAGTCTTCACAACCGTCTCCCATGTGGCATGTGGCAGGATCTGTGTTTTATTGATCATTACCTTGATTGCATCTGGCCCGAACATTGGTTGGGACACACCAAATTCAGCCAGAAACGAATCTCAGGATATACATTAGAAGGCAGGATGGGGACAATCCCTTCCATTTTCTGTAGGGAAACACGACCACTGCTAAAAGAGTTTGGTAACCAGATTCCAGGCACCTTGCTGGCCACAGACACTTTCCTTCAATGGCCTCCCTGTGGGAGCTGTTAGCTGAACGCCAAGGAGCGCAAGCGCTGGATCTCATTGCCAGGTCGGTGGTGCAGAACCTGCCCTGAGCTGTCTGAACCGCCAGTCACTCTGGGCCTCAAGGGCCCTGGAGTCAGTCTGTACCTTCCTGCCTTCCCCTCTCTGTGAGCACCACCACGGGCGGTAGGCCGCGGGCAGGCGGTGGAAGGACATGGCTGTTACAGAGGGTGTCACAGGTGGGCAGGTGCACATTTCATTCAAGTCCTGGTCTGAAAAGCAGCCATGGTCCAGCTGAGCCACAGCGGCCTCACAGCGAAAGGGTGGGTATTTGTATTTCCTCGACACTCACTCCTGAGTGCGACCCACAAGCTCTGCCACTCTAGGGGCTGGCCCTCCGAGTCCCCTGACCCGCCTCTAGTTGGGGTTTTCCCCAAGACTTATTCACCTTCTACCATACAATTTTCTCGTTTATTGGGGTTCTTCTCGCTCTCCCTCTCTCAAAAACTGAGGCACCCTGAGGGTGGGGACTGTGGTTTGTTCTGTTCATTGCTGGACCCCCAGTGCCTTAAAAAGCACATCAACACATAAAGCAGTACATTTTCAGATAAGTGAACCCATCCTTCCTGCCTGTTAGCTGAAACGGTTCTGTTTTCTTTAGTTCTCGGTCCAGGCATCCTACGATGCAGTGGTCTCCCCCACCCTCCCCTTTGTGCAGGCCCTGAAAACGTAAGGTAGTAGAGCCGCTACCAGTACCTGTTCCGGTGTTCTCAATGCAGCCGTACTTGGGCAGAGAACTGAGTTTAATGACGGCATCTCCCTGCAGGTTGTCATGTTCCTCAGTAGCAAAGAAATGGTGAAATGAGAGTGGGGCTCTGCCTCCCTCATCGACCTAAGGAAGAGAAAAACAATGCACCGTCTGTGGGCGGCTGGGCATAACTGCAGTGAAACACAGTGGCATTGACAAGCACTGCCCAGGGTGACCTTGTAGGACCCTTCCACTCCCGTGAGGACACAGATGGGATGAGCAACGTGTGTGCTGCCAAAGTAAGACAATCTCTCAGCACCTCCCAAAGCTCCACTGAGGACCCGATGCCGACAGTGCCTCCTTTTAAAGTCCTGCCCCAGTAAGTGATGGAGCTGGTGGTGAAGCAGCCCGGGCCGGTTCTCATCCCGTCCTCGGCACAGCTGCCCGCCTTCTGCTTCCACATCCCAAAGCCTGCAGCTAGCGCATGATCGATCCAGGCCCCCTTGGGTCCCGGGGAGGAGAGATGGTTCTTTCGTCATTCTCGTCCAGAACAAAGGTTCTCTTCATTTCCTGATGTATATAATTATAGGTGTGCCGGGAAGAAAGGGTTTGCCGTACCTGGAAGTTAGCGCTGTCTTCATGTCAAGGAGGGAAATAAACCAGTAACACAGAAGCCGTTGCTGAAAGGAAACCTTACTCTTGGAGCCCTGTCTTACATGGTAATTCCTGATCTCTGCTTGGCAGGGTTTGCTTTTCGTTGCTGCTAGCCGGAGAGAAACAAGCAGTCCATTCCGGTGTGACCAGCTGCGAGGCTAGGTGCACAAAGTGGAAGAGCACCCTGCCTTTGGGAGTGTGGAGGCTGCACGTCCCTCCTCCCAGCTATGGAACGGAAGGCGGAGGAAATTCAGAAACCACGCGGAAGCCACGCAAAGTTTTAGAGATGTTCAGTTGGACCAAAGCAAGAAAACTTAGCCTGTTTAGCACTGCAGATCTTAGAACAGAAAGAGGAATTCCGTCCTGGTGACCGTCCACCATGGGCCATGTATCCTGCTCAAAATTCCCTGTGACATTTTGCTCCATCCACAGACCAACTTCTGTATGTATTAGAAAAAGTAGTATCTTAAAGATAAGGAAACTGTTGCCTAGGAAGATGAAGTAAGTGGTCAAGAGTAACTCAGTTCTTCCGTAAGAGAACCTTGCCTTGAACGCAGGTCTGGATAACTTTATCCATCAGTATATAAGTATAGCACCCAAAGGAATTATCAATATTCTTCACAATGATGCATATCAACTTGATTTAAAAAGCAATTTGATTTTGGTAATGATTGTACTAGTCTTCTTGACGTGACTGAGCTATTGAATTATATGTGAACTATACACCAATAAAGTGACCTCTATGCCAATGAAGATGTTATTGATATGTGAACTAAATGCCAATAAAACTGCTTAAAAAATAAAGAGAAAGCTGAGGATATAATGCTTATTCCTCACATTTTTAGTTATTGTCAACAATAGACTATATTGAATTCCTGACTTTACTCCTGATGGTAGTAATGTTTAGTGTTTGGCATATAAATATTAGCACACTAAATAAATATGATGTTGAGGATACCCCTGAATTTTGAAACCATCTAAGAACTGATTTGACACATTGAATACTAATGACAGAAGACCTGGTGAGCTGGGAGATCAAATCAAACTCATCATGATATGAAGAGAGCCAAAGGTCATTATAAAGTCAGGAAAGAAAGAAAATATGCAAGTGGATGCCAGAGAGTCTCTGAAAATTGCTCCTGAATGTAGTGTCTAAAGCAAATGGAAGAAATAATAAAGCAAAAAATCTCAATAGAAAATTTCAAAGCACCTCACCCCCAAGAAGGATGAACAACAGAAATGTGGGTGAAGGGAGACAGCGGATGGTATAAGATATAAAAATAATAATAATTTATAATTTATTAAGGGTTTATGAGCAGGAGATGGAGGGAGGGAGGGCTGGATGGATGGAAGGAGGGGGAGAGGGAGGAAAGGAGGGAGGGAGAGAAAAAAAGAGGAGCTGATACCAAGGGCTCAAGTAGAAAGAAAATGTTTTGAGAATGATGATGGCAACAAATGTACAAATGTGCTTCATACAGTTGATGTATGGATTGTTATAAAAGCTGTAAGAGCCTTCCAATAAAATGATTTTTAAAAAACAGGAAAAATTAATTAAATTAGAAGTTTTCAAAGGGAAGCTCTAGAAGGCACAGTATTATAATGAAATGTGCAAAAACCTGGAGTTAAAAGCCCAAAAGGGAACACACTCAGCATATCTCAAGCTGAAAGAACTGAAAAAAACAAACAAACAAAAAAAAAACCATGCGTAGAATTGTCATACTGAAGGATTCTGTGGGCAAAAGACTGAGTGATGCAGGAAGAATTAAGAGGCAATGGAAGAGTCACTGCATCCACAGAACTAGTCAACAGTCAACCATTTCAAAAGGTAACATGATCGAGCACTGATGGTATTGAAGCAAAACCAAATTAAAGTGTTTCAACAAACTGAGGAAGCGCTGGAAGCCTTCACTTGTCTATGTCAAGAAATTTACAGACAGCCACCTACCCAACCCACTGGAAGAGATCCACATTTATACCTATTCCAAAGAGAGATGGTGAAACAGTGTGGACATTATTCTTAAAATCAGCTACAGAGCACTCAAAATTGGTTGCAGCAGTTTATCAATAGAAAGCTGCCAGAAATTCGAACTGCATTCAGGTTTGAGGGATATCATTGCTTATATAAGACGGACCTTGCCTGAAAACAGTGTCTACTAGCAAGATGTTTCCTTGTGTTGTACTGATTATGCAAAAGCATTTGATTGTGTGGCATGTCGAACCTGAAATGACATAGGGGACTGTTGCATGATTTAAAATCGGGAGAGGTGGACATCGGGGGCATAGCCTTTCAACATGTCCTTTCCATCTGTATTTTAAAACTCCTCCGACTCACTGTATTGAGTCCATTCCCACTCATGGGTATCCTGTAGGGCAGGGAAGAACTGTCTCTGTGGGCTTCGGCGACTGCCACTCTTTATGGAAATAGAAAGTTCGATCTTTCTCCCGAGAAGTGTCTGGTGGTTTTCAGCTGCTGGCATTGAGGATGATAACAGCCCAACGAGTCACCACTACACCAACAGGGCCCCTATTTAATCTGCATGCTGAGCAATTAAGCTGAGAAACTGGACTAGATATCTGAAGACTATGGTATCAAGATTGGAGGAAGGCGATTAACAACATATGCAGATGACACAACCGTGTTTGCTGAAGCCAGGACTTGAGCACTGGTTGTTGAAGATAAAACAATGAAGCCTTCAGCATAAATTGTAAACTCATTGTAAATAAAGCCAAAATCTTCACAGCTGGACCAATACAAAACATCATGATATATGGAGAAAAGATTGAAGTTGAGGGTTTTGTCTTGCTTGGGTCCACAATCAATGCTCATGGAAGCAGCAGTCAAGAGATCAAATGATGGTCGCTTGGAGGGGAAGAGGAAGGGAGAACCAATCACAAGGTTGTATATATTAACCCCTTCCTCTCCCCACAGAGGAGGAGGAATAATAGAAATGTGGGTGAAAGGAGATAACAGACAGGCTAAGATACAAAATAACAATAATAATATATAATTGATCAAGGATTCAGGAGGGTGGGAGGAGGGGGTAGGGAGGGGAAAAAGAGGAGCTGATACCAAGGGCTCAAGTAGAAAAAAAAATGTTTTGGAAACAATGATGGCAACAAATGTACAGGTAGTGTTTGAAACAATTATATTATGGATTGTTATAAAAGCTGTAAGAGCCCCCAATAAAATGATTAATAAAATGAAGAGAAGAAAAACAAGAAATCAAATGACTTACTGCACTCAAGAAAATGCACTGCAAGAGAGCTCTTAAAGTGTTTCAGAGCAATGATGTCACTTTGAAGACTAATATGTGCCTGATCCAAGTCATGGTATTTTCAATTGCCCCAGATAATTTGAAAGTTGGGGAATTAATTAAGGAAGTGTGGTAGTCACCTAATCTGGTGTCAATTTAAGGATTGAGAGTGTAGGGGTGGAGTCTAGGCTGTCAATCTGGAAATAGCCAATGAGACTTCTGTGTGGGCATGGCCTTCTCCTGAGAATTTTGGAAAATCTGGTACTTCCACCTCGGAGACAGAAGATACCTCTCTCTCTGCTACTCCCTGGGAGACACTGCAGAAGACAAGCCACATGGACACAACCAGACCTCAGAAGCCAGAGAAGTCACAGAGAGACCCCTGCCAGCACTGAGGTGCTTACAACACCACTGAACCCAAAGACTTTCTACCCACTGGCTTGTGATTATCCTGCATTTTGGCCTCATTGCATGTGTTCCGTGAGTCTGAGGGGGACTTTACAGATTGGTATCGGACATATGGGCTAGTATCAGACTTGTGGACTTGATGTGGACTGGGCTGGGATGTTTTCTCAATGTTCAATTGCTCTTGTATATAAATCTCTTTCCTCTACACATAGGTTTGCCCGTGGATTTGCTTCTCTAGTCTACCCAGAGTAACACAGGAAGGCAGAAGAAGAATCAATACGTTTGGATGATGGTGATGGTAAAGAACAGTAAAGTCCCACGACCTGCCAGAAGACGAAATATCTGTCTTGAAGAAAAGCCAGCATGCTCCTTTGGCAAGACGCTATCTTGTGTACTTTGGACATGCTCTCTCTAGAGACCAGTTCTTGGAACAGGACCTCATGCTTGCTGACTTAGAGGGTCAGCAAAATGGAAGAAGACTCTTGATGAGATGGATGGAAGCCGTGGCTGCAACAAGGGGCCCGGACTAACAATTTTGAGGACTTGCTAGTGCTCCGTTCTGTTGTACAGAGGTTACGATGAGTTGGAACTGGCTCAGTGACCCCTATCACCGAGGAAAATAACGTGGATGTAATGATTTGATCTGAATATGATGATCCTTAGACTTTACAAAAACTCAAGTCGAAAGCAATGCACACCCTGCCGTCACTGTGTAGATCATTTGGGGAAAGGACATGGCAACCACTTTAGTCAGAAGACCCGTTATTTACATCACCAAATATTCCAGTACGCTACGGCTCTCTCCGTGTATGGATCTGAGAATCATTTACCGTGATCAGGTCAGCAAAAGCAAGGACTGGAGGTGGATTCTCCGCAGGAGTGATAAGAATGGTAAACATCTGATTGTCCAGGTGGTTATGGTCCATGTCAGAGACAGAGAAATGGAAGTTATCAGTAACCAGATGACCACTGGGCTCAAAGACAGCTGAGTACCTACAAGGGACAGGAGAATAATCAAATTAACGAGATGCATTGATTAGTCAGGTCTGGTAACTGCATTTCTGATAAAAAAAAAAGGGGCCAGATGCGATATGCTAGTGCAAAGTATCTGCAACCAGTGGCTTAAATGTTTTACAATACATGCATTGCAAAATTTAATTAAGTGATTATTTTACAATACATGTATTGTAAAAATTTAATTAAGTGATTGTTACTGTAGTTAGTTGTCATCAGGTCAGACCCTGACTCGTGGCAAACTTACATAGAACACAAGAAAATGAGGCCTGGTTCTAGGCATCCTGTGATCAGTTGCAAAGTGGACACTTGGAGGTGTTATTGGCCAAGAATTAAAGCTGGGTTTCTTGCAGAGAAGGCAGGAGCTCTACCACCAAACCACCACTGCCCCCACTGTTAAATAATGCACGTGCTTATGTACCTAATGTTGTTGTTGTTGATGTCTTCCATTGTGAAATTGGAAAGCTCTGCGAGTTCTTCCACCTCAGGCCCTGAGGTTCTTAAGAGAGCACCATAGGTAGGCAGTGAAGTTAGCCGAATCCGTATCTCTGGGTCGGGGGAAGAATCATCCTAATCAGGCAGACACAAGGCAGGAGATGAAGATGCTTTTGCAGGCATAAATACTACCAGTATTAAGAGAAAAAAATCACGTGTCCCTTCTCTGCCGACTGGAAGGGCTTCTTTCCCTTTAACATAAAGCAACATCATTCTAAACTGCATAAAACATCCCAGTATTTATTCCTCTAAAAATGTCTCCTTCACAGCCTCTTCTTCCAAGAATCACTCCGGATAACAGCGGGCAACGAATGCACTGAAGGTAAGGGCACAGAACCGAGAGATGCGCTGTCATCACTCAGAGGAGCCACGCAAGGTTTTGGTTTTATTACAGTCATTAGTGGAGAACTGAACCTGGCCTAAGCTGTAAGCCATCTCTCTGTACAGAAAGATGTAGGCTTATTTGAGTGTCACTAAGGAGAGTTGGCTTTGGGGTTACAGGTAAAAGTCCATTATACTATATAACACAATGACTTAAAAAATGAAAATAGAAAGAACAAGTTATTAAGCTTAGTCAGTGAGCCACTTAATGTTATATTCAGCATGATAAAGTTTCGACTTAACCAAAATAAATTTAGGAAATCCATGTATTCAATTAATCAGGATGATACATAGCGGTACTCAATCCTCAGGTGACCCAAGCTCAACAAAGACCCCTTCCTTTTCCTTTTACACTGTTTGCTGAGAGGTGAAGGGGGCTTTCGGCCTTCCTGCATGGGCAATATCTGACTGTCTTAACCAACCACTTCCTCTTCCTTCAGGGATGCTTCTGGAAATGTGTAGGGGGAAAAGTTCTTGGGAGAATTCTTTAAGTCATTCATCTTTCAGAGCATCTGCTTGTGAAAACGGAGACCGTCTCCACTTTACCACAGGAACAATGAAAATAAAGCTTGCATGTTCAATTATACGTCCAGATGCAGATGTTTCCGGCATCTGTCCGAATTGGTTGAGGCTTTGGGTCAGGAATGTGTGTTTGGGCAACTTGATAGTCTGGGGACAGAAGCTACGCATCAAGTCTTACTGATATTACCAGAGCCCTTTTGCGTTAATTCAAAGACATTAAAGCAAGATTACAGAATTAGTTTTCCCTATTTCCTATTAAGGAACTCAAATTCATTGAAGCGGTGAAACTTCAGAAAATTACCCCTACATGTATATTCTTTAAAAAGTTTCTCCACATGGGTTGTCACATATAATACAGAGCCTGACTACTTCCTCGTATTGCTGTATCTTCTGGCAGAGAACGTTAAGAGGAGAGCCGAGGGCCTGCTGTACTGTGTTCTGAGACAGTGATAAACCACAGGACCGAGCTCCTGACTCTGGATGAGAATGAGTAGCTTCTAATTTCCAGGGTAGAAAAATTGGCAAAGAAATGCTGAATTCATGCATGCCCTATCTTAGTGACAAATCTCAAAGGATGGATAGGTTTGAAAGTGGGCAGTTAACTTTTGAACTTTCCTGACAATACCTAGTCATAATTTAATGAAAACTATTATGTTGGGGCAGACTATAGACCCTATTCTCATGCAATGCTCCTACTGCAAGACCTTCCTGTTCATTATGTTAATGCATTCATTCATGTCTTTCCATTTTTAATACAGCCATAGCTACCATTCAAGATAAAATCAGGTAGTAAGATTACTAATACTTCGCTAGGTGCTCTTCTTTAATTTTATCGATCTCTGGGACTCTCATCTCCCGAAATGTTTGTTTTCATTCCCTTGAATTCTTAACAGAGTTTGATTTTGAGAATTCCATACTGAATATTAATTTTATATTCACCTATATTGTTGCCTATAACTAGGGTCTGTTTGTTTTGTTTGTTTTGGGGGGTCCATTCATTTTTAACTGCTCTCTGATATTTGATAAAGTATCCTCACAATCATGACAGTTAAGCCCACTGCTGCGGTCACTGTGTCAATCCAACTCATTGAGGATCTTCTCTTTTTCTTTTTTTCCACTTTTTAAAATCATTTTATTGGGGGCTTTCACAACTCTCATCACAATCCACACATCTATCCATTGTGTCAAGTACATTTGTATACCACTGCCATCATCATTCCGAAAACACTTGCTTCCCACTTGAGCCCCTGCTATCAGCTCCTCATGTTATCAGGTGGGGTCAGTCCCTGAAGAAGGCTATGATTGCGAAATAGAAGCACAGTGAAAAAGAGAAGATCTTCAGCAATTTGGCTAGGCTTCTTCCAAGGCAGATTTGGTTTCTCTTCTGGTAGTACAAAGTACTTTCAATATTCTTCACCTTGACTTATTGAGATTGTTTATTCTTTGTTCTTCCATGTATATTTATAGAATCATTGCTACTGGTATTTAAAACACCAACGATGACAGACAGATTTGAGTGAAGTTTCTAGGCAAAGACAAATGAGGAAGAAGGAAGGGACTGTCGACGTCTGAAAAATGGACCCCTGAAAAAAGAATACCAGAAAGATATTCCTCGCACTTTATTGATTATGCGAAGGCATTCCACTGTGTGGATCATAACTGTGGATAAAAGTACAAGGAATGGGGATTCTAGAACATTTCATTGTGCTCATATGGAAAGTATGCATAGCCTAAGATGAAGTCGTTCATACAGAACAAGAAGATACAGAATGATTTAAAATCCGCAGAGGGGCACATCAAGGTTGTAGCCTCTCACTGTACTTATTCAATCAGTATGCTAAGCCAATAACCTGAGAAACGAGTATGTAGGAAGAAGGATGTGGCACCAGAATTGAAGCAAAGCTCATTAAAAAATCCTCCCTACTGCCGCTGAGTTGATTCTGACACATAGCCACCCTGATATGTAGCTTCGGAGGCTATAAATCCTAACGTGGGCAGATCGCCTTCACTTTCTCTGGGGCTGCAGCCTTCAACCTTGGCGTTGGCAGTCCAGTGCTGACTGGACAGTGCCACCCGGGTTCTCATGAACAACCTGCAACAGGCAACTGATGCAGAAGCATTTACTAGTGAAGATCAAAGACTACAGCATTCTGTATGGATTGCACCTCAATGTAAAGAAAAACAAAAACCACCTCACAACCGGATCAATGAACATCACGATGAGCAGAGTAAAGCTCTCAGTTGTCAAGGATTTCACTTTGCCTGGACCCACAATCAACACCGAAGGAAGCACAGGTGAAGAAATCCAAGGATCACTTGCATTCGGCAAGGAGCCATGAGGGTGCAGGGCAGTGGTTCTCAACCTTCCTCCTGCCTCAACCCTTTCAGACAGTTCATCGTGCTGTGGAGACCCGCCCCCCAACCATAAAACTATTTTCATTGCTACTTCATAACTGTAATTTTGCTACTGTTATGAGTTGGACGACCCCTGTGACAAGGTCGTTCGACCCCTTGTCTCAACCCACAGATTGAGACCCGCTGGTGTAGTGGATTATGTTTTGGATTACTACCACTAAATCAGCAGTTCAAAATGACGAGCCACTCTGCCAGAGAAAGATGAGGTTTCCTTCTCCTGTAAAGAGTTGTAGTCTGGTACATTGGTGCAGATAAAACCCTCAGTACCAATAATGAGATTAATGAAACCAAGAGAGTAAGGGGAAGCTGGAGGAGAAAGTAGGAACCAATCACAATGATCTACATAGACCCCCCTCCCTGGAGGATGGACAACAGAAAAGTGGGTGAAGGGAGACATCAGACAGTGTAAGACATGACAAAATAATAATAATTTATAAATTATCAAGGGTTCATGAGGGAGGGAGGGTGGGGAAGGGCCAGGAAAAAATGAGGAAGTAAAAGAAAACATTTTTGAGGATGAAGGCAACAAATGTACAAATGGGCTTGACACAATGGATGGATGGATGGAATGTGATAAGAGTTGGATGGGCCCCCAATGAAATGATTTTTAAAAAGTTGTTCACTTAAAATAGTTTAAATGGTTAATTTTATGCATTTTACCACCATAAAATTAAAAAACAATCAAACAAACAAAAAGAGTTGTAGTCTTAGAAACCCACAGGGGCAGTTCTACTTTGTCCTATAGGTCACCTGATTCAATAGCAGTAATTGGGCTTTGGGGAGATTGGGGAGATGATATTGAGCAAATCAGCTGCTGCAGCAGCAAAAAAAAAATCTCTTTAAAAAATATTTAAACTTTGATCCCGAGTTTCGGTACCAAAAAAATTTTAAAACAAGATGTCAGTTGGAGGACTACAGTGCACCTGACCTAAGCTTGGTATTTTCAAGCATCTCCTGTGCACGTGAAAGTTGCAGAATGAATAAGGAAGATTGGAGAATTGCCAAACTTGTATTTTGGTGTTAATTAAACAAATTTGAAATAAACTAGCAAGTATGCTTCAGAAGAAGAATGAGAATGCTCTTTAGAAATGAAAATAGTGAGACTTGATTTCACGTACTTCAGATTGGTTATCAGCCTGGGAAAGTACCCCCATGTTTGACAAAGTAGAATGCCAGTGACTCAGAGGAGGGCCCTCAAAGAGAGGGGCTGACATGGGCCAACAACAGAGGCTCCAACCCAGCACTGACGGTGAGGGGGCAGAGTTCAATGCCATCAGAAACGACACCATTTAACAAGATCATTTCACTGGGGCTCTTACAGCTCTTCTCACAGTCCATCCACACAGCCATTTGTGTCAAGCACATTTGCACAATTGTTACCATCATCATTTAGTCATATCACTTTTAAGGCATCGTTATTGATTATGCTTTTGCTGAAGTATATGGATGTTATTGCTGCTGGTCTTACGCTTGATGGTCTCATGTCCAGCTCCTTGATAAATTTTCCTTTTATTTCTATTACCCAAGAAAATCTAGAGTTTTCTCTATTGGCAACATATCTTCAATTTTCTATGTGAAACTTACGTTATTATAAACAGTATTAATTTCTTGTTTATTGTGGGGGTTGTATGAAATAAACAAAAGCCACTGCCATCAAGTCGGTTCTGACTAATAGTGTCTCCACGTAGTTTCGGAGGCTGTAAGTCTCCATAGGAGCAGATAGCTCATCTTTCCCCCATGGAGCCACTGATGAGTTTGACTCACCAACTTTACAGTTAGCAGTCCAATGCTTCCCTGCCCAGGCCGCTGGACTCCTGAATAGAAATGCTATTAACTTTTAATAATTAGTTTTATTGCATTGTTCCCACAGGCAAGAGAACCTTGGTTGGTGAAGGAGAAATTTAAGGGTTAGGGAGTTTAAGTAACTTGTACATTGCATCAGCTCCCGCCCACTGCGACCCTATGCACAACAGAACGAACACTGGGCAGTTCTGCCCCCTCCTGCTAACTGTGCCTGGGCTTGAGCCCGCTGTTGCAGCCACTGTGTCAGTCCATCTCATCAAGGGCCTTCTGCATCCATTCTAATTGCGGACCCTGTAGTATTCCTTCCCTATGGATACTGCTTTGCATAATGAACTGGCATGTGTCTGAAGATACTAGGTGGAAAAATACCATAGAATCTCTTCCCCCCTCCCATTTCTTCCAAGAACACATCTCTTCATCTAGTTAACGATTCTCTAATTAAAAACAGATTTGCCTGTGACTATCCATTTATATTATTCCTCATTTATAAATAGGCTTTCAGACGGCTTTTCCAAACTTCCGGGGTATTCACTACAAACTCACTAACTCTTCATGCCTATGAAAACTTTCCCCTGGCACCAAGTCAAATATCTTCTGCATCCCTCACAGTAAGTTCTCATGTAACTTAGTTACGCCTATAAGACGTGTGCCCCTCTGCTTTCAGCAGGCGAGGACAATTCTTCCAGAGTCTTTCTGCTCTGGTGGGAAAATTCACATTCAACCAATTTCTGAAAATACATGTTCAATTGCCAGTGGGCTTGCATGTGGATACGCAGCTTATACTGTGTAGTTGATGAGCAGGAGCTGCTCCAGGCGGGCGCTTGGACCTGTCAAACATTCTTCAAGCCTTGGTGATCTATTGATTAAATCTGTCTTCATACATTTAAAAAAATGAATTCATGAGTCTTAAAGATCCCAAAGACCATAAAACCTGTGGTAAAAAATCACCTGCCAATTACAGCTATAAATAAGTAAAAACAGAGCTCTTTTCTATGTGGATTGTGCCCATGAGAAGCATCAGGATGGAATGCAGTTTCCTGTCATTCAAGGGATGACCACTTAAGGGGGAAATCTGCTCAAAGACAAGTGTTCCCAGGCCAATGCTTTATCGGACATGCTACTATTCCAGACTGGATTTTAATGTTAGACTCGCTCTTCAGCCCCGAAAACAAATTACATAAAACTCTATAGTGGTGGTGGGTTTTTATGAGCCAGATCATTAGAAGACATCTTAAGGTCAGTGAAGGAAACATTCAAGCTGAGAATGATCCGCAGTCAGATACGCATTGTTCTTTTCAGGGCAATGTCATCCTTGGGTCTACAGATGAAGGACTCCAAAGACCATGGGGAAAATACCATGACCTCTATATTCCACTTGCCCCCTGGAGAATATACATCTGATTACAATACAGATAATTGCAAAATAAAATTTATTATGCTGCTCTCCAGAGACAGCATCAAAGAAAGGAGAGATTCTTAACTATCGAGGATCCTGTATCAAGTTAGGGCCAGAAAGGAGAAACATGCAGAGCCTCTGACCTTACCCTCTGTCCTGTAAGCGCACTGTTTCTCTTGGGGCATGGGGTGGAGACTGAGTAGGTAATCTTGTCTGAGAAATCTGGCAGGGAGGTACTGCCAAAGGACTGTGCCAGCATTCTGTCTAGAGCTTGACTTGAGACAAAAGCTGATGCAAAGTAGACTCTCCCGCAGTGGGCCATGTTACACCATTACCTGTTAGTTACTACAAAGGTGATGTAGTCTCTAATGCTCCTCTCCCAGAATTCCCACTGGGGGCGTTAGAGAGCAAGCGTAAGAAGCAGTATCTTGGGCATTTCTGGCATTGGCACTGTTCCTCGTCAACAATCCCCCATGCATACACATAGACATGGGGTTTCCACCTAAGTTTTGCCCATCGCTTGTCTGCCGCTCATGAGACACCAGAATAAAGAGTGTACCTATTCCTGGGCAGCAAGTTGAAGGGAATTCGGGGCAGAGGGCTCATGATATGATCATTCATATGCTTGTAGTCCCAAATATTTAACCAAGGCATTGCCTTCCAGTCAGCCCTGTCAGAAGGTTCCGTGGACAAGAAGAGAAAACACGAGAACTTACAACGTAAGCAAGGTGTGACCTGGTGATGATGGCTGAGCTTTTAGGAGCCACAGTGATCCTGAGAGAGGAGCCAGACGCCAGCCGAGGCCCCCGGTGCTCTGACAGCGACACCTCCACTCTCACGGCCAATGTTGTGGTGGTAATGCCATCTGTGACGGCAAACTCCATGCTATCTTCCCGGGCAGAAGAGCCGTCATGTCTGTACTGCAGAGTATTTTTCTCAATATCTTCATACGTGAAGGGGTCACCTTCCAAGGACAAAGCAAATTGCAATACCAGTGACTCCTGGGAATCATGCTTTTCATTTATACAACACCTTTGTTGTCAGGTTTTCAAAGTACATAGAGCATCATAAACTCTGAGAGCTGGGAGCTAATTAGTCCACTGCCCACCCCAACCAGGACTGCCTTTATCCCAGCATGAAGAAGGCAAACCCCTGAAAAAGGGTGGTCACCTGTCCATCAATATTTCTCAAGGAGGCAGGCTCACTGCCATACAAGGTAGCTCATTCCACTGGTGATAGCTCTAACGCACCTTTTAAAACAAAAATGTTCTCAAATCACATTGAGCCAAAATCTGCCGCCTGTGAGATCCAGTCATCATGCCTCGTTCTGTAGAAATAAAGACTAAGCCTACTTTTTTAAATGTTAAGACAGACTGGAATATAACCTTTTTCTAACCTAAGAAAATCAATTATGCTTAAGGAATTTGTACCAGATCTTCATTTTAATTGGGAGTAGTAAGTGCTGTTTTCAAATTTAAGACTATCTAAAAATTGAAAAAATATGCCAGAAATTTAGAAATGCAAACACATCAATTTGAGTGCAGATTCAGGGTAGATTTGCTACATGTCATATTTAAAAAACAATCAAACACTTCACTGTCACTTAAGTTTGGGAAAACAGGATTGAACAAAATTAAAATGACCTTTTTAATCACAGGAATTATTAACACGGTAGTATCTGTATTAAGTATTAAACTCAAATTTGATGGGTCATGGAACCCTTTATGAGAACCCTTTATGACTTGGTCTCAGAAGTCCCAGGGAATCTCACAGAACACGGTGTAGGAAATGCTCTCCTTAAATGCTCCACTCGCCTCTACTTTTGGACAGACTACGGCTGTAGTAATTAGCATTATGTAACGAGGCTACATCATTTGTCCATTCTCTGCATGAGCGCCTAAATCTTCACTTTGCAATGTGTGCTGTCTGCTTCCCTGATGCCAACAGCTGACATGCCTGGCTGCTGACTGGAAGGTCACAGGGTCCAATAGACCCAGAGACAATTCAGCCGAAAAGCCTGGCCATCTGTGTCCAAAAGAATCAGCGATGGAAACCTCAAGGGGCGCAGTATTTCTCTGATGCATCGGAAGTGACTTGATGGTAACTAAAATCTCACAGTAATACAAACACAGGTGAAATATTAGCTAAAAAAACACGACGATCACTGTGGAGCTTCTACAGTAGCCAGTTCCCTTCAGATACCACACGTTCATCCCCATGACACTTCAGTGCAACACCATTCCCACCTGGGGGATTGCCACACTCATCCTGCTTGCTCTTACAGACTCGGTGTACCTTCCAGGGCCAAGACCAGCTCCTACCAGGGATATTGAGAAAGGTGCATTTTAACATGTTCTGGTGGGAATTAAATACGAGGGTTTGAGCAAACTGACGGTTGGAATAAGCAGAGAGCGTCCCATGGCGATTATTCTGAAAGGGATACTGTGCATTTTGGTATTACAACAACAACAACAAGAATCAAACCCTACCATCGAGTACATTCCCAGTGCACAGAGACTTTGCTCTATAAAGGCTGGCTGGGTTTGTTGTTGTTTGTTTTTTAAATTTCACTTTCAGGTCTGTCCTGTGTGTGTTTCTGTACTCTGGACACTCACCATGTGCTATTCTTTAAAGCTGGAGAAGGCACAGTAAGTAGTGTTTGGGAAAACTGGCCACATGATTAGCAACTGAGAACTTAACACCGGATCCCCTGGGCTCCTTGTTCTCATAGGCAATGCTCAGAAAACGGCTCTCATTTTTTTTAATGGACGAAGATACATGTAATTAACACCACCACAGACGCAAGTATCCAAAGTATTGTGAAGAATCACAAACCATCTGGGGAGGACAAATTAATCTCCACGAACAAACTATGAGAAGGTGGCCGTTGATACCGCCCATGGCGTTCTAAGGGCATTTACTCAACCTTCTGAAATCAACCAGTTTCACCTACAATTTGAGGAAACAGCTCCCCAGTTTGCAGGGTGAGGGCGGGGGCACAGGAGCAAGTTCTAGTTAAGGAGGCCGACTGTGCGTTTGTGTTCTTTGCACGCAGAGCCTCGTCGTTTTGCTCGCAGACACATCGGTCTCTACATCTTGCATGAGATACACAGAATTGACGCAGAGCAGAGAGTCTCTCCCAGCAAGTTCAAGGGCAGAGCGAGCTACCTGCGACCATGGGTCCTTGGAACTCAGCAGAGTACTTCAGGAGCACGCCGTGCTGCGGAGGTTTCCGAAGTTCGAAGGAGAGCTCGTCAGGTGTGGTGTCAGCACTTCTTACTAACAACCGAAGTCCTGTGATCAGGAAATAAAACATGGGGGGCGAGAAGGGCCACAGGAAGAAGTGTGAGCCGTGTAGACAGGCAAGTCACAGGGCTAGGCTGGGAGTTCCCCAGGGGGTAAGCTGATGGTTATCAGAAAGCATTATTTAACTCCAATCAACCACAAAAGGGTGAAAACTGAGAGCACAGTGTAATTCATTCTCCTAACAGCCTGCTTACAAGTAGTTCTGAATTTCAGAACATCTTTTTCCCTCTTTATACAAATGAGGACACGGAGCAGGGGAGGCCACAGAGAGGTCAGTCCTGACCTGGTGGGCTAGGGTCCTCCAGAAATGATTCCCAGTAATGGTTTCTTGTTTTTCATCGTTTCTCCCCTTCTTTTCGGTCTGTCAGTCGAGAAGTCCCAAGTCCCTTGAAGGGTGGCTAAAGACTAGACGGATTTGCAGATAGGATTTGTTTGTACGTCTGACGATGATTTACTTTAGGCAAATCTCACATGTAGAAACTGGATAAGGATCTAGCAGAACACATCCGACTAAAATTGCAATATGCACTGTGTGCGGATGAAGACTTCTTGGTAAACAAAAGGCACGAAACCAAAAAACGCTCCTAACCCATAAGCGTTATTGGCAAAGATAAAACTGCACACACAATGACGGGGCCATCTCTAAGGCCCTGGACTGTGAAGTTAACTGTGAGCTGTCATTTCTCCAGTTATTCTACTTCTTAAAGCAGCGGCTCTCAGCCTTCCTAATGCCACGACCCTTGAATACAGTTCCTCGTGGTGTGCAGACCCCCCAACCAGAACATTATTTTCGTTGCTACTTCTTAACTGTCATTTTGCTACTGTTATGAATCGGGTGATCCCTGTGAAAGGGTCGCTCGACCCCCAAAGGGGTCACGACCCACAGGTTGAGAACTGCTGTCTTAAAGAGAACACAGGAACCATCCTTGAAAGCTGCTCCCTCTCTTCCCTCTCAGCTGCTACTGCATATTTCAGTGATGGCAACAAATCAAACTCTGGGAGGCAGGAAAATAAATTCTGTGTTGTATTCAATCACTGAGCCTTGGCCTCTGAAGGGTTTCTTTCCCTCTCTCGGTGGTTGCTTTGATTTGCATGGAAATGGGAAGGAAGGTAGGGAGGAAGGGAGGCTACAGGTAAGAATGCATAGACCTCCTGGAAGAGGAGGCCTCTGCATGTGGGTAACCATCAAGAAGGGCTGAGCAGGACTGCTGCTGAACTCTGGCTCCGTTTCCCCAGCCATGTCTCTGTCTGGTTCCCAGTTCTTACCTACGGAGGTGCTGCCTCCCTGGGCGACCCCAAGGAGTGGCGCTGCGAGCTGGAACACTGGGGGCTGCTGATCCGTGGGGAGCAAGTGAATGGTGAGGGCCATCTCCGGACTTGCGTGCTCTCCGTCCCAAACTAGAACGGGTAAAGCACATGCACACACATCACCTTGTGTCTGGTCACCTTCACATTCTTTACGCAAGCATGCAGCCAGAAGCTGCTTTAGGTTATCTGGGCACTTTGCAGAGATGTTAATAAATGGAGAAAGGAAGCGAAGCAAGCAAGGTACGGTGTGCTAGTGTGACCAGACTGATTTTATTGGCTATGAAAGGGCCCAGAGATCCATAAGCCACAACATAACTCCATGAGGTGGTTTTGATAAATGTTAGTGGAAAGAAATTTTAAATAGGCTCTCTGAAATGATGCTGGTAAAGGCTTTTTTGTTAAATGAAAATATTTTTTATTAAATTCATTCGTCCAGTGTTCTAAAGAAATAGTCCCTTTCATGGAATCTTTTTCAGACCCGACGTGCCTACGTTTCACTGAAAACATTCTACTTTTAAAGGCCACATGATGGCTATTGCTTGGAAGCAACCCAGTTTGATCTGGACATTATGCACAATGCCTTAAATAGAAGACACCTTTGTCCAGTAAAACAGTGACCTTAAATTTAATTTCCCTGGATTGTCTGACAGCGAAGTGAACACAGGGCCCTGGGAAAAAATGTAAGAATGGCTTTCCTCTTATTTCCACCTCTCTAGGCCTCAATGCAGCCTGCCTTCTCTAAAAGCCCAGTTTGAAAGACTACCTGCACCACCACTAACGCGTGTTTCTCTGAGACAGCCGTTAAGGAAAGTAATCCAGTACTTATTTTAAATCTGTGATGTGCCTACATATGAGTTGGTTGTAAGAAACCTGTTTCTTTCTTCTGATTCTTCCTTTGTCCCAATTCATTAGGAGTCTGACATGTTCGTAAGCAAAGTAAAATATTGCCCAGTGGTTCCGACTACTGATTCCATTCAGGGCTTAGATTTGTGATTTTCTCGGGAGCAGATCTACAATGTCTGATTGGACTTGCAATATATACCCCATGTCCCAGAGACGTTATGAAATATCTCTACTGAAGAAGGGTCCAAAATAGTGTTCCTGCTTTTTTATGTTCCATCTCTTCCTCTTTGTGCGTGATCAAACGCAGGGAAAGATGGTTCTTAATTTGTAGGGGCTCAGGAACATACAAAATATGTGTTGTTCCTTGCCCTCAAGTTTGCTCCTGCTCACGGTGACCTTCTGTGTAAAGGAAAAACCTCGGCCAGGTCTTGTACGAGCTTCACGGTCTTTGGTATGTTGGCGCTCACTGTTGTTGAGCATTGTGCCAGTCCATCTCACGGAAGGTTTCCGTGTTAGCTGACTACATACTGCACCAAATAGACAGCCTTCTTCAGTGACGGGTCTCTCCTGATGAGGAAATCTCACAGCCCTTGCTCCTCCAGATGACTCAAACCGAACTCCCTGCTGCTGAATCAGCTGTGTATCCGAGAGACTCTGCAGGGCAGAGGAAAACTTCTCCTGTGGGTTTCCCAGACTGTAAGTTCACATGAGAGCAGACAGCAGTGGTCCTCAACTGTCCTAATCCGTGACCCTTTCATACAGTTCTTCCTGTTGTGGTGACCGCCCAACCATAAAATTATTTCCGTTGCTACTTCATAGCTGTCATTTTGCTACTGTTTTGGATCAGGTGACCCCTGTGAAAGGGTTGTTTGACCGCCAAAGGGGTCGAGACCCACAGGTTGAGAACCGCTGTTCTAGAGCCTGGCTGGCAGTTTTGAACTGCTGACCTTGAGATTAGAAACCCACTGAGTAACCTGCTCTGCCACCTGGGCTTTTTATCCTTGTTTTCAAGGAACATCAAACCAAACCAAACCCAAAACAAAACTCACTCCATTGAGCGGCTCCTGACTAATTACAGCAACCCTCGAAGGCAGGGCAGGAGAGTCCCTCTGGGTTTACAAGGAACAAAAAGCCTCATCTTTCTGCTTGAACTGCTGATGTTGAGGATACAGCCACTAAGCCATCAGGGCGCCTTCTAAAGAACATTAGGTTTGATTCATTCTAAGCTGGATCTGATTCCAGTCAATGGTAAGGTTAATATTCTCTACCAACACCAAGACTTTCTCTTCTGCTTTCTTTTGCTCATTGTCCAGCTCCCACATGCACATGAAGCAGTCGACAAGATCATGCCCGGCTTGACTCAGGTGAACCTTGGTCATCCAAGAGACGACTTTGCTTTCAGAATTCGTCCCACAGGACTTTACTTTTGATGTCACAATGATTTTGTTGGCGAGGGCGAACTTCAGCAACCCCTCAACACATTATGTTACAGCTGCAGAATGTGTCATCGCTGGGGGTAGGATGTGCAGGTCACACCGGGTGACACTGGTCAGAGATGTGACACTAAAAGGCAGTGCTTCCGCAGAAATTTATTATTTTTCAATAAGAATAAATTAAGCTACAGCAAAAAATCCATAGTGACAGCAAGAATATTTTCATGAGTCCATTTTACAGGTACTGATAGATGCAAAAGGCTAAAATTGTATACAAATGTATTTTCTGAACCTCCTAATGCACTTCAGTCAAAGCTGCCATTGTTGCCAAATAAAATGGAACTTTGAATCAGGTGTTGCCTCCACACGTGACAAGCAGGTACTGTTGTTTCCATCACTGCCTGTTAGAGTTGCTGATTTTGTCAACTTTGTTGATGTTTGAGCTACTATGTTGTGGTAATTGGTAGTTGTGAATTTTATCAATAACACCTTTGAGAATGAGCTGGTAATCAAAAGGGGAATAAAGGTTTCCTCTCAGTTACTAATAATGTTGTAACTGATGTAATTCGATGTAGAAAGCTTATGAAAGGCAATCTTGTTAGTACACATAATCTAAGAAATACTACATGTAAGCAATTTACAGTTATATTTACCACACATTATTCCATGATTGAAATGGATAATGACCATTAATTACTTAGAATTCACTACGCTCTAGAGGAGGCCGTGGGGTAGGGTGGGAGGGAGCCCCAAGTTCTCACACTGCGTGACAGATCCTAGTGGTGCCCCTGAGCAAAGCCCCTTACAAACAGCTTTGGTTGCGTCCTAGAGCTCCTCAGTGCCACCAGGCATGCCCTTGCCTTTGAAAGTCAGTGGAAAAATAGGGATTTCCTGGTAACATGTTCTATAGGCAAGAATATCACTCAGGGAACAAGGTTTTCCAAGGAAACTTAAGAACGTACGCCAATAAGATGTTCGCAATGGTATGTTTCGCCTTCTCGCTAAATTATGTTTCTGATTTCTCAGAGCAGCCACGCTGCTCTTGGGAATCCCCCTGCCCCCCGCCCCCTCCCCCAGCACCTCTCACCCTTTTGTCTTCCTGACTCCAGGCTTCCCTGCTGAGTCCTATCCTGGGCTTGAAGCTGCCAGGTCAGCCAGGTCTCCTGCTCTTAGCTGATTAACCAAGTGAGCTCTCTTCCTGTGCTGTGTGGGTTAGTGCCAGGGCTCTGGCTGCCTGCTGCCTTAGCTACGTTATGCTTGAACTTGCTGTTGTAACCCCTGTGTTGATCCATCTTGCTGAGGGTTTTCCTTCTGGAATCTCTGACCCTCAGCTTTACCAAGCATGAGATCCTTCTGGACTAAAGGACGTGAGACGAACCTTGTCCAGCTCACTTCCGGCTGCACTTCTTCCACGACAGGTGTTTGTGCTGCTAGCAGTCCGTGGTGTATTCACATTTTTTTTTTGCCAACCCCACAGTTCAAATTTATTTTTCACTCTTCCGTACTCATTGTCCAACTTTCACAGGACATACTGCACAGGGAAAATCTGTACAAAAGACCTCTACGGGGGTTAAAGAGCAAAGATGTCACTTCGAGGACTGGGGTGCCCTGACCCTCGATGTGACATCACTGCTCTGGGGACACGTTCAGAGAGCTTCTGTAGTAGACTGGCCCGATGCAACATGTCCTCTGATTTCCCGACTCCACCTTCCAGAGGTGTTGGTTGTAAACCCAAGAAAAATAAAATCTTGGACAACTACGATCTTTTCCCAGGTTACTGGGATGGCACTCACTGGTCCAATTGTGAGGACAGGTATTTTGTTCGCATCCAAGTGTAATCCACACTGAAGGCTACAGGCTTGGATCTGTGTCAGTCAATGCTGCAAGACCCTTTCACTGTAGGCAAGCAAGGCATGTCAACTGCATATTTTAGATTGTGAATTTTTCTCCATTCCCGATGCCACATTCTTCTTCATACAGACTGCTCAGATTATGTGATCACTGTAGACAATGAGTAAGTATGGTGAAAGGATACAACCTTAACCCACAGCTTTCCTCATTTTAAATCACCCAGATCCCTCTGTTCTAGCCAACAACTGCCTCTTGGTCCACGTGCAGGTTCTGCATGAACACAGAAAAATGCTCTGGAGTTTCCATTCTTTGCAATGTTTTCCATAGTTGGTTCTAATCCACACAGTCGAGCACCATGTAGAGTCAGTCAACCAGAGACCTACATCTTTCCGGTAGTCTCTATGATTTTAATGACATCGGCCACTAATTTCTGCATTCGGTTGGAGCCTAGCTTTCTTTGCAATAGGCACAAATAAGATCTCTTACAGTCGGCTGTCCCCACATGAGTCCTCCACATTACTAGCACAGATCGGGGAGCACTTCCAGCACTGCATCCGATCACCGGGCATGGCGACGGCTGCTCCTTAAAGCCCCAGAGCCTTGTTTTCCACCAGCACCTTCAGTGCCGTCCGCACTTCCTCAATCCCGGCAGTTCTGGATCCTATGCTACTTCCTGAAGTGGCCGAATGGCAACAGGCCTTTGTGAGGCAGTGACTTCGTGCATTCTTCCCATCTCCCTTCCTTGTTCGCTATTTTGCCAACAGAATCCTTTTATATTGCAACTCAAAGCTTGAGTTTTTTCTTTATTCCTTTCATCTTGAGAAAATGGCAAGTAGTTTCTTCCCTTTTATTTTTCTAGCACTTGCATGCTGCTGTGATACTGGAAGCTACGCCTCAAGATTCAAGGTCACCCATGGTGGGCAGGCAGCGAAGCTTCCAGACCCACTCCCTCGGAAGAAGGCGCTGGTGGTCTCCTGGAAACCTGCGAACAGCAGCGGAGCCCTGTCTGCATAGTGCCAGGACATGAGCCCCTCAGGGTGGAAGGCACTCCAACAGGACTGTAGAGGAACTGTCTCCTCAAAGTAGAGTCAACCTTCATGACACGGAGAAAGTAAAGATTTTGATGGCCTTCATTTGCTCATGTGACGACTCAAAATAAGAACAGTTGAAAACATCCATTACTGTAGACTGGGCATGCCATTTTTCTTAACGCCCAACGAAGGAAAGGCGCTGAGTTTTTAGGAGAAGACTTTCTTTGCCACCAAAATGTATCCTTACATGAAATGTAACAGGACATTGGGATTGGTGATGCTAATGGACTCGCCAATCACAACTACTTAAGGATGCAATCTATGATCAACTAACCTCCCTCTAGACCTGCTAAGAAAGCCTATCCCTAGATTGCCCCAGTAAAAGCATCATGTCTGAGACTACTTGCGTTGTTGGCAGGACAGGACACTGGAGCCTTCAAACACTGGTTTATTAACTCATTCTCTGAGCTATAATCATTTATTTCTAGTAGCAAAGCAGTCAATGAAAGGCTCTATTAAAGACTACACACGAACCACGGTGAGTAAAAAGTATGCCATGATGGCAATGCTGTCTCCATTGCTGTTCTGAGAACACGATACAAGAAGCACTGACAATTCAGGATGTAGCAAAGTTCTGATGAATGCACTCATATCTGTTGTTTTTGGTATAGCTTATTGTTAGAATAAAGGAGCTCTGGTGGTATAGTGGTTATGCATTAGACTGCTTATTGCAAGATCCACAGTTCAAACCACCAGCCACTCCAAGGGAGAAAGACAGGGCTTTCAACTCCTGTAAAGAGTTATCGCTTGGGAAACCCACAGAGGCAGTTCTACTCTGACCCATGGGGTTACTATGAGCTGGCATCCACTCAAAGGCAGTGGAGTGAATTGAGTTATTGTTAGAGTAATACCACATATAATGTCATAGCACAAAATTTGCTGAGGTAACCCTGTCTCAGTTGTTCATTCACCCATGTTCCGTGTTATGACACATTGTAAACCTGCTGTATACCAGGTAATTATGAAGCCTGTGGTGGGGGTGGGTATTCAACTTGCTTCAGAACTGACTTCCAACAGAGTCAACAGAATGAAATGGTGTTCTAAGTCAGGGTCTACTTATGTATCTATCTATTATACTCACCTCCATTTGTGGGAATATATTTTTTTAAATTTTACCGCCAAATCCAGGGAAGAGGGAACAGTAAGAGATATGAAATCTAAAATGGGAGGAGGGCGTAGAATGCCTGCTGGGTTTTGATCAAGTCCTGCTGAGAGTCAAATGAAGGTCGAACATAATATGGGACAGAGGGAAGTAAAAAGAAATAGAGGAAAGAACTAGGAGGCAAAAGACATTTATAGAAGTGCACATATAGGCATTTACATATATATTCATGTAATATATGTAAATATATTAATAGGTAACAATAGAGATATAGGTCTGTAGGCATATATTTAAATGTTAAGTATTAAGGTAGCAGATGGGCATTGGGTCTCTATGTAAGTACTCCCTCAATGCAAGAACATGTTGTTCTAATAAGCTGGTATTCCATGGTGCTTAGTTTCTCTACACAATCACTAAAGTCAAAATGGGTGCATAAGCAAATGTGGTAAAGAAAGCTGATGGTGCCCAACTATTAAAAGATATAGTGTCTGCGGTCTTAAACATTTGAAGTTAAACAAGCCACTAGCAGGGAAGCAACAAAGCACACATGGAAGAAGCACACTGGCCTGTGTAATCACGAGGTGTCCACAAAATCAAGTATCAGGCATCAGCAGACCCCAAACAAACAAATATACTGATGCAAATGATGGGGGTTGGAGTGGAGACCCAAAGCCCACCTGTAGACAATTGGACATTCCCTCACAGAAGAGTCACAAGAAAGGAATGAGACAGCCAGTGTGCAACATAGCACTGACATAACACACATCATTCTTCTAGTTTTTTAATGACACCCCCTCACCCCACTATCACAACTCCAGTTCTAGCTTAAAATCTGGCTAGACCAGAGCAGATACACTGGTACAGATAAGAGCTCTCAACACATAGAACCCAGGACAGATTAACCCCTCAGGTATAGTAATGGGAATAGTGATACCATGTGAGTAGGGGGTAGGTGAGGGGAGAAGGGGGAGAAAAGGGGAATCATTTATAATGATTGACGTATAACCCCCTCTTCCCCCATGCCCTGCCGGGGGACACACAATGAAATGTGGGTGAAGGTACAGCAGACAGTGTAAAATATGAAAATAATAATAATTTATAATTTATCAGGGTCCCAAGGGGTGAGGGAAGGAGGGGAAAAAAGAGGAGCTGATACCAAGGGTTCAAGCAGAAAGAAAATGTTTTGAAAATGATGATGGCAACAAATGTGCTTGATACAATTAATGTATGGATTGTTATAAGAGCTGTAATATCCCCAATAAAATGATTTATTTATTTTTTTTAAAGAAAATTTTCCAGAGTGGATTGAACACCAGACAGTCTGGATCCAGGGCTAAAGATCTTTGCCAGCATTAACTCCTTTTAATACATGTTAGGAGGAGAGAGAAATTGTTTTAAACAACACTATTCTTTGGTTTTCCTGGTGAATTGTTTGGCTTATTTTTTCTTTTCTTACCAATGTAAGGCTATGCTATTTTTACTTAACTAATCGTGTGACTTATTTCTGGACTTATGTAGCTTTCAAGTGGTCCGTATAATATAGTTACAAGTTATTATGATGGAGTAACAAGAAAGGATTAGAAAAGAAAAAAAAATTTCCAATAAACTGAAACTAAATTCTGTACCTGTGAAGTGGAATTTCACTGACTCTGGGAGACCTGAAAGAGCAGGAGAGAAAAAAATCAGTTTATTAAACCAACAGGGCTCAGAGATAGATAGAGAATGGCTGAAAGATTAGGCAGAGATGAGAAAAGCCCGAGATGCGCTCATCTACACTGCTTTGGTTTACAGGAAATCACCAAGTCAGTTGCTATTGTTATGTTGAATTTAATGGGGCCAGCCCTAATTTTAAGTAACAAGAAAGAATCACATAGTAGAATAATTTTATGTCCAAGCAGTTAGAGTGATTTATAATATATTCATTCAGATCCCATTTATGCAGTACATAAAACCCTACAAATCAGAGCATGTGGGTGATATCATATATCACTGACAAGGTGCTCAGGTGGGTCAAATCCATTGTAGAACTGAGTGATGCCAGGACATTGATTTATATACTGTAACAGTGTGAAAGATTTATCTCGTGGCATTTATCCCATAGATTATACACGATAGGCTTCTGCTCTCTCTTAAGAGGCTCTAGCAACTCAAGCAACTGTAACGGCCACAGACATAGCTTCAACCATGGCTGCTGACAAGTTTTCTTTCCCTCTAATCCCAGGATAGCTGCAGCTTCTTATAAAGCGGGTGTTGGAGATCCAGGAACGTTTTCATGGGCGATTAGGTTCCCAGTTAATAAACACTGAGGACACTCCACAGAGATGAGACCCTGTCTCTGCCCTCACAGATAGTCCATTGCATTGAGGAACTGCATAGATATATATGAACGTGTATAAATAATGGGAAATAACACTTGAGATATTTACTATAGTTTTAAAAAGTAACTCTGAAGTTGTTTAATCCATGATCAACTCAGCATAAGAAACCACCAGCTGTCTTAGTATAAAAAATGCTCCCTATTAATCACTGCATGATGTGCATACATCTTACAGACTCTAATGCACTGATCTCAAAATGTGTAGACGCATGCATGCCAAGGCACAGACGCATCTAGGGCAGAGACTGAACCCGCCTGTCTTGCAGTCAGAAGCTTTGATTCGCAGATCAAGGGAAGAGAGAGTGTCGTGACGAATAAAGACGTTCCGGCTGAGTGGAAAGGCACACACTGCTTTTAATTAGGAACTCAGTTATTCTTTTGCTCTGTTTTTGCTTCCTTTCAAAAGATGTCTTTGCCAGTCTAATTCCCGATGCTTGCCTGCACCCTTCATTTCTACACGACGAAGCTTCCCTGGAGGCCCCTCTTCGTTCCTCTCACCCACACACCTGTCTGCGCTGTTCTGCCCTCTCCAACCCACTCACATCATTGCAGCACAGCGTTCTTTGTGAAAAGCCATCTCACGCTCTCTAAAAAGGAGCCCCTGGGTGGTGCAGATGGTCAGTGCAATTGGCTGCTAACTGAAAGACTGGAGGTTCAAATCGACTCAGAGGATCTCAAGTGAAAGGCCCGGAGACCTACTTCCAGGCCAACAGCCACTGAGAGCAAAGCAGAGCTGCGATGCTGCGTTGACACACACGGGGTTGCCATTAGTCAGAAATGAGTCCACTGCAACTTACTGCCACCAAGCACCAAGCTGCCAACTCATAGTGTCCCTATGGAAGAGTAGAACTGCCCCTGCGGGCAACTATTTACAGGACTAGAAACCCTTGCCTTTCTCCCATGGGGTGGCTGGTGGTTTCAAACTGCTGTCTTTGTAGTTAGCAGCCCACAGTGTAATCCACTATGCTACCAGGGCCCCTATCTCCTGCAAGGACTAGAGTACTATCTTCAAGCCCTGCACTGGATCCCTCGTGCTCTGGAGATACAGACTCAAATCCTTAACTTGGCTCACAGGGCCTGCCTGGTCTGTCCACGGTCTCTCCCTCTAAGCCAGCGGTTCTCAACCTGTGGGTCACGACCCCTTTGGGGGTGTGTGTCAAATGACCCTTTCACGGGGGTCACCTGATTAATAACAGTAGCAAAGTTACGGTTATGAAGTAGCAATGAAACTAATTTTATGGTTGGGGGGGTCACAACATGAGGAAATAATCTGAAAGGGTCACAGCATAGGAAGGTTGAGAACCACTGCTCTAAGCTCACGTGGCTCTGCTGTAGCTTCCTTCCCCATGAACCAGTCACTCGGACTTCCTTTTAGTCACCTGCTCTCTCCTCACAGGGTCCCCGCATACTGTGTGAGAGGGTGAGCTTTTCCCCAGAAAGACCTGCCTAATCCTTCCAGTATGAACACGTAGCCTTGTTAAGCTTCTGCCTATCTCTTAAATAGCAAGCTTTCCTTGGGGAAGCCTTCACGGAGCCCTGAGTCCACGTCAGTCAGTTTTACATTCTTTTCCCCACTGAACATTCTCTCCAGAGCTCTCGTCTCCGTCTGTGATTATGCAATCTTAATGGAATCGTTTGTCTCTGGATCCCAAACTTGCCGAGAGGATCCATGCCTCTTTTCGCTCACCACCGTATCGCCAGGGCCTTGCCCAGGAATTGACTCCTAAAATCAATTAGCACCGAGCAGATTCTGACTCCCGGAGACCCATGGACATCACTACACAGCTGCCTTCCATGCAGCTTCCACACCGTGACCTTTAAAGATCGCGACACCTTCCTCCAGGGCACCTGTGCTGGGCTCAAACTGCCAACACGTTGGTTAGTGACCCGGAGCTGAGTTGTGGGCACCCCTTTAGGACTCCTGATGGGTAGAGGAGGCACAAAGGGAGGATTTATTAAGTATATGTGGTTACATGTTGGGCTGCTGACCACAGGTCCACAGTTCTAATCCACCAGCCACTCCGTGGGGGGAAAGATGGGTTTTCTACTCCTGTAAAGAGCCACAGCCTTGGAAAGCCAGAAACACACAGGGGCATTCGATCTTGCCCTATTGGGCTGCTACCAGCTGTTACCGACTCAATGGCAGTTAGAGGGCTTTGGCTTTGAGATGCTTGCACACAGCAATAAAGGAAGAAATGATGAACGGAGACCACGGTGAAGAGCCCAGCTGCAGTGCCCTCTAAGTGCACAGAGGGGCCAGGGGAAGCAAGCTGGCCATTGAGAGCCACGGCAAGCCTCGGGAGTGCAGACAAGGAGCGTTACCCGCGAAGGAGAAGGCCATGATCTCCTGGAGGTGGGGCGCCGCCGGGGGAGGTCGGTACAGGATTTTGCCTTGGTTAATGTCTTCCTGTGTGAAATACCGGATGGGAGAGCGAGGCTGGTCTCTGTGTTCGACGAGGCCTGGGGAGAGAAGAACTCAGCATGAGTCCTGACAGCAATTCTGGGCACTAAATGAGCAGAACCATCAGGCCAAGCCTGTGCCCACGCCCGAGGGTAGAGACGCTTTTTCGCTTCAGGAGCAGTTCTTCTTGGTGTGCTAGGGCAGTTTTCAGTTATTCAGGGAAGAAGCAGATACATACGTTCCAAACAGAGTTTCCACTAGGATTTGTTGACTAGAAACCATGCTAAAATGCAACCATGGTGCTTGATACAACTGATGTATGGATTGTTATGAGTCCCCAATAAAATGATTTCTGGAAAGAAAAAAAAAAAGATGCAACCTGGGAGTTCTTGGGTGATGGGCTCCTTCACAGTTATGGATAATGAATTAAGCCCTGCTGGCAGAGTAGTCAAACGTTGAGCTGCTAACCACAGGGTCAGCAGTTCAAAACCACCAGCCTCTCTTTGAGAAAAAGACGAGCCTTTCTACTCTCCTAAAGAGTTCGTCTCAGAAACCCACAAGGTCAGTGCTACCTTGGGCTGCAGGGTTGCTGTGAGTGGAAATCAACTTGATGGCAGGGAGTAGGGACGCCAGGGGTCAGCCCACTTGGGAACAGATTCTCTGACACAGGATCAGTGTAGGGTATGCTTGGGACCAATCCTTTACGGAATATAAAGCGAGCAGACTGAGATCAATAAGAAGCAGAGATAGGTTAGACCAGGGGTCCTCAAACTTTTTAAACAAGGGGCCAGTTCACTGTCCCTCCGACTCATTGGAGGGTCGGACTATAGTATAAAAAATATATAAGAACAAATTCCTATGCACACTACACATATCTTATTTTGAAGTAAAAAAACAAACGGGGCTAAAACACCTGGCAGGGTGGATAAATGTCCTCAGCGAGCCACATGTGTCCGCGGGCCATAGTTTGAGGACCAAGGTTAGACTGATGCCAAGGCACGTAGATATCTCTAAGAACTATGAATGAGAAGCAAAAGAGATGTGGGCCTTGTCCGGGAGCTAACACAGAAGGAATGCCTTCCCTTAGAGCGGCACCCTAAATTTGGCCTGGTAGCCTCCTAAACGCTAAGAAAATCAGTTCGTTAAACCCACCCACGTGTGCCGTAGCAGCCCTAGATAAGAAAGAGAATGGGCCCATGTTGTTGGCTACTTACTGACAGAGTGAAGTGCTGCGTCCACCCCGAGAGGCCCCAGAAAAAAAAAGACCTGGGGTGGGGGAGGCTGGGTGGTGCAATCGAGCCCCATTGGCTGCATGGTCAGCAGTTCCGAACCACCAGCTATTCCCAGAGAGAAAGATGGCTTTCTACTCCCGTAAGGAGTGAGCCTCGGAAACCCCCAGGGCAGTTCTAACCTGTCCTATAGGGTCACGGTGAGTCGGCATCGACTTGATAGCAGAGTTTGAGGGTGGAAAAGTCGAAAGGCTTCTACTTACAAAACACCAGCCATTGAACCCCTGGGGAGCACACTTCTATGACACATGGGGCTCCCTCTGAGCTGTAGAAGCCAAGAGGACCACTGGTCTGACTCTACCTTGAGCCCCACTGCAGCTCGTTGTTGCTGCGAGCGGCTGCGGAGCCAGTTCCAACTCAATCAACCCCACGTCACACAGAAGGAAACACGGCCTGGTCCGGGACCACTCTCAGGGTTGTATGGTAGAGCCACGGTGTCAATCCATTTCCTTGAGGTCTACCTCTTTTTCACCGACCCTACACTTGCAAGCATGAGGTCCTTTGCCAGGGATTGGGCTCTCCTGATAACATGACCCAAAGTACGTGAGACGAGGTCTGGCCTTCTGTCCGTGCTTCCAACAGCACTCTGGCTGCACTTCATCAAGACAGATGTGTCTGTTTTACTGGCAGTCAGGGGTATTTACAATATTCTTCCCCAGCACCATTTTTCAAATGCCTCAAATCTTCTGCAGTCTTTCTTATTCAGTGTCCAACTTTGACATGCATACCAGGCAACTGGACCTTTCATGGTTTGAGTCAGGGGCACCTTGGTCCTAAAAGGGACAACCTTGCTCTTTGTCACTTTAAAGAGGTCTTGTGCTACAAATGTGCCCAATGCAATATAACACTTGAGTTCTGACTGCTGTTTCCATGAGTAGCCCCTGTGGATCCAAGTTAAAAGAAATCCTTGACAACTCTAATCCCTTCTCTGTTTACCACGATGTAGTCTCTTGGTCCAGGTGTAAGGATTTGGGTTTTCTTTAAATTGAGGTGTCATTTATGTGGAAGGCTGCAATCTCTGATTCCCATCAGCAAGTGTATCAAACTTTCATCCATTTCAGCAAGCAAGGTTGTGTTATCTGCATAGTGAAATTTGCTAATAAGCCTTCCTCTAATCGCCATGCCATGCTGTTCTTCAGATAGGCCAGCTTCTCTGAGGATTGGCTCAGCATACAGGTTGAGTAAGTATAAAGAAAGGATCCGGCTGGCCTTCACACCTTTCCTGATTTTAAAACCCTGCAGCTATGTCCTGCTTGAATGACTGCCTCTTGGTCCAGCACAGGTTCCATATGGACATACAAAGTGCTCTAGAATGCCCATTCTTCTCTCTATTCTTAAGGCTATCTTAGACCAGGCAATTCTCCAGAAATTAAAGATATTCCACTGAAATTATTAGATTCTTTCAAGTGAGTTGAAATTCAAAGGTCATGGATCTGAAACCTTGGCACTGACTGACTGGCATCCGGTGAGGCTGTAAAGACAGTTCTTTTCTTTCTTTCCCTCCTCCCTGTTTTCTTCGGAAATGCCTTCATCTTGGTTATTATCTTTGACAACAGTAGCGTGGGCCTTGATTATACCAAGAACAGATTCTGCCGTGACCACTCCGTGCGTGATAACAGTTTTAGGGGCTCAGGATATGCCTGTGGTTCTAAACTCCTCGAGAAGAGAACTGATGCTGTGATTCTTTTTCTTTAAAACAAGGGCATGTGTGAGCCCTAGGGTTGGATCAATTCTGCTGCTAAGAGATTATGAGACCTGAGCAACTTTCTACACAAGGAACCTGGGTTTGGGGTTAGAAAGAATTCCTCCTCTACCCCAGCAACCAGGGAAAGAAGCTTTAACATCAGAGGTTTAAACAATTAAGAAAGGATGAAGGTTAGCCTTTTACTTTCTTTTGATTTTATCAAAATGGTAATAATGGCCTTTCGTTTTTAAAGCTTCAATTTCTTTGTTGGGAATTTGCTAATGTGAAAGGGCCATACCAGAGGCGGGACTGGTTTCAAGGGAAAAGCCTCACAAGTGGGAGCAGACGTGGCTCCAAGGAGTTGGTTTCCCTTGGGAAGAGGGACAAGCAGGCCTTGGGGGCACAGGCTTCTGAAAAGTTAAGATATTTGAGGGTATGGAATGGTGAGGGACCACCTCGCCTCTAGCTACAGCTGCGGATTAACATGTCCTCTGAAGGTCCTCGGTGGGGAAAAGAGCGACAGATCCATTTGGGGAGAGAAACTGAACACGCGTGGCCCAGTCCCTTGGTGAAAAGCTGAGCCCTGTCTTCTTAGCACAGGCACATTCTGCTTCGCTCTTCTGCTGAGACTTCACCAGGGCAGACTGTGACCTCGTAGATCATGCCTGTGCTTGTGGAGCTCAGCCTTTGTGCAGGAAGGGGAGCTCAGCTCCGTGGCTGCAGTGAAACGCTCCCGAGGGTCTCACCCAAATGATGTTCTTCTGTGCAGCTGACAGTCCAAGAGTTCACCCTTTCATCGCTCTCCGTCTGGCCACAGAGCAGTGGAGGGAAGGGAAGGGGAGGATCATCACGCCCTAAAATCTGAACGAGTGTTTCTAAGTCAACTATGAAGCAGGAAGAATTCCCAACTTTTATAACTAATCCAGGCTGCAGACAGGCGCATCATTCCAAGGACCATGCGTTACACATCTTACCTTGACTTGGGTGCAGAGGCTGAGTGATGTTGTATATGATCTCTCTGCCTGGCTTCTCAGAGTTTATGAAGGGCAAGGAATGAGGCTGGATCACAGTCAGGCGGTCTTCTCGGGCCTAAACAAAAGTTTTAAAAAGGAAAATGAAAAAATTTTTAAAAGGGTATAATGAAGGTAAAACCCAAACCTTAGTAAAAACAAACAAATGAACAAAAAGCTAAAGTTGCATTCTGGGCCTTTAAATTAATCACACAGCAAAATTTCCTCTAAGAAGTCTAAAGAAGGATTTGGAACTGAGGATTTCTGAGTGTTTGGGAACCTCACATAGTTATGTGCAGGCAAACCTCAGAGATAATGCAGTTTTCGATCGCCACAGCACAGTGGATCATATGATTCATTTGTTTTCTTTTGTCCTTGGAGAAGGACATCATGCTTGGTAAAGAAGAGGGGCAATGAAAAAGTGGAAGGCCCTGGACAAGACGGACTGACCCAGTGGCTACGACAACGGGCCCCCACATAAGCACAGCTGTGAGGCTGGGCTAAGCCTGTATGGTGTTTCCTTCTGCTGCGCATGGGGTCCCTATGAGCTGCAACAGACTCGATACCGCCTCACTGCGGTAGACATGTAACCTCTACTACACTGTTTGGTGGCATAGTGGTTATGAACACACTGAGCAGCTAATGTCAAGGCCGGTAGTTCGAAACCACCACCCATTCCATGGGGAGGAGATGAGGCTTTCTACTCCTGTTATGATTTACTGTCTCATAAACCCACAGGGACAGTGTGTTAGTCTGAGCAGACTAGAAACAAATCCATGGACACACAGATGTGTATAAGAAAGAGATTTATATACAAGAGCAATTGAACGTTGAGAAAACATCCCAGCCCAGTCCAGACCAAGTCCTAAGTCTGATATTAGCCCGTATGTCTGATACCAATCTATAAAGTCCTCTTCAGACTCAAGAAACACATGCAATGACACCAAATGTAGAAGATCTCAGGCTAGTGGGTAGAAAGTCTTTGGATCCAGGAGCATTGAAAACATCTCAGCGCTGGCAGGGGTCTCTGCCTGGCTTCTCCAGCACCCAGGGCCACATCAGGGTAGGTCCATGTGTCTTGTCAGCTGCTATGTCTCATAGAAAGAAAGTGTTTCCCGCCTCCAGGAGGAAATACCGGAATTCCCAGAATCCTTAGGGGAAGGCTATGCCCACACAGAAGCCTCATTGGCTATGATCTGATTGACAGAGTAGACTCCACCCCTACATGCTTAATCCTTAAATTGACAATGATATAATTACCACAGGAAGTGTCCTATAGGGTCATTCACTCTGCGTCTGAATTGACTCAATGGCAGCTATTAGTCTATAAAAGGAGCCCTGTTGGTGCCGTTGGGCAAATATGAACCCTTAACTACTAGGCTCCCAGTTCAAATCCACCAACCAGTCTGGGGGAGAAAGATGAGTTTATCTGATCCCATAAGATTTACGGCTTTGGAAACTCAATTTTATGGTTATTACGAGTCGAAATTGATTTGATGGCAGTGCGTGGTTAGTCTGTTATGATGTCATTATGACGTCATTTGAAATACTGTGTGAATGGCCGAAATGTGACGGGGAAGTGCAGTGAGCACATGCTGCTGGAAAATGGTGCCGAAGGGCAAGCTCAATTCAAGGTTGCCACAAACCTCCTAAAGTACAAAACCAATGAGGTAGGCCTGCAGCTCCCTCCTTCAGGCCTTCTTACACCCTGACTCTTTTCTCCCCAGCACAGGGGCCCAGGCTTACACTGGTATACACTATGGGGCGAGTCCCAATGTGATCATGGCTTTCCGAGGAAGAACTCACAGTGGAACATGGTTGACAATGAGACTTCAGAGCCGGCTCACCACATCCTCCCCACAGTTGCACCTGGCAAGAAGTACTGAAGCCCCCACTGAAAGGTTTAAGGCATGGCCCCCAAGAGATTCTGTAGAGTGTGCCCCAACACTCAGCTCTGCAAACGAGACCCATATGATGTAGATCAAGATGCTCAAGATGAACTCATCTCCAACAAAAGAGGGTCATCATCCATCATCAGAGATTTAAGAGCTATGTATCTCTAAAGCAGGGGTCCTCAACCTTTTTAAACGGGGCCAGTTCGCTGTCCCTCAGACCCGTTGGAGGGCTTAACTGTAGTTTAAAAAAAAAACCATGAACAAATTCCTATGCACACTGTACAGGTCTTATTTTGAAGAAAAAAACAAAACGGGCAAAAACACCCTGCGGCCTGGATAAACATCCTCGGCGGGCCACATGTGGTCCACAGGCTGTAGTTTGAGGATCCCTGCTGTAAAGGAACACAAAAGTAGCCAATATTGTTTTCTGTCTCCAGACGATGATTCAAAGAAAATACATATTGGTTTTCACTTCTATCTTTCAAGACCTAACAATGAGTCAAGCTCAGGAATAAAAGTAAAGGTTAGTCTAGATGTAGTTTTCCTACCCACTTTTGTGCACAGTCAAGAAAGCAAGTTGCCTATAAATTAACCTGGACTCAGGTGACCCTGTGTATACCTGCAGAATGTGCGCCAAGGGCTTTAAAAGGCTGACTTTAGAGGGAAGTAGATTGAGGACGCCACCCATGAAGAAAGCAGTCAGTCAGTAAAGACTCAGGAGAGAAAGAACAAAACAGATGTCAGAAGAGACGCTGAAATCTACTCTTGGACGTCGAACAGCTGAAGCAGAAGGAAGAAATCATGACTTAAAGAAGCCGACAAGAACATTCCAAAGGGCAACTCGAGAAGACAAAGTATGCTACTGAAAAGTGGAAAGACCTGGAGTTGGCCAACCAAAGGGACGAACACACCTGGCGTTGCGCAAACTGAAAGAAGAGAAGGCAGAGAGTCAAGTCTCACCTTGAGGCCTTGAAAGACTGGATGGGCCACAAAGTAGAGGAAGCCTGCATGAGATGGACTGACACTTGGCTGCGACACTGGGATTATGCACAGGGTGGGGAGTGTTTTTGTCCTTAGGAGTACACTGGGGGCAGCAGCCAAAGTGAAGAGTAACAAAAGGGAACTAATCTGAGCGGGAGCCCCTCCTGGGGGTCACCCACATCCTGTTACCAAACAAAACCATTCCCCACTCCTCCTGGCCCACCCCTGAAGGTGAGCCACAGCCTGAAGTGCTCTGCCGCTCTCTGAAGCCTGCTCCCTTTTGAAGGAATTTCCCTATTTAGGAAAAGATTGAGCAGGGCGCAGTAATGCTCGTGGAAGAGGGCGTGTTCTTCCACTAAGGCATGTCAAGAGATTGAAGGTTGTCCTTGCTGTGTAATTGTCCCTAAGGCATACTTGTCTAGGGAGAGGCAGTGGGTACAGGTCAGGACAACTGCTGGCTGCTGCCTCTCCCCTGACCCCCCTCCAGAGTAGAGTCATATTTCAGGCTGTCGCTTTGGTCCAGAATGCAATGAGCAAGGAAAATCAGAACTGCAGAGAGCAGCTGCTCTTCTGTCTGAAAATAAAACAAGGGCAACAAATTAAAAATATATGCCCTATATAAGGTGTTCACAGCCCATTTCTTGTGCGTACATGCCTACCGACAGGTACACATGAGGGCGGAGAGACCCAGACAAAAATGTGCCGGCTCAGCACATTGCTTCATATTGTTGGTCACTTTATAATTTCCAAATCATAAGAGTAACTGAAAATCTTCGCGGTGGAAGACCACTGGGATTTTTTAAAATCTAGCCATCCTGAAACAATAAGGCAATAATAATAATAAGAAATTATTGTGGACAAAAGACTGCGAAAAAGGGACATGCGTTCTAACAGATATTCTATCATGGAATTTACTGATACTATTTTTCTTCTAATAGAAAGAGACGCTCAGGAGAAAAAAGCCACAACTTGGTTCTTTGAGGAAGTGTGCGGTCTATCAAAGTATAATCCATTTTTCAATTGGGCATTTGGAATGTTCAATACTTATCAATTAAACACAGCAAGAAAGAAGAGAGTAAATTTCCTAGAAATCAATACAGAAGACACTTTTCTATTATTGAAATTGCTATCAACCCAAGATTACAGAATAATGGCTTTTATAATAACCATGTTGCCTTTGATTTTAGCCTTTCCCCACCTTCACCACCCAGCGTGTAGCCACGATCTCTCATTTAGATTACCACAATGGCTCCCCAACCACCGTCCTGCCCCCTACACAGTCCGTTATAGCCCAGTCACCAGGAAACATGAAACTAGATTTCTGTTCCAGATATTGAACGGCTCCCCAATTTCCTGAAAATATAAGCTAAGTCCCACAATGAGTGATGGAGGTTAACACAATCTCCCCATCCATGCCTTCTGCCCTTAGGATACCTCCGAATGCCTGCCTCTTACTCTTGCCTTCATTTACTGTGCTCCAGCCACGCTGGCCTTCTTGCAACTTCTTGAACATCCAAGCATGCTCCTAACTCAGTGTCTCTGCACAGATCAAGATCTAAGGAATGATCTTTTCTCAGATACCAGCATGTCTCTCAACCGAAAGCATTATCATGACAAAGTCTACTTCAACCACCTTATTTAAAATGGAAACCCAAGCCGGCCCTGTACCTACGCTGTCCCCCAACACATTGCTTTTTTTATATAAAACATCTTACTAATGTGCCATGTGTAAGCTTCTTTTTTGTTGTGTTTCGTCTTCATTGCCTATTTCCCTTCAAGGGAATGCAAACTCCATGAAAACAAGGATCTTTGTATGATCATTAGGTGTTGATGGGATCAGGTATCCAGCATCAAAGACCCAGAACAAAAAATATCAATGTGAATGGGGAGGAGTGCAGAATGGAAACCCAAATCCCATCTGCAGATGATTGGACATCCTCTTACATAAGGGTCACAAGGAAGTGATGAGCCAGTCAGGGTACAGTATAGCACCGATAAAACATACAACTTTCCTCTAGTTCTTTAATGCTTCCTCACCTCCAATATCATGACCCCAATTCTACCTTACCAATCCAGCTAGACCAGAGCATGTATATGGGTACAGATAAGATCTGGAAATACAGGGAATCCAGGACAGATAACCCCCTTAGGACCAATAATAAGAGTAATGATATCTTGAGGGTAACAGAAAGGTAGGATGAGAAAGGGGGAGCCAATCACAATGATCTATATATAACCCCCTCCCAGGGGATAGATAACAGAAAACTGGGTGAAGGAAAAAAATTATATATTATCAAGAGTTTATTAGGGAGGCCAGGGGGGGACTGCAAATGAGCAGAAACCCAGGGCTCAAGTAGAAAGAAAATATTTTGAAAGGATGATGGAAACATATGTATAAATGTGCTTTACACAATAAATGTATGGATGGATTGTGATAAGAGCTGTATGAGCCCCCAATAAAATGATTAAGATAATAATAATAAAAAAGAAAACAGGGTTCTTTTTTTGGTGGGTCCCAAGCACCCAGAAAAGTATCTGGCTCATGGGAAAGCCCAACAAGGTTTGTGTCTAGTAAATGAAAAATCCCTCTGTGAAAAGATTAAGCTAAGAAATGAACAATTACAAAACTTTTCACAACAATGTCACCAATTAATTTTCAAAATGTTTTCCATTGCATTTCCCTGTCATGTACAGATTGGCGGGATAGGCATTTTTACACGTCAGCCTTGTGCGAGTGGCTTCAATGTCTAAACCTCCAGGTCAGGATATATCAACAACAGCTCCATTATACTTCCTTCCAAAGAAAGGTAAGTTTCTCAGGTTGACTGTTACCCTGAAAACACTCTCAACCCCCTGGCAGGTCCGAGCACTTAGATGGCACGAGTAACAGCAGAAGACATGGGAACTGACAGTCCTGGTGGGAAAAATCGTCTTTCCAAGCCTTCAGTTAAAACATTAATTTAGTAATATTTTCATACAGCACATACTTAGTCATAACCAAGCACGAGCTACAGGCGATGCGGATGACTCAGATACAGACCCTTCCCTCAAGGAGCCCCGGACAAAGAAACATTTCCCGAGATTAGATTAGTGTAATTCGTGTAATAGAATCCAATTCTATTAGTGTCGGAAAGGTCTCAGGAAAAAAGCACAGACCCAGAAGCTCATAGGCACAAAACAAGTACAGCATGCCCATCCTTAAATCTACACCTACACCCAGAGCTACCCCTTTTAAGTGGATCGGTGGCATCGAATGAGTGCTGGCCCACAGTGACTCTATGCACAACAGACGAGACATTGTCTGGGGCTGCACTGTCCTCACCGTTGTCCCTGCGCCTGCGCCCAGTGATGCAGCCACCTTGTCACTCCACCCAGCCAGGGTCTTCCTCTTTTCACCACCCCTCCATTTACCAAACAGCATGTCCTTCTCCAGGGACTGGTCTCTCCTGACAAGATGTCTGTCCAAAGTATGCAAGACTAAGGCTGGCCTTCCTTGCCTTTAAGGAGCACTTTGGATTTACTTCTTCCAATACAGACCGGTTTTCCTTTTAGCAGTCCATGGTATTTTCAATATTCTTCTCCAGGACCACAATTCAAATGTGTCTATTCTTCCATGGTCTTCCCTTGTCTGTCACTTTGTCATTCTGTGTTGGCTTGATGCTGATGTGATTCGGTGTCGCTATTGTTTCAAATGCCACCAAGGTCACCCTGGCTTCAGCAGAGCTTCCAGAATAAGAACAGACCATGGAAAAGGATTGGCTCCCACTTCAGAGGAAGAAGCCACTGAAAACCTTACACACATGCACATGACACAACTGAAAATACCGTGGCTTGTGCCGAGTGTAACTTGGGCCTAAAAGTAAAATGCTTGCTTTGCAATACTCACAAGAATTCTTGTGTAACAATGCACCTAGTACAATCCGTCTTTTGATCTCTTGACCACTGCTTCCAGGAGCATTGATGCGGATCCCAGTAAGCAAGCCAAAATCTTCGACAACTTTAACCTTTCTCCATTTATCATGATGTTACTTATTGGTCCAGCAGTGAGGATTTGGGTCTTCTTTACAGTGCATTGTAATCCACACTGAAGGCTGCATGATCTTCATCAGCACCTACTTCAAGTCCGCCTCACTTTCAACAAAGTTGTGTATCTGCATCTCTCAGGCTGTAAATAACCTTTCCTCTAATCCTGATGTCACACTCTTCTTCATATAAACCAGATTTTTCTTTTAAAAAATACTTTTATTGGGAGCTCTTACATCTCTTACCACAATCCATACATTCATCCAGTGTGTCAAGTACCTTTGCCCACATGCCACCATCTTCATTTTCAAAGCATTCTCTTCCCACTTGAGCCCTTGATATCAGCTCCCCATTTCTTCCCCCTCCCTTCCCCACCCACCCTCCCGGAGGAACCTTTGATAAGTTATAGATTATTATTTCCATATCTTACATTGTCCTCCATCGCCCCTCACCCAGTTTTCTGTTATTTGTCCCTTATACTTTGATCCTTGTAATCAATTCCTCCTTTCTTCCTCCACCCTCCCCTAATGCTCTAGTATCTCTACTCTCATTGTTGGTCCTGAGGGATTTATCTATCCTGGATTCCCTGTGTTGCGGGCTCTTATCTGTAGCGGTGTGCATGCTCTTAAACCAGATTTTCTGATGATATGCTCAGCATACACATTGATTAAGCACGGTGAAAGGATACCACATTGCCATACACTTTCCTGATTGTAAAACATGCAGAATTCCATTGTTCCATTAGCCTTAGTAAGAGTGGTTAAAAGGCAGTTCTTGAAACAAATGAAACACAGAAAGAAAGGCTTTGAAGTCCAAGGATTTCACATAATTAGTAACCTTGGACAACCTGAGTCTATTAAACATTTCTGAATTGCAAAACGGTGCCACTCCTCTGCTATAAATCCTTCAACACTGCTTATAGGCAGCCCCCAGGTTATGAACAGAGGGCTGATACACAACTTCTACCTGCCTTTTAATGTTATAAAAAAGGCCGTCACTGTGACATTATTGACTCAACCAGTGGTTTTAGTGCCTTTGAGGTGGCTCAGACTCATAGTGACCGTATGTACAACAGAATGAACTGTTCTCCAGTCCTGCACCAGCCTGGTTGCTGTGCTTGAGCCCCCTGTTACAGCCACTGTGTCAATCCTTCTCCTCGAGGGCTTTCCTCTTTGGGGCTGACCCCCTACTTCACAAAGTGTGACACTCCTCGCTTCGGACTCGGTCTCTCCTGATCACATGTCCAAAGGATGTGAGATGAAGTCTCACCGTCCTGGATTGTAAGGAGTATTCTGGCTATCCTTCCTCCAAGACAGAAATGTTTGTTCTGGGAGTCCATGGCCCCTTCAATAGTCATGCCAACACCATAACTCAATCGCACTCATTCTTCTGCAATCTTCCTTCTTTATTGTGCAACTTTCACATGTAGATGAGGTGAAAGAAAATACCATTTATTGAATCCATCTGGTTCAATGAATCCATTGCAATTCATTCAATGTACTGTCAATTATCCCTCTTCCTCCCTGTGTTCTTATTTCCATTCCTCATTTTTTTCTTCTTAAAAGATCATTTTATTGGGGGCTCTTACAGCTCTTATAACAATCCATACATCAGTTGTATCTAGCGTATTTGTACAGATGTTGCCATCATTATTTTTTAAACATTTACTTTCTATTGAGCCCTTGGTATCAATTCCCCCACCCACCCCACCCCTCTCATGGTCCCTTGATAAATTATAATTATTTTCATATCTTACACCAACCGCTATCTCCCTTCTCCCATGGTTTCTGTTGTTCGTACCCTGGGGGTGGGAGTGGGGCTATGTGCCAATCATTGCTATCAGTTTCCCTTCTTCCTGTTTTCTCCCCACCTCTCCCCTACCCTCCTGGAACTGCTGTTCCGTTCCTGTTCCTGGATTCCGTGTGCAGTGAGCTCTGCAATGGGACATCCCCTCACACAAGGAAGGGATGAGCCAACCAGGGCTCAGTATAGCACCAATGAAACACACACTATTCCTCTGGTCCCTTGAGGCTTCCTCACCCTCCACTATCAGGACCCCAGTCCTGCCTTTCACTGTGGGCTACACCAGAGCATGTGCAAAACTTTTTTTTGCATCTTTGCTCCGACTCCTCTCATTCTCAACACTATGGGGTATTTTTTTTGTTTGTTTTAGGTCTTCTGATGCCTGTTTACCCAATCCCAGCAACACCTCATGCTCACACAGGCTAGTGTACTTCTTCCATGTGGGCTTGTTGCTTCTTTGCTAGATGGCTGCTTATTTAAGTTTAAGTCTTTAAGACCCCAGGCACTATATCTTTTGATAGCCAAGCACTATCAGCTTTCTTTACCACATTTGCTTATGCACCAATTTTGTCTTCAGCAATCGTGCAGGGAGGATGAACATCACAGAATGCCAAGTTGTTAAAATAAAGTGTTCTTGTGTTGAGGGAGGGTGTGGCTAACATCAAGTGTAGTTCTCCCTGTTTTCTTAACTTGCTGAATGCTGTCCTTGGGTAAGTGGTGCCATTTTGATCTTAAATAGTTGATTACACTCACACAGGAATAAGCTCAGGAGTAGAAATCAGATTTGAAGGGTGACTGGGGACTATAGTCTTTGACATTATCACAGTCCTGCCCAACCAGCATATCAAGTATGGAACACCAATCATTACAAATTCTTTATCACAATCACTTTTACTTGCTGCACATACAGCTTCTCAAGCCATTGAAAGGCTTTAAGCCTTTTCTTGAGCTAAAGTAAGCCTATGTAAAGACCACTCGTACCTGGTCTCACTCACGTACACATTCTTTAGAGACAAAGAAATGAATTTTTCCCTAACCCAGGAATATCCTATACTTCCCACCAATAAATGTTGGAGATAAAGCACTTTTGTGGGATCTTTAGGGCCTTCAATGATCTTTACTCTTTTTCATGTTGGGATTTATGCTCCAGCCCATTAACTACCCATGGTTCTTATTGTTAGGTGCCATTGTGTCGGTTCCGATCCACACTGATCCTCTGTACTACAGAATGCATAATCTTTACGATTGCTCCTGGGCTTCAGCTCTTTGTTGCAAGCATTGTGACAATCCACCTCATTGAGAACCTTCCTCCTTTTCGTGGTCCCTCCACTTTGCCAGCACGATGTCCTCCAGAGACAGATCTATCCTGATAACATATCCAAAGGATGTAAGATGAAGTTTTGCTATCCTGGCCTCCCCCAATGTGCCATGTTGACATCTCTTTTCAGAGAATACCCTTTTTTGGCCAAGGATGAACTTTCCCCTGTTCCCAGTACGCCCAGTGTGCTTTCAGTGTGGCGCCAGAGTAGCAGCAGAGCAGCAGCAGTAGCAGCTGGGAACTTCATAGGCAGGCATATTCTCGGCCCTACCTCCGAGGTTCTGAATCAGAAAACTCATAGATGGGACTCGGTACTCCATGCTTTATGAAGCTCAGGCATGCTGATGTTTGAGAATCCAGGTATAGAGCTAATGTATATTCAACCTTAAGACTCAGCTCAGACCACTTTCTAGAGAAATGCTTCCATGTACAACATTCTCCCCCACTGGATGAGGAGACCACCTGTTGGTACCTTACCATTGATCGGCCATGCCTCAGCATTGCTTCTGGAGATGCTTGCCTCCCTCACATAGGAACTAGGTGCTTTGAGAGTGGACACCGTGCTTTACTGTCCTTGGATCACAGGTGACTGCCACAGGGCTTGGCATCAACTCCATGCTGTCAGGTGGTCACTTGTCTCATGATGAGCCCATGTGTTTTATCAGAGGAGAGCCGTGTCCCATTGGGTTTTTGGTGGCTGCTCTTTCAGAGGTAGGTGCCTCTGGATGGGCTCGAACCTCGACATTTTGTTTAGCAACTGAGAGTCTTATTGATACCACCCAGGGACTGTAGGCATAAACTAAGGACTCAAAAATACTTGTGGATACAGGAAGAAGTTGAGAGGTGGGCTCTGACCCATAAATATATTATCTATAACTATGCTAGCTGGTTCATAATGTATTTACTCATTTAATGCAAAACTTGTGTACTTAAATGAACCCAAATCACTGAATTGAAAATGTGCTTTTATCACAGATTACAAACACTTTCCAGAGCGATGCTCCCAATTACTGTCAAAGTAAAACACACACACACACACACACACGGTGTGTATTTTACAATTAAAACAACAATAAACCAAACCTATTGTTATGGAGCTGACTCTGACTCACGGATACCCTATAAGGTAGACCAGCTGTGTACGCTGACATAGGCAGACAGCCTCATCTTTCTCCCTGGGAGTGGCTGACTGGCTTGAACAGCTGACCATGCAGCTAGCAGCCCTACAATTAACCACAACCAGAATAAATAACATTTTATGGTCAACTCACCTTAAGAGCCTAAAGATCGAGCAACTTGAAATCTCCGTGAGGTTCACAGCACCAGAGTGGGAAAGACATTGTACCCTGTCTGCATGGCTCCTGTCTCCCCTCCCCCTGCCCCCGGCTTTTTTGTTTTTTGCTTCTAGGCTGAAAATAACACGACATTAGCATTTGGCAAGGAATACATATGCACATTTTTCTTTACAGTTTAGAGAAAATTCTGATCCAAGTTCTTCTAGTCAGAATGATGAATTATAGACTTTATAGTGTTGCTGAATTATGATTTCTTTAAATTACGGTTTACAGTAGAAATGCCGATACCAGCTATTCATTAAAAACTTTCTATTTTCCCCTTTATGTCTCTGTCATGCCCCAGACCCATAATTTCTGAACTCCAGCTAACGTCTTTGTTGTGGCGCAAGGCTGACACGCTACTTTGGAGTGTAATTATGTGGGCGCTAACGAAAATACAGACTCATGATGATTAATATATAAAGATGTGTATGTTTGTGGTTCTGCCCAGAAGAGGGGTTCTGGCCTTCTACACCCCAGATACTGGGCCACAGTGGAGTTGCTCTGTCTACATCAAGCTTCATGTACTAGTTTAGCTGTCACCCTGCTAGAAACCTCCTCCTCCCCACACCGTATGCAGGGCTTTCTGGGTCTAACCTGCGTATCTGCACCACGCCTCTGCTGACTTCCTCCTTTCTCCAGGCTTACTGAGCCTCTCGCAGGTTACAAACCTGTCCCCTCAAACTTTCACCTGGTTAATTTCTACCTATCTACTGGGTTTCGGTATAACCAGCACTTTCCCCAAACCCAAACCCACAGCCATCAAGGTGATCCAGACTCATGGGGCCCTTGAGGGCAGAGTACAAGTGCTCTACGGGCGTCTGAGACAGAACATCTTCATGGCAGTCTATGGCTGGTGGGTTCAAACCAACCTTTGGTTAGCATCCCAGAGCTGTAATAAAAAGAACGTACTTATGGGACTTCTGGAAAATGGAGTAACAGCCTCTCGGTGAAACGGGCTATTAGCCAGCTGAACAATTGACCCTAAATGGTGCTGATTCCTGATTCCAAGGAATCAGGAAAAGGTTCATCTAACCATCTACTCGGGGATGCTGGAAGAAGCACATCAGCAACTGGTGGAAGATTGAGATGGATTTCACACTGGGAGTTTCAGGGTTCTTTTTGAAGTTGGTGAGACAGGTGTTTGCAGGCTGCTCTTAGGCCCACGTCAGGGGAAGTGGGCCAGGCATCCACTGGAAACTGATCTGAAAGCTCTACGAAATCGTGTCAACCTGCCTTCTTCAAACAGGAAGCACATACTTTCCCACCAAACTCACGGTCATGTGGAGAGATGCTCCCAGGGAGAGTTTCGGGGCCTCGGGGGTCTGCGGCAAGATGGCGATGTTGAACACGTGGCTCTCCAGGGGGCTCTGGGCGCCTGTGGCACTGGACACCTGAAAGGAAAAGTCACGCTGCTGAGGCTCTCGTCTTCCTAGGGCAGGAGCATGCTGGAGCACATCTATTAATTTCGTTTCTTCCTCTAAACTTTCTATGCCGAATTTTACATGCTCTTGCATTACAATTTTAGCTCTGGTCTATTTAAATTTTATTTTTTACCAATTATAAAAATGTTGATCATTTTAGGCAATTCTAAAAATACAGAAAAAGTCTAAAAAGGGAATCAAAGAAAATCATGTAGACTCTCACTAGAAATAGTCATGAATAACAATCTGACGCATTCAGGCTTAATCTTTTTCTACATATATAATCAAATTTTATTTGTAATGTATACCCCCCCTTTTTTAAACAAACATCATGGTGTTTGCTGTATCACTGAATCTTTTTGAAACAACCATTATTAGATGGCCACATAATATCCCATTATGAGCACCTTGCTGCTGAGCTGTTCTCAAGTTGGGTCCCTAGCACGGAGAGCCTAGGTCTGACATCATTAGCAAAGAATGATCCTCGCGATCACAAGCAGGTTAGAACTCACTGTGGCAACCATTGTCATCCGGCAAGGGGACTTACCTTCCAACACTACGTCTCACAAGATTTTGATTGTGATGAAAGTTTTTACTGATTTTGTGGTGATTGAGATTACACATATCAATTCAATACTTTCTATATGTACGATTTAGTGACGCTGATTACATTATTCAAGTTGTACAGCATTTTTCCCTCAACCCTTTTCATTGGGAGGTAATACAGATATCACAGCATTCTATAGTTCAATCACATCAAGCAGTATTGTACAATTGCTGCCACAATAGGTTTCAAAGAAATTTCTTTCTTCTTGAACTCCGTGACACCAGCTCCCCTTTGGCACCCACCCTGACCAACTCTTTTATTATAAGAAGTGGAATATTTTTATCTTCCCTAGCCTTCCTTGGGGTAGGAGGATTTGGTTTCCCCTAGCTAATTGAGCAGCTCTTGAACACAGCACTTGTCCCTTTTGGGATGTCATTGAAAATATACACAGCAGTTGGACACCCCTTACAGAAGGGTCACAAGGAAGAGATGAGCCAGTCAGAGTACAGGATAACACAGAAGAAACATATGACTCTCCTCTGGTTCTTTAATGCCTCTTCACCCCCACTATCATGACCCTAATTCTACCTTACAAATCTGGCTAGACCAGAGCATGTACACAGGTACAGAACTGGAAACACAGGGAATCCAGGACAGATAAACCCCTCAGGACCAATAATGAGAGAAGCAATACCTGAAAGGGAAGGGAAAGGTGGGAGGAGAAAGGTGGAACCAATCACAATGATCTACATATAACCCCCTCCCTGGGGGATGGACAACAGAAAATTGGGTAAAGGGAGACATCAGTCAGTGTAAGACATGAAAAAAAATATATATATATATTAACAAGGGTTCATAAGGGAGGCTGGGGAAGGAAAGAAATGAGCGGATACCAAGGGCTCAAGTAGAAAGAAAATGTTTTGAGAATGAAGACGACATATGTACAAATGTGCTTGACACAATAAATGTATGCATGGATTGTGATAAGAGCTGTACAAGCCCCAATAAAATGATTTAAAAATCATCCACAGCAAAGCATACACCAATTGAAGCCTTTCGATGTGGGCCACTCAGGGACGCTGACGGCATTCTCCAAGCTGTGCCACCATTCTCCCGTCCTTTTATCAACCACCCCTCCCCCATCAACATAGACTCCCAACTCGTCAGCCACCGCTGTGTTTCATCCCACATTGGTCGTTCTTTAACAGGCACAGTGCTCAAAGCAGACATTCTAAACGAATGAAGCTGGTGGTACAATGGTTAAGTGCTCACACAGCTGATAGTGAAAAGTCTGTGGTTCAAACCCACTGGCCACTTGTAAGGAGAAAAGAGTGGGCAATGTGCTCCTGTATAACGTTACAGGCTAGCAAGGCCTGGGGCAGCTCTACTCTGGCCTATATAAAGAGGGATTAACAATGTTAATGGAATTTTCCTTTGAACTTAAAAAAATAAATCATTTTATAGGACGCTTTTATAGCTCTTATAAAAATCCATACATCAATTGCATCAAGCATATTGGTACATTTGTTGCCATCATCATTTTCAAAACACTTTCTACTTGGGCCCTTGGTATTAGCTCCTCTTTTTTCCCTCCCTCCCTCATGCTCTCACCCTCATGAACCCTGGATAAATGATTTTCATATCTTACACGATCCCGCTAGTCCTATTGTCTCTCTTTACCCACATTTCTGTTGCTTGTCCCCTCAGGGGTGGTGGTGGTTTTATACACTGATCATTGCAGTCGGTTCCCCCTTTCTCTGCCACTTTCCCCTACCCTCAGGGCATCACTACTCCCATTATTGTTCCTGAGGGGTTTATCTGTGCTGGATTCAGTGTGTCCAGATTGCTTATCTGTAGCAGTGTACATGCTCTGGTCCAGTCAGATTTGTAAGGTAGAACTGGAGGTGTGGGGCACAGGAAGCATTAAAGAACTAGAGGGAGCGTGTGTGTTTTATTAGTGTTGTACTGCACTCTGGCTGGCTTGTCCTTTCCTTGTGACCCTTCTGTGAGGGAATGTCCAATTGTCTGCAGATGGACTTTGGGTCTCCACTCTAGCCCCCTCGTTCACATTGATATGATTGTTTGTTTTGGGGCTTCTGATGCCAAACATCTGATCCCTTCGACACCTCATGATCACACAGGCTGGTGTGCTTCTTCCATGTGGGCTTTGTTGCTTCCCTGCTGGATGGCCGCTTGTTTATCTTCCAGCCTTTAAGACCCCAGACACTATTTATCTTCTAATAACTAGGCACCATCAGTTTTCACATTTACTCATGTACCTATTTCGTCTTCTGCAATTGTGTCGGGAAGGTGAGCATCACGGAATGCCAGGTTATTAGAACAAACTCTCCTTGCATCCAGAGAGGACTTGAGTAGAGACCCAATATCCATCTGCTACCTTCATACTTAACCTATAAATATTTATATAGAGACCTATATTCCTATCCTTATCTAGTAATATATTTACATATATATAGGCCTATATTTATACCTCTATAAATGTCGTTCGACTCCTGGTTCTTTCCTCTATTTCACTTTGCTTTCCTCCTGTCCCACTATCATGTTCGCCCTTCATTCAGCTCCCAGTAATTGCTCTCAGCTACATTGCACTTGATCAAACCCACCAGGCATGTTATGCTCTCCTTGTTATCAATTTTAGATCTCTGTTGTTTCCTTGTCCCTGGATTTGTTGGCTTCTCCCTCCCTTTCACCCACCTCCTCCTCTCCCCTGTCTTCCCGGAACCGTCAGTCCTGCTGTCTTCTCCTTGGGATTGTAAAATATCCTGCCTGTCTTATATAGATAGGCATGAAGAGAAGAGGGTAAAAAAACCTATAAATCGTTCCAGGTCTATCTGCTGACCCTTATGAATGTTTTCTGGTTGGGGCATTAAGGTACCAAGCACTGCCCCCTAGTCAGAAGTCTGTTTTCAGGATTCCATGGGGATTTCATTGCTTTGCTCCCCTTGCTGCTCTGCTGAGCTCCCTTCCTGTTTGGCCCTGGTGTGTGTGTGCTTTTGTGGGGAGGGTGTTGCAGTCAGACCAAGCACAATTCCTGCAACCTGTCTCTGGTGTGTACAGCCATTCTTAACCTCCTTTTCTGAGAGGTCCCTTCTTCATGACCATGAACTCAAAACCCCTTAAGGTTCTATATTATCTTTCCAGTTTCCATGGTCAGTTTCATGCCATTTAGATAGTTCATAAAAGAGCAGAATATTCAAGGCAGGCATTTTTGAAATAAGACAATCTGTTGTTTGGTTTTAAGAAAATTCCAGGTAATATTACTAACATATGGTTTTAAAATAATCTCCTCCATGATTCTAGAAAGTCCAGAGTCCATGACGATTTGAAAATTTCTTCAGTAGTTTCCCCAATTTTTGATGCTGATTCTTCTCTGAAATCTTTGATGAAAACATTCAGCGATGGCAGGTGAGCACCGTCCACTATAGTCTGATGGCAGAGGAAGCAGTTGGTCACAGAGTCAATTTTCCAATTCCACCTTCTTCTCCTATTCCTGACTCTGCTACTTCCTCTGGTGTTCCAGGTGAATAGAGACCAATTGTTGTGCTCGACAGCTTGTAAGTCCTCTGATACTGCGCCCTGAACTAAGGTAGCATAGAAGCACTACACATTTCGTTAGGCCAATTAGTTGGGATGTCCCATGAAACCATGACCTCAAACCAAGGGACCAAATCCCAAGAAGTGTTTGGCGGTTGTGCATAAGCAGCTTTGGTAGCTATTCTTTTGGGGGCTATTTTTTAAAATATATATCTATCATACAACTTTTGCCAATTCAATATTTTGCAGATAGACAAGTTATTGGCAGCAAGTACAATGATCATCTGTGAATCTATTCTTGATATTGCATCTATTCTTAATATTGCAATTTTTTATTACACTTAACCCTTCTCTCCCATCTCCTCCACTTACGTTAGCCACTAATATGAGAGAGTTTCAAAATTTGTGGGGAAATGGAATTAATACACAATAGAATTTTCCCATGAAATGTTTGAGACCCCTACCACCAATTTTGTTTTCTATACATTGGCATTTTCTTATCTTTTTATATAAGGGAGGTCAACCAATAGCTGACCCTTCATGACTGACTTATTTTGATCAGCATAATACCTTTAAGACCTCATTCATCCGAGCGGCTTAGGATGACATTGTATGCATGTCCCACATTGTGTTTATCCATTCTTCTGTTGGTGGGTATTGAAATTGTTTCTCCCTTTTAGACACTGTGAACAATGTTGCAGTGAACATTGGTGTGCCAGTCTTTTGAGTCACTATTTCTCAGACTGGGCGTTGTCTACCTAGGAGTGGACTCCCATGGTCGTATGGTAGCTCTATTTTACGATTCTTAAGGAGCTGCCACACCGTTTCCCATAGCAACAGTACCATTTGTACTCCCGCCAGCCAACAAGGAAATGGATTCCGATTGCCCCTCATCCTCACCAACACTGCTTCAAATTTGGAGCAATCGTAAATTAAGGTATAATAAATCTTTATGCATAAGCTTTTATATTGATGCGGTTCCTTTGGGAGCATGGTTACCGGATTTGAATCGTAAAACTATTTTCAGTTTTTAGGAAAGCTGCCCTCCGGTCTTCTGAAGAGCGTCCCACCAGCAACAAACGGCAGTCTGCTGCTCAGCATTCTTGCCGGCACTCGGTGGTGTGAGCCTTTGGGGTTCTGCCCAGTCTACTTACTAGGTGCAGCATAGGAGCCCATTTTTGTTTGGATTTGCAACTCCCTAATGATAAGAGGCTTCGAACACTTTTATATGTTTAGCTGTCCTTTGTGTAACTTCTTTGGTGAGGTTTCTCGTCAGATCTTCTGCTGTTTTGTCCCAGAACGGCTTGTTCTTCTTTTGTCAAGCACGAGCCTTTAAAAGGTTCACATACCAAGTAGTTAGGAGGCCCTTCAGGTTTCACACATAAGGAAACTGAACAAGACCATTCAACTTAGTAGCTCTTGGGAATTAGTAGAGGGGGGCTATGAGTTCTCCTGTCTCTTGCAGAGAGGAGCTCTGGTGGCATAGTGGTTATGAGTTGGGCTGATAACTACAAGGTTAGCAGTTGAAAACCACCAATTACTTCCTTGCAGAAAACGAGGCGTTCTACTCCTGTAAAGAGTTAGCCTCAGGAATCTACAGAGGCAGTTTTCCTTGCCCTCTGGGGTCCCAATTGGTAGGAACCCACTCAAAGGCAGTGACTGTGTGAGTTTCGAGTTGTGTTGCAGAGAAGGTAAGGCATACTGGACAGAAAGCAACGTGTGGGCAGATTACTGAGAAAATGAATCAGTCTGTCTTCAAAAGTAAAGACATTGGTGTGAAACATCTTGGTCTTTTTCTAATCTCCTGAGGTTTGTGTCAACGTGATCTGAATATACCCAAACCAGGGCTCCTTCCCACCGCAAAAATGACTGATAATGTGCTTTCAGCTGACTCTGCCATGTTCTACTCACATTAATGAAAGCCCAAGCTGTGCATGCAAAGTCACAGATGGGCTGCATGGATGGCTATGGCAGTACATCGACATTAAAATGAAGTGAAATCCATGCAACTCATTATATTGCATTTCCTGCTTTAAAAAAGGAAGAAAGAGGAAGATCATTAGAACAGAATCTTTTTTTTTTTAATTTTAAAAGTCTGGGGAGACCGAAATGAAGAATAGCAAAAGTTGCTAACCATTTATTTAAACAAAGAGCTAAAATGCCTGTGTCATTTCAAATTAAAATGTGATGTAAACCTATAAAGCAATGATCATGACTTTAAAAACAAACATAACAAAACCTTCACATCCCAGGAAATATAGTCCCAAAGAGTTGTCTCATACTTGCAAACAGGAGGCTGACACTGTTCGGTGGTTTTGGAATGCCTTCCAAAGAAGTTCCCAAATCATGAAAGGGTTGGCTCACTACTACATTTTTACCCCAAAATAATTACCTCTATTCTTCATAGCAGACAAGATCCTAAATGACTTTTAGCTTTTTTTCAAAACTCAAGTCCACTTCCAAAGGATGAAATACTGCCACCCTTGAGGACATTCTAAAGAATATTCCGTGGGCTTTGACATCAATTTTGAGGAAGAATTCTAATCATATTCTAAGGAAATGTCAAGTCTCTCCAAAGGGAACTACTAAGTAATAATGTTCAGCTAGATGTCTTGTGAGTCTCTAGTGAGTCTGTTAAAAAAATCAATAACCTTTGCTATTTTACCATTGCCCACTTAAATAACCAACTTGCAAAATCAATCAAATATTATATGGAGCGGGTGCTTGGAATTCTCTCCCAGGGAAATGCCTCCACGTTGATAACGCTCTCCATCTTGACCCCTATGAAGGCCAAGGGCACGCCAGAGAAGTCTAGTTGTCTGAGGTGACTTCTTCCAATTGGGGTCTCTGCTTCTATTTCCTCTTGTTTCCCCAGCACGGCTGCAGTCTGCAGGTGCTCAGGATGAAACAGGGAGCTCGGGGAAAGGGCACCCAGTGTTTGCTCATTCACCGGCTAGTCGGTGCGTTTGGTAGAATCTCACTTTAATGCCTTCCATACTTATTTCAAGCTAGAAAAGCACACCTCTTTTCAACAACGTGGATTAACCAGGCAGTGAGGATGTGCACAGGAGTCTCCTGAGCAAGGATGGATGCGAGTTTCACCAGGTGAGCCATCTCTGTAGTACAGCCTCCACTGCAGTCTCAGTCTTACACAGAGGAAACGTTTCAGGCACAGAGGGCCGAGACAAAGCTCGGGCTGGATGCGATGACTGCACCTTGATATTATCTCTGACATTTCACCAAATCCGCCTCTTTCTCGGTATTTAAGTGGCCTTTCTTGTGCATGTTTCTCATTCCTGCTCCTTTCTCTTTAAGCCTTTATTTCCAGACATTTTGCCTGTTGTTTTTCTTTTCACGGAGACCTGAGCTTTGGTCTCGGTGATCAGTGCTTGCAGTTTACAAGGACTCGGCCCTGCTCATGTGCTTCTCGAGCTGCTCCAGCTAATGTGCAGTCCATTTACTTTCATGTTTTCCTGCACAACCGTAGCAGCTTCAGGACATCGATTTTCTTCTGAGTACTAATTTGGCCACGTCACTTTAGTTTCAGTAAGTTATTTCCTGCTCATCAATATTTTGTAATATTTGCTATTTGGATTTCCGTTTAGGTCTCGCTCATTATTTGCTGCTGTGAAATCCACCCTGACTCAAGGTGGCTTTATGTGGCACAGGAAGGCACTGCCGGGTCCTGTGTCTCTTCACGATCATGCATATTTGCCCCCATGATTGTAGCTACTGTGTCAATCGAGCTCTGGGTGGAATTCTCTGATTTTCATTGACCCTCTGTTTTACCAAACACAGTGTCCTGCTGCAGTCAATATTTAGGGGACTTTTTTTCCCATCCAAATGGGCTGAATTTTTTTTTTAACTTTAACCATTAATGTTTATTGACCTTTCATTAAAGGAGGTTGGGGGTTCACTAGAATTCTCACTGTTCACTTAGGAGACCCGAGCTTGGTTCTCAACCAAGTAGGGCACATGGAAAGCCACCAGCCATCTGGCAGTGGAGGCTTGTGCATTGTGATGATACTGCACACGTTTCAGGGGAGCTGCCAGGCTCAGACAGACTAGTGAAAAGGGCCGAGCGATTTACTTATGAAGATCAGCTCATGAAAACCATAGGAATCAAAATGGTCGCATCCACAATTGACCAAAAGGATGGTGCAGCACTGGGCTGTATTTTGAGCCACTGTGTAGGTGGCTATCATGTGCCGAGGGCTGGCCGGCTTGATGGCAGCTGACAACAAGACATGGTTCAGAGTGGCCAGCGAAAACACCTGGCATATTTTTGCCCTTTGATGTAATTGAAGATCTCTTTTTCATCCAGCATTTAATTTAAAAAATTTAAAGTAATAATAGTAATCATAACAGTACTTACTATGTTGGAAGCCCCTTCTAAGTATGTTAGCTCACGGCACTCTGAATAGCTCTATACTGTAAAGATGAAGAAGCTTAGCCCATGGGCCCCAAACCACGTAGCTAACTCGGTGGCAGATCCGAGCTCACTGAGTTTGGCTGTTCAGTCCATAATCTAATCATACCATTTAAATGTTTCTAAAATATTTGGGGGGGAAGGTACGCTTTGTTCTACTCTATGGAGCTTTTATATTTTGAAATACACTTTTTTTCTGAATACTCTACCCATCATCTAACCTACACCTCTTTGCTGTGCAATGACTGCTGGTGGATTTATCTGTAAATCTAAACGGACAGATTAAGAAAACAACTCTCAGTGCTGTTCATTATATTTGCCTCCCCCCAAACAGGACTTCCACGCTCTTTCAGAATATAACCAGGGTGGTGGTTTCCATCAGAGAGCGCAGGCATCAGGAAGGTCAGAAAGCAGAGCGTACCTGAAAGCGGAAGGAGTCGCTTTGAGTTGGGGCCCCCGAGTGCCTGTACCACACAATGCCTTCATTGATGTCTTGCTGGGTAAAGGTGCTGGTGGGGGTTGCTGTCCTTCCATCTGGCAGGTGCTGTCCTTCATCTGCTGGACTGTCTGCAGGCATATTAACCAGGAGGACCACCTCCCCTAGGAGAGCACAGGCCACACAGTTAGTAAGGATCCCTGGGAAAAAGACAGTAGTCATTCTCCTCCTTACCACCATGCTAGCCTCATCCATCCCTCTAACCATCTGTCCGAAAAGAAATGACGTTCCGTGTTCTAGCTAGACCACATATTCATTGGTGGTGAGATAGCCACCACTCATCTCCCCCTAGGCAATTCAGTCCCGGAGAGCTATGCTTGCAGCACATAAAACTGGCATAGCATGCCTAAGAAAACATGGGCATGGGGAGAGGGTTTGGTTGGCCAAGAAAGGGAGAAGTCATGTATTTTATTGTATAAAAAGATGATCTTTCTTTATTTTGATGTAAGCTGAATAGGAAGACATTTAACACAGAATTCAGTAGGTATTACTGAATCCATCTTTAGACACAGAATTCCCAATCTCGTGGCTAAAAGAGCTACAAGTCATTCAAAGACAATTTGTGGACGAAGACCCAAACAGTAGTGAACACTGTCAATAAAACATTCCAGTAGTGGCCATTGAAGACATTAATTTCTAGCTACAACTTTCTGTGTAGCAGAAAATGCTATGCAGCTGGGAAGTTTTGGTATAAATGCAAGACAAAATGAGAAAAAAAATCAGAAGATATTATTGTTCAGAGAATTCTATCCAATAAAAAGAAATGCTCATTTTGACATGCATATGCCAGACATGTTCAAAGCACTTTACAAGGTGGTTCAAACTAAGTCCCTCCCCTCCGTGAGCTTCCCTAAGTCCTAAAGGCAAAACCCTATGATCATTCAGTCAATTCTGACTCATAGGGACCAGTAGGGTAGAGCAGAACTGCCCACAGGGTTCCCTAAGCTGTAGTCATCACCGAAACAGATGGCACGCCATCCTCCCACCCAGCAGGGTTGGTTCCAATTGCTAACCTATCGGTTCATGTGCAAGGGCTTTAACCACTGCACCACCAAAGCTCATGGTGCTTACTAAGCTCATTTGTAAACAAGAATAGTACCTACCTCATAGGATGTTATTAAGAATGTTGGTTACCCTTATCATTATATGTTTTAATCCATCTGAAGGATGCTATTATCGTCTCCATTTAATAGAGAGTTCTTTAGACTCAGAGAAGCCCAGGGTCACACAAATGGGAGGCAGATGGGCTGGGATTCGGCCATGATGCTCACATCCTGGGTTGTGAAGCTCTGGTGCCCATCATTACCGGTAATGAGTTGAAATCATTACTGACCCTGCTAACTGACGGCTTGTGGTTTTATCCTTCCTATTATTTAACTGTTATTAGAATTGAAATGAAGAAACCAAAGCTATACAGCAACAATTTGCTTCTTCTTCATCTGAAGCTTCTAGCTTCTTTAAGTAAAATCACATACACAGAGGGTATTTAAAATAAATTAAAATTTCACAAGGAGGATATACCTTCAAATGAAGGCCAAATAGAAGAATGAATGAGCTGCTGAAAACAGAAGCCATGTTCTCTCAAAAATACATCTAAAAATATAACGGGGAGCAGCCTCCCACCTACTCACATAGCAAGAGGGAGTGTGTGTGCACACACGCACATGAGAGACTGCATTTTTCAAATATGAGGTAGAAGCGTACTCAGATCTTAATATAACAGACACAGTGGACAACTGACTGCTCATTTTATTTATCCTACAGATATCTGTTTTCCTCATGCAAATAATAATTCCAATATTTATATGTTGTATGTAAGTTTAAAATGAACCCAGTATCTTGGGTGGTGATGAAATACTCAAGTTAGAGAAAACACTAGAATTCCCTTTATATAACCATGTGCTGAATCAGCTCACCTTGCTTTCTTTCTTACAGTACGTCCCATTTGTACCTAAGTCACAAATTCTAGTACCAGTCTATTACGGATTGAATGATCTCCACCCCCGACCCCCGTGTGCTGAAAATCCTAACTTCTGTGCCAGTGGTGATAGTCTCCTTTGGGAATCGGTTGTCTTTGTCATGTTAAATTTGGTAGGATTGGTGTGGGATACATCTGGAACAATCTCTCTTGAGAGAGAAGAGATGAAACAAGCCAGCAGGGATGGGGTCAGACAGACGCACCATCCTCATAGGGAGATCTCCTCTCCTCAGAGGCAGAAGCTGAAGACCTTCCTTCAGAGCCATCAGGGGGAGAAAGGTTTCCCCTGGAGTCAGCACTGTGGATTCAGACTTCTACAAACACATTTCTGTGTGTTCAACCATTGACGTGGTGAATTATAGCGACGCTGGATAACTAAGGCAGAACTCGGTACTAGAAGAGTGGGGTGCTGCTCTAACGGACACCTAAAACGTGGAAGCGGTTTCTGGAACTGGGTGATGAGTGCAGGCGGGAGGAGTTTGAAGGTGCCTCACGGTCAATTGCCTCATAGGCGTGTCAAAATTGGACACTGGATGAAGAAGACTGAGCCTTTGAATTGTGGTGCTGGCCAAGAATACTGAACATTCTGAACTGCAGAGAGGACAAGCTGATATCTTAGAGAAAGCACGGCCAGAGCGCTCCTTCGAGGCAAGGATGGCGAGACTCCATTTCCCATCCTTGGGCCAGGTTGTCCGGAGAGGCCTGTCCCTGGAGAAGGACATCATGTTTGGCAACGTGGAGGGGCAGTGAAAAAGAGAGGCCCTCAGAGGGATGGACTGATGCAGAGGCCGCAATAATGGGTCCACGCAGAGGAAGAACTGTGAGGACGGTGGAGGACCGGGCAGGGTTTCATGCTGTTGTGCATAAGGTCGCTATGGGTCAGAACCGACTCAAAGGCACCTAACGACAATTTCTTGCTAGTGCCCCCCCCCCAATTTCTTCCATTTGTAAAGGTGCTTTCTACTTTGTGCCTGTTGTACTACTCTAATTTGGAAACACCTAGGTAACTTGTAGTTTGGATTTGACAGGCTCTATATAAAGAGAAAATTTGCCCTACAGGAAAATGCACCTAAAATCTCACCAATATTTTATTTAGAAGACGAGGCTTTGGATTTGGAGTTAATTTCAGACTTTGTGGACAATGGGATGGGGCAAATGTGGTTTGCATGCATCAAGAGCATAATTACTTTTTTCCAAAAAGTGTGAAATGTTATGCATTTAATTATGTCCCCCCCCCCAAGTTATGTATTGTAAATTCTTAGCCTGACATTCGTGGTCATACTCTTAATTTAGGAACGAATTGTCTTCGTTACGTTAATGAGGTAGTACAAGCGTAGGGTGGGTCTTGAGTCCTTTCATGTTGAAATAACAAAGAGGTTCCAGAAGCCAGCAGGACAGATATGGGGTGAGATATATGCAAAGCTACATGAAGCTTTCCAAGAAACTAGGACGCAGAAGCAGAAGAGACCAGGACCTTCCTCCAGAACGACCGAGAGAAAGGCTGGCCTTCTTGCTGGCACAGCGAGTATGGACTGTGTGAATGAAATGCCTGGTGGGTAAAGCCGCCCACTGGAGGATGTGCAGTAGCAGCTAGGGAATGAGATGCCAGCTCTCCCTGGTTCGACTTCTGAACCACGCGATGCTGTTCATAAACACGCCTTTCCAGCACGCAGACAGTTTAGGAGGGTACGATTGTGAAACATTCTAAAAGGAGATGTTTACATGAAAACACAAACTAGAAAAATCAGAACTATCCAAAAGCCTACCATGTAGCTACTCTGCTTTATAACAGAAAACAGCACTCCCCAACACGCCCTAGTGACATAAGTTTATTAAGATTTTTAAAAATTCCCTTCCATGTTTTACAGATTAACAAGAGCCATAAGATACTTGTTCCATTAATTTCAACTCAAATTGTCATGGGATATGTGATAGGTGGTGATTATTATGCTAGGTCTTTCCAGAGTTGGGGAATCAGGTATGAAAGAGCTCATCCTACTGCTGAAGATCGGGGTCTAATGGACCGGATAAGAAGTAATAAACTGTTTAGCTGAGGAGGGGAAATGGATGGAGAAGCGATTTGGAAGGAGTAAGATGGCGTCAGACTGAAAGGCTTTAATGTCATGCTAAGGAGGTGAAGCTACCCTTTTCTCATCAGCAATGGAAAGATTTTAAGAAGGTAAATAACATGAACTCATTTAGAATATAGAACTGTGTGATATCTGGAAGTCTTTAAGCCGTCTTTGTGTGGTGCACATGGCTTGTGCCAGACTACTTCCGTAGAGGCTAGCGGTTCCAACCTACCGAAGGTGCCACTGAAAGAACGGTCTGGACATCTACCTCTGAAATCTCAGCTCTTGAGAAGCCCAGGAAGCCCAGCTGCACTAGGACACACATGGCATGGACACATGGCATGGACACATGGCATGGACACATGGCATGGACACATGGCATGGACACATGGCATGGTATCGCCCTAGAATAGAATGATCTCAATGGCAACTAGTGGCGGGGATGGAGCGGGCTTGAAAGGCCCATTAAAGAGGCTAGATTTCATAAGAACTGTAATAGTAGCTAGCAGTTATATAAATATTTTGAGCAATTAAAACATTTCTGCAGAATCCAAATGAAAAATGGATCAAGGGAATGGAAATAAATTTGGGATAAAATGAACAGACAGAAAAATCACTGAGGCAAAAATAAAAGGAGCTGCTGATAGCGAGGGGCTCAGGAAGAGGAATAGTGTGTGGAGGTTGTTTATGGCAACAACTGTACATGTCCCCTTGACAGAATAGATGTGTGCATTGTTATAATATATGTAAGAGCCCCCAATAAAATCATTTATCAAATAAAAAAGAAAAGAAATCATTGAAGCAGTAAGCACAACCACAATTGACAAATGTGGCTGTGGTGAGAAAGAAGAATTTAGAAGAATCACTTCTTAGTAGAGAAGTGATGGTGGCTGGTAGAGAGGTGATTCCCAGCAATGGGCTTGAGAGCAAAGGATGGGCAGCCTGGAGGGCACATGCCCAGTTCCGCATTGGGCACGTTCAATAGAAGGTGCCTCTGTGACACCGTGAGTAGGCAGAGGGCCCTATCAGGTAATGTGGAAACATTTGTGTAGGGTCTCACCCCTGCTTTTACCATAACATGACCCATCCCAGGGGATGGCACTGTAAATACGTAAAAGTCTAGATTTAAAATGTGGAAAGCAATCTCTATATGGGGGTTCCTTTATAATGTAGTCTACAGCTTAACCAAGACCTTTGAAAGAAAAATACAATAGCTATTAAAAATGACAGGTCCTTGGGCAGTACAAACAATTTGCACTCAATCACTAACTCAAGGCTGGTGGTTCACGTTTACCCAATGGGGTCACCAAAGGGAGGCCCCTTGATCTACATTGATAAGAATTACAGCCCAGAAACCCCTACAGAGCAGTTCTACTCTGTAACACACAAGACAGCATGAATTTGGTGGGATTAAGAATTAGAATCAAATTGGAATCTCCATGGGTTATTTTGGGGTTGATATGACCTGTATCAAAGTTTTCTTAAAGTTGGCTAAATAATTTAGAGTTTGCAGTGTGCTGGATTAAGTCAGAGATTCCCATAAATGACACTCAGCCACCTCATTAAATTTACCATCAAGCTGGTGAAGTAGTTAAGGGGGTACAAGAATCCAACAACTTGCCTAAATTTAAGTTTTATAAGCAATGGTGAGCCTGTAAATGGTCGAGCTCAGGCCCTTTGGTGCCTCTTTATAAGCAGTTTACATTTGGTCCTGTACCCAGGTCAGTTCTTCACATACAGCCTGACCTGAACATCCTAAATGAACTTCTCATCACTGGGAGAGAGAGATGCTAGTGGATTTGCGATGTCTTCTATTTTTCACCTTTAAAAAAATTTTTTTTTACTCTTGAATGGTTCCTGAGGGTTTTGTGTTTTGATTATCAGTAATAGGTAGTTCTGGAGACCTAGAAAGAGGATTATATTTATATGAAGAAGTTAATTAAGAGTGATATAGCAAGTAGGGTCACAATCAAGCCTACATGGCATTTATCAAGTTGAAATGGGACACTCACATGTGCTTAAAAACCATGTAAATTTGGACTGTTATGTTTAACACATAACAGCCGCCTCTAAGAAATCACACAGTTTAGTTTGGCTTTTAATTAGCAATATAATGGTAGAGAATTTTTATCCATCAAAAGAGCCAAGTAATTCAGAGTTTAAAGGACTTAAAAAGTATCTAGAAACCGAGTGGGTGAAAGTAGATGGGAAAAGAAGATGCTGATCGATTGCAAATGGAACAATAGTCACGAGAAATGTGTTAACCGAAGTTAACACCACTTGAAACATGACACAGTGACACCACGTACCCCTTGATATGAAGATGTCCTGGGCAAGGGCACAAGATCCCTTCTGCATGGGCTTGCCAACACGGTCCGATCATACACAAATGGAAAGAAATCATCAGACAGATCCAAATCAAGGGATGTCTACGCCATAGAAGGCATGAGGAGCTACCACAAATGGAGAAGATAGAGGGGGTGCCACATTTAAATGCAATGTGCGATCCTGGATCGGGTTGGAAAAGGGACATTACTGAGAAAGCTGGAAACATTGAATAAAGCATGTGGATTAACTAATAGTGGTCGCAGTACCAACACTCACTTCCTGGTTTCAAACATCGTGCTGTGGTTATGTATGATGTCATGCATGATGTAGGTATGTGTCTGATGTTAGGGGAAGTTGGGTAAAAGGTATTCAGAAGACCCCTGTACCATTTTTGCACTTTTCCAGTATACTTACATTTTTAAAACTTTACCTAGTCCTACTGGTCTAATGAGCTACACACGGGGTTGCCAACAGCAAGGTTAGCAGTTTGACTCCACGAGTTGCCACAAGGAAGAAAGACACAACAGCCTGCTTCTTAAAGACGCAAAGCCTTGGAAACCCAAAGCAGAAGTTCTACTTTACAAGGTCACTGTACATTGGAATCAACTTGATGGCGTAGGTTTGGGTTTAACCTCTCAAAGAAACTTATGACCCAAGGGGGTACGTTGGCCGTGCTTAAGAGTTACATGGCTACAGCAAATTATGCCTGACAACTCGACTGGCTGTCAGTCATAATAGCAGCAGTATCCGTTCTCATCTGTATGCTTATTGGACATTGGTTTATTTGTATCTTGTACAAAAGTTCACTCGTTACAGAAAATATTTAATTTTAAATTTGTCAAAAATATTTTACCTCTGTTAGTTAATGTGCCAAGTGAATTGCTACTTTTGATAAGTATGATTTTCATTTTAATGATGTATTTTTTTTAAAGAACCTATTTGTTCATTTACTATTTTAAAGCATTTTGCTCTTTATTATAGCTTCCATTTCTTTGACATCTTAAATATGCTTGCTTCACATTTTCTATAAGGTTATGTCTTTATTTGAAATTCTTGACATTTTAAATCTTGCTGTTTATTTGGTCATGGTAATTGTTTCTTTAAATGCCTATAATTTTAAATTCTGAGTTAATCTTCAGGGAGGCTTCATCTGTATGGCCTAGCTTAGGAGTAGCTCTTTCATGGAGGTATCTATTCATTTCTGCCTGGTACTCACATACCATAGTGATCCATTTACATAACAATGTCTCACCAATGGGCTGGTTCTCTTAGACCATTCACGTAGTGTAAAAGTCAACTCTGGATCTGAGACTGTACTAGACCCCAAGTTCTGGGTTCTCAGCAAAGCCTACCACCTCTGCTGGGAAACAGAAGCAGCCAGGCTGGTTTCTTGATCTTCCTGCCATTCCTGTGGACTCTGATTCTGTCCCTCTAACTGAAGGCATGTCTTCCAGAGCCCTGGCTTTACACAGGATCTTACTCCCCCACTCTCTCTACTCTCTTCCTAAGTCCCAAGCCCGTGTCATAGAGACATGCACACCCCTTCTTCAGGAAAGTTGTGCAGCAGCTCAGACACATATGAAGCGTTTCATCGTCCCTTTTTGTTTCCAGCACCAGGAGACTTCCTCCCAGTCACAGAGGAGGTCAGTTAGGAGCCCCTGGTAATTTCTGCTAAACTTTCTCCAGTATTTTTGGTGATGGTGGTGGAAAGACACTCAAAGGTTATGTTCGTCCACTCTCTTGCTGAGAGTGCACACCACAATGACCAACTTGAAGAATGTTTTAGATAATTTTTACAATAGTCTCATCAAGAAGAAGGCTCGTGTTGTTCTGGAATGGACCTCAGGTGCGTTTAAAAGCCTGATCTCCAGAATTAAGCTGATTTATACAAGAGGGCTTCGAAGGTCACGGAAAATGGAATGAAAAGGTAGTGGAATTTTCCCACAGCTATTTGAAGCTCCCATGTAGCCAAGTTACTTTTCACAAGCAACTTTCCTTCCGTTTTTTAATCTATGATGCAGTTCGGCAGTACAAATCCAATGGTTTTAAGTGTACACATGCAATGTGAGAACATGATGACTCGGTGATGTATGGAGCTCTAGGCTCACAGGGATCACAATGGTGCTGTGGGGCACATACTAGACGAAGATGGCTAATTGCAAGGACAACATTGTGCCAAAGGGAAACAATTACCAAACTGGGGATAGTCTGGTGTGATTTTGTAGATGATGTCTGAGGCGCTGGCACGTGGTGCTTCTGCCTGTAGGATTCTGTTGGTAATCTGCAGCATCCCGCCTTCTGGAACCCACACCATTGAATTGGCCACAAGGCGAAGTCTTCCATCATTCTACAGAATAAGGGGGGAAAGTACACAATTAGGTTCAAGTAAAATCAGAAAATACCAGCCCTGTAAAACGTTAAGTTATTGGGTACAACTATTACTACACATCATCTAATATGTAGGAGAAATTCCTAAATTTAGAGCCATGATAAGTGTGTTTCATATACGCTTGACTATTTATGTGTATCACGTGCAGAGATTTGGGTATGGCTCTATAGATTCATGTATATGCACACATATGTACATGTATACAGATTCATGCATATCTGTGTACATAAAACATAAACTAATAATTCATCCCACACCAAAACCAAAACCAAAACTCACTGCCATTGAGACGATGCCGACTCAAAGTGGCCCTGTGTAGGGCAGGGTAGAACTGCCCCACTGGATTTCTCAGCCTGTACTGTTTCTGGGAGTAGAAAGCGCTATCTCTCTCCCGTGGAGTGGCTGGTGATTTTGAACTGTGGACCTTGGTATTATCATCCTAAAGCTCTCTCTTTCTTGTATTTGTCCATCTACCTGTCCTTCCATTCGATCTTCCAGCCTCCAAGAAACATTAAGCATCTCTCAGTTCTCTAGGGCAGAGGAAGAAGCCTTGGTGGCAGAGTGGTTGCACAATGGCGTGTTCACTGCAAGGTAGGAAGTGAGCCTGCCAGCTGCTCTGCTGGAGCAAGAGGAGGCTTTCCGCTCCCGTGAAGATGGAGAACCCATGAGTAGTGCTCCTCGGCCCTATGGGGTCACCATGTGCCGGAATCCACTTGACGGAAGTGAGTTGGGGTTGTTTTGATGTTGGTTTGGGTCTGAAGGATAAAGGAATCCTGGTGGGGCAACGGGCAAAGTGCTGGGCTGCCAACCACAGGGACCGAGGCTCAGGCTCACGCACTGCTTTTCAGCAGAAAGAGGAGCCTGTTTGGTCACATGAAGATGTACAGTCTCAGAAGCTCTCAGGGACCTGTGAGTTGGAATGGACTCAACGGTGGTGGGTTTGTTTGGGGCGTGCTAAAGGGCAGCTAGAGGCTGGGGTGGAAAAGGATGCATGAAACAGACGTCACTTTCAGAACTTTTACTCCAATGATGAAGTCCGCAACATCAACAAATAGGAAGCTTGTGCCAGGGTTCTGGGAAGGCAAAGAAGGCTCTTCTTTGGGGAAATGGAGGCTCAAGATTCTTTCCTTCCAGTTTATTCTTGAATAAAAATAATGGAGAATTTCTTGATAGAGAAATGATAGAAAAACTCACTCCCGGCAGAGGACTCAGCAAAGGAGAACACATTAGACATAGACATTGGATATTAATAAAACATCCAAGCACCTGCTGCAAGCAGAGTGTAGGGAACTGAGGTGGGGGGGGGTGGTAAAAAGAGAAAGGCTCTTAAAGGACACCACAGGTTGAGGCGAAGCCAAACGTTCCAATTCATCTTGTAAGCAATACCCAGTCTACACCAGCCTTCGGAGAAGGGAATGGGGTGATGGAATCTGGGTTTTACACAGACAGGCTCCAGTGGCGAGAGACAGATTTGAGATGCATCTGGAGCCGTAGAAACCATTTAACAAGTTCTTGTAATGGCTTGGTGAGAGAAGATGAGGTCCTAGGAGAGGGTAATTGCAGGGAGAATGGAGTATTGGAAAATGGCTCCAGACGCGCTCCAGAGGCAGACTTGACAGGCCTTGGAAGATGATTGAAAGTGAAGCCTTAGAAACAACAGTTGGGACGAGTTCGGCTGAAGAAACCCACATCTATTTAGCACTCCTGAGAAGACAACCCTTCTAACTGCTGGCGCTACTGTCACTAACGCACACTGCCAGGCCCAAGTCCAGGGCCTCCTCATGGACATTTTCGACAGAACGAGATAGCGAGGCTGCTGGTGTGCAGTTTTCAGGTTGTTTCCATACTTTAAAAATCAGCAAATTCTGGTTTGTAAAAATCGGGCATTTCAGGAGGAGTAATTTTTTAAATTATGTGCAAGCCACACTCCCCGGAGGAGAATATTCTGAAGAGGAGACAGGAAAGATTCCTTTGCAGTCCCTTAGCACGTGGGCATTTGCCCCTCCCGGGAGGACACTGCTATTTCACCACTGACACCAGGAGACTGACCCACTAGTGCCTGAGAACACAACAGCAAAGGCATTTTCTAGTCTAGTAGTCTAGTCTATTCGGTGCTGAGAATTCTCCCAGAGAATTTTCTGGTATCTCAATGAGCAAAGCACACTATTTATGACAACATCAAAAGTGTGTCAGAAATTTTGCATATGATCTCCCAGGATTTGGGGGAAGGGGCGGTGGGGAGTTCCCACTAACACGTTAAGCAGTTTCATCTAACAGAATATACTTGGGTGCAGGCTTCTTAATTGCCAGAGCACCTTCTAACAGCAGGGCCCTAGTCCGCTTGGATTATGGTGATGGAGGTCATTCACAGACCAACCACCATGTGACTGGACTGCAGTGTCCAAGTGAGGTGTCCCTTTCCAGGTGTGCGAGCCCTGTCCTATAATCCGAACACACTCTGCTCTCCATCGGGACTAGACTTCATCAATCAAGTTCTCGGCAGTTCCTGTTGGAGCGCTACTTTTGAGGAGAGAGGATTCCTCTTCACTCAAAGTCCACGTATCAGTCGCATTAGACACTGTATTATTAGTTCAGAATTTCAGGCCCCACATTCTGAATCAGAATCTTCATCTGAGCAAGATCCCCGATGGTGGGGACAACGCTAATGTGTGAGCAGCCCAGCCTGTGATAGAAATATTGGGGGTTCTGGAGCAGCGATCCTGGAAGTTCACAGGTGGGCCTTTTAGAGTTTATGTTGCAGCAGAATACATATGCAGGCCTGCTGCTTCAGCGGTTGTACCTGAGTGGTGGCAATGCTCGGCTCGGTTGCTGACGGGACGATTTGAGCCCACCTACACACACCTCCAAAGAAAGGCCTGGCTGGCACTCTACTTCTCAAGAAAGCAACCACTGAAAACACTCGGCCGTTCAGTTACACTCGGACACCCAGGGGGTTGCCACGATCAGAACTAACACAGCGGCCACTGCTGATGGTGGTGTGGCCTAAATTACTTCTTTACAGTGCTTAAGGAACAAATGACACCATCCAGGGAAAACAATGGTAGTGGTCCCCACACCGTAGGAAGGCACATTCTCTATAGGGATTGGGCCCAGGGAAGATCCAAGACTGGACAGGTAGGAGAATATACCTCATCTTTTCTACAGCTAGGTGGTCCTGAAAGGCCAAGAAACTTTAAGGAGATTTTCCCAAGGATCTAACATTGTAGCATTTGCCTTCTTTGACTGTGCTTGGGGAAGGGAAGGAGGCTGCATAATCGTGCCTATAATCCTCCAGCATCATAACCACTGACAACCTCCTGCCCTGGGTTCTATCTCTTCTTCAGAGTCCCACACGAGCAATCAATGAAACCCCAATGAGGGAAGCTGGAGGCGTGATTAAGTACGTTTTAAATTAACTAGTTCTTCCCATTCACTTCAGAGATGATGCTGCCGAATGCTCTCAGATCAGCAGGTGGTGAGCTTGTCTAGAACAGAAGCCAGTGTGGGCCAGTCCTGTGTTCGCCTCACAAGCGTTGGCGTGCTTGTGCCCCTAGTTGTACCATGCTGCCAGTCCCTCTCCTGGGGGGTGCCTCTCCTTTTTGCTAACCCGCTACTGTATCAAACATAACATCCTTTTCTAGCAATTTGTAGGACTATAAACAGGCTGGCAACCAAGTCCGTTAGGGCAGCAATCTTCAAGTTACAAGCCAAAAATGAAGTGTCACTCCTCCGTTTTGCTTTTCTAAGTCTAGGTCTTCACACAAAATTTCATTACAACATTTTACTTTGTCTTCTCAAGCTACCCTTTGAAATGTTCTGTTCAGGTCTTTGACTTCATTTCTTTCGGTTTCTTTATTAAGAGCAAGTTTCCAAGCCTCTTCTGACATGCACTTAGATCTTCTCACTCTTTCCTATCTTTTTAGTGAACTTAGCTTTCTGGATGTACAAGGATCTTGAGGCCTCCACAGCTCATCAGTCTCCTGTGATTATTGTTCACTGTGTTACATCAGTGAAATGGTTCCTGGAAAGTTCTTGAAATTCAGGTTACACTCAAGGTCATATTTTGGCTTTCATGGACTTCTTTTGATTTTCTTCAGCTTCAACCTGAATTTACCATATATACTCGTGTATAAGCCGAGCGTTTCAGCACATTTTTAATGCAGTTTTTGTGGTAAAATGAGATGCCTGCCTGATATTCAGGCCAGCTTATACTCGAGTATATATGGTACATATAAACAATTGATAGTAGTTTCACCATCAGCCCCACAGTATATTTTTACTTAGTCTATAAGAAAAATACCTTAAGTTTCATGGGCTTATTTATCCAATAGTGCTTAAAAGTTCATTGTATAGGATAACATGGATGTTGAGAAGGAATCATATCGGGGAAGGATGGCAGAATAAGGTAGAATTCACATGCTATTTACCAAGATAAAGAGAGAATGAAAGACAATTGAACTATTTTTTTGTGGTTGCCAGTCTGGGGGCAAGGTGAGTCTCAGAAGCTTGCTTTTTTGGTCAAGAGCAACATAGAAATTTCTCTCCATACAGATTAATGGATTTCAACCGTTTTTCATATTTATGTATACATACACAGTTTAAAAAGCTTTCCACATACATACACAGATGTGTATATCGACACACAATATACTGGTGAAATCTATATGGAGAGAAGGTTCTGTATACACATACACACGCACGCACACACAGCCTTTGAGTCAACTCTGACTCACAGAGACCTTATTCAGGGCCTTTGAAACTATAAATCTTTATGAGAGTAAACAGTCTCAGCTTTCCCTCTTGAAGCAACCGGTGGTTCAAATGGGTGACCTAGCCGCGTCCACAGTCCAACACATAACCGACCCCAGCAAGGCCAGCGCTCTCTCTCTTTCTCTGCATGCTTCCGTTTAATGAACATTTTCTGAGTGTGTACACTGAGCAATGCCCTGGAACCACCACCGGATTCCGATTCACAGTGACCCCACAGGACAGAGCTGAAACTGCTTGTTAGGGTTTCCAAGACCCTATCAATCTTTATTTTAAAATCATTATATTGGGGGCTTGTACAATTCTTATCAAAATCCATACTTACATCCATTGTGTCAAGAACATATGTACCTTTGTTGCCATCATCATTCTCAAAACATATGCCTTCCACTTGAGCCCTTAATATCTGCTGCTCATTTTCCCCCTCCCTCCCCACTCCCCCCCCACCTCATGAACCCTTCATCATTCATAAATTATTATTATTTTGTCATATATTACACTGTCTGATGTCTCCCCCCACCTTCTTCTCTGCTGTCCCTCCCAGAGGGAGGGGGCTATATGTAGATTCCTGTAATCAGTTCCCCCTTTCTACCCTACATTCTCTCCACTTCCAAGCATCGCCACTCTCACCACTGGTCCTGGAGGAGTCATCTGTCCTGGATTCCCTGTGTTTCCAGTTTCTATCTGTACATCCTCTTGTCTAGCCAGATTTGTAAGGCAGAATAGGAATCATGATAGTGGGGGGTGGGGGGAGGAAGCATTTAAGAACTAGAGGTAAGTTATATGTTTCATCATTGCTACCCTGAACCCTGACTGACTCATCTCCCCACAACCCTTCAGTAAGGGGTATCCGGTTGGCTACTGATGGGCTTTGAGTCTCCACTCTGCACTCCCCCTCATTTACAATGATATGATTTTTTATTCCTTGATGCTTGATCCCTGATCCCTTTGGCAGCTCGTGGTCACACAGGCTGGTGTGTTTCTTCCAATGTGGTCTTTGTTATTTCTGAGCTAGATGGCAACTTGTTTATCTTTGAGCCTTTAAGACCCTAGATGCTATCAGGGACGTGGGCAGCCACTGATATGATTTTTAGTTCTCTGATGTCTGATAACTGGTCCCTTCTACGCCTCGTGGTCAGCCAAGCTGGTGTGCATCTTCCATGTGGGCTTTGATGCTTCTCAGCTAGATGGCCTTTTGTTTTTCTTCAAGCCTTTAACACCCCAGACGCTATTTCTTTTGATAGCCAGGCACTGTCAGCTTTCTTCACCACATTTGCTTATGCACACATTGACCCTATCAATCTTTATGGAAGCAGCCAGACTCGTTTTTCCACCCTACAAATGACAGTTAGATTTGAACTACAGGTCTTGCAGACCAATGTTTAGCCCACTGTGCACCAGGAGTTCCCCACAAGATGTAAAATTGAACTAGATAAGCCAACCAAAGGAGGTGGTAATCACAACACATGGGGAAAATGTATTTATTTACAAGGCAGATAGGCCCTCTAAAAACAAACACTTTTCTTCTGCTGTCGATACCTCTAATTCCCATAAACTCACATTAGTATCAAACTGTGCCCCTATAAAGCAACCAATGGGAAGTTAACCTTTTCTGAAATTGAGGGAAACAAGACAGGGCTTTTTAGCTGCACACAGCTTAACCGAGGTCAGACAGGCAGGGAGGACTCTCAGCAATGGAATTTTCCATCCAGCTCACAGCACAACACTTGGGGACTTTTAACACTAAAGCCTTACTCAGCTGTGGAAAGCAATTGCTCAAATAACAACACACGGGGTCAGAAAGATCATCAGATTTATTGCCAAAGTGGAAAAAGAGGCATGGTTTCCAGAGGCACCTTAATTAATGAGAAGGAAGGTAATTCCTCATAAGCCCGGCAGAGACGAGAGGCCCCCCAATAAGAACGACATTCTCCGGCCCACACTTCAGCCCTTATTAGATGCCAAATCACTGTAGAACCGTATCTCTAGCAGCCTAGCACTTGGTAATCCACCCAATTAATGAAAGCCTGTTCAGCAAAGCATTCCTTACTACGTTGTAATCTTCTTGATTTTCTTTTGCCTCTCTCTCCCAACAGAACATGTTTCAACACCAGCCCGAGTTCTATTTTCTCCTCAGTATAGGCCCGCAGGGTGGCAGTTGAGTTTCTCGCTGTCAGACTAAGGATAAAAATATAAATTTGGAGGAAGTGGGTGCACAATTTGAAAAGCAAGGGTAGCCATGACAGCTCCTCCACTCAGACCTGGTTGGGCCCCCGCAGAGTCGCAGAGGCGCTCCCAGGGCTTCTCTCAGAGGGCAGGAGTACGAGCACCAGCCCCTCGAGCCTGTTGCATCCCCTGTCCATCTGACAAACCCTTCTATGGAGTACCCAACCCAGGAGAGTAGGCGAGACACAGTCCTGGTTCTCATGGGCTTCTTTTTATATCCCTTCTCCTCTTTGTCCTTCCCCGTCATGGTGGACCATATTAGGATTAATTTGTCTATCCATTCACTAGAAATTAGACTGACACTCCATGCTCAGTCCATTTAAGCTACCAGCCATAGTTAGCCAGGATTCAACTGCACTCCACATATAACCTCAGGGTAAGGACTTGTGTGCCCATCGTATGACAACTGTCTACTTGGGTGCTCGGAGGCTCAGGCTGACAGCCTCACACGCTGGGGTGAGTCCAAAGAGAAGCCTCCAGGCGGTGAGGGACTCAGGATGCTTAGGGAGGACATTGAACAATCACTAAAGTACTCGAACTTCATCCTGCTCAATAGGAGGGTGAAAATGTATAAGACCAAACACTGAAAAATACAGGCTACAATAAAAGTCGCGTGAGCACCTGTGGGGAGTGAAATACATTTCAGTTAAAATCACATCCCCAGCATTAAAACACTTTCGTGAACATAAACATTTTTAAGCCTTTAGTTTCCGATTTTGGAAATTGGAGATAAAAGTAGTGCAAACATTGAATGGTTGTGAAGATCCAGTGGGGTTGTTCCCATCAACCACTTTTAAAACCCACAGCCGCTAAGTTGATTCCAACTCACAGCAAGGGTTTCCAAGTCAAATCCTCTCTAGGAGAAACAGCCTCATCTTCTCCACTCCAGAGTGGCTGGAGGGTTTTGAACCTCCAACATCTAACTCACAGCACCACTCATTAGGATCCTTCACATCGACTGTCAGGGCTCAAGGTGAAAAACAAAATCTTCCCCTCATGGAATATCCCTTTTAGAAGAATACAGCCCTAAACCCTTTATTCTAATCTTATTCAAAGAAATACGAATTGTAAACATCTATCGAATAGACGTATGGAAAAGTACTGTGGATTTCTAAAACAAAAACTAATTTATATTCATGAAACATTACAGAAATCTTTTTCCTTAATGTTATTCATTTTATGGTTTGGAATGTACACAGCAAAATATGCACCAATACTAGTTTTTACATGCACAATTTAGTGGCATTATATTCTTAGAATTGTGCAACTATTCTTCCCCTGTTCTGATTAATATCCTCTTCTAATGAGGACATTAAACTAAACTCGCTGCCTCCTGAGGCTCCTATTTAATCTTTCAAGTTGCTGCTGTCAGTTCGATCCCAATGGACAATTCTGAAGAAGAGACCATAATGGTCGAGGCAGGTCCTTTCAGCTGATGAAGAGAAACCACTGTTCAGTTTGAAGAAGGCTTTAGCGGAGGATAATCGTTTCTGGGGTTCATCCACCCTCCACGACTCCCCAAAAGTCTACCGTCCATACTAATTTTAACTTAGGTACTCCGGCCCCACTCTCCTTTTGACGAGTATTGGTCAATGGAATCTTTCCTCAAGGTTTTTCATTTTCAATAATGATAGCCAGGCATCATCTAACTCTTCTGTTCCAAGGGCCAAGGAGACTGTTGTTCATGGAAGCAATTATCCACACATCCCATATTCACCTCCTATTTCAGACTCTTATCCTCTCAGGTCCCAAAGAGAGACCAACTTTGCCTTACATGGCCACTCGTGAACTCTTAACTCCCCAAGCCCCCAACAAAAATCTTGGAAGTCAAACAGTGGCACCAAACACATGGTTTTAGGCCAACGATCTGGAATGTCCCATGAAACCATGACCCTAAACTTCCAAGCCAAGGAATCAAAGCCCGTAAGACATGCAGTTGTGCTTAAGCAACATCATCAAATACTCTTTTGTTGGGGATGGTGGTGAAGGGAAGGGTGTGTGTGGCAGTTACATAATCTCTTGTCAACTTGTGAAGGGGTGGAGTCTAGCCTGTCAATCAGGTAAGAGTTCGATGACTTCATTTGGAGGCACCATGTAGATAAATAGCTGACTGGAGGCCAGATACACACTCCCTGCAAGACATCCTACTGACAAGACACATGGAACTACCCTAGAGCCTTGGAGTAGGAGGAGTCACGGGGAGACCCCTGCCAGTGCTGAGATGGTTCCACTGCCAGAGGATCCACAAGACTTCCCACCCACTGGACTGTTACCTTCCTGCATTCTGTGTCATTTCATGTGTTGTGAGAGCCTGAAGAGTAATTTATAGATTGGTAGCAGAACTATGTTCTAATATCAGACTTATGGACTTGATCTGGACTGGGCTGGGATGTTTTCTCAATATACAGTTGCTCTTTTATATAAAACTCTTTCTTCTACACATTTGCGTTTCTGAATTTGTTTCTCTACTCAACCCAGAAAAAAATATCCTATAGATGGAGACCGAAAGCCCATCTGTGGACAATTGGACATCTTCTTACAGAAGGGTCACAAGAAAGAGACCAACCAGTCAGGGTGCAGTACAGCACCAATGAAAAATATACCTTTCCTTTAGTTCTTCAATGCTTTCTCTCCCCCACTATCATGACCCCAAGCATACCTTACAAATTCAGCTAGACCAGAGCATGGACACCGGGTCAGATTCAGAGCTCACAACACAGGAAACCCACGACAGATAACCCCTCAGGACCAATAATGAGAGTAGCGATACCAGGAGGCTAAGGGGAAGGTGGGAGGAACTGATCACAATGATCTACATATAACTCTCTCCCAGGGAGATGGACAACAGGAAAGTGGATGAAAGGAGACATCAGACAGTGTAAGATATGAAAAAAACAATAATTTATAAATTATTAAGGGTTCATGAGGAGGGAGGGTGGGGGAAATGACCTGATACCAAGGGCACAAGTAGAAAGAAAATGTTTTGAAAATGATAAGGGCAACACATGTGCAAAGGTGCTTGACACAGTGGATGGATGGATGGATGGATGGATGGATGGATGGATGGATGGATGGATTGTGATAAGAGCTGTACGAGCCCCAATATAATGATTTAACAAAAAGCAGCTGCTCTTGTTGCTGTTGAGTTGATTCTGAAATAAAACTATGCTCTGCATCGTTTTCAGGGCTGTGAGGTTTCAAAATCACACCTGACTCACAAGTTAGAAGGACCATAAGTGCCGTGCCTCATGAAGGAGCCCTGGTTGAGGAGTGGGTTACATATTGGGCTGTGAGTTGCAAGGTCAGCAGTTGGAAACCACCAGCCACTCAGCAGGAGAAGGAGGAGGCTTTCTACTCCTATAGGCAATTATAGTCTCGGAAAACCCACGGGGCTGTTCTCCCCTGCTCTACAGTCACTAGTGGTCCGAATCTACTCCTTGGCAGTGAGTTTGGAGGGGGTTTTGGGTGCTATACAAATGAATCAAAATTCTATTGTTTGATTTTAGTAGTCAAAGCAACTAAAATCCTCAAATGCCCTTCCACCTTGGGCCATCTCACATGCAGTGTGCAATATACTGAGCGGAGCTCCAAACACAGAGATCAAAACCAGGAGAGGGAAGCCCGCTGGTCCTGTCCTGGAATCCTGTAACAAGCTTTGGAAAGAAACCAAGAAGGAAAAAAAGAAAACTTTCTAAGTCAGTCTAGACTTCATTGCTTCAGAACGAACCCTCATCTCCCAAGGCGATGGCAAGGGGCTGATAATCAGGATTCGCTAGGAGATGGCTAAATGCCAACTTTATCTCATCAGCAGCCTTCAGTTACTCCCATCTATCTCGAACCCCCATCATGGTTTCTAGCACCCGATAATAACGAGACACCAGCCTCAGAAACTAGCTAGCAGACCGTATTAGATTCAGCTGTTCACCCTCACGATGATCAATCGCAAATTTTAAGGGATTGTTGTGTGAAACTGACAGGTGATTTCTAAACTGTCCTCAGCAAATCAATCTTTGCCACTAATCACGAACGACACCTCAGTAGATACTGCTATTGGGAATGAAAAGTCAGAAAAAATAATTTGTAAGTTCCCCAATCTGCAACCATGGGAGAGTCAGTCTGCTACAACTGAGAAAGGGAGCTTGAGTGAAATATCACTAATTATGGTCAATAAATGGTTTAGAAAGTGAGGCGTCCTGGTAGCATAGTGGTTATTGACTGGGCTGTGATGTGAAAAGTTGGTAATTTGAAACCATCAGCCACTCCAAAGGAGAAAGACGAGGCTTTCTACTCCTGTCAAGAGTTACAGTCTCGGGAACCAACAGGGACAGTTCCATGTTGTCCTCAACGGTCACTGTGTGTTGGCACAACTTGATGGCAGCAACTTTGGCTTCGGTTTGGAATATTTCCCAAAGTGTGTGAGACCAATCCCATTAGTGGAATTCAAGAACATTTTATGAAGTGCAAGGATAAACTTTTAAAAAGTGATTACATATTAATTCTAGTTTAGAAAAAGGTATAATTCTACATTAAACCTATGATTTCACGTGAAATATTTCGATGGACATCAAAGACTACAGCCTTCAATATAGATTAGAAGAGAGTATAAAGAAAACAGAATTCTTCACAATCAAACTAATGTACAACATCCTGAGATAAAGAGAAGAGATTAATTAAGGTTGTCAAATATATACATAATATATTTTTGCTCTACAATCAATGCTCATGTTAGCAGCCATGAAGAAATCAAATGACATGCAGAATTGGGCAAAGCTATTGCACAAGACGTCTTTCGAGTGTTAAAAAGCAGAGGCGTCGCTCTGAGAACTAAGATGTGCCGGATAGATGCCATGGTGTTTTCAGTTACTTCATATACACGTGAAAGCTGGACAATGAATTAGAAAGAGCGAAGAGCTGACACCTTTGACTCATGGTGTTGGCAAAGAATACTGATGCCAGAAGAATCCACAGGGGGATAAAGTACAATCTCTGAAGTACACTAGAGTGCTCCTTAGAAACATGGACAGCGTGGAGGGAGGGTGGGGTGGAAAGGGAGGACCAATTACAAGGATCTACATATAGCCTCCTCCCTGGGGGATGGGCAAGTTCTATTGGGCTGGCACCAGGAGAGACCAGTCTCTGGAAGAGGACAGCATGCTTAGGAAAGCAGAGGGAAAGGGAGCGCTCGCTGAGGTGGACTGACCCAGGCACTGCAACAAGGGCTCCGACACGGAAGCTGAACAAGTGCGAGGACGGCGCGGGAGCAGGCAGCACTTCATTCTGTCGTGCGCGGGGTGATTATGGGTTGGAACTGGCTCCATAGTGCAGTGCCAAACAACATTTATTAGGATGAGGCTGCTATAAAAATACTGATTTTGAAAAAAAATATGAAGTAAGTAATATTAAAGGTACACACAGGTATAGAAAAAACATGTGAAGATGGTGCAAGAAGACTTTGGCCAGGAAACACAGCCCTTCCCTGGGCTCCAAGGGCCCCTTTGCTGTTGTTAGATTCTGCCATGTGCTGAGTCACATCATCACGGCTGTCAAGCAGCTGAGTGATGCAACGAATGAATCACTGCCCGGCCTGCTCCGGTCTCACAATTGTTAAGTTTGAACCCAATATAAAAGCTACTATGTCATTCACTCTTGGGTGGGTCTTCCTCTGTTCTGCTCACTCTATTTTAACCAGCATGGTACCCTTCCTCAGGGACACACACTATGAAAACAGAGTTCCCTTTCTCAACTTCAGTCTGGCTTACAGAATGGGTGAACTGAACCTTCGATCTAAAAGCATCTGCCTGACTCTGAGCTACACAGTTCACAAGCTGTTCCAGGGGGCAGAGATGGAAAGGGATGCCCTGACTCTGAGGCTCGTGCTCAGGCAGGCGAGAAGGATCAGTCGATCATGCTGCAGCAACTCGGCAAAACATCAGGGGCCCCGTTTTGTAAAGAACAAACCAACAGGTCTTTCAGTGTAAGGGAGAACAAAATAGATATTGCCTTCTGAGACTGACAAATACGTTTTTAAGTTCCTGAATTTCCTAAGCACCTACAAAACAGGTTTTTAACCAATGTTTGAATCAATGGATGGCTGTGGGCAGCTGCCGATGAGTCGACCCCACAGACTCACGGCGACCCTGCGTGTCGGAGTCTGGCTGCTTCCTGTGGGTGTCTTTACAGAAGCAGATCGCCGGTCCTGTGCTCCGGCTGTCACTGGGGGGATTAGAATCCCCAACTTTTGGATTAGCAGTTGATCACAAATTGTACCACCCAGTCCTTGAAGAAATGAATAGCTAGTCATATCTTAACTTTATGCTTAACGAAAGTACTGTCAGCGTGAAACTTTACATAGAGGGGCACGAAAGCGGTAGCGGTACAAATGCCACCTACCCTGGGCACCATCTTCACGTGGAACAGTATATTTCGGAAGGAGTGGCCATCACTGGCCTGCAGGACTGCGATATCAGATGTGCTATCGGAGCCATCGTGAGCATAATGGAGAAGCCCCCGGGAGAGTTCATCCAGTTGGAATTGATAGAGAGGGGTTGTGGGAGCCCGAAGCATCTGGAGCAATTGGCCGTGGAGTGGAGGATCCAGCACTTCAACCAGCACGTCCTGGGGGTTGTCATCGTCCCGGATGTCAAGCAGCTGAGTGGTGATGCGTCCACTCTCTCCTTTGCTGATGTGGAGGACTTCGTTTCTCAGCACATACGGGGCCTAAAGAGTTGAAGGGAACATAGGGAAGAGAAGTCATTCCATCAAGAAAGAGAGGACAATATCATGAACTAGATCCCAGCTGTGTGTCACCTAACTGATATAGCTCTGCTTTCTAAGGAGATCTAGATGGTCCCGGAAGGTGCCAGACTGCTTTGTAGAGAAAGTATTTGTCAGGGGCATGGTCACTTGTGGTGCTCACAGTAAGTGTGGCTACATCACTCTTGCCTTTAGGTTCTAGAGCAGCGGTTCTCAATCTGTGGGCCGTGACCCCCTTGGGGGTCAAATGACTCTTTCACAGGGGTCGCCCAACTCATAACAGTAGCCAAATGACAGTTATGAAGTAGCAACGAAAATAATTTTATGGTTGGGGGGTCACCACAACATGAGGAACTATATTAAAGGGTTATGGCATTAGGAAGTTTTGAGAACCACTGTTCTAGAGATTTCTTAAACCATCCCTAAACCATAGTGTGGATGAGAAGCCATTGACCAGAGCTACTTGCTTCTAAATCTCTCACTTCTTTGCTTTCTTGATTATATTATATATGCATACACGATCCGTTGGAACCGAGGGCAGCGGAGTACTGTGGGATCCAACCATCACTTGCCTGCATACAAGAAAGACTCACAGGAGGTGTGGGATTGTGAGACCTGTGTTTGAAAACTGAACGTTTCGCTCCAGGTCACATTGCAGCATGCTAAGAAGATATTTCTGCATTCTGAATCCATGCTATTGCTGGTGCCTCCTAGTCAATTTCCTCACATTCTGATCCAAATCTTGATAGGACCCAACCCACCCAACCCCACCTGGAGTTGTAAAGGCTGAGAAGATTACAGTCTCGGTGAGCAAGGCAGCCACCTGGTTAGGTCACGCCACACTCCTAATATAGCAAAAGGCACAAGGCTTTCCTGAGGATCGTCAGACTTAAATCAGCAGATAAGATGTTCTTTCACAAAGTAAAAAATTAATGAACCACAACAGAAAGAAACACACACACACACACACACACACACACACACACATCAAGGCCAGAAGCCAAAGAAAACACTGTCTTAGGTGGTATTTTATATTGTTTGAAGTTGAACCATCCAAGACTATTCTTAGCACACTGTCTTCTTTAATCCAAATTACTTTCTTTACAACTAATTTCTTGGGCTCATGGAAATTATACTAGCCATTTAAGCAACATCTAACTAACTAATGCATCATTATAATCATCACATAATGAGACGCTACGTGACAGCTATCCCACAGAATTCCTGAGAGAGAATTCTACAGCTATAATTCTGTGCATGAGAACAGTCTCTCAAATTCTAAAAGAGAAAGGAAAGGTGAAATGTAAGATCAAAATCCACATATGGAAAAGCCTAAACTAACTTACATGATAAAATGCCAGAAAGGCTCAAGACTACATTGAAATGTTGCAGAAATTTAAAGGGACTGAACTAAACTAAACATATTTTTCTCAAACTCTATCTTTAAAAAGTTAAAATGGTTTTAAAAACTCTCATGTAATAAACAAAATTAAAATGTCTCGCTATGATCTACTCATTTGATTTGGGGACAGCAAAGAAGCACAATTCAGGGAACCATGGGAACTCACCCTCACAGATTAGGAGGTTATTGTCAATATCTATCCTAGATCGCATCTTCACCTACTGGAAGCAAGTGAGTTAGGCCAAAGAAAGAGGACACAAACCTCGGAGCGTCAATACTGATCAACATCTCGGACAGTAAGTTCTGAGACTATGGCTTAAACTTAGAGCAGGCAAATGTGCATGAATGCAAGTTAACACATCAGTGATCAGAACAGAAGGGACCACACATTAAAGTTTTTTTTAATAATGTAATTGGGTGCTCTTGCAGATATTATAACAATCCATAATTCAATTAGATCAAGCATAATTGTACAGTTCACATTCAGTTTTATAACATCTGCCGTGGTTTCTTCAGCTCCATTTGGCTGATGCCTCATTCAATTTTCACAAGAGCCTCTCAATCAGTGGTTCTCAATTTGTAGGTCATGACCCCTTTTTTGGGGTCCAACGACCCTGTCACAGGGGTCACCCGATTCATAACAGTATCAAAATTACAGTTATGAAATAGCAATGAAAATCATTTTATAGTTTGGGGGTCACAACTGTATTAAAGGGTTATGGCATTCGGGAGGTTGAGAACCACTGCTCTAAATAAAGACTGTCCGTGAGGTACAAGTGAGATCACTTCCTGTGTCTTTAACAATGTATAGGGCTCCATGCTTTCTTAAACAGTGCTGTTACTTAAGTGTTTAACGTTTATAAATGAATATCCCAAACATTTTAGCCTAAAAAGCTTTCCAAGACATGTATCTTTCAGTTTTCTCAATAGTACTTTAAAATCTATACTATTGGGTAGATTAATGATACTTATAAGAACTGCCAAATGTCACATGGAGGCTACTGAAATTATTTCTCAACACACTGATAATGCTGCTCTAAAAGTAGACCAAGGATATATGTGTATGTAAACTTTAGATACATTCATACATGTTGAGCTGACACTTCATTGTAAGTCCTAATCTAAGAACAATTGGTTCTCATGATGTGGCCCGGCTCAGTATTTGCCCTCATGAAGTGATCATCGAACATATGGGCGCTATAGCAAAGTATGGTGAAGAAATCAGATGGTGATCAGCTGTCAGAACAAACAGCTTCTAGGGTTTTTAAAAGCCTGTCTTAGCAGCTTTCAAGCTTGCCAAGCAGCCATCTAAGTGTTGCCTAAGATCACATGGAAGAAGCACACCAGCCCATGTGATCCAAGGATTATAAGTAATAGAATCCAAAATCAGAGGAAGGAACTGTATTAGAGATTCAAGTCTGAGCACGTAGTTTGCAGAAAGCTCCAAATGACAGACCATTGTCAAGGGATGTGAATGGCCTGCTCTCAGACAGAGTGCATCAGAAAGTGGGTGACTGAAGATATACTTAGGCTAAAAGTTAACATGTTATTGTTTGTCTTCCATTTTGACACATTTTTAATTTGTTTTGGTTTCTATTTTCTTCTGATTGCTTTTGGATTGAGGTTTTTACACATTTTATTTTGTTGTTGTTAGGGCTTCTTTGGAATGATTTTTCCCTTAAATGAAACCCAGGATAAGTCATGCACAGATGCAGTAACTAGAGGTTGTGGTGGGGGAGGCGGGAGGGCAGTGGGGATCTGATAACAATGGGCACAAGGACAAAGGAAAAGTTCTAACATTGATGTGATGCCGATTGCACAGCACTATATATTTAAACCCTGAGTTGTATGAAATGTAAACGACATGCCAATTAAACTGTTAAAAAGGCGACTATGTAGGATAAGTTAAAACAGGTGTCTTTTCAATCATTCAAAACATGCACAACTCTGCAAGTCAAGGTGACTGTGATGAAAATGTCCTTGTTGAGTAGAGGCTAGTTTAATCAGTCCAATGAGAGGGCCAATGGTCATCACAAAGGGTAAGAAGAACTTGTCCGTAAGTCAGGGGTTCATAAGCGGGAGATTGCCTGTCTTCTAAACTCAGTGCACAGGCATGCAGTTGCACGGTGGAGCAACTAAACATTCGACACGGAATCCCATATCTCCAAGAGAGAAAGATGTAGATAAATTTATTAATCAAGGGATAAGGAAAGTCATAGTAACTAGACCGCTATCTTTGAATTATTTTAAAGGGCTGGTGTCAGATAGCAAAATGCAATGTCTAAGAACACAGAGTCTGGAACCAGATCTCATAGGCTTGACTCTTAGGTCTCTATTTAATAGCTATGTCACCACAGGCAAGCTACTGAACCACTCCAGAATTTCCTTTCCTCGTCTGTACATTGGAGATAATGATACCCACCTCATAGGGTTGGCACCTCTTAGGTTGGTTGTATGGGTGTGAAGACTCTTAGAGTACTGTAGAAACATTAGTGATTACTAGGCTTACTAGCACCGCCCCAAATACTAAACATATTCCATTGGCTTGACTTGTGGAAAATGAACCAAGAATAATTTAGTTCCATCCTTTTTGCTGTGAAGGCAAGAAACCTTGAGTTGTCTTTGAGAATCAGTAGGCATATGAAATGAATAGTTTGGCATTTTTATTACCTGTGTTGAAAATGCTTGTACGTTGATCAGTTGTGGCTCTGAGAAGAACTGTTGGTCACTAATTTTCAGGGAAAAGTAACCTTTCCTAAAAGAAGTCCGGGAGAAATAAAAGAAGAAGAAGAAAAAAGTCATTAAATGAGTTTTAGAAAGAACAAAAAAAAATATGAGGGGCTTCAAAAAGTTCACCCAAAAAATGTAGTTAAAAGATAACAGATTTTTTCCCTCAAACTTTTTGAGAAACCCTTCTCCCTTGTATTTTCTGGCATTGAAGAATTTAGATTGAAATGATCTACATTCATACAATAGCCATACCATAACTAAAAATTAAATATATAAAATATATTTATATATTATATACTTTAAAATGCAGTCTACAATACTATGCATTTTTACCCCTTTAATAACAATGACTTAACCTTTTGTTTTTCTAATTTCCTAAAATTGATTAAGTAAACTCTTAAAAAAGAAGTTGCTGGGGAAAGACAAGTTAGTAAAATAGTCTAAGCCAGTGACTACATTGGAGCACAGAATGGAACTTTTTACAGTCTGACCAATTCATATTGAATCCTTCTTCCCCCAGACCCGCCTCCCCCACCCCTGGCCAATTCCTGTGAGTTGACTCTCAAGATTAGTGTCTACAGTGTCTGAATCCCAAGATTTCATCCATCCTCCCATCACACACCCTGTGTGAACAGGCAGAGGGAAGGATAGTTCATTCTATCCCTTGAGAATGTGGACCTGGCCTAAGAGCCAATAGTTAATCTCGCCACTTGACTATCAGGCAATGCAGTTTGCTGTACGGACTAGAATGTGGAACAATGCGGTTTACCAGAGAGATGAATGAAGCCAATGAACACAGAGACAGAGAGAGATGAGAACTGACTCCGGACTGCTTCCCATTACCAGTGCCGCTTCCAGGCTGGCACTGCAGGCAGTTGCCCTTGTTGTCTTTGAGATCCACGCCACCCTTTCAATGTTACAAGCCTTACTTTCACCTCATTGAGTTCATCCTGGCTTCCATTATTTGTAACCAGTCTTAATTAATAGCGAGGACCAAATGCGGTTTACACACTCTTATGGTTCTCACCTCCTTTGAAAGGTGTTGTTCAAGCAGCTTCAGAGACTGATAGCAGGGGCTGTAGGAGTCAGGCAGCTTTATACTTACAACAAGTATGTAACTCATCGCTGGCTGCTGAGACCTGGTGAAAGCACCGTGGGAGCTTCTATATCCTAGTCTACCTTAAGGGAACTTGGTGTAAAGGTTCTGTAAAATATATTCTTGAAAGTAAAATGAAAGACTGTGGATGAATCTCAAAAGCAGTAGAGTAAGAGCAAAAGTCCACACTGTATACTTTCATTTATATGGCATTGAAGAAAAGATGAAAGTACCGGAACACAGAGAGACAGATGGATGGTGGCCATGAGCTGGGGTGGTGGAAACATAATTGAATTTAAGGAGGCACAAAGGGGATTCCTAAGGGCCGTGGGAATACTCTATCTGAATTGCAGTTGTGGTCACAGGATTATACACATTTGTCAATACTCACTAAACTATGCACTAAAACATGGCGAATTTTACTGAATGCATATTACACCTCAATAATCCTGATTTTTATTCAAAGTATTCTTGTCTTCCCTTATATGCGATCCTCGGTCTCATTTTCTGCCCTTCTTTAAGTCCTGTCCTTCTGCCCCTCCAACTCCAGAATTCAAGGAAATGCTATTGGTGGAAGCAAAAGAGTGAGGAAAGAAGAGGTGGCTGTTCCCAGCGCACTGAGGGGAGGATTTCCGTAGCTCCAAGAAAGATTCACTGCCCTTGAGGCAATTCTGACTCCTGGCAACCCTACGGGCCCAGGTGGAACTGCCCCCGTGGGTTTCTGAGACTGTAACTCTCTGCAGGAGTAGAAAGTTTCTTCTTTCTCCCACAGAGCAGCTGGTGGTTTCAAACAGTTGACCTTTCATATCACAGCCCAACACGTAGCCACAATGCCACCAGAGCACCATGATTTTGGTAGTGTTAAATTTAAATAACAGTGTCAACATCTTAGCAAAGCCAGAGTAGCAAGGTCATTACAATCACATTTGTGGCTATCTTTTACTCCACAGGAGGATTTCATTCCCAAAGGAATCAGAGTGAAGGTATTCGAATATAAAAAATAATGGTCAATGTGCTCATGGGAATAAACAAAACACACACCTAATGTAACAAGTTGTCCCTTTCAGTTTTGTAACTTTAGAGGTTTATGCGATTTCCCTTTTCCACGACTTTCTAATAATCTTATTATTCCTTTCGATATTTGTTTTGGATTTTTATAAATTTAGTAGCTAGAAATAAAAAGAAAATCAGTCATGGGCAATACATGCATACATAAGTGAAGGGCTGAAGAACAGAATGTCACTGTGAGGACTAAGGCGGGACTGATCCAAGGCATGGTATTTTCAGTCGCCTCATATGCATGTGAAAGCTGGGCATGGAATCAGGAAGACTGAAGAAAAAGTGATGCACTTGAAGTGTGGGGCTGGTGACAAATACTGAAAGCACAATGGAGTGCCAAAAGGAAAAACCAATCTGTCTTAGAAGTACAGCCAGAGTGAATCGTGGAGTCAGGCATAGAGAGACTTTATTGCACACACTTTGAACATATTGTCGAGAGAGATCGGTCCCTGGAGAAAGGCATCATGCTTAGTAGAGCAGAAGGGCTGCGAAGAATGAGTGAAGATCCTTGAGGAGACTGATTGGCACTCTGGCTGCAACAATTGGGAGGCTGGTCCAGGGCCAGGTGGAGTTCTGCTCTGTTATACGGAAGGAGAGGCGGCAGAGTGGACTGGAAGGTACAGAGGAGCAGTCGAGGTGGAAGGAAGTGAAGGGATGGCAGGGGACATCCCTGCCGTCAACTAGATTAGAGGGGAGATGGGTGTTAACTCGGGTGAAGAAAACATTCCACAAGAGGGAACTGCAGGGGTCAGAGAGAGATGATGGAAGCAGGGCAAGCCAATGAGGCGTTTGATATGTTGCTGAATACAAGAGGATCTGATGAGAAAACTCTCACTGGATTCACAAGAAAAACAACAACAACCTGGTAAGAGCTTAAAAACCGATTGCGACAAGTCAACTTCGACTGATGGTGATCCCATGTGTGTCACCATGGGGGTTTTGCACGGGCTGAGTTTTCAGCATTAGTTCACCAGGCCTTTCCCTGGCTGTTCATCTAGGTGGATTTAAACTTTCAAACTTCAAGGTGCGTTAGCCATTTGCACGCCCCAGGGGCTCCAAAAAGAGATTAACCCCTGGTTTCTGGACATTGCTTCTATACCTATCTCAATGGGCATGTGTCAAATTGACACGTGAACAAAGCTGCTCATTTCCTTTAAACACCAACTTATTTTACTTACAAGCAACATAATTACACATTATTAACTTATAAATGAAACTCTGTGAGACTATATATTTATATAAGATATATAATATGTGACATTATGCAACATTTGAGATTCTGGGAGTTGCTTAGGTCAGTCAGTATGACAATCTCCGCTGCATTGTTCATCTTTGTATTTCATGTTGACTCTCTAATAACTTTGACTATGTGTACATTGATTACTGAAGTAATGCTTCCATGAATGGAACCGCTTTACTGAGACTAATACTCAATTTACATTCACTTCAAATTGACGTGCATCCATAGAGAAAGGTTATACCACAGAGAATTTGAGATTAGGAGGCTTAGAAGAAAATGAATTTGGACATCTATTTGTCTTGTTAAATGCATAAATAATGGTCGGGGATAAATGTAACTGGTTGCTGTCATTTTCATGGAGGAAATGGAAATGCATCGAAAGGACGCATCCCACCAGGCCGGTGTTAGAGAGCTTCAACCGACAGGAGGGCAAACCTTCATGCACTGATTGTCTATGGAGTGTCACACTTTTGACAAGTCATTGCAAGACAGCGCAGTACAGAGCTGTGGGTAATGTGTAGGAGGGGAATGCAAGCACATAAGAACTCCGCTCGCAGCAGGATGGATAGATGCAGGCATGTGATGGATAAGCACATAAGAACAGGATGGATAGATGCAGGCATGTGATGCGAATCTGAAGCTAGTTCAGTGCCGTCAAACACCGAGCAGCAAGCTCCGTCTCTGCTGCCGCACTTCTCCCTGCAGTGAGCCTTTGCCTGGAGAGCGGAAGCATCCCCGTTAGTCTTACCCTATTCAAAAAGAAACTGCCAGGGACTCAGTCCTGACTCACAGCAACACTGCTCCTGGTTCCTGAGGCTGTAAGTGTCTGTAGGGCAGAGAGCCCCATCTTTCCCCAGTGGGGTCAAACCGCTGACCTTGCTCAACATGACAGCCACTAAACCACCAGGGCTCCTCTCGTGTTTTTTTAAATAATTTTACTGGGGGCTCGTACAACTCTTATCACAATCCACACATCCATCCATTGTGTCAAGAACATTTGTACATTTGTTGCCATCATCATTTTCCAAACATTTTCTTAAGATTGATAAATTTCATAATACAATGGAGGGCCACATTGCTCTCCTGTTACCTCCTACGTAGAGAAGTAGTAATATAGTTTATGATGCAATAGAGTGATACCTCAAATTTCCAAGACTATCCCTAAAAATTGGGCAACCTCATGATGTGCACTGCTTCCAGACTATGCAGCATCTCCATGCTGTGGATGTATTACTAGACTAATGGATATTGATCCTCAATTGACTTTTGTAAGCTATATCTATTTTCCCATACTTTAGTGGGTGCTCTTACAGCTCTTATCACAATCCATACATTCATCCGTTGTGTCAAGCACATTTACACATATGCCACCATCATCATTTTCAAAGCATTCTCTTCCCACTTGAGCCTCTGATATCAGCTTCCCATTTCTTCCCCCTCCATTTTCTACCCTCCCTCCCTCACGAACCTTTATAAGTAATAGATTATTATTTCCATATCTTACGTCATCCTTCATCACCTCTCACCCACTTTTCTGTTGTTCATCCACCTGGGAGGGGGTTATAGAGTGATCCTTGTGATCAGTGTCCCTTTTCTCCCACCACCCTTCCCTAATCCTCCTGGTATCTCTACTTTCCTTGTTGGATCTGAGGGGTTTATCTATCCTGCATTCCCTGTGTTGCAGGCTCTTATCTGTAGCAATGTGCATGTTCTGGTTTAATCTGATTTGCAAGGTATAATTGAAGTCTTGATAGTGGGGGGAAGGAAGCACCAAAGAACTAGCGGAAAGTTGTGTGTTTCATTGGTGCTATACTGCACCCTGACTGTCTCATCTCTTCCCTGTTACCCCTCTGTGAGGGGATGGCCAATTGTCTACAGTTGGGCATTGGGTCTCCACTCCATGCTGCCCCCCTGCATTCACATTGGGTATGATTTTATTCTAGGTCTTAGATTCCTGATACCCGATCCCATTGACACCTCATGATCACACAGATTGGTGTGCTTCTTCCATGTGGGCTTTATGGCTTCTGAGTTAGATGGCCGCTTGTTTATCTGCTAGCCTTTAAGACCCCAGATGCTATATATTTTGATAGCCAGGCACCATCAGCTTTGTTCACCACATTTGCTTATACACCCATTTTGTCTTCAGCGATCTTGTTGGAAATGTGAGCATCACAGAGTGCCAGATTGTTAGAACAAAGTATTCTTGTGTTGAGGGAGTACTTGAGTCAAGGCCCAGTGTCCATCTGCAACCTTAATATATAGATATGAGTACATAATTCTCTTCCCTTCCCATTATATATATTAACATATATACATGCCTGTATTTAGATCTCTATAAATGCCCTTTGCCACCTGGTTCTTGCCTCTATTTCCTTTTACTTTCCTCTTGTCCCACCATCATGTTTGGCCTTCATTGGGGTTTAGTAACTCCTCTCATATTTGTAACCACTGTCACCTGGTTGATTCTGACTCACATCGACCCTGGATAGAGTTCCTGAGACTGTGTAAATCTTTATGGGAGTCGGAAGCTTCAGCTCTCTTTCTAAGAATGGCTTTGACCCCTCCGATTTTGTGGCTAGCAAGCCAAGGCTTACCCACAGCGCCTCCCGAGGTCCTTTCTCATATGGCTGAAAGCAAAACCCAAACTCACAGTCATCGAGTCAATGCTGACTCGGAGACCCTCTAATACACAGTTCTGCTCCTGTGAGTGTCCCAGACTGTAACTCTTTCTACGGGAGTAGAAAGTCCATTGTCTTTCTCCCCTCCCATGGCACTGCTGGGTGCTAACCTTGCAGTTAATGACTAACAAGTAACCACTAATTCACCAGGGTTCCTTCTCGCAGAAATCACAATGACTAGCAGCATGGTTTGTGGCATCAGAGAGCCCAGGACTAGAGTTCCAGTTTGACAGTCATGCGATGCCAGGCTTTGGGTAAGGTTACATATATTCTCAGGCCCCCCACTTCAATAGAGACCAGAAATGTGTTTACAATGTCTGCAGGGGACCAGCCAGACTCATGGCAATCCCGAGTGTGTCAGAGTACAGCTGTGCTCCATCGGGTTTCCTACCGATACAGCTGGCTTCTCAGACACAAACCACCCTACCATTCTTTTGAGATGCTCTACATGGACTCCAGCCTCTCCCCTTTCACTAGTGGCTGAGCTCCTTAATTGCTCCCCCTACCCAGGGCCAGGCTTGGCTCTGTAGTTAGCACTCAATAAATGCTAGTTGGTTTTTCACTCCTCTTTGGCCATCTTTTAGTGTGACTGCCCTCATTAGCACTGAGGTGGCAGGAGCAGTCACAACAGTAGTACAATCTCCTTTTCTGCCCACTAAGCCTCTGAACAAACAAACACACTTGGATTTAGTGTGTTGACAGTGGAAAATATCCACTTGTCCTTATCGCTGAGTTTCAATTCCTTATTTGCACATGTTTTTGACTCTGAATTATTTAACTGAGTTAAGCAGCACAGGGTGAAAGAGAATCTAAGAGGCTAATCTTTGGGGGACAGGCTTGGACTTCAGTTAGATTTACTCTGCTAATTACATGGGCTCTATTTGCCTGCCTCATGCTAACCTACTGCATTCCTGGAGCACATGTCAGCTGGGGTGGGGAGGACAGTCAGAAGCATGTTCAGCAAGCATCAAGGGCATACTTGATCAGGCTTAAAAATTAGCCACAATCAATCCCATCAGGTGTACGGTGACTCTCCATTTTCCTTCTAATTTTGAGACTTGCGGGAACATACTATACCTTTCAAAGCAAGTACGCCACCTTCTAGCCCATCCTCACCCCAGGACATGAACCAAATGTCAAGGAGACAGGCGCTGGAGCATCTGGGTCCATAACTAGTTCTGTTTCTGCTGAGCCCCCAAACTGGATCATTGGACGAGGAACTTTCCTGTTGCATCAGAGAATTACCCATAATTATGTGATAAAATGAAAATACCTTTAACAAAAGCACCCTCGTTGAGCAATTACAGCGAAATGATGACAGGCAGCTGAAAATGTGTGGTGCTTGTGGGCTCTTCCCACAAAGAAAAGGCATGACTAGTGAGACCGTAGGATGGGGAGGGGCAAAGCAGCCACAGAGGAACACGAGTCACCTGGGTTTTTCTTTGCTGTGCACAAAGCGCATCCTCTTCTCTTTCACGTCTGTCCAGCTGAAACGGCCCGCCTTTTCCAGCTGCACCTCTTTCCCATTCCGAGAGAGCACCAGCCTGCCATTGGTGGGCGTGCTCACAACGTGAAAGAGGAGGTCTTCAACCCTGCCGCCCTGGGCTTGCACATTCAGGAAGGAAAAATCCAGCGGCTTCATGGAACCAATTGGAAGGGTTAGGGAGCCATTCACATGAAGACTAGGGGTGTGTGTTTTACCTGGAAAACATGAATCCAAATGTCAGGCTTGGCATATTCACTAATAAGGTTCTTTAAGTGGGCCTGTAACGTAAATTCAGAACTACACTGATGAGATGCCACAACACAAACCTCTTTGTAACTAGCGGTTTATACCTGGCTGTTCATGGGACAAGTTGCCATTGTTTCACCAGTATTTTAATTCCCTTCTAGAAACTAAGCCAGTGAGGATAGGTTGGGAATGCCAAATTTCAAAGGGACTCATTCTGTTGTAGCACAGTGGGTTATGAGTCGGACAGCTATCTGAAAGGTCATCAGTTTGAAACCACTAGCTGCTCCTTGGGAGAAAGCGGAGGCTCTCTGCACTCATAAAGCCTCAGAGCCTCACAAAACACGAAGGGCAGCGTTCTACTCTGGTCTGTCAGGTGCTCTGAGTCGGAATGGACTCAATGGCAGGGAACTTCGTTTGTGGGCTGATTCTGTTGTATAGAGATTTTCTGTGCATGGAAACCAGCTTAACGGCGCATCACAACAACAGATGAAGGAGCCCTGGTGGAGCTGTGGGCTAATTGCAAAGTCCGTGGTTCACACCCACAACCTTCTCCTGTAAAGATGTAGTCTCAGGAAGCACATAGAGGGTCTCTATGGGTGAGCCATCAAGAATTAGCTTGATGGTAGTGCGCTTGGTGCTTTGTTCGGTTTGGTTTTAGTTGTATTGTAAGACGACTCTAGTTAAAGTAGAATTCATTTTCCCAAGTTTGACTGGAACTAAGTCTCACGAGGTACAACTGTCTCTCAGTTACTTAGAGTGTCCTGATGGATCCCAATGAAAGAGGCGCAAGATACTTCCCCCTCCCACCTCCCTTCCCTTCGGGAAATTGTTTAGGGGCTAGGAACATATAACTGACGGGGGGTGTGAATCCTGCCCCATGCTATCGATGATGAAGGACACAAACAAGCTTCAAAGCGAAGGCTAGCTCCGTGATAATGTGCTCCTAAGTTTCATTTGGGAGGTCTAGAATTAAGATTGACTTAAATTTTGCGTTGCTATTTATGCAGAAAAGAATACTAATATGTTGGGAGGGATAGTTCCTTTAACTTATTACCATATTCTTAATGGAAAGCCAGGTAGGTTGAAATCCCTCCCCTTCAACTGTGCAAACCTAATGAGGCTGGCTCCTCGTGCCAATTGTAACTTATACATCATTTATCTTCATAGTAAGCAAAAAGAAGATACCAGCACACTCCGGCAGCCATCTCTCTACTTTTCTATCCGCAGGTGAGTGTTTATATATGTTGATACGTGTTTATATAGGAAGGTGTGTACAGCTGTAACATACCTGTGCTTTATGCTCTATTTCTCGTCTGAGAGTTATGACTTTGAAGGCACAGGTGGTTTTGTTTCTTCCAAAGACCATAGAAGTTGGGGTTTCCCAATTTTCCACGTTCCCTAGATAGCTCTTTATTCCTTAGGGAACCCTGGTGGCATAGTGATTACGAGCTGGTCTGTGATACCCCTGGTCGGCATTTTGAAACCACCAGCAGCAACTCGTCGGGAGAAAGACTGGCTTTTCTACTCTGGTCAACACACACAGTCTCAAAAACCCACTAGGAGTTGCTATGAGTCAGCATTGACTCAATGGCAGGGAGCTTAGTTTTTTGTTTTTAATTCTTTAGGGGCACCAAGCTTTTCCCCAAACCCGGAATCCTACATTTGATATCAGATGAGTGACCTGTATCTGTAGACTAACCTTTTCATGGGGAAATTACCAGTGCGTTTACCAGACCGTATGAGGAGAGGCACTTACCAGCGCATGTCCCATTAGCAGAGAGGCCGGAGAAGCCAGGGACACAGGTGGAAACACAAAGGCCACTCTTCAAAGAGAACCCCTGGTCACAGAGGTGACACCGGTCCAAGTGGCTGCACTGCAGGCACCGTCGAGGGCATGCTATGAGAGAAAGCACATGTCGGAGAGGCCCAACAAGACACAGACACCCCCCCCCGCCCCCGACCAGGACCAGCAGTGAGAGGAAAATGCAAGGACTGCAGCCAGGGGCCTTAGAGCGTAAGTAACAGACCATCCCTCACTGTAGCTCCCTCTGTGTGTCTACAACGTTTCCGAAGGGACCGACCCACTCTCAGAAGGAGACGGAGACAGGGGAGCATGCCAGCATAAGCACAACGGCCCCAAATCAATGCAGGAAGATGGACCGTTCCAGAAGTCAATCAGACAGATGGTCTGCAGGCGCTCTCTGGTCCACTCCTCCTCTGTGCTCACTGTGGTTTGTGGCCACGGCACGGGCTCTGCCTCAGGACCACCCAGCACAACAGAATGGCATGCTGCCCGTGCCATCTTCCCGATCTTTGCAATGTCTGGGCCCATGGCTGTGGTTATTACGTAGTCTCTTCCCAACCTCAGCACGCACTAGAGAATGTTCTGCTTCATCTTTAAGTTTGTTTTCCATCGGGCAGTTTTCAGTAGATCGCCTCCACATGTTTCCTCCGAGCTGTCTTGCTCAGGAGGTTCCATTGAAGCCTATCCACCGTAGGTGAGCCGGCTAGGGTGTGCAACAGTGGTGGGTCAGCATCTGGGATCACTGCAGCACAGAAGCCGCCGCGGTGAGGCACACTGACAGCTGAGTGGTGGCTTCCTCAACTACCACATCGGGCAAGTTTCTGCAACTCTCAGTGTGGCTCCTTTCTCAAGCACGGGGCCATGGGTAGTGGGAAGAATGCATGCCTCGCCAGGCAAACTGACTACACCTCTGCCTGGGGCACAGCGAACGCTCCCTCGGACTGCCGCGATCTCTGGTGCTGCTGTTATGACAACTTTAAATGCACAGAGTGAGCCAGCGATGAGAAAACCCACAGATTGTTTCTTTGAATGAAGTTAATAGTAACAACTGCATAGGGTGGATTAGAAATTGGCCCATAGCATTCCCAAGGCTCCAAGTCTTACCACCATGTCTTTCTCCCAGGTAGGGGCTTGTGCAGTCTAACTTCCAACCTTTGGGTTAACAGCTATAGGTTTAGCCACTGAGCAACCAAGCGCCCTACTAATTTTCTATGAATTGCTTATTCTCTAATTGTTATACTTCTTTCATTGAGATTTTCTTATAGAGAGGCAACATCATATAGTTTAAAGGACTCGGTTGAAATTGGAAAATTCAATTTTCATATCTGATTTTGTCTGTTACCTGGCTAATATTCTTTAGTCTCTTTTTGTCTCCCATTTGCAAAACTGGATTTATAATGTCTCTTATAATCTACCTAGTCATTATAAATATCAATGAGGTAATGTAAATGAGGGGAATGGAGTTAAATGGAAGATGCTACATTGAGGTGGTGAGAATGACTGTTTTGTGCCAGGAGTTCTTGTTCAGGGCGTGAGCACTACTGTTCTTTCCAGCAAGGCGCAGGGTATTACCCTTTAGTTAGCAACGAGGAGAAACAACTGGTCAAAGAACAAATCTCTTGGATGAGCCAAGAGAGAAGGAGATTAAGATTTTGTGTTAAATTTAGTTCAACGATAGAAACTCCAGCTTGTGCCCCTAAATTGTCCCCCAAATCCTATTCTTCCAGGGGACTGTGCCAGCAGGAGGGTTACACGTGATTTAGTCTACACACTGGAAATTCAATGCCCAAGTCAATAGGACTGATTCATCCTTAATGGATGCCCCACTGGAGTTCAATAGAAGCATTTCCATTCCATAAAATATTGGCTCTGCCTCCATAAGGACCTTTCGGGACAACATTGATTTGTGCAAGAGAATTATTGGTCTGCTCTCCTATATCCATTTTAACCAGCAACTGGCAGATGTGCATGGGACACCATCAGTTACTTAGGTTGATCTCCCTGGGTTTTCTTCTCTTCCTAATCCAGATGCTCAGCTTGCTTACCTGAGCATCCACACCCTGGACTGATGTGATGCCCTCACTTGCTGCCAAAGGGCTTAGCCAAGTCTCCAAGTTACCTGTGCACTTGTTACTTGCGTGGTCTGCAAAGTACCCCTTCCCACATTCCAGGACACACCGGTTGTCCTGGAGAAGAAATGGCTCTTCACAGCGAGTACATTCCTGGGGACCTTGACACTGGAGACAAGGATGGCCACAGCCTGAAAGATAAACATTAAGTCAACAGGAGTCTTTCCATTTCAGTGGGCCGCTGGCTTTCATGGGAAGGTATTAGATTCTACTGGTCAATGCACTGGCCAAGGAGCCAAGGAGTCCCAGTTCTGAGGGCGAATATGAGCCTTAGTAGCTGGTCACTCAGCCCCTCTGGAGCTCACTGACTTACTCTCGAAAACACGCGTGGGCATACAAAGCCTTACCAACCTCACTCCTTGGGTGAAGATCAAATGAAATAATTAAAAATATTGGATAAGCTATATCGTTACTAACAGCAATTACCCATTAGTATAACTACTAGCCAGCCTTTGACTCTCTGCACTAATGTACAGACGTGTTAGCTGATTCTTGAAGTCAGTTACCAGTGTCTTGTGTGCTCCCTTGCAGGGAAGCAGCCTGTCTACTTTTGATGAGATTTCAGAATCTGCGGATCTGGAGGGGATCCTCGGCCCAAAGAAGTGACATGAGTTCAGACACAACTGGTGGAAGCATGATGACGGCCCACAGACCTCTCCACCACCACCACTCCACTAGCATGGAGTCCACATCAAGGCACAGTGCAACTGTGGGGCAGAGGAGAACTCCTTCGTAGTGGAGGTTTCTGAGACTGTCAGTCTTTACAGAAGCAGACAGCCTCAGCTTTCTCCCATGGAGTGGCTGCTCAGCTTCTCAGTGATTAACTCACTGCACCACCAAGGCTTCTGATCTGGAGAACTGCACCGCTCAGTTCCCAAGAAAGCCCAAGAGCAATGGCTAGTTCATTAACTGTTAGGCAGCTAGAACACACCTAAGGTCTCCGCACACAACGCAGGTTGTATTTGGGCAAGGGAAAGGAAACGGGGCATTCTCGTTATTCCAAAGAAAAGGCCTTAGGAAAGAAACCAGGAACTCCATAAAAAGCCAGGCTCCTCCGTAGAACAGTGCAAATCAGATGAGTGCGCAGCTTGGATGAGCCCAGAGTCGGGGCTTGAGAGACTTACTCTTGCAGAGGCCCAAGTCCCGGTAGAATGGTGGCGAGCACTGCTCCACGCAGGTGCCGTCCTGGAGAACATAGCCATCCATACACTGCAGGCAGTCTGTTCTCAGAGGTCCCGTGCATACATTGCAACTCCAATCACACTCTAGAAAGAAAACTCATGTTAGATCAGCATCCCTTCTGCCCTCCCTTGGTCCCAGGGGCTCATCTAGGAGGATGCTGAACGCAGCTCAAAGGGTAAAGTGGAGATGACATAAGAGATGTCAGATAAGTGAGCTCTAACAAGGCTTCTGCTTGTAGAAGTCTGAATGTTTCTCTGAGGTTTACAGTTTCCTAATTATGTGCGACATGGGCATGTACAAGGCTCACTCCAAGCTTGTGCAGGGTCTGCCTGTCAGTGAGGCTGCTGAGGAGCCTGATCAACTTTATCTTATTCCCCGGGCCCCAGAGTGCTCTATTCCTGTGCTGTGCCTCCAAGTCTTCATGCAAAGCTGGCTCTAGGAGGGGCCAACTGGTCCCACAAATGCTTGATAAGGGCTAGATGTCAGAAACCCAAGGCAGAATGCACCTGCTGCTGCCGCCACTATAGACACCAGATGTGTGGCTCAGTATCAGGTGCTAAGCAAGGCAGAAAGAACCAACAATAGTTGGATTGCATGGGGCATAAACGAACTTTCCAGAAAGAAAGCGCACCAGAACCAACTCATTTACTCATCCATTGACTGAACACGTAGATATGGTGGGCATACACGGAAGAGGGCCTAAGAGGAAGGAGAGTGTGTGTGCGAGGACCCTGTAGTCAGGAAGGGTAGTTCCTAGCTCAGTCGGTCTCAACTTAGGACGTGTACCCCAGTAACCCGGAGGAATGATCACAGATACAGATGACAGGCCTGAGCACCGACTCTGGAATCAGGGAGACACACTGCTCCCGCTGTTGATTGTACTGGTGCAGGCAGCAGGGACACACTCAGGACACTCGGTCTGAGAGTCAGCGTTGTAGCTAGTAAATCCTTCTTGAAAGAAAATGGGAAAGATGGTGTGGGTGTCACTTTTTTTAATCTACCTTAGTGTATGCCACTGTTTCCCCCAGGATCCCTGGCGACATGTTGGCAACATGTTGGGTTGCAAAACTCAAGGACAGCAGTTTGAAACCACCAGCTGCCTGGCGAGAGAAAGACAAGGGCTTTCTACTCCTGTAAAGAGCTACAATCTTGGAAACTCACTCAGCCCGCCTTCCTAAGAAGCCGGGGAAGCCTCTCATTAGTCACCTTCCCTTCCTCCTTGGTGCAATATTGCTAGGTCCCAAAGAAGCAAGTAAATGCACAAGACAGCACATGTGCTTCGAAAAGATTTATAAAGTTAATCTCTCTCATTTATTTGACTGAATCAGTCCTGGGGGGCGGGATGACTAAAACAGAGCCTTGAAAACTGCCAACATAGTTATGAAATCATTTACAACGGGGAGGATTTGTGATGATCTTGTTTTTCACCACAGACAGCCTCTGGCACAGCCTCTGGTTAGAAGGAGAGGGAGCAAAATAGAATGGCTTCTTTGGTTTTGAACAGAGCAGACCACCTAAGACGATAACCAAGCCAAATGTCTGGGAATGAAAACGGATGCCGTTTGGAAAGCCGTAAAGCACCCCTGGTTTACTTGACAGATGTTTGACCCCTTTTTCCAAGTCCTTGATTCTCTGCCAGAACCAGACAGAGGGAAAGCTGGAAGGTATGAAGAAGGAAAATGGAGTACGATCAAGGAGAGGTGGTTCTTTAACTATCTTTCCCTGGTTGCAATAGAGCCCTATTCATGGTGACCCATGTGGTCAGGCTAGAACTGTGCTACACAGGGTTTTCAACGGCTGACTTCAGAAACAAACTCTGCCACGGAGGCGAACCTGACTCCCGTGGACCTTGTAGGACAGGGTCAAACCTCCTGGAGTTTCCCAGACTGAACCTGTTTGGGGAAGTAGAAAGCCGCATCTCTCTCCCTTGAAGTTCCCGGTGGGTTCCAACTGATGACCTTCTGGTTACCAGTCTAATGTGTAACCCATTATACCACTAGGGATGTAGATGGTACTCAAAAAGGTTTCCTTCATAACACACATAAAACAAGTCTGTGCTTTTATCCGAGGACTTCCAAACCCATAAAGTGCAATGGGTTTTCCCAGTGTTGGCACTGGATGTCTGTAGCAAAGGGGTATCAATGAGGAGGAGAAGAATCCTTACACACATTTAGGATGAGCTTTACCTTTGCACGTCCTGGTGGCGAAGTCAAGATAGTACTGCGGGGCACAACTCTCGTACTGACACTCCCCAGAGAGCAGGACCTTGTTTGGATCCCGGCAGGAGGTGCAGCTGGCCTGTGAATCACAGCTTCGACAAGGTGTGTCGCATGCTAAGCAGGTAGGAGAAGAATGGCCAAATGGTTACAACTGCAAATAGAGACGCACTGCTCACACCTAGACAGATGCTGCCAAAGAACAAGGCCCTGTGCCGACCTGCTCTTTCATGGTGGCTCAGAACCCTCCCTGGCGATGAGAAGAAACAAGAAATATTATTTGCATTCTCCAAAATAAAAGCAGGGTACTCTTCCTCTCGGGAGAAGATACATGATAAACCTGAGAATGGAAATCCTTCATTCAGACCGCCCCATGACGTAGCAAGAGGATGTATCCCGACCCCACGATCTCTTGGATTGTGCTCACGACTTTTATGTGAACCTTAATTCTTTTGCAAGGAATCAAGTCCCCCTACATTTGGTGATACAGAATCCAGACTTGTGTGTGAATGCCAAGATTCAAAATAGCTGCCAACCTCATGGTGAAGTGCAGGGAATCCCATATTTGAAGACACAAAGGGCTGAGGGGTGACCTGGTTTCTTGGATTGCCCAGGGGGAAGCTTAGCAGCCACTTCATCTCGGCATTCAAGAATGATTCCTCCATGGGGCCACACTTTCAGCTTCCCTAATTTAACGCTTGGCAATCCCTCCTCTTCGGCTCTTGATGCTGTAAACTTCGGAAGCCATCGTGAAACCACCCTTTCTTTCACCCCTGATTTAATCAGTCACAGACGCCTATGGATTCAAACTCTGCTATGACAAGCTCAAGTCGCTCCATTTTAATCCGTCTTCACAAATGCCACTCTATGCAATCCTTCCTTCCATCGGTTGGCCGTTCAAAAGGGCTTTCCCTGGATCTCTCTCTAGAACTAGTCTCCCGCATCCTGTCCATCTCTTTCTGTCCATCTCTTTCATGCCATGCATCACAACTTTTATTTAAGCAACTAATTGGTTAGCATCTATATCCTCTAAACTATACACTTCATGAAAACAAAGACCAGGTTGGTTTTGTTCCTTGTAACATTCTCCAGCATCTAGCTGGTTATCCATCATATTGTTGATTATTCAATAGACACTTAGCACCTAAATGAAAGAAGACTAATCTTGTAGCTATATCTACACAAACACCTGCATCTCTGCTGCATTCTAAAACCTCGTCCAAGTGTGCACTGGAGGAAAAGTCCAAAGAACGAGCGAGTCAGATCCAGCAGCATAGAATACCAATGCATGCAGCAAGTCTAAGGAAACCACTGCCCTGTACAGTAAAAAGGCATCGGGTCTTCTTGTTTTACTGAAAGGAAGGGCACTGATACAATATATACATTACACCATGTAGATTGGCGATTTAGTGTCCTAGGAAAATTCTGGGCTCGATTTAAAGACAGTTGGGGAATAATTAGGAAAGAGTAGGTTAGTTGTTGGAAGTTTTTAGGAGATTAAACTTCTATATTTTGCTAGAACTTCTGCATAGGATCTACTTTAATTTGGAGAACGTCTTTGACAAAGAGTCAACTGACAAACTTACGAATATAAAAGTGAATTGGGTATTAATGGCTTGACTATTATAGATGGATTTGATCAGGTAGTCCCCAATTCATAGCAGAATTCTGTTCCAATGACCTGATTAACAGTTGGTTCTAATGTAGATAGAACACCTATTTTTTTAAAAGAAAAATTTCATTATATTCATTATTTCATTTTATTATCAGTATCTTTATAAATCCAACTTTTATTTGTCTTTGGTGGTTGGAACCATTATATATGAACTTCCAGATATATTTGAACATTGCATGTAGTGTATATTACCGATGATCCAAAAAACCAAACCCACTGCCATTGAGTTGCACCCACCCACAGTGACACAATATATGGTTGTCGAGGCTATGAATCTGTAGGGAAACAGAAAACCTCATCTTTCCCTTTTGGAGCAGCTAGTGGGTTTGAACCACTCACCTTGTGGTTCACCATTTACTCAACAGACCAGACTGAAATATCCCAATCTAAGGATACACTTTATTCATTTTTAGAAGAATTAAACTTGAAGTTTAGCTTAGGACTAAACTGGGAGATTCCCTAATTCAACGGAAATTGTTTATATAATTCTATTGGCATGGTGGCATAGCAGATACACCTGTGCAGAGGTCAACCTGCCTCCCAGAAGAGAAATACTTCAGCGCTGCACGGTTTTGTCACCTGCACTCCCTATCAGAGATGCTATTTTTCCTTTGAGCTTTTATGTTTTGTGTGATTCCACTGCTGTGAAGAGCCTTCATAAACCTAAGTCACCATTTTCCCACCAGCACCCTCTTGCTCTTGAATAGAAGACACAAGCATTTCGTCGACAGAGTTTGGCAGACAGTTGATGTATACCAAGCAGCTTCTGTTACAAAAGTAATCTTCCCATTGGCCAAGAAAAGGTTTTCATTTCTGCTACCTCAGCAGATGATGCCAAACAGGGAGTTCCACAGAACTTCAATTCATATGCAAATCCTTGGAAAATCCTGAATCCAGATGCAATAGAAATAGCTCCTGGTGCTTCGCTTTCCTTCATATTGCAGATGATAGCTAGTCTCTACCGAGAACGTGCTCTCTGCTTGGGCCGGGGCTCAGTGCAATGACAGTGCACTCCCACTCCCTGCCACGGAGTCACTGCTGATTCAGAGGCACCCTCTGTGGGTAACTGTTGACAGGGGTAGAAAGCCCAGTGCTTCTCCATGGAGCTGCTGGTGGTTTCGAACGGCCTGCCAGGTGGACTGAAGCTCAATGTGTAACCACCACAACACCAGGGCTCCCTGAGGACAGTGCATTACAGGTACTATTATTACAGCCCCGCCCCCATTCACAGATAGGGAAACTGAGGTCTAGAACTCAATGTACCGGCTCCAGGTCACAAAACTCAGTAAATGGCAATTATGATTTGAACTTAAGTCTCTTGACTTAGAAACAATTCTCCTAGCTACAAGTCTAAAATTCCTCCAACACAGTACTTTCAACAGCGTAAAATCGAAATATCAGCCCTTTATTTGTTAGTTGTCATTTTCAAAATGAGAAAGAATTTTTTTCAAATGGTACTTTTGTGATTGAAGTAAAGTAGGCGGCCTCAGTCTATCCCAAACGTTCCCTCTGCCGTGAAGGATTTCCTCATGTTCTTTCCACCCCACGCTGTTCTTTCCCTCCTTTCTCCCAGCTCCTTGTTTGTGCTCAGCTCACTGTAATTAATCATATTCTGACTTATATTTGAGACATAAGATGCCTACATAGTTCACTCTCATTCAAGACAAATGAACTACTGTTTGGTGCAGAAACCAAACACTTCGCAAGAAGTAAAGCCTTACCAATAGTGAGCATTCAACTAGCATATGTTAAAATGAGGCCTTGAACCGGTTCATTCTGGTTCCACCCCTGCTGAGAATCTATACATCTATCCCCAAGATACTGAAACAGACTCCACATTGTAACGCGATCTACAAGAATCAGGTAGGGATTTTGTTAAACTTTGGATTTGAAAATATAAAACTGTAGGTTCTGATTCAGTATATCTGGTGGACATGCACCTTTTCAGCTGTGTGTTGAACTGGAATCAGCCAGTTCAAAACCCTCGTTGGAACAAATTAAGTCCAGAGAAGTACTTGGCTCATTGAAGGGGTACAAACAAGATTGTGGAACTCTCTTAATGGCTAAAAGCAACCTGGAGGTGAACAGACTCCTACCTTTACTTAGAGAGGTTCAATGACCTGCCCAAGATCCCAGAGCTGGTGTTCACAGAGAAGACCCCGAGGCTGGCACTGGAATTAGGGGGCTGAGTTGTAGCTTGCTAATGGCATCCTGGAATCCTTGGGCGGTACACTTAAGCACTGAAGTTAACATATCTGCTTTCTAACGAGATGAACTGAAGTGTCAGTCTCTGCAGCGGCACCTCCTTCGAAAGGCCTGGTGACCTATGGCTGAGAAGTCTGCTCTACAGAGTGCAGTTGTGCTCTAACAGATGAGTTGGAATCAACATGACAGCAACTGGTTTGCCAGTAATGACATCCATATTGCCTTTGTAGATTAGTTTTCCTCCTCTTATTAAAAAAGAGCGAAGGCTACCAGGTGGGATAGGGATGAGCAGGAGAATGCCTTCTCTTTGGTAATCCTAGAAGACCAGGCACAAAGAGAGCCTCATTAAAAACAACCACCTACACTGGCAAACATGGCTGGCATCCACATAGTGCCCAGGGAAGCAGGTGGTGGTACAGGTGCCAATGTGTGAGAGAACCAGGTTGGTGTCACATGAGGAGCAGGCAAAGGGGCCTCGGTCCTGGCAGGTTCTGCAGGAAGAGTGGCATCCTGCAGAGGAAAGAGAGACAAACAGAATCTGTGAAGCCAGACTCCCTTCCAAACACGGATAAAGATAAAGATCACGGATACGAGCCCCAGCTTTCAAACCTACACAATGCTTCCTTCTTCCTCACGCTCGTGCGACGGTCAGGTCTCCCCAGGTGGCAGTCCCACCGAAAACCTCATGACATACTGCTGCCTCCCGTGTCCAGCACTTACTCACTTTGACAAGCTCCTTTGTCCGTGTAGTATCCGGCAGGACACTCAGAAACACAGCGATCGCCCAGCAGCAGGTGACGGGCCCTCTGGCACTGCAGACACACGCTCCCTGGGCGGCGGGGACGAGCTGTGCAGTGTTGGCACAACGGGTGGCAGTCTGCGAGGGCGGGAGAACACACGGAAGGTGCACATGCTCATGATCATGAAGTCTAGTCACTACCCCAATGGGCAGAGGGATTTCAATGACCAACACTGCTGCACAGACAGCTGGAAAGTAGCCCAAAGGCAGGACGTGTCGGTAAAGTAGAAGCTTGGGACCTGTTCCAATTGAGCATTTGAGGCTTTCAACAAATGCTCAGGCCCAGCCCAGGGACTGCGATTTCATTCCTTTCAAGTGAACAACCTTCAAATACTGGAGCAGCAGGTGACAGACACTTGCTCCAAGGAGAGAGAAAGGTCAGGGTAACAGAGACAGTATTGCCGGTAGTACACACTTCCCCCCAAGAATTGTGAGAACCAGAGCACCAGTGGTCCTGTTCACGGCATTATGGAAGGAGCTAGGGTTAGTAAGCAGATCATTGGGTTATATTGGTGGGCAATTTTAGTCCTTCACTAAACTATAGGCATGAAGATGAACTGAGAGTGGAAAAATCATTTTCAAGGTCAATACACTGCTCACAGCAGCTCTGTAGTTCTAGTTGTGATTCAAGCTACACAAGTCCGATAGCCACCACCGCTGTTGCCGCCACCCAAATCATGCTGTCTTTAGTGAACGAGCTCAATGATGTTCAGCTCCAATTGCAAGTGAAATCATCCTCTGGCCTACCTTCAGCTGGTAATTTTCCTTCAAGTTCCTTGTACCATTAGAGGACGGAGATTCCAAAGAAAAGAAGCCTGCTAACCACACACTGGCGCTTCAAACCTACCAGGTGCTGGGATGAAGGCGGAGTCTGTCTGTTCCAGTAAAGATGTGAAGTCTCAAACCTTGTGGTTCTACTCAGTCCCGTAGTTTCTATGAGTTGGAATTGACTCTGTGGCAGTGGGGTTTTTTGGGTGGCTATGAAACTGTCTGCTCCCATAACAATATACATACAGCCTTAGAAATCCATATTGGAAGTTCGATCCTGTCTTCTTGGGTCACTCTGAGTTGGGTCAGACTCAATGGCACCTAACAACAATATCTCAAAAAAAAAAAGAAAGAAAACCTGTAACTCCTAAATTTTCCACCAAAATGAAAATATGAATTAAGACCTAGGAAAAAAGTATGTGTTCTGGTGATAAATTTTCTCTATCTGCCTCCATAGGATTCAAAGCACTCACTTGAACTTGCTAATTCTCCACCTTGAGACCTCACTGCCATTGAGTTGATTCCGACTCACAGTGATCCTACAGGACAAGGTAGAACTTCCACTGAGGGTTTCTGAGGCTGTACATGTGTACAGGTGCAGGCAGCTTCATTTTTCTCCCACAAAGTAGTTGTTAGTTTCAAACTGCTGACCTTGTGGTTAGAGCCCAACATGTAGCCCAATATGGCACCAGGGCTGATGGCTCATGCACTCAGCTGCTATCCAAAAGGGTGTGAGAATGGAGTCCATCCCGAGGCAACATGGAAGAAAGGGCTGGTGGATCTCCTTCTAATGGATCAGCCATTGAAAACTCTAAGGAACACAATTCTGCTCAGACACACATGTGGTCATGTGTCAGAACCACTCAGGGGCCAGCTATGTCTTGTTGTTACAGCTCAAGGCCTCGGTGATGGTTAGCTTTTATGTCGACTTGATGTACCTGTGTGGATGGAGGAGTGGAGTCCAACCTCTCAGTCAGATCATAGCATGATGATGCCTCCTTGGGGATGTGACCTTTTTATGAGACAGACGCTGGGGAAGACTGAGTTCTTTCTTGCTCTTTCCTTCCTGCTTGCTTGGATTCTGATTCTGGTGCCAGGGGAGACCCCAGTGGTTTGCCATCCCTGGGAGCTCTCAGTGCTCTACCATGTTTCTGCTGACCTTAGACCCATGGAACTGTCCACCCAACAGCCTATGATCTCCCAGCATTGCCTTCCTTCCTTACCTATCACTGCTGTGTCTCTGAGGGTCGGCAACTACCATCTGACCCAACTGACCCATGGACTTCAGTTGGACTGAGGTGGGCCACTTTCTTGATATAAAATCCAATCTTGATAGAAAGATCTTTCTGAAACATCTGAATGACACTGGTTTTGTCTCTCTAGGAAATTCAGCCTAACATAGCCTGGTAGATACAGATCATGATTTATAGCAACATTTTTTTGCCTCCTGAAATCAGTTGAAACAAGACTCTCTCCCCACCCTCAGTGATAGCTGTCAGATGACCAGCAATTTAAGGGTGTTCGCTGCTGCCCATGAAGCAGATCTCACACCCAGACACAGCAGGAGGTGCTCAGCTTACTTAACAACAGCGTTTCAAACTGGTTCATTCCGGCTGGCCCCCTCGCCGAGAACCCAACTTTCCACCCTACATGTTCAGTGTGGAATCAGAATCTGCGATCTCGCCATCCTTGGGTGGTTTTTATGGATACCTTAGGATAACCTGGGCCTCTACAACCATCACCGGGAGAGCCTGTTAAGCAGAATCTTCTGACTCAGGAGAGCTGCTGATTGGTTGTGACCCGTAGAGACGCTGCGAACCACAGAGCGAGACACTGCCATCCTGTGCCAGTCTCACAATTCTTGTTAAAGCGGCCCGGCTGCCCCAGAATAAACTGGCTCAAGACCAGCTTTAGAGCCACCTAGGAATGGAACCAAAGTCGCCTCTCAAAACCACCCACTCTTCCAGCAGCATGCAAACGACAGCGCCTGTCCTGTCTCCGAACGTGGAGCGCGCAGACAGGTGAGAACTCTTCATGCTGTCCCGAGAGCCAGACTGACCCTCTTTCCAGATGTGCAATAAACATAAAGGGCGATGACTGCATAGGAGACGCACAAAACGGAAGCTCCTTCCCCCTTCTTTTGGCATATGGATGCCGGAGACTGCCTAGCCTCCCGTTCTCTCTTCCCGATGGCCTCCCTGCAGTGTCAGGGAAGCAACTCTAGAGGGGCAGAAGGGAGCACCCCCAAACTTCCAAAGTACCTTAACATGTGAGTGACTGTTCAGACTGGAAACCTGGGAAACACACACGACTCAAGTATCCAAGATCCGAAAGGCCGTGCTTTTTCTCTTTACAGCAGCGCTTACAGAGCTTTCCGGGTGCAGGCATGTACGGGCAAGACCGCAGGTGTTTGGGACGCCAACGAACCTCTCTCTCTACTATTCAATTACATACTATTCAATTACAGAAATGAAAAGCAAGAATCTCCAAGAGGATGCTTTGAAGAGAAAGTAAGTGGATCTCTGAGGTATTGTGTGGGCACAATAAATAAATATTTATGGATTTGTCTGATCTCAGGGATCTTTAGAAGCTGTTTAAACTAAAAGTATCATGTGCTCGTTATGTTTAAAGGATGATGGAGCTTGGGTAGGACTTTCCTTCCCAACCTCGGGGCAGTGGCTTGACATCTCTCTCACTCTGCTCATGTCACCCTCCACAAGCCCACACAAGCAGGTGTCACGGTGATGCCACGTGGGTCTGAGTAGACCATGCTCCACAGGGTTGCACTGTCTGGTTTCACAGAGGGAGAAGGCCTGACCTTGCTGCCCAGGCATCTCTGGGTAAATTCAAACCTCTAAGCTTTTGGTTGACAGCTGAACAGGTTTCCATCCGCACCACCTAGGTGCTCCACTGTCCCAACAGGTGATCTCCTCTAATTCACTCAAGCTTACCAAGTATGAGCACCTTGTAGTCACTAGTATGAGCACTTTCTACCTTAATTCATCTTTGTACCCGTTTTTATTTCCTCTCATCTCAAAGGATGAAACGCTTCATTCCTCCATCCATAGTCTTTATCCAATTCTTAATATTATTCTACATTTTATCTCCTATCTTTCTTCACTGTCTTCTTGACCTCAACATTCAAACTGACTCTGCATTATCTGTCCAAAGCTTTTCTCTACCACATCCCATCTCTCACCTTTCCTTCACCACCCAACTTCCCTGTCTCACACCTCACCGCAGATGCCATTACTTATAACTTGCTTTCAGCATCCATAAGTCTCCTGTGGGACTGCTCTTCAAAGGCCACTTATGGCCTGTAATAACCAAAGCTAATGTCATCTAGCACTGTATAGGCTAATCTGCCATACAAGACCTCTTTAAAATATTGAAAAGCAATGTACAGTTGCCTACAGATGGACATTGGGTCTCCACCCTGCACTTTCCTTCATTCACAACGATATGATACCTAATTCAACACCACGTGATCACACAGACTGGTGTGCTTCTTCCATGTGGGCTTTGTTGCTTTTGAGCTAGATAGCTGCTTGTTTACCTTCAAGTCTCTAAGAACCCAGATGCTATATCTTTTGATAGCTGGGCATCATCAGCTTTCTTCACCACATTTGCTTATGTAACCGCTTTGTCTTCAGCAATTGTTGGGAAGGTAAGCATCATGGAATGCCAGTTTAATAGAACCAAGTATTCTTGCATTGAGGGAGTACTTGAGAGGAGGCCCAATGTCCATCTGCTACCTTAATACTAAACCTATAAATAGATGCACATAGATCTATTTCTACATCCTCTTATCTGTAGGCACCTGTACATCCCCTTATGGAAGGGTCCTGGGGAGGAGATGAGGCAGTCAGGGTGCAGGGTAGTAACGATGAAACATACAACTTTCCTCTAGTTCCTAAATGCTTCCTCCCTATCCACTATCATGATTCCAATTTTACCTTACAAATCTGGCTAGACTAGAGGATGTACACTGGTACAGATAGGAACTAGAAACACAGGGAATCCAGGGCTGATGATCTCTTCAAGACCAGTGGTGAGAATGGCAATACCGGGAGGGTGGAGGGAAAGTGGGGTGGAAAGGGGGAACCAATTACAAGGATCTACATATAACCTCCTCTCTGGGGGGCGGACAATAGAAAAGTGGGTGAAGGGAGACGTCATACAGGGCAAGATATGACAAAATAATAATTTATAAATTATCAAGAGTTCATGAGGGAGGAGGTGTGGGGAGGAAGAGGAAAATGAGAACCTAATGCCAGGGGATTAAGCAGAGAGCAAATGTTTTGAGAATGATGAGGGCAATGAATGTACAAATATGCTTTACACAATTGATGTATGTATGGATTGTGATAAGCGCTGTATGAGCCCCCAATAAAATGATTTAAATAAATAAATAAATAAATAAATAGAGAGGAGGGGGAAAAAAGGTGTTGAAAAGCAAGGGAGCTACTTTGAGGACTACAGTATGCCTGACCCAAGCCACAGTATTTTCAGTTGCCTCATAAGCAGGTGAAAGTTGGATTGTGAGTATGAAAAACTGAAGAAAAATCTGTATGTTTTAAAGTACCATGGGCTGTCAAAAGAACAAACAAATCTGTCTTAGAATATAGCCAGAATGGTGCTTAGAGGCAGGGGTGCTGAGGTTACATCTCGTACACTCTGGACGTGTTGTCAGAGGAGACCAGTCCCGGGAGGAGGACACCATGCTTGGTAAAGTAGAAGGGAGGTGAAAGGGGGAGGTCCTCAACAAGATGGATTGACACAGTAGCGGCAACAGGGGGCTCAGACATGGGAAGAATAGCGGGATAAGGCCAGACTGGGCGGTGTGTCGCTGACTGGATGGCCCCTAACAAAAACCACAGTGTCCTCCACTAATCCCGTATCCTGCCCCAGTTCTCTGCCATACAGGGCACTTCTGACCATGGCTCCCCCTCTTCCGAGCTCGCCCTCCTTTGCCCTGCTTTCTCCTGCTGCACTTCTTGGAGGAATCCTCTTCCTCTGCCTCAAAACCCTGATAAATGTAGAGCAGCCTCTTCCATTCTCTTCACCAAGGCGCCTTCCTTGAAAGCTTTCATAGAAAAAAAAGGCTGCTCGAGTCTGATTTTAGTGTAAGGAGACCCCAAAGGGCTTAAGAACTGCAGAATCTGAAATTACTCAAAGCCCTGCCTCTCTCCCAGGCCCCGCGTTAAGCTCCAAGAATGCACCAGAAGAATCCACAGCCATGTCACGTTGCATGATGGAGTGAGAACCCAAGGGAAAGAAGAAGTCAATAAAATGAAGCTTGAAAATATAAAAATAATCAACTCCAGGTTGCCCTCAGCAGCCCATTAATCCAAGTTAGTTTACAGTTTTCCTTGACACAAGGAGGCTGTACCTGAATCTAGAAAGCTGGACTCAAAGTCTTACCTACATATTTGCTCCTTGCTATTAAAAGTTGACTGAATATTCATTTCCTTAAATAGATTCTTTGTCCCCCAACAATCTGATGAGACCCCCATTCATGCACACCTCCCTTTTTCAACTCTGTCATGTACAAGTACCAGCCTCCAACAAAACCGAAGCCAAACTCACTGTCCTCGACCCAGAACTGAGTGGACTGCAACTCAGTGGGCCTACCAAGGGATTCTGGGATTGTAAACTTTTACAGAAGCAGAGAGCTTCATCTTTTCCCCCAGTTGTGGCTGGTGGGTTTGAACCAATGACTTTATGGTTAGCAGCTCAACAGCTAGTCCACAGTGCTAGCAGGGCTCCTTCACAAGCCCCTAGCAGGGGACCATTTAAAGAGATATACCCTGTAATCCTGCAGGATTTTTTTTTTATTAAACCAAGCAGATGAGAATTAAAAAAAAAACCCTTATTTGTACTTTTATCTTCAAAGCTTCTGAGTCAAAGTCACTTTGTAAGAAAGAATGCCTTCAGAAACCTCAAAGTGAGTAACGGTGTGCAGGAAAAGCCAGAAATCAGAGTAACAAGGAATTGAGTTTAATACCAGTTCTAACTTACAACCAGAAACACATCGTTCCCGGGGCAAACCGTGGGGCTCAGCCCTGAAAGGCTACAAGTGGCCAGTCCCACACCTGCAAACACACACAGGCTCAGGCCCTGGTGGTCACTGCGCACATCTACATTAGAGGGCGCAACCAGACAGCTTAAGGACTTATTCTTCTGACTACGAGGTAATCCCTGGGAGGAAATAGAAAAAATAGTTTTACAAAGAATAAACACAAGTCACCCCACTGCATGCTTCTGAGAATCAACCACAACTACCATTGAGGTTTTCCCTTTGAGCGCATGTCCCTGTGATTTGACCTAGCTAGATGGATACAGATGAGAAAGGACTCAAGGTTGTCCAGGGGACTTTCCCCCGCGCAGTACCATGTCATCAGGGACTCTTTACAAACATCGTGTTAAGGGGCTGCATAATGTTCCAGCACTAGCAAACAAGACACATAAAATCCCAAAACATATTTATCATATAATTTGAACACTGAGTTCCAGTTTTATAATTAAAGTCATGATTACTATCTTTGGGCATAAGTCTTTGTCTGCATTTCATATTATTTCCTAAGGGGCAATATCCAAAGAGTAAAATATATATTATTATCATAACTTACATCTATTGAGCTTTTAACATAATGAGTCTTCCAAGAAGCTTGTGGGAAAATTCCATTATCTATTAATTCCACATTTCTATGAACTTTTTGAAGTGTCCTCATATATCAAGGTATTGTGCTCATGATTTTACATGCATATTTCATTGGAAATGATAAGAAAAGTGATGCTATTATCTCCACGTTGAGCCCTGGTTGGCACTGTCAGTTAAGCCTTGGGCTGCTAACTGCAAGTCCGTGGTGCACCCGACCAGTGGCTCCAGAGCCTTGCGGTGGAGAGCAGGGGCCCTGCCGAGTCGTGCTTGTGCACTGGGCTGCGATGCCCCTGTCGGGCTGTTTCAAACCAGCAGCAGCTCCGAGGCAGGAAGACAGTTACCATCTCGGAAACCCACAGGGGGTCACGATGAGTCAGCTTTGGCTCCCTGGCAGTGAGTTTGGTTTGGGTTTGGGAGTGGATAACAGGTGAAGAGTGGATCAGAGGCAAGGAGAGAAAATAGGAAAGAAACATGTTGCTACATGGGTTTCTCGTGGATTGGTTTGGCTTGTTTCCACTGACATGGAGTCCATTCCGAGTCGCATAGTGCAGAGCAGAAATACTCTTCAGATTTCCTCGACCCTGATCTTTATGGAAGTCAATTGCCAGGCCTTTCTTTGGAGGTGCGCGGTGTATCTGCACCACCGGTCTTTAGGTTAGCAGTCTATCACCAATCACTTCCACTACTCAGGACCTTCATGGCCCCTGCAGGCTTGTGGGATCAAAGAACCCAAACCAAACTCACTGCCATTAAGTTAATTCCAACTCACACTGACCTCGGGGGACGGAATAGAACTGCCCCGGGGGGTCCGTGGCTGTCAGTCTTTATGGGAGCAGACAGCCTGGGTTCACACTGCTCATCTTGCAGTTCGCAGCCCACCAGGTAGCCCCCGATGCCAACCACGGCTCCTTAAACCCAGGAAGGAAATTACCGGAGAGAAAACACTAGGAGATCGTAGAGACGTTGGACGTGCCTGAAACAGTTGACCAGAGTTGCACCGGGTGGCTTTTGAAATCTACGACAGGCCACGAGGTGCTATTTGGCTGTGTGCGTGCGAGAGAATTTGTAACTGCTTTATCAGTTACAGTTTGAGATAATGAGGAGAGAAATATCCCCGTGGCTAGCCAAATGTTATTAACTATACAGTCCTAACTCAATAAAGAGGCAGCGTGACCCCCAACTCCAGGCACCGTGGGAGGTGTTCGTGTGTTCTCAGGAACGACTGCAACATAGCCACTTCACTGACATGGGATCTGTGGGCATCCTTTCTAAGAAGCAAGCTGATTTCCAGGCACCTCTTGAATTCTTCTTGGTAGGTGGTGACCATCTGAAAACTCTGCACCCACACCACCCGGAATCCTGTCCTTAAAATGGCAGTCTTCCCCAGGCACACCAGCCCACCCCCAAGAGAACCCTCGAATTCTGCTCAGCCTCTGTGCCTTAGTGTCTACCGTCACCACTTCATCCGGACCAAGACTGAACTGGCTGCCAAAGAGGAATTGAATCTCCAACCCGGCAATCTAGCGGCCTCTGAGAGGATTAGCATCCCTTCCTGAAAGCGTGTCTGTGCAGCAAAGCATCTACAGCTGACCTTCCTGCCTGGAATCAAAGAAAAGGACACTGACCTCAACTATGTCTACCCGGCGTGTGCGCTTTCATTAAGTGCTTAAGAACAGCGCCTGCTCCGGAGGCCGGCTCCCAGATTCCTCTGCTCCTCCACTAATCCTTGTTTCTCACTCTTTCAATTACAGGGAAGAGTTTTAAATAGAAGACTCATGTAAGAGCCACAAGGAAAGGTGACAGGCCCAGGACACGTTTATATTTAGCCTTGTTCAGATGCCTGGTATATAAACGCGTGCGCATGTGTGTGCACATTGTGTTGAAGGGGATGCAGATGGAATTCCAATTGTTTGTCCATACGCCTGCTTGCTAATAAACCCAGTCAGTTAAAACTTTAAACAAGCAAATTAACGAACATATTATAAGGGAGCCTGGAAAAGGAGTACTCACTCTAGCTGAAATAAATGTTTTCTGTTCTGTTCTTAAGCAAGCACAGAAACCATTTGCTTTCTAACTATGAACAGCATTCAGGCATGCTAAAATGTGAAGTAGATAAAACATTAGGATTTTGACTCAGCAGTTGCAGTAGCTGCTAATATGTCACCCTGCGGCTGCGAGGAGCCTGCACGTGGCCATTCCCTGTGTGATGCTGTCCTCACACCCCAAGGCTCAGCGACGAGGTTCAGGGTAGATTATCCACATGATGATACATGGGAACACCCGGTAGTGAAATGACTTATTTCAAGTCCTTGGAGCAAAGTCAAAAAATCTTGAAGATATTATAGCAAATGTGTACTGTGGAGGCCATGGCTTTGGATGTTGGTTTTAGTGGGCAGTGACTCCTTAGCTGATAAATAATGGCCTACAAAGACAAATTCAGGCATACAGTGAGATTTTTAGTGGCCTGTCTATTAGATTCTGAATGCAACCACATTGGACGCAGGCAGAAGTGGATGAAACTATCAGCATAGGGAGCTGATCCTCATCGGGTGAAAAACAGAAATGATTCCAGGCAGAAACTGAATTCCAGCGCTTCTTTTAAAATTCTTTTAAAATTCATAGGTTCTACCTTGTAAGAGAAGTACAGAAGGAACGCAGGAAATAACACAGATGGCAGAAGAGAAAGAAGCATTCTGTCTTTCCCTTTTGATCATATGACTTTGGTCCCAGCCCACCGACAAGCTCTTATAAAGCACGTGTTCCTTTCATTGGAGGCTCTGACTTCCTAGAAAGACTGTACAGCCAACCAAACGACAAGCAAACAAAAGTTTCCCTTTTTTTAAAAATTTCCCCCTTTTTGTCAGTGTCTTCCACTCTTAAAAACACCAACTGCACAAACACACACAAGATTTTAAAAAAACTTCTGACCCAGTTGTGGTAGTTACATAATCTGGTGTCACTTTGAGGATGAAGAGTGTAGGGGTGGAGTCTAGCCTGTCAATCAGGAGATAGTCAATGAGGCCTCTGTGTGGGCATCGCCTTCTCCTGAGAATTTTGGGAACTCCTGTATTTTCTCCTTGGAGGCAGGAGACACTCTCTCTCTTTGCTCACTCCCTGTAAGACATCCCTGCGGAGAAGACACATAGAGAGAGGCTGATGGAGTCAGATCTCTGGAGCCAAAAAGCCACGTGGAGACCCCTGCCAGTGCTGAGATGGTTACAATGCCACTGGATCCACTAGACTTCCCACCCACTGGCCTGTGATCTCCCTGCATTTGGTGTCATTGTATGTGTTTCATGAGTCTAAGAGGACTTTATAGGTTGGTATCAGACATATGGGCTAATATCAGGCTTATGGACTTGATCTGGACTGGACTAGGATATTTTCTCAGTATTCAACTGCTCTTGCATAGAAAGCACTTTCTTATACACATGTGATTGTCTCTCTGGATTTGTTTCTCTAGTCTACCTAGACTAACACACCAGTGATCTCAAACTCACCAACATGTCAAAGAAAAAAAAAAGCTGCAGTAGAAGGTAGCAGACTAGTCGGAGGAGGGAGGAGGGGGCTGACTAGTGGTTTCAAATGTATGAGCAAAGGACTCCTCTCGTAGAGCCAACTCTAGCTGCCAACAAAGGGCACGAGCATCACTTCTGCCCACATAGCCTCAAGCCTTGTTCCCAGTCTCCCAAAATGTCATGTCTTCTTCCTGGTGGGCGTCTGGGAGAAAACACGAAAGTCTGAGGGCTATCAGGCCCTACGACAAGGTACTGTGGAAGCCAGGAGGAGGAGCCCGGTGGCGTTGTCAGGTAAGCATTGGGCTGCTAACCGAAAGGTCATCAATTGAAGCCCACAATTTGCTCCACAGGAGAAATAAAGTGGCCTGTTCCGGTAAAGATGTACAGTTTTAGAAACCCTCTAGGCATCCTCTTTCGCAGCTTCCTAGTACCCCCAGGGGCTGGTCTCACCCACTTTGCTAAACACTGCTCTATTAGGCCCCTCAGAAGTGGCACTGACTCGGTTCCATGACAGTGTGTTTGGTTTGGTTTTAAGTGGGGGTGGAGGGAGAGCCATGAATTAGACTCACTCACTCATCTGTTCTCTCAAGACGCTTATTAAGTGATGACAAGAATATGTGTCCAAAGAAAGCCTAACATAAAATGCAATTGGAGCCAGCGAAGGAGCAGAAAATCGATTCCTCCAAGAGAACAAGGGGTACTGGCGGTGCGCGCTTGTTTGCTGCTCTCACGGCGAGCTGGCTGGGGACTGAGGCAATAGTGAGGTAAGCTCAGTGGGAAGAGCACTGCACATGGCGAGCGCGTCACAAACCAGTTCAGGATCCAAGACAGACCAGGGGCTTAAGCATTAGGGGGAGAAATGTAAACTTAATGGAATGAGCAAAAAAAAGCCAGTAATAAAATGTGAGACTTGAGAAAACTGTGCTTTTTAAATTGGTGATGATCTTTTGAAAAGACTTGCCCTCTTGAGGAGGAGCGGGGAGAGCCTTGGCAGAGGAGAGACGTTGTTGTTATTGTTGTTGTTGTTGTTGCTATTGTTAGGTGCAGTCAAGATGGTTCCGACACATGGCAACCCTATGTACAACAGAACAGAGCACTGCCTGGCCCTGTGCCGACCCCTCAAGTGCTCTTAGGCTTGAGTCCATCGTTGATGCAATGACTCTGTCAAGGCCACCTTGTTGAAGGCCTTCCTCTCTTTCGTGGTCCCTCCACTTTACCAAGCACGACGTCCTTCTTCAGGAACTGGTGTCTCCTGACAACACGTCTAATGCACAGGAGACAAAGCCTCATCATCCTCGCTTCTAAGGGGCATTCTGGCCGTACTTCTGCCGAGACAGATTTGGTTGTTCTTTTTGATTCAAGAGACTTTAGGGGGAAGAAAACCAACCAACCAAAACAAGGCTATCATCTAGAAAAGATAGGTTTGGGTTTCTCAGTAAAAACCAAGAAGATACAATGCATCCAGGAGCCAAGCAAAAAAGTATTGTGGTAGTTACATAATCTCATGTCAACTTGATAAATAAAGTATAGGGTGGAGTTTAGCCTGTCATCAGGTCACCACTTGATGACCTCATTTGGAGACGCAACCAAGACAAATGACTCGCTGGAAGCTGACACCTCTCTCTCTGTTGTCACCTTCCTGTTGACAAGCCAAGTAGAGGCACACTGAGACCTGCGAGAGTCCTGGCCATGCTTCCACTTCCACTGGATCCACAAGACCTTGCACCCACCGGCCTGTGATCTTCCTAAGTTTAGCATCACTGCATGTGCTACATGAGTCTGAGAGGAACTGATGGAATAGCATCAGACTTACGGGCTAAAATCAAACTGTGGACTTGATTTGGACTAGGCTAGGATGTTTTCGTAATATACAATTACTCTTTGATATAAAACTCTTTCTTAGACACGAGTGCCTATGAATTTGATTCTCTAGTCAACCCAGTCCAATACAGGTATAATTTACAAGATGTAGCAATGATCAGAACACAGAACATGGAGAGGGAGATGAATGACATTGACCTAAGGAATTTGGTCTTTATCTATGTTCCTGAGAGACAACACTAAAACTATGGCCCTCCCTTGCAAAGTGGGTTTGATGAGGACTCCGACGACACCTACCTGAAAGCTTATACTAATGAGGTCACTCCGAGAGGGTATCATATTGCCACGAAAGACCCCTTATCCCACCTCTGTTTGTTGCAGTTTGGGCTAGGTGTCATTGAATAGGTTCCAACTCACAGTGACTCCGTGAACAACCCAGGACAGGGGCATGGTTTAACCAATCATACCCACATGGCATTGTGTCCAGGTGCTTGTCAAGTCAGTTCTGATTCATAGACTCTACATATGATGGGGTGAAGCACTGCCTGATCCCATGCCATCGGCACATTGTACATTCAAGCACACTCCTGCAGCCACTGCCTCGGTCCATCTCACTGACAGTGTTCCTTTTTATTGCTGACCCTTTACCATACCAAGCATGATATCCCTTCTCCAGGGACCAGTCCTTCCAATCACACGCCTGCAGTACATGAGTTGAATTCTCTCCATCCTTGCTTTAAAGGAAAATTTTAGCTATACTTCTTCCAAAACATTAAAAAAATGCTTCTGGCTGCCCATGGTGCTTTTAATATTCTTCTCCAACACCATAATTCAAATGCATCAACATTCGCTGGTCTTCATTACTCATTCATTGGTTGTCCAATGCCCAATGCCCACATGCAGAGGAGGTCTGTGAAAAGTCCGTGGAGTAGGGCAGGGGCCCAGTGACATCCTTGATCTTCAACCCTTCCAAGGAGGTTTTGTGCGGATTTCCCCAATGCAACATGTCATTGGACTTCTTGACTGGTGCTTTCATGAGCACTGATTTTGGATACAATCAAAACGAAATTCTTGACAATTTAAATCTTTTCTCCATTTATCATGATGTGGTCTATCAGGAGGATTTACATTTTCTTTACAGTGAGCGCTTGCTGATGAAAATTTACACCTACACAATGCAGCCAAAATATAGGCTTTGGATACAGAAACTCCATGATTTCCTGGTTGGTGAGAGACATTGGTGCATGTGGGAACAAAATGTGCCCCTTTATGGGACATGAGACCTTCCTATGAGGTATCCTTCTGGACCTTTATCTATCTGCCTTTCATCTTTCTATTAAATCTGTAATCATCAGCTTATTCCTCTCCTCCTGAATTCTATGAGTCAACCTAGTGAAATATTGAGGCAGACGTTAGAGCCGGCAGGTCAGAAGTAAGGAGGGCACTTGGGATCTCTGAGCCGATGCCTAGCATTCTGAAAGGGTTTGTAGACAGACTTGTAGCCAGTAGAACAGGAGCGTGCCCTAAGGACCTCCAAGCATATAGCTGACATCCTGAGGGTTTAGACAGAACCCCGAATTCATAACCAGGTCAGAAGAGAATTTAATGATCCCCAAGTTTGTGACCATCATCTGAATTTGAGGCAAACTTCAAAATCTGGGATTGTGTGCTTTAATTTGTGAGACTTGATCTGACTTCAGGTGACTAAGGTTAGAGGAAGAACTACTCGACTTCAGTTGTGGTTGGAAATAGAACCAAATATAGTAGAATTGGACTGTGTGAATCCTTCCTTCAGTCGGTGTGAGAAGTGGAATTCATTGAATAGATGCAAAACAGAAGGAAACCGGTATAAGGAAAAGGTTTCAAATGTCACTGATCCAATCCGCAGTGGGTGAGTGTGAAAGTCAGCAGGAGGCAGAAAAGGACCTGCTTGGGGGCATGAAGACTAGGAATTTTCTTTGGAGCAGTTTGCGCCTGATCTTCCTGAAGGTGGGATGCTCAGTAAGTCGTGGAAATGGGGCCTAGAGCTGAGTACGCCTGCAAGTGGATATGACCTAAGATGAGCACAGAAATGACGAGCAGGGAGGTGAAAGACACTGCGGTCATTAGTAGAACAGAGGGTGCGCAGGAGAGAAGGACACGGGTCACTAACAGAGGAGGGACTTGAAAGGGATAACCCCAGTCAATACCTGAGCAGAGGGTCCTGGGTCCCCAGTGTCGGGCCCTCCTTGGCAAGGAAGAGGAAGCATGCAGAAAAAGTAGTAAGTAGAAAATTGTAAGGAGGCCCTGAGTGGTGAGAAGGTCATGTGCTCAGCTGCTGGCCAAAAGGTTGGAATTGACCCAGAGCCGCCATTGGAAGGCTTGGCAATCTACTCCTGAAAGACTCAGCCACAGGAAATTCTAAGGGCCCAGTTTCAGTTCTCACACACATGGTGTCAGCATTTGAGGGAGAATGGCGAGGAAGGTTGCTGTTAATCCTCTAAACCACCACCCAAAAGATGAGGGTGCGAGTGTAGAAAGTATGTATGGAAACATCAGGGATTCTCCCAGAGCCCCAAAGCCAAACCAACACAAACAGGGACTCCTGGGAAGCAGACAGGCTCTTCCTGAAGCGAGATCAGTTCCTGACAGCCCTGACACAATGCTCCCGCGTGTTCTCTGTGGTGGCGCTGCCTACACTCAAAGCCCAGCTGGACAGCTTACTCGCTTTCAGCTTTGGTCAGTATCTTTAGTCTCTAAAGGAAAGATGCGGGCGATGATCAAAGACTAGAGCCTTCCGCATGAGTGAGCGTCCGCGTCATAATGGAGGCATCGGCCTCCTCTGCAGTCACAGAATCAAGATCAATAAGCCACGACCAATTCTAGGAGGTGGAGACACACCTCCACCATCGATATTTTTACCAGTTCTAACACCAGCTGTCTTCCGCGAGTACTATCTTTCTCAGCTGGGTTCAAGAATTCATTGCATGGCCACACAAAACTCACATACCACATTCATGCGTATGAGGTTTATTAGGAAGCAACAGGTTATTATTGCAGATTAGGAACACTCAGGACCCAATTCTTCAATCGAGATGGCTCTTCTCAGCCACACCAAAAGGCAGGTGTCTCTGTGGTCCTTTGGTCCTCTGCCTGGTCTCTCAAAATGTTACAAAGCTTTTTATTCTGCCAGGAGGTACCTAGAGGCACCCCACTCTGCCAGCTAGTCTAAGACTGAAGATACTTAGCTCTAACCTCATGGGAAAGCACACCCAGCTCCAAATGTCTAGAGGCATCCACTATGCCAGCAGTACTTCTGCCCAAAGTCACTTGATCCGCTTTCTTTGTGGGTTGGTCAACCTACCTCTATCGAGTGCCTGCAAGACTCCTAGTGAAAGGAGCTGCCTTTCTCACGCTGCGGCTCAGAAGGCCACTGTGTCATTTCCTGCTGGCTTCCTGGTTCTCCAGCTTCTGCTGTCATCATTTTTGTGCCTCTGCTTCTTGTCATCTCTGGCTGCAGTGCTCCAGCTCTCTGCATGTGTGTCCCTCTCCTGGATCGAGGAGGTTCTCCATACAGGGATACCAGGACCAAAGAATATGCTCCACTCCTGGATCTACTTTCTAGATGGTGGTGCGATGCCCCTTTCCACCTATGGGATGGCTCATTTTAAGCCAAGCAGTCTGGTAAAACTGGCCAAGCCTCTCATTCTGGTCCATGCACCTTATTTTCGGGGTCACAACCCATCATGTGGTGGAAGTTACAAAGCCCATGGCTAGATGAGCCATATTAAATGATTCACTGCACTGCAGATTATACTTCAATAATAATGAAGGCAAAAGGCCTCTCGCCATTCACCCAACAAGCAGCACCATGACAGAAATACTTAAATTGTCAATAGTTTCATTTTATATGAATCCATCATCAATGTCCATGAGAACAACAATCAAGACATCAAATGATGTATTGCATTGGTTAAATCTGCTGCTAAAGACCTTTTCAAAATGTGTTAAAAAGCAAGGATGCCATTTGAAGGACCCAGGTGCGTCTGACTCAAGCCATGGTATTTTCACTTACCTCGCATGCATGTGAAAGCTGGGAAAGAAGGAAGCCAAAGAAGAAAGGTATACTGTGGATTATGGTACTGATGGAGAACATCAAACCTATCGTGGTGTGATGGTTAGCGTTATGTCAACAGGACACTCCTGGGCAGGAGTGGAGGTAGAGGTAGGGGTGGAGCCCAACCTATCAATCATGTCACAGCCTTACGACACCTCCATAAGGGTGTGACCTTTTGTATAAAAGAGAGACGGAGCAGAACTAAGTGTTACTGACCCTCTGCCTACAACTGGGTCTGGATTCTGCTTCTGGGTCATCAATTTCCTGTCTGTCACCTGCTGATCCCAGGAGTCATCAGGAGACTGCTGGCCTCGGATTTACCTGGCCAACCTTGGATTCAGTTGCCTCTGTATCCACCAGCCTGTGGCCCTCCTGCTTCATCATGCTGTCTCCTGTTCATCAGCATCCACAGCTACATGAGTCAGGAAAAGTCTCTGACTTACATCTGCCTATGGACTCAAACTTAACTGGACTTACCTACGTCTACAACCGTGTAAGCCACTTAAAAATCATTTTATTGATGGGATAACCCATTTTTAAAAATATAAATCTCTTCCTATACATAGACAAATCCAAACATCGCTGGGTTTGCTTCTCTGGAGAACCTGACCTAACACACACAGAGAACCAGAAAAATGAACCACTCTTGTCTTGAAGAAACACTGCTAGCATGCTCGGTCAAAGTGAGGATGGAAACACTTTGTCTAATCTATCTTGGATACGTTATGAGGGGGGACCAATTCCTGGAGAAGGTCATCATGTTTAATGAAGTAGAGGGTCAGCCAAAGAGGGGAAGACTCCTGGTGAGATGGACGGACCTAGTGGCTCAATGGGCTCAAGCAGAGCCGGGACTGTGAGGGGCGCAGGACTGGGTGGCTTTTCACGCTGCTGTACGTAGAGGCCTATGGGTAGTTCCTGAATTAACCGAGCAACACACCACCAATCCCAGGCCTGATCTCACATGGATGGTTGCAGCCAAGATTGAATGAGTAAATGTGAAGAGCCAGCTCGCAGTGAATCCTCAGCAGGCATCAGTCAGCACGCAGCAGTACTCCAGAAGAGGAGGCCTGGTGATAGGTTTCCATTAAGAGTGTGCTGAAGGTGCCCTAAAATTGGCTCCAACCCAGCGACCCTCGGAAGCACAGCTCCAAACACTATCTGGTCCCGCACATCCTCCAAGAGCAGCTATGTGTGCGCCACTATTGAACCTGCTCCTTTAACCAAACTGGCTGACGGTCTTCCTCTTTTTGTTGCTGACCCTTTGGTTGACCAAAGCATGATGTCCTTCTCCAGAGATTGGTCCCTCGGGGCAACATGTGCAAAGTCTTACCACCCTCACTGAAAGATTACAGCAAAGCCCAAAGAGTCACAGAGAATACCCCCTACGGAGCAATTCTACTCTGTAACACGTGGGTTTGTCAAGAGTCTGATCAGACTCCTGGGCAACTAACAACATTAGCTGTTATCTGGGGGGGGGGGGGTCCAATCAGTACTGACATAGTGACTGAGGATCTAGTGTGCACGTAAGCCATTATTTTTGGCTATTGTAAGTAAATCACCATTTTTCCAGGTGAAAATAAAGCAGGTAAACGTAGCCTTAGCAGTTTTGCTCTCTTTAGTATTAAAGAATCACCAATGCATCTAAAGTCTTCCTTTTTAACAGACTCTTGGCAGCCTTCTCTGCTATCCAGGCGCTGGTCAACCGTCCTTACGAAGCCAACAGCAATCGTTGACCCCACTGGAAGTGTTGCTGAGTTAAAACTTTGCAAATAAGGCACTTCTGACATGATTAAAGTCAAACCAAAAGCAAAGTCACCGTCATTGAGTTGATGCGGCATTGCAGCAGCCTGGTAGCATACCGTGGGCTATGCATTGGGCAAGTAAGCACAAGACCAGCAGTTCAAACCCACCACTTGTTCACTAGGACAAAGATGAGACGTTCTATTCCTGTAAAGACTTACAGTCTTGGAAGGTCCTAGGGGACAGCCGACCTACTCTGTTCTTTTTATTTACTTATTTTTACCTACTCTGTTCTACAGGCTTACTGAGAGTCATTAAAGCCAGGAAAAGTTTATGTTTAGTAAAACACACCTGAAGGAGAAAACTCTTTATTTCTAATTTAGGAAGATATCAATTTAAGCATAGGTCATGTTCTTTTTTTGTGTTTTTTTTTTGTTTTCCTTCTCCCTGAAAGGGAAAGTTCAAGCACAAGAAATGCCTGGAAACATTCGATCTCCCTTCCCCAGACAGCGTGGTCCCTTCAACAAAACAAGAACCAGGAGACTAAGGAAAGAACAGCCACCGAAGGTTCACTAGAGAGATTGGATGTGCAACTCATAGTTCAAGCAACAGTAGCTAGGGTGACAAGAGGAGAAAGAAGAAAAGACACGGCCTTGCCAAAAAAGGAAAGCAAAGAAGTGCTAGAAAAGAAAAAATAGACGATACAAGAAAAGGCTTATATGTGTGTGGAGCGAGCGAGACAGAACCAGAATAGAGATAATGAGGGAGGTGAACAAGACACACTGATCACATGAACAGAAAAGGCCCCTGATATCTACTTCACACACACACACACACACACACACACACACGATTAGGACACCAGCTGTGAATCATTAGTGTAACTCAACATGGTTTTAATACCATCGATGTACCCGTTAGAACCTGTACAGAGTTTTTCATTTCACAGTCAAAAACATGGAAACCATAAGGTCTAGCTTTCCTACTTCTACAAGAAAGGCTCTGGAAGATCAGGTGAGAAGCTATGTGAGACGAGGCCTTGGAAATGTAAAAGGGCACGGAAATCCCAGTACTACAAAGAATAACAGCCTTGGAACGCCAAGCAGCAAGCCAGTCTTCTGCTCCTCATCTCCCAGGCCCATGGTAGGAAAATGTCCAATCTAAGTCTCACTAACAAAATGGAATGTCATTTAGCAATTAAAAAGGATAATTATGTAGACTCTTCCAAGATTTGTCAACACGTGAGAACTATGTGAACTCCTGTGATATTTAAGAGGAAAGAGCACATACAGACACGTAGTTCTTGCCTACGAGCACGAAAGAAGCGTGTGTGTCCACATTGAAAACGCAGCCCTGGTGGCGTAGCGGGTTATACATTAAGCTACTAACCACAAGGTGGGCACTTTGACTCGTGAACAGCTTCTCAGGAAGACGATGCGCTCCCACCAACATGTACAGCCTTGGGCACTTACAGGGGTGGTTCTACTCTGTCCCATAGGGCTGCTGGGAGTAGGAATTCACTTGATGACAAGGGTTTGAGGTTTTTTTCATGGGAGGGCAGAAGGGTGGGGTATATATTGGAAAAGACTGAGTCAATGTAAGGTGGTGTAAGTCATTAACATTTGGTATGCATTCATGTTTTTCTTTAAAGTGGATTTAGCTAAGAAGGATAAAGCATGAGAGTACACATGACGATCTAAATCAGCCACCTTAGCTTTACAACAGACTTATAATTGAATGGAAAATTGATCATCTGTTCTGTAAGTCTCCCAATTCACAATAAAAAATTAAAAATGCTTTACTCCTGTAACAAGTGACAGTCTCAGAAACTCACAGGGGCAGGCCTATACCATCCAATAGGGTGGCTATGCGTTGGCATTGAATCAGTGGCAGAGAGTTGTCCCATAAGTCCTCAGTATGCCTGTTAGGTCAATTCCCAATAAAAAGGACCCCATCTGACCCAGTCAAACTGTCCCAGGGGTTACTAAGGCTGAATCTTCAGGGAAGCAGATTGCTATATCATTCTGTCTGTCTGTCTGTCTGTCTGTCTATCTATCTATCTATCTATCTATCTATCTATCTATCTATCTATCTATCACAGAGTCATTAGAAGGTTCAAAGCACCAACGGTGCCCTTAGCTGCCTATTTATCCACTGCATTATTACCAGGACCCTTTTCTAGCCCTCGGAATAGCTGCCTGTTTTTAGGTGCCTTGAAAACATGATTCACAGACAACATGAGTAATCAATGGCAAATGCTAGGTAATTGGTAGAAACACTAGAAATTACAACATGGGAGAAGCCAAGAGGAAGTTGGTCCTGGGAAGCCAAGAGTTTGACCTACAGAACTGATGGGCAGGATTTTTCTTAATAGTTTCATTGCTATGCAACTCAGACATCATACAATTCAGTAGTTCAGTGACATTACTGAGAGTTGTGCAGTGATGGCTACCATCAACTTCAGGACACTTGCTTCTTTCTTGTCCTCATTATTGGTTCCCTGTTTCCCCAGTGTCCCCCCTTCTACGCCCCTGGGGAATGATGAATCCACTCCCTGTCTCTGTAGATCTGCCTACAAACAAACGAAGACCCAGCAACAGTGATCAGATGGAGAAACAAGAAAACAGAATAAAAAACCTCAACCATAAAGAAAGCAGAAAACATGAAAACGCTGGACAAATTTAAACTGGGTCAAGAGGGAGATCAGATGATACGTTACATTTTAACCTAACGATATCTGCCCAAACCCACTTTACAGTGCTCTCTGTCAGATATGAAGACTAGCCACACCCCTAGGCTGCGGTCAGAGGGGAGTTACCCGAGGCTGAATCCAGAGACCCTGCAAATGGGTTTTGTGTTTCTACTATCACTCGTGGGCAGGATTTGACGGTCAGAATACATTTTATACCCTCTCCTTCCTTTCAACTGGCAACTGCAGGAGAAACCACAGCAGATACCGGCTACAGCCAGCCTACCTCACCCACCCAGTATCAACTGCCGGAAAACAGCACTGGCTCCCACCTCCCTCGTAGCAAGTCTCTGTGTCTGGAGGCAGAGAGAGGGTATACGGACTCCCGGAGGGCTGCTTCCCGGCTCTTAGCGATGGCCCACGCGAGCCGGTTCAGTCAGTACCCATGGCTGCACTTGCAGCAACTTATGCAGGAAAGAGCAAAGGGGTTTGTTCTTTTAGTCTGTGGATTTCCATTTCCTGTGCCAATTTCAAAGCCCTTCTTCATTCAGAAGTGATGACAACCCATGGGGAAATCCATAGGAGGGGCCTGAGATGTTTTTATGATCTGGAAGACAAATTGTTAGCATGTTTCATAATCCTTTGGTTCCCAAACTTATTTGACCTATCACCTCCATTTCAGAAAAAAAAAAAAAAAAAGGCTCAACCTCCTTGCGTCCCAACAATTGAAAACTCTTGTTTAGTAACCCAGTGCCTCCCGGGTGACTCCAGTGGTGCCCTCCAGGGGGCGGCATGCCCACTTTGGGAAACATTGTAATCGGTCAACAAATGGCTCCACTTAGCAATGGCCAAACCCAACACGGGCATCATTGCGGATGAGCCTCTGGTGTTCCTCAGCAGGCAGAAAGGTGGCATAGCAGGGCAAAACACTAGCATCAGTTAGTGTAGCCTTTTGAAACTCTCTTCTTAAACCTCTGATAGCTCTGCGAGAAGCTCTAATAGCAAGAAGAAAAAAAGAGGCCGTTGACGGGTGAATGGGACATGATTTGGAATTTCACCACACATCTAAATTTGCTGATGGTCTGCTGAAGGTTCCGAGAAATCCTGCAGCGTTACTTCTCACCCAGACTCTGAACGTGTTGGGCAGGAGTGTGTTTTGGTTCCCTGTAGGTTACACTTAGTGAGCACTGCGTAAGGGCCAGAGAGCACCATGAGAAAACCCTCGGAGTGGTAGCTCTCCCTGACCTTGGCCTTCTTTCTGCTCACATCCAGGCACGCAGTTACAAAGAAAGGGAGCCCTTCTATATTTTAGTGACGGCATGAAATAAACTCAGGCGCTTCCCCACCCAGAATCCCACCCCTTGAATGAATTCACAGATTCTGTGTGGTTTCAACAGTGCGTAGTACTAACCACTAACACGAATTCCCCAAGACACATCATGGAAGAAAGGCTTCTTGATCTACTTCCTAAAAATCACCCACGAAAAGTCAGCCTATGGGGCACAGTTCTCCTGAGACCCACACGGGGTTGCTGTGAGCTCCTCGGCGTGATTCCGACAGCAGGGGGTTCAGAAATGTCTGCCATCTCCAGTCTTTGCAGCACAAGCGCAGAAGCGCCGCGCCACCAACTCGTCTGCCTGACAACCCCAGCGCAACGCTGTGCCGGGTGGTGTTGCACAAAGCTCAGGGCGATGCTTTCATCTTTGTTACACTCTCCTACAAACAGGAGAGATGCTTCTGCTGAGAAAGACAAATGGGTAGTGCACACATGGTATGGATTCAACATTTTTTTCCCCATAATTCTGTTGAGATTTGAGTGCAAAAAGATTCAGGAGCAAAAAACCTGGCACGTAACATGCCTGCTACAATCCTACCCACTCCTGCCTCTCACTCCAGTCCATTTGTCTTTGCTGAAAACCTTCAGCCCTGACCTGAATCTCACCGACTCTCTCTTTGCTTTGATGGGCTTGGGGGAATGAAACCCACATACGCCATCTCCATATGTGATAACACACTGAGGTTATTGGACCTGTTCCCAGGATGTGTTTACTCTTGTCTGTGTGACAGATTAGATGTAATTTTCTTTTTAAACAGCTAAGTACAATTAAGAGGTTTCTGATGATGATCGTGGGTACAACTCAGAGAATAAACCCCGGGAGTGAATCTTACCCCCCTACTAGAGATGGGGAGTCAATCGGATTCTTCCCCAGGGCTTCCAGCACGCAAGGATTCCCAAGCTCGATGCAGATGCTCCCCACAGCTGGCCTTGGGAGGTATAGAGGGGGTTAGTCTTGGATTTGTTATCATCACCTGGCTTCTCTTAACACCAAATGAAGTTCAGATAAAAGTTATCTAAACATTCCATGGGATTAGCTCAGACTTAACTAAGGCAACGTTTTGCCTAAAAAAAAAATTCCTGGACTGTGGGTTTAGGGTCAAATGAAGATAGTGGATGAGCTCCTGGTGGAAAGTTATGTTCACTTGCCCCCGCCCCACCCCACCTCCAGCCACGTCCTGGACAGCTATCTCTAGAGGTGTCAGTTACCCCCAAATTCGCACGCATCATATTCTTCACTGCCCGGCGTGAGTGGTGCTATCCAGCCACAAGCTCCCTCTCCCTGTTGCTTCCATTAGGTTAAACCAGAGCAAACTGCCACCATTTTTTTCCCAAGAAACAGCAGTTTGCCCGGGTCCCCTCCTCTTATGTTCTTCACACTAACTGAAGCCCTGCTCGCCTGCCTTCATTGCCCTCAGCAATTTTCCCAGGGAAATGCCTTGCTGTCACAGCTGGATGATGCCTGCAACCGTCTCTTAACCAGTCTTGCCTCCTTCTAAGCAAGCGCTCAGATGGTGAAACCCCTTCAAGAATTCTCCACAGCCTTGATGACGAAGTAAGCTCACCTAACTTGAGCACACAAAGGAAGTCCCTCATGCTCTGCCCCTGGCTTGCTTCTGCTCCAGCCGCTCCCAGTCCACACTCAGGGCGTGGACTTAACACTCCATGGCCTGTTTTCGGAATGCCCTACCTTCCAAATCCCTAACTCCCTCCGCCTCATTACCATTGACAATCATCTTGGTAACTACAGGCTCCACAAAGTCATCATTGCCTCCTCTCTGGGTTAGAGCTCATTCGCCCTGGTTCATCTAACATTCTGTGGTGACGACAGCAATCTTCTGGTCAACACATACCCATCCACCTCCTTCACTAAACTATCGATTTGATATGTGTAGGCACTACGTCTGGTTCTTCTTTGTATCCAAGGTGCGTAGCCTGGTGCTTATCACAGCGAGTGTGCCTAATGAGTGTCTGATGAGTGGGCAGATGATTGAACAGGCTGCAGTGGCACAGAGAGAAGAAGGCAGTATTAGGAAGAGGACGCACACTCACTGCAAAGCTTCGAGGTCAATGCGCTTCTCTGAAAAACACTGATCAACGTTTTCTGTTACTATTCCACAGCTCATATTGTTGTGCAAATGCTCTTCCACAATTGCTATTGTTATGATTACATGATTGCTACCCAGTGAAAGGATTTCTGAGCAGCAGAAAACCCTGTGTTTACCTTTTCTAAAACCATTATCTAACACACCTAATGGCCACAACAGTCAAGATTTGACCCTCCGCTTCTAGGGACCCTCCAGAGTCATGTAAGTCCAGTCCCATGATTCTCTATTCTAATGGTTCCCTCTTAATCTTAAAAATTTAATGCACCTCCTAATAGACTAATTTACTCTCAAACAGGGCTCTGGACATTGAAGAGAACATAGCTCATTAAAATTTAATTTATTCCAATCTCCTTATATAAACATTTATTTATATATGCCCCTGCATAAAATGCGTAGGGTCCATATGCCAAATTGGTTGGAAATTGCAAACTCATCAGGAAGGCTATAGACATCCAACCTCCAATATACCTTTTAGTCAAATCACAATTGTTCCCAAAACTCTCATGCACTAATGGTGACAAGATTTACTCCAAGGCTTTTGGTTCACATTTTGGGCTTTCTCCATGCTGGTTCCAGTTTAAGTTTTCCAACCATTTTATTTAATATGGATCAATAGAACGCATGTTCTTCAACCAGGTAGACACTCACTGGCCATAAAGAACCCACACACTGTACCCCTGTGGTCATGCCTTGTGCTGGAATCACCCATGGAAATCTACCACCATCTACCATCTACCCCCCACCCCCCAATCTCAATCTGTGGAACAGAATTTTGGCATGATGCCTTTCTACTTCTATTTTCACTTCCTCTTCTGGTCTCCTACAGCCCGAACTGTCATTGGGACTGTTAGCTCTACATTGTACTATTTATTAACCTTACTTGTGTCTTTGGTACATGTCCTTAAGTAGCCGGCATGATCTCTGGGTCCCTCACAGTAGTGACTCAGTGAGTTCTCCATAAGAGCTTCTTCTAGTGGACTTTGATCATGTCCGGATCCCTTCTGTTCTCCTGGGTAATGGAGAACTCCTAACCCTACCTCATGCTCCAGCATGTGTTCTTCAAGACCCTACCTTTCTCACCTTTCCTTCCTGCTTACCCACTGGCATGTCTTCCACCATCACCCTGCTGCCCCAGCCAAGCCCACTAACCCCGTGAAAACAGCTGCCGCAGGCAAATGTTTCCTAAAACGCAGAGAAGTTGTCAAGAAATAGACACTAACCCAGAGGCCCACTGCCTGAAGTGGGCTCCACCTCTTGGTGACCTCACGCATGGCAGAGCACAACTGTGCTCCACTGAGCTTTCAGTGGTGAGTTTAGAGAAGCAGTCTGGCAGGCCTTTCTTCTGCTGTGCCTCCAGGTGGACTCAAACTTCCAGTTTTTAATTTGGGGGCCAGGAATGTTAATCCCTGTCTCACCCAGAACTCCAGATAAGCCACTAACCTGTACGTTTCTCTCTCCAGAACAAGGTCTTTGGGAAGCAGGGTCTCTATCTTGTATAACAAGCATCTGACTTTCGGAGGCATTCAGAATTGTTTGTGGCATGAATGGGTGGATGAACACAAAAACTGCATACCCCCTTGGTCATTAGTCAAATTCTAGACAGCTTTCCTAAATCATTTCACTCTGAGATGGAGTTCTAAAATGAGAAGGAAAAATCCCATCTCCTGAGACAACCAATCCACGTAGAGGTTAATCCCTGAAAGTTTGTGCCTGAGCTGACAATAAAGTTTCTCTACAGAGGGAGGAGGTAATATAGGCCTACGGAGTAATTGATTTGAAGATAGATTTTGCCATCTTAAGCGGAGGGGTGCCAAATGCATGTGATGTACTATTATCATTTTCAACCCCCCAAACTCACTGTCAATGAGTCAATGACAATTCACAGTGACCCTATAGGACAAGGTAGAACTACCCCTGTGAGTTTCTGAGAGTATGACTCTTTATGGGGTTTAAAAGGACCACCTTCCTGCCAGGGCGGGGCTGGTGGTTTCAAACTGCTGACCTTGAGATGAGCAGCGCAGGGCATTACCACGACACCACGATGTCTGTATTTCTTAATGTGAGGTCCTCCCTTTGTTTGTTTCTCCTTCCCCGGAATCTCAAAGGATTACTAGAAAGTTTCCACTGGTATGGACTCACTCTCATGGCCATCCAGTCAATGCTGACTCACAGTGACCCCCATGGGTTTCTGAGACTGTAACTGTTTATGAGAGCAGAGAGCCCAGGCTTTCTCCCTTCGAGCTACTGCTGGTTTGGAGCTGCCGACTATGCAGATCGCAGCCCAGACTGGGTAACCACTACACCGCCAGGGCTCTTGGATTGGGATCCACAGGGGTGGACTAAATGCCTGCAAGAAGGCAAAGAGGTGCGTCCCCAAATATAAGAGACAAATGTCTTTCAACAAAGAATTTCTAACTGGAAGACAAAGGATAGACGTGAGAGTCTCCCTGAATCTGGTGTGAACAACTCCAGCACTGACCTTGGCTTGTTGAGGGCCAGTAAGGGGGGCACTCACCGGCACAGTGTCCGCTGAGGTTGAGGAACTGCTGTTCCTTGCAGGCCGTCCAACAGCTTCCCCCCATGAGTGTGCCATGCGGGTGACAAGAGGTGCAGTCGGATTCTGAGGGGCCATGGCACTGCTTGCAGGTTGGGTGGCATTCTAGGTGGAAATAAAATAAGAAGCAGGATTGGAATGAACAGTTCTGAGTGTGAAGTCACGACGCATTTCATCTGCTTGGCTAAGTCCAGACGGGCAGCCTTTCAATTCATCCTCTTCCGAGAGCTCCCGAGCAAGCCTGCATGTCTTTAGACTCCAACAAAACAAAACCCCAAATCAAACCTGCTGCCACTGAGTCAATAGTGACTCACAGAAACACCTTGTGTTACAGAGTAGAACCGCCCTCCCACTACCCGGGACAGGGGGCAGTTGGGGGCTGTAATCTTTATGGAAGCAGTTTTCCAAGCCTTTCTTCCACGGAGCTGCTGGGTGGGCTTGAACAGGCAACCTTTAGTTAAGTAGCTGCTTGCAAACCATTTGTGCCACTAGGCTCTAAGACACGGAATTTACAGTGGCAATCAGGATACACGGGGCTTCAAGAAGTCCGTGCAAGGATGGAATTACATCATGGAATTTTCCCAGACTTTTTGGGGCGCCCTCACTCTTAGAGCCCAAGGCCCAACATCTAGAGCCAGACAAATCTCAGTCTGCAGGCACATGTTCCTGAGGGCCGCCCCTGGCCAGCCCGGCCTTTGCAAACAAGTAAGTCCAAAGCAAAGCAGCAAAGAGTGCTGTAAGCTCCTGCGAACATCCCAAAGCCGAAGGAGAGGGCCCATCCAAAATTCGGAGGAGGCATTTGGCTCTGCAAGGATTCCTGGCAGGCAGGGAGGGAGCCACGACCAGAAAACAATTCCAAAAGTGTATCTGGTGCCAACCACACTCTACCCTCAGCCCCCCAACCTGGATGTGTCTACTAGCAGCCAACCTTGGTTTCAACTTGAAGAACAGATCAAAGTAAGCTCTCTGCCTGGAGGTTATCATGGACCAGGTCTGAAGTTCAATTTCTTAAATAAAAGGATGCCAAAGTTATATTTTTTCTTTAAACCCCACCGCACCCCCGACCATCAAATTAGCCAGAGGTACTACCTTTGAAAACCCAAGTGCGTCACATTAAAGCGGAGGCACTGAAGATAAGGGTGGGGGGAATCAAAGGAGGGAACAGCTGCAGCTGCATTCACGCTGCCAAGGCAGGCAGCAGGGCGAGCGCGGATGGAGAGGCCAGGCTTCCTCTGCCAAGGACCAGGAGGCCCCTCGCTTCCCAGAGGGAGGGGAGGGGCTGGAGCTGCACAGAGCTCGCTGAACTGGTGACCAAGAATTCTCTCCGGCACATAGCGGGTGGGAAGCGAAAGCAGAGATTTCGAATCAAGTCCACTGCTTTCTCATTTCTTCTGTCATGAAGCCAATAGACGATAAGGAGTTATTCCGAACAAGACCAACGAAGAGCAAGTGCCTAAGAAAACGAACTGCTGATTAGAAGGGCAGGGCTAATGATAGCTCCACTCTACATTCCTGAGGTTCGTAGCTTGGAAGAGGCCTGGCCAAGAGATACTGGCCTTCTCAGAACGATTTCGACAGCCCGATGTCCCTCCCTGCTGCAATACTTCCAGGGAGCTGGGTGGCCTTCCCTAGTGGGTGATGGAGAAGTGAGCAGAGAGGAGTTAGAGCTGCTCCGACTCCACCCTCCCAACAACTTCCCGGCCAGGAGCGCCACCAGCGCTGGGACAGAAACACCTCGAGACAGAAACCGCTTCCCAGAGCCACCTAATGACAGAGAAACTGGGCAGAGCCCCACAGAGCTGGATAGAGGGTGTCAAGGTAACCCGGACCACATGGGACTTGGGGAGATGAAGAAGATGCTTGGAGAAAGTTAAGAGAATTCCAGAAGAACAATATTGATCTTCAATCGCCTAAATTTGTGTCCGCACTAAATTCCCCAGTTGGAGGAAAAAGCTAGAGAAATCCACGAAATAGTATCTAGAAAAATAGTTCTGTTTTGTAAATCCATTAAATATTTTCTGATTCCAGGTCCACTGTGTCAGATAAATACATGACGGGCTTTGCTCTGTTTTGTCTTCTTGGCAGTTGACCTCCGCGATCTAGTTTCAGAAATAAAATAATCTTGATAGAATATGTTTGGTTTAGGGTTGTTTTGTTTATTTCTTTTCTCCCCATGGACACAAGAAAATACAGTGCTACAAGAAGGTGCTTTCATTTTAGTGTTTTGTCAATTCCAATAAACTCCTGAACTTAACGAGTATTTTTGAGGATCTCTGTCACAGAAATATGAAGGTACTTTTAAAGACAAACTGGACTAACGCGTCAGGGAAGGAAATTAGTCCCCTTCCTCTGGCTCTACTCTGTTCGAGCCAAGGAAGCAAGGTCTAACGCCAAGTACCTGCTCATGGACACATGTGCCTGTGGCAGGGCGTCTCCAAGATGGCCAGCATTCGCTACGCCCCACCCTGCACGTATGTGTCATCTACTCCTGCACCTGCTTAAATCTAGGCATCCTGCTTTGGCTAATCAAGTCAAGTAGACGTCAAAGTGTGATCTCTGGGGTTAAAGGTCTTAAGAAGCATGAAGCTACTAGCTCTTGGAATACTCACTCTGAGAAAAAGAAGCCAGCCGGCACGAAAGAAGGCTTATTATTATTCTCTGAGACTGCCACGCTGTGAGGAAGCCCAACCAGCTTCAAGAAGAGGCCACAAAAATTGAAAGATGCCTAGTCAACCCAGGTGTCAGACATGCCGATAAAGAACTCAGCTGGGCTCATGTCTACCTCTCTCGATTGCATCAGTAAATCCAAGACTCATCTCCGTTAGGATCTGTTCCTTCTACCTTGCTTAAGGGCTGAAGAACAATCAGCTCTGGGGGATAACTGGTCTTCAACACGTCTTTGGCAGCCCTGGTGCTGGAAGCTTGGGAAGGCCAAGGTGTTTGCGCTCCACAGTGAAAACGCTGGGCCGTGCGAGAGGCAAGCTCAGTAGCCATTGCATTAATAGTAAGTCAACAGTCTTCTTCCAGCAGGTCCTAGGCTTCAGCCACAGTTTCTTCATTCATCCAGGCTGACAATGTCCCTCGCATGGCTCATTCCTGAGATCTCCCAACCTTCCTTGAAGTGCCAGATCCATCTAAAACCTTCCTTTATCTGGGGCCGGTATGCAGCAACCTTGTTGTAAAGCGTCAATGACTTGGAAAGATTTTCATTGGAGTTTTGTTAAGAAATTGATGTGAGCCCTTACTTAAAATATTTTTCCCCATGGCACAATTTTTTTTCTTTTTTTAAAGGTACTCTAACAAGATTAAGGCAAGTAGCTTACTGAAAGAACTTGTCTGCAGCAATGCACTAATCAGAGAGGCAAGTTTAAGCACATTTTATTTGTAATAAACTCATGTATAAACTGGAACCCCCAATAGCAATACTTTTTTACTTTCCCTCATGCAGAATGTGTGTGTGTGTGTGTGTGTGTATGTGTGTGTAGTCCATGACATGGGAAATCATTTATAACTTTGGGAAAAAGAAATCAGAAACAAAATTTTGAAGTTCACTAATAACCATGACCACAAATAGCTGTGATCAACTGACTTCTGGTTCTGTTAAGACATGAAGGTCATTCTTCACTCCCTAAGAGGTGCTATCTCTTCTGATCTCGGTCTCCCAGGCCTGAGAAAATGTAGCTTAGCGTTCTCATGAGAAGGTATCGGACCACTCCGCCAATCTCCTGTCAAGAGTGAAGCTATTCTAGCTGTGGCTTCATGCACGGCGTCCTGTTGGAGGAGCAGTCTTCACTGCTCGCCTTGTTCCATGTTATTCCACCCGTAAACTCTGGGCCGGAAGTCCCAGCCTCACCCTGGCCCCCTGGCTTGATATGTTTGAACTGTGAAGACAAAGACAGGTATAGGGAATGTCAAAGGGCATGTGACATCCTTACCTGTACACCTGCCTTCCTGGTTGAAGTATCCATCTGGACAATGGGAGAGGCACTGGCCATCCAACAGCACGTGGGAAGGCTGGCAGGCTGTGCAGTTATGCAGGCTCTTCCCTGCACACCCGACACAGGATTGGTGACAGGCTGGAGAAAGACCAAGCAGAGGAGACGATCAGAAAAACTGCCACATGACACGCACCGCACTTCTGTCTCCCTTCAGCATTCCTGGATTGGAATGCCTTCTGCACACTCACTTGGACCTCCTAAGGACAGGGCACACACCTCTCAGACTTCTTTCTAAAGGCAATTGCCTACAACGTGAGCATCTGGAAGCTTCACTTTTGATTCTTTGAAGGTTAATAATGCGCCCATTCTACAACGAGCTTCACGAATACACAGATTAAAAGAGCAGCCAACGCCTAGCTGCAACAACACGTGCGTAGCAGAGTTGGAACACAGTGGAAGACTAGACTACTGCATACTGCATACTGCACACAGTGCTGCAGACACTAAGTGGGCTGATGCGTGTGAAGTCCTTGCATTCATAGGAAGCCCACAGACCGCTGATTGAGGACTAAAGCCAGTTCCCATTCGGACTGAACAGCACCTTTCCTGGACTGAGTGGTGACCATCCCCAGACACTTTGCAGCTTCTGAGAACTTCCTATCTATGTAAAGGTGTTTGTTCCCATGTGAAAATAGGACCTAGCATCTCATATTTTAAATTAATTTTTAACCTTCTTTCTTTTTAAAGATTAACTTGGTAACTCTTCTCTTAGCTTAAGTCACAATTAGGGATTTTCAGAATACTTGGCAAGGAATATTGAATGTGTCATTGATTGTCAGAAGAACAAACACAATGTCCTGTGGGAAGAACAGCTTCTTAGAAGTGAGGATGGCAGCCCTGTGTCTTGCTTCTTTGGGCGTGTTATCAGGAGGGACCAATTGCTGGAGAAAGACAGCATGTCTGACATAGTAGAGGGTCACCAAAAAGGAGGGAGCCACTGAAGACAGACTGACTCAGTGGCTGCAACCCTGGGCTCCAACACAGCAGTGGCTTCGAGGACGACGCAGGGCCAGGCAACACTGCATTCTCTACGCGCGACATTGCTAACAGTTGGAGCTGCCTTGATGATGTCGGACAAAAATGTTCGAACTCATAGAAAAAAATATGCTTTCTTTAAAAAACAAAATGGAATAAGTGATAATTAAGAAAATACTATTACAAAAGGCACATGTGATTTTGTTATTGAAGACATTTTTTAACACAATGGAACCACATGTCATGGAAAATTGGGTGGCAATATCTGAAGGGGGAAAAAATCCAATTATATTGTCAATTCAAAGCTTCCAAAGATGATTTGGGAAAGCAACATGAAGCAACATGATAATTTTTAGAATGTAAACATATTTATGAAAATATCAATGTGTTTTTATTAGACTTTATAAGATTGCTAAAATCCCTGCCTCTTCCTGATATAAATCCATATTAAGCAGGAAATCGATGTGTATCATTAGGGAATTGAAAAGCACACCACAGGGAAAGATGAAGAGTACATTCTGAGCAGGCACCATTACTTCATTCCCTCCACTTGGCCACACAGTTGATGGACACCCTGACTCGGTGAGAATAACGGTTACTGCTTGATTCTATAGGACGGGGGCAACTAGATTCTATAGGACGGGGGCAAAGAAGAGGCACAAATTGGAAGGCTGATGGGCCAAGAATTCTCGGAGAAAGTCTTGCTACTGAAGATGCAGCCACTCAACCTTAGCCACCCACCAGCTTCAGAAATTAGCCCCAGTGTGAATCACCGGGGCAAACTTCAGAACTGCCTTCATGGGCAGTTCAAGAACCAAGTGCCTACTGAGCTTGCTAGTTACCGTGGGCCACTAGCTAGTTACCGTGGGTCACTAGCTAGTTACTATGGGCCACTAGCTAGTTACTGTGGGCCACTAGCTAGTTACCGTGGGTCACTAGCTAGTTACCGTGGGCCACTAGCTAGTTACCGTGGGCCACGAGCTAGTTACTATGGGCCACTAGCTGGTTACCGTGGGTCACTAGCTAGTTACCGTGGGCCACTAGCTAGTTACCGTGGGTCACTAGCTCGTTACCATGGGCCACTAGCTAGTTACCGTGGGCCACTAGCTAGTTACCATGGGCCACTAACTAGTTATGGGTCAGTAGCTAGTTACCGTGGGCCACTAGCTAGTTACTATGGGCCACTAGCTAGTTACCGTGGGTCACTAGCTAGTTACTATGGGCCACTAGCTAGTTACCGTGGGCCACTAGCTAGTTACTATGGGCCACTAGCTAGTTACCGTGGGCCACTAGCTAGTTATCGTGGGCCACTAGCTAGTTACCGTGGGCCACTAGCTAGTTATCGTGGCGTACAGAGAGGAAGGTTATGCTGGGCAACCACAGTCTCCCATTGTCATCTTCTCGAGGATGCTCTGTTTCCTGTAAAGGCAGGAATTTCCACCTGCGTCTTTCTGAAAAGTTCTCATGACACTTCAGTTCTGTGCTGCTTTCCAGAATGTCTACGGGGTTGCAGGGCCTTTGGGGAGGCACCCGCATTCTATGGAAGTGGATAGGATAGAGGAAGCTCTGCTCTAAAGTCTGAGATCCTTCAAGGAAGACTAACTCCATTACCGGGCAGACTTGGAAGAGATCTGAAAGGACTGCTATGAATAATTCCTCTGCGCGATACGACATTTTGCGAGAGTGACTTTCCACTCGACGGTTAAGCATATTCCAACACAGCATATCTGAGCCGCTTCAGAATGGACGGTGTCAGCAACAAAAGCCTCCTCAGACGGCTGTGAAGTCCAGCCAACCTGACGCCAGGAAAAATAACTACACCTCAAATAATGCACACGCACCATTCTTGTTCATTCCGTTCTCCATTCAAATCTCCACTTCCCCTTTTTAACATTAACAGGGAATTCACCTAACCAAAAAGTGACCATTTGAATGTGAATAATTCAATGATATTTAGTATATTCCTCTGGCAGCACTCTGAAGGAAAACTCATCCTCTTCAAGGCACTACTCTCCATTGGCCCCATCCTCCAGGCTCCCAAGACCACAATGCGAACACCTGAGCATAAACAACCCAAGCACCCAACTGCATTCCGTCTCTCTGCATTTCCCTACTGTATCTCTTTCATCAAAGTGGGATCATACCACATGTGACTTTTGGTGTATGACTTGTTTCATTTAGCATAATGTGTTCGTGGCTCATTCATGTTGTAGCAGGTACTTTACTTCTCTTTACAGCAGAATAATACTCCATTGGAGTGGTTGAAGCACTTGGCTGCTATAATCGCTGAAGAAAGAATGGGTGAACAAGCAAATGTGATGAAGAAGTTGATGGTGCCCGGCTATCAAAAGATATAGCATCTGGGGTCTTAAAGGCTTGAAGATAAACAAGCGGCCATTTAGCTGAGAAGCAACAAGCCCACATGAAAGAAGAACACCAGCCTGTGTGATCACGAGGTGTTAATGGAATCAAGTAATAGGCATCAGAAGACCCCCCAAAAAACAATGCTGAGAAATGAGGAGGATTGGAGCAGAAACCCCAGGCCCATCTCTATATGACGTATACATAATAACTAGTCATTTGTACCATCCCTAGATGAAAAATTCAATGAGTAAAGTCAAACAAAATCAATGGTTTTTCATCCTTTCACTTCTTCCTCCTCCTTTTTAAAAATCTCTACCAGATTGAAAGTCTTTCAAAGTGGAAACCAGCTCTGCGATTCGAACAGGGCCTATCCTCTGTCCCTGACATGTCAGAGCTCAGTAAGTGAGCTTTCTGAATGGGTGGGCAAGTATGCAGGTAGATGGAGGGGTAGAAACAGTGGTCTTACAGTCTTTTTTGTTTTACATCAAACTATTTCTCTCTCTCTCTCTCTCTCTCTCTCTCTCTCTCTCTCTGTCTCTTTCTCTCTCTTTCAAAAATGTTGGCACTTCCTAAAATGCCTCCCTCCACTCCTCTCTCTCTCTGCATTCACTCTTTTGCAAGCTCGCTGGTGCTAGTGAGTCTCACATCTATGAGTACTGCTATGGCTTTACCCGGGGATCAACTGTCTAAAGCAGTGGTTCTCAACCTGTGGGTTGCACCCCCTGAATTCTTTTTTCTTTAGAGATATCTAAAGGATATCTCTACTTGGTGTTTCATAAACATTTCATTCAAATCACTTCCAAAAATACTACTCATTATCCAATCCCAAGCTCAGCCCATGACCATTTGATGTTGACATTACATTCTTTGTATAAAAGAAAAGCCCAGAAAACCCACACTTGCTATCCACCCACAAGTGCATATCCTACAAGCTCAGCCCGGTCTTTCCATTGTATTCACTCGGTAGCCACACCAAGCACTAAATCCTTAAAACTTTGGAGTCATCCTACATTTTTATCTTTCCATCATCAACACCAGCCAATCAATCACCAATGTATCTTGACTTCTGATTCCCAAATCTCAGTCAAATCGATCTCAATTCCTCTATCCTCATTACCACCACTTTCCTCCAGCTTCCTAAGCAGCCCCACGGCGTCCCGCTGTCACCCTGTGATGCACCCACCAGACAGATGTCTCCTCAATGCAACTGACCACATTAGTCCCCAGGGACAGTGCTTCAGTGGCTCTCTCATAGCAATAGGAGAAAGTCTAAACGCTTTACCAACTCTCTTCCAGTTGGCTCCAGAGGAGAACTGTGCTGCACAAGGTTTTCCGTAACTGCAGAAGGCTAGGCCTTCCTCGGCAGCACCCTCTTTTCAAGGATTAGTCAGACTCTTAATCCTCTGTACCGCTCAGGGACTCCTCTGAACGCCTTGCTCAAGAAGCAGCTGGCTGCTTACTCTGCGAGCACTGACCTGCAGGAAGAGAAGGCACAGGACCCTTCTCCAGCCACACCAAGTCTTTCTTTGCACCCATCCTGTCTCTCCTTCCTCAGCCCAGAATGTCTTTCCCACTCTCTTCGCCCGCTCAACTTCCATCAATCGTTCAAGTACTTAATCATGAACGTTTCCCTCTGTGAATCTGTCTTCTCTATTCTCCCGCCTGGTTTTGCGGTTTGTGTCCTGACACCTACGACCGTTCCAGCATGTGCCTTACTCTTTTAATTACTTGCTCAGATGTCAGTCTCCCCTACTTGATCAGGCATTCCTCAGGGCATGGCCCATATCTTTCTACCCACAAAATCGGGCACACCCATGCTGTAAAAGCAAGAACGGGGGAGTGAAGAAAACGGAACATCCCCAGAAGGCATGTCGTGCATGTGTTTATAAACTAGGGACTACATTAAAGAGTGTTGCTTAATATAGATTCCATACATTTCATTCGATTAATGCCAGGGATTCCCAACTTCATAAGTGGTAGCATTCTCTTAATCTGTACAGGCAGATTCCTGCCCATTTATTTATTTATTTATTTAATACTTCCTGCCTTGAGGTCTTGGGTGAGTCTTAGCAACCGCTAAATAAATCAAAATACCCACAAAACAGTTCTTCCCGTTCTCCTAAAGTAAATGTATTAACTTACCAAAATAGCCAATAAATAAAAAGAAAACTGACACTAAACTAATGTTTTATGCAATGTTGCTGTATAATAAGACCCGAATGAAGGAGGAAAAACTATCTTCCAGGCATTAAATTAAATGGCTTGGAGAAATCTAGTTGCTAAAGTGTCCCAAATGTTAACTGAACAAAACTTCATGACCATTCGTATGTACAATAAAAAGGCAATTTATGGGGTCCAGGATCCATCTTTTCAGCACACTCTTTTAAAATAGTCTCTCTTCTGAAATAACACCTTAGAAGATATGTAAATAAAATCCATTATGCAGTTAAGATAAAGCCTGACATGTTGTCCACATTTCATCATCTTGTACCCTCTTGGCGAGCTGTGCAGGAAGTAAAGGACTCCATCACGAATTGCCCCACGGGCTTGGAGCCCTCGTGCGGTCAGTGTAGTCACCCCGCCATGTGACTCTGCAACCCTGGCCACCACTGCCTAACTGGGTAAATGGTGAGTGAGCGGCATCATGCTTCGCGATGGCCTAGCCTGGAATCACACTGCTAGAGTCTAGCATGGCACAAAGAACAGAGGATCTGCGTTTGGAAAGGAAGAAAAAATTCTGGAGCAACTACATCCTGGACTAGAGCTCAGGAGTCCTCTGGCCTAAATTACTGTATAGGTGGTTTCTTCTAAGGCTCACGTTCTTCATCTATAAAATGTTGGTTAAATATATGTCAAATCGCAATATTTCAAATGGAATACTTTGTTTCAAAGAATTTCTAAACTATAGCGCTATAAACAGTGTAAAATAACATTTATGTGTATTATGTATACACATTTGAGTATACATATATATGAATATCTGACTATAAAGAACTAGGCTAAGAGATTCAATGTGGTTATCTCAAGAAGGAAGGGTTATAGGTAGGATTCTCTGATATGAAATTCAGTTAGATTTGAATTTCAGATAAACTGAATATTTTAATAGACCTTATGCAAAATTTGGGACATATTTATTTTTTAAAATATTCATTGTTTTATGTGCTAAATATTTCTATTTGTGCAATCCTATATTTATATTTGTTACATGTAGCAAACTTATCAATGCTTTTCCCCTTTAACTGTATTTTCTAAAGATTCTGCAATATACATAATGAGGGGAAAAATTGAAATTTTTAAGAAACCTCTTTAGTTCAAAAGAAGTGCCTTAAGTGATATGCTATCTTTCTTTAATTAGAGGCCAAATCTTCTGACACCTTGTTTACTCAAGTGTCAACCTCACCTAGTATGTTGCACATTGTAGAAAGTCAGCTCCCACCCGACACCTCCTATACTAATGTGCATTTGAACACATTTCAAGGAGATTTTTATTAATCATTTTATTGGGGGTTCGTACAATTCTTATCACAATCCATACATCCATCCATCGTGTCAAGAACATATGTATATGCCATCACCATTCTCAAACATTGTTGCCATCACCATTCTCAAAATATTTGCCTTCTACTTGAGCCCTTAATATCTGTTGCTCATTTCCCCCTCCCTCCCCACTCTCCCCTCTATCTCATGAACCCTTCATCATTCATAAATTATTATTATTTTGTCATATATTACATTGTCCGACATCTCCCCCGCCTTCTTCTCTGCTGTCCATCCCCCAGGGAAGAGGTTATATGTAGATTCTTGTAATCAGTTCCCCCTTTCTACCCCACATTCTCTCCACCCTCCAGACATCGCCACTCTCACAATTGGTCCTGCAGGAGTCATCTGTCCTGGATTCCTTGTGTTTCCAGTTGCTATCTGTACCTATGTACATCCTCTGGTCTAGCCAGATTTGTAAGGTAGAATTCTGTTCTACAGAGACTTCAACCAAAATTTTGGTCTTCAAGGTAGTTTAAGACTTTAAATGGGAAATCAGGGGAGAAAACCCTTGGGATTGGAAGGAGAATCTGAGTCCCGGTTGAGTTGTTGGACCTGATCTTCGGCACAGCAGTAGAAGCGAGTTCTAAGAAAAGAACCTCACACCTTACACCCTGGCCTCTCAGCCCGGAGCTGCCCCCAACAGCCACAGAGTCTGTGGCTAAGGCACAAACTGGCTGGTCTCGGGAGAAGTGCAGCCAGGGTGCTCCTTAGGAGCAAGGATGGCAAGATGGTCTTCCATACTTTAGACACACTGTCAGGAGGGACCAGTCCCTGAAGAAGAACATCGTGTTTGGTAACATGGAGGGAGAGTGAAAAAGAGGAAGGCGCCCGACAAGATAGAACACGGTGGCTGCATCAATGGGCTCGGGCATAGGAGCAATTGTGAGGATGGCACAGGATCATGCGGTGTTCGTTCTGTTGTACACAGGGTGACTGTCGGTCGGAGGCGACTCGATGTCACCTACCAACAACACATGACTGGCGGGCACCAATCACATGCACTTTTGTAAGAATGGCACCCTTGGAACTGGGTACCCAAGTAGTCCCTACCCAGCTCTACTTTAAGACCCAATCTAACCCCACAGGAACTCAAGAGGGAGACTGTTGAGAAAGCAACCCGGGGGAGTTTTCTGAGGCTGTTTGGTTGGGGTATCCCTAGTTTGATGTAACATGTTTTGTTTGATGTGAGTGAGCCAGGAAAAGAGTATTTCTTGGTTTCATAATTCGGTTTTTGTTTAAGAAACTTAAATCTTTCACTGCTGGTGGACAATTAGTTAAGCGGGTGAAAGCAACTCTGAATGAAATGACTAAGATCCTTTGTGGTTAGGTGGCATCAAGGAGGTTCCGATTCATAGTGACCTTCTGCACAACAGAATGAAACACTAGCTAATCCTGTGCCAACCACACACGGGCATGGTGGAGCCCATGGCTGCAGCGACTGCATCAATCCATCTCACTGAGGGTCTTTCTCCATTTCAGCTGACCTCTGTTTCACCAAGCATGATGGCCTTTTCTAAGGGCACATCTTTTCTGATGACATGTCCAAATAAATGTCTCACCCTCCTTGCTTCTAAGGAACATTCTGGCTGTACTTCTTCTTCTTCTTTTCCTTTGTCTTGGTGCTACCGAGTTGATTCTGACTCAGAGCAATCCTATGTGCAACAAATCAAAACCCTGCCCGGTCCTGTATCATCCTCACAAACATTACGTTTGAACCCACTGTTGCAGCCATGTGTCAATCCATCTTGCAGTATCCCCTTGTTCTGTTTGCACAGCTACCTCCTGATTCAGTCCAGGTTACATGTTCGTAAGAATGGTGAGCACAGAATGTTCTGGAATTCCAGTTCTTCTCAAGGCTATCCATACTTTGTTAGGGCCCACACACGCTGGTTACCTGTTAGACTGCTAACTACAAGGTAGAAAGATGAGGGTTTCTACTATAAAACCCACAAGGGCAGTCTCACCTGGTCTTATTGGATTACTAGGAGTTGAGGTTGATTTGAGGGCAGTAACAATAATACCTTCTGAAATACCCAAGTTCATTTCTAAGAATCAACCAAAAGAATAGGACAGGATAGGTTAACCAAAAGCAAGGTAAGCAGGGGCTTACTTACATCAAAGCAGAAACTTTGATGTAGTTAAAAAGGGAGTGGGAGATGGACTGTCAGTACAGATTGACAAATTAGCACAGTAAGTCAGTGCTTCCCTTGATTGCTGCATAACCCACCACACTGGAACAGGACCAGCACCCCAGGAGCTGTCAATGTCATGTCGGAGATCTTCCGCTTTGGAGAAGACCTCTGTCCGAGGCCCTTCAATCTCCTCCTGGAATGTGGATATGTCATCGTCAGAGATTGAGTTGTGTCCCCTGAAAACACACGATGTAAATCCTACTCTATATGGCTTATAGTCACATTTGGGAGCGAGTTATGCTAATGAGACAGGATTGGTGTAGGGCGATCTTGAGTCAATCTTTTTGAGATGTAAGAGAGTAAACACGAAAGCTAGCCATCAGAGATGGAGGAGACGGATGCAAAGCCACAAGGAGCCAGGCAGGATACAGAAGCGGATGAGATGCGGATCTTCCCCCAGAGCGGGCAGAGCCTTCTGCGAGAGGCAGTGCCCTGAAGGCAGACTTCCTGCCTTCTCAAGGGAGAGAAAATAAAGGCTTGTTCATTAGCATCACCCACCTGTGGCAGTGCTGTGATAATAGCACTAGATACCCAAGATCGATTTTGGTGCCAGCAGAGTAAGGTGCTGCCCTCAGAGACGTGGAAGCAGTTTTGGAACTTGGGAATGGGTAGACAGATGCTGGAAAAGTTTGAAGGTGCTGCTAATACAAGTGTAGATTGCCTTAAGGAGGCTGTTGGCAGAATGATGACTTTCAAAGCAATCTGGTAAGGGCTCAGAAGGAAGTGAGGAGAATGGCAGAGAAAGTCTCTATCGTGTTAGAGAGACATGGTGCTGACAACCGAATGGGACTAGAAATGTGGCCGTGTCGTTCTGATGAGGCTTTAAAGAAAGTGCTGAATACGGACGGAAGGTGGGGGCTTTAAAAGCAGTAAGGAACTTCTCTGATTCATACTCATGCATCTGGTGAAAGGCGAGATGCATAAGCAGGGAACTTGGATATCAGGCTAAGGTGGCTTGGAAGGAAGATGGCAAGTTTTCTAAGGAAGGTCGTCAGGCAGCAGCGTACTTTCTCTTTCTCCCTGTCACTGTTTGTAAAATGTTGAGGGGGAAACAGATGGATTTAAAAACCAACAGTGAACAATGAAGCAGAATTCAAATGGGAGGCAAATAACGCGCACAAGATTGAAGGAAATATTCTAAAACCGTGATGATGACTGTGCAACCCTTCTTGATGTGACTGAGCCTTTGAATTGTATGATACATGAATTATATGCCAATAAAACGGTTGGGGGAAAAGTTTAATGATCTTATGCAACCTAAGGCCATATGTCCTTGAACGTTCATCAAGAATGTGGTTACATAATAATTGTTAGAAAGCTTAAGCCTCTGGGTGGTGGGTCTACCCAACACAAAGCAGAAAACCCATCAGCTTAGATGGAAAGAGCCAGGAAAAAAAACCCCAAAAAACAAAGGAGAGAGTACTGTCTGCCTCTCGGAGTTCTTGGAGGCAGCAAATAGGCCCAAGGAGCTGCTACAGCTGCTGTCCTCCAAGAAAAGAAGGGGCCATCCCTAAGGCCACCAGAATCCGCAGACCTGTAGGAGGGGACACAGGAAGCCTTTTCAAAGGGCAGACCCATGGTCCTCTAGGCCTCAGAGAGGGGGGCCACCACCTGCTGAGCTTCAAGAAGCTGGGATTCAATTCCAGAGTGTGAGGGTGCTGTAAAGGTGTGGCAGGGGGATGGGACAAGTGCCCAAAGCTGAGGAGGCAGGGCTGACATGCGCGCAGGGCAGAGAATGAAGCCAGTCTGGGCCAAGAGGGTGGATGGCCACTCGGGAACACTAGAGCAGAGGTATTGTCCAAGCGGAGCTGAAGCCCAGGGCCGAGGGACCTCCACTCCACTCAAACTTCAGAAGGTGGTGCCAATAAGCAGAGTCTGCAGTGTGTGGGGGGGGTGTCATTGCTCAGACAGTCTCAGAGATCAAAACCAAACCAAACTTCACAGGCATCGAGGGGACTTGGCCACACAGCCACCCCACAGAACAGGGCAGAGCTGCCTCTGAGTTTCCAGGAGCCACTGTCCAGGGGAGTAGAAAGCCTTGTCGTTCCCCCGAGCAGCTGGTGGGTTCAGTGGCTGACCTTGCCGTTCAGAGCCCAACTCATGACCACTGTGCCACCGGGGCCCCGACTCTCAGGGGAAAGAGGGCTATTCTAGAGGGAAAGAACATTGTTCCACTCGGCTTTGGACTTGCTTGGTGTTTGCTGTCCTTTCCTTCCCTCCAGCTTCTCCCATTGTAATGGAAAAGTCCACCTTGTGCCGGCCACCATTGTACTTTGCAAACAGGTACCTAGGCATCTAGGCATCGATGAAAAGAAATCTTACCCCAGGATGGACAATACCTAGAGTCTCACCTCTACTGGATTTAGATGATGATCCAGAAGATGAGAGTTTTTAAACCTGGAGTTTATTTAAGGCATTTGGGGTGACATTGATGAGTAAATGTGTTTCTCAGGTGACAAAGATACGACTTTTGGAGGACGAATGGGTAGGACTTTATGGATTGAGGTGTATCCCCCAAAACATGTGCTGTGAATTCTAGCTTCAATGCCTGTACTCATAATCCTGCTTGGTAATTGTTTTTTATTATGTAAATGAGACAAGATTAGGATCGCGTGTATCTTGAGTCATTCTCTTATGAAATACAAAAAAGCTCGATGGAGCAAGTTAGCACGTACAGAGGGAAGGAGATTGATGGCAAGCTCACAGAGCTCTCCAAGAAACCATGAAACCAAGGCTAAAGATGCAGGGCCTTTCCCCAGAGCCAACCCGAGAGAATGCCACACCCTGGGGCCAGTGCCCTGAATTCCAGGTTCTAGCCTCAGAAACCATGAAAACATGGGTTTGTCTGTCAGAGCCACCCATTGGTAGTATTTCTTAGCTCACCAAGAGAGTCACTATCTAAGAGTATACGAGAGATGTTGCTGCTCAATGCATTCATCCATTCATCTGTTTCTCTCGCCCGACTCATTTCCATGAGAGCAGAAACTGTCAGCCTACTCATTCATTACTACATCCGCCTAGGGGGAACCGATTACAAGGATTTACGTGTGACCTCCTCCCTGGGGGACAGACAACCGAAAAGTGGGTGAAGGGAGATGTCAGACAGTGTAAGATATGACAAACTAATAATTTATAAATTATCAAGGGTGCATGAGGGAAGGAGAGTGGGGAGGGAGGGAGAAAAATGAGGAGCTGATGCCAAGGGCTTAAGTGGAGAGCAAATGTTTTGAGAGTGTTGAGGGTAGTGAATGTACAAATGTGCTTTACACAATTGATGTATGTATGGATTGTGGTAAGAGTTGTATGAGCCCCCAATAAAATGATTTATAAATAAATAAATAAGCGTTTGGTGGCGGAATAAACAAAGACAGGCATTCTGTTAGCAGGTACACACATTTGCTCACTGCCACCCAGTCAATTCTGACTCACAGCAACCTAGGTGACCCTCCAAGGGACCCAAGGAGTCCTGGTGGCAAGGAGTTTGGGGGCTGGCTGCTAACTATAAGCTCAAAAACTACCAGCCACTCCAAGGGAGAAAGACAGGGCTTTCTACTCCCATAAACAGTAGGTAGCTCAGCAGGCTGTTAACTACTAGGTCAGGGGTTCAAACCACCAGTCGCTCCTTAGGTAAAAGGTGAGCTTGTAGGCTTCTGTAAAGACGTATAGTCTCAAAACTCCTACGTAGAGTTACATGAATAGGAATCAACTTGATGGCAATGAGTTTGTTTGTTTTCAATTAACCTTGGCCGGTTGGCAGTTCTAACGCACCCAGCAGTACCAAGGACGACAGGTGTGATGATCTCTGTCATAAAGAGTACAGCGCCAAGAAACCTCGATGGGCACTTCTACTCAGTAACACATGAGAGTGCCGTGATGCAGACGAACTGGCTGCAGTGGGTCGGTTTCGTCTGATCCTCTGTCCTGCTGGCTACCAGTAAGCAATATCCCTGGACCACATCATGTGCAGCTATATGGTTTCTCATCCATTGTAGACGTGGGTTTTATTCAGGTATCTTGACTACCGTTGCTTTGTTTTCCACTGGATCACGTACAAATGTGTCATACAGCTCAGAACAGAGACTTGTAGGGTCACTTCTAACCCCACTTTGCCCTCTAAGTAAACTGTCTCTTCCTATCCCTCCATAACCCCGTGTTGTCTCAAGAAGATGAGGGGCAGCAGCTACACCAGGCGACACTGCCCGGGGGGGTGGGGTGGGGGGTGGGGGTTGAAACCAGAATGACCATCTCTAAAATGTTTGCGTGGTGTTCCAGCAGAAACATATTATTTGTTACAAAAATATCCCTGTAGTTAGTTATCACAACAAAAAAATTTCCGTAAGTCCAGCTTATAGGTGTCAATACAAGGTTAATAGTCTATGTTAATTTACTTCTTGAAAGTTCTAATAGGATCCAGTTCCCAAACCCAATGTGATCACATCTACTCCAACTCACGGTGATCGATACAGAGTTTATAAAATCAGATGGTCTCACTGTTCTCCCAAAGGGGCTGGTGGTTCTGAACCATCGACCTTGCAGTGAGCAGTCCGATGCTTAGCTGACAGCACCACCAGGCCTCCTTCGATCAGGTCAGAGGTGTCATTGTGACCAATTAGCATGATACTGAGTTATGTGGCTTTGTCTGCACATGCTACAAGCATCCACTTAGATTTTGTTGCTGTCGGTGTTTTAACAGCTGCTGATTTTGTCAAAAGTCCTCATCTTTTAGCTACAATCCTGTGGTCATTCGTTCTTTGTGAACCTGTAACTATTTTCAGAATGAAGTACTAATTGAAGAAAAAGAAGAAAAACAAAAGAAGGCTCTGCTCCTTTACTAATAATGCTGTAATTAATAACGTGCTTCTGTGTAGAAAGGTGTTATGAAGCAATGTCATTGTTAGTATCCACATAAGAGCACTATCTAATAAAATATGCTATGCATATTACATAAAGTAATGAGTTAGTACATTTAAACCATTGATGATCATGTCTCATATTCTCTGATCAAAATGAGTGATAATCATGACTAAGCATTCTGCATGCTCTGCTGTGGACGGAAGGAGGTCTGTGTGGGGTATGGGCGGGTGAGACCGTGAACGACACCCTGAATGACACCAGCCTGCTGGCATCATTGCATCTGCCCCCGCTTTCATTAGCGGCTATATCATCCTTATCCCTCCGTGTTGCAGCCACAGAGAAGAGGGCAGGGTGGCTTCCAAAGAACAGTTGCTTTTTCTCTTCTTTATAGAAAAGTATCTGAGATCAGTGGTGCTGTAAAAGAGATTCTTCATGGTGTGCTGCGACAAACACACACACACACACACACACTCATATTCTCTCCCAATCTGTTTATGGGTTCTGTGGGGAGGCAAGGGTATTTCTGGGAATGTGTGGGAAGGAGAGCCCAATGCAATCTCACAGGATTCTCAGACCTAACTTCACAGACGACACTTCTGCAGAACTGAAAATGGAACAGACTGCGGGGCTGGCACCACGGTTTCCAGAGACAGGGGATGAGTGACAGGAAGCACATACATCAAGCCGCTCACTGAGCAGGTAAGGCTGGAAACAATGGGCGGTTGCACTCAGTGTCCCAAAGGAATCTTGGGCAACTCAATTAACCTCTTTCTGCCACATCCTCATCACTTATAAATTGAGTACAACAACCTACTGAGCAGAGACTGCAGAGGGATATGCTAATAAATATGAATAGGCAGCAATATGCATAGTAGCTAATAATATTATGTTAACTAGCAGAAAATCAGGGGGCTTCACGGGACTGCTGAGGTCCACTGAATCCTTTCATATGGGCACACAATTAAATCATTCCAGAAGGATTAGGTTCTAATCCTTTGTAAAGGGGACCCTCAGAAAGGCATTCCCAAAAAACTCCCCTCAGTCACAGGATTCCTCCTTTAGTTCACAACATTCCAAGCCTGCCTCCTGCTCCACTGGGCTGCCTCGCCCCTCCTCCCACCGTGTGGAAAGGACTCACTTGCACTTGCCTTGCCAGCTGCAGCTCTTGGGAGATAAAGAAGGCCTGGTTGGAGCTAGGCAAGGTAAACAAGGAAGGCACTTCTCCCAGTGCCTGGCTCGTGGTAGGTTCCAGAGAGAGAACATGAAAGAGGGGTCGAACAACAGAAATTGTGGGGGAAAGGAGACAGCGGTCGGTATATGATATGAAAATAATATCAATTTATCAAGGGGTCACGAGGCGGGGAGGAGGGAGAGGAGCTGATACCACGGGCTCAATAGAAAGTAAATGTCTAGAAAATAATGATGGCAACGTATGTATGAATATGCTTGATAGAATTGATGTATGGATTGTTATTAGAGCTGTAAGAACTCCCAATAAAATTATCTTTTAATTAAAAAATAGAAGAAGAAGAAAGAAATGAGAGAGAGAGCAAACAGGTTTCAGGCAGTCATTTGACCTGGTGGACTAATCCTCACCTGTCCTTGAACATGTATCTGATTCTTTAAGCATGTGATTAAATAAATATATCAATTTATGCCATTATAAAGAGAACATGAAAGTTTGTAACGATAACATTTTAGATGTTATCAATGAATTCTCCATTGGCAAATCTGCCTACTTGCCAGCGCTGATTTGTCACCTCCTCATCACTAATTTGTCACTTCCTTCTCATCAATCCTGGCAGCGTTTTCATGGTTAGTGGCTAACATGATCCAGATGACAAAGAATATGAGTTTATTGACAAGGATGGTTTCAGTGGAGGTTGAACAGACTGGGCGGCTATTTGCTCCTGGTGACTGACAAAGGAGCCCTGGGGGGGGGAGGGGTGCAGACAAAGGAGTCCTGTGGGGCAGCGGGCAGCACTGGCTGCCAACTGACAGGTGTTTGGAGCCCACCAGGTGCTTCCTGGCAGAAGCAGATGGCCACAAGGTTCTGGAAAGAATTACAGCCTCTGAAACCCTATGGGCAGTTCTACTCTGTCCTATAGGACCACTGCGATTCAGATTAAACCTAACGGGAAAAAAAATGCTCTTTCCATTCCATTTTCCCATGAACTTTTCTTTCTTTCTTTCTTTCCTTCTTTCTTTCTTTCTTTCTTTCTTTCTCTCTCTCTCTCTCTCTCTCTCTCTCTCTCTCTCTCTCTCTCTCTCTCTCTCTTTCTTTCTTTCTTTCTTTCTTTTTTAGTTCAAGGATCATTTGTTGGCCTCAGGAGTGTTTTCCAGTCCAGTCTGTTGGGGCACCACGCCCTGGCCCCAAAGTCCACTTTCAGCATTGCCTGGGGACCTCGCTGCTCCGTTCCCTTGCTGTTCCGTTGCACTCCCCCAGTGCTTTGCCGCGGTGCGGCAGGATCAGATCGGGCGCAATTCCCACACTGTGTCTCCAGTCTGGAAATATGTACAAGGTTATATGCCACTATGCAGACTAGCTTTAGAGATCCCCTCAAAATTGAATATCACTCTGTCATACCAATGGCTAAAGACAGAAAATGTTTGTGCCACTGTTTTCTCCTTAAGCCTCGTTTATTTTGAGCTGGGGGTGGGGGTGTCTCCAGTAATTATGTGTGTTAAGAGCCTTGGGGAGTGGAAGACAGCAGAAGTGGCCTGAGGAGAAAGCTTGTCTGGCAAACCTAAATCCACTGAAGAGATTTGAGGAGGAAAGATGCAGGGGACAGCAGTGTCTCCCCACTCTCCACCCAGAGGCTGAGGGCCCCGCAAGCCAGGAGCAGAGCTCCCTGAGAGGCAGGGCCAAGAGCCCAGGCAGAGCTCAGAGCGGAGGGCTGGGTAACCTGTGGCTTGGGAAGGCGTCAGAACCCCAACATCAGGGAAGAATCCCACACCCCAGGAGTGGTTAACAATAACAACACACAAACAAAGCCACGGAAGGTGAAGGGACCACAGAGAGTCCGGCTCATGTGGCTTTGGGCTGGGCTCTGGCCAGGTTGACTGGAGTAGTGAACTTTCCTCCCATTTCTAGGTACGAGGTCTGATACCTTCGAAGCAGGAAGAGAATATCCGAGTTCACGGACTGAGATGTATGCCCCTGGTGAATGGGGCTTTCAAACATGCCACGCCCTGTAAGTCAAAACCGACCTGAGAGCAATGAACTTGGTATCGGCTTGGTAAGCTCCTTCAGCCTGTATGAAATGCAGTTATGCCCATTCACTGCAGTGGGTGGAAAAACTCAACCCGGTGTCTGGCCTGGGGTCTCTGGATCCCAATTCCGCATCCTTGCCACTGTGCCGTGTTACTCTTTGTATCTGGAAATTCTAGCCTGCTCCTGGAATTCATTTTTTCCAAGTGATGTATTTCCAGTATAAAACTGAAGTGTGTAGGATACAAAATTAAACTGCAATGTGACTGCGATTACACTGAAAAATAAAGACCTGAAGTTATGTACTGAAAAGAAGACTCAAATATGCAGCAAAATTTCAAAGGGCAATTGGGTTTAAGTGAAGGATGCTGGGCACACTTAGTATTCAACCATTTTCTACATCCAAGAGTTCCTTTAATGAAGCTATGTTTACTTACACTTTAAGATGTAAAATCAATGAGCGATTAAAAATACATATATGTGTGTTATATGCATATGTATGCTCATGCATGTACATACCTATGGACTGATTCCTGAGAGTCAATGTACACACTAGCAAGGCAGAAGAGAAGAGAGCTCACCCCTACCTTCCCGGAACTAGCTGTCCCCTTGTTCCCCTGCACTACACAGAGAAGGCTCTGGCAACTGAGTCAAAACATTCAGGAGGCCATCAATTCTCTGTACATAATGTGCCAAGCCAACAGCAGGAATCACTTCTAAGTTTTGACAAAAGTCCAGATCAGAAGCCTTCCTATTCTGAGCAACAAAGTCAAAGAAGTAATAAATGGAATTCTACAAGAGGCTCTTGATCTTTCTTAGCTGTCCGCACTAGTCTCTGGGGAGGAAATCCTGTCTAGAACTTCAGAGAGTGCGAAACTTTGGGGAAGCTAGGGCAAGAGGGACTAGTGTTTTAATACCATCTATTATTCATAATGTTGCTTGCTGGACATGAAGCACTTACTGATGAAGATCAGAGATTCAGCTTTCCAGATGCACTGCAACGGAACATACAGAAATCGGAAATCCTCACAACATCATGATACATAGAAGATACGGAGGTTGCTCGGGGTTTTGTTTTCCTTCCATTCCAAACTAACCACCCCCAGAGCAGCAGCGAAACAATCTAACACTGCAGTACAGCGGGCAGAGCTGCTGACAGACTTCCTCAGAGTGCCAAAGACAAGGATGCATGCTGCGGCTGACCAAGGCGAGCCTGCCTCAAGTCACAATGTCCTCCGCTGCCTCGTGCGCATGCAAGAGATGGATTAGGAATAAGGAAGACCTACGATCTGAGGCATCCGAATTACAGTGGGGTGAGCAATATTGGATCTACCATGGACTACCAGAAATATGAGCTGATTTGTCTTGGAAGAAACATGGTCAAGAATGTTCCTTTGGAGTGAAGATGGCGGGACTTCATCTCACGTCCTTCAGACAAGTGGACAGGAGGGCTCGGTTCCTGGAGAAGGACATCATTCGTGCTTGGTAAAGCAGAAGCTCCGGGAGAAGAGGAAGCTGCTTAGTGTGACAGAGTGGTACAGTGGCTGCAACAGCAGGCTCAAACGCAACACGGGTTCTGAGGGTGGAGGGGCAGAGAAGTATTTCATATTGGGCAGGTGTGGCATGCGCGCTGGGCTCCACTAGAAGGGGACACCACCGAGCAGTCCCTGTTAACCATCACACTTTCTATTGCCCAAGGAGCCCCTGGCAGTAGGTTATGCTTTGGGATACTGAGCACAAAGTCAGCAGCAGCTCAACGCCGCCAGCCACTACATGAAAGATGAGGCTTTCTAGCCCCATAAAAAGTTACAGTCGTGTGGGTGAAGGGAGACAGCGGTCGGTGTAAGATATGAAAATAATAATAATTTATAATTTATCAAGGATTCATGAGGGGGGAATGGTGGGGGAGGGAGGGACAAAAGAATTGCTGATAACCAAGGGACCAAGTAGAAAGAAAATGTTTTGAAAATGATGATGGCAACATAGGTACAAATGTACTTGATACACTTGATGTAGGGATTGTTTTAAGAGTTTTAAGAGCCCCCAGTAAAATGATTTTTTTTTAAAGGCTCCAGTCTTGGAAACCCACCAGGTGTCCTTTACCCCACCCTGCAGGGCTGCTGTAGAATTGGTTCGGTGGCAGCGAGTGAGTGCGTGCCCACCGCTAGTTGTAAAAGCCCATTCAGCATGCTAAACTTCTCGTATTTATTGAGAGCCTCTGTGGGACCAGGCAGACTGTGGAATCTTGCTTTGCTAAGTGTAGGAAGAAAAGATACCAGGAAAACAAAGCAAAAGTAACTCTGAGCGCATCTTAGGACAACTTTCATCAGTGAACGCAAGGAAGGGACCGTTGCCATTATCCTGCGGTGTCACCAGTGTTAAGCAGATGTTTGGTTGGCGATTTTGAGTTGACAGGATGGTTAAGTGATCCAAACACTGGGTGTCAGATGTTCAGACGGGTTAGATTTCAGATGCTAGCTTCCATAGAGAACCTCTAGGCACTGGGTGAGGCCGTGTTTCTTTCTATGGCACACAGGGGTCACTAGGAGCTAGAGTGCACTCAGTGGCCCCTCACAAGAACATTATTCACACAGTGGCGCAGGACATCCACAAGGGTCACTCCGTTGCAGGTCTGCCTCCTGCGAGCTACCCGAAGTTTTCCCAAATCATTCTTACCTTCACACATGCCTGTGTTCTCCAAGTAAAACTGGTCTCTACAGTGGGGCAGACATGGGCCATACGGGGCATTCTCTGCAGACAGCTGCTCAACCTGCAATCCTTCTTCAGGCTTCTGACACCGGGAACAGTGAGAGGGCCCGGGCCCCACGCAAGTCAGGCATGAGGCGTGGCAGGCTGTACATGGAACAGAATGCAGATGCCGGGTGAGGGGTTAAAGTTGTTACAAAGGACAGCCAGACATGCAAGCCCTCTAATAATGCACAATCAAAGGCTGTTAAACACAAGACAATCTCTCTGAAGGAGCACACGTGTGTTGCATCCAAGAGCCCAGATCCACCCTAACCCCCTGCAACTAAGTGAGTTCCTCCTCAAAGCAACCCTCTCTCGCGTTTCCAAGACAGCACGCACGGTGGGAACGGAGAGCCTCCCCGTCCTCCCACAGAACGGCCGGTGAGTGTGAGCTGCTGACTTGCTGTGACCAGCCCGGGGCCTAAGTCGCAGCACCAGCAATTCAATGAAAACCCCTTAGAAAAGTTCGCCAGATTCACCCTCCCAGGAAATCCTTTTTTCTCATTCCTATGCAGAACAAGGCGTCAGTGGTAATGACACCCGTGGGAGACGCACTGAGGGTGCTGCTCGCCAGCCACAGCACAGGGACTTTACACGCTGTCAGGCTGGATCATGAAAAACAGAAAATCAACAACAACAGACCCCACAAGAGCCAGCGGGACAAGACTGGCTCGGTCCTCCAGAGGAGCACACTCGTGTTCTCTGGCGAGGGGAAGAAGCATTCAGACAAAGGGCACGGCTCCATCTTTTACCCAAATGGCTGCTGTGTTGGTATCTACTAAGACATCCATCACCTCTCGTCCAAAGGCCCAGGCAACAAATTCCTCTTCGAATTTAGGTGAAATGTGTTCTTGTGAGTCAGGCTCTCTATGAGCAGCGATAAGAATTTCACAATCCCTCACGATCCCTTGTGTTCGTGGCGACTTGTGAAAGTCAGATAAAATACAGGACCCAAACCATCTCGTGACCCAAACAAACCAACTCACCACCATCGAGTTGAGGCTGACTCATAGTGACCATGGAAGATAGGGTAGGTAGAATTTCCCCTGTGGGTTCCTGAGCCTGGGACTCCGTACGGGACAGAAAGCCTCTTCTTTCCCCTGAGAACATCTGGCGCTTTGCAGTTAGCAGCCTAATGCATAACCGCTATCTCACACCCACGGTTTGCTACAATTTCCTTTAAACATCTAATGCAGCTGCTCTCTTTGAAATACTTTTGCTCAAACAACCCACAAACTCTTTTCTAAGGTGACCGACATATAAATTAAAAAACAAAACCCAAAATAATCTCACTTATTAAAATGTTTGCTTCCCATAATCTAGTTTCCAAGGGCTCCAAAGATCTATCTATCTCTGCCCGCCCACCGCCTCCTGAGCCCTCAGCCCTCCATCTCACCCAGCCCAGAGGCAGCGCTGGGGGTTCTCCGTTCGCTCGGCAGGACCATTAGCAGCAAGAAGTTCTCCAGGGAAAAACCAAACGAAGGTGAAAAAGCAAACACACATTCGCCATGCTTGGAGGGAGGGAGGGAGTGTGTGTGTGTGTGTGTGTGTGTGTGTTTTGCTGAAACAAAATTGCCTTCAAGTATGGTCAGAAAACCCATGGCACTTTAGGGAGTAAATATTCAAATGCGATTTTTTAAAAGATGCTCCTTCTCAAAACTATTGTAATGAGAAAAAACAAGTGCTTCAGATATAGGAAGGAGTTCCAAGAAGTTCGTGGAAAAATGAAATTCAAAGACACTGCCACATATGACACACTGGAAAGAAAGTTGTGCCAAAAGGAAAGTGACTGGAACCAAGTGACCGTCTGCGACAGAGAAGCCGTTCGGAGCGGCAGCGACGCGGTACCTTTGCAGACCCCGTGATCAGGGTAGAAGTCCTCGCCACAGCTGGGCAGACAGTGGCCTTGGCGCAGCACGTGGGGGTGGGCGCAGGCTGTACAGTCGGAGGCCATGGGCCCAGAGCAGCTGGCACACGAGTCATGACAAACTGAGGAAGAGAGCGACAGGGACACTCAATGGGCCAGGCGGCTACAGTCCCAACCTCCTGGCAGGGGATAGCTATGTGCTAGCTGGCAATCCCTCTATCCAATCAAATGCTGACTCCCCTTTGGATGCAACACCAAAACGAGGGGCCGGGGGGCAGTGGGGTGTCAGACACGTTTTTTCAGGTTTTTTTTTTGCCAGAACTGCCACAAAGCCCGTTTTGCTCATATCCACCTCGCCGACCCCCCGCCCCCCACCAGCCAATGTCTATATAGTCTTTATTCCAGTCCAGCTGCTGGACACAGTCCACTGTATCCAGCCCATGGCAGAACAGAACTGTGCTCCAAAGCTTTCCCTGGATGATTTGTAAGAAGTAGGTCACCAAGCCTAACTCTCAAAGCACCTTTGGGAAGACGCGAACTGCCAGCCTTCCAGCCCACTGCTGAGCACGTTCACTGTTTGCCCCACCCCTGGCCTAACCGACCCTTTCTGTAGAAGCTCCTCTTCATTGTTCTGTGCATAGTATCACTGTCCTTCCCCATACAAACATGATGAGGTGGTGGTGCTAGGGGTCGCTGGGTCGGTCCATTATGAGGAAGGTGTGATTAATCACAGTATGCAGATGAGGAAACTGATGTCTTAAGAGATTTTAAAATTTTCTCAAGATCATAGAGCTCATTATTTACAGCCATGGGACGTAGTCTTCGGACAGACTAGAAAAACCCATAGTGTCTGAGTAGGAAACTGTAGGCAGTTCCTAGGCCTGTCTGTTGAGAGGACTGGAAATTTCGTCTGGCTCTGCATCCAATGGTCTTTGCTGTGAGCCGAGTCTTGGTCTCTGCACGGCGTGTGCAGTGGGCGAGGCTGCACTAAGCGATGTTGACGAGATTCTGGTTTTACCGTTCTAAGATTTCAAGGAAGATTTGATTCAAGACCCTCACCACCACATGTGACGGTGCCAGGAGCCTCTAGGTCCTGCTTTAGCCTCAGGTGGTGGCAAGGGGACACCTCTCACCCTAGGAGATGAGTGGGAGTTAGTCCTTGGGGGCTGGACCAGGCCTTTGGCAGGGCGGGCTCCGGGAGTGAGGATTGGCCACTGGAGGACAGTGGTCTGGGACTGGAAAGGGAGTGTGTGGAGCAAGGATGAGGGCCTGGGATAGGGGTACTGGGGAAAGAGGAAGAACATTGGGGGAATGTAAGGGTTGGAAGCCAAGGGGAGATTGATGATGAGAATTGGTGGGACAAGGCTAGATATTTTGCCACTAACAGCCACTCGGTAGAAATAAGAGGTTGTGTGGGAATTTCAGAGAAGGGGGACAATCAAGGCATCTGGGGCAGCAGGAAGCTAGTTCTCCGAGGTCCCCGTGAGGAAATGGCACAGGTTAAACATATAGACACTGAAACCTCACGGTCTCGGATGTGAGCTTGAGCCTCAAGACTGTGCACGCTGAAAAGAAATACTATGTAAGCCGCACTTTGCTAAACTGCTGGTGGCTGTAACTGTTAATTCTGCCAGCGAGCAAATTTGGTTCACCTTTTAGCGTGACGAGTTGTAGTTGCCAATGCATGTCCACAGGGACAATACGAAGATCATCAGCATGATCTCTGGTGATGACTGCTAGCTATGCTCCGGTCCTTCCCTCAGGAACTCTGGCCTCCCAGCACCCACCCCTCTCTCCCACCGTTATACCCAGCACATGCAGCTTCTACAGAGAAAGAAATTAGTCGTTTCAATGCACTATTTCCCATCATGCACACAGATCCTCAAATGAGCGGGACACCGTTCCAAGGGTAAGGGGCTTCGAGGAGTTTGTGAACAAATGGAACGAAAAGCTAATGGAAACGTTCCACAAGCTTCTTCAAGCACACACGTATAGTGAAACATGTGTTAAGGACTTTTTGATGAGGCTGATTACTCATCTCTTACCTTCGCATCTGCCGGTGGCATCCGCATAGTGCCCACGGGGGCATTCAGGAACGCATTTCCCAAGCAGCAGCACGGTCTTCTCAGTGCAGGCGAGACATCTGGGGCTACCCGGGCCACAGCGCTTGCAGGACTGCTCGCAAGCTGAGGGGGAGCGAAAGCCGTCAGTGAAAAGCAGGCAGCGCCCCACATCCCCACAGCAAACTCCTTCTCTGGCCGCCAGGCTGAGCTTTGCTTCCTCGATGCCAACATTTCAAAGGCCTCGACTCCTTCTGTTTTCACAGCTGAAGAAGAGCTAAGAGTTATGCTCTGCCCTCGCAGAACCCATCTTCAAAGGCACACCCGTCAGCGTATCACATTGGTTTATTTATTTTTCAGATTTGCAGCGCTTCCTTTTAATATTTTTACAGAGATTTTTTTTCTTAGATAGTTCTGTTTGTATATCATTTTGTATTATTTCTCTCACGCAAACATCTGCCACTTAAAAATTTATTTTATTGAGGCCTCTTATAGCTCGTATCACAGTCCGTCCATCCATCCATTGTGTCAAGCACATTTGTACTCTTGTTGCCATCATCATTTTCAAAACATTTTATACTTGAGCCCTTGGTATCAGCTTCACATTTTCCTCTCCCTCCTCCATCCCTCCCTCCATCATAAACCCTTAATAATTTATGTTATTATTATTTTTTCATGTCTTACACTGACCGATGTCTCCCTTCACCCATTTTCCTGTTGTCCGTCTCCCTGGGAGGGGGTTATATTTAGATCGTTGTGATCGGTTCTTCCTCTTTCCCCCCACCTTCCCCTTACCCTCTTGGTATGGTTACTCTCAATATTGGTCATAAGGGGTTTATCTGTCCTGGATGCCCTGTGTTTCCAGCTATTATCTGTACGCTGGCACATGCTCTGGTCTAGCCAGAATTACAAGGTAGAATTGGGGTCATGATATTTGGCAGGGCAGGAAACATTAAAGAACTAGAGGAAAATTGTATGTTTCAATGGTGCTATGCTGCATCCTGACTGGCTCGTCTCCTCCCTGCGACCCCTTCTGTAAGGGGATCTCCTATTGCCTATAGATGGGCTTTGGGTCTCCACTCTGCTCTCCCCCTCATTCACAATGATATGATTTTTTGTTCTGAGTCTTTGATGCTTGATACCTGATCCCTTCGACACCTCATGATCACACAGGTTGTGGTGCCTCTTCCATGTAGGCTTTGTTGCTTCTCAGCTAGATGGCTGCTTGTTTACCTTCAAGCCTTTAAGACCCAAACACTATATCTCTGCATGTCTATCTAGACAAAATAGGTGGGATAAACAATCCGGAGTAGAACATAATGGGACCAATGGTTCCAGGGGGACATGGGAGAGGAGGAGGTGGGGGGAAAGGAAGTGGGTGTTAACAAACTCATGGACAAGGGAACAACAAGTGATCTAAAATCGATAGCACGGAGGGTGCAGGAGGCCTGAAAGGGCTTGATCAGTGTACAGCTCTGGAGCACAGGAGAGAGGGTCAGCGGTCATCCACATAGAGATCCTTGCTGATGCCAGAAATGGAGCGACTGGCTCCAGAAATGTATGAGGAATACGACAGGATCAGGCAAGGACCATCTGTTACACAAAGGATCGCAAGGAGTGGAAACGGACTCCACCACTGCACACAACAATGAGCCCAGGAACAACAGGATTTTTGTATCAATTAAAAATAAGCAAACTGATCAAGAAGAAACAGTGCAAGGGTGGGAGGGAGAACAGAAGCAGGGTGCCTGAGAAGCCAAGGAGGACGAAGTTTTAGAAGAGAGCGTTCGTTCTAACTCTGTCACAGTGCAGAGGGGCAAAGGAAGTCCAAGGAGGGGGCTAAACTCAGCAGTGAGGAGATGGATGATGGAGGCCATGAGGTTTCAGTGACTCGAGTAGATGGACAAAATGAAAGTGAAGGTCATGGCTAAAGGATACTAGCTATAGGAGCCCTGGTGGTGTAGTGATTACATGCTGGGCTGGTTGGTTGAAAACTGAAAACCACCATCAACTCCTCAGGAAAAAGACAGGGCTTTCTACTCCCATAATAGTTACAGTCTCAGAAACCCACAGGGGCCACCATGAGTCGGCACTGGCTTGATGGCAGTGACTTTGTTTTTTATTTTTCCTTTGAGCTATGAATGGACAGGGAAAAGACGAGGCTCTCCGTTCCCATAAACACTAGTTGTCTCAAAAACCCACAGGAGCTGTTTTCTAATCTGTCCTTTCGGGTCACCATGCATCGGAATTGACTTGATGAGACTGGGTTTAACTTTTTGGTTTGAGATGTGAATGGAGGGGACAAAACCAAAAACAAACACTCACTGCCATCAAGTCGATGCCAACTCACAGGGATCCTACAGAACAGGGTAGAACTGCCCCTGTGTGTTTCCAAGACTGGAGCTGTTTATGGGAGGAGAAAGCCCCATGTTTCCCCTGAGCAGCGGCTGGTGGTTGCAAACTGCTGACATGGCTGATGGCAGTCCAGTGTGTATCCGCTATGCCACCAGGACTTCTGGAGAGGACAAAAAGGGGAACAATTAAAGAGGAATGGGAGTGTCAGGGGCTACTTTGAGAAGATTCAAACATATATCGATCCTGGAGAAGGTCTGAAAAAAGAAAAGAGTATGAATAACTCGTGAAAGAATACTCAATGGAGAAAAACAGGGATGTGTATTCCAAAGATCAGGGGGAAACATTCGCCTAGGGCAGAGGGACAAAACACACCCTTTGGCCAATCTGTCATAGTGTATGTGTGGCTTGCATGATGCTAAGATGCTGGAAGCTAGGCTGTCAGGCTTTCAAACAGGAGGGTCGTCTTCCAAATGCACACGCTTCAGCAGAGCTTCTAGACGCAAAACCCAACAGGAGTGTGTTCTATTCTGTCTTTTAAATCTGCTCTTTAAAACAGATTTAAAGGCATACTTTCAAAAATTAGCCAATGAAAACCTTATTCTATCCAATTAGAGCTGACGAGGAACACTTAATTAGAGCTGATGAGGAACTCAGTTGAAAGACACTTAAAATCCAGGGTGGTCAAAACAATGGAATGGAGTAAACCAACAATTGTGAAGCTGGCTCAGGTACGGACCATGTTTTGTTCTGTCTTTCTAGGGGCCACCATGAGTCAGAGCTGACTCACCCACCAACCAGATCAGAGAAAAAAAGGTGAGTCTGAGGTCAGCTGAAGGTGAATCTATCTAAACTTATTGGAGAAATTCCTCAAACCAACCATACAATCCTCTCTCATGTTAAAAAGTCAATTATTAAAAAGTAAATGTTTCACAAGTTAATATTTTGGCAATAGAGAACTCTTCAGAGATTTACTCTGTCTGATCTCTAAGTTCAACTACATCATGCTAACTGCCTAAAATTTTTTTTCAGGAAATTGAGGAAAAACGAAGCTAAGTAATGTGGCCCAACTTTGCATATTGGGGGATTCGGCATCCCTCTGGAGACAAATACATGAAGCAAGATGAGCTCTAGTCAAAAGTAAAGGCAACTGCCTTCATATCAGAGAAAAGGGAATCATAATCTTGACTCAGGAATGGAAGGAACAAAGTAAGTTCATTTAAAGTCCTTCCATCCCCCAAAACACTTTAGAAGCTTCAAATTCAGATTGTGGTAAGAGTTGTATGAGGTTCCACTAAAATGATTTTAAAAAGAAGCTTCAAATTCTACCACTGACTTTTCTCAACAGAACTGAGTACAACTCTGTATACCTTCTTTCTCAAAAAGCAAGACAAAGTTTTAAAATTTAGAAATCATTGATAATAAAACATTACAAAAATATTTTAGAGAACAACCGAAGTTGCACTTAGAGGGGAATTTAATAATTTAATAAAAGTATAAGATGTCCTTTCTCCCCTAGTGAATCTATAGCACCAGTACATTATAAAACATTCACCTTTAGTTATTAGATAATCTTACTCTAAACTCTATGAAATAGTTTAGTTAGTTGAGAATAAAATGAAAGAGAAAAGGGATATGCCCACCCAGGTACTGAGATGTTTTACAAAGCAATAGAAATGAATGCACAAAACTGTGTACTGGCTTGAAAACTGACATTGAGACTACTGGACTGAAATTTAGAGTACAGAAACACATCTATGTGCATATGGGATTTCAACATGCAAAAGAAGAAGAGCCAAAACTGCTAGAAGAGTCTAGAAAAATGGGTTCACAAATAACAGAAAAAGAAAATGAAATCCCAGGTTAGGCCCATATACATAAGTGGCTCCCCATGGATCAAAGAATCTAATTTAATATAAAAAACATCAAATCAATAGAAGAAAGTGTACAAATATTTCTTTGGGACCTCAGAGGCAGACTAGGACTTCTTCAGAAACTCAAAAGCCAAATTCTAAAGGAAAAAAGCGATGCATTAAGGATTTCTGAGACACCAAAGGAAACTATACACAAAGTTAACAATTAAAATGGGGAAAAGTTTGCATATTTAAAACTGATAATAGCTACAATATACAAGGAACTCCAGAAAATATATAGTCCAACAACAGTAAGGCCAATAAAACAGTAGAGCCAACACATAAAAAATCTCTTTATATAAGAGGAAACTGAGAAATCCACAGGAGGTGAAGAGATGATCAAGCTCATTAGAAATCAGAAAATTGCTAAACTGAGTTAGCGCTTTAGTCCTACCGACCAGAAAAGATTAGACAACTGAGAGCCCGCAATGATGGCAAGATGTGCAGAGGAGAGAACTCCAGGATGCGGAGATGAGACTGCTGACTGCACAGCCGTTCTGCTGTTACTCAGAGCAAGGGGCCCCCAAACCTGCCCTCACACTGCCCGTCAGTGTGTCGCACTACGTTGGCTTGCACTTGGCTATGATGCTGGAAGCTGTGCCAGTGGTATTTCAAATACAAGTCGCTTCGCCCCCAGGGGGTGGGTCTCAGAAGGGCTTCTAGACTAAGACGGATTAGGAAGAATGGCTTGAAGATCAACTCCTAAAAATCAACAGTGAGAATCTAGAATATGATTGGAAATAGTACTAGAAGATTAGCTTTGTAAAAGAAACCCAAAACCCACTGCTGTCAAGTTAATTCTGACTCATAGTGACCCTATAAGACAGAGCAGAACTGTAAACTCCTCTTGGGAGTTTACAAGACTTAAAATGTCTATGGATATAAATTCTAAAAACACTCCCATCAAAGTCCATAAAAGAATATGCTGGAGGCTGTTCACTGGTGGTTTGGTAGTGGGGGCTAGTGGCAATCCATCGCTGTCACTGGAAGCTCGGAGGGTGAGTCCCGGGCGGGGCAGACCCGGGAATGTTGTGCAGCGCTGCAAAGCAACGGCTTTGATGATACACAATATGGGTCCATCTCCAAAAGGCGTGCCGAGGAGCAAAAGCAGGACACCCAGGAATGGAAGCTGTAGAAGCTCTTACAGCCCAGGGCGGCCTTGTGGGTGGGTGGGTGCGTTCACATAAAAGTGTGCACCACAGGTTTTCTCGATGGCTACTTTGGGGGAAGTCCTTTCCCAGGCCTTTCTGCTGAGGTTCTTCTGAGTAGACCCAGATCTCCAACCTTTTGGTCAACAGCCAAGTGCACCCAGGAACCCTGAGCAATGTAGCAGACCATTTTGGAAAGAAACTTAAAAATACACCCAATCCTTTACAAATCTGACTACATCAGAGCATGTACATTGGTACATATAGGAACTCTTTGACACACGGAATCCAGGACAGATAACCCCCTCAGGAACATTAATGGGAGTAGCAATACCATAATGGTAGGGGGAAAGTGAGGGTCAAGGCTGGAGAAAGGGGAAACCAATCACAATAATCAGCGTATAACCCCTGCCTCCAGGTGGATGAACAGCAGAAATGTGGATGAAGGGAGACAGAAGACGGTGTAAGAAATGAAAATAATAATAATAACCTATCATATATATCAAGGGTTCACGAAGGTGAGAGGGTGGGGGAGGGGGGCAGGGGGAAAAGAGGAGCTGATACCAAGGATCCAAGCAGAAAGAAAAAGCTTTGAAAATGATGATGGCAACCTATGTACAAATGTGCTTGACACAATGGATGTATGGATGGTTATGAGAACTTTAAAAGCCCCCAATAAAGTGAGTTATATAGATACCAAAAAAAACAACTACATGGTCAAAACAGCAATACCCAGCTTCTAAGAATTCATAAAAACAAAAATATTTTTAAATAACACATGAAGAGAAAAGAAGAAAAATCAGGAAGGGGAGGGGAGTGGAGAAAGGAAGGAGAGAGGAAGAAATGTGGGCAAGGCACTCTGATGTAGGATATCAGCTCATGCCAGCAAAGCCCACCACGATAGTGTTCGTATGTGAGAGACCCAAACAGGAGATACCTCCACCCCTGACTTGCCCCACCTTCTACACAGAATATTTGAAACCCTTCCCACAAGTGCCACGTGTCAGTGTCGGTCTTTCTACCACATACACATCCCACTGCGGCCAACATGCCACACTGCATTTTTCTCTGTAACTCACATTGAGATTTCCACGATACGATTGGCCTGGTCATGAATGGCTAAACCAACACCAGCAGGTCTCTACCTTGAGTCTCACTTATCTGAATTGGAAATCAGTCCACCTTATCAGCTTCAGACGTCTTAATTAACATTCCAATACCAATCAGTAACTCGGCTCACTGCTGTTTTGGAAAATATTTATATGAACATTTCTGAAGGTATTTGATGAAAATTTAGAGAACGCTGACAGTTTTCTACGAAGGTATAAGCGCCTGTCTTCTGCTTCCGAAGGTCTGTTGGTGACGCCACAATCACATTCCCAAGTTGGAATCTCGCTGAGCACATGGTACATGCTCAGTCGTAACTTGTCCATCAGTTGATTAGTCAGCTGACTGATGTCCACAACGATCCATTCTCCTGTTGGAGAGCATGGAAGGCAGTGGAGGGGGAGGGGGTCAGTGGCACAATTCCCTCCTTCCACGTGGGAGACTCAGGGTGGATTCACAGCCAATACATGCCAAGCACAGCTACTACCATCGTTGGGGGAGCCTTGTGTGCTGCTGAACAGATTTCAGCAGAGTTCCCACGTTAGGATGGTCTAGAAAGAAAAGTCTGGCAATCTACTTTAGAAAGATCAACCAGTGAAAACCCCAGTGATCAGTATGGGCTGGGATGAGTCGGAGATAAGGTGGCTAGGTCGTTTTCCTTGGCTTTCCCCACTCAACAAAACAAAAACGCAAGCCCACGTCTGTGGAGTCGCTTCTGACTAAAACAACAAAATCAAAACAAACCCTCTATAGATCTTCCAGGGCTATACATCTTTATGGGAACAGGTAGCCTCTTATTTCTCTGGAGGACTGGTTGCCGGGTTCAAACTGCTGACCTTATAGCCAGCAGCCCAATGAGGAGCCCACAGTACCTCCAGGGCTGTGAGTTCAGTAGGTTCCTGGCCTTCACTGGTTTCCACCAACTCTGCCCCGCCCCCTTTAAGGTCACCACTCCCCAACCAGCGTTTTCTCTCAACCCAGACAGTGCTGCCTCTCAGGAGTGAGTCAATGTCACCGCGTTCCGATCCGTGACAGTAACCAGCCTCCTTGGGGATTTAAAGGGTAAATGTCTTTAGGCCTTTGGATCAGTGAAGATTTGACATCTGCCTCGACCTTTAGAAAATACATCTGGCTTAATTGAGCAGCGAAGTGATGCTGGCAGGAAAAAAAAGAAAAATCAAAACGCTCAGGCAAATGGCAGCCTGGCCTTTTCGTCCTAATTCTCTCTCAGATCCACACAAAAGCCACCTGTGCCTCAGGTGGACCCGCAGACTCCTCACGCCGCCGGGGCTGATGGATCGCCACACAGTTGTAAGCAAGCAGCTGCCAGGGGCTATCTCTCTTCCCCAGGACAAGTGGATTTGTTAAGTCCAGAAGATCACCGCATGTTTGCTGCGGCCCTGCCCAGCGAACAAAATGAGGTCAATAACTCAAGAAAGTTTTATGAGGCTGTACACTGATACTGATTTAGTGGACTTCCTTTTATATGTATGTCCTCCTGGTCTTTCTGCTGGCATGGCCACTGGAGTAATGTCATTCGCATGTTTCACTCACTGTCAGGGTGCCTCCCTGCCTATCTGACCATGTCTACAGGGGTAGCTGGTTCGTCTCAAGACTGACAGGCAGGCAAGGATAAAAAGGGAAGGTAGCCGGATGAGGAGGAGGAGGAGGAAAATGGGAACAGGTCGGTAAAAAGCACACAGCACAGAGTGGGAGGAGTGTGCTTACCAAGGCAGTTAAGGTCGAGGGTCATATCCCTAAACAGCTACTTATTACCATGTGACTTCGGGCAAGTGTCCTAGCCTGGATCCTCATGTGGACAATCAGGAGGCTAATAGCTGTCTCGTAAATCGTGAGGAGCACAGGCTTACCATGTCTGTAGCACTTATTCTGTGGCAGGCTCTGCTCTTCACTGTTAATTAGGTTCTATCACGTCAGCTCTAACCCATAGCGACTCCATGTACCCACACGCCCCTTATCATCACGGCTGCTTGATCTCATTATTGCAGCCACTGGGCAAATCTTGTGTAGGGACTTCTCTTTCTCGCTGACCCTCTACCAAACAGGTTGTCTTTCTCCAGGGACTGGTCTCTCCTGGTCATTTGTCCAAAATATGTGAGCAGTGTCCCCATCTAACTTCTAAGGAGCATTCCCTTTGTTCTTCTCTTAGCCCATGGCATGTTCCACATTCTTTGCCAATACCACCAGTTTCCAATGCTCTGCATCCGTGAACTCAGTCCCCTCAACTGTCCTCTGAGTTGGGTGTATCTTCATTTCTTATTTCTGCTGTAGCAGAAGATGACCACACATTGGGTGGCCCAGAACAACAAAAAGCTATCCTCTTGGCGTTCCTGAGAACAGACGTCTGTCTGCACATGAAGCTTGTTCCCGAGCTGTGTTCTTTCTGGAGGCTACCGAGGAAGGCCAGCTTCATGTCTGCCTCCTTTGTTCATCGGCTCTTTCTTGCCTCACTTTGACCAGCACTCAATGCTGCTTCCCTCCTCACCTTCTCTTCTCTCGTTCATAACCTCCTTTACTTTCTCCTCCCGGAGCTGGTTAATACTTTGGCTCTATCTAGATAACTCGTCTCAGACCCCTTCAATTGATTGCACCTGCATAATCCCAATGGCTCCCCAGGGAGGTATCATCAAAGGTCTGGGGACTGGCACACGGGCTGCTTTGGAGGCATTTATCCAACCAGAGATGCTACTGCTACCCCCATGTTGTAAGAGCGCGACTGCGATGAAGTGGACACAGAGTATCCTGCCCACGATTCTGCTGTCACCTGTGAATCCCCACTCCTCCAGGGCTTAATGTCTATAACGCACCAGGACTAAGGTCTGGCATAAAGAAGCACGAAGCTAGTCGGGCTTTCCTTATTTTGACTTCTTGTGGCCATTCTAGAATTTTCCACCCACTCACGGAGACCTCGTCATGTTAAAAGGAAGGAGCTCTTGCCTGGTCCTGCGACCCCCCTCCAGGATGCTTGTGGCTAGGACTGTCGTGATACACAGCTTGTTCACTAACTGAGTTCTAGAAACAAGAGGCCTTTCTTCACAGTCCATCCTAATATGGAAGAGACCCTGACACCCTTCAGCATCATAGCAACACATAAACCTCTACGGACAAATAGGGAGACGACTGTGCATTCAATGAACTTGAACCTGGGTCTCGCGCCTGGAATGGAGAATTGCACCATGGCGCCCTCCCTCACTGCCCCCGTGGCATGACGGCATTGAGTGTTCAAAGTAGAAGACAGTAACTGCTTCAGCTTTAAGTCACCAAAGGTGGACCTGCCCTTGGTGGATGTAAGAGAATCTCTCAGTCTTCGTACAAATGCCAAAGGAATTGATTGACTGATTAATCATTTGGGATTTGGGGAAAAGTTCCCTACACATATCCAGCCATTGAAAATCACTGCTCCATTTGAACTGCCTTTCCCATAGTTGCTAAAGAAAAGGTATGGTGGTGACCAGCTTGCGTGGTGTGAATGAGAGTGAGATACTAGCAAAGGAGAAGATGCTTTGAAATCAGAAGGCCAGCATGTACCTGTGCAGATCCCCTGCTTGAGGTAGTAGCCGTCTCCGCAGCTGCTCTCACAGCTCCCCTCTCTCAGCACTTGGAAGACATCTCTGCAGGCCAAGCAGTTCTTCTCCGAGGGCCCCCAGCACGCCGCACAGGACTCATGGCAAACTGCGGGCAAACACAAAGCCAGTGAGCAAGCAGCCGGCAGTCCAAAGAGTTCGCTGTAGCTGTTGGTGGTCACAAGGAAGATGTGGCCACTTTGCTTCCTGGACCGCTGTGCACATATGTCTACCTCAAGAGAAATGCTCCAGCTCATCCCAGAGAAAAGTTGGCCAAGTACTGCTAAGAGATTTGAAACAAGAAGCCAGAGGTCGTTGAGGCATGTGCATTACGGGAAGAAATAATAGTTTTCTAGATCCAAGCCACGGGATTTTTAATCGCCTCGTGTGCATGTGAAAGTTAGGCACTGACTAACGCAGACCAGAGGAGAACGGAGGCATTTGAACTGTGGGGCTGGTGAAGAATAACGGAAGCACTGTGGACTGCTGAAGGAGCCCTGGTGGGGTGGTGCTTACGGATTGGCCTGTGGTCTGCGTGGTCGGCAGTTCGAAACCACCAGCAACTCCAAGGGAGAAAGACCGGGTGTTCTACTCCCGTCAAGAGTGTGTCCTGGAAATTCACAGTAGTTGCTATGAGTCATCATTGACTTGGTGGCCGGGAGGGGAGCACACTGCCCAAAGGACAAAGCAATGTGTCTCAGAAGTCCGGGTAGAGCGCTCCTTGGAAGCAGGGATGGTGATACTTCATCTTACATACTCAGGACACCTTGTCAGGAGAGACCCGCCTCTGAAGGTGGACATCACACTTGGTGAAGCAGAGGGACGGTGTAAAAGAGGAAGGCTCTGAACGAGATGGACTGACACAGTGGCTGCAACAATGGGCTCAAGCATAGGGCCAATTGTGAGGCCGGCACAGGACCTGCCAATGTTCCCGTCTGTTGTCCACAGGATTGCTGCAGGTCAGAACCGACTGGATGGTACCCAACAACAGATACAGATGGACTGTCCAACAAAACAAGAGGGCTCGCCTTCACCCGGCCTTTTGTAATCTCTTAACACCATCAGCATTTAACTAAGGAGGGATGCCCTGGGGTCCTCAATGAGAAAGCCAAGGTGCCTGGTGCCACTCCACTCTTTACTGGTCTTTGTCTTCCTCTTTGTATCCCTTTCGGATCTCTCCCCTCATTTCTCATTCTTCTCTCCTGGATCGACAGCTCCAGTAGTCAGCATCAGTCTCTAAGTTTCTCCCCAAGAGCATCTGCTTTCTACCTGTGTCCTGAGTAACCTCATGGGGCCGACATTTCTATCAAGCCTTTGTTTTCTAACTACAGTTGCCCTCAAGTTCATTCCCACCCATGGTGTCCCCACATCTGGAGATGAAACTGAACGATATAGGATCCTATGGCTGTGACCTTTGGGAAGATGATCGCCGGAACTTTCTTCTGGGGTGCCTCTCGTTGAGTTCACACTGCCCACCTCTCTTTGAGGACACCAGTGTGTAACCATGTGAGCCACTCCCAAACTCTGTTCCTTTTAGGATTCTAAAACTCCTTCCTCCTTGGGTTTCAGGATTGCTCATGGTTGTCCTCGCTGTGGCCCTTCTGCAGCGCGAGGCCTATTCTAATGACCGGAGGTTTTCAGTTGAGTTAGCTGACTGTATGGCTAACCTGACCTCTACTTTGGGAGCTTCATCCTCCGTTTGCCTCTCAGTGGAGTCCACTTTTTTTTGGAAGAAGTGTTAATTTTGATGAAAACTAGTAGGGACAATGGCTTGGTAATCACTAGCTTAGTAATTGCATTAGTTCTCTCTCTGAAGGCAGAAGAAGGAGCGCCCGCCCCGCCCTGCAGACCTTAAGCTACCTTCCTCCCCTTCCAATGTCAGATGGCACGGGAAAGCCTGCCTTCCTCCCAGACACTTCCCTCCCCAACACATTTAGAGGTGCTTACGCACCGTGTTGGGAGGGCTCTGTGACAAAGTCTAACAGAGAGGGGAAAGACGGGGACCAATTCTGAGAGACCTAAGGGATACAAAGAGGCGGCCACAGAAAGAGTGCGAGTCCAACAAGCCAAGTCTTGGAGAAAGGAAGGAGCGAGTGATAGGGGCAAGGGGGCGCCGCCCTGTGAGGCGCTGGATCATGGGGCCTGGTGGAAGATGCAGAGCTGTGAACCATGGAAGGAAGTTAGCATTTTGTCTTAGATGCCATGTGAAACCATGGAAGGGCTTAGGGATGGAAAAGTGTCCCTAAAATCTGTGGAGCCCTGGGTATGTGTGGTTCTGCATCAGGCTGCTTACTGAAACGTCAGCAGTTTGAACTCACCCGCTAGTCTGAAGGAGGAAGATAAGGCTTTCTCCTCCTGCGAACAGTTACAGTGTCAGAAACCCACTGGGTAGTTTGACTCTGTCCTACAGGGGTAGCTAGCCTTTGCCAGGGACTTATGGCACTTCATTTCATTTTTTCACTTGGGAATAAATACATGCTGTCACACATGTTGAAGGTCTCGAGATTTCGTTTTACTTGGACCCCACAATCAGCACCCATGGAAGCAGCAGTCCATAAATCAAGAGTCATATTGCACTGGTAAATCTACTGCAGAAGACCTCTTGAAGAGCTTAGTCAGCAAAGATGCCCTTTAAGCACTGAGGTGCACTTGACCTTAGTCATGGCATCTTCAGTTGCCTCAGATGCAGGCAAAAGCTGGGAAACCACCGAGGCAGACTGAGGACGAACGGACGAATTACACGACGTGGTTGGTGAAGGAGGTGGAATCGACCAGGGGCTGCCGGAGGAACGAGCAAATCCGTGCTGGCAGAAGAGCAGCCAAGCTTTCTGCTCCTCAGAAGCCAGGATGGCATGAGTGCTTTTCATACACTTTGGACCTGTTAGAAGATGAGACCAATCCGTGGATGAGGAGAGTCTACTGGGTTCAAAAAAAATAAAAAAAGAGGATGGACGACAAAGAAGGCCCTCACTGAGAGGGACTGACCCAGAGGCTGCACAAGGGGCTCCAGCACAGCAAGGGGCGTGGGAATGGCACCAGGGGACCAGAGAGTGTCACTCTGCTGTACACAGGTTGTGATGAATTTGAACTACTTGATAGCACTTAAGAACAACAGCAAAAGAGGTACGCTAGCCCCGTTGTAATCCTGTTAAAAAATGCAGGTTTACTAATTAGATCTTCTAAGAGTAAAGGGGCTGTACATGGAATCACGTCTGAGTTTCACAAAGAACGGCTTGGAGAGCCATACAGGAGCAGTTAGACGCGTCATGAGGATTGTCTACCCGTCGGGAAACCAGGATCACCTGGCGCTATCAACAAGGACAGAGCCGACATGGCCGAGCTCTGGAGGTGCTCTCTGGGCATTCAGAACTGTGAGCAATTGCGTGTCTGTTCTTTTGGCCACCTGCCTGCGGCATTTGTATCTCAACAGCACTAGGTGAGTAGGGCAGCAGGATAAACACAAGTTCTGGGTCCTATTTACATAGAGAGGGCTTCATCACATGTAGGTAAGCAGGAACACATGTTCAAAGTCTACCGTGATGGTTCAGGTAAGAGATGATGGCAGCTTCAAGGCGTGGCATGGGAAGCAGGGGCCAAGGAACGTATGTATGCTTACACGTTGTCCTCCCTCACTAGACCCTAGGCTTCGGGAGATCAGAGTGCCTTTCTACAACGGAGCTTCAAAAACATGAAATGAAAAGACAATAAAAAATTCCCAAACTTTTCCAAGCTCCCCTCATACTGTGGTAATCCTCTGTCCATCACACTGGTGGGTAACTGAAAAGTATGCTACAAATTCTCTTGAGGAGCTTGATTTACATTTAACCCCTGATTTATATTTTAGAAGTGTTCCATGAGAATATTGTTCATATTTAGAACAAGCCAATAAGAGGCACATAATAAAGGTCCAAATAACTATTTAACCCTTCACAAGCACAAAAGTATCATTCCTACATTCAGCTGCCCATGTAGTACTGATTATTGTCATCATCTGAAGTGTCTATCACTGTTCATGCCTCTGCTTCCCCGAGAATGGAACTGGTACCAAATTTTTAGTGAAAAGTTAAAATGTACCACGAGGCCCATCTCGCTGCTGCGCAGGCACATTAGGCTGATCTATCAACACTTAATCAAGACACCCACTACACATAAGATGCTATACGAGGCTGTGGGGCCTTCCCAGCTAGCTACAGGTAAGCCATGCTACCCAAGGTTTGCTCCAGGGAACCCTTCAACACCCCACCATGGGAGCACACTGGTTGTAGTTGTTGAGTGTCCCCAGTTAATGCTGCTTCCTCGGTATCCTACAGCCAGGATGGAACTGCCCCATTCGGCCACACATCCTTTTGGGAGCAGATTCTCAGGACTTTCCTCCCACAGGGCATCGGCTGGGCTCAAATCCCCAAATGTTCCCTTAGCACAATCACTGTGCCCTGTGAAAACGGCACAGAAGCGCACAAGCCCAAGGGATGATGATGGCGCATGAAGATCTGAGAGGTCAAGGTCAAAGCATTGAACTTCTTCCCACTGAAGAGCTGGAAGCAGGGCAGTAGAATGATCTGGTTTGCTTTTTAGGGAGTTCACTCTGGCAGTATGGGAATAAAGGGTAATTCATCGAAGGCACTTGGACGAGCTGAATCGGTGCAAATGAACAGACATGGCCCTCTGCTGCTGTCCAGCTCACAGCCTTGAAAACCCCCGGGGACAGGGCTACTCTGTCTCAATGGGGCCTTGTAAGTCACGGTGAACTCCCTGGCAATGGATTTCTTTTTATTGGTGGGGCAGGAACTGGGGGAGGGGGGTGTTGTTTATATCTGGATGTAATCACATTTGGGAATAGGGGTCTGTTTGTTATGCTAACAAGGTCGCATGGTGCAGCACCCCCACTGTCATCAGGTCCATGATGATTCAGTGACCAGACAGGACAGAGGAGAACTGGGGCCCAGGGTTTCTGAGGCTGTAGAACTTCAGAGAATCAGACCTTGGTATCCCTCATTCCACCTCCAAGTGACTGGTGGGTTCAAACCTCAGGCCTTTTTGCAGCTCAACACTTCATCCACTGCACCAGCAAGGCCCCTCTACTGCGGGGGCAGGGCGCATCTGAAACCTACTCACGTTTGAGGTAGAAACGAGCAGGCCATGCACAGAGAAGCAAGCACTAGGCAGTGAGTGGAAAGACAGACGCAGGGTGGAGATCCCCAGGGAACTCAGAGGAGAGCACTAGAGAAGTGGAGACTAGGTGTTTCTTGGGAGCAGGCAGAACATAAGCACCCGATGAGACTTCTAGTTTCCTGTACTGGGAGAAAGAAATGCCTGCTTCTTAAAGCTCTCCCCACCCCCACCCCCAACTGATGTACTTTTGTTACGGCAGCCAAAGAAACCTAAGAGTGGAAGCCCCCCACACAGGCTTCACCAGACCACAGTGCCTCTGGCTCTCTCCTTAGTCTCGGTAAGCCTGGTTACACTTCACAGGCCTCCAGAACTGTCACCGCATCTGTGAAGCCAGGTGAACTCACCCAGCTACCTATTGCTTCCTCCGTGTTCTTGTGGCATTTGTACATGTCTCTTCTGGCCTTTACCCTCTTGTTGCAATTGCTGGCCTAGAACTCTAGCTCCTTCCCTGGAATACAGTACCCTCCGGGACTGCTGGCGTCGGCGGCCTTGCCATCCAATGGCCCTCGGCCCATGGAGACCCCCCACCCATCAGACCGCTGTGATCCACAGGGCTTTTTTGGTTGACTTTTCGGAAGTCGATCACCAAGGTTTCATTCTTCGTCTTAGTCTTGAAGCTATTCTGAAACCCGTGTAGCATCATAGAAAACACGCAAGTCCCCGCTAACATGTGGGTGGTGATGGGGCAGGGGCTGGGAATCTTGAGATCTTTGCTTGAATCCCACCACCCTCAGCATGGTAATGTCATCTTTCAGCCCCCATGCCTGGCCTGGTGCATGGTACACAGTCTGCCTCACTACCTCCAGTCCACTCCCACGCAGAGTAACCCTACAGGACAGGGGTGAACTGCCCCATGAGGGTTTCCAAAATGGTCACTTTAAAAAAAATCATTTTATTGGGGGCTCGTATACTCTTATCACAATCCATCCATCCACCCATTTGTCAGGCGCATTTGTACATTTTGTAGGGGTACAAAGTCTCATCTTTCTCCGATGAAGCAGCTGGTGATTTTGAACTGTTCACCTTGTGATTAGCAGTCCAATGCGTAACCACTATCCACCAAGCAAGACTCCCTAGGATGTAGTCGGTACTGATTAGATGCACGCTGAATGGATGCATGGATACTTTTAAATATAACAATAGTTATAAAGAATTCATTCGATGTGTTATCTTCAACATGGGAACAACTAACCATGAGGTCATAGTGTTAACATGTTTGCATCCTATAAAATTTACTTAGAAAATGCTGGATCCCAGATCTACCCCAGTGATCTTCCAAGGAATATTTGGACTGAACCTAGATAAGAGTTCCAGATGTGGACCTAGTCCTCTCTGGTCCCCACATTGGACACGGGAGTGGCTTGTTCCCTGGCCAGGCACGACAAGAGGTGAGATTTCTATTTCAATCTAGATCTAAGCTGAGCTATAATTTCTTATGATAACATACTCCCACCGTGTTTTGCAATTGATTTTTAATTTCTAACGCTGAACATATGCTACTGAATGTTATCTCTGCTTGCCGGCTTACTTTACATGTGGCTCTTATTCCATCTGGGCTATTATGAAAAACAGAAGGTCACTCTCTGACTTTTCGCCATCATTTCTCCTAGTGATACATTTCCAATCACTCGGGGTTCGAATTGAGTGCTGTGAAATTTGTGACAATAAAGTTAAGAAGAAACGAAGTCAGGGAAAGCTACCTCCTTATCTCACACAATTTCTGTGGGAAGGTCCCTGGCTTTTCTGGTGCATAACAAGGCATGTGTTATCTTGCCAAGCAATTCACATCAAAAATGAAAAGCAACAAATTACTTTTCTGTTGGCATCTCTCTATTGAAACCCTACTCCAAAAACAAGAAACTTCGTTTTGCATTTAGTGATTTAGAAATAGAAGATTGGGTTAAATTTTTTTCTACCCCTGCTTCTCTAAAAATGCAATGCAATTTTAATCCCACTACGTGCTAAAAGCACTTCCTACAGTGCCTGAAGCCTTCCCAGCTTCCACGCAGTGAATACGGACCCGTGGTGGTTCTGCCTCAGGACAAAGGGGTCTCTGTTCTTCTTTACTTTCCCGTGGTCTCTTGGGGGTAAGTGCACAGGAAGTCCTTGCCAAATCACAAGTGAGTCTAGCTCTGACTACCAGATGACCAAGTAATTTTATTTGCAACCATACCAGCAGTAAAGGAGCCCTGGTGGCACAGTGGGTTAACAGTGGGCTGCTAACCACACGGTCAGTGGCTTGAACCCACCAGTTACTCCAAGGGAGAAAACCGGAAGCTTTCCACTTCCACCAAGGTCTGCAGCCTCAGAAAGTCTCAGGAGCTGTTCTCCTCTACGAGTTGAACTGACTCCACGGCAGTGCGTTTAGGGGTGGTAGTGTTTTTGTTTCGTTTTGGCGTACGGAAAGAAGAGTTCTTGGGTGGTATGTAGACACCAACCCAACAGCTGGCAGCTCAAATCTGCCCAGAAATGCCTTGGAAGAAAGGTCTGGTGACCGGCTTCAGAAAATCGCCCACCGTAAACCTTACAGAGCACAGTTCTACCCCGACATACTTGAGGACGCCAGGAGTCACAGTTGTGTCAATAGCGACAGTTTTGATTTTGTTTTAAATACAGCAACAGCCTAAACTTTAGGCCCAAGCAGGTTGACTTTATTGGAATAGTTACCAGAGTGAACTAGAGAGAAAGGAAGTGAGAACAGGACATGGGAACAGTAGGAGCAAGACAGATCCATGAATGGGTGGGTGGGTCGAAGGTGGAAAGTAGATAATGGGTGGAAACATGGCAAGATGGATAGATGGACAGACAGGACACTGACACAGGTAACACGAGAATACCCTGGTCCAGGTCAGTGATGAAAACAGACCACAAATTGGCAATTATGAATAACTCAAATCTCTTCATGTGTGTACCCCCCAAAATCATTAAACAAGATTCCATTTTACAACAATCCAACCAACAAATGTAAGGCGACTCGTGATAAGTGGAACTGACTTAGGTGGTAAGAAGTAGGTGCTCCCATGCATCCACACACTTCAACACGTGCTCAGCTATTCTCAGACACTGAAATCACACGTCCACGAATCCGCCAGGAGAACTCACACAATGCACATAACTGGAGCGGTAGTACTCTGGAGGGGCGGTGGGCATACCCCAATTTCTACTATCAAGTTTTGCTGCTGCTGTTGGTTTCCATTGAGGTGATCTGACTCCCCAACCTGTGTGTGTCAGAGAAGATGTGACCTCTCAGAAGCAGATTGCCAGAACAACCTGCTTAGGCCCTGGGTGTAAATTCCAAGCACCAATCTTTCAGCTTAGTGGTCAAGCACTTACCCATTCACATCATCCCAGGACCCCTTCTTTAAGCACGTTTGCATCTCGCTTGCTCACTTGGACGGAAACGTTAGATGCTGATGCTGAACCATAGAAGGGTGGATTAAAGGAATCCCTGCACAGCCACAAATGGAAAGTTAAATAACAGCATTTAAACGATGCTCTAGAAAGATAATGAGCAATGTGCGACTTCAGTGTTGCGCGTAAGTGCATGTATGTAGGTCTGCAAATGCCACACGCAGAGGGACTCTAAGAAATTATTAAGGCAGAAAAAAATTACTAACAGTAGTGATTTGGGAGGGTTTGAGTTCGGAATTTTATCTGATTTTAATTGTGCTTTACATATGTCTGGCAATAAACATAAGTCTGTCAGCTTATTAGGGGAAAATTGCTAAAGGAGAGAAAAAGGATGTAGCTCACTTCCTGATAGGGCAGACGGGTAAGTGGCCAGCTGATCTAGTAACCACCCCTGTGATTCACCTAAGCCACTGACTGGTCTTGGGTAAAGGTTTCGATGTTTGGGCAGGGAATCTGTTGACACAAAGCCGAACCAAAGGAGTCCCTTCTAAGCTACAGTGGCTTTCGAACGTCCTCCTAAGGAGTTATTTGACCAGCAGGCTAGGTCTCATTGGTTCTTTGGTCAGAGGATGAAGGCAGGTCCCCACTTTGCCAAGATATGCCTGGTATCCTGGCTCCTTTCTGACAAGTTCACATTTGCTGGTTGAAACTTTCAAGAGCCAAACACAAGCCCTTGTTCTCCAGGATTCAGCTCACCAGGCACATTACGTAAGACTCTCTCTCTCCTGTCCTTCTACAAATAAACCCCTCTAAACCAAACCCACAAATAAAATGTACACCCCCTCGGTGCTCTCAAATGCAGTGGTCTCCTAGGTCTCTCTTGATGAATCGAATGGGACGCTTAGCTTCTCTTTGTCCACTGTGACCAGGATGTCCTAGATTCAGCATCATCAGTAGCAGCAACGGCGAATGTCTCACTGATTCCACCTTATGGCACCTCCACATGTGCACACATAGAACTGCATGCAAAGGGCTTTTAGGGGGGGTGATTTAGGGGGACTGTGGGCTGATTTTTCTGAACTAAAACAGCAGACCTTTCTTCCAAGGAGCTGTCAGGTAGATTTCAACCTCCCACCTATTGGTAGCAGTTGAGTATTTAAACCACTTTTACGACTGTGAGGATGCTGGGTTTTCCTGGTTGATGACTCACTCACTGCCATCAGGGCGATTCAGACTCACAGTGACCTTGAAGGATAGAGTAGAACTGTCACTGTGAATTCTTGTGACGGTAAACCATGACGGAGGTCAAAAGCCTTACCTTTCTCCTATGGAGCAGCTGGTGGGTTCAAACTGCTGACCTTGTGGTTAGCAGCCACTATGCACCCAGGGCTCCTGAAAGCCACCCCAGGGACCACCAACCCAAACTATGCTTTGGATGGGGAAAGTCCTCAGACATCGCGGCTGCACTTGCAGGGCCCACGCAGATCTCAGCAGCGATAACAGGGAGGGGCTGCCGGCTCTGTGGGCAGCAAAGAGAGGGAGGGGAGGCAGGACGGGGGTAGTGCTGGGGTGAGGAATGGGGAAGAGAAAGAAGGCATGCCATACAGGCCATTGAAAATAACTGGGAACCCTAGAAGCTGGGCAGAAAGCCAGAAGGCTTGTCACTGGTTTGTAATCCATCGCTGAAATATTTGGGGGTTCAGTCTCAGAAAGAATGGGATCTGTCTGGAAGATAAACTCCCTCGCCTTTGTGGCGGGCTTGCTTGGCTGGTATGCAATCTTTCTGTCCTGTCATTTGTCTTTTGGCGTACACATCAAGGGTCTATAAGCAGTACAGACAAATGCCAAACACAGCCAGGTTCTTGCTAAAGCCAAGGGCCTGGGCAAAGCAGCCCCCAACCACTTCTTCCTTCTTGTCTCCATTTGTCCTTTACCTAAATATCCAAAGAGAGAGTGGCCATGGAATACCACTGTCACCTGCCTCGCAGGGTCTGTTGTGGACAAGAGACTTACATTCTAGGATGTCAATCTGATTGTCCTTCCTCCTAAATGGCTTCACCAACTCACCGACTCTGTCTGTGTTCTAATGGCTCGGGTTTTTTGCTGCTTTTATTCAGTCCCTTCCCAGAGCTGATAAGGCACTTAAATATCTTCAAGAGGAGGAAAATGAGGAGAAGGGCGGGGGGGAGGGGAGAGGGTTGGTGGTGAGTATAGAGGGAGAAGGAGGTTCTGTAATTTTCCTAAGGCAACACCTAGCCACGAATTGCTGACAGGGCACACAAACCAAGGTAAATAAAAAGCGGGTCACCCATAAGGCAACGTCAAGGTGTGCCTGTACATTCCTATCCTTCCTCCCCCACGTAATAGTTTACCACATTTCCCCCGGTAAAAAGTGTTCTAGAGGCCCCCATGTGTGCTTGGCATTGTGGGGGATTCAGGAGTATACGATGTATTCCTGTCTCCAGTCAGTCATGACTTTATGATTTAAGATTCCTTAGGCTTCTCTTGTTAGCATGAATGGTAATGCATTCATACAGTGATTAAGTATCTAAATTATCTTATTTGCTTATTTCTATTCAGCCATCCTTCCCCCATCAATCAAGTTTGACCGGGAAGTGGTATCTCTGTCTCACTGTGTGTCCAGCTATCTGGAACAAGGTCTGGTCCGTAGAAGCTGTTCAACAATTATGTGCGTCATGAACAGAGTGGGGGCACATGAGTATCACTTAAACCAGTATGTTCTCCTTGTAAGATAATCGATCATTTAAGTGTGAGATGATAATGGCTATAGACCAGCAAGGAAGATTTCAGAGAGGAGGTGAGTGGATCTGTGATTCAGTTTGAGTAGTTCATATGGAGCCTCAGTGGCACTGTGGTTTAGGCAAGTGGCCAATAACTTTAATGTTGTCAGTTCAAACCCACCAGCAGCTCTATGGGAGAAAGATGAGATTGTCTGTGCCTATAAAGATTCAATATTTGAAATCCCACATTTGAGGTCTATATGAGTCATAATCAACTCAGTGGCAGTGGGTTTGGGTAGGTAGTTGGGGGATAGAATTCTTACCTTCTAGAAGGACCCCCTTCTATGGGGGTCCAGTGGTTACAAATTGGGCTACTAACCCCAAGGTGATGGTTGTTGTTGTTAGATGCCATGAAGTTGGTTCCACAGACTTGATTTTGCACAACAAAACAATGACTTGATGAACAACAGAACAGAAAAACGCCTGGTCCTGCACCATCTTCACAATCATTTCCATGCTTGAGCCCATTGTTTCAGCCACTGTGTCAATCCATCTTACAGATGGCCTTGCTCTTTGTTTGTTGCCTCCCTCCTTTACCAAGCATGATGTCCTTCTCCAAGGACTGGCCTCTCCTCAGAACATGTCCAAAGTATGTGAGATGAAAGTTACAAGGTTAGCAGTTCGAAACTACCAGCTGCTTCTGGAGGGAAAGAAGAGGGTTTCTACTTCTGTCAAGAGTTAGTTCCAGAAACCCAGGTCTACCCTGTGTTAAAGGGTCACCATAGTCAGCATCAACTGGATGGCATTGAATTTCGTATGGGTTTTATGAAGGAGACCCAGATTAGATTCTAGGTATTGCATAAGCAGCCACCACCTATATCAGTGAAGGCTTTCTTGTTGTTATTGAAGGTTTCAGCAGAGTTTCTGAACTGAGATGAACTAAGAAGAAGAAACGTTTGGTTATTTACTTCTACAAACCAGCCACTGAAAAAATTTGATGGATTATAATGGTCCAATAAGCAACCAATCAAGGGAAAGACAGCATTTGCTTCCATTGTGCATGGGCCACCATGAGATGGAGTGACTTACCAACAAAGAACAAAACAAAAGGAGTGGTGGCCAAGTTGATAGGAATGTGCTGCATCCCAAATTATGTGTGTAATGTGGCAACATCATTGGAATCAGCGCTCCAAATCTGGGATATGTTGGACACACCCTAGTGGCTACCAACTTGACAATGATAATCCCAACAAAACAAGGAAGGTTGCTATTTTTTGAGGAATTTAGAATAGTCACTTCAAACGTGCTCCTGCCAAGAGGTTTTCCCAGGCCAGGGCTAGGCTGGAATAAACCACATGCTGGAAGGAAATGCCGAGACGCACGAAGTCCTTCCTGCTGTGGACTTAGCGCCGAGGGGTCAATGCTTCATTTCTGCACATGACTGGGCTGCTCTAGTCAACCAGAGTTCCAACAAATAATTAACTTGCAATGTTTCTTTGCTCCAGCGACAGCTTTTAAATCTCAACATCAGGTCAGCAACTTCTACGCAAATTCTACATGCTTGTTTATCATCAGCTTTCCCCTTAAATGCACCACAACACTGACCAAGAAATAAACAGAGAGATATCCCTCCGCCCCTGGCCCTGCTGCATTATTTAATCTAAGAACACTTAAGGGGTTGAAAGTGAATTTAACTTGTGAAGAATGCAATCAGCTGCTCTCTGTTAGGTTTATCGCTCCATGCACTGATGGAAATATAACTTATTTTAACTCAAGACATTAATAGAACAAAGCTGTTTGCTTCTTAATTAAAAATCATTGTTTTTCAACTCTGGAGTTTGGAAAAGAAAGGAATGGCGGCAATAAAAACCAGAGCTGCCTTTTATTCTGCACCTAACGGTGTGCCAAGTCCAAGTATCCACACCTTTCAAACAGCATTTCTATAACACTCATAGTAGTGCTCTAAACGAGATAAGATTATTCCAGTTTCACAGGTGAGGAAACCGAGGCTCCAAGAGATTCAAAGACTTGCCTGAAGCCATGTTAACAATAGCTCAGCTGAGATTCAACACGGTTCCACCCCATACAGATCTGAATAATTGCTTAATTCATTAAGTTCCAAAGTTCTAAGACCACGGAACATTCAGATATAGAGTCAACTATGTACGGGTTTTTTTAAAACTATGTACGTTTTTGCTTCTGTGATTTTTCAATAACCTTGTAAGCAACCCCTAACCCTGTCCTAACTACAAGCCCATGATAGGCACAGACAGTTATTTGTCTTTCTATCCTCAGAAACTACAGCGGTGGTCAAAAGGGAGAGAGAAAATGTGGAGGAGGGAAGCCAGGAAGAACGATGCAAAGTAGAAATCTAAGTCCATTAATACATACGGTGGGCTAACTAGGTACCAAGGAGCCCTGGTGGTACAGTGGATTAAGCATTGGCTGCTACCCAACTGCTGGGCAGTTCTTACACACCAGCCACTCTGCCACCCTTTCTCCTGAAAGATGAAGCCATTGGTTTCCATAAAGATGGAGAGCCTTGGAAACTCACCAGAGCAATTCTATCTACTCTGGCCTGTTGGGGTCACTCTAGCCCAGTAGTTACCTAAATGGCATGTGCATTTGCTCATTTAATCCTTAGCACAATGCGATGAGGTAAATATTAATGTGCCTGTTTTACCCATCAGGCAACTGAAGTACAAGGTAAGACACTGCAGTGCACGACAGAGCCAAGGTTGGCATCCAGGTGGTTTGGCTTCACTCTAGGCTCTGAATCACGGTGCACCATTCCCAACTCTGGCCCTGCAGAATGAGGGTCGTGTTTGCCATTGTGTGCACATGGCTCCACCTCCAGCCTTCTGCAAACAGCATACCCTGTGAGCGGACAAGCACTGATACTCATGTACAGGTGGGTGATTTCCACCATTCTCTACTCAAGGGCTATAGTCTCATTAGCTACCCGTTTTAAACTAACCTCATATGGATGTGTGCATGTTTGTGTGTGGGCGTGCACGCATGTGAATGTTTCTTCCTATGGACTAGAACTTTTATGTACATTTCCATGATCCTTCTGGAGTGGAACTAATATTGAGCATAAACAGGAGCAAGACAGGCAAGGAAGAATATCCTCAGAGCATGGTGAACTTAACTTTGATCCATATGTAGATTCAATATCAAGATTTCTCAGAAGGATTGGAATCACTATTTTTGTAGAGGGACTGCAACAAATCCAGAGTAAATGGTACCCAAAGCGGCATGGGCGTGCAGGAAGGCTTCCAGGGTTTGGGGAGGGGGATCCATACAGAGGGAAAGTCCATAACAACCAGGGTGAACGTGATGGAGAGATGGGCTACAGCAAGACAAGGTGGCAGGGAACAAAAGAGAAGCCCAGTCCTAGGACCAGAGGTCAAAAGGAGGAGAACGTGGGCAACAGGGGATTGGGACCAGATCTAGCTAGGAGCCAAGCAAAGCACGTTACCTATAGATTGGGCCTAAAATGAGTGGTCGTGAGTTCAGAGGTTGAGTCACTTGTCCCTCACACTATGGGTTAGTTGTTGTCAGATGCCATCACGTTGGTTCCTACTCGTAGTGGCAGTGCGTACAGCAGAATGAAACACTGCCCGGTACTGTGCCATCCTCACAACTGTTCATGTTTTTAGCCCACTGTTGCAGCCACCATGTCCATCCGTCTTTTTATGGGTCTTCCTTTCTCCCTGCCCCTCTATTTTACCAAGTCCAATGTCCCTTCTCCAAAGACTGGTCTCTCCTGACAACATGTCCAAAAGTAAGTGAGACCTCTAAGGAGCACTCTGATTATACATCTTCCAAGACAGATTGGCAGTCCATGGCACCTCCAATGTCCTCCACTAGCACCATAGTCCAAACGCATTGATTCTTCTTCCGTCTTCCTTACTCGAAGTCCAACTTTCACATGCATATGGGGCAACAGAAAATACCACATCTTGGGTCAGGCACACCCCAGTCCTCAAAGTAATAGCTTTGCTTTTCATAAAGAGGTTTTGTGTAGCAGATTTACCCAGTGTAATTTGCCCTTTGATTTCTTGACAGCTACTTCCATGAGCATTGATTGTGAATCCAAGCAAGACAAAATCCTTGATGACTTCAAACTTTTCTCCCCCATGATGCCACCTACTGGTCCAATTGTGAGTACTGGGTCTTCTTTACATAGGGTTGGCATTCATACTGAAGGCTGCAATCCTTGATCTTCATCAGCAAGCATTTTAAGTAAGTCCTCCTCACTTTCAGCAAGCAAGGTTATTTCATCGACGGTTGTCAATAAGCCATCCCCCAACCCTAATGCCACATTCTTCTTCATATAATTCAGTTTCTCTGATTATTTGCTCCTCAGATAGATTGAATATGCATGGTGAGAAAATATAACCCTGACTCGCACTTTCCCTGATTCTAACCATGTGGTGTTCCCTTGTTCTAGTCGTAGAACTGTCTCTTGATCTATGTATAGGCTAATCTATGATTAAGAACAAGTCTCAGCGGCTCTTCAGACATCCATTTTTATCTTTTATTTCATATATCTATGATCTTTTGCTTTCTTCATGAATTATATTTTTTGATGTCTTCCCCAAGCTTATCAGGTCTTCTGTCATCAGTGTTCAATGCACCAAATAATCTGTTCTTGAGATGTTCTCAAAATTCAGGTGGGATAGATTAAGGTCATATTTTGGCTCTCATGTACTTTTTTAATGTTCTTCTGCTTTATCCTAAACTTACATGGGAGCAATTGATGGTCTGCTCTAGCCGTCCCCTAGCCTGGTTTTAGCTGCTGATATTGAGCATCTCCATCACCTCTCCCCACATGCACAGACCATTTGATTTATGTATGTTTCATCTGGAGAACTACACATGAATGGTTGCCTTTCGTGTTGATGAAAAGGTATTTGCTATGAACAAGGTATTGGTCTTGCAAAATTCTATCCAGCTTCATTTCTATCGCCAAACCAAAATTTCCAACTACTTTTCCTCCATCTTTCCTTGTTTTTTACAACTTTTATATTCCAATTCCAATTGAATTCCAATTGAAATAATTATCGATGCATCTTGAGTACATGTTTGACCAATTTCAATGTGCAGACATTAGTAGAATTCTTTAATTTCTTCATCACTAGCTTTAGTGCTTATTGTGTTCCATTGCATTTTAATGGCTTCCAAGTGTCCTAAATTCATACTTCATACGTTCTAGGTCCAATTATTAATTGATGTCTGTAGCTATTCCTTCTTAATCTAAGTCATGCCACGTTAGCAGATGAAAGTCCGCAAAGATTTATTCTTGCAGGGTTTACTTCATCCATGTCATTATGGTCAACTACTTTGAGAGGAGTGCTCTTCCTCAGTCATATTCTGAGTGCCTTTCGACCCGAGGGGCTCGTCTGCTGGCACTATCACTGACAATGTTCTGTTTTTTATTCATCAGATTTTCAGCAACGGATAATGTTTCGATGTTATCCATAGGGTTTTCGGTGGCTAATACCTCTGAAATGAACAGCCCTTTCCTTCTCTGTAGCCTGCCCTTAGTCTGAAAACTCTGCTGGAATGTGAAAGGCCACTGACACAGCATCACAGCAACACACAAGCGGTGACAAGTATGACAAACTGACAGACAAGTTGGGGGTGAGACGCATATGCCTATTTGCATATACCTGTCTCCTATTTAGATTTGCATACAAACAGCTTTAAGGGAGTGTGATCAAAGAATCAAACTGCAAAGTTGGTGAAATCAGAAGAAATAAAGTGAGAACCATCATGTGATTTAATAAAGTGAGGACCATCATGTGATTTAATCTCAACATTAGTTTACTCAACCACAAAAATATGACCATCATATTAACATTATCTATATATGTTATGTAAGAGAGTCTGGTGATATAGTAGATGACCTGGTGGGCTGCTAACACCCAGCTCATCAGTTCATACCCACCAATTGCTCTTATAGAGAAATGTGAGGCTTTCTGTTGCCGTAAAGAGCTACAGCCTCCAAACCCACAGGACGGTTCTGCTCTGACCTATAGGGTCGCTGTGAGTTGGAATCGACTCAATAGCAGTGAGTCAAGTTTTTTAGGTGGGGGTTATATAAGATGTACACATATGTATATATGCATGTGTCTGTGTATGTATATATTATTAAACTCAAGGGGGGAAATCAAATGATAAGGATGCCGTGTCTCCTTCCACCCTTCTTGGGCTCACCTGCACAGACTCCATGGTTGATAAGACATCGTTACCTGCTGTGTGCCTCTGTCCTACATTTTCCACTCTGCTCTATTTTCAACACAGTGGGCATGAATCTTAACCAGGTAATTTTTGATAATTAGTTTCTTCATCACAGTGTTCACTTCGTTGGGTTTTGACGGGTCAATAAAATAGCAAATTACCCCAGTCATAACATAAATGATATTGCCAAGAGAAGTCAACCTAGAAAGACCCGTTGTTACCATAAAATGCAAGGACCTTTTTGAAAAGTTCTGCACGTCCTGGAAGAGCAAGCCCGGGCTGGCTGACCGACTTCCAAGGTCACTTGTGAAAAGTCACCCCAAAATGGGACAAGCACAAATAGCAAAGAAGAAGACGACAAGAGAAACGTTACAATGCTGGGGAAGCTTATTTAGAGAAATTATTTGGGTATTCAGTGCCAAAATGTATATGAGAAATTGATCACAAGTTTAATTTTCAGTTTTAAGATCTCCCTCCTTTCTCTTCTATCGCCCCTCTCGCTCCCCTTCTTGCTCCTTATTTTATGCATAAAAGCGCAGCCAGGCTGAACTAAAGCAAATTGGTTTAATTCCCTGGAGGGAGCATGAACACATTTTCCCAGCAACTTTCTGCTAGAGGCGTTTGTGTGTGAGTATGTGGATGGAATGTGGAAGCTATCAGCTACGTAAACCAATAATTGAATGAAACAACGCTCTTTCAAAATGCCTTAAAACAGCACTAAGATCACCAATTAAAACTTCAGCATCAAATGAAAATGGCAAAAATAAAATTAAAGGCAAATGCGTATGTAGTGTGGTGCGTGGGGGTGGTGCATGTGCGTGTACGTGTCGAGGGTAGAAGTAGTACGGAGGGAAGAGAACATGAATTCCCCTTTAAAGGCATATTTTGCCACAGGAGTACTAGCAGAGGGCCTCTTTGATAGGACAAAAGAAAGAGGCAAAGTATACAGTCAATAATTTCATCAAACTGAAATGTCAGCATTAGACACACACAAAGGCATTTGTAAGTACCCACTCTGAGTCTTTTTAAAAAGAATAGGTAAACAGAACACGGAAAGTTATGATTGTGAAGGGCTCTTTTATCTTTAGTGCTGAGAGTTATAGGTCCTTCAGAAGTCACGAAGGGGTCGTGTGTTCATTCATTCATCACACACCTGTTCAACAAACACTCTGTTGCCCTTGCTGGTTGGGATAGAGATCAGGAAGGAAGGCATTCTTATCAACATCAAAGAGCCCCAAGCCAATCTCAGAAACTCGCCCTCTCTATCTTACAATGTAGAGGTGACAGGTCATTGGCAGGTCCCACTCTCCTTAAGTCACAGTGGCATCAACAGTAGCAGGCGGTCCTTCAAGGATGATCCCCAATCCTGTAGTCTCTGCTTGGGATCATGACCTACAGTCGAGGGACCAGCAGCCATCCTTGACCTAGGACCTTCGCAGTGCCTTAAGGCTCATTCTCAGGGCACCTTCTCTTAATACCACGTGCTCATACGCTTTCATTATTTTCCCTCGAATGATTGTCCTGAAAATCAAACCCAGAGCGCAAAGGGAACGAGCACATAGGCTGACTCCCGGACTTGTCATCACAGCCCACCTGTCTCCCACCCCCCCACCCCCCACTCCCACTGCAGAGCACAGCTCTCACAGCCGGACATGGCATCCAGAACTCCCTTGCCCCAGTGCTTCAGATTTACCTGCGACCACACTGGCTGCCATCGCTTCTGGGCACACCTGTCCTCTCCCAACAAGAAACATGTCCCTCTGCCCCTGTCGTTATTTTCATCACGACCCTTTCTCCCATTTGTGAGATCAAAACATCCTTTGTCTTCATCTTCTCTACGTATAGCCATGATTACAATTGCCGCTGAAACAACTGGTCCAGTCTAAACAAGTTAAGTTATATGGCTGTTCCCATCCTCAGAAACATTACGATTAAATAAGAATCTCAACTAGTATGTAATGAATGACAAGTGTGTTCGTGTGCGCGCGCGCACACACACCATGTGTTTTTGCTTATGTGCCTACACACACACAAGGGGCTTCAAAAAGTTCATGATGAAAAAGTATATTGAAAGATAACAATTTTTCCAAGAATGTTTTGAAGCCCCAAGTGTGTGAGTGCGTGTGTGTGAGCATGCATACGTGCATGTGTGTGCGTGTGTGCTTGCATGTGCGTATGTTTCCATCCCCTGGGTTGCACAGTTTGTACTTCACTATTAACTTAAGAATGATAGTTCAAATCCACCCAGCAGCACATGGAAGACAGACCCGGAGATCTGCTTCCATCAAGTTCACAGCCAAGAAACCATATGGAGCACTTCCGTCCTGTAACACAGGGGCTCCAGAGATCAGAACGCGCTCAATGTCCACAGGTCTGTAGATACACAGTTCATGGAAAAATGTCCTTAAAGGGTCATGAAGAATTTCCATGGGCTTTCTGAAGCCTCCGTGTGTGTGTGTGTTCTTATGAAAGAGTAAATGCATGTCTCCTTTTATTTCAATAGCCTCCAAACTCTTATTATGCTATCACTTTTCTCCTCTTTAGGTGAAAGTGAATTTAAAAAAAGCTTTTCTCCCTATTGCTTTCATTTGGACACTGTGTAATTACACGAGGAAGATATCGAATTTATAACATGCTAGACCAAAAGTAAGGTGTTAATTGAACGCTGTCTCCATAAATAAATGACCGGCGTCAGATGAATGCCATCCATACAAGCCGGTGTTAAATAAAGGAGGTTGCCCTGTGTAAGGTTTCTGTAGATCTTTCAGACATGAAGTCCCACATGCACTCCCCGACGCACTGATTTCCATCATCAAAACAGCTCTCGTTTCCCTCCGCCCACCGCCCTGCCCACGCCATTCGGACCCTTGCTCAGGGCTCCTTCTCTCACTTGAAGAGCCCTGGAGGGAGGGGCGGCCCGGCTGGTGAGTACCTGCGCAGGAGCGGTGCTCTCGGTAGAAGCCATGTGCACAGTTGGGCACACACTGGCCACGCTGCATCAGCAGGGGCGGTTGGCAGGATGAGCATTCCAGCTCACTGGTGCATGTGGCGCACTGGGTCTGGCAGGCTGGCTCCCGGCAAGGTGGGGAAGAAGAAAAAGGACACTGTGGTTATTTAGGAGTTAACAACACCATCTCCATGCCAGTTCTTACGTAGCCCCATGCTGAGACCCCAAGAACAAGAAACTGAGGAAAAGTCATGTCAGAATCCATCAGTTATAGAGAGTCCACTTCACACCACGCCCTGCTCTAAATGCTTCACACCTGTGCCAAATCATCGAATCCTCACCAGCCCCCTAGGGATCGGCCCTATGATTAAGCCCACTCTTTCAGGTGAGGAACAGACTCGGAGGTGCAGTCACGTGCCCAATAGTGCATGTCTAGTAAGCAGTAAAGCTCGTGGTCATCAACCATTTCAGGTTCAGCCTTCTCTTCCACATTCCATGGCAGAGATGTAAATAACTTTCCAAATGGCTAAAGATAAGAATCAGAGGAGAACGCAGGGAGAGGTGAGCAATCACAAAAATAGTCCAAGTGGCCAATGCTTCCAGTCCTGCTGACATCCTAGACCCAATCCTAAGTACTTTACATCTGCCACTTCATTCTCATCAAAATCCTTCCGAGGACCATTGGGCCGTGACCTCATTCTAGTGTTAAGTGTAGTGAGGCCCCAGGACTTGACCCTCGGAGTTGGTTCCACCTCCCAGTACCACTATAGTGACCCTACAAGACTGAATAGAACACTACCTTGGGAGGGGGGGAGGTTTCTGAGACTGTCACCTGTATGGACACGATTGAGCTCTTTCTTCACAGAGCAGCCAGTGGCTTCAAAGCTCTGACCTGCGGTTTGCAGCCACATACTGTAACCACTGAGGCACAGAGATGTTAGATACTTGTGGCCCGCCTTTGAACCCTCGAATGGATCCTTAATCCTAGCAGCAGGAGTCCTAGGAGCAATTCCCTACATGGCAGAGTTTGATTTGCCTTTAAGTGAGGAATTCTGTCCCAGAAAAGCGATCTGCTTCTCAGATGTATGAAAATTCCAAAATTTACATACATTTATGCTGGCACCCTTGGTAACCGACCAGTGGTAAATGGGGTGCAGAACAATCTCTGGCTCACCAGTTGTCCATGTGCAAAATGAGAACACTCTGGTAAGTGACCTCTAAGGCCCAAGGCAATTCTCCAGCTCCTCCCTGGGCCTGGTAAGTGTTGTGTTACACGGCACTAGCTATCCTAATGATGCGGACATTGAGTAAGAAACACTAGGGGGAACCGATTGCAACATGGACTTATAACACTCCCGCCCCCCCCCCCCAAACCCGGGAGACGAACAACAGAAACACGGGTGAAGGGCCAGCGCACAGTATCAGATATGAAAATAATAATAATTTATCATTGATCAAGGCTTCATAAGATGGGAGGGTGGGGAAGGAGGGGAAAAAAGAGGAGCTGATAGCAAGGACTCAAGTAGAAAGAAAATGTTTTGGAAACCATGATGGCAACATATGTACGCATTGCTTGATACAACGGATGGATGGATTGTTGTAAGAGCTGTAAGAGCCCCAATAAAATGATTTTTTTTAAAAGAAGAGAAGAACAAGGAAGACTGAAGCCATCCCTGGATCTCCCTTCTCTCTTGATGGGCGTGAGGTCAATTCTGCCCTGGAACTGAACATCTTTTAAAGCGTTGAAGATTGCCAAAACTGAGAGATGCCCTCCCTAGGGTTCCAGCCAAAAGCACACCCATTTGTCTTAGAAGAACAGTCAGATGCTCCTTGCTTGGCTCACGGACTTTGGACACGTGGTCAGGAGAGACCGGTCCCTGGAGAAGGCCATCATGTTTGTAAAGCTGAGGAGCCACGAAAAAGAGGAAGGCCTTCTACCAGCTGGCCTGCGCCAGTGGCTGCATCGATGGGCTCAAGCACAAGAACCACTGCGGGGACCGTTCAGTGGTGCAAAGTCAGTCGCCGTAGTTTGGAACTGGCTGACTATACCTAACAACACACTACCACCCTAAAAACTTTACGAAATAGACATTTTCAAAATGTTCAAAAATATTCAAAATGGAAACATCCGATCACGACTGCCTAGTAACTGTTAAGACCGCACGTATCTCCATGCAGGCACTGAAAGACCCATCAAATGGGTTAGATTAGAAGGAGGAGGCCTGCAGGCCCAGAAGCCATGTGACCCACAGGCCACGGGATGACCTCCCCGTGCTTTTGGAAGTTGTACCGTTTTGGCTTTCATGAGTCTCTCCTTGACAATACTGAAGCTCCTTTCGAGAGGAGCTGCTTGACCCGCACACACCGCCACCTCTGGCCTGTCCGCCCTGAGCCATACCTAAGCAGACACCGCCGGCCTGGTAAAATCCCGGCGCGCAGCTGTGCACACAGCGTCCGTTCTGCAGTAACCTGGTGGGATCTTGGCAGAGATCACAGTGATCTGGAGCGCGGGAACAGGTCAGGCAGTCTTTGTGGCAACGAGCTAAAATCCAGGACAAAGAAGAAAACTTGACACAGTCCATACGGCTTAGCCGGTATCTTCCAGAAAGGGAAATTACAAAGTTAGCACTTGTACAGAAGACAAAAAGAAAGGGGACAAAACAAACAAACAAACAAAATACTAAAACTTAGGTATGGAAAAGCCCACCCCCCTCAGCATTCAAAGAACCTTTCTTTATCTGAATTACTTTCCCTGAGCAGAAAGCACCAACCGAAGGACCAGATTAAAGGCTCGAAAAACATTGCTGAACAGACTCAATACTGCCTCCACCTGCAGGAATGCCTTTAGAGATGGGGAGGACCAAACCCTAATGAAAAATTTAAACCAATTCAATTATTTATCATTTTCAGATGGTCTTAAAGTTTGGCAAGCAAAAAATGTTGACACAAAACCTTAAGTTTTAAAAAGAGTTATTAATTTCTGGGCAATGGGAGGTAGACATTTTCAGCCAGTTTCCTTTACAATCTCCAAAATTTCAAATCTCATTCTGAATAACTGGACTCAGTGATAATTGCCAGCAAAAGAGTCTTGGACCCGATTTTCAAAATAAGTAACGTTAGGCTAAATATTTGTTTTGGAAAGCCCCTTCGGAGAAGGTGCTGTAATTAAAGCATAAAGTGGCTTGCTTCTCCCATGAGGAGTCCTTCATAGAAACACTAGGATTAGCCAAAGCAAGTTGAGTTCAACAAGAGCCACTGCCAATATGAAAAATTGGGACCCACAGATGAAAACAATTAATTAAGAAATATGAATGGAAGAAAATGCCATTTCTCCAAGAAAGCTCGGGCTTATAGGCAAATTACCACTCAGCCAGAGCAGCTCCCATGCTTGCCAGCAATTATTAACTGGAACTAATTCAACCCCGGGTGATTTGAAAGCAGAGTTGCAGAAAAAGTAGATAAAATTTTTCCTTGGGAAGAAATTAATGAGTCTGTAAATCTCAAAAACCCATTTGTGAACTCCGAAAGAACCATCTGCTTAACAGGGCACCTTAAAAAATAAAACAAAAGGAACACTCCTAACATTCTTGGGGCAATTATTTTCCTATCTTCAACAATGGGACAGGCCAAGCACACACACTTGACTTTGCAAGTTCATTGACAGGGTGCCTTTTTTGAAATTTATTAGGGAAGCTACTGGTTCCAATTCATGATCATGTCCAACTTAGGATATAGTTTGCCAGTCAGGACATTTTAGAGCCAGACTCACAGGCAGGCCTTTCCCTGTGCTCCCGGGCCTGGCCTCTGTCCCCCACTTAGTATCCAAAGGCACCCCATCCTGCCAGGAAGCCTCCTGCCTGATGGCTCTCAGCAATACTGCTCCACGGGCTGGCATGCCCATTGGTAACCACCTGGCTCCACAGGCTGGGAAGCCCTGCAGGCTGACTCACACCAATCTCCAGATTCTGCTGCGGCCACCTCCCCCCCCCCCACCCTTCTGCTTCTTGCGGCCTTTCTCTGTCCCCAGTGGTTCAGCTCTCCTCTGTCTGCAGGGGCTGGTAGTAATCTTAGTCCAGGGACTCCAGGCCCAAAGGCCACAGCCATTCCTGGGTCTTCTCTCTTGATGGGCGTGAGGTCCCCTCTGCTCTGGAACTGAACATCTTTCAAAGCGTTGCAAATTGGCCAAACTGAGAACGCCCTCCCTAGGGTTCCATCCACCATATCTGCACTGTTCCAAGACCCTAGGATGTCGCACGCACACTCTGTTTGCATTATTAAGAAGTTGTCCAGTTCCCGAGGTGGGCTGACATCACGTCTTTTGATTTTTTGTGCAAGGTAGATAAGGAATCTTTTAGCAACATGAAAGCTAAAAGTTGAGAGGGCAGTGACTTGCCCAAAGTCACATACTCATCACAGGGGGGAGGCTTGGCAATTCCATGGACAAAGATTAATTAGCATCATCAGTTGGAAAGTTCAGGAAGATACACACCAAACTGCCCACCAGGTGACCAAGTCATCTAAAGACGGGGGACAAAAGTCTCTCTCAGCTGAAATAAGTCAGACGTGAACTTACCTGACGTGCAATCTGGACAGCACTGGCCCTTCACCTTCACAGCTAGTGTGGCCACTGGACAAGGTGGACAGGAGGGCTCGTAGCAAGTGACCTGAGCCCCCCGACACTCACACACCTTGCAAGGGCCGGCCTTCCACGTCTCCTCCTCCTGCGGGAAACAATAAACGTGCGCCATTGTTCCCAGAGGTCAGCGACTCAGCCCAGTTGGCTGGCAGAGAGCCAGTGATTCTAGGAGGCCTGAGGTACTGGATGAGGGGGTTCCGCATGGCACCTATCTACGCCAACTCCGATTCTGAAAAAGGACAGTCAGGAAGGAATGCTACAACTAAAAGGGGAGTGCCTCTCCACTTTGCTTACAACTGGCGAATTTTGATATGTGGAATTAAATATTAAATATGGGTAGCAGCAACAACTTGACAACTAACCCAAAGGCTGGCTGTGTGAACGCACTCAGAGGCCCCGTGCCGCTTCCGTCTCTGCAGCTCCTGGCGGGCGGCTTGCGGTGCGCACAGGCAGGAGAGGGTCCCCGTGCGTCACCACCGACTCAGGGGCAACAGCGTTGGTGGGCTGTCTTTTAACATGGGACCTAGACACCAGAGACCCTTGGTGACCATCATAGATGACCCTGGGTGACCATCATAAATGATTCCTCCCTAGCCCATGGCACTGAAAACTTGTTTTTCAACCCCTGTCCCTGCAGAAAGTAATATGGGGGATTATGGTAGAACTAGTGATTAGCAGGTCCATTAAATGCACCCTCAGCAATCACTGCGGGTAACGTGGTTAGCCCTGCATTTCCTTACCGGTGCTGCAACACTAGAGTCATTGTATTCTTAAAATTAAAGCTTTCTGGAGGCCCAGTTTTAGGGGGATGTGGAAATACCATGGGTTTTCTCGCACTCAAATATTCTTTACAGCCAAGCAAATTACAGTAATAAACATTACAACTTCAACAGAGAAGCCAGAGTGAATTATTAAAAAGAGCAGCTCAATGGACAGTGTAAGAGATGAAATAATGATAACAATATATTATTGATCAAGGATTCACAGGGGTGGGAGGGTGCAGGAGGAAGGGGGAAAAAGAGGAGCTGATACCAAGGGCTCACATTGAAAGAAAATGTTTTGGAAATGATGATGGGAACATAGTTTCAAATGTGCTTGGTACAATTAATGTATGGAATGTTACAGGAACTTTAAGAGCTCCCAATAAAATGATTTAAGAAAGTGAGAACAACTCAATTTTGTTGAAAGTCTTGCTCACCCCAGAGACAGGAAAGGGACAAAGCTTCCTACCAGAATGTACGGGGTGATGAGGGACATGAGAATGGAGAGAACCGGAGACTGTGTTTAAATAAAATGCTGATAAAAGCATTGTTTTAGGTCCATTGGTATTAAACAGTGCAAACTACCATGGCTGCTATTTGACCACAATGAGTTGTAACTTTAAAAGGCTGAGGAACATTATCCTTTGAAGGCAGAAGTGCTTCTGTCTCTCTTCCGTCTCGAGCCAGACCGTGTCCCTGACCTCTTTATTCACAAATAAGCCACTGAGCTGTACTCTCGCTTGGATGTGCAAGCCCGCTCCCCCTTCCCCTTAAAACACGCATGCAGCACTGACTGCCCTCCACACCTGCGAGCAGGGCCCGCAGCGGAGCACGCCCCAAAGCAAGCCGTCAGCACATGCAATTCCATGGCAGATGAAGCCTTTTTCCTGGGGAGGTGGGGGCTGGAGAGGGAAATTAAGGGGGGTAAGTTATCATCACTGCAAAGGGGAAAGAAATCTGCCGGGCTGTTGGTGCTGAAGAAGAGTCACTTGCAAATGTATGACAATAAGCGGAGAGATGCAATCATAGTCTTCGCTGTCGTTCACCATCACGGCACCAAACTTAGCTGCTAACAGCAGACCAGCACCAAGTTCCCAGATCGCTTATGCAGGTCGTTACTTCAAACAATTTTTTAAAAAGCTATACACTTACTGGAATACGTGTAACTTCGCTAGCATTGGAAGGCATCTGAGGATAGAGAAGAATGCATTTATTATAACGCTGAAAACACCATTAGGCTGATCTATTCATGCTGTCATTAAGAGCTATCCGTTTTCCCTCCAAGTAACGTGCAACTTCGCTCATTATGAGTAACAATAAAGTTGATTGGTGCCAACCACCAGCCAAGCACGCCCACGAGGAATGAAGACAACAAGCCCGGAAAATGTTCTTGAATTCTTGGTCCTTGTGTGTGGACTTGGCATCAGTCCCCTTCAATAGGTAGGACTGAGACGTCACAGGGTCTAAACTGACAGGGTACATTTCATTCAGAACAGTAAAGTTGTACTTATTTAAAATAACTTGACGTTCTTTCATTTCCCCGGTAGCTTTAATTTACCTTAAAAAAAGGAACTGTGAAAAAGTATAATAATACCCAATTTTAAGCACAGCAAAAAAAAGAGAAAAAAAAAACCTGTTTGGCATCATTCTAAGTGTCTTATGAGTGTCACCAGCCCTGGGATAATGTAGGTATTGCTATTGCTCCCCATTATAGAGTTGAGGATTAAGAAACGTGTCCAAGATCACAATGAGGAATCATCTAGAGCCTCTATATTATCATTCATGTTCGACCCAGGGCCTGAACTGTTAATGCCGCAACATCCAGCAGACATAGAATCCCTGACAGAACGGTGGACCTAATTCACTCAAATCACAAAGACAGACGTTTTCTGTACAGGACGTGAGTTCACAGTGCAAAGCATCGGTCTCAATGCTTGTCATTCTATTCTGACTGGTAGACGAAGCGGGTGTGTTTATGACCATATTTTCACATTTTTAAGAACTCACTGTCTTTCTCAACATTTCAAAATCCCACGTGGAAAATTTGGGCTACATAAATAGGGAAAATTAGAAGAGATTAAGTCCCCCCCCACGGGGTAATATAATAAAGACAGGGAAAGAAATAAAACTCTAGCAAATGGCAATCCATCCAATCCATCAAAATGTCATCTGCTTGACCTCCCAAACACAACCCCTTTTTGCCACATGCACCACTCCCCTCCTCCATCCGGCTCTCTGACAACAAACCTTCTAACTAAGCCCTGTTTCCAGCTGCTTCCCCTCACGCCCCTTCCCCTGCAGCAGCCGCACTGGCCGCCCTCCAAACTCGCCAGTGGTCCCATCAGCCCGAGGGTAAAACGTCAGGTCTTCCACATGACTTTCCAGTGACTTTCTCAGCCTCAACTCGACTCCCGTCCCCCTCCTGCACCTTGTTCCTTCCACACTCAGTTTGTTGTTGCTGCTTGAAGATGCCCAGTGCCTCAGTGCCTTTGCATGTGCTGTTGTCTCTTCCTGGTTATATTCCCTAGCTATCCATGTGACTCCTTCCCTCAGAGTTTGCTCACATTTCCTTGCATGCAAGAGGACTCCTTGGTAACGTTATGCTAAAGAACACACCCCCACTCTCCACTCTCTAGCTGCTGTAGCTGCTTGATTCTTCACAGTTCTGATCCCCACTGGACATGTGTTTGTTGCTGCCCGTGGCTCACACTGGAACATAAGCCCCATCAGAGCAGCAGCCAGGTCAGCTGTGTTCACTTCCGCACCTCCACTGCCACTGAGTCGATTCCCTCTCACAGTGCCCCTCACGGGAGAGGGCAGAACTTCTCCCAAAGGCTGCTGAGACTACATTACAGAAGCAGATAGCCGCATCTTTGCCTCCACACAGCTGGTGGGTTTGAACCAGCGACCTTGAGATTAACAGCCCAACACTCAACCCACTACACCAGGAGGGTTCCTTTTCTAATACATAGGAGGTGTGCAATAGCACTTTTTAAAACACATGAATGGATAAAGGATGAAAGAACTCATTCCATTTCATTAAACTTTGAATTTTTTAAATGTAATACTTCATTATTATTAATCAGATACTCACAAAGTCTGCATTTTCTTCATAAACACAGTAGCTGTTCCTCAAAATGCATTCAGGACAGCATTTTCCGTCTACGTGAACGAATTCTTCACCCTGTAGAAATGAGGGTTGTCGCGGCACATATCAAACGAACATCCACAGGTAGCACAGCTAAATTGCAAAGCGGCTGGCTGCTGGCTAGAATGACAACCTCCCCACACCGTCATTCTGTCTACCCTGGTGCTGCCCCTTCTCAGGAAAGTCTAGTCCGTCCAGCACCCCAGCTAAAGGGTCTCACTGCAGGGCTGCCAATACTTGTGCCCTCGGCCTGCCCACGACCAGGGGCTCCCAGAGAAAAGATGGATGGCCAAGGTGAAGGTGATTGTCTTGGAGAGTTACGCATTGAAGAATAAGATCAAGCCATCTTAATCATAAAAGGTTGGAACTTGTAACTTTGGTTTTCATTAGCAGTGCTCAAAGGAAACCAATGTTTGCTCCTGAATGCAAAGCCTGACATACATACAGTGAGCGCAGACATTGATCCTGCAGTCACAAACCAATTATTATTCAATAGGCTGAAACTTTAATGACTATGAACTCAAATTACTTAGTCACTGTTCTATTATTATATATACATATATATAGAATACATATATATTCTATATATGCACACAGAATATATGTGTGCATATATATACATACACATATAAATAAACACACACATATATATACATACACATATATATACACACACATATATACACACATATATATATATAGAATGCCACACTAGAGGAGAAAGTATTTAACTTTCAAATCTTAGCAGGTTAAATTTATAACATCAATAGATTTAAACATTGTTTTCATCCCACTATAATAAATGTTTCCTGTAAAAAAGTTTAAACAATTCCAAATTCTATAACTAAAAGGTCTCTTGCAGCCCAACCACCAATGGAATCCACTGTTTAAAGTCCAATCTCTACTTCTAATTTATCACATGCAAATACTAGCATCTAATATGCATAGGCTAAAGAGTATTCTTTAAAAAGCACTCTCCACTTTCTGAAGATGCTTCTCGTTTCTACAGAATGATGAGTTGCAAATGAAGACATTTCTTAATTTTGGATCTATGTTACATTTGAAATGCATTTCAAAGTACAGAAACCTTGTTAAGTGAACAATGTAAAACTGCATAAACAGAACAATCGCAATGTATTTTACGTTTGGAAAACCGAGCTGAAGGAAAATAGGATCGCACTGGTTTGCACGATAGCAGCAGCAGCAGCAGCTCCTTGGGAGAAAGACAGGACGCCGTGCTCCTGTGAAGAGGTACAGAGCCCACAGGGACAGTTCTACCCCTTCTAAAGGGTCGCTGTGAGTCGCCATCGACTCGATGGCACTGAGCATTAGAAATGGATTTTTACATCTTTCCTATTTTTTCTTGAATATTCAAAAGGTTCTAGAATGAACATATATTATTTTAATAAAGAAAAACAAAATTTTAAAGAAAGAAGAATACATGGCAGACTGTTCCTTTTAGGTCATTGAAAAATTGTTTCCAGAAGAAAGGGTTATACAGATCACTGTCCATCAAAATTCAGTGCCAATCAGAGGCTGATATTGTGCAGTGAGTACTATAGAGAGCAGACATATTTACATATAAATTGTTTTGCAGAAACGTGACAAATCAGCCAGTGGTGAAGGCATAACCCAGAAACATATTGAAATTAGTTCCCAGAGCATATAAAAGTGTTTATAATGCATGTAATCTAAGTCGCTTAAAACAATGTTTTCAAACAAGGCAGAGAATATGTACTTCTATTAAAGACAAAATGCATGAGTGACTATTGAGTGCCCACCACAACGTACACACACAAAACTGACAACGGAACCTCCATCACCCAGATAAGGCAAGGAGTGTGTCTGCTATGAGCCCTCGGTCCCCCCTGGAGATACAGCCTGCCCTGCACCAGGGCAACAGGGATTCAGGTGGGTGAGGTAGGAGGTTCGAAATAGATGTGCTATTTATAGAGGAGGCCTGGATGCCCCAAACTGAGTCAGTTCACTGCGGTAGGGAACTTGCTCCAATTAGCATTGGGCTTTTGCTTGGTACGAAATTATTTTGTGAAATAAACTTATTGTTCTTTTCTTTTGAAGGCGAGCCTGCTGCATAGGGCAGATCTAGTCGGCTAACCCTTCCCACCCAATCCCGCCCCGGCTCACCAGCCAAAGACGCTGAGTCCACACCCTGCCACCAGAGCACATGGCACTCTTTTGAAGACCTTTTTCATCACAGGGCAAGGGAAGGGTAGTTCTTATTTAAGGCACCCCTGCCCAAGGATTTTTGCTACAAGCTTCTTTCCCTTATCATGCGATGCCTCATATTTGAATGGTAGGTATTTTTTTTAAAGAAATCATTTTATTGGGGGCTCTTACAACTCTTATACCAATCTGAACATCAATTGTATCAAGGACATTTGTACATATGTTGCCATCATCTTTTTCAAAACAATTTCTTTCTACTTGAGCCCTTGGTATCAGCTCCTCTTTTTTCGCCTCCATCCCCTTCTCTCCCCTCCTCGTGAACCGTTGATAAATTATAGATTATTATTATTTTTATATCTTATACTGTCCGCTGTCTCCCTTCACCCATATTTATTTTGTTCATCCCCCCTTGGGGGCTGTTATACATCTATCATTTGGATCAGTTCCCCTTTTCTCCTTCTCCCCCATCTAGGTCTTTTTAAGGAACATGACCATCTGAATTCATGCTCAAAGATATCATAAAACATAGGAAAACAAGAACCATTGTATTGCAGCCTTTTATAGTTGCTTTATTTAGGTTTCTATGTTGAGACCGTTTGGTTTGATCTATCAAAAGACCAGGGTTGGGACACTGTTTTTCCTTTTTTGACAAAACATGGATGCATGCTGATTTCAATGTCATGCTGAGCACTGCTGTGGACAGACAATGTGATCATGATTTCCACAGTGAAGACATAGTTTTGCCTCTTCTAGAAGTTTGTTTCTGTGCATCTTGGTGGACATGCAAACACAGTCTTAACCTACCCTCCAGTACCTCGGTGTCCAAGATAAGAAATCAAATGACCTTGATCTTTTAAACAAGGAATCGGGAGAAGGCTGGGGTGTTAAATGAAAATGCCAGTAGCACCCATTCACTCTGCCTCCTTGGCTGAGGTATTCATTTCTTCTGGGTGCTCTAATGCATTTAATTCACATTGCCAAAACTGTGGGTGCCCATGATAATTTACATGTACATAACCCACTTTCCCAAATGCCTGGAAACATTGATGGCTGAATGTGTCCCATTCATCTTTTTGTCTCCAGCGATCCCAGTTAAGCAGGAGTTTAAGAAGTTAGTGCTTCCAGGAGTTAAGAAGTTCACTAGCTAGATACTGACAGACATATGGCATATAATAAGGTCAAAGGGTTTTTCTCATGGCCTTGAATTTGGGTCCAAGTTTCCTTTCTGGTATTGTTTCCAGTTTGGAAAGCAGTGGCTTAAACAACACTTTAGAAGCCTGGAAGAAAGCCACTTAGTGGAAAAAAGGTTTCTCCAAATTCGTGGCTAATGGCAATATGGCCTCCTCCATTCTCAAGGGGAAGGCAGACAGAAGCCAGGAAAGGGGTAAGACACGTGAGAGAGTGGCTTGAGGAATATCGAGATGCTCTTATCTTCAACTGTTGCTCCTTGCTTTTTCTAGGAACAGACACGAGCACTAGGGAATATGTCCATATGGAGAACAACAACGTCCTTGGGAATGCATTGACTTTGAGGCTAGCCGGTAAAATTACCTTGTGCAGTGAGACTCTTTGTTCAGGCCTCCCTCCCGCAGGTAGCCTAAGGATCTGCATACCAGGATCTCTCCTCTCATATTTTCCATAAACCCTGAGCTTTAGACAAAGTAAGCCTATGAATCACCCAGTCTGTGTGGACTGCTGAGGTCAGGGGGTCCAGGCCCAGCTTAAGCGCATCAAGGAAGAAAGGGCCCGGATTGGGTTTTTTCTCATCTTCTTCCAACCATTCTGACTCCCCCACCATTAAAAAATAAAAAAGAGAAAGAGATGAAAAGGCGTGTGGGGGGAAGTAAATCTGCAAAAAGCAAGACCCTTTTTTAACCTAAATATGTTTCAGCTCTGCCAAGACTTAGAAGTAGGAGGCAGAATGAAAAATAACCCTTGCCATTGACAGCCTTGTTTGGAAGGTTGTTCCTCCTTCTGCTCAGTGTTAGAGGAGCAGGGAGATGCTGGAGAGGAGCTGGAGAGGAAAATGCCAGCCCAGGCTCTCAAGTCTTCCTCGCCAACTCCTTGCACAACCCCAAGGGAAACTGGTGGGGCGCATGGAAGCGGAAAGGGAGGAGACCGCCCCAGAAGCAATTTGTTTTTCAGTGGGTCAAAATTGAGTTTATAAAAAGCAAAACAAAATAAAACAATAAGATATCGTCAAAAGCAATGTCCCTACATCTACCGTCCAAACAGAGGCTGTTTTGTTAGCTACTTCTCGAGAGTCTGCAGACAGAAGTCAATGAGGATGAACGAAGTTTATTGGCTCAGCAGTCTCCTTCCCTCTCTTAAAAACAAAAGACACAAAATAAAATGGGTCTGTTTTCTTTCCCGTGGCGCAGGCACAGCCCCCTGGGTGCTGGCTCTCCTCTCAGCTGACTGCTGGCAGGGGGCCTCCCGCAGAAGCTGGGCTACTGGCACAGCTGCAGCTCTCTGCCCTGCAAACCGGGTGAGGTCCAGCTGCACTGACTGGTCGGCTAATGTCCCATAGCATGTCTGTCCCTTTGCTGTTTCTGACTCTAGACTTCCAATCAGACCAGATGCACGCAGTTACCAGCTCCAGGGGGCTGTTCCAAACCAACCTGAACAAATCGGTGCATTCACGTAACACCACCAAGTCAAAGTGAACAGGGAACTTGCCCGTCCCCTCTGCTGCCAAGGAAGGAAGGATCCACCACCTATCCTATTGGAAAGAGTGGTTACCGCACGCCTGGAAATGCCTTCACTTCTTACCTGGGCACACTCCACTTTGGCACACTCTGCAGTCCGGCAGGTCACTTGGCCATGGTCACACATGCAGAACTCACACGAGGAGCCCTTCCACATTTCGTCCTGGTACCGCACGATCCCGTTGTGGGAGCAGCTCCCGGTCGGGGACACACACACTTCGCAGCATGCCCCGTGAGGCCGAGCCCTGCTCTGACCCTGGGGGAGCAGAGGAGAGTGTGGGCAGGGTTAGTGCTGTGGCCAGTTGCCATCTGCTCCAATTCATGGTGACTCCATGGTTGACCAGTAGGACTACTCCTTAGGGTTTCCTCAGCTACAATCTTTATGCAAGCAGATTTACTTTTGTGAGGCTGCTGGGTGTGTTCAAACAGCCAACCTTTTGGTTAGCAGCTGACACAACCACTTGTGGCCCCATGCCTCTGTGGGCAGGGTGCTCGGGGAAACAGCAAAAGCATTCGATCCAATAGGGGCTGAAGGCCCTTGAACATGGACCCTTCTCTACTCCTGGGCCACAGACCCAGTCGAGATAAGCTCCCGCTGCCTCCCATCTCTTTCCTAGGAAGCCCCATTTTTCTTTGTATCTTTCTATAGCATCCTAAACCTTAGAAACCTTTCAATTCCTTCCAAGGGCACGCTGAACTAAGCAATACATTTCTTAACGGACCCAGCATAAAGCTTAGAATGTCAAGCTACACCCGCCCATGTAATAATACCTTTGCGCATCTCAGTGGAGGGCAGGCCTGTCTGTGGCACCTGACCTCGCCCTGGTCACATATACACGTGGCACAAGCGTTTTCACTCCACTGCTCACCATGCTGTGTTTGGCAAGGAAAAAGAAAAGTAGGAAATCAAGTGGCACATATATAAAACTCAAGTACAGATGCAGAAAACACCCAGCTCTGAGATCATTTCTAATGAACCATGTTGAATGTACAGCTAAAAACTGGGAGCGTTTCAGGGAGCAAGAGTCTCTAAGAAGAAAGTCAACAAATGTGCAAAGAGAACTTCCAACTCATTTTCATTCAACTCTATTCGTTACACCAAGGCGTTAAAGACACACTTTGTGCCAGGCACATCTAGAACCTGGAAACGTGTGGATAACAGGAAGCTCCGGTAGGCTGAGATGGCTGGCTAGTCAACAGCCATTCCTCAATGCCTGTCTTTTCAGACAGTTCAGCTCTCATGGACAGATACGCATTTTCCCAGCGCCCTGGCAGCTAGGTCATGGTCACCATCCCAATTCTAACTGATGGGACCTGTAGGAGAAATTTACTAAAGAAAAGGGTGATCAGATAAAGACTCTCCCCTCAGATAAAACAAGGGAGCCTTCTCTCTTCTATCCAGCCTATGGTACTGATCAGCTGACTGAAGTGGAGGAAGTGATTTTGGGGTGAGTAAGGAACAAGTGGGACAGCAATGCCAACATCGTGGGGAAGACAGGGCGGAAAGTTCAAAGGACCTTAGGTCCTCGAAGAGATTACTGAACCCTGAAATCATCGTTCCCCCCATGAGGTGCTATCATTCCCTGGTGGGACTGCAAAATCAGTTATCTACACTTTACCCTGAATTATGGGCCACAGGACAAAAGTTCACTCACTGCCATGGGGCATTTAATTAATTTTTCCTGCTAAGGGAGGGGGTAGGTGGGGTGGGTATTGTAGGACATACACGCATGGGGACCTATCATCAACAAGAAACCTGACTCTGGACTTGTTATTGTAAGACGGAATAAATACGCTGATGCGTTTAACTCCTTTATCTTTTTAAAGTTCTACCTGTTACAGCCAAAAGCAATAGGCAAGTTCTTCAAAATCAATCTAGCACAGTGCTAATAAACCTATAATGTATCATAGGGGGCTATTGTACTGGACGACGCAGGCCTAATACATATAAAAATCTTTTCCTAACTAGATATTTTCATGCAGATTTCAAGTGACCCATTTGAAATTATGAGCCATTCACAATTCCTTAAATCTTAGTTCTGGATTCTCAACTAAAGGGCATGACACTGATTTCTGTTTAATCTTCCTTAAGTGAGCTGCCAGCAAGGGAAGAAGCTGTGTGTGTGTGTGTGTGTGTGTGTGTGTGTGTGTGTGTGTGTTTAGCTCTTTGCTTTTGGATAATGTGAGTATGTGTTGTCCCAGTTGGGCATTCCTGGGACAAAACATTCATTCAGTCAGTCATTCAATTCATTGAGCTCATTTTTATTTGATGCCAAGTATCTGTTAGGGACAGTAATCTAGACTGCTCGAATAAGGCTTTGAAGCTTGTAGATTCCTCCACTATCAACCTTCCACATCCCTCCCTTTTCCCCTTGACTCTCCCCTTGCATCTCCCTCCACATGGAGCTAGCTGCCTGTGGGTAGCAGACGTGTACCACATCCCCAAAGCCTCAAAGCCAAGTGTAAACTGATGGCAAACAATGATAGCCCCTTCTCCTCCTCCTCGAGATGCAGGAACAGCGAGTTCACAAGGGTTCACAAACCAGGTGTTGCCTGCCAGCACATTCCTTTATATTTCTAATCCCCTTCAACTTAATTTTTTTTCTTTAAAAGGCTTTCCATGAAGGGAAGAAAACCCTTCGTTTCTGTACTGAGTTTCCCATGCTGGCAGAGCGTCAGGCAGGAGGGTGGGGAGGAACGGTGGTGGAAGGGCCAGAGGGAAGCTGTCTGGGAACTTATGTCAAATGACCAACAGGAGATCAAAGGTTACCTGGTACACTTGGCCAGCTGCCGAGCAGGGTCTCGCAGAGCACTGTGGACAACATTTTCCAGGGACTCGAACTATAGTTTCATCCTTAGCACCCAAAACAGGGGTGAGGGAAAAAAAACATAAGAAAGGAGCATTAACAAAATCCACAGCAGTAGGAAAATTTCAGTCACAGCCAACTCAGTCATGCGTCCCAGGCACCCAAAACAGCAATTTCCTCTTGTTTAAGCTTTTACTAGTGACCTGGGGCTTTAACAAGAATTAGGACTTCCAAGACCAGTGTAACCCTTAAGACGTTTGCAAGTTCCTCAAGTCCTGTCCTCCGCTTAGAACCAGTCAAAGCAAATATAATAACAGCCATATAGTTATCATTAACCAGATACCATTCTATGTGCTCTCCAAGGCCCTATGAAGTAGATGCTTGGACCCTTGCTTTACAAATGAGAAACGCTAAGATCAGAGAGTTGGTGTAACTTGCTGAAGCTCACGCAGCTAAATGGTAAATGATGGGCAAGGGGGAGTTCTGAGACAACTTTTACCAAACCTTTAGAATATTCACAGTTCTGTAGGACCACCATTAAACTCCACAGGGAAGGTAGCCCTCCCTTGAAAACCACTTTCCAGTTCTTCTCAGTCTTTGCATGCTTCTGAATGTTTACATATGTGAATAAACCTATCCACTGTTCTTGAGTGACCTGTGACCACCTAGATAGAACTTCTCAGACAGCCTCCTCTTTCTATATCAAAACAGTTGGTGGGTTTGTACAGCCAACCTTGTTGTTAGCAACCCACCAGCTAGCCCACAGTGCCACCAGGGCACCTTATGTGTACCCTCAAAAGGTCTTTCACATGGAGAAAGTGTCAACCATGCTTGTACATAACTGGGACTAATGCAACACAGAGATGTGTGGGTGACAGACAAAATGTCCAAACAACCATCCCTCACTCTTCATTCACTCGTTCATTCTACACAATTCTTCACCCACCCACTCCCGGTAGTGTCAGACCATTGCTTTCTGTTGCCTTAAGAAAAAGAATGTTATGCTAGTAGTCTCTTCACTAATTCCAAACAGTCTACTTCTCACTTGGATTTATTTCTTGAGAAAGTTAAAGTTTATTGGGCCAACCTGGCGGATAAACACATGTGGGGTCAATTGAAGGGCAGAGGGATAAATGGCTCCATGAGCTTCACTGTTCTAGTTCTCGAGTGTCTTGCTTTGTGATGGTCGGACCAGGGTATACCTGCCTTAGCCGGTTCCCTGCTTCAGCTGGCAAGGCTCACTTCCTGCAAGACATCCCCAAGGAAAAGCCGCATGGACCTAGCATGATGTAGCCCTGGGTGCTGGAGCAGCCGTGTGGAGACCCCTGCCAGCGCTGAGATGCTTACACGTTCACTGATTTGGCTTTCCTCCTGCAGTCAGCATCACAATGTATGTTTTGTGAGATGGAGGAGGACTTTGTGGATTGGTGTTGGACATATGGGCTAATGTTGGACTTGTGGACTTGGACAGCACTGGGTTGGGATGTTTTCTTGATGTGCGCTTAGCCTTTATATAAAACTCTCTCTTATACATATAAGTTTCTGTGGATTTGTTTCTCTGAAGCACCCAGGCTAACATATTTCTGTACCCTTTGGGTGAGAATGGACCGAGTTGCAATGATTAAGCAGCTGTAGAGCTTATAGAGAAGATACTTCCACCAAAGCAGTGAACTTCAGGTTCTCTTAAGAGACGCAGAAAATGGGATTTTATTTTCACAGCTGCCCTGGTATTCATTCTGCAAGAACAAGAAAGCAAGTGTATTGGGGCAGGGGAGTGGGAAGGAATAACCTTAATTTTTCATGGACAGTTCCAGTCATAGCTCAGTAGTCCTTTAACCAGTGATGTATGATCAGTTGGACGAATGCACTCCTATCTCATGGGCTTTATTTCAGACACTTGAGCCAACAACAGTTTCTGCCTTGCTTTGAACCAGATTGGTTTTTTTATTCTTCCTCATACAAGGCGGTATGGAGGCTGGTATTCTAATAGAGTACATGAAAATTGGACATGCATCGAAATCGCTGAGCATTTCTTTACCTCAGACAGACCCTTTCAGTGTGATGAAATTTCAGCAAGGAAGCAAAATGAAGGTGCATCAGTTGCCATCCTATTCAGTGACTTTTTTGAAGTAAACAAATTAACTAAGGCTTATACACTTAGGTAAACAGGAAACAAACATCACAAATCCCGCAGGAGTCTAGAGTTAGAGTTAGCATCAGTACATCTTCCTCAGCATGGACTAGGCCCAAGTACAGTACCAACAAGTCAACTCGTGTGCATGTGTGTGATGTGTGTGTGTGATGTGTGTGTGCGTGTGTGTGATGTGTGTGTGCGCGTGTGTGATGTGTGTGTGCATGTGTGTGATGTGTGTGTGCATGTGTGTGATGTGTGTGTGCGTGTGTGTGGTGTGTGTGTGCGTGTGTGTGATTGTGTGTGTGCGTGTGTGCGTATGTGTGTGATGTGTGTGTGTGATGTGTGTGTGTGCGTGTGTGCGTATGTGTGTGTGCGTGTGTGTGATGTGTGTGTGTGCGTGTGTGCGTATGTGTGTGTGCGTGTGTGCGTATGTGTGTGTGCATGTGTGTGATGTGTGTGTGCGTGTGTGTGTGTGTGTAGAAGGAGGGATTACTCATAGAGTATTTAATATGAAGAAAATCTTGCTTTCCAATGCGACTGGCCATCTGTAGCTACAGACTTCACTGAAATAAAAGGCCCTTTCTCCACTAATGGAGGGAAATGAGCAGAAAGAAAACACATCTGAAGAGACAAGATCCGACAAACGAGCGAACCACACTGCTGAGAACTGAGCTCTCATCTGAGCTGGCGCTGTATACATAGAGCTGCAGTCCTAAATAAAGAAAGAGAGCAGGGCGTGGATGTAGAAAGAACAGAGATGCGTTTTAACAGTCAGTGTTGTTGCTATCTACACCTGAATCTCATTACTCTACCGACGTAGCTTTGTCCTTCCAAGTATATAGCCTAAAAACCCGGCCTGCTGCTTGTTTTATATAAAGTGTTGCTGGAACACAACCATACCTACTCAATTACATATTGTCTAAAGCTGCGTTTATGCAATCATGAGAAGTGAGTTGTTGCAACTTTATGACACACAAAACCAAAGGATTCACTCTCTGGTCCTTTACAAAAAGTGTGTCAATCCTAAGCCAAAACGAGGTCTTCAGTAATCACCCAAAACCAAACCCATTGCCAAGTAGAGTCTGACTCGTATCGGTCCTATAGAGTGTTTTGGAAGCTTTGTACATCATTATGGGAGCTGACAGCGCCATCTTTCTACCGAGGAGTGGACTGATGGGTTTGAACCACTGACCTTGTGGTTAGCAGTTCAATGCTTACTCAACAGAGTCACCACAGCTCAGAGGTTCGATATAAAAGATATGATCAACAGTACTACAATTTTGGGTAGGAATACCATCAAATACGTCTTCAGGTGTGGTTTTCCCAGCTCTTTAGGTATTTTGCAGTGTCAAAGAGCTAACAGCTCGACAACACCTTTGCTGCTATAGGACATGAAAGCTCTACTAGGGAAAAGCAGGATGAATGGCGTGTATCTCCTGCCAGTACCAAGAAGTTCCATAGAACACAGACATCCTGTGTCCTTCGCGTGCTGACTTTCATTTGCGTCCCCAGTTCTCTGTCTTCTCATATCAGGCAGACTTTGGCTCCAACCCTCCAAATTGGGACAACAGCTACTGCCGTTTGGGGTGATCAGACTGAAATCCCTAGCTTTCTACCGTCCTCCTATCTTTCTTTGCGCGGCTAGTCGGGGCCATAAAGTCCAGCAAACAAATGGGTGGGAGGTATTTTTGCTGGGCTAGGCAGGGCCAGTCATAAAATGTAGGGAAGGGCAGAGGTCTGAACGTCAAGTGCCGCAGTCACAGACAGTGCTGGAAGCAGCTCACAGCACACAACCAAAGGGATGTGTGTCTTTTGTATGGTTTTCTTTTTGTTTTATAGATTCAGAATGCAGAGTGGTGGGTGGTGGAGATTGGAAAGGATCTGACTTGGGGACAGCAGAGCTAAATGAAAATCTGCTCAATGTGAGGATCCGCAAAAGGAACATCAGAAACATCTGCCATCAAGTTGGCTCTCGCTCATGGTGACACCAGGAAATCAGAGGTAGACGGTGCTGCCCAGGGTGTCCAGGGTCTGAACGTCCACCTGTGGGTGGCCTCAGGCCTCCAACATTTTGGTTAATGGCTGAGTACATTCACCTGGCACACTCCTCGGCACTCACATGGGCTGGGAGTCAGCACATTTCCTAAAATCTGGTGATGGATCCAGGAAGGAGAATTAGTCAAGGGTAAACCACTTAGTCTGGCAATTTTCAAGTATTAGCTATGGGTCGCTCTTGATCAAGTGTGAATAAATAGAAAGAAGCAACTGGGGAATTAATTTTTTTAAAGAACAACATTATGAACATTCCAAGAAAGAGCAAGCTTCTAACACTATTACAGAATCAGAAAGAAAATATTGGGACAGTAACAATAGCTCTTATTTCATAGGGTTGTTACAGTAATTATAAACATGAAATTTTAAAATAATTTTTACAAACATTGTAACATTTATCATTTATAATGTTAAAAATTATAAACATGCAAAAAAGAAACAACGACCGGCAAGATGTAGAGCAGACAATTATAATGATGGCGGTGACGGTGGGGACGGCGATGGAAGTGACAGTCCATCAACATCAGACACTTATGCAACATTTACTGGTGATATTAGACAAAGACAAGTGGTTTTAATGATCTGACTTTTTAAAAAGTGTATGTAAAAACTAAAAACTTAATGTGCATGGCTGATGTAAATCAATTTAAGGAAAAAAATAAGCATACCTATTTTTAAATTTCAGACTATGCATATAAATTTAAATCTAAAGTATGGAGCCAAGTTTCATCGTTTTATATTAATTATGTATATGTATCAATGAGTGAGACCTATGCGTGAAGCTAGAGTTTGTATTTAATGTGTCGCATTTTCAAACAGAAAGGCAAAATTTCCAATGTCTGGCCCGCCAAGGGAAGGTCTCAGTAGTTCAAATCCACCGGCCACTCTGTGACAGAAAGTCGAGGCTCTCTGCTCCCATGGGAATTGACTCTCTCCGGCACTTAAGGGTCACTGTGAGTCGAAATCTACTTAACGGTAGTAGGTTTTGTTTGTCTACTTGGGGTAAAGTACAGCCTGTGGTTACGTTTTTGAAGAATTAAAGCAGAGGGTGCAAAGGGAGTGTCCTTCCCCTCACCTCCTTTATTGTCACGGTGGGTGGCAAAGAGCTCAGTCACCCTGCACACCCACGGGGACTTATCCCGGAATGAGCTGAATCCAAGGGCCACCCTCCCCCACAATGTCCTCCAAATGTGGGAAGGCAGAGTGAGCTAGCAGGATGCCTCAGCACGCAGCTCCTCGGTCATCGCAAAGCTGAGACAAGACGTTGTGATAAATGGGGAGACTGACGTGAACACGGTAGTTGATGGATTGTGGGTAATACAATCTACCCTTTCCGTTACACACATTTTCCCTTTATTCAGCATTTAGCATTTCTTGTCTAATTGCCTTTTGTCTGCCTTCAGAAATATTGCCCAATTGTCACAATATGCCATGCTATTGATTTTGTTTTATTTGACACACAGTACCACTCTGTCGCATCGGAAGGCGGGCTCACAGCTTTCCTTAAGTCAAATTGCGCTCCTTTGCATCTATTCTAGGGGGAAACTCTTTCCATGGTTACCTGTCAACTGCCTTGGGACAGCCATTGGAGCTTCCAGAAAACCTTTTATAATAGGAAAAGAAAACCTATAAAATACCATATATACCACATTTATTTTCAATTGATTTTATCTTCTAAATTTGAGTGAAGAGCCTCGATTTGGGAAAAGCACCTGAGCTTTAAATGAAGAACAAGAACTCGCCATTTTAAAACTCCCGAGTTAAATCCTGTGATGATCTGACTCATTATTCTATAAGAATTAAATTGTGTACACCCGAACAACAACAATATCCACCGAATCAAAGATGACTCTGTCTTAACGCAGAATATACCTATGCATTAAAAAAAACCATCTCGTGATGACATCACTGAATTTTCCAGATGTTGAGCTTGACATTTTGGGGACATCTGCAGATGGAACTGGCAGCTTCCTGGTATGTACCCTCCAGGCTCAGCTTCATTATGTTACAATTAGCCTAAATGGCTGCTAATTAGACCTATCAGCAGCTTCTAAGGGTAAAGAAACGTCAGAGGGGCCATCTCCAAAAGCATAAGGAAAATAAACCAGCACTCGCTTCTCCTCCCTGGTGCCTCTGGGCCCACCTGAGATCCTCTCCAAAGAGACAGCAAGTGCCTACAGTGGGGAGCATGCCCACCTGCCAGGGCGGAGGCTTCCTTACCTGCTTACAAAACAGAGGTGGGCACTGGGCCGCGAAGCACTGGGCCACCCCATTGCTGCACACACACTTGGCACATCTGCTCAAGCGCCAGTCTTGCCCATCCTGAAACGCTCGGCCTTCGTAGGAGCAGGGTTCTGGAAGATGAAAGAAAGGTGCTTTACTGGGAGGACCGCCTTGGGTGCTGCTGCTGCGCCCTCATGTGGGATTGAGGCTCTCCAATAAGCTTCATCTTTGATGTATGGTTTGTAAGGGAAGTCAGTGGGACCACGGAGTCTGCTCACCGAAGTTCTACCTCCCTCTGCCTTTTCGGTGACACAGTGGGTCACACGTGGAGCGGCTCACCGCAAAGTTCAAGCCACCCTCCACCCGAGGGAGAAAGAGAATGTGTTCTGCTCCTGTCCAGAGTCATCGGCTCAGAAATCCAAAGGGGCTGGTTCTGCCCTGTCCTGTGAAATCGCTAGAGTCAGAATGGACTTGAGGGCAACGAGTTTGGTTTGGGTTTTCAGTCCTGGTGGATTAAAAAGTCTCTGGGTGACTCAAACTGTCAAGCGTCTGATTCCTAACTGGAAGGCTGGGGCTCCGAACCTCCTCAGCACCCTGACTTGGGCAGAAATGCCTGGTGACCTGTGCCACTTCTATCTACTCTGCACCCACGCATGGCGTGCCCAGGAGTCGGAGGTGACTCCACGGCCACTGGGTGTCCTGGCTGGACTCCAGATGGAACATGAGCTGCCCCGCCCCGGCTGCCGTCTGGGCAAGATGTTCCCAGGTGCAGGGCAGGACGCCCGGCACCGGTGCAAGTCTGCATTCCAACTGTGAGGACCCCTGTGCCTGAGGAAGCTCTGCCAGAGACACCGCGAAGGCACCCGGCAGTGCGTCAAGAAGCCACAGCGAGTGGGAGTGGGCGGGTGCAAGCGTTTCTTTGTTTCCTTTTCTTTTCCTTCCTCACAAAAATCAGTTGCCTTCGAGCCAACTCTGAGTCCTGGGAATGCTCTTCTTTCCTCTGAGGTTTTCAGCGCTCATTTGGGAAAGGCCAATCTTCCCAAGTGCCCTTGGACAGAGTGGACTCTCCAACATCTGGTTCACAGCGGAGCCTACTAACCACGTGCCCCACTCAAGAACTCCAACCCTCTGCCACCGAGTGGGTTCTAACTCAACGTGACCCTATGCGGCAGCAGTTCTCAGCCTGTGGGTCACGACTGTTATCCCATGCTCTTAGGAACTGGTGCTCCTCTATCGTCTCCACATGCAGATCCGCCCACAGACCAGCACCCTGCGTGAAGACTGTGACCCGTGCTACACCATGCTTCAAGACAGAAATTCATTTCTTTGTCATTAGAAATCAACATTTCACAATATAGAATGACATAATGTTTTTGTGATGAATCACAATGCTTTAATTATGTTCAATTTGTAACGATGAAAATACACTCTGCATATCAGATATTTAGATGACGATTCATAACAGTAGCAAAGTTACAGTTATGAAGTAGCAACAAAAATAACTTTATGGTTGGAGGTGACCACATCTGAAGAACTGTATTGAACGGTCTAGGCATTAGGAAGGTTGAGAACCACTGCTCGACAGGGTTTCTGGGGCTGTAAACTGACATGGGAGTGGATAGGCCGCCCTTTCTGCCTTAGAGCAGCTGGTGGGTTTGAACTCTCAACTGTGCAACTAGCAGTCCAACATTTACCCAACAGCACCACCAGGACTCTTTAAGAAATTACACGTGGCCTGCTAGTTTCATTTTGCCCAGAGCCCAGCAAATTCTGTAGCCGGCCCTGGTTGACCTTTCCCTCTCTCTGGCAACAGTGCTTTCAGCAGGTGCCACTCCCTCATGGTACACCAGCGAAGAAGGCTCTCAGGACAGGAAGAACCTTACAAACTCAGAGACCCTTACTGCCGACCCATCTGCAACGCAGCTATTTCAAACTGCTTCACTTGCAGGGCTACTGGGGCCAACACAGCTAGCAATTATTTTGGGTGGGTGGCATGCGCAATGTGGAAGGCGAGCATTAGCATGCCTTGTGATTCTTGGAGTGGCTCTCCATGGTAAAAGATTGCCGGGATGGTATAAATGCGGACCAAGAAAAAAGGGGGTATATATATTTCAGTTAAAAGCAAACGTAGAGTGCAGATGCTGGATTCTGTTCACTTAAAGGGTAATTCTAATTATTATGTGTCAGGAGAAAGTACAACACAGCAATGACAGGAAGCCCTTTATATCATAGAGTATGTATTATTTCATTATAAAAAAGAGAAGGGAACATACATCCCTAAAATGTACTTAGAGGTGCAAATGAGCCCCGAGTGGCCCCGGGGGAGAGAGCCTGAGAGCTTAGCCCTGGCTTGCTGAACAGAATCTTCTCAGCAACAGCGCAATGGAGACAGCTGAGAGCCCTGCTCCCTTTTCTGTACGCTCCGGGGAAATGTGTGCAGTCAGCTCAGAGGCAGCCAGCAGCTTGGCTATCCCTGTGGTTGCCGCTGCTCAGCCTGACAACGCACTCATGTGTTTCAAAGGTGACCTGCTCTGCACCAGGTTCAAGGTTGTGACCTTTCAGATGCACATCACCATGCCTGTCTTCTGAGGAGCTTCTAGGTGGTTCGAACCACCAGCCTTTGGACTAGTCTTTGAGCTCTTAACCCTTTACGTCATACTACATGGAGGACATGATGTAATTTTGTTCTTCTCTCCACAACGAAGGCAGGAAAATTAGCTTGGATTCAGAGAATCACATAGAAAGAGCTCCCTCCTTCTCTGCCTTCTAGGAGCTGTGAACACAGAGGGGGATACAGTCACCCAAGAGAAAATGTAGACATCAGTGGTCCACAAAATGCCAAGTTTGGAATAAACCTTAAAGACCAGTTCCAATCTCTCTCTCTCTCTCTCTCTCTCTCTCTCTCTCTCTCTCTCTCTCTCTCTCTCTCTCTCTCTCTCTCTCTCTGAAACTTTGCCGCTTTCCAAGTGCATGGCCACACACTGGATCCAGCAGGGATGGAGTTCGTGACCTTTGAGTGACATTAAGCAAGAAAGAATAAAGAAAGGCTGGGTGTCAACCATCTGACCCGCCCAAGGCGCTTTCTCTGCAAGCTTATACTCACTCCCAGGGCCCACGCAGACAGGGCAGCAGCTTCCTTCCGGGATCAGCTCCAGCTCCCGGGGTCCGCAGGAGAGTGATGGGCATGGCTGGGGGCTGCATCGAACCTCTCCGTGAGCGCACGAGCACACACTGCATGGCGAGGAGACCCACTCTGACCCATGCTGTGTGTTGAGGGGAAACAAAAAGCAGGTGAGCCCCAGAAAATCGGCTTTCATACGCCCCAGTGAAAACAGCCCATCTCTTGCACAAACTAATAGTGGAGCCTACACGGCTGCCCAGGTCAAGTGCACTGAGCTCGCACGATTCTGGGGATTTGGAATGTTCGGATCCAGAGGGCAATGACAAACTCACTTACCTGTTCTTTCTTTCAATCCTAAAATTTATGTGTGAGACTTTCAGAAAAATACCAAAAGTGTGTGAAAGCTCAAAGGGGGCTTTCCCATGGGGAAATTCCATTATTTTTCCATTCCATTTTCCCACACACTCTGTGAAGCTCCTTCATATGGCGACCATGTCCTTCACAATGGGCATATAGTCTCCAATACCTCACACTCCAATCTAATCCTGGTACCTTTCTCTGCCTCTACGTCCCCACCCTCCATCAGATCTCACATTCATGCTCACATCTCACTTCCCACCCGCTCCCCCGGTTCCAATGATCCCGGTCCTGGCTAAAGCACCTGCTCCATCCAGTTCTCCCACAAGCTACTGACTCAGCTACACACACACACAATATTCCCAATTCACTTCGCATCATGACACAACATGCCCAACATTTGTCATGAGTCAGGGGACGAATGGACCCATGTTTGAGGGTGCTGGGTGATTTGCCATACATATAAAAACTTGAAAGTATCTATATCAGCCACGCTCCGAGGCGATGGTGAATGGGAGGAGAACTCTAAATGTAAAAAGCCACACATAAAGCGATTGCTTAGGGTGGGAGTGGGGGGTTGTCATCAAACTAGGTATCACGCTCATTCACTGAATAGAATAACAGGGGCTCTTCACAAGATGCAGAGAGAAAGAGGCGCCTAATTTTATCACAAAACTGCAATTAAAATGTGCTGAATTTAAAATGAGACAACTGATTTTACCACAAAAACTGCAGTTAAAATATACTCCGCTTGTACACAAGTATATACTGTAGCTTAATGAATAAAATGTTTCTTATCCAAGTTTTTCTCCTACAGCATCTTCCTGAATTGTGGATCCTGCTTCCTTTGCTTCTATTAAATCTAGCATATAATGAGATCTGGTTCCACCCAAATCATATATGGGCTTCTATGAAAAACATCACCAATTCTAAATGTCCAGGCACTCACTGCAATCTTGGAATCACAACCATGTGTGGCACTGAGACACATAAAAAAAAGAAAGGCCCTCTTGCTTCTCCTGCGGCCAGTATTCAGAATAACTTCTCACCTCTCAAGGGCAAAGGAACCTTGTCTTACGCAGGCAAGCCAAAGCCCCTCTCCGGTGCAAACTGTGCCTGTTTGCAAGCACAACACGCACGCCTGACATTTGGAATTACTGACAACGTGCACGATTATTGTAACCATGATGGTAATCGTCATTCAGTTACTCGCAGGAAGATTTCTTTATTCCCGATGAGTTTACTGGGCCAACAGCAGAGGGAATGCACTCAAGCAAGAACAAAGTGGATGGAATCCAGGATTGACTCGGCACACAGGTCCGATCCCAGCTGAGCCCGTCCTGGCTTTAGAACCTCATCTTTCCAGCTGTAAAACCAACCCCCAAATCATATCTACCGACAATGAGAGGATTCCAACTCCCAGTGGCCCAGAAGAGAGAGCAGAACTACTTACTCCCCTGGGTTCCCGAGGGCATAAATCTTGAATGAAGCAGACGGCCTCACCTTTCTCCTGAGGAGCTGCGAATAGGTTCAAACGGTTCACCTTTGAGTCAGCTCCTCAGTGTTGAACCTACCTTGCCAGCCGGGCTTATCCTTCACTGGCCTAGTGCAAGGGCTAAACGAGGTTGTGTTCTCAAACTGCCACGTGGGGTGTCCCGTCCGCTGCTCTCCTCCCTCCCACTGTCTGGCTCCATAGCCCTCCTGCCCCTCCACATGTTTGCAGTGCTGTGGGTGCCAGGACTGGACATCAATGCGCAGGCCACATCCTCGCCCATCAATGTTCACTTCTGCTATAATTACGTAGAAAACGTCTGATTTAGGACAGCACATAAATGAGCAAGCCCACCAGCGAGTGACTGATCCAAGACCAGGGCCAGCTGGCCTTCATATTAGAAAGGCCACGGCATCTAGGCAGGGGAGGAATGGTCAAAGGAAACCTGACTGGTCTGATGAGCTAGAGGCTGAAAGTCTGTCAAAATGCTTTATAAACTAAATCAAAAGGCCAAGGACAAACTGATGAGAAACGCAGGCACATTCTATCAACTAGAATGGAACACTAATATAGAAAAGCACTTCAAACAATAAGAGGCAATTATCCCCATTGAAAATATTCCACGTTGTTCCATGCAAATAAATAGTAATTAAAATGAAAAGTGGATTAATTATACAACATACATATTAGATATTAGGAGACTTATAGCTCATAATACTTAGCTTTGGTGATGCTGCCATCAAATGAATTCCCATCCACAAAGCTGACCCTTACCATGGAGCCAGAGGGGGCGTGGGGAAGGGGCGGGAGGTTTCCAGAATCATCGCACAGGAGGCTACATGATCAATGGTAGTAGTTCCACTGGGTTTCTCAAGAGCCTCCGAAAATATCAACTCAAATTGACAAAAGATTTCACAAGCATCAATATGCCAAATCTTCAGATGCTTTCATCAACTACCTCTATGTTTAAAAAGTTGTATGAATAAAATGATCAATAATACACAAAGGCTCTAGCATTAGAAATTGCACCCCACTGTTATTTATAGTAAAATTGGAAATATTTTTATGAAAGCTGGAAGCTGCCTAAGAGCCTTAAAATCTGGAAGGAACATTATATTATCATTAGAAACCATTGTTTCCCAAAGTCAAAGGTATAACATACTATTATATATTTTTTAAAGTAAAAATTCCAATGATGCGAAAGTATACAAGGGGCCTTCCAAAAGTGAGTGAAAATAAAATTAAAAGACAAAAGAACTTGAAGCCCTCCTCCTTGATACATCTACGCGTATTCATCGAGGCCCACTACCCGCTCTGCCATGCCCGTGAACTCGGAGACGCCAGCGCAGTTCTCGGTGGGTTGGCAGGACTGCGGTTGCTGTTTCCTCGTGTTTATTTTTCCTCTATTTTCTAATGACAAACACGTGTTTATTCTTGTTTTCAGAAAGAAAATTGCTATTTAAAATATCTAGCAAATCATTTCTCTAAAGTCAGATTTGAAGAGTGCATATATAATACTTTAAATTGAACTTCTCTATGGAAAGTTTGGGACCTGCTTCTAATCATCGTGGCATTACACTTCATCGAAATAAGTGCTTAGTTGCCTTTTTCCTAATAAGAAACACTAACTGTCATTTCTTAAACATTTGCAATCACACCACCTTTTAATTATAACCACAACCTGTCAGTCATCACAGCTTTTTCATCTGTAGAATGAGAGGGCTGTATTGGTTAATCTCTCCAGTACCTCTGAGCTCTCTGATGAGAGGAATCTATTAGCTAACTCCAGAGAAATAACATTAAGCAGGAGATACCTCCAGGAGAATAAGGTGAAGAATGACGGGAATAATAAAGAACATTCGGTGGAGAGGGGGCTTCCATTGCTTACTGTCCACACCGCAGAAGAAAGTGCAGATTGTGGCCCGGAGCCAGAGAGTGGTGGCAAGAAGCAGTGTCTCCTACATCTCCACTCACTGACCGCTCAACTCTAGGGGCGGAGCCGGAGGCAAGTAGCCACCCTACAGAGCAAGGGGTTTGGCCCTTGGTTTTTGTTAGCTTTTCTCTTTGTTTTTTCAGTTTCACAGCGTTCTCCATTTCCATTTATAAAAATTTTGTGTTTTACATAAACCCTATAGCATCAAAAAACTTTGTAAAATAAAAATATAATAGATCAACAAAGCAACATTCCCACCCAGTTTTAGTCATGCTTGTTAAAAACATCATTAATCCTTTTCAAAAACATACGGGTTTTTTTATGCTGGGAAGAAGTAAATACTACAGACAATATATCTACAACTAAAATAAATTCTTTGGCATAGTCAACTAACACGTACATCTGACAGGTGATATAAGTCCAAAGGAAAGATAAGGTCGTAAAGTATTTGCCTGCCTCACTGACAGAATCAAAAATAATTTTTCTTCATATAATTTGTTTCTGTTATGAAGTTATAGATCTAGAATACTAACTATCTGAGAGAATAAGGTTGCAGAATTCCATATTCATTCTCTCACACACACACATAAATTAGTTCTCCTTTTAACCTCACAGACAGGCACAGTGACCAGGCTTCTCCCTCCTCTCACTATTCAATCAGATGTGGGCATTAGGGCATTACCACCTGCCACTTCGTTTTCCAGGGAACCTTCAAGCACTATCTTCTCACACATGACACTATCTGGTGCAGGATTAAATTAGTAAAGAGAAGAAGAAAGGGGACTAATGGTTCTTTTCTCTCCCTAACACATGGAGGGGGGTAGAATGGGGAGAAGTATTTCAGCATTCATTAGGAAAACATCTTTAAGGCTCATCTCCATGACTGGCTGGCAAGGCTGGGCACACATCCAAGAGTTAATCTGAAGACATGGCTTTGGAGAGGTCATGGATGCTAATCACCACCCCCCACCCCCATCCTGACTACAATAGATCCAGGCAACACTCTCAAACAGCCTTGACATTAGCCAAAAGGCTCAAGTGTTTCCTCGCTCCAGGGATGATCTGGCGACTTGTCTCAACATGCTAGAATACCAGCTGTATATCATGGTGCCCTTTCTGCGAGCAGAGAAGTTCTCTAATGTGGCTCAGCTGTTTCACTAAAGGGCAGTCCTCGAGTGCAGCCCTGAGCTCAACCCAGCGCTGCACTTGCTTGGCTGGAATCCTATTCTCTGGGCACACTGTCACTCCAACTGCTTCTCCTGCCACAGCCATTGCATCCTAAAGCCCTTTCTAACTCTCTTAGCGTAAGCTTCCCCTTTAGGTCCCATGCACATCCTGGCCCACCAGGCCTTGAGGACGATGACCCCAATTAGAGCAGTCAGTCCACAGAGAGGACCGCATGGCCAGCCCACTATGAGACATGACGTCCCTCACTGACCCATGACCCTGCGGGGGACAGCACCAGAGGCACAGTGTGGGAATTGCACCTGACCCGATGCCACCACACCAAGGCAAAGCACTGGGGGAGTGCAGCGGAACAGCAAGGGAATGGAGTGCTGAGGTCCCCAGGGAATGCTGACGGTGGATTTTGGGGCCAGGGCATGGTGCCCCAACAGACTGGACTGGAAAACAGTCCTAAAAGCTAATAAATGATCCTTGAACTAACTACAAGCTTTTCTTTCTTGTTGTGTTGTGTTTTGTTCTTTGTCAGTAGTTTGTTTGTATATGGTTGCTTGGTTTTGCTCTTACTTTTGTGCATGTTATTATCACCACAGGTCTGTCTAAATAAGATAGTCTGGATGGACAATCTGGAGGAGAAAACAATGGGACTGACAGTTCCGGGGTGACATGGGATAGAGGGAGGTGGGGGAAAGGAAGTGGTGTTAACAACCCAGGGACAAGGGAACAACAAGTGATCCAAATTGGTTGTGAGGTGGGTGTGGGAGGCCTGGTAGGGCATGATCAAGGGTAATATAATGAAGAAGTATTGCTGAAACCCAGGTGGAGATGGAGCATGATAGTGGGACAAGAGGAAAGTCAAGGGAAATAGAGGAAAGAGCTGGGAGGCAAAGGGCATTTATAGAGGTCTAGACAAAGACATGTACATATGCAAATATATTTATATATGAGGATGTGGAAATAGATCTATGTGCCTATATTTGTAAGTTTAGTATTAAGGTGGCGGAAGGACATTGGGCCTCCACTCATCTCTCAATGCAAGAATACTTTCTTCTATTAAATTGGCATTCTATAATGTTCACCCTCCTGACACAACCGCTGAAGACAAAGCGGGTGAATAAGCAAATGTGGTGAAGAAAGCTGATGGTGCCTGGCTATAAAAAGATATAGCATCTGGGGTCTTAAAGGCTTGAAGATAAACAAGTGGCCATCTAGCTCAGAAGTAATAAAGCTCACATGGAAGAACACACCAGCCTGTGTGATCACATTGTTCCAAAGGGATCAGTTATCAGGCATCAAAGAACAAAAAATCATACCTCCATGATATGATCACTGAGGACAAACGGGTGCATAAGCAAATGTGGCAAAGAAAGCTGATGGTGCCCGACTATCAAAAGGTATAGCGTCTGGGGTCTTAAAGGCTTGAAGGGATCAGGTATAAGGCATCATGAGAAAAATCTTACCATAGTGAATGAAGGGGGAAGTGCAGAGTGGAGACCCAAAGCCCATTTGTCAGACACTGGAGATCCCCTTGCAGAGGGGTTTAGGGGAGGAGATGAGTCAGTCAGGGTGTGATGTAGCACCGATGAAGAATATAGCTTTCCTCTAGTTTCTAAATGCCCCCACCACCCACTATCATGATCCAAATTCTACCTTGTAAGTCTGGCTAGACCAGAGAATGTACACTGGTACAGATAGGAGCTGGAGGCACAGGGAATCCAGGGTGGATGATACCTTCAGGACCAAGGGTGTGAGGGGCGATACTGGGAGGGTAGAGGGAGGGTGGGTTGGAAAGAGGGAACCGATTACAAGGATCTACATGTGACCTCCTCCCTGGGGGATGGACAACAGAAAAGTGGGTGAAGGGAGACATCGGACAGGGCAAGATATGACAAAATAATAATTTATAAATTATCAAGGGCTTGTGAGGGAGGGGAAGCGGGGAGGGAGGGGAAAAAAAGAGGACCTGATACCAAAGGCTTAAGTGGAGAGCAAATGCTTTGAAAATGATGAGGACAATGAATGTACAGATGTGCTTTACACAATTGATGTATGTAAGGATTGTGATAAGAGTTGTATGAGCCTCTAATAAAATGTTTAAAAAAAAAGAAACATAAAAAAATACCAAGCTATTTTATAGCTATTGGGAGGGTTTCCAACTCACAAACACCCTACAGGACAGAGTAGAACTGCCCCTGTGAGTTTCCTGCAACTGTCTACAGGAATAGAAAGCCTCATCTTTCTCCCACTGAACAGTTGGTAGACGTGAACTGCTGACCTTGCAGTTATCAGCCAACATGCACCTATGAGCAGGAATCATCTCATTGGCAGCTGGTTGGAAGGGTTTTCAAGGAGCCCTGTTGGTGGTGCTGTGGGGTAAGCACTGGACTGCAGGCCCCAGGGTTGGTGGTGGAAGCCCATGAATCAAAGGGGAAAGATGAGGCTGCCGAATTCGGTGAAGATTTACAGTCTTGGAAACCCCAGATGGGCGAGCTATGATTTGTAATCAACCTGACAGCAGTGGTTCTGGTCTGGTGCATGCAAGTCCAAGGTTAAAGAGGGAGGCTTACTGGTGAGGAAATAGGGGAAAGCTTGGATCGCTGCCTCGTTACCTAGCTGAAAGGGGAAAAAAGGCTGCAAAATTCAGAGAGAGGAGGAAAACACCCTAATGATGCAAGTGTTCGAGTGAGACACATGCCAAACGACAGACCTGGTGAACCCCCAGGAGAAGTGAACAAAGAGAGGAAGGGAGGGCAGGAAGTCAAGAAACAATCACTTTACATTTAATAAGCATAAATTTAGAAGAGTTTGTCTTGATTTAGAGAAAAGGAAATCAACCTATTTGAAGAAGCCAACCTGCAGTGCTACGAAGTATTGAATATGGTCTTTCTACACAACGTCTATTGAATGATGCAAGAAACATCAAAAAGATGTTAGGATACACAGAGTCTCTGTACCCAAAAGAGCTACTCAACATTTCCCCATTTTAGGAGGGAGCAGATGAGCCAGGACCAGTGGTGCTGATGGAAGAAGTCCAAGCGGCACTGAAAGCGTTTGCCAAAAATAAGGCTCCAGGAATTGATGGTCTACCATTTGAAATGTTTCAACAAGCTGATGTGGACAACTGCTTGGCAAACGCAATGGAAGACATCCATATGTGTACTCATTCCACAGAAAGGTAACCCAACAGAAAAGTGTTATGCTCATTGGATCTGAATGGTGAGCCAATAATCAAAGAAGCTGGATTCTAGGAAGAAAAATGTGGCATCAGGATTGAAGGAGGGCTTTCTTAACAATCTGTGATATGCAGATGACACGACCTTGCTTGCTGAGAGTGAGGAGGGCTCGAAGCTCCTTCTGATGAAGAGTAAAGATTGCAGCCATCAATATGGATGACAACTCAGTGTAAGGAGAACCAAAATCTTCACAGCTGGACCAACAGGTAACATCGTGATCAATGGAGAAGAGACTGAAGTTGTCAAGGATTTTGCCTTGCTGGGATCCAAACTTAAAGCTCCTGGAAGCAGCAGTCAAGAGATCTCAAGACGCACTGCATTACAAGGCCCATTTAACGTGTTGAAGAGCAAAGAGGTTATTTAGAGGGCTACAGTGCAGCTGACCCAAGCTCCGGTGTTTTCAATTGCCTCTAATGCATGAGGCAGTGGTGCACTCAAGAAGGAAGACCATAGAAAAAAGCATGCCTTTGAAATATGGTGTTGGGGAAGAATCTGTCTCAGAAGAAGTACAGTCAGAATGCTCCTTGGAAGCAAAGATGGGGGGACTTTGTCTCATACACTTCAAACATATTGTCAGGAAAGACCAGTCTCTGGAAAAAATACACATCATGCTTGCTCCAGTAGAGGCACAGTGGAACGGGAAAAGACCTTTAACAAGCTGGACTTGCATAGTGGCTGCAACGATGAGCTCAGATGCACGAACAGTGTGAGGATGGCGCAGCACCAGGCAGTGGTTGGTTCTGTTGTGCATGGGGTTGCTTTCGGTCAGAACCAACGCTATGGCGCTTACCACCATCACCCCCACCCTACAGTCTTTGTAACTCCCCATGAGTGGCAGGATAGGTCTCTTCAGAGTGAGATCCTTGTGGATCAGGGAACTGGACAGCTTGCACACAATGTGGACTAGGCACATGGAGCCCTGAAGTAGAGGTGTATGGGACTCACAGGGAGGTTGTGCCATCCCACTAGGTTTAAAACGAAACATGCAGAGATCAAAACGGAAATTACACTACCGGCAAGAAAGACAAGTCAAGAGAAGAGAATCGCCTGAGATCCCTACACTGAACCTGCAACCTAGCAGACAAATCTGTGATATCAGGGCTCCTTAGAAGCAGTGGCAGCGGCGAGAGAAATGCCCTAAGACAGAGTGGGGGGCTCCTGGCTCATGGAGTGAAAAGGCTTTGAGCAGAAAGAGCGCTGGTGGAATGGCTTCCCTCCCTCAGGCACTTGGGAGGCTGCCTTTGGGCAATGAACGCGTTGGGCTAGCTTTGCCCTACTGCCAAGCTAGAGCGGAGCACCTTCAGGTAGAGCCTCCCTGTCCTCGATGGGGTCTCTAGTGAGCCTTTCCCAGCAGAGCTCCTAGAGCGTGGTGACACTTGTCTGAGCAGGACAGAGGCCAACAGGCCACGTGGCCGTGAGGCCCCGGTGGAGAAGGATGGGACTACACGTACAGTTGAGAAGAGACTTTCCTGATCAAAGAATTGTATCCTGAGCATTCCCAAGAGTGAACTGTAACTAATTACTGCCCTAAGAAACCCCAAAACTCTATGTCTGTATAGCTACAATGAGTTAATGAACTCAGCCGAGAAGTAGAGAGTGCCTTGTGAAGAGTAGTTGGCTTCAGAACTGGAAAAAAGGTTGAAGGGTTGAAACAAGTCTGACCTCTAACTCAAAAGAATTCGCCTTGGGTTGATGGTGATTCCCTTTCCTCCTCGTGCAGACAGACAAGATTAGACCCCACCCCAACTGTACCAGCTTTATAAGACCACTGGAGATGTTTTCCCGTCCTCAGCTATGGCTCCAGAGTGTCAGTCTTGCTCTAGTGACAGCAAGTACTAGAAATATAACATTTTCTGAAGGAGGAAACGTTGAAAGCTGCATAGGGCAGAACACATGAACATGTTCTTATCCAATGTGAAGTTTTCTGTACGATATCTTATGGTAGGGAGGCAGGGGAAGGAAGACCTAAGGTACTCTCTGATTCTCCCAGAAAGGGGGGAATTTCTTCCTAATGCAGTCATTGTTCTGTGGCTGCCTGAGAACTGCCCAACTACCCATACACCCATGCGTTGGGAACACGGAGACCCTGGAGAAGGTATTTACTAATTCATTTATCAATGTTTATTGAGCACCAACTTTGGGGGAAATTCAGTGCTAAATTCCAGGTTAGGTTCAAGAGGTAGGAAGACTACTTCAATCAGAAAATATCACCAATTACTTATGCATCTTAAGTCAAAATACAAAGAGTGTACATGTTTGCCAGCATAACAATAAAGTGATCCGTGCAAAGGTTCTCCATGTCTCTTTTCCCATCTCTTCTTTGAGATCTCTGTTTACGCTCCGATCCTGACCTTCCTTAGGCTCCTTGCTCCTCCTTCCCTCGAAAGAGTCAGCCTGTTGTTTTCGACCTTGAATGTGTGACTATTCTAATCATTATGAACTGGCAGGGTCCCCATCACCATTCTCTCTGAGGACACTTTCCACTCCACAGGATATCCGGTGAGATGGCATTTAAGGTCTGTCCCACCCTCCACAGCACAGGCTGAATGGAGTAGCACATGGTGACACGCAGGAAGCTATTTCCAACATGCCCCCCCCCGCCCCCCGGTGTCTGTGAGCAGCACATTGTGCAGAAGTGAAAGAGCGGCTTCCTCGGGTAAGAAAGAGCCCATGGCTCGAGTCAGATGATCCTGTCCCACAGAGAAATGGGCATTGTTTCCCCTGAGTTTTAAGTCCACACACTGAATAGCAGCCTCGAATGGACAGATCAAATCCTGCTCACCTCTGCTCTCTCGTGAAAAGGCAGAGACATTAACTTTGGGGAAATTGTGTAGCAGGTAGAAGATGCAGATTTAAGCTCAAGGTCTACTTTCCATCACATTCAACTTCATCTGCAGCCTCGGGGTAACATTGAGGTAATAGTGCAGATGAACAGGGCCATTCTCTTTTCACAGGTTCTATTATAAACCTTGGAGGTGGCATTTTTAATCAGTACTTAATATCTCTAAATTAATCCTGCAGGATTTGGAGTGAAAGCGGGTAATAAAAGCACTCTAGGATGGCTTCCCCGTGTGGCGGTCCTGAAAATGGGGAGGAGTGGGCACTTTGCCCTTGGGGGACAGTCAACAATGTCTGCAGATGTTTGGGAGGGTCACAACTTGAGGAGGAGGGTGCTTCTGACATCTGTGAGCAGAGACCGGGCGTGGAGTAAACCTCCGGCAGCAACGGAGTGTCTGGCCTAAAGTGTCAACAGTGAAGTCAAGAAAGCCGACTGGAAAAGGCCTGAATTAAGAGTTTACACACTTGAGTTCTAGGCCAAGTGATACCACTTACTTAAAAAAAAAAAAATCACTGTTAACAAAAAGTCACTTACTATTAATATGATGCTCTGCAACTATCTCAGGCTCTTTTTAATAGAATTTTTTTCATCTTTAACAAAAAAGCCATACAATATACACCTACTCTTTGGAGACTGTCTTCACAATGCAAAGGCAAGGTGCTACTTGGATTATTCAGAACCAAGAGTTCTTCAGCACCAACATTCTGAGAACAGCCGTTCCGTTTCTCGAAGGACGCCACACAGAATCCCAGCGCGCTGCAAACGCAGGCACTGGCACTTTACCCTGGGTTGTGGACTACAGTCCCAACATTTTCCATTACTGGTTGGCAGGGGGTGGGGGGAGGGGGAGAGGGTGTGCAGAGAGGGTGCAGGCACTGGCTATTTTTCCTTCCTGAAAAGGGGTTGGCAAACCAAATAATTTTAGGAACCTATGCTTTATGCAAACCCAAATACAACCTACAAAATCCTAGGTTTAAGGTCTATGGAATAATTAAAGGTCTTAATTTTATTCCAGAGACCTAAAGGTCCCCAGCCATAAGCTTGTGGCCCTCCACAGTCCCGGCAGAGAATGACTCCCCGCATCAGTGCACGCTTACCGTCCAGCCTCCCTTGTTACTGACACACAGACACATATACCACTTGAGTCAGAAAACACTTACCACGTGGATTCTCCCTCCATGATGGCAAGATCCCTGAGTCCTGGAGACACAGTCAGGGCAGCACTGGTTGGCGGCGATCTGAAGCACTTCTCCCTGGGCATTTAAAAAGAGCTCAGTGTAAAACAGCAGGATCAGCAGAGACCGAACAGTCAACGGTCCATTAGATCCCAAGTCAGCTTAGGTTCACTAAATCCACGCTGACAACAACAGAGGGGCTAAAGTGAATCCACTAACAAAAAGATTCTCTCAGTCGAGACAAGCTCCTCTCCTCGCAAAGATAAAATAAACCCCCTAGTGAAAGTAATTCCCTTGAAAATTACCTACATCTTTTCACAGTGACAAATTGGATTCACTAGAAATGGTCCACCTGAGTTCCACACAAGAGAAGCAGCCGAGGTAAGAGAAGTACTCTATTTCCCAGCGGGTGCTCTTTCTGGCTGTCGGGGTGGCCGTAGCACAGAAGGCCTTTCGGTTACCCTAGAGAGGCCAGGGGCCATCAGAAGGGGCCAAGCTAACATTCCCATGGTATGCCCAAGCCGAGAAGCAGAGCCACAAGACACATGGGATCAGGGTTGAAGGACAAATTTATGAGATGAGGCAGCATTATTTTGGAAGAATCCCACAAATGGTGGTGAGGTGTGTGAAATCCCTTGGCTTCTAAGAAAAATCTACATTGGCTTTCAAATCTTTTGTCATTTCAACCTTAGTGGGAAGAGGTGACCCTTCTTTCATCATAGAAGGGTCACCTCTTCCCACTCCAGGAGTGTGAAAAATCTCTTTGCCTTACGGCTAATAAAAATATGGGCAACAAGCTTCAGTTTGTCTTTGAAGCCTGGAAAATCTATTGGCTCCCTGACTCATCTGGTTCCTCTACTACATCCCTTAAGATTTCTAAACATCCAGTGCGGTAGCAGAGCACAATGAGTGAGATTACAGCTCATCATGTATAAAACTATGTATAAAAATGTATGTGTTTGTATAAAAATTATATATTATATATGTAACACATTATACATTGTATATATTATGTTCTATAGAGACATTTAATATATTGCTCTTACTCTTAATATATTGCTGTTTTGTTGTTAGGTGCCATCTCCTCAACTCCGACTCATAGCAACCTTGGGCATCACAGAGTGAAACACCGCACAGTCCTGCACGATCCTTACAACTGTTCCTGTACCCGAAGCCACTGTTAGGGCCAAGGTGTCAATCCATCTCATTGAGGGTCTTCCTCCTTTGAAGCCCCCTCCACTTTATCAAGCATGGTGTTCTTCTCCAGGGACTGCTCTACTCCCAATATGTCCAAAGTAAGTAAGGAGAAGTCTTGCCGCCCTTATCTCTAAGCACTGTGGCCTTACCTCTTCCAACACAGATCGTTTACTGTTTCAGCGGTCCGTGGTACTTTCGACATTCTTCTCCAGCACCACAATTCAAATGCATTGAATATTTTTCAGTCTTTCTTATTCAGTGGCCAACTTTCACATGCATATGATGCAAGGGAGAAGACCATGGCTCCAGTCAGGCACACCTTAGTCCTCAAAGTACCATCCTTGCTTTTCTCTAAAGAGGTCTTGCACAGTAGATTTACCTAATGCAACACATCTTTTGCTCTCTTCACTGCTGTTTCTATGAGCATTGATTGTGGATCCAAGCAAGATGAACTCCTTGACACCATATTTTGTCTCCATTTAAAATGTTAACTATTGGCCCCATTGTGAGGATTTTGGTCTTCTTTACATTGAGTCATAATTCCCTACTGAAGGCTTCAATCCGTGACCTTCATCAGCAAGTGCTTGAAGTCCTCCACGCTCTCAGCAAGCAAGGTTGTGTCACCTGCATATCGCAGGTTGTTACTAAGCCTTCCTCCATTCCTGATGCCATGCTTGTCTTCATACACTCCAGCTTCGCTCATTGCTTGCTCAGCATACAGACTGAGCAAGTTTGGAGAGAGGATACAACCCTGATACACACCTTACCTGATTTTAAACCATGCAGTATTTCTTTGTCTGTTCACACAACTGCCTCTTGCTCCATGCACAAGTTTCTTCATTAGCACAATGAAGTGTTTTGGAATTCCAATTCTTCTCAAGGTTATCTATAGCTTAGTGTGGTCCACACAGTCAAATGCCTTGGCATAGTCAATAAAACAGAAATAACCCTCTTTCTGGTATTCTCTACTTTGACTCAAGATCCATTTGACATCAGCAATGATATCCCTTGTTCCACAACCTCTTCTGAATATGGCTTGAACTTCTGGCAGCTCCCTGTCAATATCCTGCTGCAATTTTTGTTGGATGATGTTCAGCAGAATTTTACTTGTACAACCCTAATGATGTGGTTGAGCAAAGTTTTCTTGACCTTGAGAAGAAACAGCTATGAAATTCATCAATAATTGGAATGTGAAATGTACAATGTACAAATCTAGGAAAACTATAAGTTGTATAAAATGAAATAAAACTTTTAAAGATCAATATCATAGGTATTAATGAGCTGTAATGGATTGATGCTCATTACTTATGTCAAGAATGACAAACTGAAGCAGACTTGTTTAAAAAAAGGATTTCCAGAGCTATCCTGAAGTTCAATATTGTTAGTGATAGGACAATATCCATACAACTATAAGGATGATTAGTCTTAATGACTATTCTTCAAGTTTATTCATCAACCACTAATGACAAAGGTGACGAAATGTAAGATTTTTACCAACTTCTTCAGTCTGGGATTGATCAAATCTAGTTAAGATGCATTGATAATTACTGGTGATTGGAATGCAAACATTGAAAACAAAAGAGGAGGATCCAAAAAATATGCTGAAAAATAAAGAAGAATCCAGGGGCGGGTGGGGGTGGGGGTGGAAGCTGAGGAATGTCCTTGGTAATAGAAATGACATTGGTGAATGTATGATAGGATTTTTCAAGACTAACAGCTTTTCACTGCAAGTATATATTTTTTCAAAACATAACAGGGACTATACACATAGATGTCACCAGATGGGATATGCAGAAAACAAAGAGATAGTATCTGTGGAAAGAAACCATGGAGAAACCTAATATCATCAATCAGGACAAGGGCAGGGGCTGACTACAGACCAGAGCATCGATCAATTGCTCATATGCAAGCTCCAGATGAAACTGAAAAGCAGTAAAATAAATCCACAAGTCAAAGAACAACCTTATGTATATCCCACCTGAATGTAGAAACAATCTCAACAATGAATTTAAAATACTGAACACTAATAACTAGAGACCAAAGACTACAGAAAGTATGGATGGCAAAAAAAGACAGAAAAGACCAAAACTGATGTCAGAAGAGATACTCTTAACCACTGAGTAGCTAAAGCAAATGGAAAAATAAGATGACGTAAAAGAGCTGAACAGGATTTTCAACGGACAGCTCAGATGAAAAAGTATTATAATAAAATATGCAAATAGCTGGAGTTAGAAAACCAAGAGGGCAGAACACTCTTGGCTTTCCTCAAGCTGAAAGAAATGAAAAAAAATTCTAGCCCCAAGTCACAATATTAAAGAATTCAATGAGAGATACTGAACATGCAAGGATTTCAAGAGGAGGTAGGAGACTGTATATAGATTGGCTGTACCAAAAAGTATTGGTTGATGTTCAACCACTTCAGGAAGTAACCAATGTTCAAGAAATGATGATATTGCAGGGCAAAGTCCATTGGTAAGAAGGAAAAAAACAAGACTGCGGGGACTGGCAGAAAAGCAATGGAAATAAACAGATACAGTGTTAGAGATGCCTATCACTTTTATATGTCAACATATTTGGAAGACAGCTATTGTACCCTGGACAACCAACTGGGAAATATAATTACTAGTGTTCATTCTAAACAAAACCAAAAACCAAACTCACTGCCATTGAGTCAATGCTGACTCATAGTGACCACTGTGGGTTTCTGAGACTGTAAGTGTTTACGGGAGTAGAAAGCCCAGCAACTGGTGGTTTTGAACTTTTAGCCATGCCCAACATGTAACCACTAAGCTACAAGAGCTCCAAAGGTGATCCCCAAAAATCGATGCAAAAATTATCTTACAATATTCTTAAAATCACATGCAAGTAAAGTTATATTGCAGATAGGTAAAAATATGGTCATACCAGGACATCAACAGAGAATTGCAGACACTTAAACTGGATTCCCTAGATGACACAGAACAAGGCCTATCACTGCTGATGTATGACAGATAGCGGCTGATCTAGCAGGGAAGCAACAAAGCCCACATGGAAGAAGCACACCAGCCTGTTGATTAAGAGGTGTCAATAGGATCAGGTATCAGGCATCAGAAGACCCAAAACAATCAATCATATCAATGTGAACAAGGTGGGGTGGAGCAGAGACCCAAGCCCATCTGGAGAAAATTGGACATTCCCTCATAGAAGGGTCCCAAGGAAGAGATGAGTCAGCCAGGGTGTAGTATAGCACCGACAAAACACACAATATTCCTCTAGTCCTTTAATGATTCCTCTCCCCGCCTCCCCCCACTATAATGACCCCAGTTCTTACAAATTCAGCTAGACCAGAGCATGTACACTGGTACAGATAAGAGCTCTTGACACATAGAATCCAGGACACAGAAACCCCTCAGGAACAGTAATGGGAACAGCAATACCATGAGGGTAGGGGAAAGGTGGAGGAGAAAGGGAGAACCAATTGCAATGACAGACGTACAACATCCCACCCACCCAGGGTGATGAACAACAGAAATATTGGTGAAGGGAGATAGTGGATGGTGTAAGATAGGAAAGTTAATAATACTTAACCATTTATAAAGGGTTCATATGGGGGGGGGTGGGTGAGGAGCTGATACCAAGGGCTCAAGCAGAAAAAAATGTTTGGAAAAAGATGATGGCAACAACATGTATAAATGTACTTAACATAATGGATGTATGTATTATTATACGAGCTGTAAGAGCCCCCAAGAAAATTATTTTTTTAAAAGAGAGCTAAAAAATTAAGACAGATATTGGCTCAAAGCAGGGAATACTAAAAAGATACCTGTTTCTTGACTATGCCAAGGTATTGGTGTGAATCATAAAAAGTTATAGTTATTGTGAAGAATGGGAATTCCAGAACACTTTACTGTGCCCATGCAGAACCAGTCTATAGACCAAGAGGCGGTCTTTCTAACAAAAATATTGTATGGTTTAAAATCAGCGAAGGTATGTGTCAGGGTTGTATCCTTTTAGTACACTTGCCCAATACACATGCTGAGGAAATACTCTGAAAAGACTGATTAGATGAAGAAGAAAGAGGTATCAAGATCAACTACTTGACATATGCAAATGACGCATTGCTTGCTGGAAAGGAAGAGGACCTGAAGCACTTGCTGATGACACACTTCAGTGTCTCAACATGGAGAAAACAAAAGTCACCACAGTTGGACCAATAAGCAACATCATAATAGAACAAGAAAAGATTAACACTGTCAAGACTTTCATTTTGCTTAGCTTTACAATCAATGCTCATGGACACAACATCAAGAATCAAAGTGGCAAATTGCATTGGGGAAATCTCTTGTAAAAGACTACTGAACAGTTTTTAAAAGTAAAAAGATGTCTCTTAGAGATATAAATTGCTTTTGCCCATCCAAGCAGTGGCGACCGCCTAATTTCGAATCACCTAACATGCATGTGGAAGCTGGATGATAAATGGGGAATAATTAGGAAGAATCACTGCCTTTGAATTCTGGTGTTAGGGAACAGTCTTAGCTAGCCCCGGCCAGGGACTGCTGGAACACTAGCTTGCCGCCTGAGAAGCACTGCACATCTTGGAGATACACTGTAGGGCAATTCCAGACCACTACAGTAAGGCAAATATAATAAAGCCTGTCACACAGGGGCCTTTGTTGCTTTCAAAAATATGCTTATATTCAGTATAATCTATTATGTGTGCAATAACTTATTTTAAAAGTATGAACTATGGTAATAATAACCAAAATGTAGCACAAAGATATGAAGTGAGGACTTGTTGTTGGAAGAATGGTGCCAATAGACTTGCTTGCCAATATATGTGTGTATGTGTAACTTTGGGGGATCTATGTCCACTAACAAAGTGTATTAAAGAATTATAATTTTGTCCAACAATGGCATCCACGAGACTAGACGAGAAATTGGAATTCATATCTTATATTTATTAATCCTCTCGACAGATCAGTGCATCAGTACGTGATTACTGCATTTTCCTTTGCTTAAAACGTGTACCAAACTCAAATGATATGAAATTTTATAAAAATCTCATATGTTTAGAAACATTAGAGCCTTTTAAAGAAACTGGGACAATATTTCCAGATCTTTTTCAGAAAACAGCTCTTAAAACTCTAAAAGCCAAGTGGTGCTGCTGGATGTCAAGGTGGTTCTGCTTCACAGCGACACCACACCCACGGCAGAAAGACCCCGCCCAGCCCCGCGGTCCCCTCACCCCTGTTCTAAAGCTGGAGCGCCTAGCTGCAGCCATGGTATCCACTCAGCTTGCCACGGGCCTTCCTCGTCTTCAGTGTCCCTCTACTTTATCGTCTTCAGCATGATGTCCTCCCCCAGGGACAGGTCTCCCCTGTTATGTGCAGAGTACATGAAACAAAGGCTCCTCTTCCTTGCCTCTGAGGAGCATTCTGGCCTTACTTCTTCTAAGACAGATGTGTTTGTTCTTTCAGTAGTCCATGGTACTTTGACTATGCTTCACAAGAACCATTCATTCAAATGCATGGATTCTCTTTCAATCCCACTGACTGCCCAACATTCACATGTATAAAAGGCTATTGAAAATACCATGGCTTAAGTCAGGTGACCTTTAGTCGTCAAAGTAACAACTTGGCTTTCCAACACTTTAAAGACATCTTATGTAGCAGATTTACCCAAGGCAACGTGTTCTTTGATCTCTTGACTGCTGTTTTCATGAGCATTGATTGGGGATCCAAGCAAGACAGAATCCATGACAACCTTTTCTTCATTTATCACGATGATACCTACTGGTTCAGTTGTAAGGATTCTGGTCTTACTTACATGGAATTTTAATTCACATGGAAGGTGGAAATCCTGGATTTGCATCAGCAAGTGCTTCAACTTCGCCTCACTTTCTTTTTTTTTCTTTTCTTTTTTTCCCCGCCTCACTTTCAATAAGCAAAGTTGTGTCACCTGCATATCTCCTGTCGTTACTAATCCTTCCTCCACTTCTGATGTCACATTTTCTTCACATAATGTAGCTTCTCTGATTATCTTCTCACCATACATACTGAATAAATATGATGACAGAATACAGCCCTGACACACATCTTTCTTGTTTATAAACCATGCAGTATCCCCTGGTTCTCTTCCCACAACTTCCTTTTTGACCCATCTACAGGTTCCACGTGAGCACAATAAAGAGCGTTGGCACGTCCATTCTTTCAAGGCCATTCATAGTTTGTGATGGTCCCACAATCAAAGCCCTTTGCACAGTCAAAAACACAAGTAAACATGTTGTTGGTATTCTCTACTTTCAACCAAGATCCATCCAACATCGGCAATGGGATCCCTTGTTCCAACTTCAGTTTGACTCTGGCCCTAACAAACTTCTAGCAGCTCTGTCAATGTAAAGATGATCTTCAGTAAAATTCCTGGAGCCGTGTTTTTGGGTTAACGCTTTCAGTACAGCTGGAACTTCTTCCTTTGGCACTTCCAGTTCTTGTTCATCTGCTACCTCCTGAAAATGTTGGACGGTCCACTAGTTCTTTTTGATAAAGTAACTCTGTGTATTCTTTCCATATTCCTGCATTATTCAACATTTTTGTCCATAGATAGTTTCAGCTTAAGATGTGCTGGGCATGTTCTTCCTGATCAGTTTTCAAACTCTGAGTCTTGGCATAGTTCATTATAATATTTAATCCTGTCTTCTCAAGCTACCCTTTGAAATTTCTGTTCAGTTTTTTGACTTCATTCTTTCTTCCAGATGCTTTAATGACTCGAAAATTAAGGGCACGTTTCAGTCTCTTCTGGGATCTACTTTGATCTTTGCTTTCTTTCCACTCTCCTCGTCTTTCTTCATGAATGATGCTCTTGATGTGCTCTCACAGATATCGGGTCTTCTGTCATGAATGTTCAATCCAGAGAGCCCACTCTTTAGATACGCTGGAGATTCGGGTGGGACAGACGCAAGGTCATACTGTGGCTTTCCTCGACGTGTTTTGATTTTCTTCAGTTCCAACCTGAACTTAGGTAGGAGGACTTGATGGCTGTACTGCCTGGTCTCATTTAGCTGCTAATGTTGAGCTTCTCCATCTCCTCTTCCCACAGATGTAGTCAATTTGATTTCTGTGTATTCCATCTAGAGAAGTCCACGTGCATAGCTCCAATTCTTGTTGTTGAATAAAGTATTTGCAGTGAACAAGTTGTGGATCTTGCAAAATCCTATCATGTGATGTCCAGCTTCATTTCTATCACCAAGACCTTGCTTTCCAATTACTGTTCCTTCCTGTTTCAACTTGTACATTCCAATCACCAATATTCATCAATGCATCTTGATTTCATGTATGATGTTTAAGATTGAAGATATTGGTACAACTCTTTAATGTCTGCATCACCAGCTTTAGTGGTTGGTAAATACCTTTACATAATAGTTGTACTGATTGGGTTTCCTTGTATTCAAATGATCCTATCAAAGACAGCACTGTATTTCAAGACAGATCTTGAAATGTCCTTTGCAAGAATGAATGCAAAATCCTGATTATGTTGCTCTTGGCATAGCAAACCATATGATTTTATGATTCAAAATGACCAATGTCAGTTCATTTCAGCCCACTAACACCTAGGATATTCATTTTTTATGTTTTCCATTCCATTTGTGACAACTTCTAATTTTCCTAGAGTCATTCTTCATACCTTTCAAATTCTGATTATGAGATTTTTACAGCTGTTCCTTCTCATTTGGAGAAGATCCATTAATAAATGAAGGTCCCAAAGGCTGTACGCCCACAGGCTTTACTCCATTCACATCTTCATGGCCAACTCTTCGTTGACAGGGCATCTCCTCTTCCTCAGTCAGTTTGAGCGCCTCTGACCTGAGGGATTCATCTTATGTAACTCTCCCTGAAAACGTTCTGCTGCTTCTATTCATTATACTTTCAGTATCTGACCATTTCTGATGCTATGCATAAGATTTCAAGCAGCTGACTCCTCTGAAGTAGAAAGCCTATTCCTTCTATGAAACTCTTCTCAGTCTGGAAGCTCTTCCAAAAATTTCACTTTGTGTATCCCTGCTGGCATTTGAAATACCAGTAGCCTGGCTTCTAGCATCAGAGAAACACACACCACACAGTACAACGAAGTAACTGACACGTGAGAGTTACACAAGCTACATTAGCCTAATTTCCAGTAAGAATTACAGTCAAAGAACTTATCTGAGTTTCCGACAGGGAAAGGGTGTAGGGTAGGAAAAGCATGGAGAATAGGAGGCAATCTGAAACTAATTTTCAGATTTGACCTTTAAGCTAATTTCATAAAAATAATGTTTTTCATTTATAAGTGGCTGTAGGGTACTCCTCCCTCAACTTGGGTCTCTTTATTGAATTTCAAGTGGAACACAGCAGAGCTGGTTTGCAGCTAAAAGTAAAGACTTTTATACTATATTTAGGGGCTTAGGGAAATAAAGAAGCAGGGAGCTCTTAGTGAGTAATCCTGCAACCCTCCATGGCTTGATACAATATGGACTGCAAGAAATACACAGGCCTGCTGCCCAGCCATGTGTTGTACTGCAGAGCATCCTCTGTATGGGACAGGCATCCTCAATACAGCTAACACCACACACCTCACCCAAGAGAAGCATAGTCATCCCATTAGGGGTTCATTAATTAAATGTTTGAGCAAGTATTGCAGGCTCCTTTTTCAATGGATAATTTTGTATGGCTTGTGAAGGATATTATAAATATCCAAATGGCCCGTGGTAGAAAAAAACAGGTTCCCCATGCCTGATCTAAAGGAACAATATCACATTAGTAAAGATGATATTTAGTGAACACTGATCGAGTGCTACTTTTGTAAGCATTTATATACACATATATAGTGGATATGTGGATATGTGCATATAAGGAGATGAATTTATTCTCATAACTTTATAAACTATATAAATAAACTTCTGCAGAGGTTTGCAACCAAAGCACTGCCCCAGACTTCAGCGCTCACTGTAAAGGGCACTGTCCTCTATGCAAATGTGCTCTGCAGAAACCCTGAAGAGAAGACTGGTTCTCACAGGACTCGGTTAGACACTCAGTGCTTTCTTTGTATGTCTCTCTTTATCTCAACTCGACTTTTCTGTTTCTCTGCATCTCATGTTCTCCCCCACCCATCCATCTATTATAGACAGATAGATCAATAGATAGACAAATATCTATGCAACTGACATGACTTCCATTTAACTAGATATTCCCAGTTGATCTTTTATCAAAATGTAAGCTCTGAAAGTGTTTTCAAATGTTAAGCAATATAAATATTAAAATCCAAGTTATTATTAACAATATACTTGAGCCAAGTGTCAACGATAATAAACTCATTACCTTTTGTCATGAATTGATGTAAATATACCACAGCCTACATGGCAGGGAGAAACAGGAGGAAAAAAGAAGCAGCAGCAGCAACATGACCTAGTAGGAATTACACTGGGCCATGAACCAAGGCCTAAGGTTCTGGTAGCTATGTCGCTGGTATGGAGTAGATTAAATCGTGTTCCCCAAACATATGTGTTGTAAATCCTAACCGCTACACCTATGGTTACAATCCCTTTTATTTATTTTCATTTTTTTACATTTTATTAGGGGCTCATACAACTCTTATTACAACCCATACAAATACATACATCAATTGTGTAAAGCACATCTGTAAATTCTTTGCCCAATCATTCTCAAAGCATTTGCTCTCCTTTATATGACTTTTATCTACTGTGAGATATGAAAAAGCAGATGAAGCAAGCAAGCAGAGATGAAGATAGATGACATCCCACATGAAGTTCATCAAAGACCAAAACAATAGGAGCTAAAAAGAGATAAGGACCTTCCCTCAGAGAATGCCTTCCCCTGGAGATGGTGCCCTGAGTTAAGATTTCTAGCCCCGTAAATTACGGGAAAATACATTTGTCTATTAAAGAACCCACTTGTGGTTTTTTGGTTGTCGCAACTGAGAACTAAGTCATCTATTGTGCTGAGTCTCTGAGTAAGGGATGACAGCCACTAAAGGCTGTTCCTTGTCTATCAAACAGGAATTTTGACTACATGAGATCTAAAATTTGATCCTTTCTTTGCTTAAACCAATCTAAATGTTCTGCGTTACCCTTACTTAAGTAACATCGGTGGCTTAGTGGTGAAGCACTTGACCGCCAACCAAACGGGCAGAGATGGAAACCCACCAGGCAAGGCAGGAAAGAGATGTTGCAGTCTGCTTCTACACAGTTACAGCCCCAGGACCCATCGGGTAGTTTTACACAGCCATATAGGGTTACTCAGTGGGCTGCTGACTGTAAGATCATCCATAAGAAACCACCAGCTACTCCAGGGGAGAGAAAGATGAGGCTTTCTGCTCCCATGAAGAGTTACAGCCTGGGAACCCTCCAAGGCCAGCTCTACTCTGTCCCACAGGACCACTCTGAGTCGGAATCGACTTGGTGGCAGTGGGTTTGGTTTTTGATAAGGATGCTTTGGTTGTAATGTCAAGCTAACATTGAATTGCTAACTCCCCAGGCAATCTTCAAGAGAAGGGTCAGGCTGTCTGCTCCCCTACAGATGGACTGGCTCGGGAACTCTGCATACAATTGCTACAGGTAGGAATCAGCTCAAGGCAGTCGGTTCAGTTTGGTTATAGGGTTATTATGTCTCTTAATCTAGATTGCAGTGGAATTTTTTGGTGGTTGTTTCCTTCTGTTTTTGGATTTTTTGTACCCTTACATGATCTTAGAATTAAAAAAAATGTTAATGGCTTGATAACTTGATCTAACTTGCTCCTTTTACAGCTGAGAACTCACGTCCTTTAAAACTCATGTGCTCTGATTATATTATTTTCCTGGTGGTCATCATCTACCAATTTACCACCCATTTCCCCATACTCAGTAAATACTTGACATCCGAGGCTCAGTTTCTTTTCTATATTAACTATAGACATCCTTTAAAATGGTATCAGTGTCCATGAAAACGACCAGACCACCAGTCTATCCTAATCCATTCCTGACCAACTCCTTTCTTAGTGACCCTCTGTACAAAGGAACAAAACCATGCCCAGTCCTGAGCCATCCTCAAAATTGTCCTTTAGTTTGGGCCCATCATTGCAACCACTGTGTCCATTCATCGTGCCATGGCCTTCTTGCTTTTCACTGCCCCTTGGCTTCACCAAACATGATAGCCTTCCCCGGGGACTGTTCTCCCTGACAAAATGCCCAAAGCACTTGAGACAGAAGTCTTGACACCCTTACTTCTAAGGAGCATGCTGACTATTCTTTTTCCAGGGCAGATTTGTGTATTCGTTTATTCTTCTGCTGGCCCATGATACTTCCAATATGCTCCACCAGCACTGCAACTCGAATGCAGCAAGTATTCAGCCTTCCTTACTCAATGTCTAACTCTCACATGCATGAGGCAATGGAAAAGATCATGGCTTAGGCCAGGCTCGCCTTCGACCTCAACATGACCTTCTTGCTTGTCAATGCTTTAAAGAGGTCTTGTGCAACAGATTTACCCAAAGCAGAGTGTTGTTTGACTTCCTGGATGCTGTTTCCATGAGCACTGGTGGATCCAAACAACATGAAATCCTAGACAACTGCAATCTTTTCACTGTTTCTCATGATGTTACTCACTGGTCCAGTTGTGGGAAATTCAGCTTTCTTTTTACATAGAGTTGAAGGCTGCAGTCCTTGACCTTCATCAGCAAGTACGTCAAGTCCTCACTTTCAGCAAGCAAGTCTGTGTCATCTTTGTATCACACATTGTTCATAACCCTTCCACCAATTCTGAGGCCGCGTTCTTCTTCATATAATCCAGCTTTGGGGACGATTTGCTCAGTATACAGACTGAATAAATATGGTGAGAATAAAAGCCAGACGCACTCTTTTCCTGGTTTCAAACTAGGCAGTCTTCCCTTGTCCTGTATTCCCTTGATCCATGCACAGGTTCCGCATGAGCAAAATGAAGTGTTCTAAACTTCTTCTAACGGCTTTCTGTAGTCTGTTGTGGTCCATGAAGGACATTAGGGGGAGTTATTCTGAGCAAAAAGAGAAACCATTGGAGAGGTCTAAGGAGAAGACTAACATATGTCTGAAAATTGGATAAGCTCATCCTGGCTACTCTATCAAGTAAAAGAGTAAGAACAGTAACTGAGAAACCAGCAGAGGCTAACTGAGAATTCAGACAAAAGATGGTCCCGGAAGAGCTGGATGGGTTATACACCGAACATGGCATGTAGCTGCACGGGGAGAGCTGAGCCTCAGCCACTGGGTGAACAGTGAGGCCATGTACTGATCAAATTAGCAAGGGACGAAATCTGCAGTCTGGTAAAGAAGGAGGGTCACCATATTTTTCTATAAAGGAGCAGACAGGAAATATCTGAACTACTACAGGTAGTACATAGTTAGACAGCACACCTATTGCTGCAGAATGCATAAACAATAACACATGCCTGTGTTTCCATAAGCACTGAAGGATACTGATACTTAATTTCATATAATTTCCCACCAATACTTTCTTATGTAAATGTAAATGCACACACACACACACGGTATGGTTAAGTTCTGTGTCAACTTGGCTCGGCCAGGATTCTCAGTGCTTTGGACAGAATGTCAGGGTCTGGTGACCTAACATGATCATCCACTCCATAATGGTAGCTGCTGTGAGCGGCGACGCAGTTGTTAAGATCAGGGTGGAGTGCAATGAAAGGGACATTTCCTCAGTGGTGTGCCTTACTCCTGTGTAAGTGGACACTGTACAGAGCGTCTTCACTTCCTGCTGCTCTGGATCCTGCATCTGGCTCCTGGACCTCCAGTTCTCTGAACTTGAACATTGGCTCTCCATATTGCCTGCCAATCCGGTGAACAATCAGAATCCTGCTATCTTACATGCTGACCTAGGATTCATCCGTTTCCATAAGCCATGGCCCTCTTGCTTTGTCTTCCTGCTTCCCTGGTTTATCAGCTCTGACAGCTGCTCGAGCCAAGAAAAACCTAGCTTAGCATCTGACCCACAGACTTGAGCAAAACTGGACTTAACTGCTTCTACGACTGTGTGAGCCACTGTTGTGATATAACTTGCTTGTCTAGAGAACCCAGCCTAACATAATAGACATACACATATTTAGCTCATGGCTGAATGTAAAAACAAGCGGTGGGAGAAGATTTGGTCTGTAGGCCATAGATAGCAAGGCCCTGCTAGAGCACAAGATCCGGTTTCAGCAATATAATCCATTTCATCTCACATTTAATTCAGGGCTGCTTCTGCAACACCACGCTAGTGTAAAAAACAAGAAACAAACAAACCCACTGCCGTCAAATCCATTTTGACTCATAACATCCCATGGGGAGAGAACAGAGCCACTCCCTGCATTTTCTGAGTTTGCCGTGGAACTGTATGGGACCAGAGAGCCTCTCTTTCTTCTGCAGAGCTGCTGGTGGATTCAAACTGCTCACCTTAAGGCTAGTTAGCTGTCCAACCCCTTGGCTCACTAGGCCACCAGAGACCCTTCTCATATGAAAAGGGGAGGGCTTTATCCTAGCAGCATAGAGTCTAACCTAAGTCACTCAGTAAGTCAAACAGCGAACTTTGGGGAGTAAGTACTCACTTCATTTTAAAAGGTCTCCAAAATATGCAACAAAATGTTTTCACATTGAAAAAATTAAAAATCTTTCAAATTTATCAAAATTTGTGATGTGTATATACCCAGCTTCCCGGGAATGCATCCAAAGAAAATTTGGGCAATACTTTCAAAGGTATGCAGGACTTTACCCTGAATGCCAGAAATAAACAGAAGCTTATTAGCATTAAAGGGCACAAGGGATTGAAACTAATTATTTGGGGGCAAGGACAAAAGCCTACAAAAAGAAACCATGCTCGTGAAGTTGACAGGATGATTTTTAAAGAAAATAATTCTTCTCCAAGGAGTTTCGAATGTTCAAATTTAAAGCTTAAGCTTCCCACCTCCCCACCCTCCTCTTTTTAAAAATAGATTCACTTTTTAAAAGAAAAGAGTCAACACCTGGGGAAAAATTATCCTAATAAAATCCTAATAAAATAGAAGTGTAGTCAGGAAGAAAACATGAACATCAGCACGGAATGGAGGAATGATCATTCACAGGCTTGGTCAAATCCAGGGGCATTCCTGAATCGAAGTCTCCTGTGTCCTGGGGTTTCTGTCGGGCAGGTAATACAGTCCAAGGCCCACCAAAGGAGGCTTTTAGAAAAGGCAGCTTCAAGGTGTCCATCTTGGCCTTTCATGCACTCAACACACAAGGTCTGTGGCTAGCAGCAGCAGCTCTGCACCTATTAGACCCGGGAGAAAATCTCTGGCCCATCGTGATTAACATTATAACCAGAGAGCCGTCCCCCTTCAGGAACTCTCCTGTGTGGAGAGTAGAACCGGAGCTCTGTCGGGGGTTCATGGCCATGAACTGGCAGAAACAGAGCAAGCATCTTTGGGCGAGTTCAAACTGCCAACCCTTTAGCTGGTGGCTGCCTACCAAGGACTCCTGTGTAAGTTACTTAAAGTCTCCAACCTTGACGGTCCTTACCTGTAAAGTCATAGGAGATACAGTTGATGATATTCAGTGGGGACATTGCTGAAATCTTTAACCCAGTGCCTGGCCTGGAGTAAATGCTCAATAAGTGGAAATTAAGATATTCTTAGATATGCTACTTTTAGATTCTCTTTAGCATTTCAAAAAAGTTTCCAGTTCAGGGACTGGGCTCCAAAATCAAACACAACTGAGTACAAAAATGCAAAAACCGTCACTGACTTGCCCAATCTCTTTAAAATACAATTAGGAGACCGTACCTTCTCAAAGGCACACTGAGGGTTTCTGCAAACAGCAGGTTTACAGATAACGATATCACCATGGCAACGGCAGTTCTGGCATGAATCGGGCTTCCAAATTGTGGCATCCTGCAAAGAAGCATAAGCTTGGAGTTAAAAACTGATCAGTCAAGGTACAAGCACACAGAAGCAGCCCCATCCGCCGCCCCGCAGCCAGAACAATTAAAAGGCAAAGGAAAGTCACAGGCATGCACGGTACTTGCTGGGCACTGATTAAGCCCCACGGGGCAATAAAAGCAGGATAATCCATTTCATGACAGTCAACCCACGTAGTCAAAGACAAGGGCATGCTGCAGAGAGTTGTCGATAGCCTGAGTAAGAACCTTCGATCGGCCTGAAATCTCGGGAGGACAGCCTTTCCCTGACTTGAAGTTTCTTTGCTGTTAACTAGCAGAGACCATCCAAGCATGTATAAAAGAAAAAGACAATTAAGCCTAACACCAGGGAGCATCGTACAGCAGGAGTTACCACCAAGAACACCCACGATTTCCCTTTCCCGTTCTGTGACACCACACCCTCTTGACTTTCATCAGAAACAAACAAGATCTGAATAAGTAGTTTGTTTGTTTCTTGGGGGGTTGATCGACCAACACACATGTTGCGTGGCTACTACACGCTCAATTGTGTGCTAGGCAAACCTCCGCCACCTGATTTCTCCTCCTGGCCACAACTCATGTCGCAGAGTGGAACTGCCCACCTTATGACATTCCAGGCTGTGACCCTCTGGAAGCAGATCTCCAGGCCTTTCTTCTGAGGCACCCCCAGGTGGGTCTGAATCACGAGTCTTTCAGTGGAACACGTAACTGATTTGTAACTATGGCCCCCATCCCATCCTTAAGAATCTCAGAAATGGTTTTGGACAATTATCATGAGGACGGATATATATATATATATATATATATATTGTTGTTGTTGTTAGGTGCCATTGAGTCGGTTCTGACTCACCGTGACCCTCTGTACAGCAGAACAAGACAACACCACCCAGTCCTGCCCCATGCTCACAACTGTTCTGAAGTTTGAGCTCCCAATTGCAGCCTCTTTGTCAATCCATCCAGTGGAGGGTTCCTGTTTTTTGCTGTCCTTCTACTTTACCAAGCATGATGTCCTTTTCCAGGACTGGTCTCTCCTGACAGTATGTCCAACGTATGTGAGACAAAGTTTCACCATCCGTAATCTCTAAAGAATATCCTGGCTGTACTTCTTCCAAGGCATAGATATTTGATGGCACTATGTTATTTTTCCACAAAATGAAGAAGGAATCTAGGCGTAGTGCAAAGACGCCTTAGACATTTCTGTTTTCATTGCCCGTGATGCGGGATACCCAGTTCAACTGTGCCCACCCGTGAGGTCGCTTTGAGCCCAGGGAGGGTACAGATTCCATCAAGAGCTTTGTGTTTCCTTTAAAAGGCTGCTGAAGACACAAACACACCAAACATGGGAGTAGAATCCAGCCTTCCCAGGTTTTCTGAACCCAAATTCCTTTTGTATGCGGCTTGCATGTCAGCCATACTGTTTGGATAACTTTCGAACACTAAGGCTTGTGGCAATCTGCTCCCATAGGACGACAGGCTTGAAAAAGCTTGTTGCTGGGGGGAGGGGAGGTTCAGCTCTGTCCTGTAGAGTCACCATGTGTTGGAATCGACTCCATAGCAATGGGCTTGGTATCTGACTTTCCGGTTCACGCTATTCTCTGTTTAAACGTATCCAGGAGCTCATCACTTTGCCTGCAATGGGAAACACAAACCCCACAAACTGGTGGTAGCCTCCCCTCTCTGGTATTGGCGGAACTTCCCACCCTCCTGAGACGTTCATTCGTGCACTACAACTTGGTGAGAATGTGTGGGCCGTCATAAACAAAACATAACCAAACACATAGCCACTGGGTCGATTCCCTTTAATGGCAGATCCTGTAGAATTGCTCCATAGGATTTTCTTGGCTATAGCCAGGAGCCTCGGGGTGGTGCGGTGCACTCTGCTAGCTGAAAGGTCAAAGGTTTTAATTCTCCCAGAGGCACCTTGGGGAGGGTGGGGGGGCGGGCCGGTTTGTCAGTCTGCTCCTGAAGGGCCACAGCCTGGCAAACTCATGAGAACACAGTTCCACTCTGTGCATCATAAGTAGCTATGAACTGGCATCGACTTGATGGTAACTGCACTCTTGATGGGAGCAGATCATGGGGTCTTTCCTCTATGGTGCCACCTGAGAGTGTAAATCGCCCAACTTTCCTACCATGTGCACTTCCCTTTGGACTCTCAGCCTCTTAATCTCTGGACCTGTGTCAGGGATTGCCCCTGTCTTCTGACTTCCCCCAGACCATAAACCAGCACTCTTCTTCAAGCTTCAAGCTAAAACAAGAACCATTTCCCAGGTGGTGTAGTGGTTACACACTAGGCTGGTAACTATAAGGTCAGCAGTTCAAAACCACCCCTGATCCTAGGTAAGGGGAGAGCTATCCAGTCTTACTGGGATGCTCTAAGTCCAAATGACTCAATGGCTGTGGTTGGAGTTTAACGGCAGTGAGTTGGGGTTTTTTAATCCTATCCCCCTGACTCCCCCTCAGGGTGAAGCTCTTCACCACTTCCCTGGGGTCCCTGTTCCCTGCCCATGCTATGACCCTTGACTGCATCCCTTTACATTTCTGTCAGCCTTGCAGGAGCAGACCACAAGTCCCTTACAGAGGGACTGTCCATGGCCGGACATAATGTAGACCCTTAATAAGCCCAGAGCTAGCTGTTCGTAAATTGTTTCCTACGTCCACTGCCATCAAGTTGATTCTGACTCATAGTGACCCTGTCAGGGCAGAATAGTACTGCTCCATAGAGTTTCCAAGACTGAAAATCTTTACAGGAGCAGACAGCCTCATCATTCTCCTAAGGAATGGTTGATAGGTTTGAACCACTGACCTTGTAGTTAGCACTCCAATTTAACCTCCTGTGCCACCAAGGCTCCTAGGAGTTGCTTATTGTTGCTAGGTGCTGTGAAGTTGGTTCTGACTCATTGAAACTCTATGTACAACAAAATGAAACACCGCTCAGTTGTCCCACACCATCCTAACAATTGTTCCTATGTTTGAGCCCATTGTTACAGCCGCCGCGTCAATCCATTTTGTCAAAGGCCTTCCCTTTGTTGGCTGCCCCTCTACTTTCCAAGCATGATGTCTTTTTCCAGGCACTGGTCTCTCCTGACATGTCCAAAGTACATGAGACTGAGTCTCACGAAACTTACCTCTAAGGAGCATTCTGGCTGTACGTCTAACAAGGCAGATTTGTTTTTCTTTTGGCCGCTCGTGGTACTTACAATATTCTTCTCCAGCCTCATAATTCAAATGTTTCAGTTCTTCTCTGGTCTTCCTTAGTCAACACCCATCTTTTGCATGCATAGGAGGCCCCTGAAAGCGCCACGGCTGGGGCCAGGCTCATCTTAGTCCTCAAAGTAACATCTTTACTTTGCAGCACTTTAAGGAGGTCTTGTGTGTCAGATTTACTCATGGCAATGTGTCCGTTGATCTCTTGATGCCTGCTTCCATGCGAACTGATTGGGGACCCAAGCAAGACAAAAATCCATGACAACTCCGATCTTTTCTCCATGTATCACAATGTTACTTATTGGTCCAGTGTGTGAGAACTGCTGTTTCATTTACATTGAGTTGATTAATTAAATTTTTAGGTTTGGCGTTTTTCCCCCTCCTTCTTTATAGACTCTCGCCTTTTTTTCTCAGCCAATTGACGTTGTCTTAAATATTTTGCAGGAGAAATAAGAGAGGTTTCTAGATTCCTTGTATTGTCCTCCTGGGAGGGCACTCAGCCAACCAAACACCAGCACATCTGACTTAAGATGGGATGAGCTGGGACGCTGATGGATGTTAGGAACAGATTCTGTCATGCGAAAACGGGCAAAAATCAATACTGAGAGCCACCATGTGCAAAGTTGAGGTCATCTGTTTAAATTGAGAAACGCTAATTCCTAACATTTGAGGGATTGTACTCCAAACCAAGAGACCTCTCCTACGCTATTTAGGAGAGAGAAAATAGATCCAGGTGTGCCCAGGGAGCCCAATGGTACAAATGGTTCATGTGCTTTGCTGCGAGTGAAAGGTCAAGGTTTAAACCCACACAGAAGTGACCCCGAAGGCCAATCTAGCAATCTGCTGGAAAACAAACAAGCCGTTGAAATTATGGAGCACACGCAAAGAAAACAGGCTTGGTTAGATTTCATGGCACAACTATATTCCCAGTGTCAGATTCACAAAAAAATTAGCTTCAATATGAATGAGTGCCACAATCTGGCTTGGAATTCCTGCGGCGTTCTTTCTCTTGACTATTCTAGCACATCTCTCTGAAACCGGCATGCTAGCGACCATCTACTCTTAAGCCAAATGGAGAATAATGACAAGACAGGTGAGTCAAAAAACCAAATTGCATTCCAAAGCAATATCTTTTTCCTGCCGATTTCAAGAAAACAGGATAGAGATTGGATGAAAGGGAAATTTTGTGAAGCCAGCTGATTGCTGGTTATTGGTCATGCAGCTAATGATGATCACTTTTCAAGTAAGATGTGCACATCACAGGAGACGCACGTGGCTTTGCTGGCTCTCCTGGCCTCTGTCATTGTCCCAGAAAGTTGGACTCAGCAGAGGGTTGCAGCTGTGTGCAAATTGTGTCTAGGCAGCACAGCCCCACTGCTTAGCAGATGCGGAGACAGAATGAGAGAAATGGAGTCCTTTTGCCAAGTTGACCAAGCCTTTACAGAACCTGAGAATGCACACTCTAAAGCCAAACTACCGCATGTGAATCCCAGCATCATCATTTACTAACTGTCGAGTCTGTTAACAAACTGAGCCATCTATGTCCTGGGTTCTTCAGCGGCAAAGTAGAGGATGATGTATTTTTTAATTAAACAGTTTCATTGGATAGATTTTACATATCATATGATTTAATAGCTCAATCACAGTGACTAGTACAATCACCTCCACAATTAGTTTCGGAACATTTACTTCTTTCTTTTTGTTGTTGTTGTCATGTGTATCTTTTTTTAAACATTTATTTATCTTTTAAATCTATTATTAATTGGGAGTGAATACATATATCCTATCATTCCACAGTTCAATCACATCAAGCAGTACTGTATGATTGCTACCACAATTCGTTTCCAAACATTCTTTACCTTCCTGGACTCCCTGACATCATCTCCCTTCTGTCCTATGGGTTCATCAATCCTGAGTTTCATATACAGGAAAACTTTTAACACAGCCCCACCCTCAATGACAAGACACTTCTGAGATAAACCCTAATATGAACAAACAAAACAAAAACACAGATAATATTGAAAACCCATTGTCATTAGCTCTCCACTTCCCAACAAACATCTCCACCATTACCTCCCCCTCCCCCCATCTTCCCCCCAACCCCCCAGCAAGAAACCATCAAAGTAGTCACTGTCTCTATAGCCCCACCCATCCTGGATTTCATATGCAGGAAAATGCAAACACTGCACTCTGTTTACTAGCAAGACTATTCACGCCTCTGGCTGGTGGTCAGAGGGGATTCCCTAGAGGCTTAGTCTATGTGTGGGCCCTGCACCGGAAGAGTGCCACATACTTAGTAAAGGGCGAATGCGTGCAGTTTGTTTATTATGGCAAAACACAGACACACAGCAAGACATGTGCCATTTCTATCATTTTTACACGCACAGCTTGAAGAAGATCCACCGTGTTAGGCAGCCACCACCACAGTCCATTTCCAAAGCTCACCCTTCATAGAAACGCACCGTTCCTTAATAACTCTTCCTTCGCCCTCTCACCTGACCCTGCTTTCGGTCTGTGTCACAGGTATTCGGCCAATGCCTCCTAAACAGTCCCTTGTCTCCGAGTAAAACTATTACCTTGTCTCTATCATCTTCTCATTCCAGTCTGCACAGGTGAAAGGTCACAGGCTGAAGAATTACTAATTAAGGACCCGGACACTCAAAAGAACCCCAGTGGGATCGAGGTTACACTCCCAAAGGTCCGTGGTGTAAGCCCACTAGCCACTCCACGGGAGAGAGCTGCGGCAAAGTCCCCGGGGAATGCCAAAGATGGACGTGGGGGCCAGGGCGTGGCACCCCAGCGGACTCTACTGGAAAACACTCATAGAGGTCAGCAGACACACCTGGAACTGCTTGAGGACTTTTTAGTTTTTGCTGTTGGTCTTTCTTTTACTCTTTATTTCTTTGTTTTGTTGTATTAGTTACTGTTGATTTATTTTTTGTTTTTTTTATGTTCTGCTCTGCTTTGTTTTTGTACATATTATTGTCAATTAATGTCTATCTCAACAAAATAGACGGGATGAACAATCCAGAAGAGAGAACAACGGGACCTACAGATCCAGGGGGACACAGGAGAGGGAGAGACGGAGGAAAAGAAGGGGGATGCCAACAAACCCAGGGACAAGGGAAGAGTAAGAAACCTACAATTGATGGCGAGGAGGGCATAGGATGCCTGCAGGGACTCAATCCAGGGTAATGTAGCCTAGAGGAATTACCAAAACCTGAATGAAGGCCAAACATGACTGTGGGATGGGAGGAACGTAAAAGGAAATAGAGGAAAAACTGGGAGGCACAGGATAGCTGTAGAGGTCTATATACAGGCATGTATATATGTAAACACATTTATATACAACGGGAATAGAGCCATGTACATATATATTTATTGATAAAGTATTACAGTACCTATGGACATTGGGCCTCGTCTCAAGTACTCATTCAATGCAAGAACAATCTGTTCTATTAACATGGCACTCTGTGATGTTCACCTTCCCTGAAACAATTGCTGAGGACAAAATGTGTACATAAGCAAATGTGGTGAAGAAAGCTGATGGTGCCCGGCTATCAAAAGATATAGTGTCTGGGGTCTTAAAGGCTTGAAGGTGAACAAGCGGCCATCTAGCTGAGAAGCAACAAAGCCCACATGGAAGAAGCACAAAAGCCTGTGCGATCCTGTGGTGTTGATGGGATCAGGTATCAGGCATCAAAGACCCAAAACAAAACAAACAAAAATCATATCAAAGGGAATGAGGGGGAAGGCGGAGTGGAGAAGAAGGCCCATCAGCAGTCAATTGGACACCCCCCTGTCAGAAGGGCCACAATGAAGAAGAGCCAGTCAGGGTGCAGTATAGCACTGATGAAACACACAACCTTCCACAAGTTCTTTAATGCTTTCTCTCTCTCTCTCTCTCTCTCTCTCTCACACACACACACACACACACACACACACACACTACCATGACCCCAATTCTATTTTACCAATGGTACAAATAAGAGCTCAAAACCCAGGGAATCCAAAACAGATAAACCCCTCAGGACCATAAAGGGAGCAGTGATACTAGGAGGGGAAGGGGGGTTGGAAGGAGGGGAGCTCATCACAATATTTGACATGTGGCCCCCATCCCAGGGGGACGGACAGCAAAAGGGTGGGTAAAGTGGGACAACACTCAGTGTAAAACATGAAGAAAAAATAATTTATAGATTGTTAGTGGGATGTGGGGGAGAGAAGGATGGGAGGGAGAGGGGAAAGGAGGAGCTGATGCCAGGGGCTCAAGTACAAAGAAAATGTTTTGAAAAAGATGATGAAAATATATATAAAGATGTGTTTAACAAAATGGATTTTTGCATGGATTGTGATAAGATATAAGAATACCCAATAAAATAACATAATTTAAAAAAGAGCTGTGACAGTCTGCTTCTGTAAAAATATATGTTAAGTATTAAGGTAGCAGACATCACATTGGGTCTCTACTCAAGTACTCTCTCAAAACAAAAACACTTTGTTCTAATAACCTGGCATTCTGTGGTGCACACCTTCCCAACACAATCACTGAAGACAAACCGGGTGCATAAGCAAATGTGGTGGAGAAAGCTGATGGTGGCCAGCTATCAAAAGATATAGTGTCTGAGGTCTTAAAAGCTTGAAGATAAAGAGGCCATGTAGCTGGTAAACAACAAAGTCCACATGGAAGAAGTACACCAACCCATGTGATCACAAGGTGTTAACAGGATCAGGTATCAGGCATCAGAGGACCCAAAACAATCATATTGATGCAAATGATGGGGGTCAGAGTGGAGACCCAAAGTCAATTTGTAGACAATTGGACATCCCCTTACAGAAGGGTTACAAGAAAGGGATGAGTCAGCCAGGGTGCAGCATAGCACCAACCAAACAAACAACATTCCTGTAGTTCTTTAATGCTTTCCCCGCCCCACCCCACTATCATGACCCTAGCTCTACCTTACAATTTTGGCTAGATCAGCGCATGTACACTGGTACAGATAAAACCTCTCAACACATGAGTCCAAGACAAATAAACCCTCAGGGGTCATCATGGGAGTAGCAACACCAGGAGGGTAGGGGTAATGGGAGAGGAGAAGTGGGGGAAGGGGAACCGATCTCAATGATTGGTATAACTGCCCCCTGCCCCCACCCAAGGTGATGAGCAACAGAAACGTGGGTGGAGGGAGACAGAGAGATATAAAAATAATAATAATTTATAATTAAGAAGGGTTCATAAGGATGGGAGGGTGGGAGAAGGAGAAGAAGGGGGAAAATGAGAAGGGTTCAAGTAGAAAGAAAATGGTTTGACAAGGATGATGGCAACATATGTACAAATGTGTGCTTGACACATGGATTATAGATTGTTATAGGAGTTGTAAGAGCCCCCAGTAAAATTATTTATTAATTTTTTTTTAATTGGAAACCCTATGACACAGTTCTACTCTGTCCTATGGGGTCATTATGAGTTCTAACTGACATAAATAAATGGGTTTGGGTTGGGAACACTCAATCAGTTGCGAATGTTGTTTAAAAAAAGGAGGGGAGAGAGGTTGTGACTACAGGTTGAGTTGTTGAGGCTACCACCTAGGTCAGTGGTTCTCCACGTCCTAATGCCACAACCCTTTCATACAGTTCCTCGTGTTGTGGGAACTCCCCAACCATAAAGTTACTATCATTGCTACTTCATAACTGTCATTTTGCTACTATTATGAATCAGGCAACCCCTGTGAAAGGGTCGTCCCACCCCCAAAGGGGTCGTGACCCACAGGTTGAGAACCGCTGACCTATGTGAAGAGAAAAGCCCATGTCTTGGTAAATTAGCATAACTACAAGCACAAGCCTTCATTCAGAGAGCACAAATACAACAGCCTGGATGGACTACTTTAAGCTATGGCTCTAAGGTACCCACCGCCTTCAATCGCCAGATGAAGCATTCTGATACCAGGTTTCGAGTTCCCTACACCTCAATGTGAACAAACAAAGCAACAGTACAGGTCACGCTGGAAACTCCTTGCCATCAGCTCTTCAGTTCCCACAACCTTCTCCGCCATACCCGCCCCATCTCCCTGCACCCCCTCCCAAAGAAACCTCACAGTATGTATTATCAACCCATTCTTTTGGTCTACTGACTCTATATATTCCTTCCATCTTGTTTGAGGCTTCCTGTATCACTCAGTATTTTACCCACAAATTCCTTTACAATGACAACACAAGCTTGGGATTGTTCATCCACAATTTCAGCTTGAGAAATGTTGAGCATGTTGCTCCTTGGTGGTTTGCTAACTCTAGATCTTTGTACAAGTTATTGTAAGACTTGGTCTTCTCAAGCCGTCCTTTGAGATCTTCTGTTCAGTTCCTTTATTTCCCATCGCTTTAGCTACTCTGTATTCAAGAGCAAGTTTCAAAGTCTCTTTTGATCATTAATATTCAATGCGTTCCAATATATTCTTTTAAATTTTTTACTATGAATTAAGTGGATGTTTACAGAGCAGATGATCAGTTTTACACTCAACAGGTTACACACATTTTGTTTCAATTCATTCGTTAAAATTCCCTCAATCTGCCATCACTTATCCCATTTCTCCCTGGTTTCTTGAGTCAGTTCCTCTTTCTTTCCTAACCCACTATATTTTGTCCTTGGGTAAATGCTGCTCCTTTGTCCTAAGTGAACAATGATTCTAACACAAGAATGTGTTCAGATTCAGTTCTGAAAGGTGAGTAAGAGCCATGGTCTTGAGGGCTACACCGAGCTAATCTATTTTATGAATCTCAAATCTATTCTTATGGTTGTCCCAAATTCCACTGTATATTTCACACATATTTTGGACATGCTATCAGGAAAATCAGTCTGGAGAAAGACAATATGCTTAGCCACACAGGTCAATGAAAAGGGGGGAAGCCCTCCAAAGAGAGAGACCAACACCTGGCTGCGACAGCGGGTTCCACTATGAACAAGTGTGAGGATGGCACCTGGCCGGCTGTGTTCTTTCTGTGACACACGGGGTCACTATGGGACAGAGCTGATTCCACGTCATGCAACGACAGAGCTGTTACTTCAATCCTGGGCCTGCACCTGTTCGCCCCTAAATGAGATTATCTGAAAACCGAAATTATCCTTTCAGTTTCATTCATAAAACTATATTTAACTTTTATAGTACAAATTGTATCTCAGTCTAGGAAACATACTTCAATATTGGACATATCTGTCTGTGATTAGTCAAGAAAGGCTACCCTATTTTTGTGCTGACTAGCTTATCCCCTTCAACTAGCAAAGTGCCTGAATGCTGGATAAACGAATCAATGAAACAACTCTGAGTAAATACTGTCCATTATGAAAATATATATATGCAAGGGAATTTGGATACCCTGGCTATGCACTGAGAGCTCAGAGGTATCGCTATGCAATATCCCCAATGGTAAATGCCACTGCTTCACCGATGCCAAGTGAACTATATTTGAAGAAATGTTCTTCATCTAAGTACTGCACCTACCAAAATAAAAAAGCCTTTCTTAACTTAATGTCCTCGTGAAAGTAATAATTTATGGCTAATTTTAAATAAAATGTGCCCTTTACCAAGGCCTGGATGGATGGCCATTTATTTTTCAGGTCTAAAACTTTACGAATCAATTTCTATGGTGCCATAAAATTGCTTTATGAAGGTAGCGACACTAGAGTTTCTCAATAGCTAAAACTTTGGATAAAGCCATAATGTCCAGAGAAATAACATTGTAAAGTAAGCTTTACAGATTTCCTATGTTACTACTGCAATTTTGTCGCTTTATAGTCCCCTGTTCCAATCTGAAACTCTCTGCAAAAGAGATGTTCTTAAAATAGTTTCTCACCGAAATATAGATTAAAAGATTAGGTTGTGACAAACCTTAAAAACCAACGAAAATATGATGTTTCAATGGCTTTTTAACACTTTGATAATAGAAAAATAAAATGATTTTATAGTCTTCATTCCCAAATGCCCAAGTTCAAAGAGAAGTTCTTAACAAAAAAAAAGCAACTTATTTCACTTGGTTTAGTGCTTACTTAGCATTTGATTAGTGCTAAAAATAATATACGCTTCCTCATCAGTACTCAAATTTCTGGGGAAAATTATTTACAGTATTTCATAAGAGCAGTACATCAACTGTCAACATAAATGTTCTTCATCGGAATGGTATGATAACCTACTTTAATTATTGATTAATTCACCTGACTCGATATCCCCTTGGCTTCTGAGACCAAAATTAGAAAGAAGGAATGGAACTCCCTCAGAGCTGCTCTTTCACGTCACAGACAGCACATAGGATAAAATGCCCTTTCGTTATAAAGACACAGTTATGCGCCTAAAAACAAAAGGCGAATGTAGACAGATCAGTAAGTACATAGGGGGCTGTTCCAGTGTGGAGACTGGTTTTAAGTGATGATTACTAGGCGTTGTCTTCCTTTACCTTTATCTGTTTTATTCAACAATAAAAATGTGTTACTTTAAATCCGTCCAATGCCCCAAAAAACAACCCAATGTGTTACTTATGTGGTCTTTTTGAGTGAATTTTAAAATATAAGGCAGAAGAGCAAAAGAGACGGTGCTTCCTTCCTCCGGAGCGATAGATGGCCAAAGCCTGCACTCTGCGGTTGAAGGGACGTGGGAGAGGCAGAAGGCTGTATAATAAACTCCCAACACATACCTAATAGGCAGCCTTGGACAGGTTATCTGAAAGCCTTGAGCTAGCTCAGTGAAACTTTTACAATATTAACTGTGTTCCCTAATTGTCCTTCAAAGCAATGAAAGGACTCCGTAGTAATCTGGGCCTCGTGGCTTCATTTCTGGAGGCTCCTTTTCCTGACAAGCCTGGTGTTCGGGAAAGTTAATCCATAAAAGTGGGTTCTTTGACCCAGCTCCAGAGGGCACAGGAATAATGGCCCTTGTTTGTCAGGGAACCATAAAGAAAGGAATCAATAGCTTTCATAAGGTTACTTTAGAGTTCAATTCTTTTCCCAAGTGCCCTTCCTCAGCAGCTTAGATAAACAATACCTTTTTCACTGGGTCTCACTTTGAAAAGTCCATGTAGAGGCCCTCATTCTGCCCCAAATAAAAAGGACCAGAGGACACTTACTATTGAGAAAAGATTGGCGTCCTTGTATTTACATTAGGTTACCTCCTTTTCAGAGAGATGCAAGGTACTGACAAAAGAGGAAATCCTGGCCCTCCCGTCCTATTTGAAGCCTATTTCAATGCAGACTTGATCCACAGAGCACTCCACAAGGAGGGGTCTTTCATTTTTCATACCAAGGATCCACAGTTTCCCCATTTCAGCATCCCAGAGTGATCTGCGTGTGTTAGAGCTTCTCCCGCTGTCTTAAAATGACAAACCTTAAATAAGAATATCAGTTTGGATATAGAAACAACAGCATGCATGACTCACAGTTGAAAAGATAGTTGCTATATATAACTGAAAAATGTCTTTGTTCAACTGGCTGACAAGAGACCTTGAACAGCACGGCAAGTTAACAAAACTTCTGTTCTGTTAGAAGAGTTCTGGACCAAAGACGAGGTAAGGAGGCCTGGTGGCACGGTCAGGTAAGTGGTGCACTGCTAACTGCAAGGTGGGAGGTTCAAACTCACCAGCTGCTCCAAGGGAGAAAGTTGAGGCTGCCTGCTCCTGTAAAAAAGATTTATAGCCTTGGAATAAATCCAGTGGCAGTCAGATGAGTAAGGGTGAGGCCAAGAAAAGGAAAGAAAGGGAATGTGCATTTCGCTTCTTCCAAGTATTGTTACTGCTCTAAGTCCTTCCCACACACGAGATCTCCCTACTCCTCACAGCATCCCGAGAGAGGGCATCCCTGTACTCTTTAATAAAAGAGGAGAGGGGGTGTGAAAAGGCTGAATGAACTGAGACACCAAGCCAGTGCCTGCAGACTTGGGATTCAAATGCACCGATTTTGTTTTTTCTCCTGCCATACTGCATTATGTAATACAGTAAAGCCTTAAGTCAGAGACCCGTATTACCATTACAAATCATTCTGACTTTCAATGGCTCACTTTACTAGACCAACAAATGAAGGCAGATGAAAACATGATTACCTACCTATGAAGGGATTAAGGGGTACTGTGAACTTAAATGATTTACCTAAAAGCCCCTGTGCCCCCAAAGGGCATGCTGCCGCCCCTCTGGATCTAACTCCCCTATGTCCTCCAGGTCTTCATTTTAGTAACACTTTCTCAGGAGGACCTCTCTGCCCAGTCAATATTCCCCTTCATCACAATCTCATTTTTCCTCTTACTTTCACAAAGCCATTAAAGTTTGGTTTGTGCACTAAGGAAAAAGACAAAGAGGCTCTCTTCTGTGCTCTAGGCTCTTTGCCACATTCATGTCTCTCTTATATTCCTTCCTGAAACTCTTTGAGAGACTTGGAGGGAGGGGTGCAAATGGTTGATGTGCTTTTCTACTTAACCAAATAATTGGATGTTGGGGTCCCCCCCAAACCCCTCCAGGTCAAACGTACTGCCATCAAGCTGACTCCACTCGTACCAGCCCTATATGGGGTTTCTGAGGCTGTGAGGCTTTATGGGAGCAGAGAACTTTATCTTTGTCTCATAGAGCAGCCGACACATTTGACCTCTCAACCCTATAGTTACTCCTCCAACATTTACCCAATCACCTCCTTCCAGAAGTGCCTAAGAAGAAAGGCCTGGTGCTCTGCCTCCACAGTATCACAGCCACTGAAAATCCCATCAGTACTGCACACGGGGTTACCATGCATCAGAACTGATTTGACAGCAATTGGTTTGATTTTTAAAGCCAGAGAATGAACAACCAAAACACTTTTGAGATAAGAGACTACAAAGGAGCTTCAGAAAGTTCACAGAAAAATTCCACTGTCTTTTCATGACATTGAACCCACGAACTTTTGGATGAAAAATTCCACTGTCTTTTCATGACATTGAACCCACGAACTTTTGGATGAAAAATTCCACTGTCTTTTCATGACATTGAATCCACGAACTTTTGGATGAAAAATTCCACTGTCTTTTCATGACATTGAATCCACGAACTTTTGGATGAAAAATTCCACTGTCTTTTCATGACATTGAACCCACGAACTTTTGGATGAAAAATTCCACTGTCTTTTCATGACATTGATTCCACGAACTTTTGGATGAAAAATTCCACTGTCTTTTCATGACATTGAATCCACGGACTTTTGGATGAAAAATTCCACTGTCTTTTCATGACATTGAATCCACGGACTTTTGGATGAAAAATTCCACTGTCTTTTCATGACATTGAATCCACGGACTTTTGGATGAAAAATTCCACTGTCTTTTCATGACATTGAATCCACGAACTTTTGGATGAAAAATTCCACTGTCTTTTCATGACATTGAATCCACGAACTTTTGGATGAAAAATTCCACTGTCTTTTCATGACATTGAATCCACGGACTTTTGGATGAAAAATTCCACTGTCTTTTCATGACATTGAATCCACGAACTTTTGGATGAAAAATTCCACTGTCTTTTCATGACATTGAACCCACGAACTTTTGGATGAAAAATTCCACTGTCTTTTCATGACATTGATTCCACGAACTTTTGGATGAAAAATTCCACTGTCTTTTCATGACATTGAATCCACGAACTTTTGGATGAAAAATTCCACTGTCTTTTCATGACATTGAATCCACGAACTTTTGGATGAAAAATTCCACTGTCTTTTCATGACATTGAATCCACGAACTTTTGGATGAAAAATTCCACTGTCTTTTCATGACATTGAATCCACGAACTTTTGGATGAAAAATTCCACTGTCTTTTCATGACATTGAATCCACGAACTTTTGGATGAAAAATTCCACTGTCTTTTCATGACATTGAATCCACGGACTTTTGGATGAAAAATTCCACTGTCTTTTCATGACATTGAATCCACGAACTTTTGGATGAAAAATTCCACTGTCTTTTCATGACATTGAATCCACGAACTTTTGGATGAAAAATTCCACTGTCTTTTCATGACATTGAATCCACGGACTTTTGGATGAAAAATTCCACTGTCTTTTCATGACATTGAATCCACGAACTTTTGGATGAAAAATTCCACTGTCTTTTCATGACATTGAACCCACGAACTTTTGGATGAAAAATTCCACTGTCTTTTCATGACATTGATTCCACGAACTTTTGGATGAAAAATTCCACTGTCTTTTCATGACATTGAATCCACGAACTTTTGGATGAAAAATTCCACTGTCTTTTCATGACATTGAATCCACGGACTTTTGGATGAAAAATTCCACTGTCTTTTCATGACATTGAATCCACGAACTTTTGGATGAAAAATTCCACTGTCTTTTCATGACATTGAATCCACGAACTTTTGGATGAAAAATTCCACTGTCTTTTCATGACATTGAATCCACGGACTTTTGGATGAAAAATTCCACTGTCTTTTCATGACATTGAATCCACGAACTTTTGGATGAAAAATTCCACTGTCTTTTCATGACATTGAACCCACGAACTTTTGGATGAAAAATTCCACTGTCTTTTCATGACATTGATTCCACGAACTTTTGGATGAAAAATTCCACTGTCTTTTCATGACATTGAATCCACGAACTTTTGGATGAAAAATTCCACTGTCTTTTCATGACATTGAATCCACGGACTTTTGGATGAAAAATTCCACTGTCTTTTCATGACATTGAACCCACGGACTTTTGGATGAAAAATTCCACTGTCTTTTCATGACATTGAATCCACGAACTTTTGGATGAAAAATTCCACTGTCTTTTCATGACATTGAATCCACGGACTTTTGGATGAAAAATTCCACTGTCTTTTCATGACATTGAACCCACGAACTTTTGGATGAAAAATTCCACTGTCTTTTCATGACATTGAATCCACGAACTTTTGGATGAAAAATTCCACTGTCTTTTCATGACATTGAATCCACGGACTTTTGGATGAAAAATTCCACTGTCTTTTCATGACATTGAATCCACGGACTTTTGGATGAAAAATTCCACTGTCTTTTCATGACATTGAACCCACGGACTTTTGGATGAAAAATTCCACTGTCTTTTCATGACATTGAATCCACGAACTTTTGGATGAAAAATTCCACTGTCTTTTCATGACATTGAATCCACGGACTTTTGGATGAAAAATTCCACTGTCTTTTCATGACATTGAATCCACGAACTTTTGGATGAAAAATTCCACTGTCTTTTCATGACATTGAATCCACGGACTTTTGGATGAAAAATTCCACTGTCTTTTCATGACATTGAACCCACGAACTTTTGGATGAAAAATTCCACTGTCTTTTCATGACATTGAACCCACGAACTTTTGGATGAAAAATTCCACTGTCTTTTCATGACATTGAACCCACGAACTTTTGGATGAAAAATTCCACTGTCTTTTCATGACATTGAACCCACGAACTTTTGGATGAAAAATTCCACTGTCTTTTCATGACATTGAATCCACGAACTTTTGGATGAAAAATTCCACTGTCTTTTCATGACATTGAATCCACGGACTTTTGGATGAAAAATTCCACTGTCTTTTCATGACATTGAATCCACGGACTTTTGGATGAAAAATTCCACTGTCTTTTCATGACATTGAACCCACGGACTTTTGGATGAAAAATTCCACTGTCTTTTCATGACATTGAATCCACGAACTTTTGGATGAAAAATTCCACTGTCTTTTCATGACATTGAATCCACGGACTTTTGGATGAAAAATTCCACTGTCTTTTCATGACATTGAATCCACGAACTTTTGGATGAAAAATTCCACTGTCTTTTCATGACATTGAATCCACGGACTTTTGGATGAAAAATTCCACTGTCTTTTCATGACATTGAACCCACGAACTTTTGGATGAAAAATTCCACTGTCTTTTCATGACATTGAACCCACGAACTTTTGGATGAAAAATTCCACTGTCTTTTCATGACATTGAACCCACGAACTTTTGGATGAAAAATTCCACTGTCTTTTCATGACATTGAACCCACGAACTTTTGGATGAAAAATTCCACTGTCTTTTCATGACATTGAACCCACGAACTTTTGGATGAAAAATTCCACTGTCTTTTCATGACATTGAACCCACGGACTTTTGGATGAAAAATTCCACTGTCTTTTCATGACATTGAACCCACGAACTTTTGGATGAAAAATTCCACTGTCTTTTCATGACATTGAACCCACGAACTTTTGGATGAAAAATTCCACTGTCTTTTCATGACATTGAACCCACGAACTTTTGGATGAAAAATTCCACTGTCTTTTCATGACATTGAATCCACGAACTTTTGGATGAAAAATTCCACTGTCTTTTCATGACATTGATTCCACGAACTTTTGGATGAAAAATTCCACTGTCTTTTCATGACATTGAATCCACGAACTTTTGGATGAAAAATTCCACTGTCTTTTCATGACATTGAATCCACGGACTTTTGGATGAAAAATTCCACTGTCTTTTCATGACATTGAACCCACGGACTTTTGGATGAAAAATTCCACTGTCTTTTCATGACATTGAATCCACGAACTTTTGGATGAAAAATTCCACTGTCTTTTCATGACATTGAATCCACGGACTTTTGGATGAAAAATTCCACTGTCTTTTCATGACATTGAATCCACGAACTTTTGGATGAAAAATTCCACTGTCTTTTCATGACATTGAATCCACGGACTTTTGGATGAAAAATTCCACTGTCTTTTCATGACATTGAACCCACGAACTTTTGGATGAAAAATTCCACTGTCTTTTCATGACATTGAACCCACGAACTTTTGGATGAAAAATTCCACTGTCTTTTCATGACATTGAACCCACGAACTTTTGGATGAAAAATTCCACTGTCTTTTCATGACATTGAACCCACGAACTTTTGGATGAAAAATTCCACTGTCTTTTCATGACATTGAACCCACGAACTTTTGGATGAAAAATTCCACTGTCTTTTCATGACATTGAACCCACGGACTTTTGGATGAAAAATTCCACTGTCTTTTCATGACATTGAACCCACGAACTTTTGGATGAAAAATTCCACTGTCTTTTCATGACATTGAACCCACGGACTTTTGGATGAAAAATTCCACTGTCTTTTCATGACATTGAACCCACGAACTTTTGGATGAAAAATTCCACTGTCTTTTCATGACATTGAATCCACGAACTTTTGGATGAAAAATTCCACTGTCTTTTCATGACATTGATTCCACGAACTTTTGGATGAAAAATTCCACTGTCTTTTCATGACATTGAATCCACGAACTTTTGGATGAAAAATTCCACTGTCTTTTCATGACATTGAATCCACGGACTTTTGGATGAAAAATTCCACTGTCTTTTCATGACATTGAACCCACGGACTTTTGGATGAAAAATTCCACTGTCTTTTCATGACATTGAATCCACGGACTTTTGGATGAAAAATTCCACTGTCTTTTCATGACATTGAATCCACGGACTTTTGGATGAAAAATTCCACTGTCTTTTCATGACATTGAATCCACGAACTTTTGGATGAAAAATTCCACTGTCTTTTCATGACATTGAATCCACGGACTTTTGGATGAAAAATTCCACTGTCTTTTCATGACATTGAACCCACGAACTTTTGGATGAAAAATTCCACTGTCTTTTCATGACATTGAACCCAAATTCCACTGTCTTTTCATGACATTGAACCCACGAACTTTTGGATGAAAAATTCCACTGTCTTTTCATGACATTGAACCCACGAACTTTTGGATGAAAAATTCCACTGTCTTTTCATGACATTGAATCCACGAACTTTTGGATGAAAAATTCCACTGTCTTTTCATGACATTGAACCCACGGACTTTTGGATGAAAAATTCCACTGTCTTTTCATGACATTGAACCCACGAACTTTTGGATGAAAAATTCCACTGTCTTTTCATGACATTGAACCCACGAACTTTTGGATGAAAAATTCCACTGTCTTTTCATGACATTGAACCCACGAACTTTTGGATGAAAAATTCCACTGTCTTTTCATGACATTGAACCCACGAACTTTTGGATGAAAAATTCCACTGTCTTTTCATGACATTGAACCCACGGACTTTTGGATGAAAAATTCCACTGTCTTTTCATGACATTGAATCCACGAACTTTTGGATGAAAAATTCCACTGTCTTTTCATGACATTGAATCCACGAACTTTTGGATGAAAAATTCCACTGTCTTTTCATGACATTGAATCCACGAACTTTTGGATGAAAAATTCCACTGTCTTTTCATGACATTGAACCCACGAACTTTTGGATGAAAAATTCCACTGTCTTTTCATGACATTGAATCCACGAACTTTTGGATGAAAAATTCCACTGTCTTTTCATGACATTGAATCCACGAACTTTTGGATGAAAAATTCCACTGTCTTTTCATGACATTGAATCCACGAACTTTTGGATGAAAAATTCCACTGTCTTTTCATGACATTGAACCCACGAACTTTTGGATGAAAAATTCCACTGTCTTTTCATGACATTGAATCCACGAACTTTTGGATGAAAAATTCCACTGTCTTTTCATGACATTGATTCCACGAACTTTTGGATGAAAAATTCCACTGTCTTTTCATGACATTGAATCCACGAACTTTTGGATGAAAAATTCCACTGTCTTTTCATGACATTGAATCCACGAACTTTTGGATGAAAAATTCCACTGTCTTTTCATGACATTGAACCCACGAACTTTTGGATGAAAAATTCCACTGTCTTTTCATGACATTGAATCCACGGACTTTTGGATGAAAAATTCCACTGTCTTTTCATGACATTGAATCCACGGACTTTTGGATGAAAAATTCCACTGTCTTTTCATGACATTGAATCCACGAACTTTTGGATGAAAAATTCCACTGTCTTTTCATGACATTGAATCCACGAACTTTTGGATGAAAAATTCCACTGTCTTTTCATGACATTGAACCCACGAACTTTTGGATGAAAAATTCCACTGTCTTTTCATGACATTGAATCCACGAACTTTTGGATGAAAAATTCCACTGTCTTTTCATGACATTGAATCCACGAACTTTTGGATGAAAAATTCCACTGTCTTTTCATGACATTGAATCCACGAACTTTTGGATGAAAAATTCCACTGTCTTTTCATGACATTGAACCCACGAACTTTTGGATGAAAAATTCCACTGTCTTTTCATGACATTGAATCCACGAACTTTTGGATGAAAAATTCCACTGTCTTTTCATGACATTGATTCCACGAACTTTTGGATGAAAAATTCCACTGTCTTTTCATGACATTGAATCCACGAACTTTTGGATGAAAAATTCCACTGTCTTTTCATGACATTGAATCCACGAACTTTTGGATGAAAAATTCCACTGTCTTTTCATGACATTGAACCCACGAACTTTTGGATGAAAAATTCCACTGTCTTTTCATGACATTGAATCCACGGACTTTTGGATGAAAAATTCCACTGTCTTTTCATGACATTGAATCCACGGACTTTTGGATGAAAAATTCCACTGTCTTTTCATGACATTGAATCCACGAACTTTTGGATGAAAAATTCCACTGTCTTTTCATGACATTGAATCCACGAACTTTTGGATGAAAAATTCCACTGTCTTTTCATGACATTGAATCCACGAACTTTTGGATGAAAAATTCCACTGTCTTTTCATGACATTGAACCCACGAACTTTTGGATGAAAAATTCCACTGTCTTTTCATGACATTGAATCCACGAACTTTTGGATGCCGCCTGGTATTATCAAGTCCATTTTACAGACATGGTAATCAAGAGTTAGAAAGGCTAAGTAATGTTCCCAAAGTGCTGTTGTAGGTGATGGAATCTATATTTGAATCTGTGATCACTAGGTACTGAAGGTTTTCCCATGCTACCCAACCCTGTACCTCTAGCCTTTGTTTAACGATACAAGGCCCTCAACCACTCAAGCAGCCGTATCGCATGGTACAGTGGGTAGATATGGCAGCCACTTAAAAATACCCATTGGACCACTTCCTTTTGCTTTCTGAGTCTCTGTTTCCTCAGATGTAAACGAAGAATGATATCATGTGGCAGTAATGGGGAAAATGCTACTGGATGCTAAGGACATAGTATAGTGACTGGCCCCTACGAAGCACTCAATAACTGTTAACTCTGCGTGTGGTCACTTTCCACAGCCTTCACCTGTTGACCATGATTTTTTTCGGTGACAATGGAATGTTGTGGCATTTAGAACTGTAGAGAATTCCTTAAAATTACCAATATCCAAGATAAGGAGTAGCTAACACAATTCCATAGCTTAAAAGTTGACAAACTATTAGACTATAGAGGGATATGGGGGAACTATATCTCTAGAATAGTGATATATATATATATACACATACATTTTTAAAAGTCTATTCTAGATACAGAATAAAATTAAATATCCAGAGAATGTGCTACACATTCCAAATTTCAAAGGAACAAGAGCACAAACTTAGCTCTATAACTCTTCTATTTTTTTAAACCCAGCTTTCCATTAGTTATAGCACATTCTTATTATAGTGAAAAAGCTTAACCCAAGAATACACAAATGACAAAATAACCCTCATAAGTTTCTAGAGATGCTAGCCACAAGAGAAAAAGTTCCATAATGAATAAAAAGTCAGCCTCATATTTTCACTTTAGCCCTCTTACGACTGAATTTTTAATTTCAGGGAAAAACATTTTTGTTTTTATTCTTTACTTTCATAGTTATCAATATATAACAACCAAAATATATTAAATACATAAAATTTTAAATGTGTTTTAAATGTAGCCAAATTGTCACATTCTTCTATGGATTTATAATAAATGTTATAATTAAATGTTACAAAAACGTTGCACTCGGCATTATAGGGTTAGGTAATCTTAAGAAGATTCTAGTTTAGTTTGTTTATAAATTACCATTTTTCTCTATCAATTTAGTTCCCAAACACATCCATCAATATTTCTAAGGCACATGCTGGGTGTGTTTGCAAAGGATTCAACATTCCAACTGTTTGCATATGTCAATTTGGCTCTGGTGGAGTGCATGGGTGTAGTCCATTCTATCAATCATGGGGTGTGGCCTTTTAATAAGAAGGCCAGTAAGGAATGTTTTCTTCTCTCTTGCCCCTACTTTTCTTTCTTTCTTTCTTTCTTTTTTTTTTTTTGCTAGGACTCTGTGTCAGTCTCTAGGGGTGGCCCATTGGGTCATCTGACCCTGAGAGTTATTGGTGCCCTGCCATGTTTCCACTGACCTTGGACTCATGAGATTCTGCCCACTGGCCTGTGACACCTTGGGTCCTGCTTCACCTTTCTGAATCATTGGTCTTTGGCTACGTGAGTCTGAAGAGGGCATCGAACCCATGGACTTAAGATGGACTGGGATGGGATGCCTTCTTGATATAAATTTACCTCATGATATGAAATTATTTCTTATATATATGAATGTCATTGGTTTTGCTTCTCTAGATAACCCAGTCTAACAGAGCATGGGAAATCAATTTACAATTATATCATTATCTCTCACATTAAAAATAGTTAGTCTTTCTCCCCTTCTTGATCATTATCATTCATTTTATAATTTGTTGTCTACTTGTCTATCTCCCTTTGTAAGTGTAGGGACAATGCCTTTCATAAATATTTCATATAGCTTTGTTTTTTTCATCATGAGGGAACTATCGCAGGTACTTAATTAACATTTTAAAATAAATAAATGGGTGGATGAATGGTCTCAAATTTAAAGCATTGCTAGTTGTTTTTGTGATGTAGCTGGTGGGGAGTCGAATATGCAGACAACAGCACATCATTCCCTGTGCTGTCCTTTGAAGACCTAGTCCCTGCAGCAGCCATTTCACTTAGCACGGTTGGAGATCCTGCTTCAAGACTTAGGATCCTTTATTTTCTGACTGGATGCTGGTCTGGCTTGCCTAATGCAATTGCATTCCCGCAAGCTACAGTGTGTCACATCACTTGACCATCTACTACAGGTCTTCAACCTCTAACTTTTCCAGCCAGTTGTTGGCAGTTACCCACTGGTTCTCCACTACTGGTGGACACCTGAATTTCTGACTTGCTACCTAACTAACTAGCTAACTAAGTAACTTTGGAAGTTTCTAAGGGATACAAAAGAAGAGACATGTAAGATAAAGTCCAGGAGAGCCCAGTACAGAGCTTCTGAATTCTCAAGGACACTCTTCCAGGTCACCAGAGCGACAGTGTACCAAGTTGTTGTTTGTTTTAATTCGTTACACAGGCATGAATGATTCAATACTCGATCATGCAACTTACCTCAAGATCCAGCCCATGCCCAGAGGTCTAGAAGCTGTCTCAAGCACTTACTTCTGGGGTGGCCAGCTCCTACTCAACATGGGACTCCTTATTAGCATAAACAGTGAGGTCTGGTTCAAACTCTTGACAGTCAAGGCGCACAAGTAATTCCAAGGGTTTGAAGATTACCTCGTAGGACTAAGGAATAATGAGCAAATTCTTTGGGTAAAGTAACTATTCAACCTACAGCTATATCAGGTTTAAGTGTGCCACGGTGCTCGCATTAGCTGGTGAGAGGTAGATATAATAAAGAATACATGCTGCACTCTCTAAGATGACCACTAAAATAACAGAAAACATGTACAACTGCCAAGCTAACAAGTAGGAAAGTAAAATACTGGATAAATCCAAGCCAGGTGGGCGGGGTGCGGCACGGGAAGACAGGCACAGAAATGACGAGTAGTATGACAGTAGATATCAGTCTAGGAGCACTAGTGGCATAGTGACTAAAGCGCTTGGTTGCTAACCAACAGGTTAGTAGTATGAATCCACCAGTCACTCGTTAAAAGAAAGATACAGCTGTCTGATTCCATAATGATTACAGATGTGGAGACCACATGTGGAGCAGCTCTACTGTGTCCTGCAGGGCAGAGTGAGTCAGAATACATCTGATGGCCACAGGTTTGGTTGTGTTTGTTTCAAACATAATGTAAATTGCTGAAAAGACCTCTTTAGTATCTTAAAAAGCAAATCTTTCCTGATACAATCACTGAAGAAAAACGTGTGCATAAGCAAATGTGGTGAAGAAAGCTAATGGTGTCCAGATATCAAAAGATGCAGCATCTGGGGTCTTAAATGCTTGAAGATAAACAAATGGCCATCTAGTTCAGAAGCAACAAAGCCCATCTGGAAGAAACACACCAGCCTATCTGACCACGAGGTGTAGAAGGGACCAGTTATCAGACATCAAAGAACTAAAAATCATATCAGTGGCTGCCCACCTTCCTGATACGATCAATGAAGACAAATGTGTGCATAAGCAAATGTGGTGAAGAAAGCTAATGGTGTCCAACTATCAAAAGATGCAGCATCTGGGGTCTTAAAGGCTCGAAGATAAACAAGTGGCCATCTAACTCAGAACCAAAAAAGCCCACATGGAAAAAACAGACCAGCCTGTGTGACCACGAGCTGTTGAAGGGATCAGGTATCAAGCATCAAGGAACAAAAAATCATATCATTGCAAATGTGGGTGAGTGCAGAGTGGAGACTCAAAGCCCATCAGTAGCCAACTGAACACCCCCTTACTGAAGGGTTGTGGGGAAGAGATGAGCCAGTCAGGGTACAGGGTAGCAATGATGAAACATATAACTTTCCTCTAGTTCTTAAATGCCCCCCCCCCCCCGTATCACGATCCCAATTCTACCTTACAAATCTGGCTAGACCAGAGGATGTACATTGGTACAGATAGCAACTGGAAACACAGGGAATCCAGGACAGATGACTCCTTCAGGACCAGTGGTGAGAGTGGCATACCTGGAGGGTGGAGGGAGGGTGGGGTAGAGAGGGGGAATTGATTACAAGAATCCTCCCCAGATAACCTTGAGATGTCTATTTTCAAATGTCATTACCCAAGTCTTATGTCCATAGCTGCTATTTATTGATCAACTGTTACATGCTAGGTCCTGTGTTAGATAAATCATTCAATTAATTATCACCCCCCCCCAAAAAAAGTGAAGAAACATGAAAAAAATCTACTTTACAAAAAAAGAAATTTGACAAAGACGGAGCAAAAGAAACAAACCAACTCAGAACCTGATTTGGTCCAGTTGTCACTCTAACTAGGGAAGCCAGACTTTGAAACTAGGGCAGTTTGGTTTGAAGAGCCACGCTGTTGTGACTGAAAATGGTGCTTAGTTCCAGAGAGCAGTGCTCAACAGGTTGGGGCATAACTCATTGATAACCCTAATTGGCCCTGGCTGCTGCTGCCACCTATACCCCATCTCTCTGCTGCTGGAAGTATTTCCAGGAGAGAGAGAATATCAGGAGAAAGGGCAGAAGGCATTCTGCCATGACCTCACTCTTAATATCTCCCTCAAGGTGTTACCTTTTTAAGGAATTAAGAACAGTCCCCTTTTTGGAAGTATTTGAGGAATATTCCATAAAAATGATAACACAATAATTATAAACAAAATGGTTCTAGGTAACACTACTAAAACTCATCTCCTTAATCTTCAAATGATGGATCCTGGGTGGCATAGTGGTTACAAGTTGGACTGCTATCCACAAGGTCAGCAGTTCGAAACTGCCACATGGTCCATGGTCCAAGGGAGAAAGCTGAGGCTTTCTACTATCATAGAGTTACCACAGGCACAGTTCTACTCTGCCTCATGGGGTCACTATGACTCAGAATCAACTTGATGGCAGTGCAAACCTTCCAATGAGTTCTTCGGTGGCAAAGATGGCTAAAACCTTCAGCTGTGAATGGAAAGGCTGACGGTTCAAAGCCAACCAGAGGTGCCTCAGAAAAAAGGACTAGTGATCTGCTTCCCAAAAGTCCCAGCCATGTAGACCGCATGGAGCACGGTTCTGCTCTGTGACACATGGCGCTGCCACTGAGTGGAAATCACCTCAACAGCAGCTGGTGCCCACCTTGGAAAGACAAGAGTATGATGGTTCCTTAACTGCTGCCATGGCCACTTCCTGGGGTCAAAGAGGAACCCTGGTGGTGAAGTGGTTACGCCTTGGGCTGCGCGATCTGCATGGTCAGCGCGATCTGCATGGTCAGCAATTCAAAACCACAAGCAGCTCCAAGGGAGAGAGTTTGGGCTTTCTGTTCCCGTAAACAGTGATGTTCTAAGAAAATCACAGGGAGTCCTTGAGTCAGCACTGACTCGATGGCAGGGAGTTTGGTTTGCCTTTCTGGTGTTTTTTTTAGCTCAAAGTAGAAATGTTCTTCCCATTTCTAAATCAGAGACAATAAATTGGTTGTATCACACTTGCAAACTCTGGAATGACTGGGTGAAACGCTGTTTTCGAAGAGGATTCTGAAGTTCTGTCCAGGCAGCGTAAGTGGGCAAGATCACCATTGTCTGCCACAGGGTCAAGATTCTGGTTGGGGGAGTGAAAGTACCAAGGTAGTATGTTCCCACATGCTAGCGCTAGTGTGATAAGGTATTGTTCTTCGTGGTCACATGATCCATGCAGTAACGTGGGGGGTGGGGGCAATTATTATTTTTAATTAATAAATCTTTTTATTGGGGCTCATACAACTCTTATCACAATCCATACATACATCAATTGAGCAATACACCCTATACATTCGTTGCACTCGTCACTCTCAAAATTCACCTTCCACTTGGGTTCCTGGAATCAGCTGGTTTCCCTTTTTTTCCCTTCCCCCTCCCTCCCCGCTCCTCCCTTCCCCCTGTCCCTTAATAGTTTATAAATAATTATTATATATAAAAGAAAAGAGGTAAGGAAGGGAAGAAAGCAAGGAAGCCAGCTAACAGGCTGGGCCAGAAATGCCAGAATGATCAACTCTAACAATATTCAAATCAATTACATTTACTTTTCTTTTTTCCATGAAGCTACTCAACTCTTTCCAAAGATGCAAACCTCTCCTCATTCATAACTTGCTTATAAAAGGGCTTCTGTTCTGCATCAACTACTGTTACCAAGAACATCCTGGCATGGCCACAGTTGGCATCTGAGGATAGCATCTTCATTCACCCCCAAGCCCAAGCCCGAGGGGTCCCACCTCCACTGGAAACCAGGAGGAAATGAACTGTCAGTACTGAAGGCAATGACATGTTGACTAAGTCCTTAGACCCAGCAATCCACTCCTGCAGTCAGTGAAATAATACCGTGGTTATATTCTCTAACAACTCAAGAATGCTTCATTGAATTTGCTTCAAGCCTCGCTGTGTGCCAGGAAGCCACTGAAGAGAAGCAGGTATTGGGTGTCTCAGAGGAAGACCCTCCCAGGGTTCATTGTTAAATACAGAGGCAGAACCCCAGGCAATTACACTTCTGGTACAATTACCAACCTCACCCACTCCCTGCCAAGCGAGGAGAGTTGGCAGCTGAATAATACAGCTTTCGTTTTACATGTCCACTCCAATTAGCTGGCAGTATTAGTCAACTGGCTGAATAAAATAAAATGCAGAGGAAGTTGAAAGGCCTCTATGTGGTTAGCAGAGCACAATGACCAGATGAAAGGGACTGACAGAGAGTTAGGGAGCCATTGCAACAAAGGACTGGCCAGACAGCCCACAAGTGGGATGCTCTAAAGGGGGCCCTGGAGAGACTTAAGCAGAGAGGCTGTCTAATGGCAAGGGAATTTTTGTTTGTTTTGCTAATGGCAAGGGAATTCAATTGCAGCCCCTCTACTTGCTTTATGCAAAATCTAGCTGGGACTTATTAACATTGCAACGTGTATACATGCAAGAGCAAACATTCTCTTGAGAACTTCTATCCTCTCCAGCCCTGCCCTGCAGTCAACATTTACAGAGTAGTTACTATGTGCAAACTCCCACTAGCGCTTAAGAGCTGTTAAAGAAACAGGAGACAATGAGTTTCAGGGGATCTCGCCAGAGAGATGGAAGTTGTGCGTGCGCACGGGCACGCACACACACGCATACACACACACACACACACACACACACATGAGAAAAGCATGAGACCATACATAAGACAGTGGACTGGTAACTCTGAATGACAACTAATGGAATCTGCAGACCACTGCCAGCCAGTCAGGAGGATAGGTGAATCCCACTGGGAGATCCTAAGAGATTCCACTGCAGTCCTCACAAGCTCCAGCTTGATTAGAGCACAATACATCTTCCGGAGCTAAGCAGAACCTGCACACATCTCAGGCCCAGTTACGGTTCAGCTTGGACCAAGACAAAACCCACAGCTCTCCCCTGCCTGCCCATGTTCTTCCAGAGTGTGTAAGAGGCTAATTAACTGCAGTTGTGCACAACCTGGGAGCGATTTCTCTGGCCAAATTGTGGAGCCTGAGCTTTCCAGCACCCCTTGGGGAATGGTACCAGGAAAAGAGTGTACATTACCATTTGTTTCCTGGGCTTTCTCCAAAATATACTAGCTCAGCCTTTTAGCCACTTTTGGCCCTCAGATTGACTTTTTGTAGGATCAAAAGGGCTGTGGAGCCTGGTCTGAAAGCCGAAGGTCAAATGAAGACAAGAGGAAGCATTCATTTGCTCATCAGCGTTTGTGACCAACTTCATGAGCACTTCTACAGTCTCTCAACTTTCAAAAGAAAAATATGTGCAGGAACCACATCGTCCAAAGCATACTGGGTATTCAACATGGATCCCATTCGGAAAGAGGGAGGATGGTAAGCTACGCAATGCAAACAATGCAATGAGGCTTGGCAAGGATGGGGAGAAAGACAGGACTTTGGTCAGCAGTTCAAATCCAGTAGCAGCTCCTGGAGAGAAAGACTGGGCTTTCCACTCCAGGAAACAGTGATGGAAACCACAAGAGGTGGCTGGGAGTCAGTAGTGAGTTTGCTTTCTGTTGTGGTGGGTTCTATTTCTGTGGCGCCAGTTTCAAAAACTCACAGGGGCAGTTCTTCCTGCCCTATTGGATCGCTGTGAGTTGGAATCAACTGCAGGAGGGCAGTGAGTTTTTTTCAGTTTGGTAAGGATCGATGCGTATCTGAAGAAAAGGACAACAGCATTTGGGGAAGAAGGATCCTTTCCAACATACCAATATGTTTCCCTCAGAGGGATCAGGCACCCATTACATACAAACTAAAAGGCTTCCTTTTTTAGCTGATGTGCATACATGAAAACAACATACACAAATGTTTTAAGCTTCTAATACATAAGCAAAAGATAAAAAGAAACCCTCAGGTAATTTCTACTTCAACTATCAATTAATCAGCCCCAGCAGTTGTTTACAATCACATTAAATCTGCATACTTATTTATCATAAGCAAGAACTTGTTACAGAAGAGGGAAAACTTTTCTCAAAATACCAAAGAGGGCCACTGAGGAAATTTGGTATTTTAAATTTTTTATTGTAAGTCCTATACTGTCCAATATGGAGCTCTAAATGACATCTTTAAATGTCCATCGTAATTGAGTTCATACATGACAGGCACAGTCTAACAAGTTGAGATGAACTCCTCACTAGCGTAGCCTGGAAAGAGGCACTGGGTGAAATCAACGGATGCCCTGACTCATGCTCCAGGATACAGTGATCTCCTGTATCGACTGGCTCAACTGTCTTATCCTGTGACTGTACCCTTAACACGGTTAAACCGGACCACATTCTAGGTGTTCTCCATTTGGATCCACTGAGGTAAACACCTTTTCTACAAGCAGACAAGTCACTATGAGAGTGAAAAGCAGGATAATGGCTGTATACATGGTAAACAAGATTTTCTTTCTTTCTGTCTAGACTTCCCTTAGCCTAAATTTAAGATGGCCATTCTATTACCTGTCAACGTAGTGAGAAAACAGCCATAGACGACAAGCAAATGAAGCAGCATGGCTGTGTTGCTGGTGGGCAGTGACATATAATGTTCATGTGTCATGAAACTAACGTCAGCCAAGGGAGGCATCGCTTTATTACGTTTATCAGAGTAGCAGCAAAAGCAGGTCGCTCAACATGTTAACTTCCAAATGTGCAGCTTGCTGTTGTTGTTAAGATACCAGAGAGTAGGTTCCAACACTGTACAAGAGAATGAAGCACTGGTCCATCCTGCACCATCCTCACCATGTATGAGCCGGGGATGGTGCCACAGTGTCAGTCCATCTCACCGAAGGCCCCCCTCTTCTTCACCGATCCTCTCCCAAGTAGGCTGTGCTTCGCCAGAGACTTGGCCTTTCTGATAACCCGTCCAAAGTACCGAGACAAAGCCTTGCCACCAGCACTTCCAAAGAACACTCTGGCTGTACGTCTTCCAGAATAGAGTAGTTCATTCTTCTGGAAGTTCACAAGACAGTCCATTTTCTTCTCCAGCACCATGATTCAAAGGCATCATCAAAATCCTTCATTGTTCTTCCTTACTCTTGTCCACTTTCCACATGCACATGGCATGATACAAGATACTGTGGCACAAGTCAGGCGCCCTTCAGTCCTCAAGTTGACATTTTTGAGTTTTAACACTTCAAGGATTTTCCCCCCTTTGAGGCAGATCTGCCTGATGCATGCAGCACATCCCTTGATTTCTTGAATGCTGCTTCCATGGGCACAGGTAAGGGAACTGAACAAAACAAAAGCCTTGACAACGTCAATAGCTCCCCATTGATCAAGATGCTGCTTACTAGGCCAGCTGTGAAGATTTCTATTTTCTTAACGCTCAGGTGTAATCCATGCGGCACACAATAGACTTTGATCACCCTCAGTAAGTGCTCCAAGTCCTCTTGACTTCCATCAAGCAAGGCTGTTGTCGTCTGCACAGGACAGGCTGTTAATGAGTCTTCTTACAATCTTCAGAATGTTTCTACCAGTCTTTTCTTTCTTTTTTTTTTCAGTAGACATCCAGGTCCCACTTCCTACTTGCTATGGAAGTTCTGCTGAAAACCCTCACCCTGGGGGATCCTGCTGCCATTTGAATTACTGGTAGAAGAGCTGATAGCAAAACAACAAGTTAGTTGGCACAACAGGATAAACTGAAAGAGGAGCAAAACTGCAGCATTGAGGCAATTATCCTGGCATCTCAGTAAATTCTGGAGCAAGCTCAACCTTCTCAACAAAGTGCACTTTTGTTTCTGAAGGATGAAAGAGATAGATATTTTGTATAAACACATTTTTTAATTTTCCATGTGATTTAGATGTTTAACAAATTTGGGACCAGACAAGTAGTTATTCTGCTTAATAGTAATGTTTATCCTGCGATATAGCTGATACCAACATTACCCATGATTCACTGTTGTTACCTCTAAAAGAAACAGTGAAGAAATGTATTATTTGTGGTTCTAAACCACCCTTTATAAATGGGCAATACATTTTTGTTTAAAAAGGTTTTAATGTCTTGATTTTCTAAAATAATGGGTGTTTGGTGGGAAGTACTAAATAGATTCATGAAAATTCAAACAAATCATTTGCTAATAAAAATGGCCTTAAATGAGGTAGAACTTCATTTTTAAACAAAAGTACTTCACTCTGATAATAAATGTATAAATAGGGTCACAATTCACAAATATGCTAATTGTTCTTCCCTAATAAGAATATTAAATAGCATTTGGTTTATGGTATTTAAAAAATCACATTTAGGAGAAGAAAAAGAAAAATCTGCAAAAGACTAATTATCATAGACATACTTCCTGAATTATATGTAAGATCAAAATTCCATAACAAAGAAAATGAATCCTGAAGTGAATCCTGTGAGGTTAAAAGAAATGGTGTGTTTTTGCTTTGGTAATTTAGATTATTTTCTTGTTAAATGTCACTTATTAAAATGATCAATAAAGAATTCATATTAATAATAATTTCTTAAGCAATACATCTCACTTTTCTCTAAATCAGAATAGGTTGAATAAATGAGAATAAATCAGAATATATGACCAGATTGCCAGATGCACTCCCACCTGAATCCCTCACCCTCCACAAACAAAAAAGATGAGTTTTAAGGCAGCAGAGTGTGCTGCTTAAATACAAAGACTGATCTAAAACAGGTGCTTAGTCAGAGGGAGATCGCTAATATGAACAGAGTAATCCAATATTCATCCAGCTATATCTTAATCTGAATAGTTATTTTGATGTGTATGCTACACATGCTTGTGGTGTGTGTGTGTGTGTGTGTGTGTGTGTGTGTGTGTGTGTGTGAGAGAGAGAGAGAGAGAGAGAGAGAGAGAGAGCTTATCTTTTAGGTCAGGGTCCTCAAACATTTTAAACAGGGGGCCCGTTCACTGTCCCTCAGAATTGTTGGAGGGCTGGACTATAGTTTAAAAAAACTATAAACAAATTCCTATGCACACTGCACATATCTTATTTTGAAGTAAAAACCAAACAGGGCAAAAACACGTGGCAGGCTGCTGGATAAACGTCCTCTGTGGGCCGCATGTGGCCCGCGGGCTGTAGTTTGAGGCCGCCTGTTTTAGGTTCACAAGTGAGAGAGGATAAGAGCTTGCAATAACTATTGTCCCCTAAAGCAGCGCTGAGAATCTGACACAGTCTCAGGAAGAATCCTTCATACAAGTGAGAGTGACATGAGTACCAGCGGATCCTGCAGACCTTGAGGTGCTGCCTTCAGAAATGACAAAATGAATATGGGGAAAGCAGACTAAACAAGGGAGCTAAAGAAGCCAACTTCTTACCACCAAACTGTACCCTCAATCTGTGTAACACCTCCACTTAACCCCTCTGCCACCTTCAGGGTCTCCTCCTTCAGCTGACCCACAGCTCCAGCAGCCCCTGGGGGAGCGTTCCTCTGCCAGACCGCCCCTACACTGTCGTTCACTGCCACCCAATCGAGTCCAACTCAGGGAAAACCTATGGCTCATGCAAAACTGTAAATCTTCAGGGGAGCAGTCAGTCTCACCTTTCTCCTGGGGCTGTGTTGGGTTAGCAGCCCAACACCTCACCCACAGCGACACCAAGGGTCCTACCGCAGCAAACTGTGTAGGCTTTTAAACTACAAACCAGATGCGAGCAAGCACAGGTAGTGATAGGGGCCTTGCATGAGCTCTTTGAAATGACAGACCTCTCTCCTTGGGCCCAGGGTGTTTCCTCTCCTTGGAACAGCCTCCACCTTCTTCTCCCGACTCTACTCCTTCCCATATTCAGGCTTCCCCGCACTAGCTGATCCGACCTGACTACCCATCCAATAAAGCACCAACCACGGAGTCCTGTTTCCCTCCACGGCACTAACAACCACTAGAAATAATGTTGTTGGTGTGCGAAACAGAGGAACGGGTATATATGCCGACAACATCTTTATTCTTATATTTTAAGAAGCCTGGAAGGCCAGGATTCTGGATGGAGGACTTCACACTTGTGACTTGAGAGATGAGTCCCAATCACACTGTCATAATTAAAATGAATCCCCACAACATCCTCCCAGAATGGTGCACAGGGCTGACTGCTATCTGGCTGGCAGCTTTATCCATAGGAGCAGGCATGTTGCTATTGCTCTCCCTGCTCAGGGACAGTCACTCCCCCTTACCTGCCCCCAGCACTGCTGTTAGGGTTACTCCTCCGATGAGCTCAGAGACCTTCAGGGTTAGGGTACAGTGCATTTGTTTCATATGTCGTTACCTGTAATTAGAGGGCTTGCATGCCCAAGAATATATGTAGTGATGTAAGCATGCGTTCTCCCTCTCCTGCTTGGGCCTGGTTCCTAAGGCTATGACAGAGGTGAGCACCCCAAAACTTTTGTCTGTATCTGAATCTCTTCCCTTCAATTATACAACTGTCCCTTAAAACCCATCTGGATATGAGGCTGGATCTCACATGCTGGTTTTTCATGTCTGTCTTTTACCTCCAGAAGGTCCAGACAGCAAGAACCATGCCTGTTTTCTTTATTGCCGAATCCCCAGTGCCCAGAACCGTGGGAACTTCTGGAATGGATGAACAAACTATCTCTTTCCTCCCTTCTCTCTCTCCTGTAACATGAAAGACTCCAAGAAATAGTCATCCACCAAATCATCTGTTCTAAATCAGTTCATTTGTAAAATCACTGTTGTATCCCTGAAGTCATTCACTGAAGTAATCATTGACAGAGAATAGATATATTGGGCCCCTCCTTCTCTTGACTTACAAAAAGATGAGGAAAAGAGAGTATGGGTGATGTATGTACTTACACACAGATGCAAACATGTTTATCTCTGGGTGTGAATGCTAACCTGAAACACAGGTAAGAACACCTACCTAAAGACACAGTGAGTTAAATTTAAATAGGAGCATGGGCTCGGTGTTTGGAGAAGCACTCTGAACAGGAGCTAGGCAGGCCCAATCACTGAATGCGGAGGGATAGCTTTTTGTTTCCCTTTCATTGAATTGTATTCATTCACTCATCTACCGGTTAAATAAACCTTACTTGATGCCTATGTTGTCCCAAGCGCTGTGCTAAGGGGTAGGCAGACTGGTGGCAGGCCTGGTCAAGGAACTTGCAAGAAAGGATGGTGTGGTAGTGCAGGCCTTGCGATAAGCCCCCAGCAAAGTGTGTGAGTGCTCAGCCATTGGTGGTCACAAGACTGCACCCAATTCCAGACAAGGAAAAGAAGTGCTCACCTGGAGAGATGCTTTATGTAGCAAGGAATAGTCACACAGGATGACTGAGGTAGCTTCTGGGTGGACCCCCAGCTCAGTTCTCTTTGCATTCACCTTGACCCCAAGAATGGCAGGTATACAAATGGGCTACTGATGGATGCTTTTAGAGAAACAGCAAAACACAAATAAGCAAACAAAGAAACCCTCAGCCCCCTTCAGCATTATCACTAATCTCAGGAACACAGACTATGTTCCCACAGCCTAAAAGCTGGGCGGGCAACCTTTGACAGTGATGAGACGGCTGTCTCTCTGTCCCCTCGTTTCTTCACGGAACATGAATGCTTCAGTTCATTCCAGGCTGTCTGGATCTGACTGGCTAGAAATGTCGCATGACGGCATGCAAATTAAAAACCAACAGTAAGCAAAAGCCAGAGAAAGGCTCCACAACTCACACACAGCGCATGGCTGATTCTATTGCTTATGAATGAGTAAATAAATTGGACTTGGTATCAGTAACCTATTGGCTTGAGGAAATTTTCTCCAGAAACATCAGAAGCACTTCTCACAGGCTGCCCCCCTGAAGGAATACTGAGGTATCAAGGAAGGTTGCTTTTGTCAAGAGAGGTGTGAGATGGCATAACACCGTGACGTATTTGCTTTAATTTCTCTGGCAAAAGAAAAAGGGCAGACAGAGGAGGAGGTAAGACAAGACTAGTAAAATGTTAATAATCATGGATAAAGGTTACATGGGGAGCCATTATATTTTTCTCTCATTTTGTGTTGACACGATAACAACTGCGATGTGTCGATAAATGGGAGCAACACTGAAAGCACTCATTCAACTATGCCAAGGAAACAGAAAGACAGCTATCCAGCCCACGGACTGGGCGAGGTCCATATTTGTGCCTATTCTAAACAAAGGTGAACCAACAGAATACAGAAATTATCCAAACTATCATTAATATTGCATGCATGCAAGAAATTTTTGGCTGAAGCAAAGTCAAAAGCAGCTGCAGCAGTATACAGAGAGGGAATTTTCAGACATTCAAGCCAGATTCAGGAGAGGACATTGAAGAAAGGATGCCATTGCAGGTGGTAGATGGATCTTGCCTAAGCAGAGAACACCAGAAGTCTGTATGTGTCTAGGCATTCAACTGTGTAGATCAGAACAAATTATGGCTCACATCGTAAACAACAGCCATTCCAGACTTAATGAAGTTCATGTAAAACATGAACACAGACTAAGAGTCGTACGCTTTCACTACACAAATTCAGTCTGTTGGCGGAGCAAACAACCCAAGAAAATGGACTATCTGAAGAAGAGCGCAGAATCAAGACCAGAGAAGACTCATGAACAACTGTGACGCACAGATGCAAAGGCCTCTGCATGTACTGAGGCTACAGCCTTCGGTCGGGACCGCTGAAAGTGAAAACTTCCGATCCTCACAGCAACACTGAGAAACTAAGACAGCAGATCCGCAAGAAGGAGGGCAAGTTCCCAGAAGTGTAGAGCAAGACTCTCGTCCTGGAAGTCACTCAGATCTCTCCCTTCAGGAGGGGGGCTTTGGTCCCCCCACTTGTCAGGAAGGATAGATGGGCAGTGCGCCTGGCTGAAGAGAACTCTCGCATTGTTAGGTAGTTTCTTAACAGTGACTGGTCTACAAGGAAGAGCCTCGCTCCAGGGCCATTTGCCTGAATGCAGGACAACTCGGAGGGGCCATCCCAACTCCAGGGGGTCAGCTGAGGGCTCTGTGGCAATTGTGTCCTAGTGTAACCTCTCTCTGCTCAGTTTTGCTTCCCTTGCCCTCACACGCGTTTCCCCCCTGAAGTCATCCCCCAACTAAAACACCTGTAAGACACTGGAGAGCTTGTTTCTCAGAGCCTAACCAAACCAAGGCAAACCCAGTCCCATGAAGTCAATTCTGGCTCGCAGCCCTGGCGGGGGGCTGTGGAATAAACAGTGGGCCACTAACCACAAAGTTACTGGCCCCAAACCAACCAGTTGCTTTTGGGGAGAAAGAGGAAGCTTTCTGCTCCAGTAAAGATGAATGGCTTTGGAAGCCTTAGGGAGCCGTTCTCCTCTTCCCTGGAGGATCTCTACTGGCCAGGCTTCAGCCATTAAACCACTGTAATGTGCTCAGCCTGGACGAGCAGCACCCAAATTCCGACGAATTGAAAGGCTGGTTATGTGCTGAGTTCAGTGCTGGAAATTTTAAGTTAAGACATGACATCCTTGACCTTGTGAGTAGACGAAATACACTGTGCTGAAATGCCCGCAAGGAAGGAAGAAGTAAGTATGGTAATAGAAACTTGGTGATCCCTGGTCTCCCAAGGCCACCAGCCTTGCCTCACCCTCTGCCAAGGAGAAACAAGTCAGCCTTTCTCCCAAATCTCCATGTTCTTATATCAATTCCCTCGCTCCCTTACAACACACCTCTCATTCCTCTCTTTGAATGATCGGCTCTCCTGTTCTCAAGCCCCATTGGCTTAAGCTGCCCTTTCACTTGGCTTGGGGGTACAGGCCTGGCTCACAGCTCCAATAAGAGACCCTAAGGAAAAGAAGTGTGGGTGCCCCAGTCTGACTGAGTGCAAGAAGGGGTTCCTCAGAGCAGACACCATTTTGGCTGAGACTTGAATGTTGGACAAGAATTTCAAGAGGCAGCCATTTATACAAGGGACATAAATTTAGAAAGTGTTTATGAATGCTAGAGCCTTACACTCCAGTACATGGCCAAGGAATCCATAAAGAAATCTTCCTTCCATCGAGTTGATTCCAAATCACTGCGACTCTCTAGGGCAGGACAGAACTGCACCTATGTGTTTCCAAGACTGTAAAACTCTATAGGAGTAGAAAGCTGCCTTTCTCCCATCGAATGCAGCCCCATCCGTAACCACTAGACCACCAGGGCTGCTAAGAACCCAAGGAATAAAGCATGGCATGCACTGAACCCCCCTCTCCCCCCCCCCCACAGGGCTCTGACTCCAGGCCTGCCCGCAGGCCGGGGAGATGCAGGGGAGAACACTAAGGAAGGAAGCTGTAAGGAACGGGGCTACCACCGAACATAAGCAGGGCACAGTTGTCCTTGTGCCTTCTCCCTCCCTGGGCCCTGGGTCATCCCGATGAAGGCAGCATTCCATCTCAGATGACCATTTTAAAATGTCAGAGTCAGCCTCCTGCTGCCCTGTTTATTCAATGGTGGCATTTAAACCTCCAGAGGTGGTTTATCTGATTCTTTATTTTTTTTAAATGTATCTAAGGATGACATTGCTACAGTTAGGTGTCTACGGTGTCCTAATCTTCCCTGTAAGCTTGATGATACTCTTAAGTATATTGACAGCTGTGTAACTATCATACACCTCTGCTGCCAATTCACTCTGCTTCATGGTCACCGTATGCACTGGAGAACTATACTCCCTAGCTTTTCAATGGCTGACACACACACATTCAGAATTAGATTATCTGTTCTCTTTTTCTGACACACCTGTGCATAGTCTCAAACCTCCCACCTTTTGGTTAGCAGCCAAGCACATTCATACGCAGGGCAGCTTCCTTTTTGCCCCCTCTTACTACCTCTGTCCTGAAGTAACCTCGATTCGGACTCCTATGAGCGTGGATGAGTTGTACTCGGTCATTACTTGGAAAATGAAACTCCTCGTTGTCATTTAAGCACCTGAAGGTCCACAGCCACCTCTCTTTGCCAACATGACGATCTTACCCTACAGAGAGCGCGGTATCCATCACCGTGGGCACATCAGGGGGAGAGCACGGAGGTTTCTGTGGAGAAGACACTGCCACTGGCATCTCCGCGAATGTGGGGAAGGATGCCCACAGACTCTCCCTACTGCACAGCCAGGAGGAGCAGCAGCTTATTGCTTTTCCTGAGGCCCTGCCACTGCACAGGCCCTATGATTTCATCACCTAACAGCCATCGATTTTGCCAACAGCTCCGGCACCTGCGAGTCCCCTGCATGGTGGTGACTGTGTGAACGTCGGTAATCCGCTTCCCTCTCTCTACCTCTAACGCTGCCACCGAGGCCAACCTATCTCCCCATAACTGCACCATCTTCTCCTGGGCCCGGGCAGCCCTCTGGCCCACAGACCATCCCCAAGGCTCCAATTTCTCTGGGGACACAAGGGTCTCAGAGATGCAAAAAGTTTGAAACAGAAAAGTCGGAAGACAAAACTGACAGACTCGATGGAAGTGAGGGAAAAACCCGCACCCGTCACAGCTTACATGTCAGCCCCTCGCTACAGGATGAGTGCCAACTTTAAACCAAGCACTGGGTTTGGCGCCAAAGCTACCCAGTGATCTAAGCTCACTCCCGAAGGAGCCCAGTGGGAGATTACACAGTAGATTTAAATGCAAGCTAGCTCAGCAGTTAATTTACATAATGGGCTACGGCAGACATTGGGTCTGCCTCACGGTGACCCGTGTACAAAGGAACATCACACCGCTGGTGCTGTGGCATCTTCACGATGGTTGCTGTAATCGGGTGCATTGTTGTCGCTGCGATGCCTGCCATGTGCCTCTCACCTACGGGACTCCCCTACCAGCACTGAACAGATGACACTGTGCTGTCATCTAGGGGCTTCACTGGCCCACTCTCCAGAGTGGGTCTCAGGGCTAGCTGCTTAGTCTTGGTCTGGAAGCTCTGCTGAACTCTGACCACCATGAGAGACCCTGCTGGCACTTGAAATACCAGGGACATAGCTTCCAGCATCATAGGAAGCTGCCAGCCACCACAGAGTGACAAATTGGCAGGAAGATGGTAGTGGCAGACAGACGCATGGCTCAGAACAACAGAGGCCAGAGGAAATGGCATGGAAAAACTAGACAGTGCTTCTGTGCAAAGTCCACCCTGAGTCCCTGATGAGGTTGGATTAAATAAAGTGCTGTGGACACTGGGGTAGAGAGGAGGTGGTGCCAGGAAGATGGTGGACAGGCATGATGCAGCTCCGTGCCGTGGAGGTATCTAAACCCTCCCCAAAACCCACTACCCTCGAGTTGATTCACTCATGATCCTACATAGCACGTTTGAAACTGTGTGCAGTAACTGGTGCAGAGGGGCCCGTATCTGACCTCCTCGGGATTCTCTTTGCTGTGGGGCAGAGGGCAGACATCCTCCATCCTCCGTCTTCCTTTACCTGGTCTGACGCCAACCATTGCTCTTCTTGGCAGTCTACTTCTTTGTTAAGTTGGATAATTGATTGCACATAGTTACACAGAACTCACAGGCACTGCTCACAATTAAGGGAGTTGGGGGAGTTAACAGGTTACCGTAAGCCACCATCAGTGAACTTAAGGATATCGTCGCTGGTCCACAGTAACGCCTCTCATCAGCCAACAGGCAACTCCCTCTCCAGCCTCAGCCACATGGTCCCTTGGCTTCTGCCTTTGTGGGCCAGGAAGCCAGTCTGCTGCTCTGTCCCAAAGTCCTGGAGCTGCTCCTCAGCTCTGTCTCCCTCCTTGGGCCTCTGGTGCCTCTGGTCTTGGCCTCCATTCCTCGAACCCGCTCCACTGCCAATGGTCCTGAAATCCCTCTCTTGCTCCTGCTTCAAAGATGGCTCATCCCGATAGGCAGGGGTGGGCCGCTGGAACTAAAATGGACCAATTCCCATTTATTTGCATAACAGACCCCAATTTGCATAGGCCCACCTAATCATTTGATCAGATTTACAAAGATATGAGTAGAAGAGCCATAGTAAGAAATAACACTCTATTAGACTGTAGCCCTTTACAAAAGCAGATCACCTCAACTTTCTCCAGCAGGGCAAGCTGGTGGGTCTGAACTGACAACCATGTGGTCAACAGTCTAACATTTACCCCACAGCATCACCAGGGCTTGCATGCTCTCTCAGTCTCACTGTCACCGAGTCAATTCAACTCTTATCGACCCTATAGGACAGGGTAGAAGTGCTTCTGTGGGCTACTGAGATGAAATCTTTAAGGGAGCAGAATGCCTCATCTCTAGCCCAAGAAATGGCTGGTGGTTTCAAACTGCTGACCTTTGATTAGCAGCCCAATGCGTAGCTCACTACATCACCAAGGAAGTAAGGAATTTGTCTGAGATGAAGTAAGACAGTCAGCAGAGTCTGAGTCAAAGAGAGGGACAGGATCCAGTACCTCTACTGTGTGAGCCCAAGCACACAGTGTGAGAAGCAGAGGGAGGAAAAGTGGCAAAGTCAACCAGCAGTTCTAGTAAACACGGCCGCCTGTGGTTGGCTCAGGTGGGAGGCAGGCCAACAGTAAAGAACCCAGATGAAATGAAGGCTCTTTGATGACTCCCCCAAAATCCAATACTCCTAATGAAGAGCAATTATTGCAACGGTCAGTTTAATATGCATCTTGTTGCTGTGACCCTCCAAGTAACAAATGTAAGTATCCGCAGGGATTCCAATAGTTTGGGGGTTTGTCCTTAGGTACACAGAAACACAGGATAGACCTCAGATAAAACAAATCCTGCAGCTGGCTGCAGATTGGCACCCATATCATGTCTTAGTAAACTCCTTCACCATCCTCCAACTCAGTGATTCTCAGCCTTCCTAAGGCCGAGACCCTTTAACATAATTCCTCATGCTGTGGTGATCCCCCCAGCCAAAATTATTTTCATTGCTACTTCATAACTGTAACTTTGCTACTGTTATGAATCAGGCGACCCCTGTGAAAGGGTCATTTCAGTCCGAAATGGGTCGAGACCCACAGGTTGAGAACCACTGCTCCAACTCCACAGTCCTGCCAGGCCCCTGACTGCCTGCTTCCACCCACATTGAATATCCAAATCTCCCATTTGCTTCCCTCTTGGCTCCCAGTTTGAGCCCTTGATTTACTTGTGTCTTTCCCCTCGCAGATCCTGGATGTAATCTTCCAATAAACATTTCCTAGGATGTAAGCTCTATAACTGGGTGCAGTAGTGGGCTCAGGGGTGATACCCCAGCCTGCCACGTGGGAGACTGTGATGGTCAGAGTCAGTCTGCTAGACAACCCAAACTATCAATCAGGTCACAGACTTATAACATCTCTTTAGGGGTGTGGTCCTTTATATAAAAGATTCTAAGCCATGTTCTCTTTGGCCCTTGACCTTCTGCTAGAGCTGGATCCTGTGTCTGGCTCCTTGATCCACTGCTGACTCCTGGCACCATCATCAGACGACTAATGATGGATTCACTCAGGTGATCCAACATTCATTTACCTCTGCAGCCAACATCCTCTTACCCCCCAATCCCATCTTGCTTCCTATCTATCAGCTTCCACGGGTATAGAAGCCTGACTTGCACCGGACTGGGCTTCCTACTCCTACAACTGTGCAAGCTATTTCTTGATATGAATCTCTTATCAGGTGCAAGCTATTTCTTGATATGAATCTCTTTCTACATAGAAACACACACAAGTATCGCTGGTCTACTTCTTTAAAGAACCCAATGTAGCAGAGAGAGCCAGGTTGGACTCCAGTGTGCTGCTGTGAGGCTGAACAGGTTCAGAGGCATTTCTAAACTACTACAGATGAGAGAGAGAGAGAGAAAAGAGAGGAGAAGTGACAGAGAGAGGAGACAGTGCTACAGATGAGAGAGAGAGAGAAAAGAGAGAAGTGACAGAGGAGACTGTGTGTGTGTGTGTGTGTGTGTGTGTGTGTGTGTGTGTGTGTGTAGAGAGAGAGAGAGAGAGAGAGAAAGAGAGAGAGAGAGAGAGAGGAGAGAAGTAACAGAGAGAGAGGAGACAGACAGAGACCGGCCTCTCAGACAGCTAAATATCTCAGTTGCACTTCCAACTGAGGTCCTCAGGCTACAACCTGATTGACAGGCTAAACTCCACCCATACAGTTTTATATATCTTCAAGTTGACAAGGAATGAAGTAACTACCATACAATATGTTGAATTATTTATTTTGTTAAACACATATCACGTACCATCTGTGGTTCTCATTTATCTCCTTTCTGACTTAGCCTTCGTAACTACATGCTCTGTGTTTGTTAAATTTACTCAACCCTGTGACTGTGTCTGTGAATCAAATCAGAATTATAGTTGAGACAATTAATGTGTACCAGAGACACATAGATAAAGGCTTACCCATGTCTCTTTCTCCAGACAAATAACCCTCTCTCTGTGACAACATCATTCTTCCTTTTCCTTATTAAATTCACTGGATCAAAACCTATCTTAATTTCTTGGGAAACTCCCTAAATGAGACATATTTGACGTTTCAGCAATACAATTTTAAATCCAATTTCTCCCCTTAGAATGAATCATTTCAACAGAGGGATAATTCCATCTACTTAATGTTGGAGCTTGCTGGCTTCAACTTCAGAAGGTGTCACATTCTACACTTCATTTCCGAGGATGTCTCTTATTTGGGCTACGTATCTTTTCCCTTCATATAACATAGAGGAGAGAACAGTGCACTCAGTTCTAGAAGCTATGGGACTTTATGTAAATCTCGTAGATATCTAAGGGACCTCTTTTCTCTGGCCCTATTGTGTTTGCACTTTTGAGTAAATTAATTAGATTACATAAATTTCTGAATACCTTCCAGTTTTAACACTTCTTTTGAGATAATCTCATACAAAGAAGGAAGCTAGTGGGGCTGGAGAAAGAGGTATGGAGCACAAAGGAGGAGATGGCTGTCTGAGCCCATGACGCAGCCACTGTGCCGACCCCTCTCACCGAGAGGCTCTTGCTTCCTCACAGATGCTCGAGCGTTACCGCCCACAATGGCTGGGCCAGCAATTGACCCTTCCTGATGGCATGCCCAAATTAAGTGAGACTAATTCTCACCGCTTGGGTTCCTAAGGAGCATTCTGGTTGTATTTTCTCTGGGACATATTTGCTCACTCTTCGGGGAGTCCGTGGATTATTCAATAATCTTTGCCAACACCACCGCAATTTAAATGAGTCAATTCTCCTTTGGTCATTTTTTTATTGTTTGGTTTTCATATGCATGTAAAGCAACTATGCAAACTCTGGCTTGAGTGACCATCAGAAAGAATGGCATCTGGGATCTTAAAGGCTTGTCTTCAAACTAGCAGCCATCTACGTGAATGTGTTAGTCCAGGTGGACTAGAGAAACAAATTCATAGACACTCATATGTGTATAAGCAAGAGCTTTATATAAAAGAGCAATTGTATCTTGAGAAAATATCCCAGCACAGTCCAGATCAAGTCGATAAGTCCGATATTAGCCCACATGTCTGACACTAGTCCATAAAGTCCTCTTTAGACTCAGAAACACATGCAATGATGCCAAATGCAGGACGATCACAGGCCAGTGGGTGGGAAGTCTTGTGGATCCAGTGAAGCATCTCAGCGTTGGCATGGGTCTATCTCAGTGTTGGCGTGGGCCTCCTCCAGCTTTCTGAGTGCTTCCACAACAGGAAAGGGGAGGCCAAGAAACTGGGTTGAGCCTCCAGTGAGCTAGTTCTCTCCTTTGCACCTCCAAATGAGGTCATCACGCTGTGACCTAATTGACAGGCTAGACTCTACCCCTTCGCTCAAGTTGACAGGAGATTATGTAACTGCCACATGAGTAGTCAACTAAGTCTACATGGAAGAAGCATGCCAGCCTGTGTGATCTAAGGATTGTAAATCATAAAATCGAAATCCAAAGGAGAGAATAGTATCAGAGCTTAAATTGTGAACACCTAATTTGCAGAAGACTATAGATGACAGTGGAAGTCCAAAATCCATTCACAGAGTCTACACATGGATTAAACCTTCGGTGAAAACCCTGTGAACATAGTCCAGGGGCGTAAATAGCCTTGCTATCACACAAAGAACAATATACAGTCAATTATGGCAGAGGTAGTTACGTTAAAATGCAATACCTTGTTTTTAATATTTCTACCAAGTCTTTTGTACCTCCTTTAGCTGTTTGACTTAATGAGCTGTTTCCATGGGCATTGGTGTTTGATCCAAGAAGAACGCCATCCTAGACTTTAATTTTTCCACCAGTTACTGTCTATGTCATGTGCTTTTGCAAATTAAGGGAGGTTATTATACTGCATACCAATTCAGTCAGAGCTTGGCCAGAATCTACTATGTGTTAGGTCCTTGGTTCTTAGACAGGAGAAAAAGCCTAGTTTCATCTGTTACAGAAATTTCATGCCCCTTCCACATGCCTCTGGCATTACTCTTCAAGTTACATTATGACAATTTTCCGACTCAAAAGGAGAATTGCCTGTTATACCTTTATGAGGTATCATCACTTCGCTGTCTTTCAGAGACAAATGGAATGGAGGTGTTGTCAGCTGCTGTCGAGTTAATTCCCAGCTCGCAGAAGTACTTCCCTGGCTGCACTCTATCCCACCGTAGTCCACACTGAAGGCTCTAGTTCTTGACCTTCATCAGTAAGGGCTTCGAGAAGGATAAGGGAAGTCACAAGTGGGGCAACATGGTGAAACTGAGATGGGAGAAGGCAGCCAGTTTCTTGTCTCAACAGAGGAACATGTGTGACAAGGATTATTGACAAAAGTGTGGACAGGGTAAAGGGGAATCCCAAGAAAACCCCAGGAACCTCTAAACACCACGAGGCCTGAAAGGACATGGGTAGAGAAGTGGTTTCCAGAGTCGTAGCCTTTGGAGGCGGAGGAACCCAGCCCAGCAGAGGTACCCCACAAAGTAAACACTGGGGGATAAGTCTCCCAATGTATCATGGCCCTATGATCCCCTCCTGCTCCAAATGGAAGCCAGAAGGAAGGGGCCCATAGTCCTTCCACCTGCAGGACTTCAGAGCAAGGTGAGCAGTGAGTTTCAAAGGGCAAGTGGAAAACCACCAGTAAAAATACTATTCCTATCACACATTTGAGCTCCGTGACCGTGTTCTTGAGAAACACCGTGCCAGCATATGCTTGATAATCTGTGGGCCACTGCTAGTTTTGTGCAGAGGTGTCCGTGCTATGACTGATGGGGATACACAGGGTCGGGATCAGGAAGATGGGCACAGAGGTAAACTTGTACCCCAGAGCTCCACAACAAAAATTAAGAAAGAAGGGGGTTAAGAATTAACAGAAGACTGAGGGCAACTTCAGAGGTGGTTTAACAACCAAACTCCAAGGAGAGAAGCCATGACGCATTTCAATAAGCAGTCACCTCTTGTTTTAACTGGCTCCTGTGGACCCACCGGCCACAAGTGCAGCAGTTTGCACCCTGAATGGTAGAGTCCTGATGTCATCAGAAGATCCCTTCCTGCACGCCCAAGGAGCTCCTTCCTCATTGACTCTGATGTGTGACCATTCTGGGGGGGGGGGGGGGAATGCAAGTGCCTTGAGCAACCTGTGCCTGAATGTGCTACCCAGAGAAATGGTAATCAAGCAAAATCTCGTTCATTTATGAGCTCCTCTGTAAGACCTTGTGGTCTCTGAGATGAATATGAAAATACGCAAAACTGCAGGGAACACGGCTAACTAACTACTCCAGGGAGTAAATGTGCCTTGGGAGGGGCACTCCCATGGAAAGAACAGATGACAAGTTACAATTCATTTTTCTCTCTTCATTAGGACCTAAGCTAAGGAGCACGTCTCCTTAGTTCTACTCGTTTAAAAAACGTTATTAATGGAGATTCGTCATCCCTCTAAAAGATCTGAACTGGGAAGATGTGAGCCTGTGTTTCCCCACTGCAGCCGAATATCCTGGACAGGTCTTTCTTGAATGTGGGTGAAATAAAACACACACACACATTTGGAAGAAGTTATAAGAGGATCTTCTCTCATGTTTGGGAGTTGTGCAGCCAGGATTCTTTTGAAATAGTTCACTGCAACTTTGATCATAACTTTAGCTCACTGAACAACAATGTCTTGACAGTAAAATAAAAATAACAGTATTTCCTACATAGATTGCTGCCAGGATTACAGAAGCCAATGAAAGCAAGTGTGTCACATTACTATATCTTCATCTGCCCCTCGGAGAATTCTAAGGTTAGCGTATTTCCAAATTATTTTCAAAATAGGGAGGTGTATCAGGACTCTGTTTTTTCCTGATCCAGATGAAGAAAACAAACAGAAAACCCAGTCCGCTTTAAAAGCTTCCAAAGATCTGCAGACGCACATACTCCATGGGAAGTTTTATTTATCGGGGACAGCAATGTAAAAGGTAAGCAGAGTCCTATCATTAGTCTCAGGTTCCGGAGTATTACAATCACTTGGGCTAGTTTGATTTCCACTGCATTCTTATTCTCCCTGGATTGTCCTCCAAAAGAGCACACGACAAATGAGCAGGGGGAACTGTAATTGCAGTAATGTCAGGGCATCCCATTGCATTTCCACATCGTGCCTTCCATGAGCAGGGCCTGAATTCCAACTCTTAGTGAGTGAGTCCTGGGAAAAGTCCTTTGCTTCTTTTCAGGCTGAAGCTAAAAACATCGGGTGTAGGATGCATCATAATTTTATAGGGTAATATAAAGTTAGTATCATTTTTAATAATAACTTTATTCCTATTGGTGCCTGCTCCTTCAGACCCAGCTGCCCATCTTTAATAAACTCACAGTGTAAAAGCAGCTCACACGACCCAGGCTCCCACTCAGAAGGGTTCACAATGTCACAAGCACACACAGCAGCATCCTATGAGCCATTTTCACAAAGTGGCCAGAGCAAATAGCCTGCGGGACCCTTCATGCACCTTCTAACCCCGTTGAACTGGAGACCTAAATGTATTTCACCTGTGAGAGCTTACGGTAGACTTCCTCTTTGTTGTGGTGGAAGTTGTTAGCTGCCCTCAAGCCATGGGGTGCCACCCCAGGTGCAACCGAACAGAATGATTCCCCAACCCCTCCGTGCCATAGCTGACTATCACATAGACTCTGATGGGAGGCCTTGCCTTTCCTCCACAGATCGTGTTGTCAGTGACAGACGACACATCCTAAGGAGCTAGTGCTGCACCTAGCTTCCCAATGATCACTTACAGAGCAGACCCTTGTGATCTATCGGATTTTCATTGGATGGTTTTTCTTTTTTACTTTTTATTATGATTTAAAACGTTTAGAGTGAACTGGTTTTCCACTCAACAATTCATACATTGATTTCAGTCCCCCAGATGTACCAGCACTCTTCCCATTTCCGCCCTCCCTGTGTTTTACCACTATTATTCATCCTTCTTTATTGTCCCTTCCTGCTTTCCAGAGTTTCATCTCTTGGCAAATGCTGTTCTTTTGGTTTTGTACAGTTGATTGTTTTAAGGAGTGTGTACCTCTCGGATGTGATTCTTCCCCTCTATGCCTGTGTACTGTTTGACTGAGAGCTGAGTCACAGGGGTGAGTTCACTTCCAGGTGTGAAGAGTGGCCAAGGGTCATAGTCTTGGGAGTCCACCAGTCTCCATCAGACCAGCAAGCCTGGTCTATTTACTGATTTGGAGTCTTGTCCCACCTTGTTCTCCCACTCCATTCAGGACCCTCTTTTGTGATCCTTTTCAGGGCAGTTAGCAGTGGTAGCTGGGCACCATCCAGTTCTTCTGGTCTCAGGGTTGTGGATGCCGAGGTTCACTGTGGTCCATTCATCCTCTGGACTAACTGTCCCATACATCTTCTATTTTCTTCACTCTACTTTGATGGTACTTTCATGTTGTCTCCAGGGAGTAACAAAGAGCATGCGGATGGGGCGGGCACTACTGGCGTCTGGGTGTGCACTCCACGGCTTGGCATAGCTGTGATCCAGAAACACCAGGTCCAGCTCTCTTTTGTGCACTGAAAGCTGGAATAGCAGTGAGGTGCCCGTGCGCCGTGCGGATGTCTGGAAGTCCCTCTCCCCACCCCGGTGGGCCATGTCAGTAGAGGGACAACAATTCAGAGCTTGGGTCGCTGCATGGTAAGTCACTCGCAATCACCTGGTGGTGTGCACGTCCCGGCTGGATGGTTTTTCAGAAGTAGGTCTCCAGGTCTTTCTTCCTAGTGCACGTTCAGCACCAAAGCAATAGTGGAGTCTCTGCTGATATGTGGCGGTGGCTGCAAATAAGGGGCACTGGCTGTGAATCTACCCTGAGTCTCTCCCACGTGGAGGTTGAGAATTCTACTGATCCTTCTACACTTCTTGAAATACAATAACTTCACAGCACCTCACAGTCATTCTGAAAAGCTTACATTTGTTCCCTGGTACAGAAAAGATAACAGCATTACACGTACATTTTTACCAATATGGGAACTAACCTCTCTAAAGGTAATATGATATTATATTTATCAGATCATAAAAATGTGGTCTGGTTGTTGGAGAGGGTCTCTTTAAGACCTGGATTCTGCCTAAAGCTCATGGCATTGCTCCCTACAAACACTGAAAAAAACCTGAAATGTTGAAGAATGTGTGCCTCAAAACAGACCCATCTGGGTTTGGAGCCTTCCCATAATTTGCTTTCCTAGTAGGGATGGCTTTTATGCTTTTCCCTGAGAAACTCTAAGTCAGCGGTAACTTTTCCTTCTGAATTTTAAAGGCTATACGATCCACATAGTTCAGGAGGAGTTGACTTAAAGACTCTCTCTGTTGAGTAGCTCGAAAGGTGGAGAGGGGGAACAAGCCAGTGATTAAAGTCAAGACAAAATTTACAAAACTGCCAGATAATGATCGAAAAATCAGTCTGAGCCTTATGATCATCCTCAAAAAAATAAACAAAATGGTTCTTAAATCTCTCTTTGATGACTGTGCTTTTGATTTTGATTTCCGTTATTCCTCTTGGACACGGTTATCTTCACCTACAATGGCAAATTCTCCGTGAATGGAGATTAGTCACATTCACTTCAGAAAAAACAAAAGCCACGCATTTGTCTCAGCTGTGATGTCCTTTCCAACAGCCCAACACATCACTCCCAAGATAAATGTTTTCTAATCATCCCAAACCCTTTGGTTCCCCCTGTTTTCACGAAGAAGCCTAAAGTCCTTCAAGCCATAGCTTATCATCACATCGATTCTGATGTGCTACAGAGCAAATCATCTTTCCTCCACATACTGTGCTGTCAACCACAGTGGACACATCCCAAAGGGGCTCTGAGATGCTGAATAAATTACACAGCATGACCTTCCCCCAACCCACCTCAATACACTCATTTAATGGAGCTAAAATTGAATTACAATGCACCCAGAGAAGGCTGAAGAAAAAATCAAAGGTTGCCAAGAAAACAAAGGGGAAGCCTGGGAGATGGAAGACTCAGTGTGATAGATTTATAAACTACGCGTGAATCTTTATTTCTTCATTCGGGCGGTCAACAAATAGGAACCGCATTCTCATAGTGTTGTCCTGAGTACTGTGATTTATGAGTCTTTGCTTTTATGAAAAATTACCTTATGATACCTATAATACATATTCAAAATAAGAAATTTGGGAGATACTGATGCACGAAAGAAGAAAATAAAAAGCAGCCATAAGAACATAATTATATGACAAAAAGACAACTCCTATTAACCCTGGTGGTGCAGTGGTCGCAGCACTTGGCTGCTAACTCCAAGGTCAGCAATCTGAATACACCAGCTGCCCTTCAGGACAAAGATTTGGCACCAGTCCGCTTCCGTAATATCTGCAGCCTTGGGAATGCCACAGGGCATTCCACTCTGTCCGATTCGGTCACTCAGAGTCAGAACCAACGCGATAGAAGTAGGTTTGGGGTTCTGGTTTGGGTGTACAGACATCTGGAGCCCCTGGGTGATACAAACTGTACACAAGTTCAGCTGCTAAATAAAGGTTTGTGGCTTGAGTCCCCACAAAAGCATTTCAATAGAAAGTCAGGTAGGAAAATCAGCCACTGAAAACCCTGTGGGGTTCAGCTCTATGCGGCAATGTGTGGCTCATCAGGATTAAGTCATTTCCACAGCAACTAGTTCTAAAGAACTGTTTGTTGATTTCTAGCTTGACTTGGACTTTTTTTTTTTTTTTGGCATCAAGAGGGTCAAAGTTATAACACAATTCCTGTATGTCTTTCAAGAATCCCTGAGAGTCCCTTTGAGAATTCATTCATCCCTCCCTCTCTGATCATGGTCCAACTCTCTAGTGGAAGTCTGCCTATCCCCCTCAGGGTGGAGCCTGCAGCCCAGACTGGAACCATTCAGCCCAGCACATCCCCCTCCACCACACTGTCCCCACCCTGCTCCAGCTGGTTCATGAGGGGTCAGGATCAAAGCTGACTCCATCAAAGTCAATCTCAGAACTTCTACCGGGACTCTAGACAAGGAGTCGCTCTTCTCTTAAATAAACCTGGCAGAAGTTAACTGGAAACTCCTGCCAGGTGAAAGCCTGCATGTCATTGAAGGCAAAGCACAAGAGACAGAGATAGGGGTAGGGGCAGAAGACCAAGGCTGCAGGCTTCACCTGCGCCTCAGTGGGCAGCCACCCCTAAAAGGCCAGTTCTATCAGTAAAACTGAATGAGCCAATAGTCCCTTCTTTACTTAAGTTGGTTTGTGCTGGGTTTTCTTTCACTTCCAAATCGAACCATCTAAACTGGCACGATACTGCAGCTACTACAAAGAAGCCAGGCCAGTTAGTGGCCTGTGAATCAACTCCAAGTCTCAATGACGCCAAGTACAGCAGAGAACCACTCTGCTCCCTAGGGTGTCCCGCAGATGATTTTTCTAAAGGAAGTTACCAGGCCTTTTCCCCAAGGTTGGGCTCCAACCGCTAACCTCTGAGTTAGGATCTAAGTGCATTAACTGTTGGTAGCATCCAGGGACTCCTGTACAACCTATGAAAATTACAAAAATGTTAGCTCCATGAAGACAGGAACATTGCTTTGTTCACTGCCCAGCACTTAGGACACAGCAGGTATTTAATTAATATTTTACTCTTTATAATGAGCAGCCTTCTAATGCCCAGTTGTAATTTCAGTGTGAAAAGGGATTAGCCAGTTACGTCAGGAAAATATCACCCATTTATTATTATTATTTTTTAATCATTTTATTGGGGGCTCATACAACTCTTATCACAATCCACACATACATCAATTGTATAAAGCACATTTGTACATTCGTTACCCTCACCATTCTCAAAACATTTGCTCTCCATGTAAGCGCCCAGCATCAGCTCATTTTCCCCCCTCCCTCCCCGCTCTCCTCTTCCTCATAAACCCTCAATAATTTATAAAGTATTATTTTGTCATATCTTGCACTGTCTGACGTCTCCCTTCACCCACTTTCCTGTTGTCCATCCCCTAGGAAGGAGGTTATATGTAGATCCTTGTAATTAGTCCCCCCCTTTCCAACCCACCCTCCCAGTATTACCACTCACACCACTGGTCCTGAAGGGATCATCTGCCTTGGATTCCCTGTTTCCAGTTCCTATCTGTACCAGTGTACATCCTCTGGTCTAGCCAGATTTATAAGGTAGAATTGGAATCATGATAGTGGGGGGGGCGGTGGGGGGCACCATTTAGGAACTATAAGAAAGTTGTATGTTTCATTGGTGCTATACTGCAACCTGACTATCTCGTCCCCTCCCCACAACCCTTCTGTAAAGGGATATACAATTGCCTACAGATGGGCTTTGGGTCTCCACTCTGCACTCCCCCTCATTCTGGGTCTTTGATGCTTGATAACCTGATCCCATTGACACCTCATGATCATACAGGCTGGTGTGTTTCTTCCATGTCAGCTTTGTTGCTTCTCAGTTAGAGAGCTGCTTATTTATCTTCAAGACTTTAAGACCCCAGACTATATCTTTTGATAGCCGGGCATCATCAGCTTTCTTCACCACATTTGCTGATGCATCCGCTTTGTCTTCAATGATCGTGTCGGGAAGGTGAGCACCATGGAATGCCAGATTAGAACAAAGTGTTATTGCATTGAGGGAGTACCTGAGTAGGGGTCCAATGTCCATCTGCTACCTTAATACTAAACATATATATACATATATATATACATAGATATATTTCCCATCATATAAAAATATATTTACACATGTACATGCCTCTATTTAGACCTCTATAAATGACCCTTGCCTCCTAGTTCTTTCCTCTATTTCCTTTTACTTTCCTCTTGTCCCACTATCATGTTCAGTCTTCATTTGGGTGCCAGTAATTCCTCTCCATTATATTGCCCTTGATCAAGCCCTACCAGGTCTCCTACACCCTCCTTGCCATCGATTTTAGATCAGTTGTTGTTCCCTTTTCCCTGGGTTTGTTAATACCCATTCCTTTTCCCTGCCCCCCCTCTCACATTCCCCCCTTGAGGGCATGCCCTGTGGCTGTCTCATCCAATACAAGTCAAGATTTCCCATATGTGATAGAAAGAGGCTGGACTCAAGATGCACAGTTCCCTAAAATTCCATGTACTTAAAAAAAAAAGGAAAGAAAGAAGGCCTATGACACCAACCAATGAGTAACTATATGCTTTTGTTTAAAATCATTTTATTGGGGGCTCATACAACTCTTTACACAATCTTTACATACATCAACTGTGTAAAGCACATTTGTACATTCGTTGCTATATACTTTTAAGATCAATACTCAATCAGATAACTATAGCATTTTAATACTGATTCAATAAACATTCCACCAAAGAAAATGTTTTTTGAGTGCCTACTTGGTGAAAAGCATTCTACCTACCCACACCAAAAAAAGAATAAGACATGGTCCCTAGATCCAAGGAGAAGAGCCAAAAGCACACAGATTAAAAAAAAGGCAAAATAAAATGTACGCTATGTGTGAATGCGGGAAGAATAAATCTGATATCAGAAGGTGGGGTGGGGGGGAGGGTGATTACTGAGCTCATGTAATTACTGAGAACACATATGGGAAAGAAAGAAAGAAATGGTTGGAAACAGAACAGTTGGGGAAGAAGAAGGGGAGGAAAAAAGAAACCCACGTTTCTGACATAAGACAAGCAAGACAGAGATAAATTCAAAGCATACCTTAAAGTTCAGCTTAGAAAGTCCCCACCGCTTTCTCCCAAACAGGAGACATCGGCCACTCGGCATGACAGAAGACAGCACTAGCAAGGTAAGTGATGGCAACCTACTAGAAGTGTTATCAATTGGATGCCTCACCAACTTCTTAGGCCGGACTTGTCTGGGAAAAATAGGCGATTCAGGGGCCATCACAAACCTGAATTTGTTACTTTCTTGAATAGACAGATCACACCAGCTTCACGGCAGTCCCTTGACTTCAAAACAACAGAGGGTAAATAACTGATCGACAGCCTGCAAGTACGTCTTAGAAATTCCTCTCTATTATTCTTTTTTCCCCAATTGTGACATATCCTTTCCCCACTCAAGCCTGCCTTGCTTTCATCCTAACCAGCAGTGCTGCTGCAGAAGTAAGTCAGCCACGACAAATGACAGGGACGTGGCCTTATCTATCAATAGATCTCTGTCTTGCGTGGGTTTAAATAAGAGGCAGAGCTTCACGTCTCCAAGAATCTCACAGTGAACTATTTGTGGATGAACACCTGGTGTCTCCAGCAAAAGGGCTCTGTTTATTTTTTATTAACCTGACATCAATTTAGAACAGTGACAACCACAACAAAACATAAGGTTCTGACAAGGACTTAAAAACCTACTGTCGACAGCAGGGGCTCTTCACCCACCTTACTTATTCCACATTACTTCACCCACATAACACCTGTTTCTAATTCTGAATGGGTCAGCTGCTGTTGGTGGTGCTTACGGTCTTCATTTCTCTAAAAGTTATATTTAACAAATGCGGAGAATGATCTTTGCTCATCCTTACGGCATCCTCTACTCATGAACCAAAACCACAAGGGTTCCAGTTCAAGTTGAAAGTGTCAGGACTTTTGACTGACTGATTTTGCAGTTTGTATTCACCTTCCATCGTCCAAGCAGAATACTCTGTGCTCGGAACAATGCCAAGACCTTTCGTTATCAGTCGTCATTCCATCAGTTCTGCCTCCCCGAGACCCATCGTTCAACCTAAGCCAAGGTTTCCTAATCCTGCGCCGCCTCCCCAGTCATCAGTGTGGGGGAGTCCATTGTGATGGCGACGGCGCACTGCCTCATGGCCCAAAGGGAATACCTCCAGCATGTTCTCGGACAACCTTCTACTGTGATCCAAAGGGTTTTCACTGGTTCGTACCCAAAGGTAGACCCCCAGGCTTTTCTTCCTGTCTTAGCCAGGAAGGTCTGCTGAAACCGATGAGCTTGGTGTTCCTGCTGGTATTTAAAATACCAGTGGCACAGGTTCCAGCAATCACAGCGACACACACCACCACAATACAAGCTGACAGGCAGGTGGCAGTTGAAGCACTTAACATATATTAAAGCGCTTAAACCATGTCTGTCTTACCAACCTCACAGATCTGCCACATGTGTCCTCATTGTTTGGTAGTAGTGGACTATTTATTTTCTTAATCAACTCAATGCATCATAATTCCAGAGGTGAGAGAAGTCTACACACCAAGTCCTTCCGCGGCATTTCTCATGGATCTCTAAGTTTAGAGAGTTTATGAGTTAAGACCTAAGAAGACAAATAGAGGGTGGGGTAGAAAAGAGGAACCGATTACAGGGATCTACATATAACCTCCTCTCTGGGGGATGGACAACAGAAAAGTGGGTGAAGGGAGATGTTGGACAGGGCAAGCTATGACGAAATAATAATTTATAAATTATCAAGGGTTCATGAGAGAGGGGGGAGCGGGGAGGGAGGGGAAAATGAGGACCTGATGCCAAGGGCTTAAGTGGAGAGCAAATGTTTTGAGAACGATGAGGGCAATGAATGTACAAATGTGCTTTACACAATTGATGTATGTATGGATTGTGATGAGTTGTATGAGCCCCCTGTAAAATGATTAAAAAACAAAGAAGACAAATAGACATTCTGCAAGCATGAAATGTTTCAAAACACTGATTAGTTTTATTCCACTTTGACCACTTCTGACCTGTTCAGTCCTTAATTTGTAAAAATTGCTTTCATGCTCTGTAGACAAATGCCCAGTATTAAGATGCTCCCTGAAGAATTAATTTCTTTCTCGTGTGAACAGATGGAGAAAAAGCCCAAGAAGAACTTCACTATTGTAGGAAGGACTGTCAAGAGGAGGCAGCCGACAGCGGTACTCATCTCTGGAGAGATCACTGATTGCAGAAGCCACCGTTGTTCTTCAGCCAAGAGGTTCACAGGAGCCACTGCCCTTAAACACGAAAATCCTCACGCTGATAGAACACCTTTGTGATTTCCCATGATCCTCCACCGGCAAAACCAGCTGACTCTGAATGACAGTCCCAAGAGAAATTGTAAGATGGAACTAGAAAACCCATCTGTCAACGACATGCCTACTGCTGAGTGACAAAGGTGGGCTATATCAGATATATGGGGGGGGGGGGGGCTCTCCTTATCCTCTAGAAGACTGCAATGTAGTAGGGAAAAGAAAATGAATGGAAATGTTTCCAAGGTATTTTAGCAGCAAGATATGTACTCGGAAGATTGCCAAAACCAAATTAGCATTGACCTACCAACCTTTTATGTTTTCTTTTTTTAGGTGAAAGCTTCCCCCATGTGTAGGCTCTTATTTAACAATCCTCATGAAAATGCTCTGTAACATTGCTCCATTGCTTATAATTGTCGCACCGTGACAGCATTCTCATTTCATTCTATGCGCTCTCTTCCCATTGACCCAGCTCACCTTCCCTTCTCCTCCCCTCCCCTGGCCTCCTCATCTTTGCTTTTGGGGACATGTGGAATGCTGGTCTCGTAAAGTTCATTGCTTTCAGAGGTCCATTGCCCATGGCTGATTTATAAAATTTATTTTATAATCCAAACTGTTGTTTGGATAAAAGTTGTTCTAGAAGTACTTTCAGATTTAGGTCTGAAGGGAACCTCAGAGCAACACTTTCAGGGATTCCTCCAGTCTCTAGAAACCCAGTCAGTCTGTTCTTTTCTATACATTTGAATTTCGTCCTGCGCTTGTCTCCCACTCTAACTGGGATCTCCTATTGTCTCCTTGGTCAGAATGGTCAGCGGCGATAGCATGGCACCTCTGAGTTCTTCTGGTCTCAGGTCAGAAGTTGTTGTTCACGGAACCTAGTAGTCTGAGACCATTTTCTTCCTGGTTTTTCCCCCTCAAGCTCTTCTATTCCAGATAGAGAGAAATGATTGTCTTAGCTGATAGAGAACATTTAACACCCCCAGGTGCTACTCACCAAATCAGTGTGTACAACATTCACTTTATGAACTACGTATTTTCTCACCTTTTTGTTTTTGAACTATTGATGTCTTTGTTTCTAAAATGTATATAAAACCTATTTCTATCTTTGTTTCTAAGGCAATAAAGTCATGTGCCATCTTTTAAAACTCTTTTTCCACACTGTTTCTTCACTGATCCATTTAAATCATTTACATTCAGCATGATTATCAACAGGTATAAATTTACTATTGCCATTTTGTTATATTTGGGGTAGTGGCGGTAATGTTGATAATGTCTGTGTTCTGTTGAATTATCTAAGTTGGGCTCTTTAAGTTTATATATAGGCCTTTCATTCCCTTCATGGTGCCGATTTTGAATTACTGAGTCTTTTTAATTTTCTTCTTTAGTTTGATAAGTACTTTCATTAATTTTCTTTGTGGTTACTGTAAGATCTACCTTTATTTTCCCAAATTTAAGAATCCTTTACTGATATTCCCTGACTACTTCTCCATGTGGAAGTTTTACTATTACACCATTCACTCCCGTTTAAGTTGTTATTCATTACAGATTGGTATCTCTAGGTCTCTGCTTATAGGTCTGTAGCTTTATTCTACTTTTGAGAGTTCTTTAAGTTGGTGTCTGGGCCATGCTGCTCTGATGGTGGTGGTTCTCTGTCCAAAGAACTCTCTTTAATATAGAGAGTTGGTCCGGTTTATAGAAATACCTGTTCAGTTCTGCTTACCTGGGACAATTTTAATTTCATTACTACACTTGAGAGACAACTTTCTTGGGCAGACAAGTTTGTTTTGTTTTGTTTTAATGTCATTCCCTTCACTCTTTGTATAAATACTGTCAAGAAGTCGACGCTTAAATCTTCCTGGTGTCCTTTGATAGATAATATTTCACGTCTCACGAACTGCTCTCAAAATTCTTGGTCTTTTGTTTTAGAACATTTGATTGTGATATGTGTTGGTGACTTCCTTTGGTGGTCCATCTGGTTTGGGTCTGATGAGCCTCCTGGGTAGAAATCTTCTTAACTTTCATGATATCAGGGAGGATTTCTGTCAGCGAGTATTCAAAGATTCTCCTTGTGCCTTTACTTGTCTATTCCAGTGGGAAAGGCATAAATTATTCCTCTTGATAGTATCTCATGTAATTCCTAGGCTGTCTTCATTTTTCTTCACTCTTTATTTTCTTTCTTTCTGATTGTTCCTTAGTCAAATTAGTACCCAGAGATGTATCCTCTATTTCAATGATTCTTTCTTCCATCGACTCAAGTATGTTTCTGTGTCCTATTGATTGATATTATCTGAAATAGCTGGCTGATATTTTATGGCTTATCTTGATATTTAGTTATTCTTGTTTTAATGGTTTCTGATTTTCTTTTTGTCATTTGTTCTCATACTGTTTTCTGAAATTCTTCTAGAGTATTAATTTTGTTTTCTTTGAGTTGGCTGTTTTCCTTGATCTTCCTGAGAAACTTACACATAAGTCTTTTGAATTCCTTATTGGGTAGTTCTAGTATCATATCTTCCTAAAGATTTTCTATTCCTTTATTGAGGTCACTTTCTTGAGCTATGCTGTCCAATCCTTTATATGATTTGATATAGTCTGCTGTCTTCAAGGCAATATGATATCACTTTATTTCTAGATTTTATGGTTACGTTTGTGGGTCAACTGTTGGGCTGCTAACCACAAGGTTAGTAATTTAAACCTACTACCTAATGCATGTGAGAAAGACGAGGCTGTCTGCTTCAATAAGATTTAAAGAATCAGGAACCCTATTTCTATGACTGTTAGGAGTTGAAAGAGACCCCTTGGCAGTTTGTTTGGTGGGTCCAGATTTTTTGTTTATTTTGCTCTAACTGGTTGGATGAAAGGTGTGTGCCAGCTGGCGCTCTCACTACCTGCGGTGAGTGAGAAGAACTGCAACAGCTGGTAGTGTGAGCATAGGTTTCTGTTTGCTGGTGAAGCTGGGTAGTTGAGAGATGGCTTTGCAAAGAGAAAGGGGGCCTGAAACTGTAGTCGTTGGTGTACAACACTGTGGGAATAAGATTCAACCTCAATTAGTAGGGCAGGGGGGAGGAACAACGTGCTCCTCAGATCAGTAGACAAAGTTGTCTCAGCATTTCTGTTGGCTGCAATCAGGATCTAGTTTCACTCATGTACTTGGAGGGGGTGAGCTGCCTGTAATTCAATTAGTTGGGAATCTAGTGCCTCATTTCTACCACCCATCCTAAGGGTCAAGTACCACTTGCTTTTGAGTAAGCCTATTTCTAGATCCTAGTTCCCTCCTGAATCTTTCTATTGGGATCTGTACAACTCTTGCTCTCCTTCCTAAGCGTTTCTTCCTTATGTCTGAGTCATGTTCCACTTCCTCACTTTGCTTCCCTCTAGTATGTTATGCCCACTTAGTTTCTCCATTTTTATTGAGGATGCCGCACAGTGGCCCTCCTATTCACCTGGGACCACTACTGGATTCTTCTCGAGATGGCCATGGTGAGCTGGGAGAGCCTGCAGAGTTCCTCTGCTCCATGTCCCTCCTCACTCACTGCATTTGTTCACCTTCGCCATCCAGCCAGTGTTTGACTCAATTCGTTAGTCTCCCATGTGATGGTCAGGGTTAAACGATTGTCATCTGCATCTGTTGCTCTTGGTTTTTCAGGTCTTTACTGAGAAGGGTGGTGTGATGTGTCTGACTAAGCCACCAGCTTGTCTCCTAATTTTATTCTTTTTTAATAAAATCAATCTATTGGGGCTCTTACAATTCTTGTAACATCTCACAAATCCATTGTATCAAGCACATTTGTACATGTGTTGCCATCATCTTTTTCAAAACAGTTTCTTTCTGCTTGAGCCCTTAGTATCAGCTCCTCTTTTTTCACCTCCCTCCCCCCCTCCTATCCTCATGAACTCTTGATAATTTATAAATTATTTTAAGTTTCATATTTTATACTGTCCACTGGCTCCCTTCACTCATGTATCTGTTGTTCATCTCCCCTGGGGGGAGGAGGCAGGGGTTGTACATTGATCAGTGCAATCAATTCCCCCTTTCTCCTCCCACCTTCCCCCTACCCTCATGGTATTACTACTATCATCATTGGTCCCAAGGGGTTTATCTGCCCTAGATTCTGTGTGTCAAGACCTCTTATCTGTACCAGTGTATATGCTCTGGTCTGGACAGATTTGTAAGGTAGAAATGAGGTCATGATCACGGTGGTGGGGGCAGGAGGTGGTAGAGGAGAAGGGGTTAGCATTAAAGAACTAGAGGAATGTTGTGTGCTTCATCAATGCTACACTGAGCCCTGGCTTGCTAATCCCTTCCTTGTGACCCTTCTGTGAAGGGATAGCCAATTGTCTACAGATGGGCTTTGGTTCTCCATTCTAACTCCCTCATTGACATCAAAATGGTTGTTTGTTTTGGGCCTTCTGATACCTAAGCCCATGGACACCTTATGATTACAGGAGTTGGTATGCTTCTCCCACGTGGGCTTTATTGCTTCCTGCTAGATGGCCTCTTGTTTAATTTCAAGGCTTTAAGACACCAGTAGCCAGGCACCATCAGCTTTCTTCACCACATTAGCTTATGCACCCATTTTTGTCTTCAGCAATCATGTCAGGAAGGTGAGCATCACAGAATGCCAGATTATTAGAACAAAGTGTTCTTCATTGAGGGAGGACTTTTTACCCAATGTCAGTCTGCTACCTTAATAGTTAACCTATAAACATATACATATCATTACATAGTAACATATTTACATATGCATATGCCTATATTTATACCTCTATAAATGTCTTTTACCTCCTAGTTCTTTCCTCTATTTCCTTTTACTTTCCTTCTGTCTCACTATCAGGTTTGCCTTCATTAAGCTCTCTGTACTTCCTCTTGGCTACATTGCACTTGATTGAACCCCACCAGGCATTCTATGCCCTCCTCGCCATCAATTAAAAATCTCTTGTTGTTCCCTTGTTCCTGTGTTTGTTGTCTCCCCACCCTCTACTCACCCCAGGGACTGTTTATCCTGCCTATCTTATATAGCTAGACCTGAAAAATAAAATAAAAAGCCTATTTAGTTCCAGGTCTGTCTGCTGATCCTTAGGAATGTTTTCTGATCAGGTCTGATTTGGTGTCAAGTCCTGCCCACCCCACCTCAACCCCCTCAAATCCAAAGACTATTTTCAGAATTCCTGTGTTGCTTTGCTCCCCTTGCTGCTCTGTTGCGCCCCTTTCATGTTACTCCCTTGGGAGGGGGAGGGGAGCAGAGGTGTCAGACTAGGCAAAATTCCTGTACTGTGTGTCCAGTGCTGGACCACACAGCAATGTGAATCAGTAAAGGGACATTGTGTCTCATGGTGAGGCCAAACCTATGGTCCTCTCTGTGCACTGGCTGCTCTAGCACCAATGTTGTCTATCAAAACTTGTTGGGGCAGGATGCTGCCCACACACACTCCCTCTTTCCCTATTAGTTTGCTCTGTGTGATCTGGGCAGAACTTCCAATCCAGATTTATGTCATCTTTCCATGTGTTTTACACTAAAGATTAAGAACAAATGAGCACTGATCCCTAAATATCTACTATGTTCTAAGAAGGAAGCTCTGTTGGTATAGTGGTTATAAGGTGAGCACCCCACCACAAGGTCAGCAGTTCGAAACCACCAGTCGCCCCGAGGGAGGATGAGACTTTATACTTCTGTAAACAGTTACCACCTCAGAAACCCACAGGGGCAGTTCTGTCTTGTCCTAAAGGGCCACTGTGCGTTAGAACTGACTCCACAGCAGTACGCACAATGTTCCAAGACTTTAACACCTTAAATGCTACAGTAACTATGACCAACAAGACATGGTTTTGTTAGAAATAAGGAATTGCCTTAAAAAGCCCACCCCCCTTTATGGATAAATGAATCCTTCCCTAAAAGAAAATAGCACAAAGAAATCCCAGAACCTGGTGGAAGCAATCTTATTTTAACATTTTTCAAATGTTCTGATTCATCTGATTAATACCAAGTCCCTTGAGTAATAAAATGCCAGACTAACAGAAGCTAGGTGATCAGGCAGACAACTGGTAGCTAAGAAATGATGAGGGCAGATGTAAGTTGGTGCATTTAGGAAAAGTCAACCCAAAGTATTTTATATAAGATGATAATAAGATCCAGGTATGTGCTAAGGCCTACAAAAGGGACCTGACAGTCACTGTGGGGACTGCCCCTTGAAGCTGTCTACCTAATGCATTGCCAAAGACCAAACACACAGAAAAATGTTAAGTAATCATTCAACCACTCAAATGATATTTACTGAGGAAGTATTCTGTGCCAGGCACTATCTTGTGCTGTGGGTAAAATGAAAAGCAGAGCGGAGAGAAGGGGGGCATCGCTAACCACACTGCCTTCACAGGGGCACATTTTGTAGACACTGATGAATACATACCAATCAATTAAATAAAACATTACTATCAGGACATGGTGGGACAGGTGGGGAATTGAAATGTATGACACCTATAGACAGATTGGACAGGGATGTTCTCGACCAGGAAGTGACTTTTACAACACGAACTGAAGAAGTACCAGGGAATCAGTCATGAGAGGTTTCTGGGGGACATGATTCTAGCAAGAAAGAATGGTCAGCAGAAAAGCTTGAGCTCAGAGCAAGCCTGGTGATGTGAGGAAGAGAGAAGTCAATGTCGCTGGGCTTCAGAAAGTCATGGGGCCAACAGTGAGGCGGGTCTGCGAAACTGGAAGTTGCAGACCATGGTGAATGAGTTTGTGTTTTAGAATAATCCCAAAGGAGAGGCGCTGAAGAGTATTAAATATGAAGAGCATTAAACAGAAAAGGGAGGGATTACTTAAGAGTTTTAGTGGAGAAATAGCATAGCTGCACAACAGTAGATAATAACAAAACCAGGTGAGAAAGTTATTGCATCCATTTAGGTACAGGATGAGAGGTTACTGAAGCAACAGAGGTACCAGGAAGGATCTAGGATCTGTTCCAGAGGTACAACCCAGAGGGATGTGTCAGGCATGGAATATAGAGGGTAGAATCCTAAATAACTCAACGATATTTGGCTTAGTCACAGATCTTATGAGATGGAAGAAAGTTCAGAGTCAATAGGTTGGGAGTCGACAGTGTTCTTGGATCCATTAGACTTCCAAATGTACGGTCAGGATATGAGATTTTTATCTGCCTGGGAGAAGTAGGACTGGAGGGAAGAATTTGGAGTCAGTACAGAGATGATATCTAAAGCGACAGACTGAATGAAAACGCCTAGGGAGAGGACACAGATAACCTGGGACCACACTAATTCTTAGAGGAGAAGGAAAAGCATCATTAAAATCACATCCTCACAGCTTCTCCTCATACCTGATTTTGAACATGGATAACTTAGCACCCATGATTGACCTCTATCTCCCAAGAACACTATGAAGCTTTCGGAGTTCAAAAATTACCAAGAGCGCAAAAAGAGATGATATCAAGGGAAGTTGAAGAAAATTATTAAGACCAAGAAGGATGCACTATATATCCAATAAATCCCAACATATTTAAGTGGGAAATGCTCCTTTTATTCCTTAGACTTGAAGCGTCCTATTTAAATGGAAAGAAAATGAAAATATTGTACACAAATGTGCATTTCCATGAGATGTGTATAATCATTCAAGTGATCAGATATATCAGAAAAGTTTACGTAAGAATAAATATGCCAGCAATAGAAACCAATCATGGGTATCTCCATGCGACTCGTGGTATACCTCTCTGTGCCTCACCTGTAATTCCTTAATACCACAGTGACCCTGCACCTGCATGGAACTAGTCAGCAAACAGCTAGAAATAATGCCACATCGGAAGAGAAGAACATGCACTTTGAGCAGTTATTGTATGTTTGATGATAGTGGCTGTCCCCCAAACTTCTCCCCGTTTATGGTCACTTTCAGCTTGACGGGTGGTTGGGCGTGGGTAAGGGGCAGAGTAATGCCAACCATCCATGCAGAGACCAACCCATAGCTGCTGCACTGACAACCCTTTCTTGAGTAAGACAGAAAAGTGCACATTACATATAGAAGGATGTGTCCTCTAGAAACCAAATGTGCAAAAACCATCTGTGATCGCCAACTGTATGTAAGTTACAACCAAAACCCAACCCAACTCACTTCCGTCAAGACAAATCCAACCCACAGCAACCCTACTGGACAAAGAAGCACCCTGGTGTGTTCCCAAGACTGCACATCGTCATGGGAGTAAAGAGCTTCATCGTTCTCCAGAGAGCAGTTGGTGGTAGGTTGAACTACTGATCTTGCAGTTAGCAGCCCAACTACACCCGGCCTCCTTTGTCGGTTACTCAATGCCACATTAGGTATTTCTTTGAAGAAGCTGCAGGGACTGGATTAACACCTAAAATCTGTTGACTTTAAGTAAAAGAGATTATAGTCAATAATCTGGGTGGACCTGATCCAATCAGTTAGAAGGTCTTATGGGGGGGGGGGGACACTGAGATTTCCCTACAGGGAACATATGCACGCGCACACACACATATTCTTGGGTTTCCCCGATGGATTTTGGACATGCCTAGCCAGCTTCCATAATTGTGTAAGCCAATGTCATTCTCTCTTACGCACGGGCGTGCACACACAGATGGACAGCTCAGGGTTCCATAGCTATGGACAGGTGACTAAGACCTCAATCATAAAAATCCTACCTCTTCCTCATCAAAGGCTATTAGATTTGGCAAATGGTCTTATGTTCTTGTTGAATTCTGTGGGCAAACTTCCGCATGAACATCTGTTAAATCTGACTTATAGAAATAGACACTTTTGTAATGTCAATTCTCCCTTATACCTTCGTTTTACTTCTGTGCATTTAATCTCTTGTGCTCTCCAGCAGAAAATTCTGGGCAGAAGGAGGGACATCTGGGACTGAGCACTGAGGACAAACTTCGGTTGAATACTTCCCTCTCCAAAGAACAAACCTCGGCAAGCTCAGTTTTACGGCCACCATCCCTCCTTGCCTGAATCATCATCTCTTCCAACGGGAGGCCAGCTAGGTGGGCGATGCCACACTTCATGCCCAGGTGATCAGGACGCAAGTCTCAGGGCCCCTCTTCTCCCACTGCGCCACGAGTGCCTCTCCTACAGCATCGCACTCCATGAAGAGATGAGCACTGGAGGTTAAAGACGGGAGCATGGTAACTACCATCAGCACCGCAGCCCAGTTGGGACCTCCACACACCAAAGGAAGCCAGCCTCAAGGACCTATCCTTTCCAGCACCTCCCTTCACCTTTTGCACATAAAGTTAATCCTTTACACTCACCAATATTTCATTCATACATTCATTGAGCACTCTGGAACAAATGAAAAGAAATCACGTCAGAATCCTAGGCTCACAGTTTGGGCGAGAAGCTAAGTAAATGTATTACTGTCATACCTGTTGGCATGCACTACACAAATCAAATTCTACAGGAGCTTAGGCATCGTGGAGTGGAAGGAGGAAAACCAGGGAAGTAATAGCATGGTATATGGAGGGCTTCCACCCCTGAGAACCTGCTACCAAACTAAGATGTTCTGGCCATTTGTAAATTTAGTTGCCATGTAAAAAGTACTTAATCACAGTCAGAAAACAATTTTTATACTGTCCACAGATGTACAGTTAATTGGTAAGCACGACAGGTGCACAAGTTCTTAAGGCCAAAAGGACAGAACATTAAAAGGCAGTGGAACGTAACAGGAAAATCACTAGCAAGTAAGACTATCGCAGAATATACAGTCGTTTGTGTCACGCTGCATAGCGTTGCTGTGGTCTGGCTGAAAAGCTTTGAATAAAAAAAAAATAATAGGCTTGTCCTAAAAAATATTTCTATATATAAAAGGGGGGGAAAAGGCCAAGTAGGTCCTGACCTGGCAAATGCTAATGAGCTTCATGTGACTCAAAGTTAGTGCCCTGGCTCCAAATTAACATAGACTTCCACCATAGTTCAAAAGTGACAGGTTTTATGATAAATCGAGGGCCTCGGTAAAAATGCTATTAAATATGTGTGAAGCCTTGAGCAGATGGCACTTATAATAGATATCCCTGATAACTGATCACCATTTAGTATTCTCCGGCCCAGGCTTCTACCAAGGTATCATGAGTTTAGGAAGAGGAAGGGGGTGAAAAAAAACTGTGAGCAAGGTCTTCATTTCCTAAGCAGTCTGTCACAGCTGATGCTCACTCACCACCAAAAAAAAGTCATTCATCAAAGCTGGTTTTGGAATGGTAGAATCAAATATATGCTCAAATTTTCTTCAAGTGGATACATAGATTACTAACTCCCCAGCCTATTTATCTCCCCCAAACCTCGGATTCTAATATCGCCAAAGATCAATCCAGACAGGAGGAGACTCAGGAAAAGAATGGTAGTGAGAACGACAGTGGTGGTGTTGGTGCAACATGAAGGATGTCATCAGTGACACTGGACGGTACCTGCAAAGGGGAAACTGTTGGGTTATCAATCTTTTTATTACAACTAAGGTTTTTTACAAGGAATTCTATGTCTCACACAAACCACCTCTTCTCAGCAGCAGCCATGTGCTGTTTCATTTGAGGGTAAGAACCCTTGGGGGGAGTCATAAAAAGACCAACAAATTGATAGGGCATGGCTAGCAAAACCGGGGTGCTGCAAGAGATACCCAGAAGACAGTTTCAGGATAAAATGCCAAGTTAATCCTCAAGGCTTGAAAATGTGTAAATTCCAGACAGCACGCTGCAAAGCCATATTGATTAATTCTAGGACAAAGAGAAGCATTTGAAAGGGAGTCATTAAGATGGAACAAGGCAATTGGGGGGGGGGGTTCAGAAACAGGTAAGAGGCAGAGCAAAGAGGTGATCATTTCAAATTTTGTCTATTTCACCACCTGCAGTTCAAGTGTTCTGTTGGTCTGCAGTTCTAACGGGTACAGACATTTTTACACGCTAACCCAAACTCTGCGTGCTCGGCGAAAAGGGGAAGCCCCTCAACAAGATGGGAGGGGCACAGCGATTGGGCACCAAGGGGCTCCCACAACGACGGTGAGGATGGCGCAGGACCGGGCAGTGTTTTCTTCTGCTGCTCACAGAGCTGCCATCAGTCACAACCAAATCGATGGCCCTTAACCACCACCGCCACCACCACCACCAAAATAACGCATGCACTAAAAGAACACGGAATAATCAATCGCTTAACAAAGAGCCTTCTCCCTGCAAGCTCCTAGTCCCAATTTAGCAGAGCTCAAGGAAAGCAAATAACATTATCAGCGTAGAAACCACACACAAGCCTCTAAAACGTACTCGGGTGAAAAAGCAAAAAACACCAAAATATAACACCGCGTGCTGGCTTATTCGAAAGGCGAGCAACTAACTAAACCCTAGCACAGAACATTCCGTTTAGATTCCGCAAGGCAGTAAGCTTGATAAATCAAGTTTACTTTCACAAAGCACAGGCCAATAAAAAGGCCACGTGCTGTGGCCGCATCGATCAGTTGGCTTGGGTTTCACTGTACTTGCACCCTCCTTAGCGACCCAGTGCCTACCCAAAGCCTCTGCATACCAGGCACCAAGGTTTCTGCAAGGGACTGTCGAGCAACTCACGTGCAGCATTAACTCTGAAAATTCTGGTGGTCAACTTGTTCTGAAAAGTGGCAATGCTTCCAATGGCAGAGTGGATAGAGCTGGGATCAATGCCAGGGCATCCTCTACCAGCTGCCTAACCCATGAATATTGACTGTACCACGAACGGCCGGAAGAACAAACAAATCTGTGTGGGAAGCTGTATGGTGGAGCGCTCCTTTGAAGCAAAAATGGCGAAATTTCATCCCAAGAACTTTGTCCATATTACCAGGAGAGGTGTGCCTCTGAAAAAGGCCATCATGCTTGGCAAAGTCAAAGGTGGGTGAAAAAGAGATGGATTGACAAAGTGGCTGCAACAAGGGGCTCAAATGGAACAACAGCAATTGTGTACTAAGGTCGCTGTCGTCAGAAGCAACTCGATGGCAACAAACAGCAACAAAGTAACACCTGAAGATAAATTAGTTGACCACTGTTTGCTGAAAAAATGGCAATGCCATCATTTTTGGTATGTCAACTTGGTTAGGCTGATTTCCAAGAGTTGATAGGTAGGAGGAGCTATTTAAAGCTTACAGGAACCTCTTTGGGGGGTTCCAGGATATAAGTAAAGTTGCCTCTCATTCATGTTAAGCTAAAAGCATATTTGTAGGACTGACCTGATCAGTAAAGCGCTGAAAATGAACTGGGCTCTTCCCACCCGATGAGACTCCAAGCAGCAGCTGAGTCTACATTTGCTCTCTCCTTCCCGGCTGCCCACGGACAACAGCTTCCACCCAAACCTGTAGGTCAACCATCCTAAGGTGGGAAAGGGCTCTCCCCCCAAACGTGCGTGGTTCCTGTTGTGTGTTCTCACAGCGCCCCAAGCTTTGCCTTGCAGCCCTTATGGCAAATAAAACGTCCTGATTATTTGTGTGATATTGTTAAATGGCTGCCTGGTCTCCTACTCGTTGCTGTCATGTACAGTCAAAGTAGAACTATCCACCATCTGGTGTTCAGCAGTTTATTTTTCAGAAGTAGATCTCCAGGCCTTTACTCCAAGGTGCCTCTTGGTGGATTCCAAACCTCCAGTCTTTTGGTTAGCAGCTGAGTGCATGAAGCCCTTGCACCACCTGGAGATTTTGTCTCTTCTACTGGGCTAAAGGTTTCCCAACACTCGGAGTTGTCTTCTTCAACAGATCCAGCACAGTGCCTGAGTTACAGAAGCTCACTTCTTGTTTGTTGAGTGAATGAATGTCTCCTAGTGTATCTCTTCCAAGAAACATGGAAAGTTTTAAGAGCAGAATCACACACTGGGCCACTCACCACAAGGTAGGCAGTTTAACCCAACAGGCGCAGCGCAAAAGAAAATGAGGCCTTCTATTCCGATAAAGATTGAATGGTCAGTCCTACTCTGTCCTACAGTGTCACTATGAGGTGGAATAGATCTGCTGGCAGTGAGTCTGATTTTGTGTCAGTGCCCAGCATATCGTAGGAGCTTGAGACCTGCTGGCTGGTTGGCTAAACAAAAATAAACCAAACTCAGTGGCATCAAGTGGATTCCAACCCATGGTGTCCCTATAGGCCAGGGTAGAATTGCCCGTGTGCGTTTCAGAGACTATAACTCTTCATAGCCAGAGAAGTCTCATCTTTCTCCTGAGGAGCAGCTGGTGGTTTCAAACTTCTGACCTTGAGGATCATGGCCCAGTGCGTGATGACTACACCATTACGGTTCCTGTTTGGATAAATAAGCATAGCTATATTGCTATCACCAGTAACCAAGAAGCAAGCTTCATTTATGCAAGCGTGTTCATCAAATCTATTCAGGGATCATCAATCCACGGTTCTTACCAATGGTAGCAGCATCCTTGCGCCAGTCTCTGAACACTGTGCTTCCCTCGGGCATCTCTATTTACAGGGCCTGTCAGCTGTGGCAACTAGATTCATTTGTCTCACAGGCGACTCCAGTTAAGCACCTTAAATGCCTAGAGGCATACAACAGGTGTCTCTTCATAGCATCAGGCTTTAGTCTACCTTTAGATGAAAGTAAATTCCCCGAGAAAAGTTATTTGAACTAAATGAGTATCTGGAATCTTTGCTTTATTTACCTTCCTTGGATTTCTGTACACACAACACGCGCAAAGTTTATAGAGATGTCTTTCAGAAAATATTTTCTTCGGAGCAAGGAAAGAATGCACTTTCAAAGCTCAGCGTTGTAAGAGCCTTAGCAACTAAGATGTTTTAATGAAGCACTTCTTGCTCATTCAGGGGAATTCCACTTCCTTTCATCCAAAGCCGGGGGAGACTGGGAGCAATGTCTCAAAGTAACACATCACAATACTTGCTGGCACTGGATATCAAAAAGAAGAGGCCACCACAGGTGTTGTTTTTGTTATTGTTGGGTTTGGGTTTTGTGTGTGTGTGTGTGTGTTGGTGTTTTTTTGGGGGGGGGTTGTAACCCTATGGAGAGCCAGATGTCAAGAAAGGCCCAAAAGACATGCAAATGATCCAAAGGCACCGTGGTGATACACTTGCAGGCAATTTGAGCAAAATATATCCCCCCACCACCAAATACTTCATCCTTTTCCCTGATTCTATGTAATAGTCTCAAGTTTTCCTCCACTCTGTTTATACTTGGAACATCAGACCAAAAATTAAAAGAACACATCTTCATTCTCTAACTTTTTACATATACTTTACAGATACACAGAAAAACCCTGGTGTGATAGTGGTTACGTGTTGGGCTATGATCCATTGGGTCAGCAGTTTGAAACCACCAGCAGCTCCAAGGGAGAAAGACTGGGCTTTCTACTCCGGTGAACAGTATAGTCTCAGAAACCCACGGGGGGGTTGCTCAGAGTCAGCAGTGCCCCGAGGACAGTGAGTTTGTTTGTTTTAGATACATAATTAGCTCTATTTCAAAGATATAAAAAGAAAAGTGTCTTGAAGAACAGTGCCTGGGGAGTTCCTGCACAGATGGGTAGTCAATATTGTCCTCTCTATTCCTCTTGAGCATGTGGTGCTGATATCAGCAGAGGTTAAGAGAGGCGAGCATTCTTTAATTCAGTCCTCACTACTGTAGATACCAGAGTTGCTGGATGCTCAGCTGAAGATGCTCCGGTGCAAACCAAAAGGTTGAAGCTTCAAGTCCACCTAGAAGAGCCTCCTTTTAAAGACCTCACCATCTTCCTCCCCAAACTCGGCCTCCGACCACCCTGTAGAAGAGAGGTCTACATGAGGTCATGGTGGTTGAATCAACTCCATGGGAAATGGCTACTTTGGGTTATCTACCATGTATCACATCTGTGTAGGGATTCCAGCAGAGAGAATGCCACTGGATCATTCATAAAATACTACTGCTAGGGTTCCAAACCCTATAGCCACACGTTTATGCCAACCAAATATGCCTCAGTGATCAGTAGGTGACTGCAGACCAGTGCTCTCAGTAATATATTGAGTCGGTTAAAGTTTATTGTGCCAACCTAGCCAATAAACACATGTGGGGTTAATTGAAGGGCGGAGAGATAAATGGCTCAGTGAGCCTCGCCTTTCTAGTTCTCGGGTCTCTTGTTATATGATGGTCAGACCAGGGTATAGCTGCCTTAGCCAGTTCCCTGCTTCAACTGGCAAGGCTCACTTCCTATATATAAGACATCCCCGAGGAGAAGCCACATGGACCTACCCCGATGCAGCCCTGGGTGCTGGAGCAGCCGTGTGGAGACCCTGCCAGCGCTGAGATGATTACACACTCACTGATCCAGCTTTCCTCCTGCAGTCGGCATCATTGCATGTGTTTTGTGAGATGGAGGAGGCCTTTGTGGACTGGTGTTGCACATATGGGTTAATGGGTTAATGTTGGACTTGTGGGCTTGGGCAGCACTGAGTTGGGATGTTTTCTTGATGTGCACTTACCCTTTATATAAAACTCTTATACATATGAGTTTTTGTGGATTTGTTTCTCTAATGTACCCAGACTAACACACACACACATACACACACACACACACACACACACACATATATATTTTTTCTTCTTGTTCTCATTAAGGTGCCTTGAGGAAAAAAGAAAAGATATCCTTTTGTGCCATGGGGGGAAAAAAAACAATTTTATGGTCAGGGATTAAGATCACATTTCCATTCAAATGGACATCTTCCCAAATCACGAAAGCTCTGCAACAAGAGGACAGGACCGCTGCCCTGCCACCGTTTTCAGATAGCGCAAGCATTGTAAGGAAGGTAGAGAAAACCTCAAGAAACGAATTTGGTCAACCCGAGGAACGACGAACCTGGGACTGAATTCAGACCACGGCGGAAGCCTGGAGACACACCAGTCAGAGGATGACCACACGGCTGGGATCCTACACGGCCAGTCATTTTCTAATCTAAGCAAACATTGCTGTTTGAAAGGCGTGACAGGGCTGTGCAGAAAGCAACTGATCTTTCCATCAGTCTTTTAAAGAAGGTCCAAGCTAATGAAGACAATTTTATGGCATGAACAGCAACAAGTCTTGGATTTACCAATGTGATCCAGAGAGCACCGTTCAACCAAGAGTGGCTTCCATCCCCGTCACCATCATGATCCCAATTCTACCTTATAAATCCGGCTAGACCAGAGGATGTGCACTGGTACATATAGGAACTGGAAACACAGGGAATCCAGGGTGGATGATCCCTTCAGAACCAGTGGTGAGAGTAGCGATATGGGAGGGTGGCAGGAGGGTGAGGTGGAAAGGGGGAACCGATTACAAGAATCTACATATAACTCCCTCCCTGGGGGATGGACAACAGAAAAGGGGGTGAAGGGAGATGTCGGACAGTGTAAGATATGACAAAATAATACTTTATAAATTATCAAGGGTTCGTGGGGAGTGGGAAGTGGGGAAGGAGGGAGGAAATGAGGAGCTGATACCATGAACTCAAGTAGAAGGCAAATGTTTTGAGAATGATAATGGCAACAAATGTACAAATGTGCTTGACACAATGGATGGATGTATGGATTGTGATGATAAGAGTTGTATGAGCCCCCAATAAAATGATTTTTTTAAAAAAAAAGAGTGGCTTCTGAGGGAACTGACCCAGTAAAATTCAAGGCAGAGAAGTCAGCTTAGAAGGTTATGGCTACTCCGAAGGCTATGATCCAAAGCTGTCATCCTGACAGGTGTTATTGAAGGACACAGAACAATCATGGGAGCTTATTAGGAAAATGGCTCTGTTGAGGAAAAGGCCAGGAAAGTTGTGTGCAGGATTTTTCCCAGCTGAACTGCGAGCCTCCTCATTGTGTGGGGGTAGCAAGGGTCGCTCCACAATTGCTTTCCTGAGAATCTTACCCCATCCACCCAGCAGCCCTGATGTTGCCAACACAAAGAACACTTAAATGAAACAGGATGAGTCTCTTGGGGATGCCCAGATGGATTTTTTTTTACAGTGGTATAAATTAAAGAGTGCAGAATTCTTCAGGGTAGGGTTAAATAAAAAATGAAAAACAAAACACAAACCAAGTACCATCCAGTTCATTCTGATTCAGTGCGCTCTTACAAGACAGAGTAAAATTGTTCCCTGCAATGTCTTGAGGCTGTAAATCTTTAAGGGAGAAGACAGCTTCCCTTTTCTCCCTTGGGTTAGCTGGTGGGTTCGAACTGTTAACTTCAAAGTTAGCAGTCCAGTCCGTAACCCACTACACCACTAGGGCTCCTTCAGGGAAGTGTTAGAAGTGGAGACACCGCCTCCAGAAGTGTACCTCGATGGGGATATGCTGATCAACAATAGTGGCATAATTTTATATTTTTGTTTCATAAAAGTTTCTGTGGTTTTTCAGAAATACTTTTTGACTCACCTTTGTCTTTAACGTCTCAAAATCATCTTTAAAAAAATCAGTATCAGTATTGTCGGTGTATTGCAAAAATTGAGGATCAAGGATGTCAGTCACTTTCACAAACAGCAAGCTGTGCTGATTCTAACACCCTTCTCGTTGGAGGGGGTGGTTCAAAAGTGGGGGAGGTAACGTAATGCCTCTGGAGAGACGGCTGCAGTTCTCAGCCTGGGTGATGGTGCATGCAGAGGGCCCCGGAAGTTCTTGCAGCATGGTTTCCAGTCTAGCTGGCTGACCCCCATTCCTCAGAGGCACTCCCAAACCCACGGCCCATGAACAGTGTGATTCAGGACCCTGAGGCCCCCGGAGGATCTCACTTCAGAGCGGCTGTGTGTTTTAGCCAAGCACAGCAACATTTCAACAACTGAATATAGGCCAAGAAGGCCACCCAAAGTCCAGTGTCCTCAACTGCTCTCTGCAAGGACTCATGCCATCCTGCAGTAAGCCTTTCCGGTTACACTGTGGGCTGGGGCAATGCTTGTTCCTTCATTTCTAAGCAATTTTCAAGCGATTTCAAACATAAAGCATCAAGGAAAAGAGAAAGAACATCCGTGTGTTCACGGTTTAATGCCGATGGTTTTGAACACTTGAGCATACTTACTTCTCTTTTTCAAGTTCACTTTAAACTCTCCTACACCGTGAAACATTTCACATCTCTCTTCCTGTCCCCCTTCTTTCTGAGGCTCTCACATATACCCACCATGGGGCGCACGGCTCCGTGAGTGACCACTGCTGGAGCACACATCATGAATCTTGGCTTCAGCGATTCATGACAAAGGCCCCACATGCCATCTTAGGGGGGCACAGGAGGTGACCAGCGTGTCATGGCTTCAAGGACCCGAGGGGGAGAAATCTGTCAACCCCATACCATGGGAACCCTATGTGTTTCTGAGTGGAATATGTTCCACATGGCATTCGGTAGCTGGTTTTCTGAAGTAGCTGCCAGGCCTTTCTTCCAAGGTGCCTCCGGGTAACCTCATATTTCCAGCTTGTCAGCTAGCAGTGAATTGTGCTGCTTCTACCAACCCCTGGGATTCCTAGTTGAATGACATTGTACATGGAATACGGGGGAACTTGTCTCAGTCTGCAGAAGGCGCCTTATGGGTAGACTGAAAGGCCCATCCTTGTCCTGATTCTGGTGAACACGTTTGCCCACAACTTAAAGGAAGACTCAGAAGTGCGTGGAATTAACTACTCAGCATGCATTTCCTCCCATGTCTCAGTGTGGTGCATGTTTACATTTCCCTCCCCTGCTCCATGGTGAGCTTCCTAAGCATAGCCTTCTGGGACCAAGCACACAGCTGGGGGCGCCAGGAGGGTTTCCTGAATTAAAATGTATCACATTAGGGCAGGCTGCAGAAACTGAGAACATTCCGCCTAGAAATGAGGATATGTCAGAGAGAGATGACAGCTGCCTCCACACGTCTGACGGATGATGAGATTTAAGCTCTGTAGCTCTGGGGGGGAAAATTAGAACAACTGGTGGGAGACACAGAGAGCTGGTTGGTTTCAGCTCAGTGTAAGAGGCTCTAATGATCACATCTGCCGGCAAATGGAGTGAGCCCCGAGTACGCCCTCCAATGATTACTGGGGATACTTGAGAAAGGACGCGCTCTACTGATTCCTAGTGTCCTAGTTTTCAATCCTCTGTCCGTTATCAATGTCCGTACACCTCAATATACAGTATGAAGACATCTGCAGAAGGAAATAGTACTTGGTTTTTCACGAGGGTACAAATGTACCACAATTGAGGGAGGGGAAGTCACTGAGAGATCTGCAAGAACTCACAGCACCAGAGGCAAACACTATTATCAACACAATACGGTCAACACTATGATCTACAAGTAGATACTTGGATTGGCATACAGGCTGAGCAGGTGTGGGTAGGAGAGTGGGCACACCCTTACAAAAAAAGGTACAAGTCTGGTAGAGGGTATGTGTATATGTCGACTTACCTTTGCTGCAAATGGCTCCATGGATGTGGTGGAGGAACTGGGGGCCATGGTGAGAATGACTTAGATTTACCTAAACACCTCGAGGGAACCAGGTGCTGGGCCTGAGCGATCAGGCCCATAGTTTCAGGGACATCAAGGTCACATGGCCCGCCACAGTTCACAAAGACAACGTTTTATGCCTTGGCTAAGTAGCGACTGGGATCTGAAATGATCGTGAGTAGTCATCTGCGTTGTAACCATTGGCCTCTCCTTGTCCAGCAGAAAGAAGAGGGATGAAAATCGAAAGACTTATAGAAATAATTAGTCCAATGGCTAAAGGACCACACAAATATGAGTCTCCACACCCTTGAGACCAGAAGAACTAGCTAGTGCCGGCAACCACTACTCACTGCTCTGAAAGGACTCACAGTAAGGAGTCTCGGATAGAGTGGGAGATAAACAGGGAAGCTTTGTGCACAAAATCCAAAATCGTAAGAGACTAGATTTGGTGGCCCTAAAACACAGCAACATTCACCGTTCAAATCTGGAAAGGAAGCCTTCCCAGTGGCTCAACAGGAAGTTATAGGGTAGTCAGGTTGATAAGGGGGAAATCACCCAATGTTTACCCAAGGACAAATCTCAGGAGGGTAAGGAAAGGAGGTGCATGGCAGCAGGAAGCACAGGGAAGACGTGGGGTGGGGAGGGCACATGAAGGAGACCGCAATGAATGAGATGAATGCATCGTGAGTGAACTGCTGATGAGATGATCTGCTCTGTAAGCCTTCACCCAATGCAAAATGAGAGGTTGATTATTAGAAAGAAATAAATAAACCTTCACAGTTGGTACCCTTAACTTGTCATCAACAAAAAAATTCCCTGTAAGTCAGCACAGCATTTGATATTCCGCATACAAATCTCTGCGTTCTTAATTCTATAGACTTAACAAAATGCCACCAATCAGCAGACAGTAAGCTGGCATCTCTCGGGGGTGTATTTATAGCCTCTGCTGAGCGCCTCCGTGCAAGTTGTTTTCCATTTGTACTTGACTGAGGCGGGCCTGCTGGATGGGCATCAAAACGCCCCTGTGCCCTCTAATTTCCAGGTGAATGTTGCCCAACTCAGGCCCAGTGAAAGACCCGAGGCAGCGCGGAGAGAGAGATTATTAATTCCTCTGTCTGCCTCCCTGCCACACACCAAGGACTGACTAGTTCCCCATCTGAAGGCCACAAATAGCTCTGAGAGGATGGCCCCCTCCATCAGAGTTCAATGACTGCCCCCCCCCCGCCCCGCCCCGCGGCCCTTCACACACAGGATTAATAGTGGCTCCTTGCTGCAGCTAGTCCCCGGGCACTGCGTGATCCCACAAAGTTTGCACAGACACCACATGAACAAGTTTCAAGTGCCCGATCTGCTTAGACACACTAGTTTTTCAAACATCATGTGACCCTAATTGTCTCCATGTAACCAGTTTTTTTCTCCAGTTGATTTGGTTTTGCAGTAAAGAGTGATCTCGGGGGGTTCTAGTGTATTTTTCATGCTGTTGTGTAAATAATGTGAACCCTGAGTGATACTCTGGGACCCACACAAGGGGCCACCAGTGATGCTGGAAGTGTCCCAAGAAGCAGAGAAATGTCATCACATTACAAGTAAAAGAAGAGTTGCTTGGGACCACAGACTGACGTCCACAGCTGTGGTTGCCCACCATCTCAAGATAAATGGATCCCGTGCAAGGAATATTGTAAGAAAAAGAAAGGATGCTGGATCAGACACGATACTTGGCCAGTTGACCTCCCTATAGACCCAACCTAGGTGAAAGTATCGCTTTCATTTTCCATTGCAAAAATTTCTTCCCTGGCTTTTTAAATATTGATTGGATTGGGGTCTTTTCTTTCTTACTCGTTATTTATATTTTTATCTTTAAATTATTTTATCCTTACTATCTTATTTTGATTTTATTTTTTATTGTTTCTGTTGGTTTTTCCCACTTTGTGAAGCACAAGAGGAGTGGATGCATAGTGAGAATCACCGATACAAGGATTAACAGGGGATGCAGGGGTAGGTGACAGGGAAGGAAAGGGGATTTCGGGGTAAACGATGAAGACAGGAAGAGGGAGGGAGCACTAGGACTGAATGGGATGGCACAACTCATTTGAAAAGCGATTGAAGCATGGGGGAGGGGTTCTAAAATGAATGTGGTAATGACTGCACATCTCTCCTTGATATGACTGAACAGCTGAACTACTGAATTGTATGGTATGTAAATTACGTGCCAATAAAACTGTTGGGAGAAAAAGAAGAAAGGGAAATTTGTGAAGCCACTGCTGTAGTTATGCCTGAGAACTTTAGTGTTGTTTTCTGCAAAATGCTTTTGCATCTCATATTGACAGTGCAGCTTGTTTGTGAAGGCAGCCTATCATACATGTACAGAAGTTACTCAACTATTCAGTAAGGCAGTAGAACACTGTCGTTTGGGAGGAATCAGAAGTTATACACCAATTTTCAACTACTTGGGAGTCAGCACTCCTCCCGCCGTGCTGTGCAAGGTCGACCGCCAGGCCCCTGCTCTCGCCTGAGGCTGCGTGGGAAAGCTGTTCGGCGAGGGAGGTGACACACAGTTCCAGCCAGTGCTAAGTACCAGGGATAAGTAAATGCCGTCCGCTGATGGTCAAAAATGCAGCCCTTCCCCCAGGGTGTCCAAGAGAGAGGGAGCCAATGATGTGACACCGAGGAGGACGACCCCCTACCTGTCAGTTTGGGGCTTGCATGATGCTAGGAAACTGGAAGCCACATCACCTGTATTTCCATGACCAGCAGGTAAACAAGTTTCCAGACTAGGCAGGCCTAATACATCTATTTCCAAAAAGTATTAGCCAATGGAAACTCTATGGGTCAGAATATTGTCCAGTATAGCGCTTCCTAGTTGGAAGGCGGTCAAATGTGGCAGCAATCATGAAGATGTCACAGGACTGGACCCCGTTTAGTTCTGTTCTACATACGGATGCCATGAGTGTGAGCTGGCTCGATGGTAACCACACAAGCCAGATGCCAAGCACAATGGAATCTCCGGGATCTACAGTATCCAGCACCCATGGGTATAAACATTATGTGCGTGGAGCACCTTGACCAGCAGCAGATACATAAAACCAGCTACCACTGTATCATCACTGATTCGTGGTGACCATCCCAAACAAAAACAACAACTCTGCCACCAGAGTACGTTTTATGGAAGCAGATGGTCCGGTCTTTCTTCTGCAGTGCTGTTAGGTGGGTTCAAATTACTAACCACTCTCTCCGCAGCCAGACACAAACCATCTCCACCACGCAGAGGTCTTAGCAGGTATAGAGTAGAGGATTGACGAATGGTATCCAGGAGTATGCATCCTAGAAAAGCCCAGAAGGAGATCCTGCCCCCAAAGCAAGCAGGCAGAGGTAATGAACTAGGGGCAGAGCCTGCTGGGTAGTGTCAAAGTGGGACCAATGAAGAAAAGCCCCTGTGTTTGCAGGGCACACTCTTGGTTGATTTCACCTACTTTATCTTCCTGGAAAGAGTCAAGCCTGCTGAGATCCCATAATGAAAGTCTTCACAGCACATTACGGAATATACGGCAATGCCTTTCTGCCTCAATCATGCTGCAACCTGTATGTGAATGTAGTGTATTATTTGGATGCTGCTAAGAGAAAAATCCGTCAGTTACATTTTGGGTGTATGTTTTGTTTCCAAATGAAAACATCCATCCTGACACCATCCATCCTACACAGGTATCCCCACTTCGAGCAAATGGCTCAAGACTTGGACTGGATTCTCTTGCCTGAGACTTCTGACCTAATTCAGCATTCCATTTTACCGGATTTTAAAAAGCCTGGTTAAAGATTTATAATCCTGTCATTCTATCCCCAAGACAAATTATATTCCAGGAGACTTTAATGCATGAAGAGGACCAGTACTAGCCAGCAAACACTTGGCTTATTTTACTTGCTAGACAACTGGTATGCTCAGCATTTTGAGACAGCTGAGTGAATACACTCCCTTCTATGCATTCCGTCCCTGCTGCCCTGGGTATATCTAAAATCGAGAGCTACTCCTTATTATAAGGAAGCCAAGAACCTGGTGGGGTGGGCTGGGGAAGCAAGGGGCCTGGGCTTATACTGCCTTGTGGGCAGGAAACTCTGCTATCCATTAAGCCTCTGTGCAGACACATGATCTCCTTGTATATTCAAAGGATACTCAAAAGTCTTCCCTAAGCAGGCGTCACAATTACACCAAATAAGGAAGAGACACGACGGCATCGTTATGTGTGCCAGACCCTAAATTAACAGGAAGCTATGCTATGTGACCTGTGTGCGTCGTGATTTCTTGTAGTCGAGAACAGGCGCCAACACATTTCTAGGGTGAAGCAGTAGCGGTCGCTGCAAAATTCAATTTGCAGAGAGTTTCTGGGAAACGCAGGGCCCATTCGGAGAGGCTCAGCATCTGAGATTGGTCCTAGAAATCAAAGTGATCACACAGGTGTGGGGAGTGTTCAGTGAGCTGAAACACAGACGCGGGAGTCGGAGAGTTCTATTCCCAACTCTCCTGCCAGCTGGCACGGTCGTGGGGAGCGATGGGAGTAGTCACGTAGTACCCGGCGCTGCCATCTGCAACATGGAGCTGAATGTAAACAGTAACCAATGGCAGGCGTTACTAAGAATTATGATGCACGTTGACAATAACAGGGTAAGGTAAGCAGAAATGTTTTTTATGACTTTAGCTAGCCTGTAATTTTTATCCATAATGGTGCTCCACACAATGTTTGAGTGAGGAGTAGTCCTGAGTTCCAAAGCCGACACAGAACCCTGCACTGAGGAGCCGTGAGCACCTAATGAGGTGTGCAATGAGAATCGCGAGACACCTATGAAAGGCAAGGCTGTTTCGCTTTTCCACTCGTTTCCTGGAAGACTCTGCATTCCCCGGAAGAGACTTGTGGTCTCTTGGGGATGTGACAGGAATAAGGAGGGAGAAAACCAAACACCAAACGCACTGCCATCGAGTCGATGCCGACTCACAGCGACCCTAGTGGACTGGTAGAACTGCCCTCCCCCCCAACTTCTCCTCCCCCACCCCACCCCACCCCACCCCCAGTAAGTTTCCAAGGCGGTAACTCTTTAGGGGACTAGAAAGTCCCATCTTCATCCCTGGGATCAAGTCCCGACCTCCTGGGCTTGCAGTTAGCAGTCCAACGGGAATCACCACGCCACCAGGGCTCCCAGTGATTATAAAGGATGTTAGAAGTCAAGGGCAATGTGATTGCAAGAGAGGTGCTGGGTCTAATGAGTAAGTAAAGAGAATCTGGACTCTGCCAGTGCGCAGAGCAGCTGCAAAGTGGCGAGACACCTCTTCAGAGAACGTCGTTGGCTACCTGCTTGTGGCGCCCTAGGAGGAGGGACCATAGACAACATTATGATAGTTTCTTAGGCCTCTGGGGTGAAGATCAAGTTGCAGAGGGCACCTCAAACCTACAGGGGACAGGTAGGAGATGATGGCTACCCCTCATGATGGAGATGAGCCACCTCCTTGTGGGTTAGATAACTGGGTAAAACCTCAGATTGGGATTAAATCCCATAAAGATGGAGGAGTACATCAGAAAGACTGAAGTTCCTCTCTTTCTGCCTTCTAAATAGTATTAAGGTCGCCAGTTGGTGAGAAGTGTTTGCATCCAACTACTAACCTGACCTCAGGAACCCAGGTGGAGTAATACGTATGCATTGGGCTGTGAGCCACAAGGTTGGCAGTTCAAACCCACCAGCCACTCCTCAGAAGAAAGATGGGGCTTTCTTCTCCTGTAAACAGTTACAGTCTGGGGAACTCACAGGAGCACTTCTACCCTGTCCTACAAGGTTGCTGAGAGTCGACATCAACTCGAGGGCAGTGAGTTTGGTTTCTGGTTTCACTAGCCTGACCCAAGTCATAGTATTTTCAGCCAGCTCCTGTGCCTATGAAAACTAAATAATGAAGACCAAAGATGAACAGATGCATTTGAATTTAACTGTAAAGAATACAGAAATGAGCATGAAACTGCTAGAAGGACAAATTTATCTGTCTGGGAAAAAATACAGTCAGAATGCTCATGAGAGCAAGAAAGATGTTGGACATGTTCTCAAGAGGGATGAGTCCCTGGAGAGAGGACATGGTGCTTGGTAAACCAGAGGGTCAGTGAAAAGTAAAACCCGTGACAAGACGGACTGACACAATGGCCACAACACACATTTCTTCACCACATTTGCTTATGCACGCATCTTGTCTTCAGCAATCATGTCGGGAGGGTGAGCATCAGGGAATACCAGGTTATTAGAATAAAGTGTTCTTGCGTTGAGGCAGAACTTGAGTAGAGGCCCATTGTCCGTCTGCTGACTTGATACTTAACAAACAAATATATGTACATAGACCTATAGCCCTATCATTATATATAGATATATGTATATTTTATATATTGCTTTCTCCTCGGGATTGTTTATCTTGACTCTTATGTAGAAAGACATAGACAAAAAGAAAAAAAAATTCCCTATGAATAGTTCCAGCTCTGTCTGCTGGCCCTTAGGAAAGCTTTCCAATCGGGTCTGATGCAGTGCCCAGCCCCACAATCAGAGTCCAAAGTCCATGTTCAGAGTTCCTCAGGGACTCTGCTCCTTTGCTCCCCTTGGTGCTGTTGTGATCCCTTTGTGTGATGCTCTGGTCTGTGTGTGGTGTGTGTTGGCGGGGGGGGGGGGAGATGAGACCAGGCACAATTCCCGTCCTGTGTATGTCCCCCATAACACTGTGAGTCAGTGAGGGGGGACATCATGTCTCATGGTGAGGCTGACCCTCTGGTCCTCTCTGTGCATGGGCTGCTCTCAGCAGGAATGTCATTCTCAATGCTTAGCCAGGATGCTGTTCTCCCTCTCACCCTCTCCTTCACTCTTAGTTTGTTCCCATGGGGTCTGGGGAAACCTGTCTCTCTCTGAGGGCGGTATCTTCAGTGTTGTCCTCGGTAGTCCATTCTTCTGGGGCGGGGGGATCGATGTAGCTGGAATAGGGGCCGGCCTCGCAGACCTCTCTGTTTAGTTCACTGCTACATACCAGTATGTTTCCCACTCATTTTTTAAAACTAATATTGCAAATGTGATTCTCCTCCTTGTTAGGTGTCTGAGACGAAATACCACGACCAACAGAGACAACACAAAGGCCTTACTTTATCCTGTGGTCGCCTCAAAATTCTATCCAAAGTGATAATGCTCTCAGGATTTAAAATACAAAGGGGCCCAAACAGTTTTTCTATCAAGAAGTCGCAAAAGACTCTCGGTAGACTAATGTTCTTCAGGCTAATAAAATTAACAGAAACAGGAGATTTTTAAATAGCAATTTATAAAAATTAGGTTAGCTAAGTATTATCTTAACAATAATGCTAGGAAAATTAAACTGATTGAAAGAAAATTAAATGTACTTCTCTGCAGAAACACAATCCTATTTTTAAAAATTGGTCGTTCAATGTTGGACTGGAATCAGACAATCCATCTTCTTTGGCTCCTGACACTAGAATGGAATTTAATACTATTTGTTCTCTAAACTCAACTTATCTCTAAAGTTAAATACTTTCTAACAACAAATCTCCAAGGTGCTCTTTCATCCTGGTCGTATTACCAGAATAGTGAAGTCAGAGAAAGAAGGTTTATCAGTCTGATCATCAAAACTCAGGCAGGCTATGCTATCGCAATAAATCAAGACTTTTGGTTAAATTAGAATCTTTTTCACTTCTAAAATGCATTTGTATGTGTTTTTCCTGTCTTGGTAAATAATTTATATTCAATACCACTTAATTTTCTGAGGTGATTCTGTGTAATTAAATTAAAATAACTGCAACAGAAGACCCAAAACAAACAAATAATATTGTTGAGAATGAGGGGGAGTGGAGCAGAGACCCTAAACCCATCTGTAGACAATAGGACAGCCGCTCACAGGAGGGTTTCAAGGAAGGGATGAGTCAACCAGGATGCAGTATAGCAAGGATGAAACACACAATATTCCTCTGGCTCTTTGAGGCTCCCTCACCCTCCATTAGCATGGTCCCAGTCCTGCCTTTCAGTTCTGGCTAGACTGGTGCATGTGCACTGGTACAGATAAGAGCTCAAGACACACAGAATCCAGGTCAGATAAACCCCACAGGAACACAACTGGAAGTAGGGTGGGGGGGAGGAAGAGGGAACCGATTGCAACGTTTGACATATACCTGCCCCCCCCCCACCTGCCAGGGAGACAAACAACAGAAATGTGGCCAAAAAGAAAAAAGGACAGTGGTCAGTGTAAGATATGAAAACAGTAATAATTTATAATTTATCGGGGGTAATGGGGGGAGGGGAGGAGCTTATACCAAGGGCTCAGATAGAAAGTAAATGTGATAGAACATGATGATGGCAACATATGTACAAATGTACTTGATACAATTGATGCATGGAATATTATAAAAGCTTTAAGAGCCCCCCCAATAAAATGATTTAATAATAATACATAAAATAACTACAAGTCAGACCTTGACTCTTTTCAAAGCACTAGAGACCTGGTATCTCTAGTCTGTCTTAGTTACTTTATGCTGCTGTAACAAAAAAATTCCACACAGCAGGTACCTCAAGGCAGAAATTTGTGTTCCCATATTTCTAGAGGTTGAACGACCAAACCAGGATCTCAGGTGTATGAGATCCTTCCTTAGAGACAGACCGCACACACACACACACATGCGCACACACACACGTGCGCACACACACTTGCCCGTGTCTAGGCTGCTCGTTGCACAACTCAAACGTCACGAGAAAAGCCCCACATAGGTACAGTCTGATTAACATGACAGAGAAAACCTTATGTCCAAAGAGGATTACACGCATCAGCATAAACAAATAAAACCCATTGGTTGCCCTGCTGTCAAGTCCAAAAAAACTGCTGGTGACCTTCTGTGTGATGGAGCAGAACAATTCAAAAGGGAATTTATTAGTTGGGGTTTAATACATATATCGCATCATTCCAAATTTCAATTGCATCCAGTAGAATGCACAACTGCTACCACAGTTTCCAAACATTCTTTTTCTACATGGACTCCTTGACATCGTCTCCCTTTTACCACCCCTCCACAACCATACTCCCCCTCCCTGTGAACCCCTGATTCTACTTGCTGCCCCTCAAAGTTCAGCAATCCTGGGTTTCATATACTGAAAAATGGAAAAGCATATAACACAGCTTCAAGAGAGTGTCCTCCAGTGACATGACACCTCTGAGATATACTGTGATCTGAACAGACAAAAACTGAACAAAACATTACAAACCAAAAATACAGAAACTTTTGGAAACCAGATCAGGTCCAGCCTGTATCACAGGGGATGAAGGTGGGGGTTCTCTACTGACAGTTTTCACTGTTCGGGTCAGCTTTATGCCTTTGATCATCCCGTGCACTCTGTTTAGTGGTCACTTTCCTCCCATCCCTCAATTTCAGTTGGGGGAGTTCTCTGGAGGCTTATTTCCCAAGTAGTCCCACAAATGTATCTTGAGCGCCCACTGTCATCCATTGCCTTCTGCACACCGCATTCTCACAATTTAGGCTCTGATACTGATCCCTCCTTTGAGTTAGGGGTGAATGAATTCCAATCCTTCAGTGACTGATGGCGGTGTGCTTCTCCCATGTGGACGTTATTGACATCTCACTTAGATTGCTGTTTGTTTGGAGCCAAGTCTCAAGACCCTATAAGCAATGTTATCTGAAAACCAGGTACCATCGAAATGCTTCGCCACATTTTGCTATAGCATTCACTATCTTCGGCGTGCCACTCCTGAGGGTGAGTATTGAGCAAGGCCATGATGTAAGAACTAATCGTTCTCAAATTAGAGCTAGGGTTTAATGTGAGCCCAACACCCATTCATGGATCGATGGCTGTTTGTTTGTTTTTAATTTGCTGTGACTTGGGAGTTAATGCATATGTCATATCATTCCATAGTTCAATCAGATCAAACAGAATTGTACAATTGGTCCCATGATCAGTCTCCAAACATGCTTGTCCTTCCTGAACTTCTTGACATCATCTCCAAAAGGGAAATAAAAACAACAACAACATTTTCTTGTGAATGCAGTAAAAGGATCACAGCACAAATATGTTTTCCATTCAATAATCCACATGCATTTAGTTTCGTGTCCTCTGACTGCAATCCCCACGAAGCAACATTTCTTTTTTTTCCTTTTTTTACATTTTATTAGGGACTCATACAACTCTTATCACCATCCATACATATACATACATCAATTGTATAAAGCACATCCATACATTCCCTGCCCCAATCATTCTCAAGGCATATGCTCTCCACCCAAGCCCCTTGCATCAGGTCCTCTTTTTTTTTCCCCTCCCTCCCCTTTCCCCCCTCCCTCATGTGCCCCTGGTAATTTATACATCGTTATTTTGTCATATCTTGCCCTATCCGGAGTCTCCCTTCCCCCCCTCTCCCAGGGAAGAGGTCACATGTGGATCCTTGTAATCAGTTCCCCCTTTCCAACCCACTCACCCTCCACTCTCCCAGCATCGTCCCTCACACCCTTGGTCCTGAAGGTATCATCCACCCTGGATTCCCTGTACCTCCAGCCCTCATATGTACCAGTGTACAGCCTCTGTCCTATCCAGTCCTGCAGGTAGAATTCAGATCATGGTAGTTGGGGGGAGGAAGCATCCAGGATCTGGGGGAAAGCTGTGTTCTTCAACGGTACTACCTCGCACCCTGACTGACCCATCTCCTCTCCTAAACCCCTCTATGAGGGGATCTCCATTGGCTGACACTTAGGCTTTGGGTCTCCACTCTGCACCTCCCCCTTCATTTAATATGGTATATATATATATATATATATATATACATATACATATACATATATACACATACATACACACACTTATATCTCTTTTTTGCATGATGCCTTATACCTGGTCCCTTGGCACCTCGTGATCGCACTGGCCGGTGTGCTTCTTCCATGTGGGCTTTTTTGCTTCTGAGCTAGATGGCCGGAAGCAACATTTCTTATTCCGCTTCCTCTCTGTCTCCCATTTCCAAAGCACCTTCTTCCCCAACTCTTCTGTGGTCATTACTTAGTCTGTGGGCAAATACAACCCTTTTCAACTCAAATCATTGGTCATTACTGACCTGCCTATTCTTTGGCTGAAAACTGAGGCACAGAAGTGAGTTTAGTGATGACAGCTGTTGGAATGGAGCCCTGTCGGGACAATCAACCCTGAGCTTCAGTTAATATAATGGGAAAATTACGTTAAGGGCAGGACTGCATAGTCGGTTATTTTAAGTGCTAGCAATAAGTTGAACATCTGTAAAAAGATGAAGTAGCAAAAGTTATGTTATTTTTACATCAATAAAAACAAAAAGAAGCTGCTGAGGTTGCTTATGTATTCCCCAAACATCTCACAGATTTGGAGGTTTAGTCAGGGTGTTATGGGACATCGTGGTTGATTGACCTAATTCCACGTTTAGTGCTTCTGTTCTACGTCCTAGTTCTTTGTTTAGTTCCTGGGGTCCTAAAAGCTTGCAAGCCGCCGTGCAAGGCACAACCACTAGACACTGCTCACCTGGAGCGGCAGAGGGCAGAGGAGGGGGAGGAATCTGAGGAGGAAGGAAGTTGGAGGTAGTTGTCCTTGTGAACAACTGTGTCCTTGGTCCTCAGACCAGAGTCAGGGGTGGTGCCCAGCAACCATGGGGGAACAATTTGATGTACGGTCAACTTCTACAGAACCCCAATCAAAACAGGGTGGATAAAGAAAAGAATCTTCTAATTCTCTTGAAATCCAGGTTGTTCAGAGCCATGAATGCTGGATGAATCTCTGAAACAATTACCCTGAGATTATCTTTAAACCTTAAAACACAAAGATCCCTGGAAGTCTTCTTAAAGTCAAACTAAGATCCCTGGAAGTCTTCTTAAAGTTGAACTTAACTATTATAAAATGTCTCCCTATAGAACAATGGTTCTCAACCTCAATCATGCCGTGACCCTTTCATACAGTCCCTCATGTTGTGGTGACCCCTCCCCACCCCAAGACATAAAGTTTTCATTGCTACTTCTTAGCTGTCATTTTACTACTGTTATTAATCGTTAGACACCCCTCCTCCCAAGGAGCCATGCCCACAGGTTCAGAACCACTGGCCTTGAGCATTAGGTTTCAGAAAGAACTGTCTGTGGGGCCACCACGTGCTCCTCAGCCTTGGGTAGGGTGGGGGCTTACCTTTTGCTGGGATGCTAGAAGCTAGACCGCAGTATTTCAAATGCCAGTCGGGTTACCAATGGTGAACAAGTCTCGGTGAGACTATGCCTCATATACTTTGGATAGAGTGTCAGGAGACCATCCCTGGAAAAGGGCATGACGCTTGGAAAAGTAAAGAGTCAGCTAGTAGACGAAGACCCTAAACACAGTGGGTTGACACCGCCGCTACAACAATGAACTCCAACATTAACAACTGTGAGGATGACACAGGACCCAGCAGTTCCGTTCTGTTGTACATGAGGTTGCTGTGAGTCGGAACTGACTCAATGGTACCTAACAAAAAACCATGATGGAGCATACTGACAACACATGAGAACCTTAAGTGCTCCTATCAAAGAATATTGACTTTACATTAATTTGGTGAAAGTTACCCAACCCCACTGCCATCAAGTCAATTCCAACTCATAAGGTCATTGGGGTTTCTAAAAGTGTAACTCTTTATGGAAGCAATGTTTCTCTATTTTACCTCTCTATATCCCAATACCCATTACAATGGCTACACAAAACTCACAGTTTGGGATTAAAGGGACTACTATGGAGGTTGATAGTTTATAATGCCAATGAGAAATATGCTCAGGACACAGTTGTTTATCAGGACATGTAGCAAAGTTCTCTGAGGTCTGTTAATAAATGCCCAAAGGGGCATAACTCTCCACTGTAAGCCTCAACTGGAAGGCATTCAGATCAAGTTCTATGGGTAAGCAAACCCAAAACAAAACCAAACTCACTGCCATCAAGCCAAGGCCAACTCACAGTGAACTCCATAGGGCGGGACGGAACTACTCCTGTGGATTTCCAAGACTATAAGTCTCTACAGGAATCGGAATCTTCGTCATTCTCTCTCCAAGTGGCTGGGGCTTTCCAACCATTGACTTTGTGCTTTTAGCAGCTCAACACATAACCACGATGCCACCAGGGCTCCTCAGCACACCCATCTCCCTAAGTTAAGTACCCAGAGGCACCCTATGTCAATAAGCCTCGGCCTGAAGGCAGCCAGCACCAGTTCTGGGTCAGCAAACCCAGCTTCTCCAATTAAGTGCCCAGACGCACCTGACTCCATAAGCCAGTCTCCTAGACACAAGCACCAGCTTTACTTGTTCCATAGATTGTGGAGTCCCTCATTCTATTCATGCTCTGGCCCCAGTTCTGCTGCTGCCGCTCCTCCGCTGGTACAGCTGCCTTCTGAGTCCAGGAGGTGCACTGCACAAGGATCTCAGAAATAGAGGACATGCTCCACTCTTGGCTCTTGCTGGTAATGAGAACCACATCTCTTTCTCAGTGGGATCATTGCAAACACAGGAGGAAGTCATTTCAGGGAATCCTGTTCTCAGTTACTCACAGAGGAATCCAGTCAGTATTTTCCCCCACTTTCTTACCAGACCTACACAGGACAAAGTCGTTTGGGTACTTAGAGACTCTGGCTAGAAGAGCAACATTAAGTAATTCACTGCCCCTGCAATCAGACAGCCCCATCTTTCTCCCATTGAGTAGATAGTTGATTTAAACATTTATCAACCTAACTCACCGGCCATTAGGTTTCCAAGGAAGTGAAAGGCAGGTGTTAATATTTTTTAAGAGTACTGGGGGGCAAACAAGAAACTGATACCAAGGACTCAAGTAGAAAGAAAATATTTTGAAAATGATGATGACAACAAATGTACAAATGTGCTTGACACGATGGATAGACATCTGGATTATGATGAGTTGTCCGAGTCCCCAATAAAATGATTTTAAAAAAATATTGGGGGCAAGGGTGGGCTGGGGTGCTGTTCATCGGGAGAGAGTGAGGGAATCAACTGGAGAACAGCATTGGAAAGCAGAGCAATTTCAACGGAAGATGGGGCGGGGAAGCTGGAGAGACGCTGCCACTGGGGGGAAGATGGAGGTCGCAAAGATGAGGAAATGGAGCGGGGAGATGAGGGCAGGATATCAGAGCACTTGCCATTTCAACCTTTAGCTCCTCGGTGTCCCGATCACAACACAATAGGTGGGAATGCTAGAGAGAGGGACTGAAAGCAGCCTGCCCTCCTGACATTTCCTGCGCATTGAATCTTCAGTGAAATCCCTAGAACGGATTTGCTGCCTTCCTTTCCTGGTTCATTTATTCAACCAATAATTACTGTGAAAAGCACTGTACTATCTGTGGGGGGGGTGCATGCATTGACTATGGGTACAGCACTTACGGGGCTTACAAACTAGCGGAGGGTATATGAAAACAATGAACAATTTTGCAAGAGCTAATTAACAAGACAGACGAACAGGTGGTAGTACAACGTGAAATGAAGTAAAGTGACAAATAGAAGGTATCTACTCACAGATGAGCCAGACCGCTGTCGGGCAGCTACCTTTCATCAGGTTATCTAAGCAATATTTATTCAGCACCAACGAAGGTATGTGCAAAAGAGCAGCGCATGTTGGTGGTCTTGGGCACGTTTTATTCTAACAGCAATGTTGGCCGTTCTAATCCACCAGCCACTCCAAGAGAGGAGGAAGAGGGCTTTCTGTTCCTGTCAAGAGTTACAGCCGTGGAGACCGCAGCTAGGGTCACTACCGGTCGAATCAATTTGATGGCAGTGGCCTGGGCGGTGTAAGGGTCCCTGGGGTGTGCAAATGGTTCATGCACGCGGCACATGCCCTTGGTTGGTGGCTTGAGTCCACCCAGAGGCTCCTCCAGACAGAGACGTGGTGCTCACCCTCTAGAAAAGCAGGGCTGAAGCCCCTCTCTGCCACAGCCCTCCTCAGGCATCCACAGGGTCACCGGAGTTAGAGCTCAGCCGTGGCAATGGATTTGGTAGTGCTAAGCATCTAACAATGGGCAAAACCGACACGGGCCCGGGCCTCAGTGTAAGGGGAAGAGATGCAGCAAAGTAAACAAACATGAAAATAGGTGTATAAATATAATTGTGATTGAAATGCTACAAGCTTAAAGCAGAGTAACAGGGTTCTTAAAAGCTCAAGATGATGTGAAAACAAACAAAAAACTCATCTTCTAGAAAGCACACAGCAACAATTGTCATGTTATGTTAATAACAGATGATGTGCAGGACTTTACTAACTCTGTATGTTAGGACTGAGCTTCAAAATGACTTTGGCTGAATCAATATTACCACTCCATCTGCATTTCATGGAGAAGTTAATTGACACTTGGAGAAATTAACTTTCCCTGAGTTACAAATGGTCAGTAAGAGGGGTTTCCAAAAGAACGTGGAAAAATCCCAGGATCTTGTGAATTCCATTTTCCCAAGAACTTTTCGAAGCCTTCTCCTAAGTGACAGCACCGGAATTCAAAGTTCATTCTAGATACAAGCACACAGATGGGCTGAGGCTGCATCATTGAGGCCCCAGGGAGATAGGGAGTAACAAACGTTACGCACTGAGTTGCTAACTGAAAGACTGGTGGTTCAAAGCCATGAGGGGTCTATAAGAGTTGAAATCCACTCACCTAACAACAACAGGGTGGAGATTCCCTTCTCCTGGGCCCTGGGCCCTTCCCACTCTGCCATAGAGAATCTCACAATGACTTTCCTTTGTTTGCGTTGCAGGGGGCACACAATGGCTTGTGCTTGACTAGCAAAGTAAGGTTGGTGATTCAGACCAGTCAGTGGGAGCACAAAGAGAAAGGCTGGGTGAAGGTTGACATCAAGATAACAGCCAGGAAAACCCTATGGAGACATTCTACTGCTCACACTTAGTGGCCTTGCTGACAAAGGACATTGCACAAATAAGCACAAATAAGCCTCTAATGGGGAAACAAACAAAACAAAAAAACCCCTCATATTAATGAAACAAAATTACTTCTGTATTGGAAAAAAATATGTCTTTACATAGCTTCACTGCCACTGGGGCAACCCCAACTTACAGTGACCCTATTAGGACAGAGTGGAGCTGCCCGCCTGGTTTTCTGAGACTGGAATGGTGTCCGGAAGTAGAAAGCCTCATCTTTCCCCCAAGGAGCAGCTGATGGGTTTGAATTGCTGACCTACTGCTTATCAGCCCAATATCTAACTCACAGTGCCACCAGGGACTTCTTAAGAGTAATAACAGCTAGAAATAATAATACCAATACCTAGATTAAGGTGACCAGATTTTAACATCAGTAAAGCAGGACACCATTGATAAAACTCCTATCTGGCGAAATAGCCACATGGCAGCCTAAAACCGTATACCCTGGCTTGTCGTGCATTCTTTCCAAAAATCGGGACTTTTTTAAAACTCCATGGGACACGGGGAAAAATTGTTACTTATCGGGACTGTCCCGCCAAAAGTGGGACGTCTGGTCACCTTATGCTCAGCATGGACGGGACATTTGTTAGGTTCTTGTCCATAACCACCTGGTAAGGTAGACATTACTCTCCTCACTTGAGAGGTAGCAACTGAAACTAGGAGATTAAGCAATTTAGCCAAGGCTTATTTACATAAGATTAGATACATACCCGGATGGATCTGAGTGAAATCCCATAGCTAACCTACCCAGAGCTAAACCACTTTAGTTAGGTAACACTGACTAAGTGCTCTCCCCCTGCACCAGCCCATGAATTTCATGGGCCATTATGTCCTTGCAGGGGAGAGAAAAGAAATACAAAACAATTTGCCAAAGGGAAAGTAGGTTAGTGAAAAGTAGATGCAGTAAGAGATTGGAATTCCCGGCTCTCCATTCACTACATGACTGCAGTAATTGTTCGGCAAATATGATGAATGCAGGATAATTGGGGAAAAATTACTTAACTCATTCCTGAATGGCCCAAGCCAACTGGATTCAGGAACAAGTGGGCGGGCAGCCTGCAGTTCACGGCTCCCTTGCCTGTTGGGCTCTCAAAACCCTCTTGTAGCACACTCAGCAGCCCAACCTGGATCATCATTTACAGCTCAGCTTCCAAGTGAAGAGCTGCCAACGTTCATGAGCGGACACTGCCTGCGTCCTTCTTCTGTTCTCTTTTTTTAAAAAAACATTTTATTAGGGGCTCATACAACTCTTATCACAATCCATACATATACATACATCAATTGTATAAAGCACATCTATACATTCTTTGCCCTAATCATTTTCTTTTCTTTCTTTCTTTTTTTTTCCCCTCTTCTTTTTTTACATTTTATTAGGGGCTCATACAACTCTTATCACAATCCACACATATACATACATCAATTGTATAAAGCACATCCGCACATTCCCTGCCCCAATCATTCTCAAAGCATTTGCTCTCCACTTAAGCCCTTTGCATCAGGTCCTCTTTTTTTTCCCCTCCCTCCCCGCTCCCCCCTCCCTCATGTGACCTTGGTAATTTATACATTGTTATTTTGTCATATCTTGCCCTATCCGGAGTCTCCCTTCCCCCCCTTCTCTGCCATCCATCTCCCAGGGAGGAGGTCACATGTGGATCCTTGTAATCAGTTCCCCCTTTCCAACCCACTCACCCTACACTCTCCCAGCATTGCCCCTCACACCCTTGGTCCTGAAGGTATCGTCCACCCTGGATTCCCTGTGCCTCCAGCTCCCATATGCACCAGTGTACAACCTCTGCCCTATCCAGCCCTGCATGGAAGAATTTGGATCATGGTAGATGGGGGGAGGAAGCATCCAGGATCTGGGGGAAAGCTGGGTTCTTCATCGGTACTACCTCGCACCCTGACTGACCCATCTCCTCTCCTAAACCCCTCTATGAGGGGATCTCCAGTGGCCGACACTTGGTCCTTGGGTCTCCACTCTGCACTTCCCCCTTCATTCAATATGATATATATGTGTATATATATATATATATATGTACACACACACATATATATACATACACACATATATACATATACATACATATATCTATCTATTTTTTGTTGCATGATGCCTTATACCTGGTCCCTTTGGCACCTCATGCTCGCACTGGCTGGTGTGCTTCTTCCATGTGGGCTTTTTGCTTCTGAGCTAGATGGCCGCTTGTCCACCTTCAAGCCTTTAAGACCCCAGACACTATCTCTTTTGATAGCCGGGCACCATCCGCTTCTGTTCTCTTTTGCCAGGCATTTTTCACACAAAGCATCTGCACAATAATCCAGCAAGGTTCAGAAGTAATGAGACACGATGACCCTGGGAGAAAGCATCTCCAAGAATCTCTGAACACCTGCCGTGCTCCTCCTCCAAAGGGCTGGCTTGAGAGCCACGGGAATTCAGGGCGTGCGCACCAGACAGGACGCTCAGGGCCGGTGCCCATCCGCAGCCCTCCACAGGACAGAGATGATCACAGGGGAGCGGGAAACAAATCTAGGGCAGCCACCGCCGTGTTGTAAAGGAAACCGCAGTTGGCCCTAGTAGAAAGCCGTCATTGTGTAAGCCTCCGAAAAGGGACCAACATTTTGCTAGCATGAGAAAATGTGGTGAAGAGCATTCTAAAATTAGTGCTTTGTACATCACGTCTGTACTTTCTCAAGGAAACGAGAATCTGGAGTTTCAGATGACATTTCGATTAGTCAACATGCCTGTGTGACTATTACAGGGGGAACACAAATACGATGTCCAAGTCATTGTTCATTCCCTTTGGTAAGCACAGCCTACTTTAAAAAGTGGATGAGGGAAAGAAGACTTCAAACACTGCCCTCTGACTGACTGAGCACTGCAGGACGAGTCCCCCTAGAGCACAGAGAACCTGAGGCGCCTGCTTCAGACGGGAGGTCAGGGAGGTGAACGCCGGGCGGGAATGCTATATGTGCTCTGGGAGAAGGCTTGTCACAGCAGCAGAGGGTCTGGGTGCTACAGTCTAAATAAGCTGCAGACCCAGAAAACAGTCATCTTGAAAAGATAACACAGATAAATAGTTATCACGGACTTTTCTGTATTGGCCTACTTTTTTACTGATAGAAATTTTAAAACAAGACAGATTCACAAAAGAGGAATCATCTCAACAAATTCGGGTGCACCTAGAGCACAAAATGACATAAGAAAACCATGCAGGGCATCCGCGAGCACCAAGGACAAGTCCCAAAAGGACGCGGTGCCAGGGCGTCAGCTCACCAAGACCAGCAAGCTGATATTCTTCCCCTAACAATGACTCCCATCATATCCTCTTGCTGATCTAAGTTAACACCAGTTGCTATGAAGCAATTCCAACTCCTGGGGACCCCATCTGTGCTCACAGTAGAATTGATTTCCAGAGTTTCTGATGGCTGATTTTTCAGATTTGGATTGGCAGGCCTTTCTTCCAGGGTGCCTCGGATATATTTGAAATGTCCAGCCTTTCTGTTTGCACACAAGTGCTCCATCAGAAACTGCTAGCTATTTACGCCAGGGTGCATATACTGAAACCACCTGGTAAAAGTTTTGTGAACTTAGGCAAATCACTTCAGTGATCTGTGCCTCAGTATTCTCCTCTGTAAAAGGAGGGGGAAAACAGGATCTAATTCAGGAAGGTTTTTAACAAAGGACTTGGAACTGATCTTAACATAAAGTAAGTGCCAATTAATGGTAGTATAAGAATTATGATTATCATCTTCACCAGCAATATGACATTCATGGCTAGACTCAAAAATCTACAAAAGAAAGAACTCTTAAGTCATCAACTGCAAGACTTCTAAAATATATGTTGTGTACATTTCTTAAAATTAAAATATAGAACCATAAGATCAACATTTCACATGAAAACTGTTTGTATAAACATGGCTATTGAGCCCTACTAACATAATAAGTAAGGAAAGCATTAGTAACAATGCAGCCCACGATCATGTAAAATTCCTTAGAACAGGGATTGAGCCTCATCCACTTGTTTCTCCAGTGGATGTCAAGAAGGGTGCTCAATAACCTAATGAATGGCAGAGAAATCAAATGCCTGAATTTATGGATGTTTTTCAAATGTTCCTCTTTGGCTAGGGCATCCAACCACAACCAAGGCTTAGGTTCTAGATACTGATGGTCAGATGGACTTCTGCCTTTGGGAAGAAGAACTGGACTTTTAGCAGATAACATTGTCAGGTATTGTGCAAGAGCCGTGTGTCTGCATTCATGCAGATGTTGAATTTCCCGCTTCTGGCATATGGTACAACAATCCTCCAACAAGAACCTGAATTCCCCTGAGGAAAACAGAAATGTCATCTGTTTCGAGGCATTGAGGAGCAACCTGGACACTAACAATGGGAGTGTCGATTTCACAGCGATGAAAATCACAATAAAATAAACCTATTGATTGTTCAGAGTATTTGCTCATTTAAACCAGTAGTTAAGAACCTTGGAAGCTGAACTTCTCATATTCTTACAGGACGAGGGGTGCAGAAGCTGGACTTCACACAGCGTCGTGGGAGAGTCTGGTCTAAGGATATCAGGCTGGAAGTGAGTGATCTAGACATAGGAGCTCTGGTGGCTGATGGGCTACATGGTGGGCTGCCCGTAGCAAGGTCGACACTTGGAGCCCACCAGTCACTCCACAGGAGAAGGGTGACGCTTCTGGCCCGTGCAAAGATTGACAGCCTTGGGAACCCACAGAGGCAATGCTCTCTGGTCCCATAGAGCCACTATGAGTTGGAACCAACCCAATGGCAGCAAGTGGAGGGTTTGGGTTTGGGTTTAAAAATAGATAAAGCACTTTGATGTCAAGACATATAGGCTACGCTGGCTAAAACACATTTTGGTGGCTCAAATGTTAGACTTGTTTCTGTGTATAGTTGACCTGCTGGTTCCAAAAACGGCACCAGTGTTCCCCTACCAGCTCTAGGTTTTGAAATGCAGAACATAAGCCATATGCCACTCTTCACTCTGTTCATCCAATAAAAAAAAAAGTCAGCAAAGGGCTTAAGTGAAGAGCAAATGCTTTGAGAATGATTGGGGCAGGGAATGTGCAGATGTGCTTTATACAATTGATGTATGTATATGTATGGATTGTGATAAGAGTTGTATGAGTCCCTAATAAAATGTTTAAAAATAATAATAATAATAAACTGTTATTAAAATAGTAAAAAAAGTCAGGATACTTTAATGTAGTGCTTACATTACTGTTTTAAGCATAAAGGAAATATATTAAAAATTAAAAGTGTACTACATGAAAATCTAATTCTTTCATACCAAAAATGGATATTTCTGACACAAACTCTCCAGTCAATCAGCACACAGGAAGCTCCTTTTGTAAGACTCCGACAGTGGAATCTGCCAGGACAATCTGTATAAGATTCCAACAACAGTCTGCCCTCGCCTGTGCATCCTTCTTCCTTGGCATCAGGCTTCCACTGTTTGCATGTCTTGCTGAAATCTTCCACCTTGTTCTTCGCTTAAGGCACCAAGATTCCCTGGAAAGCGATCAAAGTGCGTGTGCAGATAATGGACTTTAACACTCATGTGACAGCCAACTCTGTTAAAAGGGGAGAGCATATTCTCTGCTCACTGTGTGTAGTTGTCTGTCTTCCTGTTGCCAAGAAAGATTTTCACCAGAACAAATGAAGACCAGACACATGATTCGATTTCATTCGCTGATGCTATGAAATGTGGGTCATTTATACGCTGTCTAATCTGTGGACCATTGAAAATCCCTGCCTTCAGTTTTGCCATGGTAAGTCCCGTTAACTTCTGCGCTATGTATTCAATGCATGAACCCTCTTTATCCAAAGCCTTTGCAAAGAGCAGCTCTATCTTTATATATGGTGGTAGTACTATTCGTGCTACCACAGGTTCATTGATTACATTTTGTCCTCCAATCACCAGAGATCAATCTTTTCTTTCCCAATGTTCAGGTTTGGTCCTACTATCCCAAAGGCATAAGCGGTAAGAGGGATATTTTGCGTAGCTACTTTGTTGACCAAGAAGAAGATTAAGCATCTTCAATTCTACATAAACCACCCACTAAAAAACAACCCATCGATGTTCATGGCAATGTATCTTTTCCAAGACTGTAGAGACATCCTTGTACTCTTCTTTCATCCTTGTGGAGTGACCAATTGGAATAGGATCATATTTGTTACTGGTATCTAAAGAATACCTTGAAAGCTACCTTCAAGTGGTCATTGAAAAGCTGTCGCTCACTTGGGTTATATTCTGAGAGACCAAACTTCTTCAGAAGGTTTCCATTGCTGCTGCACCATTGCAGAATACTCAGTTTTCATTTTTGGTTAAAAAGAAAAGGCAGCAAATCCTTTTCTCTCCTTTGATAAGAAAAATAAAGATAGAATTTGATTCATTGTGGTCAAAAGGTTCACGATGTGGAAGTTGTTTAGAAATCACCAACACTGCCCCCAATGTACTTCCCTTGTGCAATATCAGACAAACAAGATTCACCTTCTGGGAGCCGCGGTAACCCAAGGAAAGGTGGAGCAGGTACGGGGTCCAAGTGTGGAAAAGCGTGGATTATAGGAAAGGAAGTAGATGAACAGTTGTGAAACCATGGTCATTAGACACACAAAAATATGGGTCATTTACGTTCAGAAAGCTCCCATGCAAATAAGAAGGCTCATTATGACATTCAATTCTGCAGAAGGGATCGTTTAAAGAGTAAACTAAAATTCTATAAAGTCAGCCATATTTAAGAAATCGGAGCTGACAAAATCTATCCAATGCAATTTTCTGAACCAGTGCCCCAAATTAAACCAGGAAGAAGTCTAAAAACCAAGAAAAAATACTTTTTTGCTGTTGGAAGTAAGACAAGGCTTTCTACTCTGATAAAGAGTGACAGTCTAGGAAACCCACAGGGGCAGTTCTACCCTGTCCTGTAGGGTCGCTGCGAACCAGGAATGTCTTTATGACAGTGAGTTTGAGGACTTTGTTGTGCTGTTTTATACAATCTCTCTTGCAGCTAGGCATGCCCATGTGACTAAACTTGGTCTGTGAAAATTTAATGAATATATTGTACACAATATTTCTACTCTGGCCCTAAGAACAAAGCTAATAGTTCTCTACTTTGTTTTTCCCTCTTCCCACGGACTAAAATAAAAGTATGCTGAGAAATCTTTGTCCAAGCACAAGGATCAAATCATCTGGGATGGTAGGAAGGTGGGTCTCCTTGATCCCTCTGTAATCTACTTATCTCTGATGTTACGTAAAAGTTTTCCATATTCTTTGAGTCACCTAATGTTGAAGTATCTGAGTCAGAATCCACTCGGTAGTAGATCTGGGGACCTGGGTTTATGGTTCAGAGAGCCATGATGGTGCTGCAGGGTGAATGTCAGCCTGCTCACTGTGAGGTCTGCCAATCACTCTGTGGGAGAATGGTGAGGCTAACTGCTCCTAGAAGATTCACCAGACATGAAAATGACAATAATTTATCAAGGGTTCATGAGGCTAGGGGAGAGAGGGAAAAAATGAGAAGCTGATACCAAGGGCTCAAGTAGAAAGAAATATTTTGAAAAGGAGGATCGCAACATATGTACAAATGTGTTTGACACAATGGATGTATAGATTGTAATAAGAGCTGGAAGAGCCCCCAATAAAATGATTTAAAATAATAATAATTTTAAAATATCCAGTCACACACACACAGGTATACCATCTCAGAAACGCGATACAAGATTACTATGATTCACAATTGAGTCTATGGTAGGAGATTGGTAGGAAAGTGCACTGATTTAGACTGTACCCCAAAACAGTACCTTGGTGTGCAACCTCCCAAGTTTACCCTGTAAAACTATGGACCCTCTGAAGCAGGAACTATCTTACTCAGCTCCACCTGTAACCAAGAACTTCAGTCTTCCGGGAGAGGGACATATCTGATCGGAGCACACAGGAACAAATGAGGGGGAGGAGGAGGGAGTGGAACACATCCTGGCCCACCAGGCCTTGAGGATGATGATCCAAATTAGAGCAGCCAGTCCATAGAGAGGACCACATGGTCAGTCCCACTATGAGACATGATGCCCCTCACTGACATATAGCCCTACTGGGGATAACATTGGAGACACAGTGTGGGAATAGCACCCGATCTGATCCCGCCACACCGAGGTCAAACACTAAGGGGGTGCAACAGAACAGCAAGGGAATGGAGTGGCAAGCTCTCCAGGGAATGCTGAAGGTGGACTTTGGGGCCAGGACGTGGTGTCCCAACAGACTGGACTGGAAAGCACTCCTAAAGATCAACAAACATTCCTTGAACTAACTACAAGCTTTTCTTTCTTGTTGTGTTTTGTTTTGTTCTTTGTCAGTGGTTTGTTGTTGTTGTTTTGTTGTATATTGTTGCTTAGTTTTTCTCTGTCTTGCTTTTGTGCATGTTATTATCTCTGAAGGTCTAAATAAGATAGGCTGGATGAACAATCTGAAGGAAAACAATGGAACCGACAGTTCCGGGGGGGAAATGGGACAGGGGAAGGTGGTGGGAAAGGAAGTGGTGTTAACAAACCCAGGGACAAGGGAACAACAAGTGATCCAAACTGATTGTGAGGTGACTGTGGGAGGCCTGGTAAGACATGATAAAGGGGAATGTAATGAAGAGGTATTGCTGAAACCCAGGTGGGGACTGAGCATGATAGTGGGACAGGAGGAAAGTCAAGGGAAATAGAGGAAAGAGCTGGGAGGCAAAGGGCGTTTATAGCGGTCTAGACAAAGACATGTACATATGCAAATATGTTTATATATGAGGATGGGGAAATAGATCTATGTGCCTATATTTATAGGTTTAGTATTAAGGTGACGGAAGGACATTTGGCCTCCACTCAAGTACTCCCTCAATGCATGAATACTTTCTTCTATTAAATTGGCATTCTATGATGCTCACCCACCCAACACAACCGCTGAAGACAAAGTGGGTGAATAAGCAAATGTGGTGAAGAAAACTGATGGTGCCTGGCTATCAAAAGATATAACGTCTGGGATCTTAAAGGCTTGAAGTTAAACAAACAGCCATCTAACTCAGAAGCAACAAAGCCCACATGGAAGAACACACTAGCCTGTGTGATCACGAGTTTCCAAAGGGATCAGTTATCAGGCATCAAAGAAAGAAAAATCATATCATTGTATGCTCACCTCCATGATACAATCGCTGAAGACAAAGCGGGTGCATAAGCAAATGTGGTGAAGAAAGTGGATGGTGCCTGGCTATCAAAAGAGATAGTGTCTGGGGTCTTAAAGGCTTAAAGGCAAACAAGCAGCTATCTTAAAGATAAACAAGCAATAAAGCCCACATAGAAGAAGCACACCAGCCTGTGCGATCACAAGGTGTCAAAGGGATCAGGTATCAGGCATCATCAGAACAAAAAATTTTACCATAGTGAATGAAGGGGGAGTGCGGAGTGGAGACCCAAAGCCCATTTGTAGGCCACTGAAAATCCCCTAGCAGATGAGTCTCGGGGAGGAGACGAGCCAGTCAGGGTGCGATGTAGCAACGATGAAAATACAACCTTCCTAAATGCTTCCTCCCCCGACTATCATGATCCGAATTCTCCCTTGCAAGTCTGCCTAGACCAGAGGATGTACACTGGTACAGAGAGGAACTGGAAACACAAGGAATGAGGACAGATGATTCCCCTCAGGACCAGTGGTGTGAGTGGCAATACTGGGAGTATAGAGGAAGGGTGGGTTGGAAAGGGGGAACTGATTACAAGGATCTACATGTGACCTCCTCCCTGAGGGACGGACAACAGAAAAGTGAGTGAAGGGAGATGTTGGACAGGGCAAGATATGACAAAATAATAATTTATAAAGTATCAAATGTTCATGACGGAGGGGGAAGTGGGGAGGGGGGTGAAAAAAATGAGGATCTAATGCCAGGGGCTTAAGTGGAGAGCAAATGTTTTGAGAATGATGAAGGCAATTAATGTACAAATGTGCTTTACACACTTGATGTATGTATGGATTGTGACAAGAGTTGTATGAGCCCCTAATAAAATGATTTTAAAAAGAACAAAGAACTTAGACTTTTACACATAGAAGTCAGTATTTGTGCAATTCAACTTCATATCAAGACTAATATCAGAGGCCAGAAAAAATAATCTAGAAAAGTCCTTAAATGTATCTTAACTATATTAATTTTGCAAGCAACTCTCTTTTTTGCTATTTTAGTTAAGATGGTGGTCAGTGGGGAAAAGAGGAGAAAATGATGTATTTGACTTGTGGAGTTGGTAAGAATCTTGACGATCCAATGAACTTTCAGAAGAACAAAGAGATCCATCTTAGAAAACTATAATGCTGCTTAGAAGCAAGGATGGTGAGACTTCCCCTTATTGACTTTGTGTAAATTCTAAGGAAAGACCATTTGCTACAAAGGGCATCATGTTTGGTGAAGCAGGAAGTAAGATGGGCAAAGCCTTCAATGAGATGGACTGACACCATAGCTGATGCAGTGCACATGTGCACATCAAAGTTGGTGGAGCTGGTGCAGGCCTGGCCAATATTTTACTCTGTTATGCAGAAGGTCCGAATCAACTCTAACAGCAATGAACAGGCTACAGTGCTGAGCTAAAGGCACCCACTTTGAAATGGGTTAAACACAACAGAATCTCATTTCTCCCTCTTTGGATAATCCAGGCAGATGCTCTTGTTGGAAGGAGGGGCTGGGCTCCACAAGGTCCTTCAGAATCACAGGCCGACAAGCAGCTCTTCCAACTTTGGCTTCCAGACGTGCCCTAGCCAACCCAGGGAGGCAGAGAAGGAAACCAGCACACGCTGGAGCTTGAGGCATTAGGGAACAAGCACGGAAGTGGCACATATTTCCAGGAACAAGCACGGAAGTGGCACATATTTCCACATCCACGTGTCACTAGGGAGAACAGCGGTTCTCAACCTGTGAGTCGCGGCCCCTTTGGGTTCGAATGACCCTTTCACCGGGGGCACCCAATTCCTAACAGTAACAAAATAATGGTTATGAAGTAGCAATGAAAATAATCTTATGGTTGGGAGGTTGTCACCACATGAGGAACTGCAGGAAAGGGTCACAGCATTAAGAAGGTTGAGAACCACTGAGGTAGAACTTGGTCAAACAATACTCCTCAATACTAAGGAGGCGGGGGCATGTAGGAAAGAGAACAGGTTTTGGTAAAGAGCGAGCAATGTCTGCCAGTGGTTTAAATGAATCCCATTTGCTTTATTCAAAAGAACCACTACTTCAAGATATTGGAAGAGCTATAAGAAAATTAAACATGCTTGTGGGAATAGCTTTTTATTTACTACAAGTATAAAGTCAAGATAGAACTTCTTCCTTAGAATTAAACAAGTAAACACTAAGGTTTGAGACTAATTATTCAGTGACAAACTATTTCTTCCCCTTGCTTAATTAAAATACCTTTTCCTCTGTGTGCATAACTAAAAGGATGATAAAAAGATAGTGTCCAATTAGGCTGGATCTCACTACTGACACATCATCTTTCGAGGCTTAGGGAGTAGGACATGGCAATTCCAGTCCACAAGCATTTTTATTTTTCTGTATCCTGTAGTTCTTTCAATTCTCCATTTAAAAAATAAAAAAACAATAGTCTTGAACTGCCTTCTATTTTTAATGTACAATTCCTATTTGCTTAACCTCATTGGCAACTCAAGGGAGCCCTTTATTTTGTTTCTCTGGAGGCTAAAATTGCTTTTTAAAAACACCAATTTCCTTCTATGTCATCGTCTTAGAATTTGGTTTTGTTTTGCTTTGTCGAAGGTGGGGGCCTCTCCGGGGGTGTGTGCAAGGTTTGCTGCCATCCTACACAGAGTTAATTGGTAGTAATAGCCTCTTCTTGAAAAATCAATACCAGACTACTTTATGTTTCTGGCAAAGAATATTGAAAGTACCATAACAACAAGTAAGTCTGTCTTGGAAGAAGTACGGCAAGATTGCCCCTTAGAGACTAGGATGGCAAGCCTTCATCTCATATGCTTTGGACCTCTTGTCAGGAGAGACCAGGGCCTGGAGGAGGGCAGCGTGCTTAGTGAAGTGCAGGGGCAGAGGGAAAAGGAAGGTCCGCAGCAAGATGGACCGACACAGTAGCTGCCTCAATCGGCACCCACATAAGAACCATTCTGATGATGGCAAAGGACCAGGCGCTGTTTCCTTCGGCTGCACGTGGGGGTTACTGTGAGCTGGAACGGACTCGATGGCACCTAAGAACAATAACAATTCCCAAGGAGTTGGAGATGACAGATGTCCCAAATGCTCAACTCTTCCAAGATGCTATTTTGCTCCAGCCCCCACCCCCATGTTTCCTTTGAGTGTGTCCCCTCCTGTCACTGGGTGCCATGATCACTGCGACATCTCACAGACACTTACGAAACTTTAAGGAAATGTCTCACGTGGTTATTGGTGCTATTAAGTCCCAGTGTCAGAAGTCAAAAATACCCAATAGTCAAAGCAGGTCTTCTTGCTTTGAATTCATTCAAGAAACAGAGGTCCCCAAAGAAGGGAGGCTTTGATGGAAATGTGTCTTTTTCATCTTTCAGCTGACCATACCTCCAAGGAGTGTAAAGGATGGTGACTTAAATCAGAAAAGAAGAATCTAAGACACGTTCCACCCTAATGCTGTAACCAAGGATTCCCTCGAAAATGGGTAGTAGGGTCTAAAGATGCACCCCCACCCCCCAACCTGCCCTGTGCAATCCTGTAACCGAGAACTCTCTCCAAAATGGAATTATAACCATGCGCACAGAGGGTAAGATCTACAGGACATCACAAAATGGATTACTGCAGAAGAAAATATGGCTTGAAGGGCCATAGTAGGTAATCCACTACATCTCCTATTCAAATAATCTATCAGACCAATTACAGGCTTAGCGAACAGTTACAGCACAACGGGGCCAATGGTAGATTAATTCCAAAGCTAGCTGTAATTCTCCACTCCTCTCTGCATCCATGCCCTCTCATTGAGACTTTGGAGTTTATTTCACCATCTCTTGAATCCGAACTGGCCTTGTGATCCGCCTTGACCAGATCTTCAGGGAAGCCTCCATATCTGCAAACTTACTTAGGATACTCACTTTTGCCCTGCGAGTAATTCTGAGCTAGCTTGCAGGATGACGGGAGATACAGAATTCTCTCCTCTTGTTGCCCAATCAACAGCCAGTTATCTGCCAGTAAGCAAGGCCATTCTAGATGTGCCAACCCCAGGCCAAACCACGACTGGCAGTAAAAGCATGAGCAAACCCAATCAAGATCAAACACGCCTGGCCCATCTTACAGCAAGATTGCCTACATGACCCATATATGACAATTAAAAAACTCTGATTGTTCCAAAACGTTTACCTTTTCCTGTGATCCATCACACAATAGCTACCTGTTATTGTTGCCATTGAGTTGCCTACACCCCATGGCAACCTCACATATAACCGAACAAAAAGTTGCCTCTTTCTACAGGATCTTCATGATCACTGGGATGTTTGAGTCCACTGTTGTGGGTATTGTGTCGGGCAATCTTAATGAAAATTTCCCTCACCTTCAATCACCCTCTACTTTACCAAACACGATGTCCTTTCCCAGCAATTGGACTTTCCCAAAAAGTAAGTGAGCCAAAGCCTCACTCTCTTCACTCCTATAGAATATTCTACTTGTATTTCTTCTCACTCTTTATTTGCCAGAGATTTATTCATTCTCTGACAACCTACTGTGTATGCACTCTTCTTGCCAACATTAGGGTTTGAACGCATCAATTCTTTTTTTTTTTTTTAGATTTTAAACCACTGAGGTTTCAGGGGTAGCTTCTTTTTTTTTTTTTTAACAATTTATTAGGGGCTCATACAACTCTTATCACAGTCCATACATATACATACATCAATTGTATAAAGCACATCTGTACAGTCTTTGCCCTAATCATTTTTTTCTCCACTTTTCTTTTTTTACATTTTATTAGGGATTCATACAACTCTTATCACAATCCACACATACACATACATCAATTCTATAAAGCACATCCATACATTCCCTGCCCCAATCCTTCTAAAAGCATTTGCTCTCCACTTAAGCCCCTTGCATCAGGTCCTCTTTTTCTTTCCCCTCCCTCCCTTCTCCCCCCTCCCTCATGTGCCCTTGGTAATTTATACATCGTTATTTTGTCATATCTTGCCCTATCCGGATTCTCCCCTCCCCCCCTTCTCTGCTGTCCCTCTCCCAGGGAAGAGGTCACATGTGGATCCTTGTAATCAGTTCCCCCTTTCCAACCCACTCACCCTACACTCTCCCAGCATCGCCCCTCACACCCTTGGTCCTGAAGGTATCATCCACCCTGGATTCCCTGTGTCTCCAGCCTCATATGTACCAGTGTACAGCCTCTGCCCTATCCAGCCCTGCAAGGTAGAATTCAGATCATGGTAGTTGGGGGGAGGAAGCATCCAGGATCTGGGGGAAAGCTGTGTTCTTCATCGGTACTACCTCGCACCCTAATTAACCCATCTCCTCTCCTAAACCCCTCTATGAGGGGATCTCCATTGGCCGACACTTGGGCCTTGGGTCTCCACTCTGCACTTCCCCCTTCATTTAATATGGTGTATATATATATATATGTACATATATATACATATACACATACATACACACACACATATATCTTTTTTTTTTTGCATGATGCCTTATACCTGGTCCCTTGGCACCTCGTGATCGCACTGGCCGGTATGCTTCTTCCATGTGGGCTTTTTTGCTTCTGAGCTAGATGGCCGCTGAACGCATCAATTCTTATACTTTTTTTCACTATCCAACTTTCATAAGACTACGAGACAACTGAAATACAGAGTCTTAATTGTTACCTACCTATATCATGTCCTCATTTTGCAGATGAGTAAACAGAAATCAAGCAATCAGTGACAGAACTAGACAGTACTACACTCAAGCCTTCTAACTGAGGAGATTGATATATCTTCTAAGAAAGCATATATTTTCTTAAAAGATCCTTGGATTTTCCCAAGCCACCACCAACACAGAAGTCCAGTAAGATCTGGACACAGAAGAATGTCACATGTAAGACTGGCTGACCAATAGTAAGATGAAGTTATTTGAAACACTTTGTAAACTATGGAATGCTATTAAAAAAGCAAGATTTATTTATACATATCTGGCAGAGATAATGGTATTTTATAAACGGATCTGCTCTAAGGAAGGTCACTGGGTCTGTTTTACTAGACTTTGAACTCAAAAAGCACTGATTTTTACCCAGTATTTTCCAACAAAATAGATTCTAGCATGATTAATGCTCATTGACTTTATAAACCGTCAAGAGAACTACTCTAGAAATGCCCTTTGTCATTTGTTTTCTGGCTCAAAGGACTAGAGGCTAGAAGGGCAGAAATCAATAATGTTTTTCCATCACTTTGCTCTCACAGGCTAGCATCAGTCCTGAATGAACAACTAGATGACTTCTAAACAGAGACTGACTGTCTTTAGAAAAATTTTAGCACCAGGTTCAAGAAAATAGGAATTTCAAGAAGGAACTTTAGACTGGTTTTAGGCTGGTAAGGCAAGAAAATAAGGTGTTTTTGAAATACCTGCATGAAAAGAGAATTAAAAGAATGAGAAAAACATTGTAAAGTTGTTTTAAAAGGAAAAAGATCGTCACGATGTTTGGTTCATGTTTAAATACTACTTCGTGAAAGTATTTTACTTTCTCATATTAAAATTGAGTTTTAAGTAACCTTTGGTTCGTTCTGTAACAAAGTAGTTTTGACAATAATGGCCTTCTCTATATAAGTCATGGTCTCAGATCAGTTTTTTTACCTTTAGAATGATTTCTAGCATTTTACATAAGTACTAAATTTATATTCACATTTCAATAAATCATACGTTTTCTACATTTTCTTCTCATAGTTTCTTTAGACTGATGTTTTAAAAATAAAAGTGACTAATTTTGATTGGTCAAAAGTGGGATTTCGGTTCTGTACTTTATATCTCCTTTAATCTATATCAATTAAAGTATCTCATTAATCCAAAGTACTGTGGATGGTTCTAGAGTTACAAGCATTGGGTACCAGGGCTTGTCTCCCATGGACAATACTGAGCATCCATACTACAGTGTTTTTGCCTGTCCTTCTTTCTGCCCTATTTCTGCCTTAAAAACCACACTATCCTATTTGCTCTGCCCACACATAAGGTTACCCTTTAAAGTCACTGAGTGGACTTGCTCCACTGGCTTTTCGTGTCCGTTCCAGGAACCTGCAAAGTGGCCTATGCAACCCTCATCACAAAAGGATTGACGAGCAGGGCAAACCCCTGTCTGCTGCCATCTCCGTGAGGTGTGGCCATACACAACTCCCTTCATGTCCGCGCACTGAAGGCAGGGAACTGAATTAGAAGCCCTAGCACTGCATGGGCTGGAGAGGAAGGAGAAGGCAACCACTCCTCTAACAGCCCAGCTGCAAAGGAAAAGGCAAAAGGATCCTTTCTGTCAGTACCGGAGCTACGTGACAGGCCTTTATCACACTGAGACTAGAAAATAATATGTCCAAAGAAGCAGTAAGAAACCATAGCATGACAATTCAACTCTAGAGTCAGTGAAAATGATTTCTGGGTTAGAATGGAAACCTGACCTTCATTTGTAATAATTTTTAATATTGTTCCCTTTGGAAAGGAGGAAAGAGGTGCATACCGAGTGCCAAATTCAATAGCCCACAACTTTTACAAAGATTTATTTATAAATCTTTACATACACTCTTAAAAAGTAGGATCACAGCCAATTAAACAATTATAAATACTGCCTTCTTTGAAAGTTCTAAGGAATTCAATTTATTGGTCCTAGGAATATGTGATTTTTTTAACCGGAAAAATTTAATAAAGGCATTATTTTTATTGATAATAAGTTCTATATACATTTTTCTAACAAAAATACTGCATAAAATGACAATTAGGTCTCTAAAATGAAGTAGAGACAGATACAGGCCATAGATATATGAATGGATTTGATTTTCCGTGTATGAATTCCAGGACAGATAAATCTGCAGCAACAATAACTGGATTAATAACTAACTAGGGGCATGGCAGGAGAAGTTGGGAAGCAACAATGAATACAAGAAGAGAATGTTCTGAAATCGACTGAGGTGATGACTGGAAAACTCTTCTTAATGTGACTGAATGCAAAGGGCATTCATGGAGGTCTAGACAAAGACATGTACATCCAAATATATATAGGAGGATGGGGAAATAGATCTATGTGTCTATATTTATAGGTCAAGTATTAAGGTGGCGGAAGGACCTTGGGCCTCTACTCAAACACTCCCTCAATGCATGAATACCTTCTTTTATTAAATTGGAACTCTATGATGCTCACTCTCCCGACACAACAGCTGGAGCCAAAGTGGGTGAACAAGTAAATGTGGTGAAGAAAGCTGATGGTGCCCGGCTATCAAAAGAGATAGTGACTGGGGTCTTAAAGGCTTGAAGATAAACAAGCGGCCATCTAGCTCAGAAGCAACAAAGTCCACATGGAAGAACACACCAGCCTGTGTGATCGAGTGGTCCCAAAGGGATCAGTTACCAGGCATCAAAGAACAAAAAATCATATCATTGACTGCACACCTCCATGATAGGATCGCTGAAGACAAATGGGTGCATAAGCAAATGTGGTGAAGAAAGCTGATGGTGCCCGGCTATCAAAAGAGATAGTGTCTGGGGTCTTAAAGGCTTGAAGGTGAACAAGCGGCCATCTAGCTCAGAAGCAAATAAGCCCACATGGAAGAAGCACACCGGTCAGTGCGATCACGAGGTGCCCAAGGGACCAGGTATAAGGCATCATGCAAAAAAAAAAAAAAAGATATGTGTGTGTATGCATGTGTATATATGTGTATATGTATATATGTATGTATATATATGTATATATATCATATTAAATGAAGGGGGAAGTGCAGAGTGGAGACCCAAGGCCCAAGTGTCGACCAATGGAGATCCCCTCATAGAGGGGTTTAGGAGAGGAGATGGGTTAATTAGGGTGTGAGGTAGTATCGATGAAGAACACAGCTTTCCCCCGGATCATGGATGCTTCCTCCCCACAACTACCATGATCCGAATTCTACCTTGCAGGGCTGGATAGGACAGAGGCTGTACACTGGTGCATATGAGGGTTGGAGGTACAGGGAATCCAGAGTGGATGATACCTTCAGGACCAAGGGTGTGAGGGACGATGCTGGGAGAGTGGAGGGTGAGTGGGTTGGAAAGGGGGAACTGATTACAAGGATCCACATGTGACCTCTTCCCTGGGAGAGGGACAGCAGAGAAGGGGGGAAGGGAGACTCCGGATAGGGCAAGATATGACAAAACAACGATGTATAAATTACCAAGGGCATATGAGGGAGGGGGGAATGGGGAGGGAAGGGGGGGAAAAAAAAGAGGACCTGATGCAAGGGGCTTAAGTGGAGAGCAAATGCCTTGAGAATGATTGGGGCAGGGAATGTATGGATGTGCTTTATACAATTGATGTATGTATATGTATGGATTGTGGTAAGAGTTGTATGAGTCCCTAATAAAATGTAAAAGAAGAAAAGAGAAAAAAATGATTAGGGCAAAGACTGTACAGATGTGCTTTATACAATTGATGTATGTATATGCATGAACTGTGAAAAGAATTGTATGAGCCCCAATAAATTGTTAAAATTAAAATTTAAAAAAAAAGAAAATGATTAGGGCAAAGAATGTACAGATGTGCTTTATACAATTGATGTATGTATATGTATGGATTGTGATAAGAGTTGTATGAGCCCCTAATAAAACGTTTAAAAAAAATGTGACTGAATGATTCAAATTATGATGTGAATAATACGCCAATGAGATTTTTTAAAAATAGAGATAAAACTGTATATTTAAAGAATGAGAGAGAGACTAAATGAAATCAAATAACTAACTTTTAAGAGTAGATTCACATATACACAGGCGAGTCAAAAGGTGTTGCTACCATCCAGCCTCTCAGGCAATGAAGTCATTTGTCTCATATTTGAGCTCCACTATCACTCCCTTATTTGTATATCAGAAAAGACCGCCGCTCTAAGGGAGCCTCACCTCAGCTGGGGGCAATTTCTCATTTGGGGGGCAGTAAGAGAAGACCTGATAGTCCATGCCACGAGATGCCCGCACACTACAGCGACCACATAAGAAGAATCTGAGTTGGAAGACCACTAAGTCAGTGGTTCTCAACCTTCCTCATGTGGTGACCCTTGAATACATGTCCTCGTGTGGTGGTGACCCCCAACCATAAAATTATTTTCGTTGCTACTTCATGACTGTAATCTTGCTACTGTTATGAATTGGGCGACCCCTGTGAAAGGGGGTTGGGAACCACTGCACTAAGTGCACTGTGCTTTACCTTACACACACCTGTTGCAGATTAAAGGAGCTGATATACTCCTTTGGATCTAAAGCTATGAACGCCCTAGTGAAAGAAGAGAAGGGGGCTACTACCATTGAGGTCACGGATTTCAAGTCATTGAATCTTGATTCAAATCTCTTGCCTTTGCAATTGTTCAATTTAAGGCTACCATGAGTTGCCACTATGGTATTTCCTAGCCTTTTATGACATATTTTAGTTCTGCAGACACAGTTCTGCTGGAGGGCATGGCTGTTGCTGAAGTTGTGCTGTGTCTAACTCTCACTGCTGTCTTAAGCAGGATTCAGTCACTTAAAATTTTAATTATGTATAAGTGAACCTCTCCTAGATTTCACTCTAAAAATATCTCCTTTATATGAATATTCCCCTTGTCAACAGTATCTTAAATTCTGTAACACTGGCTAGTTTAAAGATAATATTACTAGAATTCTCAAAGACTCACTGGAAGTTAATTATCATTATCTCTTAAAAAGCCAATAATACTGTCCCTAAAGTGGAACAGGGATATATATAAAACAAACCTTAGATACATGAATGCATTTTGAGCTCATACTTAACCATAAGCCCAAATCTAAGAACTATCAGTTCTCATGGTGTGGCTCTGCTGGGATACTCACCCCCATGAAATGGCCATTGAAGATAGAGGTGCTACAGCAAAGTGTGGTGAAGACATCAGATGATGCCTTAAAAGCTTGTCTTAAAACAAGAAGCCACTTCCGGAGATATCAGCTAATTCCACACAGAAGACGAATGACAGCTTGTGGTCCAAGAATCATAAATAATAAAATCCAAGACCAGAAGAGGGGATGGTTTGCAGAAGGCAACGGATCCCAGTGAAAGCCCAAAATCCATCTGCAGAGTCCCCACATGGAGCAATTCTCCAGTGGCTTCCCCCCGACTGTGACGCTATGAACAGCTTTGCCATCAGACAAGCTGCACTAAGAAGTGGGCAATTGCAGATATCGTTAATATTCAATGCCTTATCATTTGTTTTCCTTTCTGACGCATTTTAAGTTTATTCTAGTTTTTAATTATTTTTTGCTTTCTTTTGGATTGAGGTTTTTCTGGTTTCGTTGTTCAATTTGTTTGGGTTTGTTTGGTGATTGGGGTTTCTTTTAATATTTTATTTACATGGAATCGAGGATAGGTAAATCTACAGAGATGGTAAGTAGATTAATAGTTTCTTAGGGAAATGGAAGTGGAGGTTGGGGAAAATGAGGAACTAATAATAATAATGAGAACAAGAATGAATAAAATGTTCTAATGATCGTGGTGATGACTGCACAACTCTTTTTAATATGTTTAAAACACTAAATTATATGGTACATGAATTATATGTCAAAATTGTCAAAAATTTAATAAAATAAAAATAGCAAGTTATAAAAGACCTTTTAAATACATGTAGCTACCAAGACGCCAGTTGCACATGCACAGATTTATTCCAAACAAAATGCGTTTAAACGTGTCTCTGTGCTCAGTTGATGGTGCAGAGTCCTCTCCATGATACTCTTGACTTAGTCTCTTCGGGCGCCTTCCAAAAATAGGTCCCATCAAAGCTGTGGCTTTCAGAGGGATGTGCTGGGACTGTGCAGTTCAAGGCAGAGAGGTCAGCTCTGGAGGTTACAGAAACATCTCTGGGGAGTCCAAAGGGGTCAGGTTGAAAGATGTTCTCAAAGGACATGGTATCATGGGAAATCGTGAAGAAGTTTTAAGAAGACTGAAAATTGACTTGGTAAGAAAAGGCTAGCACGAGTTATGCTGAGGAAAATTTTCCATCAGCGCCTCCTCATTCTTCGGGGGGAGCAAAGGATGTCCTTGGAAATTTTTATTCCGAAACCTTATCCCATACCTCATCCAATCTCTATCCAATCGCCAGCCACCTTCGGACTTCTTTCTGTTCCCAGAACTCAAGGAACATTTCAAAAGAACACACCTTAAATCCTTTGAGGATGCCAAACTCTCATTCTGATGTGGCATTAAAACCAACAAAGAGCAGAGTTCTTCAGCAAAGATTTAAGGATGGAAACACTACCTTCAGACGTGTATAGACATAGATCGTGATAGATACCGTTGTGTATAAACGTCTCAACAGTGTATAGCAATACTCCTTGACTCCGCCTCCTATATAGACAAGACCCTAGCAAGAACCACAAGAACAATTGAACAAAATGCTGCCTAGCCCTGCACCCTCCCCATGCTCAGATGCTAACATGGCCACTGGGATCTCAGGCATTTAATGGAATGATTTTCACAAGAAAATCACCAAGCCTTTCTTCCTAGTCCATCTTAATCTGAATACGCCACCAAAACCAACGCACCATCAAAACAATACTCATGCCTCTGCTGCCAAAGGGGCGATAGCTAGGCATGAGGTGCCCTGGCCAGACATCAACCTTGGAGCTCCCTAATGGAAGGCGAGATTCTACCACTGCAGCCCCCATGCCCCCACATGTACAGATGTAGGTATAGAGACAGAAACAACGATCTATGCACGCCATTTTCACATAACAAAACCAGAAAGGTGGGGGGGGGGGACAAACCTGACTACCATTTTGTCAGTGCCAACTCACTGCTACCCTTTGAGACAGGGTAGAACTGCCCCTGTGGGTTTATGAGACTCTAACTCTTTATGGGAGTTGAAAGCCAAGTCTTGACCCCCGTAGAGTGACAGGTGGTTTCAAACTGCTGACGTTGTGGTTAGCAGCCCAACACTTAACCACTACACTAAGGCGAATACAAAAAGGAACCACTACAACGGAGATATTTTGTGCAGTCTATGTTACCAGGGACAAGAAAAGATGAGAGAGGGGAGATGAAGATTTAGGGATCATAGAGTTTTGGTTACAGGGAAGAACAATATGGCAAAGGAGGGTCATAGTTGTATAACATGATCGATGCTATTGGTTTCATTGCATTGTGCACATGAAAAAAGTCGAATTGCCAAATAATGTGTTCTTTTTATTTACATCACAATAAAAAGAAAAGGCATGAGGAAACACGAAACCTTTTTTTATAAGAATTTGGCAATTTTCCAACAGTCTCCATTAAGAGTGGTGTCTTTACTATCTTTGGTATTTCGTCCATCATCTGAGGCTTCAGGGGGCTTTTCCAGAGACAGGCAGTAAATGAACTGGAGACAGCCATGTGTCATCTGCCTGTTGCCTCTTGTTGAATACCACTTCACGTACCTCAGCCCCTGCTGCCCTGCAAGCTCAGTTCTGGGAAAAGAGAGAGCAGATGTAAAGAGCTCAGCCCACAAACTGTTTTCTAGCAGTTAGTAATAAAAACCATCGGATGGCTTCTCTGAACTTTCCTTTCTCAGATAATTTCTTCTTGTTTTTCCCAGAACAGGATGGTTTACAGCTTTACCCAGACACATCAGGGAACTAAAACTGAGTCTGACAGCACACCTTTCCTTCAGGAAAAACAGCTTTGTTCCTCAAAATGAACCAGCTCCTGAAAGACTCTCCTGCCGTGTAGCCTCGGGAGAAATAACTTGGGGTTTGGGCAGTTATCAGATGAAAGCAGAGCATTCACCTGACAGGCAGTGACAGAAATGGAATGAATGTAACAACAATGACATCGGCAGCCGGTCGGAATTTACAAGATCCTCTTCCCTGGAAACCCAACAGCTGAGATGGATTTGTGTTTTTGCATCATGTAAAAGGCATCTCCCTCAAACGCAACCCATCACACTCAATCTTCATTTACCACCGTAAACTACTGCTCTCTGTTTCCTCCGAAAGGGCCTCGGTTTGCTCAGTGATGTGGGATTCCCACGGTGCAAGAAGAAAAGAGCCACTTCCAACCCAAGAAATAGTTCTTCCGATACCATTTATAGCTCTTCCCACTCAAAACCAAACCTTCCATGGAGAAGGGACAAGCGGGAGCACACAATCATGAATTCCTGTTGACACAGGGCATCTTCACCAAGCGAGTGCCCTAGTCCACGTATGATGATTAAAAAACATTTTTCTTGCAGATTCCTTTCAGGCATGAGTGAAACCTTCTCCTCCCCCCAGCAAAACATCATCATCAAAAAAAAAAAAAAAGGTTAAAATTACCAGGGAAGCAACACATGAATGACAAAGTATATTTCCATATCAATAAATTAGTTGGTTCCATATCTTTGGGCCACAACTTTATGGTTATAGTTTTTCTATTTGTATATCACGACTTGGAAAACACATAAACTTGGGAAACGAATGACATCAATTACCTTCATAAACTCATTCACAGGAAACTGCCTTGGTAGCATCTTTCTGCCAACAGCCCTCAAACTGTCACCATGAGACGTCTGCTCATCTCGCCCTACAGCCAGGTGAGAACTGCCACGGGCTCACAGGCCTCATGTGTCCAGACCTTCCTGTTTTTCCAGAGAAGTCAGGAAGCCAATTTTCCTTTTTTTAAAAATCGCTGTATTTGATATGTTGGTAACAGAAGTGGGGTTTTTTGTTTTGTTTTTGTTGTTTAATGAGAAGACCAAAGAAATCTTTAAGCTGGAATGAGCCCTGGTGGCTTAGTGATTATGCATTGGGCTTCTAGCCACAAGGTCAGTGGTTCTTAACCACCAGGGGCTCCAAGGAAGACAGATGGGGCTTTCTACTCCGGTAAAGCGTTAGGGTCTTGGAAACCCACAGGGGTAGGTCCACCTTGTCCTACAGGCTCACTATGAGTCAGCATCACCCCAACGGCAGTGAGTTTAGAATTTGTTTTTGGTTAAGCTGTACAAGGGCCACAGAGTTCACTAGTTAATGACCCATGGAACTGTTGTATTCTTTCTAAGAGAGGCATTTATAAAACATTTCTTTTTTACGTTCAGTGGAATACAGATACATTACTCGTGCTTTCTTCATGTATCTTTTGCCTTCTTCCTTATTAAAAATCTACCCATGGATAAATTAAAAACTATCAAAATTGCAAATCACAGCATTATAAATAAATGGTAACTGTCAGACTGATTAATAGCAATAGGTACTTACTCTTGAGAGGTAGAGAGTAGATAGTGGAGATTATGTGCAATCCCTAGAGTCCCCTTTCCCTTCCAGGGGGAATATGCTCTAACAGATCATGGATGAGAAAAAGCGCATCATAGGAATAATACCAATTTCACTCTAAATTATTAACAGGTAAATCGTGCCCAAAGTTTGGTATAGGAATCGTTACAGCAATTGTAGAAAGCCATGACCCAAGCGGTCCAAAGTACTGTCATCACTGCTAAAAGCTGTTATGTAATTCCAAACGAGAATTTCCATTATCTCTCAAAGCTCTTAATTTCCATAATCTCTCAAATCTCAGTCATTTAAAGGTACCAGAATAGAGTCCACAGCAACAAAAAGGCTGCATTTTACATTATTCTCAAACAACTCCCAACTTACAGAAGCCACTCTCTCTTCTCCATCAGAAAATCTCCCTCACTTCTCCAGCCTGTGACCCGCTGCTATCTGCTTTCTTTGGTGTTGATCTTCTGCCCTCTCCATACCCACCCTGCTTACTTCCAAAACTTTAAGGTGTCTCCCATGAAACCTTAAAACTTCTCCCTGGTATTTCTTGATGACTTTTCTCCCAGAATTAATTCCTGGAGGGTCTTCACTTTGTATGCTCAGAGAGGAACAGGGTATGGAGTGGGGTGGGGAGAAAGAGAGAGGAACACAAACACACTGAAAGTGTTGCCCCATCACACCAGCATCACACACGAGTGTCACACACCACACTTCTGAATGAATTCAAGTACGTAACTGAGAAGTACTGCGCTAGATGTCAAAGATCTCTGGCGACTGGCCTAACTAAGCACTATAGTTAAATGATCCCAAACAAGAGTGTATTGATTGCAGTCACTGACGATGGTTCCTCACTCCTGGGTGTACAAACCAAAACACTGTGAGTACAACTCAAACATGGTAACAATATGACAGCCAATCTCCAGTAAGACAAACAACACCAAACTCACTACCATCAAGTAGATGCTAACTCCCAGCTATTCCACAGATGGGAGAATTGCCCCCATGGATTTCCATGACTTTTTCTCTTCTGGGCGTAGAAAGCCTCATCTTTCTCCTGAGGAGCAGCTGGTGGTTTTGAACTGCCAACCTGTGGCCAATAGCCTATGAGAAACCACGACACTACCAAGCCCTTGTCCAGGAAAAGACATTTGAAAAATGATATAGCAATGATGATAAAATAAAATATGATATTATTTTCATGGTGAGATAGAATTATTTTCCCTGTGAATTATGATGAAATTCAGCAAATCTCTCTCGAGCTGGTGATTGCTCGTCTCATTTATCAAGGGCAACAGAAGAGAAACTTCCACAGAGTGACCACAACAGAGAAGGCTGTAGCAAAGGCCAATCCGGAAAGGGCTGCTGGAACTCGGGGAGCCACGTGCCAGGGCAAGGTCAGAGCCCACAGGCATCCAGCGAGAAGCAGAGACAGACACTTCGAAACCCGGCCACGGGACGCCAACAACGCTACTCGGGATCAGTGTGGGGCGCATCGCCACAGCAGTACCCTGACAGAAAAGCCGCTAGGTTGAGCTGAAACCACAGCTCTCCCAGGACCCAAATGTGACTGTTCGGCATTTTCCACTAATGGTGTAACATTTAGAAGCTGTCGATTTTAATCATTTGAATGGCCTCCCTAAGCAGAAGTCCTTTTTGAAAGGATGATGACAGACCTGGGCCAGTGTCTTGTCTGTCTAGGTAACGGGGAAGCTACTGCTGCTTTTGGCAAACTTCACATAAGCCACATTCAGCACAAATCTTTACAACAACAGAGATAACTCCCTGTGCTTGTAGAAAGTGTTCAACTGGTGAATGTTTGATCTATTTTCACCATAATAGGAATGTTCTCAATAGCAATAATAACCCTCTGACTGTGTAGCACAGTCCCGCTGGTCAAGAAGGCCAGCTGGCCCTGGCTGACAAAGAGACAGTCACAAAGCCAGCAGGTCACACCAAATGTGTTAGTCAGCATGTTCTATAGCAGCCCTGAAGGTGTGGAGAGCAAAGGAGATACGTGCGAGCTTTCAGTCACCACGACAGATCTTGCCAGAGAAATGCTCAGTGATAGCAAAAGAGATGAGGGCTTGGGACTCAAAGACCACCACCGGAGTTGAGAGCAGACGTGAACGCTTTGTGAATGTCTTACACACCTGCTACGCGCCCAACAGCGAACCTGAGAAACCTCACAGGAGTATCTTTGGTAGTTTGGTATTTTCAGTTTAGTCCAAACCTACAACAGAGTGTCTGGCTCTCATCCTTTGGGTGCTGTCAGGAGACAATTATTTGGAATCACACTTTAATGAAGATTCTAAGAGCCCAGAAATAGCCAAGGGCCAGGGAACCAGGGGATGCTGTTTTAGAACTGGTCAGCCAGCAACAAGCCTAAGTACAAAGGGAAAGATGGCCAAACGAAAGACTTATGTTGTGTGTGTGTGTGTGTGTGTGTGTATGTGTGTTTAAACTAGCTTCGTAGCAGGTGTGTGTGTGTGTGTGTGTGTTTAAACTAGCTTCGTAGCAGGTGTGTGTGTGTGTGTGTGTGTGTGTGTGTGTGTGTGTGTGTTTAAACTAGCTTCGTAGCAACTCTCCTAGATCAGAGCTTCAGGAAAGAAACGTATCTCCCTGATGGAAAATGAGCTAAGAGAGATCCCATTGCTGTCCTACCCACGGGCTCTCTACAGGTCTGTGGGTTTTCCCTATGCATGAAACCCAACCAAACACATTTCCTGAACACTGAAAGAAGAAACGGGGAAGTCGGGGAAAGCAAGCCAGGTACGTTTGCTCAGATGTACCAACAGTACAAGCAGAGTATCATTTCATCCTGACCACACGAAGTGCGGTGTTTACAATGCCTAACTGCGCTTCGTTTGCTCTTCGGAGGGGTATAGATAGGCTCCTAGAATGCCAAGTGTTTCTATATTGGGAAGAGCAAGTGGCTGTATCATCAGTTAACTTGAAGAAAAGGTCATGACAGAAATCATAGTTTTGAAAAATAACTTTGCTTTCTAACTATCTCTCTCCTCCCTTAGATTTTGTTTTCTTTCCTTTTCCATTTCAGTGCAATTTATACTACTTAATTTATTCTTGGCAGCGTGCTCCAGGTAAAATTGGATCTGTTTAATTTTCTCAATTTTCAGCTTGAGTTTGCAAAATAACAACACTCTTTCTCACATTAAACATGCCAAAAATGGCTTTCCTCACATTGTGTCAATCTCAGTGAAAAATTAAGTGATCCTTGGAGAAGTTGTTAATAAACAACATACCATCTTAGGGATTCCACTCAAGTCAATCAACATGTACCAAGAATCTCCTAGATCAAAACAAAGGCTCTGTTCTAAGTATAGGGACTCAAGGAGAACCGAGGCTGGGTTCCAGCTATGGATTGAATGGTGTCCTCCCCAAACAGGTGTGGCAATCCCAGCCCTACTCCATGCCTGAGAATAGACTCCAATTTGGAAACTGAATTTTGTTTTGCTTTGTTAATGAGACCCCAAACCAAATCCTTCTGAGTTATAAAAGCAGCAGATTAAACACAATAACAGAATGTATTAGGGAGGGGGGAAAAGACACCAGGGAAAGATTGTTAAAGAACTGGGGAATGCTGGGCTATAGGACCTGGGAGAGACAAGCGCGCCCCGCCCCCCCCCCTGAAATCTTCCTCATACTCAGTGTCCTGAATTTGGGCTTCCAGTTTTCTCAACTGTGAGAAGATACATTTCTGTTCTTTAAAGCCACCCACTTGTATTTCTATTACAGCAACACAGAGAAGCTAAGATACAGCCGTTTTATTATCAATATGAAGATAAAAGATAAGTGGTGCAGACAACCAAACACAATCCAATGCCTCATCTAGAAATAATACAAATCATTCCATGGCACTCTGTCACACCGATTCACTCACGCCACTCCACTGTTTCTGTACCTCCCTAGGCCAGCAGGATCGGGGGAGGAAGCACGTTTGGCCACAAAGTGGAATCATTATGGGACCATAAAGTGAAGAAGGCCCTGTGACAAGATCAGTTATCTGCTGCTAAATATTCGAGGGCTGGGTATATTTATTCTCCCAAGTAAAGTACACAAGCTTGGCATACAGAACTATAGATACTAACTCCTGAGATAATTCGGCTTTGTTTGCTCTTAATTACTCATCTGCCAAGATTCCCAGCCTGCTTATTTTATCCCCACCCCAGGATTTAAAATGAACTTTGTTAGTTTTGAACATATGTTTAAAAAATAAGAGCAATAAAAATTACTTAAATAGTTCCGATAGCATTTACATGATGCATTAAAGATCAATATTCACCCTCATGAAAAGATCAATATATAGATGGTATAGAAAAATGTGGTGAAGAAACCAGATTGTGTCCAACTTTCAGAAAGAACAGTGTCTGGGTTCTTAAAGACTTGTCCTCATACAAGCTAACATGTAAGTGAGCTGGCAAGCAAATCCACATGGAAGAAGCACAATAGCCTGTGTGATCCAAGGAGTGTAAATCATGAAAACTAAATGTGAAACAGGGAATGATATCAGAGATTAAATTGCGACCATCCAGTTTGCAGAACACCATGCATGACAGTGAAAGCCAAAATCCATTTACAGGGTCTACACATGGATTAAGCGTCCAGTGAGTGAATCACCGCTGAACACAGTCCACTCTGACTGTTCTTCTCCCATGACAGATATGTCTGTCCTTTGAACAGTTCATGGTCTTACTCTTCCCCAGCACAATTCAAATACACGGCTCCTTCTTCAGGCTTTCCTGTTCAATGTCCAACTTCCACATGAATATGAGGCGATGGAAAATATCATGACCTGAGTCAGACGACACGTTAGTCCTCAAATTAACATCTTTGTTTTTCAATACTCTCAGGAGGTATTGTGCATCAGATTACCTAATGCAACGCATCTTTTGACTTTAAAGTCCTTGACAATTTTATCCTTTTCTCCATTTATCATGATGTAACCCACGGGTCCAGTTGGGAGGATTTTGAGATGTAAATACTTATGGAAGGCTGCAATCCCTGATCTTCACCAAGTGTTTCAAGTCCTAACAGCAAACAGGGTTGTGTCACGTGTTTATCTCAGGTTAATAAGCTTTCCTCCAATCCTGATGCTGTGTTCTTCTTCATATCATCTAGCTCCTCTGATGATTTGCCCAGCATATACATTGCATAAGTATGGTGAAAGGATACAATCCTGACACACACCTTTCCTGATTTTAACCATGTAGTATTCCCTTGTTCTGTTCACACAACTGCCTCTTGATCCCTGTACAAGTTACTCAAGAGCACAATCAAGTGTTCAGCAATGCCCACTCTTCTCAAGGTTATCCACAGTTTGTTGTGATCCACACAGTTGAATGCCTTGACATAGTCTATAAAACACAAGTAACCATCTTTCTGGTATTCTCTGTTTTCCGTCAAGGTCAATCCGACATTAGCAATGATAGTTTGTGTTCCATGTCCTCTGCTGAATCCAGTCTGAAACTCTGGCGACTCTCTGTCAATGTACTGCTGCAATGCTTGTTGGATGATCTTCAGCAACATTTTATTTGTGGGTGATAACGATGATATTGTTCTATAGTTTGAGCATTCTGTTGGGTCACATTTCTTTGGAATAGGCACAAATATGGCTCTCTTCCAGTTATTTTAATTTCTTGAATTTCCTGACATAGAGGAGTCGGTGCTTCATCAGTTTGCTGAAAGATTTCAATTGATACTCCACCAATTCCTGGAGCCTTGTTTCTGGCTAATACAGTCAGCGGAGCTTGAAGATCTTCTTTCAGCATGGTTGATTCTTGTTTATATGCTACCTCCTGAAATGGTGGAACGCTGACTATTTTGAGGTTTGTTTGTTTGTTTGTTTGTTTTTGATACAATGACTGTATTCTTTCCATTTTGGGGGAGGATGCTCCATTCACCATTCAGTGTTTTGCCCAAAGAAGCTTTCAAGATTGCAATTCAAGGTTTGAATTTCTTCTTGAGTTCTCTCAGCTGAAGAAATGCTGAGGAATGAAGTCCCTTTGGTTTTATACTTCTAGGTCTTTTCATATTTCATGATAATATTTTACTTTGTTTCTCGAGCTAACCTTTGAAATTCTCTATTGCGCTCCTGGATTTCATTTTCTCCCACTTGCTTTAGCGCTCTGTGATTCAGAGTAAGTTTCAGAGTCTTTTCTGACATCTATTACAATCTTTTATTTCTTTCCGGGTTCCTAATCACCTTCAGCTTTCTTCCTTTTAAAAGGATGGTCTTGATGTCTTCCCACAGCTCATCGGGTCTTCCGTCACTAGTGTCAATGCATCAAATCTATTCTTGAGCTGCTCTCAAATTCAGGTGGGAGAGAGTCAAGGTTGTATCTTGGCTGTCTTAAACTTGCTTTCATTTTCTTCCGTTTTAACCTGAACTTATACATTAGCACCTGCTCTGAGCTGTTGATATTGACCTTCTTTCTCCGTTTTCTCTTCCCATAAACGTAGCCAATTTGATTTCTGTGCATTCCATGTGGAGATGCCCATGTGTACTGTCACCTTTTGTGTTGTTGGGAAAAGGTATGTGCTATAAACAAATCACTAGTCTTACAAAATTCTATCCTGTGAACTCTGGCTTCATTTGTATCACCAAGTCCCTATTTTCCAACTGCTGTCCCCCTCCACTTTGTTTCCAAATTTTGCATCTCAATACTCAATTATCATCAAATCATCTTGACTGCAAGTTTGATCAATTTCTGACTGATGATGTTGGTAGAATTCTTCAATCTCTTTATCACTAGTTTTTGTTGGTGTATAAATTTGAGTAATTGATGTGTTGATTATATTTCCTTTGAAGGAGGGTAGATAAAATCCTATCTCAGACAGCATTGTACTTCAAGATTGATTTTGTCATGTCCCTGTCAACGATGATGGCGATACCATTCCTTCTGGTTGTGTTAATCCTTAGCATAGTAAATCATATGGATTTTTTATTCAAAATGGCCAATACTAGTCCACTTCAATTCACTAATATCCAGGATATCAATCTTTGAGTGTTGCATTTCATTTTTTACACTTCCAAAATCCTACTTTGCACATTCTAAGTGAGTAGTGGTTCTCAACCTTCCTAATGTTGCGATCCTTTCATACAGTTCCTCGTGTTGTGGTGACCTCCCAACTATGAAATTATTTTCATTGCTACTTCATAACTATCATTTTACTACTGTTATGAATCGGGCAACCCCTGTGAAATGGTCATTCAACACCCCCCCAAGGGGTCGGGACCCAGAGATTGAGAACCACTATGCTAAGTTCTGATCATTAGCAGATGTTCGCAGCTGTTTCTTCTTACTTTGAGTTATGTTCCACCAGCAAAGGCTCCATAGGCTTTCCCCAGTTCACATTACATCATGACAGGAGCAGTTAGGTGAAACTGAATACCTTATCATTCGATAACCCTTTTGACCCATTTTTTTTTGTTTTTAATATTTTCCGCTTTCTTTTCAATGGAGGTTTTTCTCTGTTTTATCTAGTCATTGTTTGTTTTTTTGTGTGTGTTTTCATTTGCTTCCTGTTTGTATTTTGTATGATTTTCTATATATGAAATTCAGGCTAGATAAATTTAAAGAGACAGTAATTGGACTCATGATTACCTAATGGCATGGCAAGGGAGGTTGGGGGGGAATGGGGTGCTAACAACAAGTATAAGAAAAAAACATGCTCTCAAAATGATCATATTGATTACTGCACAACTGTTCTTAATGTAACTGATAAAATTGTGTGATAGGTAATGTTTACGTCAATAAAACTATTTAAAAATGAAACGAGCCTAAAGAACATTCATTCTTTCTGATCTTCCCAGTGTCCACTAGATTTCTTTGAGATGTGGAGTGACTACATACCAAACTCACAACCATCCAGTTGATTCTGACTCATCTTGACCCTAGAGGTCAGAGTAGATCTGCTTCTTTGGGTTTCCAAGGTTGTAAATCTTTATGGGTGCAGAAACCGTCATCTTTCTCTGATGAATCACCTGAGGGCTTGACCTTGATATTGGCAACCTAACATGCAACCCAGTACACCATCAAGGCTCTGAAAGACTATAGGCTCTAGAGACCAATTTTACAGAGAGAAGGAAAGAGATCCCAAATAGCCAAAGCAATTTGGAAGAAAGAAAAAGTAGGAGCCCATCAAAACTTACTCTATAGCCTGTACATAATAAAAACGGTCTGTAATAAAAACAACCTGGTATTGGCTCAATGCTATAAACACAGACCAATGGGATACACTTGAGAACCCCCAAATAAATCTATCCATTTATGAACAACTGGTTTTCAACAAGAAGTCATATTCCAATTGATGAGAGAAGCAATAGACTATTTAATAGATGGTGATGGCAAAACTGGATACCCATAAAAGTAAAACAGGACCCACCTCACACATAATATCCAAAACAAACTCAACTCATATCAAAGATTTAAATGTTAACCCTGAAATGCTGGGAGAAAACTACAGAACCTTCAAGTTTTTAAAATAGTCCTACAAATGTAACTATAGATGCATCAATATAAAAGGCAAGTGGAACCTCATATTTATGATCATTAAAAGACTTTATCAAAATAAAATATTTATGTAATTCAAGAAGTATACACACAACCCAACTAACATATGGGCAAAGTACAGAAACAGACATTTAACCGAAAAGACATTCAAGTGGCTAACAAACACATGAAAAGGTACTGAGCCATGATCAGTACCATGAGAGAGATGCAAATCATGAGCCATGAGAGAGATGCAAATCAAAACTCTCGCCTCCAGCGTACATCCTACTGGTTCCTACGGAACAGTGGTTCTCAGCCTTCGTCATGCTGCGACCCTTTCATACAGTTCCTCATGTTGTGGTGACCCCCAAACATAAATTTATTTTGGTTGATACTTCATAACTGTAATTTTGCTATTGTTATGAATCAGGTGACCTCTGTGAAAGGGTCATTCGACCCCCAAAGGGGTTGAGAACTGCTGCTGTAGACAAAGGAAGGAAAGAGGGATAATGAGTAACTATTTCCCACGTGTTCCCATGAAACACGTCTCAATATCGAATCAGATGACAAGTCTCTGCATATTAAGGACATGTCATGTTGACTGCATACACATGTATGTAGTCTCGTAGCCTCATAAAATAGTGATAAGAAAAAGGAATATAAATTAGAAATGGTTTGAAAGAAAAGAAATCATGGCGAATAATTACAATCTGAATTTTGTTAGAATAACAAACTGCCAGTGAACAAAAGACCCTTTAAACATATATGTATGCAGAGGTTTCTAACATGAAGTATTTGTTGTAGTTATACAAGACCAAAGACCAAAACAAAGGAAACCCACTCCCATGGAGTTGATTCTGAATCACAGAACCCCACAGGACAAAGGAGAACTGCTCTCGGGTTTTCAAGACTGTAACTCTTTATGAGGAGACACAATCTTATCTTTATCCCTAGGAATCACCGACCTTGTGATTAGCAGTCCAAAGCTAAACCCACTGAAGTATCAGGGCTCCTCAGTTGTGTTAAGAAAGACCTTGAACTACCACTGGATCCACAAACATAGTGAACATCAACAGAGGAAATGCTAGCATCACTGTTGTGAAGAAAACTGTTCTATGGGACATGAAAAAGTATACATTTGAAAAAGGTAAAGTAAATTTAAGGAAAAACTGTAGCAAGTCTGTGTCGTGATTTCTTATTCTGGTCTCCAGGTAACCAAAAGGCAGAAGATATTGGAAGGACACAGTGTGGAAGGAAGAGTCTCTTGAATTGCTTTATTCCCGTTCCTGTTATTTTTAAAGTGCATCCTGCCTCCTATTAGATGAGGGGGCGGACAATCTTATGAAATACACAGATAGTCATTAGCACTCTTTGGGTGCTAACGATGCCAACTCTATTCCTGGAGTTTTATTGACCTGTCGAGAGAAACAATACTGAACCATCAAATAAGAATTTAAAGGATTTAACAGAAAGCAATATTGTTTGCTAGCTTCAGCGAGTTCTCTTGAGTCCATACAAGTCCACACTCACTCACTGAGCCCTACGTCTTCCTTCTGGACACCGGGCTGAGTCCCCAGATGTAAAGAACTACCCGCAGACACGGACCCTGTCCTCAAAGAGCTCACTGTCCCATGGATATTAGCACAACACTGTTAGAACCAACATAAGATGGAGGCAGAGCCTGAAGTGATAAGGTCTTGTATGCTGAGAAGCAAGCTCCTCTAGATAGATAACCAGTCTTAAAGGTTAATTAAGACAAAGAACCTTGGTAACACAATGGTTAAGCACTCAGCTCTTAAATGAAAGATTAACATTCAAATCCACCAGCAGATCCATGTGAGAAAACGCCTCGCAATTTGTTCCCATACAAATTACAGCATAGGAAACCTTCTGAAGCAATACTCTACCCTATAAGGTAACTGTGAATCAGAATTGACCAGATGACAGGGAAGAACAAGGTTAAAATGCAGCTCCTGGGTGGTGCAAACCGTTAATGTGCTCTGCTGCTAACCAAGTCTGCCCAGAGGTGCCTAGCGATCTATTTTTGGAAAACCAGACATTGAAACCTCTATGAAGCACAGTATAACCCTGATATACGAAAGGTTGCCATGAGTGGGAATTCACTTGAGGATCTCCAGTGGTGGGAAGTTAGCAAGCAAGCATCACAACAGCCTAGAAGATGGGTCTGTGTGGAGCAGACACACAAAGGAAAACAGAGAGAGCTGTTGAGCTACTGAAACAGTTCACATAAGCAATCACGGAGGTTCAAGTTCATGCAAGGTCATTGGGAACAGAAATGAAAAGATCGCTCTGTGCTCTATTTAGGCAGAAGTGAGTAGAACTAGGAAGCTGATGTATCATGACTACAAGTAATGAGGCCAATTTCCCTTGGCAATGTCTCATCAACTTTTAGTGGTATTATATAATGCATGACCACTGAGAACCAGATTTATATCCAACCAAAGAAGCAAAGTATTTATTCTTAGTTCTTCTTTAGCGCACGGTTAAGACCTCAGGAAACAACTGTGGAATAAAGCCATGCATTTTCCAAAACTGAGTTAGTCATTTGTCATCTATAGGACCAGGGCCTATCTTAATCAATGAGAAAATATTTACAAAAAGCTTGTACAGTGTGCTATGTAAAATGGGACACACACACAATAAAAAATAAAAGGAAGTGAAGGGTCTTTTCTTAAATTCAAAATATTTGCTTCCATTGGGGAGAAAACTCATGCACACAACTTTAAATAATTAGGCCTAAATTAAAGTGTGTACCCTCACCCTTCTCTGTCAGCTTGTCATACAGTAGTGTAGTGGCTGACACGTTGCCCTGACGCTGGAAGCTATGCCATCCGTATTTCAACTACCAGCAAGGTCACCCATGGGGGACAGATTTCCCCAGAGCGTGCAGACTAACACAAACCAGAAGGAAAGGCCAGACAGCTCACTTTTGCAACCTGGAATGCAGACCCTAAGGGATCAGAGAAAACGGTTCCAAGCCTTTCCCTTCCTAACTTTGGGCACATCGTCAGGAGGGGCTGATCACTGCAGAAGGACATCTTGTCTGGTAAACTGGGGGACCAGTGGAGACGAGAGAAAACCCCAATGAGGCAGACTGACGCAGAGACAGCAACAATGGACCCAGGCACACCTACGCTCCTGGGGTCACCATTCGTCAGAGTTGATGCCATGCCAGCTACCAAAAACCCGGTTTAAAACCAACATGTTCGTTATGCTTCCTGGGAGGCTTGAATAAGCAATCAAGAGACCTAAACAAAGGCATGCCAGTGAGAAACTCAACCTGCTAGGTCACCTGGAACCAGTCAGCATCTTCCTGCATCTCAATCTCCTCTGCGAATGGAGGGAAAGTGCTTTGGACATCGCCTGCTGGAAGTCAGGCAAAGGAGAGCACTCCAAAGACTTGAGTGCACAAGGAAAGAAGCCAATTCAAGTTTGCAAACAGATTTCCACCTTTATTGGTGGCAACATTGACATTCATTTCTCTCAAATGCAGGGTCATAGTCTCATAAAAGTAATAGTGTGCTTTGATACAGAATACATCTATCTCACTGCCATTCGGTTGATGCTGACTCATAGCAGCCCTATAGGACAAGGCATAACTGCCCCTGTGTGACTCTTTACAGGACTAGAAAGCCCTGTCTTTCTCCTGTAGGGAAGCCGGTGGTTTTGAACTCCTGACCTTGCTCAGTTAGCAGCACCTGTATAACCACAATGACACTAAGGCTCCATACAGAATATACAGCACCATGCGGATATTGATTTAATATCTGAGCTGTCCCTTAGAATCAACTCTTTTTCAGGACAGCAATTGGCTAAGTAACATTTCTTTATCTACAGATTAGGATAGCTATTGCAGAAGAAAGCAAAAAACAGTCTTAAAAATTAACTTGCCTTGAAGGTTCTGGTGAGCTATTAGATCTTAGCACTGAGTTGGTTACAGAATAAAAAGATAAGAAATTTGGAGGGTTTAGGATTCCAGTCCCAGCAAGTCGAGTAAAACATCTCCCATCAGATCTTCTGTAGCTGCCTGGAAGCTTCCTAGTATAAAAGCATTGTGATTGAAGGCCTTTTCTTTTAAGCTTGCAGCATACCCAGAAGAGTGTGTTCTAAAGAAAATGTCTTACTCTCCCACCTGCAAGTAGGCAATGGAACACGGTGGAGATCTGTCTTACCTGTATGCTATTTCTCCTTTGAATTCAGGACCAGACTACAGTCTTCATCTCCCATTAGCTCAGAAAATCAAACTCTCTATGGTGATAAAGTAGGCTGACTTTTCACATGTTTTAAGTGATGAGACTAGATTGATGGAACTAGACTGAAGTCCTCTGAGGGCAGATTTTGGCTCTGTTCACTGTTGTATTCGAATGATCTAGAACAAAGGGCATGTGTGGTGGTGGTGGTGGTGGTGGTCTGTCATTGAACCAGTTCTGACACTATGTCCAAGAGAATGAAACTGCACAGGCCCACACCATCTCCACAGTCTTTCCTATATCTGAGTCCACTGTGGCATCTAGTAGGTGTTCAGTAAACATTCTTGAAGGAAATATCTTATTTCTATAGGGACATCAGGGAATTAGAGTTTCTACATAGTAAAAATTTAAGGTTAAAAAAATTACCAATAAAATTAAAACTTCCATGAAGGTTGACTCCAGCTTTTATGCATATATTTAATTTCTGAAAAACTCAAATTATTATTGTATGACTCAATGTTTATAGCACTCCTTGTCTTTCCTTAGTTAGGAAAACAGATTAATAGAAAAACCAACTACTTCATGAGCAAAGGTGGAAAAATCTCAGAGCCCTATTTGAGAAGGGTCTTTTTGTCCCACAGACTTAGTGGAAAACCTCCTTCCTCCAAAAAGCCCCTGAACAACCAAACTCAGTAAACAGAGCCAGGCTGGCCCTGGCCTCTGGCATTAGATAATAAAGTACAAAAGGAAATAAAAATGCTCTAAGCGGTGGTGTCCCCAAGATAAACAACACTGAGAAGGCTTCAATAAGAAATCCCAATGGTTACATGCAAACATCCTTTCTGCGGTTCCCAGCATCAATCACTTCTCCTGGCGGGCTCGGTTTCAGGGTCCTAGTTAATCATTTGGCTGTAGCAAACACTGAACGCAATCACTCACAGACTTGGGAATTTGGATATGGCCCCACTGCCTTTACAAGCTAGTTTCTCCTGTCTTCTAACATTTCCTGTGACAGTTCACTGGAACGGTCCATCCGATCTTCAACCAACACGCTGCCAAGTAAAATCGGGTCCTTGTACAAAGGACAAAGTAAAACGAGTTTCCCTTTCACTTTAGGAAACGTCTTTGCCCCCATGAAAGTGTTCCAGCAAACCCTTTTAGGCGTAAACTCATTAGGTGCCTGGAGTCAGCACCGCCCTGGTGTCATCCCCACTGCACAAATGGAGCAAAATATTGCCCAGCCCTGCACCGCAGCCCATGATCAGATGCAGCTTGATCCAATGTGAGCTGTCGCTGGCTGATTTTCAAGCAGTTGCCAGGGCTTTATTCCTACCCCATGTTACTTTGGAAGGGCTGCAGATATGCGGTCAACATCATCGCTATAGGCAAGCCTCCACTGATAGACATGAGGTGGCACACTGGGCAGGAATAGAACCCAGGACTCTAGGAAAGAAGGTGAGAATTGTACCACCATCCCACCACTGTCTGCCACTCAGTATCTAAGTATATTAAAGACAAAGCAAATCATACAGCCTTGCTTGAAAACACTATATGTCATCTTGTCCCTTGTATTTCAACCTGTGTTCTGTGGCGATACCTCCAGGGCCCTGCGGTGGGAAAGGTTGGGAAAGGACCAACCAGACACTCAACGCCACCAAACCCTGTGGCACTTTTATCTGGTATCCAAATACTGGGACTCTAAATGAGATTTCATTGGAAAACGAGGTCCTGGTCTAAAAGAAGTTTGAAAGCTACTTATCTTGTCCAAAGTTTAGCTCACTTTGCTTGAAGGCAGGCTAAAACTGACGTTTCAATTGCCTTGGGGAGTTTGTAGGCTCGTCCTGAGATGGGATTTACAAGCACTAAGATTCTTCTCCTGTCTAGGAAAAGATGCGAAGCATCGAGGATTGGTCCCTGCACTAACTTGACTTGAAAACAGAGTGAACCACATTTTTGACCTTGAAAATTCGGACAGCACAGAACCTTGATTTTCTGCTGCATTATGCTCAATCTAAGGATTCGCTCCTGATGTAGCCCCCTCCCACTCATCTGTCCATGATCCACTGGGCTAGCAGCAACCACTGTAGCTCTGGCTCTGCTAACACACACAAAATACCACCCGCCACCCCCACACTCCAAGAGGTTAACAACCAGCATGGAAGGCGGGAGCTGTGTTCCACAGCTGTCACCAGCTTGCTTTCTTGGGGTTGGAAAACTGAGCCTCCTCTGCACATTGTAAGCCCCAAGTGTGAGGCTGACAAAGGTTTGTCGTCAGAGGAAGAGAGGAAAACAAATGCAAAAATCAATAAACATCCCTAAGATGGAATACCACTCAGTCATTTAAAAGGCAGGCGAGCTCTGTACATACATAGGTGAAAGCTCATCAAGAACCAACAAAAGGCTTGAAAAGTCAAGAAGGTGCAGGTCTAGATGTAGACTGGACTCCCTTTCAATGGAACGTACCCAGTAAGTTCATGGAAACATTCCATGATCTTCTCAGGCAGTTTCCCCAATAACTTTTTAAGTCCCCTTGTACATGTACACGGGCATGCACACACACACAGATACACACGGGTGTGTCAAAGTATTACTACAAAACCATAAACTTTTATTAAGCAAAAACATCAAACTATGCAGTCACCGTCTCTTGACATGTCTTCCATCTAGGGGTAAGCACTTCGGAAGGTGGTGTCTCCATCTCTGTAACCCTGCGTTCACAACTCTGTGCTCTGATTTACACCATGTCCAAACGTAGGTCTGGCATCCTCGAGGGACTTGAATCGTGTTTTTTAAAAAATGTTTTCTGGGTTTGAAGAACAAAATGAAGTCTGAAAGGGGCAAGGTCAGGCATGTGTGTAGGGGGAGGGAAGCGGTCAGGTTCCCCGGCCTTTGCTACTTTCACAAAACCCCCACGCGGTGCTTTGTCATGAAGGGGAAAATTCCTTGACACTTTACTGGCCTTTTTCTCACCAAAGCGGTTTTCAATTTTCTTAAAGCTTCACTAGAAGGCCCCATGGATGTGCTGTGTCCTTGAAGAAAAGCTATCAGTATGACTCTTTTGCAATAGTAATAAAAGTCATTGTAATCTTCTGAGCTGACCGCTCTGCCTGACTCTCCCTGGCCCACAGAAGCCAATTTTGATTAGACCATGCTTTCTGGATCTCATTAATCTTCCTGGCTATGATTCATTCCATTAGGTCATCTTCATTGCCTTTGATTTTGCTAGAAAAAAGGTAAATTCTTAGAGCTAGTTAATCTTCCCCTAACCCCATCTCTTTTTTTCTTTTTTCTTCAGTATCCTTTTGTTGTTGTTGTTGTTGTTGTTGTTGTTGTTGTTGCTAAGACACTGTAATGATAGCAAGACTGAGATGACTATTTTCCTGAGCACTTGTCTGCAGCCATCCACTGATAGCAGAGACATGCTCAAATGTTTTGCTTGGGAAAACCCATGCTTAGAAGAACTAGAACTCTAGTAGCAACATGTTTTTATTTACTTTCATATTTGTGCTTATGTTGGGGGGTGTTTGCATGGGAAAAAATGTCTAGACAGAGACCCCAAAATGATAGATGGTGGTTCCAGTGAAGAGAGGCATCTCCAGGTGGTCCAAGTGGTGTAAGGACTTGATTACTATCTGCAAGACTGGTAGTTTGATTCTACTAAGAGGAGTCTGAAAAGAAAGGAAAGACCACAGGCTTGAACACTCGACAAGGCCGTTCTACACACATGGGGTAACTCTGAGTCAGCATCAGCGCAGGGCTCCTCTGTAGGAAATTGTGGCCATCTGGAGGAAGGAGGAAGAGGAGGAGAGAGGGCAAGCATGGTGTAAGTTGCAGGAGAGGTTGAGGGAGATCTACGGTGCCATGTGTCACCTTCTGTCACATTGGATAGAATTTGTAGTTTTCACCACGAGCATGAAATGGTGTTGATGACATTTTAATACAATTAGAGACTACAGATAATTCAAGAAAAAAAACATTGCTCAGAAATTTGGAGAAGGAAATAGGAAATGGGCTAGATGGTCAAAAACCAACTGAACCTTTGCTGTCAGAGACGCTCGGGACCCTGCAAGTGAACATGATGTGGTGCCCGCTGAGGGCCTTTCTCTGCACCCTCAGGCCATTTCCAGGATCATGTTATCATTGACCACGACCTCCTCACAGGGCTGTAGGGAAACCAACGCACAAAAGGACAGTGGGCTTCCACATCTGGAACTTTGTCCAGCATGTACTGCAATGGCTTTCCACAGAGGAAGAGTATAAATTAGTCTAAAGACTGTTTAAAAGAAAATGATTTCTCAACCCCTATTTCAAATGAAAACGCTTTTATTCACAGGAGAGCGGGGCCCCTTCAATTGTCAATCAGGGAAACACATTCTTTTCACTGGATTAAGCGAAAGTTACACAGATACTTTTGCTGCTGTATCTCCTCCTGGACAAAGATAGGGTTTCTGTTCCCATAAAGCATGACAGCCCCAAACCTACTGGGACTGCTCTCCTCTGACACACAGGCTCAGTGCTGACTCGGTGGCAGGGAGCTAGTGTGTTGGGTTTGTCTTCGTAGGACTTCACGGTGTCTCACTCTAATTTCTAACACTTCTAAGAAAAGAAGGAGGGACCAGGTTAAAGATCAAACAAACCAAAAAAGGGTTGAGTATCTGGGCCAAGTTATTCAGCATGAGTGACCGCGGTCCACCAAAGAACAGCAGAGATTACGAGCATTCTTACAATCGGGAAACAGGATGCTTATGAAACAGCTGGAGTGATAAAATTAAGACCATAGAAACATGGTTATTAATTATGGCGCTTATCAAAAGGAACCTTAGCGGCAAGGTGACTAAAGCTTTAAGGTGCATGCTCAGTGAAGAGTCAGTGGTTTGAACCCACTGCTCCGTCCACAGGAGAGCGGTGTGGTGGTCTGCAGCCTTTCAAACCTGACGGATCGGGCTCAGTTCGCCTCCGTCAAAAGGCTCACCATAAACCAGAACGGACTCAAAAGCTTAAGTTTGGGGTTTGTGTGAAGAGTTTTTGTCTGGGGTACAGAGGGAGAGGGCGGTCAGCATATGAAATTTTGACCATTAACTTACAAACTCAAGGACTCTCACAAAATCTCAATTCACTGGTGAATATCATTTAAAAAATATTTTTCTTACATAATTGCCACAAATCGCTTTGAAAACCCTCTGGAATCTATCTTTCCTGCGTTGAGAGTGACTGGAAGGCATGGATTAATATTCGATTACAAGATGTCATTTAATTTTGATTCCTTGGGTACCTGGTAATGTTGATCTCAGGTGAATCTACATCTGGAAAAGAAGAGCAATTATTTGTCCCAAAACGACAGTGGCAATCTTTAACTCAATTTAGCAAATATGTATTACAAAATTAATCCTTCTAGTTATTTTATTTCATGACTAAAATTAGTTTTAGCCTCTGGTTCTGCTTTATCAAATAAAAGATTTGATTTCTTGTTAATTAATACAGAGGAAAACAGAAGTATTTCTGTTTGCAGTATGGGTGCATTCTGCCCTTCCATTAAATTTCTATTTAATCCTCGACTAAAATTTTAGTCCCCCCAAATTATTTTAATTTCATTTGCTCATTCCTTTGTCATTTCCAGAACTGATTTAGTTTTTTAGTGGAAGAGTGCAATTCTGGGTTTGATGTGATACAATGCTATTTTGTCACTAATTATTTCAGCAGATTGATTGTCTTTTATGTCACATTATTTTCAGTTCTTTAAATGAAAAGGTGAATAATGTGCGATTTTTTGGTCAGCCTAAGAGTTTTTCATTATAATTTCTGTTTTACTATGTAAATTTTTAAGAATATGCGCATTATTGTCTTAAAATTTAATGCTACTGAAAAATAGTGTTTGGGTTGTGGATGCTTTTTTAAAACTCTCCGTGATGTAGTTTTCATATAACTTTTTTCCACGGGAAAAAAAAATACAAAAATTTTTTTTAAATTTCAAGTATTTCTAAATTGAGATTTTTGAGCCCATCAACACTGTTAACTTCCACAACAGACCTGCATGGGACCACATCTCTCAGGCTTCCAACAGCTCACAGCCAACGGAGTCCACTGATGCTTCCTTCACCCTATCGCACTTACTTCTGGAGTCTCTCGAAAAAGTTGGCTTTGAAGTATATATAGAAAGGTAACACTGTCATCGTGTTACTCATCCTGAACTCAATATAAATCATGTGTAGCATTTCTATTGTTGCGAGGGAAATGAGGAAAGCAGAGAATAAAAGCCATCACAGGGTACCTGTCTTACTCTATAAACCTCTCTCCTAGCCCCTGCAGCCTACTTTCTATAGGAACTGGAATTCACTGCGTGTGAACACCCTGACACCAGTCACTGAGCCAGCCCAGAAGCACACGCACAGACTGCATGGCTCTCTCGCTCCGATACCCACAGCTGTCACCCTTCCTCCCGACAGCTCCTCAGCACTTTCGGGATAGGTTAGCATGGCTCGGTGGAAGTGTATTTTCAAAGGTCATGCCTAACATTGGGGACAGAAACAGAAATGGTGATGAGATTTTAAGTTGGCACAATCTTTCTGGAGGGAAACTTAACAATAAATGTAGAAATTTGTAAAATAAATATATCCTTTTGCCCTCCAGCAATTCCACTTCCAGGTCTTCATTCAAAGGAAATAGACATTTGCACAAAGATTTAGGTGTAAGGTTGTTTATCACAGTGCTGTTTGTTGGTGAGAAAGAGACAGAGATAGAGGGAGGGAGAGAGGCAGACAGAATAAACTAAAGGGGCAAACACTGAATACATGACAGCTGAATAATTTACCGAACATTCACACAATGAAACATTATGTAGAGTCATTAGACCAACGGTTCTGACAAATATTTAACCACATGGAAAACCACTCATCATGTGGTATTAAGTAAAAGAAGAAAAGTAGATGATAAACCAATACAAACTGACCACATTTTTGTAAATACACGTGAATCTGAGCAAAAAAAGGGGGGGACTCAAATATACATATTAATAGTCTTTATCTGGGTTGTTATATTTTCTGATGTACATTATTTCTTTTTTCATATCAGAATTTTTATATAAACACAGATCATTTTATAATTAAAAAAACACTAGATGTTAGGAATTTTTAAAGCTGATTAAGCAAGTGTATGTCCACTGTCGTCGATTCGCTACTGGTCTCCGAGATTGCACATCTTCGTTGGAGCCCTTTCTGCAGTACAGGAATCTCATCTTCTTTTGGAAAGCAGCTGGCCAACTCAGAACCTATGACCTTTTGTTTAACAGTTTAGTACTTAACTCACTGAGCCACCTGGGTTCTTCAACAGAGATTTTTTTTTTAATCCAAACCATCAAGTCAGTTCTGGCTCATAGAGGTCCCATCTGGAGTTCCCACGGCTGCAAATAGCCTCATCTTTCCCCACACGGAGGCCAGCAGTTCCACGCTTGCCTAACATGGCCACCGGGGCTCCTGAGGGGCACATTATAACCTCTGCCCACCATGCAGTCATTCCGACCCCGCGGGCCCCAGCAGGGCAGGGCAGAATGGCCCCAGTAAGTGCCCACTCTTTCCAGGAGTAGAAAGCCCCATTTTTCTCCCAAAGAGCCTACAGAAAAGCCGGAAGCACTGCCTTTCTTTGTCACATCATTAATGCACACAAATGGATGCAAACAAGAAGGGGAAGACGGCATTGAGCAGCCACGGTGATTTTAAAGAGGGGCAAACCTTGAAGAGGTTCAGGTGCAGACCACCACAATACAAAGGGGACTGGCAAGTCCAGGAAATTTTTGGCTTCCAAGTGCATAGAAAGGTTGTGTTTACACTACACTATACCCTATTAAATGCACAATAGCATGATGGAAAAAATGTTAAATAATGTTAGGAATTGCCCAAATATGACGCAGACATGAAGTGAACACACGCATTTGGAAAAATGGGTCGACAGACTTGCTCGACACAAGTTAGTCAAGTTAGGCATGACCTTCCATTTGTAAGAAACACAGTAAGCACAATAAACTGAGGTCTATTTTTAGGGCCCACACAATTCTCCAAAGGCATGACTGCAATTGCACCAGGTTCATACATTACATTTGTCTTTCCGAAACCAACAGCTTTTGACTTACGATTTTCACTACGATATGTTTCTATTTACGATCTGCTTCAATAATTATTACTCCCTTCTAATTTCAACAGGTGTCAGTTATTGTTTTCCTAATTCCTGAGCTTTTTCAGCCTTTCTGCATTATATACTCACATACACACATATGAGGCAGCTTCAAGACATTTGCGGAAATCTGGGATCGAAAGACCATGAAACTTTTCCACGAACTCTTAGATGCCCCCCTCATGCATACCCATATACATAACTGTAGGTGTGTGTTTCGGTGCCACTGTGTGGCTCTAACTCACAATGACCCCGACGAACAACAGGTGAGACCCTGCCAAGCATCATCCTCACGAGCACTCAACATTGCAGCCACTGCTGCAGTCATTGTGGCACTCTATCGCCTTGCGAAGCTTCCTCGTTTCCACAGACCTTCTACTTTACCAAGCTTGATGTGTTCACACACATCGGTGGATGGCTGCAGACAAGTTCTCTCAGGAGTGCACTTGTCTAGTCTCATTACGGAGCCTTCAAAACACCCAAAATGGATCTTTTTTTTGTGCCTTGAAAAAATCTTGACGGAAAGGTTAACCTCAAATTTTTAACAAAATTTATGAGGACATCTTCACTGAGACTTGGCACCAAGTGTATGAAAATTCTGTCCCACATAAAATAATAGCTTTTAGACATCAAAGATGAGTCAAGAGAGGGAGGAGCATCAACCTCAAAAGATAAACTGACCGAAGTCCAGAAAGTGGCAGAAGACTGTAGAATTCCCAGTGATGTAGTAGCTACTGAAGATGGGACTTCACAAAGCTCCTAATTTTGGATTTTCAGTGAAAACCTTGTCCTGAACAAGCTTTCAGCTCAATGAGTGCTGAGGTACTTCAAAGCACTGCTCTCCATCAGCCTTTCAGACGAAATCAAAAAGAATGACTACATAGTCATGAAACTAATCCTAGCTAGAGCCAAGACCTGGGTTACCAAGGTGATCCACAGAACAGGGCCCGGGCAAAGTAGTGAGGAGGGAAGTGACTTTTAAGATACACAGTTCAGCTCACGAGTCCAAATGGCTAATTTTGACCAATTTTCTCAAAATACACAGGACAATGACGGGGGCTCATTAAGAAGAATCATTAAGATATGCTCACCAATTGCATTGGTGAGGAACAGGCAGAGAGTTGCCTTCAGACTTCTTTTTGTTCCCAAACTCAAAGAACATTTCAAAGAAACACAATTTGAGTGCCTTGAGGATGCTAGTTTTGGCTAGATACGGTGTAAACCGAAGAACAAAGAATTCTTTCCGGAAGGGCTGCGGATGGAAGCAGCGCCTTCCAAAGTGTGTATAGACCCAGGTGGAGGAATCGAAAAACAATAGCTTCGCATTCTGATGATCTTGTTTTATAAGTGGTTTATTTATTTATCCCCCCCCTCACCCCCCATCCTTGTCCTGGCGTTTGAGGATAGAACCAGCGGATGGGCAGACACCGGCACTGAAGACATGACACCGGGGGGCTGGAATCCGCTCCCTCTGCCTCCTTACATAACAGGAATATAAGTGTTTTAATGATGAGATAGCAATACTTTTTGACCTTGGTGTGTGTGTGTGTGTGTGTGTGTAGTACTTATAAATCTCCCTCTACTCAATGCTATGGCATTTACATAATCTACCATCAACTTGAGCAAAGGGGTAGAGTCCAGCCTGCCAATCAGGTTATAGCCAATGAGGCCTCTGTGTGGGCCTGGCCTTCTCCTGAGGATTCTGGGAACTCCTGTCTTCCTCCCGGGAGGCAGAACACACACTGTCCCTGTGAGACATGCCTGGTGACAAGCCACATGAAGCTATGCTGATGGAGCCAGAGCCCTAGAGCTGAAGGAGCCACGTGGAGAACCACGCCAGCACTGAGATTCTTCTACCACCACTGGATCCACAAGACTTTCCACCCACCGGCCTGTGATCCTCCTACACTCAGTGTCACGGCATGTGTTACATGAGTCTGAAGAGTAATTTATAGACTGGTATCAGACATATGGGCCAATATCACACTTAAGGACTTTACCTGGAAAGGGCTGGGATGTTAATATACTATTACTTTTTTATATAAAGCTATTTCTTATACACACGAGTGTCTGTGAAGTTGTTTCTCCAGTTGCCCTGGACTAACACAAATGCTTTAGCTGAAATTGTGATTTGTGGCACTTTTATCATCATTCTGTTTAAATGTTTTCTAATTTCTCTTTTGATTCCAAGTTTGATTCTTTTAGGAAAAAATGACTCTTTCCCAAGTATATGGAAATTATCTAGGCATATTTTGCTATTGACATCTAACTTAATTTCACAGAGAATGCATGTCATGCCGTTTTAATTTGTTAGAAATTAAGATCTGCATTATGCTTGGCAGATGTTCACTTTTATATATGTACCATGTGCACTAAAAAGAAAAGTGCATTCTGCAATTGTTGAGTGAACTGTTCTATACACTCTATAACCGTTACACCAAGTTAATGATTTGCTCAAATATTTATATCCTCCTTGAATTTGTCTACTTATCTATCAACTTCTGGGAGGCATGTTAAAATCATTATAATTATAATTATGTATCTATTTCTTCTTGTAGTTTCAGTTGACAATTTGTTACTGTATGCATAAGAAAAAGTATAATATTTTTCTCATGGATTGACCTTTGTATCATTATAAAATATTCCTTTTAGTAATTCTTTTTGCTTCCCAATATCACAGCAATATTGGAATTATTTTAGTCCATGCTTGCATGCCACCTCATTTTCCAACCTCTTATTTCAACATTTCTGAATCCTCCTATTTAAGATATGTTTCCTGTAAGGAGCATAAAGCTAGGTTTTGCTTATTTGTTTTCCAGGGTGACGGTCTTTATCTTTTGATGAGGAGATACGTTATATTTAATGGAATTAACGACTTGGCTATGATTAACTCTTCCATGCCACCATTTTTAATGTTCTTGTTTTTTATTTTCTCTCTCCCTTTACCTTGCTTTTAGATTGTTCCTGTAATTCTCTTTCCTGTTGATTGTTGCATATTCTTTATTCCTAGACCAGCCCCTGGAGAAGGACATCATGCTTGGTACAGTAGAGGGGCAGCGAAACAGGAAGTCCCTCAATGAGATGGACTGACACAGTGGTGCTACATAGGGCCCAGCTTGAGCTTCGGAACAAATGTGAGGGCAGCATGGGAGCAGACGGTGTTTCACTCTGTTGTGCACAGGGTCGCTATGGGTCAAAACTAACTCAATGACACCTCACAACACTCCTTCAGTGAATTCCTAGTTAAGGTCCACAGTCAGATAAATAAAACTTTGGGCCAGGATGGTATTTACTAGATGTAAGGAGCACTAGCACTGCTCAAAATGAGGGCAATCACAGGGATAAGCAGCAGGCAGCTAGACGCCATAGCTCCCGGTGAAACCGGGAGTGGGGATCTCTGCGGGTGAGGGATCAAAGGGCGAACCAATCCTTAGCCTGTGACCAGTGTCAAAAACTCAAAGCACTCACTGCCATGGGGCCAATGCTGAATCCTAGCGCCCCTGTGGGTTTCTGAGACTGTCACTGCTGGTGGGAGTAGAAAGCCCTGTCTTTCTCCCGAGGACCTGCTAGTGGTTTCAAAGTGCCAAGCATGCAGATTGCAGGAGCTGGCAGATAAGTTGCTGGAAGGTGAGCTCAGGGTTGAAAGCTTTTACTTGAGATAAAAAGCTGCAAATACTCAGTGACCACTGCCACTAGCAAAACCACCGCTTACTAACCATTTTCAACCACGAACGAATGCCACTTATCAGGCATTCTTTATAAGCCTGGCACTGTGGTGAGCATTTTATCTAGTGACCAATGTTAATTCTTAAAACAGCCCAGTGAGGGCCAAGCTATTAGTCTCATTTAACAGATAAGAACTCTCTGTGCTTACAGAGAGCCCTTGTAGCTGTTCCATGGTGCCAGAGACCAGATTAGAACTCCTTCACTCTAATTACAAAACACAGACTCAAACAGCCCCCCACACACCCCATCTCCAGACACTAAACTCCATCTGTCCTTGGGAAGGCAAGTGAAGAGACAACTGCCAATGCCAAAACAATACACACCAGCTGTGGAGCACTCTCCCTCGGGGCTAAACAAGCCTACTCATACAGCAGCTGGGCTTTCCCCTGTCAATCACCTCCATTCCTAAGACAGGAGAGTATCACAGATGAATACTCTTCACTAGTAAACAAAGCCATCACTTTGGAATGCCCAAAGAAGTAAAATAATTACAAAATATGAAAACGAATCCATAAACAAGACAGTTTACACAATTACACATTCTCTCTTCCAGTCTTTCATTTCAGAACACACACACACAAACACAAAAGCACACACGTATAATTAAAGAAGTTGTTCTACTTAAGCTTTAATGAGTAAGGATTACTGATTCAAATAACTCCCGAAGGCCACCAGGGCCTATTTCAGGGCCTTTAGATATTTCCGTGGCCATTTTGGGGCTGACATTAGACTATTGTGAGCTTCACATCTTTTCTTTAACTAAGAAAGAAGACTGGATCAGAGGAAGATTAAAAACCACTGACAGGTGACATGATCACCTCCACTGGACAAGATTCTGAGAAATGACATTGCTGGGAAAGAGATGTTTCTTCCAGACGGTGCAAGGCAAGTGGCTGCAAGCCTTGTGCATGTTGGTGCCAACTCCATTGGTAAAGGCTTTCCCCTGGACCATTCACTCTTTGTGAGATGGTGTCAGGCCTTATTCACATGTCATATTCCAGCATCTAGCACAGTGCTGGCTTGAGTAAGAGCACAACGAACAGTTCTCGAAGAGGAATTAAACAGATAGGGGTGGTGGTGCACACTTGGAAGAACAAGTCAGTGACACAATGCCGTGCTTTGCCCTTCCTTTCAGCATATCGGGAAGACATCCTGCGAGGGCTCACACAGAGACACCCAGAGAGGGATGAGCCATTAAGGCGGTCCGTCAGACATGGGTGCTCTGCTCAAATTGTGGTTTTGCCACTCGATCCCTGTGTGACCTGCACCAAGTCACATAATTACATCATCTAAGAACAAAAGATATTAGACTTGTTACCCTAAAATATTGCTACCAACTCTAAAGGGTGGTAATCCTTCTTCCCAGCCTCGGCCCAACCCCTCCCTTGCTTTCCCCGAAGTTTTAGTTAAATAACTTAAATCCTCAGTTAAATGATCCCAGACAGTTGTATGGCTCTGTGTCATGCACACCCTGCTGAACTACATGGAGCATTGCTACCAAGATGTGGTCTAGTTAGAATGGACGCTAGTACAAAACAGGAGATGGAAAGCTCTGTGTTGGGCACTCAGAAAAAAAAGCAAACAAAACAAAACAAAAACTCACCTAGATCCTCCAGTGTGGCTCATAATGAGATTAGACATTCAAGGGCTCCTAATATGGATGCACATATCCATATACCTAGGTATCGCCTTCTCTGATGCTCTCAGGAGGATGCTGAATTTTACAAGAAATAGCCCAAGTGTTTCTAAGCTTCTTTCTCAGGTTAGTTTGTAGCTGTCATTAATAATTGCAGATGGTGCACCCATGAGAAATTTCTCCACAAATCCACTCCAGAAATAAATAATGTATGCACACACCTGAACCTCCTACTGGAAAGATATACTGGAAGGTTTTTTTTGAAGGGAAAGAAACACAATGGGAGAAAAGGAAAACAAGAGACAAAAAACAGAAGAAAAGTGAAAGATTCTAAAAGAACAAAACAGTAAGGTCAACTACTACAGCAAGAGTTTTAGACATGAACGCCACTTGAGAAAGGCATCCACAGGGTGGATCAGGGCTTGTTTCCATTTGCAAGTGGAGGTAAGTCTTTGGTTTTGTTTTCGGTTTTTTTCCCACTGTATGTCTCAAATATAAAATTGACCCAATCATGGCACTCTAGGTCTAATAAGTTAATTAAGCCCTGACAACATGCTTCTGCCCTTTGACGTTGTCGAGATTATGATTAAAAACAACTTTTTCCTTGGGATGGGAACTCAAACGTGAGTTCAAATTCTACCCTCCATCCAAACCTACTGCCACCAAGTCACTTCCCACTGACAGTCACGGACAGGACAGAGTAGAACTGCCACTGCGGTGAGCAGCCCACCATTCATACCCTACTGTACCGCCAGGGTTCCAGTACAGTAAGCTAAAGAGCTCTCAGTAAACAGTCTGCCTTTGAAACTTCAGATCCTCAACTGTAGACTGGGGATGATAAAGCGCAGTCACAATATTCCTATGAAGCAAGTACGTCAAGGCTTCATCTCACACACTTTGGATATGTTAGCAGAAGGGCTCAGCTTTCAAAGACGGACATCATGCTTGGTGATGTAGCGGGTCGGTGAAAGAGCAGAAGACCCTCAATGAGATAAATTGACACAGTGGACTCAAACATTACAACAGCAGTACAATGTCTTAGGACAGCGGTTCTCAAACTGTGGGGCGCGACCCCTTTGGGGTTCAAATGACCCTTTCACAGGGGCCGCCCAATTCAGAACAGTAGCAAAATTACAGTTATGAAGTAGCAACAAAAATAATTTTATGGTTGAGGAGTCACCACCACATGAGGAACTGTATGAAAGGCATTCAGAAGTTTGAGGGCCACTGGCTTAGGATGCTGCAGAGCTTTGTTCAGGGGCTTCAGAAAGGAAAATGAAATTAAAAGGCAATTACATTTTTTTTCTGTGCACTTTCTGAAGCCCCGCCGTAGGATCACTATGAGTCAGATGTAGTTCAATAATACATAATCCCACCTCCACCCCACGAATTGGAAGAGATGCTGATGAGGACAGCCCATGTGTGACAGAGTACCGCACTCCCATAGGGCTGTATTGGCAATAATCTTCATGGAAGCAGATACCCAGGCCATTCCTCCCTCAGTTCTGCTGAACCACCAACTGTTCATGTCAGCAGTTGAAATGAAACCATACACATAAAGCACCTGTCTTCATTACCAACTGCTGCTATACATAACAGACACACTACAACTAATTGAGTGCAAAGAGCAGAAATTCATTTTTCCCAAACTCAGGAAGAAGTTTGAATTCATTACTTTGCTCTGGGGGTGGAGGTCCTTCCTTGTCCATTTCAGCTTCTAGTCACCCACCCCCTCCTAATGCCTTCAAGTCAATAGGGACCCGCAGGGAACCCTTTAGGACCGGGGAGAACTGCCCCTGCAGGTTTCCGAGATTGGCACTCTGTACGGGAGTGGAAAGCCCAGCTTTCCCTCATAGCACCCAATAACTTACCCGAAAAACAGACCAGGTGCAGTGGAATCACTTCCAGCTGATGGCAACCCCATGTGTGTCAGAGTAAAACCACACAGAGGGCTTTGCAAGGCTGGGACCTTTGGAAACAGAGCAGCAGGTCTTTCTTCGGCGATACTGCTGGCCGGATTCAAACAGCCAACCTTTCCACCAGTGGTTTAGCCCTTCACTATCTGCAACATTGATTCAGTCATAAATGCTGCTTATTATTATTTTAATAATAAATCACATACAGACCTAGGTTACTTGGGAATGCTAAATTAATAGGTAAGAACACAACATTGAACTGTCTCAGAAATAACTGTGATGATCTATAACATGACAAGCAGCTCTGGTAGTGTAGTGGATTGCTAACCCCAAAGCCAGTGATTCAAACCCACCCTCCACGCCGTAGGAGAAAGATGAGGCTTTCGGCTCCCATACAGATTTGCAGTCTTGGAAACTCAAAGGGGCACATTGCTTTGTCCTAACAGGGTCACTGCGAGTCAGAACAGACTCAATGGCCGTGAGCTTAGAGTTTTTGTTGTTTTTCCAATCATGAAAGGAGTGGTCTGAGTAGGGGAAAGGAAAGAGAACAGCAATTTCCTTTTGCGTTTCTGGGGCTCTCCGCTTTTCTCCTCCCATTGGTAAGGAACGGATCAATGACTTCCCAGATACCAAAACTCGTCTACAAGTAAAACGATGCGATCACAGTCCCAGTGCAGTGCGTGGCAGTCACCGCGATATCAGACAGCAGAAGGGGAGGCGAGTGGCAGGAAAAGAAACAGAAGAAAACAGGTGCCAGATGGAGGAGGAAGAGCTTTAGGGCCCGAGACTAGACCACCGAAAACTGAGGAGCAGAAATAAAGAGTCCCGAGGCACATAAAAGAGACATTGCACCTATGTGTGTCCTGCGGCTCTCAAGATCTCGGGATGCAGGCCGCAATGGGAAACCATTTGGTAAAGGACTTCTACAGGGAACTGGGGGAGCCTTCACGGCATGCATGCCTATGGCAAAATCTTGGCTTGGGATTCAGTATTTGTGAGGAGAGGAATCATAAAATATTTCACTAAAAAGGCTAGGGGTGGAAAAAATGCCAAACACTGGCTTCTACATGTAGGAGAACATCACTCTCTGAGGGCCAGGTCAGAAACATGCCAGTGGGAACACTGAAACTGCATGTCTCAGACGGGGGTGGGGGGGGTGGGGGTGGAGGAAGCAGGGGGGGAGGAGGCCAAAATAAGACTGATGCTCAGATGACACATTTGGGTTTCTGTTGACATCATTGATTAAACAAGCGCCTTTATTTTTATTTTTCTGTTTAGAGCACAGCAGCAATCATAGGCCATAAAAGGATATTTGGAGTTATTTATTCCGATTTCCTAACGTGACTGTGAGTCCCACATCTCAGAGTGTTCAGGCAGGCAAGAGAGAGGTGAGGTGGATTATAAAAGCAGTCTACACGTACATATGGCTCAGCACATCCAGATGCAGTATTAGTCACAAGAGCCCAAACATGGGAACAATCTAAGTGCCCATCAATATACAAATGGATACGCAAAATGTGGTACAGACATATGATGGACTACTAAGCAGCAACAAACAAGAATGCTGAGTGTGCCGACTATAACATGGATGACTCTAGAGGATACTGTGCTGAGGGAAATAAGTCAGTCGTGAAAGGGCCAATGTTGTGCGCTACCACTTTTATAAAAAGTCAAGAGCAGACTTACACACAGCAAGCAATGTCATTTGATGGTTACCAGAAATGGGAAGGAAAAGGAGGGTGAATCACTTATCAGATTATAGATACGTATTAATCCGGTGAAACGAAAGGGAGTCAGCCTGTGATCGAGGTAAATGAGGACACAAAAGTATGCAAGAATCCAGGACAACAACAGAAAGGCTATTACCCAAGAATTCCCCAACAGCAGCAAGAACAAACAAACATCGCTAAGAGATTACACAGGTAAATATGTGCACTATGTATGCACATGGGATACATATGTAGGTATGGTTGTGGGCATTTGTAAAAACCTATTTGTGTTGTTGAAGACATTCATTATACAACAGGATTTCAAAAAGGTTGGGTGGAAATTCCATTATCTTTCTATTTTTTTAGAAATTAAGTAGTTTATTTTTTAATTAATTGGTATATATATGTATATATATGTGTATATATATATATATATATGCATTCCTCCATAGTTCAAACACATCCAGTGGAATTGTACACTTGCTACCACAATCAGTTTCCAAACCTTCTTTTTCTTTTTCAATAATTTTATTGGGGGCTACCATTTTCCCACTAACTTCTTGAAACCCCCTTGTACAATCAAGCACACATTAAAGGAAACCTGTTAGACATACACAATAACCTCATGGGACTCAGTTACTGGGCTAGGGGTACATCTAGGTTAATTGGTATAACATAATTCAAAAGGACAACATTGTACATCCTAGTATGGGAAGTATCACCCAGAATATTATAAGCTGTTGGGCAGGCATCTTAGCTACAACTATTGGTCTTGAACAAATAAGAGTTGTTGTTTTTTTTTAATCTCAAAGGCTCAAGAAAGAAGTTAGTTCACAGGAGTAATGGCTCGCACACACCAGTCAAGTCTAACTTGAGCCTTGAAGACCTAGATGGTGCCGGGCGCTACTCCCAACCGCTCTGGGACACAAAAGGCCCTAGTGACAAAGGAAGAAAAGTGCGGGACAAAATCCAAGTTCCTGAAAAAAATAGTCCAGACTTACAGGTCTGATGGTAATTCAAACAACCCCTGGGGTAATCACACTGGCGCCTTTTAACCTGGAACTGAAACCATCGGGAGGGGTCCATTTGTCAGTCAAATAATATAGATTGGACTATAAAATAAACAACACCGGAGATGAATGTGTGCCTTGGAGCAATCAACGACAAGTGATCAAAGGGGCACATTTGACCAAAAGCAAAGATAAGAAGGCAAGGAGGGGCAGGGAAACTGGGGGAAGAAGGAAGGGAGAAAGAGCATAGGAAGTGTGTTCACACACTGTGGGCATGGCAATATCATGGAATAAATGGTGTGTTAACAGTTCAATGGTGTGCAAATTCTCACCTAAAACACAACAAAATGTTCAACAAGAACAAAACAAACAAAAAACTGCATAAAACCAGGTGTGGAAATTCTCACCTTCCAAAAGCCTCCTGATACACTTCTACAATCAAGCAGTGAGAGCCCAGCAAATCATCCAGGCCTGATTTGCCGCTGGTTGTGAGAATAGCACAATAGCAGCCGGTATTTTGTGCCATTTTAGTGGGCTCACCCTTTTGGGGTGGGGGGCAAAACTCAATCACGGGTAACAACAACAGAAAATAAGGTGGGTGTGAGAATCCCAGCCTCATTTCTTCTGAGAACACCATGCTTCTTAGGGGGATCCTGGTCATCTGACATCACCTTTGCTCTTAGTCTGCGCAGAGCACTGAATTACTTAATACAGCTCTTCTAGCCACAGCCTTTGTGGCGCCCACCAAATGACCTTCATCTTCCCGCTCAGTCTCAGTAAGAGGGGAGAGGAACGTCCTGATTGGATTGCATGACCTTGCTGCCAGTGTTTACCATCAGGGGTAATTGTGATTATCTCAGAAGCAGGGAGTGGGGGAATCTCGCTGCCAGTAACAGAAAACAGCCAGGGGAGGAGCACATCTTTTGGACCCCAATATCCCTCCCTGCACATTGAACCTCCTTGATCCAGGAGATAGCTTTGACACCAGAGGAATTGCTAGAGTGTTCTGGGGCATGAGATTGTCCTGTGCAATGGGATGCCCCTGGGCGCTTAATTGGGGGCCTAGATGTGCTTACCCATGGAGCTAAAGCTGAGTGTCTTCAAACTGAGGCTTAAGGCAGGAGGCATTCCCTATGGGGATGAGACTGGAAGCCCCAACAAAGCTTTATGGCATTGCCTGATCAGGACAGAGACCAAGCCAAGAAGTTAGGAGCCAGTGCACACAGCAGAGAAAAAGTTGTCTTGGCTTAACATTTCATTTCCCACATAAACTGAAATCTGTTAACTTCCCTACTCAGTGCCACAATTGTGAGTGTCATCTGTGAGTTGTGTGGCCACTGCAATGAAAGAGCTAACTCAGTCACAGGAGTAGAGTGCTCTGAGGGATACTTGGTGTCAGAAAAGGGGAAAGGGGTGCCTGACCCTTGTCTTGCAAGCACTGGAAGAGCTTAGATGGGGCCCCCACACCAGGTTTTCAGTCCATGTATTGGTGATGTCTCATCATACCTATTCCAGACCCCATGGAATTTTACTTCCATGACATCCCTGGTGGCATCCTTACCTTCCTCCTTGCTCCCTACAAGACACTGACCGTGGATCAATCCTAATTCTGACCTGTCAGGTACAGCTACTACCCATAATCAGACACAGCTCACATACAATCGACTAAAGATCTGGGATTTAAACCTCAGCCTAGCAACTTGACCAGGTCATTAGTCCTATTGTTTGTCCCGGAACTGTTCCATCTGCCCGAGGCTGATGAACAGTGGGAAACAGCTGAGGGTGCCTATTCTGAAGTGGGATAGAAAGGGCAGTCTTGAGGATAGGTGCCTCCGATGGATTTCTTACCCAGGAACATGTTTGCTGACCTGCTGAGCTGTGAAAAGATAAGCGCTACCGTGGAGACGCAAAGCTGAAGTTACAGCCATGAGAGACGCTAACTGTCATGTCTAATAGGGTGGGTTTAGGCTGACTTTGTAAATAGAGGGTAGCCTGAAAAGACAAAAATCGAGGAACTGAAGAAAACAAACTGAGGTGTGGGGCCTTCAGACAACTTCGAACATGTGGCTGCCCAGGCTGTTCTTCCTGGGCAGGATTCCCAGCATCGCCTCAGGGAGCCAGACCAAGCAAGAAACCATCCCACTCTACAGAGTGGTTCTCCAATCACCACGTGCAAATGAGCCATTACCCCAAACCACTCTCCCACATAAACCCACCTGAACTTACCACCCTGCCTTCTTCACTATTTCTTAATGGAAGCAAACTTGCTTCTTCTGCCCCAAACTGGCCTTCCTCTGCTCTCTGTCTCTCAGTCTCTTCAATGACTGAAATAGGTCTTACACTGCTCCTCTCTCCTACACTTCCCACACTCCTTTTCCTCTGTTTGGCTATGGACCCACCAACATTAACATATCACTGCACTGAGCATTCTGGGATGTTGCTTCTATCATCAGAAAAACATTGGTTTGGTTTGGTTAGGAGCCAGGGTGGGATAATGGATAACATATGGAGCTGCTAACTATGAGGTGAGCAGTTCAAAACCACCAGCTGATCCGAGGGAGAAAGAGACTTTCTACTCCTATATGGAGTCACAGTCTCCCCAGGGGAGGTTCTACCCTGTCCTACAGTGTTGCTATGAGTCGGAATTGGCTTGATGGGAGGGAATTTGGTTTGAGGTTTTTTTGTTTGTTTGTTTTGGGCAATGTCTTTGATTTTTGTATTTTTAGAAAACAGCTGAGGGTGCCTATTCAAAAGCGGTACAGACAAGGCAGTCTACCTTTTTCGAATACCTAGCAAAGAGCCGGTCACTTGTTTACACACCAAATAAAGTCTCCACTGACATCGGGGTTGGCTTGTTTTCCCAGCCAAACCTGAAATAAAAGGTGATCGCTCTTTTGGCTGCCCCTTCGTGGCTCTCTACACCCTCCACCAACATTAATATATGACTGAACTGTTAGGCCTCATGTCTGTACCGGGACACTGACTGGTCAGATACCTGGGGACAGCTGCACAGAAACACAAACCAGCACTGACAGGGCATCAGCCTGCCAGATCAGTGAGAGAGAGAGAGAATCAATATGAATTTTAACACTCACATGGTAAGCCTGGGCCCGCAGTGAAATAATGCAGAGCTTTAAGAGACTATTTAGTGGGTTCATTTAATAAAACAAACTCTCCCCGTGGAGATGGTCCCAGGTACCTATTTATCATCAACTACTAAACGCTATGCAAAAGTTATTACCTATACAAGATTTAAAACTCTAGTTAATGCTGGCAAAAATAATTTCAGGCTTTCCCATTCTTGCAGAATGCACAGCTGAATATGTAATTAATAATTAACTTCTTTCTTTTTTTTCCTTCCCACTTGAATCTGTGCTACTAGTCACTTAACACCACTGGACGAGCTGGTCCAGTGCCTGTCCACCTCCTGCTCCCTGCTCTCAGCCCTGGGAAGCAAATCAGAAAGACACACACCTTCGCAATGCTAACAAATCATCTTCGTCTCCACGTGGCACAAATTGAGGTCTCAGGAATGTTGAACAGTTTGGGCTTCTGCCTGCACAGCTTTTATTATGAAGACTTAGCATAGACATTTTCAACACAATAGTCATTTCTCCCAGCAGACGACATAATTCCTCCATAATCATAAAAGCGCAAACGTGTTCCTCACTTTGTGTCAGAAGAAATGGTATAATAGCTCTGCGGTGTGAGGAGGAGTCGAGGGGGGGGAAGAGAATAAAGAAAAATAAGAGGTAGGTGGCGTGAAGGAGCCTCAGTAAGAACACTGCGCTAACAGAAGAAAAAAGAAACCTAATATACCTGTGCCTCACATGATCTAATCTAGTCCAGGAGAAGTTTACTGTAAATGTAATAAATACCTCTATATCAAATCCTATATGATTCTGTTTTATATACACACATAAAGGTACACATAAACTCACAAAGGGGGTTGGAAATCAGAATTTCAATGCTGGGAAAATACATCTATTTCTTGGAAGAAAATGTTTCCACTCAATGCACAAGGAAAGCACCTGAGAATGCAGCAAATCTTTCAAAGCATTCAAGAAGAAAGAAAACGTTGTGAAAATGATGGTGGCAGCAATTGTACAATTATGTTCGATCTATTGAACTATGGATTGTTATAATATCTCTAAGAGCTCTCAATAAAATGGAAAGAAAATTGCATGTCTTTAAGGAAAAATATTTTTAGTGCATGTGTTAATAATATCTGGAAGAAGACAGAAAATGCCAGAACCAAGAACTTGGTTTGTGTGTCACAGCTTAGTGGCTGCGATGGGTAGGTTTTGTGATAACTTGGCACACCTGTGGGAAGGCATGGGTGGAGTCGAACCTCTCAATCAGTACACAGCCTAATGACATCTCCTTTGCATCAGAGACACTGTAGAGAACTTTCTCTCTTGCATCCTTGTTTGGATACTGCATCTGGCTCCTCAAGCCGGTGGCCCATGTGTTTTGCTGACCCCGGATGCTATTAAATACCCTGACATGATGCTGTGGACCTTGGAGCCACAAGACACTACAGCAGTCAGCCTATAATCTCCCAGCTTCCCACTTCACCGACTAGCAACTGTGTGAGTCTGGAGGTGCCTCCAGCATATCATCTGACCCATGGACTTGGGATGGACTGGGCTGGGCCCTTCCTTGATACAAATTTCATTCTTGATATAAAGTCCTTTCTTACATGCATATGGTTGTCACTGGTCTTATTTCTCTATGAAACTCAGCCTAACATAACAGCTCACAGAAATGATGGCTATAAACACTAAAAATTTCTACCAAAATGTCCTCCTAAAGCTATTTACATCCTGAGGATGGGGCCCTCTCCCTAATGCCTAGATCACAGTAAGCATTTAATCATTGTCTAAGGAGTGAGAGGTGCTATGAATTACTATAAAAGTGGATGAGGTCTGGGACTTCCTTACAGAGATCAACAATTTCAACTTTTTGAGGCAGAAGAATGAGACGTAAAGCTTTTCTCCATGTTTCTGGAGAAAAGGAGGCTCAAAGAATGTAGAAGTGCTAATTTGACTGGACCCAAAAATCATTATTGCTAACAATAACTATCCAGTACTGAGTTTAAGTTATTAAACCCACAAATTCCAGTTAATAGTTCCTATCTTCTTGGCATCAATCACCCTACAATTCTTCCCAAAGATGAATGCAAGCATTCTAGTGCCGAGTTGATTAAGGATCTTATATCTGCCACACTCCACAGTAGATACTTGATAATACAAGTGCAGGTGGGAGGACAAGAGATCACCTTCAATAAGGAGTTTGAAATCTGAAAAGTAAGATGAAGCTGTAAACTGAAAACAGAGGCCTCTTTTTCATTAATAGATGTGCTCAGAGCAAGGAAAGACTAATGCCATTTTTAGGGGTCATAATATGGTAATGGAGAGAGCTCATTTTGAGTGATCAGTCAGGTGGCCAGTCAGAAGAACAGACAATAGCAACTTGGAAGAGAAGAAACTTAAGGGGACATGAATTTATATCAATGGTGGAGTGATAATTCAGTAGAGGAGAATATGAACCAATATTACTGTAATCGGTGTCATTGAATTGCACATGTAGAAATGGTTGAAATAGTCTGTTTTGCCTGTACATTTTCAAAACAAAAACAGTTTTATTTGTTTTTGTTTCTTAATCATCTTGCCTGTGGAGAAAGATGGAATAGGATAAGCTAAAAAAATTGGACCTTGTCCTAATATACATTTTGTAATATTCTAGTATCGCACCAGACACAAAACTAACTCAACTTGGAAAAAAGACCAAATAATAGATTTGCCTATATAAGGAACATCGTAAGGAATGTGACCCTTGGAAATATCAACCATTTGAGACCACTGGGTAATACGAGGAGTAACTACAGAAAACCAAAAAAAATTGGACCTTGTCCTAATATAAATTTTGTAATATTCTAGTATCGCACCAGACACAAAAACTAACTCAATTTGGAAAAAAGACCAAATAATAGATTTGCCTATATAAGGAACATCGTAAGGAATGTGACCCTTGGAAATATCAACCATTTGAGACCACTGGGTAATACGAGGGGTAACTACAGAAAACCAGATGTGACTTGAGGGAGATAGTGCGTTTGAAGTTCGTTCTACCAGATCAGCCTGTTAATCAAGCAGTGGTTCTCAACCTTGCTAATGCTGCGACCCTTTAATACAGTTCCTCATGTTGTGGTGATCCTCCAACCATAAAATTATTTTGGTTGCTACTTCATAACTGTAATTTTGCTGCTGTTATGAATCTGGTGACCCCTGTGAAAGGGCGTTTGACCCCCCAAAAGGGTCACAACCCACAGGTTGAGAACCACTGATTTAGAGGTTGTGAGAAGATTATGAAACAAATAAGAACTGATTTGTGGCAGATGGGATGGGTTTTGCCATCACAAAAATGCACCTGCTCACACAGCCATCTCAGTGCGCCAGTTTTGGGCAAAAACCAGCATGCCGCTCTTGCCCCAGATTTTGCTCCATGTGACTTTTTTGTTTCCACAAATGTGGAGGGACATAAGACTGCAATTTGATGACTTAGAAGAGGTGAAGGAAAAAAATGAGGGAGGGGCTGTCAGCCATGTAAACAGATGAGTTTGAAAAAATGTTTCCAATAATGAAATCACAGATTTAGCAAAAGTGTAATGGAGAGTACTTTAAAGGTGCTCTGGTTGTTTTGTTATAAAAAAGCAACTAAATACATAATTGTGAAAAAAAAATCCATTTTCTAGGGGGCTACGCCCTTGTATTTGCCCCAAAACAAAGATGAGATGCCAGGGAGAGGCAGAAAAAGCAGACAGATGAAACAGGCAGCCCGGGAGGGATGTGAGAGAGTACTGGTACATGGTAGGGATTGCGGGGGATATCGTGAATTATTGAATGAGACACTAATTTGCTGTGTAAACGCTCACCCAAAGCATATGAGAATGTTCAGAAATTATAAAGAACAATGAGGGGGCAATAAAGTCATATGCAACAGGAGATGGGAGGCTACTTTACACCTTACAAAGTCACTCTGGCTGCATGACATCTTTGCTTGTCCCAGGCTTCTGAGTTTTTCTTCTCCAAATTCTGGAAGTACTTATTGAAATAATACATTCAAGTTGGCACTGTGATGTATTATTTCTACCATTTCATGTTTGAAAGTCTAAATTCAAACTTCACACTCCTGAAGGGTGCACACCATTTCCTGGCTTTCCCCATCTCCAAATTCAGTATCTCCACCTGAGACCTCAACTCCAGACCCTAAATCACAACAGCCGAATCAACTTCTCTTGGTTTTCTCAAATATAGTTAAAGGCAACGCATACATAAAGTGCAAATCTTTCTCCTCCCCCCATTCATCATGTGCTCCCTCTCTCTGTGAATGACATCACAGAGGTTATGAGGGTGGGGGAAAGGGGTGGGGGAAGAAGCTGATACCAAGGGCTCAGTAGAAAGTAAATGTCTAGAAAAGAATTAAGGCAACATGTGTACAAACATGCCTGATGCAATCGATGTATGGATTGTAACAAGAGTTATAAGAGTCCCTAATAAAATGATCTTTTAATTCAAAAGAGAGAGAGAGAGAGAGATTGCCTGAAACACTAGTCCATCTCTTACTCTTTGCCTTTAATAATTATTTCTTTATTCATGTCCCCAACATTAAGACTCTTAAGTCCTCTGAATATAGGACCATACCTGTCAGGCTTACTGTATCCCAGTGTCTAACATAAATGGAGGCACATACTAGATGTGTAATAAATTTTTCTAAATAATAAATGAATGAATAGTTGGAGCTCATTCTGAGTAACATTTAACTATGATGCTATGACTTTGAAGTTCCACTAATTTTCCTGTTAATGGAATGAAAACTACAACAAAAGAAATATGAAATGGCTTCAATAAAGAGGAAAGTGGAATTAAAAGATGACGGAATTTTCCCATGAACTTTCTGAAGCTCAGAGATAGAAGTCCCTCCTCACAGGAAGTTGGTAACATTTTCTCTTTCGTTCTTACGTATTCACTGTTCCATAAAGTAAGTGATATGGCTGAAAATGGGAATACTGAAATGATGCAATGTGCAGAATTCAAAAATGCTAAGGAAAACCAGCTAAGGAGAGATTAGCCTAACACCAAGAACACAGACAAAACTTTGAAGCTTTAAATGGAGGAAGGCCAAAGATTCCTGCATCGGACACCTGCTGCTGAGGCAGTTGCTATAAACAGTCACAGATCTCGTCCCGAAGAGTCTAGAGTCTAAGAGAGGCAACACATACCCAGGCCATAGCATCATCTTTAACTTTAGCACCCCAAAGCTCATCAACCAAGAGCTGTTCATTTTCCAACTGCCAATAGCTGGCTACCCAGAATGAAATCCCTCATGTATGCGATGATGAAAGAAACTGCCAAGTCTGCAGTGCTGCTCTCAACAAGCACAGTACTGCTGTTTCCTGCAAAACATACACAGCCCACTGTGGAACAGAGCTCAAGCGAAATGAAAGGAGTCTTTGTTTTCACGGTAAATCTGAAGAGTAGCAGAGTCTGATAAAGCGTGCAATGCCGACGATCCAGTAAGGGGATAGATCTCCTCAGCCACGCTGGCTAATTCCTGCTCTATATTAAGTGCTTTCTCTCAACGTGCCCAGAGGCACGTAAGGCGGAGTATCTTTGATGAGTACACTATTTGTTGCCTGGTGCCCTCGGTAATCATCAAAGGAAGGCATGTGGGTCAGTACTCTTGTCATAACCTTTCTCCCTAATCAGAGTCGCCACTCTGTCACTTACGCTCTTAGGCCACTAAAGAACACCCATCGCTACGGAGAGCTCTCTTTAGGAAGTTTAGATTCCAGCAAGAATTTCAGTACCTACAACCAGTAAGGCACTGGGACCAAACTGCTCAAACTTGTTTGACTGAAGCCCATACTACTGAACAGAGATCCTCATTGGGTGGCCCCTGGCTAACAAAATTTTATGAATCATTTCATACATGGCTTATGTGCTCTAAGGAGAAAGACAAGACAGGCTGCCCACCTGGATCACTCAGGCTTCGGAGAAGGCAATTTCATTGCAGGATGTACTGAAAGGTTGATGAATTTCCATTACATTCCTAATGAGACCCAGAGGGGCAAAAAGGTTAACAAAGCTGGACTACCTAAAGATTCCAGTGTCTCTTCGTGACTAGGGTTGAGGTTAAGAATCCACATTTCCATTTTGCATAAGTCCGTCAAGTCATCAAGACCATCACAGAAGCGCCAACACTCCCATCTGAATCACATCTTCAGGTTTGCTCCAAACCAATGTCCCAACCGCATGTATTACATTAGGGAAACATGTTAATGCAGTTGGGTCTATGCTAAAGAAAGCCTAGAAATCAGACCCATGAGTTCTAAGATTCCTGACTAACTCTGGAATAAAATAAGTAAGCCAGTTACCTTGGCGTCAATCTCAACTCATGACAAGGACTGGGTTGTATCTCAGACCCCCTAAATAGGTTGAAGTCCTAACCTCTGATATTGCAACTATGACCTTCTTTGAAAGTTGAGTCTCTGAAGATGTCCTCAGTAAACATGAGTTCATAGTGGAGTGGGGTTTGTCCTCCTTCAGTACACATGATGCCCTCATCAAAGAAGACACACAGAAGATGGTTGCGTGACAATGAGGCAGAAATTGGGAGGCCAAGGAACCCAAGCTGTCACCAAATTCTAAGAGAGAAACATAAACAGATTCCCCAGCCAGAGCTCTCAGAAAGGATATACATGACTGACAAACTTATTTTGGACTCCGAGCCTCCGAAACTGTACGATACTGCATTTGTTTTTATAAGCCACCCAGTGTGTGGTGGTGCACTTTGTTACAGGATGCATGTCTCAAACTACTGTGAAAAGCCTGCGATATGCAGTGACACACCTTGCTTTCTAAAAGCAAGACGATGTGGAGCACTTGTTAATGAAGATCAAGGATTGTAGCAACGTAAAGAAAACCGGAATTCTCACAACTGGATGATTCAACTGCCGAACATGAGAAATGAAAACAGATCGAAGTTGTCAAAAATCCTGTCTTGCTTGGACTCATAATCAATGCCCGTGGAAAGAGCAGTCAAGAGATCGAAGGGCGTATTGCACTGGCTAAATGTGCTGCACAAGATCTCTTCAAAGTTTTGAAGAGCCGGGACATCACTTTGTGGGCTAAGGTGCAGGGACGCCAGCCATGGCTTTTCAATCGCCTCTTAGGCTCTTATGCATGTGAACGCTGGATTTTTTGAATAAAGAAAGCCAGAGAAGAATTGGTGCATTTGAATGATGGTGGTAGTGAAGAACATTGAAGGTGCCGTGGGCTGCCAAAAGAGCAAACACATTTGTCTGGAAAGGTACTGCCAGAACGCTCTTTAGAAGTAAGGATGGTGAGACGCCGTGTCAGGTCCTTTGGAGGGAACAGTTCTTGGGAAAGGACATCATGCCTGGTAAAGGACGCGACAGTGAAAACGAGGGAGACCCTCAATGGATGGACAGGCACAGTGGCTGCAATAGGGGGCTCAACTATAACAGCAATTGTGAAGATGGCATCGGTCGGACAGTGTTTCAGCACGTTGTACCCAGGGCCACAATGACTCAGAACTGTGTCGGGGCAGGTAGCCCCGAATAACAGCAACCCAACATGACTGACTGACTTAGCTGGTGACTTTTAGAGGCAAACGTTCTGAGTTCAGGGTACCAACCAAACCATGCTCCTTATGTCCATTCAAGGGAGAAGATCCTTCCTGTGTCTTCCAGCCTCTGTGCAGTAACTCGCTGTCATTGAGTTGATAGGATCCCTAACAATAGAACAGAATTGTTCCCATAGGGTTTCCACACGGGGTTGGGGGCTGATGGGTTCAGGGGGTACAGGGTCATATTAAAACACCAACCTTTGGGTTAGCAACTGAGCACTTAACCACTGCAACACCAAGCGTCCTTATAACTTCTGGTAGCCCTAGGCATCCCTCGACTTTTAGATGCATCTTCAAACGGCATCTACTCCTCTCTGAGCCTGCCTCCCTGTCTGTCCTCCCTTCTCATTAGACACCATTCAAGAGGAACTGCATTCGAACCCATGTGGCCTCCTTAACTTAACTGACAGCACCTTTACACAAACAAGTATAAATGTTTTATCCACCACAAAGTCCCATTAGGATTTCAACATACCTTGTAGAGGAACATAATTCAATAAATAAAATGTAGCCTTAGGAGATTAAAACACAAGGATTGGCTATTGTTATTGCTATTGTAATTCATAGAGAAAACTACTCAGATTTAAGATATTTGATATGTGTATTGGTCAAAAGAATGAGCGTATGATTTATAGACATGTTATCAAGTCCTGCAGGAGCATAACGTAACAAACAGACCAACACGGCTATCTCTGCATACTTCGTTCGGATAAGTTCTGGGTAGTAAACATTTAAGTTTGAGATGTGTCCGTTTACAGCTTTAAAAAATTCTTCCAATTGGTCTCTGATTAAGACAAAAGGACAAGGAACAAATGGGAGGGGCATTTTCAATTGTTTCACTTTCCTGCATAAGCAATGAAAACAGAGGAGAGGAAACTTCCTCTCCCCCTAATGTGGTCAACATTAGCTGCTTTGGAAGAGCGCAATAAAAACCCTCTGAGGCCAAGGCCTGTTTCCATTACAGCATGGTCCTCCCCAGCACGGTCCTCCCCAGCACGGTCCTCCCCAGCACGGTCCTCCCCAGCACGGTCCTCCCCAACGGAGCTTTCCATCCATTCCCTGATCCGCAGACCAGGCAGCTCAATTGGCCAGACTGGCCCAATGCAGCTGAACTATCTCATCATAAATAATAGAAGTTTCATAAATACCCAAAATGAGTGTAATGCATAATCAAACTTAGGAACTAACATTTTTAAAATCTGACTGGCCTTCACTTGCTATCACAGGTTTGTGAGGGACTGTTAGAAAGATAATAAAAGTTTTATAAGAGACAAACCTCAGCTGAATGGAGTTATTTGACGTGGTATTCATACGTGGTAACTAAGAAATTAGTAGACAGCTATTTCATATGTGGTAACTAAGAAAATATTAGGCATGTACAGAACCTATCTGATGAATACAATTATCCAATCACTACTGCTTTCATAAGCCATTTCTGGGGGAGAAAAAATACTGTATCACTTCTAATTATATGTATAAAATAGTTACATTTTCCAAGCCCATTCACAAGTCAGAGGCCGCTAGAAATAACTATTAGATAGGAAAAAGTCATTTAGTGAAATGATTCACACACTGCTAAAGTATAAAATAAATCATAGACCCTTCATAACCAGATATATAGATCACAAAGGATAAGTCTCATTTTATAAATATAGATATGAAGTGGCTGTGATTCTTTAAAAACCAGAAGTAGATGCTAAATTCTCATTATGAATTCATTGATTGATTATTCATTACTTTCATTTATTCAGTTAGTTTCTACATGGCTTTCCTGAACATTACTATAAGACACAAAATTATTCGTTTCTATCGTGCATCAAAAATATGCTGACCACACGCAATTACACGTTTCCAGTCTTACAACAGAAAATGCTTAATTCAACTAAAATTTAAATTCATAAGAAAACATAGAAAGAAGGGTAATATTCTCACTAAAGTGAAGGACATTATCAAGGAAATTGTCAATATAAGGCAAAATAAGGGTGTCTAATATTCCACAAATTGCTTATTATTATGCTTTTTAAAATGTACACTCTGAAAGCTTCATGGCTTTTTTTTTCTCCAGACTCTGGATTCTTTTCCCAATGCTAGGGCGCAAGTCCAGGAGGGACCTGGTGGCACAGTAGCTATATTTGGGCTGCTAACTGCACAGGGCTTTCTACTCATGTAAGAGTTACAGTCTCGGAAACCCACAGGAGCAGTTCGATCCTGTTCCACCGGGTCGCTGAGTTGGCATCCACTTGATGGCAGGGAGTCTGGAGCTTTTTTGAAGGCGGAACTCAATCTAGAGATGTGCAAGTGGCAGCAATGGATCTATCTTTCTGAATTTTCTGCATTATAAAATTTCTGTATTAAAAAATTGTGTTTTTAACATTTTATTAGGGACTCATACAACTCTTATCACAATCCATACATATGCATGCATCAATTGTATAAAGCACATCTGTACATTCTTTGTCCTAATCACTTTCAAAGCATTTGCTCTCCACTTAAGCCCTTTGCATCAGGTCCTCTTTTTTCCCCTCCCTCCCTGCTCCCCCTCCCTCATGAGCCCTTGATAATTTATAAATTATTATTTTGTCATATCTTGCCCTGTCCGACGTCTCCCTTCACACCCTTTTCTGTTGTCTGTCCCCCAGGGAGGAGATCACATGTAGATCCTTGTAATAGATTCCCCCTTTCCAACCCACTCACCCTCTACCCTCCCAGTATCGCCCCTCACACCCCTGGTCCTGAAGGTATCATCCACCCTGGATTCCCTGTGCCTCCAGCTCCTATCTGCACCAGTGTACAACCTCTGCTCTATCCAGACTTGCCAGGTAGAATTCGGTTCATGGTAGTGGGCAGGGAGGAAGCATTTAGGAACTGGAGGAAAGCTGTATTCTTCATCAGAGCTACGTCGCACCCTGACTGACTCATCTCCTCCTCTAGACCCCTCTGTGAGGGGATCTCCAGGGGCTGACAAATGGGCTTTGGGTCTCCACTCTGCACTTCCCCCTTCTTTCACTATGGTAAGATTTTTTTTTGATGATGCCTTATACCTGATCCCGTTGATACCTCGTGATCGCACAGGCTGGTGTGCTTCTTCCATGTGGGCTTTGTTGCTTCTGAGCTAGATGGCCGCTTGTTCACCTTCAAGCCTTTAAGACCCCCGACACTATCTCTTTTGATAGCCGGGCACCATCAGCTTTCTTCACCACATTTGCTTATGCACCCATTTGTCCTCAGCAATCGTATCATGGAGGGGTGCAGCCAATGATATGATTTTTTGTTCTTTGATGCCTGATAACTGACCCCTTTGGAACCATGTGATCACACAGGCTGGTGTGTTCTTCCATGTGGGCTTTGTTGCTTCTGAGCTAGATGGCTGCTTGTTTATCTTCAAGCCTTTAAGACCCCAGACGCTATCTCTTTTGATAACTGGGCACCATCGGCTTTCTTCACTCAAGCACTCCCGCAATGCATGAATAATTTCTTCTATTAAATTGGCACTCTATGATGCTCACCCTCCAGACACAACCGCTGAAGCCAAAGTGGGTGAGCAAAGCAAAAAAAATTGTTTTAATGAGCTATCCATGATTTTTACATTGTTACAAAACTTTCAGAGCCTGGCCTTAAAATTTCACAATTTATGTACTAATTTCATGCATTATTGTGTTTCATATCTTATTTTAGTCCCAATAGCTGCATTTAAGACCAACGTGTTTAAATGATGAAGACAGACATCCAGTTCTCCACCACCTCTAATCAATAAAAAAGTTGAATTCATACAGAATTTTGCCAATGCCAAACACTCTCCTTCCCCATTATCTTTCCCCGTTGCAGGATCCCCTGGTCCTCTGACATCAGCCTATCTCCTTTCACAAACATCCACTTTGAGTTATACTGAAGAGGATTTCCAAAAGCACATCTCAGAGGGTTGAATCACCAAAGTGACACTTGGCAACCACTCCATTACTCTCCAGTCCCCCAAATTGAGGATTGTGCATGAATATTACATAAACCCCTCTCCAACTCAGAGCAACCCTATAGGAGAGAGCAGAAATGCCCCACAGGAATTTCAAGGATGTAACCTTCCTGAAAGCAGACTGTCATATCTTTGTCTCCCTGAGGGGCTGGTCGATTTGAATCAATGATTTTCTTGTTTACCAACTGAGTGCTTAAATACTGCACTACCAAGGCTCCAGATACCACAACAATATACAAATATAGTGTGCCAAGTAAATACAGAAGACAAGTATGCCCATTAAACATTGACTCTTCAATACCCCAACCAAGCCTAAATTCTAGGCTGGTGGGAGCTCTCTGCATGGAGCCTGATGCCAGGGGGCAAATGGGAGCCAGGGGAAGGAGGCTGTAAGGGGTGCAGCAGGCTTTTTCTTTTAATAATTTGGCTCTAGAGTAAAAAATGTCTAAAAAGAAAATCAACCCACTGCTGAGAAAACAGGTGAATCTGATTCATCTAAACCAGAAAAGGCAATTGATGAGGGCAGGCAGCATGTTTAGGATGAAATTTTGTCTTGTGCAGTAGAAGAGTTCAACCTTATTATCAAATTATGACAATATTTTAATCCCATGATTGTATAGAAAAACACAACAGGATCTGAAACAGAATAAAGGTTATCATTCCAAAGCAAGACTTTGTAATTTTATTGTCATAAGATACAGAAAACATAGAATCTGCCATTGTACTCGTTTTTCAATGTTAGTTACATTCACAATGAATCATTACCCTATTTCCAAAATTTGTTCATCGCCCCAACAAGGTTTCCCTCACCATGCAAAAGTAGACATTCCTATGAAATCTCTCATATGCTGAGAGGTGACAGGGCAAAGCCGCAAATTCATATGGGAAAGGTATGTGAGTGTGTTCCCAGACCCCGAAAAATAGCCTATACCAAATTATATAACAAGTCACACATAAAGCCGAAAATACTCGACACGCAGTTCAGAGAGATACAGCTTGAAACCAGACGCTGAGCACAGTTGTTGAGAAAGGAGTATGGTGGTACCACTCACACTGCTTGGAGTCCACGCTGACTCACTGATGTCCACAGCAAAACCACGCTCAACTCCAGTTCCTTCTGCCTTTCGCTATAACCCACAGCTCCAGCGCACTCCAACCTTGCTGATAAACGTGTAAATTCTCTCTGGATTTCTTTTGGTTATCAAAAACAACTACTGATGTACATTGTTCAGAAAAAGTAAAGTGTCATACAACTAACTTCTGAAAACTGGGGCCACTGGTGTCCATTAAACAGTAACTCCCATTTCCCACTCCCACCAGACCCTTACCCACAGCAATCGACTCTTGTCGCCAGAAAGCAGGGCCATGCAACATTGTCCTCCTGTGTTGAACACTTGGTGCAAGATTTTGTTTTAAAATTTATTATTAAACATACATTAAGTACTTACTTTCCCTGGCTCATTAGAAAGTCTCCTAAGTCCCTGAGTCTCTTATGCAGATCCCACCATCCCCTAACGTGGCACACATAACAGCTGCACCCATAAACATCTGAACTGATTGAATGGGTGAACACACACACACACACATACACCAGCCCCCCCCCCCCCCATGCCCCGACTTGTATAAAGAAGAACGGTGCGACAAGCAGAACCTCTCAGAGTACAAGGGAAAGTTGAACTTCTTCAATACAGCCACACCCTGATGTACTGAAAAGACTAAGGAGGCCAAAATGTTGTATCTTGCCATTTCAAGTGCTGGAAGAATGTCTTCCAATCTCACCAGTATATCCAATGGTTAGTTACTAAAGAGCTAATTCCAAAACATCTCTCAGCCTCTTCATGACTTGTGTGAGTATGTTGGAAGGCTTTCTTCATTCGTTCCCTAAAATCACTTTCCCAGGCCCTTAACATGAGATATCTATTTGTCTTAAAGGAGCCCTGGCGGCACAATGGGCTACACACCAAGCTCCTAACCATGTGGTCAGTGGTTCACACCCACCAGCTGCTTCCACAGGGGAAAACGAGGCTTTCTGCTTCTGTCAAGATTTAAAGCCTCAGAAACTCAAAGGGGCAATTCTATACTGTCCTATAAGGACTCTATAGGTCAGAATCTACTGGATGCCAGTGAGTTTTTAATTTGAAATCTTACAGGGAGAGGAACCAAAAGCAGCCCATTTCCTACATAAGAGTTGCTCTGTGCTCCAGTGTGAGCAGAAGCAAGTACTGGTCCATACTTGTTATGAAAAGTGTGTGTAGCCACACACCCTCCAACACACATCATTTCCAAGAACAATTTCTTATTCTGAACATGGGGTGAAATCTACAAATACTCTCCCTGGGTTTTAAGGAATGGGAGAGTTATTCAATATTCAGCTGCTGATCTTATTTATTTCTGCTCTAGATGAAGCTATTTTGCCTTTGTCCTCTTTGCCCACATCCTAAACAGGGGTCAATGCACTTATTTATATTGCAATAAATTGAGATGTGCCTGACTGAGGGAACCCGTAAGTAATATGGTTACTTCGGTCTCAAGGTAATGAAATCTTTATAGTTCTCACTACTTTGTATTTAATTTACACAACGTATTTCTATTCTTTCTCAGTTTTACTTTTTTGTTGTTCGTTCTTTCAGACTTTTCTCCAACTTTCAGCTTTTGCTTCACTATACATCCTTTTCTGCCAGGGGTTACACTTCTGCTGGTTAAATGTGGAATCCAACACCACCCAACGTGGAGAATTAAAAGCAGTTATGGAGTCATTCAGTAAAGTTCACATTCAGTGTGATAATGATCACAGCTAATATGTAAGGAATAAATCCAATTAGCATATGGGTACTTAGAGTTCATTCATTTAATAGGAAGTGACATTTTGATAACTAAAGAATTGAGCCATTAGCAGTCTCTGGTTACAACCTGTCTGACAGATTCTGGGCATGAACTTCACTTAATTGAGTTTTCAAGGACTTAGGTGAGGATTAGTAAAGGGGATGCTTTCTGGGCTCTGTTTTCTTCTATAGAAGTAGCTCTCAGGGGCCCTTAGAAATGGCTTTTCCCCAGAAATCCCCCATGAGGTATAGTCAACATTTTTTAAAAAAGAAGTTAGTTGTTCCAATTTTTTATGTCTTTCCCCCTCTTCTTCTGGAAAATAAATATTAAATCGTCATATCAAAGAAGTTCAACCAATTACAGCATTCTGAAGATGAACCATTCAGAATGACACAAATCAGCAATTTTAAGTCTTGATAAGGCTGAGGCACTGAGTAATTTGTTGTATGAAAAGAGGGTAGATTTCATATATTGTGAGAGCCTCAATGAATATTTCCACCACCTGTCTGTCAGTTTGCCATACTGAGGTAGCTTGTATGTTGCCATGATGCTGGAAGCTATGTCACTAGCATTCTAGATGCCAGCAAGGATGACAAGGCTCGGTCTTACACACTGTGGATGTATGGTCAGGAGAGGCCAATTCCCGCAGGACATCCTGTTTGGTAAAGTGGAGGGGCAGCGAAAAAGAGGCAGGCCCTCAAAGAGCTGGACCGACACAGTGGCTGCCACCATGGGCTCAGGCACAGGAGCAAGTGTGCTAATGGTGCAGGACCGTGCAGCAGTGTGACCTTCTGTCGTGCCTAGGGTCACCACCAGTGGGAACCAACTCGATGGCACGTAACCACCAAAGTCAAGGTTTACAGATGGAATGAAGCAAACTGTAGGAGACACCAGGGAAAGGGTAGCCCTCTTGAATTCTGTGCAGCATCCTGCCTTTACCTGCCACAGTCCAGCTGCAGCAAGGTCCAGGGGTTCCTCAAGGTGGGTCACGGCGCCGGCAAGTGGGAGACAGAAACCACATGACTCAAAGGTTGCGGGTGACTGATCCAATTTTATTCATGCAAAGCTTCAACTTATATATTATTTTTCTTGGCTTAAAGTGTATGGCCTGAGGTCATATATCAGGAAATTCTCAGGCCACACGACCATGACAAGTTACATAAATCACATCATGATTCTTGGTTAAAAATTAGTACATCTTGAAACTAAAACTGCCTCAACCACAAGGGTGATAAACATAAACCTTCTAACAATAACTGAACACACTTTATCCAACTAGGGCGCATTGTTCTAACTATGAAATCAATAAAGCATTAATGCATTTCATTATCGATCACAAAAATTACTTGACAGGCTTTGGCTGTTCTTTCTGTTCTTTCTTAGGCTGTTCTTCTAGGGTTTTCACTTCTTGTTCTTTCTTTTCCACTAAGTTCCCATAAATTCAACTCCCAAAAGTCTTCCTGTACCAAGGCATGAGTTGCCTCACACTAGGTAGCTTTGCTTCAGTGGACTTCAAACACCAAGGGGCCCTCCTCTTGCTAACCTTTCCATAAAACTTAAACTACTAAAAGGAACTTGTACACCTTCTTTGTTAACCATTCTTATGCCATTTTCATTACAAGCCCCTGTATAAGATAAATCAGGGCCAAGAACTCTATTTCTCTTTGGGTTATTTCCTGGAGGGGGATGCCATATTTTACCCCCTATGCAGTAACCAATATAAGGAAAGGGAAAAACTGTGGGAAAAGGATGATAAAATTTTTTAGGGTCTTGCACAAAAGCTTCCAAACGAGCCTCTGAGATTTCCGTGGGTTTCAGTTGCAATAGCTCAGCCTGCTCAAGATCTAACATAAATTCCTTAAGGGGGGTTACTGGTTTCCAGTTTCTAGTTTTATTATACAATACACTTTGCACGCAGTCAGGACATGGATCTTTCAAAGCCATAGGAAGGGGAGTAACCTCAACTTCTGGGGAATATTCCTCAGTTGACATCAGTTGTTTCCTAATAGGGGAAGTGATCAAAATGATCAGGAACCAGGGAGCAGCTACAATTATCAATACTGATATCAGGCCAAGAATTCCAAAGGGTTCACAGAAGGGACCTTCCTTTGTGGAGCCTCCTTTGAATGCTCCTCCTCCATGCACTGCCTTTGTCAAGGTCCATGGAGAGTTCTCAGGACTTTAACTCTATATGGGGACAGACAGCCACGTAGTTCCTCTGCCAAAGGAATGGTGGGCTTGATTCACCATCTTGTGGTTAGCACCATCCCACCATCCCACGGGGGTTCATGAATTTCACAAATACAACCATTAAAATATTCATTAGCATACACTTTAGATGGAAAAAACTTCTTAAAAATCATTGTATCAGGGCTCTTACAGCTCTTACAGCAATCCATACATCCGTGGTCAAGCACATTTGTACATATGTTGCCATCATCTTTTTCAAAACATTTTCTCTCTACTTGAGCCTTTGGTACCAGCTTCTCACTTTTTTCCTCCCTCTCCCACCTGCCCTCCCTCATGAACCTTTGGTAATTTATATATCATTATGATGATGAAAATATTTTTAAAATTGAACTCTATCTGTGAAATTATGGGAAATACAAGAAGCCAAGCATAAAGGTTTTGGGTTCTCTGTGTGCAAAAGCAGGAATATCAATGTTCCTAGACCCACATCTGTCACCGCCAAAATTGATCTAAAACCTCTATGTTGCCTAGTGCTTAGATTTGAAAATAAAGAAAACTATGAACTAATTGGTAAAGCAAGAGAAAACACAGGGGAGTTCTAATTCTAAACTTGCCTCTAATTCACAGCCGGAACTAAAGCAGTCTCTTCTACCAACTGTTCTCAGCCTCTCCTTTCATGTAGAAAGCACAATCACACTTGCTGAACTAGCAATAGTAATATATTAATCTGTTTGATAAAAAAAATACTATATAAAAATATAAAAGTCATAAGGTTCTTTAGGAACAAGGATGTTTATAGAGTTTACAAAGGAGCCTGTTGAGGTAGTTAGTCAGGTAAGTACTGTACTGCTAATCACAAGGCCAGTGGCTTAAACTCACCAGCCACTGCTTGGGAGAAAGATGAGGCTGTCTGCTCCTGTGAAGATTTATAGCCCGTAGAAACCCGATACAGGCTCACTCTGAGTCAGAATCAACTCGATAGCAGCGGGTTTATACGTGGATGTGGTTTGGGTTTATACACGTAAAAGGACCCCAGCAGCCAGGCTAGTCACTTCAGCAGCTCTTCAAAAATAGCAAACTAAACCCAATGTCATCGAGTCAATTCAACCTATAGCATTATTATATATAGTTTCTAAGACTATACATCTTTATGGGAGCAGACAGCCTCACTTTCCTCCCAAGGAGCAGCTGGTGTGTTTCAACCACCATCTTGTGGTTAGCGGCCAATGGTGTCAAAAGGGCTTACTGCATTCCCTCAAAGAGACACAGGCTCTGCATTAGTTTTTTTAACCTTTCGTAACATATCTTCCTTTAGATCAGGCCTCAAGATATAACAATGAGGTGGAAAGGTCGCCGACTCGGAGGCAGCATTCCTTAACTGGATTTTCTATTCTCTTCTTTGATAGTATGTGTGATATAGGACATCATCATCGCTCCGGTGTCCTTGCTGATATAATATCGATAATAATATCCAGACCTTGACAGTGGTTCAGCGTATTAAATGGGATGAGCTAGAGATAGGGGAAGAGAAAGAGACAGAGATATAAACCAGTACCATTTCCCAGGGAGTCAAATCTCACCACACTGACCCAATGGCTATTGCTTTTCAATAGAAGATCTCTAGGCCTTTCTTCCAAGATGTCGCTGTAGACTCACTCTCCAACCTTCAAGTTAGCAGCCAAGTGCAGTAACTATTTGTACCACCCAAGGAGGCCAATAGGTAGATCTCCCTCACAGGAGGAGCCAAGACTGGATACATAACTTATTGGAGCCCAGTGTACAATGAAAACACAGGCTCCCTATGCAACTCCACTAAGACGTGTAAGATGATGACCTCAGAGCATAAAGCCAAGAGCAGGGCCCTCTGACTGTGGGCGCTAAGCAACTCCACAGGCTAGCATATCTGGAGCTGTCCCTACCCAGGTGTACTTCAAGAATTCGATAAATGATAGGTGTCACTAAGCTAACAGCCCTTATTTTAATGCGAGCTGTTAACTTTCAGTGTGTTCACAGGAGGTTGCTTTTCTCAGTGGGACTGTAACCCGCAGAGAGTAAAAATATCAGGGAGCAACTGTAGGAAAGCAATCGAACATTGTTTGGCCGACATTGCCTCACCACCGCTTGTCTCTCAGCTTGTCATCCGTGATGGCTTGTGTGTCACTGTGATGCTGCAAGCTGTATCACAGGGTCGCCCCAGAGGAAGGCCCTCAACAAGATGGATGGACACAATGGCTGCAACAATGGGATCAAACATAAGAACAATTGGGAGGATGGCAGAGGGCCAGCCAGTGTTTCATTCTGTTGTGCGCAGGGTTGCTGTAAGTCAGAATCAACTCAATGGCACCTAACAACAACAACAAATTCCCTCATATTGAAAGCAAAGGTTAACTCAGAGCAGTGGTTTTCAAACTGTGCTTTCGAATTATGCTCTGAGGAATCCTTGTAAGATTACCAGTAAGGACAGGTAAGTCAAGGAGAGGGGCAAGCTAAGAAGGGCATTCTTAGTTCAAACAGAGTGATTCTATGTGACGTTAACCTCATTTGACCAAAGAGGTCTATGAAAGTAAGTGAACGCACTAGATTCCGTAAGCTTGTAGTTCTTCCAGTTGTAAGATCTCTATTCTATTTCTTAATTAATCTTCAAGACAATCTTGAAAGTAGAACAGGCATTGCCACTTCCATTTGTTAAAAAACATACTGAGAGGGTCGGCATCATTTTCTAGGGATCTGTGACTAATCAAACTCTGTTCTCCAGGCTCCCAACTCCAGGGTCTTTCCTGAGCTGCCTCTTCTCCCGATCTCCTAAACAAACATCCCTTCTCATGGGGTACTTTTTTCTGTTTGCTCAAAAAAAACCCAGTTAGTTCATTTGAGCACAGGAGAAGAGAGAAGACTGCAAAACAGGATTAAAACCGGAGGTCAATTAGATACAGCAACAAGTCATTTCCATGCCGCCCAATTCTAGGCAATCTATGCCTCAACGTTTCTCTCCTAACTCTGGTACACCCTTTCAATAGCCTTCCACAAAGAAACCAACTGTTTCCATTGTTTCCATTATGAGCTGGGTTTCTGGATCCTCACTTCCTGGGTTGGAATTGTCAATCTACTACATTCTACCTTGGCCCAGCACTCTCTGGTTTCAGGTTTCTTGTAGGATGATAAGAAGGAATAAATATGTGTGGCTAAAACATCAGAACACTGCACCTGGGATGTAAGCCCTGTGTCAGTATGAAGATAAATCTCAAAGTACTGCTATTAAATCACAGAATTAAAAATATCTATCAAAATGTGAAGCTATTGTGTCTTAACATATAAGTCTATATACTCTGAAGGCCATGGGTCTATCTAATCCTTCCCTGGTGAATTCTGCCCTCGTTGATTTACACAAAGCAAGACAAACGGCAGTTCTGGCGTCCTCCGGGAATTCAGATCATGTTCCATTGAAATGATCTTTGAGTTTCCTGAACAAGAAGACATCTTAAGGGAGGGACAAGATCGTGGTTACAGGGGAATGTGGTAAAGTTTCCCCGGGAAATTCCCATATGACAGCCCTTGCCACCCTTGAGGAATGAACAGGTGTGTTGTGCTGCAGGGGAAAGTGCTAGATGCATCTTTCCTGGCTTTTTTCTCATCAATGAGGCTTTTGCTGTAACCTTCTGAGCTGACTTGTCTGCCTTAAATTTAACTGATCGTCAGATCCACTCGGATGCCACCATGCAGATTGGACCTTGCTCTCTGGATCATACTTCATTAGCTTCAGTCTTGCTTAAAAGACTGCTGAAAAGATCAGCTCTTTAAACAAGCAGCGGTTTGGGCATCCAATGAACTGAAAGTTTGATATTCACAAGATAATCACTTAAAATTAAAAGTGCCAAACCTTATGAGAGCACAAATTCAGTAGTTTTTCTGTCTATGGTAATTCTATTGTCTTCTTCCACCAGTTTGTGGACTTCAGCTACAATTACTTCATTCAATGAGGTTGATGGTCTTCTTTACTTGGCTCATCATTGAGGTCTTCCCAATTTTCCTGTAAATGATTGACCCATCTAAATCCTGTTGCTTTCTTGGGACGTGGGGGCAGCATTCCCACAAACTTGTTGCAAAATTTCAATGACCTAGAAAGATATCCACTTAGGTTGTGTTAAAAATTTGATATTAGCCCTGACCTCAAAATCATTTTTCTCCATGGCACAAATCTCTTTTTCCCTCTGAAATCTACTGAGACTAAGACAAGTATATTCTTTAAATAATTTGTCTGCAACCATTCACTAATCGCAAGTGATTAAATATGCTTTGTTTGGAATAACTCCATGCATGTATGAACTGGAGCCCTACCAGCCAACATTTTTTCATTTATCCTCGAAAATTTAATAAGTAATTTTTTTATTTGCCTACTACCTCATGTGCCCTTTGCCACCATCTTTTAAATGGATGATGAAGAGCAAGTCCAAATGGGGGATTGGAAGACGGACACTGACGACAAGAGCATCATTGCGGTCGCGCCCTGTTATGGATGGGATGGGAGCTCTCGACAAGTCTGTTGAAGGCCTAATCTTCTGTGTGAACGTAACCGTGTTTGAAAAGGGGTTCTTGGAAGATGTTACCACTTAATATGAAATCAGAGTCAGCCCCGATCTGACAGGCGTCCTTATAAAAGAGAAGAGACACAAGAAAAACGCTCATGTGGAGATGGACAGAGAGATTGAGGTAATATACAAACCAATGGCTGCCTAAAGCCACCAGAAGCTAGGACACAGGTATATACAAATTCTCCCTCAGAACCCTCTGAAGGAAGAAAAACCCTAGTTTCAACCTTCTAGCCTCCAGAACTGTGAGACCACAAATGTCTGTTCTGATAAGACACTCAATGAGTGCTACTTTATAAGAGCAGTCCTAGAAAACAAATGCGCCCCTTCCTAATAGCACGCCTCCAGTCACGACCAATCTTTCTGTCTAGAAGCACAAGTTACAGAGCATTCCAAATTTAGCTGTTCTCCTTCCCACATTTTCACACCATCTCCTTCAAGTACTGCATGCTCATGTGATGAGATAAAAATAAGTTCTATAAACCTCTCTCAACTTACAGTGACCTCAATGAAAAAAGGCTACCATTCCTCCCCCTTCCCTGCACAGCCTCTTCCCATCCCCAAAAATCAGAACCTAGGCTTTCAATGCCAGGGAAGCCATTATGAGCTGAAGCAATACGGAGCTTTTATAGAAAAAGAGAAGGCATTTTCAATGACAGAACAAGCAAAGCTCCAAGTTAATCACCCTCGCATGCCCCAACAAGCACAAAAGAACACCTTCCTTCTTAGATGCTGGAAATGACTTACTCTGCTTCCGTCTACTACCTAAAAAGCTAAAAATAAGGGATTCCACTGAGTTCAGCTCGGATTTTGAACCAGGTCATTCATTCCATGATATTCACTGATGTAATGACCATCTGTCAGGCTCTATGCTTGACTCCGGGTTTGCTAGGCTTCCAAATAAAGCCCATGTACTCTGTGTTGAAGACACAGAGGGACTCTCGGTAGCTCACCTATTAGTATGTTATGGACAGCTTACATTTCATAGTAACTAATATTATCTGAATGTCTCCAAAGAGCAAATCTTGTCACATAGTGCACTTTGGGAGGATACATAGTCATCTGAACCCAACACATTTAATAGTGAATCAAGTAGAAGAACAATTGAAAAAAGGGGGGGTTCAACCCACAGGTTGAAGAGGACTAATGTCAAGCTTCATCCACTCTTGCATCTTTGACCTAAAGTCAGGTCTACTGTTCCCATATTGCATAGCCGTCTTCTCCCCCAACCCAAATCAACAGAACCATAAGATTCTACCAAGCATGAAATAAATCCAACCTGCTTTAGTGAACCATTTTTGGTTCTAAGTACCAAAAATGCAAATAAAAAAATCCACCTTTAGAGCTATTAACTAGTTTTAATAGACCATCTGGAGATAATGGCCTTTTCCTTCCTTTCCGTTCCTCCTGACAACGAGGCTTTCTCTGTTTGAATGAAACCTAACCACGCAGGATAGAACTACTTGATGACAGAATTCCTTCTCTTGGAAAAGTTTCAACATTGTTAAATTCAAGGTAAAGATCTTTCTGATCAATTTGACAGGTCCTAAGTATTTATTTACAGAAATCACACTGCTGCTAGAATTTCAATTCCACTGTACCCCCCACGCCTCAACCCCTGCCCTAGGATTCCTGGTAAAGAGGCCAGCCAAGAAAAGAGCAGCATGATCTTGTATTGGATTGTTCCTGCTGAACAGAAGCTGAAGCATTAAGTTCATGCACAGGTTTAACTAAGGCCAAGTAAAACTCCTAAAACTAGAAGGCAAGTGTAGCAGGACAATGAAAGGGGGGGTCCTTCAAATGACAGCTGAGAAATTTTGGCATGACATCACACAGGATAATGACATCAGTGGGACTGCAGCCAGTGTCCACAAACAGACCTGGACCATTCAAGTTTATTTCGCAGAACTCTCTTGGCACATGCCTTTTCAAAAAAGAAATTAATGTTCTTGATCATATACTACATCACCTTAGAGAAATGGTAAAAAACACACAACTTCCTGACACAAAATAAAAGTCATTATGAAAGTCATGCAACCATTTAACCATGGGGCTTGGGGTATGTTCTAAAATTGATGTGATAATGAATATACAATTCTCCTTGATATGATTGAACGATTGGATTACTGCAGTGTATGCTATGTAAATTCTGGGCCACTATATCTGTTAAAAATAAATAAACATGCTACCTTGAATTAAAAAAAGGAGAAGAAGAAACCAAACTTGACCAATGGTTACCATGGGTAAAGGGGAGGAAGTTGTTGTTTAGGGGGCAAAGCGTTTATGTCACTCATAGTGGAATAATTTGGAAAAGGATACCAATAATGGTTATGCAATACAAAGAGTATAATCAATGGCACTGAATTATACAAGTAGAAGTTGGAGAATGTTTTGTTATGTACATTTGTGTTAGTCTGGGTAGTATAGAGAAACAAAATTCATAAACACTCATATTTTTAAAATGGAGTTTTATATAAAGGGTAATTGTACATTAAGCATCCCAACCCAGGCCAGTCTAGGGCCATAAGTCCAACATTAGCCCATATGTCAGACATCGATCTACAAAGACCTCCTCAAACTCACAAAACACATGCAATAACACTGAATGCAGGAGGAAAGCAAAATCAGTGAGCATGTAAGCACCTCAGTGCTGGCATGGGTCTCCATGAAGCTTCTCCCGCACCCAGGGTTGCATCAGGGTAGGTCCATGTGGCTTCTCCTCAAGTATGTCTGGCAGGAAGTGAGCCTTGTCAGCTGAAGCAGAGAACTAGCTAAGGCAGCTGCAACTGGTCTGGACATCAGATAGCAAGAGACCAGAAAACAAGAAAGGCAAGGTCGACCAAGCCATTTACCTCTCTGCCCTTCAAATAATCCCACATGTTTATCAGCCAGTTTGGCACAATAAACCTTAATTATAGCAATATTTTTGCCACAATGAGAAGAAAAATAATTACATAACTAACGATGAGTACAAGGAAGAAGAAAATGTTCTAGAACTGAATGTGGGGACAATTGTAAAACTTCTTGATATGACTGAATTATTGAATTATATGACATGTGGATGAAGTGCTAATTAAACTGTTTAAAAAAAAAGAAAACAGAAAGTCATGCAACCTTTTAACCACCCGATATCAATGTTTTGGAGGGCCCGTGTGGTGCGAACAGCTAACATGCTCAGCTGCTAAAACAGTGAGAGGTTCATGTCTACCCAGAAGTTCCTCACAAGAAAGGCCTGGTGGTCCAATAATGAAAAATAAGCATTAAAAGAACATCAGCCATTTAAAATTTGGCTAAGTCAGTTCTATGTGTCTTGACGCAGCAACTGATTGACTAATGTGGCTAATGTGCTCAATGAGCCTTTACGGTCTGGTAGCATAGTGGTTATTCATTGGGTTGCTAACTACAAGGTCAGCAGTTTGAAACCACCAGGGACTCCGTGGGAGAAAGAGTAGGCTTTCTACACCCACACAAAGTTAGTCTCAGACACTTACAACATTTATAGTTTATAAAGACAATCTACACTGGCGGGGTGATAGGGCAGATTTAGTTAGAATCTTGTCTCTACTACTTTAAAACAAGTCCCTTCCTTTAAAACAAGTCCCTTCCTTATCTCAAAGTGTCTTCAGTTAAAGGACACAGTAACTAGAGCTACTCACAGGGCTATGAAGAAGATTCTATACGATGATATATGAAACCACTTAACACAAAGCTTATTATAAGTACGGGATAAATTTCAAATACAACTATTATTCGCTTTATGTCGCCTTCCGAACAACTCTGTTAATCATCATTATTGTAAAAAATGAGGAAACTGAGCCTTAGAGAAGCTGTCAACTCCTGAAACTGAAACATCTATAAGAAACATGAATTTATATCCTCTAAACCCAGACCTTGGAGGAGTCCACATTAAGTCAAGATGAAAAACAAGCGTGAAAGCAATGTTCTTAGATGAACTGACTTTTACCATCTCGGCACCTCTTCTCCCATTTTCACTAGCTGTTCACATCTGTTTCCATCACCTAACGGCCATGTGCATATAAACACCATCAGCTGTCTGCTGTGGTACCGTGGGCACTTGTTGGTTTTATGGTGTTGGAAGCTATACTACTGGTAGTTGATATACCAGCGGTCACACATGGTGAACAGGATTCAGCAGAGGTTCTAGAACAAGACAGACTAAGAAGGAAGGCCTAGCAATCTACTTCCAAAAACTTGCTTTTGAAAACTATATGGATACGTGCTGAAGACAAAATGGGTACATAAGCAAATGTGAAGAAAGCTGAGGATGCCCAGGTATTAGAAGTTATAACATTTGCAGTCTTAAAGGCTTGAAGGTAAACAAGCAGTCATCTAGCAGGGAAGCAACAAAGCCCACATGGAAGAAGCACACCAGCCTGTGTGATCGTGAGATATTGACGGGATCAGGTATCATGCTTCAGAAGATCCAAAATAAACACTCATATTGATGCAAATGAAGAGGGTCGAAGTGGAGAGCCGGGCCCATCTGTAGACAATTGGATCCCTTGGACAGAAGGATCACAAAGAAGGAACGAGCCAGTCAGGGTGCAGTACAGCACCAATGAAACACACAACATCCCTCTGGTTCTTTGATGCTTCCTCAACCCCTCAGTACCATGGCCCAGTTCTACCTTACAAATCCGCTAGACTGGGACAAATAAGAGCTCTCAACACACGGAATCCAGGACAGATAAAACCCTCACGAACAGTAATGGGAGTAGTGATACTATGAGGTGATAAAGGAGTGGGGGGGGGGGGGAACTGATTGCAATGACCGACATATAACAACACCACCACCCTAGGGGGACAAACAACAGAAACATGGGTGAAGGGAGACAGCAGATAGTGTAAGATATGAAAATAACAATTATCTATAATTTATCAAGGGTTTATAAGAGTGGAAGGGTGGGGATAGGGAGGGAAAAAAGAGGAGCTGATACCAAGGGCTCAAGCAGAAAGAAAATGCTTTGAAAATAATGATGGCAAAATATGAACAAAGGTGCTTGATACAATTGATGGACGGACTGTTATAAGAGCTATAAGAGTCCCAAAAAATGGTTTTTTAAAAAGAAAGAAAGAAAACCACATGGATCAGAACAAAATGTTCTCTGACTCACTGGCTTTGGACACATAATCAGAAGAGAGGTAGAGGGAGTCATCATGTCTGAGAAGTAGAGGATTCCCGAGAGAAAGGCCCCTCAGTACAATGATGAACGGGCACAGCTACGGCCATTGGTATGAATATGCTGGCACTCCTGACTGGGCAACATTCCGTTCTGCTGGACACAGGTCACACGGTGTCACAGTCACTGGAAAAGCAGCTGGCAACAACACATACACTTAAATCATTCATCGTTTAAGTCAGATATCGGCTACAAGCAACAGCGACATGCTTGACATGTGTAGGCATGAAAGAACACAGCAGCTGTGTCTCCACTCCAAAAACGAACTCTTGCCAATTTGAATCCGTAAACAAACTGTTCGAGTAGAGGTAAACATTACTTAAAGATGTGGTTCGATGTGTTTTTCCAAAACTGTTGCAGGAACGTTTCAAGAAGCACTATTGGGTTACAATGTTTTTTTTTCATTTTAAAATATTTTTAAAATTAATAATCTCTCTCTCCCTGCCAATGAGTTGATTCTAAATCATACTGACCTAATAGGACAGGGTAGAACTGACCCTCTGGGTTTCCAAGCCTGTTAACTCTTTATGGGAAAAGAAAGCCAGATCTTTCTTCTGGAGAGCACCGGATGGATTTGAACAGCTGACGTTGCCGTTAGCAGCCAAATTCGTAACCACTGTGGTGTCAGGGTTTCTCCAAATTAATAGTAGCTATTTTTTATATTATTTTATTTTAGGCCTGTACTTTCATATTAATTGGTGCATAATAAACATATATTTAAATGATAATAGGGTTTTCAAAAAGAATTAGTAAATATTCTAGATGGTAGAATATTTCCAACTCTGCTTTCTTTCATTTATGTCCATATATTAATTCTAAGGAAGCTAAAAAGGAATCATTTGGTGAGGGCCTGCTCTGTAGCAAACAGTCTACTAAGGAGATTAACTCGGTTGACACACTACCCTGTATCTCTAAGTTCTAGCATTAGCTCCATTTTGACAGACGAGGGCATCCAGAATCAGGTAACTTGACAAGGTCACCCAGAATCTCAGCCTAGATGTTCGGGCTGGAGAATCAAGAAACCACTTGGCAGTAGATAAATAAAACAAAACCACTGGTGTAAAGTCGATTGACTCATAGCAATCCTCGAGCTTCGGTTACAGTGATTAAAAAAAATTGTTTTTAAGTAGGTTAAGTATGCCCTATGCAGTAATAATTATGCATTTTTCTCAATGCGAAGTCAAATCTCAATTATTAACATTTTCACACAAAAAGAATTCTACCACTGAGTACATATTAAAACACCCCAAACGTTTGAGATTCTGTTAGACGCCAGAAAAGTTCCAATAGTACAACTTCTTAAAATAAAGATTCCAAAATATATTTAATACACTTTTGGAGAAAATAAGATATTGCACATGGCTTTAACTGGGTTTGGGCCTTAGGAAAAAACTACCCTACCTCAAACCACTAAAATATGGACATGATACCATTGCCATCATTTTCAGTTTTAGAAAATAATTGCAAATCTGCTGACCTCACTATCTATATTCTCTCTACTCCCGAGACTCAGAGGGCAACTGAACGTTCTTCACACTAAAGAAATGACACAACAATGGAGTGGCACAGGCATCACTACGTTCAATTTTGTAGCCCCCGAAACGACATGGTGCGCCAAGAATGATTTGATCTACTCGGTCACACTCGCGCTGATTCTAACCATACAGTGCAGTCTGGGTGGCTGCAGTGACACCCCACACTTGTCATCAAGCTTGAAGCAGTGGATGAACTCCATACACAGACGAGCTGAGATCCAGAGTTCAGTCTCATTAAGTGCAGCATAGCACAGCATCGATTAAAATATACCTCTGGAAATGCTGCTGGCAGTAGCCTTAACGAAATTAACTGAAAACATATGCTTTGCTAACAGAATTTCTCTAAATAGAATACTTTTAAAATTAGTCCTTGGGGTGTCAGAGGACTTTTTAAAATTTTGTCTTCATAATTGTGTTCTTTCACAATTCACTAGCTTTGTGTCTTCGGATCTTAATTTCCTCTGCTACTAGAAAAGTTAATAGGCTCCTCCATTTACAGCAGATGGTTTCTTATTTAAAAAAATTCAGAGTTGGGATGCATCTGGCCAGATAGGTCAAATCTGGTAGTTCAGATTTTAAATACCTGTTGTTCTTATGCAGATAAAAATAATTGTAGTCCTGGTAACTTCATCTTCTGCTCATCTGAAATCTTAATAAGCTTTTTATGGGAGTAGACATTAAATAAGATCAGTTGTCATAATGGGATGAATACTGTTTATCTTTTTCAATATAAGCAACATACTTTAGTCCTCGCAGCTGTAAACTAGAGATTCACCTCCAGTTTTACTTAGCCCTTTCCACCGTCATTCCTAGAAGCCTTGCGTGACTCCCTTCTATTGCTGCAATGTTTATTTTTTGTCACGGCTGCTGCACAGACATCTGAGTGTTTTCCCAGTTTGGAGTGACTTTATCATACCTTGAATGTCACTCGATGCATATGTAATTTGTCTTGGCTGCTCCAGCATCATGACAAGAATGTGGCCACCACCTGGGGTTTGGAATCTTCCTGAGGTGACCCAGGACTGTGAAACAAATGGCAGCCGTGAGTGAAAATTACACATGCCTCATCATGATCTTCTGCAGGCACCCAGCTTCACACAAAGCAAAGGTTAAAGTCTGCTGAGATTTTCCTTTTCTCAATCATTGCTCACAATAAACGATCCTTCTGTGATTTGCAGCTTCTATTCTGTGCCCACAGGCCACCTAGTTGCAGATTAAGGAAAGCCTGTGCTAGTTTTGTGTGAATCAGTAGGAGTTACTCTGAAGTCTTCCAATGTGTTTTAATCCATGATCTGCCCGTGCACCTGGAGATGGTAACAGCACCAAGCTTTATTTCAAGGAATAGCACACGCGTAAGGGTAGTCCTGGTGGCATAGTGGTTACGAGTTGGGCTAATAACCATAAGGTCAGCAGTTCAAAACACCAGCCTCTGTTGGAGAAAGATGGAGGGGTGGGCTTTCTACTCCCATAAAAAGTTACAGTCTCAAAAATGCATGAGGTAGTTCTATCCTGTCCTACAGGGGCACTATGAGTTGGCATCAATTTGATGGCTTGAGTTTTGTTTTTAATAGATCATCAGGAGTCGTGGTGGCATACAGGTTACATCTTGGGCTGGTAACCACAAGGTCAGCAGTTTGAATCCACCAGTCACTCCAGGATAGGAAGGCAAGGCTTTCTCCTCCCATAAAGAGTTTCAGTCTTGGAAATCCACAGGAGTAGGTGTAGCATGTCCTATAGGGTCACAATTAGTCAAAATCAACTAGATGGCAGCAAGAAAATGAATGGCACATAGATGCTCCAAGGTAGGACGCACAGCTAACATGTTCATTGCTGAGCAAAGGTTGAAATTTCAAGTCTACTCAGTGGTATCTTAGGGGGAAAGTTTAGCAATTTACTTCCAAAGCATCAGCCACTGAAAACCTTAAAGAGCAAAGTTCTGCTCTGACACACATGGGGTAACCATGAGTCACAACTGACTCAATGCCACAGATAAATGAATGCCCTCTACTATGAGGTCTTAAAACCTACCTCCCACCTAGGTCCACTGAAGAGCCCACAGAACAGCTCCTCTGCTATTTATTCAATGCCAACCATATACCTGTCCTCCCAACAGGGCATCCTATAGAATAGGGACCTGGAGCTTGGGGCAGATAAGTAACATAACTAAAATTAGTCCACCATAAAGTAGTGGAGTAAAATTTAAAATCAGGTCTACGCAAAAGTCCTGTTTTCTCACCACATCATACTCGGCACTGTCTTAGGCTAGGTTCTCTAGAGAAACAAAAACAGTGAAGTCTACATACATAAAAATGTACAGACCAAAAAAATGTTACCGCCATCAAGTCAATTCCTGCACATAACAGCTCTCCCTAGAGTTCCAATGAGGAAATCTTTATGGAAGGGAGTAGACTAGGCCTAGTCTTTCTCCTCCCACGTGGTAGATGGGTTTGAACCACTAATCACCTGCAGTTAGCAGCTCAACGCCTAAGCCACAGTGTCACCAGGGATCCAGAGAGAGAGAGAGAGATTTATTTCAAGAAACTGACTGTCACCGTTGTGGGGGCTGGCAAGCCTCAAATCCATGGGACAAGCGTCAGGCTTTCTCCTGACTCACATAGTTGCCAGGGGCTGATGAACCCAAAGTGAGTGGATGAAACTGCAGACTGCTGGCTACTCTTCCAAGCCAGAGGGGAAAGCATGATGCCGCAAGATGCAGGATCGAGAGAGAGGTTTGCCAGAACATCCACATCTCCGAGATGCAGGCCACGCCCCACCCACCCCCGGCCCCCCGGAAAGTCCTCTTTCATCACCTCACATGCAGGATCAGCATGTAACATTGCGAAGGCAGGCCTAGGCCAAGTTGACGTCACAGTAGTCCTCCCAGAGACACTGAAGTCCAGAGAAAAGCCTAAAAGAAAGCTCCAGAAGTAAAAGCCAGAGTCCCAAACATCAAGGTCTCAAAGTAGAATCATTTGAGATTTTTTTAAATCCATTTATACCAAAGCCATTACGTTCGGAAAATCTGCAACAACCAAGGCCACCTGAAAAGGCTCAGCACTAACTCAAGAGGAAAATGCGTTTGGCCCCACTTACTCTGCCCCAAAGCAACCAGGGCTCCCCAGCACACAGAGAAGTTGGAAGCAGAGACAGGTGAAAATTCACCTGTTCATTAATAAGATTGCCCTTAACACTACAGAGCCCATGGATTGGAGGAGCATACGGCTGGAGTGAGTGGGGCGTACTGAAGGAGAAACTGAGGTCTTCGTTTGTTTAGTGGCGCTGTACCGGAAGTGGATATATACAAGTGGATCGCTTCGAAGAACAGAAACTTGTTTTCTCGTAATTCATGAGGCTGTGCTTGCTGCCAGTAAGTGCTAGTCATCTCCAACTCTGCGCCACGCCAGGTTAACAGAGCAGAGCTGCTGAGAGGATTTTTCTAGAATCTACATGGTAATCTTCACGGGAGCCGAGCGTCATACATTTCTTCAGTTGAGCTGCTAGATCAGTTCAAACCATCCACCTTTCAAATAGCAACTGAGGGCTTACTGTTATGCTAAATTCAGGGCAGCAGCTGGAGGAGAGCAGCTCTCCACCAGCTCCATGGAAAGTTCTTGGTCTCAAAGACGGAATCTTATTTTCCATGCCTTGCTCCACCGCATGTAGAATCTATCCATTCTCACCCCTCCACTGGCATGTGGGTTTCCATCTGTCTAACCTGCTCTTCTGATAGCTCAGAAGTGATTAGGTTTAGGGTACACTTCACCCAGATATGGCTATGTAGACATAACAAGAAAGCACTCTTCCCAATTGGAATTATATCCAAAAGGTATAGGAGTTAGGATTTCAGTTCAACCTTGGTGGGGGCAGGGGGCAGAGGGGAACCACAATGGGGGGCACAAAGCAATCCCTACCATAATCTAAATGCCAACAGCAGCCTAATCAAGACAGTGGCAACAGACATAACAAGGAAAAAATCCAGAGCTATATGAAAAGTTAAATAACCAAGAATTAGTGACAGACTAGATGGGAAAGGAGGAACAAGTAGTTGGAAGGAGAAAAACTATTCTAAATGAATTTAAATCTATGCCATTGTTTCAAAGAACAATGAAAATAGCCCCACCTAAATGCAAATTTAAACCTCATATGGCCAAAAGCCACCAACGCCCCCCAACACACAAAAATCTTTTACTGCCAGAATTTCTTCTAAAACCCAAATTCAATTATTTTTAATAATGCAGTTATTTCAAGTTTTACTGTGAATTGGGCTCCTGTTGAATATTAATATCCATGATTTATAAACTACAAATTTATCCTTTATGCTGCACATAATTATAATCTTGCCATTTCCAGAATTATGGCCCTCGTGGAAGTCTTACATTTGAAAATTAAGTTCAGTCAACACACAAAAGGATGGGAGGCCATTCGATGTGATGACAGCCTTTATATCAACGAGCGGAAGAATGTCTTTCTTCAGTTGTCGAGTTCTAGAAAACAGTTCCCATGGCATTTGTGCTCTTCATGACAATGGGAAAATCATTGTTTGCAGCACGCAGCTGCACTTTAGGCATCACGTGGATTTACAGCTACAATGATCCTGAGCTCAGATGAATTAACGGTCTGGGGGCCACAGAAACTGGATTAGCCAAACTCAAAGATCAAATGAAAAAGGGAGACGGTTTTAGCAAGGCCTCTCTGTGCACAAGGGTGACCCTGAGTGGTACACAAGCTTAGCTTGCTAAGTGAAAGGTGGAAAGTTTGAAACAACCCCGAGGTGCCTCCGGACAAAGGTTTGGTAAGCTGGTTCCCAAAACCCAGCCATTCACCACTGTATGATAGATACCCACTTCCCTGACACAATCGTTAAAGACAAAATGGGTGCATAAGCAAATGTAATGACGAAAGCCGATGGTGCCCTGCCTTGGTCCACCTCACGCAGACAGCTATCAAAAGGTGTAGTGTCTGGGGTCTTAAAGGCTTGGAGTTAAGCTAGCAGCCATCTAGCATGGAAGCAACAAAGTCCACATGTAAGAAGCACACCAGCCTGTGCCATCATGAGGTGTCCAAATTGATATGAAGGGAACTGGATATAGTGGAGACCCAAAGTCCACCAGCAAGACAAATACACTGTCCCACTTAATAGGGCCTCATTGTAAGGAGGATAAATCCACGGTGTAGTGTGGCACCGTGGCCCACATAATTATCCTGTAGCTCTTTAATATTTCCTCCCCTTACAACTGTGGTCCATATGTGATATGCCTCATTGGTCATGTTAGACATGTGTATGTTCATTTGTTCATTTAAGATGGTTCGGTACATGGTAGTCAAGATAGATGACTGCTCAGAGACACAGAAGTAACAGTTTCCAAAGGTACAGAAAGAAGGAGGGGGCAGTTGATAGCACTGATGATTGTATGGCACCACTCAATGAGACTGAGTATCAGGACTGTATTGGAAGGGAAGGGATAGATTAGAATCAGCAAGATATGTCATTAAAAGTATTATTCGAGGGGGAAAAAACAGTCCTTCAAAACTCAGTGGAACACAGTAAGGCAGCGTATGTAGTAATACAGCATGTATCACAAGAGCCCTAAAACAGGCTGCTGTATGCAAATAGTCATGTCATCACATTCTGGAACATTATCATACCAAACTTTCCAAACCCTGAATTTCTGTCAGCTCCCTTGGTGATCCAACATGTTTTTGGGTCTCATGGTGTCTTTTGAGTAAAATTCTTTGGGAAGGTATCTACTTTCTGTAGTGAAGTCAATCTGTCTTGCTGCATTCTATGGACAATTGCTTTTACTCATTTATATGTAGAGTTCCCTGGACACCCCTGTTTTTATTGTAAATTGACTTTTTTAAAGAACTATAACTAGGGCTTATTTTTGTAGTAGGGCTTATGGTATATTTGAGAATGCAATCACTGTGGTACGGCATTCTTTTTCAAAGCCTTTTTTTTCAATCCTGTTAGAAATGGATCCCAATATGTCTAATCCTGGACCAAAACAAAAACGTAGGTCATACGAAGCTGGTTTCAAATTTAAGGTTGTGTCAAGAGCAGAAGAAAGCAATAATAGTATTGCAAGTAGGGAATTTTGTGTTGACGAAAAACAAGTGAGGGAGTGGTGGAAAATGAAAGCAGACTTAGAAAAGATTCCTAAGGCAAAAAAAGCTCAACATGGTTTAATGACTTCATACGGGGCTCTAGAGACTGAACAGCATAAATGGGTTATAGAGTGTCATCAAAATGGTTACTGCATAACAGCTTGGGAATTTGCTTACGGGCCCTTCAAATGGCTAAAGACAACAAATTAAAAGCACCAGGCATTGAAAATTTTGTTGTGTCAGCACGATAATGTACTCACTTCATGTATAGGTTTGCCCTATGTTTGCAGCAAAGAACAAAGATTTCACGGAAGTTGCCATGATGAAAAAGTGATGTCATTCCATTCATTCATCATAAAACAAAGAAGGATCCATAATAACTATGACCTGGGAGAAATTGGGAATACGGACAAAACACCTATGACCTTTGCTCTTCCAAGCAATAGAACTGTGGCAAGTTTGAGTGGGAGACAAAATTATTTTACTCAGAACCACAGGAAATGAATAAAAACTATTTCACAGACATTCTGTCATATTTGGCTAACGGAATTAAGCTACAGCCTGTCATTATTTTTAAAAGAAAGACCTTATCTAAAAAGGTCAAATTCCCAGCATGAATTAAAGGTTGTGCACATATTGAAAGCTGGATGAACACAGAATTTAAAAAATGGCTGGAATAAATTTGGAACAGACCACCAGGAGCAACCTTATTTTTAAAAAAAAACATTTTATTAGGACTCATACAACTCTTATCGCAATCCATACATACATCAATTGTGTAACACGCATCTGTATATTCTTTGCCCTCATCATTTTCAAAGCATTTGCTCTCTACTTAAGCCCTTTGCATCAGGTCCTCTTTTTTATCCCCCTCCCTCTCCCCGCCCCATTCCCCACTCCCTCATGAGCCCTTGATAATTTATAAATTATTATTTTGTCATATCTTTCCCTGTCTGGCATCTCCCTTCACCCACTTTTCTGTTGTCTATCCCCCAGGGAGGAGGTCACATGTACATCCTTGTAATCGGTTCCCCCTTTCCAACCCACTCTCCCTCTACCCTCCCAGTATTGTCACTCACACCACTGATCCTGAAGGGATCATCCACCCTGGATTCCCTGTGTTTCCAGTTCCTACCTGTACCAGTGTACATCCTTTGTTCTATCCAGACTTGCAAGGTAGAATTCGGATCATAATAGTTGGGGGGGGTGGGGGGAGGAAGCATTTAGGAACTGGAGGAAGGCTGTATTCTTCATCGGTGCTACATCGCACCCTGACTGACTGATATCCTCCCCTAGACCCCTCTGTGAGGGGATCTCCAGTGGCTGACAAATGGGCTTTGGGTCTCCACTCTGCACTTCCCCCTTCATTCACTATGGTAAGATTTTTTTTTTCTGATGATGCCTTATACCTGATCCCTTTGACACCTTGTGATCGCACAGGCTGGTGTGCTTCTTCCATGTGGGCTTTGTTCCTTCTGAGCTAGATGGCTGCTTGTTCACCTTCAAGCCTTTAAGACCCCAGACACTATCTCTTTTGATAGGCGGGCACCATCAGCTTCCTTCGCCACATTTGCTTATGCACCCGTTTCTCCTCGGCGATTGTATCATGGAGGTGTGAACCCAATGATATGATTTTTTGTTCTTTGATGCCTGATAACTGATCCCTTCAGAACCACGTGATAGCACAGGCTGGTGTGTTCTTCCATGTGGGCTTTGTTGCTTCTGAGCTAGATGGCCACTTGTTTATCTTCAAGCCTTTAAGACCCCAAACACTATCTCTTTTGATAGCCGGGAACCATCAGCTTTCTTCACCACATTTGCTTGTTCACCTGCTTTGTCTTCAGAGGTTGGTCGGGAAGATGAGCATCACAGAATGCCAATTTAATAGAAGAAAGTATTCATGCATTGAGGGAGTGCTTGAGTAGAGACCCAGGGTCCCTATGCCACCTTAATATTAAACCTATAAATATAGGCACATAGATCTATTTCCCCATCCTTGTATATATATTTGCATATGTACATATCTTTGTCTAGACCTCTATAAATGCCCTTTTCCTCCTAGCTCTTTCCTCTATTTCCCTTGACTTTCCTCCTGTCCCACTATCATGCTCCGTCCCTACCTGGGTTTCAGCTAGACCTCTTCATTACCTTACCCTTGATCATTTCCTACCAGGCCTGCCACACCCACCTCACCACCAATCTGGATCCCTTGTTGTTCTCTCGTCCCTGGGTTTGTTAACACAGGAGCAGCCTTAAAGAAAAAAATCATCATTGCTAGTTTGGGGCATGTTCAGAGCCCACACATCTGATGACATAAAAAATTAGCAAAGTCTTCTCAAATTACTTTGGCCGTTATTTCAGGTAGGTTACATCTGTATTGCAGCCTCTAGATGTGTGTTTAATGAAACCTTTCAAAGACCGTGTGTGTAGGATGTAGCCTGAATGGCAGTCATCTAGTCAAGTTCAAGTGACAAAAGTTGGAAATCTGATGAAGCCCGACTTAGAACTGATGCATGGGAAGAGATTCCAGAGAACATGGTGCAACACACCTTCAAGAAATGTGGCGTTAGTAATGCTATGGATGGCAGTGAAGACAGCGCTTTGTATGAGAACAACACAGTGACTAGGAACTCAGTGAAGATGACAATGTCTGTGCTGATAACCTCACACCAGTAAAGCTGAAGCTCTGTTTGGACACACAGATTTGTTTGCTCTAGTACTCCACAGTACTTTCACTATTCTTTACCAACTCCATAATTCAAAGGCATCAATTCTTCTCCACTTTCATATGCACATGAGGTGATTAAAAACCCTTCAACTTATTAAGCCTCACTCATTCACTGACATTGAGTCCATTCCAATTCATGGCAATCCAACAGGGCAGGTTTCCAAGGCTGTAAATCTTTACGGGGAGAGAATACCTCTCTTGTTTCCCATGGTGTTGGTTGGTGGGTTTGAACCACTGACCTTGTGGTTAGCATAGCCCACTATGCCATCAGGGTTACTGGGTCTAGTAGATCAAAAACTATTATCTGCCAAGTTCCAGGTGAGTTTCCTTCATTTTCTTATGCCTTAGAGTCCCCAGACAGGAGAAGATTAAGGGGCACAGAGGAAGGGTAAAGGTCCTCCAGATTTTCAAAACAGCTGCCTACACTGCTTTCATTGGCATGGTTAGCAGTTTGAAACTACCAGCAGCTTATAGGGTAAAGTCTGGACTTTCTATTCCCATAAACAGTTGAAGTCTCAGAAACCCACAGTGGGGTGGTTATGAGTCAACACTGGCTCAATAGCAGCGATTTGGTTTGGTTTAAATCGGCCCTCCAGAGTGGTTTGCAGCTACTAACTAAAAAGCTGGTAGTTTGAGTTTACCCAGAGACAACCCAGGGGAAAAAAAAAAAAGCCTGCGAAACTACTGCTTAAGGTGTCTTTGTCTATAATTAGAAAAAAGCACAAAAGTTTTAAACTTTTCTAAAAGAGAGTGAATTATAAAGATCAATAAGAATGGGCAAGATAAATAAACAAGATGCATAAAAGAAATGTAAATTGCCCTCAAACACATGAACAGAGAAATTAAATTTTAAGCTTCACCAAAATAACATTTCTTACCTATCAAATCCCAAGTTTTTGACAGCATAATTAATCTTTCAAAGAATCTAAAAGTAATGTAATGATATATCCTGAGTATATTCTAAAAACAGAAAATAATTGGGGAAAAATCTCAATTATTTTCAAATGCATGTTGCTAACTTTAATGATAACTATACTAATGTCATTGAAAAATAAGCTTTTCGGAATAAAAGTTATATAAAACAAAAATACAGTAAAACAATCATCTAAATCTGATATGAAAATAATAAGTATAAATGAAATATTTATTTTCTTTTAAAAAATTAAATTCCCTAGCTGAATACTAAAAGAATCAAGAAACAAAGACCACTCAAATAACAAAATAAAACACCCTTAGCATCTGCAGTATGGTTTCTAAATACCATTTCCCACTAAAAGTAACCAGATCTCATAGAAAAAGTGGCTGACTAGTACTAAGGAAGGAAATGTGTAAGATAAGGCTGTAACATCTTTTATCCTAGAAATTAAAGGGTCTATTAGAGTCTACTGAGATCAAAGCCTGTGGTTTGTGGCTCTGTTCCGACGTGTAGCACTTTCTTAAACTAGCTTCTCTAATAATCCAAGTATTGCTGCAGCAATTCTACAGCAACCAAATCCAACTACATTCTCAGGAGGAAGACATTGCTCAATTTCCTTTATCTTTTTTAAAAATCATGCAGATTTCCCCTTGCCTCTGTTGTACATGTTGTACATTTATCATGCCTCAACCATTCATAAACAAAATAAACAAATCATGGAAACTGGCCTAAACCAATAGCCTTCAATGGTGAGTACTAGACTGCTATTAGAAACTCTGGCTAGTACACAGTTAATGTCCTCAGGGGCTTACCAAAAGAAGGGATCTTCAAGTCCACCCAGATTTATCAAAAAAAAAAAAAAAAAACACAGGTGAAAATCCTAAGGAGCTGTTCCACTCTGCACACACAGGTCACCATGATGGGCTGGAATACACTTGAAGGTTACTAGTTAGAGCACTCTACCTCTGGGACTCTGAAATCTCCCAAGGGCAAGGAGGACTAAACAATGTGAGGCAGTTTCCAGATTTCTCAGCTCGATATGTATTCTGCCCTAAGAACAGGCTAACTCTATCACACTCTCATTTGTCTCACTATAAAGTGAATGCTCATCTCTCATCCATCCTGAATATTTACACCTTGTACTGCCCTGCAAGTGGGAATCTCTGCATCACCAAACAAGAGTTATTTTGTTCTGATATGCTAAGGATAGAGTACTGACACAGTCTAATAACCAACAACTAATTTTTCTACAAATCAGGTAGTTTCCAATGATTTGCTTTTAACAAAATTGGCGAGAGATCTAATTGTAGTTGTCAGCTTATCATTAAACATAACTTGTAATGATTGATCAAAATTGATTTTTGCCAATAACTCAGATGCGTTCACAGAATGGAGTGGCAAGCTATAACAGAATCTTTAGTTCCCACCCACATATGTGGACACGATTCACAGAGTTTACATCAGGACAAGTGAAAAACAGAATTGATGGTAAACCGCTCTCAGCTAGCAGTAAATAACATGCATCCTGCATAAAGTAATTGAAGAAAAAGAGCCTCATCCATCTCATTAAGTAGTGCATTTCCAATGAAACTGTACTTTCTAACATTTAACAAGTATTTATCAAAATTTGTAATGTATTTATGTTGTTTTGCTCAACTGTAATAACACAATCCAAAAGATATTACTTAACACTTCAAGCCTTATGTTCATAGGAAACATTACAAATGTTTTAAATTTATATACATATTTTGTTGCTGAGATGTATAACTGCATAGTCAATAAGGATCTCAAGCACAAAAATAAATTATGTTAGGACAAATTTTGTGGGAAACTGGATTACAAATGAACGTTTAAGGAGAAAATTTAAATAATGCGCATTATCTATAGGTAAACATGAGTTGGGTTGTATGTTTTTTTATGCCCAAAGATGATAACAAAGCTGCTACCGTATGCAGATCCAATTGGATAGAGTTCAGAATGATGTAATAGTTCTACTAAAAAATGTCAATATTTTCCAGATGCCAAAAGCTTCACCCAAAGCAACTCATGCATTTAAGGATGAAATGTTTTAGATAGCCCGATTCAAAATAGTTAAGGGGCACACCATTTTCAGAATTGTTTGATATGTTCTTATTGTTTTTGTCACTGTGGTTAGTTGCCATTGAGTTGATTTTGACTTAAGATAACTCTATGTGTTACACAGTAGACTGTCCCATAGGGTTTTCTTAGCTATAATCTTTGTTAATTTGTTAATTTTTACACCTGCTGGGTAGCATGACTACTAACACTATACCTCACAGAATGTCCAATAAATGTTCGCATTTAAATAACAGGATAAAGTCAATATTTTCAACCCGTAGGTCAGCTTTAGCATCTCGTGAAGTGCTTTTAAGCTATAATCTTAATGGAAATGACCACCAGGCTTTTCCTCCCATAAGATCACTTGGGTCAGCTTGAACCACCAACCTTCAAGCTAGCAGTTAAAGAAACATGGTTTACTCTAATTGGAACATATATGATTTAAAATGAACAAAAAATAAATAAAAATTACAAATAACACTGACATAAGTTGATATAAAGTTTATATTGCCAACCTGGCTGATAAACACGTGGGGTTAATTGAAGGGCAGAGAGATAAATGGCTTGGTGAGCCTCGCCTTTCTAGTTCTCATGTCTCTTGCTTTGTGATGGTCAGATCAGGGTGCAGCTGCCTTAGCCAGTTCCCTGATTCAGCTGGCAAGACTCACTTCCTGCAAGACATCCCCGAGGAGAAGCCACATGGACCTACTCCGATACAGCCCTAGGTGCTGGAGCAGCTATGTGGAGACCCCTGCCAGCGCTGAGATGCTTACACATTCACTGATTCTACTTTCCTCCTGCAGTCAGAATCATAGTGTGTGTTTTGTGAGATGGAAGAGGACTTAGTGTGTGTATTGTGAGATTGGTTCGAACATATGAGTTAATGGGTTAACATTGGACTTGTGGGCTTAAGCAGCACTGGTTTGTGATGTTTTCTTGATGTGCACTTAACCTTTATTTAAAACTCTCTCTTTTACATATGAGTTTCTGTGGATTTGTTTCTCTAAAGTACCCAGACTCACACATAAGTCAATGAGGCCGAAGATCATGCCCATAAATGCCAAAATCTTCTAAATTATATGGCCATGAGTAGAAACAAAAGTATTTGGGGAAAAAAAGTACAGCTCTGAAGACAGAAAGGGACAATGAGAATGAAGTTTTCATAAGAAACCAGATGCGAGGCTCTGAGGCAGTTCCCAGCCCTGAATTTCCTTGCTTCTACCTCTTACCTAAGAAACCCTGGTGGCACAGTGGTTACCTGTTCGACTGCTAACTGCAAGGTCAGCAGTTTGAAATCTGAGGCTTTCTACTCAATAAAGTCTTATAGTCATGGAAACACACAGGGGCAGTTCTATTCTGAATGGTCACTATGAGTCAGAATCAAGTTGATGGCAGTGTGAGTTTCTGACCTCTTAACTGATACCCCCATCTAACCTGGCATAAGAAGAGAGGTATGATGGGTCCCACCCACAGCATGAGCAGAACAGCGGGAATTCTTGTTAATATATCACCCAAGTTTCCAAGAGGGTCTGACTTCCAAATGATAAAGCTCTCTCATTTTACTACACAGCTCCCTTTTCCAGGCACAAAGAGCATGCTAACAAGCTGAAGAATGAGTTCATGGGTAGCCCATTGCCATACTTAGAATCCTTGCTTTCTTTTTGCCACAAAGTCTGTAACTATATTGCCTAATACAGTAACTGCTGGTCACTTGTGGGGGCTTAAATTTAAGTTAATCACAAATAAATTCCAATTTTAAATTTGGTCCTGGATTCACACTATCCACATTTGAGGTTCTCAACAGCCACTTCTGGTGAGAGAAAATGTAGCTCAAGTTCATTATTAAAGAAAGTCCGATTGGATGGAGCCAGTTTCGATGTGTATGGTGCCGCCCTGGTTCATGGGCATCATTTTCTCAGAGAGCCTGTTGCTCTTTCTTTCAACCTGGCTTTCTTATCTGCCATTGTCATAATCTTGAAAACATGACCTCCATCAGATATTAGAATTCCAGTGTCTACCAGGATTGAAGCTCTCTCCCATGGGGATCCCAAGGCCCTAAACAAATCAGGGAATGAAGTCAAACAGCCACTTCCTTGTTTCATGTGAGGAGGCCTGATCATCCCAGCGCATGCAAGGACAGATTTTTGGAAGACAGATCTCAACCTGCAAGACATCTGGAACCCTGTAAAAGGCACGTAACTATGAAGAATTTGAGTGAAGAAGAAGACGGGCGGTGGGGCGGGGAACTGAGGGGGTAGAAGGAAGGGGAGGACCAGGAAGAGGAGAAGAAAAAGGTGGCAGCATAATCTTACCCTTAGCTTGGAAGATTACAAGTGAACTGAAAGTAAATGTTTCTTAAGTCTAAAGGAATTTCCATGGTAAAAATGTTGGTGAGCCCAACATGAATGCATCCAAATGCGCACACTGCAGAGCACGCTTACATGTTTTTGCTTGTACAATAAAGTGTGCAGGTTAAACTATGTGTTCATGGCAAAAGGAAAACAGAACTTAAAAACAGAAAACTTTACTTCACAGTGTTTCCCAAAGCAGGTACGTCACCAGCTATTCACACATTCCAATTCTGGGTGATAAAATGTGTCATACAAGATGAAGCTTATTCCAATTAGAAAATATTTGATTTTTTTGCAGACATTCTGGCTAGGATATAGAAGATTTTAAATATGTATAATTACCAGAAGCCCCCTTAACAAAATCTTTGACCTTAATATTTACCTATACATTCATATCTCTCTGTAAAATGCCTGAAAGCAACTCCTCTCCACAAAATACTGCTGAACATTGAAATTATGCCTCCTCCTCTAACCCCAAGTAATGGAAACAGGAACAAGTCAGCTCTCTGCAGCCCTGGGGGAATAAATCAATCAGGCCCTTCTAGGCACAGACATTGTGGGATCATTGTTGGCTCTTCACAGACCTTTTGTTGTTAGTTCCTGTTTCTTAGCTGTGTTCTAAACAGGTGAGACTGTCAGAGTTACCTAAAGGTGAGATGTCATTCTTTCTGTTGGGTGGAGTTGGTGTACTCAAGAGATCCAAAAGACAGAACATTCAAGACAATTGTTTTCATTGGTCTTCAAAAGGTGTGTGTGGGGTGGGGGGGAGTGTCACCAATTACTATAAGAAGATGATTATGAACACTGGAAATACTGGGGGGGGGGGGGTCTTTGGTCCAAGCTCCGAATTGTTTCACAAACTTTATTATACATATTATAGGATCACTTTAGGGAACTATAGGGTAGCTACATTGAGAACTATGAGCATAACCATGAAATACAACTTACTTCACATCTAAATGTTGTCCTTAACTTACTTTATCTTCTAAAGAAGAATAAAGTAAGTCAATTTTATTCCCCTAAAAGCAGTCTTTCAGAGTTCTCAATGAAAAGGACCAAGTAAGTTAAACACCTGGAAGAAAGTCGTATCTTTGGGGGTAACAAAGCAAGCTAAATTTATAACCATTAAATTGACAACCACAAAAAAAGACTAATATTGAGTCAATTCCAGCTCAAAGGGACCCTATATAAAGTCTCCGAGGCTGTGAATCAAGTTCAAACTGCTGACCTTGTGCTTAGCAGCCCAACACGTAACCACGCACTGCTCCCATATAAGCCACTGCAAGACACTAAATGACTTCCAATATTATTAAACTCAGATTTTCTTTAAGAGTCAAAGAAATAAAGGAAGATATTGTAACTCTGAAATGGCTAGAAATCCTAGTCCATTCAGAGAACAGTCTCAAAGCTTCTAAAGACTTAAAGCTCAATGGTTTAACTTTCTCCGCATGGTGGCCAATGATTTGGTCATGGAAGCTGTACAGCAAATCATCAATTCATACCAAAGGTCTAGAAAGATGTTTGGCCCCAGAACACTTCAAGTTCGATCTTCCTAGTTAGTACATCTTTGGTTGTCCCTTTCTGCCAGCCACTGATCAAAAGAAAATAAATGAAACGAAGACTTAGCACCTAAGGAAGTTCCCAAACATTTCAAGAAAACATTCCATTTCAAAATGCATTAGCATCTAGCCCATCACCCTTCTCTTCTATCACCCAGTTACTTCACGACCCCATCCCCTACGCCTACCAAACAACCAGAAAGGGCACGTGCAGGACTCCCATTCATCAAACAGACCTGTGTCATTTCCAGATGTGATGGTTTACTATAGAATGAAATGTGTCCACCTGACCTTCCTTCTCAAGTTCAGATATTTAAAAACAAGATTAACTGGATTTCGTCTGGAGCTGGAACGTCCTGGTAGTTATAATGTATGGACTGAAACATACACGTAAGCAGAAAGAACATACATGGAGGTGACCAAAGCCAATCCAAGGGAGAGGCAGTAATCTAAAATCCAAAAGGAAAGAGGCCTTCGAGTGCCAAGGAGGGTATTCCAGAAGCAGGAGCTCGGATTCTGCTGTAGCTCTCTCCAGGAGAACGAACTGGGCCAACCAAGCAGATGGCAGCTCTCACTTAACTCTTCGGAATTGGGCCACACCACCTCCAAAGGTCTACTTAGCTTTGTCTAGAACATATGCTCGTTTCTCTCTGGCCAGCAAGCTTTCACCTTTAGCCATGGTCTCCCCCACTTGTGGTGTGGGAAGTCATAAAATTGCTTCCCCTTCATTGTATGACCATCTAACAAGCTGAATCAATTAGAATTTTTCCTAGAATTTATGCTAGAGATGCCCAACTCGCACCCACACCCCAATCCCCCAAAAAAGGTTGGTTTTAAAATTTTTATTTTAATCTAGCTATATGAGTTATTTAAACTTTGTCAACTAACCTTGTTAGCACAAAGTAAGAAGCTGCTGGTAAAGATGCCAACCAGAGTAAGTTAGAGCCAGGAGACGTGGCATGAAGGAGAGGACGTGTCGTGACAACATAATCTGAGTTCGCTGACGCAACTGTGCTTGAATGGAATTTTATCCCATAGGCTTCTTGGGCAAGAGAACAAGAAATGACGGGGTTTTCTTATGCTGGCTAGAGATGAGTTTCTGCACTTGCCCCAAGAGTCCTAAGTGTAATAATCTTCATCTACCTTCTTCTCTTGCTTTAAGGTGCCCTGGTGGTGTAGTGGTCACACACTGGATGGCACAACCCACAAGGTCAGCAGTCTGAAACTACCAGTGCTTCTCCAGAGAATGATGGAGTGTTCTACTCCGTAAAGAGAGGAAAGCCGAAACTCACAGAGATTACAAGGAGATTACAGACCCTGTCCTATTGGGTCGCTGAGTTATCATCAACTTGGTAGCAATGAGTTTTGTTTTTTGGTTTCCCCTTGCCTTGCTCCTGTCATTAAAAGGGAATTTTGTCTAGTTTGTTTCTGTGCTTATGGCTTGACCCTGCCCCAACCATCTCAAGCATTCTTAATTTTGTCCACCCATGGGGTCTCCCCCTTAATGTCTATCTTCTGCCTCCATTGGTTCTATACCCTCTATTTACAGTACTTTCAGACTCCCCCCCTTTGACATAAATGCTCTGTGGGGTGTTTTACCCCTTTATCAGAGTTCAATCACAGATATACATAATTTTAAAATAGTTTTCATCACAACGTATGAATTGCATGCTCTGCCTGTCACTTTAACATTACCTCAGAAGCATGACACAGCTAACTCTTGATATCTGTTATTTTAATGGCTACATAATGTTCCATGTCAAGTTAATATGATAATTTCCTTAACCACTCCCCTAATACCAGAAATTCAGGTTTCTTATTTTATAATACAAATCATGCAGAATGAGTTCTCCTTTATATATAATTATTCTTTCTTCTAAATTAATCCCTTGTGGCAAATATCCAAAAGTTGTAGCAAAACTAGGTGTGACAGTTTTTTCCTAAAGGTATAAAGCGATATTCCTTTATTGGCTTAGTTTTTACATGGTTATTAACAACAATAATTCTTCTTGATATTTTTGTTGGCTACTCGTATCCTCTCTCATGTGAACTATCTATTTGTACACTTAACCAATTTAGTTTGGCAAAGGTTTTAGTGGTATTCTTAAATAGTTCCATGAATTCTTTATAAGCAAGTCTTTACAGTAGTGATTCTTATAAAATCTATGGCAAATCGAATTTTATTCCATTCGATTTCTTTATCTGTTTTCAGTTTTACACTGCTACATATATTTTTTAAATCAACCAATTGTCAATACTGTCTTGTATTACATTAACCCTTAGAAATAAATCCATCGAGGGGCCAGCCCCAATCCCAACTACTACATAGACACCTGCCCTCCCACCAGAAGAATTTATTTCAAAGGACAGCACTGAATGTGCAGCTCCTGGAAAGGGACATATCTGATCAGAGCACACGGGAGTAGATGAAGTGAGAGAAGAGAGTGGGACACATCCTGGTCCACCAGGCCTTCAGCAGCCAGTCCACAGAGAGGACCACATGGCGGCCCCACTATGAGACATGACGCCCCTCACTGACCCATAGCCCTACAGGGGACAACACTGGAGACACAGTGTGATAATTTCACCCTTTCTGATCCCGCCACACCGAGGCCAAACACTAAGGGAATGCAACAGAACAGCAAGGGAACGGAGCAGCGAGGTTCCCAGGGAATGCTGAAGGTGGACTTTGGGGCCACAGAGTGATGCCCCAACAGACTGGACTGGAAAACACTCCTAAAGGCCAACAAACAGTCCTTGAACTAACTACAAGCTTTTCTTTCTTGTTGTGTTTTGTTTTGTTTTATGTCATTGGTTCATTGTTGTTGTTTTGTTGTATATTGTTGCTTGATTTTGCTCTGTCTTGTTTTTATGCATGTTATTATCTCTGCAGGTCTGTCTAAACAAAAGGTTGGATGAACAATCTGGAGGAGAAAACAACTGGACCGACAGTTCCGGGGGGACATGGGAGAGGGGGAAATGGGGGGGGGAGGAAGCGGTGTTAACAAACCGAGGGACAAGGTTAAAACAAGTGATCCAAATAGGTGGTGAGGAGGGTGTGGGAGGCCTGGTAGGGCGTGATCAAGGGTAATGTAACCAAGAGGAATTACTGAAACCCAAATGAAGACTGAGCATGATAGTGGGACAAAAGGAAAGTAAAAGGAAATAGAGGAAAGAGCTAGGAGGCAAAGGGCATCTATAGAGGTCTAAATAAAGGTACAGACATATGCAAATATATTTATGTATGGAGATGGGGAAATAGATCTATGTGCATATATTTATAGGTTTAGTATTAAGGTAGCAAAAGGACATTGGGCCTCCACTCAAGTACTCCCTCAATGCATTCTATGATGCTCACCTTACTGACACAACCGCTGAAGACAAAGGGGGGGTGCATAAGCAAATGTGTTGAAGAAAGCTGATGGTGGCCGGCTATCAAAAGATATAGTGTCTGGGGTCTTAAAGGCAAACAATCAGCCATCTAGCTCAGAAGCAACAAAGCCCACATAGAAGAAGCATACCAGCCTGTGAGATCACGGGGTGTCAAAAGGATCAGGTATCGGGCATCATCAGAACAAAAAATCTTATCATAGTGAATGAGGGGAGGAGTGCGGAGTGGGGACCGAAAGCCCATTTGTAGGCCACTGGACATCCCCTTACAGAAGGGTCTCAGGGAGGAGAGGAGCCAGTCAGGGTGCGATGTAGCAACAATGAAACATACAACTTTCCTCTAGTTCCTAAATGTTTCCTCCGCCCCCACTACCATGATCCCAATTCTACCTTACAAATCTAGCTAGAACAGAGGATGTACACTGGTACAGAAAGGAACTGGAAACACAGGGAATGATCCTTCAGGACCAGTGGTGTGAATGGCGATACCAGGAGGGTGGGTTAGAAAGGGGAAACCGATTACAAGGATATACATGTGACCTCATCCCTGGGGGACAGACAACAGAAAAGTGGGTGAAGGGAGATGTCTAACAGGGCAAAATATGACAAAATAATAATCTATAAATTATCAAGAGTTCACTAGGGAGGGGGAGGGGGAAGAGAGGGGAAAATGAGGAGCTGATGCCAGGGGCTTAAATGGAGAGCAAATGTTCTGAGAATGATGAGGGTAATGAATGTACAAATGTGCTTTACACAATTGATGTATGTGTGGATTATGGTTAAGATTTGTATGAGTCCCTAATAAAAATGATTTTAAAAAATAAAATAAAATAGAAAAGGAAAAAAGAGAAAGAAATTCATCAAGAATTCAGCTTTGGCTTTATCATGACATCAACCCTGGTACATAAGTAAATACGATCCACTAATGTGAGTAAAAATAGCTATGACTTCCCTGAAGGGCTTATGATAACATGTGTTAAAGAAGTACATACATATGCATTTTAAATATGTATTTATTTATAATCATGAGCAACATAAGTTCTATTTTTAAGGAATTCACACTTCATAACTAATTGAAAAGTGTGAACGCAGAGCTATTTATAATACCAAAATATTGGAATTAATCTGAAAACTAATCAAATGGGGGACACATTAAATAGGTATAATATATCCATGATGGAATGTCACCAGGACATTGAAAGTCACCTTCTCGTTCCCCTCCTGCTATGGTTACTCTCAATATTGGTCCAGAGGAGGTTCTCTGTCCTGGATTCCCTGTGTTTCCCACTCTTATCTGTACCCGTGTACATGCTCTGGTCTAGCCAGATTTGAAAGGTAGAATTGAGGTCACGATAGTGTGGGGAAGGAAGCATTAAAGAACTAGAGCAGCATTTCTCAACCTGTGGGTCATGACCCCTTCACAGGGGTCGCCTAAGACCAAGGGAAAACATATTGCTCCTCTATCTGTCTCCAGGCAGGTCCGCCCCCTTGCAGATACACCCACATATGAGTACACGGCATGAAGACTGTTACCCATGCTACACCACACTTCAAGACAAAATTTCATTTATTTGTATTTAGAATAATTTCAAAATATATAATTACATATTGTTTTTGTGATGCATCCCTATGCTTTCTATTCAATTTATAACAATGAAATTATATCCTGCATATCAGATACTTACATTATGATTCATAACAGTAGTAAAATGAAAGTTATGAAGTAGCAACAAAAATTGTTTTTTGAAAAAGATAATAAAAATAATTGTATGGTTGGGGGTCACCACAACATGAGGAACTATATTAAAGGGTCACGGCATTAAGAAGGTTGAGAACCACTGAACCAGAGGAAAGTTGTATATTTAATCATTGCAATACTGAACCCTGATTGGCTCATCTCCTCCCTGCGACCCTTCTGTAAGGGGATGTCCAATTGCCTACAGATTGGCTTTGGGTCTCCACTCCACACCTCCCCTCATTCACAATGATATGATTTTTGTTCTGGGTCTTTGATGCCTGATACCTGATTCTATCAATAACTCATGATCACACAGGCTGGTGTGCTTTTTCCATGTGGGTTTTATTGCTTCTCTGCTAGATGGCCGCTTGTTTATCTTCAATCCTTTAAGAGCCCAGATGCTACATCTTTTGATAGCCGGGCACAATCAGCTTTCTTCACATTTGCTTTTGTACCTATTTTTCTTCAGCGATCATGTCTGTCTGGAAGGTGAACATCATGGATTGCCAGTTTAATAGAACAAAGTGCTCTTGCATTGAGGGAGTACTTGAGTAGAGGGCCAATATCCATCTGCCACCTTAATACTAAACCCATAAATATATGCACATAGATCTATTTCCCTATTGTCATGTATAAATATATTTACATATGTACATGCCTGTATTTAGACCTCTATAAATGCCCTTTGCCTCCTAGTTCTTTCCTCCATTTTCTTTTATTTTCCTCTTTCCCACTATCATGTTTAGCCCTCATTTGGGTTTCAGTAATTTCTTTCAGTTACATTGTCCCTGATCAAGCCCGACCAGGCATCCTATGCCCTCCTCGCCATCTTTTTTAAATCACTTGTCCCCTTGTCCCTGGGTTTGTTAACACCCACATCCTTTCCCCACCTCCCCCTCTCCCTGGGAACCATCAGTCTGGTTTTTTCTCCTCCAGATTGTTTATCCTGCCTATCTTATCTAGATAGACATGCAGAGACAATAATATGAACAGAAAAAAGGCAGAGCAAAACAAATAGACAAAAGAAAATGAAACAACAACAACAACAAAAAAACGACAAAAAGAGAAAAGCCCATATATAGTTCAAGGTCTTTTTGTTGACCTTTAAGAGTGTTTTCTGGTCCAGTTTGATGGGGGTGCCACACCCTGGCCCCACAGTCTATTTTTGGTATTCCCCAGGGACTTTATTGTTTTGCTGTTCTCTTGCATGCCTTTAGTATTTGCCTTGGTGTGGTGGGTCAGATTTGATGCACTGAACACTAATGACTGAAAACTAGACAAGATGTGAGATTACATCAAAAATGTATCATACATGAGCAAAGCAAAAGGTCATCACAAAGACAGGGAACAAAGAAATAATCAAAATGGATATTAGAAGAGATGCTGAAACTTGCTCCAGAATGTAGAGTAGTTAAACCAAATGGCATAAATAATAAAGAGTTAAAAAGGTTTCAAAGGGTGGCTACAGAAGACAAAATCAATGAGCACACTGAAATGTGCAAGGACATGGAGTTAGAAAACTAAAGGTTTTTTAAAGTTTTTTAGTTTAGAAAGAGAGATCAACGTTCAATCATTTCTGGAGGCAGTATATAAGCAAGAACTGACAGTATAGAAATAAGAAGTTCAAGCTGCCTTCTGGTGGAAAAAGTAGACTCTAAGAATTGACAGAAATGTCAACTGAAACATTTTAACAAACTGATACAGTGCTGAAGGTGCTCGTTCATCGATGTCAAGATATTTGGAAGAAGGCTATCTGGCCAACCAATTAGAAGAGACCCATATATGAGCCGACTCCAAAGAAAGGTGATCCAACAGAATGTGAATATCATCAAAACATCATTAATAGCAAACAAAAGTAGAATCTGGCTGAAGATAATTAAAAAGAGTTGTAGCAGTACTATCAATAAGAAACTCAGTTGTATTCAAAAGATGTATTATCAGATGGATTTGTCTGTGTTCCCTGACTGCACAAATATATGCAACTGTGAAGAAGATAACAAAGTAAAACTAACATTGTAACGAGTATGAATTTCAGGACACTTCCTTGTGTCTATGCAGAACAGGTACGTAGACCACCAGTCATTAGAATACTACATGGTATAAAATCACAAAGGGTTCTCCTTTCGCTGTTCGGATTCGATTTGTATGCTGAGTTCATAATCTAAGGAACTCAACAAGATGTAGAAGTCAGCATCAGCATTGGAGGAGGCTCATGATCAACTTGCAGTATGCATGGGACACAGCCTTGCTTGCTGAAAGTGGAGAATTCAAATACTTTGTGATGAAACCAAGACTACAGACTTCAGTATGGATTACAATTCTACATAAAGGAATCAAAATTCCTCACAACTTGGCCAATAAGCAGTACCACGATAAGCCATGAAAATATGAAAATTATCAGGGATTTTATTTTACTTGTATCCACACTCATTGAAGCAACAGTCAAGAAATCAAATGAAATGTTGCACTGGCCAAAACTGCGGCACAAGATTCCTTGATGTCTTTAAAGTGTAAAAAGTGAAGGTGTCACCTGAACGACTAAGGCATGCCTGACCCAGGGCATGGCATCTTCAATCACCTCATGCACGTGATGGCTGGACACTGAATAAACAAATTTATAAACAATTAATTTTGGGGTTAGCAAAGATTACTGAATGTAATGGACTGCCGGAAGAATGAAGAAATCTGTGCAGCTAGAATGCTTCTGAGAAGGCAGAGTAGGGATCTTTGTCTCATGTTCCTTGGCCATCTTTTCATGAAGAACGAGAAAGACACCATGTTTGGTAAGTGGAGAACGAAGGAAGCCACAACAAGCTGGATTCACGCGGTGACTGAAACAATGGCCAGAGCAGAGCGAGGACTGGGAGAATGGCCCGTGTTGTAGTCTGTTGTACATAGACAGGAGTCAGCACCAACCAAGTAGCAGCTAACAGTAACAAAGCACATGTATGTGATGATGCCAACTTTGATTACACATGCAGATACATTCACAGAAAAAGGTTTGCAGTGGATTCATCTACAAGTCAGATTTTTTTCATAATGTATATTATTAGTAATCAAAACATTAACTTACAAGTGGATACATAGGCAGAGATGTAAAATGAACTGGTATAATTATGCAAAAGGATTTACATTCATGGCCATATATACAACTGGCAGATGATATTTCAAAATAAGTATTTGTGTTCTGTAAATAAATTCATACAGGTAATAAATGGAGCGATGGTACATAAGCTTCTGGCCATTTTAACACACTGCGGGTCACTGGACCTGGATGCATGGGTCCACAGTCTCAGGGGATATCAAGTCAATTGGCATAACCTAGTCAACAAAGATAACTTTCTACATCCTGCTTTGCTGAATATCAAATGGGGTCTTAAAAGCTTGTGGAAAACCACCAATAGTGTAACTATTGATCTCTCCCATGTGAAGCAAAGAAGAAGGAAGAAAATCAATGGTGCATGGAACAATTCGTCCAATGGATTAAATGGATTATGTGAATCTCAGCCTCCACAACTCTGACACCAAAAGAACCAGAAGGATCCTGCTCCTCCTCTTGACCACTCTAAAAGGGAGCGTATCTGTTTGGACAGCAGTGGTAGTGACATAATCTGGTGCAATTTGAGAATTAAGAGGGTAGGGGTGGATTCTAGCTTGTCAATCAGGAGATAGTCAATGAGACCTCTGTGTGGGCATGGTCTTCTCCTGAGAATTCTGGGAACTCTGTTATTTCCTCCTTGGAGGCAGGAGACTCACTCTCGCCTCTCTGTGTCTCTCAGCTCACTTCCTTGGAGACTCTTTACCAACAAGACTGACTCCATGAGACACAACCCTGAGAAGTCACAGGAACCTACCCTGACGCAGCCAGAATCCTGGACCTGGAGAAGCTAAGTGGAGACCCCTGCCAGTGTTGAGAAGCTTACAATGCCACTGGATCTACACGACTTCCCACCCACTAGCCTGTTGTTCTTCCTGCATTCAACATCATTGCATGTGTTTCGTGAGTCTGAAGAGGACTTTATAGATTGGTGTTGGACATATGGGCTAATATCAGACTTATGGACTTGATCTGGACTGGGCTGGGATGTTTTCTCAATATTCAACTGCTCTTGTATATAAACCTTTTAAAAATAATTTTATTGGGTGCTTGTACAACATTTATCACAATCCATATATCCATCCATTGTGTCAAGCACATTTGTATGTTTTTTGCCATAATCATTCTCAAAACATTTGCTTTTTACTTGAGTCCTTGGGATCAGCTCCTTTCTCCACCTTCCTCCCTGCTCCCCCTTACCTCGTGAGCCCTTGATAATTTATAAATTATTATTTTGTCATATCTTACACTGTCCAATTAAACCTTTCTTATTCACATAAGTATCTATGAATTTGTTTCTCTGGTCTACCCAGACTAACACAATGGCTGACAGCACCTCCTTAGTTCTTTTCATCATTTCTTCTACGCCTTTAAATCGCCATCCTTTCATGTCCCTCTGCGTTCACAGAAACAGAAAGAAGTCACAAGGAGCCGGGGTGGATGAGTAAGGTGTGTGGGGCGAGAAGGGCTGCTGGATTTTTCCAACTGGTGCACTGAGATGGCTGCATGAGCAGGTGCATTGTCATGGTGGCAAAACCAGTCCCCTGTCTGGCACAAATCAAGCCTTTTTGTCATACACTGTTATGCAATCTTTTCAGAAACTCTAAATAGAATGTTTGGTTACCAGTCCGACCTGGTGGAATGAACTCCAAATACACTATCCCCCTCACATCAAAAAATCAAATGAGTATTGTCTTGATCTTTGTTTTCACTTGATGAGCTTTCTGGGAGTGAGGTGATGATGGCAGTCTTCCACTGGCTTGATTGATGTTTGCTTTCAGGGATCAGAAGAGCAGCACCATGTCTTGTCACCAGTAATGACCTTAGGGAATGTCTGGGTCCCTTTGGAGCTGATCTTTCAAAGCACAGCATGTTTCTAGTCGACATTCTTCCCTGGTCCTTCTCATCCCCAAATCTTCCATTAGAATTCCCTGAACCAAGCTCTATGATAGTCCACATAACTTCCCCATCTCTTCAATGGTCCATAGATCTTAGAGCACAAATGAATTTTATTGACATTTTCATCCATTCAGGAAATTACAGGACAGCCAGAAAGAGGTTTGTCATCAATTGACATTTCACCTTTTTAGAAACAAGAAAACCACTCATACACTTCAGTTTTCCCCATAGCGCTGTTCTTCTCAGCTGTGTTCAACATCACAACAGTTTCTGCGGCATTTTTCCTGAGCAAGAAACAAAATTTCACAGGCACACACTGTTCACTTAAATCTGCCATCACATAAAATGAGGTTCAAGCAAAACTGTTTATACGAAAAAAAATTCACTGTGACCAGAGAGAACCTTCCCAGGTGACATCAGCGAGTACACCAATTCTGAGCAAGTTGTTCAATACATGCCTATTAGAAAAAAACACGTATTATGAAAGTTCCGCCCAGCAGAGCTTTTTTCATTTTGGGAGGGGGGGTGGTTACCAAAAATTTGTATAAAATTTAAAAGGCATCATTTGCCCAAGGATTAAGCTCAGAGCCAAGAATGAATCACTCACTCTCATTGCTACCAAGTCTACTCAGATTCAAAGTGACCCGATACAACAGGGTAGAATTGCCCCCCTTCAGGATTCTAAGGCTATAAATTTTTGCAGGAGCAAAAATCCCATCTTTCTACCAGAGTGGCTGGTGGGTTTGAACCACTAACCTTGGGGTTAGCAGCCCAACTTGTAACCCATGATAACACCAGAGCTGTAAGAATGAATGGGAAAGGAAAAAAAGAAATAGTAAATACAGGAAGGAAGTAGGAAAGATGCTACTCCTCTGAGGGAACACCAATCAACGTCACAAAGCAAAATGTATATGGATTAATTAAAATGTGTATGGACTGATTAACATGTGTACGGATTGATTAAAATGTGTATGGATTGATTAAAATGTATGGGCTTGTAAAATTTCTACTTTGGGAAATTATTTGGATTACTGATGTTCTTCTTCTTCATTTGTATTTAATATTTGATTTATTCTCATTTAGAATAACCCTAAATTACTTTTAAACTAATAAAATAGTTAAGTTCTTTACTTGGAAAAACAAAAAATAGGAAAGCTATGATCCCTAAAAATTAGTATGACAACCCTTATCTTTTGGTTTTTAAAAAGCACTATTATTTAACCTTCTTAAATTTCTTCATCTTTAACTTATTAATGTATTTATAATACAAAAATAATGGAATTCTTCATTTTGAAGATACAGTCTCTCTTATGGAGTATCCATCTCAGTTACCTACTACTTACATAGTACAAATACCAAAAGTAGATTGTTTTCACAAACAGAAAATTTTTTTTAAAGATCATTTTATTGGGGTAGTCAGAGTTCTTATGGAAACAGAAATGTATTCTGAGTTTAGAGGAACAGAAAGTACGAATTCTGGGCATTGGTTCTAGGGCAGGGGTTCCCAACCTGTAGGTCGCGACCCCTTTTGGGGTCAAATGACCCTTTCACAGGGGTCGCCAGGTGCATAACAGTAGCAAAATAACAGTTATGAAGTAGCAATGAAAATAACTTTAGGGGTGGGGGGGTCACCACAACATGAGGAACTGTATGAAAGGGTTGTGGCTCTAGGGGAAAGCTCTCTTTCCCTGTCCACTCAGAAGGGAAGTCCGTCTCCTTTCAACATCTGTGGGTCTGGAATTCCTTAGAGATCACCTTGTGTCTCAGCATCAGTCTTCGGGATCTAGAAGGTTCTTAGTGTAGAGAATCTATATACAAAGAGCCCTCCCTCCTGGCTCTTCATACAGGGAGGTAGCCAGGTCTCATTCTCTCTGCTCACTTCCTTTTCCCTCTTGTAATCTAAAAGGTGTAAGAGGCCGCATCAAGGGAAAGTCTCCTTTCAAGAGGCTAGGGCTGCTAGGAAGGGGGTTGCATCCTGCCTTAAACCCAACTTAATAGACTAGAATACACAAAACCTAATCTGCACTAGCATGACCCAATTATAACCAATTAACACATAGAGATTAGGATTTGTAATGCATCTCAAAGGGTGGATAAATACATCAAATTCCATCATGGAGGAAGCATTACATCATTTCATAACTACCAAATTATATCAAATAATCACCAAGTTGAATCATTACATAAATGTCAAACCACTGCAAATTATGACCCATATTGTGGAGGGAACAAAATTCAATCTAGAACATGATCCTTGACCTTAGTAAATTTCCATAAAAATCACCTCAAGGAATGTGCATGCCTTTGTGCTCACAATATTCCTTTATATTATTCTTTATATTTATCTCCAGACTGGTACTATGGAGGTTTTTTCCTCCTAATCATCAGTGAAACAGAGCTAAGAATATAAAAAGAGCTTTTATTATTTTTCTTTAAAAGTTTAATTCTTTCCATTAAAGAAGTAACCAAAACAGTCATTCATCAGTACTACATCGCTACATCGCACCCTGACTGACCCATCTCCCCTCCTAAACCGATGAAGAACACAGCTTTCCCCCAGATCCTGGATGCTTCCTCCCCCCAACTACCATGATCCGAATTCTACCTTGCAGGACTGGATAGGGCAGAGGTTGTACACTGGTGCATATGAGGGTTGGAGGTACAGGGAATCCAGGGTGGATGATACCTTCAGGACCAAGGGTGTGAGGGGCAATGCTGGGAGAGTGGAGGGTGAGTGGGTTGGAAAGGGGGAACTGATTACAAGGATCCACATGTGACCTCTTCCCTGGGAGACGGATGGCAGAGAAGTGGGGGGAAGGGAGACTCCGGATAGGGCAAGATTTGACAAAATAACAATCTGTGGATTATCAAGGGCTCATCAGGGAGGGGGGAGTGAGGAGGGAGGGGAAAAAAAAAAGAGGACCTGATGCAGAGGGCTTAAGTGGAGAGCAAATGCTTTGAGAGTGATTAGGGAAAAGAATGTACGGATGTTTGAGTAGAGGCCCAAGGTCCTTCCGCCACCTTAATACTTGACCTATAAATTTAGACACAAAGATCTATTTCCCCAACACTCCCTCTATGCATGAATACCTTATTTTATTAAATTGGAACTCTATGATGCTCACTCTCCCGACACAACAGCTGGCGCCAACATGGGTGAACAAGTAAATGTGGTGAAGAAAGCTGATGGTGCCCGGCTATCAAAAGAGATAGTGACTGGGGTCTTAAAGGCTTGAAGATAAACAAGCGGCCATCTAGCTCAGAAGCAACAAAGTCCACATGGAAGAACACACCAGCCTGTGTGATCGAGTGGTCCCAAAGGGATCAGTTACCAGGCATCAAAGAACAAAAAATCATATCATTGACTGCACACCTCCATGATAGGATCGCTGAAGACAAATGGGTGCATAAGCAAATGTGGTGAAGAAAGCTGATGGTGCCCGGCTATCAAAAGAGATAGTGTCTGGGGTCTTAAAGGCTTGAAGGTGAACAAGCGGCCATCTCGCTCAGAAACAAATAAGCCCACATGGAAGAAGCACACCGGCCAGTGCGATCACGAGGTGCCCAAGGGACCAGATATAAGGCATCATGCAAAAAAAAAAAAAAAGATACAAGTGTGTGTATGTATGTGTATTTATGTGTATATGTATATATGTATGTGTATATATATATTATATTAAATGAAGGGGGAAGTGCAGAGTGGAGACCCAAGGCCCAAGTGTCAGCCAATGGAGATCCCCTCATAGAGGGGCTTAGGAGAGGAGATGGGTTAATTAGGGTGTGAGGTAGTATCGATGAAGAACACAGCTTTCCCCCAGATCCTGGATGCTTCCTCCCCCCAACTACCATGATCCGAATTCTACCTTGCAGGGCTGGATAGGACAGAGGCTGTACACTGGTACATAGGAGGGTTGGAGATACAGGGAAGCCAGGGTGGATGATACCTCCAGGACCAAGGGAGTGAGGGACGATGCTGGGAGAGTGGAGGGTGAGTGGGTTGGAAAGGGGAAACTGATTACAAGGAGCCACATGTGACCTCTTCCCTGGGAGAGGGACAGCAGAGAAGGGGGGAAGGGAGACCCCGAATAGGGCAAGATATGACAAAATAACGAGGTATAAATTACCAAGGGCATATGAGGGAGGGGGGAAAAGGGAGGGAGGGGGGGAAAAAAAGGAGGACCTGATGCAAGGGGCTTAGGTGAAGAGCAAATGCCTTGAGAGTGATTGGGACAGGGAGTGTATGGGTGTGCTTTGTACAATTGATGTATGTATATGTATGGATTGTGGTAAGAGTTGTTGGAGTCCCTAATAAAATGTAAAAGAAGAAAAAAAAAAAAGGAAAAAAAAAGAAAATGATTAGGGCAAAATATGTACAGATGTGCTTTATACAATTGATGTATGTCTATGTATGGATTGTGATAAGTGTTGTATGAGCCCCTAATAAAATGTTTAAAAAAAAAAAAGAATGTACGGATGTGCTTTATACAATTGATGTATGTATATGTGTGGATTGTGATAAGAGTTGTATGAGCCCCTAATAAAATGTAAAAAAAGAAAAGAAAGAAAATGATTAGGACAAAGAATGTATAAATGTGCTTTATACAATTGATGTATGTATATGTATGAATTGTGATAAGAGTTGTATGAGCCCCTAATAAAATGTTTTTTAAAAACAAACAAAAAAAGTCATTCAACGTGAGTTCTATACTCACTTAATTTGCTTTATTCCTGTAAAATCTTCCTCTTCTCCCAAATCTGCACACTATTAAGAATCCTTTCTAGCAGTTCACATTTTTAAAAGGTTTTAATACTGCTTAAAGTATATGACCATACTTGATCTATTAAGAAGCAAATCAGATGTCAAATTGATGAGTTTAATAGAATTCTTGAGGCAAATAACAATAGGCACATCTACACATAAAGTCACACATGATAGATGTATAAACAATGTTGCTGTTGGGTGTCCTATAGTTAGTTCCAACTTGGAGCGACCCGATGTATGTAAAACACGATGACAAGCTGCCCCATTGTCTGCATTCTTCAGAAGCCACTGCGTCAATCCATCCTGTTGAGGATTTTCCTCTTTCACTGACCTTTCCTTTATCTAGTTATGATGGCCTTCTCCAGGGAATTGTCCTTCCTGATACCGTGCCCAAAGTATTCAAGATGAAATGTCACCATCCTCGCTTCTAAGGAGCATTCTGGCTGTACTATGACAGATGTTTCCGTTCTTATTGCAGTCCATGGTATATTTAATATTCTTCGCCAATATCTTAATCCAAAGGCTTCAATTCTTCTTCAGTCTTCTTTATTCATTGTCCAGTTTTCCAATGCATATGAAGCAACTGAAAATATCATCACTTGGAGCAGGTGCACCCTAATCCTCAAAGTGTTACCTTTGCTTCTCAACGCTTTAAAGATGCCCTGTTGCAACAGATTTGCTCAATAAGATTTGTTGTTTAATTTCCTCCCTGTTGCTTCCATGGGTGTTGATTGTGGGTCCAACTAAAATGAAATCTTTGACAACTGCAGTCTTTTCTTAGTTTATCATGTTATGTATCAGCCTGGTTTGAGTATCTTTGCTTTCTTTTTGTTGAAGTATAATCCATCCTGAAGGCTGTTGGCTTTGATTCTCGTCGATAAGCACTTCAAGTTTTCTTGGCTTTCAGCAAGCCAGGTTGTAACATTTACATACTGAAGGCTATATATCAGTTTTCCTTCAATCTTGAAATTGCAGTCTTCTTCACACAATCTAGCTTGTGAAGCTGAGAAAGGACCACTTTCTCAGCAGACAGATTAAAATATGGTAAAATAGCGCTTGGGGCTCGCATTAATACCTAGCTCCAATTTAAGAAAAATTAGTTCTTACATCATGGCCCTGCCCAATACTAGCCCTCAGGAAGGGAACACAGAAAATACGGCTGCTATGGCAAAATGTGGTGAAGAAATTAGATGGTGCCCGGCTATCAGATAAAATAACATCTGGAGTCTTCAAGTCTTGTTTCCAAACAAGCAGCCATCTAAGTGAGATGTCAATTAAATCCACATCAAAGAAGTACACCAACAGCAGTTACCGAAGGATGGTAAATCATACAGTCTAAAGCCAAAGAAGAGGATAGTATCAGAGCCTGAACTGTTTGCAGAAGGCTGTGGAGGACAGTGGAAACCCAACATACATTTGTGGGATCTACATAGGAGATAAGCCCCTGGTGATTTCCCTCTATCCACAATAGAGGGATGGGAAGAAACTGGTTAATAAACAGAGTGCATTGGAGCAATTACTACAGAAGATCAAAATGAGAAATCTGACTTGAATGGTTAAAGCCTTGTCAGTTGATCCCCTCCCCTGAAACACGTTAGGCCTACCTGATCTGGTTTTCAAATTTTTCTGTACTCTTTGCTTTTTGTTTGTTCATATTGGGGTTAATCTCAGATGTAGTTCGTCATTGGGATGACCCTCTTGAATTTCTGTTATATATTTGTCTGTTTTTCAGTATTTGAAACCCAAGATTGATGAACCTATAGTTACAGCAGGTAGAATAGGGGTTTCTGGGGAGGATGTACAGTTGTGGGGTGGGGGACACTTATTAAAGGGACCTGACATCAAGGAGTCCAAGAAGGGAAAGAATGTTTTGAAACTGATTGTGGTAGCAGTTTTATAATACTGCTTGGTGTGACTGAACTGTGGAATGATAGATCTGTAGTAGGGAGAATACCCCCCAAAGAAAAACAGGAAAAAGGCTCTGCTAGGGGGAGCTTTTATAGTACGTACCCCCCCCCCCTTCTAGACAAGCATTGAGCAACTCGCTCTGAGCTAGTGCACCCAGTGACCTCACCTGGGAAGGTTCTCTCTGGTCACAGTGAATTTTTTCATGAAAGCAGTTTTGCTCAAACCTCATTTTTTGTGATGGCCGATTTAAGAGAATAGCATGTGGCTGTGAAATTGTATTTCCTGCTCAGGAAAATGTGGCAGAACCTGTTGTGATGTTGAGCACAGCTTACTAGGACAGCACTATGGGAAAAACTCAAGTGTAAAAATAATGAGTGGTTTTCTCATTTCGAAAAAGGTGAAATGCCAATGGATGACAAACATCATTCTGGACTTCCGTCAACTTCCTGAAGGGATGAAGTGTCGACTCACAGTGCATTTGGTGTTCGTTCCATCAGGTCACACTGTTATACAAGCTTTCTATTTAGAGGTTCTGGAAAGACTGCATAACAGTGTGCAACCAAAAAGGCCTGATATGTAGCCGGCAGAGGGCTGATTTTGCCACCACGACAATGCACCTGCTCATGCAGCCATCTCAGTGTGCCAGTTTGGGGCAAAAAACAACTTGCCTCTCTTGCCCCACAAACCTGACACACCTGACCTCACTCCATATGACTTCTTTTTGTTCCACAAAGGAAGAGGGACATGAAAGGACAGCAATTTGACAACTTAGAAGAGGTGAAGAAAAAATGAGGGAAGTGCTGTCAGCCATCCAAACAGACGAGTTTGAAAAATATCTCCAAGAATAGAAGCGCAGATTTGACAAATGTATTCATTGTAACAAAGAGTTCTTTGATGGTGATAAGATTGTTTTGTTAAAAAAAATTTAATGCACAGCTTTGAAAAACAAAATTCAGGTTTTGTTTTGCGTACCCTTGTATAACTCCCAATAAAATGTTTATTTTGGGGGGAGCCATCTTGACAATAACATATATATATATAAATTATGTTCTCCAGCATGGAAGAAACACTATATTCTTGAGATATTTGGGGTAGCATTATAAAATAATTAGGCTTCCATTTTATAAGAAATTTGACTACAATAAACATTCATGTTCTCTTGATACTATCCAAAACACACTCAAATCTTTGCAAAGTGCGAAGAAGAAATGAGAAATGCCAACTAGATTAAAAAGGGAAAAGATTATAGCACCACCTCAGGAGGCATTATGACTAACAACAGCTTTAAAGGAGTAGATTGATTCCTACTAACAGGGAATTTCGCTTGAACTAATGTGACGTGAGCTTGTTTTCACTGAACTAATAATGACCCTAACGGCATGGACTGACTCTTGGATAACGTCTGCAAACAGATCTCTTTTCCAGCCGTGACGCCTGGTTACACGGACCGCCCACAGTCTCCCCAAACTCGAAGGTTACTCGGCTTGGACGGAGGTGAGAAGAGGGCAGAGCACCGCAGACGGCGTGCTGCTGCTTATAGTGACGGGGTTAGAAGACAAGAGCGAAGGATGCCCCTTTCAAGGGACCCCAGTGCCTGTAGAAAGACCCCGGTGCCTTATTGCAGGTCCTGTGATGTGGAGTTTAAAACCCCCTCTCAGTGTTTCTTCCCACCATTGCTCCCCTCCCCTCACACTGGACCGCCTAGAATACTGCTGAATGTGTCTGCGTACCATTACTCCTACTCTCCGGGTCGCCCAGTTCTTAGCGGGCCTCCGGATCAGAGCGCACCCCTCCATGGACAAGAGCTAACACAGCCACAGTATAGTCTCCCGCTCATCTCGTGCCTTTTTGTAACAGCTGCAGAATGTAAGTACAAGTATTAGCTCCACTCTAAAGATGAGTAGGTACCGAATACACTAGAGTATAAGCCGCCCCAAATATCATCCGAAGCACCTCATTTTACCACAAAAACTGCATTAAAAAGGTGCTGAAAAACTCGGCTTCTACATGAGCACATGTGGTAGCTTGTTCAAGGTCGGTCAATAGCATGTGATGGGCCTCAAGACTCAAACCTAAGATGTCTGAATCCCACGCTCGAGTCCTCAGGCATCCTGCTGCACGCTGACAGAATGACATGTATCCAACACCGGACGGAACTAAGTTAATGGTCCAGTGATATGGCTTGGGTTGGATTCTTTCTGCTGCAAGCAACATCAACTCCATGTTATGTTGGCTTAAACAATGAGGGTGCTTATTAGCTTATGTAACACTTCCTCAGACAGGCTGCCTTCTGTTTCACTGAAGTCCGCAGGTCCAGCAACCACCCTCCTCAAGAAGCGAACTCGTTTCCTCTTTCTCGTCCATCATCGCCGTGTCTTGGCTGGGTTTCCCTACTGGATGCAAGATGGCTGCAGCCGCTCCAGAGATCACAGCTTCACACACTCCGAAGACCTAACTTCAAAATCTCTCTCATTAATGGACAATTCTTTTCCTCCACTCCTGAGGCTTCCTCCCGTGACAAGCCCTCAGTGCAGAACGCCAAGCTTTCTCTAGTCCCACAAAAGTGGCCTGATATACCAAGGGGCATTGAAAAGGAGGAACGTCGCAGGCTGATTTACCTCGGTTCGCTCTCCCTTCCTGTTCTAGAAAGCAATCCCAACAACCAAGAGCATACATTTGCCTCTGCTCCCAAACAATAAGCCTTGACTGAGTAGCCTCCCCATGGGACAGCTGTCCCCACCGAGCTCTACCTGTGAATGCAGGGGTGGAGTTCAGAATGACCAGGCCTGCTGGTCACAGAGGACTAAAGCTACATCCTCCATCTTGGTGTCAATGGGTTAAAAAATGAAAAGGTATTATTTTGACTTTCATCTTTAGTTTTTGTTTTAGTTCTCAACTTGTTCTTGGCGTTCTTTATTGAAATTCTTTCCCAACCCCAACCACCTTCTCAGACTTTGATGCATAACTCGGGCCCAAACTAGGTCACCTGTCTACTCTTAAACCCTCTCTGGTGCGGAAATAGAACCTGCCTGGTGTGCCACCAACCAGGATGGGCACAATGCAAGGCAGGCAGAGAGAAGACGGGAAAGAGGATTCTGCCAGCAGGGGGAAGGGGTTAAGGCTGCTGAAAGGCAACCAGGATCTGCAACTACATGTCCTGGGGGTAACCTGTCCACCAGAGACCCAACTACAGGGCCACACACAGCATTTGCTCCATAAACGTCGTTAGAATCAGGTGAGTCCCTACTTGTGCGTACATTTTAGGCAAATGGGACGGTGGTTTCTCCTTGGCGGAGAATTCAGATGAGGGTGCCTCTGGCCCTGTTTCCTCTCTCTGCAAACCTAGGCTCCTCTGGCTTGCAGGAAATCTCAGTCCAGTACGAGCTGTGGGGAGTTTCCCTGAGAATAAGTACCTGTTTCTGTTAATCATTCTCTCCTGCTCATTACTACAAAACCATCTCAAGAATGTCCAGTCTGAGCAACGATGACCTGGCTCCCGGGGTACACCCACATGCCCCCCACAGCCCTTCCCCAGCCAATCAATTTCCCTTGGGAGGAAAGGAATGACATAAATTTAATAAATAACCAATCTTGGGAGCTGTCAGGAAAGATCTCGAAGGTCATGGCCCAAAACTCAAGGGCCTCCTGGGTATTAACAATAAATAGCTTCTTACTATGAAAGCTTTTTCCCTTTCCTCCATCCTTGCATGAAGTTTCTAAGCTCTCATAGCTAAAAGAGGAAATTAGCTGGGACGCCAGAAGCTATGTGCTTATTTTACATAAAACTGCTCAGTGACTTTTTAAATGTTGCTTTATGCCAATTTTGTATTTAAATGTCCTTTCCCGGCTCAGACGCAAAATGCCATCTACAAAAAAAAGTTTCTGAGCCAACATTCCTTTAGACATGAATCGTTCAAACTCAAAGAAACCATAACCTTGCTTAACTGATAATTGCTCTTTGATAGTTATACTCATGTGCTATCTTTTCCCTTCGGAAGCAAAGAGTTTTAAAATATAGAGTGGACTGTAACATGTACCACCAGAAGGCATCATCCATAAAGGGATGCTTTCTTCTAGGGGATAAAATCAAAACACTTCTAAGTATACAGCTTAATTTATACATGGAGAAACTGAGAACAATGGGGTGCTACACTGCATGGCAATTTGAACTACACTGTAAGGCAATTTGAAGCAATGACAAAAGGGAGGGGAGGGGCCATATGGTATGACTAGGAAAATTGAGATGTATGATCACACATAACATAGTTTGAGCAAATTAATATGACTGCCAAGCTCAGTTGCATCTTCTAAATTCACAACAAAGCATAAGAAATGTGTTTGTTAACTTAAAACATCTGTTCCGCCTACCCCAAGAAAATGACTAGGAAGGAAAATGCATATGGATTATTCATCAATAAAAGGATAAAAGCTCTTGTATTATTCTTTGCACACAATGAGTCTAAGAAGATATAAATTCCCAGGCAGGAAACTGGCACAGCTGATGATGATTGACAGTGTATGAAACCCAGCAACAAGCAAGAATCCCTGAGGCAGCTAGCGCCCAATCCTCAGCACCTGGAACCCAGGGGCACTGTCTTCTGAGCACCTGGTGGTACACACAGTTAGTGAGGGCGGCAGCTAAATAAAAAATACGAGGTGCAAGTCCATCCGAAGGAGTTTCAGGGCAGGACTAAAGGCCTGGTGATCCACCGTTGCAGTCTGCGGCTGAGAGCCCTGTGCAGCACAGGCCGCTCGGACACACAGAGCACTGTCACGGCGCAGATCGACCGACAGCCACAGGTGGTCGCTGTGGATGGCGGCGGCGGTGTCAGTCATCTAAACCAAGCCACTGTTATCTCACGCTTGGTATTGGGCAGCCAGTCTCAACTTAAAATAACTAGTTAAAGGCAGCTTATGTCCTTGCTAAAATTGCACAAGCATCAAGCTCAGTGACAGTTTTCTGCACAAACAGATAAATAGGATTTGACCACATTTGAACAGAGTGGCCCACCACTTGACATCCTATTGCTCAGTACTTAAACCCAGTGAAGAAGGACCAGGGGCATTTAAAAAGGACGAATTCTTGTTCAGATGAGAGCCTACAGTACCCAACAGAACCTCGCAGGGAAATTAAGAACGGGTTGGTTTTATTGCTTCCCCTATGAGGGTATCCACAGGATCCCAACTGCTGAGGCATTTGGGTGTTTCAAAAGTAGCCACTGACTGAGAATCCCTAAGGATTCGGGAAATGTTCAGCAATTACTAAGGGAAGTGGGGTCCAAGTTGTCTTCATTTCCCTTTCCCGATTCTGAGACATTTTCAATTGTCTGGGGCAATCCCTGCTGCGTGACAGTGTCAAGTGAAAGACAGACGCATTGTGGAGCGTCAAGGTTTTATGAAGAGAGTAGCACACTGAAGACTCGGATTTTCTTCCTTACCACTCTTCACCCTATGCATGAGACCAGATCTTCCCGCCTCTCCAGGGCCCCCATATTCTGCTAACACTACCAGACTTGGAGAAAACCCCAATTTTATATTTTAAAATGTTTAAATTAAGATTTTGCAAGACTAATGATGTAGGTGATGACTCAACTACAACCCCACTTCCTTTATTCAAGAACCTGGCAAGTTGAGAACAATAGGATGCAACAATTAATGCTCTCCATTGTTGTGGTGGCTCAAGCTCACCCAGGGGTGCTACGAGAGAAAGGCCTGGTTATCTCCTTCTGAAATGTCAGCCACTGAAAATCTTAGGAAGTACAGGTCTGCTCTGACCCATGAATCAGACTCGACTCAAAGGTAACGGGTTGTTTGTTGGCTAATGTTGTAACAGAGATGTTGGTGAAATTGTTCAAACAACGCAAACAAGCAAGTACAATAACACATTTCTTGTGCCCTTCCTCACAACTCTGCAACCCTACTGTGCGCCTTCCCCAGGGCTGGACATCATCCATGAGACTGCCATGAAAGCTAAAGAACTAGAGCAGCAGTTCTCAACCTGTGGGTCACGACCCTTTTGGGGGTCAAGTGACTCTTTCACAGGGGTCACCCAATTTATAACAGTAGCAAAATTACAGTGATGATGTAGCAAAGAAAGTAATTTTATGGTTGGAAGGTCACCACCACATGAGGAACTGTATTAAAGGTTCGTGGCATTAGAAAGGTTAAGAACCACTGTACTAGAGTTAAAAGGTTAATGCTGTCCAATCAAGGAGCACAAGCCACAGATGGCTGTTCCAACTGAAATTGAACAAAATTACAAATTCTATCCCTCTGTGTTTTTAGCCACATTCCAAGTGTTCAATAACCACAAATGGCTAGTAGCAACTGTGCTGGACAGAGCAGATGTGGAACATTTCCAAGATGGCAGAAGAGGATGGTGCTAATCTAAAGCATTTTGGACAACATCTAATTCAACCCTCTCATTCCACACATTTAGGAACTGAGTCATTAATTCATTCAAACGACTTAGTCGCTGCCACAAAACAAATAACTGCAGAGCTAGGACAAGAACCAGCAGAGCTGGGCCTCTCGCTGAGTCATCTCCTCTGACATCTTGTTGCCACCTAGACAATGCCAGCCACCTGGGTTCTCTCTCACACGCATGCTCTCAGCTAATCCTCACATTGACCCAGTGAGGCCTATAACCCCCATCAGGCAGAGGATAAAATTGAGAGTCTGCTTTGTAAGATACCCTATTGAGGTTACCCACCAGGTACGCACATATGTGGTGGGAACATGATGCAGACGGCAAAGTCTGCGTCTTCTCACTCTGTCCTGTTTTCTAAAGTAAATGTTGCACACTTAGGATTATCTTTGCAAACTGTCTTTCACATTTGCTAAAAGTTACCCAAGCCCACTGACCCACAGAGATCCTACAGGACAGTCTGACTGTATTCACCAGAGCAGAAGAGTGCCTCTTCTAGCCACCGTGTGGGTGCTCAACGATTAGCCCGCTGCACCTACCCTCCTTCAACATCATAAGAAAAACTCCAACTCGCTGCCATCGAGTTGATGCTAGCTCACAATGACCCTGCAGGACAGGGAGAACTGTCACTCTGAGTGTCCGAGACTGTAACGCTTGACAGGAGTACAAAGTCCCGTCTTTCCCCCATGGAGCTGGTGATTCTGAATTTCTGGCCTTGCAGTTGGCAGTTCAACTTGTAATCACTATGCCGCCAGGACTCCCTCCTCCTTCAACAATGGGGCCTCATAATTCATTTGTCAGGAAAAGTATCCTACGTAGGAAAATCCCCACACTGAACTCCTGTGATCCAGGTAAAAGAGATATTCAGTTCATCTTTGCCAATCAGATTGCTTTTCAGCAACAATAGCTGAACTTGGCTGTACTTTCTCGGTCACAAGCACCGGACTATGTGCTGTACAGTTATTTCCCTTAACCCTCAAGAAAACCTTGTGAAGCATATAGTTCATCTCCTTCTGCAGATGCAAAATGCCAAACCGCCCATTCCCCAGGAAGAACTTAATAAGGTAGAGTGTTCAAGGGTGATGATGCTACGCACACACACGCACACACACACACAGGTCAGTCCCCACTATGAGGGTTTGTCTCACTCACTGTGGAATGAAAAGAAGAGAAAATGTTGACAACTTTGAACCATTATGTTCATCCACAAACCTGCTGCCCCTCTCCTAGTGAAACCATTAACTAGGAAGTTCCCCTCTGACAGAAGACTGATTGACCACGGTCTTGCTCTCTTCCCCGGGCTCTGGCTTTAGAGAAACTTTCGTGAGTGCAAGGGTGCATTGGTGTTTATGGTGCAGAAACACACCCCAAAGTAGATGATTCCATGTTTCTCAGAGTATGAAGTTAGTCCCTTCTGGCAATTTCTGAGCTGAAGAATAGAGGACGAGGTAGGGAAGAATGCCAATGTCAATGCCTAACTAAGAGATGGCTGTATGTGACTTAGGACCAAATTAATGCAGAATGCCTCTCTGTCCACACACAAGTCCACAGAGCTGCCCAAAACTGGATATCATATATGTATATTGTCAATGCATACATGTGTCCCATAGATATGTCTTTTAGGATGATATGAGCCCCTATATATTTCATGCATTGTGTGGGTGGATCTGATGTACATTATGGCTGGAGTGATTCCCAGTTCAGTGGGAAGGGGTTAGCCAGGGACAACTGGTTTTTGTAGGAAGTCAGAGCCAGAGACTGGCAGAGACAACTGCATGGCAGGTGCCCGAGAAGGGGTGGACATGAAGGGCTGACGGTGAAATAAGCTGGCTGTGCCCAGAGACATCAAGCAGACTGGTCTGACTGTAGAAATAGCATGCTGGGAGATGTGACGCTACAGTCAGAATCCAGTGTGAACCTTCTCACGCTCTAGTACTATGTGTTATCTTTGGAAGAACCCTGGGGGAGAAGGAAGAACCACACTGCTAACTTTAAGGTCAGTCAGCAATTTGGAACTACAAGTCACTCCACAGGAGGATGGAACTTTCTGCTCCCATGAGGAGTTACAGTCTCTGAAATGCAAAGGGGCAGTTCTACCCAGTCCTGTAGAACCGCTATCAGTTGGCATCAACTTTTTGGTAGTGAGTTTGGTTTGGTATGTAAATCATTTTATTGGGGGCTCATACAGCTCTTATCACAATACATCCATACATCCAATGTGCCAAGCACATTTGTACATTTGTTGCCATCATTTTTTTAGGGTGAATTGTATTTTTTTAATATCTTTTTTTCTTACTTTTATTAGGGACTCTTATATCACTTATCACAATACACACTTTCATCCAGTGTGTCAAGCACATTTGCACATATGTTGCTATGATAATTTTCAAAGCATTCTCTTCCCACTTGAGTCCCTGATATCAGCTCCCCATTTCTTCCCCTTCCAGCCCTCCCTCACGAACCCTTGATGTTATAGATTATTTTTATACCTCACATCGTCCTCCATCACACCTCACCTACTTTTCCATGATTCATCGCCCTGGGAGGGGGCTCTAGATTGACCCTTGTGGTCGATTCCCTTTTCTTTCCCCACCCTTCCCTAATCCTCCTGGTATCTCTATTCTCATTGTTGGCCCCGAGAGGTTTATCTATCCTGGATTCCCTGTGTTGTAGGCTGTTATCTGTAGCTGTGTGCATGTTCTGGTCTAATCCAATTTGTAAAGTAGAATTGAGGTCATTATAGAGGGGTAAAGGAAGCACCAAAGAACTAGAGGAAAGTTGTGTTTCACCAGTGCTATACTACACCCTGACTGGCTCATCTCTTCCCTGTGACTCTTCTGTAAGTGGATATCCAATTGCCTACAGATGGGCTTTGGGTCTCCACTCCATGCCCCACCCCCTTCACATTGGGTATGACTTTGTTCTGGGTCTTAGAAGCCTGATATCTGACTTTAATTGACACCTCATGATCACATAGACTGGTGTGCTTCTTCCATGTGGGCTTTGTTGCTTTGAGCTAGATGGATCTTCAAACCTTTAAGACCTATATCTTTTGATAGCTGGGCATCAGCTTTCTTCACATTTGCTTATGCACCCACCATTTTATCTTCAGTGATCGTGTCAGGAAGGTGAGCATCCCAGAATGCCAGATTGTTAGAACAAAGTGTTCTTATGTTGAGGGAGTACTTGAGTCAGGGTCCAATGTCTGTCTGCAACCTTAATTCTTAACATATGGATGAGTACATAGTTCTATTCCCCTCTTGTTATATTGTAATTACATCTGCATATACTTGTATTTAGGCCTCTAGACATGTCCTTTGCCTCCTGGCCTTCATTTAGGTTTAATAATTCCTCACTGCTTCATTGGCCTGGATTAAGCCCCACTAGGCATCCTATGCCCTTCTTTCCATTGATTTTAGTTCACTTGTTGTTCCCTTGTGCCTAAGTTAATTCCCACCCCCCTTCCTTTCTCCTACCTCCCCTTTCTCCCATATCCCCCGGAACCATGGTCCCGTTTTTTGGTTTTCATTTCCTAATTATTTATCTCACTTATCTTACCTAGATAGGCATGTAGATAAACTAATAAGTGCAAAAAACAGGCAAAGGCAAATAAAACAACAAAGGAAAACAAAACCAACAAAACAATAATAACAAAAAGAAAGCCACTGACAAAAATGGAAAAGCCTATAAATAGTTCAAGGTCTGTTTTTTGGGCTTTATGAGTGTTTTCCAGTCGAGTCTGATGGGGTGCCACGCTCTGTCTCCAGAGTCTATCTTTGGTATTCCCCAGGGATTTCATCACTGTGCTCCCCTTGCTGCTCTGTCGCATGCCCTTAGTGTTTCACCCCAGCATGATGGGGTCAGATTGGGCACTATTCCAGCACTCTGTCTCCGGTTTTGTCCCCCACAGAGGTATGGTTTAATGAGGGGCTTCGTGTCTCATGGTGGAGCCAGCGCTATGCTCCTCTCTGTGCGTTGTCTGCTCCAAGCAGGAATATCGTCCTCCAGGCTTGGTGGGCCAGGATGTCATGTCCTCCCCATCCATCCCTTTTCCTTTCTCCCAAGTGCATTCTTCTTGGGGGGGTGAAGGGGTGTTATTTTTTGGTGTGGCCTGACAGAAGAATCCCTGGGTCACAAAGAGTTAAACAACTAACCAAAAGACCAGAGGTTAAAATCCAACAGAAGAAATGCCTGGCAACCAATTCCTGAAGGATCACAGCCATGGAAAACCCAAGGAGCAAAGACCCACTCACACCAGGTTGTGCTGAGTCAGTCACATGGAAACCTTCTTTATTTAGTTTGGTTTCAGCTTTGGAAAAGTGGCTTCCACTTGCCTCATCTGTAAGAGTAGAGCCTATTTCACGGGTCTGTGCACAGTATGAAATGCAGGCTGTTGTGAGGTGCCATCACAGTTCTGACGCAGAGCCACTCATCAAGGATCTTCAGCTCCCTTTGCTACCCCTCTACTCTACCAAGCACGATGTCTTCCCCAGGGAGTGGTCTCTCCCAACAACATGACCAAAGTACGTGAGACAAAATCTCACCATCCTTGCTTCATCCTGGCTGTAAGTTCCCCCAATCCCAGCAAGAGAGGCTTTATTTGTCCCCATTCACATAAGATATTATAGAGGTTTGGAAACGTTTTATAATTGGGCGTCACAAAGCAGGTTTATAGCATGAGGAAGAATCAAACCCACATCAGCAGGCGACAAGGTCTAGATGTTCCACTCTATCGAACGATGAGTTGAAAAGAGTATGCATCAGCAGAATCCTCAACAGAGCAGGTGGAGAGGTAGCAACCAGGAGCCATGGCCATAGTTTCGTTTGCTTCACATGTTTCAAGGAATTCTTCAAGGGAGAGCCAATGCCTTGCCATTTTACAACCAGACCAACCCTGTGTTTTTGGCTATTCACCTGAGCAATCAATGAACCCCCAGAATTTCACATCCCTGACTTCAGTTTAGACAGCTTAGGCGCTTCTAGCTCTACATGGGAGGGTGTCTTGTTCACTTTGTTAGCTACCCTGGGGTAAGCTCTGACTCACAGGGATCCCAAGGACAATGGAGCAAAACACTGCCCAGTCCCGCCATCTTCAGGGCTGTTTCTGGTAAGCTCAAATCCATTGTGTAGCCAGAGAGTATTTTAAGTGTCATCCAACCTAGGGGCCTATTCGTTCAGCACTCTATCAGACAGTTTTCTGCCACAATCCATAGGCTTGTCACGGGCTAACGTTCTCAAGGATCTTGCTAGCTCTCTCTTCTTTGTCTGAAACTTATCCCCCAGGGACAAACATGCTGGTATTGAAATACCTGTGGCAGAGACTCCAGCATCAGAGCAACACACAAGCCACGGCCGTATGACAACCTGAACGATGGCAGGTGGGAAGGTGAGTCTGTAGAAGTTATTTAGGGTCCAGATGGGGATATGATTCCACCCTTCTCAGAGCCAGCTCTCAATTGTGACAGCCTCACTCTAGAAGCTCTCTCACCCAAGCAGTGGCTTTTTTAGGGAATCCTAGAATACTGGGCAAAAGTCTTACACTCTGTCACCCAAAAACCCAAACACAGTCTTTCTCCAAGCTCCCTCGGGGCTTTCTGCAACCCTCGGTCATGCAGCAGTCTTCCTAGCATTGAGCCATGCCCACAATGCACCACTGCCCTTTGCAATTTCCTCTGCAAATAAGTCTACAAGAAGCATCTCTAGATGTTACTGATCTCCCCAAATCCCTTATAGCTCTTTCTCCCACAATCAGCTTGACAGCAAATTTCTTGGTGACTCACCTCTATGGAGTCACTTCAAACTATTCCACACAGTTTCCCTAGAAACAAGCACACTGTTTCTTTCCACCTTCACATTATGGTAATTTTAATTAAACTGTAAGTCAGCTTTTGTCCCTCCTCTGCTCAAGCCCTCCCCATCCCAGTGACTAACCCAGTCAGGGTAAGTCCATATACATGCCTGCAAAGGCCCACATACTCTCTCCCCCGTCCTTCTCTCTGACTTCATCTTCTGCTCTGTGATGGTATGCTCCTGCCTCCCTGACCTCCACACTGGCGCTAAGCCAATTCCAAATCATAGGGAACCTGTAGGAGAAAGTAGACTTGCCCTATAGGATTTCCAAGGCTGTAAATCTGTAAGGAAGCAGACAGCCTCATCTTTCTCCCACACCGCTGACCCTGAGCTGCCAACTCATCAGTTAGCAGTCGAGCACCTCAACGCACCATCTCAGATTGTCAAGAAAGCCTCCACTTTACCATCTGTCCACTAGCTGTTCCCTCCCTCTGGAATTCTCTTCCCTTTTAAATCCACAGAAATGAGCAATCTCACCTTTTTCAAGTTCAACTATGATCTTCTTAATGAAGCTTTACCTATCACGCCAGGCTCAATCCCTACACAGCCCACCTTTCACATCCCCTCCCTGCATCGTTTTTCTTCATAGCACATTTATATGACATGTTTCATACAGCTTACCCATTAGAATTCAAGCTTCATCCAGGCAGGTGGTTTTTTGTTTTGTTTTGTTTTTAAAACCATTTTATTGGGAGCTAATACTGATATATCATTATCATTCAATAGTTCAATCACATCAAGCAGTATTGTACAATTCTCTTTCCTTTTGAATTTCTTGTTATCAGCTCCAAGTTACCCACCCATCTTCCCCGCTGTATGCCCCGAGAACCCTTATTTTATTTGCTGTCACTATAGGTTCATCAATTCGGGGTTTCCTAGACTGCAAAATAGAAACACATATAACCAAAGTTCAAGCAGGTTAACCCCAATGACAAAATACATCTAGGATAAACCCCAAGATGAGAAAAAAGCAACAACAACAACAAAAAAACCCAGAAAATGTTGAAAACCAGATCGGGCCCAAGGTACTTCAGAGTGGGGAACAGGAGGGGTGGGGCGGAATCAAATGACAAGGTTTTAACAGTTCAACTCAGATTTATCATTTTTGTCTTCTATAGTCATCTTCCCAATGCACTCTGTTTAGTAACCACTGTCCTCTCTCTATTATGGACAGAGGGAAAACACCAGAGGCTTACCTCCTATGTAGAGCCAACATACGTATCTTGGGCTCCCTCTGTCATCTATCACCTTCTGCAAACAAGATTCTCACAATTTGGGCTCTAATACTATTCTCTCCTTCGGCTTCAGATGATATGATTTACAATCCTTGGGTCACTGATGTTGGAGTGCTTCTTCCATGTGGACATAGTTGGCATCTCACTTAGATGGCTGCTTGTTTGGAAATAGCCTTTAAGACCCCAGACACTATTTTGTCTGATAGCTGGGCACCATCTAATTTCTTCACCCCACTTTGCTATAGCAGGCTAGGTGGTTTGGGCTATTGGTTTACTGACTTGTTTCTACTGCTAAGAACAGCAAGTTCATAATGGTCACTTATAAATATTAGCTTAACAAACACTTGCCATGGATTTAACTGCAACTCATGGTTGTCCTGTGTGTGTGCAACCGAACTGTGCCCCAGAAGGCTTTCACTATGCAAGCAGGTCTTCAGGCCTTTCTTCTGAAGCGTCTCTGCAAGAATGTGAGCCTCCAGCCTTTCACTTAACAGCCAAGCACGTTTATCTCTCACACTACCTAACACGACACAGGTCAGCAATTCTAAACCCCCGCTGCTCCACAGGAGGAAGATGGAGTTTTCTACTCCCATGAAGAGTGATCGTCTCAGTAACCTACAGGGGCAGTTCTACCCTGACCTACAGGGTCACTGTGAGTCAGAATTGCCTTGATGGGACTGAGTTTGACTTTTCAGTGTTTACTATGGCAATAAAGATACTGCCTCTCTGAATGAATTGCACCACGTCAATAATCAGTGTATTGGGCTTGTTCAGATTTATGCACGCACATAACTGAGTCACAGTAAGCAAGTAAGTCAGTGGGGGTGGTCAGGAATATCTTGGTGCACTGAAGCACAAACAGCTAGTTGGAGCACAGTGCAGAGGAGAGCAACACTACCCAGTGAATGCAAGCTGGCTAGAATCTCCGTGGCCATGTGAGCAAACTTGATCTCTCCAAGAGACTGACCGTTTCATAACCAAGCACACAATAGCACTCGTTGTTATTGGTAGCTGCTGTCTAGTTGACCCCGACGCATGCAGACCACCACCCTGACCCCGAGGGTGTGAGCAGAGCTGCACTCTATTAAGATTTCAAGGTGACGACCTTTCCGAAGTAGACTGCCAGGACTAACATCCACCGCACCTCTGGGTGGGACTGGATCACCGTTTGGTTAACAGTGCAGAAGGTAACCACCTGTGCCACCTGGGGATTCGTCAATAACATGTAGGCAGTCAGAGACAGCTACTTGTGTTTGGATACAGACAGAACAAACAGAAGACAAGCTGTTTGTCATGATCGGCTCCTTGATGGCCAATTACCTTCTGAAATTTTTTCATCTCTCTCTTCCTTGGTTCTTCATTACAGTACAGGAGTGAGGACATAAGATAACATATGGCCTGCCTCTTTCACATATGCATTGAGTCAACAGAGACGAGACAATATCAAGAAATTATAAAACAGTTTGCACAATATGCTAGTCTCTTACAGTAACATGGGTAACTGACTTGCCTACAATATACACGCGGTTCTTCAAAACAAAACCAAACTGATGACTTATCATTATGGCACTTTGATAAAAAAGTAGGTCCTAAAACATATTAAAGAACAAACAGAGAAAAATTGGCCTTTTAGGGCTCAAAATGAGCAAAAAAGGGACAATGGCTTTCTCTTGATGCTTTCATAGAATACAATGGAAAACAAATATAGACATCGCCAGCATAGCAACTGCATTATGCAAAGTTCATAGTCAAGAATATTACTTCAAAATGTGTCCACTTATCTAGACTCTTGGATATTTCAGATAGTCCTATTTTAACACCACAAGGATAATCCAAGATGACTTATTAATAACACACATGTCAATAGTAGGCTGTGATGTAAATGAGCAAGCCCGTTCCAACCATCTCTGTTCTGTTTTATTACAGCATTTATTAAACCCAAATAACAAAGTGGTGAAGAATGACTTGTCACACAATTTATTAGAGTTGATGGAGTGTAGACAGTCTTTTCAATAAGGCTTTAACACACTGTTATGCACCACAGTACATTATTAATGGAAAGAAATGCAAGAGACTTACATCAGCTTTTCCCCCAAGTCATCCTGACATTAAATTCAAAATCAATTCCACCCCACGTGGCAAAGGTTCTGGGAGAAGATGTTAATTTGTTTGTTGTTTACCCAAAGTGAAGTGCATCCTCCAGAGCAACCATCAGGAATCCTCCATATCCCACTGACTTGATAATCACACTTATTTTGGAAAGAGGGGAGGGGTCCCAGGAAGCCGCACATGCAACAGGAAGATAAACAACATGTGCCCTGGTTCACACCTGACGAGAGAAAGCAATCTAATTTTCTCTCTGAGTGAAAGAACACTAAGGACAGCCGGAATGCAAATCGTGTGCTGGGCGTCTGAACTACTCTTCCCAATCCCAAGTATCCAAATGGAACTAATTCGCTCTGGAAAGGGTATTACATAATTGAGCGTGGTTGTGCCAGGATGAGAGGTAAGCCTCACACTGTGAAGAAAAGAAACATTCCGTACAAATGATAGGGTCACCTCACTCAGCAACCTCAATCTCACAAACGCGCCAACCACGATGTAGCATTTCACATTAAAGAGACACACAGCCAAATCCCGTCAGGACCACCTACCTCCAACACGGAGCCCTGATAGGCACAAGCACCTGTGGGTAGAAACAAGACAAGAATTAGCAGGAAGGCATGAACGAAGCAATAGGCACTGCCCCAGCAGGCTCACAGCTAAAACTGCATCTAAACACATCATCAGGTACAAACTGCTTTCTTTCCAAAACCTTCAAGGCATGAATATTCTTCCTCTGGGAAAATAACCCCACACACCAAAGCATCATTTCTTGGGTACACATGAGGGAAGAACATGCCATTAAAACTTGGTATCTGAATTTGCAAACAAATGTATTAGTAATGATATCCTATTAGCGCAGTGGATACTTTCCCCATGATACGTCAGCAAAGCCTCCAAGATCCGGTCTTAATTCACTGACTTGGGCTTATCGGCCACCCTTGGTTTACACAAACTCGCCGACCCAACCCAAGAAGCCGCCTTAGTTTATGGAAATACATTTTCCTGTCCCCATGTCCTTGCTCATTTTGGTTAACGCATTTGGTCTGTTCAAGGTCCTCAAACTTGACCCTGCCTCTCTCGTGAAGCTTTTCCAGCCCACTAGACGATGCTCTTCCTCCTTCATGAACCTAGCCCTTTGTGCCTGTGTTTGCCATTGGAGAATCCACGCTAGCCTACTTCCTGCAGCGTCCTTGCTAAGATGCTTGAATTTTGCCAGTGGAAATGTTGCATCTACCCTACAATACCACACTGTATACTCATAGGATAGATCAGACATGTGTTTCTTTGTCTTCCCGCCTCACATGCAGTACACATTTATTTAGGTATCTAGTAGCTCAACACAAAATGTCCATTTTATTCTTGAAAACTGTGTGCTCTTCTTAACAGAGAATAAGGAGGCCTGGTGACACCATGGTGAGCCTGCTTTGGTGCTAACCACAAGGATAGTGCTTCAAAGCCACCAGCCACTCTGAGAGGACGATGTAAATGACAGACTTATGAGAAACCTACGGGGCAGTTCTACCGCGTCCTGTATGGCCACTGTGGGTTGGGATCAACTCTTGGGTAGTAGATTTGGTTTGGGGAAGTTGGTGTCAGCTATTATTTTTTTTAATAAGATCCAAATTCACTGCCATCATGCCAAATCCAACTCAAAGCAAACTTATAAGGACAAGGTAGAGCTGCCCCTGGGTTTCCGAGACTGTAACTCTTGGTGCGTAGGGTTGCTAACTGCGAGGTCAGCAGTTCAAAGTCACCAGCCACTCCCAGTGGGGAAACTATTGTTCTTTGAAGAGAATTCTTTAATAGAGCTCCCCCAATCTCTAAGACTCTTTTCTTTTTCCCAAATTTCCATCCAACCCTCTAAGACTCTTTTCATCCTCTCTCCCTTCCCCAGCATGGACTGCCCAAGAACTGGGATGTCTTGAGAATTTTCATTCATTAAGTGTCAGGAGGAAAAAACAACCAACAACCTTGTTTCTAACTGGAAAAGAGGGATGTGGATGGGACAACAGATATTCTAAGTTATGTACTCACTCACTGCCAGCAAGTCCATTCTGACTCATGGCAGCCCTATCTGACAGGATAGAACTGCTCCTGTGGATTTCCAAGACTAACTCTACCGAAATAGAAAGTCTCGTGTTTCTCCCGCAGGTAGGCTGTGGTTTTGAACAATGGACCTTGCAGTTACCAGTCCAGGGCATGGCCACGACACCACCAGGTCTCCTTCTAAAGTATCATAAATCTATGACGGGTTTCATATTTGAAAGCAATGTAGAAGCCTCCTTTTAAAAATATCTACACATTTTCACAATCCATTTTAGAGCAGCATAACAGGTGTCGGTTTTACATAAAAGCAGGTGGGCAGTGTGCTACCGGCTACTCACTCAGCAATTGAGGCTGCAGAACAGACTGGAATAGCGCATACCCGGCAAGGCACCAGCAGGCCCTGACAAAGTGCCACAGTTGGTTTCCAAATAGATCATGCCTTGAGTCTCAAAAACATTAACTACTCAGGAACTGGCTGGTCTACCTTCTCCACTAATACCGAAATTAAAGACAGCCTTTAGAACAGTGGTTCTCAACCTTCCTAATGTCGCAACCCTTTAATGCAGTTCCGCATGTTGTGGTGACCCCCGACCATAAAATTATTTTCGTTGCTACTTCATCACTGTAATGTTGCTACTGTTATGAATCGGGCGACCCCCTTGAAAGTGTCGTTCGACACCCCCAAAGAGGTAGTGGCCCAAAAGGTGAGAACCGTCGCTTTATAGGAAACCGAACGGCTATTTACACTTGACGTTGAATCAAAGGATCTCTGTGGGAAGATTTACTGAAAGGACGCTTGTACACTTGACATTCAAATAAAAAGGAATCTAGGATAAAGCCTGTTCTGAAGACTTAGTGTTTCAAGATATGGTTGTCATAAGAATGGGAAAATAAAAACATCTATCAACACAATTCCATTTCTAAATTCCTGAAATGTACGTGCTTAACTATAGCTGATGCTGTGAAATGCTATGAGAAGGATCATCATTTTAGAGACCATTTAGCAAAAGTTAAATTTCAGGATAAACAAGCAAAATGTAACCTTTAGAATGAATTCGGCCATCTTCAGCTTATTGTTCTCTGCCCTCCTCCATTAGCAAATCGTTCCCCAAAACAACTCCTTTTCAGAGCTCCACAAGAAATCACCCAGAAAGAATCAGGTGACCCATCCTAAAGCCTACTGTTTCAGTGGTGAAGAGCCATTGTAAACTCACTGCGGTATGGAAACTAAAGCAGCATCAAGCGTGACAACACATGCCCACTCACTAAAGCCAAGCATCTCCTAGAGACACAATCGAGTCAAAATGCCTGGTGGCCGCTGATAAATGCCATTATTGGGAAAAAGAAATAACTCAGTTTGGGTTGCTTTTTGGTGTATTATTCCAAAAGAAATCAGCTTGACCCTAAGAGCTTTCCTAAAACAGAATAGTTCTACCCAGAAGGCACGCTGCCCACGAGTCTCCATTAGCAGAGCTTCCGAAACCTCATTTCCACTCTCCAGAGACAACAAAGCATTCCAGTGCGATGCCCAATCCTATCAAACATTTATCACCAGCCAACGCCAGGCGGGGTCATCCCGGGCAGGCGGAGCCCTCCCAACCCAGGGCGGGTTTCACACCCACCACCAGATGACAGCGAGTGTATGGGTGTGGGTGGTGGGGAAGCTCTGGCTCAGCCCAGTGGTTCACTCATCAACCCTTTCATTTCATATGGAAACAGAGGGGCCCTCTCCATGCCACACATCATCATGTTTTTCCCTGAAAGAATACTGAATGGCTGCACTCTGAATGAGGTTTATATTTAGGGCTCCACTTGAACTTTAAAGGAAGCATGGCACCAGGTGAATAGTGGGAGATTCTGCAGCTCCCCAATAAGAAACAAGCCTTCTCTTAAGAGAAGACTGGGGAAACATATATCATAGTCAACTGGGAGTAAGGGCTCTCTGACCACAGGGCGTGGCAGATTTCAGGGCACAAAATGCAACTGAGGTGCTAGTTAAGCTCTAACCCCTGCCAGCCAGGGGAGAAAGGGCATTGGAAGGCTCTGCAGAGTGAAGTATTTAAATACTACACCCGAGAAGGAGCTAGGACCTGAGCCGCTCTGCACCCTGTGGTTTGCTCATCTCCTGCAGGTCTCACTGACAACATGGTTTTAAAAAAAAAACTACCCCCACTGCCATCCAGTCCTGGCGACCCTATAGAACAGAGCAGACCTGCCCTGTGAGTGTCCAAGTCTCCAACTGCTTACAGGAGTAGAACTCCCCCTCTCCCTCAAAGTGGCTGGTGGTTTCAAATTGCTGACCTTCGGATCACAGCCCAACTCGTAACCACTACACCACTAGGCCCCTGAAAACATGCTATTCATTATTATTTTAAACAATGTCTGCTTGTATGTCCTTTGGCACGTTGTGATACCTTCTCTTACAAATCTAATATTTTACAATAAATCCATTTTCTAACACTTCCAGAGAAAATGGAATCATTTGCCAAACCAAATCCATTGCCACTGCATCCATTTCAACTCCTATTAACCCGGCACCACGTTTCTCAGACTGCAAACCTGTATGGGAGCACACAGCCTCATCTTTCTCTCATGGAGCAGCTGGTGGATTTAAACCTTTAACCTTGTAAGGGTTAACCACCCACTGCCTAACTCATAGTGCCACCAGCTCTTCTACTGCTCTTCAACCATGAAAAAGGATGACTAGTAAACGGAATGAAATGGAGAAGATACATTCAACAGCTACAAAATGTCAGACTCATTAGTCCAAAGAAACAGCGACGGATATGACTATGATTTGAAGAGATCTGGAAAGCACAGTATGACAAAAACATGACTCATTAGGAACAAGCAGCCACAAGTTGGCACTTAAATGTTTAAGCTTTATGTCGTGTTATAATTCAACATATGGCCATGGGCACTGCGGAACAGTTAATATAGAATCATTTCCTGGATTGATAGGACAACTCATGTCCTGATTATTGCCAACCTGGATTCAGATCAATTAAGAGTCATTAAAATAAAAATAGGCCAACTGTTTTTGAACTCTGGAAAGATTTGGCAAGCTGCTCCAACTCTGCCATCTGGTGGGCCCCTCCCCTCTCAGGAGCCATGTGGTGGGCCCCGCCCCTCTCTGGAGCCATGTGGTGGGCCCCGCCCCTCTCTGGAGCCATGTGGTGGGCCCCGCCCCTCTCTGGAGCCATGTGGTGGCTAGCAGCTGATGACTACTTGTGTCTGAGGAAAACTGAGCGCTCCTGCCACCCAAGTTCCTAACAGTGACTGTGGATGGCTGTACCCGCACTGAAGGATGGGTATTGGGAGGGTTAACTTCCAGAATCCATTCCCCAGAGAGGAATGTAAACATATCATAATGGAATTAAGAACCTTATGACAATACATCATTATCTCACCATTTCTACTAGCAGGCAGTTGTAAAGCCAAAAATGTGAAGTTGCAATTAGTATCTAACAGTTCAGCATTGGGAAACCTACCAAGGACTGATGTGGACATCTCTCTACTACTATCTTATTGATATTAATGATCGCTGGGTATGCAAATGCCTGGAAGGCAGCTCAGGTGCTTTTTATATTTGTTAAAGTCTGTATTCCCCTCACCCCCATTGGACACCAAGGCTTTCTTTTTTTTAAGTCTTTTTTTTAATAAATCATTTTATTGGGGTTCATACACTCCATACATCCATCACAATCCATACATCACAATCCATACATCCATCCATGTGTCAAACACCTTTGTACATTCATTACCTTCATCATTGTCAAAACATTTGCTCTCCACTTAAGCCCTTGGCATCAACACCTCATTTTCCCCCTCCTTCCCTACTCCCCTTCCCCCTCCCCATGAACCCTTGATCATTTATAAATTATTATTTTGTCATATCTTACACTGCCTGACATCTCCCTTCACCCACTTTTCTGTTGTTCATCCCCAAGGGAGGGGGTTATATGTAGATCCCTGTAATCAGTTCCCCCTTTCCACCCCACCCTCCCTCCACTCTCTAGGTATCGCTACTCTCACTGCTGGTCCTGAAGGAATCATCTATCCTGTATTCCCTATGGACACAAAGGCTTTCAAAAGTATTTGTGGAATGAGTAAAAAGAGAGAGGTGGACTATTTTTCTCCAGCAATGTCTTCTCTTTCATAGCATTCAGGATAAAGCAGTCTCTCATAGAAGGGACTCTGCAGGCAATGGAAGAGCCAAATATGCTGATGCCTCACTGCTATCAAGTTGATTGGTTCAAAAGCCCTGGGTCAATCCATGTTGACTCAGGATTATGCATTGGGCTGCTAACCACAAGGTCAGTGGTTCAAATCCACCAGCTGCATCTAGGGAGAAAGATGCTATTTTCTACTCCTGTACAGATTTCAGTCTCAAAAACCCACAGTGGCAGTTCTACTCTGTCACTGCTGATGTAGCCATCAATAAAAGATATTATCTAACAAGTGATTCTTTCCCATGTGTTTTGTGGATGGCATTTATAGGAACAGCCCGGGAGATCGTGGGGTTAACTAAAGCCACGTGGTGAGTGCTAAATCACAGACGAAGACTCAGTCTCAGTTCTCTTAACCTTTAATTACATGATCATTCCCTATTCCAAGCCAAAATGTTCTACCTATTGTAACTTCACAGGATTTCCACAGGGAACACAATTCAAGATTCCCCACTGTGCTTCCCCAGAAAGTGTCCTGGCAAAGAGGCTCTGATTCAGAAACTGCTGTATTGCTAGAAGCTTCTCTCTCTGTGCCTCCTTGTCTTTATTAAGCTCGCCAATCATAGCATTTTATAAGGTTAACACTATGTAATATAACATTGACAATAATTTGCTCATAAAATTTCTTTTTTCTAATGATATAAGCAAAACTCAGAACAAGGAAATGTCAACTGACCACAAAGAAGACATCAAGTATCAATCTCTCTTATTTTGTAGGCTCAAGTTTTGACAAAAGTGATTTAGAGCCATCCCATTTGACTTTTTCATTTGGTAAATGACAGAAGTTCAGTCCAAAAAAGTTAGATGATTCAATCAAAGTCACACAGATAGTTAATAGTAAAGGCCAGTCTACCTACCAAAACCAACCTGACTGCCATCAAGTCAATTCAAATGTAGAGTGAAGTAGAACTGCCCCTGTGGGTTTCCAATGCCTTCATTCATTATGGGAATAGAAAGCCTCATCTTTAAGCTGGTAGCTTCAAACTGTTGCAGTTACAGTTAGCAGTACAACATGTAACACAATAAGTTACCAGGGCTTCTGGGTTTAATTCAAAAGAATGTGATTTGGCAATACTCACTTATCTGACCAACTATTTTTGAGCATCTACTGGGACCAATAGTCAGAAGTCTCCTTAGAAGCAAGGATGCCGTGACTTGGTCTTGCATACTTTGGACACTTTATCAAAAGAGATTGGTCCCTGGAGAAGGACATCATGCTTGGTGAACTGGAAGGAAGGTTATCACAGAGGAAGACAGATTGACACAGTGACTGAAACAATGGGCTCAAACATACTAATAATTGTAGGATGGGATTAGGATCAAACAGCATTTCATTCTGCTATCCACAGGGCTACGGCAAGTCAGAAACAACTTTTTTTTTTTTTAATCAGCACTGAAGATATAGCCCAGAAAGAAAGGCAGGGCTGCCCAGACCACATGTGAGCAAACTAAGAGGGAGAGAGAGTGGACCTAATCATGGCCCACCAAGTCCCAGGAATGACATCCCTGCTAAGAGCAGCCAATGCACAGATAGGACCATCGGGCTGGTCCCACCACAGGACACAACATTCCCTCACTGACCCATAGGGCTATGGGGACAGCACTGGAGACACTGTGCGTAAAGTGTATCCAGTGTGCCCCATGCACAGCGGGGTGAACATGAAGGGAGTGCAACAGGACAGCACGGGGAGCAAAGTAACCAAGTCCGCAAGGACTCCTAAAAATAGACTTCTGACTTGGGGGACAGGGCTTGACACCTCAGCAAACTTGATCAGAAAAGATACAAAATGGCCTGCACACAGACCTGGAACTACCTAGTGGGTTTTTTGTTGCTGTTCCGTTTCATTTGTTTGTTTTGTTTTTCATTTTTGTTTCTTTTTTCTTTTTCTTTTACCCTATGTCTAGCTATATAAGATAGGCAGGACTAACAATCCTAAAGAAAAAACAATGGGATCAGCGGTTCCGGTTCTGGGAAGGGAGTGAGAGTGGGGAACCAACAAACTCAGGGATAAGGGAACAACTAGAGACCTAAAATTGATGGTGTGGAGGGAGTATAATGCCTGGTGGGGTTTGATAAAGTGCAATGTGTCTGGGAGGAATTACTGAGAGCCAAATGGAGGGTGAGCATTATAGTGAGACAGGAGGAAGGTGAAAGGAAATTAAAATAAGATATAGGAGGCATAAGCTATTTATAGAGGTATAGTTATAGGCACGTATATATGTAAATATATTAAGATAGCAGGCAGACTCTGGGTCTCTACTCAAGGACTCCCTTAACGCAAGAACAATTTGTTCTAATAACCTGGTCTTGATACCTTCCTGACAGGATTGCTGAAGAAAAAATGGATGCATAAGCAAATGTGGTGAAAAGAGCAGATGGTGCCCACCTATAAAAAGATATGGCACCTGAGGTCTTAAAGGCTCGAAGTAAAACAAGCTGCCATCTAGCAGTGAAGTAAATAATCCCACATGGAAGAAATATACCAGCCTGTGTGATCATGAGGTACCAATGGATCGGGTATCAGGTATGAAAATATCCACACACAACAAACAATTATATCAATGCCAACGAGGGGGGTTGAAGTAGAGACCCCCAAACCACCTGCAAACAATTGGATAGCCACACACACAGAGAAGGGTTACAAAGAAGGGCAATTCATCCAGGGTGCAGTATAACACCAATGAAACACACATCATTCCCCTAGTTCCTGAAAGGTCCCCCTCCACTACCATGAGCCAGTTCTATCTTACAAATCTGGGGCTCTTACAGATAAGAGTTTTCGATGCATGGAATTCAGGACAGATAAGCTCCTCAGAACAGTAGTGAGAGTAGCAATAGCTTGAGGGTAGGAAGATGGTCGGGGAGGGGGAAGGGATAGAATGAGAGGGGGGGGAACCCATCACAAGGTTAGATACATAGCCCCCCCTACCGAGGGGGTTGAATAACAGAAATGTGGGTGAAGGGAGACAGAGTCCTGTAAGATATGAAATAATAATGTATAATTGATCAAGGATTTACGAGGGTGGGAGGATGGAGAAGGGAGGGAGAAAAAGAGGAGCTTATACCAAGGGCTCAAGCAGAAAGAAAATGTTTTGGAAATGATGATGGCAACAAATGTAAAAATGTGCTTGACACAATGGATGGATGGATGGATGGATGGATGGATGGATGGATGGATGGATGGATGGATTGTGATGAGTTGTCTGAGCCCCCAATAAAATGATTTTTAAAGAAAAAGAAATTATGATGGCAACCTATGTACAAATATGCTTGATAAATTGATGCATGGAATTTTATCAGAACTGTAAGAGCCCCAAGCAGGAAACAAAATTCCAAGGCCACACACTGCTCTCTTAAATCAGTCGTCAAAAAAATGAGGTTCCAGTGAAATTGCTTTCACGAAAAAAATTCACTGTGACCACAGAGAACCTTCCTAGGCGACACCACTGAGTGCACTAACTCAGAGCGAATTGTTCTATGCTTGCCTAGCAGGAAAATACAGACGAAGAAAGTTCCGCCCAGCAGAACTTTGTCTAGTTTTTTTTTTTTTTTGGGGGGGGGTACTGCCTCATAAGTGAGACAGTATGTATCTATATCAACTACAGCTGAAGAAAGTCTTATTTGGTGAACTGAAGAGGTCTGTGTGACGAGCTCTCTGAGCAACCAGAAGAAAATAGCTAGTAAAGCCGTTACCTGACAGTAAGAAAGACTCACGCTTGAGTGCTTTTTCTCCACTTGTCATTTCCTGAGCCAGCAAGAAAAAACTTGAGAAAAATCTTCAAGATCTTTAAACTCTCCATCTTTCACTTTATTCGTAAAAGAGAATCAAATCAGAGGATACCAGATTTGTACTGTGGGACTGATTCGCTTAACTAAACAAATCAAGTCAATGAAAAATGTAAAGTAGCATAAACCAAGTCGATGCCAACTCATGGAAACCCTATAGAGCAGAGCACCTGGTGAGTTTACAGGGGTAGAAAGCATGGCCTGTCTCCCTTGGCACAGCTGGTCATTTCAAACTGCCGCCCTTGAAGTCAGCAGTGCAAATTGTGACCACTGTGCCTCCGGGGCCCCTTTAATGCCAGGCACATAAGATATGATCGGTAAAAACCATCATTCACTCGTGCCTGGTCAGTCTTCATTGAGAGATGGCTATCCAAGGCTCTGAAGCTGGGGGAAAACAACCAGAAGTCCCCCGACCCCCACCCACCCCGCTCCCACATCACCATTTGAAAACGCTGGGAGTCCTTAAACGTTGACCGTGTTATGGCACAGCCTTCCAGAGAGCACACCCCATAGGCTCTTACTAATAATGCCTTTTGCAATTTCAACAGATGTGGTTCTGGAAAAGCGCCTCATTCCAACTGCCCCCTGGTGAGCTCTCCTGGAGAGAGCAGACATTTCTGCCTTTCAGGAATATGATTCTATACAAGAAACCGCCACCAACTAAAATCCTCAATTTTTCTAAGTCACCCAAAAGTTCCAGTGTGGGTGGCCTGGGCTGCGTCTCCCAACTGGTTTATAATTACAACTCCAACCTAGCAGTGTGTGTGTGCGTGTGTGTGTGTGCTTTAAGCATGCACATACTCAGACAATAGATATATTTCTGCACGTCATGCACTATTTGGAGTAAGCTACACTGGCCCCAGGCGGGTTTTTCCCAAGCTTAGAAGACACTGGCATTCGTCCCCGAGGGTACAGAAAGGTGGTAGGGTTTGGGAGGGTTTCCAAAACCAAGCCACTTTCTCTCAAGAAGCCAGAAGGAAAGGGGGTAGCTGCTCTGGGGCTCGAGGTCGGCCGGCGGCAGGGCTGTCCTCCCGCGGGCCTCCAGCGCCCCCAGCTCGGCGCCTGGGACAGAGCGCGCGCCGGCCCCAGCCAGCACCTGGGCAGAGCGGCCCCGCCCCGCGCCCGCGGCCTCGGTGGCTGGGATCTGTGGCCCAGCAGGTGAACGCTTCCCGCAGCTGGATGAATAATGAATGGAGCCGGGAGGGGAAGCCGAGAGCCGGGCGCAGGGAATTAAGCCGTCTCCCGCGGAGCCCTCCGCTCCCCCTCCCTAAGCGCTACCGGGGCGATTTCCCGGGCTCCTCGGAGCCGGTGGGCGCGAGCTCCCAGCGCCTCGCGGCCCCGCGCCCAGCACGCCCAAACTATTTACTTTAGTAATTCATCGATTTGGCTGAGTCCAGATTGGCTTTGGTATCATGGCGACAGTGTCCTCCGTCCTCTCCCCGGGCTTCGGGAAGGATTCCCCCACCCCACCCCCCGAAGGACAAGATGCAGGCGGCGGGGGAAGTAACTGAAGAAACCTAAACTCTCATTCGCCACTTTCTTTCTGGGGAACCAGGAGGACTTGCACCTCGCTATACTGGGGAGATTTCTTTTTGGTAGGGCAATTTAATTATGAAGCACACCTTAAAACCAGCTAGTTATAAAATATCAAATGGACTTTCATTCGCTACTTATCGGGACGAGGAAGACGGCATGGAGGCTTTTACCTGGGGAGGGAGAGGTCATAGTTTTTTGGTTGTTTTGGGTTTTTTCCAGGCGAGGCAAATAGCAATTTTTCGCTCACTTGCTCTTTTTACTCATTTAGTTTCTTTCTCTTCGGAAGCAAGAGGGGCCGGAAAGGGGGCGGGGGGGTGCAGCAGAGAGCGCATGCCACCCACCACTCACACGCCCACAGGGCGAGGGTCGCGAGACGAGTGGGAATCTTCGCAGCAAAAACCCACTCGAGTTCCACTCCCATTCACCCCTCCAAAAACCTCCCACCGGACCCGACCCCCACAAACCCGCGGAGCCGGGCTCCCAGGCGCGCCCTCACCTTCGGAATGATGAGGCAATAGCGCAAATTCCACCACCGCCAGGGCCACCCCGAGCCACACTTTGAAGACACCCATCGCAGCCTCGGCACCCACGCTGGGGGAGCCAGCCTTCGGCATCCAACGAAGGGCTCGCTGGCTTCGGTGCCCCAGGCCGGGGCGCTGGGAGGGTGGCAGGCGGTGCCCTCCGGGGAGATGAGCTGGAGCCTCGGAGAGCGACGCTCACTTCAGCGCAGAGGCTCCGGGATGGGCGCGGGATTCACGTCCCTCCCTGCCGGGGCGAAGAGTCCGCACAGCTCCCGGGCAGAGCAGGACGCCGGCGCGGGCTGAGCTGAGGGAACCGACCAGCAGGGCGAGCCCGGAGGGGTCCAGTTCTGGCCCGAAAGTTGCCGCTCACGGGCTGTGCGGATCTCCCGCGTGTGCCTCCGGCGGAGCCCGTGCGCCCGGGCCCGCGGCGGTGGAGATCCCCGGCACAGGTTCCGGCGGAGCCGCTTTTGAAAGTTGCCTTGACACCCTACGTCGGCGCCGCGTCGGCGGAGGGGGGCGTCCGGGGCCCCGAAAGACCCACCCACACCTGGGTCTCCGCCCCGCGCGGCGCGGCCGCCGCCGCCGCCCGAAGCCGCTCGCGGGAAACTTTGCGCGGCGCTGCGGGCAGCTCCAGGGACTCGCGGGCGCCGCCGCCGCAGCCACGCCGCGCCGCCTCGGGCTGCGCTCCCTGCAGCAGACTGTGCGCACGCGGCGGAGGGGCGCGCGCGGCGCGGCTGCACTTCTCGGCCCCGCCCCTCGCCGGTGTGTGGGGGGCCGCGGGGCGCGGCTGCTCCACGCCGACCCACCTCCCGCCGGGCGCACGCCGCGCCCCGGGCCCGGGCTGCAGGGTGGAGGCGAGCCTACCGGAGGGGAGAGGGAGCCCTCGTGTGGGAAAGCTCGGAGGAGGGGGAGGCTGCAACAGAGCCCTCCGAACTCAGAGCCTCCAGGGCGAGGGAGGCTGGAGACCCACAGGATGAGGCCCCGTCTGGAATCTCGCGTTTAGAGGACACGCGCCCGGGCGTCCTCTGCTTCCTGCCTCTCCTTTGGCTCGGGGTGAAAATGGACCCCGGGGCTCACTCGGCGCTTTGGCACAGATTCCTGGGAGTCACGTGGGGAAGGGGAGACGCGGGGCTCGGGGAAGCTGAGAGCAACCTGATCCCCTTATTCATTCTGCAGGAGTTCTGACTTGGCTTTGTCTGGGGCGGGAACAAAAGTGGTCACACCGGAGGGCGGTGGGTGGGAGGAGGTGACGTGATCCTCGCAGAGGGCCCAAAAAACGCGTTCCTACTCTTCCTTCCCCACCCCCCAGCACTGGGAGGGACCGGCTAGGGGGTGGACGGTGTGCGCTCCAGGCCCTGGTGCAACCCCACCTTCATCCCCCACCGCTAACACTCCTGCAGGACCAAGCGCCTGGAGCGAACCAGCTGGTCCATCTTTTCTCCCTAGGACCGGTCGCGTGGTGGCTTTGAAGATACTGGCATTTGTGTCCTAAAGCCGGGCTTCCCACAGCGAATGCCCCTTTCCCTCGCCCGAAGCAATGCTGCTCTCGGTGTTTCTCCGCGCGGTGGGTTCAGCTGCGCCCCCAAATGCCAGTTGCCTGGAAGTAAATGTCAGGGGGTCGTCTGGGGGGTGTACTTGAAGACCTGCCAGGTCTGAGTTGACGGGAGCTATTTTTATAGGACCAAATAAAAACAGCTGGTCCAGGATTAACTGTTTTATAAGATGGAATTGGTTGCAGCACAAGAGATGCTGACCCGAAGAAGAAACGTTCTGGATCCCTCAGTTGCACCCAAAGGGTGGGGGTTGTGGAGACCTGAACTGCCAGGCTGTGGCTCTGCTAGGGCCCCACCAGTTTCTGCCTCCCAGTGCCACCATCCGAGTACCGCAAGCCTACACCCTGGCTGCACAGGCACCACTCAGAAGGATTTCTTCTTGGAAGAACTCATAATTTGTAACTGGCACCTCCCTGTGACTATTATTTAGCCAAAAGGGGGGGGGGAGCTAGTGCAGAGATCTCTGACAGCCTAACTCTCTAGTGTTTGGAGGACTTGTGCAACACTCCTGCCTCAATCAGGTCTCTCCACTGGGCTATGTGGTTGTTTCAGGGTAGAGTTCAGCCACCTTTCGATGTAATACAGGCCCCGTGACACCTAGCACATAGGAAGGGGTTCATTAAACGTTTTATAGGCAGAATTGACAAAGCAATTTAGTAAGTCCCCAGAGTAGTGATGGGGTTGGAAAAATACGGATCTTGTGAAAAATTGTACTTGTCTCATTGGTGAGGTAAAGCACCTTTTTCTACATTTACTGTATTTTTCTTGTAAGAGTTACCCTGTTACTGTTTTTCCCCCAGTGGGGAGCTTTTCACAAGTTCGTGATATCGATCATTTCCTATGAATTTGGATAATGCTTTGTGGAAAGGAAGTAACCACCTACCCTTGGTTTTTATAGGAAAGAGTCATTCCCTTAGCAGTACCACTGGGAGGGTGTGCATGTCAGGAACCAATGGGGCAAAGTGGGGGGATTTGTATGTGGAACCTTTTCTGAGTAACAATCAAAAAATCCCAAAGGTTACTGGTTGGTTAGCTAGCATCCTCATTGAGAGCAGCCACCCAACGCTGGCTCACTGGTTCCTTGATAACTATTATCTGAGGCTGGGCTCCACTCTTATGGGTGAGTACCCATGCCCCGCCAATTAGTAAGTAATTTTCATATCATCCCATGCCTGCCATAGCAACACTGCAGAAAGCCAGGCATCAGAGGTCCCCAACAATGCCAATGCCCACAGCTGCCAATGAAGAAAAGCAGATGGGTCATCTCCATGTTTCATCAATCATTTTCCTGACTTTAATGTTTCAAATAAAATTCCTACAGAGCTGGACTTGAATCATTCTGCATTTTACTATTGGACTTCCAGGGTTTTCTTTGTAAATTTTTTTACATATTTAATTAGCTAATCTCTATATTTCCAATTAGAAGTCCAGTGGTAAAATTGGTTATGTTTTGGATTCCTAACATCAAGGTCAGTTGTTCAAATGCACCAGCATTTCTAAGGGAGAAAGATGAGGCTTTTTGCTCCCATAAATAGTAACTGCCTCAGAAACCCACAGGGGCAATTCTACTCTGCCCTATAGGGGCACTATGAGTCAGAAAAGATTCCAGAACAGTGAGTTTGGTTTAGTTTGATGTTGCCAGTTCTTATTATAAACATCATTCCAACAGCATGCTCCTTAAATGTAAGGATGGCAAGACTTGTACTTGCTTCTTTCGAATCTGTTATCAGGAAAGAGCAATCTGTAGAAAAGCACATCATGGTGTTCCATTAGAAAGTCAGCAAAGACCAGGGAGACCCTCCATGAGAAGGCTTGACCAGTGGTCACAATGACCTCACACTGGTCAAAGAGCATAATGGAAGAAAAAAAAGATCATGAAGATGGAAGAGCAAGCATCAGGTAACACTATGTTCTGTTTCACATAGGGTCACCATACATCAGAGCCAACTTGTTGGCAATACCACCACCTCACTCAAAAAAAAAAAACAACCCTGCCATGGCATCAATTCCAATTCACAATGACCCTTATAAGACAGTAGCACTGCACCTGTGGGTTTCAGAGGCTGTAAGTCTAGTGGATTAAACTGCTGAGCTTGCAGTTCAGGTGGAGCTCAACAAGTAACTCATGACACCACCAGGCCTCCTCTGCCATTGCTCCAAATGGAACTCCATCTTCTGAGTCACTGCTAATGCATCGGGACCCTTTAGGCCAGAGTAGAAGGCTCCTGTGGGCCCTGAGACCACATTTTGATGACAGGAGAAAGCCTCTTCATTCTCCAGCAGAGCTGCTGCTGGCTACACATTGTTGACCCTGTGGTTAGCAGCCCAGCATGGATGACCACCAGGGCTCCCGCCACCATCCCAGACACCTTCAACCACCTGCCTACCTAAGCCACGGGAGTAATAAAAACAAGATAGGCATGGCAATTGGTAAGGAAAATTAATGAAAATTTCATTTGAAACCAGTAAGAAAACCATTTGTTGTTATCTAGACCTGAGAGTAGGTCAGTAATAAAAAGGTGTGGTGAGAAAGGGGAAAGAAAGAAAGAAGGAAGGAAGGAAGGAAGGAAGGAAGGAAGGAAGGAAGGAAGGAAGGAAGGAAGGAAGGAAGGAAGGAAGAAGAAAGAAAAGTCTTTCTAAATACTCTTGGCTTTTACTTCAGATGAGAAAGTTCCAAAACCGACACCACTTCACCCCCTATTGCAGGCAGTGCAGTGAAGCCCTCTGAGCATCTGGTACAGAGCCGGTGAAGGGAGCTGGTGCCTCCACGAAGCCAAGTAGGAACCAGGCGGAAAAGAAGATCTTAAGGCCACACTGGCTGGCTTAGAAGTGTGACTGACTTGTGAGTAAAAATAGCAATTCAGAGAATGTTCCCATGTGCTTGCTTGGACACATGAGGGGCTTCAAAAAGTACAAGGGAGAAATGCCACTATCTTCTAATTCCTATTTTCCATGAACTTTTTGAAGCCTCTTTGTCCCTACTTCCAAACACACACACACACATCCATACACATACACACATACTTATCTCAAAGGATAAGCCCACAAATGTTTCTTCTGATCCCAAAATATTATCTCTGATATTGGAGGCACCTATTAACTTCTCATTATAGCTGATACATATTTTTGTCTCCACATTGATTATGTATATGTTTGTACAGTGCGAAATGACACTGGAAGGATTTTCACATACTAGAGTAAATTAAAACTCACTAAGTAGACACGAAAGAACAAACCATACCTGTGTCACCCAGTGGATTCTCATTCACAGCAACCCCACTGCTACAGAGTCAAACTAACCCCGTAAAACGCTCTTGACTGTAACTTGATGGAAGCAAGCCACCGGGGCTCTCTCCCATTGTGCTGCTGGGTAGGCATGCACCAAAAACAAACTGTTTGTACGACCAAGAGACCTTCAACTAACACTGCGTGACATTTGTTGTCTGTCATAACTGGAAACTAATATAGACTCTAGGGAAATTACATAGAGGTTCAATTTAACAGGTCAATGATGTTCTGAGAGACCTGCAGTATTTCTGTCTCTACCCATGCTTTGGGTAGATAGTACTCTTGCTTACCAACATTTTCCCAGACCCTCGCATTGAAGTGGGTGGGGCCTCGTTTTCCCAGACCCTCGCATTGAAGTGGGTGGGGCCTCTACATCAAGAGTTGCATTGTGTAGAGAAGATGTGGCTACTCTTTAAAATATAATTGTGTAAGGAAGATTTGGATTCCTGAAATAAAATTGATAGTTATTAGAAGATGGAATGGACATAAGGGAAACAATGATAATGATCAGGATAAAAGGTTGTTTGTTTTTGTCAGTGGATTCATATGCATCTAAAAGTTGAACATTCAATAAGGTAGGCCATAGAATAGAAGATATATTTGAATTATGCTGTTAGCAAAGAATATGGAGAACTCTGAATTGTCGGAAGAACAATCTGTCTAGAAGGATGTCCAGTGCTCCTTAGAAGTGAGGAGGGGTGAAAGTTTGCCTCACATACTTTGGACATGTTACCAGGAGATACCAGTCCCTGAAAATAAACATTGTACTTGGCAAAATAGAGGGACAGTGAAAAACGAGGAGATGAATTGACAATGGTGCAGGACCAGACACGTGTTTTGTTAGGTCGTACACAGGGGGTTGGTATGAGTGGAAACTGACTCGACATCCCCTCACAACAACAAAAAGCATTTTTCACACCTAGAAAGAAAATGGTCTAGGATGTGCTAATTACCAAATACTCACATGGTTTCTATGAAAGAAAACTCACAAAGCACAATGCTTGTCTTTGACACCAGCTTGTTTTCAGTCTATTATTTCCAAGAAACCCAACTGGGAATCACGTTTAGTAAACTAAAGACCCATGCGTGATCTAGCCCTCCCAACCCCACTATCAAGGCTTTTGAAGACTTCAAAACACAAATAACCAGGACAACATATTCTACCTTCTCAGAAGTAAATTCATGACAGATTATTTTTACTTCAACCCAGAGATATTAGGCTCCACAACCCTAGGAAAGCAAAGCTGAATTATCTCACCAAGTCCAGAAAATGGCACCTACAATACAGTCAAATTCCTAAAGCTTACTGCTTGGTGAACTTCAGACAGATCACTCATAGATCTTCTACATCCTCATTGCCAAAATGAATATAATGATAGTCGGGCCCTACTTAACAAACTGACTTATTTTGAGGGTCAATTAAGAAACAGAGATCTGAAAAATCTTTTGAAGCATTCACAGCACTATATAAGCATTATTATTAAGAACTTTCAGCTAGGTCAGGCATTTTTATATGAGAAGGGGTTTTAAGGCTATGAATAATCATCTAGTTGTAATTGGATGGGTAAATGTTCCCAGGGGTCTATTTCAGCAGGCTATTCAGATAAATCAAAAATGATGATGATGTGATGATCTCTTCCTCTATCATCACTGAGAGGTAGGATGCAAAGATCCCATGCCACGATCCCAATGAGAAGATTGCCTACCTTTTAGTTTCGTTTGTTTATCTTTGTTTCCCAAAGATTTCCAGTAAGGATATCATTGAGTCTGGAGCTTTTAATAGCAATGGGAGTCAGGTATTTCTGCTCACACTAACCCGTCCCTTTCAGTGTTGCTGGTTTTCTCTCTTACTCTGTGGGCATCTATTAATAGAAATATGTCTGGCTTTGGTGCCTCTGGAGTAATTCCATCTTGAAATGATTGTGGACTTTTGAAAAGACATGGAAAAACTGGCCAAGGGTTCTCTTGGGAGTCCCCCTGGCAGACAGGCAGTCCTGAACCTGCTGTCATTTTCAGGAGGTTATAGAGTTGAAGAATATTCCCCGGAGGATATAAGACAAAAAGAAGGTGAGAATGCAGTCAGTGAAGAGCTGTGACCCTGTGTCCCTTCACTTCTTGTTTAGAACCAGAAAGTATGAGGAATTTTTTTAAATGCCTCAGACCTAGTTGATTTGCTTCCATCTTCTTGCGCTTCAGTGTCTACCTTCCTCATCGGCGTCAGGAGCCTCCTTCAGCACCTGCCATTACGTTTCTCTTCACCAGAGTCTGACTCGGAATGACTGATAGGTCAAACATGGCATCAGTATATAATATTGAATTTACAATAAAGCATAGGCCAAACTATTTTTGCTGGAGATAAAGGTATGTACTCTCTTAATAATGCATACGGTGCTCTAGTGAGGAAAGACTTGCAGCAGAAAAGAAATTGAAATAAGTAAAGGAAAAAATGTTTTCCTATTAGTACAATGAATTCCGCAGTTATCCAAAGACAGACAATTCTTTCGCATATATGTACTTTAACCCACCTAAGATGACAAGGGAACCCTGGTGGCGTAGATTGACCGCTAACCGCAGAGCTCTTTATTTAGTTAAACCACCTTCCAACATCCCCAAACACCATCGCCATTGAGAAAGGAGCAGGTGAAATTTATTCTTGCTAATGAAATATAATTCTGTTAAATCTGATCCTTTTATAAATATGAGTAGATAAACAAAATCAAAATACATCTATGAGAAGAACCACAGCTTGAAATATAAAGATGAGCAAACAACATAACTGACCCCAAGGCAAAAGGAAAACAGAAGAAAATGTGAAAAGATGAAATTCATATTCTGAGAGTTCATGGAGAAGAAACAATGTTTACATCAACCAAGCTCTGATTGTCATGAAAAAAAGAGTAGTTGCAAATATAAAAGAGGTTTTGCAAAATAAAGACATAATTGTCTAAATAAGAAGAGCTACGGTGTTCTGAATAATAAGACAGCTGAAATTTTTCATGAACAGCCTGGAAGATAAAATTGAGGAACACTTTAAGACTTGTAGTTGTTGTTAGATGCCATCAAGTTGGTTCCAGCCCTTAGTGACCCTGGGCTCAACAGAACAAAACATGGCCCCAGTTGTTCCTATGCTTGAGTCCATGGTTGCAACCACTGTGTCAATCCACCTCATCAAAAGGCTTCCCCTTTTCACTGACATTCTCCAAAAGAGGACTCCGAACAAGGAATACCATTGCTGATGTCAGACAGATCTCAGCTGGAAGCAGAGAATACCAGAAAGATGCTTACGTGTGTTTCATTGACTTGCCAAGGCCTTCAACTGCACAGAGCATAGCAAACTATGGACAGGCTTGATAAGAATGAGAATTCCACATCACCTCACTGCGCTCCTGCAGAACCTGGACAGGCATCAAGAGGCAGTTGGGGGAATAGAATAGGAACACTGCCGGCCTTAAAATCAGGAAAGGAAGGTGAACAAGCGCCATCTAGCTCAGAAGCAAAAAAGCCCACATGGAAGAAGCACACCGGCCAGTGCGATCACGAGGTGCCAAGGGACCAGGTATAAGGCATCATGCAAAAAAAAAAAGATATAAATGTGTGTATGTATGTGTATATATGTATATATGTATGTGTATATATATATCATATTAAATGAAGGGGAAAGTGCAGAGTGGAGACCCAAGGCCCAAGTGTCGGCCAATGGAGATCCCCTCATAGAGGGGTTTAGGAGAGGAGATGGGTTAATTAGGGTGCGAGGTAGTATCAATGAAGAACACACCTTTCCCCCAGATCCTGGATGCTTCCTCCCCCCAACTACCATGATCTGAATTCTACCTTGCAGGGCTGGATAGGACAGAGGCTGTACACTGGTACATATGAGGGTTGGAGGTACAGGGAATCCAGGGTGGATGATACCTTCAGGACCAAGGGTGTGAGGGACGATGCTGGGAGAGTGGAGGGTGAGTGGGTTGGAAAGGAGGAACTGATTGCAAGGATCCACATGTGACCTCTTCCCTGGGAGAGGGACAGCAGAGAAGGGGGGAAGGGAGACTCCGGATAGGGCAAGATATGGCAAAATGACGATGTATGGATTACCAAGGGCATATGAGGGAGGGGGGAATGGGGAGGGAAGGGGGGGAAAAAAAGAGGACCTGATGCAAGGGGCTTAAGTGGAGAGCAAATGCCTTGAGAATGATTGGGGCAGGGAATGTATGGATGTGCTTTATACAATTGATGTATGTATATGTATGGATTGTGGTAAGAGTTGTTGGAGTCCCTAATAAAATGTAAAAGAAGAAAAGAGAAAAAAATGATTAGGGCAAGGACTGTACAGATGTGCTTTATACAATTGATGTATGTATATGTATGAACTGTGAAAAGAATTGTATCAGCCCCAATAAATTGTTAAAATAAAAAATTAAAAAAATAAAAATAAATCAGGAAAGGTGTGCATCAGGGCCGTATCCTCACAGCGTTGTTATTCAATCTGTGTGCTCAGCAAAATAATCAGAAAAGCGGGATTATATGAAGAATGTATCATCAGGATTAGAGAAAGGTTTAACAACCTGCTATATGCAAATGTCACAACCTTGCTTGCTGAAAGTGTGGGGACTTGAAGCATTTACTGATGAGGATCAAGCATTACAGCCTTCAATGTGGATCACAGTTCGATGTAAAGAAGACCAACATTCTCACAACTAGACCGATAGGTAACATCATGATAAATGGAGAAAATATTGGAATAGTCAAGGATTTCATCTTGCTTGGAGCCATAATTAATTCTCATGGAACAGCAGAGAAGAGATAAAAAAAACTATGTTGCCTTTGGTAAATCTGCTACACTAGCCCTCTTTAGAGAGCTGAAAAGCAAAGATGTTACTTTGAGGACTAAAGTGCCCTGATCTAAGCCAAAATAGGTTCAATTCCCTCATATGCATGTGCAAGTTGCACATTGAATAAGGAAGACCGAAGAAGAGTCCATGTGTTTGAACTGTGGTGCTGGCAAAGAATATTGACAGTATCGTAGACTCACAAAGGACACGCAAGTCTGTCTAGGAAGAAGTGTGGCTAAAGTGCCCATTAGAGGCAAGGATGGCGAGACTTCATCTCAAGTATTTTGGATATGTTATCAAGAGAGACCAGTCACTGGAGACAGCCATCATGCGTGGTAAAGGGTCAATTGTGGTAGTCACCTAATCTGGTGTCAATTTAAGGATTAAGAGTGTAGGGGTGGAGTCTAGGCTGTCAATCTGGAGATAGCCAATGAAACTTCTGTGTGGGCATGGCCTTCTCCTGAGAATTCTGGGAAATCTGGTACTTCCTCCTTGGAGGCAGAAGACACTTCTCGTTCTCTCTCTGCCACTCCCTGGGAGACATTTGCAGAAGATAAGCCACGTGGATGCAACCAGACCTCTGAAGCCGGAGAAGCCACAGAGACCCCTGCCAGCGCTGAGATGCTTACAACGCCACTGGATCCAAAGACTTTCTACCCAGTGGCTTGTGATTGTCCTGCATTTAGCTTCATTGCATATGTTTCACAAGTCTGAAGAGGACTTTAAAAATTGCTATCAGACATATGGGCTGATATCAGACTTATGGCCTTGTACTGGACTGGATTGGGATATTTTCTTAATGTACAATTGCTCTTGTATATAAACCTCTTCCTTATACACATATGTGTGTGTATGAATTTGTTTCTCTAGTCTACCCAGACTAACTAACACATCAATGAAAGAGAGGAAGACCCTCAGCAAGATGGATTGACAGTGGTTGCAACAATGGGCTGAAGTATACAGCAACAATTGTGAGGATGGTACAGGAATGGGTAGTGCTTCCTTCTGTAGTACATAGGGTGGCAGCTGACTCAGTGGCATCCAACCATGATAACATAGGGTCTGTATGTGTCAAACTTAACTAGATAGCATTGGGTTTGATTTTTTTTAATGAGTTGTTTTGGACTAATGTTTTCAGTGCACCTTGAACTTCTTCCTTCAATACCATTGGTTCTTGCTTATATGCTACCTCATAAAATGGTAGAATGTTGTGTTAGACCAGGTTGACTAGAGAAACAAATCCATTAACACTCATATATGTGCAAAAGAGAACTTTCTATCAAGAAGTAATTATGTAACAATAAAACATCCCAGCCCAGTCCAGATCAAGTCCATAAGTTCGATATTAGCCCATTAATTCCTCTTCAGACTCACACAAGACATGCAGTGATGTTGAATGCAGGAAGATCACAGGCTGATGGGTGGAAAGTCCCGTGGATCAACTGGCAGTGGACGCATCTCCAGGGCTCTGGCTGTCATTAGTGTGGCTCCATGGGGCTTGTCAACAGGAATGTGAGAGAAAGAGATAGATAGATAGATAGATAGATAGATAGATAGATAGATAGATAGATAGATAGATAGATAGATAGATAGATAGATAGATAGCGAGAGAGAGAGAGAGGCCGAGACCTGCCTCTTCTGAAGGCAGAATCAGAGAGACAGTTCCCAGAATCCTCGTAAGAAGGACATGCCCACAAGGAGGGATCATCAGACTAGGACCTGACTGACAGGCTAGACTCCACTGCTTCATTCTTTGATTAAGTTGACATGAAATTGTGTAACTGCCACAAATGTCTATTAGTTCTTTTTGGCACTGTGATTCTGGATACTCTTTCCATCTTCTTTGGATGCTTTCTGCATCATTCAATATTTTGTCCATAGAATCTTTCAGTATTGCAACTTGAAGCTTGAGTTTTGGTGGGTTTTTTATTGGGTTGTTTGTTTGTTTGTTTGTTTGTTTTTCAGTTTAAGATGTGCTTAGCATGTTCTTCCTTTTGGTTTTCTCCCGCTAGGTTTTGCACATTTCATTATAATGTTTGAGTTTATCTTCTTCAGCTGCCCTTAAAAATTTTCTGTTTAGCTCTTCGCCTTCATTTCTTCCATTTGCTTTAGCTTCCTGTTTTTTATGAGGGTCATAAAATAGAAGTTAGCTCCAGGAGATCTAATATCTATGTAATCAGAGTTATCAATGAAGGAAATACAGATAATATAGGGAAAGAAGCAATCCATGAATTAGGAGTTAGTCACACTGAGAAAATAGTAGCCTGAGTACATATCCCTCTCTCCAATCATTAAGAAGACAAATCCCAGCTGACTGGTAGACACAATGTGGATGGAGCCTTAAGAGCAAAGCGGGAAATGAAGAAACATGTGATTTACATAGAGTTTGGTGCCTGAAGAAGACAGTTTGTGCTTAGCCCAGTAAGGAGAGTTCCTCTAACTGACCTTGTAAGAGATTCAGCTTCAAAGGATAAAAGGGCAAGAAGAAGCCTATCACTCTATCGGAGGCTGGAGTGGAGCTTACTTCTTTTTGCATTGACTGGAATAGCACCTACCTATTTGAGCCTGAGTTTTGGTGGGGTTTTCGTTTGTTTGGTTTTTTGTTTTTTCGGTTTAAGATATACTGAGCATATTCTTCCTTTTAGTTTTCTACTTAGTGTTGATAAACAAGGATGTTACTTTGAGGTCTAAGGTGTGGCTGGCCCAAGCCATGGTATTTTCAATTGCCTCCCGAGCATGTGGAAGTTGGATAAAGAATAAAGAAAACTGAAGAATCAATGCATTTGAGTTGTGGTGTTAGACAAGAATATTGAAAGTACCAAGGACTGCCCAAAGGACAGACAGATCTGTATTGGAGGAAGTGTGGCGAGTGTATTCCTCAAAAGCAATGACGGCCAGACTGCACCTTACATACTTCGGACATGCCAGGGGATGCCAGTCCCTGGAGAAGGGCAGCATGCTTGGTAAAGCAGAGGGGCAGGGGAAAAGAGGAAGGCCCTCACGGAGATGGATTGGCAAAGTGGCTGCAACAATGGGCTCAAGCATAGGAACAATTGTGAGGATGGCGCAGGATCGGGCAGTATTTCAGTCTGTGTGCATAAGGTTGCTATAGGTCAGTACCGAGTCATGGCCCCTAACAACTGCATTTGAACCTAAGGGATGCTCCCAACAGAGACATCATTGCAGCCCAAGCTCTGGAGATATTGGACCATGCAGTTTGTTCCTACTGTTAGCTGCCAGTAGCTGTCTGGATCCCCTTGTCTGGAGGAAGGACCCTGCTACCTGGCAAAAATTTATATTGTCCTTCTTCCTTTTATACTTCCCCTCAAAAATTAGTATAATTTACCTGAGAAATTGTACAGTGGGATAGAAAAAAATAATCTGAATTTCAGCATTTCTGGATACTTTGATTTAGCACCATATGATCAATTTTCATAAATATTCATATTTCTTAGCTTTATGGTTGCAATTGTTTTGGTGTATGGTGTCCCCTCGTGAGTCACTGTATCGCACTCTCTAGGATGCGATGGATCTTGAGTGTGTTCACAGTTAGGAAGCAGTGAGAGGAGTAGGAGTAGGGTTTAAGGAAATCAGTAATTCCTTGAAAAGAAACTACGTCAGACACCAGTACAGCTTCTTCAGGCAAGGAAACACTGCCAGCTCAGTCAGAGAAGATGCTGCTCCACTGACATCTGGCTTGCATCTTTCCAACTAGGTTGATCCCACTGGGATCTCATCCTAATGGAACAAGCACTTCATAGACTCTGATAATCCTCTTGATTGAAACTTGAGGGAAAGAAAGACAAGCCCATATAAAAAATACTAGATGTACTCGAGTATAAGCTGACCCAAATATCAGCCAAGGCACCTAATTTTAGCACAAAAAATGTATCAAAAATGTGCTGAAAAACTCGGCTTATCCACGAGTATATATGGTATTTGTATTTTTCTATGAAAACAAATTTCTGACCCTTGCAGGATTGAAACAACTCAATGTAGTCAACTTGTCATCAAGGGCCTGGGGGGCTCTCCTTGAAGATTTATGCCATATTGGCAGTTGAGCATTAGGTTCCCTGGATGGAAATTTGGACATTCCATGAGAGTAGTAGCCAATTTAGCCTTCGTTAAAATGGAAGCCCTGTTTAAGCTCAATCTCTCCCACCTGGAACATTCCATTAAAGTGTCTACTGGGCAAGCTCTGAGGCAGCCAATGACGAAGGCTCAATGGTGTCAAACGACCAAGTAAATTTGTCTACTTGATTGTTAAATGCCTCTTGTGTGATGGATACCCTTTGATGCATGTATACATATGATGCAAAGGTCTCCACGTCAGTTCCGTTGCCGAATGTCCAGCTACATCTTTTTGTTGCCACTGTATGCGTTTATAGATATTCTAGCCTGGGGCTACTTCTCCTCCCACACAAAACGGATGACCAAGCCTGCAGCTCTCTGCTCAGTGTCTTTAATGCCTCTTCTGTGTGAAGTTGTAGTGCAGTTACTGCACATTTTCAGCTTGTATCTATCTACATAGCAAGGGGACCAATCTGTAAATTCCTGTTACGTTGCTGTGAAGGTTCTCTGATGTGGCCATTGGGTAAGCTGATAGGAGCACTGGTACAAGAGTAATCAACGGCTGAAGATCGGACATATTTTCTCATGAAGCCCACTCATTCACAGTCCCAGGTATGCCAATTTCCACTTACCAATGGCTTGCAACTGAGATTGCCTGTGATGGTGAGATATGTTGTCAATCAGAGACATATTTGGACAAAGGTAGGTGTGGAGCCCAGCCTCTCCATCTGGTGGGCAAGGGGGGCGGGGGGTGGTGCTCTTTTGTATAGAAGAGATCTTGAGTGGAATGAAGCTCCCTCTTGCTCCCACACCTTCTGTTGGATATGGATCCTGTGTCTGGTTTGTCCATCCTCTGTCGTGTCACCCGCCAATCCCAGAACCATCAGCAGTCTACCAAGCTTGGATTCACACAGTCGACCTTGGGTTCATTTGCTCTGCGTTCACCAGCCTGTGACCTTCCAGTTCATCATCCAGCTTATATCTAACCTTCAGACTTGAACTGGACTGAACTTACACACTTTTATAACTGTGTATGCTATTTCTTGATTCAAATCTTTCTATATACACACGTATACAAGTATCACTTGTCAGAACCCAAACTGACAGACTGCCTTACCTTAAAATTTGGTGACTCTGACCCAGTTCCAAATATATGATCATATGGTTCCTTGTGGCCATATACTTCATCTCTAACAGAGCCCAATCACATGGCAACGTTGTTTTTTAAAAGGCATGTAATTTGAACAGAGAGGGTATAAACTACCTCCAGAACCCTCAGGGGCCTGCATTTGGCTGCTATAAACTCTGTACCACACACTGTCCCGTCACTCATGTTTTATATGAGAGGGTCTGTTGGGTCATTTACACTAAGCAGCAGGGCTGCTATGGACCTGCTGCGGAGTTCTTTCCTGCTCGAGGCTCCATTGAATAATTATGGGTTTTCTATGTCACCCAGTACATGGTCCAGAGCATTATTCCTAGATGTGGAATGTGCTGTCTCTAACATTTTAAACGGCCTACCAGGCATTGTACTTTCTTCTTATTGGTGGAGGGTGCAAGATGCAAGGATTCACCTTTCACTTTGAAGGATATCCTGGCATGCCCCCAACTACTGCAGTCTATTTTCCCCCAATGTAATGGGCTTCTGAGTCCTTCTGGGGCTTATATTCCACCATCAGGCATGCGGGTGTCTTGCCAAGGCCTCCAGCTTGCTGACCACTTTTTGTTCATCCATTTTGATTAGTAAAATATCTTTGATGTAGTAGATCAGTGTGTTATCCAGACAGTCCAGATCTCTTCAGTCTCTATTATTATGATAAACTATATTATGATATGCCAAGAGACATGTGGCACTCCGAGAAATGTTGGGCCCACAGCTGTTGAAAGGTGACAAGGACGGAGAGAAGAAAATCCTTCCCCTAGAGCTGCCGCCGTGAGTTCAGACTTCTAACCTTCTGGACTCCGAGAGAATGCATCTGTTATTCAAGCCATCCACTTGTATTTGCCAAAGCCACCAACTTTCTAAAATTGATAACTAAGATAATCACTGGAACTTAAGTCAGCTAGTCGTTGTCATTTGGCACCAATGCATAGATTCCAACTCATAGTAACACTGTGTACAACAACAAAGCACTGCCCAGGCCTGTGACATGCTCACACTCTTTGCTAAGTTTGAGCCCACTGTTGCAGCCACTGTGTTGATCCATCTTGTCGAGGGTATGAGTCTTTTTATGCTGAGCTTGTGATGTCTTTTTCCAGGGACTGATCCCTCTGAATGACATGTTCAAAGTATGTGAGATAAAGTCTCCCCATCCTCACCTCCAAAGAGCCTTCTGGATGCACTTGTTCCAAGACAAATTGCACCATTCTCTGGAAGCCCATGATGCAGTTAACATTCTTTACCAGCACTGTAAATCAATTATCTGGTCTTCCTTATCAATTAATTGTCCAGTTTTTGCATGTATACGAGAGGATTGACTATATCATGACTTAGGTCAAGTGTACCTTAGTCCTCAAAGTGATATCTTTGTTTTGTTTTTTAATGCTTTTTGTTAGTCAGGGTAGAATAGAGAAACACATTCATAGGCACTCATGTGTATAAGAGAGAATTTAATATCAAAGAGTAATTTTATATTAAGAAAACATCCCAGCCCAATCCAGATCAACTCTATAAGTCCGATATTAACCCAAATGTCCAATACCAGTCTGTAAATACCTCTTCAGACTCACACAACACATACAATGGTGCCAAGTGCAGGAAGCTCACAGGCCAGTGGATCCAGTGGAAGCATCTTAATGCTGGCGTGGGTCTCCATGTGGCTCATCCAGCTCCAAGGCTCTGGCTGCCATCAGCATAATTCCATATGGCTTGTCAACAGGTATGTCTCACAGGGAGAAAGTGTGTGTCCCACCTCCAGGAAGGAAGACAGGAATCCCAGAATCCTCAGGAGAAGGTCATGCCCACACGGAAGCCTCATTGGCTGTGACCTGATTGACAGGCAAGACTCTACCCCTTCACAAATTGACAGGAGATTATGTAACTACCACACACTATAAAGAGGTCTTTTTGCAACAGATTTACCAATACAGTATCTACCTTGATTCTTGACTACTGCTTCCATGAGTGTTGATTGTGGAGCCAAGCAAAATAAAATCCTTGATTTCAGTCTTTTCTCCCTGTATCATGATGTTACGTATTGATTCACGTTTGGGGATTTTTGTTTCTTTATGTTAAGGTATAATCCATACTGAAGACTATTGACTTTGATCCTCAGCAGTAAGTACTTCAACTCTTCTTGGTTTTCAACACGCACAATTGTGTCATGTGTATATCGTACTTGTTGTTGAAAACATGGAGAACACGGTACTCCCATCCTACTACTGTGTTCTTCTTCATATAATCCAGCTTTTAGGATTATTTACTGAGCATGCAGATGAAATATTTTAAACTTTAATTCTCTATTATGCTATAGCATAACATATTCACAAGTGCCAAGGATTAGCATGTAGACATCTCCTGGGGAGCGGTATTAGTCCAATCCCTTTCCTGAAAGTGCAGTTAATTGAGCAAATGATTTATAACCCTTTGGGAAAGGATTAGGGAAAATAATTACTGCTATATTCCAGGCAGGTGCAAGTGCCTTCTTCATGTGAGCTCAGCCTCCTCTTCAGTCAAGGTGCACAAAGGGAAAGATCATGATGTCTTTTGTTTGTGTTGAAAGCTCTCAGCCTTCTGGTCATTCATCCTCAATTTGGTAAAATGGTATAAGCTGAGCAATACCCATATTGGCTATTCATCTCTTTTACCCCATGGGTCACCTGTTTGATTAACATCTACGTAACCTGCTTCCGGTCAGATCCCCTTGGCTGTCATTCCAACCCTCTGGCTCATGATAGTAATTGCATCCACCTGGCTTCTAACAGTTAAGCACTGCCACCTGGCTTCTATTGTTTTGGGTTCCTATCAGCCTAATTTTATAATAGTCTCCCCAGGCTTAGAGAAGAGAGGCACCGCGGACAGTTTCCAGCAATGCTAGTGTCCTCTCATCAGCACATCCTCTCTGTCCCTTGTGATGGAGCATCTTCTGATGCTGTGAACATCATCTTCCAGAGGCTTTTCTGATCTCATATAATGTGTCCTCTAGAACAATCCCACTCTCTTGAGTCTTTTAATCCCAGTATCCGTTGTCTCCCACAGTAATTTGACATTACAGCTTCACATAACTTGTAGGCCAACGCTTTTTTTCCCCTGTGCTCTTCTTGGCTTTCTGTGGTTGAAGCACTAAGGCCACACCATCTCTTCGGGACTTTTCCAAGCAGTGAGCCTACATATATCTTTGAGCGTGCTCTCAAATCAATCAGCTCGCCATTCTTCAATCATGTTGTAAGAACCCTCAGGTTCTGTCCCATGTGCACCCCTAGCCTTTGCTGGTATGCATTCACGAGAGTTTATCATTCTTCTGTGGATATAATCTCTCTCCTCCTTATCAGACCCTGCGTATCCCGGGTTCTGCATGACTTAACTTATGTAGAGACCTGGCGGTGGCTAGGGAAATTACAGAAGCAGATCCTGAGGGAATTACATGTAATTACATGGGGAGAGACCCCTGAATTGTCTGCAGCTGAGAGAGAAGTGGTAGGACTGCCCTTGTAGGAGTCCCAGATTTCAACTCTTAACGGGAGTAGAAAGTGTCATCTTCCTCCCCACCTAGCACCAGGGATGGAGTTTTCAGCACTCGTTGCAACAGTGCGTTCATTTTTTTTCCCCTTTTGGTTAAGGAAGTTAGTTATTCATTCTGAACTCCCACTCTATCGCCTGTCTTCTGACCTCACATCTGACATCGTCTTCTGGTTCTCTTTGAGTGGATGCTAAGACGGAATTCCCATGGCCTGTCAGCCAGTTTCTTGCATTGTGGTTGAGGCACCGTATAATAGAGGTAAAACTGCTGAACCATTCAGGAAGGAAGGAAAACTACCGCCAAACTTCCAAGAGGAGTGCACATGTGTCACATGTACTTCCTCGTTGTTCCCTTTTCCAATCTAAGAGCTGGATTTGACACCGTCCTCCCAGTTTCTCCTGGCCGGAAGTGACTAAATCTTTCTCCTCATCTTGATGTCTTGTTAAAAAAATAGCAGTTTTATTGGCATATAGTTCACATAGCATACAAGTCAATGGCTTGAACATATTTAAAAGGTCTGTGCAATCATCACAACAATCAATTTTTGAACATTTTCTTTATTTTTTGTATTCATTGTTATTAGCCCCTGAGCCTGTCCTGCCATAACCTTGAGAAAGTATTAATCTAGTTACTGTCTTTATATAGTTACCTGTCCTGGATTGCATATAAAGAAAAGCATGCCCCTACATCCCCACCCAAACCCAAAAAAAACTGCAGGAACAATAATAAAATAAAACCCAAAAAAGCTCAATTCAAAAGGAATATGAAAATAATAAAAATGAACACATTTAAATTGGGTCAAAGGGAAAACAAATGATATGATGTTAAAATTCAACTAACTATATTTGCATTAGTTCACATTTTGCTACATGCTCAGGACGAGGTTTTTCACATCCCTAGCCAATGGTCTGAGGGAATTCAGTGGGGACTCTGCAAATGAGTTTGGGGCTCTCACTGTTGACCAAGTGCTCATACTTTAAACTCTAATGCAATTCCCTCATCTGATCTTAAATTCTATTATTTATAATCCTTCGATCATACACTTTGGTGTGCTCCTTCCATGTGGGCTTAGGTGATACCTCACTTAGATGATTGTTTAAGACAAGCTTTTAAGACATCAAATAATATTCTCATCGCTGGGCACCATCTGTCTTCACCACAATTTGTTATAATATCCATATCTTCTCATTTTGGTGTCTTGAGATTGGTCTGTTCAGGTCAGATTGCACACATGTGGCAACAAGATGGCTTGTGTATTGCTATAATGCTACAAACTTATGCCACAAGATCCCTTCAACATATTCAAGAGCAAGGAAGTCACTTTGAGGACTAAGGTACACCTGATCTGAGCCATGGTATTTTCAATCACCTCATATACATGTGAAGGTTGAACGCTGACTAAGGAAGACCGCAGAAGAATTGATGCATTCAAATTATGAGGCTGGTAAAGAATATTGAAAGTACCATGGACTGCCAAAAGAGCAAGTCTGTCTTGGAAGAAGTGCAGCCAGAATGCTCCTTAGAAGCACCTCACATACTTTAAACATATTATCAAGAGAGACTTGCCCCTAGAAACACATCATGCTTGGGAAAGCAGAAAGTCAGGCTAAAAGAAGAACTATTTCATGGAGATTGATTGGCACCGTGACTGCACAATAGGCTCTGATAAAACAATAGTGAAGATGGCAGAGCGATGGGCAGTGTTTTGTTCTATTGTACACAGGCTCACTAAGTCAGAACCTGCTCCTACTAGTAACAACTTGCTATTGGCATATCAAATACCAGCAGGATCACCTATGACTGACAGGATCCAGTGGAATTTACAGACTAAGACTAACTATGAAAAATGCCTGATGATCTACTTCTGTGAATCAGTCAGTAAAACCTGACAGATCACAGAATCTTGTCTAGATTCACTCTGGTACTGTGCATGCATCATCAGGAGGGACCCATCTCTGGAGAATGGCATGATGGTTGGTAAAGGGATATGCTCAGTGGCTGGATTGACGCAGGGCCACAACAATGGACTCAAACATAGCAGTGATCATGGCAACGGAGCAGACCCGGGCAATGTTTTGTTCTGTTGTGCATGACGTTTCCATGAATCTGAACCACGAAGAGGCTGAATCTGGTAGGTAGGGTATAATTTAGTGATCAACACCTCTGGAAGGGAGAGGGCGAAAGAGAAATTTAAATGGAAGGATGGGTTGACAAAGCCTCAGCCAATGTCATGGGGACCTCTGTAGCCAATATCATGAGAATGTAGACTATATCCACATATCCATCTGTTAGGGGGTGACTTGCACAGGGTTGAAATACCCACATCTACCTTTAGTTATTAGATGTGATAATGTGATTCATCATGGGAAAGCATGCTCTTGTGTGAGGCAGCTCACTGTACCTAAGACAGCCCTGAAGCAGTTTACAGCTGGAGGTGGCTTGCTGACAACAGCTTGTCCTTGAAGGAGATGTAGGGAACATATCTTTGCATCACCTCAGGAAAACTGGTGGCAAAGTGGTTACCACAAGCTCAGCAGTTTGAAACCGCCAGCTGCTCTGCAGGAGAAAAATGAGGCTTTCTACTCACAGAATTGAGCCTCAGAAACCCCCAAGGGCCTGTAAGTACTGCTGTGAGTGAGACTCAACTGGATGGTAATGCGTTTGGTTTTATTTACAGGGACTACAAGCCTTTATTCTGTGTACTTTGGTCGTTGACCTTTTCACAGTAAGTATATATATTCACGTATAATTTGACTTACTTTAAAATACCTTTTAAAATAATAAAATTAATTTTCTTTGCATCAAGAAACAGAGAAATAATAGATTTGTTTGCAACTAGACATAATGAAAAAGGATACACTAGCATTCTATTTACATTTCTCAACTCTAGGAATAATTTTTAATAGCTCTGTAAAATGGGAAACAGTAATCAGATGGATTTATATCTTCCATCTTTATCATGTTTGCAAAGAGAAAATGGAATAATTTCTATGAAATTATTGAAATGAAATATGAAATAGAAAGACTTTGAATTTAAAATTCACAATTACTCACAGGTGAATCCTATAAGCATCTTCCCCCACCTTCTTACCCTGCCCACGCAGTATCTTCCCCACCTTCTTACCAGATCCATGCAGGACAAGGTTGTTGAGCAGGATTAGAGACTTTGGCTAGAAAAGCCACAGTAGATAAATCATGACCCCTGCAATGATAAAATATTATAAGAAGGTGGCATGAAAAAAAATAAAAGTAGAAACGATAATATGAATGGATACAGTCTCCTCTTAAAGGACGAGGCTTACAAATATCCTACTTGAATTTAAACTTTTTGTACCAGCACAAATCTTCATTGACATGTTTCCTAAAAACAGAACATTTTTTTATTCAACTAAATACCCAGAAACTTCAGTACTTTCCTGAAATCCCTGAGATAGGCTTACAAAAAGAATTAATAGGAGAACATGAGCTAAAAGAAACAATATGGAGCAAAGAAATTCACCTTTTTGCAGATACATTTGAAGAAATGTTAATGTGGACATAAACCTTCATAAGGAATTGTGTAAATATCACACAACAGAAGTATAATTAAAATCGTCAAATTTCAGATTTCAATAAAACACGTCATTTTGGTGTTGAGGAAGGAAAGGAACATTCCAAAGGTTGTATTTTATTAGGGGAATAATTTTGATACAGAAAAGATTCTGACTGACCACACTTCTGTGATGAGCTCATTCTTGAGCTAACATTTATGAACAGACAAATGACCTGATCTCACAAGGCAGCTTGAGTCTTCTTCCCATTTCGAGAGTAGCAGAGGGTGGGCGTAGTGACTGAGAGGCCCACTCGTGACTGAGCCCTACATGGAGTGGCAGATGCTTCTTAAAGAACTAAAAAGGGGGAACCAGGAAGCGACATTTTTAGGTTACTGCCGACCACACTGTATGTGACACATTGCAAGTCAGTAAGGACATCATTAAAACTTCAGTCAAACCAGAAAATATTAGAAAAGATGATTTAAAAACAAAATCAATAAGCATGATTATGTTGTGTTCATACTCTGTATTTTAGCTCTCTTGATTCAAATATCCATTGCAATGGCTATACAGAACTCCCAGATAACACTAATGATGAACGGGTTTCTAAGGAAGCAAACAGATTTAATACAATTGAGAAATGCTCAGGATGCAGTTGTTCATATGGTCCAGGTTGGCTGTAAGCCTCAACCTGAAGGTATTCAGCTCAAGCTCTATGAGTCAGCAAACACAGCTCCCTGAATTAAGTGCCCAGAGGCATCCATTCCACAAGCCAACCTCCTGCCCCACAGCACTCAGCTTGACTTGCTTTGTGGGATGGGAAGTCCACTGGTGCCTGTGTTGGCTCCTGGTTCTGTTACTGCTGCTCCTTGCATGTCATACCTACCTGTCTTCTGGATCCAAGAGGTTCACTGTTCAGGAATCTTGGGTCCAGAAGACTGTACTCCACTCCTGGCTCTTGGTGGGAATGAGATTCTCCTTCCTGCTTCTTAGAGTGTTCACTTGATACACAGAGCAGGACAGCACTTCAGGGAATCCTGCTCACAATTGCTCTCAAGTGAATCCCATAGGTATCTTCCACCATCTTCTTACCAAACTCACATAAGAAAATGTTGTTTGGCAGGAGTTAGAGACTTCAATAAAGCCACATTAAATAAATCACTACCCCTGCAATGATCAAAGATTATAAGGTGCCATTAACAAATAAAAAATAAGGGACAGGTCTTATGAATATCCTACCTAGAGGAGTATTTTACAGAATATTCAAGGAGATATTCAAGGGGATAAAGTAGTAACTAATAAATGGAACAGTTTGTGTTAATAAAATGTAATAGTCCACCAAAAAGGTCTTATGCTTATCCACATTTTCAAGTCAGACAGCATAGTATCAAGGGATATAATACGAAATGTATGAGTAATAAATACAGAAATGAACAAAATCCACATCTTTTTTTTTAATTTTAACAATTTATTGGGGCTCATACAATTCTTATCACAGTTCATACATATACATACATCAATTGTATAAAGCACATCTGTACGGTCTTTGCCCTAATCATTTTTTTCTACTCTTTTCTTCTTTTACATTTTATTAGGGACTCATACAACTCTTATCACCCTCCATACATATACATACATCAATTGTATAAAGCACATCCATACATTCCCTGCCCCAATCATTCTAAAGGCATTTGCTCTCCACTTAAGCCCCTTGCATCAGGTCCTCTTTTTTTTCCCCTCCCTCCCCTTTCCCCCCTCCCTCATGTGCCCTTAGTAATTTATAACTCGTTATTTTGTCATATCTTGCCCTATCCGGAGTCTCCCTTCCCCCCTTCTCTGCTGTCCCTCTCCCAGGGAAGAGGTCACATGTGGATCCTTGTAATCAGTTCCCCCTTTCCAACCCACTCACCCTTCACTCTCCCAGCATCGTCCCTCACACCCTTGGTCCTGAAGGTATCATCCAGCCTGGATTCTCTGTACCTCCAGCCCTCATATGTACCAGTGTATAGCCTCTGTCCTATCCAGGCCTGCAAGGTAGAATTCGGATCATGGTAGTTGGGGGGAGGAAGCATCCAGGATCTGGGGTAAAGCTGTGTTCTTCATCGGTACTACCTCGCACCCTAATTAACCCATCTCCTCTCCTAAACGCCTCTATGAGGGGATCTCCATTGGCCGACACTTGGGCCTTGGGTCTCCACTCTGCACTTCCCCCTTCATTTAATATGGTATATATATATACATATACATATACACATATATACACACACTTATATCGTTGTTTGTTTGTTTTTTGCATGATGCCTTATACCTGGTCCCTTGGCACCTCGTGATCGCACTGGCCGGTGTGCTTCTTCCATTTGGGCTTTTTTGCTTCTGAGCTTGATGGCCGCTTGTTCACCTTCAAGCCTTTAAGACCCCAGACACTATCTCTTTTGATAGCCGGGCACCATCAGCTTTCTTCACCACATTTGCTTATGCACCCATTTGTCTTCACCGATCCTATCATGGAGGTGTGCAGTCAATGATATGATTTTTTGTTCTTTGATGCCTGGTAACTGATCCCTTTGGGACCACTCGATCACACAGGTTGGTGTGTTCTTCCATGTGGACTTTGTTGCTTCTGAGCTAGATGGCCGCTTGTTTATCTTCAAGCCTTTAAGACCCCAGTCACTATCTCTTTTGATAGCCGGGCACCATCAGCTTTCTTCACCACATTTACTTGTTCACCCACTTTGGCTCCAGCCGTTGTGTCAGGAGAGTGAGCATCATAGAGTTCCAATTTAATAAAAGAAGGTATTCATGCATTGAGAGAGTGTTTGAGTAGAGGCCCAAGGTCCTTCCGCCACCTTAATACTTGACCTATAAATATAGACACATAGATCTATTTCCCCATCCTCCTATATATATTTGCATGTACATGTCTTTGTCTAGACCTCCATGAATGCCCTTTGACTCCTAGCTCTTTCCTCCATCTCCCTTGACTTTCCTCCTGCCCTACTACCATGCTTCATCGCCACCTGGGCTAGAGTATACCTCTTCTCTAAGCAACCTTACCCTTGATCATTTCCCACCAGGCCTGCCACTTCCCCTTCTCTACCCTTTGGGGTCCCATGTTTTTCCCTTGTCCCTGGGTTTGTTAACACCACTTCCTTACGCCCCCTACCCCCCCACCCCAAGTCCCACCGGAACTTCCGGTCCCGTTGTTTTTCGTCCAGATAGTTCATCCAGCCTGTCCTATTCAGACAGACCTGTGGAGTCACTAACATGCACGAAAACAAGACAGAGGAAAACAAAGCAACAGTATACAACCAGACAACAAAACAACAAAAACAAACCACTGACAAAGAACAGAACAAAACAGTTCACAAGAGAAAAGCTTGTAGTTAGTTCAGGGATCGTTTGCTGGCCCTTAGGAGTGTTTTCCAGTCCAGTCTTGGGGCACCACGCCCTGGCCCCAAAGTCCACTTTCAGCATTCCCTGGGGACCTTGCCACTCCATTCCCTTGCTGTTCCGCTGCACTCCCCCAGTGCTTTGCCTCGGTGTGGTGGGATCAGGTCAGGTGCAATTCCCACACTGTGTCTCCGGTGCTGTCCCCTGTATCGCCCTTAGTCACTGAGGGGCATCATGTCTCATAGTAGGGCCAGCCATGTTGTTCTCTCCAAAATCCACATCTTAAAGGGTGACTACAACCTTCTTAGAAATGAATAGGGAAACTAGAAATATGAGTAGACTATGGGAAGACAAGGCACTGGATTGAGGAAAGGCTTATTGGAAACTTGTGACACAGTTTTGCTTGCTGGCAGTGAAGAGGATTTGAAGCGCTAACTGATGACAGTCAAAGCCTAGTAGCCTTCCACATGGATAATACTCAACATAAATATCCTTACAACATCATGATAAACAATATTGACATAATAACATAAGCAACATCAAGATAAACAGAGAAAAGATTAAAGTTATCACAACTTTGATTTTACTTGGAAGTAGCAGTCAAGAAGTCAAATGATGTACTACATGGCACAAATATGCTACAAAAGGTGGCTTTCACTTGGAAGGGCAAAGATGTCCCTTTGAGGCTAAGACATGCCTGACGCAGGCCATTATCATCCCAGTCACCTCCTCTGCACGAATAAGGAAGACCAGACAAGAACTGATGCCTTTGAATTGTGGTGTTGGTGAAGAATATTGCAGACACCATGGAATGCCAACAAGCAACTCTTGTCTTGGAGAAAATGCAGCCAGGATAGTCTTTAGGTACAAGGATGGCAAGACTTCATCTCACCTACTTTAGACGCATTACCAGGAGAGACCAGCCCTAGAAAAGAACCCCACGCTAGGTAAAGTAGTAACCAAACTCACTGCCATCTAGTTATTTCCAACTCCTAGCGATCCTATAGGAGAGGGTAGAATTTCCCCTGCGGGTTTCCAAGATTACCACTCTTCATGGGAAAAGTAAACCTCATCTTTCTTCCGCGGGTAAAGTCGAGGGTCAGTGGAAAAAGAGGCAAACCCTCAAAGAGAGGAACTGACAGCAGTGAGGCTGGCCTAGGGCCCGGGCAGTGCTTGTTTTGTTATTCATTGCATCGCTATGAATTGGAATTGGCTCGATAGCACTAAAGAACAACAGGAATCTACATTCCTGCCTGTGGATGAATAGTCAAATGCAGGTAGATAGATATTTGTTTTAAGTTACCATCAAGTCAGTTCTGATTCAGGGCGACCCATCTTTGTCAGAGTAAAATTGATTTTCAGAAGTAGGTCACTAGACCTTCTTCTGTGGAATGTCTAAAACAAAACAAGCCACAGCCTCGCTGCCATCCAGTCAATGCTGACGCATAATGACCTTAGAGGACAGGGTAGAACTGTCTCTGGGAGTTTCTGAGACTGTAACTCTTCATGGGATTAGAAAGGCCAGTCTTTCTCCCTCGCAGCGGCTGGTGATTTTGAACTGCTGACCTTGCAGTTAGCTGCCCAGTTCATAACCACTGTGCCACCAGGGCGCCTCCCTGGTTGGACTCCACCATCTAACCTTTTGGTTAGCAGATGAACATGTTAACCATTTGCGCCCCCCAGGAATGGTACAGTTAGACATACGAAAACTTCCGAAAGTCCATGGAACAATAGGATTCACGGAAATGGATTTTTTGTCTTAAACTATCTGAAGTTCCACTGTACATAGACAGATAATAGAGCTTTGAGAATCAATCTCTAACTAATTGTATTCTTATACAACTATCCCAAGACAATCTCTGAAAGAAATTATGAACAAGTAATATCCAATAGAAATTTTTCATGAGTGTATTTTGACTTGAGACATAGCTTTTGAAATTTAGTTAAAACTTTTGAATCTCCAAGTAAAGTGAACATTTTAAATAAAGAAATGTGAGCGAATACTGGTTTTTTTTTTTCCTGAGCCTAAAATTTAATCTTTGGGTCCCACTCAACAGCAAATATAGAGATAAAGAAAAGAAAACGTTTTAGTTGTGAAAGTGGGAAAGGTTTCACAAGAGTGTCATTGCAATCAGCACCATACATGCAGAAGAGATCATATGCTTAACTGCCTCATGTAGAAATGATACCATTCACAGGACTTAAGACATAGTTCACAAGGGTGATACAGAATCCTCTTATCTTGAAATAACCAGAAGCTGTTTTTAAAACCATAAAGTACCTTAGCAGAATGGAATAAAAAATGCACTTTTTATCACAAATAGTATTAACATCATAAGAAGTATGAATTCACAGTCCAAATGAAGGTGTTTTTATTTATACCTCATATTTTTGTTGCAGTTTGATCGACTTTATTGTAAAACTTCCACGGTCTACTTTTGTTTTTAACTCAGTTACACATTGGCAAGTTAAACCTTTCCCGCATTCACGTTCCCTCTTACATACTTACCGGCAAAAACTGAATGCTACAGAACCAGTAGATCAGAGTCAGCAGGTTGGCCCACACAGAGAACAATACACAATACAGGTGCACGGTGTATTCGCTTTCCAAGGTTGCTATAACAAAATGCAGAGTGATTTAAAAGAAAGGAAAACACATTGTTCTGTAGGCTGGAAGTCTGAAGCCAGGTCATGTGGATTCCATCTGAGGCTTTGAAGGAGAGTCTTTCCTACCTTTTGTGGAAAGGAGCAAAGACCATAAACATCCTGGATGCAGGCTTCGGGTGAGTTCTGCTGTGTTTTCTTGTAAGGCATGTAATTTATAAATAGCCATTTATAATGAAGGGATAATTTCAAAGCTGTTAGTAGTCTTTGTCCATGTCTTCTTAAACGCACTCTAGGGGAAGCAAATTCACTAGCACGAATATTCTTCACAGACTACTTGTCTAGGTTGTGCGAAAAAAAAATTTTATGTGAGACTAAAAGCACTGCTAGTAGAGTATATGGGTATATACTAGCATATGTATGTGGGTATATACTAGCATGTGTATGTGGGTATACACTAGCATGTGTATGTGGGTATATACTAGCATATGTATGTGGGTATATACTAGCATATGTATGTGATATACACTAGCATGTGTATGTGGGTATACACTAGCATGTGTATGTGGGTATATACTAGCATATGTATGTGGGTATATACTAGCATATGTATGTGATATACACTAGCATGTGTATGTGGGTATACACTAGCATATGTATGTGGGTATACACTAGCATGTGTATGTGATATACACTAGCATATGTATGTGGGTATATACTAGCATATGTATGTGGGTATACACTAGCATGTGTATGTGGGTATACACTAGCATATGTATGTGATATAAACTAGCATATGTATGTGGGTATACACTAGCATATGTATGTGGGTATATACTAGCATATGTATGTGGGTATACACTAGCATGTGTATGTGGGTATATACTAGCATGTGTATGTGGGTATACACTAGCAAATGTATATGGGTATACACTAGCATATGTGTGTGGGTATACACTAGCATATGTATGTGGGTATACACTAGTAAATGTATATGGGTATATACTAGCATATGTGTGTGGGTATATACTAGCATATGTGTGTGGGTATACACTAGCATATGTATGTGGGTATATTTTGATAAAAATGCTTAAATATGTTTCTGCCATCAGTGATGGCTCCAGACAAGGCCTTTCAGAAATATACTCGCCTTTCTCTTCAGAGTACCTTCAAGAAAATGAAAGTCCAATCAGAGCAGTGCCTTCTGAGGGGCTCTGCTGTCTGCTGGGCCAGCTCAACTTGAAGCCGAGTTCTGCGCAGAAGGCTATGATGGCCATTTCTTAGGGTCCCAAAGAGGTATTCTTGATAGATTTTCTCCAAGGACATACCCTAGTGACTGTGTATGAAATGTGAAGAACATTGAAAACTGCATTGGTGAGAAAGGGACCAGAAGAGTTGAAATGAGGAATATTTTTCTTGACAAGACACCTGCTCATTCATTGAGGGACCCACGGCCTGTGCTGTGAAGATTTCGCTGGGACGTCCTAGAGCCCTGATCTTGCCCCTTTAAGCTCCTTTTGCTCCCCAAACCCAAGCTTCTATCTACCATCTTGCTATGTATATTTTCCCGTAGTGCACATTTTCAAAATTCCGACTTGGGTGCAGGTTTATGGAGCACATCGGTTTTCTATTCAACCGTTCATACACATTTAGTTCCCCTCATTGATTACAATTCCTACAATGTAACATCATGCATACCACTTCTACCCTGTTTCCCATTTCCATTCTTCTCCGAATGTTTGGTAGAATTCTTCTGGACCATGACCCTTTTGATTGTTGTTGGGATTTTTTTTTTAAACGAACTGTTGTAAAAAAAATGGCGTCTGGGGTCTTAAAGGCTTGAAGGCAAATAAGCGGCCATCTAGCTCAGAAGCAACAAAGCCCACAGAGAAGAAGCACACGGCCTAAGCAAATACAAGGTGTTGAATGGACCATGTAGCAGACACAAAGGAACAAAAACAATCATTGTGTGATCACCTTCGTCACATAATCGCTGAAGACAAAAGTGTGCATAGCAAGTGTGGTGAAGAAAGCTGATGGTGCCCGGATACTGAGAGATATAGCGTCTGGGGACTTAAAGGCTTGAAAGCAAACAAGCGGCCATCTAGCCCAGAAGCAACCAAGCCCACACGGAAGCAGCACACCAACATAGGTGATCGTGAAGGGCAGAGGAGACCAGGTCTCCAACAACAAAGGTGGGGTGGTGGTGAGAATCACATCACCATGAAAGAGGGGGAATACATGATGGGGACCCAATGCCCATCTGTAGAGAGCTGGACATCCCTTCCAGAGGGGTAGTGAGGAAGAGATGGGCCACTCAGGGTTCAGTGTAGCAACAATGAAACTAAAAACCTTCCTCTACTTCCTGAACGCTTCCTCCCCTCCCAATCATCATGACCCCAATTCTACCTTGCGAACCTGGTTATACCAGAGGATGTACAGCGGTGCAGTGGGGATCTGGAGGCACAGGGAATCTAGGACAGACGAACCCCTCAACACCAGCGGTGGGAGTGGCGACACCAGGAGGGAAGGGGGTGTAGAAAGGGAGAACCGATCTTGGAGATCTATGTGTAACCTCCTCTCTGAGAGATGGGCAATGGGGAGGCAGGTGAGGGGAGATGCCGGGGAGTGTAAGATAAGATATAATAATTATTTATAAACTATCAAGGGACCAGGGAGGGAGGGGGATGGAGAAAAAAAAGGGAAACCGAGCTGGTTCCAGGAACCCAAGTGGAAGGTGAATTATGAGAATGAAGAGTGCAACGAATGTATAAGGGTGCTTTGCTCAATTGATATATGTACAGACTGTGATAAGAGCCTTATGAGCCCCAATAAAAAGATATTTTTAAAAAAGTTTGTAAGCATGTACGCATTGTGCACACTGTATTCTAATAACTAGTTAAAGGCAAACCCAATTCACCATCCTCTGACAGTTCACGTTCTAATAGAAGCTTCAGGTAATGTATCAGTAAGTAAAAAATGAATCTATTTATAGGGATAAGTAATAGGATGAAGAATAAGCAGTAGAGGGGCAAGGAAGGTTAGGGGGAGGAATTTTTATTCTGGATGAGTAAAATACAATGAGAATCTGTTTGCATAAATATCTGAAGATAGTAAGGGAGCAAGTCATGCCGATATGCAAGGAAAAACCATTTCCACCAGAAGGATTGGCAGATGTAAGATCTTTGAGGTAGACTTAAGGAATGGAAAGGAAATCAGAATTAGATCAGAGTGAACTTAGAAGGAGATTGGTGAATCTCCATAGGTCTCACTTCCAGGAAGGTGGCACGGAGTTAGCACCCCTTCTGCTCCTCTCCTCTTCTTTCTACTGACCAGCCAAGACCTTGACTCCTCTGAGAAGTCTCCAAACTCTGTCAGCCCAATTAGCAAGAAATGTACCCTATTTGGTAAGACCCTGAATTACTGCCTGCAGATGTGCTGTTCCCCACAACCCTGTTATCCTGCCAAGGGAATGTGGCTGCTAGCTGGAGATCCAGAGCAGGCCAGAGATTGGAAGCAGACAGGTGATCTGGAGCAGCGCTCTTGTCTACCCTTGGCTGTGGACACCGAGCTAAATCCATTTCCGAGGACATCCTCAGCCAATGGCAGCAAAGTGGTCAAACTGCCCACCCTCACAGCCCCTCCCACCCCCAAATATCAGAAACACAGCCAGTGGAACCCCAAACAGGGGGTGGGGTGGGGAGAATTAAGTACAAATTGTCTATAATTTCTTTGTATGGATCCTCAAAACAACCAATAAAATGCCAGTTACCAATAATAAAAAGAAAGAAAACACAAATGTTTGAAATTCCCATTCTTCACAATCTTATCCATAGTTTGCTATGATTCACACTGTTGAATGCCTTTGATTAATCAAGAAAACACAAATAGTTATCTTTCTGGTATTGATTAAAAAGGAGAATTGCAAGACTAATTCAAAATTAACTAGAGGTAATGAGGAATGCTTGTATGGCTCTGATGTAAGTTTTATGACAACCATCTTCATATTAAAGTCCTATCAGTGCCTCACTGTTGCATTATGAGATCATTTAATCCCTTTGTGAATGAGACCAAACCCCAAATATCATGCCCATTTCTAACTCAAATCAATCCTATGGGGTTTAAGAGGCTATAAATCTTTATAGGAGCAGAGAGCCTCATCTTTCTCCCATGGAGTGCCTCGTAGTTTTGAACTGCCAACCTTGAGGTTAGCATCTGTCAATAAGAAGCTAGAACCAAATAGTTGTCCTGTGCCCTTTATTGTGTGTGTATGTTTAATTTTACTGATCGATTTCATTTATTTACACCCTTTTAAAAGTTCTTTACATTGGATTTATTTGTGTTCATTTTATTTCGTTCTGGAGACACATAGCTATAACATGACTTTCACCATTGTAATAATTTTTATGTGCACAATTAAATGACATCAATGATTATTAAAAATGAACTGTTTAATTTCTTCTTTCATTATTTTTTCTTCTTTCAAATTTCCACACGAGTCTGTGTTAGAAGTAATTATTGTATTTTTCAATTTGGGGCCTGAGGAAGTACAACAGAAAGGTCCTTCGGAGAGAGCATGGCGAGACTTCATCTCCCATATTTTGTATGTGTTGTAAGGAGAGACCAGTCCCTGGAGAGGGACATTGTGGTTGGTAAAGAAGAGGGCCCGTGGAAAAGACACGGACCCCTCTAAGGCTTGTATTCAGACAAGCAGCCAGCGACGCAAGCAGTTAACTAAGTCCGCAGGGAAGAAGCACCCCAGCTTATGCAAGCCAAAGATGACTATTACAAAATTCAAATATGGTGAAGGGAAAGGTATCAGATCTAAAACTATGTATACCCAATTTGTTTGGCTATGGAGAACAGTGGGACCCCAAAACCTATCTGTAGAGTATCTGGTCATACTGAGCCACTGGGAGATCCGCGCTAGCCACAGGCAAGAGTCGTGAACAGCCTTCCCTTCAGGCAGAGACCACTGTAATCTTGATTCTGCTGCGTTGAGCTCGACACTGGGACAGCAGACCTCCGATAGACCCGACCTGAATTTTTCCTAGGTGCAAGTATCTCTTCCTCGTTGCATGACAGGAACTTCTCCCCCAGCTATCTGAATGTTGTTGAGGGTCTTTTCTTTCTAACTCATTGTTTGTATTTTTGTCTTTATATTATTATTTTAGCCTTGCCACCTTATTTTGATTTTGTTTTCTTAGTGTGTCTGTTGGGCTTCCCAGTGTGGGAAGCACAGAAGGAGTGGATGCATCGTAATAATAAGCGAGACAAGGGTTTCTAGGAGATGCAGGGGTGGGGTGGGTGCTAGGGAGGGACAGGGGATTTGGGAGTAAATAATGAGGGGAGAGGGGCACTAGAACTGAATGTGATTACACAGCTCATTTGAAAGGTGAGTTAACGGGGGGGGGTGATGATTGTACAATCCTTCTTGATATGACTGAACGACTGAATTGTATGATGTGTAATTTATGTGTCAATACAACTGTTGGGAGGAAAAAGTTAGAAATAGAAACAGGGAAAAAAAGAACAAGAAGACCCTTGACGAGAGGAATTGACGCAGTGGCCGCAGTAATGGGCTCATGCACACCCACCACTGTGAGGAGGCCCAGGGGCAGCAGTGTTTCCTTCTGTCCCGGTGTACACACGGTCCCTGTCAGTCAGAGCCAGTTCGGTGGTAAGAAAGTCTTTTATTTATTTATCTTAATACAGCGTTGTATTGGGGGCTCTTACAGCTCTTATAACAATCCATACATGGATTGTATCAAGCACATTTGTACATATGTTGCCATCAGTGTTTTCAAAACATTTTCTTTCTTCTTGAGCCCTTGGTATTAGCTCCTCTGTTTTCCCTCCCTCCCTTGCCTTCCCACTCTTGTGGGCCCCTCATAAATTATAAATTATTTTTATATCTTACATCATCTGCTGTCTTCCTTCACCCACATTTCTGTTGTGAGTGCCCCTGGGGTCTGGGGTGGGGTGATATATGTCAATCATCTTCTACCCCCATCTTCCCCCTTCCCTACCCGTATCGCTACTTCCATTACTATTCCTGAAGGGTTTATTGGTCCTGGATTCTGTGTGTTGAGAGCTCTTGTCTGTACCAGTGCACATGCTCTGGTCTAGCCAGATTTGTAAGGTAGAACGGGGGTCATGATAGAGGAGGGGTGCGGGGAGGATTAAAGAACTAGAGGAATGTTGTGTGTTTCGTCAGTGCTATACTGCACCCTGGCTGACTCATGCCTTCCTTTTGACCCTTCTGTGAGGGGATGGATGTCCTATTGTCTTCAGATGGGCTTGGGGTCTCCATTCCATCTCCCCTCATTCACATTGATATGATGGTTTGTTTTGGGTCTCCTTGTGCCTGACACGTGCTCCTGTGGACACCTTGTGATCTCACAGGCTGGTGTGCTTCTATGTGGGTTCTGTTGCTTCCCTGGTAGATGGCCATTTAACGTCAAGCCTTTAAAACCCCTGATGCTATATCTTCTAATAGCCAGGCACCATCAGCTTTCTTCACCACATTAGCTTATGCGCCCATTTTGTTTTCAGCAATCTTGTCAAGAAGCTGAGCATCATGGAATGCCAGGTTTTAATAACAAAGTGTTCTTGCATTGAGGGAGGACTTGAATAGAGGTCCAATGTCCATCTGCTACCTTAATACTTAACTTATAAATAAATGTACATAGACCTATGCCCCTATTGTTACACATAAATATATTTACATATATACAAGCCTATATTTACACCTCTATAAATGATTTTTGCCTCCTAGTTCCTTCTTCTATTTCTAAAGACACTTTAAAGAGAATTTTAAAATATCAATTCAGCCATGTATCTATTTTTGTTTGTTCTTCATTCTTTCTTGCATATCTGACCTCATATTTTTTCATATACCCTCATATTAAAGAACTACCTTTAATCTTTTGTGTAGTGCTATTTTGCTGCTGACAAATGCTCAATTTTGTTTCCCTGGAAATGTCTATATTTGCCATGTTTTTTAAAGAGCATTTTCACTGAATATAGAATTCTAAGTTGTTAGATTTGCCTTTTAGTGCTGTAAAGATATCATCTAATTTTCTTCTAGTTTCTTTCATTCTTTATGAGGTGTCAGCTGTAACCCTATTTCATAGTTTGCTGAATGTAATGCTTCCTTCCAATGCCTGCTTTTAAGGGTTTCTCTTTGTCATTTGTTTTCGAGAAGTTTGGCTATGAGGTGATTATTTTGTTTTTCTCTGTATAGATACCATTTGGGTCTTACTGAGTTTCTTTCTTTCTTTCTTTTTATAATCCCACCACCTGTAATGTCAATTGTGCAACCAAAGATTTACAATGGTATTCATTTTTAAATTATATATATATATCCTGTCATTCCATAGTTCAATCACATCAGGAAGAATTGTACAATTCCTACCACAACCAGCTTCCCAAGCATTCTTTTCCTACATCAACTCCTTGACCTGCATATCTTTTCTTGTGGTTTTGGGGATGGTAATGAGTTTTCCATGCAACAGTTTGTACACCTTTTGACTGAACCTGTCCGATCACGTCCCTTCAATGTGTCGTTGCATATCCCACTTCTTCCCAGGGGTTCCTGCTCCCACTGCTGCTTCTTTCCCAACCCTCTGCCCCTGGGCAAGTGTTGCCCCTTGGATCTTTTCTGTTCTTTTTGGGATGACCTTGTTTGTCACTAAAGACCGTATGTTCACTCAAGTTTCCTTTTACAACTGTTTGTTTTTAAGTCACTCAAACCATTGTTTTGGTTCAAGGGATAAGGAATCTGGAGAGATTTTGTGTGTTTGTTTTTAAAGAAACATACTCTATATAATTTACACAGCCCATCCCAAGAAAGTAAATCAACAGCAATATCCTATTAACCCCTCTTTACATGTGGGGTTTTTGCTTATTTTTTCCACGTTCCCCCTCCCAACTATGTTCGATCTTAAATGGCTGGTTTTTCTAAACTGGGAGTTAGAATTGAAGGGTGGAGAAGGGCCACAGTTTTACTGGATTTCTTGAGAATGTGGGTTGATTTCATCCAGAATTTTCCATCTGTCTTACTTTCCACAGCCCCTGTTGAGACCCCCATTTAAATCTTTGTTTTCCTTGCATATGTACTTTTTTCTTTCATCAGTTTTTAAGGTTTCTGTCTTTACCATTGCTATTGATTAGTGATAGTGGTGCCCCATGGTATTCTCCGCTTTTAAAATCCTTCTTGGAGCTCCTTGTTGTGTTAGACCAGGTTGACTAGAGAAACAAATTCAATGACACTCAGATATGTGTAAGAAAGAGCTTTATATCAAGAAGTAATTGTATATTAGGAAAACATCCCAGCCCACTCCAGAGCAAGACCATAAGTCCCTTCTCAGACTCACGCAGCTACATACAAGATTCAGAATGCAGTAAGATCGCAGGTGGGTGAAAAGTCTTGTGGATCCAATGGCAGTGGATACATCTCCAGGACTCTCACAGGTCTCAGCATGGCTCATCAACAGGAAGGTGAAGGCAGGGAGAGAGAATGGCCCAGCTCCAAAGAGCCATTTATCTTGGTGACACTTTGTAAGGTCTCTCTCTCCGGGCTAGATTTAAACCTCGGTCCTTGGCTCCGCACAAGAAAGAATTCACGCTGAAGCCGGGCTCGTGATCCAAGTGAATTTAATGAGAGTTAAAAGAAGCCTCAGGTTTTACGCGGCACCCATAGGATTCCTCTGACCATGCGGCCTGGCAGAGACTGCTCAGGGTCACACAAAGATCTCTCTCAAGTTTTCCTCCCACAAAGACGACCAGACAAGACCCCTCTCCCTCTAGGTCCCTGCCTTTTCAAGGATTCCCGGGGGAGGCATGGTAAACGACCCCAGGTCGATCCCATTGGCTGAATTGCAATCACCTGGCCCAGGTGGGCTGATCCAGGTTTAACGCCCATCCGTGCCCACTGGCGGGGGAAAATCCAGGCCTTTGTCCTATGCTGGCTCTCCTGGGCATGCGTCAATGGACATCCCGGTCCCTATGCTAGCTACCTAACAACTTCCAAAGGAGGTAATCAATCTGAGACCTGATGACAGACTAACCTCCATCCATTTCTTCTTACAGCTGCCATGTTGGCACAAAAAAAAACAAACAACCCCTATCATACTTGTGTTTCTTGGATTTGTAATTTTCTCTAGATTTAGAAAACATTTTCGACATTATTTCTTGAAAGACTCTTCTCCTCTCTCCCACATTTCTGGAGCACATATGTGAGTCAACTTGATTTTGTTCATAATACTAATGCACGTGCTCATGGTTCTCTCTCCATGCTTCTGGATTCAAAGGTCTCTCCATACTGATAATACAAATTTAAGTGTTTCCCAAACCAATGTTATCTCTTGAAATTGCTTCACTTACAGCACTTCATGGTGTGTTCACCATACAAATGCATAGTGTAGTATTCAACAAGTGTAAAGGCACCCTACTTGTATTTCTGGGATTCTTTTTCACTAAGTAACTCCCCTTTCTCCAATATTCTGCCCCACAATGTCCAACCACCTTAGCTTCCTCTACATTCCTAACCCTGTCTGCTCAATTCTAGAGTTAGAAGAGACCTTTAGAGCATCTGTCCCAATTCTCTAATTTTACTCAAGAAAATGTACTCTCGGATGATTCAGGAACTAGCCCCACATTATCTAAATAACAATTGGTAAATTGAGTGCAGGGCTCATTTTTTTCTAAGCTGTTTTTGTTTTATTTTCCTTCATCACATTACCTTGAAACAAAACTGTAAAACAGGCTTCCCCAACTACTTAATTTGCTTAAAATTAATGTCAATGAGAACAAATTTGCTTATCCCCAGATGTTCCATCATTCCCAACTTCTCACACCTTTTTTGTTGTTTCAGATAGCCTTTCCGTGTGTAGTAAGCCAAGGAAGGAAGCCTGATACCAGCTGAATCATCATACTCCTCCTGCTGGAAAGAAGCACTAACTACAGGCAACAGGCTACGTGGTTATGTTCAATACTCAGGTGTCGGAGAGCTAGGTACAAAAGAAGTGGAGGAAGACAAGACTGCACCTTGAAAACACTGATGGTGCCCAGCTAAAACCTTGCTCTTATTTCTAAGGTCAGAAAGTCTTGCTACTCTTTTGAGTATGTATAAGGTATGTGACTCTGAGTGAAAAGAAAAATAATAATGTGTGACGAATTCAGTTTCAAGGAAACACTCAACCTTCAGAGCAAAGCTCATCTGCCCAAGTTGGGAAAAAAAATTATGGACAGGAAGTTATCTTTGAAATTAAATGGTGGCAGGCATGTCCAAGGGATGCTTCCAGGGTTTGGGTCCCTTTAAGAATCTTATGCAAGATGAATGTGTGGTACTGGCAACTACTGGACAACAGAACACCACTGGAACGGTGATAATAAGAGGCAATGGTGTCATCATGTTAGAAGCCTTGGAGCGAGTATATGTAATCCTTCCACATCAATTGCTTCCATGTGGGCCGCCTCCTCTCTGAAGAACCTGTTTTACTACAGTGTAAAAGTGAGGCAATGTTCATTTTTCATGTTAAATTTTTCTGTTAAAAAACTTTTGTAATAGTCAGAACGTAATTGTACACTATTACTACATATGTGGCACATGTTGAAGACAGAGCTTCCTAGAGAGGATCTGTCACTCCTGTCCTATCCTACTATAAAGCAATTGATCAAGAAAAGAAGTGAGATCAGTAGTGCTAACTGCCACGAGACAGCAGTGGAAGGTTCCCTGGGTGCAGATCTTGCCCCCATCCTGAGATTTTCTAATCGGCAGCCACTCCGTTTCTTCTCCTGAAAGTTACCACCAAATCAAACTGCACCCTAGTGGTACTTTGTTCTTACCTCTCTGAGCATCTAGCACAAGCTATTATTAACTCACAACTAAAAGCAGAAACCACGCTCCTTTTGGTCAAACCAGCCCTGATTCATAGCTACCCTGTAGGAAGAGAAGACCTGCACCTTCAGGTGTCCAGGCTGCGCTCTTTAAAGACGCAGGCTGTCCCGTCTTTCCTCCATGGGAGGGCTGGTGGCTTCAAACCCTCAGCCTTTCAGTGAATAGCTGAGTTCTGAGCCACTGTATCACCAGGTTCTTTACGTCACATATAGCCAAAACCCACTGCCGTAGTTGCTGCTGGCCCATAGTGACCTCTGTAAGGGTTTCTGAGACTGTATGTTGTATGGGAGCAGGTAGTCTCCTCTTTCTCCCCGGGAGTGGCTGGCAGCTGACACCCGCCCACCCCACCCCGCCCAACCTTGCAGTTAGCAGTGTAGTTCCTAAACTGGGATGCCATGAGGGTTCCTCATAGGAGAAATTATGAAAATCCGCAGAATCTAAAAGTTACTACTTTTTTCTCCTATTAATGATTTAAGTCAAAAATGTTAACAAGTAGGAAATGATTAAATGCTCCTCTTTCAAATTCTGCTTCAGTTTGGATTCAATGATGTTGCTAAAAACGGTACTCACAAGTTTACAAGGTTATATGGAGAAAAGTAAATATTTTATTAAGCCTCCCAGAATTACTTATTGACTATCCTTCCCCACCCCACCCCTCCCTATAACTGCACGGCATTGCTGATAAATGTTACATGTCCCTTTATAGTTCCATGTCTAAGACTCTTAGTTCACCTGAGGGCAAAGATATAGCTCCTTATTTTATGTGGCTACCATCTAACCGCGCTTACTGGATCCGGGAGGAAAGAGCATGTTTCAAAGAGGCAGCAACAGCAGCGCACGCTGTCGTGGGCTTGCAGTAGGGCGGCCGCCATACTAAGCACTTTACTCACATCATCTCACTTCCTCCTTCCGGCAACCCTAAGAGACAGCTAATGCTGTGATTCTTCCTGTTTCTACTGAGGAAGCCAGGGCGCGGGGAAGGGAAGTAACCAGCTCCAGATTTAAGAGCTGGGTAGGGATGAAGGCTTGGCTTTGCCCAGGCAGTCGCCTCTTGAAGTCTTGTGTTCTTTCCGTCACATTTTCAGTCAGAACTCACTGAGCTCTGCTGGGCAGACAGACAGACCTGGATCAAGGCTCCTTATCCAGTCGTGAGATCAAAAGAAAACTCTAGATAGCTTGTGAAAAGCCAATGTATAAAACAGACAAAGCAACATGGGGCTGTATTCAATTTCCCGCATAGTTTTTGCAATTGCACATATTCCTTGCACACCAGAGAAAATGTATCTGAAGGCAAACCACAGGAGAAATCCTTGACAGTTCTCTAATTTCCCAGAAAAGGTACATTTTGAATATTTTATTTTAAATTTAAAAAATTTTAAAAATATTTTATCGAGGGCTCTTTTAGCTCATGGTAACAATTCATACATCAATTGTATCAAGCACATTTTGCATATGTTGCCATCATTATTTTCTAGACATTTGTTTTCTATTAAGCCCTTGGTGTCAGCTCCTTTTCCCACCCCCAGCCACCCCCACCCTCATGGACCCTTGAAAATTATAAATTATTTTCATATGTTACACTGATCTCTGTCTCCCTTTCCCTAAGGTTTTTGTTGTTTGTTCCCTTGGAGGGAGGGTACGGTAATGTGTCAATCATCGTGACCAGTTCCCCCTTCCTTCTCTCCCCACCTTCCTCCAACCCTCTTGGTATTGCTACTCCCATTCCTGTTCCTGGATTCCATGTGTGGTGAGTTCTTATGTCTTTTCTGTACTTGTGCACATGATCCAGTCTAGCCCGCAGTGAAAGGCAGGACTGGGGTCATGATAGTGGGGGGATGAGGAAGCCTCAAGGAACCAGAGGAGTATTTTAATCACAAATTACTTTGAATATTTGAAAGTTTCGATATATCACAACCTCAAGACACTTGAAAAAAAGCTAAATTAAAGAGTTACAAAGTATCTTAAAATAACTACATCATGTTGATGTCAGTAGTCATAGATTCTACTAATAAGTATATGAATGGTCTTTGTAAAAGTCACTTATTCTAATATAAGAATCTTAATGGCAACAGTAGCACTGGAGCCATAGGATTGATGGGCAAGCTAATCTGTGTGATACGCTGCACACTTAGGTCAGAGTTGGCAATTGTTGTTACTCACTGAGACCACCATGTTAGCAATTCTGCAGACCAAGAACTGAAAAATTCAAGTGGGATTTATGCATGTCATTAGTCCCACTTTCAATTTAGTACTAGGTTTAAATGATGTGTGACTGATTTTTTTCCTAGTGGAATACAGGTGTCTTTAAGTCTGCCATCATAGCCTCCACTCCTCTCCTGTCAGTTTGTCATCCCGTGGGGGCTTGGGTGTTGCTCTGATGCTGGCAGCTATGCCACCAGTATTTCAAATCCAAGCGGGTGACCCATGGGTCACCAGGTTTCAGAGGAGCCTCCACACAGAGCAGGAAGAAGGACTGAACTGTCTGAGTCTGAGGGATCAGCCAGGGGAAGTCGTCTGAATAGCCGCAGAACATTGCCAGATATAGTCCTGGAAGATGAACCCCCCGGTGCTGAAGACACTGGAAATACGAGTTACTGCTGAAGAGCTGCCTCCTCAAAGTAGGGTCAACCTTAATGACATGGATGGAGCAAAACTTCCCAAAACTTTATTTGGATGAGGCTTGACTCAAGATGAGAAGAAAAAAATGTCTATTAATAATTGTAATGTGGAACATACAAAGCATGAATCTAGGAAAGCCAGAAGTCATCAAAAATGAAATGAAGTTCACAAAGATCAATAATTTAAGCAATGTTTGCTGCTGTCGTTGTTAGGGTCGACTCATAGCAACCCTTTGTACAGCCTCATGAAGCATTGCCCTGTCCGCACCAGCCACACAGTGGTTACATTTGAGCCCATTGTTGCAGCCACTGTGTCAATCCATCTCACTGAAGGTCTTCCTCTTTTCCACTGCCACACATGATGTCTTTCTAGGCATTAGTGAGCTGAAATGGAATCATGTGGACCACTGAGCCCAGCAAACATATGGTTTTTCATGCTCAGAATGACAAATCAAAGAGAAATGGAGTAGCACTTCATTGAAGAGAACATTGCTAGGTCTATCTTGAAGTACAATATTGTTTGCTATAGTGATAGGATAATATCTATATGCCTACAATAAAGTCCAATTAAACATATAACTATCATTCAAATGTATGTCTCAACCACTAAAGCTAGTAGTGAATTGAAGATTTCTGACACCTTTTTCAGTCTGAAATTAACTAAACATATAATCATAATGCATTGATAATTATTGGTGATTGGAATGTGAAAGTTGGAAACAAAAATGAAGGATAAGTAGTTGAAAAATATTACTTTGGTGATAGAAACAAAGCTGGAAAGCTCATGATAGAATCTTGCAAGACTAATGTCTTCATTGCAAATATGTTTTTCAACAACCTATAGTGACAATACATGTTGTGTTAGACAGGGTTCTCTAGAGAAACAAAACCAGGACACTTATGATTATATGGATAGAGAGATAAATAGATACAACACAAAGAAATAAACAGATAATTATTCCATAGAGTAGTACAAATGGCTCAGTTCAACTCACCTTCGTGAGACAGTTAATACACTGGCAGCCCTTCAACTCATGAGGGCTGCTGGGTCCAAGGTCAAGGAAGCAGACAGCTGAGTCTTCCATAGAGCAATACAGGCAGTCCAACCACAAGCAGCAAACAGCAAGGCAGTTCACCAAAGTCAACCAGATGACAGAATCCAACAATCCCCAGTTCAAATGATGTATACACCAGTAGTGTGGCAAAGCATGTTTCGAAGGAACCTCAAACTATAGCGACGTGGGTTGAGTGTCCCACAGGTAGTATAGTTCGCAAGTTGAGGCAGAGAACTAGCTAAGGTAGCCACACACTGGTCCTATCATCAGAGAGCAAGAGACAGAAAGGTGAGGTTTGCTGAGCCATTTATCTCTTTTCCCTTCAAGTAAACTGCAGCCTTATTAATCCCACTTGTGTCTATTGACCAGGTTGGCACAATAAACCTACCTATCACACATGTGGAACTTAGTAGATGAAATACACAGGAACTGAACTGACGACATCTGTGAGAAGAGATGATCTGGAGAAGCCTAATATCATCAGCCAAGCAACACTAGGAGACAACTGTGGAGCAGAATAAGTTCAGGTTAAAGCTGAAGAAAATCCAAACAACTCCCCAAGAGTCACACTATACACTAATTAACAAAGACCTGACAAGTCGTGAGATGACATCAAAAGCATCATACATTAAGAAAGCATAGAGCTACTAAAACAAAAATAAAGAAATAGAAGGCCAACGAGCATGTCGAGAAGAAACTGTCAAATTTTCTCTTGAAATAGCGTCGCTAACGAAGCATGGTAGTAGGGCAGGAGGAAAGTCAAGGGAGATGGAGGAAAGAGGTAGGAGTCAAAGGGCATTCATGGAGGTCTAGACAAAGACATGTACATGCAAATATATACAGGAGGATGGGGAAATAGATCTATGTGTCTATATTTATAGGTCAAGTATTAAGGTGGCGGAAGGACCTTGGGCCTCTACTCAAACACTCCCTCAATGCATGAATACCTTCTTTTATTAAATTGGAACTCTATGATGCTCACTCTCCCAACACAACGGCTGGAGCCAAAGTGGGTGAACAAGTAAATGTGGTGAAGAAAGCTGATGGTGTCCGGCTATCAAAAGAGATAGTGACTGGGGTCTTAAAGGCTTGAAGATAAACAAGCAGCCATCTAGCTCAGAAGCAACAAAGTCCACATGGAAGAACACACCAGCCTGTGTGATCGAGTGGTCCCAAAGGGATCAGTTACCAAGCATCAAAGAACAAAAAATCATATCATTGACTGCACACCTCCATGATAGGATCGCTGAAGACAAATGGGTGCATAAGCAAATGTGGTGAAGAAAGCTGATGGTGCCCGGCTATCAAAAGAGATAGTGTCTGGGGTCTTAAAGGCTTGAAGACAAACAAGCGGCCATCTAGCTCAGAAGCAAATAAGCCCACATGGAAGAAGCACACCGGCCAGTGCGATCACGAGGTGCTAAGGGACCAGGTATAAGGCATCATGCAAAAAAAAAAAAAAGATATAAGTGTGTGTATGTATGTGTATATATGTGTATATGTATATGTATATATGTATATATATATCATATTAAATGAAGGGGGAAGTGCAGAGTGGAGACCCAAGACCCAAGTGTCGGCCAATGGAGATCCCCTCATAGAGGGGTTTAGGAGAGGAGATGGGTTAATTAGGGTGCGAGGTAGTACCGATGAAGAACCCAGCTTTCCCCCAGATCCTGGATGCTTCCTCCCCCCAACTACCATGATCCGAATTCTACCTTGCAGGGCTGGATAGGGCAGAGGCTGTACACTGGTACATATGAGGGCTGGAGGTACAGGGAATCCAGGGTGGATGATACCTTCAGGACCAAGGGTGTGAGGGACGATGCTGGGAGAGTGGAGGGTGAGTGGGTTGGTAAGGGGGAACTGATTACAAGGATCCACATGTGACCTCTTCCCTGGGAGAGGGACAGCAGAGAAGGGGGGAAGGGAGACTCCGGATAGGGCAAGATATGACAAAATAACGATGTATAAATTACCAAGGGCACATGAGGGAGGGGGGAATGGGGAGGGAGGGGGGGAAAAAAAGAGGACCTGATGCAAGGGGCTTAAGTGGAGAGCAAATGCCTTGAGAATGATTGGGGCAGGGAATGTATAGATGTGCTTTGTACAATTGATGTATGTATATGTATGGATTGTGATAAGAGTTGTATGAGTCCCTAATAAAATGTAAAAAAAGAAAAGAGAAAAAAATGATTAGGGCAAAGACTGTACAGATGTGCTTTATACAATTGATGTATGTATATGTATGAACTGTGATAAGAATTGTATGAGCCCCAATAAATTGTTAAAAAAAAAAAAAAGAAATAGCGTCGCTAAAGGGAATGGAAGGTACAGTGAAGCAAAAGCAAAGAATGGACATTTTCAAAGGACAGCTCATGAAGACAAAGAAGAGTATTATAATAAACATGCAAAGGCCAAAAGGGAAGAATACACTGAGTATATCTCAAGCTCAAAGAATTGAAGAACATATTCCACCATTCAGTTGCAATACTACAGGATTCTAAGATCACTATGAGCTGTAACTGACTCGGTGATACCTAACAACAACAAGGGGCCAAGCCATGGAAAACTTGGGAAACATCAAAAGAAGGCGAAAGAAATACAGAGTTGCTGTGTGAAAAACGATTGGCAGATATTCAGCCATGTGAAGGGTTAGAACATGACCAGGAACCAATGGGATTGAAAGAAGAAGGCCACACTGCACTAATGCCATTAACCGAAAGTAAGGACTCAATGGGACACCAAAGGAAATGTCCCAACAAGCTGTTGCAACAATGGAAGCTAAGCCTGTGCGAAGACCCTGGAGGAGAGCTACCGGGCCAACTGACTGGCAGAGATCTATAATTGTGCTCATTCCAAAGAACGGTGACCCAACAGAAGGGTGAAAATATTGAGCAGTATCATGAATAGCACATGCAAGTAACATTTTGCTGAAGATAATTTGAAAATTGTTGCAGCAGTACATCAACAGGGAGCTGTCATAAATTGAAACTAGATTCAGAAGCAGGTATGGAAAGAGGAGTATCATTGCTGACTCCTGATAAAACTTGGCCTAAAGCAGGAATTCCAGAAAGATGTTTACATGTATTTCATCGACTATGCAAAATCACTTGACTTTGTGAATCATACCAAATTATGGATAACATTGCAAAGAATGGGAATTTCAGTACAATTAATTATATTCACATAGTACCTGTATGAGCATGGATCATGGAGCAGTCATTTGAACAGAACAAGGGAATACTGTGTGGTTAAAAATTAGGAAAGGTGTGTGTCAGGATTGTACTATTGCCCCATACTTATTCAATCTGGATGTAGAGCCAATAATTCGAGAAATTGGACTATATGAAGAAGAATGTGGCATCAGGATTGGAGGAAAGTTCATGGACAACCCACAATATTCAGATGACACAACTTTGCTGAAAGCCAAGAGGACTTGAAACACTTGCTGATGAAGATCAAAGACTAGAGCCTTCAATGTGGATTGTAACTTAATGGCGAGAACACAAAAACCCTCACAACTGGATCAATAGACCTCATGATAGACAGAAAAATGATTGGAGTTGTCAAGGAGTTTACCTTAGTTGGATCTGCTATCAATGCTCATGGAAGTGGTTGTTGTTAGGTACAATCACGTTGATTCAGACCCATATGGACCCAGAACAAAGCACTGCCTGGTCCTGCACCATCCTAACAACTGTTCCTATGCTTGAACCCATTATTGCAGCCATGGTGTTAATCCATCTTTTTGAGACCCTTCCTCTTTTTCACCGACTGTCCTTCTACCTTACCAAGCACAATGTCCTTCTCCAAGGACTGGTCTCCCCTGACAACATGTCCAAAGTCTGAAAGCAGAAGACTTGCCATCGTTACCTCTAAGGAACACTCTGATCATATAGCTCCCAAGACAGATTTGTTCTTTTAGCAGTCCATGGGACTTTAAATGTTTTTCTCCAGCACCATATTTCAAACCATCAATTCTTCTTCAGCCTTCCTTATTCAAGATCCAACATTTAAAAAATCATTTTATTGGGGGCTTATACAACTCTTATCACAATTCATACATACATCCATTGTGTCAAGTACATTTGTACATTAGTTGCCCTCATCATTCTCAAAACATTTGCTTTCTACTTGAGCCCTTGGTATCAGCTCCTCATTTTCCCCTCCCTCCTTGCTGCCCCTCCCTCATAAACCCTTGATAATTTATAAATTATTATTATTTTGTCATATCTTACACTGTACGACATCTCCCTTCACCCACTTTTACATTGTCAGTCCCCCAGGGAGGAGGTTATATGTAGATCCTTGTAATCGGTTCCCTCTTTCTACCCTACCCTCCCAGTATCGCTACTCTCACCACTGGTCCTGAAGGGATCAGCCACCCTGGATTCCCTGTGTTTCCAGTTCCTATGTGTACCAGTGTACATCCTCTGGTCTAGCCAGATTTGTAAGGTAGAACTGGGATCATGATAGTCGGGGTGGGGCAGGAGGAAGCATTTACGAACTAGAGGAAAGTTGTATGTTTCATCATTGCTACATTGTCCCCTGACTGACTCATCTCCTCCTCATGACTCTTCTGTAAGGAGATGTCCCGTTGCCTACAGATAAGCTTTGGGTACCCAATCTAGACCCCAACCTCATTCATAATGATATGCTTTTTTTGTTTTTTTGATGCCTGATCCCTTCGATACCTCATTATCACAGAGGCTGGTGTGCTTCTACCATGTAGCCTTTCTTGCTTCTCAGCTAGATGGCCACTTGTTTACCTTCAAGCCTTTAAGATCCAGATGCTCTATCCTTTGATAGCCGGGCACCATCAGCTTTCTTCCCCACATTTGCTTATGCACCTGTTTTGTCTTCAGCAATTATGTTGGGAAGGTGAGCATCATAGAATGCCAGTTTCATAGAACAAAGTGTTCTTGCATTGAGGGAGTACTTGAGTATAGGCTCAATGTCCATCTGCTACCTTAGTTTTAAACCTATAAATGTATGCACATAGAGCTATTTCCCTATCATCATATATATTTTACATATGTACATGCCTGTATTTAGACTTCTAAAAATGTCCTTTTCCTGCTAGTTCTTTCCTCTATTTCCTTTGACTTTCCTTTTGTCCCACTATCATGCTCAGCCTTCATTTGGGTTTCAGTAATTCCTCTCAGTTACATTGCTATTGATCAAGTCCTACGAGGCCTCTCACACCCTCCTTGCCACTGATTTTGGATCACTTGTTGTTCCCTTGTACCTGAGTTCATTAACACCACTTCTTTTCTCCCACCTCCCCTTTTCCCATGCACCCCCTGCCCCCTGCAGAACCATTGGTCAACCATTGGTCCTGTTGTTTCCTCCTCCAGATTGTTAATCCTGTCTATCTTATCTAGATCGACCTGCATGGATAATAATATACAAAAAAATAAGACAGAGCAAGACAAAACAACAAGAGAAAACAAAACAATGACAGCAACATAAAAATTAATGACCAAAAAAAAAAGAAAAGCCTGTAAATTATTCAAGGTCTGTTTGTTGACATTTTGGAGTGTTTTTCCATTAAGTATGATGGGGGTGCCACACCCTGGCCCAAAGTCTATTTTTGTACTCCCTCGGGACTTCCTTGCTCTGCTCCCCTTGCTGTTCTGTTGCACACCCTTAGTGTTTTGCCTCGGTGTGGTGGGGTCAGATCGGACACTATTCCCACACTGTATCTCCAGTGTTGTCCCCTGTAGGGCTACGGGGCAGTGCGGGATGTCCTGTCTTACAGTGGAGCCTGGCATATGGTCTTCTCTATGCATTGTCTACTCTGAGCGAGGATATCGTCCTCAAGGCTTGGTGGGCTAGGATGTGCTCCACTCTCTCTTCCTCCCCCTTCACTTGCTCTGATCAGACATGTCCCCCTCCCTGAACTGTAGCTTCAGTGCTGTCCTCTGAAGTAAATTTTTCTGGGGGGAGTGAATGTCCAACTTTCACATGCAACTGGAAATACCATGGCTTGGATCAGGTGAACTAAGTAACACCCTTGCTCTTCAATATTCTAAAGAGGTCTTGTGCAGCAGATTTACTTAATGCAGCAAGTCTCTTGATCTCTTGACTGCTAATTTCATGAGCACTGATTATGAATCCAAGCAAGACAAAATCCTTGACAGCTTCAATCTTTTCTCCATTTATCCTGATGTTACCTATTGTTCCAGTTGCGATGATTTTGGTCTTCTTGACATTGAGTTGTCATCCATACTTGAAATCAAGATGCCAATTGAAATGTTTCAACAAGCTGATGCAGCCCTGGAAGTACTTACTTGTCTAGGCCAGGAATTTTGGAAGCTAGCTCACGAAAGTAGCAGTCATGAAGTCAAATGGCATATTCCATTAGGGAGGTTTGTTGTCCAAGATTTCTTTAAAGTGTTAAAGAGCACAGATGTCATTTTGAGGATGAAGGTCTACCTGAACCAAACCATAGTATTTTCAATTGCCTCAAATACATATGAAAATTGGACCATGAATAAGCAAACCTGAAGAAGAACCGATTCGTTTGAATTATGATGTTGGTGAAGAATATTGAAAGTACAATGCACTGCCCGAAGAATAAATAAATTTCTCTTGGAAGAAGCGCAGCTAGAATGTCCTCCAGAATGGAGGATGGTGAGGCTTCACCTCACATACTTTGGAAATGTTATCAGGGGAAACGAGTCCCTGGAAAAGGACATCATGGTTGGTAAACCAGAGGGTCAGCAAAAAAAGAGGAAGACCCTCGAGGAGATGGATTGACACAGTGACTACAACAATGGGTTCAAACATAACAAGAATTGTGAGGATGGTTGGTGACTGGAATGTGTTTCAGTCTATTGGACATGAAGTTGCTGATTGAGACATGACTCAACAGCACCTAACAACAACAACCATATTGCTTTTACTTCTTTCTACCAGTTGGACATCCATCACACTGAAAACCCTATGCATGTCCAGTTACTACCAAGAAGGAGAATATTTTCTGATAGGTAACATGGTCAGGAAGCTCTGGTGCTTTCGTGATTACAAGTTGATCTGTAAGGTCAGCAGTTAGATCCCACCACCGACTCCAAAGAAGAAAGACAGGGCTTTGGGGGAGAAAGTGGAAAGTGATCACAATGATGGACACATATCCCCCTCCCAGAGGGATGGACAACAGCAAAGTGGGTGAAGGGAGACAGCGGCCAGTGTAAGACTTGAAAAAATAATAATTTATAAATTATCAAGGGTTCATGAGGGAGGGAAGGCGAGGGGGAAATGAGCTGATACCAAGGGCTCTAGTAGAAAGCAAATGTTTTGAGAATGATGATGGCAACATATGTACAAAAGTGCTTGACACAATGGGTGGATGGATGGATGGATGGTGATAGAGCTGTAAGTGCCCCCAATAAAATGGTTAAAAGCAAAATGTGACAGTCTCAGAACCTCACAGGGACAATTCGACCCTGTCCTTTGGGATAGCCATGAGTCAGCATCAATTTGAAGGTAGTCAGTTTGGTTTTGGCTTTGGAACATTGTCAGGCAAAAATACTCCATTCGTTAATTCTGCAAAAGCAGTACGAAAACGAGAAGGAGAGTGTGATGGAATATCGCTCTTGGAGTCGAAGAAGCTCTCACTGAATTCAATCTACCACTTGGTCATTTGTAACCTTTGGCAAATTACAGAACACTGTCTCCTCAAATATTAAAAGGAACTAACAACACTTGAAAGGCTGTTGCAAGGAATAAAGATGATCTATGAGTATTAAATGAGCCTAAAATCATTCCTTAGCTATTGCAGGAACTAAATAAATGTACACAGAAACTCTATACTCTACATAATATATAACTCTTACTGTGATGGTACAGACTTTGCCAGCAACAATGAAGGTGATAATAGTTGTAATTCAACTTAACATTTCTGAAACAGAAAATTCCCACAACCATGGAAAAAATCCTGAGCACATTCATGAAAGTTTTATGTTAGACTTGTGTAGTATCAGAATTTAACTGACAAAGGAAATACTCTACTGTGTTATTGTAGCAATTTTTTATATTACTAATGATAAACATGAAGAATGCATCTGCAACTGGTGACTAAAAAGAAAGTTTTAGTTAGATGATCTCATCCCCCAACTGTTATTCAAATCCAAGGTGTAGTAAGGTGCTGTAGTTGGCTTATCTCGGCATACAAGTGTCCGGCCTTTGCCACCTAACTTCCGGTTACATCACTGTTCTTTCTTTAGCAAAGGAAAATGATTTGCTTCCAAGTTTAATTGGACTGAATGGACTGTGGCTAGCAAGTAAGCACATTAAAAATATGCCAAGGCCTATGGGGAATAGCTGAAGCTGGTCCTTAAATAACCATTCTGAAGCTCCCGGTGTCCAGAAATAGCACTTTGTATCCTGTTACCTGAAGGGATTAAAAGCAAACCATGTATCAGAACACAGTTCCAAGATCTAAAGACAGAAGGTTCCAGCCGTTTTAAATGACCTAAAATGCCCTCAGACAAAATTGAAGGAGATCAAAGTTTTGGCGCAGCAACTTTGAATATCAGATGAAATGCCACAGTTGGGTTAGCTTGATTATTCCTCTTTAGCTTGACTGTGTCTCTCTACCACCTTCTCTCTATCTCTAATTTCTGCTATTAATGGAGAGATTAATCTTTGAAGTTCTAACGACTCAGCATTTTCAATTATTCATTTCAACTAAGGAATTCTTTTTTTAAGAAAAGCTCAGTGTTCTCAGTTACAATAAGCCTATCACCAGACACTGATATCCAACCTGCACTGCCATTCCCCAGAAAGCATTTCTTTCATAGAAATTTTTCTGAAGATTTAAAAAAATCCTTCTTATTACTTATTTCCTTCCCTTAAGTCCAGACTCATAATCAGCTTAAACCTAAAAATTGCTTAATAAGCATTTTAAACATTTTTTTCTAAAGATAATTTTTAGAAGAGAGAAGGGTAGAGAATGGGAATGAAAGAGTAGCTATTGGATTCCCAGGGCAAGTGGCGCAAACCATTAAGCACTCAACTACTAAATGAAAAGTTAGTGGGAACTCACCTAGAGTCACATTAAAAAACGTATAACTGGAGAGGTGCTTCCAAAATGTCACAGCCTTGAACACACTCTCAAGCAGTTCCACTCTGCAGCACATCGGGTCGCCATGAGTAGGAATCAACTACGACCGTTTGGCTTTTTGTGTTGATCTATGATCTAAAATAAATTGCACTGGCCCCAACTTTTTTCGGCTAGCTAGATATTAATAATATTAATAATAATAAACATTTAAAAGCAAAACAAAATGAAAAAAAGCTTCTTATTCTTGCATCTTCTTTTCTGCTCTGGCATGATCTCTCTTTGTCTTATTGTCTGATTGCTTTCCTGTGGTCATGTTTTGTGATGAGAAGACAGGGCGTCCTGTGACCGTGCTATCACTCTTGACAAAGCTGTTTCTCACGGTGCGAGGAGAGGGCTGTTGGAGCCATGACTGCTGTTGATGCAGTGACTCCCGAAAGCTATGTTGACTTCAATAAGTCTGAGGTGCTTCTCTTTCTTCCCTAATAAGCTGCATGCTCAGTTTTTTGTTTTATTTTATTGAAGGAGTTGGAAAATTACTAAATGAAAACAAGAGATTTTTTGCTTTCCTTATAGGATTCTCCATGGCCCAGTGTTTAAAGAGCTTGCTGACAACTCAAAGGCCAGTGGTTTGAACCCACTGTTCAGTCCACAGAAGAAAGGTGTGGCAATCAGCTGCTGTAAAGATTTACAGTCTTGGAAACCCTATAGGGAAGCTCGACTCTGCCCTATATGGTCACTGAGTCAGAATCAACTCAACAGAGATGGACTTTGGGCTGTTGTTTGTTTTTATTATGCTAATTTTCATTCATCCAAGTTTTGTATTGTTCTAAGTATAAGGATAAACAGAGGTCATTCAAAAATACATAACAGTATATTTTCAAATGTGTATTATGGTGAATGATAACAGATTTAAGGTGTGCTATAATTGCTTCAGAATATATTTAGAAAAAAATACCAGTTAAATCTGAAAAACATTATGCTCAAGGAACTAAGTCAGTCACAAAAAGAAATACTATATGATCGAACTTACATGAGATAAGCAAATATCTAGAAATCAAAGATTATTTGTGGCTAGCCCTGTGTCATAGTGGTTATGAGTTGGGCTGCGATCCACAAGGTCAGCAGTTCTATACCACCAGCTGCTCAGTTGGAGAAAGATGGGGCTTTGAAATCTCATAAAGAGTAACAGTCTTGGAAACCCACAGGGCAATTCGACCAGCGTCACTGTGAGTTGGCATTAACTAGATGGCAGTGAACTTTTGTTTGTTTTACCCATCATTGGAGGGAATGAGAAGGAGGACAATTCTGCATAGGTAGCACTGAGTTTATGTTAATGGGAATGGCAAAATTGGAAAAAGTGATAATAATTGCACAGTGTGAAAAATGTAATCAATATCACTGAATTATATATAAAGAAAATACTGAATTGGTGGATATTTTGTTTATATATGTTTACCACAATAAAAAAGTAAGAAATAACTTTTTATTTTCTAGTAACCCCCTTACAAAGCTCCTTTTTGTAAACGACTAGTTTCTCATAGACTCTAAATAATGTGAACATACTCTTTTATGTTCATGGGAAGAATTCTATCTCCAGATTGGTATTTCAAATACAAAGATGTGATGAAATTTGTTTCTGGAAATTAAAATGTTTGTAATGCCCTTTCTCCCTGATCCCCAATCAAATATCAACAATCCAGAGATTGTTCCCTACCTTTCTTTTCTAAAGTAGCTCCATTCCCTCGGTCTCTGCAGCATCTTGCTAGTTGTTCCTTGAATAGCATTCATTGCAACATGAAAGTATTTTTATTTGCTAATTGGATTTCTCTATGTACTAGAAGGAAAACTCCTAAGGGCAAGGAACTTGTCTACTTTCTACATTTCTGCATCCTCAAGAGCTAGTACTGGGTTGAACCAGAAAACTTTCTACTCGCTTTTCAATCCCTGTGGCCAAGGTCAATATAGTAGATGTCTCTCATTTAATCCAGACTTTTCCTCATTCAAAATATGAGATGAATCAAAAAGTATTACTGAAAAAAATCATAGAAACCTTTATTTTAAAAACATAAAAATGTTAAACCATTGTTTTTAAACATAGGCCTGCACTTTGCATACCTCTAGCCTTTGCTGGAAGAATTCTACTTACACCACGTCAAAATGGCAGCTTGGACATCATCCAGGAGACTTTAAGATGTCTTTGAGTCTTGGAACAAAAAGAAGGCTGAAGAGGTGAGATCAGGGCTGTATGGAAGACAGGATAAGATTTCCCAAGGAAACAGTCTTAGGACAGCCCTTGCTGCCCTTGAAGAATGAGCCTGTGTGCCATGGTGGAGAAAATCTGCATGATCAGCCCGTGTCCTTCAAGAAAATCATATCAAGATTACCCCTTGGAGATCCTCCAAACACCCACCGCAACACCTGGTGTGGACCTCCCTGCCTTGGATTCATTCGTGAGGCCTTCCCCCGGGCTAGAGGTGCAGCCATGCTTCAATGGTTTGAGTAGAAGTCCACTGTTAAGTTTTTTAAAATTTGATGTTTGCCCTGCTCTCAAAATAATGGGCTCCCCTCACCCATGGTACAAAAAATATATTTTTAAGGCACATTATGGAGACCAAAACTAGTTTAATACTGAGAGAAATTGTCTGTGGCCATCTACTGACAACAGAGTCATGTATAAGCATGTAATTTTTTGAATGAGCCCGTGCATGTATGAATTAAATATTTGTGCATGAATTGTAATTTTTTTGTTCACCTTTGTAAAACCAACATGCTTTCTTTAGCTCTCCCAAGAGTTTATTGCTTATTTTGTCTTTTTCCTGATAGCATAATTAATATATATTATTTCTGAAAATGGGGCAAGGAAGGCTGTCATATAAAAAGATAATTAAGTTCATTCGATCTGATCAATCACCTCAGTTTGTTGTAAAGTAGGGTTCTCCACGACCTGGGAATTTCAGGACTGAAATCAGCAAAATCCATGACAAATTGGGGTTACCTTATACCAGCCTCACTCCATAGTTACTATCAATAATTTACTCTCTCTTCACCCATTATTTTAAGCATGTTATACATGATTGAGATTACATTGCATCTGTAATTTTGAATTCAGCTCTTTCCAATTAATTTTGTATCATAAGCATTTCCCCATATGATTAAAATTCCATCTTGATAACATTTTAAAGCTTCTTAATGTTGCGCATTATGCTTACGAGGCAGTGCAATTTAGGAGAGTTGGGATCAAAGAGTTGTGAGCCTAAGTGCCTGCACTCAAATGCCAGCTCGACTTTGGCATCTTACTTCTCCTCTCGGGCCTTTGTTTCTTTCCTTCTAGCCTTACCCCATCCACCCTGCAGACGTCTCTTCATTCCCCAAGATCAGAGACTATTTCAATATATTCTCCTACCTGTGGACTAAGGAGCCCTGCTGGGGTACTGGGTTAAATGCAGTTGGCTTCAAAGGTCAGCAGTTTGAACCCACCAGCCACACTCTGCAATAGAAAGATGAGGCTGATGGTTCCTGTAGAGACTTATAGTCTTGGAAATCCTATGGGGAGGTTCGACTCTATCCGGTTAGGTCACTATGAGTCAGAATTCACTGAATGGTAGTGGATTTTAGTGGTACCTGTGGGATTTGTGGTACAGCAGCACTAGATAATAAGATAGCTCCTTGGGGAGAGGGGTTATAAGCAGTTGGAAGGAGTGTGGGCTCCTTATGAACGATGGTCACTTGACAGCTGCTTGCAATGGGATGAGTGTGCTTCGTTGTCACGATGTCTCTCAGTGTACGCAAAGCCATTTGTCTAACCATGGGGTCTGCATCTCCCGGATGTCCTCTTACTCTCTAGCAACCAAGAAAAGATCAGTTTTCTTTTTCTTATTGCTTTTGTGCCTTTTACATGGGTTAGAATAAGTTTGCACATTTCAGTTCACTCAGGTGGATAAATAGGTAAAGGGTAAACAACCCCTTAATGAATGATAAAGTCAACAAGAGCAAGAACAAACACACGGGTGAGGCTGGCAACCTGAAATGGAATCCCTCTGAAAATCTGTGGAGAAGAGCTATTCTTTCCAAGCAGCAGTTTACTCCACCTGAAGCAGCCACAATTTTAAAAGATGAAGGGGAAGATTGTCCTTAGGAGGGGAGAGATGCTGACCTGCTCTGCTTGGGGACCTGGCAGCATCTGCAAAGGTAGTCTAAAAAGCCATTTCCTGAAACTGTCCATTCAGGGCCAGCGACAAGCTCCAGACTGAATTTAGAATTTTAAGAGTCTTCTGTATGGGTGGTGAAAGTCACCTGACTTTGAAAGAAAGCTTGGTGGTGACACCTTTTTAAAAAATCATGTTATTGGCGGCTCATCCAACTCTAATCACAATCCATACATCCATCCATTGCGTCAAGCACATTTGTACATGTGTTGCTCTCACCATTCTCAAACATGTTCTTTCTATGTGAGCCCTTGGTATCAGCCCCTCATTTTTCTCCACCCTCCCCACCCCTCCCTCTTCATGAACCCTTGATCATTTAAAAATTATTATTATTCTGTCATTTCTTACACTGTCTGACGTCTCCCTTCACCCACTTTTCTGTTGTCCGTCCCCCAGGGAGGTTATATGTCGATCTTTGTGATTGGTTCTTCCCTTCCCCTCACCTTCCCTCCACCCTCCCAGTGTCACCACTCTCACCACTGGTCCTGAGGGCTTCATCTGTCCTGGAGTCCCTATGTTTCCAGTTCCTATCTGTACCAGTGTACATCCTCTGGGGTGGCACCTTTTTCATAACCTTGGAAAACTAGCCCAAGTCTGAGGAATCATGAGGCATTACTTCAATGTAGCCTGGACCATAAAACAAAAGCAAAGAACAAAGCACCTTAAAAGCAGCTGTTAGGAAAAGTGGATGAAGGGAGACATGGGTCAGGGTAAGACATGGGGGAAAAGTATAAATTATCAAGGGTTATGAGGGAGGGAGGGAGGGGAAAGGAGGGGGAAAATGAGGAGCTGATATCAAGGACTCAAGTAGAAAGAAAATGTTTGGAGAATGGTGATGGCAGCAAATGTACAAATGTGCGTGAGACATGGATGGATGGATGGATGATGATAAGAGTAGTATGAGCCCCCAATAAACTGATTTTTTAAAAACAGCTGTTAGAAAGAGTAAAATCTAGTGGAAATACCAGCTGGAGCAAGGATGGCAGAGTGCTCCTGAGTAAAGTTGTTGTTCTTGACCACATACATCATAGCAATCCCCAAACTCAACACACTCACTGCCATCGAGTTGATGCTGACCTAAAGGGCAAGGTGGAACTGCCCTGCGGGGGTCCAAGGCTGTTACTCTGTGCAGGAGTAGAAAGCCTCGTTTTTCTCCTGCGGAGTGCCTGGTGCTTTTAAACTTCTGGCCTTGTAGTTACTAAGCATGGATCTTGTGTTTATACAGTCTCCTATCACTTTAGGCTTCTGGGACCCTAAGTCTCTTCATCTGTGATGTGGAAATGTTCATCTTTCTCATTTCACAGGCTTGGTGTAGAAAGTAATTGAGACATACAAGTAGTTTACACTACTTAGCTAAGAAGCAGACACATTGTAAATACTCAATAAATGATAACTATTATCATTTTGTTATTTATCATCCGGAGTTGCCAGGCAGGTCTTCTACTCCATCCTTCTGAGTGTAGGGTACATCACATTTAACTGCTTACAGAAAATAAGAGTCAATTCTATTTTAAAGTATACTTAAGGAGAAGAAATGACATAATTTCCTACACAAATTCTTTTTCACTCAGAAATGTGTTCTAGTTACCCCCTCCCCCATATTTCTCATAATACAACTTTAACTGTCTCTTCTTGGCTATTGTTACTGAAGGTGGAGAGCATTTTCTTGCCCCTTTTAGTAAGAGTCTGAATGCTGTTCTTGAAGAAAATGATCCCTTGGTTCGCTTCTCCATTTCCCACTCCCTTGCATCCACCCTAAACACACTCCTAGTTGCTGCCTCCTTTCCATCTCTGAGAGGAAATAATAGTCCTTCCATCAGTGGATTGCACAGTTCACAGTACAAAAATCACAAACCCAGAACAGGTTCCTAATATATCCTAGACTGTTTCATAATATATCAAGGGATTTCTCTGTACCAAGAAAACAAAAAGCAAATCGGACAGACTGAATCAGGATAAAGGTCGTGTAGGGGCAAAATCAAGCAATCAAACAGAAGCCGAGTGAATGATAAAGAATGATGCGGATTTGGGTGTCAGTGTGCAGGACAACCACACACTTACCTCCCCTTCCTCTTGAGATGTTCTGAAGGTGAGAGAAATGGACTACAAAAGGAATCATTTTATTACAAAAAGGCAAATGGGGACAGGCTCTGTGAGTGCACAGGAGATTAAACTCATTTTGGGGAGACTGAACTCTGGTGCAGAGTGCTTACTAATCAAACGAGAAGGAAGGAGCCTCGGTATGGAAAGAGAAATGGAGAGAGTGAGTGTGTGTGGATTTTTTACCTATGATTTTTTTTTACTATGCAAAGGATAGTGGATCAGAGCAAATTATAGATAACATTGCAAAGGATAAGAATTCTAGGTACTTAATTGAAGAATCTATACATAGGCTCAAAGGCAGTTGTTCAAACAGAACAAGAAGATACTGGATGGTTGAAAATCAGGAAAGGGGTGCATGCAGGTGGTATCCATGTCTTATGCTTGTCCAATGTGTATACTGAGCAAATAAACTAAGCAGCTAGACCACATGAAGAAGAATGTATTGCCAAGATGGGAAGAAGGCTCATTAACAACCCGTGCTATGCAGATGGCAAACGTCACCAGCTGAAAGTGAAAAGGACTTGAAGTACTTCCTAATGAACATCAAGACTGTGGCCCTCACCTTAGAGATTCACCTCAAAACAACAAAGACGCAAGCGTCCTCACAGTGGACCCACAAGCAGTATCACGTAAACTAAGTAAAGAATGAGGCGTACTTTGAGGACCAAGGTATACCTGACCCACGTCATAGTATTTTCAATTGCACACAGTCACACAAAAGCTAAGAATAAACGCCTTTAATTGTGGTGTTGTTGAAGAGGAAACAAATCTGTCTTGGCAGAAGGACAGCCAGGATGCTCCTTAGCACTGAGGATGGCAGGTGGACATGTTACGAGGACGCTCTAGTCCTTGGACAAGCACGCCCTACTCTGTGAAGAAGAGGGTCCAAGAAAGAAAGGAAGACTCTCAAAGAGCCAGACTGACTCCACGACTGCAGTAGTGTGCACAAAACAACAATCGTGAGGATGGACCAGGGCTGGAAAGTGTTTCACTCCACTGTACACACCGCAAGGCTTCAAAAAGTTTATGGAGTTGATAAACAATGAGGGTTTCCCCATGAAGTTTTTGAAGCCCCCTCATGGGGTTCTGTGGATCAGAACTAAGTCAGTATCATCTAACAAATGACTGGCACAAATGGCTAAATACTCTGCCATGAACCAAAACATTGGTGGTTCAAATCCACCCGGAGGCAGCTCAGAAGAAAAGTCTGATGAGCTACTTTCAAAGGGTCATAACCATTGAGAACCCCATAGAATCATCTCCATGGCAACTGTCTTGTAATGGAGAAATGCATACTATTTCTTGGAGTTACTAGAGAAGTTGGTGAGTGGTATAACTGAATGAATATCGTGTTTGTTAGAGGAAGGACCCATTAAAGATAATGTCTAAAATTGATAAATTAAGGAATGATGAGAGGAGCATATTTAGAGACGTGGAGGTAATACCAGGGGAAAGTATGTTAGAAGTGGCTAGCTCCAAAAACATGGAATGATAAAGCAAGGGACTTATAGTTTTATTCACGTGACCATCTTACTGGAGTTAAAATTATATAGATTTAGACAGAAAAACCGAATGAAATAACTATAAGCAAGGCACTTAGCCTTTTGTTCATGTGACCACCGTATGGCAGGTAAGATTAGATAGATTTGGGTAAAAAAAAACAGATGGAAAGACAACCCTAGAGCTAGACTGGACTCATTTTTTAAAACAGGTCTAGCCAGGCAGCATACAGTCTGCAAGATTACAGAGGCAAGATAATTGGACCAAAAGGAGGTTGCAGAGCCGACAGTGGTTTCTTGAGGGCAAGCGCTGCCAGGGTGTTTGTCTTTCTGCTCTCACAGTAGAGTACTGACCCCCCCCTCCCCCAAAGGCTGGGTTTCCTGGTTTTAAAGATTTTTCAACCAGAAAATATACTCAATTATTCCTTTGAAGAAGGAAATTTCTTACACCAGTACAAAGTCTTAGTGTCCATAAAGAAGTCAGGACTGCATCATCCAACCGGAAAATCAGAGAATTAAGATGAATCTTTAAGTTGAGCAGGAAGACAAAAATGAGACAAACGTTTCCTCAACGGAGACTTGTTGATCCCCCTTCTGGAATTAGAGCCAGGACACTATCGTGCTATTCTCAGAGGTCTGAAAGCCATTTAGGTTAGGTTTCAGTGCCTTACATAAGGTCGTGCATTTGAGGAGGACCAGATCGGGGGTCTGTCTCTATAACAATATAGTGAATTTTCACATTAAGTACATAGGTGTCTGACAGACCTCGGTGCAAATATTGGGTTCCCCATTAACTAGAGTCATGGGCATCACTTGATTTTCCTATCTATGGTCTACTTGTAATATGAGAATAATTATACCCTCACACTGAGAAATTATATAGAATGTTAAAAAAAAGATACCTGTGATTCTTTGTTCATGAAGAGTATAATGAAAATTCTGGAAAATACTTGCAAATTGAAATGCATTTAGCTCAAAACTACTACTACTAGCATGACTATAATAATAATAAAAAGATGGACAATAACAAGAATTGGCAAAAATGTGGAGAAGTTAGAACACTCATACACTGTTGGTGGAATGCAAAATGGTCTGATCACTTATGAAATAGTTTGGCAGTTTCTTAAAAAGTTGAGCATATAGTACTTATATGACCTAGTAACTTTACTCTTAGGTATATACTCAAGTGAACTAAAAATATATGTCCATACCAAAATGTGTTCCTGGCAGCATATTCATAATAGTCTAATCACGGAATGGCCCAAAGACTCATCAGCTCTTGTTGTTAAACGCTGTGGAGTAGATTCTGACTTGTAGCAAACCCTAAATGGAGCAGAATGAAAGACTGCTCCTGCGCCATCCTCACAACTGATGCTGCTTTACGTGAGTCCACCGTTGCAGCGACGGTGTCCGCCTCTCCTTGAGGGTCCCCGTACAATGGAGTAGTATTCAACAGAAAAGAAGCACGATAGCTGCTACCACATGGATGAACCCTGAAAGCACAGTGCTGAATGCAAAAGGCCAAACACGCAATAACACCTGTGGTATGATTTTATTTCTATAAAATGTTCAGAATCAGCAGCTTCATGAAGATGACGAGGTGAGGGGTGGCCAGGGAATAGGGGAAAGAAAACTGGAGAATGACTCTCAGGGCAGCGGGGTTTCTCTTCAGAGTGACAGAAGAGTTCAGAAGGTCAGAAGTGGTAGTGGACGTATAATTCTGTGAATACATTAAAAACCACTCAATTACACATTTTAAAAGGGTAAATTTAATGGTTTGTGAATTATATTTCAATAAGCTTGTTATAAAATTCACTTAATTCTGGGAGGGCTTCCTCTAACTGACTTTAGCACGTACTGTATGACCACAGTAGTCAAAAAACAGTGTGTACTGGCATAAGGACAGATATCCAGACCAATGGAAAAGAGCTGAAAACCCGGAAATAAAAACATCAGCATACAGGCAACTGATCTTTGATAAGGGACTGAAAATATTAAACAGGAAGCAGATACCATCTTCAATAAATGGTGCTGGAAAAAATGGATATCTACCTGCAGAAAAATGAAGCAAGACCCTTACTTCACTCCATGCACAAGAATAAACTCAAGGTGGATCACAGACCATGAGATAAAATCCCAAACAATTAGGATCATTAATGAGGGAATTGGGACAAACCTAAGAACCTTGGCACAGGGAATACGTAGGCTTCCAGAAATAGGGAAGGTAAAAAAAAAAAAAAAAACAGAAATAGGGAAGGATACAAATACAGAGGAGTCACAAATAGACAAATGGGATATACTGAAGATAAGACACCTGTGTACATAGAAAGAATTCACCAAGAGAGTAATAAGAGAGTCCACCGACTGGGAAAACATCTTTAGCAATGACACATCAGACAAAGGGCTTATTACTAAAATCTACAATACTTTGCAAGTTTACAATAAGAGAAAAACTAATTGACCACTGAGGAGGTGGGCAAAGGACCTGAACAGAAGTTTCACAGAGTCTGAAATCCGAATGGTCAATAAACATATGAGAAAAAGTTCCCAATCATTAGCCATAACAGAAATGCAAATTAAAACAACTATGAGATACCACCTAACACCCTCAAAGATAGCCCAATTCAAAAAATCCAGAAAGCAAAATGTGTTGGAGGGGCTGTGGTGAGATAGGAACTCTTATCCACTGCTGGTGAACCTGTGGGTATGTACAGCCACTATGGAAATCAATTTGGCGATTTCTCAAACAGATGGAAATTGATCTACCATACGACCCAGAAGTCCCCCTACTGGGCATATACCCAGAAGGGGCAAGAAACAAACCACGGTCAGACATCTGTGCTCTGATATTTATTGCGGCACAGTTCACAATTGCAAGGAGTTGGAAACAACCCAAATTCCCATCAACAGACGAATGGATTAAAAAACTGTGGTACATACATACAATGGAGTTCTATGCATCGCTAAAAAGCAGTGATGAACGCATGAAGCATATCGGTGCATGGGAAGAACTGGAGGAAAGTATGCTAAGTGAAGTGAGCCAAGCACAAAAGGAGAAGTACAACATGAGTCTGCTGAGGCAAATTTATATATGTAAAGGCACAGGGAAAAAGCTACTGTATACAAACACTCCAGGGGTGAGGTCCAGGAAGTATTGCAGGGGCCAGACCAAATCCAGAGGTACATATGGTACTGAACTAAAAAGGGGGTGGAGGGAGGAAAGGGGAAAGAAAAAAAAAAGATGTGTGATGGGGGGAAAAGGGCCCACCCAAGGGGAGGGTATTGTTTGTGTCACCACGGGGTCGGTGGGGAGGGGTGGGGGGAAGGGACCAGATATAAAGCCAGTGCCAGACAAATGCACTGTGCTAGCAAGGAGTGGGGAGCCAGTGGAGGGCCTGAGGGCTCAGCCCCCATACCAACTGTGTGAACAACTGCCCCTCCCCCCAGAAGAATTTACTTGGGAGGAAGGCACTGACTGCAGCTAGGGGAGAGGGGCATCTCTGATCAGAGCACATGGGAGCAAATGAAGGGGGAGGAAGAGAGAGTGGAGTGCATCCTGCCCGACCAGGCCTGGAGGATGATATCCCCGCTCTGAACAGCCAATGGACAGAGTAGACAATATGGCTGATCCTACTACAAGACACACCGTCCCTTGATGGCCCAGGGGCCTAAGGGGGACTATACTGGAAGCTCGGTGTCGGGACTGGCCCATACTGACCCTGTGACACCAAGGCAAACCACTAAAAGTGTGCGACAGAGCAACCATGGGAATAGAGCAGGGAGTCCCCGAGGGAGTACAAAGGACAGACTCTGGGGCCAGATCATGGTACCCCATTGAACCTGAATGAAGAACATGCCTGCAGATCAAAAATCAGACCTTGATCTATTTACAGGTTTTTCTTTCTTTTTAAATTTTTTCTTTCAATTAATTTATTCTTCTATGGGTAATTGGTTTTCTTTTTTGTTGTCCTCGCTGTGTTCTCACTCATTGTCTATCTTACTATGGCTTGATTTTTGGTGCATATTATTATCTCTACATCTCTATCTAGATAAGATGGACTGGATGAATAGTCTGGAGGAGAAAACAATGGGACCAATGGTTCCAGGGGACAATGGGACCAATTGTTTCCGGAGAAAACAATGGGACCAATGGTTCCGGGGGAGGTAAGGAGGTGGTGCTGACCAACCCAGGGACAGGAGCAACAAGTGATCCAAAATCAGTGACAAGGAGGGTGTAAGAGGCCTGGTAGAGATTCAGCAAGGGCAATGTAACCGAGAGAAAATACTGAAACCCAAATGAAGGATAAGCATGATAGTGGGACAAAAAGAAAGTAAAATAGAGGAAAGAACTAGGTGGCAAAGGGTATTTATACAGGTCTAAAGACTAGAATGTACATATGTAAATATATTTATATAAGAGTATGGGGACAGATCGTATATTTATAGGTTTAGTATTAAGGCAGATGGACATTGGGCCTCCACTCAAGCACTTACTCAATGCAAGAATATGTTGTTCAATTAAATAGCCATTCCAGGATGCACACCATCGCAACATGATTGCTGAAGAAAAAGCCAACATGGAAGAAGCACACTAGCCTGTCTGACCATAAGGTGTAGAAGGGACCAGTTATCAGACATCAAAGAACTAAAAATCATATCAGTGGCTGCCCACCTCCCTGATACGATTAATGAAGACAAACGTGTGCATAAGCAAATGTGGTGAAGAAAGCTCATGGTGCCCAGCTATCAAAAGATATAGCATCTGGGGTCTTAAAGGCTTGAAGATAAACAAGTGGCCATCTAGTCCAGAAGCAACAAAACCCACATGGAAGAAACACACCGGCCTGTGTCACCACGAGCTGTCGAAGAGATCAGGTATCAAGCATCAAGGAACAAAAAAATCATATCATTGTAAGTGTGGGTGAGTGCAGAGTGGAGACTCAAAGCCTATCGGTAGCCAACCGGACACCCCTTTACTGAAGGGTTGTGGGGCAGAGATGAGCCAGTCAGGGTGCAGGGTAGCAATGATGAAACACATAACTTTCCTCTAGTTCTTAATGCTTCCCCACCCCACCCCCATCATGATCCAAATTCTACCTTATAAATCTGGCTAGACCAGAGGATGTACATTGGTACAGATAGCAATTGGAAACACAGGGAATCCAGAACAGATGACCCCTTCAGGACCAGTGGTGAGAGTGACAATACCTGGAGGGTGGATGGAGGGTGAGGTAGAAAGGTGAAACCGATTACAAGGATCTACATATAACCTCCTCCCTGGGAGATGAACAACAGAAAAGTGGGTGAAGGGAGACGTCAGACAGTTTAAGATATGACAGAATAATATTGTATAAATTATCAAGGGTTCATAAGGGAGGGGGGAGTAGGGAGGGATGGGGAAAATGAGGAGTTGATACCAAGGACTCAAGTAGAAAAAAAATGTTTTGAGAATGATGATGGCAACAATTGTACGTATGTGCTTGACACAATGGATGTATGGATGGATTGTGATAAGAATTGTATGAGCCCCCAATAAAGTGATTTTTTTTAAAGAAAATGAGGATGGTAGCATGTATACAAATGTGCTTGATACAATGGATGTATGCATTGTTAGAAAATCTGTAAAAGACCCCAATAAAATGATTTATTAAAAGAATGCACTTAATTCTAATAATAAAATAAGTTGTGTAGTGGTACAAATGTAAACCAAATGAAAAACCAAACCACTTCCACCCACTCAATTCCAACTTTCAGCAAATTTGTCATAGGGTTTCTGAGACTGTAAATCTCTGTGGGAGCAGAGAGTCTCATCTTTCTCCCTGGAGCAGGTGGTGACTTTGAGCTACTAATCTTGGGGTTAGTAGCCCAATGCCTTCCCCGCAGTGACACCAGGGCTCCCCAAATCAAACTCACGGGCTTCAAGTAGATGCTGATTCATAGTGACCCTGTTGCGCAGGGTAGAACTGCCCCTGTGGGTTTCCAAGACTCTAAGTCTTTATGGGAATAGAAAACTTCCTCTTCTCTAGATTTGAACTAGTGACCTTGTAAATCCCAGCCCAACATTTAACCACTGTGCCACCACGACTCCCACAGCAGGCCTCAACAGATGAAAAGGCAGGCATGGGACAAGGGGGAAATGGTGAGAAAAGATGGCAAAATTAACCACATCTTATTGTTGTAAAATATAACATACTTGAGAATTATTCTAATCAAGGCCATCAGAAGCTAGTTTTATAACCTAAAAAGTGGCATGAACAGGTTTCCTACAAAATCAGAAGTTTTTTAATAAAAGGAAAACTAGCTTTAAAGAAAAGTTTTTAATTCTGTCTATGCTGTATTTTTAGTTTTGTTTTGCTTTGGTTTGAGTTTGAGGCTTAGGTTAGATTAGGTTAAATATGGCTGGGTAAAAATATATAATATCATTGGGAAAATTCATTTATCAACTATTATTTTTTCATGTAAGTTGCTATATATGATCATAAAAAAAAGAGTCAAGAAACAAAGGGGGTCAAAACCCATGGAATTGAGCCAGAAAATATTTCACGTTCTTTATAAAGGATTTACTGTAAAATACTGAGTTTGAGATCTGGAACACAAAGCATCTTAAATGCGCTCTCCTCCCAAGTCAATCACATTCCTTTCCCTATGGTCACGTTACTGTTAGATGGGAGATGGATCTGCTGTGGATGTCTGTCTCCACGTGACATCTTCCCCTCTCCGTGATGCCAGAGGAACAGATAAATCTGTGTTGGGAGAGATAAGGCTCCTTGGAAGTAAGGATGGATGGCGAGACTGTCTCACTTACTTTGGACACGTTATCGGGAGGGATCCGTCCTGGGAGAAGGACATCGTGCTAGTAAGTAGAAGGTCAATTGAAACACGGCAGACCGTCAGTGAGGTGAACTGATGGATGGAGTTGCTTAAACTCAGCCCTGATGGTGAGGAGTGTGCAGGACAAAGCAGCCTTGCCATGGTACAAAGGTTGCTATGAGGTGCAAGCAAAGATAATGACAAATTTGAATCTGTTCTCTGCAACTCAGGCTCACTCTATGTAGGCGTGGCCTAACAAACAGAACAAAGACAATTCTATTTCCAAACAGTATCTGATCTGCAGACAGAGGGTTCAGGAGTTTAAAGTCATAGTTGGGGAGGGAACAATTCAGTCCAAACCACTTTCCTTCAGAAACTGAAGCCTAAGAAGACTAGATAAATTGGTAAAAGTAACACAGCAGGTAGTGGAACTAAATTCAAACTTCACTTTTTTTTCATTTTTCATTACTTTTATAATTATCTATTGTAAATTAATTTTTATCTATTTGGAGTATCTTCTATTTTAATATTTAGATTATCTGAAATTATTTTCTTTGTTAACATACATAAAAATTTGTTTAGTTCCTTTGATTTGATTTATTTTATTTTTTAAAATAATTTTGGGGGGACTCATATCTCTTATCACAATCCATACATTCATCCAGTGTGTCAAACATATTTGCACATATGCCACCATCATTTTCAAAGCATTTTCTTCCCACTTGAGCCCGATATCAGCACCCCATTTCTTCCCCCTCCCTCCTCTGCCCACCCTCCCTCATGAACCCTTGATAAGTTATGGATTAATATAACTTTACTGTTGTTCGTCCCCCTGGGAATGGATTCTAGATTGATCCTTGTGATCGATTCCCTCTTTCTCCCCCTCACCCTATCCTAATCCTCTTGGTATCTCTACTCTCCTTATTGCCCCTGAGGGCTTTATCTATCCTGGATTTCCTGTGTTGCAGGCTCTTATCTGTAGCAGTGTGCATGCTCTGGTCTCATGCAATTTTTAAGGTGGAATTGAAGTCTTGATAGTGGGATGAAGGAAGCACCAAAGAACTAGAGGAAAGTTGTGTGTTTCATCAGTGTTATACTGCACCCTGACTGGCTCATCTCTTCCCTGTGACCCCTCTGTGAGGGGATGTCCAATTGTCTACAGATGGGCATTGGGTCTCCACTCCATGCATCCTCCCATTCACCTTGGGTATGGTTTGCTCTGAGTCTTAAATGCCTGATACCTGATCCCATCGACACCTCATGATCACGCAGGCTGGTGTGATTCTTCCATGTGGGCTTTGTTGCTTCTGAGCTTATCTTCACGCCTTTAAGACCCCAGATGCTATACCTTTCGATAGCCGGGCACCATCAACTTTCTTCATCACATTTACTTATGCACCCATTTTGTCTTCCGCGATTGTATCAGGAAAGTGAGCATCATAGAATGCCGGATGGTTTGAGCAAAGTGTTCTTGTGTTAAGGGAGTACTTGAGTCTAGGCCCAATGTCCATTTACAACCTTAATTCTTGACATATAGATATGAGTACATAGTTCTGTTCCCCTCTCATTATATTATGCATTTACATATGTACATGCCTGTATTTAAGCCTCTATAATGTCCTTTGCCTCTTGGTTCTTTCCTCTATCTCCTTTTACTTTCCTCTTATCCCTCCATCATGTTCAGCCTCCATTTGGGTTTAGTAAGTCCTCTCTGCTGTATTGCCCTTGATCAAGACACAGGAGGCATCCTAGGACCTACCTGCCATTGGTTTTAGTTCAATTGTTGTTAAACATCAAATTTTGACCTCATATTAAAGACTTTTTCTCAAAGACAACCATCCAGTTGCCTCTTTTTTAAAAAATATTTTATTAGGGACTCATATAACTTTTTTTCCCAGTGTCCAACTTTCTTTTTTAAAAAAAAAACATTTTATTAGGGACTCATAGAACTCTTATCACAGTCCATACATACATCAATTGTATAAATCACATCTGTACATTCTTTGCCCTCATCATTTTCAAAAAGCATTTGCTCTCCGCTTAAGCCCTTTGCATCAAGTCCTCTTTTTTCCCCTCCCTCTCCGCTCCCCACTCCCTCATGAGCCCTTGATAATTTATAAATTATTATTTTGTCATATCTTGCCCTGTCTGGCGTCTCCCTTCACCCCCTTTTCTGTTGTCCGTCCCCCAGGGAGGAGGTCACATTTGACCTTGTGATTGGTTCCCTCTTTCCAACCCACTCACCCTCTACCCTCCCAGTATCGCCCCTCACACCCCTGGTCCTGAAGGTATCATCCACCCCGGATTCCCTGTGCCTCCAGCTCCTATCTGCACCAGTGTTCATCCTCTGCTCTATCCAGACTTGCAAGGTAGAATTCGGATCATGCTAGTTGTGGGGTGGGGGTGGAGGGAGCATTTAGGAACTGGAGGAAAGCTGTATTCTTCATCGGTGCTACATCATACCCTGACTGACTCATCTCCTCCCCTAGATGTCTCTGCAAGAGGATCTCTAGTGGCCGACAAATGGGCTTTGGGTCTCCACTCTGCACTTCCCCCTTCATTCACTATGGTAAGATTTTTTTTTGGATGATGCCTTATACCTGATCCCTTCGACACCTCGTGATCACACGGGCTGGTGTGCTTCTTCCATATGGGCTTTGTTGCTTCTGAGCTAGATGGCCGCTTTTTTACCTTCAAGCTTTTAAGACCCCAGACACTAACTCTTTTGATAGCCGGGCACCATCAGCTTTCTTTGCCACATTCAATATGGCATATATACATATACATACACACACACATATATATACATATCTCTCTCTCTTTTTTTTTTTTGCATGATGCCTTATACCTGGTCCCTTTGGCACCTCGTGATCGCACTGGCTGATGTGCTTCTTCCATGTGGGCTTTTTTGCTTCTGAGCTAGATGGCCGCTTGTTCACCTTCAAGCCTTTAAGACCCCAGACACTAACTCTTTTGATAGCCGGGCACCATCAGCTTTCTTTGCCACATTTGATTATGCACCCGTTTGTCCTCAGCGATCGTATCATGGAGGTGTGCACCCAATGATATGATTTTTTTATGTTCTTTGATACCTGATAATGGATCCCTTTGGAGCCACGTGATCACACAGGCTCGTGTGTTCTTCAATGTGGACTTTGTTGCTTCTGAGCTAGATGGCCGCTTGTTTATCTTCAAGCCTTTAAGACCCCACACGCTATCTCTTTTGATAGCGGGGCACCATCAGCTTTCTTCACATTTGCTTGTTTACCCTCTTTGACTTCAGCCGGTGTGTCGGGAGGGTGAGCATCATAGAATGCCAATTTAATAGAAGAAAGTATTCATGCATTGAGGGAGTGCTTGAGTAGAGACCCAAGGTCCTTCTGCCACCTTAATACTAAACCTATAAATATAGGCACACAGTTCTATTTCCCAATCCTCATATATATATTTGCATATGTACATGTGTGTCTAGACCTCTATAAATGCCCTTTGCCTCCTAGCTCTTTCCTCTATTTCCCTTGACTTTCCTCCTGCCCCACTATCATGCTCCGTCCCCACCTGGGTTACAGCTATACCTCTTCACTTCATTACCTTACCCTTGATCATTCCCCACCAGGCCTGCCACTCACCCCTCACCACCAATTTGGATCCCATGTTGTTCCCTTGTCCCTGGGTTTGTTAACACTACTTCCTTACCCCTCACCTCCCCCTATCCCAATTCCCCCCGGAACTGTCGGTCCTGTTGTTTTTCCTCCAGATAGTTCATCCAGCCTGTCTTATTTAGACAGACCTGTGGAGATAATAACATGCACAAAAACAAGACGGGGTGGGGGAGCGCCACAGTATACAACAAAACAACAACAACAAACCACTGACAAAAAACAAAACACATCAAGAAAGAAAACCTTGTAGTTAGTTCAAGGATTGTTTGTTGGCCTTTAGGAGTGTTTTCCAGTCCAGTCTGTTGGGGCACCATGCCCTGGCCCCAAAGTCCACTTTCAGCATTCCCTGGGGACCTTGATGCTCCATTCCCTTGCTGTTCCGCTGCACTCCCCCAGTGCCTTGCCTCGGTGTGGTGGGATCAGGTCAGGTGCAATTCGCACACTGTGTCTCTGGTGCTGTCCCCTGTATCGCCCTTGGTCACTGAGGAGCATCATGTCTCATAGTGGGGCCAGCCATCTTCTTCTCTCTGTGGACTGGCTGCTCTAATTAGGAACATCATCCTCACAGCCTTGTGGGCCAGGATGTGCTCCACTCTCTCCTCTTCCCCCTTCATCTGCTCCCATGTGCTCCGATCAGATCCACTTGTCTCATTGTGTTATTTTGTTGTTTGAGACTCCTTGGATCCTCAGTAACCTCTCCTGTGGTTGGGTGGGATGGAAAGAAGCTATCTTAAAGGTAAAATGAATGTATAATTCTTCACCCAACTTAAAAAGGTGGGCCCATATAAGATGAAAATAATAAATGCAACCATGTTAGCTTTAAAGGAGAATAAGATGAATGATTAAATGATATAAATGTACTTTTAGACAGGATATTTTTTTCTTGAGCGTTTTATATTAGTCTTTTATTTAAAGCAACACTCATTTTTAGATTGTTTGACTAACAGTGAAATTAAAAGCTCAGCAAGTTTCTTAATGGACAATTTTAACTTTCCAGAATTAACTTTCCACTATCCATTTCAAATTGAAGCCCACGCTCCTTGTGGGCACCAATCTCCAGCAAGATAGTCCAGAAGCACTCCATGACCTCTAAATCTATCAGAGCCAATTCAGGAAGATTCTGGAAGAAAACGGGACCTGCGTTTCATATTACATGTCCCCAGTGGACTTTCCCTGTTCTCCAAGGTTAGTTATTTCCTATTTATAAACATTAGGCAGCCAGCTGCCTCAGAACACATCAAAGAGCTATTTTTTTTTCTCTTGCAGGACATTGTTACTGTTGCATAAATCATGGTGTTAAGCTAATGAGAACGTTTTACAAAATACAGTTAAATAAATAAGCAGCCATTGTATTTAACAATGTCTTGCATAGCTATGAACTTGAGAAGAGAGAAATTGAGGTCACTGATAATTCAATACACGGATCATATAAAAAGAGGACCAGCAAGAAAGGCCAAGAAGCCCCACCAAAAAGTAACCTTAGTAAATGCCTAGAGAGCTGAAGGTGAAAGAGTGCAGTAAGTGGTAAAGATCTCAAGTCAGACTATCGTAAGTTCCCTGGAGGAAGGGGATGGGAAGACCTACATCGACAGATGTTGAATACTCTTATGAAAGGAGAAGTGGGTGGTGGGCAATGAAGCAGCAACCAATGATCAGGAAGTATGGCATATACCCTTCTTTACTTTGCCCTCCAGGGAATTTGTGACGGTCTAGCTCAAGAACGTTCCTGCTTATTAAAGGAACCCTGGCAGTGTGGTGGGTGACGCATTAGGCTGCCAACCACAATGTCAGCAGTTCAAATCCGCCAACCCTTGGGAGAAAGAGGCATTCTACTCCCACAAAAAAGCTACCATCTCAGAAATGCCAGGCGCAGTCCTGCTGTCCTGTCGGATAACTATGAGTCAGAATCAACTGGATGGCACTACGGATGGCAGTGAGGAAAGAAGCTTGGGAGCAGTAGCCTGAGTGGGAAGCAACTCCATAGTTTGGGTTTGGTTTGGTTTGGCTTCTTTCTTACATTAAATAGGTGTCGATATGATTCCAGTGACTTTGGTGGATGATCTGCTCTAAGGCAATTGGTGTAATGCTATCCTTGGTCAAGATAATTGGTTTGAGTCGATCCTAAACACTTTTTGAGTTGTTGGAGGGGAAGAAACCATCCTTTTACTGAACTTAGAGCTGTCAGGACACTGGCACGACATCGTACAGAATGGTGAATGGAGTCAGTGCCATGGAGAATGAAGTTTAGCAATGGAGCTGGAAAGAAACTGAGTTCTATTGGCTTTAGTGAACCTTACATCCAGCGCCAGCTAAAGCCAATGGATATTGTTTGCAAGTCCATAGGTCAACGAATGCTCTCTCCTCTGTTAAAACCAACTGGAATTGAGTTTTCCGTCATTCGCAACAGAAAGGGTGCTAGTGGCTATACATCCCATTTACACAAAATGCCTTTGTGCGACCTATAAAATATAAATGTATTCCTATTTTCAGCCATTCCTATTGGGAGGCAATTTGCAGAATCCATTGAACTTAGACATGTCAGATATATATCTGGAACAAATGAAAGCAATTATGTACTTTGTGAAATATGCAATTGTGCAGCATTACTTTGTTGTACCAGAAGCATTATTGCCATCAGAAGGCCTACACATGCGCACCATTGACCACCATTGGGACCCCGGCGAGCTGGACCAATCTGAAGTCAGCAGAGCCTGGACTGCTGCATACAGAGAGTTGTTTACTTATGTGTGCAATCAGAAGTCAGCTATTAAACTGAGAAGATAACATTCTAGTTTATAAGTAGTATAAATCCACTTAGAAGTGAATTTCCAGTGAGTAGGGACTAATAAAAAAATTATAAAAGTTATCCCCAAACAACGTTTGCGTGGAAAAGCCTAAGATAAGGATATTTGATTCAGGTCATGAAAAAGGTATACGCTTCTATTGACCTCATGTATGACATGCTGCTTTAGATCCTGATTTCTCTAAATATACTATAGGTGGAAGGGAAAGAACATTTGTTTCTAAGCGTCTGTTACCAATGAAGCAGCACAGTAGAAACAACTTTAACTGGTTGAGAAGATAGAGGAATGTGTTCACTGAATACTCAGAAAGAAGAGAAAGCAAACTTTAGGGTCTGTTTAAACTAAAGGTTAGGCCCATAGAACCATCAGGGCCATTGCTCCCAATTTTTCTGCAATTAATTTGGCCGTGTCCTCTTTCCTGTATTGATTTTCAATTTACACTTTCCTTATGGTAGCAAGATGGTGCCCAGCAGTGCCTAGTATTACATGCTTCCTCACTCACACTAGTGTGGAAGGTTTTCCTTCCATCTGCCCATCAAGCCATTGTTTCAGTCACTGTGTCAATCCATCACGTTGGAGGTTTTCTTCTCTTCCCCTGACCCTCTACTTTAACTACCATGATGGCCCTCTCCAGGGACTGGACCCTCCTGATAGCGTGTCCAACATGCATGAAACAACTGTTTTTTAAATTATCTTCATCAACACTTTGCTTGCGTATGCTATTGTTCTATGATGCCCACATTGTGTTGGGGCACTTTTCTTTGGAATGGCACAAACATGCTTCTCCTCCAATTGGTTGGCCAGGTAGCTACCTTCCAAATTTCCTGGCATGGATGAGTGAGCGTTTCCAGTGGTTCATCAGTTTGTTGAAACATTTTGATTGGTATCCTCTTGATTCCTGGAACATTGTGTTTTGCCAAAACCTTCAGTGCATCTTGGACTTCTTTTGTTCCACTGGGGTTTGATCACATGCTTCTTCTTGGAATGGTTAAATGTTGACCCCTCCTTTTTTTTTGGTACAGTACATTCTTTCTATCTTCTGTTGATGTTTCCTTCATCATTCAATCTTTTGCCCATAGAATCCTTCAGTATTTCAAGTTGAGACTTGAATTTTGGTTTTCAGTTCTTTTGGCTTGAGAAATGCCAGGTCTTTGTACATCTCATTCATATTGTACCTTTGTCTTCTTACTTTTTAATTTTCATAAACAATAGTAAAAAGTTCACTGTTGTCGTGAAAATGCACGCATCTTGCTCTGTGTGGTTTAACACGTAGGTCACAAGCAGCATTAGGGACAGTGAGGGTCTATTCTCAGCTCACTTCGTGACTCACTATTTGACTTAAGTGTCCTGAATGCACAGCCGTGGGTGAGCTCACACTATGGACCCGGGCTTCTCAAAGTTCTGAGACAGTCGTTTTGCATCTGCTTGATGAAAGCATTCAGGGGACACCCTCAAACACCCTGGTGCTGGGTTTTCCAAGGACAGCTTTCTAATGCCACTGCCTTTCCCTCTCTTCTGCTGACCTTACAGTTAACAGTTCTGGACTTAGCCTGGGGCCCTGCCAGGGTTCCAGACCCAACTCTGTGCAAAGGCCCCTCTCTTGCATTGGAGCCCTGCTGAGCCTGTTGCCCCTGCTTCTCATCCTCACAGCCTCTGCTTCATAAGAATATTCCCACAATGTTCTGTGTGTGGCCTTTCAGTTATCATTTAGAAAAAACCTGAATAATCTATTATTAAAAATGAGCTCTTTTGATAAATTACAGGCCTAGCTTAAGTAGGAAAACCTGTACAAGCATCTATTATATCTCAAGGAGCTCTGGTGTCACGGTCAAGTTGGCATTGGATGGCTAACCACAAGGTCTGAAGTTCAAATCCACCAGCCCCCCCAACTCTGGAGAAAGCTGAGACTGTTTCCTCCCATAAAGATTGACAGCCTCAGAAGCCCAGTGATAGGATCACTGTTAGTCTGAATCCAGTGGGTGGGATTTGGAGATTTATGAGGCCACCATCCATATATAAAACCCATTTTCAAAACATATGAACATATAGTTTGTCTTATAAAATTACTAACATATATATATATATATATTTTAATAATTTTATTGGGGGCTTGTACAATTCTTATCACAATCCATACATACATCCATTGTGTCAAGCACATATGTACATTTGTTGCCATCATCATTCTCAAAACATTTGCCTTCTACTTGAGCCCTTAATATCTGCTGCTCATTTTCCACCTCTCTCCCCACTCCCCCCTACCTCATGAACTCTTCATCATTCAGAAATTATTATTTTGTCATGTGTTACACTGTCCAACGTCCCCCCCCCCACCCTCCTCTCTGCTGGCCATCCCCCAGGGAGGAGGCTATATGTAGATTCTTGTAATCAGTTCCCCCTTTCTACCCCACATTCCCTCCACCCTCCAGGCATCGCCACTGTCACCACTGGTCTGAAGGAGTCATCTGTCCTGGATTCCCTGTGTTTCCAATTGCTATCTGTACCAATGTACATCCTCTGGTCTAGACAGATTTGTAAGGTAGAATTGGGATCATGATAGTGGTGGGCCGGGGGAAGCATTTAAGGACTAGAGGAAAGTTATATGTTTCATCGTTGCTACCCTGCACCTTGACTGGCTCATCTCCTCCTCACAACCCTTCAGTAAGGGGGTGTCCGGTTGGCTACCGATGGGCTTTGAGTCTCCACTCTGCACTCACCCACATTTACAATGATATGATTTTTGTTCCTTGATGCTTGATAGCTGATCCCTTCGACAGCTTGTGGTCACACAGGCTGGTGTGTTTCTTCCATGTGGGCTTTGTTGCTTCTGAGCTAGATGGCCACTTGTTTACCTTCAAGCCTTTAAGACCCCAGATGCTATATCTTTTGATAGCTGGGTACCATTCAGCTTTCTTCACCACATTTGCTTATGCACACGTTTGTCTTCAGTGATCGTATCAGGAAGGTGGGCACCCACTGATATGATTTTTAGTTCTTTGATGTCTGATAACTGGTCCCTTCTACACCTCGTGGTCAGACAGGCTGGTGTGCTTCTTCCAACTAACACATATTTTTATTGTTCTCACTTCACATGACATAAAGAGCATTTTTCAAGCATCTTGTTAAATATATGAGTTTTAGTAGCTGTACAGGATTCCACAGGATTCAGTATCATTATGTACTTAATTTCCTATGCAAGCATTTTATTATTTCCAGGGTTTTGAGATTATAAACATGTTATAACAAATGGTCTGGATAACGAGCATGAATATCCAACTTGATGTTTTTTAGTTCTTTCTATGACACTCCCAGCAGTGGTTCAGAGGGTCAAAACACCCTGCAGGTAACTGAGCCTTTCTGAAGGACATCTCCTGATCCCAGTGGGAGTGAAACAATCACAAGAGGATTGTTCGGCACACTCCACCAAGGTGAGCTGAGGAAGCTGTGGGGACGGACTCTTAAGAACCCTTAGCAAGTAAAACTTTTCATCCTTTAAACCAATTTCTAAAGAGCCACACCTGCCAGATCATATTAATTAATGTTGATGGAGCCACCGCGGGTACTGGGGACAGCAGATGGATAAACACACCTGGTTTCCCACCATCGTTAGCCTCAAGTTCTCCTTTAAAAATGAGAAATGGGTTTCAAGGCAAAATTTAATCATTCTCACACCCCTCCTTCTCAGCCTCACAACTAGACACCAATTGACCTTTGTTGTGAATCCTAATTAAATCCTGAGGCTATATTAAATCTGGAAAGTTGCTATTCAGTGGGAATGAGAAACCTGCAAAGCACTAATATTCTCTAGATCCAGGGTGGCGGTAGTAAATTGTTCCAGGACTTGCAACATCAGCAAAACAGGGAGAGTAGGGTTTTATGCAGACCCATCACAGAAGGGAACCAGGACTGATTCCCCGCCTTAGGTTTCCTACGACAATCACCTTCTGAGTGATGGCTCTCCTACCACTGCTATGGATCCTCCAAACACACCTGGAAGGTAAATCAAACTTTTAGCCTCTTCGAGGTAAGGCAATGCAGACAAACAGCTTATAGTGTGTCGTTTACCCCAAGTAACTTTTGGGGCCTGGATTCATTTCACTCAACTTCCACTGGATGCCTTCTAGGAGCTAGGCAGTGTACTTGGTTGGGATTTACAAAGGTGATTTAGGTAGGATCTTTGACCTCAAGGAAGGCGTGGTTTGGCCCATGGAAGCAATTTCCTAATAACCTGTCCAAATATACTGAGGAAATAGCTAAAGCAGCAAGACTTTGAGAAGGAGATAACCAAATAAAGCTTTGAAGTCCACGTTTATCAACAAATTCACAGCAATCAACTATTCTACCAAAAATGACATATACTCTTGATCTAATACATGCTTCTTCTCGAGGTTGGACCAGAGAGATCAGCTACATTTACACCTCGGAGTGTGTCTAGATAAATAACTCATTTTGATAAATAATTTCACCTCATCAACATCATCATTTGAAATGAGTATTTCTTGTGTTACACTTTTGTATTGCTCCGAAGTAAAAAGATGACAAAACAAAACAAACAAAAAAAGGTTTTGATTTCAGTTTAGGTTGAGAATTATTTTATTAGGTTCAGGTCTTTATTTCACTCCAATGATATTCCAGTAATGTTCCACTGGTTTTTGTTTCCGTTTCAGTTCTGTTTGAACCCACCCATCTGACCTGCTGAATATATAACCTTTAAATGGTTTTGTCCTTTGGTGAAAAAAAAAAAAGACCTATAAAGCCTGCAACTTAGGAAACCCTATAAGCCAGTTCTATTTTGCCACGTGGTGTAACTAAAAAAAATTGATTCAATTGTACCTAACAACATTTACCAGGGCCTACAGTGAGGCAGAGAGCTGAGGTCAAATATCAATGTTGCTACTCCTTAGTAGTCAATATTAAGTTATATAGCATCGCTGTTCCCTTATGGGGCAGTTCTACACTATAGATTAGCAATGAATTATCATGAACTCAAAGGTAGTGGGTTTGCACGTGACATAAGTTAGGATAAAATTAGCGGAGCTCAAGAATTGATTTGAAATCCTCGGCGATTTCTTGATCACTTGTTGCACCTAATATCAGTATTCAATTATTTTTTTAACTGGCCTTAAGATTGTTTGGAGCCCTGGTGGCACTATCAAGTAAGCATTGAAATGCTCACATACGTTAAAACACGTCCAGTCCTTGTGCAGGAGTTGAGGTAATGGTTTCTGTAAAGATTGATAGCCACAGAATTGACTTGATAGCAGTGGGTTTGGTTTGGTTTCGGTAGCATTTACAGGTTGCGATCTTTAAGGAAAAGGGCTGCCACATGTCTCTCTCAGAGGCCATGGTGGGTTCGAACTGCCTACCTTTTGGCATCAAAACTGGTGTAGCTTATATATGTATATATGAGGGGGCTTCAAATGTTTGTGGAAGATTCGATTATCTTTTAATTCCATTCTTCCATGAATGTTTTGAAGTCCCTTCAAATACAGAGAGATCTAACTCAAGGAGATGACTCACATAGTTGTAGGGAGGCTGGCAAGGTCTGAGTCTGTGGGCCAGATACCAAGCTAGAGGCTGGAGCTATGACTCACATAACTGCAGACGCTGATAAATCCAAAATCAGCAGGCCAGACAGCAGGCTGCTCTCTGCACAGGTGAATTAATCCAAAACTGGCAGATCAGAAGGCAGACTGTTGACGGTTCTCGTGCCGCTGATGCAAGTCCAAAGAACCAGAGGTCAGATGACAAGCCAGATGCGGGATCAGGAGCCAACAAAAAGCAAGAAAGCTTTGCCAGAGCCCACGTACTTATTGGAAGCAGGCCACACTCCCTAGGAAATTCCCTGTTAATTGATTGGCTAATCCTAGCCTGTCTCATTATGGAGGAGATTACATGATAGCAGATCTCAACATGAGGAATGACTACATTATAGCTGCCAACCCACAGGAATCATGTCCCAGCCAAGTTGGCGCACAGCCTTTAACCACGTTAATCACACAACCATTGCCCATTGTGCCACAAGCACTCCATATTACACAATAGTACAAATGAGGGTGGGAAACGGAAAGAAAAATCAACAAAAATATATTGCCATCAAGTGGATTTCAATTCATAGTGAAGCCATAGGAGGCGCCCTGGTGGCATAGTACTTATGCATTGGCCTGCTAACCCCAAGGTCTGCAGTTCAAAACCACCACTGCACCATGGGAGAAAAATGCCATGTTCTACTCTCATAAACTTCTTTACGATATAAAGAGTTACAGTCTTGAAAACTCTCAGGGATACTTGTACCTTGTCCTAGAGGGTCACTATGAGTCAGCAGCGACCAGATGGCAATGAGAATCCCTATTTAAAATATAAGCTGCATATAGTTTTGGAGGGATCCTGGCCGTCCAGGGCCCCTGCTTGGCTTTATTTAAGAGGTTGTATGAATGTCAGTATGATGGAACATTTTTATGCAATAATGGTCTCTCCACTGCGGGGTAACTGCTGAAGCAAATCCACTGATGAGAAATAAATGGGAAAGCAAAGCAGTGCTTATTTCCAGAGCTAGAAACACTGACCCTTTCAAAGCACTCGATCATTCTGGCTTTGTTTCTATTTATCAGGAAGTGAGAGATGAAGAATGAATCGTGTTAGTTCAATAGATGCCAGCAGGATCAATAGATGCTTTTGCATCCTCATCTGAGTTGATGCCTGCTCTCAGAGAGACTGGTTTATAAAACGGAACTGCAGTCAGAGCAGCACTGCTGCCTTTGAAGAGGCAGGCTGGATTTTACATTACAGATCCATTTTTATTCATCTTCATTTCTGGTGCTATCTCTGGTTGAAGAAACAAGGCTCAGCGATTTGAGATCACCTAGCCAACTGAATCAGCTGTCACAATATCGGTATGGAAATTTAACATTTAAGCTGATGCTTTATTCCATCAAAGAAATGGCTTTCATTGTGTGCATGATCAAAGGATGAGTTGCTGTGATTCAAGCAATGATTACCAGGACGTAACGCACTGTGACTCAAGCATTCATCTCCCTCCACTGAAGCCGTCACTTCATGCTGGTCGGAGGCCCACCCAAGAAAACGAAATGCCTGCCTCAGCATCATCTTGTAAAGCAGAATCGGGAGTGTGCACTTCCTGGTCTCGCTTCACTCACTTTGCAATCCCAATTAAAAAGCAGGAGAATGCATTTCTATGGCCTTGACTTTTTGGTACTCTTTTTAATAGATCTACAGCCTTAGTGTATAACTTCAAATATGTCAATCAATCAACAAACAAACAACCCCATCCAAAATCTGGAGGGTCAGAGTCAAAAGAGGTCTAGGTTTGAATGACGCACCAACTCTTCCTATTTCTGTTCTCCCTAGCTGCCTCCTATTGCTCAGGCAGTACTTGTCTGTTTCAGCCTTCCCTGGGTGTGGTGGGGCCAAGTGACATGGTGCCAGCAAATGTTAGTCACCATCAAGTTGATTCCAACCCATGGTGACTCCCTGTGACCCCACTTCCAAGGCTGTGGCCTTTGGAAGCAGATTGCCAGGCTTTATTTCTGAGGTACCTCTGGGTGGGTTTGAACTCCCAGTTTTGTGATTAGTCGTGCTGTACTTAAGCTTTGGACCACCCAGAGACTTCATGTTCTGGGTGCAGTAAACGGCCATGGCGATGGACATAGCAGACCTCCTCTGGCTCCCCTATTGCCGCAAAGCAAGAGTCAGACATGCCTCCACGCTCCACTTTTTTTTCCTATTCTGATGCCAACCATTTCTCCCACAGTAGAGACTTCTTATTGTGGGTTCAGTAATTCGTTGCAATTGACACACAGAATTCACAGGAAATACTCATAATTGAGGGGAGTTATAAGGGAAGTCACTATGCTTGAAGATCAATAAGTGGCCTCCCACCTGGGAAACAATAAAGCCCACATGGAAGAAGCACACTAGCCTGGGTGAGCATCAGGTGTCGATGAGAACAGGTATCAGGCATCAGAAGACCCAGAACAAGCAATCATATTGCTGCAAATAAAGTTTGGGGAGGAGTGGAGATCAGAAGCCCATCTATAGACAACTGGACATCCCCTCACAGAAGGGTCACAAGGAAGGGAAGAGCCAGTCAGGGTGCAGTATAGCACAGACAAATAAACAACTTTCCTCCAATTCTTTAATGCTTCCCCCCACTATCATGACCCTAATTCTACCTTACAAATCCGGCTACACCAGAGCATGTACACTGGTACAGATAAGCGCTCTCGACAGACGGACTCCAGGACAGATAAACCCCTGAGGAACAATAATGGGATTAGCAATACTATGAGGGTAAAGAGAAGGTGGGGAGAAAGGGGGAATTGATCACAATGATCTACATATAACCCCCTCCCTGGGGGACAGACAACAGAAAATTGGGTGAAGGGAGACATTGGTCAGTGTAATACATGAAAAAATGTTTTATAAATTATCAAGGGTTCATGAGGGAGGGAGTGAGGGAGGGGGGAATGAGGAACTGATACCAAAGGCTCAAGTAGAAAACAAATGTTTTGATAATGATGATGGCAACAAATGTACAAATGTGCTTGATACAATGGATGAATGGATGGATGGATGGATGGATGGATGGATGGATGGATGGATGGATGGATGGATGGATAGTGATGAGTTGTATGAGCCCCCAAGAAAATGATTTTTTTTAAAAAAAGAAAATGATGATGGCAACATACGTACAAATGTGCTTGACACAATGGATTGTGATAAGAGCTACAAGAGCCCCCAATAAAAGTATTTAATAAATAAAAAATAGATCCTAAAAAATCACTTGCTATTGAACCAGAGAAACTGACAAATAATGCTTACTAATTTCCTAGATTGATGTAACAAATTACTATATATTTGGTAGCTTAAAACAACAGCCATTCATGCTCTCACAGTTCCACAGGCCAGAAGTCCCACAGAGCTGTTGGCAAAGTTGGCTCCTTCTGGAAGTTCGGAGGACAAAAGACCCACGCCTCTCTCCTATTGGTCAATGCCAGCAATTCTTGGTGTTCCTTGGTTTGCAACTGTATTGCTCCAGGTACTGCCTCTGTCTTCACGTCCCCTTCTTCTTCTCTGTCTTCACATACTGCCTTCCCTCTGTCAACCTCCTTCGCGTTTCTCCTATAAGCATCAGTCTTTGGGCTTGGATGGGCGCTTCATCCATTATGACCACATTCCAGCTGCATTTACATCTGCAAAGACCTGGTTTGGAGACACAGTCACATTCTGAGGTAATGAGGGTGAGGCACTATTTATTATAGTACTTACATCCGTATTAAAGTTTTATATCAAATTCTAATGAATAATAATTCTAGTAGCTGTACTTAGGAACTCTGGTCTTTGTATATATTAACTTTTTAATACACTGATCACATCATCCTTTACTAGCTCAGTCTTGATGATGTCAGCTCCTAACTTCCACAAGTACACGAGACCATGGCGTATCAACAAACTCAACTACTGCATCGCTCATCAGCTTTGCCACTAGCACCCTGAATTATGCTCAGTAGATATATTTAGTTATCTCTCTCTCCCATTGCCCATGTTGACTCTCCCAAATGTTTATTATTTTCATCAAGTTTTAACTCCTCACACATTCTTCTTTCCGTCTCACAAGGAAAACAGGGTTTTCTTGTGGGCACTCACCTTTCTTCTCCAATTCTGAGGAGACCTCCTGCTAGGCAGTTACTCTATCTACCTGTCCTCTGATTTGTACAATTTCTCTATCCCTGCCCTCTCTCCATTATTTTATAGTTTACTTTGTCTTCTCATCAAAGTAAAATATTATAATGAAATGTGTAAAGACTTGAAAATAGAAAGACCAAGAATGAAGAACATGCTCAGCATATTTTGTTTTCTCCGCCACTCCACCCCACCCCCGCTCAGCATATATTAAACAGAAAGAACGCAAGGAAAATTCAAGCTACGAGTTGCAGTATTGAAATATTCTATGTGCAGACATTGAGTGATGAAAAGAATTCACAGAGTCACTGTACCAAATAGAACTAATCAACACTGAACCATTTTAAGACGTAGCATAAAACAAGGACTAATGGTACTGGAAGATGTTCCAGCTTCACTGAAAGCATTAGTCAAAAGCAAAGCTCTAGGAATTGACGGAATCCTCACTGAAGGGTTTCATCCAGCTGATGAAACTCTGGAAGTATCCATTCGTCTACCCAAGAAGTTTGCAAGACTTGGCCAACAGACTGGAAGACACCCAGATTTGTACCCATTCCAAAGAAAAGGGACCCAGCAGTGTTAATGCACAAATTACAGAACAATATAATTAACATCACATGCAAGTACATTTTTGCTGAAGATTATCCTACAACGATTGAAGCAGTACATTGATAGGGAGCTACCAAAGGTTCAGGCCAGACTTGGAAAAGGGTGGGGAACAAAGGATATCATTGCTAATGTCAGGTGGATCTTGAGTCAAAGTAGAGAATACGAGAAAAATGTTTACTTCTGTTTTATTGGCTTTGCCAAGGTATTTGACTGTGTGCACCATAATTAGCTAAGAATACCCTTGAGATAAATGAGAATTCCAGAACACCAGATTGTGCACATGCAGAACTTGTACATGGATAAAAAAGCAGTTGTGCTAACAGAGCAAGAGAATACTGTACGATTTAAAGTCACGAAAAACAGGTGTCATGGTTTTGTATCCTCTCCCCATACTTATTCAATCTGTATGCTGAGCAAATAACCAGAGAAGCTAGATTATATGAAAAATGTCGCATCAGAATTTGAAGGATTATTAGCAAGCTGATCTATGCAGATGACACAACCTTGCTTGCTAAAAATGAGGACTTGAAGCACTTACTGGTGAGGTTCAAGGATTGCAGCCTTCAGTGTGGATCACAACTCAATGTAAAGAAGACCCAAGTCTACACAACTGGACCGATAGACAGCATCATAATAAATGGAGAAAAAATTGAAGTTGTCAAGAATTTCATTTTGCTCAGATTCACTATCAATGCTCACAGAAGGAGCAGTCAAGAGATCAAAGGTCACATTTCATTGGGTAAACCTGCTGCACAAGATCTCTTTAGAGTGCTCAAAATAAGGTTGCTAGTTTGAAGACTAAGATGCACCTGGCCCAAGCCGTGATATTTTCAACTCCTTTATATGCATGTGGAAATTGGACATTGACTATGGAAGACGGAAGACAAATCAATGCATTATGAATTATGGTATCCATAAAGACTTTTGAAAGTACCACGGACTGCCAGTAGGACAGATTTGTCTGGAAGAAATACAGCCAGATTGTTCCTTAGACGTAAGGATGGTGAGACTTCCTGTCAAGTACTTTAGGCATGGTTTTAGGAGAGATCGTCCCTGGAGAGGGATGTCATGCTTGGTAAAGTGGAGGGGCAGTGAAAGAGGAAGGCCCGGAACAAGATGGATGGACACAATGACTTCAACAGTGGGCTCAAACATGTGAACAATTGTGGAGATGCCGCAGGACGAGGCAGTGTTTTGTTCTGTTGAACACATGGTCACTAAGAGTCGGAAGTCAGGGGCATCTAACACCAATAACAACACACACACGTGTACAATACTCTCCAAAAAATAATGAGGAATGGAAGGAAAGATCCCACCCTTCGCTTTCCATCTTTATATGTGTACACATTTGTCTTTCATCGCCATGCCCTCTGCAGACATTCACACTGAGTCGATGCCCCAGGATTTATCTTCTCCTTTCCACTACTGAAAGTCTGAGACTTGAAGGACATGGACCAATGGAGAAAGATAAGTATTAATCTTCCTTGTTATAGTGATTGTTCACTTTATCCCTGTCTATGTAAGCCAGTTCATGGAATTCCCATGGCCAAGTCTACCAGCTCAGCAATGAGCCAAGAACTTTTTCCCTCTCTTTTGAGAAAGCTTCCAGAAGACAACTCACACACTTTCTCTAACTGGATCTCATGGAATTCTGCAATGAGGCCTGAAATTGCTGTAGTCATTTTATCGCCAGGAAGGAAACCAGCCATGAAATAAAGCTGACACCGTGGAAGATAGAATTGCGACATGAAAACAAACTTTATTAATGACACTATTGAACCTAATACCCTCCTCTGAATTTTCCAGTTATTTGAGTTCAGTATTTGAGTAGAATTTTCTGTTAAAGGGCACCAAAAAAGAAAACTAAAAACAAAAAAACAATGTATCCTAAGTTCTTGCCGATTGTACCTCCCAAATATGTTATTTTTCTGCCTCCTTTTCTCCTTTCACAGTTGTGATAGCATTTGCTCAGACCTGATTTTACTCCTTGGTTCTCCTTAGCAAGTATTTTGCATTTAACTTCTTCATCTGTTCACTACGCAGCTGAAAGAGTGCTCAATTTGCTATGAAAAGTTATCATTTCTAACACTATTCATGAGTCTTCATGACTGGGTGACATAATAATGCTCATCCTCACCCAACCTCTTTCATGAAGTTTATTTCTCCATATTATCCATCATGACTAGCTCTACAGTTCACCAAACTCTTTGAAGGCAATGGCTATGTCTGATCTATCTGTGTGTTTCTGTTGTGTAGCAGTATTTGAAATGATAGGCCCTCAATGTTTATAGAATGAATAAATGAATGAATCAGATGTATAGATTGAAATATTGGTTTTAGATATTCTGTGTAAGGGCCCTGGTTACACATTGGGTGACTAACCACAAGGTCAGCAGTTCAGAAACCACAAGTGACTCTGAAGAAAGAGGAGACTTTCTATTCCCATAAAGATTTACAGTCAAAAGATAGGCTGGACAAATAATGAGATAAGAAAATAATGGGACCAACGGTCCTGGAGGGACATGAGAGCGTGGGAGGTAGGGGAAGGGAGGAGGTGTCCCCCAACACAGGGACATGGGAACAGCGAGTGGTTCAAAACCAGAACAGGGAGAGAAGGGGAGGACTAGTAGGGAGTGCCAAGGGCAACGTAACTGAGAGGAATTACTGAAACCAGAATGAAGGCTGAACATGGTAGTGGGACGGGAGGAAAGTGAAAGGAAATAGAGGAAAGGAGTAGGAGGCAAAGTGCATACAGAAAAGCCTAAATACAGACATGTACATATGTAAATATATTTATGATTATGGGGCCAATAGACCTATGTGCATATATTTATAGGTTCAGTAGTAGGGTAGCAGATGGACATTGGGCCTCCTCACACATACTGCCCCAATACAATAGCACCTCACCCTGCTAAATGGTCATTGCATGATACCCACCTTCCTGACATGATCACTAAAGACAAAAGTGTGCATAGCAAGTGTGGTGAAGAAAGCTGATGGTGCCCGGATACTGAGAGATATAGCGTCTGGGGTCTTAAAGGCTTGAAGGCAAACAAGCGGCCATCTCGCTCAGAAGCAACAAAGCCCACATGGAAGCAGCACACCGACATGGGTGATCGTGAAGGGCAGAGACCAGGTCTCAAAGAACAAAGGCGGGGTAGTGGTGAGAATCACATCACCGTGAAAGAGGGGGAGTGCGTGATGGGGACCCAATGCCCATCTGTAGACAGCTGGACATCCCTTCCAGAGGGGTAGTGGGGAGGAGATGAGTCACTCAGGGTTCAGTGTAGCAACAATGAAACTAAAAACCTTCCTCTAGTTCCTGAACGCTTCCTCCCCTCCCAATTATCATAACCCCAATTCTACCTTGTGGACCTGGTTATACCAAAGGATGTACAGCGGTGCAGTAGGGATCTGGAAGCACAGGGAATCTAGGACAGATGAACCCCTCACCACGCGCGGTAGGAGTGGTGACACCAGGATGGAAGGGGGTGTAGAAAGGGAGAACTGATCTTGGAGATCTATGTGTAGCCTCCTCTCTGGGAGATGGGCAATGGGGAGGTGGGTGAGGGGAGACGCCGGGGAGTGTAAGATAAGATATAATAATTATTTATAAACTATCAAGGGATCAGGGGGAAGGGGGGAGCAGGGAGGGAGAGGTAGGGGAAAAAAGGGAAACTGAGCTGATTCCAGGAACCCAAGTGGAAGGTGAATTTTGAGAATGACGAGTGCAACGAATGTATAAGGGTGCTTTGCTCAATTGATGTATGTACAGATTGTGATAAGAGTTGTATGAGCCCCAATAAAAAGATTTATTAATTAAAAAAAAGATTTACAGTCAAAAAGAAAGAAAGAAATATTTCACAATATATAATTGAAAAAAAATATTTATACTCTAGGGAACCCAAGTTTAATCTATCTTATAGGGTCACTATGAGTTAAAATGGATTCAATTGTAGTGAGGTATGTTTTATTTTTTATGCAACTAGCTAATAATATTACATTTTGTTTTTCTTCCAGCTTTCAATATTTTCACCAATGCCATATTCAAATGCATCAATTCTTTGTAAGATAGGTAAGTTATAAAGATGATTGAATGAGAAGGAAACATGAGAGGCAAGCATAAATGATGATGCCCAGGTATGTAGCTTGGATAACTGAAAGGATAGTAGCGATCCTCAATGAGACAGGAGAACAGCAAGAATAGGAGGTTTAATTGACAAATGTTGACTCTGATCGTGAATATTGCATCTGAGAGCTTTAAAGCCCACTTGGAAAAGTTGGGTATGTAGCGGCACATTGGGAGACATTGTAGTTCAGTCACAGAATGTTTGCCTTCCACGAAGGAGACCAGATTCTGTTCCCCTTTTGTACAGCTGCTGTGCCCACCTCTCAATGGAGACTTGTGTGTTGCTAGAATACTGAAAGGGTTTCTGTAGTGATGACAGATTCAGATGGATTAGGGAGAAAAGCCTGGCAATCTACTTCAGAAAACAGCCAAGAAGAATGCTCTGGATTCCAGCAGTTCGACCCCTACTTTCTTCTGTTGATGGTTCAAAGCTGAGCTCAGGAGAGAGAGCTGACTGGATTCCAAACTTGGGCATCGTCAGATTACAAATGGCATTTAATGTGGGTGTTATGGAGAGTATCCTTTTAGTGGAAGTGGACTGAGGAACAAATGATGGAAAATACTGACGAGTTGGGCTGCTAACCTCAAGGTCAGCAGTTCGAAATGACCAGCTGCTCTGCAAGAGAAAGATAGGCTTTCTAATCCCACCAAGAGGTACAGCCTCAAAAACCCACAGGGGCAGTTCTACCCTGTCCTATGTGTTTGCTGTGTGTCAGAAACAACTCCATGGCAGTGAGTTTTGGCAACTTTGAGTCATAGGCTATCAGGGACATGCAAACACATACTCTAAGACAGTCTTCCCCAAATTATGTTTCACAGAATCCTAGTCCCTCCAGAGAGTTCTTGGACAAATAATTTCCTGTAATCAAATGTTGTGGAGAATACTGCCTCTAAGACACACACACACACACACACACACACACAAAGACTCTGGGAAAAATCTGTAGCAAAGAAACCTCTTTAACCAAATATTTTTCATCATCTTTTTATAGAAACCATCCTTCATCCGCTATAATGGTTGTTAGCATCTTAAAAAACAAAACAAAACCCTCAAGGAACAGTTTGAAAAATTAAATCTAATAATAGGACAAAAAGGTCAAACAGAATTTTATGGAATCCATGATCCTGAGGGCAGATTTATCAGGAAATTACTTTCCCATCAGTGTCAACCATCTATTTTCCACACCCAGGGTCCTCTGTGCCAGCCAAGCCATATTTTTGAGCAAGTCAATGTTTTATAGAATTTGAAATTCTTAAATTAAAATAAATACCTGATACGCTATGAGTAGTTGACAATTGATGACAAAGAACTGGTGTAAAATCATAACAAAGACTGGTTCATGGTTTAAGTTTGAATATGGAGTACCTGATGGGCTTATATTTATGTAAATATATTTGTGTGAAACATATTGCATATTCCTGTAGACAAAGTGTGAAGGGCAAAAACAATTTTCTAGGTCATCCAACTGAAATTGAGACGAGGCACAAAGTTTGCTTTTTGTTTCTCTCTAAACTGCTTATTCAGTTGAAAAATGTGCAAGCTACTATAATTTACATTACTTATGGTGCCTTTGGTGTGTTGATTCAGAAAATGAGTTGGGTAATAACACACCTTATAAGAGGCAGCAGATGGCGTAATAATTTACCTTGCTTAGCAACTCGTATGTTAGCCACTATGAGCACCGTCCAGATTTCCAGAGTAATGTACAGTATTAGAACATTTACCGATGGGGGTCCCAACTCCTACAGTCAACGGTCTAGGTATAAGAGGCAAGTGTTATGCACACAGCAACAGACCAGGTCTAAAAATAGGTGTCCAGGCTTACATTTTTCAGCTTTCTTTGTGTTTTAGGGATCTTGAAGTGCCATTGTTTTAAAGCATGAATTATACCACCACGTGTATTTATGCGTATATGTTACCCTATGAGGACAAAAAAATCCCTAAAACAAAAGAATAAAAAGAAAAGAAGATGGTGGTTGTTATTGTGCATATATTGTGAATAGAATTAGTGCCAATTATATGCTTTAAAATTGTTAAAATGGCCAAAAATGTTAAGTTAAAAAAATCCTACAAGATAAATCAGGAGTTAGGGACGTTAGGCTAGTATGATGGGAAAACCCTGGAAAAAACATATCTGGCCCCAAAACTCGCTAGTTGACTGATCTTCAGTAAACACATCACTGAATATGAGAAAGCTGATATCTGCAGTCATATCCTCTGAAAGGTTGGTATGAAAACCACAACTAAACAGCAGATTTCCCTCAAATAGAAACTCCATGAAGGCAGCGATTTGGGGCTCTTATTTCAGTGGTGCAGGTGGGTGTCTCTCAGCTTTATCCAGATACTTACAACAATGTCTGGCACATAGTACTCTCTCAGTGAATGCTATGGAAATATGTAAGTATTATCTATAAGGTATCATTATTATCTATAAAGCCCAGTAAGGTGACCAAAGCAGAAATAAGTCCCATAGCCAAGTTCCTAGTGAGGAAGAATGGAGTAAGACTAGCATTTGAGGAGGCCCCTTGAAACTTCATTAACTTGTTCATTCAGAAACATTTTGAGTGCATAGTACGCCAGGAATAATGCTCAGTGCTGGAAATATAGTGACTTAAAAACACATGCACGCACTGTATTTTTACACAAACAGCGTTTGCAAACTGTGCAACATCAGAGTAATTTCCTATGCTACCTATCTGTATGTACTATATGTGTGTGCACATTATGTGTGATATGTAAAAATACTATGGATACTAGGGTGTGGCAATTACATAATTTTTGTCAACTTGAGCAAAGGGGTGGAGTCTAACCTGTCAATCAGGCCATAGCTAATGAGGCCTCTCTGTGGGCATGGCCTTCTCCTGAGGATTCAGGAAACGCCTGTCTTCCTCCCTGGAGGAGGTATACTCTCTGTGCAAGACAGTCCTGTCGACCAGCCACATACAGCTATGCTGATGGAGCCAGAGCCCTGGAGGTAGAGGAGAAACATGGAGACCCACGCCAGCGTTGAAATGCTTCTACTGCCACTGGATCCACAAGACCTTCTATACACTGACCTGTGATCTTCCTACATTTTGCATCATTAGATGGGCCGTGTGAGTCTAAAGAGGAATTTATGGCCTAGTGTCAGACATACGGGCTAATATTGGATGTATGGACATGATCTGGACTGGGCTGGGATGTTCCTTAATACATAATTACTCTTGGCTATAAAGTTCTCTCTTATACACATATGAGTCTACCTGGACTAACACAAGGGAAGTAAAAAGTACTCCTATTCCAGTTCATATATACACAGGTTTCTAACAAACAGCATGTTTAAACATTGTTCCTGCAATACAATTGTCTTAGGTTCGTTGTTGTTGTTAGACTCTGACTAGTCACAAGCTACCTTACTGGTACATGACAAGGCAGCGCTGCTCAGTCCTTCCGTCATTCTCACCAGTGTGGTTTGAGCCCACTGAGGTAGCCACTGCCAATCCAGTCCGTTGAGGGTCTTCCTCCTTTTCACTGACTCTGCTGTCGTTGGCATCGCACACCCACCAACACCCCACGGGGAAAAGATGAGGCTGTCGGATCCCACTAAGGTGTATGAACCTTTGAACCCTAACTAGCTGCTTGAGTCAGAACTGACCCAATGGCAGTGGGTTTGAGTTTCTCCCGATAACGCGTCCAAAGTATAGGAGAAAAAATGTCTTCTTATCCTGATTCTAAGAAAGACGTGGCTGCATTTCTTCTAATAAAAAATGTTTGTTCTTCTGATAGTCCACAGTACTTCCAATATTCTTGGACAATGCCATAACTCGTTGTGAGGGTGTTATTAAGTGCCATCGAGTCCGTTCTAACTTATGGCCACTCTATGCACAGCAGACTGAACACTGCCCGGCCCTGGGCCATCCTCACAATTGCTCCTATGCCTGAGAGCACTGTGGCAGTTACTGTGTCAACTGTTTTCTCGAGGGCCTTCCTCGCTTTCACTGCCCCTTCACTTCATGATGTCCTTCTCCAGGGACTGGTCTCTCCTGATGATAGGTCCAAAGAATGTAACATGAAGTTTTGATATCCTTACCTCTAAGAGCACTCCGGCCGTACATATTCTATCACAAATGTGTTTGTCCTTTTAGAAGTCCATGGTACTTTCAATATTCTTCTCCAGGATCACAATTCAAACACATGGATTCTTCTTTGGTCTTCCTTATTCAATGTCTAACTTTCACATGCAAATGCGGCCACTGAAAACACCACGGCTTGGGTCAGCCGCACCTTAGTCCGCAAAGTGACATCTTTACTTTTCAATACTCTAGAGGTCTTTTGCAGCAGCTTTAAATATATATATTTTAAAAATCATTTTGCAATGACTGTTTAGCAGGGTGAGGTGCTATTGTATTGGGGGATTATGCATGAGGAGGCCCAATGACCATCTGCTACCCTACTACTGAACCTATAAATATATGCATATAAATCTATTGCCCCCATAATCATAAATATATTTACATATGTACATGTCTGTATTTAGGCTTCTCTGTATGCACTTTGCCTCCTACTCCTTTCCTCTATTTCCTTTCGCTTTCCTCCTGACCCATTACCATGTTTAGCCTTCATTCTGGTTTCAGTAATTCCTCTCAGTTACATTGCTCTTGGTCACTCCCTATCAGTCCTCCCCTCCCCTCCCTCCTCTGGTTTTGAACCACTCGCTGTTCCCTTGTCCCTGTGTTGGGCGACACCTCCTCCCTTCCCCTACCTCCCATGCTCTCATGTCCCTCCAGGACCGTTGGTCCTGTTGTTTTCTTCTCTCATTATTTGTCCAGCCTATCTTGTCTAGGTGGACCTGCTGACATAGTAATATGTGCATACAAATGCATATGACTTTGACTGCGCCCAAGTGGCACATAAGAACATGGCTTTGACAGAAGCAACATCGACACGGTGATAAGCAGAAAAGCCACTAACATACAAAATTTACAAGGTAAAAAACAAAACAAATTAAAAAAAGACTAAACAAAAAGATAGCAAATATTAAAAGAAAAATTGCTAGTAGTTCAAGGTCAGTTCGTTGGCCTTAGGTTCAGTGCAGCATCAATGAAACTCAAAACCTTCCTCTAGTTCCTGAACGCTTCCTCCCCTCCCAATCATCATGACCTCAATTCTACCTTGCCATGCGGACCTGGTTATACCAGAGGATGTACAGCGATGCAGTGGGGATCTGGAGGCACAGGGAATCTAGGACAGACGAACCCCTCAACACCAGTGCTGGGAGTGGTGACAGCAGGAGGGAAGGGGGTGTAGAAAGGGAGAACTGATCTCGGAGATCTATGTGTAACCTCCTCTCTGGGAGATGGGAAATGGGGAGGAGGTGAGGGGAGACGCCGGGGAGTGTAAGATAAGATATAATAATTATTTATAAACTATCAAGGGACCAGGGGTGGGATCGGGGAGGGAGGGGGATGGGGGGGAAAAAGGGAAACCGAGCTGATTCCAGGAACCCAAGTGGAAGGTGAATTATGAGAATGATGAGTGCAACAAATGTATAAGGGTGCTTTGCTCAATTGATGTATGTACAGACTGTGATAAGAGCCTTATGAGCCCAAATAAAAAGATTTTAAAAAATCATTTTATTGGGGGGGCTCATACAGCTCTTCTCACAATCCATATATACATCAATTGTGTCAAGTACATTAGTACACTTGCTGCCATCATCATTCTCAAAACATTTTCTTTCTACTTGAACCCTTGGTATCAGCTCCTCATTTTTCCCCTCCCTCCACCACTCTCCTTCCCTCACAAACCCTTAATAATTTATAAATTATTATTTTTTCATGTCTTACACTGACTGATGTCTCCCTTCACCAATTTATCTTTTGTCCGTCCCCCAGGGAGGGGGTTATATATAGATCCTTGTAATCGGTTTCCTCTTTTTACCCCACCTTCCCCTTACCCTCCTGGTATCGCTACTCTCATTATTAGTCCTGAGGGGTTTATCTGTCCTGGATTCCCTGTGTTTTCAGCTCTTATCTGTACCAGTGTACATCCTCTGGTCTAGCCGGATTTGTAAGATAGAATTGGGATCATGATAGTGGGAGAGGAAGCATTTAAGAACTTGAGGAAAGTTTTATGTTTCATGGGTGCTATGCTGCACCCTTTGCAGCAGATTTACATACTACAACTCCTCATTTGATATCTTGACTGCTGTTTCCATGAGCATTAATTATGGACTAAGCAAGACAAAATTCTTGACAACTGGTTACAAGAATCTATGTATAGGCTCCTCCCTGGGGAATGACCAGCAGAGAAGAAGGTGGGAGGAGATGTTGGACAGTGTAACATATGACAAAATAATAATAATTTATGAATGATGAAGGGTTCATGAGGTAGGGGGGAGTGGGGAGGGAGGTGGAAAATGAGCAGCAGATATTAAGGGCTCAAGCAGAAGGCAAATGTTTTGAGAATGATGATGGCAACACATATACATATGTTCTTGATACAATGGATGTATGTATGGATTGTGATAAGAATTATGCAAGTCCCAAACAAAATGATTTTTTTTAATCCTTGACAATTTCAAATTTTCTCCATTTATCATGATTGGTCCAGCTGTACGGATTTTGGTCTTCTTTCTATTGAGTTGTAACCCATACTGAAGGCTGCAATCCTCGATTTTCATTAGCAAGTGCTTCAAGTCAAGGTTGTGTCATCTGCATATCGTAGTTTGTTATTTAGTCTTCCTCCAGGCCTAGTGCCACATTTTTATTCATATAATCCAGCGTCTGTAATAATTTGCTCAGCATACAGATTGAGTAAATATGTTAAGCTATAGCCCTGATGCACACCTCTTCTGGTTTTCAGCAATGCAGTGGTCCCTTGTTCTATTCGCACAACTGCCATCTGGTCCGTGTACAGGTTCTACATGAGCACAGTCAAGTGTCTGGGAATTTCCATTCTTCTCAAGATCACCCATAGTGTGTTATGAGCCATACAGGCAGATGTCTTGGCATAGTCAGTACAAGTAACCATCTTTCTGGTATTTTCTGCTTTCAGACAAGATCCATCAGACATCAGCAATGATAGCCCTTGTCCCGTGTCCTCTTGAATCCAGCCTGAGCCTCTGGTAGCTCCCTCTCTATTAACCGTTGTTGGATGATTTTTCACAAAGTTTTACTTGTATGTGATATCAATGATATTGTTCTATCCCTGAGCAGTGGTGTTGTGGTTAAGTGTTGTGCCATGATCCCCACGGCCGGCAATTCAACACCACCACCAGCTCTTCTGGAGAAAGACTGGGCTTTCTACTCCCATACAGTTACACTAGGAAACCCACAGCAGTCACTCCGAGTCAACATTGACTCGATAGCAGCGAGTTTAGTTTTTGGGTAGAGTTTGAGCATTTTGTTGGGTCCCCTTTCTTTGAAATGGGCACAAATATGGATCTCTTCTAGACAGTTGGCCGATAGCTGACTTCCAAATTTCCTAGAATTGACAAGCGAGTGCTTCCAGCGCTTCATCGGTTTCTTGAAACATTTCCATTTGTATTCATCAATTCCTGGAGCATTGTTTTTGGCTAATGCTCTCATTGCAGCTTGAACTTTTTCCTTCAGTGCCATTGGTTCTTGTTCATATGCTGCTTCTTAAAATGGATCAGCATCAACTAGTTCTTTGGGTACAGTGTTGCTGTCTATTCCCTCCACCCTCTTTAGATGCTTTATGCATCATTCAATGTGCGCACATAGAATCTTTCACTACTGCAACTCAAACAATTTGAAATTTTTCTTGAATTTTTTTCAGTCCCAGACATGCCACGCATGTCCTTCCCTTTCTAATTCTAGGTCTTTGCACATTTCATTACAGCATTTGGCTTTGTCTTCTCGAGCTGCCCTTTGAAATGTTCTATTCAGCTCTTTTTCATCCTTGGTGGCATTTTCTTTAGCTGTTCTATGATGAAGAGCAAGTTTCAGAGTCTCTTCTAACGTCCACTTTGAATCTTTCTTTCCTATCTTTTTAATCACCTTTTTCTTTCTTCATGAATGACGATCGTGATGTCCTACCACAGCTCACCAGGTATCCTGCCGTTCATGTTTAATACAGCAAGTCTGTTTTTGAGATGGTCTTTAAATTCAGCTGTGATAGCCTCAAGGTCATATTTTGGTTTTCATTGACTATTTTTAATTTTCTTCAGCTTTGACCTGAATTTACATATGGGCAATTGATGGTCTGTTCCACAGTCAGTCGCTGGCCTGGTCTTAGCTGTTGATAGGGAGTTTCACCATTGTTTCTTCCCACAGAAAAAGTCAATTTGATTTCTGTGATTTCATCCAGGGACGTCCATGTATTTGGTTGCCTTTTGTATTGTTCGAAAGGTATTTGCTATAAACAAGTCTCTGGGTTGCAAAATTCTATCATGCCACCTACAGCTTCATTTCTACCACCAAGTCCATATTTTCCAACCTCTGTTCCTTTCGCTTTGTTTCCAACTTTTGCATTCCAGTTGCCAATAATTATCAATGTATCTTGATTGTATGTTGGATAAATTTCCTACTGAAGTCAGTGGTGGTATTCTTTAATTTCTTCATCATGAACTCTTGTGGTTGGTGCATAAATGTGAACAATAGTTTTATTGATTGGATTGCCTTGAAGGTGGATAGATATAATCATATCACAGTCAGCAACATTGTACTTCCAGACTGATTTTGAAATGTCCTTTTTTTTTTTCTTGTTTCAAATTTTTAATCTTTTTTTTTTTTTTAACAATTTATTGGGGCTGATACAATTCTTTTCACAGTTCATACATATACATACATCAATTGTATAAAGCACATCTGTACAGTCTTTGCCCTAATCATTTTTTTCTCTTTTCTTCTTTTACATTTTATTAGGGACTCAAACAACTCTTACCACAATCCATACATATACATACATCAATTGTATAAAGCACATCCATACATTCCCTGCCCCAATCATTCTCAAGGCATTTGCTCTCCACTTAAGCCCCTTGCATCAGGTCCTCTTTTTTTTCCCCCCTCCCTCCCCATTCCCCCCTCCCTCATATGCCCTTGGTAATTTATACATCGTTATTTTGTCATATCTTGCCCTATCCGGAGTCTCCCTTCCCCCCTTCTCTGCTGTCCCTCTCCCAGGGAAGAGGTCACATGTGGATCCTTGTAATCAGTTCCCCCTTTCCAACCCACTCACCCTCCACTCTCCCAGCATCGTCCCTCACACCCTTTGTCCTGAAGGTATCATCCACCCTGGATTCACGGTACCTCCAACCCTCATATGTACCAGTGCACAGCCTCTGTCCTATCCAGCCCTGCAAGGTAGAATTCGGATCATGGTAGTTGGGGGGAGGAAGCATCCAGGATCTGGGGGAAAGCTGTGTTCTTCATCGATACTACCTCACACCCTAATTAACCCATCTCCTCTCCTAAACCCCTCTATGAGGGGATCTCCATTGGCCGACACTTGGGCCTTGGGTCTCCACTCTGCACTTCCCCCTTCATTTAATATAATATATATATACACATACATATATACATATACACATACATACACACACTTATATCTTTTTTTTTTTGCATGATGCCTTATATCTGGTCCCTTGGGCACCTCGTGATCGCACTGGCCGGTGTGCTTCTTCCATGTGGGCTTATTTGCTTCTGAGCGAGATGGCCGCTTGTTCACCTTCAAGCCTTTAAGACCCCAGACACTATCTCTTTTGATAGCCGGGCACCATCAGCTTTCTTCACATTTGCTTGTGCACCCATTTGTCTTCAGCGATCCTATCATGGAGGTGTGCAGTCAATGATATGATTTTTTGTTCTTTGATGCCTGGTAACTGATCCCTTTGGGACCACTCGCTCACTCAGGCTGGTGTGTTCTTCCATGTGGACTTTGTTGCTTCTGAGCTAGATGGCCGCTTGTTTATCTTCAAGCCTTTAAGACCCCAGTCACTATCTCTTTTGATAGCCGGGCACCATCAGCTTTCTTCACCACATTTACTTGTTCACCCACTTTGGCTCCAGCCGTTGTGTCGGGAGAGTGAAATGTCCTTTTTGACAATGAATGTCACACCATTCTTCTTGATTGTGGTATTCCCGGGGTAGTAAATCATATGGTTTTCTGATTCAAAATGTCCAATGTCAGTCCATTTTAACTCACTAATGACTAGGATGCTGATCTTCATGCATTCCATCTCATTTTTATGACTTCAATTTTCTTTCTTAGATTCATAGTTTGCACATTACAAGTTTGTCGTTAGCAGATTTTTGCAGTTGTTTTTCCTTACCTTGAATCGTGTCCCATCAGCAAATGAAGATCCTGAAGGCTCCCCTCTCATAGACCTTATTGAACTCGGGTCACCAGGGTCGACTCCCCTCTGAGAAAGCATCCTCAGTCCCATTTCAAGTACCCTCTGATCCAATAGGCCCATCCTCTGCCACTTTCTGTGACAATGTTCTCTTTCCACCCATTAGGCCTTCAGCAGCTGACAATGTTTCAAAGCCATACATAAGGATTTCAGCAACCTCTTTCTCTGAAGTAGGCAGCTGATTCCTTCATTGCCTGTTCTTAGTCTGGCAGTTCTAATGGTCCCTGGTAACTCTGGGTGGCCCTGCTGGCATTTGAAACACCAGTGAGACAGCACAACAAACTGACAAGCCATTTTATAAACATCACTATATCAAGCTATCATTAAACCAAAAGCAACTTAATAATACCATCTAGAATGAGAAGGAGTGTATATTGGGGACACAAAGCCCATCTAGGCAACTGGAAATCCCATTACAGAAGGGTCACAGGGGATAGACAAGCCAGTTAGGGTGCAGTGTAGCAACGATAAAACATACAACTTTCCTCTATTTCTTAAATGCTTCTACCCCACCCCCTCCCCACTATCATGATCCCAATTCTATCTTACAAATCCGGCTAGACCAGACACTGGTACAGATAGGAACAGGAAACACAGAGAATCCAGGACAGATGATCCCTTCAGGACCAGTGGTGTGAGTGGCGATACTGGGAGGGTAGAGGGAGAATGGGTTGGAAATGGGGAATTGATTACAAGGATCTACATGTGACCTCCTCCCTAGGGGACAGACAACAGAAAAGTGGCTGAAGGGAGATGTCAGATAGGGCAAGATATGACAAAATAATAATTTATAAATTATCAAGTGTTCATGAGGGAGGGGGTGGTGGGAGGAAGGGGAAAAAATGAGGACCTGATGCCAGGGGCTTAAGTGGAGAGCAAATGTTCTGAGAATGGTGAGGGCAATGAATGTACAAATGTGCTTTACACAATTGATGTATGTATGGATTATGATAAGAGGTGTATTAGCACCTAATAAAATGATTTTTTAAAATGAGGAACTGATACCAAAGGCTCAAGTAGAAAACAACTGTTTTGAGGATGATGATGGCAGCAAATGTACAACTGTGCTTGACACAATGGATAGATGGATGGATGGATTGTGATAAGAGTTGTACAAGGGCCCAATAAAATGATTTTTTGAATACCATCTAGAATTAACCATGTGTCTGTCCCTCTCATTTTACCTTCTGCTCTTTATTTGATTCAATAGTCTGTTGTAATGGCCACAAAACTCAGAGATAGCACTAAGAATTACGATGTTTATTGGGGATGTTAACAGGTACAGTTCAGGATCAGAAATGCCCAGGATACATTTCTTCTTCAATCAGGACATAGTATTCTCTCACGCTTACAGGCGCACCTCTTCTGGTCTTTGACCTTTCAGCTACACAATCCCTTGACCTCTGCCTTGCTCAGCCAAGTGTTACAAAGCTCCTTTTGCACTGCTGATAAAAGCCAAAATGGCATGCCACTTCAGGAATAAGCCTCAGCCCAAAGTTGCTAGTCTCTAGCTCTGGGGGTCAGCAAACCTAGCTCCACAATCGCATGCCTTGGCTTAATTAAGTACCTGGGCTAAAGGCACTCGGTTGTAGTTGCTCCATAGGCCAGGGAGCCTGCTGCTGTCTCTAATTCTCTTGTTTCTGCTGCTGTGTTGCCTTTGACCTACATTTCACCCTGGCTCCTGAGTATTTGGGCCCTCTGCCTCCCCAGTTGAAAATGTTCAGTTTGGGGACTGCAGAGACTAATAGATGTTCCTCTTTTTTGATCCAAGTAAGATTGCTAAATCCTGCTTCTCAGATGACCAACTTTAAACCCAATGGGATGGTAATATTGGCCAATTCTCATGTTGGAGTTTCATACCACCTGTTTACATGGTTCCAACCAGTCATTTGATGGAAATTACAAATATTAGGGCCATTACAATTATACCAAGTTGTTTGACTGTGCCATACCCCCCAAGGCTGGTTTATTAAAATGAAAATTTAGAAAAATATCAATAGCAACAATCATTAAGTTTTGCTGTTTTTATAACTTGAAGCCAAATTATGTTTGTTGATTGACTTTACTATTAAAATGGGCTACAAGTCTGAAAATATGACTTTAAAAGTATATACGATAGTTGAAGTAGACTTACACTGTGCCTTACCTTTATCAGACCCTCATAGGGTTTGATGGTGTTGAGTTTCATTCATTTAGAATGGTAAGAGGTATTATTATGGCATACCAAAACATTATTTTCCCATGGGAACATATATTTGTTCGATGATTGGCCTTTGTGTTGAAAAGGATATTTTTGCAAGCTAAAAACATGTAATAAAGGCTATGATTTATTATTCTTCTGTATCATCAATGAATCCATTGAGAAAGCTTGACAAGTCCACTTGCTTTTGATGGCTACTTTAGCCTTTGAATCCATGCAAAAGTGCTTCCACCATACAGGAAAGATTGGGAGAAGAGCAGAGCGAAATCGCTCATTTATTTTAAATGAGCGTAAAGAAAGGGAGCTTTGTATCTTGGATAAAGAGCAACTGTTGTTAAATGCATTACCGTAGCCTGGAAGGGTGGGTAGTCAGAATTTTAATGGTCCGCTATTGCTAATTATCAGGAATACCTTAAAAATTTTAAAATATAAACATGTGGATATTTCACTGAAGAATTTCAGAGGAGAAAAATTAATCCCTATTTGGGGAAAATGGATTGACATGACTTATTATGTAGAATTTTAAGGGAAAAAACTGGATTGAAAAGAAATAGACTGGGAAAGTTTCACCAGAGAATTTTTCCCATCATGACATGAATCTGCCCTTTCTCTCAGAGATTTTGTTGATAAAACTTAACCCCTCACCCCTACAACCTTGATCTTACTTTGCAATCTTTATTTTTTGTTTCCAAATATTGATAAGTGGTAGAAAAGGAAATGTAAAAATTCTTTAGTTAAAAGGTACCATAAATAAAAATCTCTTTTAAAAAGGGGTGAGATTTCAAAACATTTATGATTAAAATGATCTGTACTTGAGACCTGTGTAAAATGAGTCTTTGAGAAAGAGTATTTCACATTCTGAATTAATTTTTTCTCCAGAATTAAAAAAAAATACTGAGGTTACAATTCATATAAAATAAAGTTCACTCAATTCATTCATTTTAAGCACACAGTTATTCCTCAATTTATATGTTCCTAAAAATCAAGGTGTTATTCAAATCCCTATACTAAAAGTCATGGACTTTTGTGGGAAAGTGAGATTAAGGGAACAACCCTTGACAGCTTTGTCACTGATACCCTAAAACAAGGAAAAACAGAATTAAAAAGGATTTCAAAGATATTTTTCTTACAAGGCAGCATTCTTGAGTAACTTTAAACCAAATCAACCAAACTAACATCTTTAGAATGTTCCCTTTCATGTTTTTCTGTTTGTTTATTTTTTGTACATCCCCTATAGGCAATTTATCTTCAACAAAGGGCTAAGATACATTAAATGGGAAAGAGGTGGTCTCTTCAACAAATAGTGCTGAAAACACTGGATCTGCATCTGCAGAAGAATGACACAGGAGCCACGCCTCGACCCATGTACAAACAAACAATCTCAAGAGGGATCAAAGACCTGAATATAAATCCCAGAACTATAAAGCTAATCAATTAGAAAACAGGGATACATTTAAGGGCCCCATTGCAGGGCATACACATCTGTCAAACATAATGAAAGAAACACACACAGTAGAAGACATTATAATAGAGGACCGAGTCCTACTAAAAACAGGCGCTGACGAGCATCAAAATACTTCATCTAAAGAGTAAAAAGCAAACCCACTAAGAAAAAACCTTAAGCAATTACAACGCACAAGGGCATAACTCGAATATTTATATAGAAAACTGAAATACATCAATGAGGGGTAAAAAACAACAACAGAAAAATCCAATTAAAGATCTGGTACAGTACATACGAGGGGGTTACCCACCCCCCTCCAAAAAAAAGAAAGAAAGGGCAAAGCTATGCTGGGCAGAGCTTTCATAGTACTCATTTTTCCCACTCGGTGATCATGGAGCAACTCTCTCTGAGTTCGTGCAGCCACTGCCACCACCTGGGAAGGTTATCTCTGACCAGAGTGAAATTTTTTGTAAAAGCACTTTCATTCTAACCTTATTTTTGTAATGGTTGATTTAAGAGAGCAGCATTTGACTGTGAAATTTTGTTTCCTGATTGAGAAAAATGCCGCAGAAACTGTTTAGATGTTGAACACAGCTTACAAAGACGCGCTATGGGGAAAAACTCAGTGTACAAGTGGTTTTCTTAATTCAAAAAAGGTGGAATGTTGATTCATGACAAACCTCGTTCTGGACATCCGTCAACTTCCCTGATGGACAAAACTGTCAACTCATAATGTGATCCACCAAGTCAGATTATTAATTAGCTTTCTATTTAGAGGTTCTGAAAACATTGTGTATGAATATGCAACCAAAAAGGCCTTATTTCTGGCAGACAGGGAACTGGTTTTGGCACCATGACAATGCACCTGCTCGTGGCAAAAAAACCAGCGTGCCCCTCTGGCTCCATGCACCTTACTAACCTGACCTCACTCTGTGCAATTTACTTGTGTTTCCACGAATGTAGAGGGACGTGAAAGGACATTGATTTTATGACTTAGAAGAGGTGACGGAAAAAATGAGGGAGGTGCTGTCAGCCATCCAAACAGATGAGTTTGAAAAATGTTTCCAAGAATGGAATCACAGATTGGACAAATGTATTAAGTGTGATGGAGAGTACTTTGAAGGTGATAAGATTGCTTTGTAAAAAAAAATTTAAACACATAGCTTTGGGAAAAAGTTCTTTTTTTGGCAACCCCTCGTAGTTTAAAAATGACATTCAAACCACTAAGAAGCACATGGAATAAATGTTCATTAGTCATCTGGGGGGTGCAAATCAAAGCAATCAAGATATCACCTTACACTGACGATGACAGCCCAAATAAAACAAACACACAAAAAACAACAAATGCTAGAGAGGGTATAGACAGCTTGGAACTCTCATACACCTGCTGTGAGTGTGGAAATATGCAAAAGCATATGGAAAGCAATATAGTACTACCTAAAACAACTGGGACCAAAAATCCAAAAGCATGCAGAGAAATTCCACAAAAAAGAATACAGACTGGTGCCGCTCATGAATACAGAAATTCAAATTCTCATTCAAATACCAGCAACTTCCCTTCAGCAATAAAACAAAAGGATTACATACCACAATCAATTGTAATTTATCCCAAGAATGCACGTTTGAATTACTATTTGAAAAATCAATAATGTAATACACCAAATTAATATAATGAAGGGCAAAAACTACATTATTATTCCAATTGAGAGAAAACAAGCATTTATTAAAAATGTGAGTTGCTTAACAGGTAAACTTTTTGTTGCAGTGTTGAGAAAGATGTGGAAACACATTTTGTATATGTGATTATTGCACAAATTGTGAATATAATTAGTTCTCCTGGACACTTAAAAATGGTCAAATGTATGACTTGTATAGACTCCCAAGGGAAGAACCTACTGGTATTAGATGGATAATCATATGTCTTTGTCTTGTTTTTAAGTTAAAAGACTATGGATAACAGAGAAAATCCAAGATCCATTTGAAGAGTCCACACATGGATTAAGCCACTATTGAACTCCCTCAGATTATTAACTAACGATGTGGCCAATCGTAGCCTCAGGAAAGTGAATTGGACAGTGGATTACTGCAGATTAGGTTAAAATTTAACATATTCATGTTGGTTTTTTATTTTTGACCTATTTTTAGTTTGTCCTAGTTTTTATTATTAGCGTAAGGTTTATGTTTGTTTGTTTTTGTTACTGGAGTGTTTTGTATGGTTTTCATTATATGAAATCCAGGGCAGTTAAATTCAGAGACAGTAACTAGATTAAGAGTTCTTGAGTAATGGCAGAGTTAATAATAATGGTTACAATATGAAGAAAATGTTCTAAAACTGAATGGGGTAATGATTGCATAACTCCTTTAATATATTTAAACCATTGAATTGTGTGTTATGTTAATTATATGCCAACGAAGCTGCTACAAGGTGGTTAACATGGAAAAACTTAGGCCATTGGGTCTGCTGTTCTATTGTGGCACTCCAGGCGCTACCGTGAGTCTCAGTCAGTAAACAGTAACTGGTTTGGGTTATGAAAACCTATGGGGCATGTGGTAGTTACAAAATTTCGTGTCAACTTGAAGTGTAGGAGTAGAGTCTACCTGTCAGTCAGGTCACAGTTTGATAGTGTCTCCTTGTGGGCATGACCTTAGGATTCTGGGAACTTCCTTTCTCTCTCTGCCTTTACTTTCCTGTGGTGAGTCATGCTGATACCTGGGAGAGACCTGTGATGCTTCCACCGCCACTGGATCCACAAGACTTTGCACCCATTGGCCCATGATCTTCTTACATTCAGCCTCATTGCATGTGGCTGTGTGAGTCTGAAGAGGGGCTTAGGGGTTAGTATCGAACTTATAGACCACTATTAGATTTAAGGACTTGATCTGGACTGGGCTGGGATGTTTGCTTGATATATAATTACTTCTTAACATAAAGCTCCTTCATATACATATGAGTGTCTCTTGATTTGTTTCTTGAGCCAAACCCAGCCTAACACAGTGCACCTGACCCAAGCCATAGTATTGTCAATTGCTTCATAAGCATTAGTGAAATTGGGAACATTGAATAAAGAAGGCAGAAGAAGAATCGATGCATTTGAATTGTGTTGCTTGCAAAGAATATTTAAAGTACCATGGACTGCTAAACAGACAAACAAAGCTTCCTTGGAAGAAGTATGGAAAGAGTGCTCGTTCAATATGAGGATGAACTATGCCTTACATACTTTGAACAAGTAGTCAGGAGAGACCAGTCCCTGGAGAAGGACAGCATGCTTGGTGAAGAAAGGTGCAGCGACAAAGAGGAAGGCCCTCAAGGAGGTGGGTTGACGCAGTAGCTGCACCAATAGGCTCAAGCACAGGAACAATTGTGAGGATGATGCAGGACGAGACAAGGTCTGTTCTGTTGTACATAGGGTTATTAAGGATCAGAACCAACTGGATGGTACCTAATAACAACAAATTGTGGAATATTTTCATAAAACAATCTCACTACGCATGTCTTCCCTGGCCCACTTCCAATCACTGCTGTACTGGAGGAACAAGCCAGAGCAATTTAGTAAGACAAATGCACTCAGATTCAAAAGCAGGGAGTAGAACGACACTCACAAATGACACAATCTTGCTGTAGGAATTTGTAAGCTACCCACAAAAGCCATTAAAGCAGATAATGAAGTTAAGTCAGGTTGCGGGGGTTTGTTGTTATTAGGTGCCATCGGGCTGGCTCCGATTCACAGTGAGTGACCCCGAGCACAACAGACCACAGCCTGGCCCCGTCCTGCATCAGTCTCCCATTTGCTGCCATGTTTGAGCCGATCGCTGTAGTCACAGGGTCAGTCCATCTTCATGAGGGTCTTCCTCTTCTCTACCGACCCGCTTCTTTACCAAGCATGATACCCTTTCCCAAGGACCCATCTCTCCTGATACCATGTCCAAAGTATGTGAGATGTATTTCTAGACACTAGCAATAAACAATCCAAAATGAAACTAAGAAGATGATTCCAATAACAATAAAAAACCCATCATCTAGTCAAATTCTGACTCATAACAACTCAATAGAGGGCAGAAACTGGATCATAGAGCATTCAAGGCTGTCAATCTTTATGACAGCAGAGTGCCACGTTTCCTCCTGGAGGATGGCTAATAAGTTCAAACCACCAATCTTGTGGTTAACAACTGAGTGCTTAACCACCGTACCAACAGGGCACTTTTCCATCACAATAGCATTACAAAAGCTTACACATCAGAAAGATTATACCAGGAGGGGAAGATTGCAATGATCGATGCATAAAACACACACACACACATCCCAGGGGGATGAACAACAGAAATGTGGGTGAAGGGAGACAGTGGTTGGTGTAAGATATGAAAACAATAATAATTTATAATTTATCAGAGGGTCATGAGGATGGGGAAGGAAAAAAGATTTGCTGATACCAAGGGTTCAAATAGAATGCATATGTTTAGAAAATGATGCTGGCTATATATGTACAAATATGCTTGATACCACTGATGCATGGGATGTTGTAAACGCTGTAAGGGTCCCCAATAAAATGAAAAAATCAGAAATATTTTTTTCCTCTTAAGTAAATTCTTGTAAAGGAAGTATGAAGCACATCTTTAACAGTGAGGAAAACACAAATAAAAATCACAATGTCGTGCTAGTTCACACACATTCAGATGACTACGACATAAAAAGAGAGCTAATGAGTGGAGGAATCCTCACCTATCCCAGGGCACATCGTTGAAAGAAACTAAGGCATATCCAAATAAATAGAAAGGCATCTTGTGTTTCTGGATTAGAAAACTCAATGTTGTCAAAATGGCAATATTCTCCAAATTGATGTACAGATTCAACAAAATCACTACTAAAATCAAGGCAAGGTTCTTTGCAGATTGACAAGTTGACCCTAAAAACTATTTGGAAACCAAGGGTCCCAGAATAGCCAAAAGCACCATGTGAAATGAACAGAGTTGGCAGGCTCACACTTCCCAATATTAAAATGTGCTACAAAATTGCAGTACAAAAACACTGTGGCTGGCACTAGCAAAGGGAGAGCCATGGAACAGAATGGGAATCCCCATGCAAACCCTCCCACTGACAGTCACTTCCCAACTTTTTAAGGTGGGAAACAGCCTTCAACAAAGGGTAGCAGAACAAGTGGATCTCCACATGCAAGAGAATGAAGGTGAACCCCGACATCCTACCACACACAAAATTTAACTGAACATGCACTGGAGACTTAAATGTAAGAGCTGAAATTCTAAAAGAAATGAGGGGGGAAATGCATTAGTAAAAAGAATCAGGGTAAAATATAATTTAAAAAATTCATGACCTTAAATTAGATAACTGCTTCTCAGCTATGACACTAAAAGCACAAGAAACAAAAGAAAACATACATCAATTGGATTAGCTTTTTGCAGATTTGTCATACATCTGATATGGCATTTATATCTTGATTATATAAGGAATATATAAAAATCAATAAACCAGCACTTATCTGTTAGTTTGTGATATTGTAGCGACTTACATGTTGTTGTGATGCTCGAAAGTGCTGTCACTTTTATTTTCAATACCAGAAGCTAACCGTGGTGAAGTGGAGCTGCCACCCTAAGTGTAGACAGGGGAGAAACAATAGGCAGAACAATTCTGAAGGACTCGTCACTGAAAACCTTATGAATAGCAGTGGAGCATTGTCTGACATGGGTCAGAAAACAAGAACATCATGTGGGAAGGCGCTTGAAATATGACTATGGAAGCACTGTATTCTCAAACAAGAGTTGGTCTTAATAATATGAATGGAGCAAAGCTGTCAGGACACAACTCAAAATGAAAACATCTGTGAACATCCAATAATAATCAGAATGTAGAACATACAAAGTATGAAGGTAGGAAACCAGGACATCAAAAATTAAATAGAGTGCATAAACATTGAAATCTTAGACATCAAGGAGCTGAAATGAACTGGTATTGGCCATTGAGAGTCAGACAATCATGATTTTCTACCCTTAGAATGACCAATTCAAGAGAAACAGTGTTGGGTTCGTTGTCAAAAAGAACATTTCATGATCTACCTTAAAGTACAATGCTTTCTGTGATAGGATAATATCAATATGCTTACAAGGAATACCAATTGATACAACTGTTATTCAGATTTACACATCAATCACTAACCAGTGATAAATTGAAGAATCCTACCAACTTCTTCAGCTTCAAATTGATCAAACATGCAATCAAGATGCACTGGTAATTTCTAGTGATTGGATTTTGAGAAATGGAAACCCAAAAGAAGGATTTGTAGTTGGAAAATATGGCCTTGATGATAGAACAAATGCTGGAGATCACATGGTAAAATTTTGTAAGATTGATGACTTACTCATCGATTCATTCATACCTTTCCCCAACAACATACATGGCAACTACACACATGGACCGCAACGGATGGAATACACAGAAATCATCTTGGCTACATTTGTGAAAAAGGAGGCTGGAGAAGCTCAATGTCATTAGGAAAAACAAAGCCAGTGGCAAACAGTGGAACAAAGCAGCTGCTTCTATACAAATTATGGTTGAAGCTAAAGACAATTAAGATAAGTCCACAAGAGACCATAATATAACAATAAGGAAGTACCATAAAATTGGAGACCATCCCAAGAATAGATGTGATGATGTGAACATTAAGGACCGAGGGCCAGAAGAGTTAAAATATAATCTTTCTTTGTTATTAAGTTTTTGTTTGTTATTTAATGTTATTCTGTATATGAAATCCAGGATATGTAAATCTATAGAGACAGTAACTGGATCAATGGTTTTTTGGGGGCATGACAGAGACAGGTGGGGGGTGTGGCTAACAACGGTGAGCCCAACAATGAGGAAAATGTTCTAAAGCTGATTGGGGTGACGACTATGAAACTCTTCTTGATATAACTGAACTATTAAGTTGTACGATATGTAAACTATATGCTAATAAAGCTGTTGAAAGAAAACATGAGACACTGAAACTTGCTTTTGACTAAATCTAAAACACTTGAAGAAATTAAGGAAAAGACCTGAACCAAAAAAATTACCAATGCATCTGGATTGCCTGTTTGATCAACTTCAGGCTGAAGAAGTTGGTACGATTCTTCAATTTATCACTGGCTTTAGTAGTTGGTGTGTAAATTTCAAAAATAGTTGTATTAATTGGTCTTCCTTGTAAGCATATTGATATTCTCCTATCATAGAAAGCACTGTGCTTTAAGGTAGGTCATGAACTATTCTTTTTGACAATAACTCCAATGTCATTGCTCTTGAATTAGACATTCTCAGGGTTAAAAAAATCATATGATTGGCCACCACCCATCCATTTCAGATCGCTAACATCTAAGATTTCAATATTTCAGAGAGTAAAAGATAAAGTGTTAGAATGAAATATGCAAAGACCTGGAGTTAGAAAGCCAAAAGGGAAGAGCATGCCCAGCATATCTCAAGCTTAAAGAAATCAAGAAAAAAATGTAAGCCTTGAGTTGGAATATTAAAGGAATCTATGGGCAAAATATTGAGTGATACAGAAAGCAACAAAAGAACAGGAAATGGTACAGAGAGTAAACCAAGAAGAATTAATTGACAGTCAACCATTTAAAGAGGTAGCATATGTCCCCCCAACTATCATGGTCCCAAATATACCTTGCAAACCTGGTTAGATCAGAGGATGCACAGCGGTACAGATGGGAACTGGAAACACAGGGAATCCAGGACAGATGAACCCCTCAGGACCAATGGTGAGAGTGGCGATACAGGAGGGAAGGGTGGGTCGGAAGCGGGAACCAATCACAAGGATCTACATATAACTTCCTCTCTGGGGGAGGGGTAACAGAAAAGTGGGTGAAGGGAGACACTGGGCAGTGTAAGATAAGTTTTTTTTAAAAAGACGTAGCATATGAGACTGTTGCTATTGAAGCAAGAAGTCCAAGCAGCACAGTCCAAGCTGAGGACATTAGAAAATAAATGGCTCTAGGAATTCCCAGAATGCCAATTGAAACACGTCAAGAAACTGATGCTGTGCTGATAGCATTCACTTGTCTTTGCCAAAAAATTTGGGGGACTCCTATGAACTACAATGGACTAGAAGAGATGCATGTTTGTGCCCATTCCAAATAAAATTGACCTAATATAATGGAAAATATTGAAGAATTACATTAATATCACAAGCAAGTAAAATTTTGCTGAAGATAATTCAAAAACAGTGCAGCAGTACAATTCAAGAGGAGTAGAAACACTGATGAAAATTAAAGACTATATATAGATAGCCTTCAGTATGGATATAATTCAATGTAAAGAAAACACAAATCCTCACAAGTATACTAATAAATGATAAATGGAGAAAAGATGGAAGCTGCTGAGGAACTTGGACCCACTACCAATGCTCATGGAAGCAGCTGTCACAAAATTTATTGCAATGGACAATTCTGTTGCACATGGTCTCTTTAAAATGTTGAAAAGCAAATATGTCACTATGAGAACTAGAGTATGTGTGACTTAAGCCAAGGGGTTTTCAATTGCTTCATATACATGTGAAAGCTGGACAATGAATAAGGAAGACTAGAGAAGAACCCATGCATTTCAGTCGTGGTGTTGACAAAGAATATTGAAAGTGCCACAGACTGTCAGAACAACAACAAAAAAATCTGTCTTGGAGGAAGTACAACCAGAATGCTCCTTAGAATCGAGGATGATGAGATTTTGTTTCAAGAAGTTTAGACATGCGATCAGGAGAGACTGGTTCTTGGAATAGGACATCATGCCTGGTAAAAGTTATCAAGAAAGAGGAAGATCCCTGAGTAGGTGGATTGCCGCAGTGACTCAACATCGGGCTCCAACTTACCAATAATTGTGAAAACAATGCAGGACCAGGCAGTGTTTTGTTCTTTTGTACAATGAATGGCTGTGAGTTGAAGCTGGTTCAATGGCAGCTACCAACAACAGTCCAATTCACTAATCAGACAATCCAATTGAAAAATAAGCAAAGGATTTGAATGTGCACGAGGAGGTAGCCCCCCCCCCCCCAAAAAAAAACAGGATTTTTCTTTTTCAAAGCTATGCATTTATTTATTTATTTGTTTGTTTTTGCGAGACAACCTTATCACCTTCAAAGTACTCTCCATTACACTTAGTACACTTGTCAAATCTGTGATTCCATTTATGGAGTTTTCAAACTCATCTGTATGGATGGCTTCTCCCCCATTTTTTTCTTCACCTTTTCTAAGTTATCAAATCACTGTCCTTTCATGTTATTCTTCATTCATGAAAACAAAAAGAATTTGCATCGAGCAAGTTCAGGTAAGGAAGGTGCGTGGGGCTAGAGAGGACATGCTGTTTTTTCCAAAAACTAGTGCACTGAGGTGGCTGCTCGGGAAGGTGCATTGATGTGGTGGCAAAACCAGTCCCCCATCTGCCACAAATCAGGCCTTTTTGTCACACACTATTACACTACTTTTTCAGAAACTCTAAATAGAATATTTAATTAACAGTATGACCTGGTAGAATGAACTCCAGATGCACTATGAGTTGACAAATTCATCAATTTAGGATGTTGATGGACATCCAGAACAAGGTTTGTTATCAATTGACATTTCACCTCTTTTGAAACAAGAAAACCACTTGTACACTTGAGTTTTTCCCACAGTGTTGTCCTTGTAAGCTGTGTTCAACATCACAACAGTTTCTGCGGCATTTTTACCAAGGAGGAAACAAAATTTCACAGCTACACGTTGTTCTCTTAAATTGGCCATCACAGAAAGGTTCGAGCAAAACTGCTTTTATGAAAAAATTCACTGTGATCAGAGAGAATCTTCCTAGATAACGCCGCTGCATGCACTAACTCAAGTGAGTGGCTTGATACTTGCGTAGCAGGAAAAATGTGTACTGTGAAAACTCTGCCCAGCAGAGCTTTTTTCTGGTTTGGGGTTACCCATATATCTCCAAAGAATATCAACCAGGACCAATGAGTACATCCTTAGCCACAAGTGAATAGAAATCAAAATCGCAATGAGATATCAGGTCATGTCCACTAAGATGAATGAAAAAATGACAGATAATAACGAGTGCTGGTGAGGAGGTGTAGAAATGGGAACCCTCACACACTGCTAGTAGAGATATGAAATTGTGTGGTTATTTGGGAGGAGAAAGGAAGAAGTCTGGCAGTTCCTCCAAACACTAAATCTGTGTTATCACATGATGCAGTAAGTCCATCTCTAGTGTAAAATTTGGGAAAACGTGCCTCCACAAAATAACCTGTACACAAGTGTTCTCAATGGCATTACTCATACTGGTCAAAAAGTGGAAACCATACAAATGATTACTAACTAAATGGATAAACAAAATATGGTGTATTCTTACAATGGAATGTTATCCAATAAGTAAAGGAAATTAAGCAATGATATATGCAACAAAATGGATGTACCTTGAAAACACTACACTAACCAGTGTTGCCCTAAGGGGAGATACTTGGGAGATGAGGACACTGGAATGATCCATGGGGGTTACAGAAGCAGATACCTACACTTTATCCTGGATTATGGAATATAGTACAAAAGATTCTAATTGTCAGGGATGCGTTGAATTTATTTTCTGAAAAGGGACAGTAGACCAAATAAGTTTGGGAACCTATTAACTAAGTGAAGGAAAACAGTCACAAAGCACTACAAATTGTATGATTCTATTTAGATGAAATGTTCAAAATAAACAAATCCATACAGCCAGGAGTCAATAGTGGTTGCCTGGGTAGAAAATGGGAGCTGACTACCACAGCAGTTGAAATGCTCTAAAATTCATTGTGGTGAAAACGGAACAACTCTGGGCATATTCTAAAAACAAAGCAGAAAAAAAGTTGAAATGTAGGGTATGTGAATTATATCTCAATAAAACTTATAAAATTCAATTACATATAAAATTCACTAGCAATAAAGAAAAATCAATGAGAATCCCAAAGCTACTTCTTTAAATGATCAATAAAAAGATAAACTCCCAGCTTAGCCCAATCAAGAACTAAGAGAGAAAACACAAATTACAAATACACTTGGTAAGCAGAGCACCAACATACAGCCTAGAGATATTAAAAGGATAATAAAGCAATATTTTTAACAACCTTGTGCCAATAAAGTTAACCACTTAAATGAAATGGATCAATTCCTTGAAAACTTAGAGAAAACTGGCAAAAGAAGAAATAAAACCACAAACCCAAGTACCCTGCATCAATTAAATTAAATTAACTAATAATTGAAAGCAATCAGACTCATGCATGGCACACCTGTAGCTCCGAATGGATTCACTGGTGAACTTAATCAAACGGTAGAGAAAGCTATAATAGCCATTTCACAAGTTGTTTGTTTTTGTTTTGTTTTTTTTCGGGAAATAAGAGTGTAAATTTGCTTCTGGCGTTACACTGAGAAGCTCATCCCTCTTCCCAGTGAAACTGGAACCAATTATATTTAAACACAACTGCCATTAAAAGTCTCTGGGAATGGTCCTAAGTGTAAACATCGAATGAAGAAACATCTACTGTATGAAAATTCAGTGAGAAAGACAAAATTCTGTGATACTTGCTCCAAGACCACTCCCTTCCTTCCTTCTTCCTCCCTCTGCCAGCTTAGTCTGACAGAGACCAACCCGGACTGCTGCTGCTGCTGTCGATTCAGGGCTCCCTTGTCAGCCCACCTTCCCTGTCTGCACCCGCAGCTCCCAGCCAGAGGTCAATCTCCGCAGGAAGAGCAAATCTTTCCTTTCTCTTTGGTCCTCCACGGCCTCTCTGTTGCTGAGTACCATTCCAAGGTGAGTTCAGTTGAGAGGTGGGGCCACCCTCCTTCTATCCAACCCTCAGTGCAAAATGGAGAAAAGGAGCCCAGGTGGTGTAGTGGTTACAAGTAGAGTTGCTAACTGCAAGGTCAGTGGGTCAAAACCATCAGCTGCTCCTTAGGAGAAAGCCGAGGCTTTGCACTGCCGTAAAGAGTTACAATCTCGGAAACGCACAAGGACAGTCTACCCTGTCCTGTAGAGTTGCTCTGCGTTGGAATCAACTCGATGGCAGTGAAAAGGGAACCTTGAGAGTAGTATCCTGAGGGTGCGGGGGCCCCAGTGTCCTTACCCCAGCTTGTGAGGCAGTGGTTTATCCGGGAAGAGGCAAGACAAGACGACTCCAAACTGCTGATGTTCCCTCTCCACTGAGTGCTTAGAGCCGAAGTGGGCGGAGAAAAGTGTTCCCTTAGGCGCACTCCCAGCTCTCCCGCCCTGGGTGAGAGAAGCAGGACCTAAAGCAAACATCTCTGAAGGAACTGACTTACAGAGCCTGCGTTCTTCCTACAGGCACTGCAGAGCAGGGGAGGGGTGGGGAAAGCCTATCGAAAGGAATTGCCTGATCTGTTGTAGCTGCAGCGTACACTGGAGGGCGCCAGCTGGCAGGAGTCAGGAAATACTGAGGTCAAATATTGGGCTGCTAACCTAAAGGACAGCGGTTCAAACCCACCAGTGCTCTGAGGGAGAAAGATGAGTCTTCTTCTTCTTGTTTTTTTATAAAGAGCAATTTATTGCATGCTCTTACAACTCTTATAACAATCCATCCATCAATTGTACCAAGTAAATTTGTACATGTGTTGCCATCATTCTTTTCTAAACATTTCCTTTCTATTTGAGCCCTTGAACTGTCCCTCTACCACTCCCACCCTCGTGACCCCTTGATAAATGATAAATTATTGTTATTTTCAAAATGAGTCTTCTTTTGTAAAGACGTACAACTTCAGAAACCTAGTGCTTTAGTCCTACAGTCCTATAGGGTTATGATGAGTTGGAATCAGCTCAGTGTCCCAGGGCATTGTCAAAACAAGGAGACCGATCATAGGACAATTATTTCACTGTGATCAAGGCGACGCTGACTCCTAGTGTCCCTATGGGTCAGAGAAGAACTTACAAGATTATAGCTCTTCACAGGAGTAGAAAGATTTATCTTTCTCCCCAGGAGCAACTGGTGGTTTTGAACTGCTAACCTTGTGGTTAGTAGCCCAGAAACGTAGTCTACTATTCCACCAAGGCTCCATACCCATAGGCCATTAGTGAGGTCTCACTGTCAGGTGTGAGAAGACAAAGTGGACTACTAGAGTCACTGTTAGCCCAACAGGGCTTTGGACTTACCCAAAGCTGCACTCTCCTCAGGAGCAACTTCAGAAGATTCAACAGAGGAGCGAGGGAGTGAGAGACTTCACAAAAGAATACAGCTAGTCACTGTAGGGAAAGAGGAGGAAATCACCAAATAGTAACAAGCCCCGGAAAGAAGGACAGTACCCAGAGTTACTGCTATATGTTATCTAAAGTGGTCAGGCATGCAAAGAAATGATCAAGAATTAGTCATCCACTGGGGAAAAACAGCAGACATTGCCTGTGAGAATGACCAGCTGTCTTGTTTAATAGAAAATAGTTCAAAGTAGCGAGAACAAAACAAAAGCACAATTTAAAAAGTAAAGGAACGGTGCCAATGCCACATCAAATAGAGATACTGATGAAGAGAAAGAAAAGATCAAGATAAACTAAATGGAAATCCTAGAGTTGGAAAATACAGTAAATAAAAGACCACCCCAGGGACTCAACAATAGGTTTGAACTACTTGAAGAATGATTTTGCAAATGTGAACACACATTGATGGCGATTATACAATCTGAAAAACAGAGAAAAAAGAATGAAGAAGCAGAGCAAAGACTGAGACAAATATGGAACATCACTAATAGCACTGATGTGCACCATTGTGCCCCTGTGCCAACTACCCGCCACCAAGATATTTTTAAGTGATACTATGCCTTTTTCCCTTCATATTTTGCAGTTAAAATTGCATATTTACAAAAATACCTGGCGGGGGTGGAAGAGAGGGAGCAGTCGGCAAACCAACTAACTGTGTTTGTTTAAACACACGGTATTTGTGTAAAAATGCGGCACATATAATGGAGTTACAAGGATGAGGAGAGCAGCAGTACAGGAAGAAATCGGAACTTAAACGCCCCCCAATCCGTAGCTGCCACATGTGCAGGAGGCCTCTCGGTGGTGCACATGGTCTGCACTCCGCTGTTCAGAGAAGGCCTGGTGGTCTCAGCTAACTAACCCCGGGTGCCGCAGGGAGGTAGAGCCCAGCCAACTCCTTCTGTAAAGATGCAGCCGAGAAATGCCTGCGGAGCTCCGTTCTGTGCTGTAACACATGAAGTCGCCACGGGGTGGAACGGACTCCACAGCCTCGGGTTAGCTTTGGGGGGTGTGGGGAGGGTAACACTTCCACTGTGCCCAGTGAACTCCAATTAGGTTCAGCATAGTAAGGAGTCTGTATCCTGCAAGCTATCATTAAAAACGAAAGGCAGAATAAAGCCTTTTCCACATAAACAAAAATTGAGTTTGTTGCTAGGAGATCCATCTTACCAGAAACACTAAAGGAAGTTCTTCAGGCTAAAAGGGATTGACCCAAATGGTAATTCAAATTCCTTTGAACAAAGACCACCAGGGAAGGCAATTATGTAATTATAAAAGTGCAGCCAGCAAATGATTGAACATGTAAACAAAATGAATTGATGATTACTGGTTTGGGGAAAGTCAAAGCGGAGAACAAAACAGAAGCAGTAATTGGAAAATACTGCCTTGGTGCGAGACACAGTGCTGGCGATTGCATGGTAGAATTTTGCAAGACCAATGCCTTATTCCTCAGAGATACTTCTGTGTCTTTTAACAACATAACTGATGACTACACACTTTGCCTAATGAATCACAAGAATAAAATAAACTACCTCTGCAGAAATAGACGATGGAGAAGTTCAATATCATCAGTCAAGACAAAGCTAGCAGCTGAATGTGAATGAGACCGACAGTTACTTGTTTGCAAGTTCAAATTGAAGCTGAAACATATGAAAGGATGCCCACAAGAGTGAAAGTATCACCCCGGATACATCACATCTGACTCGATAGGCTGTTAAAGAGCAGTTACATTGTCCTAATAAGTATTTAAAAACATATTTAATCACTTATTTTTAAATTAAAAAATAGCTTTATTGATATATACACTAATACCCTGGTTGTCAAGCTCAATTCGTTCGAAATTTGTGTTCAAATACAAATGGGGTTTGGGATTTTTTTTTGCCCCATAAGAAATGTTCTACCTTACAAATCTGGCTAGACCACAGAGAATGTACACTGGTACAGATTAGAGCTCTCGACACACAGAATCCAGGACAGATAAACCCCTCAGGAACAGTAGTAGGAGTAGTGATACCATGAGGGTAGGGGGAAGGTGGGGGAACTGATCGCAATGATTGATGGATAATCAATCACCTGCCCTCCGCCCAGGGGGATGAACAACCGAAACGTAGGTGAAGGGAGACAGCGGTCAGTCAGTGTAAGAGATGAAAATAATAATTTATAATTGATCAAGGGTTTATGAGGGTAGGGGAAGGAGTAGAAAAAAGAGAAGCTGATACCAAGGGCTGAAGTAGAAAGAAAATGTTTTGAAAAGGATGCTGGCTAGACCTTCTGGTGGGGGAAAGGAACCGACCTACCAGACCCAGACGGAAGCAAACCAAGAAAGAAAAGGAGAAAGGAGCAGTCGGCCTGGACTCCATATGGGCACACCAAACCCAGAGGAGGAGGCCCCTGCATGGAGCTGCTGGGGCACAGAGAGGACTGTGGGACTGCCAACAGCTCAAGACATGTTGTCCCCAAACTGGAGCATACAGGGACAGGGGACAATCATGGGGACACACAGCAGGGAGACAGTGTGGGAATGGAGCATAAGAGATCAGCAATTGGAGTAAAGCTGAGTACCGAGCCCTTGAGGAGCCCCAAGAATGGACTTTAGGTGAGGAGGGGCAGCCCCTGGTTCTCCCTTAGGACCAGTGGGGAGGGTCTCCTGGGAACCAGCAAACAGACCTGGACTTATGTAGGGTTTTTTTTTCTCTCTTGTCTTTTTCCTTTTCTTTCTTCAACTGTTTGTTTCTTATGGTTCGGACTAGGACATGGTTGGTTTGCCTAATTACATAGATTGGATCATGGGAGGGAAGCCCGGGGAAAAGGCAATGGGGCCAATGACCCCGGAAGGTAGAGGGGGAAGAAAGATGCGGGGAGAAGGGTGTGATAAGTGGGTGGCATCATGGACAGAACAACTAGGGAAATGGAATCAGCATGTAGGAGAGGGTAGAGATCCTGTGAGTATCAGAGCAACACCAAGCTAGTGGAGAGGAAGCACTAAGAGGTGTAGGAAGGGGGGAAGTGATGGCGGGGTAGAAGGAGGCAAAAGGAAACAGAGGCAAGCTCTAGGAAGCAAAGGCATAGATAGGGAGATTAACAGACATGTACACTTATGCAGATATATTATTAATCCATAACAATAGTGGTATTGGCCTATGTACATATATTGATGCTGCAGATGGGCCTTGGGTCTCAGCTCATACCTTCCCTCAAGATAAGAATACTTTGTTCGACTGGACTGGTAAACACTCCTAAAGGCCAACAATTGATCCTTGAACTAACTACAAGCTTTTTTTTGTTGTTGTTGTTGTGTTTTGTTTTGCTCTTTGTCAGTGGTTTGATGTTGTTGTTTTGTTATATGCTGTTGCTTGGTTTTATCTGTCTTGTTTTTGTGCATGTTATTATCTCTGCAGGCCTGTCTAAATAAGATAGCCTGGATGAACAATGTGGAGAAAAATAAAACGGGACCGAGAGTTACAGGGGGGACAGGGGATAGCGGGAGCTGGGTGGAAAGGAAGTAGTGTTAACAAACCCAGGGACAAGGGAACAGCAAGTCATCCAAATTGGTGGTGAGGTGGGTGTGGGAGGCCTAGTAGGGCATGATCAAGGGTAATGTAAAGAAGAGGTATTGCTGAAACCCTGGTGGAGACTGAGCATGATAGTGGGACAGGAGGAAAGCCAAGGGAAATAGAGGAAACAGCTGGGAGGCAAAGGGCATTTATAGAGGTCTAAACAAAGACATGTACATATGCGAATATATTTATGTATGAGGATAGGGAAATAGATCTATATGCCTATATTTATAGGTTTAGTATTAAGGTAGCAGAAGGACATTGGGCCTCCACTCAAGTATTCCCCCAATGCAAGAATACTTTCTTCTATTAAATTGGCATTCTATGATGCTCACCTTCCCTACACAACCACTGAAGACAAAGCGATTGGATAAGCAAATGTGGTGAAGAAAGCTGATGGTGCCCAGCTATCAAAAGATATAGTGTCTGGGGTCTTAAAAGCTTGAGGGTAAACAAGCGGCCATCTAGCTCAGAAGCAACAAAGCCCACATGGAAGAACACACCAGCCTGTGTGATCACGAGGTGCCAAAGGGATCAGTTATCAGGCATCAAAGAACAAAAATCATATCATTGGGTGCACACCTCCATGATACGATAGCTGAGGACAAATGGGTGCAAAAGCAAATGTGGCAAAGAAAGCTGATGGTGCCCAGCTATCAAAAGGTATAACGTCTGAGGTCTTAAAGGCTTGAAGGTGAACAAGTGGCCATCTAGCTCAGAAGCAACAAAGCCCACATGGAAGAAGCACACCAGCTTGCGTGATCACGAGGTGTTGAAGGGATCAGGTATAAGGCATCATCAGAACAAAAAAATCGTACCATAGTGAATGAGCAGGGTAGTGCAGAATAGAGACCCGAAGCCCATTTGTAGGCCACTGGAGATCCCCTTGCAGAGGCATCTAGGGGAGATGAGCCAGTCAGGGTGCAATGTAGCACCGATGAAAAATACAACTTTCCTCTAGTTCCTAAATGCTTCTCCCCTCCCACCTATCATGATCTGAATTCTACCTTGCAAGTCTGGCTAGACCAGAGGATGTACACTGGTACAGATAGGTACTGGAAACACAGGGAATCCTGGGCGGATACTAGGAGGGTAGAGGGAGAGTGGATTAGAAAGAGGGAACCAATTACAAGGATGTACATGTGACCTCCTCCCTGGGGGACGGACAACAGAAACGTGGGTGAAGGGAGACATCGGACAGGGTAATATATGACAAAATAATAATTTATAAATTATCAAGGGTCCATGAGGGAGAGGGGCGCGGGGAGGTAGGGGAAAAATGAGGAGCTGATGCCAGGGGCTTAAGTGGAGAGCAAATGTTCTGAGAATGATGAGGGCAATGAATGTACAGATGTGCTTTACACAATTGATGTCTGTATGGATTGTGATAAGAGTTGTATGAGCCCCTAATAAAATGATTTTTAAAAAAGAATACTTTGTTCTAACAAATTGGCATTCTGTGATGCTCAGCCCACCCCTACACGATCACTGAAGACAAAAATAGGTGCATAAGCAGATGTGGTGAAGACAGAGGATGGTGCCAGACTATTAAAAGATATAGTGTCTTGGGTATTAAAAGCTTGAAGTTAAACAAGCGGAATCCAACAGTGAAGCAACAAGCCCACATGGAAGAAGCACACCAGCCAGTGAAACCATTAGGTGTCATTGAGAATGGGCAATGAGCATCAGAAGATTCACAACAAACAGTAAACAACCAAACAAAAAATATACACTGGTGAGAATGGAGGGGGGTCAGCGTGGAAACTCAAAGCCCATCTGTGGACGATGAAACATCCCCCCAATCTAGACTAAAGAGGAGCATGTACATGGGTATAGGCAAGAGATAAAACTCACAACACATGGAACCCAGGCACAGGAATGGGAGTAGGTATAACAAGGGTAGAGGAAAGGGAGGGAGAAGTGGGGAAGGAGTGGGACACTGATCTCATGACCGGCACATAACCACACACCCCCATCCAGGGGGAAGAATGGCAGAAACCAGAGGGGAAGGAAGACAGCGGTCGGTGTGAGATTTGAAAATAATTAGCAACCTATAATCTATCAAGGGGCCATGAGGGTTGGGGGGCGGGGAGGTAAAAAAAGAGGAGCTGATCCCAAGGGCTCAATGGAAAGTAAATGTCAGGAAAAGAACGATGGAATATATGTATGAATGTGTCAGATACAATTGATGTATGGATTGTAACAAGAGTTGTAAGAGCCCCCAAAATGATTATGTAAACAAAATAATAGAAAGCAACAAATTAAAATTGAGTCAAAGGGAGAATAAATAGTGTTAATTTTTAAAGGATGATGGCACCATATGTACAAATGTGCTTGACACAGTGGATATGTGGATTATTAGAGCTCTAAGAGCCCCCAATAAAATGATTTTAAAAATAATATTTTTCCCAAAAGAAATCATTTTCCCAAAAGAAATAATGGAAAACCAAATAATTGCTTCTGAGGCCCCACAATTACACTTTTAAATTAATTTTTCCAGGACTTTAAATCACTATGGAGGCTTTTAGCCTTCTCAAATATCTCTGATACACTATTACCATTGAGTTGTTTCTGATTTATCCAAATTAATAATTTTGCAACCTCCTCGATGGTCTGGGTTCTTTGCTTCATGGTAATGATTTCACACCTTTTGCTACAGTAACCACTTTAAACACACACACACCCTACTACATGTTGATCATGTTGACTTAACCATTATATTATATTCAGTTACCGTGCAGACATGCAGTGACCCAATTCAGATTTTGAAATTTCTTTCTTTCTTTAACTCTATCGTGCTTCTCAGTTTTCCTGCTGGTATCACTAACTTTCTTTGGAGCCATGCTTACGATATTTATGTTTCTAAAGCACACCAAAAAGCACAGTAGCCAAAGTTTTAATGCACTGACACAAGCTTGCTGTCTGAGCTAGAGCGGCGCTTAGGCTGGTACGCCACTCCTTTTTGTCCGAGGCAAGAGGTGCGACTCACTCTCAGTTAGCACAGCTTTTGAGTCCACAGGTTAGCCTGTGGAGCAGTCTTGAAAACCGAGTCGATGTTTTCTGAACGTTGCTGTTCCAGCAGTGGGAAGTTCAAGCTTGGAGCCGTGGGGCAAGAGGACTCACTGTAATTGGCATACCACACAATACAACCATTCGACCCTGTAAAGAGGGTTGTGTCATCATCACCTTTGACAATGTAGAAACATTTTCTTCCTTCTAACACTTCGGGCTATCGACTCATTTCCTCCCACTGCCCCTTCTGTGATCTTAGGTAATTATTAATCCAGTTACTGTCCTTAGAGATCCACCTATCCTGACTTCCCAATAGAGAAAAACATACAAAACAAGGGCCTAAAAACAAAACAAAACAAAAAAAGACCCAGCAACAATGACCATATATGAGAGGAAAACCTCAATATGAAAGAAAGCAGAAAATATTAAAAAGCTAGAATAAAATTAAAATGAGTCCGAAAACAAGATGCTCCATGCCAGCCTAACTACAGCATCCCCTTTATGGGGCTGAATCACAGCTGCACAGGGGATTCACCGTAGACTCTGTCCACACAGGGACCTTGCAAATGGCCCACTATCACCCATATTGTTCTGCCAACTAAGTGTTTAGAATTTAGGCTCTCGTACTGTTCCTTCCTCCAGGTTTGGATTTTACTACTTACCATCCTTGGATCACACAGGATGGTGTACTTCGTTCATGTGAGCTTAGCGGATTCCTCGCTTAAATGGCTGATTATTTTGAGGCAAGCCTTTAAGACCCCGGATGCCATTGGTTTTCTGATAGTCAGGCACCATCTGATTTCTTCGCCACATTTTGCTCTGGCAACCCTATCTTCAGTGATCTCCTCGTGAAAGTGAGGGCAGAGCAAGCCCATGCCACAAAAGCTGTTCCTATTCTGGGGCTACAATCAAGTGTGAGCTCCAAATCTACTCTCAGCTCCACAGTTAATGTACGCCCCTGGCTCAATTTAGAGTCATCACTGTCGTTTTGTTGGAGTACATCATAAATCATCCCCACGGGGCATAATTCTGATAGTCTCACTGCTTCACTCAATGGTACAGAACTTAAAACACTGTGGAGAACAGGAGTTTGCACATGTAGGACATCTTTTTAAACTACAATATATGAATTATTAACTTGTACAGCTTCAAAACTTAGGTGACTGGCCAATAGTTACACAAACTATGAGGGTCGGAGAGATAGCAATACCTTCAACAACACTCATTTACACAAGCAGAGCCATTTCTGGTAGACTAGCAAGTCACAAGAAAAACAGAGAGCAAGGAAACAGCAAATACATGTTGTTCCTGGGTCACCATTTGTTGGACACCCTCAAAGCAATAGAACCAAACCAAAGTCCATGGACCACCAATTCCCTCGCTTTGGAATAGCGGCCATCTGCTTCTTCTCTCACTTGGGCATTTCAGTTTTAAGCTCTAAGGAGTACTTCAGTTCTTTAGACGTGCTGCAAGTGAGTTGATGGCAGAGTTGTTTGCTTAGTGAGGTTTCCAATTTGGGTCCTTGTGGTGTGGTCAGTGAAGGGAGTTGTGCACTTCCAAAGGACAGTCTAAAGTTCCATTTTTCTGTAGTGCACTCCCTGGGTCACCATGGCTGGATAGACACTAGGTCAAAAGTGCCCAACGGCATTTCTCTCCATGACAGGTTGACCCACCCAGTTTACCCACCACCAAAAGTATAATCGCCTTCTCCCATAGACACACATGGCCCACCCCCATCCCCACCCCCACCCCCTCCTGGAGTTCCCAGTAAGGCTCACCAATTAGACTTGGAGGAGTGTTTATTGATTTGGGTTGGCTGTAGAACTCTAGTAAATGGTCGGAGTTGATTTTCTACCTCTCCCCACAACAGGGGAAACTGGCTACAGCTGGAGTGAGGCCCTTTCTCTTGAAGTGGTTTTTAAGATGCTCAAGTAAGGGGGAACCAGACAGGCATACTGCCTTGATGCTTGGGGGTCCAAAGTAGACTACAAAACCTGAGAGAAGCCTGCCTTTGTCTTGGTTTTTGTCCCTATAGCAGTGGACTCATACATTTGTCCTTTTGAGATTGGCTAGTTTTATCCAGCATCATGGTTTCCAGGCCCACCCATTTCATGAGGGATTTCATGCTTTCACCCGATTTTTTTAAGAGATGCATAGTATTCCACTGTGTATATGTACCAGTGTCTTCATCCATTGAACAGATGGGCATTTGGGCTGTTTCCAGCTTCTTGCTATCATGTTGCAATGAACATGGGAGAGCATGTCTGTTCTTATGTCATACTTCTTTGGGGTATATGCCAGTGGACGTATTGCTGGCTTTGTGGTACTGCTGTTTTAACTGCTCATTTTAAAGTCTTGGTTCAGATGCCACTTACTTTCTTAGACCACAAATGGTATGTCTATATTTCTCCTTTGGGTAATGCTGCATTATTATTCCACACAATTGAAAGACTTATATAAACACTTCCCTGAGGCTCCACTGTCAGCCAAACAACAACTAAGGCTAACCAGTGAACTATATACCCAAGAGGTATGCACTCTTTAGACACATCAGCCTTATGAAACCCCAAGGGCAGTTTGTGCCTGGGAATATGGCTGAGGGAGGGAAGAGGCAACACAGAGGAACACTGAACACAGGGAGTGAGTGGGAAGAGTGCTGTTGCATTGTGGGATTTGCCATTGAGATAGTTAAGGTTTATTGTGCCAACTTAGCTGATAAACATGTGGGATTAATTGAAAGGTGGAGAGATAAATGACTCAGTGAGCCTCGCCTTTCTGGTTCTTGGGTCTCTTGTTTTGTGATGGTTGGACCAGGGTGCAGCTGCCTTAGCCAGTTCCCTGCTTCAGCTGGCAAGGCTCACTTCCTGCAAAATATCCCTGAGAAGCCACATAGACCTACCCCGATGCAGCCCTGGGTGCTGGAGCAGCCGTGTGGAGACCTCTGCCAGCGCTGAGATGCTTACATGTTCACTGATTCAGCTTGCCTCCTGCATTTGATGTCATTGTGTGTTTTGTGAGATGGAGGAGGACTTTGTAGATTGGTATCAGACATATGGGCTAATGTTGGACTTACGGGCTTGGACAGCACTGGGTTGGGTGCTTTCTGAAAGTGTACTTACCCTTTATATAAAACTCTCTCTCATACATACGAGTTCCTGTGGATTTGTTTCCCTAGTTTACCCAGGCTAACACAGCCATCAACATTACAATAAAATGTGTACAAACCATTGAACAAAAAACCAATTTGTTCTCTCAATTTTCACAAAATCATGGTAAAAATGGTTTTTAAATTTACATTAAATTATGTTCAGTAAAGCACAAAGCATAAAATGAGATATAGAAATGGATAGACCTTTCATTTAGCAAATCCTTAGAAATTAATTTTGATTGGAATTTTTCTAGCTGAAAATGAGTGAAAAGCTGGAAATGTGAGAAACCTCCCGCACCAACCTGCCTCCCTTCCTACTCAAAGCTGTTACTCGACCACCGCCGGGGCGCAGGATGAAAACGTGAGTTTACTATGTGTGGTGCAACACAACGAGATGACAATAGGACCAACTTTTGTCTTTTTCTCATCCTCAAGTTCGTGTTTTCATCTACAAATCAGATAGAGTTTTTAATAAATAAACCAACCTTGCTCTATGTGCATCACAGGAATTCCACCAGGACACAACTCAACATCTATGAACCATATGCTTTGTGTGCTCTAAAGTCAGGGAGGGAAACATTAAAACCCAAAGGAACAGAAATTCTGGAAAGACAGCATGGGTACTATAGGATCCGCACCTTTGTGGATCTTCACTTGAAAACGGCACTAGATGAACAAAGCTATAAACTCCTAAGTATAAATAAGTGAGGTCAAACCACCAAGAACTTTAAGACTTTGGGTGTTACTGGCCGCTGTACCCAGAGAAAATAGAGGGGGAAAAAACAGCGATGGATCTCCAAACACACTACAGCTGTTTACTGGAGAGTGCTGAGGGCCAGTGTGAGAGAAGCAGCTGAAAGCAGGCGGAGTTTTGTCCCCCCCCCCCCCCCCCCCCAGTAATAGAAGCCTGCCAGGAGCACCAAGGAAAATGGAAAGGGCTGGAGGAGTAAAGTTCCCACACAGGCTCTAAATCAGTGGTTCTCAGCCTGCGGGTCGCGATCCCTTTGGGGGTCACCTAAGACCATCAGAAAACATATAAATATTTCACAATATATAATTACATTACTATGGTTTATGCTTACTTATGTTCAACTTGTAACAATGAAAATACATCCTGCCTATCAGATATTTACATTACGATTCATAATAGCAAAATTGCAGTTATGAAGTAGCAATGTAAATAATTTTATGGTTGGGGCTCACCACAACATGGGAACTGTATTAAAGGGTCTCGGCATGAGGAAGGTGGAGAATGTGGTCTAAAGTCAGGCAGGAAAACGGATCCACTGTAACGCCACCAGAAAAGACCTCATGATTGAGGAAAAAAAACTACTGGAGATAAAAGCTGAACACACAGGAACATGAGAAAAGCACATCTCAGGGTTTCCCAAAGCGGGGGATACTGTGCTCCCCCACAGAGGAGGGGGTGATAATGGAATGGTAGGGGGGCTGAGAAAGTAGAGACCCTTCACTTTATCCTGGATTATGAGCTGTAGTCCAAAAGCTATTAATTGCCAGGAGGGTCCTAAGTGATTTTTGTCTGGAAAGAGCATGGTAGATCCAGTAAGTCTGGGAATCCTAAGGTTTAGATAAAAGTAGGGAAGGACGGAGCCAGAAAATCAACAATGCCATATTTTACACATGACACACACTTCTCTGCTTGTCAACCACTTCCTCCCTCTGGAGGCCTATTTGTAAATATCCTATGCTAATTTTTATTTTATCACATGTTTTCAAGTTTGACATAGTGGCTCTATTTCAATAAAGGCACTATTTTAGTAAATGCACTTACAGCAATATGTAAAAATAAAATTGGCAATAACAAGAAAAATACCTCCCGGGGGCAGGGAGCAGTTGGCAAGCACATTTAGAAGGCGCGTGTTATTTATGTAAAATTATGGTAAGCTGCCATTTTATACAATACTAAAGGGAAATCGCAGAAGTGGGATTTGGTGAAGTTAGAAAAGATATCCCAACAAACCCTAAAATAAACGCACTGCCATCAAGTTGATTCTGACTCAGACGGATCCAATAAGACAGAAAACCGCTCTGTGGGTTTCCTAGACTATAACTCCTCAAGGGAGTAGAAAGTCTCATCTTTCTCTGATATAGCAGCTGGTTTCAAACTCCTGACCTTGCAGTTAGCATCCCAACACAATCCGCTATGCCACCAGTTCCTCTTCTGAATGCTGAAGAAAAGTTGATGTCAAATCCCAAAGTTATGTAAGAATAAAATAAGGATCAAGAAACGACTAAAAACATTACAAACAATGTAAGCAAGAAAAAGAGACACCAAAAATACAGTGTATCTACTTCAAAATAAGCTAGAAATGAGAAAAAAGGGAGAGGTTACAATTGTATTTTAGTGAAATATAGTAAAGATAGGCAAAGCATATCCAACAAATGGATGAGTCCAGAAAATGGAAAACTAAAGGAAGGCAATACACACACAAAAAAAAGCATTAAAAGAGTTTTCATTCAAAAAAATGTTCCTAAAGCCAAAAATTAAGAAATAAACTAAATACTAAGAGTACACTATATATCTAGAATATCTATTTTAGAAAAAATTATATTTTCACACTCAACCTACAGATTCCAACTCACAGTGACCCTAAAGGACAGCGCAGAGCAGCCCCCTGGGGTCCCGGAGTGCTAAGTCCTTAAGAAAGCCTCATTTCCTGTAGGAAACTGGTCTTAACCTTAACCAACCATGGTACAGCCCAACTATCCCTGGGGCTCACACAGCACAGCAAAGGGAGGGCTGGTTTGCTAGAGTAGACATGGTGATGTCAGGATTCTTTATCAGACAAGCAAATGCATGTGCCTTGGGGGAAATACAGCCAGAATGCTCCTTAGAGGAAGTGTATGTGTGTGGTGGGGGGTGGGGGGGTGGGGAGGAGGTAGGGGGATTGCAAAGGTCAAGGAGCTAAGGTCAAGGAGTTCAGCAAGGAAAAGGATGTTTTGAAACTGATGTGGTAGCAACCGTGCACTACTACTTGATGTGATTGAACTATGGAATACATATCTGTATTAACTCTCAATAAAACGGCTTGAGATGTTATTTTTTAAAAAAGAAGTAAACGGAAGAGAAGTCATCTCATGAGTTGTGGACATGTTATCAGAAGAAACCCGTCCCTTGAGGATATCATGTTTGGTCACATAGAGGGTTAGTGGAAAAGAGGAACACAATTAATAAAATGCAGACTGACACACTGGCTGCAACAAAGGGCTCAAACTTGATTGTGTGATGGAATGAGACCAGGCAGTGAGTAAACAAGCAAAAGCACCAGGCAGTGTTGGCACTGTCATACAGAAGATTGCTATGAGGTGGCACTGACTCAGCGTCACTAAGAACCACAGTGCACAAGGGAGTAAAATGAGCACATCACAGTTTTTCAAAAGCAACATTTCATGGCACGGGGAAATGGAGCGACACGCTTAACATCCTCAAGAAAAGAGAACTCCCGCCAAGAATCGTATATGTAGCAAGATTGCCCTTTGAAGACAAAGGCACAGGCTGTGATCAACATACATAAACTCAGGAACTATTGCTTCCACACCTCCTTCCTTAGGAGCAAACTTCAGACAAGCAACTTGAGAGACATCACCATAGGACATGGTGGTGAACATTAAACATACAGTTATCTACAGAATTAGGCTAAGGAGAAATTTGAAGAATTTGAAACTATGTGGTCTGACAATGTAGTACTATTACTACTTAAAATTTTGTAGTAGGATATGTAAAGATTACTGAAAATGGTTTTTCATAATCATTATTTTGTGGTTGTATTAATATTGTTATTCTGAGCCTGTTGATGAAAAGTGGGATAGGGCAAATGAATAATTGAGGTATTCTACTACCCCCAGTATTGAAAAGCAAGGATGTTATTTCGAGGACTAAGGTGCTGCTGAGCCAAGCCATGGTATTTCAATTGCCTCATATGCTGTGGAAGTTGGACACGGAGCAGAGAAGGCCGGGGAAGCATTGCTACATCTGAATTGCCGTGCTGGAGAGCACTGGCATTCCCGTGGGTGCTGCAAGCACAGACCAATCTGTCCTGCAGGAAGTACCGTCAGAGTGCTCCAGAGAGGCCGGGCTCGTGAGACTTCACCTCACATACTTTGCATGTTATTGGAGAGACTAGTCCCTGAAAAAGGACATCGTGTAAAAAGGACACAGTGTAAGTAAATTAGAGGCGTAGTAAAAAAGGGAAGACTCTCAAAGAGATGGCCTGACACAACCTTGAAGGCTCTCAAAGAGATGGCTGCAACAACCTTGAGTAGGTTGTCTATGTAACTGTAATATACAAGAGGGCACAGGACCAGGCAGGGCTTTGTTTTCTTGTACACAGGCCACGTGGAAGCTGACTCGCACCTGGCAGCAAAGTACTCAACCCCAGGCAGGTATACTCTTATTAGAACCATCCACCGGACGAGACCAAAGGGAGAGAGAGCTTCTGCCCACGGACACAGCTTGGACGGCAGGAAGGGGACAGGAAAGGCTAAATGGAAAGAGCACAGGAAGGGATCATGAGGATTGCCGTCAATGCCACGAAACCTACCATGTAATGTTTTATGGAAACTGCTTTCTACAATGTCACCAAACTCACAATAAAAAGTTTACAAAGGTAACTATGTGATACAGAATTTTGTATTCAGCACGCTCACCACAACCAGGCAATCTCAGAAAGGGGAGATGTCCACATGAGGAGAGAGAACAAACTGCTAAGTTTAGAAATTATGCTCATTTTACTTCCCACCTCTCTATTTGTTAAAATTAATGAGCTTTCGTTCAAGGGTGTATCTTCAGATAAAAACAGTACTACCTCAACCTGTTTGGTAAGAAAACAGGTTTCTAATGTTCTATCTTGACTCTTAAGTAAACTTTGACTGAATAGTTTAAGTGAATTTTTAATTTATTTTCTCAAGTCTCATGGATAAATTATTTTATGATGTATTGTTTTGAACTCAAAATAGTTGTTTTCCAAAGCAAAAATCCTACAAAACGAAATACCTTCAAAGGGCAAGAATAGAACACAAAAAGTAGGTTTGAAATGTGTGCCACTAAAATCTTCATGTCGTTTAAGAATAGCTTAGCTAGCTATTCGTAAAACTGTATTTATAGCTTCAACGACTTGATATAAAGAGTGTGCTTGTTAATTAACTGGAATAAGGTCCAGTAGGTTTCGTAGGCTGGTGAAAAAGAGATGAAATCAGAACAGTAGCAGAATGTGGATAATTGCTGGAACTGGGCATCGAGTATGTTTGTGTTCATTATTACTTTATTTTCTGCACACTGTCATAATTCTGTAATAAACGTTTAAAAAGAAAAAAATTATAAAGGCTACCGATACATTATTACAGATACCGAGTACCTCCATTGTGCTCAAAATAGAAAATTACTAGACAAAAACCCACTCCCAAAGAAACCCTCATGAAGTCGGCAATGTATCTTTTGTTTGCACACTCAAATGAAAAAAGTACTTATTTATATATTACAGGACTATATAAACGTTGTATGAAAGGTTATTATCGCCACCTGCTGGACACTGTGACTGACTACTTGACTGTTAAAAATTAACAAGATTGTTTTTTAAAAAGACACGTCCCTAGAGAATATAAAAAGCTTGGGCTAACATTAAAGAAAAAACTCTCCATCCATGCTACCATGAAAAAAAAAAAAGACTAGTTATCTGCCAGTTACCTGGTCTTTAATATTATATAATACTATCAAATTTCTATTCACTTGCATGATTATATTAGGAATGCCAATATTATTACATCACTTTAAAAAATCATTTTATTGAGGGCTCGTACAATTCTTATCACAATCCATCGTGTCAAGAACATATGTACATTTGTTGCCATCATCATTCCCAAAACATTTGTCTTCTACTTGAGCCTTTAATATCTGCTGCTCATTTTCCCCCTCCCTCTCCATTCCCCCCTACCTCATGAACCCTTCATCATTCATAAATTATTATTTTGCCATATGTTACACTGTCCGATGTCCCCCACCCCGACCTTCTTCTCTGCTGTCCATCCCCGAGGGAGGAGGCAATACGTAGATTCTTGTAATCAGTTCCCCCTTTCTACCCCACATTCTCTCCACCCTCCAGGCCTCGCCACTCTCACCACTGGTCCTGAAGGAGTCATCTGTCCTGAATTCCCTTTGTTTCCCGTTGCTCTCTGTACCTATGTATATCCTCTGGTCTAGCCAGATTTATAAGGTAGAATTGGGATCATGATACTGGGGGAGAGGAAGCATTTAAGAACTGGAGTAAAGTTGTATGTTTCATCGTTGCTACCATGCACCCTGGATGGCTTGTCTCCTCCCCATGACCCTTCAGTAAGTGTGTGTCCAGTTGTCTAGATGGGCTTTGGGTCTCCACTCTGCACTCACCCTCATTTACAATGGTAAGATATTTTTGTTCTTTGATGCTTGATCCCTGATCCCTTCGACACTTCGTGGTCACGCAGGCTGGTGTGCTTCTTCCATGTGGGCTTTGTTGCTTCTGAGCTAGATGGCCACTTGTTTATCTTCAAGCCTTTAAGACCCCAGAGACTATATCTTTTGATATAGGTCAGGTCGATGGGATACCATGCTCTGGCCCCAAAGTCTGTCCTTTGTACTCCCTCAGGGGCTCCCTGATCTGCTCCCATAGTTGCTCTGCCGCACACTTTTAGTGGTTTGCCTCAGTGTCACAGGGTCAGTCCGGGCCAGTCCTGACATTAGGTCTCCAGTGTTTTCCCCCTTAGGGCCCTGGGCCATCAAGGGATGGCGTGTATCATAGTGGGATCAGCCATATTGTCTACTCTATGCATAGGCTGTTCAGAGCAGGGATATCATCCTCCAGGCCTGATGGGCCAGGATGTGCTCCACTCTCTCTTCCTCCCCCTTCATTTGCTCTGATCAGACATGCCCCTCTCTCCTAGCTGCAGTTTCAGTGCCGTCCTCTCAAGTAAATTCTTCCATGGGGAGGGGCAGTTGTCCACATAGCTGTCCTCTCCCTCTTAGAAAACAAGTGTTGTACACGTGATATAGCAACCAAATCTCTTGCCCATCCCATTTAGGGCAGAATCAAACACCGGTGGCCTAATCAAAGACAATGGCCAACCATGTCATTTTAGTCATGGGTTGTTCTCCACAGTCCAGCCAATAATCTACTCTTGGGGTCCTGAGAGAGCTGACCAGGCCTCTTCCAAGTCTCACATTCTAGGCGATAGATCTGTAATTTTTCTTTATCATATCAGATTACAAAAAACAAAAATGCGGTTCTAACTGGTTCAACCAAATCCCTGCCTGACTCTTAAATTCAGTACATTTACTTATTTTTTTAATTTGCTTTTTTAAATCTTTGGTTTTTATTGCAAATGTTACAACATCTACTACCTAACTGCATCTAACAGTGATTCCCATTTCTGCCCAATCCATTATCACCTGTGGAGTGAGGATGCAGTCCAACCCGGAGATCACCAGCACACCCAGTTGTTCTAAAAGTGTGCTCGTGGGACCACATCATCATTACCACCGGAGAAATTAATAGGGAAGCAGATTTTCAAGATATACTTCAGATAGCTGGATGAGGGCCAGCAATTTGTTTTATAAACCCACCAGGTAATTTAGATTGAAGCAAGTTTGATTATTATGATATGTACTATAAAACTTTAAAGTTCTTTTTTAACATATAAGATTGAATTTGCCATTCTCAAATAAGAGTAATATACAACAATATAAATGAGATGCTTGCACTGAGAGTACTCAAATACACTTCTATTCGCTTTCCCAATGCCTCTCATTATACACATTCAAGCTGAGTTCTGGTTAGGCAACAGGGGAAATGTTTGAGTGGCAGGAGAGGTCTCATAGGTTAGTTAACGAGACCCTGTAAAGTTCCTGCCTAGAGAAAGCGCTCCAACCAGACTTACCTGCTCAGGTGTGTTGTGATCGAAACCGTATCTTTCTAACCCACAGAACCTTTAGCCAACGCCACATACTCTGATCGCTAAGGGGAGCTCGCACAAGTTTCTATTTCCTTTTGGGATGGTGAAATGACAGAATGCTCATAAAGCATAAGATATTGGGAGGCATTCCGGAACCAAGCAGCTGCTATTTTTTTTTTTAACTGCTTTTGGTGAACAGGCTCTACATTTTTTTTAAGTTTTCATCTTTAATGAAGTGACTTTGGAAATAACAATTTCCATGATACTACAGTTTTCAGAGTCACAAGATACACAGAATTATGTCCATTCTGTGATTAGTATCAATGCCAACAACTCTAGTCATTGAGTTTTGTTACCTGGCGCACACACAAAAACATCAGAAATGCAATCACCCACAGCTTCAGACAAGGCAAACCCCAGGACATCATACGAGACCAGCTGCTGCTTCGGTGAAGGGTTTCTGGCACAACCGCCAGTGATGAGACCGCCAACGGCCATTCCAAAGGCTGGACCTGACCTTGTGGAGCAGTAACGCAACGAGGTTCAGTCATTTGAACTTCCCAGACCATTAAAACTTCTACAACGATTCGAGAGGCCTCAGTGGGGCTGTCAATTTATCTATAAAGGGGGTGTATGAAAACACTGCCAACATATTTATCATTACTACTATTTCATAAGAGAAAGACTCTCTGGATAACTCGTTAATAAGTGGAAGGAAGTCATCTCAGAGTAAAGGCAATCGTTCTCAAGAAAGGAGAGTTGGCAATTTCACGCCAAAATTATCCTTAATGCTTTATTTTTATTTGGTCACATAGAAGTGAGTACATAGCATAAGAGCAGTATCAAGTCTCCAAAGTCACCACACATGAAGTTGTCCCTCAATACTTCAATAGGAATGTTCACTCAGCACACCCTTATGTAACTCAGGAGCAACTGTGGTCAAGTATGTGAGGACGCACCACCATAATAAAGCTATTATTATTATTATTGCAAATTGGTGGCCTGTGGGAGGGGAGGGGAAATTCCCACAGGCACATCTTCATGGCTTAGTCAATTTCCATACTCACACTATCTCAAACAATATTCAGAATCCTTCAGAACAAACATTTTCCGATTTTACTTTTACAAAGAGTTGTATTTGTACTTTAGCTCATGACTGTCATTTTCCCCCTGTGGGAATGGAGCATGTTACTAACCCTACAGATGGTTATGACCCTCGCGAGAAACTTACTGAGCTAAAATTACTGCAGTGATTACCAGTATGCAGAGTCAAATCCTAAGGAAGAAAACAGGAGAGGATTTTAAAAGTATGTTCAAACAGAAAAAATTTATTTTCCTACATTTGAAATGATTGCAGATTGTTTGGTGTTAGCCTTCACTTTCAGCTATAATGGTCAGGAAATAAGAAGAAAACACCAGACTCAGACATTATGCAGTTTTATACTTTCCTCTGTTGCGTCTTAATCCACTGAAAATACTACCATCTCAAGTCAGTCCATTTAGTCAACTTCTTTGCTTTCTTTGGTTTCCACTTCCTTCGGCAACAATGGCTCAATCTTTAGTAACAGACCCTCACTTGTTGAGCTCCGAAGAAAAGCACGTATCACAAAGGGCCCTAGATGCAAGGGCAGAAAAGGAGAAGTTTATTTAATTCCAGAGTCACCTAATGAGCACATACAATACACAGCACACAACGGGGCTCGTGCCATGGTTTCCTTGAAAAGTACTAATGGTACGAATATCTCGAACTCGTAAAAAAGGGAAGACCCATTCCTAGACTAGAGTACAAATTAGCACTATTTTGAGTATCAGATTTGTCCTTGAAACTACATAAACTCACTAACAATTCATTCCTTTTTTCCACAAGATAATCACATAGAATTTACTTTACTGCAAAGTCAACAGTGAAGGGAGCAGGTGGTGATATTTGCATTTGATGGAAATATTCTAAATATTTATTTAAAACAGTCAGTACAGATGCTACCTTTCTGATACCCAGCATTCAGTGAAATTCCCTATAAATGAAAAGTTTTAAGATATGATACAGGAGTTAATTTAAAACAAAAAAGAACAGCATTGTTTTCAAAGGGTTTGCAACCACATTCCTACTATAGTTTTAGAAGACTACATAGGAACAACAGACAGTCTAGGCAGAAGTTTTACATAGAATACAAGAATGCATACTCATACAATTTCCAAGGCCTATGATCCTACGTTAGGGGCGTGGCAGTGCCTGTGAGTGCTGGGTTGTCAGGGAGCGCTGGACTGCACACCTAGCAAGGCTGTCCAAGGCCACTCTATGGGAGAAGTTCCCTTTAGTCTCAGAAACCCTCTAGAGTTGACTCCATGGTACCAGGTTAATGGTCGTGTTTTATTTTGGATAACAGAAAAACACCAATAAGGTACTTATTTACGAGTACATTTAACTCCCATAGGAGAGGGAAAATAAGACTGGATTTTAAGCATAAACTAAGTCATGAAATGAAAGCTGGCAAATCATCACTGTGGCAAACTCCGAAGTGCACTGATGATAACGGGCTTGACTTCAAGCACCGTAAGTGAAACTGGGCGGAGGAAGGCATTTGCAAGGCACCAAATACAATGACATAGACACGACTGGATTGTTCTTTGCCTACTACATTCAAACCCCAAGCTTCCGCACCGCAAATATTCTTGATATCCATGCATACTCCCATTTAAAAGAACTGATTCTCATCAAATGATAAAAACGGTCCTTTTCTTTTTTTCCCTTTTCTAATATGAATGAATGAGCGTTAATAAAAATCAACTGATAACACTAGTGGCAAAGCGAATAGTCTAGCTTCAAACTAACATTTCGGAAATTATTTTTCTTTTTATTTAACACTATAAAAAGATTAAAGCAATCAGTTACAATTTCACGTCAAGCTTTGTTACATTTAATAGTAAAAATCATTTGGAGATTTGCAAGGTTTTACAATATAATCCTTATTAATGTTACAAAGCTTCCTCTCTAAACAATGGCAATTCATTAATAAGAGCGTGAGAAATCTTCTGGAGGATTAAATTCTATTCCTTGAATTTCTGGCAATACTGGTGCTAGTGTGGCTAACTTGACTCTTTTCTTAGTACTTTCTCATCTTCGGGGGAGAAAGATGAGGCTTTCTACTCCCACAAAGTTATCCCTTGGAAACCCACAGGGGCAGTTCCACCCCGTCCCATAAGATCGCTATGAGTTGGAATCACGCTCATGACAGGGAGTGCGTGCGTGAGTGAATCAGATCTCTCACACTCAGTCCTGCACACAGTATTACAGTGTGGCTGTAGAGATGTCCGCCCGCAACAAGCTGCTTACCCAAACTCAGTGGCCTGTGCCCACAAACATCATTGAGAACGGCTTGCAGGTTGGCAGCTATCTGCTCACTTGACATATCCAGCTGAGAAAGAACAGGTAAAAGATGGGTAATATGAATGATGTGAACGTAAAAAGATAATACACTAGGTAATTTGATCAGTATTTGAGGGTTTTTTTGTTTGTCTTTGGTCTATTCTAAACAGCGCTTTTCAAAAATTCAACTGATAAAATTGCTCCACTGAGATACTACCGGGAAAGAAAACACCCCACACCTCTTTTAGAATGATACATTTACATGTCTTTACATGCTGAGATGTAATTGCCTTATAAAATATATTACATCAAAGTTCTCTGATGTTGTCCCACTTGACAGCTCTTGACTTCCATAGTGATTTCTCCAGAGCATACACTGAGGCAGAATACATGATCCTCCAGCCTCAGCCCCAGGAATTAGTGATATTTTCTCAAAAAGTTTTTTTTTGTCGATTTACTCTCTAAGAAAATAAGCAAATGTTTACAAATGAATGCTTTCATGAGCCAAAGTAAAATCTACTTGACTGTATACATTCAGACAAGGAAAGAAAGCCACTGGTTTTCAGGTTGCTGCTCATTCTGACTTTTCAAAGACTTTGCACAATAGCATTACTTTGCCATTTAGCAAAAACTACAGTATGTACAATAGACAGAGAATGAATTCTATGCATAAAACCTCTAAAGCCAGCTTATACCTGTGGAAAGTCCTGTGTCCATCACGCAAACAAAACAAATGTCATTCTTTCCAAATATGTGTTAGAATCAGTTACTCCGTATTCAAAGGATTTGAGGATTTTGTACTTAAGACAAATAAATCACTTTTTAAAAGTTCTTATAAAACTTAACAATCGTGTAACTGGCAAAAAACCACCCAGTAAAAGTTCAAGTTCAAAGAAGAATTAAAGAAGACCCCCTGTGAGAATGTGCTGTAAACATCGAGAATTTTGCTTGAAAACAATTTTTTTTTCTCATCACCAGCACACACTACGAAGGTTTGGATATTATTGGAAGAATGTTTTACCTTATGCCAACACAACAATGGTAGTCCTGAGAGGAAAAAAACCTGGTTCATATTAAGAATTTAGACTTGAATCCAGGTAACTTATTCATTAGTAAACAAAGTACCTTACTTTCTGTTAAAAGGAAAAAAAAAATAGGCTAAGGGCATTAACAGCCATCCCTGCCCCCTTTCATTTCTCCATGGTCAAACTTAGCTCAAACTGTGCTCTCTGATCAACTAAAGAGACTACTGTGGCCCTACAGTTGCTTTTTCCTTTGTTGAAGATCTCCACCATTTTACATTTAGAAAAGTAACAGTCAAGAAAAAGCAAGATATCCAACGTAGTTAACAGTTATGATCTATATTAAATAGGTATTTAACTTCCCAGATATTTCTAACAGTTCTTCTGACTAAATTTGCATAATGCCGTTTCTACAGCAAGCTAAAATTAAAAACATATGCTTTAGAAATGCAACACAATTATCTCCCCCTGCGACTATAATTACTAGGATGCCTTAAATTATTTCACTGATCTATTTTAAAGATAAGTTTGAAATTATGCAAAAACGTTTAAAACCTAATTTAAACTTTTGTCCACCAAAACTTGCCTATGAATCTCCTGGGCCAGGAATAATCTAAAGGTACCTTATGAAGACAACACGTTGCGAGCGTCTCTGCCGCCTCGCAGAGCCTCCGCACGCGATTGCGCCTTCCTAACAGCAACGTGCTGTGGTGCAAGGAAGGGAGAGGACCCTGTCTGTTAGACTGTCGACAGCAGATCATAAAGCTTAATACGGCAGAGGGAAAACACAGGGTTGGGACTAACCTTCAAGGTGATGCTGAGCGCCCATCAGCACCACACTCGTGAGGGTGCACGTGCACTTGGACATATGCTTTTAACTTTCTTTAGGTCACAGACCTTACTCCAGGAAGATGCAGACAGGCACAATAAACTCAGCCTCTGCTTTCTGGTTATTCATGTGTCGTCAAGAAAGGGGAGGAGAGAAGTGCTCATGAAGAAGTGCTCATGATATTAAGAGGGAGCCTGAGACCACACGGGAGCCCTGGTGGCACAGTGGTTATTGAGTTGGGCTGCGATGCTCAGGGCTGGCAGTTTGAAACCAACAGGGGCTCCACGGGAGAAAGACAGGGCTTTCTACTGCCATAAAGAGGCAGTCTCAGAAACCCCCGGGGGCAGTTCTGCCCTGTCCTACAGTACAGGGCTGCAAGGTGGCAGTGAGTGTTGTTGGCGGTGGTGACAATTGGAGAAGCACAAACACAGAGACGACCCAAAACCCATTGCCACCAATCAATTCCAACTCAAACCGCCGCTCCACGACAGGGAAGAGGTGTTCCTTAGGGTTCCCAAGACTGGAACGCTTTAAGGGAACAGGCAGCGTCGTCTGTGAAAACACCTCCAAGAATCACAGTATTTATCACTTATTTTCCACAGACTCCTCAAAATCTAGATTTCTAACTGAGATCAAGCTATTTTAAAAAGCTAACTCAATAAAACAAAACCAGTATGTGGGACTGACAAAACAGGAATAGGGCCAATTTGTAAGTGGTGTGCACCACTGAAAAGGCAGGACATACTGAATTTGAACCTGAGGTAATGGTTTAAGACTACATTTCGAAGGGCTTTGAATATAAAACTGAAGACTTAGAATACATTCAGTCAGCAGTGAGAAGACATCTAATATTCTCAGGAGAAAGCGTATCTGCCCTGCTTGCGAGAGTTTCGAAGCAGAAGTCTGGAGCAATGCAGCAGCTTTTTCTGTCGAGAGCCGGATAGTGGATCTGCTTTGGGCTTTGCAAAACAAAGGTCTCTGCAGCATTACTCAACTCTGCCATCCAGCCTGGAAGAAGCCGCACACACTTGTAAATGAAGAAGCATGGCGGTGCGCCAATGAGATCTTATGAACAAACCATATGGCGGGCCAAATGCAGCCCCCAAGCTCCAGTGCAGAGGACAGTTAAGGAAGTGAATGGGCAAAGGCAATCATGAAGTGATGTTAGAGCAGAAACGTTTTGTGTTTGTTGTTGGTTTCAACAGCAAGGTTGGTTGGGTGTTGAAAGATTTCTGCTTGTCTACTCTGTAGATGAAACAGAAGTTTCATCAGGCCAAGAATTGCATTGCCATTTATAAAACTTACTAACATTCGGGAACCAGCATAGCAAGGGCCAACAGCCATCACACATTACCCGCGCGGGATTGTCTGTGTGTGCTTTGAACAAGGCGGGCCTTTCGCGGAAACGTCTCCAGGACTGGTGACCAAAGCCCAGAGCTGAAGGCAAAGAAAGCATTAAGCCACCTAGATTTTAAATAGAGATTACAACAGCATTGTACTTCAAGCTAGATTATGAAACATTGTTTTGATGATGAATGTGACACTATTTCTCTTGAATTTATATTTCACGGCATATTAAACCATGTAGTTATCCGATTCATGATGGCTAATACCAGTCCATTTCAGCTCACTATCGCTTACGATATACCTTCCATTTCATTTTTTATGATTTTCCATTTTTCTAGATTCATAGTTTGCACATCCCACATTGCAATTATCGATGAATGTTTGCAGTTTTGTCTTCTTTTTGAGTTGTGCTACATTAGCAAATGAAGCTCCCTAAAGTTTTGCTCTGTACACATCACTGAGTTCAACTCCACTTTGAGGAGGCAGCTCTTGCCCAGTTGTATTTTCTATGCCTTTCAACCTGAGGGTCTCATCTACCAGTGCTGTATCCGGCAGTGTCCCACTGCTTTCCATTAATTTGTCAATGGCTAATCTTCAGAAGTAGACCACCCATTCTTGTTCCTATGATACAGCTATTAAAACACTTGTAGTGATTTCTAATCACACAGGGAGGGACTGAACACATAACATTAATGGAAAAAATGGAGAGCATAGAGATCATTATATAACGGGACAGCAGCTATCTAAACATACAAATACATACCTGGCGAAAGCACTATAATGAATGCTACTGAAAAGTGACCATCGCAAACTCGATCACAAGCTCTGCATGATGTTGGATAAGCAAGGTGTGGCAGTCCCCTAATCGGGTGTCAGTTTAAGGATTGAGTGTAGGGGTGGAGTCTAGGCTGTCAATCTGGAGATAGCCAATGAGACCTCTGTGTGGGCATGGTCTTCTCCTGAGAATTCTGGGAAATCTGGTACTTCCTCCTTGGAGGCGGAAGACATCTCTCTCTCTCTCTCTCTCTGCTACTTCCTGGGAGACACTGCAGAAGACAAACAACATGGACGCATCCAGATCTCGGAAGCCGGAGAAGCCACGGAAGCCACAGAGAGATCCCTACCAGCACTGAGATGCTTTCTACCCACTGGCCTGCATTCTGATCTTCTGCATTCGGCATCATTGCATGTGTTTCGTGAGTCTGAAAAGGACTTTAAAGATCGATATCGGAAATATGGGCTAATATCGGGCTTAAGGACTTGATCTGGACTGGGCTGGAATGTTTTCTCAATGTTCAATTCCTCTTGTATTTAAACCTCTCCCTTATGTTCATATGCATGTTTATGAATTTGTTTCTCTAGTCTACCCAGACTAACTAACCCACAAGGGGAACCAGGTTTGCTAAAGTATTTGGGATAGTACTGGTTTAGCCTCAGGGACTACTGAGGTGGCCCATTCTTTCCTGCTACAGCTAAAATAACCAAAACAGTGGTGACCAAGGTGTTGAACAGCTCATATATATTACACTATTGAAAACATCTTCTAAATATTTTGTTATGTGAGTATATTACCTCTTAATAAAGAAGTTTCAAGTTAGCATTTACAATAACAAAATTAGTCATATGCGATGCTATAAATTACAAGGAATACTCGTAATTTCTTCCTGTCTTTCTGTTTGTACTAGACCCAACTCCTCATTATAAACCCTGCTATGATGACTTCTAACAGACTCACTATGAGGTTACACCAAACCCCTGCTATCGAGTCCATGCTGACTTACAGTAACCCTTAAGGACAGGGTAGAACTGCCCCTGTGGGTGTCTGAGGCTGTAACTCTTTATGAGAGTAGAAAGCCTCAGCCTTCTCCCACAGAGACGCTGGTGGTTTTGAAGTGCTAGCCTTGCAGTTAGCAGCCCAACATGTAGGGCTGTACCCAATACAGGATACAGGAAGTTCCATCCCTCAGAAAAACTCTCAGGTGATCCCTGTGTAGGCATGCTCTGTACCCACTCCGAATTCCTGCCCAGGAATGAGCTGTCACTATAGATTTGCCATACACATGGAATGACAGAGAGCAAACTTTCCAGACTGGCCTTTCTTCATTCAGTTATTGTTATTTGTATCGGCAGTTCACACTTTTCTCTTGCCGAGTAGTATTCCGCTATGTAGATGTACCCGTTTTGTTTTGTTTTAATGCAAGAAGGAGAATGGTTGAGTTGTTTGCAGCCCTTGTTAATTACCAATAAGAACTGCTATAAAGATGGGTCTGAAGTGTGTTGAGAATGTTTTTATTTCTCTTTAAATGTTTCTGAAATAAAACCCCGCAGTGGAATTTCTGTGGAACGGGGTGAGTGTATGTTTACTTTCAGAAGCTATTACCACAGGGGACTCCAGACCTGCTGTACTCTTCTGCACGCCCACTTGCACTGGATGGCAGTTTGTTGTCCTTCCCAGTTAGGTGTTTTTTCTGCACATTTCCTCTCCTAGCACGATGTTGTTTCTCTCCAACATGACCCTAAGACTCTGTTCCTTTTTTCCCCTTCAGCCCTTTTCTCTCAATTTTCCAGAGTGGGCCATTTTATGATGGTCTTCAAGTACTCTGACTCTCTTCAGTAATTTCAGGTCCAGGATTTTATTAATAAATATACAGGGTCTCTCTCAAATCCCTCCCTCTTCTTGCTGTCTCCCTGGGGCTCCCCTTCTTTGACTTTCTGGACAGAAAGGTGGGATTTTATTTACCTCGTTCTGTCACTCACTTTCTGCAACTGGTCCTTCACTGGGACTGACTGGCAGGAGGGCAGCGAGGCAAAACCAAGAGCCGCTCCACCTCTGTGAGCCCAGCTTCTCTCGTCAGAGGAGCCTTCCTTTTCCTCGTTTCCGGGCCGGTGCCTCTCTGAGCACCAGGCACACTGCTCCCCCTGCCGGGGCTTGAACTGGAGGGCTTATTCCGCAACGCCCGTTACTCACACTGACACCGCCTTCCTGGTTTCCCAGGCCAGCTGATGTCAGGGAAAGGAAAGAAAAGGCAAGTCACTGACAGATAGGTGGTACATTAAACTCTGGTCTTTTCACCCAATCCGCCTGCTACGATTTATAGTTGAGTCCTAACTGAGCTGCTAGAGTAACTCTTCCAGGTTTTTTAACCGCCGTATTCAGTGGAAAGACAGGCTGTCAGGAGCTTGGACCATCTTAACTTGAACTAACCTCCTACCTATGTTTTATATGTTTATATTCCAGACTTGGCAAATTTTCTGTAAAGGAACAGACAGTGAATATTTTGTGATGGTCATCTCTGGTGTGTTGAATTTTTTAAAAAATTCTAAATGTGGAGAATCGTGTTTTGCCCACCTCTGTTTTAGAAGGTATTTTTTGATCTCTAAATGTATGAAAAGGCATGCAACAGCATGTTGTAGTATGACTTATGCTTTATGTCATGTTAACAAGTTAATGCATTTTATGAAACTCTCTCATGAAGGACGGCGGGCACTCCTGATAGAAGCCGCTTTCATCATAGCTTACAATAAAAGTTGTTGGAAGAATGCTTAACTTTTATCTTTATTGAATAATTCATTAAGAGGTCTGATGAATGTTTTATTACTGACTGCAAATACTTTATAAAGAATGTGATTTGTTTAGAAGTAATACTAATGATACACACAAAGAAGTATCGTACAGAGCCAAGTTCTCCCCCTAGCATTGGGACACTAAGAAAAGTGAATAAAAGCTAGCCTCGTTGGCACTAGCTTTTGGAAGAGAGCTGGGTGTGCAGTGTGGTGACAACCTATTAACAAACCAGTTGGCAAAAACGAAAAACAGCAAGTCAGTTTCATCTACGTTTAGGTTACACTACATTTCAGTACTATGTACGTTTGTTTCATCATGTGTTATTCTACAGATTAATGACAACAATGTTGTTTACATTTAATAAATTAAAGAGAACAGTGCCTGCTGCATTCAAACGGTATGGCTTATCTTACGCTATTCTTTATATCTCACAAAAAAGACAAGTCACATTTCAATGCTCAAAATTCTAAAAATTGGTAGGGACGAGTGGGGAGGGAGGGGGAAAATGAGCAGCCAATATTAAGGGCTCAAGCAAAAAGCAAATGTGAAAATGATGATGGCAACAAATGTACAAATGTGCTTGACACAATGGATGTATGTATGGATTGTGATAAGATTTGTATGAGTCTCCAATAAAATGATTCTTTTAAAAAGTCCTAAAAATTATAATTTAAGAAATGATGTAAAAGAACTGAAAATATTATTTTAAAGAATAGCCCAAGAAGACAAAGTAGAGTATTAAAATGAAATATGCAAAGAGCCAAAAAGGAAGGATATATATGCCTGGCATATCTCTAGCTGAAAGAAAGTGAAGAAAAATAATTTAAGCCTCAAGTTGCAATGTTGAAGGATTCCATGAGTAAAATATTGAATGATGCAGGAAGCATCCAAAAAAAGAAAGAAATAAAGAAAAGAAATACAATATATTGTTGACATTTAAACATTCAGGAAGTTGCATGTGATCAGGAGCTGATGGCTCTGAAGGCAGAAATTCCAGCGGCACAGGAGACATCGGGGTGAAAACAGGCTCAAAGGGCTATTAGAAATACAACTGAAATGTTTCAAGCTGAGGAAGCACTGGAGGACTCGCTTGATGATGCTGAGAAATAGGGAAGCCAGCTACCTGGCCAAATGACAAGAAGAGCTCCACTCAAAGAAAGGTGACCCAATAGGAGGCTGACATTATCTTTAAAATACCATAAATATTCCAAGCAAGGTAGTTTGTCACAGATAACAATAATAATGATAAAAATGGTCCCAGCAATATATCCACAGGGAACTGTCAGAAACTTAAGGATTCAGAAGAGGACATGGAACCAGGAATAATACTCTTGCTGCCATCAGATGGACCATGTCTAACATCAGAGACTATCAGAAAGATGTTTCCTTGTATCTTATTGATTATGCAAAGGTATTCAAATGTGTACATCAAAGTAGAAAACAATGCAAAGAGTAAGAACTCTAAAACACTTCACAGTGCTCATGTGGAACCTGTACATGGGCCAAGGGTCAGTCCTTTGAACACAGCAAGGTGACACAGTCGTTTAAGATCAGGAAAGGTGTACGTCAGAGTTGTATCCTCTCTTCACACTTGCTCAGTGTGTATGCTGAGCAAATAAGCTGAGAGTCTGCACTACATGAAAGAGTGTGGGGCAACAGGACGGGAAGAAGGCTAATAAAACACCTGTAATGTGTGTCTGACACAACCTTTCTTATGAAAGTGAAGTAGACTTGAAGTACTCGGTAGTAAGACTCAAGAATGCAACCTCCAGTATGAATTACAACTCAACGCAGAGAAATGCAAACTCCGTGTAAAAAAGCAAAGCTCTTTTCAAGTAGGCCAACAGACATCATCACAATGAACAGAAAAGGTCGATGTTTTCAAGGATTCAATGTTTGCTTGGATCTACAATCCGTGCTCACAGAAGCAGAAAACTTACTATGACGTATTGCTCTGGACAAATCTGCTCATTTACTGCCACAGAACTGACTCTGACTCTAGAAACCCTTGAAGACAGAGTACAACTGTCCCTGTGGGTTTCCACAGAACTGTAACACTTTACAGGAATAAAAAGCCAGTGGAGAAGCCCAAAATATAATCCACTACGTCACCCAGGCTCCTTCTGGTGCACTAGACTCCTTACAGTGCTGAAGAGCAAAGATGTCACTTTAAGGTCTAAGGTTGCCTGCCCCCAGCCATGTTTATTTTAATAGTCTCTTTATGCAGGGAAAGTCGAATAAAAAGGGAGGGGGAGGCAGAAGAATTGATGCATTTGAATTATGGTGTTGGCAAAGGTATGCTCAAAGTATTGAGCACACGGCACATGGGCTGTGAAAAGATCAAATAAATCGGTCATGAAAAAAGCACAGCTGGAATACTCCTTAGAAGCACGGATGGCGAGGATCCATCCCAAGTACTTTGGATATGTTATCAAGAGAGACCGGTCCGTGGACAAAGACATGTTTGGTAAAGCAGAGGGCCCTCAATACAATGAACTGATACAGCGTCTGCAACAAGGATCTCAAACAGCCATTGTGAGGACGGTGCCGCGTTATGCGGTATTCTGGTGTGTGCTACACAAGGTCGCTCAAAGTTGGAAGTGACTCAAGGGCCCCCAACAACAAGAATAACTGTATTTAATCTCATACAGGAGGCACGTTATAACCTGATTTCAAGATACTGAACAATGTTCTGCTTCTATTCATAAGGTTTTCGGTGACGAATCTCGGGGAAGTCGAGCGCGTATTCCTTCTTCCTACTCCGTGCTTACGCTGGAAGCTCAGCTGGAACTTGCTCATGGTGGGCGACCCTGCTGGTATTTGAAAGCCCAGTGGCCTAAGCAGCTGGCACCAGGGCAAAACCCAAGTAACCAGTCTGACAAACTAAAACACAAGGGAGGTTAGGGATCTAGTCTTGCAAAATAAGCTCTCACATCTGGTTTAACAAAATTCCCACGCATTTATTTTTCCTGTTCTAACATGCTCACGAAAACTGAAGGCTTTCTTATTTCCACACTAGAGTTTATGATGCATCTAACCCCTTGCCTTAAACTTTGATTATTTTTGTTATAATACAATTCTCAGTTTTTGTTAGCTGCCAAGTTAACAGTTTTCTTATTACAATATAATTCACTAGTCTATGTGTAAAGAGAGTGATAGACCCCCCACGACTGAACAACATGCACAAATTTAAAAAGAAAGGGTATTGGAGGCGGTAGAGAATATAGTAAAGACAAAGGCATATTAACTATAATAACGCTCCAAATATATTTGAAATCTAAGCAAAAGTCATTAGTTAAATCAGGTGCCAGCATGACTTGATATACACATAAATCTGCATTGCTCTGCTCTCTGCTTCATTTTTGTCTTTTTAGCAAATAAGCTGAGGCCTGATGTGCCAGACCACCATTGCTTACAAGTCCTCAAGATCTGAATATTCAATATGATGGTTAAAGGATTTTTTTTAATGTTATGAAAACTGTTAATTTCAAAGTTAGGCTATTATATGGAAACATTTATATATTTTTTAAAATGTTCACTTCATAATTTTAAGCAATTACATTTACTGAAGTTTTTGATAAGCCTTCTTTTCGAAATTACTCAGGATCTTATGATCCAACTACACAATAACAAATCCAAGTAAAAGAAACAGTAAGTTTTAAAACTAAAATCCAAATGGCATCTGTTGGTATTTTAAAAGTATAAAGTTTGTTTGAATACTTTACTTTCTCTTTTTGACCCAACTAAATTTTAGAGTATTCTAGTAAGACAATCTGATATAACAAAATAAATAAGAGAGTAGGACTCTACTCATTTGAGAGAAGAAATCATTATTTCATAATAAACTTAATGATCTCACTAATCATAATGATCATAGTTCTTTATTATTAATTAGTAATAAATCAGAGGTTATGCCAAATGTAGCAGAAAAGTTTTGTGAATAAGATAAAAATATAAATAGGATTGCAGAAACATGGTTAAATTCTTTAGAGAACAAATTTTGACTGAAAATTTGTCACTATAAATTCATTTGCTAATTATATAAAATAATTAATTCAGATATCTACAAATTAAATACTCTGTCAGTGGTTCTGAGCCTGTGGGTCGTGACCCCTTTGGGGATCCAACGACCCTTTCACAGGGGTCGCCCTATTCATAACAGTAGCGAAATGACAGTTATGAAGTAGCAATGAAAATAATTTTGTGGTTAGGGGGTCACCACAACATGAGGAACTGTATTAAAGGGTCGTGACATTAGGAAGGTTGAGAACCACTGCTCTATGTAATCAAAAGGAGCCCTGGTGGCATAGTATTTATACATGGGGCTGCTAATGGCAAGGTCAGCAGTTCAAAACCACCAACTGTTTCTCAAGAGAAAGACAGGCTTTCTACTCCCATAAAGAGTTAGTCTCGGAAACCCACAGGGACAGTTCTACTCTGTCCTGTAGGGTCACCAGGAGTCAGCACAATCAAAATTAAGCTATGCGTTACTGAACAACTATTCTGTAGTAGCTTTACAAAGGAACTCTCATAAATTTAAGCATAATTTTCTAACATGTAGGTCAATCACTAACAATGAAGAAAGGTAAAATTAGAGGATAGAGGAGGAAGAAGGAAGGAAAGCAAAAGGGAACTGGAAAGAGGGTTTTGTTTTGTTTCTTAAGAGGGAAGCTGGAAGGAAGAGGATGGATAACTTGAAAACAAGTACAAAAAGAACAATTATAATTATTTTAAAATCATGTCAAATATTACTTGTAAAAGTGCCAGAAACAAGCAGTTACTTTATCCAGATGAAGAGAGAAAGAAAAACCACCACAAAATTTCAAAATAGAAAAGAAGAAAAACTATAGACCTGCTCAGAATTTCACCAATAATCGTACCCTCACGCTAAGCTGTCTACTAGACTAGTTCTCTCTAGAGGTTTGGCTATCCATGTTCTGGTACCCAAGTCAGGGAGCGGGCTTGGTGGTGATAGAGAGGGAGCGATGTAGCTCAGCAGTCAGTTCATTTCACTTATTCCCCTGACACTAGGGGAGCGAGAGCAGTACATGTAAATCCATGTGATGATGTTAAGGACTCGTAAGTATTATGAAAAAATAAAGAGTATCAAAGGAATAAGGCTGATGGGGATTATTGTGTGAGATGAAGTTCCAAGGAGAGCATCTCTGAGATGACATGGATTAATGAATTAAGGAGGCAAGACAGGGATATCTAAGGACACATGGCTCCCGACATAAAGAAACAGCAACTTACTTTCACCGATTCCTTTTATCCCAAACCTACATGGAAAAATCAAATAATTCCCATGTACTACAATCTGCTCTTGACCACAGTGAAGATGGGAAGCTTGCAATTCATAATGCTGACAGCAAATCCACATCAAAATAGAACAAATTCCCTAATAAACATACACACCACTGATTGGCAATACAGTATCAGATGAATAACCTAACTATAGTCAAACCAAGTACTCCAAATCAAACAAACCTAATGCCACTGACGAGCTAATCCCAACACACAGCAACCTATGCAGAGTTTCTGAGACTGTAAATCTTGATGGGACCAGACGGCCTCCTTCTGGGTTTGAACTCTTGGCCTTGTGACCAGCAGCCCAATGCACCTGGCCCACAGAGCAACTAAAGGTGCTAAACTAAGTATAAGAATATTTAAAAGACTCTTATATAATAGCACTTTTCAAACTTCAGCTTCCAACTGCTAGTGGAACCAGCAGAGAACTGCAAGCCCCAAGCCGGGGAAGGGAGGAGCATCTACATGTATTACACAGAGCAAGTCTGGTTCCATAGGACTTGTGTTTTTGGTCAGTGTAAGACATGAAAAAATATTAATAATTTATCAATTATCAAGGGTTCATGAGGGAGGGAGTAGAAAGGAAGGAGGGCAAAAAAATGAGCTGATGCCGAGGGCTCAAGTAGAAAGAACATGTTTTGATGAGGGCAACAGATGTACAATGTGCTTGACTCATGGACAGACGTATGGATTGTGATAAGAGTTGTACGAGCCCCCAATAAAATTATTAGAAAAAAGACTTGTGTTTTCGCTCTTACATGTTAATGTAAGTTCACAATATAAATTATTTGGAAGCCAATGCAAGACAACAAACAAACATACTTAAAGATTAAATTTACAGCGACTCTACACAGGGTTCTTCGGATTCGCAAATCTTTATGGGGCCAGGCAATTTCTTATGTCTCTTGCAGAGTGGATGGTAGGTTTGAATCTCTGACCTGGGCTTAGCTGTTGAACACTTATCCAACCAAGAAAATAAATTACCACAAAATATTTAAACAGATTTAAATCGAAAACCAAACCAAACTCACTGCCATCAACTGGATGCTGACTCGTAGCCACCCCTCGTGGGTTTCCGAGACTGCAACTGTTAACAGGAGTAGAAGCCCAGTCTTTCTCCCGAGGAGCTGCTGGTGGTTTCAAACTGCTGACCATGTAGATTGCTGCCCAACTTGCAACCACTATACCACCAGGACTCCCTATATTCAACATAGCATATTAAAAGTGACTGATTAAAAATAACAACCATTTATTAAAATGATTAAAAATAATCATTTATAATTTATCAAAGGATCACGAAGGTGGAAAGGTGGGGAAGCGGGAGGGGGGGAAGGAGCTGATACCAAGGACTCAGGTAGAAAGAAAATGTTCTGAAGATGATGGCAACATATGTACAAATGTGTTTGGTTTAACTGATTGTTATAAGATCTGTAAAAGTCCCCAATAAAATTATTTATTAAAAAATTATTCTAAATAGAAATCTTTTTTAAGCAAAATTTTTCCTTTATATGCTAAAAAATGTATCTTGAACCAACAGCCAGCAAAATACTTGATGGGAAAATGAAAACTTAAAATCATGTATATACTAACAATTAGCAAATTAGATATCCATATAAGCTCCTTTTCCTGACCTCTGATTTGAATACCCAACTGCCTCTGACCGCATTCCACCTCTTGTCTGTCCCTTTCCTGTGCTGTGGTGCCCGGCTCGTTGCTATGATGCTGTGAGTTGTGCCACCAGCATGTCAGACACCAGAGGAGTCACCCACAGAATGCCAACAGACAAACGAAACTGTCTTGCAAGAAGTGCAGCTAAGAGCACAGCTCCTTAAAACCAACAATGATGAAGACTTCTCTCATACTTCAGACTCTTTACTTCTTGCTTGTCTCGATCCTGCATCTGACTCAGAGACCTGCCATGTTGCCTGCCAACCTTGGACCAGTTCGACTGCAGCCAAGAGCCTGACTAATCCCCTGTTCATCCCCTACTTCCTGGCTCATCAGCACTGGTAGCTACTGAATGAGGAAAAGCTACAAGCCTGACTGTAGACCTTGGATTCCTCTGGCCCTGCCAGCCTGCCTGCTTCCTTCTCCCTGTTTTTCGGCCCCAGTAGAGCACCTGACCTACAGACTAGAACCAGACTATGCTTAACTGCCTCTACAACTACACGAGCCACTTTCTTAAAATAAAGTTCTTTATATATTATATACATATAGATATCACATATGTGTGTATACATAGACACACATAATATATATGGCAGCATATACACATCACTGTCTTGGATGTCATTGGGTCCTCTAGAGAAGTAAAACCAGTGAAACAAATATATATATTTATCAAATATATATATTTATCACACACATATAGAGGCTGGCAAATCCCACGTTTGTGGGTCAAATATTGGTTTGGAGGCTTCTTCTAACTCAGGGGTCCTCAAACTTTTTAAACAGGGGACCAGTTCACTGTCCCTCAGATCATTAGAGGGTCAGACTATAGTTTAAAAAAAGCTATGAGCAAATTTCTATGCACACTGCACATATTTTATTTTGAACTAAAAAAACAAAATGGGCAAAAACGCCCAGCGGGCCGGATAAATATCCTCAGTGGGCTACATGCGGGCCGTAGTTTGAGGACGCCCGTTCTAACTCATGCAACTGCCGGGGCTGACAAACCAACACCAGCAAGTCAGAGGGCTGTGGAGACAGGAAGTCAGGGTGAGTGGGTAAAATGGCAGACTGCTGGCTCACACACTGCAGTCTTATGAGTCCCAATACTGGCAGGTCACTGGCTAAATCCAAAGAAACTAGATATAAGAGGATGATAAGCCAAATGAAAGAAGGAGCAAACAGAAAGTGTTGCCTAAACATCCACACACAGTAGATAGATGCACTACACCCTCCCAGCAGTCTAGCATGGAAACAATAACTTTTTATCAGGTCTCATAAGGCGCGATGACTGTACCACTGTACAATCACCAAAATAAATTGTAACTGCAACCCCCTGAGAACAGCCTATCGACGTTGACATATAACCTTAACCATCAAGACTAAGACTAATGTTAAGCCACTGAACTTATTATGGGTAACTTAGAGGGTTCTTTCCAGGAGCCCTTTTGGTGTCATGTATACATGTTGGGTGGTGGTTGGCAGTTCAAAACCAGTAGCGGCTCCGCAGGAGAAAGCCTGGGCTTTCTACTCCCCTAAATAACAACAGTCTTGGCAACCCACAGGGGGTTGCTATGAGTCAGCATTGACTCAATGGCAGAGACAGAGTAGATAAGAGAGGCAGAGATGGGGAGAGAAAAAAAGAGAAACATAGAGAGAAAGAGTGTTAATTGTCTCCAACTTTTGGTTATTGTGAATAGTGCAACAACTAATACAGAACAAGTATCCCTATTGTTTTTTTCAATTCATTGGGATATATACCTTGGGTTAAAATTGCTGGGTCATATGGAAATTCTGTTTAATATTGTAGAAAACATAAATACATTATTTTGCCTAAAAGGTTCACCATTTTACTTTCTTGTCAGTAATTTCTCCATATGTTCACCAATACTATTAAAATAGTTTCCCACTTTAAAATACTTTTTATAATAGCCATGCTGGTTGCTGTGAAATGGCATCTCATTCTGGGTGTGATTGACATTTATCTAATAATGTAAAGGCATACACTTTGGGTATGTTATCAGGAGAGACCAGTCCCTTGAGAAGGACATTATGCTTGGCACAGTAGGTCAACTTAAAGTAAAGGAAGACCCTCAATAAGATGGATTACCACTGCGGCTACAAAATGGGTTCAAACACAACAATTAGGAGAATGGCACAGGGCCAGGCCTGTGTTTTGTTCTGTGTACACTGGGCTACAAAGAGTTAGAACTCAGCCACACACCAATAACAATGACTAGTATGCTGGACATCTTGTAATGTACTGATTATAGGTATAGGTACATCTGCTGTGTCAATCCTTTGCTGGGTTATTTGTATTTTTAGTGTTGGGTTATAGAAATTCTTTATATGTTTTTAATAATAAGCCGTTATCAGATAAGAATTTTTTTCTTCCATTTTGTAAGATGCCTTCTCACTGTAATTGAAATCTTGTGATGCATAAAAGTTTGCAATTTTGATTAAATCCATTCTATTTATTCTTTTCTTGTTCATGCTTTTGTTGTTATATGTAAAAACCTATTGCCAACACCAACTTAGAAAACTTATCCCATGTTTTCTTCTAAGAGCTTTGTGGTTTTAGCTCTTTTTACTAGCACTTATATATCAAGTATTTATATTTAGCACGAGTTGTCAAGAGAGACTAGTCACTGGAAAAAAGACATGCTTGGTAAAGTGGAGGGGCAGCAATAAATGATGAAGGTCCTCCCCAGATAGACGGACACAGTGGCTGCAACAATGGGCTCAGTCATAAGAACAACTGTGAGGATGCAGTCCAAAATCAACCCCTTTTAAACACTGGTCAGAAACTCTGCTCTTACTTTCCAAGCTTAAGCAAACCAAAGGTGAATTTGGGGGACAAACGTTAAGTGCAATAAAAAATTAAAACTAGAAATGAAATACTCTTTTTTTTAATGTGCTGTAAATCATGTAAAATGTGATCTAGTGGGAAGAAAACCCGGTACACCTCGGCTCTAATCTAAACTCTAAGAACTGCCATTGCCAATTGGATTCTTACTATGGGACCCTAGTATCATTGTCCTCCTATAACAAACAGGGTCAACGGGTATTCCTGGAAGTCAGCTCACTAAGTTGTTGCTGTGGATCAAGTCTGCCGCCAACTCTGGACAACCCCACACACAACTGAATTAAACCCTTCCCAGTCCTGTGCCACCCCATGACTGGTTGAGGATCGGATCATGGTAATTTATAGAACGTTCACTGGCTGATTGTTAGAAGTAAATCACCAGGCCTTTTTCATAGTCCATCTCAAACTGGAAGCTCTGCTGAAACCTGTCCAGCACAAACTTTCATGAACTGCATACGAGTGGACTGGCAGAAAACAAACCCCAGTGTTGTCCATGGAAGGGGGGATTCAACCACTGAACCACCAATGTCCTCCAGGGACCTTAAGGGACTAAACTACTTCTCTGCCCAAATCCTAAATAGATGCTCTTTGGCATAATCCAGTTAACTGACCGTGGGAAAGCTCCTTAATCTTGGCCTCAGATTCTTTTTTTTTTTTTAACATTTTTTAGGGGCTCATACAACTCTTATCACAATCCATACATATACATACATCAATTGTATAAAGCACATCTGTACATTCTTTGTACATCATTTTCAAAGCATTTGCTCTCCACTTAAACCCTTTGCATCAAGTCCTCTTTTTCCCCTCCCTCCCCGCTCCCCCTTCTCTCATGAGCCCTTGATAATTTATAAATTGTTATTTTGTCATGTCTTGTCCTATCCAACATCTCCCTTCACCCCCTTTTCTGTTGTCCATCCCCCAGGGAGGAGGTCACATGTATATCCTTGTAATCGGTTCCCCCTTTCCATCCCACCCACCCTCCACCCTCCCAGTATCACCACTCACACCCCTGGTCCTGAAGGTATTATCCGCCTTGGATTCCCTGTGCCCCCAGCTCCTATATGCACCAGTGAACAACCTCTGCTCTATCCAGACTTGCAAGGTAGAATTCGGATCATGGTAGTCGGGGGGGGGGGGGGGGGAAGGGGGAAAGCATTTAGGAACTGGGGGAAACCTCTATTCTTCATTGGTGCTACATCGCACCCTGACTGACTCATCTCCTCCCCTAGACCCCTCTGTGAGGAGATCTCCGGCCAAAAAATGGGCAAATGGGCTTTGGGTCTCCACTCTGCACTTCCCCCTTCATTCACTATGGCAAGTTTTTTTTTTAATTTTTATATTTTATGATGCCTTATACTTGGTCCCTTTGACACCTCGTGATCGCACAGGCTGGTGTGCTTCTTCCATGTGGGCTTTGTTGCTTCTGAGCTAGATGGCCACTTGCTTATCTTCTAACCTGAATTTTTATAAGGTTTAATTTCTCATGTATTTTCTTTTAGAAAGTGCTATCCACGATTTTTAAGATAACACAAAGATAAAATATCAAAAGTTCCGAGTTTTATGGATTTTCAGAAAGTAACCATGGGATGTGATCTAATGCGCATGAACTTGAGATTTCATTATGGTTTTTTTTTGCACTATCCTGGCAATGATCTTCAGCATCTAACAGTGTGTTTAAATCTGCCCTCTGCATATCTTCTTAGTGAAGTCTGTTCAAATTGTTTGTACATTTAAAAAAATTAGGTTGCTTATTTTCTTATTATTATTAAGTTTGAAGAGGTCTTCATATATTTCTAATAGATGTGTGTGTTCATTGTTCTTAATTAAAGAGTAGCTAAAGCAAACAAGAGAAAGAATGAAGTCAAGGAGCTGAATAGAAAATTTCAAAAGGCAGCTTGAGAAGACAAAGTCAAATATTATAATGAAATGTGTAAGGATATAGAATTAGAAAACCAAGAGGGAAAATCACTCTCAGCATATTTGAAACAGAAAGAACTCAATAAAAAATTCAAGCCTCTAGTTGCAATTTCGAAAGATTTTATAGGCAAAATATGGAATGATGCAGGAAGCATCAAGAAAAAAAATGGGGGAAAAAACAGTCAAAAAAAATAGAGTCACTGTACCAAACTAGAACTATTCAACATTCCACCTTTTCAGGAAGTAGCATATGAGCAAGAACCAATGGTGTTGAAGGAAGAAGTTCAAACTACACTGAATTTATTAGCCAAAAACAAGGTTCTAGGAATTTGAAAGGTTTCAGAAAGCTGAAGGAACACTGGAAGCACTCACTTGTCTATGCCAGGAAATTTGGAAGACAGCTACTTGGCCAATTCACTGGAAGAGATCCATATTTGTGACCATTCCAAAGAAAAGTCACCCTTTATCATGATAGAATTTTACCATTGATATTGCACACAAGCAATATTTAACGTAAGATTATCCAGCAATGGTTGTAGCAGTACATTGGCAGGGAACTGCCAGTAGTCAGGCCGGATTCAGAAGAGAATGTGGAACAAGGGATATTGGACCTTGGCTCAAAGAAGAGAATACCATAAAGATATTCACTTGTCTTTTATTGACTTTGCCACATTATTTGACTGTGTGGATCATAGAAGTCTATAGATAACCTTGAGAAGAATGGAAATTCCAGAGCACCTTATTGTGCTCATTCAGAATCTGTACAATAGAACAAGGGAATACCATATGGTTTAAAATCAGGATAGATGTTGTATCCTCTAACTATATTTGTTCAATCTATATGCTGAGCCATTCATCAGAGATGGTGGATTAGAAGAACGTGGAATCAGGACTGGAGGGAGGCTTATTATTAACCTGTGGCACGCAGATGACACAACCTTGCTTACTGAAAGTGAAGAGAAACTGAAGCCCTTGCTGATGAAGATCAAGGATGGTAGCCTTCAGTATGGATTACAACTCAATGTATGGTAGATTGAAATTGTCAATACTGGACCAATAGGCTACAACAAGATAAATGGAGAAAAGATTGAAGTTGTCAAGGATTTTGTCTTCCTTGGATCCACAATCAATGTGCATGGAAGCAGCAGACAAGAGATCAAAAGACGTACTGCATTAGGTAAATCTGCATAAGACCTCCTTAGAGAATTGAAGAGCAAGGATGCTACTTTGAGGACTAAGGTATGCCTGACCCAAGCCAAGGCATTATCCATTGCCCCACATGAACGTGGAAGTTGGACACCGAATAAGGTAGACCATCGAGGAATTGATGCATTTGAAGTGTGGTGCTGGAGAAGAATACTGAAAGTGCCATGAACTGCTCAAAGGACAAACCGATCTATACTGGAAGAAGTAAGGAACAAGTGCTCCTTTAGAGTCAAGGATAGGAAGACTTTGCCTTACAGACTTTGGAAATACTATCAAGAGAGACCAGTCCCTGAAGAAGGACATCACGTTTGATAAACTGCAGGGGTGGCGAAAAAGAGGAAGGCTCTCGGACAAAATGGACTGACATGGTGGCTTCATCAACGGGCTCAGGCACAGCAACAACCGTGAGGGTGGCACAGGACTGTGCGCGTCTCGTTTTCCTGCTCATAAGGGGCCGCAGCCAACTCTATGGCACCTAACAACACACCCACATGTATATTATGATCTGTAAATATTTTCTTCTACTGATTTATCTTTTCATTCTCTGGCGTTTGTTTAAAGAAAAAAGTTTTTGTTTTTTCATTTTATTTTTTCTGAGAATACACATACAAACTAACTTACTCACTGCCATCTACTTTCTCTTAGATTAAGGTCGATCTCTATTTTATACAGTCGTTGTTGCTGGGTCCTTTTGTTCTTTGTCCTTGTTTGTATGTTTTTCTATGGGTGGGTTTATGAGATGGTAGCAGGATTAATAAATGCCTGGGAAAAGGGAGTAGGAGAAATGCAGAGTCAACACCAGTGAAGAAAAGGGGGAAAAAAGAAGAAAAGGTGCCCAAGTTGATTGCAGTGAGGATTTTGTACAACACTTCTTAATATGATTAAACTACTGAACCACATGGTATGTTAAATGACAGCTCAATAAACTGTTCTTTAAAATACGCTTTTGCATTTTCATTTGTTTGTAGTCTTAATATGTTGTCATTCCTAAAAAATCAGGCCAGCTGAAGGTCTCTGGAGATAAGGACACGTCAGCATGCGAGTCCCACAGAAGCTGCATGCCGAGTGTAGGCGAGCTGCACTCGGTGACAAGACAAGCAGAGGCCCCGCCCTCGCACTAGATCACAGCTGCCTGCTCCCTCTCTAACGCAGTTTTCCTTGTGCACAACCTCGGGTGCTGCCTTTACATTTCGGACAGTATAAAGTGGGGGCAGCTCAAATGACCAGCTGTGGGTTGTAATGAAGACTCCCTCATAAGGGCAGGGAAAGAGGAATTGAAGCTATAAGGAAAACAATTTCAGCCATCAGGTAAAGAGACTGCACTATAAAGGAAATGTACCAAAGTTCAAATGCATATTCTGCCTCAAACTAGCTGGGAGACATTGGAAAAGTTATGTAACTTCTCTGGTTTCCATATCTTCGTTGATGAAATGGGGGTGAAACTTTCAACTCACATAGGTTTTAAGTAGTAAAAGACTTATCATATAGCAAATGTTCAGAATAGTCCCTGACATACAATAATCCTTATTTAAAACTTATTACCACCATTATTGCTATCCTCATTAAAAGGAAAAATTATACATATTAAATAGGATTTTTTTGCTACAAAGATGTTTGAAATTTTTCAAGTGTTATTAATACATGTATACTTAAAAACAAAGCCCTATAAAACTGACCTTTCGATGTCAGTGTCCTAAAAAATTGCTTTTGAAATTGATCTCCAGTTCTTCTTAAAGTAGACATATAATTTTAAAACTTAACAGCTTGAAGACAAATGGGTGCATAAGCAAATGTGGTGAAGAAAGCTGATGATGCCCGGCTATCAAAAGAGATAGTGTCTGGGGTCTTAAAGGCTTGAAGGTGAACAAGCGGCCATCTAGCTCAGAAGCAATAATGCCCACATGGAAGAAGCACACCAGCCAGTGCGATCACGAGGTGCCAAGGTACCAGGTATAAGGCATCATGCAAAAAAAAAAAAGATATAAGTGTGTGTATGTATGTGTATATGTGTGTATATATGTATATATATACCATATTAAATGAAGGGGGAAGTGCAGAGTGGAGACCCAAGGCCCAAGTGTCGGCCACTGGAGATCCCCTCATAGAGGGGTTTAGGAGAGGAGATGGGTTAATTAGGGTGCGAGGTAGTACCGATGAAGAACACAGCTTTCCCCCAGATCCTGGATGCTTCCTCCCCCCAACTACCATGATCCGAATTCTACCTTGCAGGGCTGGATAGGACAGAGGCTGTACACTGGTACATATGAGGGCTGGAGGCACAGGGAATCCAGGGTGGATGATACCTTCAGGACCAAGGGTGTGAGGGACGATGCTGGGAGAGTGGAGGGTGAGTGGGTTGGAAAGAGGGAACTGATTACAAGGATCCACATGTGACCTCTTCTCTGGGAGAGGGACAGCAGAGAAGGGGGGAAGGGAGACTCCGGATAGGGCAAGATATGACAAAATAACGAGGTATAAATTACCAAGGGCACATGAGGGAGGGGGGAAAGGGGAAGGAGGGAAAAAAAAAAAAGAGGACCTGATGCAAGGGGCTTAAGTGAAGAGCAAATGCCTTGAGAATGATTGGGGCAGGGAATGTGCAGATGTGCTTTATACAATTGATGTATGTATATGTATGGATGGTGATAAGAGTTGTATGAGTCCCTAATAAAATGTTAAAAAAGAAAAGAGGAGAAAAAATGATTAGGGCAAAGACTGTACAGATGTGCTTTATACAATTGATGTATGTATAAGTATGAACTGTGATAAGAATTGTATGAGCCCCAATAAATTGTTTAAAAAAAACCTTAACAGCGATAATTCAATCAGCCACAAAAGAAAAATATTGTGACAACGTCTAAAAGGGTAAAAAGCAAGATGAAGACTTGCATTCCAAAGAGAACAGCCTGTGGAAGTTCCCAGTGGAGTGGGGGGAGAGGGGGGAGGCAAAGTAGCAGATTGAAACAACAAATCAGAAGACTGACAGGCATTGATTTGGGTAAAAGGGTGGACAGCATGAGGTCTGTAGGACAGAGATGACAAATCAAGGCTGGGGGTACGGGGATGGGTATACTGTAGGGGGGAACCAGTGAAGGGAAGGAGGGGTTTGATGACAGATGTGAATCATTAAATGCAGAGGTGATAAAAACTAGCCAAAGGAGCATTCAATAACTAGAATGTGGTCAAAATTATGCTAACTTCTCTAGCAGATAAACAAAATTAGTCCCTAAGAATCAACAAGCTTAAAATACTAGACACAAAAATACATACATCGAATAGAAAATCAAGTAAGTCATCAATAGAGCAATGCAAGCAAATGCCAAAGAATGACACACAACTCGGGAAGGAAGGGATTCTCAAGTGCCATGCAAATGTCTGCGTTCCATCTGTAGAATACATACATGCGCATACGAGGGGGTATTCAAAAAGTAAACCGGAATTTTCATAGTAAGCATTTTTCTCAGCTAGGCAAACATTGAGCAACTCATTCTGAGTTAGTGCACCCAGTAGAATTGCCTGGCAAGGGTCTCTCTGGTCACAGTAAATTTTTTCGTGAAAATCAGTTTCGCTAGAACTTCACTTTTTGTGACCAATTTAAAAGAACAATGTGTGGCTGTGAAATTTTGTTTTCAGCTTGGGAAAATGCTGCAGAAACTGTTTTGATGTTGAACATAGCTTACAAGGACAGCACTATGGGAAAACCTCAAGTGTACAAATGTCTTTCTGGTCTCAAAAATAGTGAAATGTCGACTGTAACAAACTTTGTTCTGGACATCCTTCAGTTTCCCAAAAAGATGAAAATGTCAACTCATAGTGCATTGGGAATTCATTCCACCAGGTCAGACTATTACTCAAGCTTTCTATTTGTAAGTTCTGAAAACCTTGTGTAACAGGGTGCAATAAAAATGACTTGCCACCACGAGAATGCACCTGCTCATGCAGTCATTTCAGTGCACCAGTTTTTGGCAAAAAACAGCATGCCCCTCTTGCCTCATACACTTTACTCACCTGACCTTATTCCATTTGACTTCTTTTTGTTTCCACGGATTTAGAGGGACATGAAAGGACAGTGATTTGACAACTTAGAAGAGGTGAAGAAAAAAATGAGGGAGGTGCTGTCTACCATCTAAAGAGATGAGCTTAAAAAATGTTTTCAAGAATGGAATAGCAGATTTGACAAGTGTATTAAGTATAATGGAGAGTACTTTGAGGGTGATATGGTTGTCTTGTAAAAATTTTAAATCATAACTTTGAGGCAAAAAAGTCCATTTTTTTGTGTACCCCCTCGTATTTTGTGCCACTCTTGGTAACAGAGGTGCTAAGAACGAATATAAAGAAACAGCACATTACAATAGCATAAATAAAAAGACATATTTCATACTTCCCCCTGTAACTTACTGTTGCTACTTTGGTCTGAAGAAAGTTCTCTCTCTCTTCATCAACTTCAATTTCATGTCCAGTTTTAAACAATTCAAGCATTTGGGGGATATCACGGCTAACGGATTCTGGTCAAGGAAAAAACCATATTTAATTCAAATTCGTCATCACCTCTCAAACCAGTAGAAAACCATATCTTAATTCAATGAAAGTCTATGCCATGTGCAAGGGCTGAGGAGCTCGGTTAGGGGCTCTGGTACGGCAGCCACTCACCTCGTTCTCTGGCTCCCGTGTCCTGTGTCATTCATTCCCTTTCAGGTGAGCACACAAAGTGGGAGCTTCCTGACCAGCCATACCTTCTGAATGCATGCATTTGGAGGAGACGGTCCCTAGTGAACTGCAGCTCTGTCTTTGCGAGGCGAATGCCTCCCTCCTCCCATATGAGGAACCCAGGCAATACAAGTGTTTGACAAATTTATATGCCAAGTACTGAGGACAGTGATACAGAAATTGAAGAATTCTATCACAGTTTTCAGTCTGAAATTGATCAAACGTGCAATCAAGATGCATTGATAATTATTGGCAACAAAGAGCAAGGAACTCACACCTCACTCCCTCCAAGTAAACTCTGACTCAGAGACACCATGTAAGACTGGGGAGGATTGCTCCTGTGGGTTTTAGAGATTGTAACTCTTAACAAGAGTAAAAAGCCTCCTTTCTTCTAAGTAGCAGCTGGTGGTTTTGAATTGCTGACCTTCAGTTAGCAGCCTACCACATACCCACAATGCCCCCAGGGCTCCTCGGAATGTAAAAGTTGGAACCAAGCCAGGAGGAACAGTAGTTGGAAAATACAGCTACTATAGAACAATAACAATAGTAGTCCACATCTATTATGTACCTATATACTCCAGTATAAGCCGACCTGAATATTACTAAGGCACCTAATTTTACACAAAAACTGCAAAAAATGTGCTGAAAAACTCAGCTTATCCACAAGTATACACAGTATTTGTTATATACCCAATGTGTGTTAGGTTCTATTTACAAGAATACTCTCGAGTACATATCATCATGAGGTACATTTTATAGATGAATAAACTGAAGCACAAAAAGGATAAAATGCTGCTCAAAGTCCCAAACTCATGGCCATAGAATCAATTCCGACTCACAGTGACCCCGAAGGACGAAGGAGAGCTGCCCCATGGGGTTTCCAAGCCAGTACTCCTGAGTGGGAGCAACTGCCGCATCTTTCTTTTTCACGGCAAGTGGGTTCAAAATGCCAGCTTTGGGCAGCCCACAGACTGACATCAGAGTCACCAAAGCTGTTTGCTCAAGGTCACCATAAATAATAATGTCAAGACAAAAAAGATATCTATCTTAACTAATGTATTCTGCTTTTCAGTAAGTTGTTGCTGTTGCTGGTAGGTTCCGTGGAGCAGCTCTGAACTCAGCCGCCTATGTATAACAGAGCTAACACTGCCCGGCCTGGTCCGGCGCCATCCTCACAACTGTTCTTATTGTGAGACCATCGTGGCAGCCACTGCCAGTCCATCTGGTTGAGCGCCTTCCTCTTTTTCACTGCCCCTCCACTTGACTAAGTATGATGTCTTTCTCCGGGGACTGTTCGCTCCTGAAAACATGTCCAAAGCACATCAGACTGTCTCCTCAGCCTTGCCTCTCGGGAGCATCCTGCCTATATTTCTTCCAAACCTATTTTTTGTCCTTTGGGTAGTCCATGGTACTTTCAACAGTCATCACTTAACACCATAGTTAAAATTAATTGATTCTTCTTCAGTCTTTCTAAGTCAATGTCCAACTTCACATGCATATGAGGTGAATGAGAAAACCCTGGCTCGGGTCAGGCATCCCTGAGTCCTCAAAGTGACATCCTTGCTTTTCAATGCTTTAAAAAGTTCTTGTGCAGCATTTTTACTTAATACAAAGTGTAGTTTCATTTCTTGACGACTGCGCTTCCATGAGCACCAAACTGATTGTGGATTCAAACAAGATGACATCTTGGACAACTTCAATCTTTTCTCTATTTATAATGATGCTTCCTATTGGTTCAGTTGTCAGGATTTTGTTTTTCTTTACTTTGAGTTGTAATCCACACGGAAGACTGCAGTCCGTGATTTTATCAGCAAGTGTGTCTAGTCCTCCTCATTTTCAGCAAGTCTTCCTTTGATCCCGATGTACGGCCTTCTGCAAAACATCCAGCTCCCCTGACGATTTGCTCAGCATACAGACTGAAGAAGTTTAGTAAGAGGATACAACCCTTACGCACACCTTGGCTGATTTTGAACCACACAGTAGCTCGTTGTTATGTCTGCACACTAACTGCTTCTTTGGCCCATGTACAGGTTCTGCATGAGCACAAAGTAGTGCGCTACTAAATCTTCACAGCTGCATCGAGGACTCTGCTACACCTCACTATTGTGTAATTGCTCTCTACTACCTCTTTAATCTGCGTTTTCAGGCTCCTGCATTTCCTCCTCCCATTCATTCCTCCTCGCCCTTTTCGCTCTCCAACCTCATACTTGGTTTTCCATAATCAATATAACATGGACTAAACCATGTGGTCATGTACTTCACTCTGGAAACATAATAGGGAAAATATAAAGCAGAACAAAAGTAGCGGGGAACGACCACCAAAAAAAAGGGAGATGAAATATGATTGTATTGTAAAAAGAGGTCAAGAAATGGAAAGCTAAAAGCAAATATATATTAGCGACTATTACCAACAGCAACATTTTTAGCTGAATTATGCAAACCAGCAAAGAGAAGCAAAGGCTAGTAAATAAATGGAGGCAGTCAATGCCTAAGGACTACTTACTTGAAAGCCTTGGCATGACACAACAGAAAGAACTAAGATGGTAGCTATAAAAGACAACTGACTCCCACAAAGGGTGGTAAGACATGGTTTGGTTTGGGTTGGTTTGTATGCTCAGATGTTAAGGAAATCTGAGCATAGGTAAACCAGATCACCTGTTGTAGGAGGCACGACTGTTAGTTCCACAGTCAATGTCTTGCCTATAGTTATTATACTTGGGTTTTGGCATACAGTAGATTATCAGTGACTATAAATATAATAATGATTTTAACTGAATAAAAATCCGTAAATTGTAGATTGTGTATTTTTCTAATTTTTAAAATGTATAATCATTTTATTGGGAGCTCTTACAGATATCATAACATCCCAGAGTTCAATCACATCAAGTAGTATTGTAAAATTGCTACCACAATCAGTTTCAAAACTTTTCTTTCTACTTCGAACTCCTTGATAAACAGTTCCTCTTTATCCGCACCATTCTCCACCCTACTCCACAGGGACCTACCTACCTTCCTTCCTTCTTTCATTTATTTATGTACTCCCCTGTAATAGTTTGGGATCGAACAACAGAACTGTATGTGAATGGGTATATTGGATTGCATAAGCTATGGCAAAAAAAAAAAAGATCATGCATTTTTTCAGTTAAGCTGTCTAGATTATCTATCTTCTGACAACTAATGGCTGAATTAAATGTTTATTCACTGAACAAGTTATTTGTTGAATTTCTACTATGTGCCAGGTATACACAAAAGGGCTTCAAAAATTCATGGAAAATCATCCTCATACGCTAGGCCATGGCAACAGAGAAGTGGAGAAACACACAGATCCCCTTTTTCTGATAAGAGGAAACAGACACATACTCACAAGTTAAAATGTACATGCAAAGGTGGGTCTAGTCCTAAAAAGCTTACCCAAGCACAATAACAAGACTATACAGAATAGTCATAGAAGGCCTTATTTCAGTGATACCTGGAAAATTAGGAGGGAATTAGAAAAATTTTTAATGTATTACTCTGCAAAACTGTTCCCCGATTCGCCTTTTTCTTTACATAACTGAAGAATGGTAATTGTTTCAAACGTATCTGATCCTGAAGTACAACACTTTATCCTATGAGGTAAAAATATCTTACACTAAATTTCCAGTTTTAACAAACATCCCAGTCTCCAGTTTTGAAGCCATGGTACTAGACAATGCTGAAAGTACCATGGACAGCTACAATGATACCCAAATCTGACTTGGGAGCTGTGCGGCCAGGATGCTCATGAGAGTAGTAAAACTTCACCTTACATACGTTGGACATAGTATCAGGAGAGACGGTCCTGAAGAGGACATCGTGCTTGGTAAAGTCGAGGAGCAAAGAAAGAGAGGAAGGCCTTCAGCAGGATGGACTGACAGTAACAAGGTGCCTACAAAGCACAGGTCAGGCAACTACAATTGTGAGGATGGTGCAAGGCCGTGCAGTGTTACATTCGGTTGTGCATGGGGTTGTCATGGGTTGGAACTGACTCAATGGCACCTAACCATGACAACAACAAGGTGATGTAAATATCCTTTGGACACCAACTCACACCAGTGTTCCATGCTGCATGTTAGGAAGAACATACAGTGGTGTATCCCATGTTTTCACCATGTTCTTTTCTCTCCTACCTGCTGGCAATTCAGTACGGATTACACTGTTTCCATGTATGCCACACTTCCTTCCATGAAGCAGAACAGAAAACTGACCCCAGTCAGTTCAAATAGTTTCAATGCTAGTACTTTTGTTTAGTAAATATGAATATGACTAAGAATAAAAATTTCAACAAGACTGTATTAGAAATGAAAGAATTTCATAGGGTATTTTTATTAAAGGAAAAGGGGCTAGCCTGAAGAGCAGAATGAGGAAAATATTCTTTCAAATTCTTTTAGAAATCAAGATTCAAACTTTTTTTAATTTTATGAAACAACGAAAAGTACAGAGGAAATAAGCCAAATGTGCATTTGAAAAACAGAAGAGCTTGCCTACAGTTATGTAAGCAATTAAAATAAAACAAATAAAACCGCAGCAAAATACGCAGCTTCAACCCAGCCAAGATGGTTACACCCACCGACATTAGTAAAGTGGAGACAAAATGGGAAGCTAATGAGCAGCTGCAAGGGCTTGTTTGTTTGGTTTTTTTTCATTTCATCTACTTGCTCAAAATATAATTTCTATTGTACCCTCAAATCTTGTGTTGGATATAAGGGGAATCAAATGTTCCCAAACAAGCATCTGAATAAGCTCTGAAAATGCACAAAGCAGGCTTCATGTTCTAATGCACGTCTGGTGTGCTGTTTGAACATTCTTGACAGGCTAATCATTTGTCTTCATGTTTAAAAGAACACAAATGCTTTGCCAGTGCTCGTACGCACATCAGGTGGGGGTGAGATAAAGTATTCAAAGAGGAGAAAGGTTTTCTGCTTTCAAAGGTGGGAAAGAAGATCTTGGTCCTTAACCCAGACGTAGGTCCTTGACCATGGTTATACAGTGGGTGCTTTTCATCATGAAAGTAAAAATAAAACATAGACCATGGATAAAAATAAACATCTTAAAGGGAACCTTTAGTTATTTGGACTAAGGAAAGAAGCTCTTTGATAAGTGGAAATAATAGTTTGAATTTTACAATGAAAAGTTTTTAAATTCACGACTAAAGAAATTAGGTGTTAAATGGGGTCACACCGTGAACGGGGGGCAGTAACACACGTGACAAAGTAATTTCTGAGAAGAGCCGGCTTACTGTGCAAAGCAAGAAGCCAAACATGGGTAGTTTGGGTATATTTAAAAACAGCTTGATTGTGTTCTGATATAATAAGTTTGACTTGCATTAGAAACATTGAGTTTGAAATTATGTGAGATATTCCCAACAAACTGAAATGCATTTCTTATCAGCTTTTTAAAAAGTGTTTCATTTAACATCTTACTTAGGAAAAAAAGCCCGTCAAAACCCACTACAACTCTATGTGATGGAAATTTCTAATAAAAAGTACAAAACCTTTGTCCAACATTTAATAGGAATTTTTGATTTAATGGAGGCTATTAAAAAGAAACAAAAAGCCAACACAACAAAGTACTTGGAAAATTGACCTGAATTTGCATAACTACAGAGCGTGATCTGTAACTCAGGGTAAGTGCAAGGGGCTACCATGTATGAAGATCTCATAAACAGGTTTTCACGCTCTCAACTAGAGTTGAAATTTCAAGACAAATTGACTTGATCAATTTACAAGCACATGTTCTCTCTTTATATTACAAAACTTTACCTAAAGTAATGCTTTAGAGTAGTACCAAACATCCAGCAGTACATAAAACAAACTCCTTGTTTCTATTAAAGGCATTATCATGTTAGAGATGCCCATAGGCTTGAAAAATCTTAGCATCATTTGACTCCTCTCTTTCTGTCACCCTGTTCATTTGGAACTACCTGGTTGCAAAGTTCTAAAATCTTGAACGTTTGTCCTCTTCTCTTAGGACAATCTCCATGTGATCATTTATCACCTTTATTAGTCTCTTTCAATTGCACACTAACTGGTCTCCCTGCTCACCAACGCACCTTACAATTTCTTGCCTGAATTAAAGTAAAAACCTGTTGTGACCGATCAGTTCCAACTCAGAGACCCTAGAAGACAGAGGAGAACTGCCCTCAAGTGGTTCCCAAGGCCGGAAGTCTTTGCAGAAAAAGACGTTAACATTTTTCTTCCACGGAGCAGCTAGTAGTAGATTTGGTTAGCAGCTGAATCTTTATGCACTGTACCAATCACGTCACGCCCCAACTCCGAAAGTCTATGCGGTTCCTGCTGAAGCCTGTGCTCGTTAGCGCATCACTCAAGAGCCCTCGGGACGTCATCAATCTACCTGCCCACGTACAATTCTCCTTCAGTGCAAGGGTTACCATTCATTACAAAGACAATTGCTCACTCCTATAGCTGTCTAATTTCTCACTTACCCCCGTGTCTATGATTAATGCATTACTTCTATTTAAAATAATATTCCTCTTACTGCAGTCATCTACTTATTCAAGGTGCAATTTAAATGTCTCCTCCTGTACAATACGTTCTCTGATTTTCCCAGCTAAGTAAGCCCCTCCTCTACTGAACCCCCACACCACCTTGTCAATTTTCATAATCCCGCACACTTCATAGTACGGTCAATTTTACCTCTCTGACTCGATTTCCTAGGCGGAAAACGTCAGTAAGGGGCAAGTTCCTGAAGAGAAAATATCCTTAAGAAGTACTGGCAGAGCTATGCACTTACAAATAAGCATTTATATCACATGCTCGCAGAAGTCGAATGCTTAAATAAATGAGCATATGTACTGTATTGATAAAGTAGTATATATGTCAGTAAAATAGTAAGATTATAACACTTAGTGCTTAACACAGTCCAGTAACTTGATACTAGAAAACAGACTAAATTTCAAGAACAGTGCTAAAGTATACAGGCTTCCAAATTATATTAGATGACCAATACCAATGGAAAAAGAAAAATCAGTTTAACGCACATGCTCTCATATAACACCACATTTAAACAGCAGCCTACTCTACAGAATTAGAGATGGTTTCAAACATTTCAGGGAAATCCCATCTTTTAACTCGATTTTACCACACTCTTTGAATATCCCTTTGTATTCAATTTTGATTGCTACCTGAAGAAAGTTAAGCAGAAAACTGTTGATAATATACTGCAATTAAAAAAAAAACCAACAAAAACCTTTCTTACTTCGGGCATGTTTTGGAAATTTTCTTTTTAGTTTCTTTTTCAGTGGATTAAGCTCCGGCATTATTTCTGGAACTGCTACATAGAAGTCTGCATTAATTTCATCAGCCAAAACCTGAAAATCAGAAAGGAAAAAAAGGTATCCTCAGATATTATGAAAAGTGCTATCCTTTGATAAATAAAAAATGTAATTATTATGAAGTAATTTACCTCATAATTCAGAAAAGATATTAAACATAATATCTCTTATTCAAGCATATGGATAATATGAGTTAGCAATTAGGGAAACCATCAAAAGTCAAATACTTCCAGATAAAAGTTACAGTTGATTAAGAAACCATTGAATAAACTTAATTCTCCCATGCAGTTAGTGACATTAGGCAAAAGTGTTACAAACTAGAACATAGCATTATTATATACATGGCTCACACAATCTAATACAGATTAATTCACAAGTTCATAAATAACTGAAACCACTTGAAATTTTGCAACAGATTACTTGTAAAATTAATACCAACCAGCTGCCTAATCTGCTAGCAACCCCACTCTATTCCTAAACTTGGTGCATGAAAGAATTGACTCCATTATTATTTTCACACACAAAAAAACCCCCCTGAAATTAGAATTCTCTTTGCCACCAATAACTAAACATAAAAAGGGAGGGGGTAGTCCAAGACAAGTTCACTTAGTTTAAAATCTAGATGCTAATTTTGTTCTAAAAGTAAAGAGATTAATATTCAATTTAATATAGATATTTCTAATTAACTCAGCATAATTGTTACCCTACAACAATATACTCAACTTGAAATTTCTCTTGATTACAAAATGAAGAAACCCTTTAAAACAATACAGCTTGAATAACAAATATTTCACCAATGATTTTTTTAAATATGCAATCATACCTCATGCTATTTGAAGTTTTAGTTTGGAGTTACACAGCAAACCTTAAAAACTTTAACTGTGCCAAAATTCGATCAATAATTCAAAATCCTATGTTCCTGTTACTATTGTCTCTTTTAAAAATTCTTTACTTCCTAAATGACACATTACGCAGCCCTTTGCGTCAACATTACATGAGCCGTATGTGCTAAGCACTCTGCTTGCTACGATTTTGCATGGTGTAATTCACTTGGTCTACACGATGCCTTGAAGCACGCACTCGCTACCTTGGAGTTACTGCCGACTCGGATGGACCTGTTTGGGTTCCTAAGATTGTTCACAAGGGTAGAAAGCCGAGTCTTCCTCTGGTGGAGCTGGTCTGTAAGCACTGCCCACCGGGGCTCCCCTGAAGCAGGTACTAGTGTTAAGAAAGCACTGCAGATAAAGGAAGTGAGGGCCCAGGGAGGGCGATCATTCTGCACTCAGAAAGGCCGAGCAGGGATTCAAACACAAGCAATGTGTTCTCAATCCAGGGCTATCGTGCCTGGGGACTTAAGCGAGCAGGCAACTGCGAAATGTCCACGTATTAGATTCAGTATTTTTAGCCTACAACCTTTCAATACTGAGTCTATGACATATTATTTTAAATTACATTTAAAATTCTATTTTAAATATATGCTTTAGTCACCCTTAAGATGACCGAACACATGTTAAAATAATACAAAACTGAGGATGGGAATCAGGTGCTAAGCAACAACAACAAACAGAAATTATTTTAAAGTTTCACTGAAACACAGCATAACTGTGGTTTTTCAAATAAAACAACAAATTTAGTAAATAATTAAGTAGAGGTTTTAGATAAGAAAGGACTAAAGTTCAGTGAATTTACCCTCTGTCTACTTTTGATACGCATTAAGCAAAATATCATTTAAATCAACCTAAAGATACAAGAAAGTGTTTTTTTTAAAAAGGTGCAAGCAATATACTATTTACAAAATTTTACTGAATTGATTCTACACTCTGACCACCTTCTAAAAATAGCATTACAGGAGTACTTGTAACAATATGTGCCTCATGCAGACAGCATGTTCCTGTAACAACAGATCACCACTGAGTCCCTGCAGAGAAACTTCTGCACCTGTAATATTTTATTTACCTATGTAATTTGAAGGAATCCCTGAAGGTTATAATTTGGGCTGTAAGACTCAGGGTTGGTAGTTCGAAACCACTAGCAGCTCCTCGGGAGAAAGACTTGGCTTTCTACTATTAATAACCAGTTACAGTCTCGGAGGCCAATAGGGTAGGGAGTGTCGCTATTGAGTCAGCACTGAATTGATGACAGTGAGTTTGGTTTAAAAAAAAAATTTTAATGCCCTTGGCTCCATTACTTGACATATTATGTTTCATTTATTGAACTAATGCTACATAATACTTTCTTCTCCTTTACCATTACTTTCTTAAGAGGCAAAATAACTTACTTAGCACTTTAAAACTGGAAACAACTATTTAAATTCCATTGTGACGATGACTTTCTACAAGGTACTTTTGTGATTGTAGGATAACCCTAAATGAAGGACAGTACACAAATTTAATAAGCATGGTTAGTTTCTTGATCCTGAAGAACAAGCTCTATCCTCAAATTTCTAAGCATTTGTGGTATTGTTGATTTGTTAATAATTTAAATAATTTTAATCAAAGAAGAACTGGATACCAATCTATGGCTTTGGCCTACAATCTATATGAAAGCACAGTTTTTTCCTATTTCCACTCGTTCTGGTCCCCACGCATTTTAGACACACTACTTAAAAATCCAGAATTCCCAGAAACTATAGAAACAACTGAGATGTAAAAACATTAAAATATAAGCACTCTGTGCATCTCAAAGGAAGTCCCCAGTCAAAACGTCTCCAAATGAGAACTTGAACAAGCCACCATGCCATAGAGACAGCCACACCACAGAGGCCAGAGTGGCTCCCTGGGACAAAGGACTGGGATTCGTGCTCAGAGAAGTTCCCAGAGTTAGGCTTTCTTTCCTAACGAGACCTTTCGGTTACTTTGCACAGGTACTGCCTCAGAGTCCAAGAACCAGCGCCATCTAGCACCCTACACTCCCTGGAATCTCTTGCACCCAACACCACCCAGTGGAAATTTGGATTGAAATTCCCAGAATCCCTCACACACAGAAGGAATTAAATTCCCTATGCACTTATACAATAAGACAAGCCTTTTGTTCTTTGACTCCCTAGCCTTTATGTCATAACAGGGGTCCTCCCTCTGGAAGCCTGAATAAAAATTTCCAGTATCGCCTCTATGTGCAACCAGAGTAATTATTTCTCTCAGTAAAAAACAAGAACCTGATTAGGTAACAGATTTGAGCTAAAGAATAACATTTCAAGTCACTCTTTCTGTTCCAAATGAGAGAGCTTCAAAAATTTTGTAAAACATTCCGTTATCTTTTCAGTCCATTTTTCAACAAATGGTTGGAAGCCCCCTCATATTGTAAAGATGAACGAAATCCTTTGCATCAAGTCAATTCTGACTCATACCAACCCCACAGAACAGGGTAGAACTGCTTCATAGGGATTCCAAGACTTCTCCCACAGAGTAGCTGGGGGATTCAAACTGCTGACATCTAGGTAGCAGCCAAGGGCTTAATTAACCACAACATCACCATAGCTCCGAACTACATAGATAAATGTATTCCATTATCTAAGTGATTATACTTAGAAGAGGAGATTTTGGAGAATGTTATAGATAATTTTATATATTTTCAGAAAACATTTCAAATTTTCACCATATATGCCTCTTCCGCCTACTTGTTTAGGGGGGAAACATCAAGTTGCTTGTTTTCAAGGAGGACCAAGCAGTTCTGTTGTTCTCTGAACGTGGGCTATATAATACTATGCCTATGACACTCTGACTTGGCTGGAGGATAAAGCTTAGAGTAATCAAAAGTGCCCTATTACAGAGGTCAGAGTTTAGAAACAACTAAGTAAATCACACTTCTCACTCTACAAAGCAAAACTACTATATGATCTTTAGAACACAAAGACAGCATTTTTGTGTCTTGGATTCCATTTAAATTCTGGGTTCAAAACCACAATGTCATGGTGCCCTTTCCAATCTACCCTCAATAGTCTCATGGACACAAAGCAAGCAGTTCCTATGAGAAATCTCAATGGAACTCAAGCATGATTAATACCAGATTGTCCTGCATTGTTGTTTCATACCCTGATTTTAAGACTGAAAGGATCAAAAAACTTCCCTGTTCTATGGGCATGGTGGTTAAGTTACATGTGATAAGTCAATGGACGGTAAATATTACAGGAACAATTTCTAGACGTAATGAACATGGTAACAATGCTGTACCTGCTGGACCAGGCTAGTTCCTCCTGTAAATGCAGCTCCATTTTCTTCTGCTATTCTCATCTCTGATGCATTCTACCAAAATACAACCGTTTGAAATAATGTTAAAAACAACAACAACAACAACAACCCAAAAAACCACCTGAGCTAGCTTTCAAGAATTTTGTCAAAAATAGTATCCCGGTTCAAAATTTAAATTGTGGGGTTTTATTGTTAATAAAAATGCATCCATTTACAACTAAATGAATCAGAAAGAGTACAAACACCTTTTGCTTATAAAGTGGTTGAATGGTTTCTTGATTGACATGAGGGAGCTACATCCACATGGCTCAGTAGGAACCTACTAAGTGGATCAGCCTACACCACCAATGGTTGATCAAAGCACCACCTTCCAAAGTAAAATCGAAATGCATTTAAGTTAGAAGACGACGGGACTTCACAAGCGTCATGGAAAAACTAAATTACTACCTTACACATCTGGCTAGACCAGAGGATGGACAATGCTACAGACAGGAACTGGAAACATAGGGAATCCAGGGCGGATGATCCCGTCAGGACCAGTGGTGAGAGTGGTGTTACCACGAAGGTGGAGGGAGGGTGGGGTGGAAAGGGGGAACTGATTACAAGTATCATATAACCTCCTTCCTGGGGGATGGACAACAGAAAAGTGGGTGAAGGGAGACTTTGGACAGTGTAAGGTATGACAAAATAATAATTTATAAATTATCAAGGGTTCAGGAGAGAGGGGGGAGCCAGGAGGGAGGGGAAAAATGAAGACCTGATGCCAGGGGCTTAAGTGGAGAGCAAATGTTTTGAGAATGATGAGGGCAATGAATGTATAAATGTGCTTTACACAATGGATGTATGTATGGATTGTGATCAGAGTTGTATGAGCCCCTAATAAAATGATTTTTTAACTGAATTAAAAGATCATGGAATTTTCCCACAATTTTTTTTCAAGCTTCTTCAAAAAGACATTTGGCCAAACCAACAGAGAAGGTGGGGGCGGTGGGGGGAGAAATTATCTAACAAGAAATGATAACACTAAAACGGAGTCAAGTGTCTGAAAAACTCTTTAAAAGAGTAATAACAATACTGATTATTTCCTTTTTGTGTGTACTATTTGTCCCACTTCATTTTACAGTGAAAACCCAACACCCCCATTATGACTAAGTTCTGTGGCTGTTTAACAGTCATACTCCCTATTTCTCTGGGAAATAAAGGAGTTTATTTTTTGAAAGTGAAGCAGACTTAAAACGCCTCAACTTTGAGCTTTAGATGGAGAAGAATTAAGCTACTTTACAAAACCAATTTATTAATAATTTACAAATAAATTATTGACATTTCAGAAAGGATTATATGACTGTTTATTTTCCAAGAATGGACATTCTCAACAATTGCAACCTCCTCGCCTCTATAGCACTCAGTAGCCCCATTGCTGTGAAACAATCTTACTCTGCTGTCTGAGGAGGAGCTAGCGGAGCGTGGCAGCAAGGCGGAGAAATCCTAGACTTCCGTTTCTTGTGAGAAACAATGTGAATTAATAACAAAATGAGTTTAGCTAAGGTTTTTCTCTCATTCTATTTATTCAGTAATCCTAGGCACTGATAAAGGTGATAGGCTAAAAACAGAGAGAGAATATAAAAACTGATGTTTACTCACCCCAGTGAATACAGCAACTTTATTGATTTCTGGTGTGAATGGGAACGGAAGACTAACAACACTGGTAAATGGCTCCACTTTTTTCTAATACATATCAGGGAAAATAAAATTATGAAAAAGTCATGTTCTACAGATTGCACATTCTGTACATCTAACACTATATTACGCATAAATTGTTGGACCGGCAAATATTCTGTTGAGCACATTTCACGCCCCACCCCCCCAGCCCCCACCCCTGCAAAACAAATTGTTTTTTAAGAACTGAACATTTTATTTTTAGGGTGTAATTCTACCATATGCCCTCTCATTATTCCAAAACTAGTCATTGACTATCATTAAAAGCACAGTATAGATCAAAGGGCAGCATTTGCCCAGATGTAAAGGTCAAAGGCAGGCAGGCTGGCTATGAAAGGAGGAGGATGATAAAGGGAAGCACAAGAGTGTGTGTGTGTGTGTGTGTGTGTGTGTGTGTGTGTGTGTGTGTGTGTGTGTAAAGATATAGTGAAGGGGGAAGTGCAGAGTGGAGACCCGAGGCCCAAGTGTCGGCCACTGGAGATCTCCTCACAGAGGGGTTTAGGAGAGGAGACGGGTCAGTCAGGGTGCGATGTAGTACCGACGAAGAACACAGCTTTCCCCCAGATCCTTGATGCTTCCTCCCCCCCAACTACCATGATCTGAATTCTACCTTGCAGGACTGGATAGGGCAGAGGTTGTACACTGGTGCGTATGGGAGCTGGAAGCACAGGGAATCCAGGGTGGACAATACCTTCAGGACCAGGAGTGTGAGGGGCGAGGCTGGGAGAGTGGAGGGTGAGTGGGTTGGAAAGGGATTACAAGGATCCACATGTGACCTCCTCCCTGGGAGACGGACGGCAGAGAAGGGGGGGAAGGGAGACTCTAGATAGGGCAAGATTTGACAAAATAACAATCTGTGGATTATCAAGGGCTCATGAGGGAGCGGGGAGCGGGGAGGGAGGGGAAAAAAAAAAGAGGACCTGATGCAGAGGGCTTACGTGGAGAGCAAATGCTTTGAGAGTGATTAGGGCAGAGAATGTAGGGATGTGCATTATACAATTAATGTATGTATATGTGTGGATTGAGATAAGAGTTGTATGAGCCCCTAATAAAATGTAAAAAAAGAAAAGAAAAAAAAAAGGGAAGCACAAGAAAGGAGTGTCAGGAGTGTGGGTACATTGTGGGAGTAGAATCAATGTCACAAGACGAGATGTGTATGAACTGCTGAATGAAAAACCATTTTGCTCTGCAAATTTTCACCCAAATTTCAAATTAAAGTTTCTAAAAAAGAAAAGAACCATAGGGAAAAACAAAGCACATTCTATTTCTTTTTTAAGAAACCAAAATGAAAATCTCAATCTTCCTTTCCATTTCCATACCCCCATGGTAAGGGGTAATATCTGTTGGATAGCACTGATAACAGAGAAGTGTTATCTCACCTACAGAGAAGTGTTCACATGTCTGTATCTTCCCCAGTTTCTTTCTCACTTTTTCACATATTCTCACATAAATGATTTTTACATAGGAGGCACCTAAGAATGTTTGCTACTTTGAATTAGATTTAAAAACACAGGTAACTTTCTTATACTATCGAATGGGACACAATACAGCTGGGCAGCAGCCAAAATAATAAACTTCAAACTCAAATTCTCTGCTATGGAGTCGATTCTGACTTCTCACAGCCCTAAAGCACAGAGCAGAATTGCCCCCTGTGGGTGGCTGACACTGTAACTCTTTATGGGAGTAGAAAACCTCATCTTTTTCCGAAGAGCCTCTAGCTATTTCTTTCGCACTGTTGACCTTGTGGCTGAAAGTCCAATGCATAACCACTGAGCCACCAGAACTCTTGAACAATAAACAGAACGCAGTTAATCTGCTCAGTCGGAGGTCACCCTTAATCTCCATTCTTGAATCCAAATAATCAGAGAGTATAGACCTCAAGTCTGAGACAGAGAGTCATTGAGAGGGTCCAGTTTGAAATACCGTAGATCACAATCACTTATAGACAGATTTGGGGAGGCCGTTTGAAAAACCAAAATAGACCATAACACACAGCTGAGGCACCCCAACACAGATAGAGACCACACAGGGCTTTAAAGCTAACCTGCTCAATCATTTGGTCAAAGGCCTGCCTGGGCCCGAGGCTCGGATCTCTTAGGGAGACTACATGTAAAAACAAATTGTAGATCCATAGTGTTTAGAGGAAGAAAAAGAAAAGGGGGCTCTTCTGCTAATTAACACTGACTTAAAGATTGTGTCGTAGAAAACAAACAAAACGCTCTACTTTGAGTAGAGCTATCTGCCTAAGAATTTCTTTCCAGACAAAAAGGCACAAATTCTTAAGGACATTCTATATCAGCCAAGCATGTCAGTTTTATGACTGGAATGTCTTTCCATTCACATGTCACAACTGGCTTCAATAAAATGTTCAATGGCAAGCAATTGCAGTGATAACACCCCCTGGGGAATTTGGCTTATTGTACAAGTACTCTGAAGAAAGAAAAATACCTTAGGCAAGCAACAATCTTATAAGTGGATTCCATTTATGAAATGAAGCTTGTCATCCTACAGGAGTTCATTACGATCTAGATTAATGGCTGACTAAGACAGTGATCATCATGGACATTACAAAATTTGAAAATAAAAGAACAAAGACACTATGTTATAAAATAAAAACTGAAGCAAGGCTAGCAGAAACTGCCTAATAGATAAGAACCAACTCTAGAGTGAACTCTTCCCACTACTGTGGAACCATGAGTCAATTACTTTACCGTTTATATCTCTGAGGTTAAATGAGAAAACGCAGGAAAAAAGCATTGAACACTGTCGCACTCCAAGTAAAATGTTGATTATTGTTATTTCTCAGTTATCAAGTCCATTGTGTCCATCGTCCACGCAACCATATGAACCATTTCCCATTAGAGATGAGAAAGGTGCCTTGCTGGTGCAGTGGTTAGGAACTCAGCTGCTATCTGAAAATTCAGTGGTTTGAAGCCACCAGAGGCTACCAGGGGACAAAGGCCTGACAAACTGCTCCCATCCCATTGCTGTTGTTACTGTGAGCCAAGGACTGAGAGGTCAGAGAAGAGCTGCCCCACAGATTTTCCTGCTCTGAACGCTCATAGGTTCACATCTCCAGATCACCTCTTCTGCGGAGAGCCTAGTGGCTTGAACACAGCCCCCTCCGTAGACCTTGGAAACCCTGTGGGAGTCACCCACAAACCCTGTGGGAGTCATACAGGGTTGCTGAGTTGGAATCAACTCAGTGACACCCAACAGGTGAGAAATCTGAGCTGTGAAGCCTGAAGTTCCAGAGAAGACTGAGTAAGGTGACTCAGGGCCCATGTGTGAGCGCCACCTGTGCTAGCTCCTTACCTGCTCTCTCTCTTGTTACTACTGAGGTTGCCAAATTGTACTAAACATTTTGTATCACTTAGATTTGTGTGTGAGGGTGTGGGGGTTGTTTCTCAGAATAAAAATGCAAAGACTGTTTCTAAAAAGTTTATATTTCTTCATTGAGGAGCTTATGAAAATCTAGGGCTGTAACACACCTCAAATAAATAGTCTCAGAGGAAGTCACAGCCAAATGCTCCTTAGAGGGTAGGCTGGAGACTGCCTCACAGACCTTTTGGTGTTATTAGGAAGAATCAACACCCGGAAAGGGACATCATGCTTAGTAAAGTGGACGGTCATTAAACGGCAGGAATTGTGCCCGCCATGAGCTCACCACACCGAAGCCAGCCTCTGGGGGCACGCAGCAGAGCAGCAGGGGGAGCAGAGCAGAGCAATGAGGTCCCCAGGGATAGATGCAGTGCCAGGGCATAGCACCCCATCAGACTCAACTGGAAAACACTTGTGAAGGACAACAAATAGACCCCTGAACTATTTATACTTTTTTTGTGTGTGGTTGTTTTACTTTCTATTGTTGCTTCGTTGTACTCAGTCTTGTGATGGTACATAGCATGTCTACCTGGAAGGGATAGGCAGGTTAAATAAGCCAGAAGAGAGATCAACGGGATAACAGTTCCAGAGGAACATGGGAGTAGGTGAGGCAGGGAAAAGGAAGTGGGTGTTAACAAACCCAGGGACAAGGGAACAACAAGTGATCCAAAATCAGTGGCAAGGAGGGTGTAAGAGGTATGGCAGGGCTGGATGAAGGGTAATGTAACTGAGAGGAATTCCTAAAACCCAAATGAAGGCTGAACATGAGAGTGGGACAAGAGACAGTACAAAGAAACAGAGGAAAGAACTAGAAGGCAAAGGACAGACACAGAGATTTAAATACAGGCATATACAGATGTAAATATATTTATACACGACAGGGGGTAATAGATCTATGTGCATATATTTATAGGTTGAGTATTAAGAAAACAGATGGACAGTGGGACCCTGCTCAAGTACTCCCTCAACGCAAGAACACTTTATTCTAACAATCTGGCAGTCTGAGATGCTCACCTGCCTGGCATGATCACTGAAAACAATGGGTGCACAAGCAAATGTGGTGAAGAAAGCTGACGGTGCCCAGTTACCAAAATATATAGCATCTGGAGCCTTAAAGACCTGAAGATAAACAAGCAGCCATCTAGCTAAGAAACAACAAAACCCACATGAAAGAGGCACACCTGTCTGTCCCGACTTGATCAGAGGACAAAGTGGGTGCATAAGCAAAAGTGGTGAAGAAAGCTGATGGTGCCTGGCTATCAAATGATATAGCATCTGGGGTCTTAAAGGCTTGAAGATAAACAGATGGCCATCTAGCTAAGAAACAACAAAGCCCACATGGAAGAAGCACACCAGCCTACTCCGTCATGAATGCTAAAGACAAAGCAGGTGCATAAGCAAATGCAGTGATGAACGCTGACGGTGCCCGGCTGTCAAAAGATAAATAGAATCTGGGGTCTTATAGGCTGGAAGATAAACAAGGGGCCATCTAACTGAGAAACAAGAAAGCCCACATGGAAGAAGCACACCAGTCTGAGATGACAAGGTGTCAAAGGGATCAGTGATCAGGCATCAAATAACAAAACAAAAAAAAAGAATCATAACATTGTGAATAAAGGGGAGTGCAGAGTGGGGACCCAGGGCCCATCTGTGGGAAAATGGACATCCCTTGCAGAAGGCCTGTGAGGAGGAGAGGAGCCAGTCAGGGTGCAGTGTTGCAATGATGAAATATACAATTTTTCTCTAGTTCTTGAATGCTTCCTCCCCCCACTATCATGATCCCAATTCTACCTTACATATCCGGCTGGACCAGAGGATGTACACAGGCACAGATAGGAACTGGAAATACAGGGACTCCAGGACAGATGAACCCCTCAGGACCAGTGGTGAGGAGTGGTGATATCGGGAGGGTAGAAGGAAAGTGAGGGAGAAAAGGGGAACAGATTACAAGGTCTACATATGACCTCCTTCCTTGGGGAAGGACAGCAGAGAAGTGGGTGAGGGGAGACGTCGAATTGTGTAAGATATGACAAAATAATAATAATTTATGAATTTTCAAGGGTTCAGGGAGGATGGGGGAATGGGGAGGGAGGAGAAAAAATGAGCTGATACCAAGGGCTGAAGAAGAAAGCAGGTGTTTTGAGACTGATAATGGCAACATATGTACAAATGTGCTTCACACAATTGATGTATAGATTGTGATAAGAGTTGTAAGAGCCCCTAATAAAATGATTTAAGTTTTTTTAAAGTTGTAAGCGCCCCAATAAAATGATTTTTTTTAAAGTGGATGGTCATTAAAAAAAGACAGAGAGCATTGTAAAGTCAATTACTACAGATGCAGGTAGGTTAAAAGTTAACACCTTATCATTCGATCTCCCTTTTGACCCATTTAAAATTTGTTCTCATTTTTAGTATCTTCTGCATTTTTTTTTAATTGAAGTTTTTCTGTTCTACTTTGTTACTGGTGTTGGCTTTGTTATTGTTGATGTTGTTTTGCTGCATATGAAATCCAGATATGCAAATTTAAAAGGATAATAACTGGATTAATGGCTTCTAGGGGGTATGGAAGGGAAGGTAAGTTTGGGGGAAATGGAGAGCTAATAATAAGTAAAAGAAAGGAGAAAAATATTCTAAAATTGACTGTGGTGATTAATGTATAACAACTCTTCTTAATAGGACTGAACTAGTGAATTGTATGATAAAATTATATGCCAATTGTTGGGACAAGAGGACAGTAAAAGGAAACAGTAAAGAACTAGGAGTCAAAGAGCATTTACATAGGTCCAAATACATATGCAAATACACTTATATATGATGGGGAAATAGATCTATGTGCATATATTTATAGGTTTAGAATTAAGGTAGCAGGTGGACATTGGGCCTCCATTCAAGTACTCCCTCAATAAAAAAACACTTTGTTCTATTAAACTGGCATTCAATGATGCTCACCTTCTAGACATGATTGCTGAAGACAAATGGGTGCATAAGCAAATGTGGTGAAGAAAGCTGATAGTGCCCGGCTATCAAAAGATATAGCGTCTGGGGTCTTAAAGGCTTGAAGGTAAACAAGTGGCCATCTAGCTGAGAAACAACAAAGCCCACATGGAAAGAAGCACACCAGCCTGTGTGATCAAGAGGTTTCAAAGGGATAAGGTATCAGACATCAAAGAACAAAAAAAAGTATCATTGTGAATGAGGGGGAGTGTGGAGTGGGAACCCAAAGCCCATCTGTAGCCAACTGAACATCCCATTACAGAAGGGTCGCAGGGAGGAGACGAGCCAGTCAGGGTGTAGTGTAGCATTGATGAAACATACAACTTTCCTCTAGTTCTTTAATGTTTCCTCCCCGCCTCCCTCCACTATCATGATTCCAATTCTACCTTACAAATCCGAATAGACCAGAGGGCATACACTGCACAGATAGGAACAGAAAACCCAGGGAATGCAGGACAGATGAACCCTTCAGGACCAGTGATACCGGGAGGGTGGAGGGCATGGGGGTTAGAAAAGGGGAACCAATTACAAGGATCTACATATAACCCCCTCCCTGGGGGAGAGACAACAGAAAAGTGGGTGAAGGAGACGTCAGACAGTGTAAGATATGACAAAATAATAATAATTTATAAATTATTAAGGGTTCCTGAGGGGCGGGGAGTGAGGGGAAAATGAGCTGATACCAAGGGCTCAAGCAGAAAGCAAATGTTTTGAGAATGATGATGGCAACAAATGTACAAATGTGCTTGACACAATGGATGGATGTATGGATTGTGATAAGAGTTGTACGAACCTCCAATAAAATGATTTTTTTTTAAAAAGGAAGATCCTTAACTAAATTGATACCATGGCTGCAACAATGAACTGAACACAACAACTATGTGAGTGGCGACGAAGGACGAGGCAGTGTTTCATCTGTGTACCTAGGTAAGTATGAATAAGCAGCAACTCAACAGTACCGAGCATCAACAATAGGTAGACCTAAGGTTATTTCCTACTCTGAGTAAAGCTTTTACATGGAACTCATAGAGGCTCACATAAACAGGTAAAGCAGAGACTCAGGTTGAAGGAAGAATGCAGAGCTTGGAAACTCCTGCATCCAAACAGTCTCACCCTAGGACTCCGAAAAGCGCCCTATAAACCACGGCGCTAGTTCAAGGCCCTCGTTCAGAAGAGGAACATGACACTCAGGCAGCGTACGCTCACCGGTTACAGTAAGGCCTGAATTAATGTCAACAGCTACTGTACTGGCGTTGATTCCAGTGATGCTTCGGAAGTAAGGGGCTCTCCAGAGCAAATCATCAGCAGTGTGCTTCACATTTGGAAAAACTGAACACAACATTTGATAATACTAAGTTATATTTTAATAATCATCCAGGGAGGAGACATTTTTTAGAATTAAGAAACATGAATTCTATAACCATTGCTCACACAGTTACTGAACCTACATACCTTCTTCTGCAATGCCATGTCTAGGGTCAAGTCGAGATAAACACCTTGCTTTGGGTACGTGAAGTCCAGCATTTGAAATTTCTTGAGTAGGTGAACCGCTTTCTCTACTTCATATCTCTGCCGTGGGTATAAGCGTTTCAAATAAACATCATCTTCTGGCTCGTCGTCCATATAGATGTATGACTTTATTTTTTCTATTTCATCATTTTTTTCATCTGCTGTTTTCTCTTTGGGGCCTTTTTTTTTCTTTGCAGACCTTAAAAATATTAATTTTTAAACAACAAAAATAGTCAATAGGTGGAAACAACCCATCAACAGATAACTCAATAAACAGAGTACATACATACTAAGAAACAAAACAAAACTCAGTGTCACTGAGTCAATTCAGACTCATAGCTCCAGGAACAACTGGTGGTTTCTAACGTCGGACCTTTTGGTTACAGCCCAGCACTTCACTCACCAGAGCACCGGGGCTCCTTCCATACATATACTATGTATGAATATTTACAGACACAAAGCGAAAGGGTATTCTTAGATAGCTGTGAATGGATGATCCTAGAAAACATTATGCTAAAATAATGTCAGACCATAAATAAAACTCTAAGAGCCTACTTATATGAAAAATATTTTTAAGATAAAAATCAAGGTAAGTTTAATATATAGTTCCATAGTTAAAATTTTTAAATAAATATTTGCAAGAGAAAATGCAAAAAAATAAATTTTAATTAAAAAGAATATGCTCCTTTAATTTTTCTAGTTCAATAAATATAAAATCAACACATCAGCTATCATTCACAGATAGCATTTAGAAAATTTTAAATCTGTAATTGATAGCTTAAAGGTTGATTTTAAATTAGGGTTGGAATCAAGTCAGTAACAGTAAGTTGGTTTTGGAGTTGATATAAAGTTGAATGAGAAAAATGATAATTTATAAATTATCAAGGGCTCATGAGGGAGCGGGGGCGGGGAGGGGAAAAAGAGGACCTGATGTAAAGGGCTTAGGTGGAGAGCAAATGCTTTGAAAATGATGAGGGCAAAGAATGTACAGATGTGCTTTACACAATTGATGTATGTATGGATTGTGATAAGAATCGTATGAGCCCCAAGAAAAAAAATTTAAAAAAAATAAAAAAGAATCGTATGAGCCCCTAATAAAAGGTTTTAAAAAAAAGTTGGACACTGAATAAGGAAGATTAAAGGACAATATGCATTTGAATTATAGTGCTGGCAAAGTATATTGGAAGTACCACGGATTGCCAAAGGAATAAACACATCTGTCTTGGAAGTAGTACAGCCTGAATGATCCCAGAGGAATGATGGCAAGACTTGGCCTCACACACTCTGAACATCTTATCAGGAGAGATCAGTCCTAGAAAAGGAGATCATGTGTGACACAGTGGAGGAGCAGTGAAACAGAGGAAGGCCCTCGACACGGTGGACTGACCCAGCGGCTGCAGCCATGTGCTCGCGCAGAACAACCGTGAGCACGGGGAAAGGAGGAGGCAGTGCTGTGTGCTTTCGTATGCAGGGTAGGTGTGAGCCTGAACCAACTTGATGGCTCCTAACAAAAACAACTCCCTGGATGAGAGGACCCCAGGCTCAATTATTGACACATAATGAATTAGTCTTAGGACATAAAACCAAAACGCATTGCCATGTGGATGATTATGACTCGTGGCAGCCCTGTAGGGGAAAGCAGAACTGCTCTGGGAGTAGACAGCCTCACCTTTCTCTCGCAGGGCAGCTGGGGGTTCCAGCCTATGATCAGCAACCCACTGAGCTGCTAATCACACGATCCTAGTGTACACGTACACTTAAGAGAAATGAAAGTATATGTCCACACAAAAGCTTGAGATGACACAGTAGCATTTTTCAGAAAAAACAAACCTACACATTGTTCATTAACTGATAAACACATAAAACGTGCTATTTCCATAGAATACACTATTATTTGGGCATGAGAAAGAATGAAGTAAGGACACATACTATAGTATGGATGAACTGAAAACTTCATGCTAAGAAGCCACTCACAAAAGTATCCATTTAAGTGAAATACCCAAAAAAAGACAAATAAAAAAGATACCAAAACCAGATTAGTGGCTGCGTGCTGCTAGGAGAGCCCTAGTGGTATAGTGGGTTATCACTGGGCAGCAGTTTGACCCCACCAGCCCTCCCTGGATAAAGAGGAGCTTCCTGCTCCCACACAGATGGGTGGCCTCAGAAAGGGCACTTTGACCCCATCCTAGAGGGTCACTGAGACACCCAAGGGCACTTTGACCCCATCCTAGAGGGTCACTGAGACACCCAAGGGCACTTCCATCCCGTCCTAGAGGGTCACTGAGACACCCAAGAGCACTTCGACCCTATCCTACAGGGTCACTGAGACACCCAAGGGCATTTCGACCCCATCCTAGAGGGTCACCGAGACACCCAAGGGCACTTCGACCCCATCCTAGAGGGTCACTGAGACACCCAAGGGCACTTCGACCCCATCCTAGAGTGTCACTGAGACATCCAAGAGCACTTCGACCCCATCCCAGAGGGTCACTGAGACACCCAAGGGCATTTCGACCCCATCCTAGAGGGTCACTGAGACACCCAAGGGCACTTTGACCCCATCCTAGAGGGTCACTGAGACAGCCAAGGGCACTTCCACCCCGTTCTAGAGGGTCACGGAGACACCCAAGAGCACTTCGACCCTATCCTACAGGGTCACTGAGACACCCAAGGGCACTTCGACCCCATCCTATGGGGTCACAAAGACGCACCCAAAGGGCATTTTGACCTCATCCTACGGGGTCTAAAAACACAGAACTGAGTCCGTGGTGGTGAGAACGGTTTGCCGGTTCACCCTGAGGAGAAGACAGGAGCGGTGAGGGAGGACTAACATGGTTTTCTGGGTGGCTAGAATGGAAAATAACAAGTTGAGACCATGAAAATGGTCATATTCTAAAATTACCTGTGGGTGATGGCTGCACAATTCTGTAAATGTGCTAAAAACTACTGATTGTACACCTTAAACAAATAAATTATCTAAATAAAGCTCTTACTTTAAAAAAAAAAAGCTAAGCTAAAACCTCTCAAAAAACAGAGACACATAATACTAAGACATAAAATGACACATGGAAAGAGCTAGCCCTAGTGGTATAGTGGGTTTACACATTGTGCTACTGCCTGAAAGGTCAGCAGTTTGAAACCACCCTAGCCATTCCTCAGAAGACTGGGCTTTCTACTCCCATGAATAGTCTCAGAAAACCACAGAGGCGGTTCTACCCTGTCCTACAGCGTCGCTGGGACTCGGAAGTGACCTGATGGTGTTAAGTTGGTTTTGGCTTATTATACATTCTAGGAGCCCTGGTGGCCCCGGTAAGCTATGTGTTGAACTGCTAACTGCAAGGTCAGAAGTTAGATGTCACCATACACTCCTTGAGAGAGAGATGAGGTTGTCTGCTCCCATAAAGATGTAAAGTCTCAAGAAATACAAAAGGGGCAGTTCTATTCTGTCTTCTATGGGCAGTGGGGCAGTGAGGTTGTCTGGGGGTTGGACTATAAATTCTAGAAGCCCTGGTGATGCCGGGTTGCTAACCGTAGGTCAGCTGTTGGAACACACCAGCCACTCCTTGGAAGATGACACAGTTGGCTTCTATGAAGATTTACAGCCTTAAAATCCCTGAGGAACAGTTTGACTATCCTATCGATCGAGAGGCCGTTTGAATCAAAAACAACTCAGTGGGAGGGCTTTATTTTGCTTTTGGTTATTTTAGGTTCTGGATGACTACAGCAGGGGCTGGCAATTTTTGTTTCTCTAAATCTCGCTAAAGTAAATATTTCAGGCTTTGTGAGCCATGTGGTCTCTGTCATAACTGGGCAACTCTGAATGTGCAATATGTACATGAGAGTGGAGCTGAGTTCCAATAAAATTTTAATTTCATAATTTTCATGTTCAACCATATATTGCACCCGCCTCCAACCATTTAAAAATATAAAGACCATTCTTAGCTCATAATCCATACAAAACAGCTTATAATTTGCTCCCTCTGGGAATAAGGGGAAAATAGAAAGCAAGGACAGAGCAAGATGAGGCCAGAAACTCCAGAACACAGAGGGCTTCCTCTAGGGCAGCTGTTCTCAGCCTTCCTAACGCCGCACCCTTTCATACAGTTCCTCGTGCTGTGCTGACCATAACAATATTTTCATTGCTACTTCATAACTAATTTTGCTACTGTTAGGAATCGGGTGATCCCCGTGAAAGGGTCATTTGACCCCCAAAGGGGTCGCGACCTACAGGTTGAGAACTGCTGCTCTAGGGTCAGTGAGAAGCTCAGGAACAGAAATGACACTTGTATTTCAGGTGGAGGATTTTAGCTACAATATAAGGGAAGGATTTAAAGGAAGCCAAATTGGGATCAATCAAGAGACACCTACTTCCCTATCTTCCCAAGGGAGCTTGAATCACAACAGTGGTGGTAATAAAGCTGGAGAACAGATGGTCAATTAGAAAATATTTATCTAGTAACCAATTAGAGCCAACCTCTTGACTCTTGGTGACCTCAAGGTGTGTCTGAGTCAAAGTAAAAATTGACGACAGGACCAAGGAAAAGACTCAGGAATACTCCTTGAGGTTTCTGGCATAGACCAAGCAAAGGGTAACATAACTCACAAAGGGCAAAAAAGCAAGAAAGCCAAACAGGTTTCTGGCTGAGGGAGATTTTCACAGAGATGAGTGCAGTTGGAGGCAGTTGAACCTGTGTCAGATTGCATCACTGACCTCAATTCTGTACTTCCTTTCTATTCAAGGTCCTCCCATTAAAGGCACAGAGTACATTTACCTGTGCTTGATTTGGTCATGTGGCAAGTTATGCAGAAGGGAGAGCATCCCAGCCCTGCGCCCTACAGGCCATAAAAAGCTTCACGTTTCCACTGGCATATTCACAATTCTGTCATTTTTCTAAGAAGAACATGCCTGTGCTAGCCCAAAAGTGGAAAGATGAGGGACCTGTGGAACAAAACCCCAGGCTAGATGCGATACTTCTCAGCTGGCCTGCACTTGCAGCTGCACATAGGGGCCTAAGCCCAGCCAAGGTCATCCGGGACATACAAGCCGACCCAGCCTAGTTCCTAGCTGTGTGGTTAATGATAAATAATTGGTATGGGAGTTTCTTGCATAGCAAAAGCTAACAACGTGTTTATAAAATAACTATGAAAATATGCCCAACAGGTCTTGCAGATAAGAGTCAGAAGCTCAGAAGGAAACACAGACTGCAGTTGTTAGGTGCCGGTGAGTTGGTGCTGACTCACAGTAACCCCGTGTACAACACGAGGACACACTGCCTGTCTTCCTCCACCTTCACAGGAGTTTTGTGTGAGCCCTTGTGGCCACTGTGTCACTCCGTCTTTTTGACGGTCTTCCTCTTCTTGGTGACCCTCTCCTTTACCGAGCATGAAGTCCTTTTCTGGGCAGTGGTTCACTCGGTTGGACCTAGGGTCTGCTCTAAGTCGGAACCGACTCAACGGCAACCTACCAAAAGCAGGGCGGCTCTCACCTGATGGCACGTCCAAAGTATGTGAGACGCAGTGTCGCCAGCCGCCCTCCTCAAGAGCATTCTGGCTGTACTTCCTTTAGGGAAAACCTATTTGTTCTCCTAGCTATTCATGACACTTCCAATATTCTTTGCCAACACCATAATTCAAAGGCATCAATTCTTCTTTGGTCATCCTTAATCACTGTTCAGTTTTTACATGAATATGTAAAGTAAAAAAGCAAATTAAAAATACCACAGATTGGCTCAGCTGCACCTTAGGTCTCAAAGTGACAGAATTAGTAGTGTTATATTTCCTCAGCATTAACCCATTTCATACCTAGATTCACATAACCTTAAACTTGGGGATCAGTAAAATAGTATTCTGGAAAAAAGTTTGGTTCTGTGGTAAGTAGATAAAGGCCATCTGCCTCAAATATATCCAAGTTGAATCATCAGAATCTATGAATGCTACCTCACTCGGCAAAGGTATTTTGCGGATGTGATTATGGCTACAGATGAGAAATTATACTAGATTATCGGAGGACCCAATCTAATCACATGAGCCATGAACAGGAGAGGACTGTAGCTGTCTCTGGCACAGATGAGCTGAAGGAAGAAGAGGCAGGAGAGGTTCAACTGTGAAGGAGAATCCAAGATGAAAAGGAGGAGGCCACGAACCAAGGAATGTGGGAGAGCTCATGAAGGTAAGAATGGCAGGGACTAACAGCCACTCTGAAGGGTCACAGCAAGGTCCTGGAGAGAAGGGGAGAAAAACACAGAAAAAGTCAGATCGTAAAAAGGACCAGGTTGGAGAGAGATTGGTGGAATCCCTGCTTATGGCTGTCAGTCAATCTTCAGTCAAACAGCAGGCATATCTGAACAAGATGATCAGCCACATGATAGAGGAAAGAATTCTTCAGAACAATCTTCCACTCAAGATCAAAATCCAGCATTAACTCAGGGGTACAGTTCAGAGGGCAGGAAGGGACAGGAAAGAAGGATGAAGGAGCAACACAGGAAAAGATGTAAGGAGAGCTCTATTACATTGTGGGGACTGCAATCAATCACACGTCACAAACCACAATGTGCACGAGTTGCTCAGTAGAAAGCCAATTTGCTCAGTAAACCGTTACCCAAATCATAACAAAGGTTAAAAATGAAAGGAACACCACCCAACCAACACCTTCATCTGAGCTCACTGAGACCTGTATCAGGTTTCTGATTTAAAATAAATTCACGTTGTTTCAAGCCACATTTGGTACCAATAGAAAACTAATACAGGGTCCTATATAAATTTTTGTGAAAGAAAATGAATGACTTTTTTTTTAAGTTTTAAAAAAAGAACCTTTACAAAATCAATTCAACATGTAATTCTATTCACCCATTTAGGGTTCGGTAAATGCTTATTACAACCACTAATCATAGTAGCCTCCCAGTTAATGAGCAATTCCACAGAATAGCAGATAATGACAATGCTCATTTTATTGGGATGCAGGTGTCCCTCTGGATGGGCCACAAGTCTGAGCAGGTGCCTACGTGGATGAATGCCACATATCTCAATAGATACCTTGGAAGTATTTAATAAAATCCTCACACCTGTACAACTTGAGAAATGGCACTGTGATGTTATACTTAGAAAAAGAGCAATGAAGACAACAAAAAAATGGAGCCTAGAGAGGCTGCTTTAGAATAAAATAAACTCTCATCTAAAATAACCAAAATGAAGAAATGTTCTATTTGCAGCAGATTTACCTTTGTGCTGACTCCACCACTACATCCTCACTAATAGTTGAAACATCCATGTAATTTGCAATTATCATGAAATTCCCGATGGCAGAAAACTATTTTTTTAATTAGTAAATACTTTCAAAACGCAATAAATGCTAACTGGAAAGGGAGTTGAGTTTTTAACTGTGTACCTACTTATACTTTGACATTTTTTCAGAAAATATTTAAAGTGGCTCAGTGAAAAATATATTTTTAAGTTTCAAGAGGTTGCTTGAGTAAAAAGAAAAAGGGAAAAGAGAACATCACCACCAAAACACAGATTGACCTCAGAATAACTTTCTTGAAAAAAATAACAACTGACTAATAAAAAGCTATTTTGCTCCTTGATAATAATTAATCTCATAAATCTAATTCTACAGCCCTCTGTCTTGGGTTGAACTGTGTTTCAGATGTACTCAAGGCCTAGCCTGTGAATGTGACCTTATTTGGACAAAGGGTCTTTGCAGATGTACTCAAGATAAGATTGCACTGGGTGATGACAGTGGGTCATAACTGAAGGGGAATGCCAAACACTTACTGTGCTTACACAGAACCTGGCAGAGATCAAAAGAGTCGTTCGAAGAGAGCAAGGGAATAGTACGTGGTTTAAAATCAGGAAAGGTATGGGTCAGGACTGTATCCTTTCCCCCTATTTCCCCCTATTTATTTGCTGAGCAAATAATCTGAGAGGGTGGACTATCTTTGAATTTTACATAAAGAACGGTATGTGGCATTAGGGCTGTTGATAGCATCAAGATTAGAAGAAGACTGTGAACAACTTGTGATAAAAAGATGACACACCTGTTAATTGAAAGAGAAGAGGTAATGCTCTTACTGATGACCATCAAAACCTGCCACAGATACCTAGCTTGGGGAGAAAGAGCAAGGATGCTAAATAAACACCCTCCCCAAGCTCTGGCCACCCAGGGCCTACATTAAGACTTAGGCTGAACCTGTACAATAATCCATCCTGCCACCCATCAGAGTCCCCGAAACCCACTGCCATCTAGATTCTGACGCATAGTGACCCCAGAGGTCAGAGTAGAACTGCCACCTGGATTTCTGGGATGTTAACTCTTTACGGGAGTAGAAAGCTAAGTCTTTCTCTTTCAGAGCCATTGGTTTTGAACTGCTGAACTTGTGGTTAGCAGCCCAATTCATAACATACTATCTCTCTCTCTCTCTCTCTCTCTCTCTCTCTCTCTCTCTCTCTCTCTCTCTCTCTCTCTCTCTCACACACACACACACACACACAAATAACTCAGTGTCAAGAGAAATCAAAAATTCCGATTCAGAGGGAATCCAGTGGCCTTTCTAAAAACAGAATCTGTCACTGGCAAGCAGAGGGTATATGAGATCTTCCAAGTTTGTGGAAAACTGGAATTAAAAGATGAACTTTTCCATGAAGTGTTGAAAGTTCTTAGTGTGCTTACAGATATGGCCTGGGGAGGAAGGAAAGTCATTCTGAACTTCAGAGTGAAGCAAGCAAGTGGCCTTGCACCCCTGAGCCCCTGAAAAAGATGGCCATCCCCCAAATGGATATATATATTATATATTGTAATATATTATAAGCTATCAGAAATGGAAAATTAAAACCAGCTAAACTTATGAATACTGTGATTCTCAGCAAGCTATCAATAAAAGCCACATTGTCACACATGGAAAAAATCTGCTTACAATTTTCTGAGTATGTTTTAAGTGTGTATTTCTTATGTATGATTGCATGTGAGTGAAAACTGCTTCTAAAACTATATGAGTACAATAAAGAAAAGACATAAAATGTAAAGTATCTATAGGATAAAAGAAAACATTCCAAGATAAAGTATTTGCAAAAGATTGGCTATTTTCAATAAACAAATCCTTTCAGAATATGTAATGAAAAAGACAAACAGCTCAGTGGAAAAATTGGCAAAGGATATAAGTTAAAATGTACAATGATGAATTACAAAAATTAGATTGATGACATCCAGGCGTGTTAGGAATGTGGAAAGCTGGGCTCTAATTCAACGCTGAGTGGGTATAAATAGTTCTAACACTCCTCTTACTTCTTAAACAAAAAAAGCTTGCTACTATAAACACTCAACAAGCAAAACCACTGCCCATACATAGACCAAGAGGCAGTCGTTCAAAGAGAATGAGAAGGTACTGCCAGAAAGGTGTGCATTTCAGTGGCATCATTCTCACCATACGTAACCCAGTCTGCAGGCTGAGCAATTAATTTTAAAAACTGGACTAGGTGAGAATGATGCATCAGGATCACACAAAGGCTCATTAATGACCTGCGATGTCGATGATACAACCTTGCTTGCTGAATGCCAGGAGGACTTGAAGTACATGCTGATGAAGAGCCAAGACTGCATCCTTCTGTACAGATCACAATTCAAACTGTTCACAAATGGGCCAATAAACAATTTCATGATGTATGTATGGATTGTGATGAGTTGTATGAGCCCCAATAAAGTGATTTAAAAAAGAAAGAAAAAAATAGTGAGTTTGATCTCTCTCACTGAACTGTTTGGAGGTGAAGTCTAGGGTTGACAGGGCGGCCCTGCCATTCTCAACATGTGCTTTCCATGTCAGAGTCCAGGGTTTTTCCTCCAGGTGCCACCATTTCCCAACCACCAGGTGAGGGCGCAGATACCTAGTGATTGGTAGGGCGGGCCCTTTTGTTCGCAGCCTAGTCATTACAACTCAGTCATATGACTATATTTAACTAGAAAGGAGTTGGAGAAATGGGGTCTTCAGCGTAGCATCCATCTCTGTGCTCAATTAAAACTTTCATCAGAGGAGAAAAAAATAGTGGAGGACAACTAGCCTCTTCCGTTGATATGCATTATTATTTGAATATTATGTTTACAGTTCTTATGTTGTGAAACATAGACTAAAGATATATCAAGGCAAACTCGTATATGTATTTATATTTTCAAACATTATAGATCTAGAAATAATTTGGAAAAATGACTCCAAATTCCCAGATTCTAAAAGCCTTAAATACTCATCAGTATTGATTTATGCATTCAAACTTATAGCCATCAAGTCAGAGGATGATTTTCTAATGGAATTCCCAAGTTGCAGATTATACATGTTAGAATATAAAACCTTGTACTGCTTTATGTAAGAGTTGAATTATGTTGAAATATAAAGCAAAGGATTTGTTTTACTCACTTTCATTTCTAAGGGAACAACGGGTTCTTTTTTAAAAAAATCATTTTATTGGGGGCTCGTACAACTCTTATCACAACCCAGGCATAAATCCATTGTGTCAAGCACATTTGTACATTTATTGTCATCATCCTTCTCAAAACATTTGCTTTCTACTTGAGCCCATAGTATCAGCTCCTCATTTCCCACCCCCCCCCCCGCTGTCCCCCACCCTCTTCCCTCACAAACCCTTGATAATTTATGTTGTTATTATTTTGCCATGTTTTACACTGTCCGATGTCTCCCTTCACCCACTTTTCTGTTGTCCCTCCCCAGGGAGGGGGTTATATGTAGATCCTTGTGATCGGTTCCCTCTTTCTACCCCACCTTCCTTTCACCCTCCTAGTATCACTACTCTCATTATTGGTCCTGAGGGACTTATCTGTTCTGGCTTCCCTGTGTTTCCAGTTTTTATCTGTACCAGTAGACACCCTCTGGTCTAGCCGGATTTGTAAGGTAGAATTGAGATCTTGATAGTGGGGTGGGGGTGGGGGAACATTAAACAACTAGAGAATGTGCATTGGCTGCTCTGAGCAGGAATACTGTCCTCAAAGTTGTTGGGCCGGGGTGTGCTCCACTCTCTCTTCCTCCCCATTCATTTGCTCCCCTGTGCTCTGATCAGCCATGTCCTTCTCCCTGAGCTGTAGCTTCAGTGCTGTCCTCTGAAGTAAATTCTGAGTGAGGGAGGGGGCTGTCCACATAGTTGGACTTGGGGCCCCTCAGTCCTCTCTATTGGTAAAACTCTTACTACCATCAAGTCGATGCCAACTCATAGTGACCTTATAGGACAGGGTACAACTGCCTCTGCAGGTTTCAGAGACTGGAACTCTTTATGGGAGTAGAAAACCCCATCTTTCTCCTGAGGAGCAGCTGATGGTTTCAAACTTCGAACCTTTCCATTAGCAGTCCAATGTATAACACTATGCCACCAGAGCTCATGGTGAGGAGGGACAGATTTATCTTATATATCTTTGTTACACTGACTCAGCCTGCATGCCACCTAATGTAATAAATGATCTCTATTGAATACTAAACACACAAAAAAAGAAAACCATATTCTAGGCATATAAAAAGGGGTATCCACCTCCCAAAAAGGATTTTTTTTCCCCAAAGTTATGTACTTAAATTGTTTTGCAAAACCGCCTTATCGGGGTGGGGGAAAAAACAACCGTATCACCTGCCAAGTACGCTCTATTATACTTAATGTATTTGTCAAATCTGCGATTCCATTCTTGGAAACATTTTTTAAACTCATGTTTGGGTGGCTGACAGTACTTCCCTTATTTCTTTCGTCACCTCTTCTACATCATCAAATCACGGTCCTTTTATCTCCCTTCATTCACAGAAACAAAAAGAAGTCGCATGAGGCGAGATCAACAGAGTAAGGTGCATGGGGCAAGAGAAGCATGCTGTTTTTTGTCAAAAACAGGTGTACTGAGATGACTGCATGAGCCGGTGCATTGCCACGGTGGCAAAACCAGTCCCCCCTCTGCCACAGATCAGACTTTTATTGTCACACACAGTTATGCAATCTTTTCAGAACCTCTAAATAGGAAGCTTGATTAACAGTCTCCAAAGGCACTATCCGCCTCACATCAAAAACAAATGAACATCTTCTTATCTTTGATTTCACTTGACGAGCCTTTTGGGGGCAAGGTGATGATGACGTCTTCCATGGGCTTGATTGATGTTTGCTTTTGGGGTCATAAGAACAGCACCATAAAAATAATAATAATAAAAGAACAGCACCATGTGCCGCCAGTAATGATCTTGGGAAAAGTGTGGTTCAATTCAGAGCTCTTCTTTCAAAGTGTGGCATGTTTCCACTTAGCGATCTTTTTCCTGGTCAGTCGGAACCTAAAGCACACATTTCGCAGCGACCCTTCTCCTTCCCAAATCATCCGTTAAAATTCACTGAACCGAGCTCCAAAATACAAGTTCAAATAACTTCCTCATCTCTTCAATGGTCCATTATAAGTCTTTGAGTACAAGTGCATGAATTATGTTGACGTTTTCATCCGTTCGGGAAGTTAATGGACGTCCAGAATGAGGTTTGTCATCAATCGACATTTCATCTTTTTTGAAATGAGAAAACCACTCGTACACTTGAGTGTTTCCCATAGTGCTGTCCTTGTAAGCTAAGTTTAATACCACAAAGATTTCTGCAGCACTTTTCCCAAGCAAGAAACAACATTTCACATACCCTACATAAATCACAACTTAGAGCTCGGAACAGTGAGTTCCATTCTGAGAGACGCAGTCATGTCACACTGGAAATAGCTTGGGCTCTGAACTTGGGTTCAAAACGAGTCCCAACACATACTAGCTCTGTGACTGAGTGAATCATATAAACTCGTGAGCTACACCAAGGCCTAACTTCCAGGTCTGTAGTTTGAATCCAAACTGTTCGGCAAGTGAAAGATGAGGATCTCTGCTCCCGTCACCAGCTACAGGCTCGGAAACCCACAGGGCACTGTCCTCTTTCCCATGGGAACGCTGTGAGTCAGAACAAGTCCATGGCAGGAGTTTGGTTGGGAAATGATCTGCGCTTTGACAAACTGAGGAATAGAAGAATAGCTTCCTCATAGTGCTGCCGAGGAATCATGCACGTCAGTGTTCAAAAGCCATGAACTATTATTGTAGCAGATCTGAAATATTAACTTAGCGTGCAATAAGTTAATTTTATTTCTTTCATGATTAAAGGTCAAAGTAGCAGAACTAATCAACTAACTAACAATTTAAATCCCTATATATGTGTTTATGGAGCCAAGCATAATGCTTTCCATCAAAATTCTAAGTGAGAGCAAATTTTAAAAATCCGTGGAAACACATAACCCCAAAAAAGCCCACTTACTTTGCAGCAGCAGCAAGATGTCTGCTGGGCACCAGAATGTTGACAAAACAAGGAGGGTGGGATGCATGGTAAGCCGTCTTGGAAATACTTTGTCTCTGATGATGTATCAAAACTTAAAGAAAAAATAGGAAAGAAAAAAATATTAAAATTAAACACTTATATTCACAATGTTTTACATTTTTAGAAAAGCAGTGTTTTCCAAAACAACAACACTTAATCTATGTGATTCTTAATTTTTTCAAAATTGCACTTCGCAAAACAAAAACCAAGCAAGCATAGCTACAGTGAAGCCATTTTACCTCCATTTACTTTTTTCCTTAATCTAGTGCAGCCTCAACAGAGTAAGCTGGTGATATTGGTAAGGAGTAGGCAGGTGTACCCCCAAATTTCTAAACTAACTTAAAATTCTTTTATTCACATTTTTTAACAAGTTATACAGCCACAGAACGCCCAAGGCGCACCTGAAGAATAAAAACAAAGTGAAGGGCCTTGTCCTACCAGAGATGAAAATTTGTTGTTTGTAATACTATGCTAATTAAGATTTGTTATAATACTATGCTAATTAAGACACGTGGGTATTGTTACAATACAGGCTAATAGAACCAAATAAGCCAAGATGCACGCACACAATGCTAACTGAAATATGACATCGAAGTTATTGTAAGTCAGTGAGAAGGTATTCAGTAAGTGGTGCTGACATAACTGGTTAATACAATTTATTACACCTATAATTAGAGCCCTGAGTATGGATGGACCTTCTAGTCAAGGTTCCTTCAATGATATACTGTGCTTCTGGACCATGTACAGCTCTGGTTGTGGTCTCCTTGTAGAGGGTATTCTCTACTATGCTGGTGGGCAGGAGCGGGTGGGATTGAGACGGGACCCTGGTTGATGGGTGTCTGTGAGCTGAGGCACACCCCTGGTTCCCTTGAGGACACCATCAAGACATGACTTTAGTCGAGAGTTGAACCAAGTCACATCCTTTGTCTGTTTCCAGGGGGAGGGGAAGCAGGGGGAGGGGGATCTTGACTTTACCTTGGTAGAGGGTGTGACGTAGACACCATCTGGTGGGGTATAAATGCTGGTTCTAGCACTCATCACCTCACCTGGAAGGTCGGACCTCTATTTCCTGACTGAGCCATGGTAGAAGCAAGAAGACCTGCTGTGGCTTAGGGACATTTGGGGCTTCTGCCTCTAGAACCGGAATTTGGCTTGAGTCGGCCAGATCCTTGGAGTTTGGACTGAACAGCATCCACCACCACGGGAGACATTTCCTCAGAGTTATGTGAGTTTCTGTGGGAGGTTGCAGCCATGTCTAGAGCCCAGGGAATACACACAGGGGAGGAGTGGGAAAATGGAACAGAGAGCTTCTTGGAAGAGTTGGGAAACTGGAATATTTTCAATCTCCAACTCCTTGGGATTAGTCTAATATATTAATTTGTGTAATCTAAATATCACCATGATCCTTACCTCAATGGCAAACACAAATAAAACTGAAATCAGAACAAAATAGAATTTTATATCAATGTTATCGATAGTGGGTCTGTTTGTTACAAGTCTGTAATAAATTGAGATTACACCAGAATGCAAATTTGCCACTTCACTAAGTATGCTGTGCAGGTTGGCAGACTGTTTTTCTCCTCCCAACACTTTCTCAGTGACAGGAGTCGTGCTTTGATGTTACTACAGCAAGTAACTGCTTGCAGCCCAGATCATTCACGCAGGCACTGTCTTACGTCTTCATGGTTCCAATTTTACAAAGTCCTGTAAGTAGGTTTTCTGACGGACGATCACAGTATCATGTTTCAGATAACAAAATACGGAAAGAGCTCAAATGTTTACCTCCACTAAAAATAAAAAGTTTCCCCTGGGCCTCCTCTATTCATGGTAACTCCACAGGTGCCAACACAATGCCCCACAGGGTTTTCAATGTCTGGTTTTCAGAAGAATCCCCTCCTGAGGCGCTCCCTAACCTAAATTGTGGCCTGTTATTATTTCCCTCACAGGATGCCTAGATGCAAGTGCTCCGCCTCCGTGTCAAGAAAGGTATGGAAGACAACTACTTAGCCAACTGGGAGATCGATGCCTGTGCCCATTCCAAAGAATGTGGAAATTAGCCAATTATTATTAATTGCAAGTAGATTTTTGCTGAGACAATTCAAAAGCAATTGCAGAATTGCAGTAGCAGAGAACTACTAGAAATTCAAGCCTGAGTCAGGCGAGGATGTTTAACAAGGGCTATCACATCACTGCTGCTGTCAGATGGATCTTGGCAGAGCGGAGAATACCAGAAATGGTGTCTACTTGTGTTTAAGTACACAAAGGCATTCGACTATGAGGATGACAAATTATGGATAACAATTCAAAGAATGGGATTCCAGAACACTTCATTGCACTCATGCAGAACCTGAACACAGATCGAGAGACAATCATTTAGGCAGAATGAGGGGATCCTGCCTGGTTTAAATCAGGAAAGGCATGCATCAATGTAGCACCCTTTTTTAAAAAAAATTTAAATCATTTTATAGTGTTGTACCCTTTCATCACACGTATTCCATATGTATGCAGCCAAATAATCGGACATGTTGTGAAGAACATAGCATCAGGACTGGGGATGGCTCAGTAACCTGCAATACGCAGAAGACAAAATTCTGCTTGCTCAAAGTGAAGAGGAATTGAAGCACTTATGGCTGAAGGTCAGACTTTACAGCATTCAGTATGGATTCCATCTCAGCATCAAGAAGACGAGAACCCCCACAACTGGACCTATAAGCAACATCATGACAAATGCAGAAGAGACTGAAGTTGTCAAGGACTTCATCTTCCTTGTACATGTCATACATCACAGAGATAATTTAGATATATACAGGCTTCATACAGGTATATATGTAAATCACAGGTATCATTTCCTATCAGGTCATAAAAACTTTCTCTTTAAGGCTGGGAGAAGGCATCCTTTGGCAAGTTGGTCCCTGCTCCTGTGGAGTGGTACTCACCAGGGCCTCCAGTATATTGTATGCGGTGGTCCAGACAGTATCCTGGGCCAGCTGCAGCTCCTCCCGGGGACCAGAGCTTTGGAGGTGCAGCCAGATAATTTTTCCAAAGTTGTGTTGGATGGCGAGACAGTCCATAAATGAGGAGCAAATGAAGAACTTTCAAACACATATAAACCCACCACCCTCAAGTCAATTCTGATTCAAAGTGACCTAACATGAGGTTTCTAAGATTGTTAGTGTTTATGGGAGCATATAGCCTTCACTTTCTCCCTCAGAGAAGCTGGTTGGTTTGAATGTGAACCTTGAGATTAGCAGTTCAGTGTTTACCTGGCAGTGACACCAGGGTTTACCTAACAGCATTTCACTCACTCACTGCCATCAAGTCAATACCGACTCATAGAGATACCATAGGACAAGGGGGAACCGCCCCTGTGAGTTTCTGAGACTGCTGCTCTTCACGGGAGCAGAAAGCCTTTCCTTCTCCCAAGGAACAGCTGGGGTTTCGAACTGCTGCCCTTGCAAGCAGCCCACCGTGCAACCACTACGCAACCAGTGCTCCTGGCGGAACTCCCGAGAACTGTAACTGAAGAAATGATTATCCACTGGATGTATGTTCTTCAGTAGATAATCCCACGAGCAGGAGAGTCTACAGTATATTTACCATTTTGTCTTACACACATCACAGCATTGAGTAAGTCAAGACTCAATAAACGGATTATAAAATGAAAAAAAGGGGGGGATGCATAAAAATCAATTTTCTAGGCAACAGCGAGTTAAAATAGATTGGTATTGGTCATCTTGAATCACAAAGTCGTATGGTGTACTGGGCCAGGAATGAGAGATTCAAGAGAAACAGCATCACATTCATCGTCAAAAAGGACATTTCAAGATTTATCTTGAATACAATGCGGTTTGCGATTGGATTATATCTATCTGAGTACAAAGAAATTCAGTCAATACAACTATTATTCATATTTAAGCACCAATGATTAACACCAGTGATGAAAAAAATGAATTCTACCAATGTCTTCAGTCTAAAATTGATCAAATATACTATCATGATGCATTGATAATTACTGGCAATATGGCTTTGGGGATAGAAAACTGGAGTTAGCATGACAGTATTTTGCATAACCAACAATTTCTTCACCACAAATACCTTTTCACACAAAACAAATGGCAAAACTAAATCTGTGGGAAGAAATGATGGAGACACCCAACATCAGCAGCTTAAACCAGGCCAGGGGCTAATTGTGGAACAGACTATCAATTGCTCATATGTAAGTTCCGTTTAAAGCTACAGAAAATTAAAAGAGATGCACCGAGTCGAAGTATGACTTTGAGTCTACCCCACCAGAATTTCGAGAACATCTCAAGAACAGATTGAACACAGTCAACACTGATGACAGAAAACCTGATGAGCTGTGGGAGGACATCAAGAGCAGCATTCATGAAGAAAGCAAAAGGTCACTAGAAAGACAAGAAAGATAATCATACAACAGTTGCAGTAGTACACTAATGTGGAGCTGCCAGAAACTCGGGCCAGATACAGAAGAGGATGGGAAACAAGGGATAGCATGGCTGCTGTCAGACGGTGTCAGATGCATCCTGGCTGAAAGCAGAGACTGCCAGAAAGATGTTTCCTTGTGTTTTGCTGACTATGTAAAGGCATTCGACTCCGTGGACCGTAAAAAACTCTGGACAGCCTTGAGAAGAATGGGAGGCTTAGAATACTTGATGTGCTCTTGGAGAACTTTTACATGGATCAAGAAGCAGTTGTGCAAACAAGGGCATCCTGCAAGGTGTAAAATCAGGAAAGGTGTGAGCCAGGGTTACATCCTCTCACCACACTTACTGAATCTGCATGGGGAGCAAATCATCAGAGACTGGATGTTATGAAGAAAGAGGCATCAGGGATGGAAAAGGGCTACTCACAAGCTTCAAGAGGCAGATGACACAATCTTCCTTGTGGAAAGTAAGAAGGACGTGAAGCACTTGCTGATAAGTATTAAAGACTACAGCCTTCAGAAAGGATTATAACTCAACACAACCCACTTCTATCAAGTGGATTCCGACTCACAGGGTAGAACTGCCCCTGTGGATTTCCCAGACCGCTATGCATGGGCGTGGGAAGCCTCGTCTTCCCCCTGCAGAGCGGCTGATCAATCTGAACGTGGTTAGAAGCCCAACACTTAACCTCCTCTGTCACCGGGGCCTTTACAACTCAATGTAAAGAAAAACAAAATCTTCACAACTGGATCATACGTAACATCATTAAAAAGAGGATATGGTCTTACTTAGATCCACAATGAATACACGGAACCAGCAGTCATAAGATTAAACAACACACTGCATTAGGTAAATCTGCTGCATAAAACCTCTTTAACATATTGAAAAGCAAAAATGTTACCTCAAGGACTAAGGTATGCCTAACCCAATCCAGGTATTCCACATGTGAAAGTTGGACAATGAAGAATAATCGACGCATTTGAGTTATGGTTCTGGCAGAGAGTACCAAGTACCATGGACCGAAAGGAGAACAAACAAATCTGTCCTGACAGAAGTATCGCCAGAAGCAAGGATGGCAAGACGTCATTGCATGTCGTTTGGGCACGTTGTTGGGGGAGAGCAGTCCCTGGTGCAGCACGTCATGCTAGGTAACAAAGAGGGGCAGCAAAATAAGGCAGCCCTCCACGAGATGGATTGGCACAGCAACCGCAGCAACGGGCTCCAACATAAACAACTGTGAGGATGGAACAGGACTGGGCAGTGTTCATTCTATTATACAAAGGGTTGCTATGAGTCAGAACATAACTCGATGCCTTTTAATAAGAAAATGAAAAACCTTTTCAGTAAATGAGAGCAAAAACTCAAGATAGTTTAAATATCATCAATTATAACACATGGGATGAGGCTTTTTATTTTAGTGTTATTTATTTATTCAAGGACTGTTTATTTGGTGCCTACCATGTGCCAGAGGCGCCCTGGTGTAGTGCTTATGCATTGGTCTGCTAACTGCAGAGACAGCAACTCAAAACCACGGGCCCCCACACAGGAACAAGATAGGGCTCTCTACTCCTATGAACAATTACAATCTTGGAAACACACAGGCCGTTATACCCCATCCTACAGGGTTCTAATGATGAGTCGCCATGGATTCAACGGCACTGAGATTGTTTTTATTATCTATTTATTTATTTGGGGGAGGGGTTATCATGCGCCAATGAGCCCTGGTAGCACAGTGGGTCACACAGTAGGCTAATAATAGCGAGGTCTGCAGTTCAAACCTACCAGCCACTCCTCAGAAGAAAGCAGACAATCTGATCCACTAACATTTGCAAACTGAGAAACCTAGGGACGGAGTTCTACTCAATCCGACAGGGTGGCTATGAGTGGGAATCTACTAGAAAGCACTAGGTTTGGTGGAGCTCCTTGTCCTCTGGAGCTTGTATTCTAGCAGAGGAGAAGGCACCAATAAACATAATCTGGGGATGGAGTGTAGGACAGCTGAGTAAACAAACTGAGTCAGGAGAAAAGCGGGGTGTAATTCTAAGAAAGGTGCTTACAGATGCTTCCTTGAAAGGTGATGTTTCAGCAACAACTTGAAGGAAATGAGTAAGCTGGTGGTACAGATATTTAGAAAAAGAGCATTCCTGGCCAAAGGAACAATGAATGCAAAGGCCCAAGAGAGAAAAGTATTCTCTGCGTGATTAAGGAGCAAAGAGGGCAGTTTGGCAAGAGCAGAATGAAGAAGTCAGAGAACTGAGTTAAGGAGGTGAGATGGGAGAAGACAGGCATCAGAAGGCCAGATTCCCAAACTCACTTGGCCCACTACCCCTTTTCGGGGGAAGGAAAAAAACTCAGCACCTCCTTGCCAAGTAAAAACTTTGTACAATAGCTCATAATCCAGGAATAAGTGTGGACATCTATTTTGACATCCCCCTTTGATCATTCTAGCACCCCTTAGGGCCGTGGTTCTCGACCTTCCTAATGCCGTGACCCTGTAATACAGTTCCTCATGTTGTGGTGACCCCAACCACAAAATCATTTTCGCTGCTTCTTCAAACTGTAATTTTATTGTTATGGATCGTAATGTAAGTATCTGATATGCAGGATATACTTTCATTGTTACAAGCTGAACATAATTAAAGCATAGTGATTAATCACAAAAACAATATGTAATTATATATTGTGAAATATTTCTAATTACAAATAAATTAAATTTTGTCTTGAAGCATGGTGCAGCATGGTAAGTCTTCACACCGGGTATATGGGTGTATCTGCACGGGCAGACCCGCCTGGAGACGGATTAGGGGAGCGGTGTCTCGGTTCCTAAGACAATCAGAAATATGTGTTTTCCGATGGTCTTAGGTGACCCCTAAGAAAGGGTCATTCGATCCTCAAAGGGGTTGCGACCCATAGGTTGAGAACCGCTGCCTTAGGGGGTGGTATCACCCATTTGGAGAAAAACGGCTGTAGGCCAATGCTGCCCAAGAGATATAAACTGTGAGCCTTAAGTGTGACTGAGCCACATGCATAATTTTAAATATTCTAGTAACCTTAGTAGTTCTGGTGGCATAATGGATTATGTGTTGGGCTACTAACCAAAAAGACAGTTCAAAACCCCCAACTGTTCTACAGGAGAAAACATGAGGCTGTCTACTCCCATAAACAGTTACAGCCTCAGAAACCCACGGAGATAGTCCTACTCAGTCCTGGGGGGAGGGGAACACAATGAGTCAGAATCAACTTGATGGCAGTTGAGTTTGGCTCTGGGTCATAATCATAATTTTAAAAAGATAAAACCAGTTTTATGTCATTTTAATTATAAAAGATAAATTTGATTACAGCTGTTGCTATTTTGTTAGGTGCCATTTAGTTGATTATTCCAACTCAGAAGATCCCATGTGACAGAGTGGAACTGTACACAGGCTTCTCTAGGCTGTCTTTACCGAAGCAGACTTCCAGGTCTTTTACCCATGGAGCACTGGGCAGGTTCACACTGCCAACCTTTCAGTTAGCAGCCAAGGACTTCTGATCATTATATCAATATTTTTAAAAACTGAGTTGTTTTAACAATTTTTTTCATTCTGGGTCTTCATAATCTAAGGTCCTATACACACTCAACATGGATCTGTCACACTTTCGGTGCTCACTGATGGCTGCCACAATGGCTAGCAGAGCCACAGGCTAGGTGAAGACCTTGGGTTTACAAAAACGGGAAGCCTTGGGAGAGTTGTGAGCACAGGTGTAACACTTTAAGTTACTAAAGAACCAATTTCACTACTTGCTGAGAGCAGACTACAGGGAAATTCAGGTGCAAGATTGCACTAGCTTAGACAAGGTAATTACAAGGAAAGGAGAAGTTAGACTTTTGGTTTGTCTTGGCGATGAAGTCTGAACAAAGTTTGCCAACTGATTGTGAAGTGTGAGAAAATCAAGCCAAAGGTAATTCTGAAGCATTGGCCTAGGCAAATGCTAGCACACGCTGTCAAGCGAGCTGGAGAGGACTACAAGCAACAACGATGAGCTCGACTTCAGACATGTGGGAGGCGCTGACTAGATATTCGAGTGGAGGTCTACAATAAGCAGATGGATATATTTACTCACTGCATCAAATAAATTCCAACTCATGGTGCCCCTACAGGACAGAACTGCTCCTGTGGGCTTCTCAGACGGTAACTCTTGATAGAACTAGAAAGTGGAGTCCTTCTCCCACAGAGCAGCTGGTGGTTTTGAATTGCTGACCTAGCAGTTAGCAACCCAATGAGTAACGGTTATGCCACCGTGGCTCCTTCATATGGATTTAAGAATCTTAAATTCAGGAGAGGTCTCATTTGTGGATTTGAGAGTCATCAGGATACAGGCAATAGTCAACGCCACTAGACCTGTATGAAATAACCAAAAGATGGATTTCAGAGATCTAGAAGGGAAGAGGATGAAGGATGGGATGCTGACATCTGAGGCATTCCAGATAGAAGCCAGAGGAAAGGAGGAGGAATCGGCAAAGTAACTTAAGCTGAAATGGTGAGGAAAGATGAAAACTGAGAGGGAGAGGGATGTGTGCTGGAAATTAGAATAAAATATGGTTTTCTTTCTTTCTGGTTTCTTTGGTTTGTCAAATGTATTATTATTGTCATGGACAGATAATAACACAAACTGGTTATAAGATATGCATGTTAGTTTGTTCACTTTGTAGTCTTTAGGGTTTGTCAGGCTCTCTAGGCATCACTCTCTTTTCAGGAACAACTATCCCACATGGAGGATACGGTCCAGCTTGACACTGTGCTTTCCTGTAGAAAGCTCAAGGACAAAATTGCGATTCAATATAGAAAGTCCAAGAGTCTAGCCTAAGAGTCCAAGCTTGGGGCTAGGCTTACTATTTATATGAACTTTACCACACAGAATCAGTTGACTTCTGCCTCCCCCAAGAAAGGTTCCTTCATTAAACAGAAACATGTATCACAGAGCTTTAAAGAAAACAGAAACGACCAAAACAAAGAAACCACCCATGCTCAGGGTTTCAGCCTGTTATTCTGGCCACCACATTTAACTGCTGGAAAGAAGTGCTGCCCGAAAGTCCTCCTGCGTTAGCTTCCAAGTGATAACCGTTGATCCAAATGCATCACTGTCTGCGAGTTCGAGGACTGGGGTGGCCTGCAAGGATGAACTCCCAAAGCATCAGCATACTTTGAAAAGTTTACAAATGTTTATTCAAGTTTACACTATGCCAATCAAAACATGCCACCCTTTCCCTTTCCAGAGCTCCCTGCTTCAAGCACTAAACCCCTTCCCTCAGCCCGCTCCCCGGGCATTCAGAACCCTGTCTCCACCTCCTTTCCAAAAGGCAGCTAGGGGAGTGCCCCTCCCATCCTTCCACAACTGCCCACGGTGGGGGCCGCTCCAGAAAGGGGTGAACTCCCGGGTGAGGTCACAGTTCAGCGATGACCCCGTGACTAAGTCAGAGCGCCCACGGAGCGGGAGGCGCGGGGTGGGTGGACGCAGGAGTGTCCCGCGGCACCGGAGACGCGGCACCGAGCCCTCGCCGCCCCGCACGCCAGCACAGCCCCGGCCTTACCGCTGCCCCAGTGCCGGACGGCCGCCGCCATGCTACCGGCTCCGGATTGTGCTGGCAAAACCGGTCCCACGTGTCCAACTGGGAAAACCCAAAGAGGGTTCCGCTTCGGAATTGGCGGAAGGGGAAGATTTGGGAAGCGCACCGGAAGGGGCGGAGACCCAGACAAGGCTCCCCCCCGGAGGGCGGGGCGAGCAGCCCGGCGGCCTGGGTCCCGGGTTGGTGCTGCCAGGAGGCAGGCCGGCAGGCTCACCTGTCTCAAGAAAATCAGCCGTTCTGGGAAAAGACGGGCTGGTGGCGGTGCCGTAACTACTCTGTTCTTTTCGCTTTCTTTAACCACGTGTTCAGAATGATCGTTTGCATGGACGGCGAGAGCACCACGGACCCATCTGAAAACCAAGCCCCTGGTGGAATCTAACGAAGTCCGTGCTGCTGCCTGTTGAGCCCCTTAAAGCTATCGGGGGAGACACTGGCCAGGTTTTCCTCCGTCACACAAGATCACTGATCCACCCACTCAAAACCGTTCTTTTTATCTCGGTGCAGGGTCAGCTTCGTTGTGTGTTAACATGACCAATCTGCGCTACGTTTCACCTCTGCACGTCGCCAGTGTAATTAGTGTCCCGATGAGATCATCGTACTGGACGTTTTTATAACACATTAGCTTAAAATGGCAGATCTGAGACCTACGCACAAGTTTTTCTGAGCTCTAAAAAAAGCCATGTTCTTTCCATTACGTCATGGCTGTTAGTACGCTGTACCCCAAACCAATCTGAGTAGGAACCCCTGCGGCACCGTGATTTAGCGCTCAGATGCGCGCGGGAGGTCCGAGATGGTTCTGTAGCCCACAATCCGCTGCAGAGGCGGCCAGCTTTCAGGAAAGATGCCCGCTTTGGCCCTTTTTGGGGCGGCACTTCTTAGCCTCTGCGGACGCCCTAAATGAAAATGATTCTACCACGCAGGGCTAGGGTTTGGTTGGCATCGCAGATTCCATCACTTCCCAGTTTAAATAAAACTCTCCAAGAACGGTTATCTCCGAATATCTCTTCTTGTCCACCACCTGTTCATCAAGCTGCAACCCCCAGCCAATTCCCACCCCCAAACACACACACACACAGTCACTTTCATAGCTTGTACCAAGCACCTAGCTAACGACTCCCTGGCTCCTTTTTTTTTTTTTTTAACTAATTCGTTGTTCTTTTAAAAATATAATTCAGTTCAAGCTTCACTGGTTGGAAGAGACATCCCTCAACTGGGTTATGGCCACCTCTTCCTGGTTGCACAATACCCAGGACTTACATTTGATTGGTTAGTTTTTGTTTGTATTTCAAAATAGTGTTAGTGAAATATCATTTGCATACCATGTAACCAATTTATATTGCACCAGGTGGTGGTTTCTAGTACATTCAGCACTGCGTAGCCCTCACCACAGCATGTCTCAGTCATATTTGTGGGAAGAAATCATACCTTACCCATTTTTGTCATTTTGGCACTTACTACAATGCTGGGCACACCAGAAGCCCTCAGTAAACATTCATTCAATAAATGGGTATGTGCATAATTGAACTTATGACTCAATTAGGACCAGAAAACAAGCCCACAATATTAACTTGTTTCCATGACACTGTCCAGAAGTTGGACTGGATCAAAGTGGGAATCCTAGAAGCTTTTGTATGTGTACATGGTACCCGGTTACATGAGGAATAAGATTTCCTAAATGATCACCCTACCCTTAGGACTTGATCGTATTAGTGGGTTGGAGTTAGCTGCCAAGAAGCTTCATCAGAGATTCCCCAACCTTTTTTCGTGGCTATTATGCTAAACAAAGAACAAAAGCCAAAGAATTTGAATCTACCTCTATAACTTTCTCCTCCTCCCTCTTCACAAACATTTGCATGATAGCTATGTGCCGTGTGGCATGTTTGGCTGTGTGTCAAATGGAAGAATAGAACCAGCCATCGCACTGCTCTCATAGAACTTAAAAACTGACCTCATTTGGGGGTAGATGCCAGAACTGGAGCAAAGTTACTGAGTTCCTTTCAGGCACAAATACCTGAGGTATAGGTACCTGGTTCTTCAATACTACATCCCTCCGGTTTCCATGAATGGCCTCCATTTTCAGAGTTTCTTTTGTCTCCTGTTCGGGCAAGAGAATTTAAGCATCAAGACACAGAGTAGCATGCAGGATGCTAGCTAGCAGTAACAACCTTACTAAATCACTGCCCCGCAGGGGTTCAGCTTACCTGGATTGTGTGCTTTGAGGATCAAAACTTGATGGCATTAGACAGGTGAGGCCCAGGCAGAGTACAGATACTATGTAAGTCTAGCCACACACAAACAGGTTCTGTAGAGTGAGACCTTGTAAAAATTGCAAAGAGGTTTGCTACAAATAATTAAATGCATATTAAATAATATTAAATAATTAAATGCTCTGAAATAAGAACTCCAAACCCCTGAAGAGTTACTACATAATGAAGTTCTTCTCCTTGTGTCATGGTTAAGCAGTAGGCTTGAATCCTGGAATCACAGTGTATAAGGAGCTCTGATGGTGCAGTGCTTAAGCACGAAGCTGCTAACTGGAAGGTCAGCAGTTCAAACCCACTAGACACTGTGAGGACAATGTGGCAGTCTGCTACCATAAAGATTGCTATCTTTGGAAACCTCTTGGGATAGGGTCTACAAGGTCAGCTCAAGGCAGTAGATTTATCATAGTTTATTAGCTGAGTGACTTGGACAAGTTACTGTATCTCTCTGGGGCACCATTTTCATTTCTTATCTGTGATGTAGGGCTAGTAATGAGATCATCCTGTGACGTACTGCTGCGGTACCTAGCACTGAGTAAACCATCAATAAACATTATGGGTTGTCACTATTAAGGGACCAAGGAGAGCTCTGAAGCAGAAGAACAAAAGCAATAGTCTATCTTAGATACTTGTTCCCAAATCTACATATTTGTTAAGATAACCCGTCCTGGTTTTTGTCCCAGCATGTGCCTCGAGGTCACTGTCTTCCTAGTCGAACTTTTATTAGCACTTGTAGAAAGCTCTTTAGATGCAGTTCCTCAAAGTTCACTTTTTAACACAACTTTTCCAAGTTGATTTCTAGGAAGGTTTCCACCGCCAGGAGTCCTGGCAAAATGCCAGCTGTCTGCTTGGCTCATTTCCCTGGGAAAGCGTCTGTGTGTTTGCCTAACCCTGTGGCTCTCTTGATCTGTGTCCTCTGCCTTCCGCAGCCATTTTCCAGTTGGGATTCTATTTGCAAATGGCTCCTCTATTGGAAAACAAGAAGGAACTGCATGGCTTTTCCCCTTTCCCTAATGGGGATCACTGAGGGGTGGGGGTGGGGGAATGTCAAACCCCCTGCTGTTGACTGGACTCTGGCTCACCGTGACCCTGTAAAGGGTGTCCAAAGCTGGAAATCGTTATGGAAACAGGTTGCCTCATGGAGGGGCTGTTAGGTTTGAACCACCAGCCTTGAGGTTAGCAATCCAACGCTTACTGGAGAGTGCCACCAGGACTTGTTAAAATTCATCCTGCTGGGCCCTGCCACCTAGACTTTCTGAAGCATAGGTCTGGGGTTGGGCTCCTTTCTAACTCGTTCCCAGGTAATGCTGATATGATAGTCCAGAGATCACACTGTGCAAACCACTCCCAAGATAATACCCTGAAAGATTTGTATGCTTATCTGCCGTTAACTTGGGAGAGGAGGTTGTTTTGGTTAAAAATTTTATACTCAATGTAAAATGGTCTATAAAAGCACCTTACTGAGCTAGGGCCATAGTCTGCTCACTCTTGCCTTTTCCCTGTCTCTACAGAAACTGCTATTCCGCACGTGAGTTTCAGTTCCCAAAACAGTTTGGCTGTCTGCTAGGAGAACTCCCAACACCTGCCTGGATTTCACTATCTATGCCTAGATTCCTTGCCCACCTTGTGCTTATGTCATTATTTTTAATAAAGAAATTACTCCCTATAATAATGATCTGTTATTCAAAAGATTAAAGTTTAGTGAGAAATTGAAACTCATTTATCTTGTCCCTCCAGACATGGGAACTTCTCTGTCCAAAAAATCCCTCACTCCCTGCTATTGCATAAATTCCGACTCATAGTAACCCTTTAGGACAGGGTAGAAATGGCCCCTGTGGGTTTCTGAAATGGTAAATGTCTACAGGAGTAGAAAGCCTTATCTTTCTGCTGGTTTAGAACTGCTGACCTTACGGTTAGCAGTCCAGTGTGTAACCACTCCACCACTGGGACACACACACACACTCCCCAGGAGACCAGTTTAGCTCCAGATTGAATTCGGAGATTTCAAACTGTCCATGCTTAACAACTGGCTCCCCAGGAGAAGAAAAACTTAGTCTGTAGCATTTTTCAATGCCCCTGGTGTAAATACTTCCACATTAGTTAATTTCAAGCTATCATATATGAAGTTGATCAGCTCACAGTATTCCTGAAAATTTAGCAGTTGACCATTGGTTCTCAATCATTTATAGCATACTACTGGAAGACTCCTAGAGAATGCCTTTGACAATTTGTCCCAGTATCAGCTGTTGTTGACTGGAAGCTGACTCACAGCCATCCCAAGTACGTTAGAATCGAACTGTGCTCCCTAGAATTTCCAATGACCAGTTTTCCAGAAACACATTACTAGGCCTTTCTCCCCAGTGCCCTCAAGTGGTCTTGAACTGCCAGTTTGTCAGTCAGCTACTTTTCATTTGCACTCCCTGAGAATCCTACATGAAACCAGTTCATCTTAAGGAGCTGTTCTCCAATCTTAATACGAAGAGGAATTACCTATGGATCTTATGAAAATGTAGGTTTTCATCCCGCAGTTCTAGGTTGAGGCCTGGAGTCTGCATTTCTAACCAGGGATGCCTATGCTACCATTCTGCAGACCATCTTTGTGTAGCAAAATCCTAGAACACCTGCTCAGAGCAACCTCTCATGTTAGTCCCAACCCAGAATCTTTTGAACAGGTTCACCCTTCTCAGTACAAGGAATAAGCTTAAAGGGATGACCAAAATTTAAGCTATAAACTCCAGAGATCCATCTTTCAGTAGGGCTACAACAAATATCAAAACTTCCTGTCCCACCCACATCTTCCGGTGGAAATGTTCCCTCCCACATAAATTACACTTCCAGCTCTCGTTGTGTAGAGCAGTATAAGTCTCGCCCAAGAAAGGCCATTCGTTCTGTAGCCAGTGACCTGACTTGAAAAGCCGGGTCAATCATTTTTCTCAAAACCCTGAGATTGGGAACGAGAAAGACTGAGACACAAAAGTTGGAGAAGCTAAGCTGTGAGATCACGGAACAGGCTCAAGGCCCGACACATAAGCTTTGAGAGACAAGTAGAATGATCAGGGAGCAGATGAGTCAGAAGTTACAGGAAACCAGTCAATGACAGAGGAATGGAGTGAGATATCCCAAGAAAGAAGAAATCAACCATCTGAGAGGAAGCTCACAAATCCTACCTCCATTCCTGTTACAGTTGAAGTCCAGCCTGCTGGAACACAGTTCGTCTCCTTCTAATTTTCGTGACATCCTTATTTTCTATATATATCCCTATAATAATAACAGCCCCCCCCTTTAATTGAGCTTAAGCCACTGCATTTCTACAGCTTCTAAGATAAAAGAAAAAAAAGGAGTCCCGCTGACATAGTGGGGTACACGTTGGGTATTAACCACAAAGTCGGCAGTTAGGAATCTCAGCAGCTCTGCTGGAAAAAGCTGAGACTTACTATTCCCACGAAAAGTGACAATTTTAGAAACTCATGGGGACAGTTCTACTCTGTCCTATAAGGTCACTGAGTTAGAAATGGCATGGCAGTGAGAGAAGCTAAAAAAAAAAAAAAGTAGAAGAAAGCTAATTTTAAAAGTGGCCCACCACATAAACAAAATCACTGCCATCGGTCGATTCTGCCTCACGGTGAACCCTATAGGTCAGGGCAGAGCTGCCCCTGTGCGTTTCTGAGACTGTAACTCTTTATAGGAGTAAAAAGCCTCTTCTTTCCCGGCGGAGCAGCTAGTGGTTTCAAACTGCTAGCCTTGGGGTTCACAGCTCAACTCTTAACCCACTAACACCACCAAATGCTTACAATTTGCCGACTCTCTTTCCAAATTAATAGCAGAGCATTAAACATGGAGTCCTTGAATTAGATGGGCTTTGGAGGTCTTCCAGCTACATGATGCCTAAATCTCTATAATTCTCTGCTTACATCTCTAGTGACAAAATCCTGAAGGTTCTATGAGGCGTCTTTTCCAGTCTTGTACACCGTTACTTGCTAACGTGGTTTTCTTCTTCTTCTTCATTCTTTTTCTTGTAAATTAGGTGGAGGCTTACATTTCAGATCACTGACTTGGTATTCAACATTTTAAACTACTAATGAACCACACACACACACACACACACACACACACACTCCCTCCCCCACCATAGTTTACTCTTTACCCACTCCTTGGTTTCTCTTCTCCCTCTTCCAAACTCCTACATTCCATTACAGTCAACTTAATACCCAACACCAGTCTGGTCATTGCTTGAACTTCCTTCCCAACCACTTCCCCTTGGCAGTCTCCAAAGTCTGTTCTCTTTGTTATGAATGTTTTTATCCTTTAGGGTTAGGGTTAGGGTTAGGGTTAGAAGGGGGCGGGGGGGGGGGGGAGAAAGAAAGCTTTTATCTTCGTTTTTTATATATTTTTCCTATTACAGAGGTCTAATATAATGTTAATCTTAATTTTTTTCCTTTATATTAAAGTTGCACTTCTGGAACTTGTTGAATTATCTGGATGAACCCTCGTCCCACATGGCAGACTTTCTGGTACTTGAGATCAGCTATCATGTCTCCCTTCAAGTCTTCTCACTTGGCTGAAGATGTTCCGATCCTTAATGGTCTCCAGTTCCTCCCTTCATGGCATGCAGACGGGAGCCTCTCATCTTCCTAGGGGGTCTTACCAGGGAAATGCTTCAGATTACATAAGCCTCTCTTCAAACAAAACCCTGAAATTGGACAACACATGCCAAAGGAACATTGATTCTGGGAATGTTAATACAGCCTTCAATTGCATCAATTTCTTTGGCAATGCAAATGGTAACTCTCAGTACTTCATAATCCCTTTACTTAAAAAAGAAATCACTCTTAATTATGATAAAAAGAAACCTCACAACTTTGAAGATCAAAAAATAGTGTATACGTGCTTACCTGTTGTTTACTCTCACCCACACACTGTGATGCTATCTGGTCGTTTTCCAATTTAGCACATCAGCATCCAAATAATTGAGTCCCTGTGTCTATCTGTACTCTGTACACACACCAATGTCTCAGGGCAGCAGTGAAGCCATGTCACAGCTGTCCTGGAGTTTCAACTAAACTGATAAGTCTCCTTTCAGGGATACTGGCCTACATGAATAGAATGAAAGCCAAGTATGTATTTTTAATGTTTCTTACAGTTGCCTTTAAAAGGTAAAAAGGAACAAATAAAATTATTTTAATATTGTATTTAACTCACTGCATTTGTAATATTACCAGCTTAATATTTAATAAATATTTTGTAAACATTTGAGTTGGTTTTTTTATATTCAACCTTCAAAATTCCATGTTTATTTTATACTTAGATCACATCTCAATGAACACTAACTGCATTTCATGCGCTTCATAGTCACCTCTAACTACCATGTTAGACAGTGCAGTTTTAAAATAACATAAAATACAAATAGTCAATGCTTAGCTGCTAACTGCAAGGTTAGAGGTTCAATCCACCATCCGCTCCTTGAAGAGAAAAATGAAGCTGTCTGCTTCTGTAAATATTTGAAGTCTCAGAAATCTGAAATGAGCAGCTCTTCTCTGTCCTGTGGGGCCACTACGAGCCTCCCTGACAGTGGGTGCTTATTGGAAGGAGGCCCAGTGGCATGGTGGGTTAAGCAAGAGGCTGCTAACTGCAAGGTTGATTGTTTAAGCCGACACAGTCATGCTGTGGTAGAAAGTGGGGGGCCATGTGCTCTAGTAAAGCATGGTCATTGTGAGTCGGAATCAACTCAGTGGCAGTGGGTCTGGTTTGGGTTTCATGTTCATCGACATTGCAGTTTCCCAGACACGCCTATAAAGGGCTTACACATTTTAACCTTTTTGAAATAAGCACTATAGTTATTCTTATTTTAAGGATAAAATATAGAGACTATTAATAAGTTAAAAAGTAGTTGAGTTGGGATTTTAACACACCTGACTCCAGAATCCTGATGATGATTATAAATGTAGGAAATACATATGTCAGGTGTGACCTTGTGGTGAGCACCTTTCAGAGAACATGCACCTTAATTCCTTTTTGTAAAGGAACCAAGGGTCCAAGAAACTAGAGACTTACCAAGTCCACACATGGACTTTAGAGCCAGACATCAGGGCCAGTGTTTCTGACCAGTGCACCCTCCTCCTGCTTTACTGGTGTGTGTACAAATAGATGCTGTGACCCAATCAGTTGGATGCTGATAAGTTAAATTAGAAATGGCCAGATACCATTACAGTGTGTGGGAGAGAGTAAATAACATGTAAGCACGTATACACTATTTTGATCTTCAAAGTCAAAGTGTCTAAGTCACAAGCCCCAACAAAACACTAATTAAAGTTATTATTTATTTAATCTCCAATGCATAAAGAAGGAAAGAATATTTGAAACACTTCTAGAAGATCTGGAAGTGCACATTAAAAAACAACAACAACCACCTTACAGGCCTGGGGAAAGTAACAAAAGCAGCAAGCCGATTCTCAGGCTAACATTTTGTTCTTACAGAAGTGTGTGCAGGGTTCACCAGAGGAGGTTGTGATTGAAAGGATATGACCCTCTTCCTCCTTCTTCTGTGTGGCATTGTTATTTTGTAGACTTCGAAGTGAACTTGACATTTTTTCTGTTGCATTCTTTTCAGCGTCTTTCTTTAGGTCAACTTGGGGCTAGTTTCAGCCTCCAGGACAACTAGGCTTTTTCTCCATCTCTAAACATTTTGCTTTATTCTGCTTAATGAAAATGAGGAATTTCTAAGGAAAATGAGGAATTATTATCCCAAAATAACTAGCCATTTGTATCAGAGCATTGTAGCATTTAAATACTCGGACATTTACTTCTATACAATAGCATCCCATCCCTGTCTAAGATTTCATTCCATCCACCATTTTTCCTGTTGTTTCTTAGTAAGCTTGCCCCATCCCCACCCCACAGTCACCAGGCGATGGAGGCAGAGTGCCTGTGGTGTTGGGTGAAGGGAGGAAGGGACAGGAAGAAAAGAGACACGAATGGAGGGAGCCATAGGGCCCTGTCAGCCTGGTCTGGAATGGCCTCCACCAGCAAGTCATTTCCCTCATGCAGGGCCTCACTTTTTCTTCTGAAAATAGGGATTGAGGTATTCATATGGCACATGATTCTCCATTGCAGTATGTCACCTTGCGACATCTTGTTATTTTATGTTTAGCAATTATGGTTAATTCTGAAAAGCTCATTTTTAATAGATAAATTTAAAAATTGCTTTTCTTGGCTCCTCTGGGATAGATGACAGGGCTCTGTGCCCAAAAGAAAAACAACAAATCAAAGGAAAGCTTAGGGATCCAGGAAGAGGAAGAAATTAGCATTCTGAGTCATTAGGAAAAAACAGAATGTATTTAGGGTAAAAAAAAATAGAGCAAAATCTATGGGAATTTAAACTCAATGGGAATGCCTTGTTTTTCCTGGTCTTTGCAGGCGTTTCCCACCTTTGACAGTTTGCAGTCTTAACAACACTGCTCTCTGTCACTGGAAGATGTTTGCATTTTCTTCTCTGACAGGTTTCCACCTTACACTGGTTTCCAACTTTTTCAGATTTTAATTGTATTAGGGACTTGCCATAAATAGATGGTAGAAAAACAAAACCCACTGCCATGGAGTTAATTCTGAGTCGTAGAGTGACCCTACAGGAGAGAGAAGAACTACTCTGTGGAGTTTCCAGGACTATCAATCTTCACAGGAGACAATAATCTCATCTTTCTTCCAAAGAACAATTGGTGGGTTTGAACCACCCATCTTGTGGTATTAGCCCACTGTTGTAACCCACTCACCACCAAGGCACCTATGTGGTAGAAGAGTTACTAAATAAAAAGTGTCTTCACCAGGAATAACTTAGGCTGTCAAATATGTGTTGGTAATAACATGTCCTGCATTAGTTTATATCACCATGGTTTAGCAATTGCAATTGCAATATGAGATTTCTCTGTGGAACTGCATATAGGAATTTTCCATAGGAAGGTTTCAACACTTTCCGTGATTGAGAGTGAGGGTGGGGTTTTTCAGCATTACCACAAATTATCATCTATGCATCTTGCAAAAGGGTTCAGGAAGTAGTGGCTTAGTAACACCTGCGCTCAGTTTAACCCAAGCTGTGTGCACCTGAGGTTCACGGGCACAGCGGACATAACAGAGCAACTCCAGGCTGGAGGGAACCTCTAGCAACCAAGCATGCCAGCCATTTGTGCCACCCAGAGACTTCAAAGAAGAACACACAACCATTATTCCACACTGGTAAAAAAAATAGATGATTGAATACATAAATGAGAGAGCACACAGAAATCTTTCTTAATGAATAATTCCAATGTGTATATGTAGATCTTCCCCATCCAGGATATGGAAATTAATCCCTTCTTTTTTGTTTCTCCCCCGTTTTAATTCCTTCTTCTTTAAGGATGAGCTGTGCTTCAGAACTTACTTCCAAAGAGTAGAGTAGGGAAAGGCAATTTTGCACAACAGTACCCGACAAATACTACATTGGTCATTGATCAAGACTGGCAACCTTATTTGTGCAAAAGGTATCCAGGCACTTAAGTTTTTAATCTGTACAAGTCAATAATCTATGTGTTTTTGTCTAAAAAGCTGTCCTATACATGTATGTGTTCCTTTTCTCAATAATATTTTAAATTCTATACCACTAGCTAAATGAATTATACAATCACAATCAATAGAATTACCATAAGCCCCATGGGGATGATTTAAATTATCTCTCAATAAAGGATCACGATGTCTCTAAAGTGGACTAGGGATATATATAAACCATTGATATATGGTTTTTTAGATAGATAATGGATTTTGAGCTTGTACTCAATGGATTTTGTAAGTCCTATTATGATGTAGTCCTACTCAATTTTGTCTTCATGAGGAGATCACTGAAGATATGGGTACTATAACAAAGCGTGGGCCAATACGGGTCGGCGCACGCGGCGGCGGTCCGGGTGACTTTGCAGACCAAGGGAGGCCCGGCGGCTTCAGTTCAGATTTCGGGAACTCAGGGGGCCGGAAGCTGGACGCCAGTGTCATCATGGAGCAGGTGAAAGTACAGATTGCCGTCGCCAACGCGCAGGAGTTCTTACAGAGGATGACGGACAAGTGCTTCCGGAAGTGCATAGGAAAGCCTGGGGGCTCCCTGGATAATTCTGAGCAGAAGTGCATCGCCATGTGCATGGACCGCTACGTGGACGCCTGGAAGACGGTATCCCATGCCTACAACTCGCAGTTGCAGCGTGAGCGGGCTAACATGTAACGAACCCCCATGCCCTTATCCATAAACATTCTGAGATGGGACAGCGAAGAAACGTGGTTCCGTAGCGCCTGGACTGCCCCTCACTGGACACTGAACCTCACCCTGTCCGCCTCCAGTGTAAGTTGAGTCTGGGGACCCAGTGCCTTCCTAACATGCTGGCAACTCGGGGTCATGCCGCGGAGACCCCCTTTGTGCTCCAAGGTCGACTTCATGCCCCATGCAACCCTTCATGTTTGGACTTTGGTGGGAGGGTGGGGCAGGCAGGCCAGAGCCGATTTGCACTCACCTGAGCCAAATCCACTTTAGGCTGTGAAATAAACTGCTGAAAAGCGAAAAAAAAACAAAGTGAGGTGAAGAAAGTAGATGGTGCTCAACTATCAGGAAGAATAGCATCTGAGGTCTTAAAGGTTTGTTTCGAAACTAGCAGCCATCTAAATGAGGTGTCAGCTAAATCTTCACAAAGGAAGCACCCCAGCCTTTCTGATTCAAGAATTATAAATAAGAAAATTCAAGGCTAGAGGAGGGAATTGTATTAGAGTTGCAATTCTGAGGACCTGGTTAACATAAGACTCTGGATGACAGTGGAAGCCCAATATCCATCTGTAGGGTCCCCACATGAATTAAGGCTCCAGGGAATCCCCTGTGACCACCAACTAGGGTTTGAATAGCTTTCCTATCAGAGTGCACTGGAAATTGGACTGATGCAGATGTAGTTAGGTTAAAAAATTAACACCTTATCATGTGTTCTCCCCATTTAAAATAAAAGTGGTACCCCCCCCAAAAAAAATAATAAATTCAGAATTGTGCTGAGCAGAGCAGAGGTTCCACACTACACACTTTCCCCACTAGGCAGCACCCAGTGGTGTCATCTGGGAAGGTTCTTTCTGGTCACAGGGAATTTTTTCATTGCAGTAGTTTCGCTTGAACCTTGTTTTTTTGTGATGACTGATTTAAGAGAACAGTGTGTGGCTGTGAAAGTTTGTTTTATGCTTGGAGGAAAATGCCGCAGAAACTGTTGTGATGTTGAAGCTTAAAGGAAAGCCCTTCTGGAAAAACTCAAGTGTATGAGTTGTTTGCTCATTTCAAAAAAGGTGTAATGTCAATTGATGACAAACCTCTTTCTGGACATCCACCAGCTTCCCAGATGAAAATGTCAACTCTTACATGGTGCATTTGGAGTTCCTTCCACCATGTCAGACTGTTAATCAAGCTTTCTATTTAGAGGTATGGAAAATATTGCATAACAGTGTGCAATAAAAAGGCCTGGTTTGTGGCAGATGGGCCACTGGTTTTCCCATTATAACAATGCACCTGTTCAAGAAGCCATCTCAGTGCTCCAATTTTTGGCAAAAAACAGCATGCTTCTCTTTCCCCGTGCACCTGACTCACCTGACCTCACTCCATGTGACTTCTTTTTGTTTCCACAAATGCAGAGAGACATGAAAGGACAGTGATTTGATTACTTTGAAAACGTGAAGAAAAAACCAGGAGGTGCTGTCAGCCATCCAAGCAGATAAGTTTGAAAAATGTTTCCAGGAATGGACTCGTAGATTTGACAATGTATTAAGTGTAATGGAGAGTACCTTGAAAGGGATAATGTTGTTTTGTTAAATAAATAAATAAATGCCTTTGAAAAAATGCTTTTTTTAAAGTACCCCCTAGTGTGTTCTAGTTTTTATTATTTTCTGCCTTTTTTTCCCCCATGAAGGTTTTGCTGTTTTATGGTTATTGGGTGGGGGTTGGGTATGATTTTCTTTCTTTGAAATCTAGGATAGGTAAATCTATAGAGACAACAACTGGATTAATAGTTTCTTACATATGGTAGGGGATGTTGGGTAATGGAGGGCTAATACTGAGTGGGAGAATGAAGAAAATGTTCTAAAATTGTGATGATAATTGCACCTCTTTTTATTATGTTTAAGCCCTTGAATTGTCTGATATATGAATTATATGTCAATGAAACTGTTAAATTTTTAAAAAGTAGGCAGCCTCGCTGAGCGATCATGTTGATAGCCTATAGTGCTCTTAGCATGTGATGAGAACAGGTCTTCATCACTATGGAATTCTTCTCACAAACACATAACCCAATGTAGCCGTGAGAAAAACATTGGGCCGACTGAAGGCCATTCTACAAACGACCTGATCAGGCTTCCCACAAACTGCTAAGGTAATGAACAGTTTTCTTTCTTTATTTTTAATGTCTAAAACAGTGGCTGTGCAGTCTGTATTTATTAACATTGAGAAAACTTCTATTTTTAAACACATGATGTGAAAATATTGAGGCTTCTCCTCATTGATGACAACATATTTTCTTCTTCTTGAGCCATAAACTCTAAGAGAACATGATTATTACAAGACTAAGTATGTAGACGTTTAGCATTTTCAACTTGTCGTGATACGACCCGCCAGTATGGCACTAGCAATAACCAGGCAGTCCTTTTATTTCTCTTGAAATAATCCAGCTGCTTTCCATTCCAGAAACACAAATACTTTGCTGTACTTTGCATTCACTGTTGCACAGTATCAGAAGATTCTCCAAGCTGCAGTTCATTATTAATATCATTTCTCCTTTGTTCTCCTGGCAAATCTGATCACGTGCTTGATATTGGCATGTGGTGGAATCGTACTGAGTAGTCTGTTCGTGAAGGCGGAATCTCAGCAGGATCAAAGTCACACTGGGCACCCTTACACTGGGCCAATCGATGAGAACCCCTTTGGTGGGGCTGCTTGGTGTTTCTGACATAAAGATGCATTTCCTTTTGGCAGGAGGGGCTTCGTCCTCATCAGAAGAGCTTTCTGTGGTTAGGTCGACAACATCCACTTTCTTCTGCTTGTGTCATTGGCTAACAGTCACTGAACAAGGCTTACTGAGAACGCTTGAGGTTTCTATTTTTTGCGCATGGCTGGCTGGGCACTTTCATAGCTTCTTTCTTTGGTCTCATTGGACACCAGGAACCATCTTTTTGAAATGTGATTTCATCATTGAGAATTGCCATACAAAGCCCATCCAATATGAGCCTTTCCTGGGCAGCCTTTTTGTCAGACACAGGGCAGATCCAGGCAGGCTTCTTCACTCTGCTGTGCAGGCGAAGAGCAACGTGAAAACACTGCAGATGTGTACAAGTCATGCCCAGAACGATTGTCAGCCTCGTTTTCCCGAAAGGGCACATCAAGGACACCCGAAGGCTAGTGGTGGCAATTTCACTGTTAGGATCAGCAGTAAGTTTTTCTTTAATGAATGCTCTGGAATGATCAGGGTTTCTAATATCATTCTTTATAAAAAAATCATTTCATTGGGGGCTTGTACAATTCTTATCACAATCCAGACATCCATCCATTGTGTCAAGCACATTTGTACATGTGTTGCCATCATCATTCTCAAAACATTTGCCTTCTACTTGAGCCCTTAATATCAGCTCCTCATTTTCCCCCTCCCTACCCGCTCCCCCTTCATTTTTAATCTCTACAATAACATGGCAGATATGAGTTGTCATACAAGATATACAGACATGGATTAATACTTGCCAATTTTGGATGCCCAAGAAATAGAAATCCGGTTTGGCACAGCTGAAGATAACCGAACAAGAGATGTACTGTTCACGGGCTGCCCTGGGCACTTCTGTGTGATTCCAAGTTCAGGTGGTGGCACATAGCCAGGCAAAGGAAACAGCTTCCGATGACTTCGATACACTACTGGGACACTTATTTTCTTGGGGGCCATTTGTCTCTGCCAGGCCAAGTCGCAGCTGAACTTAGACTGTGTAATCCCCCCTTCTACCTGACAAAAAAAAATCACTGGAAATGCATCTCTCTTCATCTTGTTAAGGTGTCAGAGAAAAAAACAAAAAACTCTTCTTGAAATCATTGGAGAATGCTTTGTACTAAACTCATGGGCTTGATGCAGACATCTAGGACGTCAGAAAAGGGCAGTGTTTTAGCTGCACATCAGGATGGACGGGAGGGATGGGGGCAGATGGCTGCTGCCCCGCAAACGTAGGCTTGGTTTCCTGAAGTAGCCCAGGATCAACTGGAGAGGATGGGGAGCAAAGTGTCACCGAAGTGGAAAGCAATGAACGAATCCCAGCCACGGCCAAGTCCAGTGCTACACGTGGGAAGCTACCATCCCAACTGCAAACGGATGGCTTTCTTGTGGATACATCAGAAAGCCCTTCAAGTGCCCGTGGATAGTAGCGGCGTCCAGAAAATTCTCTGATTTGAATCTGAGCCACAGGGCTGTGGCCACTCTCCAATAAATGCAGTGCCCTCATCCAGGAGGTCATGCTTTCGCCACTTTCAGGCCGTCCAGTGAAGCCTAGCAACACGTGTGGGACAGAAACCCGAAAACTAGAAACCATATTCAGCAACCAACCCGGAGCTGTAGGCCAAGTCCTGGCGGCAAGACCTAAAACCTCCATCCAAGCTACCGTACTTGCCCTCTCTCTCATCAGCAGCCTCCTCAGCTCTTCAGAATCTGCCTTTTGCAACAGCCGCGGGCACCCCCTCCTGATGCTGCCAACCAGGCCGCCGCCATGCCACCGCCACCAGGGCCGCTGCCTCCAGAACAGGGCCCAGGCCGCTGCCACCACCCGGCCTGAGAGCTTTGTAAAGATGGGCAGGTCTTCATTGACCAATAGAGTCTAGGGTACCTTTGGTGGTGCCCTGGTAAAATCCCCATCTTCCATGTGAAAGATTTGTGTTCAATTCCCAGTTACAGTCCATCCTCAGTGGCCGCTGGCGTGTTGCTGGGATGCTAAGCAGGTTCAGGGGAGCTGCAAACCAAATGCACAAATGGGGAAGGCCTGGTGAGGTACTTCTGCGAAATCAGCCAGTGCACCCGGGAATCACAGCAACCCCCGCCCAACTGCTCATGGGGAGAGCGGAACAGCGGGCAGCCCCTCCTTGTATGGTCCATGGCGTCCCCAAGAGGCCGGGCTGGCTTGAGAGCAGCTTACGACAGCAAAACCAAGAGATAGAGACAGAGGACAGTTAAATGCCGTATCCTAGATGGAATTCTGAGGCAGACAATTTGAATCAAGACTGGAGTTCAGTTAGCAACAATGTATAAATGTTGAGGTGGGTTTTTTTCTATATACATCATTTTATCGGGGGGCTCATACAACTCTTATCACAATCCATACATCCATACATTGTGTCAAACACATTTGTACATCTGTTGCCATCATCATTCTCAAAACATTTTCTTTCTACTTGAGCCCTTGGTGTCAGCTCTTCAGTTTTCTCCCTCCCCACCTCCCTTTCTCATGAACCGTTGATAATTTATAAATTATTATTGTCATGCCTTACACTGTCCAACATCTCCCTTCACCCACTTTTCTGTCTGTCCCCCAGGGAGGAAGTTATATGTAGATTATTGTAATTGGTTCCCAAGTTTTTAATCATCACAAGACTAAATCTTTATGGGAGCAGACAACCTCATCTTTCTCCCTCAGAGCAGCTGGTGCATTTGAACCACTGACCTGAGAGCTAGTAGCTTAATGTGAAACTCACTATGCCACCAGGGCTCCTGATAGTAATGTAAGACATTAATGATAGGGCAACTTGGTGAGGCATACACAGGAACCCTGCATGTACTACCTTTGCAATTTTCCATAGATGCAAAACTTTCTAAAATTAGAATACCTATCTAAAATTACAACATTTATCAATCTCTGAATGTAAAAATAATACATGCTTATTAATGTACGTAGAAATTCTGGGGAATTTCTAAAACATGAAAGAAGATAAGAAAATCATTCACACTTTCATTAAATTAACCATATTTTCATAACTCATACTTTCATTATAGGCAGGGGCTTTGGAAAGTGTGAGGGAAAGAAAATGCAATTTTTTCATGAACTCTTTGATGCTTCCATCCTCATCCTTGCCATTTGGACATGATTCCTTTATTCTTTTTTATATCTGCATATGGAATTACAAAATTTCATGTACACAGTCTGCACAATTGTGTGTGTTCTTCTCTTTAGCTTAACTTGAGCTTTTTGTCACAGACCACTGTGTAACACATGCACTCAACAAATATTCTTTAAGTGACATCACTATGCCAGAGATCATTTTAGGTGCTGGAAATAAAGCAGAATTTGGAAGAAAAAAATTATAAAATTTCCACCCTCGTGAAGCTTACATTCTACTGAGAAGGACTGGCAATAGGAAGGATAATAAGTTTATGGTATAGCAGGTGATATGAGCTATTTTTTTTAGTTCAGTAGCAAAAAGAATAGGAAGTTGGTGATAGGTATGATTATAGAATAGGAAAGAGTTGAAGGTGATATTTGAACAAAGTTTAAGATTTTAAGAAGGTGGAGGAGGCACAGGTCTGTCTAAATAAGATAGGCTGGATGAACAATCTGGAGGAGAAAATAATAGGACGAACAGTTCTGGGGGGACATGGGAGAGGGGAAGTTGGGGGAAAGGAAGTGGTGTTAACAAACCCAGGGACAAGGGAACAACAAGTGATTCAAATCGGGGGTGAGAAGGGTGTAGGAGGCCTAGTAGGACATGACCAAGGGTAATGTAACCAAGAGGAATTACTGAAACCCAACTGAAGACAGCATGGTAGTGGGACAAGAGCAAAGTAAAAAGAAATAGAGGAAATAGCTAGGAAGCAAAGGACATTTATAGAGGTCTAAATAAAGGCAAGCACACATATAAATATATTTATATATAAGGATGTGGAAATAGATATGTGCATATATGTATAAGTTTACTATTAAGGTAGCAGATGGACATTGGGCCTCCACTCAAGTACTCCCTCAATGCAAAAATACTTTGTTCCATTAAATTGGCATTCTATGATGCTCACCTTCCCAACACAATTGCTGACGACAAATGGGTGCATAAGCAAATGTGGTGAAGAAAGCTGATGTTGCTTGGCTATCAAAAGATATAGCATCTGGGATCTTAAAGGCTTGAAGGTAAACAATCAGCCATCTAGCTCTGAAGCAACAAAGCCCACATGGAAGAAGCCTACCAGCCTGTGCGATCACGAGGTGTCACAGGAATGAGGTATCAGACATCATCAGAACAAAAAATCGTATCGTTGTGAATGACGGGGAGTGGGGACTGGAGACTCAAAGCCCATCAATTGAAAATTGGACATCCCCTTACAGAAGGATCATGGGGAGAAGAGCAGTGTAGGGTGCAGTGTAGCAACAATGAAATATACAGCTTTCCTCTAGTTCCTAAATGCTTCCTCCTCACATACACCCCCACTGTCATGATCCCAATTCTACCTTACAAATCTGGCTAGACCAGAGCATGTACATTGGTACAGATAGGAACTGGAAACAAAGGAAATCCAGGGTGGATGATCCCTTCAGGACCAGTGGTGAGAACCAATTACAAGAATCTACGTATAGCCTCTTCCCTGCGGGGCGGACAACAGAAAAGTGGGTGAAGGGAGATGTCGGACAGTGTAAGATATGACAAAATAATTTATAAATTATCAAGGATTCATGATGGAGGGGGGAGTGGGGAGGGAGAGGGAAAATGAGGAGTTGATGCAGGGGCTTAAGTGGAGAGCAGATAATTTAAGAATGATGAGGGCAATGAATGTACAAATGTGCTTTACACAATTGATGTATGTATGGATTGTGATAAGAGTTGTATGAGCCCTTAATAAAATGAACTGAAAAAAAAAGAAGATGGAGGAGCTAGTCAAATTATAGCTCAGGCCAGGGGAAATTGTAAGTGCAAAGATTTTGAAGCAGAAACTTGCCCAATAAATTTCAAAGAACAGCAAGCAGTCAAATATGGTTGGAGATTATGTAGCCAAGTTTAATTAACCAAATTCCTTATTGAAAATTACTAAGTCTCTTGTTACATAGTCCAGAATTATTAATAAGGTCAAAGTATTTTTGTACCTACATTTTGGTGAATATTTTGAGCATGAATAATAATCACACAGAAGGACAATCGCTAAACCAGAGGATATGAACCATTTAAAGGCTACATCTTAACTTTAAAAAATGCGACTCTTAATTTCGTGATCTAAAATTAAATCCAAATGAGAAAGTGGAAATAAAGCACAGAGAAGGAAAGTGAGGACCAATATGCAGATCAACAGTTGAATAAAAGCAGAAGTAGAAAATCATGTCCCCAGCCCTTATATGGTACTTATATCCCTGGCACTGTTCTATGCACTTCTTGTGCATAGATTCATTTAGTCACTTCATAACCCTATGAAGAGAGCCCTATTATATTATGTACATTTTATAGATAATGAGATTGAAGCATAGAACCTTTTTTTAACTTGCCCAGTCACACAGCTAGTAGGTAGAGGAGGTGGCATTTGAACAAAAGATCTGATCCCAGTATAGTCCCTCAATTATACTGTCATGGAAATAGACATGTACTAATCAAATGCCCACTGTGCACAAGGCACTGTATGAACATAACAAGAGATATAGGAGTTTCGTTCACAAGCAATTCATGAAATTATTGGAGAAACCTACAGCTAACTCACTATGGGAACAAATTACCTCTGGTGGGGAGCTGAGAGAATCTCAGCTGGTTTCAAACAAGAGTTGAAATTTCATTAATGCCTTGAGGGAGGTCTGGGTGTGGAAATTGACAAAGATGTAATAAACACTTAGAGGGGGCATAATTTTAGGTAAATTGGTAATTAGTGTCAGCGATCATTAAGTAAATAAGCTTTAGAAAAATTAGCTCCAGACATTTATCTTAGTTAACTAATTTTAGGAAGGCATTCTTGGATGGCCCAAATGGTTAACACATTAGTATGCTAACCAAAAGGATAAAACCTGAGTCCCCTCAGGGGCCCCTCTGAAGAAAGGCTTGGCACTCTACTTCTGAACAATCAGCCCCTGGAAACCTATAACATATAGAAGGTCCTGGATTGAGTGGGAGATAAATGTAGAAAAAAACTCAAAATCATAAACATGATCAGAATTACTGGTCAGTAATAACTGGTCGAATCCCAAGAGGCTATGGCCTATAGTCACCCTTCCGGTCTGGAACTGAGCTCACCCCTCGTCAGCTCAATTTTCAGCTAAACAATAGAAGGATCTGTAAAGGGAACAATAACACAAACAAGGTAGCACACCTTAAAATAATCAGGCCTTTGAGATCAAAAGAGCAGCATTTACGCAACAGGAAGTTTAGAAAGATTGGGAAAGAAAGGAACAGAAACAAAAAACAGACAGGAAATGGGGTAAGTGATGCTGCATTGTGGGGATTGCATCAATGACACGAACAAAATGTGAATGGATTGTTGAATGGAAGACTGATCCACTCTGTAAACTGTCACCCAATTCACAACAAAAGGAGAAAACACCTATGTGGTAGTTACATAATCTGGTGTCAGTTTGAGGATTCAGAGTGAAGGGCTGTCAATCAGGTCATAACCAATGAGTCCTCTGGGTGGGCATGGCCTTCTCTTGAGGATTCTGGGAACTCCTGTATTCCTCCTTGGAGGCAGGAGACACTCTCTCTCTCTGCTCACTCCCCGAGAGACTCTCTACTGAAAAGACACATGGAGCTATGCTGATTGCAGTGAGAGCCCTGGACCTGGAGAAGTCACATGGAGACCCCTGCAAGCACTGAGATGCGAACAATGCCACTGGATTTCCTACCCACTGGCCTGTGATCCTCCTGCATTTGGTATCATTACATGTATTTCGTGCGTCTGAAGAGAACCTTATAGATTGTATCGGACTTATGGACTTGATCTGGACTCCGGGCCAGGATGTGTTCTCAATATTTAATTGCTTTTGTATATATAGCTCTTTCTTATACACATATATGAGTATCTATGAATTTGTTTCTCCAATCTACCCAAACTAATACAACCTTTAAGCAAAGTTCTAGTTGCCATGAATCAGAGTCAACTGCAGGGCAGCTGGTAGTGGTTTTAGGGTACTGTTCTTTCAAGTACCTACTATGAAAGCAAGCGAGAGTCTCAAGGTTATTATTGAGCTAGATACTGAGGCTTCAGAAGTTCATGGGAAAATTTCATTACCTTTTAATTCCATTTTCCCACAACCTTTTTCAAGCCTCCTCATAAGGTGCTCTGTGACCTAGGTTAGTAGCTCCGAGTTGTTGGAAAACACATATTTACTAGGCTCCACTCCCAGTTTCTGATTCAGTAGGTGTTAGGAAATGAAAATAGCCATTTCTAATAAGTTCTGAGGTGAAGCTGATGTGGGGGACATACTGCCCCAAAGGAACCAATCACAAACCATCTGGGAAGGAGGCTGTTATTTGTGAAACTTTTCAGGTTAGTTAGTAGTGTGCCTGGAAGGAGTGCATGAGGAAGCATGGGGAAAGAGAATCTGGGTAGCTATTTAGCATTTATAAAAGCTAAGGGACTGTCAGATGGAGCCCTAGTGCCGTAGTCAGTTACATGTTGGCCTGCTATCCACAAGGTCAGCAGTGTGAAACCACAAGCCACTCCAAGGGAGAAAGATGAGGCTGCCGACGCTCATAAAGACTTAGTCTCAGAAATCCACAAGGGCAATGCTACCGTGTTCTCTACGGTTGCTGTGAGTTAGAGTGGACTCAATAGAAGTGAGTTTGGTTTGATTTTTGCAAAGGACTGTCAGCGTTCTGGGACTGCAAGTGATTTAGGGTGGTGGGAAACTAGGAAGAAGGGCAGAAAATAAATTCCCAGTTTGCCAGGGTTAGAAGCTAAACTTGTTTCTGTTGATCTTGAGGATTGAAGGATTTTAATCAAGTCAAGTGAGAAACAGCAATACTTTTTGACCACAGGGTTAATTTGATAGTCATAAAGTCATAACAGTTAGTGCTACCTTCATTCTTAGACAAAATGAAAAAGCAGAAACTTATAATGAAATGGTTACTAAAAACAATTCTTTCTAAAAATTTGGAAGTGGGCTGAATCCTAGGTAAAGAGGGACTTTTATTAGGCATTTTCTATAGAAATGCAAAGAAATTTATTTAATGCTGTGACAATATTTAAATGAGAGCAATTCAATTTTATTTGTCCTTTCTGGTGATAACTAACTACTTGGAAAGGGAATAAGTACAGTTGATATTTCTTGGCAAATTTTGACACTTGAAATAATATGTTAAGCCCAAGGGGTAGGAATTTTCATTACTTATGTTTACTTTCAGTAAATCAAATGGCTGCTTTATTTAATGTTATTCAGCAGGAATGATTCCATATTAGCAATCAAAAGAAGGTTGTGAATGGATATTAATAATACCTCAAATATATTTAATTTATAGTTTGGAATCAAGCAGGTACAGTAATAATGGGCATTTACTATGGAATCTATGGAATAGTGATTAAGCTGCTAGGTAAGACATAGCACCTTCCACCAAGTAAAATAGGCAGATAGAGCTAAGAGCAGGCATTCTGGAATAGGTTTTAAAAACCTACAAACAAATAATTTAAAGAAAATTCACATTCCAAATTGAACTTTTAAATGAGAGGTTTGGTGTCAACCAACCACCTGCACTAGGGGCAGAGGCAGCTAGCGGCCTCTGGCGACGCTGCATGACTGGCATCCACTAAGGGTTGGTTGTGTGCCACACAGGAAAACATTTATGCATTTCTGGAATAGTTTGTACATGCAGAATTCACATGAACCCCAGGTGGAAGGGAAAATGCTGTGCAGAGCGCACAAGAGGAAGACAGGTAAGTAACCAAGGCCGAGGAAATTCCAAAAAACTTAAGTGAGCAGTAAATGAAATGTGATTTTAAAAAATCTGCATACAAACAAATTGACCCTGCCAGCCTTCCTCTTTTTCACTGCCCCTTGACTTTACCTAGCATGAGGCCCTTCTCCAGAAACTGGATTCTCCTGACAAGGTTCGGCATGTAAGACAAAGGCTTGCCATCCTTGCCCCTAAGGAGCACTCTGGCCCTACTTCTTCCAAGACAGATTGGTTTGTCCTTTCAGCAGTCGATGTTACTTTCAATACTCTTCTCCAGCACCACCATTCAAACGCACCCATTCTTCTTCACTTTTCCTCATTCATCTTTCACAGGCATATGAGGCCATTGAAAATAACATGACTTGGGTCAGGTGCACCTTAATCCTCAAAGTAAAATCCTTGCTTTTTTATTTTGTAAAGAAGCCTTGTACAACAGATTTATTTAATACAACTCTTTTGGTCTCTTGGCTGCTGCTTCCATGAGTATTGGTGTGGATCCTAACAAGATGAGATCCTTGACAACTTCAACCTTTTCTCCATTTATTATGGAGAAAATTACTATTTATTATTTCTCCAAGTTGGGAGGATTTTAGTCTTCTTTACGTTGAGTCATAATCCATATTGAAAGCTGAAATCCTTGATTTTCATTAGCAAGTGTTTCAAGTCCTTGCTTTCAGCAAGCAAGGTTGTGTCATCTGCATATCACTGGTTGTTAAGAAGCATTCCTCCAATCCTTATGCCATATTCTTCTTCATTTAATCTAGCTTCTCTGGATTGTTAGTAGCACATTAAGTTCTTTTATATTATAAAATAATACAAATACAATATAATTACATATACAAATAATTCCAAGGAATACAAAATTTTAAAAATGGAAGTCTCTCCCCACCAATCCAAATCCTCAGGAGCTACCACTTTCAACATGTGTAATTATCCAGACATTATTTCCATGTAACATTTTATAATTGGCGTCAGAGGAAGTAGAAATTTTCAAAGTACTGAGAAGGTTGACAGTCAATTCGCTTTGAAAATTGGTGTAAGCCCAAGAGAATCTTAAATTACCCAAGGTTTGTAGCACTATAGGCCTCTCACAGCTCATTCGTGAACTGTTTGTGTTTTCTTGCCACTCTAGTACATAAGTAAGCAGAGTACACAGAACATATCCCGTGCATTCCCTCTAGTCTTGTTGATGTCCATAAAAGTAAGAGCTGAAGGCTTCAAATCTCATTATCAAGGTGTGGTCGACACTCTTCACGAAGCTTTAGATCAGTGGTTCTCAACATGTGGGTCGCGACTCCCTTGGAGGTTGAACAATGCTTTCACGGGGGCCGCCGGATTCTTAACAGTAGCAAAATTACAGTGATGAAGTAGCAACGAAAATAATTTGATGGTTGGGGGTCACCACAACATGAGGAACTGTATGAAAGGGTCGCGGCCTGCGGAAGGTTGGGAACCACTGCTCTAGATGAATCCTGTTAAGAAAGGGTTCTCAGACTGAACTTCATGACCCTAAAAAACAAAAGGAAGCCACTGCCAAATAATAAGAACAACAAAATAAGATTTTAAAAACCACTGCCATTCTGACTTATAGTGACTTTATGTAGTGTTTCTAAGGCTCTACATCTTTATGGGAGCAAAGAATTTCATCCTCTCATGGAGTGGTGGATGGGTTTGAACTACTGAACTTGTGCCTACTCGTCTAATGCTAACCACGCAGTGCCACTAGGGTTCCTCAGGACACTACATGTTGGATATTTCCAGCAGGGAAACCTTAAATTCAGCCCATTCCTGTCTTCTCAGTACAACCTCTCATAATATTTCTGTCATATTAAAAAACTTCACTGCCACTGAGTTGATGCCAACACATACTTACCCTACTTGGAACTGCCTATGCGTTTCCAAGACTGTCACTCTTTACAGGAGTAGAAATCCCTGTATTTCTACAGACAGACTCTCATCATTCTGTTCCTGAGGCTGTAACTCTTTACAGGAGTAGAAATCCCTGTCTTTCTCCAGATAGATGCTCATAATTCTGGGCAAACAAGTTTGTAAAATCAAGCTAATTCCTTCAAAAATACTTTTAATGGTTATAAATATATATATGAATCAAAAACATTCCTACAACATCATAGATATCTCAGATGAAGAAGAATATTTTTTAAATGTGAGGATGTTATTTATCAACATAGGCTCCATCTAGGCATATTCATGTTTCAGGATGGTTTTTCAATTTTTCTACTTCTTCCCTGAAGAATTACACGCCCTCTGGTTTACAACACATCAAAATAACATTTTCAGTATTATCAAACACCTCAAATTGTGAATTTTTAAATATTCTTTGAGCTTGGTGAACAAAAAGCAGTTTGAAGGGACTGAATCAAGGATGCAGGGTGTATGGCGTACGATTTTTCAAAGAAACTATTGCAGGACAGCCCTGGCTACCGACAAAGACTGTCAGTACATTGTGATGAAAATAATTTCTAAGCACAAACTTCCTGGCATTTTTCTCATCAGTGCAGTTTTCTTCAAATTTATTCACCATAAGCCCTCATGATCACACTGTGTGCTTTGAGGTCTCTAAAAAATGGTCACCATAATCTTCTGAGATGATGTTTCTGCCTTGAGTTTAATTGACTCAGCAGATCACTTTGCAAGGCACTGTTGTTGTTTATTTTAATCATTTTATTAGGGGCTCATACAACTCGTTTCACAATCCATACATATACATACATCAATTGTATAAAGCACATCTGTACATTCATTGCCCTTACCGTTCTCAAAGCACCTGCTCTCCACTTAAGCCCTTTGCATCAGGTCCTCCTTTTTTCCCCCCTCCATCCCCACTCCTTCCTCCCTCATGAGCCCCTGAAAATTTATAAACTATTATTTTGTCATATCTTGCCCTGTCTGACGTCTCTGTTCACCCACTTTTCTGTTGTATATCCCTCAGGGAGGAGGTCACATGTAGATCCTTGTAATTGGTTCCCTCTTTCCAACACACCCTCCCTCTACCCTCCCAGTATTGCCACTCACACCCCTGATCCTGAAGGTATCATCTGCCCTGGATTCCCTGTGCCTCCCACTTCTACCTGCACCAGTGTACATCCTCTGCTCTATCTAGACTTGCAAGGTAGAATTTGGATCATGATAGTGGGGGTGGGGGGCAAGGCACTGTTTTGATTAGATTTTTTTAAAGGCATCTTAATGAGGTCAAGAAAAGTATATTGCGAAGAGAACTTGTCTGCAACCAGGCATTGATTGCAGAGATATATGTAAATATGTATTGTTTGGAGTAAACCCATGCATGTAAAATAGGAATCTTAGTAGAAATATTTTTATTTACCCTTGTATGCAAAAGCCATAGCCAACATTATTCTCAGTAGAGACAGATTGAAAGCACTCCCCCTGAGAATGGGACAAGATGAGGATATCCATTTCACCATCAATATTGTAGTAGAGCTCCTAGGTAGAGCAATAAGGCAGTAAAGTTGGTAAGGAAGAAGTAAACTATCCCTCTTCACAGGTGACATGACTCTATGCATAGAAAACCTCAGAGGTTCAACTACAAAGTTACTGGAACTAAAGAAAGGGTTCAGCAAATTATTCAAATCAACATACAAAAATCACTGAATTCCTGTCTATTAACAAAGGGAACTTCACAAAGGAAATTGAGAAAACAATACTACTTGCAACAGCTCCCCAAAATACTTAGTAATAAATCTAACCAGGGAGGGAAAAGACTTGTACAAAGAAAACTATAAAAACAAAACAAACCTAGAAGAAAAAAAGCAATGAATATAAATGGAAAAACACACTATGTACATGGACAGAAACACTTAACAGCATACAAATGTCAACACAAAGCAAGCTATAGAAAGAATGTGCTCTGGTTCAAATTCCAACAATATCCCTTAACATGATGAAAAGCCAATTACAAACATTTTATGGAAAGGAAGGAGGACCAGATGAGTTAAAACATTTTTGAAGGTCTGAGGGGCCAGCCCCAATCCCATCTACGTGAACAGCCCCCTCTCCCCCCAGAAGAATTTACTTCAGAGGACAGCACTGAAGCTACAGCTCAGGAGAAGGACATGGCTGATCAGAGACCAGGGGAGCAAATGAAGGGGAAGGAAGAGAGAGTGGAGCAAATCCTGGCCCACCAAGCCTTGAGGACAATATCCCTGCTTAGAGCAGCCAATGCACAGAGAGGACCATAGGGCCGGCCCCACTATGAGACATGACATCCCTCACTGACCCATAGGTCTACAGGAGAAAACACTGGAGACAGTGTGGGAATTGAGCCTAATATGACCCCACCACATCAAGGCAAAACACTAAGGGTGTGCAACAGAACAGCAAAGGGAACAAAGCAAGGAAGTCCCCAAAATAGACTTTGGGGCCAGGGCATGGCACCCCATTAGGTTCAACCGGAAAATACTCCTAAAGGTCAAGGTCTATTAGGAAAACACTCCTAATGGGTCTATCAGGAAAATACTCCCAATAGACCTTGACCTTGAACTATTTATAGACTTTTTGTTTTTGTCATTGTTTTTTCTTTCTTTTTTTGCTTTGTTTTGCTCTGTCTTATTTGTTATGCCTATTATTTATCTCTGCAGGTGTATCTAGATAAGATAGGCAGGATAAACAATCTGGAAGAGAAAACAACAGGACCAATGGTTCCTGGGTGACATGGGAGAGGGGAAGGTGAGGGAAAGGAAGTGGGTGTTAACAAACCCAGGGGCAAGGGAACAAGTGATTCAAAATCGATGGCGAGGAGGGACTAGGAGGCCTGGTAGGGCATGATCAAGGGTAATTTAACTGAGAGGAATTACTGAAACCCAAATGAAGGATGAGCATGATAGTGGGACAAGAGGAAAGTAAATAAAGGAAATAACTAGGAGGCAAAGGGCATTATAGAGGTCTAAATACAGGTATGGACATATGTAAATATATTTATATATGATGATAGGGAAATAGATCTATGTGCACATATTTATAGGTCTAGTATTAAGGTAGCAGATGGACATTGGTCCTCTACTCAAGTACTCCCTCAATGCACTAATACTTTGTTCTATTAAACTGGTATTCCATAATGCTCACCTTCCCAACACAATCACTGAAGACAAAGTGGGTGCACAAGAAAATGTGGTGAAGAAAGCTGATGGAGCCTGACTTTCAAAAAATATAGCATATAGAGTCTTAAAGACTAGAAAGTAAACAAGCGGCCATCTAGCTCAGAAGCAAAAAAGCCCACATCAAAGAAGCACACCAGCCTGTGTGATCACAAGGTGCTGAAGGGATCAGTTATCAGGCATCAAAGAACAAAAATATTATACCATTGTATGCTCACCTCCCTGATACAATTGCTGAAGACAAATGGGTGCATAAGCAAATGTGGTGAAGAAAGCTGATGGTGCCCAACTATCAAAAGATATAGTATCTGGGGTGTTAAAGGCTCGAGGGTAAACAAGTAGTTACCTAGCTCAGAACCAACAAAGCCCACATGGATGAAGCATACCAGTCTGTGTGATCACGAGGTATTAAAGGGATGGGGTATCAGGCAAATCATATCATTGTGAATGAGGGGGAGTGCAGAGTGGGAACCCAAAGCCCATCTGTAGGCAATTGGACATCCCCTTATGGAAGGGTCATGGAGAGGAGATGAGCCAGTCAGGGAGCAGTGTAGCAACAATGAAACATAAAACTTTCCTCTAGTTCCTAAATGCTCCCTCCTCTACCACTATCATGATCCAATTCTACCTTACAAATCCGGTTATACCAGAAGAGGTACACTGGTATAGATAAGAACTGGAAACACAGGGAATTCAGGACAGATAAACCCCTCAGGACCAATAATGAGAGTAGCAATACCAGGAAGGTAAAGGGAAGGTGGGGTTCAAATGGGAAATTGATCACAAGGACCTACATATGACCCCCCTCCCTGGGGAAAGAAAAACAGAAAAGTAGGTGAAGTGAGAACTTTGGATAGTGTAAGACATGACAAAATAATAATAGTTTATAAATGATTAAGGGTTTGTGAGGAAGGGGAGGGGAGGGGTGGCAGGGGGAAAATGAGGAGCTGATACCAAAGGCTGAAGTAGAAAGAAAATGTTTTGAGAATGAGGAGGGCAACAAATATACAAATGCGCTCGACACAATGGATGTATATATGATTGTGATAAGAATTGTACAAACCCCCAATAAAATGATTTTTAAAAGAAGAAAAAAATTTTTGAAGAACAAAGTAGGAGACTACACACTTCCCGATCTCAAAACCCCCTAGACAGCAACAGTAGTCAAAACAGTCAGGTACGGGCAAAATGACAGACATCGACATCAGTGGAACAGAACTGAGAACCCTGAAGTATGTCCATCCAATTATGGAGAGCTGATCTTAGACAATAGGTTCAAGTCTACTGAAAGAGATGGTGTTGAGTGGGGAGGGAGGGAAAAAAAAGAGATGGTGTCTCTAACAAATGCTGCTGGCAAAACTAAATATCCACTTGGAGAAAAATGAAACAAGATTTATACCTCACATCTGCACAAAAACTACTTTAACATGAATCGATGACCTAAATGTTAAACATAAAACTATAAAATTTATTGAAGAAAACAAAGGGACTAAGCTGGGGGCATTAATTTGTGGCACTAAGAACAACACATTTAACAGCAGAAGATAACCTGAATAGCTGGGTTAATGTCTTGTTCTTCAGTGCTATCAAGTTGGGAAAATAGATAGTGACCCTGCACAACAGAACAGAACACTGCCTAGTCTGGGCCATCTTCACATCCTTTGCTATGTTTGAGCCTGTAATTTAAGTCAATGTGTTCATCCATCTTGTTAAGTGTCTTCTCTTTTTTCACAGATCATTTACAACATCAAGCATGATATCCTTCACCAGGAACTGATAACATGATAAAATGTGTACGATGAAGCCTCATAATTCTCACTCCTAAGAAGCATAAGCATAATGGCTTCACATATTGCAAGACATATTTGTCCATTATTCTGACAGCCCCTGCTTTATTCAATATTTTTATCAACACCATAATTCAAAGGTTTAAATTCTTCATGTCCCCTGTCTGTCAAGCTTTCTCCTGATTTATGTCAGGTGCACCTTAGTCTTCATCTATGATTTTTAACACTTTAAAAAGCGGTATTTTGCGTGTTTCGTCGGTGTTATACTGCACCCTGACTGGCTCATCTCTTCCCTGTGACCCCTCTGTGAGGGGATGTCCAATTGTCTACAGATGGCATTGGGTCTCCACTCCATGCATCCCCCTCCCCATTCACATTGGGTATGATTTTGTCTGGGTCTTAGATACCTAATACCTGATCCCATTGACACCTCATGATCGACACCTCAGGATGGTGTGCTTCTTCCATGTGACTTTGTTGCTTCTGAGCTAGATGGCCACTTGTTTATCTTCAAGTTTTTAAGACCCCAGGCACTATATCTTTTGATAGCCGAGCACCATCAACTTTCTTCACCACATTTGCTCATGCACCCATTTTATCCTCAGCTAGTATGTTGGGAAGGTGAACATCACAGAATGCCAGATTGTTAGAACAAGGTATTCTTGTGTTAAGGGAGTACTTCAGTTGAGGCTCAATGTCCACATGCACTCTCAATTCCTGATACATAGATATGAGTGCATAGTTCTATTTCCCTCTCATTATAGCTTTGGTGCTTCCTTCACCCCACTATCATGACCTCAATTCTACCTTACAAAAAGGATTAGACCAGAGCATGCACACTGCTACAGATAAGAGCCCACAACACAGGGAATCCAGGATAGATAAACCCCTCAAGGCCAACAAGGAGAATAGAGATACCAGGAGGATTATGGGAGGGTGAGAGTTAAATGGGAGAATCAATCACAAGGATCAACTAGAACCCCCTCCCAGGGGGACGAATAATGGAAAGGTGGGTGAGGGGTGACAGAGGACGATGTAAGATATAGAAAAAATAATCTAACTTATCAAGGGTTCATGAGGGAGGATGAGCGAGGGAGGGAGAAGAAATAGGGAGCTGATATCAGGAGCTCAAGTGGGAAGAGAATGCTTTGAAAATGGTGATGGCGGTATATGTGCAATTGTGCTTGACACATTGGAGGAATATATGGATTGTGATAAGAGATGTAAGAGCTCCCAATAAAAGTATTTTTTAAAAAAGAAAAGAATGATGACAACATATGTACAGATGTGTTTGGCACAATGGATATATGTATGGATTGTGATAAGAGATGTAAGAGCCCCCAATAAAATTTAAAAAAATTTAAAGATGTATTTTGCAACAGATTAGCTCAATGTGATAATCATTTGATTTCTTGACTGTTGTGTTCAAGGGCTAAGATTTTGGGCCCAAGTAAAAATAAATCCTTGACAACTTCAATCTTTTCTCCATGTATTATGATGTTTTTTTTCCAGTTCAATCGTTATGATTTTTAATTTTTTTATGTTGAAATATAATCCATACTGAAGATTCTAGTCTTTGGTCTTCATCAGTAAGTGCTTCAAGTCCTCTTCATTTATCAGCAAGCAAAGTTGTGTCATATTGCACGTTGTTAAATCAATATTCCTCCCATCCAGATGCCATGTTATTCTTCCCATAGTCCAGTTTCTCATATTATTTTCTCAGCCTACAGACTGAACAATTATGGTGCACACCATCCCTGCCGTTAAACCCTAAAGCAGCCCCTGTTCTGTTCAAATGACTGTCTCCTGATGTATGTATACTTCCAAGTGAACCCAGTTAAGTGTTCTGGAATTTCCAGTTTTCACAAGCTTACGAGTAATTTGTTATGATCCACACAGTTGAAAACCTCTGTGCTACTCAAAACACAAGTAAATCTCTTTCCCGTATTCTCCACTTACAGTCGAGGGCCATTTGACAATTAGTAATGACACCCCTCATTTCACATCCTTTTTCTAAGTCTGGCTTGAATTCCTGGCAATTTTTGTCGATGTATTCTTGCAACTTTAAAACAATGTATCTTCAGTAAAGTTTAACTTACGTGTGATATTAATGATATCATTAGATTATTTCCATATTACATTAGATACCTTTTCTTTAAAATGGGTACAATTAATGGATTTCTTCCTACTGGTTGATGAATTTTTTTGGCATAGATGAGTGACTGCGTCCAGAATTTAATCTTTTCTTGAAACATTATAATTGCTATTGGGTTATTTCCTAGAGTCATTTTTTTGGTTAATCACTTCAGTGCAGCTTGGCCTGTTTCCTTCAGTCCCATTAGCTCTTGATCACATGCTACCTCATGAAATGAGTGAGTGTTGCCAATTCTCTTTGGTACAGTGATTTCATATGTTCCTTTCATCTTCTTTTGATATTTCCTCTATCACACAAGATTTCCCCCATAGCACATTTTAACATTGCAATTGAGGGCTTAAGTATGTTCTTCAGTTCTTTCAGCTTGAGAAATAACCGGGACCTCACCAAAATTGAAATGGTTTTCCTCATCAAAAGCCTTCCCTAAAAGTGTGAAAACAGAACTGACAGAGGGCAAAACTATTTGGGGTAGCGAAATATCTAACAAGTATCGAATCTCTAAAATTTATAGAACACTTCACCTGAGCAACAAAAAGATTAACAACTCAATTTAAAAATAGACCAAGATGATGAACCCACACTGCACAAAAGACAACATTCAGGCAGTAACCAGCACATGCAGACAGCCTCCCAATCACTAGCCATTGTCAAACTCCAAAACAACGCTACTGTTATCTAGTTGATTCCAACTCATCACAACCATCCAGGACAGGGTTGGATTTCTCAGAGGGTTTCCAGGGCTGTCAGTAGTTACTGTCATATCTTTCTCCAACAGAGCAGAAGGTGGGTTCAAATTTCCAAACTTTTGGTAAACAACTCGGTTCTCTACCCACTGTACCAGCATGCCTCCACTGGCCAGGAAAGAGATTCAAATAAAAACTACAGTGAGGTATCACTTACCCAGGCAATCATGGAACCAACTGACTAAAAAACTAACAAATAAAAACAAGTACAACAAGTACTCGCGAGGTTGTAGGATGAGTGGAACTCTTATACGTTGTTGGTGATATTGTAAAGTAGCACAGCCATTAAGGAAAATGTTAAATGCTGGAAATAGAAATACCATATGATCTAGAAATTCCTTTCTTAAGTATACACATATATCCTAGAAAAATGAGAACTGTGACAAACACTAGAAATATGTCCATGTATGCTCATTGCAGCATGACTCACAATTACAAAATATAGGAACATTGTGTCTATCAACCAATGAATGCACAAACACACTGTGGTGCATACATACAACGGAATATTATGCAACAATAAAGACTTCTGATGAATCACAAGATGGATAAATCTGGAGGACATTATGTGAAATAAATCAATCACAAAAGGACAAGTACTGTATGACACCACTAGAATAAGAAGTGAAGAAAAGATAGATTCAGAAAGAAACATTCTTTGATAGTTTTCAGAAGTGGGGGTGGTAGGGAATGAGAATTTCTAACTAACTAGTGCCAATGAAGTTGATTCCAACTCCTAGCTATGATGCATAGAATAGAACTGGCCCATAGGGTTTCTAATCCTATACATCTTGATGAGAACAAACTGCCTTGTCTTTCTCCCATGGAGTGGCTGATAGGTCTGAACTGCTGACCCTTCAGTAGGCAGCTGCGTGCTTAATCACTGCACCACCAGGGCTCATAACAAGATAATAGACATATATTAATTCTGATGACGTGTAAGGCAATACACAATCGAGGGATAGTCCAGCGATGTGCCCAGGATAATAAAGACACTGAGAAGGGCCCAGGAACAAAGGACAAAGTTCAAAAGGGTTGAGAAAAAAGGAGAAAAGGAGACAGCACACCCAGGGAGGAAATGGCCCAAGTGAGGGCACATTGGGGGATTCTAATGGATCCTCTGAAACAGAAAGTGTACGAATTGTGGAATACAAAATGGATGCTCTGTTTTGTAAACCTTCATCCAGATCATGATAAAAAGTTTTAAAAAGAGAATAAAGGGTGTGCAGTAGAGCACCGATGAAACATATAACTTTCCTCTAGTTCTTTGGTGCTTCCTTCACCCTACTATCATGACCTCAATTCTACCTTACAGATAGGATCAGACAAGAGCATGCACACTGCTACAGATAAGAGCCTGCATCACAGGGAATCCAGGATAGATAAACCCCTCAGGACCAACAAGGAGAGTAGAGATTCCAGGAGGATTAGAGGAGGGTCGGGGGGGGGGGGGGGGGGGGGGGGAGAAAGGGAGAATCACTCACAAGGATCAACATAGAACCCCCTCCCAGGGGGAAGAACAATGTGAAAGTGGGGGAGGGTCAATGGAGGACGATGAAAGATATGAAAATAATAATCTATAACTTATCAAAGGATCACCAGGGAGGGTAGGTGGGGGAGGGAGGGAGAAGAAATGGGAAGCTGATAGCAGGGGCTCAAGTGGGAAGAGAATGCTTTGAAAATGATGACGGCAGTATATGTGCAAATATGCTTGACACACTGGATGAATGTATGGATTGTAATACGAGATATGAGCCCCCAGTAGAAATATTTTTTTTAAAAGAGAGAATAAAAGGCATCTACCTACATCAAATACTATAATACTATAACATATATAATCCTGCCACAGCAATAATAATAATAATTTGTCAATAGATACACAAGTAGATGTACATGTTAAATAAGCAACAAAAAAGCAAAACCTCACGGTGATCCTATATACATTTGCATGTGCTGAATATATATTAATTTATATAACAGAGCACATAGGAGACACAGTTATGGACATGTCTTCGGTATAACCCAATACCCGACTGGACTGAGTTCCCAGACTGGAAGGCTAAAGCATCATAGTCTCAGGGGATATCAAGGTAATTGGCACAACATAGTTCATAAAGAAAACACTCTAGATCCTCATTTGATGAGGAGCATCTTGAGACTTAAAAACTCATTTGCAGCCTCCTAAGAAACAATTGGTCTCATCTCATCTGGACAAAAGGAGAGGGAGAAGAAAGCAATCGGTCAAATGGACAAAATGGTCCACATGAAGCACAGCCTGAGACCAGAAGAATTAGATGGTGCCAGTTACCCTGAATGATTGCTCTAACGGGGGATATACAGGAGAAAAATGTAAAACAAAGGCCAAACTCCTAGAAAACACCAGACTTACGGGCTTGATAGAGATTAAAGAAATTCCCAAGACTATGTCCCAAAACATCTTCAGCCCTGGAAATGAAGCCAGCCGGAGACCACAAACTCATTTTTTTTAAGTAGCCCCTGAAAGATCATCCTCTTTAGAACCCTGAGTTATGCTTGATCAAAAGCATATTTATCTAGAAGCAAAGATGAGAAGGCAAGTGGTGTTAGGTGACGTTGACCGTCACAGCTCACAATGATGCTGTGTACAACAGAACGAAACACTGCCAGGTCTGAGCCATCCTCCACTGTTAAGGTGTGCGCTCCTGGTTGTAGCCACTGTATCAACTCACATCGTTGAGGGTCTCCCTCTTTTTTGGGTGACCCTCTATTTTATCAAGCATGATGTCTTTTCCAGACTCTGGTCTCTCTTGATAATATGTCCAAAGTATGAGAGACAAAGCAAGGGTAGAAAATTCACTGAAACGGAAGTGGGCTCTCAAGGCAGAAATGGGGAAAGTGTTAACATGTTGTGGGAATATGCCGAACGTCGTGAAATGATGTACTACCACATGGGAAACTAGTTTGCTTTGTAAACCTTCTCTTCAAACACAATAAGATGTTTTTTAGGTTTTTTGTTTATTTGTTTTAAAACCAAAAATTTTTTTAAAGGCATACTGGTCTGACAGTAAAAAACAAACAAACCCAAGATCATTGCCATAAAAAACCCATCTAGTTTAGAGCTGAAGCTGATTTTTGTAGGTTGCCTTTCCACCAGTAGTATATTCGCCTATATGCCCATGAGGAGAGTGCTCCTTAGAACTCTCAAACGTAGGAGACTGTAAAGGGTGACATTTGCCCCAAAGCAACGATGAAAAGGCAGGGGGGAATAAGAAAACCAGAGGAATGGGAAGGAGAAAGGGGCAGTGTTGACGTATTGCAGGGGATTTATGTCTGAATTATTGGATGGGAAACAATTTCCTATGTAAACTGTCACTGAAAGGATGTAGAAATGTTTTGAAAATTAGTTGATGTGAAAGACTATGAGAATGGTGTCCGGGGAGAGTCAAGCAAGGAAAATGAGGCACAAAAGCACTCGTGTCCTAAGGAGGAGAAAAGCAGAAAAATGCTATAAAAAGAGAACAAGCAATGAGCAAGGGAATTTCAGAATCCCTGAGGTTGCACATTAAAGAGTTATTTATGTCTGATTCTGTCTCAACAACTACATTTTAAGCTCCTTAAAGCAAGATGCCATATCTTATTCATCTTTGTGTCTCCCAGGGCAGTTCCTTGCTTATAAAAGACCCTCCATGATTTTTAAGTGAACCTGAAAAAGTAACCTGTAACATGGCTTCAGTGCTGGCTATGAAACACAGTGATGAGAATAAAACAAGACAAAACTCAATAAATACTTGCATACACCGGCAGTAAGAAGGCCTTCAATGAGATGGACTGACCCAATGGCTGCAGCAATGGGCTCAGGCACAGGAATAATTGTGAGGATGGCGCAGGGCCAGGCAGCGTTTCATTCTGTTGGGCATAGACTTACTATGGATCAGAATGGACTCGATGGCACCTAACAACAACAATAACATATTGGTTCACCTATTCACTTTACATATTCTTTGTTTTTTAATCATTTTATTAGGGGCTCATACAACTCTTATCACAATCCATAAATACATCAATTGTGTAAAGCACATCTGTACACTCATTGCCCTCATCATTCTCAAAACATTTGCTGTCCACTTAAGCCCCTGGTATCAGCTCCTCATTTTCCCCTCCCTCCCCGCTCCCCCCTTCTCATGAGCCCTTGATATTTTATAAATTATTATTTTGTCATATCTTGCCCTGTCTGACGTCTCCCCTCACCCACGTTTCTGTTGTCCGTCCCCCAGGGAGGAGGTCACGCAATATGTGCTAGACAGATTGTCTCTGGATCATCTGAAAAGTTACCTTCACATGATAAATTTGACAGCCCTGGGTTATAGTTTTTGTAGAGAAATACAGAATTCTAATGCATAAGCTTGATTAGTCTAACATTCGAAAGTACCTTTTCAGATGATCCAGAGCCAACTGCATCGCATGGCCCTGCCTGTTTGCTCCTGCTTCCCCTCGCCAGTTGGCCTTTAAACTGATTGCCATTGTGACGCCCTCAGAGGGCTTAGGGTGGTGGCATTTAGGGACACTCTCCTGGGCTTTCTGGCCAAACACGAGAAAGTGACCCTCTCCTGGTCTCCTGTAGCACAGTTAAAACAGTCCATTAAAGACTGCAGGGAAACAAAGGGGAAAGAAACCTAAACAATAATCCAGTTGAAGTTGTATATTGCTCTCCTAGCTCATATACTACCTTGAAGGGATGAAAAAAAAAGATTAATTAAAAACCAACAAGTCTTATCTATGTTCTTTATTCTTGGCTTCCAGCTTTCTACCATATAGTATACTTCCAAACATTCTGACTTCTTGACCTTTGAAAATCAAATCTTCTCTCCTACCCATTCTGGGCTTACCGACTCAGTTAAACATTCCTGTCAGAGGTCCAGTCTCTCTCCTTGGTACTTGTCAACAGGAAAAGTGTAGTCTTTCAGAGCAGACTCTCCTCCCAGAGCTGAGGCTTTACTCTGAAGGGCTCAGGATAACTGCATCTCAGGACAATACAATAAGCTGAACATTCCCTCAAGAGATCCACACCTCCTTACCAGGAGACCACTTTATTCCAATGTCCTCTTTCACCCTAATTAGGAAAATGGACTTTCTATGTGTATGCATGTATGTATATATGTTTACATATATTTATATGTACATATGAAGGTAAGTAAGAAAAGAATCACTAGGGTTCCAGTTTACAGCAAACACAAAGTGATTAGACAGGTTTTGGAGCTCTGTCGGTCGATGCCTGCAGACAAGATCTCTCTGTAAGACACTTGTCTACAACTCAATAGAGTGCCTTCAAACAAAGATCCAATCAAAATAGTGGCTTCTGAGGCTCCTGGAGTAATGGAATTTAAGGCAGTGAGGTCAGTTCAGAAAGGTATGGTGACTTTTTTTCCCCCAAAGATTCTTTATCTTCCTTGCCTGATTGACATTTTTCTTATTCTTATATTCTTTCTTGGTTTTTTTTAAACATTATGTTGTGCATTAGGTGATAGCAATCTGGATAGATATACTCAAAGGACACAGGATGATCATGGGGTTTATTATGAAGAAGTTTGAAGAAAATTGAAAGCTGCTTTGGTGAGGGGGAAAAAAAGCCAGGTAGGTTATGATCAGAAAGGTTTTTCCATCACAAAAATACACCTACTTATTCTTTGAGATGGGACTATCCTTACAAGAATTTCCTTGAGAAACCTTATCCCATCTACCTTAAAGCCCTGATGGGAAGCTAGTTTCCCATTTTGAATTTTTTGCTTAATAGAGCTTTCTATGATTTTATAGCAATTGTTTTTTACTTTCCCTTGTTTGTGTCTATTTCTATCTCTCTCTGTATATACATACAGGTAGTACTGACTTATGACATGTATGAGTTACCAAAAACTTTGTATGACTGTCTGTTTATTTCCCCCACATCTTATTGTTAGGGATATGTATTATTATTAAAGTATATCTGTAAATTTATATGTGATGCTTCCAACTCCAAGGACATATAAAGATCAGATTAACAATCATGATAATAAAAGGTTATATTAATGAAAAGAAGGGAAAAACAAGAGTTCTCTGAGTGGGTTTCAAGCAGTCAGGGGGAAAGGGAATGAAAAGGTTTTTTTTCTATGAACTTTAAAAAATCCCTCTTGCATAAGATTAAAATATTGTTGATTGTGTTCAGAAACCCAACTCAAAAATACCTGTATGCCTGGCATGCAGAAATCAAATGGCAAAAATGCACATGTATTCACATGTGAATGCTGGACAATGAATGAGGAATTGATGTCTTTGAATTAGGGTGTTAGTACAGAATATTGAAAGTCCTATGGACTTCCGGAAGAACAAATAAGTTGATCTTGGAGGAGGGATAGCCAGAATGCTCCTGAAAGTCAAGAATGGTGAGTCTTGGTTTCATGTACTTTGGACATGCTGTCAGGAGAGACCAGTCCCTGGAAAAGAACAGCAGCTGGTAAAGTAGAGAGACAGGGGAGAGAGGAAGGCCTCAATGAGACAGACGGGTGCAGTGGTTGCAACAGTGGGCTCAACAGTGACAACAAACGGGAGGGAAGGTGACACAACAACAGGCAGTGTTTGGTTCCCTTAGACTCAGGGTCACTGTGACATTGAACAGATTCCGGGGCACCAAACAACAACAACAACAACAACAACAACAACAACAACGGATCATTTTATAGACGTGTAAAACAAGACATATGTGAAGAAGCTGCTCATGTGTGTTGTGATGTTTTTACCCTGTGCTGTTGTGTTGGTTCTGACAACAGAAATAATTCTCAATCGTCATGTCTGAGTCCTTTGCGGCCACCACAGTATTCTCTTTAGCATATAATTATTGTGCTGAGTTATGTAGAATTCATTGCCACGTACTCACTCAGGAAATACTGACTTTGAGTTTATTATGGGCAATGTATGTCCACAATGAGGAGGTCAGTTGAAGCGTCTCAGATCGTATTTTCAGGTGAAAACTTGGGGGTGGTAGCAACAGCCCAGTAGTTAAAAAAGTGAATCATCGGTGAGGAGAAAGAGGCAATGTAACAGTATACTTCTTGGACCTGTTCCTTCAGGTTAAAAATTTCTGAAGTCCTCTAAAAATTGAATTTGCTCAGTTGCACTGAATCGTTCACTCAAAGACAGCCTAAGGGTTGGGGCATTAATTAGAGCCAATTGTAGCAGATCCAAGTGTAGCATAGATCCCCACTTTCAAAGTCAGATGGAGTAAGTGAACTTTCACCCAAACCACAATATATATATATAATATATATATTATATATATATAATATATATATTATATATATATAAAAGTTGGAGGAGGGCATGGGGAATGCCTTCAAATGTTTCCAGAAAAGAATTATTATAAAGAGATAAAAAGAAAATGCAATTACTTAGGAACCTTCCACCAGAAGGTAAGAAAGTGTTGGGCAGAAAGTATGGTTACCTTCCACTGCAATGAAAACCCCATCTGTCAAAATGTCATGGCTAAACTTGTGGACATGAACACGAACTAAGTTTGGATTCTAGCTTCCTAAGAGAAAGCTATTTGATATCTTTGAACTTTAAGTTCTTCTGTTTTTAAATTCTACCTCACTGCCATCGAGTCAATTCCGACTCATAAACACCTGTGGGTCTCCAAGACTGTAATTCTGTACCAGAGTAGAAAGCCATGCCTTTCTCCCTTAGAGTGTCTGGGGGGTTCGAACTGCTGACCTTGTGCCACTAGGGCTCTTCAACAGGACAAAGGCAAATCATCCAAATGAGGAAGAACCTTCCGTATGAGGCCATAAGGGTATCCAAAAGATTCATGGCCACATTGCCAGTGAAAGACTATAGAAAACAAGAGAAATTCATTCTAAAATCATGATTGGCAGCAGATCAGTTCATCACTGATGCAGATGGTAGTGTGGAAGCAGGAAGGGGACAATGACTGGTATGCAGACACTATTGTCAATTAGGAGAGCTTACAGGATTGGTTCTAGTGTCCTCTAACAACCTTGGCCAGGGTAGAACTCATGGCCATGGAGCTCTGGTACCCCATTTCCATTATGGGCAAGCCAAGACAAATTCCTGGAGCTGAGATTACCCCTCACTAGGCTGACTAGGAGAGTTGTCATAATACACTTTGTTTTATTCTTATTATACATGAACTTTTTATTTTGAATTAGATGGGAGCTTTAAGCTCTTTATTTGTGAAATGGAAAAGTAATAATATGTATCTTATATGGTGCTGTCAAATTTAAATAGAAACATGTAAATAAAATGTCAAGGACATTGTGAGATCTTTGTAAGTGGCACCTTTCAGGATTATTAGGGATTTAAGAAGATTGTGCATTTGAATTTTAGTGCATCTAGGTAATGTGATATTTTCTTTTTCTATTTCCTACTTTTTCTTTTTTTTGTAATTTGATATTTTCTGCTAAAAAGAGAAACCCAATCCCACTGGTGTCAAACCAAGTTCAACAGCTGTCAACTTCTGTTACAGAGTAGAATAGTTGTAGGGAGATTTCTTGGCTGCAATCCTTCTGGAAACTGATTGCCAGGCTGTTCTTCCAGGGCTCCTAGGTGAGTTTGAACTGTCAATCTTTGGCTCAATAGTCAAGGACAAGCTATTTTTGCCATCTAGAGATTAAAAAAAATCATTTTATTAGGGGCTCATACTACCATCCAGAGATCTTAAGGGAATGCTAGGCAACCTTCTACGACAGTGCTTCTTCAGGTGTTGTTCTCCTACACTTGACCGTGTGTGGAGGACTTTGGATAGCCCAGCGGTAGGGAGAGAGACAGTGGGTGTGCTACTTGAGATTGCTGAACAGGTGCTGAGTTTGTGAGATGTGCTACAATTTCCACTGAGGTCTTTACCTAGATGAGTGCATGTCCCTGACTCCCACTTAATTTTAAGACATCCCTTTGGAAATTCATGTAAACACGTGCTTTTCTGGACATTCAAAAACATTTATTCATTATGATCAGAACCCAGAACCAAACTTTCTTTTTTATTTTTAAACCTATTTAAAGAACAATAGAAAAGGCTTTATTTTTAAGGTTTAGCATGCATTTTCCATGAATGTAGCTGTTGTATAAATAGATAAAAGCATGTGTTTTAGGTTTTTTGCAATTTTACCAAGAGTAGTTGTGTTAGTCTGGGTACTTTAGAAAAACAAATCCACAGAAACTCATGTATAAGAGAAAGTTTTATATAAAGGTTAAATGCACATCAAGAAAATATCCCAACCCATTGCTGCCCAACCCCACATGTCCAATATTAACTCAAATGTCCGACATCAGTCCACAAAGTCCTCCTCCATCTCACAAAACATACACTATGACTCTGACTGCAGGAGGAAAGCTGAGTCAGTGAAAGTGTAAGCATCTCAGCACTGGCAGGGGTCTCCACATGGCTGCTCCAGCACCAAGGGCTGCATCCGGGTAGGTCCATGTGGCTTCTCCTTGGGGATGTCTTGCAGGAAGTGAGCCTTGCCAGCTGAAGCAGGGAACTGGCTAAGGTAGCTGCACAGTGGTGTGACCATCACAACGCAAGAAATCCAAGAACTAGAAAGGCGAGGTTCACGGAGCCATTTATCTCTGTGCCCTTCAATTAACTCCCTATGTGTTTATCGACCAGGTTGGCAAAATAAATGTACTATCTCAGTAGTTCACCACTTTGGAAAAATCACATCACCTATCACTGTATCAGTCTGCTGTTGTTACCATAGCATTTGCATTAACACTACACACAAGATCTAGGTTCTTCACTATGCTTTCTTTTTCTCTTTTTAAAAATCATTTTATTGTGGGCTCTTACAGCTCTTATCACAATCCAAACATCCATCCATTGTGTCAAGTACATTTGTGCACATGTTGCCATCATCATTTCCAAACATTTTCTTTCAACTTGAGCCCATGCTATTAGCTTCTCAATTTTTTCTCTTCCCTCTCCTACCCTCCCTCATGATTCCTTGATAATTTTTTTTTCATGCCTTACACTGACCGATGTCTCCCTTCACCCACTTTTCTATTGTCCATCCCCCTGGATGGGGAGGGGGTATGTGTTGATCATTGTGAGGTTCCCTTTTTATTCACCACCCCCCCCTCCTCCTTCCCCTCCTAGTATCGCTACTCTCCTGATTGATCCTGAGGGATTTATCTGTCCTGGATTCCATGTGTTGCAAGCTTTTGTCTGTGCCACTGTACATGCTCTGGTCTAGCCCTATTTGTAAGGTAGAATTGGGGTCATGATAGTTGGGGGTAGGGAAGCATTAAAGAACTAGAGGAAAGTTGTATGCTTAATTAGTGCTATATTGCACCTTGACTGGCTCGTCTCTTCCTTGTGTCCCTTCTACAGATGGGTTTTGGGTCTCGATTCCGTCCTCCCCCTCATTCACGTTGATATGTTTTTCTGTTTGGGGCTTTTGATGCCTGATACCTGATCCCTTCAACACCTCAATGATCACACAGGCTTGTGTGCTTCTTCCATGTGGACTTTGTTGCTTCTCAGAAAGGTGTTTATCAGGCCTTTAAGATCTCAGGTGCACTATCTTTTGTTAGCTGAACACCATCAGCTTTCTTCACCACATTTGTTTATGCACCCATTTTGTCTTCAGCGATCGTGTCAAGGAAAGTGAGCAACACAGAATGCCGGGTTATTAGAACAAAATGTCTGTGTTGTGGGAGTACTTGAGTGGAGAACTAATGTCCATCTGCTGCCTTACTACTTATCAAATAAATATATGTACATAGATATAAAAGATCATTTCCCTATCATTATATATATTTACATATGTACATGCTTGTATTTAGACCTCTATAGATGTCCTTTGCCTCCTAGTTCTTGCCTCTATGTCCTTTTACTTTCCTCTTGTCCCACTATCTTGTTCGGCCTTCATTCAGGTTTCAGTAATTCTTCATGGCTACATTGCTCTTAATCAAGCCCCACCAGACATCCTATGTCCCCCTTGCTATCTATTTTAGATCACATGTTGTTCCCTTGTCCCTGGGTTTGTTGGTAACTCCCTTCCTCTCCCACTCCTCGTGTGTCCTCCCAGAACCATCAGTCCCATTGTTTTCTCCTAGGGATTATTTAACCTGACTATCTTATCTAGATAGACATGTAATGACAATAATGGGCACAAAAACAAGACAAAGCAAAACATGACAACAAAAGAAGACAAAAAACCCAAACAACTATGATAACAACAACAAAAATGACAGCAAAGAAAGAAAAACCTGTAAATAGTACCAGGTCTGTCTGTTGACCTTTAGGAGTGTTTTCCAGTCAAGTCTGATGGGATGTCACGCCCTGGCCCCAAAGTCTATTTTTGGTGTTCCTCAGGGACTTTGTTGCTCTGCTCCCCTTCCTGCTCTCTTGCACGCCCTTAGTGTTTTGCCTCCTGTGGTGGGGTCAGATCGGGCACAATTCCCACACTGTGTCTTCAGTGTTGTCTCCCTTAGCGCTTTGGGTCAGTGAGGCATGTGGTGTCTCGTGGCGGGGCCAGGCCTATGGTCCTCTCTGTGCATTGGCAGAATATCATCCTTAGGGCTTTGTGGGCCAGGAAGTGTTCCACTCTCCCTCCTTCCCTCTTCATTTGCTCCTCATCAGAAGTGCCCCTCTCCCTGAGCTGCAGCTTCAGTGCTGTCCTCTGAAGTGCATTCCTCTGGGGAGCAGGGGGGAGGTCCACATAGTTGGGATTGCCCCTGCCCCCCATGGCTGCAAACCTCTCTGTTGGTTTGCTGCTTTGTGCTGGTATGTTACATTCACGAGTTGGTGCACTGTGTGGAAGTCTGGTCCCTCTCTCCCTCCCCCGTGGAGATATAAACAATACCCTCCCCTTGGGTGGTTAGTGCCCTGCTCTCCCCACGACTCCATGTCTTTTTTTCCCCCTCTTCTTTCTAATGTTGTTCTAGGTGCTTTTGAGTTGGTTCTGACCCTCAGTGACCCTATGTACAACAGAAGGAAAAACTGCCTGATGTTGTGCCATCCTCACAATTGTTCTTATGTTTGAGTCCATTGGTGCAGCCAGGGTGTCAGTCCATCTGCTCGTCATGCCTGAACACGTCACTGTGTTATTAATTATGATCTATGTTCCTTTACATTATCTTGTATATTACCACTAAGATATTGTATTGCCTTTTATTAAAATGTGTATATAACTAGATTATATTAACTATGAACTTGATCTCTAGGTAATAAATATGGCCTTGCAAAATATTTGATATTATAATGGAGTAAATGTTTTGTCTAATAGGTTAGAGAATAATATCTAGCATTATATGTTATGCAGAATAATACAATATTAACGATATAAGGTCAAGTGAACAAACAGCAGTAGCAGCAAAAATTACCCCACAAGGACTCATATCGATCCTTCTTAATAATTTATGAGCTCACAGAAATAAGAGGGTCAGTAACCCAGCTGAAGAGGTCACTTTGGATGGGCTCTACAGCTCTCTGGCATTTTAATCAAATCATCTACATGCTTCATTTCAGTTGGAGAATTATGGAGGTCGGTTTCTTGGCTTCACAGGAATGGAATGGGAAACAATAGTTTTAATACTAATTTTATTATTTAAACAAATTTATTTTATCTATTTAGAGGTAGATTTTTTTAAATCTGAAAACCTGAGCCTTAAACTATGTAACTATTGACATTAGATTTCCAACTTTATGACTGTGGTTTTGAAACAAGGCTTGCTACTTATAACTGTCAGGATGTTTCCCAAAGTATACTCCATAGAATATGTACTATGAGATATTGATAGGTGATAAGCAAAACTCTTTGGCCAAGATAGATGAGAAAAACCAGGGTAGGCAAGTTCAACATGTTTCTTTAGATGAGACCTCAATTTTCTTGTTAAACTAAAGAGTACGGTACATCTTTCAAGAGGAAAAACATGTAGTATGTAGCATGTCCAATACTTATTTTTTAATACTTTTATTGGGGGCTCTTACATTTCATCACAATTCATACATTTCTCCAATGTGTCAAGCACATTTGCACATATGCCACCATCATAATTTTCAAAGCATTGTCTTTCCACTTGAGCTCCCCATTTCTTTTCCTCATCCATCCCCCGCCCTCCCTCCCTTGCGAACTCTTGATAAGTTACAGATTATTATTTCCATATCTTACATGTCCTCCATCACCCCTCACCCACTTTTCTGTTATTCATCTCCTTGGGAGGGGTACCTAGGTTGATCCTTGTGATCGATTCCCTGTTTCTCCCCCCACTCTCCTCTAATCCTCCTGGTATCTCTACTCTCCTTGTTGGTCCTGAGGGGTTTATCTATCCTGGATTCCCTGTGTTGTGGGCTCTTATCTGTAGCAGTGTGCATGCTCTGGTCTAATCTGATTTGTAAGGTAGAATTGAGGTCATGCTAGTGGGGGAAGTAAGCACCAAAGAACTAGAGGAAAGTTGTGGGTTTCATCGGTGATATACTGCACCCTGAGATAGTCAGATTTTATACCAACTTGAAAGTACCTATCTGGAGGTGGGGGTGGGGGTCAATCAGTGTTTCAGTCTGGGTTGACTAGAGAAACAAATTGTCCTGTACTTATTTGACCACATTATCTCCTACTTCTCATACCCAGAGAACTTCAGAGAATTATTCTGCATTTTAGGTATCGGGGCATTGTAATTTAAGGTGGTACACATTTTAATATGTTATTTAAGGTTTTTTCCTCCCCAGAGGATTGAATACCCTGGGAGGATTTTTCAGGATTGTAACAAGCACCAGGGAAAATAATTTGTTTTGTGGCTCTTACATTGCATCACATGTTGGGCCCCTAAATTCTGGCTGACAGAAAGAAGGAACTGAAAAGGTTAATAAAAGAGCATGCAAATGCCAATGTGTGCTGAGTGTGAGTCATTTGGGAACTGCAGAGCGAAACAGAGGCCCCATGTACACATCAAAAGATGTGTTCTATTTCATACAGGCTGTCAAAAGGAAAACAAAACAGGCTGGGTTGGTCTCTTCTGTTAAAATAACTTAATGGAAAGTTCTGGGAAGAGAGTCATATAGAGCACAGTGTAGATTTACAAAGAATGAAATAAAACGTGGAAAATAAGGAAGCTTTCAGATGACTTGAAAATATTAATAACATTGTGCTTTGGGTTGTTTCTTTGGGATTAGACCACCGATAAATACAAGCTAAATAAAAGAGTTTAATTCTGGAAAGAACATGATGAACAAGATTTTCCTTGTTGCAGAAAAGAGCATACTCCTTTTTGAAGATTCTTTTAAAGGTCAGCTGGTGGAAGTTCAGTGACTTTGTCTTGTGTAGGTGTATTAGCAGTTGGTATTAGCTTTAAAAAGCTAATGCTTGACATTTAAAGAGTTATTCTAGATAATAAAGTCTCAGATTATGAAATGTAAATGATTTCATGGGTGGGATACATTTACTAAATGCTAATAGCTGGCTTATTTGCCCCTCCTTTGCAGTGTGCTACTAGGTCACAGTGTCCCAGCATAAATTGATACATCAAAATGAATTTTAATAACATGCAAAAGAAAACTTAATCACAAAAGTAAATTTACACTCAACATAAAAACAAAGTCAAAAGGTTAGATGATGGATTCTAAAACCAAGTTAAGGCTTCTTTCTTAAAATCTTTAAGGGAAATAAATAATACCATATGAGGGAGGCTTCAAAGTATTCGTGGGAAAATAGAATTTTATATTAATGGAATTGTTCCACTAACTTTTTGAAGCCCCTTGTATATCGAGAGATCTGTAATAATATATATACTACCAAGGTGTTGAGTACACCAAAAAATCCCCCACCAAACCCAATATTTTCAAGTTGGTCCAGACTCCGACAGAGAAGAGCTTCATTTCCAGGCTTGTAAATCTTTACACACTGCCCAGTCCTTTGGATCCGCTGGTGGCTGGAAGTACTGACCTTTCACATTAGCAATCAAGCTGTTTAACCCCTGAGCCAGGGTCCCTATTTTAAATGTGCCTTTCTCTATTTTTAAATTTTCTACAAGGTAAAGTCACTAATACAATGCTATTAACAACAACTACAAATATTGGTTCTTAAAGAGATGACAGTTCCTCCATGACCTACTTGTATATTTCCAGTGGAATCTCACAAAAGGCAGATTTTGCTGGGTCTTGATTTCATGAAGAAGAGCGATGAGGTCTTTTACTCTCGCAAAGAGCTTCAGTCTCAGAAATCCACGAGGGCAGTTCTAATCTGTCCTATTGGGATAGCTGTGAGTTAGAATGGACTCGTTTGATTTTGATTTCATGGGTGAATCCTAGACTTCTAGTGTCCTGTCAAAGGCGTCTAAACTACCCTGTGCCTTTCTTTCTGTATTTCACAATCCCCTCCCTCCCTTATTTTCCACAAGTTGGTCAGATTGAAATCTTCTATGGGCATCCTAAAGACACAGAGAAAGGGACCCCAGGTCCTCTCCCTACGATAGGACATGTTGGATGAAACCTTTTCTCTGGGTCACTCCTTACCTTAGGAAGGAGGGACAAACCAAGCATTGGTTTGACAGTCACTAGAGCACAGCTTTGTTGGTGAGGGGGGTAGCTGGGTCTAAAGACAGCTAGTCTTTCTTTTGCACATAGGATGGAGCCAATTGTTTTTACCTCTGATTTGTTAGCACATCTGCCCAGAGCTTCTTCAACATGCCCCACCACAGGAACTATTCCTGCCAACCCATTCTATCTGTCTACCAATTTCCCTCATGCTCATCTGTGATAGATTAAGTCAGTAGGCCAAGCAGTATTAATTTCAGTAAGAAGCAATTCCCTATTTTGGCCTCAGTCAAATGGTGTAACTAGTTTAGCACTCGCTTCAGCCTTGTGTACGACATGTTTTTAGAGGCCATACTTATGTTTCCACCTTACCAAGTATTTTAGCTAAATACAGTGCTGTTGAAAAGGAGGGAAACCCACAACAGGACCGACTGACAGAGTAGTCACAATGGTCTCAAACACACCAACAATCATGAAGGAGAGCTCATTCAGTCTGCCATGAGTGAAGGTCACCGTGAGTGAAGGCGGGCTGGATGACAATTAACAACAACAACTTACACAAATGTCTTTTGTTCAGAGGAAAAAAATCCCAGACAAATTATGAAATAAATACAAAAAGCCACTCCTCAGAAAATTTGGAAAAATATGATTTCAGGAAAATGATGGTCTTTTGCAGAATAAAATGCTAAGTAGTGAAATATTGATAAGGTGTACAGGGATGTTTGTCCACTGCTTTTCATAAAGCCTACAATAAAAATTAAAAAGAGGAAATCTTAAAGTGGAACATCAAAATTTTTGTTTAATTATAAAAATTATTTTCATGAGATGTTCACATATGCAATATCATCCCTGTAGCAACTAAGTGTAATTTTAATAATAGATTTTCATCTGTGTGTGAGGCTTGGGATGTCACATAATCTTTCTCCTATTTCAGCCTCTAGCTCAAGCTTGTTACACAGAATTACAAGTTGTTATGAAAAACCTGCAAGACAAAAACTGTGAAGTATATTCTTCTTTGACACTTTTAGCCTGAGAACACAGTGACATTTGGTTATTTTGGGAAAGTGTACATTAGTATATAATCTTCTATCCACCAAGAGTTCATTAAGTGAAAATATTAATTTAATTGATTAGATAACTGTACATGCCATACTATTAAGGAAACTGGAAGAGGAAAAGAAGGGAGAAAGAAGGAAGGAATCCAAAAGGGTAGGTTGGTCCTAGAGAACAAACTGGGTTGTGCTATTATTATTATTAATCATTTTATTGGGGGCTCATACCACTCTTATCAAAATCCATGCGTACATCCATTGTGTATCAAGCACATGTGTCCATATGTTGCCATCATCATTTTCAAAACATTTCCTTTCTAGTTGAGTCCTTGGTATCAGCTCATTTTCCCCCTCGTCCCCCACCTCCCTCCCTCATGAACCCTTGATAACTTATAAATTATTATTATTTTTTCATATCTTACACTGACTGATGTCTCCCTTCACCCACTTTTCTGTTGTCCATCCCCTGGGTGGGACAGGACGGGGTTATATGTAGGTCACTGTAAGTGGTTCCCCTTCCTCCTCCACCTTCCCCTTCCCCCTCCTGGTTTCGCTACTCTCATTATTGGTCCTGATGGGGTACGTGTTGCGTTATTATTAAAAACAAAACACTATAGCTAATAATAATAATAAATTAATTGCAGAAAGAGAGCAAAAAGAGACGTACTTTTAAGAACCATTTATTTGTCTTCACTTATAAGAATTATGGAAGAGTTGTTTGTTATTTGCTCCTCATCTTTCTTGTGTTAGTTTTACCTTTCAAGGCTATGTAATAACCTGTTTTCTAATTCCTCTGCTTCTGACTGAAAAGAAAGCTGTAAAATGAAGATGCTGATACATAACAAAAGGTAGCAAAACTATTTTATGGCAATTGGAAATAGAACACATCTCTGCTGATTCCCAATCGTGTGCAAATGAAATCCTGTTTATTTCCATGCATTTCCAAAAGAAGGTTACCTGGAGATTATTTTTGAAGCGATTTCTTGAACTAACACGTACATTGAGTATTTTCTATTTGTGGATATCATTGCTGATGTCAGCTGGACCTTGGCTCCAACAGAGAACACCAGAAAGATGTTTACTTGTTGTCTTGACTATGAAAAGGCATTTGATTGTGTGGATCATAACAAACTATGGACATCCTTGAGAAGAATGGGAATTCCAGGGCACTTCATGTGCTCGTGCAGAACCTGTCCATAAATGAAGAGGCACAAGGTGTGCACATAGAACAGCAAGTGAGCCATAGAATTTCTACTATGTCAAGTTTATATGTCAGAACCCCTCCCCTCAAAGAGGTTAACATTTAATGGGGAAGATTCTACAAGTACATAAATAATTATAGGTACGGGTGAACGTGATGAAAAAGTGTATCACATGTGACATGCTGAGTATACTCATATGGGAGGCAGCTAAATTTGGTTACCAGGGCATTGATAAGGCTCCCTGGAGGAAGAAGCAGCATTGGATCTCATGCTAGAAAGATGTACTTCTTTTAGTCATGCAGAAATGGAAGGTTGAGTGGAAACCAGAAACCGCGTGAGCGTGAGCAAAGTTCTGGAGGAGGAAGTCAGGGCATATGCAAAGAACACGTTTGGATGGAACCTCGTGTGAATAAAGGAAATGTGTTAAGTTTGAAAAGGTGTTTTAGTCCTGGCTGTAAACATTCTCCAATGAAAGCTAGGTGGGAGCCTTTACTTAAAACACTCACTTAGAAATATACCTTAGAATATAAAACACACAGTCCTAAAATTTCTGAGAATTGAGAATGATATTTTTTGGGGGGACTTAAAAAAGACAAAGGAAACCATTCTACTGGAGGACTCAGCATTTATAAATATAGATGTTCTAAGAACTTTTCATTGAAAGACAGGAAGGAAGGATGGGAGGAAAGTGGAAGGAAGGAGGGGTAGAGGAAAGAAGGTAGAAAGGAGGGAACTGGATTAAACAGATCATGAAAGTTTTGTTGAAAACGTCCTCTTATTTAGATAACACAATTATAAATTTGTTTTGCTAGTTAAATATTTTAGTTAGGAAAATTCATACAATACCTTAACTTTATTTCTCTGGGCTCATCAACATCTGAGGTCAAAGTGGCAGATTACAAGTACTCCACACTTGCACTCAGACTGTCCCATAGTTTATTTATGGTAGTAGTCTGCTCACTGAAAACTGTTTCATAGTCTCCCTTTCAGCAAGTTGTGTTCTGTCATTAGGTTTTGGTTAGTAGAATCTAGATAGATATTTTGGGGGATAGAACTTTGAGGATAGTGCTTGGGATAGGAAATACTTTTTTGCCTTGCCAGGGTAATCGATGTGATGGCTGGAACCCCAAGGAGTGTGGGATCTCAGCTAACCTCTTCAGTGCCGGCCTTTGACTACAAGATAAAGTAGCAGTCATCCTGGCAGATGATTTTGACAAAGTTCCTCCTTTGAATTGAGGTACTCCCCCAAAGTGTATAATTTCCACTCATTTCTTGGTCAGGTGCCTTCATGTAGTACACATACTGATCAGCCACACTACGCAGCCCTCACAGCCATTTTGGGCCATGAGACAGTAATAAAAACCATGTTCTATGGATTGTAAAGCCAAGCAACCTTGTCCCCGATCACCACAGGTGTGCCCTGAACTGACTACTTCCAGATTGTCTTTATGTGAGAAAAGATGAAACTTTATTTTGTCTCAGTTACTGGTGTATTTAAGGCTATCTGGTATGGTTCAAGAAGTGCTGATCATTGATTAAGTAAGTAAGCAAATATTCCTTGAGAATTATGTATCAGACATTCTGATATGCTAGGAATAAAGTCTCCTGTGGGGGTATGGGTCCCCAACACATGGATGGGTCCTTAGGAGCGACTTTGCGATTATGGAAAAGAATACAGACAGACAGTAGGCCACAGGGACTCCTCGTGCCTATGTCAGGACCAAGAGAGTGAATGTATTTTCCAGTGGGTATATATAGTGGGGCTTACAGATCTTTCAAAAGGCATGCACGTCACACAGGAAACATATTATATAGTCAATGGGTAATATAAATGGGTAACGTAATAAACAGGCCGTGAAAATGACACGGAGTCTTGACCTGGTGCTAGTTAACTTCCAACACCGCTGAGTCCTCCCAAGGGGAGCAATCTAAGATCAGTCCCAGCAAGGGACATCAGAGAGGGTTTGCTACATTTTAAGGTGGGTTGGCCTATAAAACCTGCTTACTTTATCTACAGATAACTTTCAGGCATAGTGAACAGTTAGACAGAAGAATGATTCATCTTTTATAGTAGCTCCTTTATGGTAGTTCCTTTATGATGGGCCATTAGAGGGACTGTGTTTAGTCAGGCGAATGTGTATTAAGATTGTTTATATCGCCGCAGAGCCGGGAAGATGGCGCACAAAGAGAAGAAGAAGAAGGAGAGCATCTTGGACCTGCCCAAGTACATCGACAAGACCATCCGGGTGAAGTTTTAGGGCGGGCGCGAGGCCAGCGGAATCCTGAAAGGGTTCGACCCTCTCCTCAACCTCGTGCTGGACGGCACCATCGAGTACAGGAGACCCCGACGACCAGTACAAGCTGATGGAGGACACGCGGCAGCTGGGCCTGGTGGTGTGTGGTGGCACGTCGGTGGTGCTGATCTGTCCGCAGGACGGCATGGAGGCCATCCCCAACCCCTTCACCCAGCAGCCCCCTGCCCGCCGTGTGTGCTGAATAAAACCGGAACACTCCAGCATCGAGTGCGACCTGCTTTCCAGCTGGGGCCCTGGGCACAGCACCAGCATGGCCCTGGCTGGGCTTGGGGCCCACTGTGGGGGCAGGTGGGTCTGCAGCCCTGCAGTCTTGATCCTTGGCCCCCAAAGAAGCCTGGGAGCAGGGCTGCATGCAGACCCCCCCATCCAGGATTAGTCCCCATGCCCAGACCAAGGATGCTTCTGGAAGGGGGGACAGGGCCCCCACCGCTTCGAGCTGGTACAGGCCTGCCTCTGCTGTGCCCTTCCCTCAGGACCCTGTCAGAGATGACCCAGGACACCTACACCCCAAGGACCCAGCCGGCCCCCCATGCCCCTCCTCCAAGTCCCCTCTTTTTTATTAAAAAATCATTTTATTGGTGAAAAAAAAAAGTCTTGTTTATATCTCATAACTGCAAGGGTCTTCCCTCACCAGCCTCAGCTTTCCTGACCTGTAATTTTGAGCACAGAGGATTTAGCTGCATTACATTCTCACCCAGCCCCTCAGTTTACCACAGTCTACCATGTGACAGACAGACATATATATTCATAAATAAGGACCTGACTGTTGAGTTTCCATATTGCATAAAGGCATCTGGCCAAGGTATGAGTGAGCATTGTGCTTTGACAGACTGTATCCATTTGGGGGACCATTTTATAATTTGTCTGCACAATTATGGAGTCTCACATTTTGTAATATAATTTTGCATAATGAGCTAAGGGAGCATACAGTAGGACTTTTAGGGAAGACTTTACAGAAGATGCAGTGCTTGAGCTAAATCTTGAAGGACAATTTCACGAGGACAAAATGGGAAAGAACCTATCAGTCTGAGAGAACCCCATGTGCTAAGAGAGGATGCCCTATTTCAGAAATGGCAAGTAATTCTTTAAAGACTAGAGTGAAAAAGAAATAAAAATACAGACAGACAGACAAGGGTGAGATAGAGATGCTGGTGGTCAAATAGCTGCAGGTGGTAGAAGTTAGTGAGAAGGAGATGACTAAGGGTGAAGGTGGGCTTCATTTTGTAAATTATAATGATTTGTTGAAAGGCGTTAAAGAGCAGAGCCATTTAAATGGAATATATTTTAGGAGAACGACAGGATTATACGCAGTAGGGAGACAGATTAATAGACACAATTTCAAAGTTCAGGCAAGGTAACCGTCTAAATTGGCAGTGGACAGGAACTGCACTGGGGCTACACTGGCAGTGTACGTGGATGGAGAAATGTGAAGAGATTAATGGAAATATTTCGGAGCTAAAATTGGTAGACCTTGGTGAGTAGGGCATGGCTCCTTGAATTCTGCCTTGGATGACCATTCACATGAGTACATCCCTCTTAGCATGGAGGTACCGTTTTTAATGAGAATCACACAAAGCAAGAAATAGATTTTGGAGGAAAGATAATGATCTCAAGTTTTAGAAACACCGAGCTCAAACACATGGGTAGTTAGCCCGGATGGCAACATCTCAGAGAAATTGGCAATATAAATCTGAACGTGTGAAGAGAACTCTGGATTAGAGATATAAATTTGGGAGTCATAAGCATAAAGATGATAATTAAAACTTGTAGATGTGACCATAAAAAGCTCCAAGAGTGTATTCTAGTCCAGTATGAAAAATTTTGAGGCACTAACATGGGAATTACAATTGATGATGGTCTCCATGCTGCCCACTAAACAGCCAGTAGCTAAAACTGCTGTCATTAGTGATTTATGCCTTTAGGCTAAGGTTGTATTTCTAAAGAATTGCCTCTTAAGATACCTTTGGGGGGAATAAAACAGTCGACAGAGCAATGTAATGAAGAGAACTGAACTACGGATCTAGAGACCGGTTTCTAATACTAACTGCTGTTTAGAGACTGGATGACGTTTGGCAAGTCACTTTGCCTTAGGTTCCTCATTTAGAAAGGACGTAGGTAGCATCAGGTGATCTTTAAGGTTTAGTAGATGAGGATACAATGGATAACAATACCTTTGTAACTAAGTTCAGGGATTTTCAATCTTAGCCTTCTTTGAAAGAACTCTCATGCAGAAACAGAAAGTACAGGTGTTAGGATGCTTTGCTTGCAGAGGTGCAGCTCAAGTTAGCTTTGCTATCGGAGAGAATTTACTAGGTAATTTAGTTGCACTATGTGAAAAGATGCAGCTGGTCCCAGGGATGATTGGAACCTGGGACTGGAGATCTGCCAAGACTGGCTCTCGCCACATCTCATCTCTGTGTGCTGGCTTCATACTATACAGCACAGTATTTGGCCACTGGCCACGCTCAGATTCCCATCTTGGCTCTATACTCCTAAGGCCAAGGGAGAGTACTTATTCACTTATTTCCATCCTTGGGAAAAATTTTTGCTTGTTTTCATTTACATCATAAGCCCATCCTTTAGCCAAGAAGCTGGGGGCTTCTTTTGGCTACAGCTGCCACTGTAATTTACAGTTTGCAGAACAAGGAAGGTGACTGGGCAAATAGATGGCTAATATGTAAAACATAAAAAAGAGGCATTCCAAAAGGATGAAGGTGAAAGGAAATAGGGGAAAGAAGTAGGAAGCAAAAGCTATTTATAGAGATATAGCTATAGGCATGTATTATATGTAAATATATTAATTATAATGAAAGGGATAGGAGCCAATGTACATATATTTATATGTTAAAGTATTAAGCTAGCAGATGGATTTTGGGCCTGTATTCAAAACCTCCCCTTGTTCTAATAACCTGGCACTCTTTGATACTCACCTTCCCGACATGATCACTGAAGACAAAATGGGTGTATAAGCAAATGTGAGGAAAGTAGATGGTGCCTGGCTATCAAAAGATATAGAGTCTGGGGTCTTGAAGGCTTGGAGTTAAACAAGTAGCCATCTAGCAGGGAAGCAAATAAGCCCACATGGAAGAAGCACACTAGCCTGTGTGATCATGAGGTGTTGACAGGATCAGATGCCAAAAGATCCCAAACAAACATTTGTATCAATGTGAAACAAGGGGATTGGAATGGAGATCCAAAGCCTATTTGTAGACAATCAGACATCCCCCTACAGAAGGGTTACAGGAAGGGACAATTCAACCAAGGTGTATGCGGTATAGCACCTATGAAACACACATCTAGTTCCTGAATGATTCCTCCCCACACCTACCTCCCCACTACCATGACCCAGTTCTAACTTACAAAGCCAGCTAGACTGGAGTACACTCATTGGTTCAGATAAGAGCTCTCCACACATGGAATTTAGGACAGATAAAACCTTCAGGAACAGTAGTGGGAGTGGCAATTCCCACTTTTGGCAGAACAGTCCCGATTTTAAACAATTTTTCCCACGTCCAGCAGCATTTTAAAAAAGTTCTGATTTTTGGAAAAAATGCACGACAAGCTAGGGTATATGGTTTTCAGCTGCCATGTGGCTGTTTCGCCAGGATATGAGTTTTATCAATGGTGCCCTGCTTTACCTATGTTAAAATCTGGTCACCTAGGGGGAATGGTAGTTGCCTGGGTGTAGGGGGAAGAGAAAAGAGGAACCCATCACAAGGTTATATATATAACCCACCCCCTCAGGGGAAAAATAGCAGAAATGTAGATGAAGGGAGACAAGGACAGTGTAAGACACGAAATAACAACAATAATAGATCAAGGATTCATGAGGGGGGGAAAAAAAGAGGAGCTCAAGTAGAAAGAAAATGTTTTGGAAATGTTGATGGCAACATATGTACAAGTGTCCTTAATACAATTCAATGATGGGTTGTCATAGATTCATTAGAACCTCCCAATAAAATAATTAAAAAACATAAAAAATGAATAAAAATAAACAAAACCCCCAAATATTCCAGTTGAACTGCTTATGACCTAGTCCCCTTTGTTATCCTCAGTGGCTTCTGAAATAGTCCTTTCCAGACTATGAGGATTCTTAAGAGTGCAGATTTAAAAGAATCGACATTTTATTGATTGGCTAGCATGCCAATTAATCTTAAACACCAGATTGAGGACATTTATTGGTGGTGCTATGGTAGGTGGGGATGGGATGAAGATTCTGAATGTTCAGGAATGAAAGGATTTGAGAATGGGATTGTAGAAAGGAGGGCACCAAGTCAACTTTGCCTGTATAGCATCCATCTAGGACGGATGTGTGTGTGTGTGTATATGTGTGTATATATATATATACACACACACACATTTAGGTCTATTCTTGGTTTTCTTTATTAAATAAGAAAATAATGGTTTGTGATTCTATAATATATATTTTAAAAATCATTTTATTGGGGGCTTGTATAACTCTTATCACAATCCATACATCCATCCATTGTGTGCCAAGCGCATTTATACATTTGTTGCCCTCATTATGCTCAAAACATTTGCTTTCTACTTGAGCCCCGGTGTCAGCTCAATTCCCCCCCGCTTATAAAAAGAGTTCCCCCCACCTTCCTCACTCCCTCATGAACCCTTGATAATTTATAAATTATTACTATTTTGTCATCTCTTACACTGTCTGAAGTCTTCCTTCATCTACTTTTCTGTTGTCTGTCCCCCAGGGAGGTTATATGTAGATCCTTCCCTCCAGTCTCCCAGGTATCGCCACTCTCACCCTGGTCCTGAAGGAATCTTCTGTCCTGGATTCCCTGTTTCCAGTTCCTATCTGTACCAGTGTACTAGGACTGATTTATCTTATAATACACTACTGGAAATGGTGGAAAAAGCCAAAATCATGTGATTATCCTTACACAGTTGTTTTCACCAGAAGAAACAAAAGAATGCTCCTGGCGAGTGAGGGTGGTTGGGTAGAAGAGGGTGGTTGTGGATGGACACAGCAAACCACCTTCCTTGGCCAAACATAACCATGATAGATGGTATCCTGAAGAATGACAAGAAATAAAACAATGGAGTGATGTAGAGAGAGGAAGAGGAATGAAAAACCAACATATGAAAAGAGAGAGGAAGAGAGTGCAACAAAAAGTAGCCTATGTCCCTGTAAAAGAGTTTGGAGCCCTGACAGAATACTCTCATGAATGCAATGTTTAAGTGGTTTTGCTAATGACTATCAGGTAAAGTGACATTATTTTATTAATTATACTTTACTGAATACATTTAATTGTGACACTTTACTTGAAGAGCTATGTACATAACTGGTATAAAAGTATTCACTGAGATCAATGAGTTCATTTAATTCTTTATCATGCAGTAATAGTATTAAGTAAAAAATTATTTATTTTTTTGCTTTTTGAACCAACTATACAATAGAATTTCAGAAAAACAGATAAAGGAACACAGTCAGAGAAAAGATAAAGGATTTTACTAGGTTCAGCTACCTGTGCTACCAACAGAAATTACATGGGACAGGATGATTTATTCTCATCAAATATTAATGGCTAATTGAAAAAAACACAGGTGGTCTCTAGAATATCAAGCACTTATTGTAAATAAAGAATGAACCAGTTATGTAACATACAAATAAATGTAATTTTGTTCTGGAACAAATTGTACCTACCTACTACTGCTATTGAATCAATTTGGTCAAAAAGGCTTTATTCAATCCAGATGATTTCAGTTGGATAAATCACTTCCTTAAAGAGAGTTTTTCACTGTTACTTATTTCTAGTCTTCATTTAAAAATCATCATATCTGAAAAACATGAGTCATTCCCATTGCAACATTTCAATTTTACTTGAAAAGATATAAAAGCTACTATTTTGTTTCAAACCTCGGCCTACTATAAAACTGTTTTTTAAACGGTTAAAGTACTGTTCTTTAGTTCTTGTTGGCATTTGTCTTGTGAATTGCGGGAGTTACGAGGGAGCTATATCTTTTTTTAAACAATGAAGATTTAATAGCTCAGTTCATATAATTTGTATAATGACAACTTTAAAATTGTCTCTTGGGTCTCAATTTCAATGCAAATGAGAAAAAAATCTATTTTTCAGGTGATGCAATTGTGCAAGTTAGATAAAAGCATTTGGTGAGTCAATCCATTCGATATTATGTGAAGAGCACACACTGATTATTAAAACCTAAGCCATATTTAACTGACCTTTTTAGAATAATATCTGCTATTCTTAACTCTGAATGTTAATAATGATCTTTTCCAAAGGATGTTGATGCATTTACTATTTAATATTAGAGTCAAAAATGAACAATCTCTATATAAACTTGAGTTTCAGCATCAGCAAACCCTGTCAAGAGCTTATGTGACATGCACAGCGCCCTCCCCTCATTCCTCACTCCGTCAGACTTGTGGGTGGGCAAGTATATGGCTCCAGTGAAAAAGCCAGTCTTATCACATCAGGCATCATTGTGATTTGTTTTGTGCTACCTTTCATACTTTGCTTCATTTCATGAGAATTTTCTGTTAGTGTGTCTGCTTCCCCTGCAGTTCCTTGCATCTCCAATGCCAAACACAGTGTCTGGAACATATTACACCTCCATGTTTCTTTATTGTATGAACCAATAGCCACTAATTTATACATGGAGAGATACTTGAAGATCCCTAAATCTGTGAGCATATCACATAATCTATCCCCCCCCCCCCCCCGCCCAGATGTTTACTTTCCTGTTTTCTTCAATATTTGGTGTTACTTCTCCATGGGGAGGGCAGTTTGTGTGTCAAAGAGAAATGCAGTGGCAATAGACCACAAAGGGATGTTTACTATTCTGGGCTCCTAAAGTGACTTGTATGGCTTTATTGATGATAAAACTAAAGATAATTTCTCATTGTCAGCCTATACAATGGAACTTCCTACAAGTATTTCAGAAGTTGGGTTGTGGGCGGTATTGCTAGGGAAGGAAACGTAAACTTTACATGGGTGACAAACAAAAGAGCCTTAGGTCTCTTTCCTGACGTCACTCAGTCACCCACACTTTCTGGAGACAGAGATAGAAGTGGCACAATTGTGCTTCTGAAATGGTAGACTTAAATGAAGATTTTCATTTTCACTGCATCTTCCCCTTCCTGTAGATTTTGCACTCAAAAAATGGAAAATTGCAACAGTGTTTAATGTGTTAAATCTTGTGTGTGTGTGTGTGATCAAACGCTATTCACAAATCCTTGGCCAACACAGGTAAATATACAATCCTGCGGCATACACTGAGAAGGTGTACCAAACCTTAAACAGCAGCTATTTTGCCCTGAGACCCTGTGTAATTTGCTTGCTGGTCAGCTGTTGGTAAAAGCTGACATTGTCCTACAGAAACGAAAAGAACCCCCAGAAACTTCAAATGTCAAGACTAGACTCACCAAATAAACATATTTCTAGTCTTCCTCTCGAATGTTTTTAATTCTGTAGCTGGAAAGGATAAGCTGGCAAACAATGTAATTCTATCACGAGAAGGGAGATTTTTAAAAGGCAAGGTTCTCACATGGCTTACAGATGCTATAGATGGTTTGAAAACAAAACAAAACCCACTGAAGATGTCAGGAAACGTCTAAAGGCCTCTCTCCTCACCTCACCAGAAGCCTCACTAGCCACCCTGTCTTGACTTCCTTGTCAGGCTGCCTCCGGCGAGCTTGTAGTAAACAGCGCCGAGTTCTCGCATGAACACGGGTGAGGCTTTGTGCTTGTGTGGTTTTGATACTCTACTGGCTTTCCCCAGTCCTGCACGTCACCCGAGTCCAGAGAAGGGGTAAAGCCAGCACGACCCGGCGCAGGCGCACTGCCGGAGTACGCGGACCCAAGGGGCGGGGTCAGAGCGCGCCCCGCCCCTCCCCGCCGATGCTCCGCCTCCTTCCCCTCACCCCACCCGAGTGCGCATGGGAGTGACTGACTCCCGCCAGCCCCTCCACGTCAATCAACCCTCCTCCTCACACTCTCTGCACCTTGTTATTAATCTCAATACCGATAACGCCCGGACGCTTCTCCCCCGGCCTTCGGGGGTGTGAACGTGTGTGAGCGCGAGCGAAGGCACTCAAAGCTGGCGTTTCTGGTCAGCAACCTCGTCCTCGGCGGCAGCAGGAGTAGCAGCAACCCCCACCGCGGCAGCCACAGCGCCAGGAGGCCAAGGCCAAGGCCAGGCTCCGAGCTGCTCCGGGAGTAACAGCCGCGGCTCCGGCGGCCGGGGAGGCGCAGCTCCCTCCGGCGGGGGCCTTCGCGTCGGCGGCCGCGGCCGCGGGACCTCTCCTGCGCGTCCAGGGTCACCGTCCTCGAAGCGCGGCGGCGCGGCCCTCGCCCCCCTCCCCGCCCCCTATCCGTTTACTTCTCGCTCCCTCCTCGCCGCCGTCTCTGCCGTTCTTCAGGCCGCCCGGCCCGGCCCGCCCGCCCCGCGTCCCCTCCGGCCGGTGCCTCTCCCCCCGGCGGGCTGCCTGCATGTCTTTGCTGCCCTCAGCCCCGCCGCCACCGCCGCCGCCGCCTCCCCCGCCGCCGCAGCACCAGCACCAGCCGCCTCGTCGCCGCCGCCGCCGTCGCCGCCCGGACCCCGGCGCGCTGAATGCAGGTGAGGAGGGGGCGCAGGCCCCTCAGCGAGCCGCGGCCCGGCGCGCGAGCCGGCCGCCCGGGGCCTGCCTGCTGCGGCGGCTCGCCGGCGGGCGGGAGCGCGGCCCGCCCGTGGGTGTTTGTGTTTGCGTCTGCGGCCGCGGCTCTGGAGGGGAAGCATCCGTGGGGGCCGGGCGCGCGCGCGCGCCTGCGTTTGCGTGTGTGTGTGTGTTTCCCCAGCCGCGGGGAAATGGCTGCTGCGGCTCCTTCTGGGCTAGAGGAAGAGAATGAGGTAGTGTGTTTTTGTGCCTCCGAGTGGGATCCGAGGGTGTTGGGGAGCGGCGCGCGTCCTGGGGGAAATGGGACGGGGGGGGCCGAGGGGAGAGGGACAAATGCGCGTGTGGGTGTGCGAGTTGGGACTTTGGCGGGCAGGGAGGCCGGCAGCCTGAGGCCCCACGTCGAGTGGGTGTGTGTGTGGCGAGTGACTGGAAGGGCGGACGGGCCGACTCGCGGCTCGGTCCGAGCAAGCCCAGGTTCCGGCGTGCGGGAGAAGCGAAAGAGGGGTCCGCGCTCGGGGCCCCGCGCTCTGGGGGCGGGGGCTCTGTGCGGCTGGCCCGGACCCCCGAGTGGCGAGGCCCTCGCCCTTTGTGGTCGGGGGCTGCGGAGCCTCGCAGGTGAACGCTGCTCCGCGGGGCTCCGCGGGGCTCGGCCGGGCAAGCGGGGAGGCCGAGCGCCGCACACGCCCCGCGGTGGGCGCGGGGAGCCGCGGCCGGGCCCGCGCCGCCGTCGCCGGGGCCGCGGCAGGAAGCGCGCCGGCCTGCAACGCGGCCTAACCGCCTCGGCGCCCGCCTGCTGCCCGGGCCTCCCGAGCCGCGCGGCCCCGGGGCGCTGCCCCAGGCCTGGGCAGGTGAGGCTCGGAGGCCGGACGCGGCGGCCCGGGGCCCCTCGGCCGCCCCCGCGTCTCCGGAGGAACTGCTCTGGGCGTTCGAACTGCGTTTTCCTCCCGCCGCCCGCGGAGCCCCTGCGAGAGGGAATCAAAGCAGTCAATCTCAGGAATACCGCGGCGCCCTGCGCATCACTCCCGTGAAGGTCTGTGGAAGGATTGAATACATCGTTTGCGTTTCAAACAATTTTTTTTTTCGGTGCTAGGAGGTATGAATTTTTTTTTTAAAAAGGTACTTTTCTAGGAGAGGCGGGAGAAGAAAGGGAAGCTGGCTCTTCTGACCTATGTTATTGGTGGATTTGGATCCATTCTGTGTGCATTTGGAATTGTTTTAGCTCTGGGGGGGATAAGTGTGTACACACCGAGTTGAGGAGGTTGGTGAGAAAGAGGAAGTTACTGGAACTGTCATTCTCCTGAAGTCTGGCGACTCTGGCCTGGGCAGTGCAGATGAATTGTGCTCAGCGAGTTCATCTGAGCCATTTGTACACATTGGAAGCACTGCACTGCATTTTGGGCCATATTGCATGTCGTTAATCTTTCTTAGTTGCCCATCAAGAGAGCCCTGCACAACTAACTTAAGTTTTCCTCAGTTTCCAAACCTAGACCAGGCAGCCTGTATTGTCTACAAGTGTGTGCTTCTGGAAAGCTCTTTTGAGAGCAGGTTAAGCAAAATGAAAGACATACCTGCCACATCTTTTCCAGGCCACAGTGTACAGTAAATAGCATTTATATTTCAATACAACTATTTGCTGATCTCTACTCATTTAGGTAGAAACCTATGGCTAAAGTCATATTCTATCCCTGGAGGTCATGTTTTGTGTAATAGCCCGAGATTGCCCCTCTCCCAGCCTGGTCTCACAAAGAAATAGTGTGTGCTGTTTACTAGGAAATGGGAAGAAGAGGGTATAGAGCTACTTTCTGTTACCACGCTGGAAACTACAGATGTAGTTTAGAGGGGAACAGGACTTATTTTACACACCTCCCCAAGTATCCAGATTATGCCCTTTTTCTCAGTTGTTTGACCATGAGCAAACAGCCCGATAACTGTAAACATTTGTTTTTCTCCTCTTGACATTGGGATACTAATACTTTTCTAATAAAAGCTTCCGTGAGGCTAGGTTGAGAAGACATGCTTGGCACACAGTAGATGCTTAGTTAAATTTTGATTTCTTCTTCTGCATCCCTGACTTTGGACTTTGAAAATGTTTCTAAATCTAAATATTCACAAATTATCTAAAGCAATATTATATAATTAAGCTAAAATCAAAGAGTATTTCACAGTCCTTTGAGGTACACAATGCATGCATACATATACATAACTTTGTGTATTAGAATTTTAAAAAATCGAGATGACCATTAAAATAGCAATACAAATAAAAATGATAGTAATACTTATTTTCATATTTGCGAATAGCCCTTTTTTATTATTCTTGTAAAACTAGTTTTTGGTATTTAGTCTTGGCAATTAAAAAAAGCTTCATATATAGTACACATGTAGTCCAGTAAAAGCAAGCACTTAAAAAGTCAAGGAACCAGAGTTTCTATCGTCATAGGACAGCAAAGTGTAAGTACTACAAAAATTGTTTTGCAATTCTTTTAGTTCGTGTTGATTTTTTTAGTTCATGTTGACTTATTCCAGTGAATAACACACTTTGGTTTCCCAATTAGGCCTTAAATCATTGTTTACATCAGCCATAGTACTATAAAAAATAAAATTTCAACACATTTAGCATAACTTTCTGTGAAGAGGAACAGCAGCAACTTTATCATAATGCAGAAATGTCACATGTTGAAATAGCATGTTGTGGTACACGTGTTTTTATAATGAATAGGCTCATCTGTCCTACAGTAATATTTAAAGGAAAAATTCTTGCATTAGAGACTTAAATGATTATTTTCAGTACTTAAAAAACAATGAAATAAAAATGAATTTTGTCTTCAAATAGGTATTAGGATATTTTCATTAAATATTATAAATCATCATATAAGAAGATTAATATGGATACATTGTTAGGGAGAAACGCTTTCCTGTAATCATGAAAACATTTTGAACTACTAAGATACTTGGACAGTGAAATAGTAGAATTGGGCATACTCTCATTGTTTAAAGGAATTCTAGTATAATAAAGTCAAGGTGGAAAATTGTTTAAGTTTTGAAATTTTGTGTTACTTAATTGGGCTTTTTTTCTAGGAGCCCTGTTAGCAGAGTGGGTTACAAATTGGGCTGCTAATCAAATGGGCAGCAGTTTGAGACCACCAGCCACTCTTATGTGAGAAAGATGAGGCTTTCTAGTAAGGAATTAGTTTTCGAAACCCATAGGGGCAGTTCCACTCAGTTCTATCGGGTTGCTGTGAGTTGGAAATTACTTGATTGCAGTGACTTTGGTTTTGGTTTGAAATGGACTTTTAACCACCACCACCCCATGTCATTTTATAAATGCTTTTAATTGGGGAAAACTGAAGTACTTAAACATTAGTTTAGGTAATGCTAATTAGAGTTATAAACATCAAATATGTTTCTTTTTGCTCCTATGACAGTCTGGTGCAGGTGCTCCTGGTTAGCATGCTCTTAACTTTCCTCCATGTGGCAGTTTAAGGACTTGTATCTTTTTGGCCCTACCACTCCCTATAGCCTTGGATTCCTGTTTATTGCCAACAGCCCATTTTTTAATGACTCTGATTTAAAGCGACAGATATAGCCCACATTTCATTTACAAAGAGCTTGCCACAGAACAGTTGAGTGTAATGGAGATGGAACATATACTGGATTGGTTGGCTGCACAGTCATCTCTGCCACAGAGGGCATATCATCATGATGCTATTCTAGATGGTAGTATCTTTTTTGGGTAGCATTATTTTTATCAAATCATGTCTAAGATAGGAATATTTTGCTCTCCTTGGAATCTTTGTTTTCAAAGGGTAGAAGTGTATGAGTGAGTGAGTGAGTGAGTGAGTGAGTGAGTGAGTGAGTGAGTGAGAGAGAGAGAGAGAGAGAGAGAGAGAGAGAGAGAGAGAGAGAGAGAGAAAGCTAGAAGCTACAGCCACAGCCACACCACAGCCATAGGAGGAGGAAAGAAAGTACTTCTCTGAGGTATTTGAATGACAGTAGCTATTTAAAGATAAAAGTTTTACAAAGAACATTGCAATCAGATATTATAACCTTTACTTGATCTTTTCTTTACGATCCAGATATTGTCACTGCAGGTCTACTGGATTCTAGCTGTTTGAATTCTCTCTTTGTACTTTAAAATCAGTTGAGATGAGTGGAGCAAGACATTTTCTGGGGTATAGCTTCATAAGAAAGATACTTTCTGAATTTCTCTCTTAGTTGTTTATATAATTTAGATTTATAATTTAGCTGACCCTTATGTTGTTCTGTTGTTTGCTGTTGCTGTTTTTTTTGTAATTCTAAAGTCATCATAATTAATATATCAACAACCAAACTCATGTCTCATTTAGTCAGTGCTTACTCAGAGCGACCCCCTATGGGATTTCAAGACTAACTGTTTAATGGTTTACTGGAGTAGAAAGCCCAGTATTTCTCCCTTTGAGCTTGTTGGTGGTTTTGAACTGCTGACCATGCATATTCCCAGCCCAACATGTACCCTATGCCATCCAGGCTCCCTAATTAATCCACAGTGGGCTTAATCAATAAAACCACAAATGATCTAATAAACAAAGGTTTAATTATTAACTTGTGCTCAAGCTTCTTTAGCAAAATAATACAATTTCTTTGACTAGCTTCATTAGCATTGAACCTAATAAACCAAATCAAAGTAAATGAATTATATATATACTATATATACACACAATATATGTATAATTTTATGTTTACACATACTCAAATGAAATCACCCAAAGAAAGATTTTTGAGTTCTTTGGTTAACTTCTCTAAATACTCTTAAAAAAAAACCCAAACACTTTATTGAGCACTTGTACAGCTCCTATTACAATCCATACATAGATCCATTGTGTCAAGCACATTTGTATATTTTTGCCATCATGATTTTCAAAACATTTTCTTTCTACACGAGCCCTTGGTATTGACTCCTCATTCTACCCCCTTCCTCCCCATACCCTCACTCCTTTTTGATAATTTATAAATTATTTTTTTCATGTCTTTTTTGTCTGTTCCCCTGGGAGGGGGTTATATGTAGATCTCTAAAAATTCTAAACTGAAACCCAAGCTACATTTATTGCTGTTTTCCAACTCATGGCTACTTTGAGACAGAGTTCTGCCCCGTAAGGTTTTCAAAGCTGTGAATCTGTGTGGTCACCTCATATTTATCCTTCAGAGCAAGAGTATGGGTATGAACTGCCAACTTGGTTAGCAGTTGAGCTTTAAGCTACCAGTCAAACCACATTACCATTGAGTCAATTCTGACTCATAGCAACTTTATAGGACAGAGTAGAACTGAATTGTTCCTGTGAGTTTCTGAGACTTTTAACTATTTATAGGAGTAGAAAGCCTGGTCTTTCTCACAAGGAGCAGCTAGTGATTTCAAACTATTGACCTTGCAGTTAGCAGCCCAACTTGTGAACACTAGGCCACCAGAACTCCTCCTTTGGCTACCAGGTCTCCTTAAATATTTCTAAAACTATCAAATAATTAAAAGTATAAAACTTTACTTGAATAATACCCATTGTATACCTTATTTTATCCATTCTAAAGGGAAGTAGGAAAGAAGTAAAAAAATCGCTGTGAAGTTTATTGATGTGTCAAGGGCTTTTTGAAGGAAAGTTTAAATTTTATTTGCAGGTGATAATGAGATATAATTCACATGAAAACCAAATCTTTGCCATAGAGTGGGTTCTGACTCATGGAAATCTCAGGTAGCTCAGAGTAGAACTGTAATCCATAGTGGGGTGGGGAGGGGTGAATGTGTGGTTCAGAGTCACCAGCTGCTCTATGGGTGGGTGGACCTGATGGTCTGCTCCCAGCCTGGGAAGCCTTATCACGCTGTTATCACCTGTCATGAAATGATCCTTCTGAGTTAGAATCAACTCTCCTCCTCACGATAGCAGTTTTAGGGAAGTAAATTGCCAGGCCTGTCCGTCACAGTATTGCTTTGCTGGATTCAAGCTACCAACATTTGGTTAGTAGCCAAGCACAAACTATATGTGGCTCCCAGATTTTACAGTTAACTCACTTAAGATAAAGTAGTGGTTTTGAGAAATTTCTAGACCGCTTTCAAGAATGTCTGCACCATTTGACATCCCACCACCAATGTATAAGGTCTTCGGTTTCTCAAAGACCTGGAGAAATTTGATCCCCATACACAGCTGGTGGGATATAAATGGTAAAGCTGACTTTTGATCATACGTAGTCACTTAGTCCTTGTGGTTTTGATTTATTTACACTTTTATAATAGCTAATGACGTGATGCTGAGCATCTTTTCACGTCTTTAGGGTGTTTGTATATATTCTTTGGGGAGACCTATTCAGATCTATTTTTTAAATACTTTAAAAGTAAATGAGTTGCAAGCATGGTAATATTTATTATGGATACAATTTATCACCTATGTGACTTGCAAAATTTCTTCTATGCTGTAAGTTGTCATTTGACTTTTCTGATAGGGTTCTATGAAGCCTAAACCATTTTAAATTTTAATGAAACACAATTTACTTTTGTTGTTTGTGCGTTTGGTGTAATATCCAAGAAAACATTGCCCTTTCTTGGTCATGAAGATTTATTCTTATGTCTGGTTCTGAGTTTATAACTTTACCTTTTTAATTTAGGTCTTTGATCTGTTTTAATTTACTGTCTATATAGTGTGATGTAGGGGTCCAATTTCATTTCTTTTCATGTAGTTATCCAGTGGCCTAGTATCATTTGTTTAAAAGTCTATACTTTGAACATAGAATCATCTTTGGCTATCTTGACTAAAGTTAATATACTTTAAAAAAATGGAGATTTAATTTTGGATTCTCAGTTCTCTTCCATTGACCTGTGTATCTCCTTGGAGCCTTGGTAGTGGAGTGCATTGCATTATGTTTTGGGCTGCTAACTCCAAGGTCATCCTTTTGAATTTACTAGGAACTCCATGGGAGAAAGATAGATTTTCTGCTCCCGTTAATATATATAGCCTCATAAACCCACAAGGACAATTCTGCCCTGTCCTAAAGGGTCCTTGTGAGTCAGATAAGACTTGATGGCAATGAGTTTGCTTTTCAGGTTTGGACCTGTATATATATTGTATCAATTGATATATGACTATGATCAGATAGTCTTGATTATCAAAGCTTTGTAATGGAGAAGTACATCCTCCGCTTTTATTCTTGTCAGGATTATTTTAGCTATTTGGTTCTCTTTTATTTTCCTATGAATTTTAGGATGGGTTGGTAATTTCTATGAAGCAGTCAGCTAAGGTTTTAATAGTGATTATGTTGAATCTGTGGATCAATTGAAGTATTGTCATCTTTAATAATATTAAGTCTTGTGATCTATGAGCATGTCTTTTCTATTTATTTAGATTGTTTTAAATTTCCACACTATTGTATCATGTCTTATGGTATGCATTGAACTATATTTGTTTCATTTATTCCTAAGCACTTTCTTCTTTTTTTAGCACTTTATTCTTTTAGAAGCTGTTTTATTTGAATTGTCAGATTTTCATTGCAAGTATACATAAATACAATAAATAAAATATTTATTTGTTTCCTGATTTGTCTCCTGAAACTTGGTTTTAAGTAGATTCCTTAGGGTTTTTATATGTGAGGAGGCTTCAAAAAGTTGGTAGAAAACACCAGTTATCTTTTTAAAAACATTCCATTATTTTTTAATTCCTTTTTTCCACCAACTTTTTTTTTGAGACACCTCTTTACAAAAACGTCATCTGCAGATAGAGATATTTTTACCCTTTCCAGACCTAAATGCAGTTTATTAATTGCCCTGGCTAGAACGTGCAATCTACTGATGAAAGTAAGTGTTAAGAGTAAACATCCTTGTCTTGTTGCTGATTTTGGGGGAGAAAGGATTTGGTCTTTTCATTCTTCAAATTGTAAATTTTTCACAGATACTCTTTATTGAGTTAAGAAGGCTCTCTTTTATTCTAAGATTCAGTGTTTTTATCATGAAAGGGCAGCTATGTCCCCTAGAAATGCATTATAAATCTTAACCTCTATGTATGTGGTCATAATTCTCTTTGGGAATGGCTTGTTTTTGTTCTGTTAATGAGGGAGGGATTAGTGCAGGTATATCTTGTCAGTCTCTTGACAAAAAGAGATTAAACCAAGCAAAATAGACTTGGAGGAAGATTGATACCAATCCTCATGAAGCTCTCCAAAGAACCAGGAGATAAATGATCTTCCTTCTGAAAGAGAAAGCTTTCTCCTACATCCACCTGCAAGGAATTTGGACTTCTACAACTGCTGAAAAAAATAACCTGTGATACACAGATAGTACAACCTTGCTTGCTGAAGGTGAGGAGTCCTCTAAGTACTTGGTGATGAAGATCAAGGACTGCATCCTTTACCAATGGATTACAATTCAATGTAAAGGAAAACAGAATCCTCACATCTGAACCTGTAGGCCAGATCATGATAAATGGGGAAAAATTTGAAGTTGTCATGGATTTCACCTTGCTTGGATCCACAATGTTCATGGAAGCAAAAGACATCAAGAGCTCAAAAGACATGTTGCATTAGGTAAATCTGCACAAGACCTCTTGAGGATATTGAAAAGCAAGGACTAAAGTTGTGCCTGACCCAAGCCATACTTTTTCAGTTGCATCATGTGCCACGTGAAAGGTAGACATCAAATAAGGAAGACCTAAGAAGAATCAATGCATTTGAATTATGGTGTGGGTGAAGAATATTGAAAATAGCATGGACTGCCAAAAGAACAAACAAATCTGTCTAGGAAGAAGTACAGGCAGAATGCTCCTTAAGGCAAGGATGGCGAGAATTCGTCTTTCCTACTTTGGACATACTGTCGGGAGAGACCAATCCCCGGAGAAGGACATCTTACTTGGCAAAGTAGAGAGTTGGCGAAGGAGATAAAGGCCCTTGACAAGATGGATTGACAGAAGGGCTACAAAATGGGCTCAATAAACATAACAATTGTGAGGATGGAACTGGACCAGTGAGTGTTTCTTTTCGGGTGTACATAGGGTCATGAGGAGTTGGAACAAACTCAACAGCACCTAACAACTAAAATAATCCTGTGGTGTTTCTATTATAGCCATACTAGATAGCTAATACTATTAGGGTTGACTTTGAAGTAAGTATGAAATATAGATTAGAAAAGTGATGGTGAAATATAGTGAGTCTGGGTAGACTAGAGAAACATTCGTAGATACTCATATGTGTATAGGAAAGAGTTTTATATAAAAGTGCAATTGTATATTGAGAAAGTTCAGCCCAGTTCAGATCAAGTCCATATGGCCAATAGTCCATAAATTTTTCTTTAGACTCATACTGCATGCAATAATGCTGAATGCAGAAAGGTCACAGGCCAGCGGTGTAAAGTCTTATAGATCCAGTGTTGGTGGAAGGATCTCAGCGCTGCTGTGGGTCTCCACGTGGCTCCTCCAGTTTCAGGGCTCTAGCATAGCTCCATGTGTCTTGTCAACAGGAATGTGTCTCCCAGGGAGTGTGTGTCCCAATTCCAGCAAGCTATTTATTTCCTTTGTGCCTCCAAATGAGGTCATCAAGCTGTGATCTGATTGACAGGCTAAACTCCACCCCTTCACTCTTAATAGTCTCAAATTGACAACAGATTATGTAACTACCACATACAGATTTAAAAAAGTGATGAAGTGGCAGATAGTGATACTTGATTAGAAAAGGGGTAGGTTTTCTTTATTGTCCTTTCTTCCCCATTTCATTTACTTCATGCTTTTTTTTTTTTTACTGAAGGGGTTGATGAACTTTTTAATAACATGACTGTGCTTCATATAAACTATTTCAAAATAAAGTAACAGTTTTATTGGAAATGCTGTTATTGAAAGTTTCTTCTGATTGAAAAATATGATGTTTATAAAAGACATTGGCGCTTTAATAAAGTTATTTAAGGATGACTTATAAATATATATGTTAGATAATTATTCTGCCATTTTAAGAATTTAGTGCATTGGTAGGAATGCACATGGGATCATCATAAAATTTTTTTTTTACCATGTAATCGCTTTTGTTTTTTTTTAATAAAAAGAAATTCACTTCTTAGATCATCGTTGAATTTGCATTCTCTTTTCTTACTCATTATGTTAAAAATCTAAAAAAATAATTTAAAATTATATTATAAATTATTATATACATATTGCTTAAAATACAGCAAGTAGGTACACAATTACATGAACATATTTTATTGTTAGTTTATAAATTAAATTAATTTGATTTTTATACAATGAAACTCAAAACCTTCCTCTAGTTCCTGAACGCTTCCTCCCCTCCCAATTATCATGACTCCAATTCTACCTTGCGGACCTGGTTAGACCAGAGGATGTACAGCGGTGCAGTAGGGATCAGGAAACACAGGGAATCTAGGACGGACGAACCCCTCAACACCAGCGGTGGGAGTGGCTACTTCATGCTTTCTATCCATAAACACATTGGAGGGGGGAGAGAGGTTTGTCCTTAATTCTTTACTAAAGATTTTCTGATTACTATAGGTTTTTAAAATAGTGGTGGATATTGTTTTGAGAAACATTTAATAAAATCAATGAGTACATTTTTTGAAAGGGATTAGGAAGTGGAGAGCACATTAAGTCATAAAAGAAGTGCTGACAGTAGAATTGTAAAGTAGGGAGTAAACCTGATATTGATAAAGTGGTTAATGAAGATTCTGTTTAATTTTGATGCTTTACCTGTGTTTCCATGTAGCTACTTCTGATTTGATATATATGAGGGGGCTTCAAAAGTTTATGAAAAAATTCCATTATCTTTACCATGAACTTTTTTCTGTCCTTTTTTGTCATAGACTTCAACAGTTAAAATAGCTTTGGGGTTAATGACAAATCTTCCTGTTCAGAAGGCAAAATAAGTAAGTGGTAGTTGGATTTTTGTTTCTTTTTTGGTAGCAGGATAATAGTTTTCATTATTTTTCAGTCTATTTTAAAATTTCTTTCCAGATCTCTGTATTTCTAATTTTTGAAGGAAATTAGTGTACTTTGGTATGCAAGACTCATTATTCATAATGAATACCAAAAAACCAAACTCATTGTCATTGTGTCAATTCTGATCCATAGTGACACCATGTATGGTTTCTGAGGCTATAAATCTTTATGAGAATAGATAACCTGATCTTTCTCCCATGGGGAAGCTGGTAGGTTTGAATCTCCAACCTTTTGGTAAGCAGTCCAGTGCTTACCCCAGAAGTGCCACTGAGGGCTCCTTTCATATGGAATCAGAAGCCTGGTAATTTGAGACTAAGGAGTCCTAATGGTGTAGTGTGGTTAGGAAGCTTGGGAGCTCACTGAAAGGTGGTTTGAACTCCTTGCCAGTCTGTGCTTTCCATAGTAGAGAGATGTGACATTGTGCTTCCACAGAGGGTATAGCCTTGGAAACCACTGAGGGCAGTTCTACCCTGGTTTAGAAGTTGATCTGAGTCAGAATCAACTATGGCACACAGGAGCAATTTTGGACTTTTAAAATTCTTTGCATTTATTATTGAAATTGGTGACACACAGTGATAAAGAGATTATAATACTTTATCTTCTTAGTTTCACTTTTTGCAGAGAAAACCTTTGTAATCTTATAGTTTAAATCTCTTTTCCCCTTGTATTGCTTAAATAGATTCCCTAAATGAGTAACAGATCAGTTATATAATAGCAGTTAAAAATAATGCTAGAAGAATAGAAATTTAACTTATACTAAATCCATTGCTTTCTATATAGAAACTTTGGCTTACTTCTGAATATCCATTGCTATCTGATCATAATATTTACATTATGCAAAGCAAAAACCCCCTTACTATAGGCTATATTCTGTACTAGGCTCATATTTAGTGTAATCTGCAACATACGTACAATTTTTGAAACAATATGTGAATTATAGTTGGGCTGTTAACCAGCAAGGTCAGCAGTTTGAAACTGTCAGCTGCTCATTGGGAGAAAGAGGAGGCTTTCTACACCTTTATTACAAGTATGGTCATGGAAATCCCCTGGGGCAGTTCTACCCTGTCCTTTAGGATTGCAGTGAGTCAGAATTGACTTGATGGCAGTGAGTTTGAGAACCTTGAAACACTACTAGAATTTGAATCAACCAATGTACCTTCACCTACCAATAAATATTAAGTTTCTACTAGCTGTAATAACCCCCCCCCCCCCCCCGCGCCCCCAAATCAGTTGCTCATGAGTTGAGGCATTGCAGAGTAGAACTGTGCTCCATAGGGTTTTCAGGACTGTGACCTTTGGATGCAGATGGCCAGACCATTTTTATAAGGCCCCCTGAGTAAGTTTCAGCTGCGATCAACTTTTACCTGAGGTAGAACTGCTCGCCTTTAGTAATTGAGAACTTAAACCATTTGGACCATGTGGTAGTTATATAATTGTCAATTTAAGGATTAAGCATGTAGGGATGGAGTCTAGCCTGTCAATCAGGTCATAGCCAATGAGGCTTCTTTGCGGGCATAGCCTTCCCCTAAGGATTCTGGGAATTCCGGTATTTCCTCCTTGGAGGTGGGAGGCTGCCCACACCCTGGGAGACATAGCAGCTGACAAGACACATGGACCCACCCTGATAACAGCCTGGGTGCTGGAGAAGCCATGCAGATCCCTGCCAGCACTGAGATGCTTCCAATGCCACTGGATCCAAAGACTTTCTACCCACTGGCATGTGATCTTCTATATTCATCATCATTGCATGTGTTTCGTGAGTCTGAAGAGGAGTTTATAGATTGGTATCGGACATATGGGCTAATATTGGACTTACGGACTTGGTCTGGACTGGGCTGGAATGTTTTCTCAATGTTCGATTGCTCTTGTATATAAGCTACTTCCTTATATACTTATGTGTCTTTGGATTTTTTTTTCCTAGTCTACCCAGACTAACACAGACCACAAAGGATTCTTATTGTATTCAGGTTTCTGGAGAATAGAAAGGATTCTTTGAGTGCAGGCAGCTGCTAACCAAATGGTTGGCAGTTTGAGTTTACTTAAGTACTTTGGAAGAAAGGCTTAGTCTACTTTTGAAAATCAGCCATGTTGTAGAACCTATCGTACAACAATATATGTTATATAAATGTTCTGTATACTTAATTTAAAAGAAGTAGATGTCTAAAGAAAACAACAGAAAAAGAAAACCTTATGGGTTTACCATGACTTGGAATCAACCTGACACAACTGCCTTTTTTGTTGTTGTTAAGTAGTAATTGAAACTAGTATTTATTCTACTGCGTGCCAAGGACTATGAAAAACCCAGTCTTCCTTCAAATATGTATTCTAAATCAGTCTATTAAATTATGTAAGCTATGAAGTGTCTCACTCTATAGCTTTATCACTAGCCTTTTTACTTATTTCAAAGAAAAGGGGTCCTTACAAAATATGAAAGTTTTTGTGTTGGTTACATAGCCTGTTGTTAATTTGAGACTATTAAGAGTGAATGGGGTAGAGTGTAGCCTGTCAATCAGATCTCAGCTTGATGGCTTTATTTGGAGGCGCAAAGGAGATAAATAGCTTGCTGGAGAAGCGGGACACACGCTCACTCAAAGACACATGGAGCTATGCTAGAGCCCTGAAGCTGGAGGAGCCACATGGATATCCACGGCAGCGCAGAGATCCTTCCACCAACACTGGATATACAAGACTTTATACCACTGGCTTGAAGTCATTCAGCGTTATTGCATGGATGTGTGAGTCTAAAGAGGAATTTATGGACTAGTATTAGATATCTGGGCTAATATTGGACTTATGGACTTGATCTGGACTGGGCTGAGCTGGTTTAGGGGTATACATGCAATAGGATGGGGAGGCAATAGAGACATACATGTGACAAGAAGGGACATACCTAACAAGATGGGTGGGCTCCAGTCAAGACTTAGCCTAAGCCTTGGTCCTCTGACTTGGCTTGACCATAGATATCTTTGAGCTCTTCTCCAGAGGAACACTCTATTATCCTTATTGGAAGGGAGTGGGCCCTAAGGGAGTGGGCCCTACTTGGGGTGGAAAATACCAAAGGGTCTTGTTTCCTTTTGATGACAGCCTCCGGCAGATAGCCTTCAAGTAGTTAACCTTCCAGGGTATATAGTAGCAGTCATGTGCTTGCAAGTAGCACCTTAAAATTGACATTATTATGGGAGACGTCGAGGGAATAACTTACTTAGGAGAATGTGAATAGAATGCATCTCCAACTTACAAACATGAAGGTCTCCCCACAAGGGAGCCCTGGCCTTCCAGACTCATTAACGCATTAGCGTTGAGAGTTTGTCCTCATACACTCTTCCTGATTTTCAGTTTCCTACAGATCCTGAAATCAGTACATGTAAATTTGATGATGTAGCAATTAAATGACTGAGCTGGATTTCAGATTGACGTATTGGATTCTTAACATTATATACTTTCCAGAATATTCTATTTCCTATTGTTTTCAATAAAAGATTTTATAGCAGTACATGTGCTCTTTATCAAGATCTTAAACTTTAATTGTCCTTCCAGTTTTATTGTTTATTATACTTTTCTTTCAACATATTTCCTAGCCTAGCCATTCAGAGTGACTTATAGCCCGAGCTACACTTTATATGTGCCTACAAACAGTACCGAACACCTTATGACCTTGCTGACTTTAATAATTCACCTCAGGTGCTCCCTACTCTAGGAAACTTTACCTGACACCTCCAGTGCTTATTTCACGCTCCTTTACTGTGCCCATAACATCCTGTGCATTCTTCTTTCATTGCACTTCTCATATGGTCTTGTATTCATCTGGTTTATGTTTCTGCATTTCCATGTCTGAGTCTTTGAAGGGACAATATGTATACTTTACCTTTCTATACTCAATGTTTGATACACAGAATAGGTTTAATAAGGTCTTTGACATATAATATTGTTATGTGTGTATGGGTTGATTCTGACTCTTAGTGACTCAGTAGGACAGACTAGAACTGCTTTATAGGATTTCCTAGTCATTCCTATAATCCCCTGAGATTCCCATAATATTTATGGAAATATTGCCGGTCTTTCACAGAGCCACAGAAATCAGGAGGAGAAGATGGTTTGAGGAAGAAGGTTGAGTTTTGTATTAGACAAATTGATTAAACTTGGGGTGATTTTTATTGACTGGATTTAAGCCCATTACTTATACCTGAATAATTAGAATAGCCTCATGATTGGCCTCATTCCAAATTCTAATGGATAGAGTCTTCACATTGGCTCTCTAGAGAAGTCTGTAGATCCTTTTTAGAATACTAAATTTAAACGAGTGAAGATTAGTGGGTTACAAAGAAATCAATCTGTCATTAAAAAAAAACAAAAATAAGACTTGTGCTTTAGTATATATGTGGGTCTTTACTAATGCATTCAAATTGTGAGCACTAGCTGTAATTTCAACTACCATAATATAGAAAGAATGGTATGGAAAATTATATTTTGAGATATCTGTAACAACTGCAATTTGATATGAAAATATAATTTCTGTTACTGATGAAAACTATAAGTACTGCTAATACTATTTTGGTAGTTTGGTCACGTGTTACTGAAGAAAAAATTAAATGTTAATTAGTTCTAAGGTGAAACTTTTGGTCTTTTCTTATCTGGAGTAAAGAAGAGTGAGAGAAAAAAATCCAAGAACCATGGAAATAATTAGAGGACTAGTAGACCACATAAACTCCAACCTTCCTGACCCTGAGGCCAGAAGAACTAGATGGTGCTGAGCTACCACAATCAGCAACTCTGAAAGAGTTCACAATAGAAGGAAGATCTTTTGTAGAGTGGGAGAAAAATGTGGGACAATTCAAAATCGTTAAAATGCCCACGATTACTGCTCTGATAGACACTTGTGGAACTTCTTAGTTACCTTTCAATCCTGGAACTGAACTTGCCCCTCTTAGCTCAACTTTAAGCCACACAGTAGACAGACTATACAGTGTTAGCAAGGCGGTGTATACTCCTTAGAACAACCAACCAATAAAAGATAAAATGTACAGCAGTTATTCAGGGGTAAAATTCAGAAGGGAAAAGAGGGGGTAGGAGAGAAGGACAATTCGTTTTTTCTGTGACAATCTACCCAAAATAAGAAAGCCAAAAGTTACCATCTTCACATCTTTTTTTTTTAAAAAAAAATCATTTTATTGGGGGTTCATACATCTCACCACAATCCAAATACCCATCCATGTGTCAAGCACATTTGTACATTTGTTGCCATCATCATTCTCAAAACATTTTCTTTCTACTTGAGCCCTTGGTATCAGCTTCTCATTTTCCTTCTCCCCGATCCCCTCCCTCATGAACTCTTGATAATTTATAAATTATTATTATTTTGTCATGTCTTACACTGTCTGATGTCTCCCTTTACCGACTCTTCTGTTGTCCATCCCCCAGGGAAGGATTTATCTGTAGATCCTTGGATAGGTTTCCCCTTACTACCCCATTTCCCCCTGACCCTCCTGGTATTGCTATTCTCATTGTTGGCCCTTAGAGGTTTATCTGTCCTGGATTCCTTGTGCTTCCAGGTCTTATCTGTACCAGTGTACATCCTCTGGCCTAGAAGGGTGTAGGATGCCTGGTAGGACTTGATCAAGGGCACTATAACCAAGAGGAATTACTGAAACACAAATGAGGTTGAGCATGATAGTGGGACAAGAGGAAAGTAAAGGAAATAGAGGAAAGAACTAGGAGGCAAAGGGCATTTATGAAGGTCTAAATGCAGGCATATACATAGGTAAATATATATGATGATGGGGAAATAGATCTATGTGCTTATATTTATGTTTAGTATTAAGATAGCAGATGGACATTGGGCCGCCACTCAAGTACTCCCTCAGTGCAAGAATACTTTGTTCTATTAACCTGGCATTCCATCATGCTCACCTTCCTGACACGATTGCTGAAGACAAAGCAGGTGCATAAGCAAATGTGGCAAAGAAAGCTGATGGTTCCTGGCTATCAAAAGATATCGGGCCTGGGGTCTTAAAGACTTGAAGATAAGCAAGTGGCCACCTAGTTGAGAAGCAACAAAGCCCACATGGAAGAAGCACACCAGCCTGTGTGATCACGAGGTGTCGATGGGATCAGGTATCAGGCATCAAAGAACAAAAAATCATATTGTGAATGAGGGGGAGTATGGAGTGGAGACCCAAAGCCCATTTATAAGCAACTGGACATCCCCTTACAGAAGGGTCATGGGGAGGAGACGAGCCAGTCAGTCAGGGTGCAGTGTAGCAACTATAAAACATACAACTTTTTTGTAGTTCTTCATTGCTTCCTCCCACCCCCGCCCTACTATCATCCCAATTCTACCATCCTCACTTCTTAGGAACAATCTGATTGGGTTTCTTCTGAGACTGACTTGGTCTTGCTTCTGGTCCCCATTATATTCACTATTTTCCAACATCAAAAATTAAAAATCATCAATTCCTCTGTCTTCCATTTTCTTCCTTCATCCTTTGTGTGCACATGAGATGATTGAGAAGACCATGACTTGGGTTAGAAGTTCTTTTGTTATCAAAATGACATTTTTGTTTTTTAAAAAATATTTCCCCAAACTCTTATTTATATTCTTAGTAATCTTCACAAAGATGATAAAAATATACTTATATTTTAAAATGTGCCATCAATTAATTAAATAATGGAGCTTGTTTAAGCTACTGAATCTACTTTGTGATTGCCATATTGTGACTTTTAACCCCCAAATTTCTGCTGGGTGCTTAGTATATATTACTGATTTGTCAGAGCTGCTTATGTTGTAGAAACATCACCTTGATGTCCACTATAAATATTGTAGAGACTTTCTGTTCTAGTTCTTTTTGTTTATGACAGTATTTAATGGTTTCATTTTTAAATGTTTAGTTTTGATTTTTTTCTTCATGGCTTTTGCCTTGGAAAAGTTGTCTACACATTAAGATTATAAGACTATGTACTATTCTACTTTTTCCCTAGAACTGTCTAGCATGAAACTTAATATGGTGTAGGATTAGTTTGTACTTGAATTTTGTAGCTGGATTGACGCGTTCAAATTCTTATCTGACCTCTTCTCTGGTGAGAGGTGTTGACTGTATCATAGCGTCTCTACCATTCCCTTGTGTAAAATAGCAATTTATAACATTTAATTTCATTAAAATTATAAATTATGCACACAAATTTTTAGCATCATATCTGAACACATCTTCTTAACTTTCCCATTCATAAATTCAATCTTTGATTTCGTACCTTAACCCCTAAACAATAACAACAAACCAGTCGCCATCAACTCAATTCTGACTCATAATGACCTATATAGGGTTTTTGAGATTATACATTTTTTATGGGAACAGATAGCCTCATCTCCTTTTGAGTGGATTGTGAATTTGAACAGTAGATCTAACAGTTATGAGTCTTAACACTTAATCAAAGACACCACCTTAATCAGCCTACATAAAATCTAGTTGAGATAATGGAGGGAAAGTTTCAAGAAATACTCAACAGCAACCTTTACTAAACAAACAAAGCCAGAAATTCACATCTAATTGTGAAGCTATTGTTTCTCATATCCTCCATCTGGATCCATAACCTTGAGAAGACAGTATTATCTTCTCTATAGAGTTGTTCTAAGTCTGATAAGGTTGGTAGGTAACTCTTCCCTGAGGAATTCTTTGCTCTTCAATTTAGACCATTTTGAAACCACAGTTGGGCACCCTAAGGTACTCAGATTATGTTCCCGTGAAATGATCTTTCATTTGGGGGGGCAAAAAAGAGAAGCCTGAAAGTGTAAGATTGGGGCTATAGTATGGATGGGATAAGGTTTTCCAGGAAAATTCTCATAGGGAAGCCCTGGATACCCTTGCAGGCATGTTGTTATGTTGCAAACAAATTCCTAGGTAACATTGTGCTGGCATTTTTCTCATCAATGAATTTTTGTTTTTCCTAAGAATTGTTCTGAGTATGTCCCCATAATTTTCTTTGTCTTTGAGGAAATCTATCTAGATTATTCCTTTGAAATCCCTCAAAACACTTCCTGTAACCTACTGAGCTGACCCTACTTTAAGTTTGGTCCAGCAAATCCCTTTGGAAGTCACTATTTTGATTGGACCTTATTTTTTTAAGGTATCCTAATGAGACTTAGACAGTTGTATTGCTTTAAGCCACACAGGATGAGTGCTAACTGCAATGACGAATTAGAAATGACTAATATTTTAAAAATTATTTAAGTTTTATGAGAGTAAATTTCTGTGGAGTGATAAGCATCTATCTTAATAGGAGAGGAGTAAACATAACATGGAAAATGATATATAAAACAAGTATCCATTCAGGACAGCTAAAACCCTCAGGAGCAGTAGTGGGAGTAGCACTATCATGAAGGTTGGGGATGGTGGGGGCATGGGTGGGCAAGGCGGACAAAGCGGGGAACCCATCACAAAGTTGGATAGATAGCCCACCCCAGGGGGGCGAATAACAGAAATGTGGGTGAAGGGAGACAATGGACAGTGTAAGACATGACATAATAATATATAATCAAGGATTCACAAGGGTGGGGGGGGAGGTGGGGGAGAGATAGGAAAAAAGGAGCTGATAACAAGGGCTCAAGTAGAAAGAAAATGTTTTGGAAATGTTGATGGCAACATATGTACAAGTGTGCTTAATACAGTTGAATAATGGGTTGTCATAAGATTTGGAAGAGCTCCCCAATAAAATTAATTAAAAAAAATAAAGCAAGTCACCATTATTTATAATGTCTGTGGGAAATAGTTGTGACTTCATTTTTCTCCTGTTGTCAGAAAGCTAATGTAAGGGTAGGAATGACAGCACTAATATGTATATAACAAGATATGTATGCTTGAGTTGTTGGATGGTGCAAGTGGTTAATGCAGTAGGCTGTTGGTTGGCGTTTTCTAGTATATCCAGAGGCACTCTGGAAGAAAGGTTTATTTCTGAAAAATTTAACATTAAAGACTGTAGGCTCTATTCTGTGACACATGGGTTGCTTATGAGTCACAACAGGGAAAATATTTTTATTGTTTATGTATACATAGGTAGCTTTCTATTATTGGCTATAAATTATAGTATTTTCAGTACTTCACAATTATTCCTGATCATTTGAAATTGTTTTTTTCTTAGTAACTTCTATAGGATTTACACTTTCTTCATTAAATTATAGTGATTTGTTTCAATATTGTATTGTTTTGTGGAAAGTAATTTTAAGTACTTTAAAAATAAGCTAGATGCTTTTATTATAGTAATATGTTTAAAATTAAAAAAAAATTATAGGGAGCTCTTACAGCTTTTATCACAATAACATAGTAAAATTTGTTCACATTTTCTCTCCTAATTTTCTTTCCTAGATAAGATTTTTGGGTAGGGAATGAACCCAGTTCTTTCACATAGTGGGTGTTTGACAAATGTTTCTGAAATGTTACAATAGTCTCTTTTTGTATATATACCATATTGAATGAAGGGGGAAGTGCAGAGTGGAGACCCAAGGCCCAAGTGTCGGCCACTGGAGATCCCCTCATAGAGGGGTTTAGGAGAGGAGATGGGTCAGTCAGGGTGCGAGGTAGTACCGATGAAGAACACAGCTTTCCCCCAGATCCTGGATGCTTCCTCCCCCCAACTACCATGATCTGAATTCTACGTTGCAGGACTGGATAGGGCAGAGGTTGTACACTGGTGCATATGGGGGCTGGAGGCACAGGGATTCCAGGGTGGATGATACCTTCAGGACCAAGGGTGTTAGGGGCGATGCTGGGAGAGTGGAGGGTGAGTGGTTTGGAAATGGGGAACTGATTCCAAGGATCCACATGTGACCTCTTCCCTGGGAGAGGGACAGCAGAGAAGGGGGGAAGGGAGACTCCGGATAGGGCAAGATATGACAAAATAACAATGTATAAATTACCAAGGGCACATGAGGGAGGGGGTGCGGGGAGGGAGGGGAAAAAAAAAAGAGGACCTGATGCAAAGGGCTTAAGTGGAGAGCAAATGCTTTGAGAATGATTGGGTCAGGGAATGTGCAGATGTGCTTTATACAATTGATGTATGTATATGTATGGATTGTGATAAGAGTTGTATTAGCCCCTAATAAAATGTAAAAAAAGACAAAAAATCAAAATAAGTTTAAAAGTATTAAAGAAGTCTTAATTCTTTGGGAGGGGGAGGGTAATGATGTAATTTATTCCTGTACAATTTTTTGAAAACAGATTTATTGGCACATAATCCACATTTACAATTTAATAGTTCAAGTATACCAAGAAAAGTTACATACTCTTTAATGCAATTTTAGCATATTCAGTTTTGTAGTTATTGATATTTAAAAAACAAAACAAAAACCCTTCCTAAACTCGCTGCTATCAAGTTAAGCTGACATAGCGATGCTACAGGACAGGGTAGAACTGAGCCCATGAGTTTCCGGGATTGTACTGGTAATGGGAGTAGAAAGCTCTGCCTTTCTTTTGCAGAGAGTGGCTGATGCTTTCGAACTGCTGAACTTTTGGATCTTATCCCAGTTTGTAACCACTTCGCCTCCAGGGCTCCCTCATTGTTATTAGAGGAATATAAAGGTTTACTTAGCTTTTCCTCAGATAATAGGAGTTGGGGCAACTGAGCTTCAGAAAATGATACCAAATCCTATCTCTTGATTCTGGAGTAACATTCATTTTTACACTGTACTGTATTGCCCTCATTTTTCTCAGCTTCAAAACAGGGAGGAGGCAATTTGTATTATTTTGAGAGAAAAAACAAAATGAGTTTAACAGTACAGGAAATTTGTCCTCTGAACTTTGATGAGTTTGTGAAATTGGCATTTTGAATGCAGGGTTGAAATTCAGAAGAGCATTATATTTAGTTTGCTTTGTTGCTGTTGCAGATTATCTATCCACCTGAAAAAAATAGGAATCCAATTTAAAGGCTCTGTTACTCTTTGTGGGAAATTTTGAACAATACTCTTCCTTCTGCTGACAAAATCTAGGTATCTGTAATTTACAATGTCTCGAGTTTGCTTTCACATAGGGCCAACATATTCTTTTCCTGGAACCAAGCTTGACTCAAACCCTTTGTAAGCTCTCTTATTCTTGTATCCTTTTACACAACTATTTTAGGAACTATTTTAAAGTTGACACCCCTTCCCTGCAAACCTTTTCCGCTCAATACAAAACACATAACCTTTTTGGCAGTCATTTGTATGAATAGAGCGGCTACTCCTCTTAGACATTTATTCTTGCCAAAAGTTAACAGTAGCTCTTTCCTTAATGCTATCTGTTTGGGACCAATGTGAGTCAGCATTGGCCCTACTTTTCATTTAAGTTCTTTCATAATTAAGATGTTGACACCTTGGAGCCTTTTCCTGGATGAAGCTTTTCTTTGTACCTTATCAGACTTTTCCCCAAAGAGTTTGGTTACTAAGTTTTTTTCCTGTAATATGCCAATTTTAAATAAATCTATATTGTTATAGATAGGGTTTTTCAAATTCTAAAATTCACTATTCTCAAAATAATAAAATTAGTTTAAATATCTGTATTTTGCCATCTGTAACTACGTTTGGCAGGGATCCTTGTGACTTGGTGTCGTAGTCACCTAATCTAGTGTCGATATAAGGATTAAGAGTGTGGGGGTGGAGTCTAGGCTGTCAATCTGGAGATACCCAATAAGACTTCTGTGTGGGCATGGCCTTCTGAGAATTCTGGGAAATCTGGTTCTCTCTCTCTCGGTTTAATGTTTAAATGTTTTAGATGCAACAGCATTCTCAGTTTATATGTGGATGGATTTTTACTTATAAGCAAACTCATTTCTGAAAATATTGTTCAAACCTTTTATTTCATATAGTAATACTCTAGTACTGCAACAAATCATAGAAATGTTGTTAAACAAAAGTAAAAAAAAATATGAAGCGATTCTCAACATTCTCCATCTAGGTCTATATACTTGTGAAGGAAGCTTTTCTATCTCTAACCCTCCCCGGAGGAGACTTGATGGCATAGAGATGAAGTATTGGGCTGTTTACAAAGGCAGCAGTTCAAAACCACCAGCCACTCTCTGGGAGAAAGACAGGGCTTTCTACTCCTGCAAAGAGTTATAGTCTGGGAAATCCATAGGGACAGTTCTACCCTGTCTTATAGGGTTGTTATGAATTGGCCTTGACTCAGTTGTGCTGAGAGTTTTAAGGACCTTAAAAATTCTGCACTACTGATTAGTATGACAGTTTGGGCATCCTTTAGAACCTCAAATTGTGTTACCTTTTCAGTGTTCTTTAGTTTGGAGGAGCAAAAAGAAATCAGAACGTACAAGATTGTGGCTGTAGGGTATATGGGGTAAAATTTCCCAGCAAAATTCTTGGAGGACAGTTCTTGCTACCCTTAAAGAATGACCCAAGTGTATTATGATTATGTAGAAAAAATTCTGTGGAACTTTTCTAGCTTTTTTCTCATTGCATTTTTCTTAAAACTTCTAATTAAGGCCCTGGGATAGTCCTAGCTATCAAGAGTATCCCTAGGGAATCCCTGCAGTCGCCATAACCCTTTGAGCTGCCTTGAATTTAACTAGTCCATCAAATTCAATTGGAAGCCACCTGTTGATTGAGCCTCACTTAAAAAAAAAAGTCATTTTATTGGGGGCTTGTACAATTCTGATCACAATCCATAAATCCATCCTTTGTGTCAAACACATCATTCTCAAAACATTTGCTTTCTACTTGAGCCCTTAATATCAGTTCCTCATTTTCCCCCTCCCTCCCCATTACCCACTCCCTTTTGAGCCCTTGATAATTTATAAATTATTATTTTGTCATATCTTACACTGTCTGATGTCTCCCTTCACCCACTTTTCTGTTGTCCATCCCCCAGGGAGGAGATTATATGTAGATCCTTTTAATCAGTTCCCCCTTTCTACCCCACCTTCCCTCCAGCCTCCAGCTATTGCCACTCTCACCACTGGTCCTGAAGGGATCATCCACCCTGGATTCCCTGCAGTTCCAGTTCCTATCTGTACCAATGTACATCTTCTGGTCTAGTCAGATTTGTAAGGTAAAATTGGGATCATGATAGTGGGGGGAGGAAGCATTTAAGAACTGGAGGAAGGTTGTATGTTTCATCGTTGCTACCATGCACCCTGGATGGCTCGTCTCTTCCCCACGACTCTTCAGTAAGTGTGTGTCCAGTTGTCTACAGATGGGCTTTGGGTCTCCACTCTGCACTCACCCTCATTTACAATGATAAGATATTTTTGTTCTTTGATGCTTGATCCCTGATCCCTTCGACACTTCGTGGTCACGCAGGCTGGTGTGCTTCTTCCATGTGGGCTTTGTTGCTTCTCAGCCAGATGTATAGTGATTACTATTCATAACAATGTGCATATCCTATTATACAATAAGAACAGAATTTTTGGAATTGGAAAAGAAGTATAAAAGTTTTGCTAAATATTGCATTTTATACTCAATGCCATCGAGTCAATTCCAACTCTGTGATCCTATAGGACAGAGTAGAACTGCTCCTTTGAATTTCTGAGACTGTAACTCTTATGGAAGTAGAAAGCCACAACTTTCTTCTGCAGAGTTCCAATCACTACCTTACTCAGTGTTCAGCCCACTACATCACCAGGACTTCTCTAAATATACCATGTGGATGTTTTATTTAAATTTATAGAAAACCAAGACAATCCAAGATTAGAGGATCTGTAGAAGGGAGGAAGGCAAGATTTCACATATTTAACACTGGTGTGCTAGAGTTGGCTTATAATGATTTACAAGAATCAATTTTTAATTTCTTAAGAAATTTTGTGAGCCAGTTAATTAAGCTGAATATTTTGCAAATTAAAATTAGATACCCTAACCCACCATCAAATTGATGGTTTCTTTTTCCAAGTTGATTCTGATGCACAGCAACCCTAAAGGACAGAGTCTACTGCCCCATACAGCTTCCAAGGCTACAATTTTTATGGAAGTTGACTCGCACATCTTTTGCCAGAGAGTTGGCTCATCCATTTGCATTAAATGGCATTGGAGGTTATATCTTATCTCTGGCTTCACTACTATTACCACAAGGCAGAGGTCCAGTAAGCCTCCATGTACTGATTTATTCTGAGACCAACCATTCCTCCCAGCCACTCTACATCTATGCTGAGTTTGATCGTTTGTTCCAGGGGCCACATAACTCACAATGTTCACAATTAAGGGTGTTTACTAGGGAAGTTAAAAGGTCAGGATCAGCAAGCCATAAGGATAAAGACATTGGTCTCCTAAGCCGGTAGCCAGTCTCTCTCAAGGCTTAACTTCTCAGCTACATGGTCCCTTGGCCTTTGTCTCTATTGGCCAGGAAGCCAGCCTTGAACGTATGATACTCTTTGCTTATGATGCATGCTTCTATATGTTAATGACTTGTTGGGTAGCTTTGCAGGTACTGGAATTGATAATACATGTGTACAGGGCCCTTTCTCAGGAAACTGGTTATGACTTACTCCAAGGGTTTAGTAATTGGGGCTGTGAAGTATCACTATGCATCATTGTGATAGAGTGTGGACTTTTTCAAGGGTGAAGTGTTAAAAGTCTCAACTGCAATGTAACTTAGTTTCCAAATGGAGGGGGTGGGGTGGGGTGTAATCTGGTAGATACATTAAAGCTTTATGGTGATTTCCAATAGCTATTTTATATATTATAGTGGCAACATCTAAACATTATATGTTTATATCCACAGGTAGTAGTGAGTCTTGCTATATGATTTGTTTAAGAGACCAGTTGGTTTGCCTCTTAGGCGACTGTCCTTGTTTTCATAGTGGTAAGATGCTATGTCACATTATACAGTGCATAAATCCTCATTGTACCACATGTTAACTAGCCCTGTCGCTGATAATGCAGACATTAATGAGGGCTTTTATTTGTAAGGGCTCTAGAATAAACTATTCACACCAGCATCATCCATTACTAATCTTTGAAGTGTAGCTTTTTGTTTATGTAGTTTAGCCGTTCTCAACCTGTGGGTCCTGACCCCTTTCGTGTGTGTGTGTGTGTGTGTGTGTGTGTGTGTGTGTGTGTGTGTAACAACCCTTTCACATGGGTCACCTAAGACCAGGGGTCCTCAAACTTTTAAAACGGGGCCAGTTCACTGCCCCTCAGACACGTTGGAGGGCCGAACTATAGCTTAAAAAAAAAACTGAACAAATTACTATACATACTGCACATGGCTTATTTTGAAGTAAAAAAAACAAACGGGGCCAAAACACCTGGTAGGCTGGATAAATGTCCTCAGCGGGCCGCATGTGGCCCATGGGCCTTTGTTTGAGGACACCTTCCTAAAACCATCGGAAAACACATGTTTCTGATGGTTTTAGGAACCCAGACACTGCTCTTCTATTTGTCTCCAGGCAGATCTGCCCACATATGAGTACCTGGGGTGAAGACTGTTAACCATGCTGTACCATGCTTCAAGACAAAATTTCATTTATTTGTAATTAGAAATAAATATTTCACAATAGATAATTTATATGTTTTTGTGATTAATCGCTATGCTTTAATTATGTTCAATTTTTAACAATGAAGATGCATCCTGTATATCAGATATTTACATTATGATTCATAGCTAGAAAAATAAGTTATGAAATAACAACGAAAATAATGTTCTGGTTGAGGGTCCCCACAGCATGAGGAACTGTATTAAAGGGTCGCAGCGTTGGGAAGGTTGAGGACCACTGATAATAGTGGTCTCATCTAGTTCTGAGTTTTCCTCTACAAAGAAGAACCATTGCTGAAGTTCTTTACCTGGTGGAGTTTGTTTTAAGCCCTGGATTAAGCTTGGTGTGGGAAGAGGCAAATGACGCCAGATTTTTGTACCTCTGCCAACTTGGGTGGGCTAGGTTACATCTGGCATACTGTCCTGGTAAAATCACCTTTACAGATGTGGCTTTGAAAGTGGTTTTAAAATTTATTCTACTGGAAGTTTTTAGGTCACTTATACATATTGACTAAATTTACCAATAAACTTGTTTCTTCAATAGGGGATTAAGATTTTTTTTATTATATAGTTTTTGTTATGCTTTTGTCTTGAGACTTTTTAGTATAATCTGGAGTGCCTTTTCAAATATGTTCTGCAAATCCTTGTTTTTAATCTCAATCCCTGCTAAATCTTTTCATTGATCTTTCAAAGAACAGATATTTTAAATTTTCATCAAATCTAGTTATTTTTTAAATGGTGTTTTTTGTTACAAGTGAAAATATTTGCCTAATATGTAGACATACTTTTTTGTCATAAATTTTATCTAGAAGTTTTATAGCCTTTTTTAACATTTGAGTTCATGATCCCTTATACAATGTCACAAGGTATGCTTTGAGGTATATTTATTTATTATATATTGATATTCAGTTGCTCTAGTTGGATAGTTTATCCTTTCTTTATGGAATACGTTCACAAAATTGTTCTATCACTGCTATCGAGTCAATACTGACTCATAGCAACCCCTGTGGGTTTGGGAGCTAGTAATTGTTGGGAGTAGAAAGCCCAGTGTTTCCCTCAGAACCTGCTGCTAGTTTTGAACTATCTACTATGCAGATCTCAGCCCAATGCTTAAGCACTAAAGCACCAGAACTTCATACAAAGGTAGTTAGAAATCTGTTAATCACATATGATTTGGAACCAGTTCTTTTTTTAAAACATTTTATTAGGGGCTCATACAACTCTTATCACAATCCAAATATCCATCCATTGTGTCAAGCACATTTGTACATTTGTTGCCATTATTCTCAAAACATTTTCTTTCTAGTTGAGCCCTTGGTATCAGTTCATTTTCCCCCTCCCTTCCTACCCTTAATAATTTATAAATTATTATTTTGTCATGTCTTACACTGTCCGACGTCTCCCTTCACCCACTTTTCTGATGTCTGTCTGCCAGGAAGGAGGTTATATGTAGATCCTTGTAATGGGTTCCCCCTTTCTACCTCCACCTTCCCGGTATCACCACTCTCACCACTGGACTTGAAGGGATCATCTGTCCTGGATTCCCTGTTTCCAGTTCCTGTCTGTACCAGTGAACATCCTCTGGTCTAGCAGGATTTGTAAGGTAGAATTGGGATCATGATGGGGAGGTGGGCACGGGGGCGGGGGGGGGGGGGGAGACAAGGAAGCATTTAAGAGCTGGAGGAAAGTTTTATGTGTCATTGTTGCTACACTGCATCCTGGCTGGCTCGCTGGTCTCCTCCCCGCGAAGCTTCTGTTAAGTGGGTGTTCAGTGGCCTACAGATGGGCTTTGTGTCCCACTCTGCACTCCACCTCATTCACAATGATGTGATTTTTTTGTTCTTTGATGTAGTTGGAACCACTCTATGACACCTAACATGCATTTAAAAAATCTCAGTTCTGGAAAAAATAAATCTCAGTTCTCTTCATTCCATTGAGCTATGGATTTATCATTTAATCAGCACTGAGCTTCCCGATTGCTGTAGCTGTGTAGTAAGTTTTGAAAGCCGATAGTGTGCAACCCAGGTTTGTATTTATTTCCCCAAATTTCGACTTTTAAAGTTCTTTGCCCTCCATATGAATTTTATAATTTCTTTGTTGATTTTTACAAAGGGTAAATGTACTGAAGAAGAGCCGAAAGATGACAGGTATTGAAAGAGATGAGAATTACAAGTAAAGTATTCCTTCTAGGGTTCTTGTTTGTATATGCATAGATTTTGACCACATTGCAAACAGAATGTGTTCCAACTTGTCAGTGATCAATGGATAGCTGCAGACAAGATCTCTCAGTAATATTCTTATATCTTGTTAGGGTACATTAGGAGAAAAAAGGCATTTTAAGAAGGTTAGCTAGCTAAAGAGCTGGTTTTTCTTTCAATCTTTTAAGGAAATTTGAAGGTAATACATGTGATTTCACGAGACGAGTCTTGGATTTGCCAGTACAGTTCAGAGAGCAAGATCCAATGAGAGCAGTTACAAGTGGATCTACTAGGTTTAAATTCAGCTAAAGAGGTTAGCTCTTCACAGGTTATGGAAACTTTATTTAGACTTCTAAGGGATAATTTTGATACAGATTTTCTCAAAGGATAGGGACATTCACAGGGGATTATTAGGAAGAACTTTTCAGAAAATTGAAAACTGTATTGGTGAGGAAAACACCAGGAAAGTCATATCCAGAAATTTCTTTCCACCAATCACAACAGTGCACTTTGCTCATTCATCAAGGGCTGTAGGGAAAACTTTACCTTACCCACCCAGTTGCCCTGATCTTGTCCCTTCAAACTTCTTTTTGTTTCCCAAACTCAAACTGTCCTGAAAGGAACATTATTGGAAACCCTTGAGAATGTCAGAACTACGGTTTTGATACGGTGTAAACGGAAGAGCGCAGGATTCCTCAGAAAAGGGTTGGAGACATGGAAAAACAGTCTTTAGGGATGAGTAGACTTAGAAGATAGATCAAGAAACAAACAGCTTCACATTTTTATATTTTTGCTTAATATAGGCTTCTATGATTGTGTAGCAATACCTTCCGGGGTGTGTGTGTGTGCGCATGCGTGCTTGTTAGGTGCTGTTGAGTTCGTTTTGATTTTAGTGATCCTATGTACAACACATAAAGTTGTATAAAACTGTATGCATAGCTTAGAAACACTGTCAGACGATGAAAGCCTACTGACTAGAAGCAGAACATTGTGGGAGATTGCTGGAGGACGGGCCCCTCAGGTCGGAGGGAACTCAAAATGTGACTGAGGGGTTGATTTCCCTGAGTGGAGTAGACCCTGCTGATATGAATTGGGTTAAAACATGAGGGAGTGGAACCTTAAGGATCTTCATTTGCTGACGTGGAAGGACTCATGGTAAGCTGCAAAAGTCTGCTAATGATTAGAACTTTAATAAGAAAGACTGACTGAAGCATTGATGCATTTGAATTGTGCTGGAGAGAATATTGAAAGTACCATGGACTTCTAAAAGGAGTGATCGTATTGTAAGAAATACAGCAGGAATGCTTCTTAGAGGTATGGATGGCAAAGCTTCATCTTACATATGGGTACTTTATATATATATATATTATCAGTAGAGACCAGTCCCAGGCGAAGGATATCATGTTACGTAGGGTAGAGGGACAAGGAATGAGAGGAAGGACCTTAACGAGATGGATTGACACAATGGCTGGAACATGGAACTCAAGCTTAGGAACAATTGTGAGGATGGCACAGTACTGGGTAGTGTTTTGTTCTGCTGCACATAAAGTCGCTATGGGTTGGAACTGACTTGATAGCATCTCACAACATGTAGAGCACAAAAAAATGAACAAAACACTGTTCAGCTCCATGTCATCATCAAGCATTGCTCTGTTTGAGCCAATTATTGTAGCTCCTTGTCAATCTGTATCATTGAATGCTTACTCTTTTTTGCTTACCTTCTGTTTTCCTTCCCTACAGTATATGAAATGAAACCTCAGCATCCTATCTTCTAAGGGGCATTCTAGCTGGAAGCACACCAAGACTGATTTTGTAGTTCATAGTATATTCAATATTCTTCAATACAAAATTCTAAGAGTCTTGTTCTCATATGGTCTTTCTTAAATGTAGTGTCTAGCTTTCCCCCAGAATATGGGGTGATTGGCTTGATGTAGGTACACTTTAGTCCTGAAAGTGACATTTTAATTTTTTAACACTTGAAATTTCTGTCAGATTGGTCCAATATAATATATTGTTTGAATTCTTGACTGCCTTAAACACACACACACACACACACACACACACACACACACACTCACACTATTCCTTGGTGTCTGCAGGGAACTGGGACTCATGCAGATAACAGAATTTGAGGATGCTTTGTAGTGCTGGTGGTGTAGTATGGTACATAGTAGGCTGCTAACTGCAAGGTCAGTTGTTTTAACCCACTAATTTCTCTGAGATATAAAGATATTTTCTGCTCCTAGAGATATTTACAGCCTCAGAAATCCCCAGGAGGTGTTCTGAGTGAGAATCAACTCGATGGCAGTGAGTGGTTTTTTTGTTTGTTGCTTAAGTTCTGTATATAAAATGGCGTATTTGTGTATAACCTACACACATTCAGTCTTTTAAAAAAAGCAGTTTTATTGGCACGTCATCTACATGTCATACAATTCAATAGTCATATCAAGAAGTGTTGTAAAATCATTAACACAATCAATTCTAGAACATTTTCTTCCTTGTACTCATTGTTATTCATGTAATTTTGTTTTAATTGTGACAAAAATATGCACAACAAAACAGTTTCCAGTTAAACAATGTGTACATGTTAATTCAGTGCCATTGATCACTCATTAGCTTGTATAGACAGATTATTAGCTTGGTTGTCCAAATTGTTAATGAAACATTTAAAATATCTAAAAGTAGTATTGTTTTAAATTTTACAGTAATTCAAATTTCCAGTTTCTATTTTTTCCTTTTATTAGTTTTGTTTTGCTGCAACTGCTTGTTTTCTTTAGTCATTATTCCCTTCCATTCTCACCAAACACATTATTAAAATTGTAATTTGGATGAAGGTTTACAGAGCAAATTGATTTCTGTTCAATAATTCATACACATTTTCTTTAATGTCATTGATCACAATACCTACTATATAAAGGCCTTCTTCCCATTTCCTCCCTGTTTTACCATTTCCCCCCATCCTTATTTTCTACCCCTTCCTGCCTTTTTAACTTTAAGCTAAAATCAAACCCACTGTTATGAAGTTATTTTCCAACGCAGTGTGCCCCTCTGAAGGGTTTTTGGGTGTGGAAATCGCCGAGGACGGTAACAGCAGCATCTCTATCCCTTGGAGTGGTTGGTAGGTTTGAAGTGCTGTCTGTGTGGTTCGTAGTCCATTGCGTAACCTATAGTACTGTCTCAGCTCCATGTTTCCTTCTTCAGCAAATACTGCCGTTTTACGGTTGGTAGTTCTGAGAAATACTTTCCTTGTGTTCCTCTGCACTTTACGGGCCTGCCTGTTATCTAGCTAAATGTTGAGTTAGGGAACTGAGTGCACTTTCAGGCATTTGAAGAGTGGCTAAGGACCATCATTTTAGGGGCCCCATCTATCTATGTTAGAGTAGTAAACCTGGCCTTTTCCAGTATTTTGAGTTTTATTCTCCATTTTTCTGCTTCCCTCTAGGAAAGATCCCTTGCAGAGAGATTGGCAGTGGTAGCCAGGCACCAACTAGTTCTTATGGTGCTCATGCTGATTTCTGATTATTTAACTTCCAGAGAAATGTCTTAATATGCACAGATTGAAATTTATTTGAAATATTGTTTCTTCTTTATTCTTCCCTTACAGCACATTGACTGCTAATTAGACTATGTTCTTAACCCCATCCAGTCGGAAACTTCCTATAGTTATTTTTGGATTAGCATATAATCAGTACCTTTGAAAAGAAATATAACAGTCATTATACTCTTCTCATCCTTACCCAAGAGTTTATTGCCACATATGTCTGTGTTTTTCCTCCGTAGACAGCAAGTTTGTCTTGAGATTTGAAGTAGATCCTAAGAATAAACTTAACTAGAATTATGACATTGTGTCTAGATCATTCTAAACACCAAAAGAGTCCTTTGGCTTCCTGGTAAGGATCCTACAAATAATAGTTAAAAGAATATGATCACTAGTTTAGGAAACCAGTTTCTAAGTTAGATGTACTGATAGGGGTTTAATTTGGTTGTTTTCAGTCCCATTTACCCAGTATTAGGCCATTGATATTTGACATTCTTGTCTCCAAAGTTTTTTGCTCATTTCTGAATAGTGACAACAGGAAGTAATGCAAATACTTGATGAGAGGGAACAAAAGAATATGATGAAATGCCAAGTTCCTTATACAGTTATTTGATGGCAAAATATTTTATAACTATTTTTTGAGTAGTACCATGATGAATGTATAGTGTGAGATCCTTGAAGAAAAAGAGCATGCCTATCTTGTGTATTGAATTCCTAGGGCACAGTGCAATAAATGACAGTGGTAGGTAGGCAAGAAATATTTGTTTAATGAATGTTACACAGGTCAAAAATTTGCAGTGCCAAATCTAAAGGTGCATTTTCACTATGGTATGCAACTTCATTATCATCAGTCATAGATTTTGTTAATTTTGAGTGTGTAATAGAGCTAGGAAAACATCTAAACTTCAAATGGGTCCCGATTTATACTCTACAGACTTTGGATGAATTATTCTTAAAGACAGATACCATCAAGAGGCCCTTGGTATGGACGTGGAATAGAAATGCTACTATTCTTTTATCCTGGAATTATATTCTGAACTTTCGTGATTGCCATCGATCTTTATTTTTACCAAAATGACTGTACTATATACAGTGTGCTCTGCTAGGTGTTTGTCTTTTAAAGTTAGGTACATGAGGGTGGAGGAAGAAGGGGAAAAAAGAGGAACCGATAACAATGGTTCAAGTAGAAAGAAAATGTTTTGAAAATGATGATGGCAACAAATGTGAAATGTGCTTGACACAATTGATGTATGAATTGTTAAAAGAGCTATAAGAGCCCCCAATAAAATGATTTATTAAAAGAACCCAGGTATTTTAAAGAATAATTATAATGATTAATAGTTGCACATTACTAAAATAGATATCAGTGAGAAAACAAAAACTTCAAAAATGATACTATGTAAAGGTTATTTTGCTTTGTTAAAGTATATTTAGACACGTTTTCCAGAATGGAATCTAAATAGGGTAAAAGCCAGGTGGGAAGGAGGCATGTTTATCAAAGTGGATAGTCACTTGGAATAATAATGTTTCTGTATCCTTTAGGAATGAGGCAATATGAGATAGACTTATTTCTGAATATATAAAATATAGCAAGTCATTGACATCTTGACTCTAAAATATAAGCATAAATAACTAATGTAGGCTAATTTTAGATTCTTAAATTCTGGGAACTCTGCCAGCATCTGTATCTACACCTAGTATTACTTATGCAAACTACTGTGAGATGATCACATAATATATTTTTTAAACATTTTATTAGGGGCTCATACAACTCTTATCACAATCCTTACATATACATACATCAATTGTATAAAGCACATCCATACATTCCCTGCCCCAATCATTCTCAAAGCATTTGCTCTCCAATTAAGCCCTCTACATCAGGTCCTCTTTTTTTTTTTCCCTGATCACATAATATTTTTATGGAGAGAAGTACATGTCTAATGATTTGTAGTTTAAGGGTTACATTCAAAGTGATTTTTAATTTTGAAGCACTTTAGTTGTAGCATTCAGTCTTCACCTAGAGCCACATTCTTCGTCTGAATCACAAATGATATAGCAATACATTAATTGTGCCAAACCAGATAGAGAAGGATTCATCTTTAGTTTTTGAGATAGATTAATCTCAGTTAAGTGATCACATGAAAGTTGGATTTAGTGTAGTGGGACTTGCATCTTTATCTATATGATAGAGGCTATTCCTGTAAATACTATAGTCTGCCAAAACCTAGGGAACAGTTCTACACTGTCTTATAGGTTCTTTGAGTCATAATGCACTCAACTTTTATGCAGTTAAGCTTGCTTTGATTAGTCTAAGATTTTTTTTTTGAGCGAACGGGGGGGCGGGAAGGGTTATGTTTGCTTGATCTTCCTAGCCCTAAATATAAAACCCAGGGTTTGAGATTTTTTAGGAATAGTATATTTTAAATATGTTTTATTACATGTTATTGACTGAAATGTAACAATAATTTCAGTGAATAATGTATAATAAAATTAAAATATACCCAATGCTATTCATTCAAAAAGCATGTAGTAAACATTTACAGTCTTGGAAACTTACAGGGACAGTTCTCCTCTGCCCTATAGTTGGCATGGAATCCACTCAATTTTCACGGGATAGGTGGTGCATATAATTTTAGTATGTGTGGTTGTTAATGGTTTGAGTGGACCCGGAGATATTTTGGAAGAAAGATTTGCCAATCTACTGAAAAATCATTCGTTGAAAACTGTAGAACACAACTCTACTCTTAACACCCTAGGATCGCTTTGAGTCAGAATCAATGACAGCTATTTATTTTTAAATTCTTACATTGAGTCCTTTGAACGGTTACTTTCAGAGCCAATTACCATCTACATCATACGCAACACATTTTGAGGTTTTTATCTAGTTTGTCATTACTGATGAGGGTTGATTTTTTTTGGCAATTATATGAAGACAAAGGCATAGTATTGGTTTTGATTAGGGCGATCATGTAATTCATCATCCAAACGGAGTACTCACTGAGAATGAAAAGGAGTGATATTAATAAATACATCAGAACAATAGGTATAAATGAAAACAGCCCATGTAAAATAATTCTATCAGTTTACTAATATATGGTCACTCTAACTTGGATGCTTTTGATTGCAAATAACAGAAAACACCTCAAACTAGCTTACATAAAAGAAATATATTGGCTTGCATATCTGAAAAGCCTTGTGCTTGGAAGTGGAACAGGTGTGGTTCAGTGGGGATTCTGGCTTTGTTCTTGTTTTCTAGACGCGCCCTTCTGTGTCTGGTTTCCTTCATAGTTGGTGGTAGATTGCTGCCAAAAGCCATCTGGTTATATTCTTTTTAACTTGCCCCTCCCATAAACATAAAATGAGTCTTAAACGTTGTGATTGTTATCTGTGTGGCAAGAGGAATGCCTTGCATTGGTGTTTTAAGCTTAGGATAACAATATTTCTGAAGCAAGCAGGTTAGGGTTACTCTGATTCATAGTCACTCTGGAAACTGGTTGTGAAAGCCAGGCAGCTAAATGAAGGGGAAGGTTTGGACTAGGTTGACTGCCCAGGCCTATATCATTGCTTCAGTGTCATTTCCCTTAGGGTATTTATTACTGGGTTTTTGCAAGAGCTTCTTATACTGCGGCTCATGTAGTTTGCACTCGAGTAGGAATTCCTGGTATAAAGTGACTTACTAGGCTGGCAAGGGGAGATTAAAAAAACAATTTACCATCCACTTTTTTCTGTAACACTGCAATTATTTATTAATCTCTCTCTTTTTTTAAACAGACTAATAGGGATGCCAAAGGAAAAATATGATCCTCCAGATCCTCGTCGAATTTACACCATCATGTCAGCAGAGGAGGTAGCCAATGGGAAGAAGTCTCACTGGGCTGAATTAGAAATCTCGGGTGAGTGGAACCTGAAGCATGTAATGGCAATATTGGTTTATTTGTTGTACATTTTTAGTTAGGTGGATCAGTAGAAAATATACTAACCACTACGGAGGTACTGATTGATGTTTAATTTATCTTTTTTATCTGCGATTAAATATCTTTGTTCTCACACTTGCTTTTGACATTAATTAGCTTGAGTCAGAGTTTGCACCTGGAATTGAAGACAGTGGAAATTTAGTTTGGCTGTTAGAATGATTATTTTTCAAATTTAAATATTTGCTATTCTTCTGTCAGCCTAGTATTGGCACAGCCGGGAACCTAGAAGCTATCTATTCTAACAAAATATGTAATAACTGTGTTATAGCACCTCAATACATGTTAGGACTTGTTAAAATACAATAAAGTCATAAAAACTTACTGCCAGCAAGTTGATTCCACCTCATAGCAACCCTACAGGGCAGAATAGAACCTGCCCTGTTGGCTTCAGAGGCTGTAAATCTTTGCAGGAGCAGAAAGCTTCATCTTTCTCCCACAGAGTGGCTGATGGTCTCACACTGCTAATGTAACCCACTGTGCCACCAGGGTTACAGAGAAAATATATTGTGATTTGCCAAAGCTCTCATATCTGCAGCTTAATTATATAAATGCCATCAGGCTATTCTACAAAATGCCTCCCTAGCAATCTTCAGAATTGTCAAGGTCATGAAAAACAAGGAAAGACTGAAAAAACTGGCACAGACTAAGGAGAGATGACAAAAACAATGTAAGGTATCCTGCACTGGATATTAGAACAGGAAAAAGTGTAAAAATAGGTAAAATTCAACTAAAGTGGGGAGTATAGTTAGTAGGAACACGCCAATGTTGATTCTTTAGCTTTGACAAAGGTGCTATGATGATGTTTAATGTAAGATGCTAGTACTGGGAAGCAAAAGGATTATGCAATAGCTTGTTAACCTTTCTGTAAATAATGGAATTATAACAAAGTTAAACTTACACAAAACAAAATATATACAGAATGTTTTTCCCTTGGAGGCTTTCATTTGGAAGCATTAAACCTAGAATTATTTGTATATTTAGCTAAAAAGTAATTGTAGATAAGAGACTGGTAATCAGAAGAATAAATATGACTACAACCTGCTAAGAGTCAGGGATTTTCTACTTCGTTACTGCTGATGATTTGAGCTGGAAAATTCTTTGTAGTGTCAGGGCTGTGCAGTATAGGTTGCCAGGCAGGATCTCTTCCACTAGATGCTACTTGTTAATTGCTGTTCAATAGGCTGCGACTCACAGAGATCTCATGTATAACAGAGCAAAATGCTACTTAGTCTTGCATTCTTTCCATGGTTGTTGTATGTTTGAATCCACTATTGGCAGCTATTGTGTGAGTCCATCTCATTCAAGCTTTCCTGTGTTTTCGATGGCCCTTTACGTTGCAAGATATGATGTCCTTTTCTGTGGATTGGTGATGCCAAGGCTTTCTCTCATTCTTGACAACCAAAAATGTCTTTAGCCAGTTGCCGAGTTGATTCTAACTCATGGTGACTGCATGTGTTTCAGAGCAGAATTGCGTTTAATAAAGTTAGGTGTTAAAGTGGTTATGTATGAGTTTGGCTGCCCACCAGCAGGTCAGAAATTTGAGCTCACCAGTTGTTCTGTGAGAGAAAGACAAGGTTTTCTACTCCTGTAAAGATTTACAGCTTCGGAAACAACAGAGGCGGTTGTGTTCTGCCCTTTAGGGTCATTTTGAGATGCAGTTGACTTGATGGCAGCTGCATTGAATTTTGTTGGGGGAATTTAATCAATTGGAAGCAAATTGCCAGGTCTTGCTTTCTTTCTTTCTTTTTTTAAAAAAACTCTTTTTATTAGGGACTCATACAACTCTTATCACAATTCATATATACATCAATTGTGAAAGCACATTTGTACATTCATTGCCCTCATCATTCTCAAAACATTTGCTCTCCACTCAAGCCCCTGGCATGAGCTCCATTTTTCCCCTCCCCACTACCCCCTCCCTCACGAACCCTTGATAATTTACAAAATATTATTTTGTCATTTCTTGCACTGTCCAACGTCTCCCTTCACCTTCCATTGTTTGTCTCCCAGGGAGGAGGTCACATGTAGATCCTTGTAATCGGTTCCCCCTTTTCAACCCACCCTCCCTCCACCTTCCCACTACCACTACTCATACCACTGGTCCTGAAGGGATCATCCGCCCTGGATTCCCTGCGTTTCTGGTTCCTATCTGTACCAGTGTACATCCTCTAGTCTAGCCAGATTTGTAAGGTAAAATTGGGTTCATGATAGTCGGGGGGGGTAGGAATAATTTAGGAACTAGAGGAAACTTGTATGTTTTGTTGTTGCTGCATCACACCCTGACTGGCTCGTCTCCTCCTTAAGACCCTTCTGTAAGGGAATGTCCAGTGGCCTATACATGGGCTTTGGGTCTCCACTCCGCACTACCTCCCTCATTCACAATGATAAGATTTTTTGTTATGATGATGTCTGATACCTGATCCCTTTGACATCTCGTGATCGCACAGGCTGGTGTGCTTCTTCCATGCGGACTTTGTTTCTTCTGAGCTAGATGGCCTCTTGTTTATTCTCAAGCCTTTAAGACCCCAGCTGCTATCTCTTTTGATAGCCTGACACAGTCAGCTTTCTTTGCCACATTTGCTTATGCACCCATTTGTCTTCAGCCAATCGTATCAGGGAGCTGAGCACACAGTGATAAGATTTTTTGTTCTTTGATACCTGATAACTGATCTTTTTGTCACCTCATGATCACACAGACTGTTGTGCTTCTTCCATGTGGGCATGTGGGCTTTGTTGCTTCTGAGCTTGATGGCCGCTTTCTTTATCTTCAAACCAGGTTTTTCTTTCAAGGGACCTTTGTAGTTCAGTAGTTAAAGTGTGGTTTGTTTGTACCACAAGAGACTCCATTGCCATATGTCTCTAGGGAAGAAAATTCTCTTCTGACTGACTATCACTTGAATGAAAAATGGGTAAAACTGAATTACTGTCTTTCCCCAGAGCTTTTTAACTTGAGAATTTTGTTTACTATATCATTCAGAATTCCTAATTGGCAGCTTTAAGTCTAGTTGTAGGTAGCAGGAAGGAGCCTGTGATAGAGGCCTGGAAGAAGGTTCTGATTTTCAATGTGTGGTCCTCATATAGTATTCATATAGTCCAATACTATATGAAATGTATATGTTCCCTTTGAGACTCTGTGCCTTCTGTAGCGGCCACTGTCTCTCACTATCAGAATCTAGCCATGGAAATTGATACCACTTTACTTTTGTAGAGTTTGAAAAATATGTTTATGTAAATTATATTACATAATTAATTCTTATTGTAGTTTAGATGATATATCACCTTTTGTAGAAACTGAGGCAAACTGATACTTTGCCTAGACTTTTAAAGCTAATAAGGGGCCCTGATGTCATAGTGTTTACATTTTGGGCTATTATCCACAAAATCAATAGTTCCTTCCAGGGACAAACACATGGCTTTCTACCGTGGTAAATGGTCACAGTCTCAGGAAGTCAAAGGGGGCAGCTTTGTCCTATAGGGTCAATATGAGTCAGTATTGGCTCACTGGCAGTGATTTTAGCTTTTCTGGTTTATAGGTAATAAGTAGTAAAAACCAGAATTATGAATCAGTCAACATTTCTGAATCTTTTTTTATAGTGCGTTAAACTTCTATATCTGCTGCCTAAATGATGAAGTCTTAATATAACTATTTCATTGAGTATATTGTACTTAATGCAAAACCTGTGGCCAGAGTTCGCAACTTATATTTTATAATTAAAAAGTTGGAGAAGACATCTCCTGTAGAAATAAAATGTTTTTTATTTTGTGGTGGTTAGCTCTTCCAAAACTTTTTAACTTTCTTCTGTTTAAAATTGGTAGCTTAGTCCAGGCCCTGGAAAGGTATAAATGTTTTTATTCAATTTTAATGGATTATATGAAAGGTATTTTTGTTTTATCTAAGACTTAAAAAAAAATGAACACAATAGCTTTTTCAATCCTATGCTTTCTATGTAATCATCATGACCTCAACACATCCTGATTATGCTAAATTGCATTTAATACATAGATGGTCCACTATAAAGAATGGTTCTCATGACAAAGGGGTTAGACATTAAAGGACGGTAGGCTGGATTTATAAGCAATCAATGGTATTAAGTGCAAAATTAAACTGCTAAAATAAAATATTTTCATGTATTTGCAGTTTTTATTTTACCACTTTTTATTCCTTGTTGCTTTGCAATTTTATTCTTGGATCTTGAGTTTAATACCTCAATATCTTGCCTTTTAGGTAGAGTGCGGAGTTTAAGTACATCACTTTGGTCATTGACACACTTGACAGCGCTGCACCTAAATGATAATTATCTTAGTCGCATTCCACCTGATATTGCCAAGCTTCATAATCTGGTTTACCTGGATCTGTCATCCAATAAACTCAGAAGTTTACCAGCAGAACTAGGAAATATGGTGTCTCTCAGGTGAGGAAATATTATAGATATGGCTCACTATACAAAATTCTAAATTTATTTCATAAGTAAGTTATGGGGTGTTAACTCAGCTACTGTTAGATTTGTGTGTAAGAAGATCAGCTTTAAAATTTAGAAGTTCCTGACTAAAAATGTGTTTATCAACATGTTACCCCGAACTTGAGGCCAATGGGAGGTTAAAATAAAAAAAACTTCAGTTTAGGCTCAGGTATTGGATTATGTTAATCAGAAGTAATTGGTGAAATATGATTTTCTTGCAAATAACTTTTTTAGCAACCTAACTGATTGCATAGGGTCAGGTATGTTTATATGTCATTTTACAACTACATAAGTTAGCCTTAAAATGTAATAATGGCTTTTTGTCTAATGCTTTAAGGTCTTTTAAGAATTTCTTAAGAGACTTATATGTTCTTAACACTTATATGTGCTTTTCCCCCTTATTTTTTCCCCCATATAGATTTCTCAGATTTTTCCAACCGTAAATTTATATTCCATATATGGTAGCCTTTGTTTCCTTTTAATATTTATGTTCTGTGTCACTGATTGATCATCATGTGAATATCTGGTTCCAGGGTGTCTGTATAATGTCACTTTGATTTGCATTTGATAGGCATTTTGGGAAATGGAGTAGATTAGTGTGAGAATGATACATAATTTGTACACCTCTAATTTGTGTTAGAGAATAAATCATACAAACATTTTAAATTCTGACAGATATTTTGTGGTATTTGAATATTAAACAACACTTTTGGATAAACATATAGAAATATGGCTTGATATTCCAACTTATGAGATGTTGGTTGGAAGATTAAGAACAGCGAATGTAGATATTCGTTAAACTTGACATATTAAACTAAAACAAAAATGTCTTTCTTTAAAACAGGGAATTGCTTTTAAATAACAATCTGTTACGGGTTTTGCCTTATGAACTTGGTCGGCTCTTCCAGCTACAAACTCTAGGTTTGAAAGGTAAGTAAGTTTTTTTAAAAAAAAAAGCACATTGAGGTATTCTGAGGGAAAACACTATACTATAACACTAAAATGATTGTTATATAACTTAACTTTTAAAAATGTAACATGTTAATCTAAAATGCTGATCCTCTGATTTTCTCATGCTGCTCAACTTGGGAGAAACATCGGTTTACATTACTCATTTATGTATATTTTCTTTCATGTTAGCGTGTAGGTAGAATTTTGTCTTTAATTCAGAGCACTAAATGCAGATATTGATTAAAAATTTTATTTAATGATTTTGAAGAATGAAGAACAATCAAAGCATTGTCGAATATATCCTTGTACTTTTACGTATTTTATTTTTCTTTGAAGATTATTCATGTCTTCATGAAAATGCTATGTTTACATTTATTTATGTGAGAATCTGCCCAGTTTTCTGTTACTCCACTTTCTGTTTAAGTGATCCAGTATAGATGAGTGAAGCACTTTCAGAAAAGAAAAGAAAGCATGTCTTACTTCATAGTTTAAATGGCAAGAACAGGAATGGCTTTGGGCAACTAACAAACTACGAGGTCAGTAGTTTCAAGCAGCTAGCCACTCAATAGGAGAAAGCTGAAGCTATCTCCTCCTATAGAGTTACAGTCTGAGAAACCCACAGGGACACTTCTGTTCTGTGCAGTAAGGTTGTATGAGTCAGAATTGACTTGATGGCCGTGAGAGCATGACTATCCCTGAGTGACAGAAACTGTCAAGTGCTTGACTATTGGTCTAAAAGTTGCTGGTTCAAATCTACCCAGTGGTACCTCAAAAGACAGACCTAAGGTGACGTTTCTAAAAGGTAATGGTCTTGAAAACCTTGTGGTTATACATGGGTTGCCGGGGACTAACACCTCAGTGAATGTAGCTTTGTGTTCTGAGGAAGGTGTGAAGCATGAAATAATTGTTATCTGTTAGGTGCTGTTGAGTCAGTTCTGACCCATAGTGATCTCATGCACAACAGAACAAAACACTAATCCTGTGCCATCCTCACAATTGTTCTTATTCTTGAACCCATCAGTGCAGCCACTGCCTCAGTCTATCTTGTTGAAGGTTTGCTTCTTTTTTATGTCCCTCCACTTAGAATTATGTCCTCCTGGGACTGGCATTCCGTGAGCCCAAGTCTTGCCATCCTTGCTACTAAGGAGCATTCTGGCTGTATTTCTTCCAAGACAAATGTCTTTGTTCTTTTGGCAGTCCATGATACTCTCAGTATTTTTTGCGAGCACCATAATCCAAATGCCCGTTTTTATTCGGTGTCCAATTTTAATATGCAAAGGAGGAAATTGAAAAATATCATGGCTTTTTTCTTTTTTTGTGTGTGAGATGAATTTGTCACTAAAGATTTGAAGTCCATTTCAATTTTCCTTTTCCTTTTTTTTAAAAGCCACTCAAACCACTATTTAGGTTTAAGGGATAAGGACTCTGGAGGGATATTTTGTTTTGTTTTGAAAGAAACACTATATATTTACACAGCCCATCTCAAGAAAGGATTTCAACAATAATCTCTTTAAACTTTCTATATATGCTGTTTGTTTGGGGGGGCACTCAATTTTCAACACTTCAAAGAGATTTTGTGCAGCAGATTTACCATTGAAATGTATCATTTTATCTCGACTGCTTCTTCTGTGAACATTGATTGTGGATCCAAGCAAAACAAAATTCTCGACAACCTCAATCTTTTCTATATTTATCATGATGTTACCTACTGGTCCAGTTGTAAGGATTTTGGTCTTCCTTACATTGATTTATAATCCATATTGAAAGCTGTAAGCCTTGATCGTACTTTCAGCAAGCAGGTTGTGTCATATGCATACCACAGGTTGTTAATCCTTTAATTTTTCTTTATATAATTCAGCTTCGCAGATTATTTGCTCAGCATACAGTTGGAAAAAGTGTGAGGAGAGGATCCAGTTCTGTTGTAGACCTTTCTTGATTTTAAACCATGCAGTACTCACTTGAACTGTCTCTTGATGCATGTATAGGTTCTGCATGAACTCACTGAAGTGTTCAGGAATTCTCATGCATCTCTAGGGTATCCATAGTTTGTTATGATCCACACTATCATATGTCTTTGCATAGTCAATAAAACACTAGTAAACATCTTTCTGGTATCTTTAAATCAGTCTTTATAGCCACATGCTGGTGTTTTGTGTGGGGAAAAAAACAAAGAAATTGAATATTTAAAATAATATTGGAAGGGTGGTGGAGATAGGGGAAACCAATCAAAACTATCAGCGTTTAACCCCACTCCCCCCACCCCCCTATCCCGGGTGACAAACAACAGAAACATGGGTGAAGGGAGACAGCAGGTGGTGTAAGATAAGAAAATAATTATAATTTATCAAGAGTTTGGGAGTGGGGGGGAAGGCAAGAAAAGAAAGCTGATACAAAGGGCTCAAATGGAAAGAAAATGTTTTGAAAATGATGATGGCAACATATGTACAAATTGTGCTTGACACAATAGATGTATGGATTGTTAAAAGAGCTGTAAGAGCCCCCAATAAAATGATTAAAAATAATAAAATAACATTGATATTTAAAAAGAAACTAAGAATTTACTCCCGTTGAGATGCCATTTTGCCATGAAATTTTGAGGGGTATGTGTGCCTTTTTTCTCCTTCTCATTTGATTAATGAAGCTGCATTCTTCTTGTGGTCTAGTTTCTCAGATTACTTGCTCAGCATACAGATAAGCTGAAAGATTACAACCCTGATGCACACCTTCCCTTGATTTTAAGCCGTGCAATATTCTCTTGTTCTATTCAAAAGACTACCTCTTTGTCTATATTCAGGTGCTGCATGAACACAGTATTCTAGAATACCTGTTCTTGGAAATGTTGCCCATAATTTGTTATGATCCTCCTAGTCAAGTGCCTTTGCCTATCCAATGAAACACAAGTAAATCAAGTGAAAACACAACCAAGATCCATCTTATAGAAACAATGATATGCCTTATTCTGAATCCTCTTCTGATTCTACCTTGAGTTTCTGGCAACTCCCTATTGATACTCTGCTGTAGTCATTTAAAAAATTTTTCAGCCAATTTTACTTGCATGTAATATTAATGATATTGTTAGAAATTTTTCACATTCTGTTGGATCATATTTCTTTGGGATTGGGAACACATATGGATCTCTTCCACTTGGTTTGCCAGGTAGTTCTTCAAATTTCTTGGCATAGATTTGTGAGTACTCCCAGAGCTGCATCAGTTTTTGAAGCATTTCACTTGGTTTCCTGTAAATTCTTGGAACCTTGTTTTTTTGCTAATGCTTTCAGTGGATCTTGGTACCATCAGTGTTCTTGATTCTATGCTACCACTTGAAATGATCGAACATTGACTATTCCTTTTTGACACAGGGCATTCTTTCCTTTTTTTTTTTTTTAAAAGTTTTATTTGCATATACTTCACATGTCATACAATTTAATCGCTCATATTAAGAAGAGTGCGCAGTCATTACCACATCACTTTCAGAAGACTTTCTTCTCATATTCATTGTTGTTCTTACTTCATTTCCCCTCAGCCTCCCCTGCCATGCCCATGGCTTACTGTCCAGATACTGTCTCTCTAGATTTATATATCCTGGACTCTATTTACAGTAAACCACACAAAACACACATAGGAAAAAAACAAACAAAAAACCCCAACAATGACTAGACAACATAACAAACCTTAATCAAAAAGCAGAAAATAATAAAAATGGAAATAACTTTAAAATGGATCAACAGGGAAATTAAATGATAAGCTATGATATGTTAACCTAACTCCATCTGCCATCATTGACTTTACGATGCTCTCTGTCTCACAGCAAGGCTGCTGATAACTCCATCTTAGGTTCAGAGGGGTTCACTGAGGATGAATCCATGTGAGGAGGATCCTGCAAATGGATTTGGACTTCCACTATCATCCATAGCTTCCTGTTTAGAATTTAAACTTTCAAAACTATTCCCGTCTTTGGATTTGAATTTTAGTACTTAGACTCTTTGGATCACATAGACTGATGTGCTTCTTCCATGTGAACTTAGTTGATGCCTCACTTAGAGGCTGCTTGGCTTAAGACCTTTCCATCATCTTTTGATGCCTCTAACTTCATTCAATATTTTGCTCATAGGATCCTTCAGTACTGATAATCAGTTTTACAGTTTTTTCAATTTAAGAAAGATTGAGCCCCATTTCACCTGCCAATTAATTAGATAATAAGTGTTCGGTTGTCTTTGGAGATTGCTGTTCTTTTCTAAAGGTCAATTTGCCCAGCCTTGTACTAGTCACTATTGTTACAATTATTTTGACTTTATCTTGAGATTTGAGAACCTCACAAATTTTTCTAATTTTAGCAGTTGGTGCATTTATTCTTTCTTATACCTAAGAAAATAGCTTGTCACATTTCATGAAAAATCTTGCTGGGACTTCAGCATTGCATTCACTGTCTGGGTCAATTTAGGGAAAAAAAATCCACATTTTTTTGATACTAAGTCTTCCCACTCATGCACTCATGTCTGTAAATAAAATTTTATGGCTGTTTTCTTGTTGGTCAAGTGTATCTTTTGATAGATTTGTCTCTAGGTATCATAAGTTTTTGTTATCTATTGTAAAGCGTATTATTTTTTAAAAGTTTTCCATCTGCTTCCTGTTGGGGTATAGATAATAAAATTGATTTCTTAAAACTGATTTTGTACTATGCCTAAAACTGATTTTGTACTTTGGCTAAATTCACATTCTCTCTAAAAATTGACACTTCTTTTGAGTTTTATAATCAGAAAATCATTTCATCTGCTAATAGTTTTGCTTCCTTCAAATGCTTACACATTTAATTTTCCTTACCTTAATGCATTGATTAGACCACTTACTACACTGTAGAATAGAAGCATTAATACTGGGGATTGAAATGCCGGTAGTTAAGGTTTATTTCCCCAACCTGGCTGATGAACACATGTGGGATTAATTGAAGGGTAGAGCGATAAATGGCTCGGTGAGCCTCGCCTTCTGGTTCTCAGGTCTCTTGCTTTGTGATGGTCAGACCAGGGTGCAGCTGCTTTAGCCAGTTCTCCGCTTCAGCTGGCAAGGCTCACTTCCTCGAAGACATCCCTGAGGAGAAGCCACATGGACCTACCCTGATGTAGCCCTGGGTGCTGGAGCAGTTGTGTAGAGACCCCTGCCAGCACTGAGATGCTAACACGCTCACTGATTTGGCTTTCCTCCTGCAGTCAGTGTCATTGTGTATGTTTTGTGAGATTGAAGAGGACTTTGTAAATTGGTGTTGGACATATGGGCTAATGTTGGACTTATGGGCATGGACAGCACTGAGTTGGGATGCTTTCTTAATATACCTTACCCTTTATTTAAAACTCTCTTATATATATGAGTTGCTGTGGATTTATTACTCCAGTCTACACAGACTAACACATGGATATATTTGCTTTTTCCACTCTTATTTTTGTAATATTTTCCTATTAAGAATAATTTTGTTTATATAATTTTTGGGGCAAAAGCCACTTTTTGATGATTTAGCAATTTTAAAAGAGTTTAAAAACTGTTTTAGCAGTTTTCTTTCTTTTAAAAAAATAATTTTATTGGGGCTCATACAACTCTTATCACAATCCATACATAAATCAATTAAGTAAAGCACCCTTATACATTCGTTGCCGTCATCATTCTCAAAATTCGCAGTCTACTTGGGTTCCTGGAATCAGCTCATTTTCCTTTTTACTCTCCCTCTCCCTCCTTGCTCCCCCCTCCCTCATGAACCCTAAATAATTTATAAATTATTATTTTATCTTATCTTACACTGCCCGGCGTATCCCTTCACCCACTTTCCTGTTGCCCATCCCCAGAGAGGAGGTTATATGTAGATCCCTGAGATCGGTTCCCACTTTCTACCCCCCGTTTAGCAGTTTTTTATACCTGCTTTGCAAACCTGTGCTTAGATGCTGAATTCCATAGGATACTTTCACTATGCTTACTGAAGTACTATCTTTCTCACTTAATAAATTGAATTGGTGTTTGTATCTATGAGATCCTTCGTCCCTCCACTAATGTAAGCCACACTTTAAATTCTTGACAAATAAAATTTGTTAGTGTTTTCTAAATATTTTAATATGATGCTGGATTTAATTTTATAAAAATTGTCAAGAGCTATAGTTTGCCATGTTTACCAAAACCAAACCAAATCTACTGACACTGAGTTGATTTCAAACTATAGTGACCCTATAGGGCCAAATTGAACTTCTCTTTATGAATTTTGAGTCTGTAAAATCTTTAGAGAAATAGATTGCCTCATTTTTCTTCTGTGCAGTGGCTAAGAGATCAGACTGCCGACCTTTCAATTACCAGCCCACTGCACAAACAGCTATACCACCAGGGCTCCTTTAAATTAGCCAGTAACTTTCATGAATGGTGAGAGAAGACATGAGAAACTTGGGCCAGAGATAGAGGACAGTTGACATAAGCAGTAAGATGGGTTCAGATGCAAGCAATGTACAGTGGCTTGCATTAAAATGAGGAATCGAGGTCCAAGGATTTAGCTGTTTGTCAGCAAGCAGCAAATATTGTAGCAAGCAAGTCTTGGGTAGCAAGCTAATTACGTGGTGGTCATTTCGTTGGCGTGGCCTTTTTATAGTTAGTTGTTTGACTACTTGAAGAAGCTCTCTGCATCAAGAGATAGATAGATAAGCCTTGGACTCTAGCTTGTTGACATTAGGGACTGCTGTGCAGGTTCAACTCCTAGCAACTCTGTGTACTACACTGCTCAGTCTTGTTCTGTCCTCACACTTGTTAGTCTTGAGGCCTTTGTTGCAGCTACTGTGTCCGTCCATCTCTTTGAGGATCTCCACTTGACTACGAATGATGTCTTTTTCCTGAAACAGTTCTCTCCTGATACCATGTTAGAAGTATGTGAGACCAGGTCTCCTTATCCTTATTTCTAAGAAGCATTCTGGCTGTCCTTGTTCCAAGAAAGATGTATTTGTTCTTCTGGCAGTCATGGTACTTTTAATATTCTTTAACAGCTCCCTAATTCAAATGCTTCAATTTTCCTTGGTCTTCTTATTCAGTGTCCAACTTTCACAGACATAAGAGGCAATTGAAAAATTCCATGGTTTAGGTCAAGTGCACATTAGTCCATAAAATGATATCCTTGCTCTAAAATACGTTAAAGAGGTCTTGTGCGGTGGCTGTTGGACCCAGTGCAATCTCTCTCTCTTTTTTGACTGTGCTTTCATGAACATTGATAGTGGATCCACGCAAAATGAAATCCTTGATATATAACGTTCAATCTTTTCTTAGTTTATCGTGATGTTATATATTGGTATTTGTGAGAATTTTAACGTTTGTACATTTTAGTTGCAGTCCATTTTGAAGGCTGTGGTCCTTGATCTTCATCTTACCAGCATTTTTGTTTATTTTTGTTTGTATTCATGAGTGAGGTAGACCTATGTTTTCTTTCTTTTATTCAACTTTCCTTGTCAAGGGTGCCTGGTTGCATAGTGGTTATCTCTTGGACAGCCAGCTGCAAGGTCAGCAGTTTGAAACCACCAACTGCTCCAGGGGAGAAAAACAAGGCACTCTTCTCCTATAGAGAGTTACATTCTCAGAAATGCACCCGGGCATTTCTTTGCCCTGTATTTTATAATCGCTACAAGTTGGAATTGACTTGATGGCAATGAGTTTGATTTTTTTTTAGTCCTTGTTTGGTTTAATGCTGACCCGAGAAACAATGGGCAAATCCTTTTTTTCCAGATCTGGAAAAGCTTGTGTAATATCTATCTAGAAAAGAATTTCTATTTGAACATTTGATAGAATAGTGCTATAAAATTATTTTTTGTGTGTATTTGTGGAAGATACTTAATTTCTACCGTAATATATGTGAAGTCAAAGAACTAGTTAGGGTTTCTAATTGAAAGTGAATCAGCTTTACTGAACCCTATCTAAATATAGCTAGTAGTTTTTCTAAGCTTTCAGTTTTATTTCCCTAAAATTGTTAGTAAATTTCTCTATACTTTTTATAGACTGTTCTATTTAAAGATACAGCATCCCTCTTCTTAACTATTTGCTTTATATCTTTTATTAGCCTCACTAGATGTTTGTTAGTTATGTTCTTTTCAATGGATCATTGTTGAGTTTCATTTTTAAAAGCTTATTAATCGCTGTTTGCTTTGATAGTAGTAAATTGTCTATCACAAAATATTTGCCAACTCAATTTTTGCATGTATAATTATTGTATATACTTGAGGATAAGCCGAGATTTTCAGCATATTTTTAATGCCGTTCATGGTATAATTTAGTGCCTCAGCTGGTATTCGGGTCAGCTTATACTCAAGTATATACGGTAAGTGACATTGATTACATTTGTGATGCTGTTCCACTGTTATTACTTCTTCCATATCATTCTACCACTAAATTATTCTCCCCTGAGTAGTGACTCCCCCTGTCCTCGTTCTCTGCTACTTCTAGTAATCACTAATGAACCTTGTTTATCTATATTTGTCTGTTTTATATAAGTGGGATCAATTATTCTTCATAGACTAATATTTGAGCATCATACAAGGTTCATACATTTTGAAGCAGAAGGCAGGACTTCTTTCTACTTTATGACTGAGTAGTGTTCCATTCTATGCATTCACTACATTTTGCTCATTAATTTCTTGATGGGCTTTTAGGTTCCATTTTTGTACTATTAATAGAACTGTAGCAAACTTTGTATTCCTCTTTTCACTTCTTTTGAGTCTATAACAAGGATTTGGACTGCTGGGTCATGTGATTTATTTGAGACCCACTGTTTTCATTCCAGCCAACAATGGGTGAAGCAATTTCTATACATCCTTGTCTGACATCTCATTCTTGTTTTTAATTGTGGTATTCTCATAGGTGTGAAGTGGTATCTTCTCATTGTTGTTTTGATTGTATTTCCCACATGACATTGAACATCTTTTACTTGTTAACCATTTTTATACTTCTTTGGTGAGATAAATAGCATAAATATTGAAGGTATTTGCCCAGGTTTTAATGGAGTTGTTGGATTTTGTTGTTAAGTTATAGGAGTTCTTTATATGTTTTAGAGATTACAGGTTTAGGTATATAATTGGATATTAAATCCTTATTAGATATAGGATATCCCCCCAATTTTCTCCCAATCTGAAGGTTGTCTCTTTGTTATGTGAATTAGTCTAGGTAGACTAGAGAAACAAAATTCATAGAAACTCATATTTTATAAGAGAGTTTTATATAAAGGGTAAATGTACATTAGGAAAGCATCCCAACCCAGTTCAGTGCAAGCCCATAAGTCTGACATTAGCCCCTATGTCCAACGTATCTACAAAGTCCTTCTCAAACTCACAAAACACATGCAATGAAGCTGAATGTAGGATGAAAGCTGAATCAGTGAGCGTGTAAGCATCGCAGTGCTGACAGGGTTCTCCATGCGGCTTCTCCAGGACCCAGCGCTGCATCAGGGTAGGTCCATGTAGCTTCTCCTCCAGGATGTCTTGCAGGAAGTGAGCCTTGCCAGCTGAAGCAGAGAACTAGCTAAGGCAACCACAACTGGTCCGACCATCAGAGCTCAAGAGACAAGACAGGCGAGGCTTACCGATCCATTTCTCTCTCTGCTCTTCAATTAAACTACCCTTCAATTAATCCCACTTGTGTTCATTGGCCAAGTTGGCACAGTAAACCTTAACTATCACAATCTACCCCTTGTCAACTTGACATCCGTACACAATTCCTTAGCCATAAATATAATTTTCAAACAAACAATAATAAATTCATATCTGCACCTAATAGGATAAAGCTAAAATGCATACAATTAAAAAATGAGCCACTCTCATTTACACATAACATTTTATAAGTGAACAAAACAAAAATATCCTATGCCTAACAATTGCAATTAAGTAACACCTACACCTTAATCCTATGAGTATATTCATGAAAGTTTGTAAGCCATCCACTTCATTTCTTTATCCCCCCAATTTGGGGTATCCAATTTCTATACTGCCCACTTAGAACAACCCAATGCTCTGAGGAGACAATCATATTCTTTGATGTGAAGAATCTTCATTCCAGTTGGAACCTTGTTAGTCTGCATCCATAAGCAAAGTCAAATCAGTATAGGCCATCCATAAAGTCTGCAGCAGTATGCACCAGTTCACAGGCTCTAATAACTTCTCTTTATATGGTTGGGTTCAGGTCATCTCAATGTGTGCTGTCTCACTTAGCCTCCCCAGGGTGCCCATTGGTTGCCTTTACTTTAGACCATGGGCTCGTCACAAATACTGAACAAGCCTAGCCCCCTGGTGTCATATAAAATCTGTTGTTTAAGAAATTGTTTCTCATGTCATACCCCCCTATATTTTGTTCATCGAATTTTATGGTTTTAGACTTCACATTTTGTTCTTTGATTCATTTTAAATGAATTTTTATATGGTGTGAGGTATGGCCCTATTTTCATTCTTTTATTTATTAAAATCCAATTGTCCTAGCATCATTTATTGAAAAGACTCTTCTTAACTCATTGAATTTACTTAGCATCCTTGTTGAAAATCAGTTCACCATAGATGCATGAGTTTATTTCTAGAATCTCACATCTATTTCATTTATCTTTATGCCTATTATTATACCGATACCAGGCTGTTTTGATCAGGAAATCTGAGTTCTCTTAGGTTATTGGGATTTTGTGTTTTTTTGTTTAAATTGCTTTGGCTATTTGGAGAAGTCTAGGTAGTGCAGTGTCTACGTACTTGGCTTTGAACCAAAAGGTTGACAGTTGGGCCCACCAACTGCTATAGAGGAGAAGGATGAGTCAGTCTGCTTCTATAAAGATTAAAACCCTTTGTAGCAGTGCTGCTCTGTTCCATTGAATACGGAGTTAGAGTAGACTCAACAGCAATGGGTTTGATTAATGAGTGGGTAAGCATCTTCAGAGTAGGATTTGTGGGTTGTGTGGTCCAAACCCAATGCTATTGAGTTGATTCCAACTCATAGTGAGTCTCTATAGCTGTGGTTCTCAACCTTCCTAATGCCATGATCCTTTAGTACAGTTCCTCATGTTGTGGTGACCCCCAACCATAAAATTATTTTCGTTTCTACTTCATAACAATAATTTTGCTACTGTTATGAATCGGGCGACCCCTGTGATAGGGTCATTTGACACCCCCCCAAAGGGGTTGTGACCCACAGGTTGAGAACTGCTGATCTATAGGGTTTCCAAAACTGTAAATCTTTATGTGAACATGTGGCACCTTTCTGCTGTAGGAGTGGCTAGTGAGTTTGAACCCTGACCGCGGGATTAGCAGCCTAACACTTACCATAAAGGGCTTCCAAGGAGGCTCCTTAAAAGTTGCATAGTAAAACCAAACCAAACTCGCTACCATCAAGTTGATTCCAATTTGTAAAGAAAGCTTGCTAAACTTCATAACACACTGCCAAACTTTATAAAAACAGCTTTACTATTCTGTATTAGTACCAAATATATGAGAGTAGCTACACATCTTTGTGAGCATTTGACCTTGTTATTTACATCAATTTTTTTTACAACATGTAATGGGCTGTAGTAATATTGTAGTTTCAATTTTCATTTCTGGAATATCTAATGATAACTATCTTTCTCATCTGCTATTATTTCCCATCTGTATGTCTTCTTTGATTAAATGTGTGTTTAAATCTTGCTTAGTTATGTAATTGGGTTGCTTCTTTTTCCTAATTAATTGAAGTTTGAGAGTTTATAATAGATTTAGTGTGGAACTCTTCTTTCAGATATGTGTTTTGCAGATTTTTCTGCATTATGTGACTTGTATGTATTATTTTCTTAACTGCCTTTTAGAGATCAGTTTTTTTTTTTATTTTGAGGAAGTTCTCTTTATGACTTTGCTTCTGTGAATCATTTCTTTGGTATTTCATGTAAGAAGTCTGATCTTTCGAAGATTTTATTCCAGAACTTTTATAGTTCTATGCTTCACATATAGGTCTGTGTTCCACTTTCTATGAATTTTTATATGTGGTGCAAGATTTACTTGTTTTGTATATATCCAATCATTTCAGCACTATTGAGAATTATACTAATATTTACATTGAATTACCATTGGAACTGATTAAATATCAGTTGATGATAGTAGCATCTTGCTAAGAACTACTTCATGCTTGCTCTCCTGTCCTGTTCCCAACATGGTAGACAAAGCTGGAATTGCTGAGACCCAGTAAGGACCAGACTCACTTATGTATCCACATCAAGGACCAAAGATTCACAGGTGGTCATAGCAGTTTTCTGATGGAGGTGGCTGGTAGATCTGATCTTTGGCCCAGACCCAACCATGATTCTAATAATTGAGCAAATTTAGATCCTGTGGACTGAATATATACTGGATTCCATATCACCTGATGCTTTATGTTTTCCATCTCTTTGAGTAATTCCCTTAGATATACTTTACTATTCAGTAATTTTCTTTTTATCGGTGTCTAACTGATTTCTAATGATTGTGACTCCTCCACATAAGATTTATAATTACATAAAATATCCAAATGTTGATGTATCCTACTTGATGCATTTTTTTTTCCTCCTTGATGAATTTTGACTAAAGTGTACCCGTGTGGCTGTCACCTAGTTGAATATTTGTGTCACCCTCAGGAAGTTTCAAATTTTCCAATCAATTTTAAGTTATCAGCTAGATTTGCAAATTAGTTACACAGTTTTATACATCTAGCACTGTGTAAGAGGCCAGATACCACACTTTTGTTAAAATGCTTTGTTGATCAATATTTAAAATTTTCACTCTGTTGTGTGTTTTCTGCATTTTAATTTTGCTTTTGCTTTAGCAGTTAGGATCTCTCATTTCTATGAGCTCTATTTTTCTCCCCAATCTGTTTGAAAGTATGTTGTTGTATATTCATCTCACTGAACCACTTTTATTTCTTGAGGGTCTAGTCTGCTAGTGAGTTTGAACTGATGCACTTCATAGTTAAACAGTGCAGTGCTTACCCAATGGCACCACCAGGACTCTTCTCTTTAAAAATAAATGTACAATTCATTTTTCAAAAAATCAGGTTGTGATATTTTTTTGGAATTGACCATGATTAATAGGTAGTGTTTTTGAATTTGCGAAATCCCAATTTTAGGAGAACTGTGTCTATAGAACAATGCTTTTGAAGTGTTTTTTTAAACTGTCTTTTCAAGAAGTGCTTCAAATTTATATAATTTCTTGAAATTTAAAGTTTTATAGTATACATCTTTTATCAGATCATAAAAAAGTCTAATAAATTATGTTTCAAATTTTGTCTTTTACACTAGGCAATCCTTTATCACAGGATATTCTCAACTTATACCAGGACCCAGATGGAACCCGAAAGCTACTGAACTTCATGCTTGACAATCTTGCAGGTAAGCATTAATGACAAAGCAGAGAATTGTACAGATATGGTAGTTAGCTAACATGTTGCTTAAGAGCAACTGATGACTTTATATAAAGACCGTACAGGTCTACTGTGCCCAAGAAAGTAGGACTTTCTTTTTATATGTGGAGTACTTTCTATTTACTAAGCAATATGTTAGAAGTTTCAGTTATATTATCTGGTTCAATTTTCCCAATAATCTGAATAGGAGAATTAAAAAATAATAATTTTATTGGGGCTCATAGAACTCTTAATACAATCCATACATACTTCAATTGTATAAAGCACATTTGTACATTCGTTACCCTCATCCTCAAAACATTTGCTCTCCATCTGGTGTCAGCTCCTCATTTTTCCCCCTCCGTCCCTGTTTCCCCCTCCCTCATGAACCCTTGATAATTTAAAATTATTATTTTGTCATATCTTGCACTCTCCGATGTCTTCCTTCACCCACTTTTCAGTTGTTTGTCCCCTAGAGAGGAGGTTATATGTAGATCCTTGCAATTGGTTCCCCCTTTCTAACCCACCCTCCACTCTCTGGTATCGTCCCTCTCAGCCCTAGTCCTGAAGGGATCATCCACCCTGGCTTCCCTGTTTTTCCAGTTCCTTTCTGTACCAGTGTACATCCTCTGGTCTAGCCAGATATGTAAGGTAGATTTGGGATCATGATGGTGGGAGGAAGCATTTAGGAACCAGAGAAAAGTTGTATGTTTCAACGTTGCTACACTGCACCCTGACTGGGTCTTCTCCTCCCTGCAACCTTTCCGTAAGGGGATGTCCATTTGCCTACAGATGGTCTTTGGGTCCCTATCCCACACTCCTCCTCATTCACAATGATATGATTTTTTTGTTCTTTGGTGCCTGATAACTGATCTCTTCGGCACCTCGTGATCACACAGGCTGGTGTGTTTCTTCCATGTGGGCTTTGTTGCTTCTGAGTTAAGTGGCCGCTTATTTATCTTCAAGTCTTTAAGACCCTAGACGCTGTTTCTTTTGATAGCCGGGCTCAATCAGCTTTCTTCACCACATTTGCTTATGCACCCCTTTGTCTTCAATGATCGTGTCGGGAAGGTGAACATCATGGAATGCCAGTTTAATAGAACAAAGTATTCTTGCATTGAGGGAGTACTTTAGTGGAGGCCTAATGTCCATCTCCTACCTTAATACTAAACCTAAATCTTGTTTCCCCATCCTCATCATATAAATGCATTTACATATGTCTATGCTTTTATTTAGACATTTATAAATGCCCTTTACCTCCTAGCTTTTTAATCTATTTCCTTTTACTTTAAGAGGATAATTTTTAATTTTCATTTTATACTTGAAAATCTGAGAGTAGGAGAAGTAAAATGATTTATTCATGTCACATAGCTGATTAATACCAGAGCTATGAACTCTGATTGTCTTATTCTAATCACAGAGAATTAAAAAAAGTGTAGCTAATGTTTTATGATAATACCTTATATATTGGAACCAGTTCTATCTGTTTGAAGATTCCTTATTTCAGAAAGACGTTATCCCAAGGAAAATAGCTGAATCTAGTAGTGTCTCCATACTTTTACACTCCATATTTTGAGTGGTTGAGCAAAACTGTGGAGTCTTTGGTGCTGCAGACAGTTAGATGGTGGACTACCAACTGAAAAGTTGGCAGTTCAGACCCACTTAAACTCTCCTCAGAAGTGAGGCCTGGCAATCTTGCTACCTAAAGGTCAGAACCTTGAAAATTCTTTGGAGCAATTCTTAGCACATGTGGGGTAACTATAAGTTGAAATTGAAATAATGATAACTAACTGCAACAGAAATGTTGTACCCTTTAAGGAAGTTACCTTTCCCACTTTCCCAATTGCTCCTATGAACCACTAATAATCTATGATGCAATGATCTATTTGCTGATGCATTTCACCCTTTTGGAATAGATACTTCTTGTAAGTAACATCATACAATATGTGTCTTTTTGTCTAAATTATTACACTCAAGTGTAATGTTATTGAGGATGTTAATCTTTGTTATAGCATGAATCAGAACTTCATTTCTTTTTATGACTGAATAATATTCCATTTATGTATTAACCACATTTTGTTAATTGTTTCATCTTTTGAGGTACATGTGGGTTGTTTCAACCTCTTAACTATTTAATTAATGGTGAAATGAATATCAGTTTAATTCCATTTTAAAAATTTTATTTATATCCATACATAGGAGTGAAATTGCTAGGTCACATCGTAATCCTATATTTTAAATTTCTGAGAAACCATCCAGCTGTGTTCTTCAGTAGCTATATCATTTTATAAAAAAGCTCCAATTCATGTACATTCTAACCTATACATGCTTTTTGTATTTCTCATAATAGCTGTTCTATTGGGTGTGAGTGGTATCTTGTGGTTTTCGCTTGTATTTTCCCTAATACTCTGAATATTTTTATATGTTTATTGGCTATTTGTATATCTTTTTAAAAAACATGTATTTTCAATACCTTTGTTCAACTTTTTATTGCATTGTTTGTGTTTATTATTGAGCTATAGGAATTCTTTATATATTTTGGATATTGAACCTTTCTTAGATAAATAATTCTTAAAAGTTTTCTTATAATTTGTTGATTTTTTTCCCCTCATTTGTTGCAAGACACTTAAATTTTGATTAAGACACATTTATGTAGTTAGACTTTTTTTGGTCTTTTCATGTTATATCTAAGAATGCGTTGTCTAAAAGTTGGTCTTAAATCATTGCCCATATATTTTACTCTGAGTTTTATAGATTTACATTGACATCCTTATAGAATGTTAATCTATTTTAAGTTAGTTTTCAAATATGGCGTGAGATGTGTGTCTAGTTTTATTGTTTTACACTTGGATATCTGGTTGTGCCAATACCATTTGTTAGTTTGAAATTAACCCTGGCCCATGTATATTGAAATCCGCTTGAATGATTTTCTTTGTCCTTTTGTAATCACTTCGACCAGCGTTTAGATCTGAAGAGAGAGGAAACTGGAGGGTTTCGAGGCTGTAAGCTTTTCTGTTTTGCTCATTTCCCCCCCTTTATTTGTGGAGTGTAGAACACACAGGGGAAAAACTTAGAAAACAGTTCTGCAGCCCATCTCATCAGTTTAGTTAGGGTTCCTCAGTCAGTTTCCCGTGTACATGACCCTCCCCCCTTTATTTTTGCCTGCCTGCCTGCCTGCCTTCCTTCCTACCCACCTACCTACCTACCTACCTCCTTCTGTTCATCCTCCCCTTGGCCTTCCTCCCTACCATAACCATGAAAGTGTCCTTCTTTTGGTGTGAAAACCATTTTTCTTTTCTTTTTTAAATTCCATTTTATTGGGGGTTTGTACAACTCATCACAATCCATCCATCCATCCATTGTGTCAAGCGCATTTGTACATTTGCTGCCATCATCATTCTCAAAACATTTGCTTTCTACTTAAGCCCTTGGTATCAGTTCCTCATTTTCCCCCTCTTTCCCTGCTCCCCCCTCCCTCATGAGCCCTTCATAATTTATAAATTATTATTGTTCTGTCATATCTTACACTGTCTGACGTCTCCTTCACGCCCTTCTCTGTTGTCCGACCTCCAGGGAGGAGGTCACATGTAGATCCTTGTAGTCAGTTCTTCCTTTCCAACCCACCCTCCCGGTATTGCCACTCAGCACTGGTCCTGAGGGATCATCTGTCCTGGATTCCCTGTGTTTCCAGTTCTTATCTTTACCAGTATACATCCTCTGTTCTAGCCAGATTTGTAAGGTAGAATTGGGATCATGATAGTAGGGGTGGGTAGGGGGGGTACAAAGCATTTAAGAACTAGAGGAAAGTTGTATGTTTCATCGTTGCTACACTGTGCACACTGACTGGCTTGTCTCCTCCCTGCAATCCTTCTGTAAGGGGGTGTCTAGTTGCCTATAGATGAATCTTGGGTCCCCAATCTGCACTCGCCCTCATTCACAATGATTTGACTCTTTGTTCTTTGATGCCTGATATCTGATACCTTTGATATCTCGTGATCACACAGGCTGGTGTGCTTCTTCCATGTGCGCTTTGTTGTTTCTGAGCTAGATGGCCACTTGTTTACCTCCAAGCCTTTAAGACCCTCAATGCTATATCTTTTGATAGCCGGGCACCATCAGCTTTCTTTGCCACATTTGCTTCTGCACCCATTTGTCTTTAGTGATCGTGTCGGGAAGGTGAGCATCATGTAATGCTCAGGTTAGTAGAACAAAGTATTCTTGCACTGAGGGAGTGCTTGAGTGGAGACCCAATGTCCATTTGCTACCTTAATAGTTAACCTACATATATGCACATAGATCTATTTCCCTATCCTCATATACAAATATATTTACATCTGCCTATGCCTTTATTTAGATATCTACAAATACCCTTTGACTCCTAGTTCTTTCCTGTATTTCCTTTTACTTTCCTCTTGTCCAACTATCATTCTCAGTCTTCATTTGAATTTCATTAATTCCTCTTGGAATTACATTACCCTTGATCATGCCCTACCAGGCCTCCTACACACTCTTCACCACCAATTTGGATCACTTGTTGTTCCCTTGTACCTGAGTTTGTTAACACCATTTTCTCCCCACCCCCCACCTCCCCTTTCCCATGTCCCCCAGGAACTGTCGGTCCCGTTGTTTTCTCCTCCAGATTGTTCGTCCAGCCTATCTTAATTAGACAGACCTGCAGATACAGTAACATGCACAAAACAAGGATGTCAAAACAAAGCAACAAAAGAAAACAAAACAACAACAATAAACTAATGACAGAAAAAGAGAAAAGTCTGCAGTTAGTTCATGAATTATTTGTTGACCTTTAGGAGTGATGGGGTATCATGCCCTGGCCCCAAAGTCTATTTTTGGTATTCCCTGGGGACTTTGTTGCTCTGTTCCCCTTGCTTTTCTATTACCTACCCTTTGTGTTTCGACTCAGTCTGATGGGATCAGATCGGGTGCAATTCTCACACTGTGACTCCAGTGTTGTCCATTGTAGGGCTATTGAGGAATGTTGTGTTTCATAGTTGGGCCGGCCACATGGTCTTCTCTGTGGATTGGCTGCTCTGAGCGGGGATATTGTTCTCAAAGCTTGGTAGGCCAGCATGTGCTCCACTCTCTCTTCCTTCCCCTTCATTTACTTCTCTGTGCTCTGATCAGACATTTCCCTTTCTCTTGAGTTGCACCTTCAGTGCTGTCCTCTGAAGTAAATTCTTCTGGGACAAGGGGCAGGTGTCCAAGTAGTTGGGACTGGGTCTGACCTCTCAGTTTCAGCACATTTTAAATGCAGTTTTTGTGGTAAATTAGGTACCTTGGCTGATAATAGGGTTGGCTTTTACTGGAGTATATATGGTATATTTCTAGCTCGCTCTCTAGTATATCATTGCCAAAGTTTCTTTCCCAATCTTGGTTTCCTTTTTAACTCTTTTAATGAAGTCTTTTAGTGTACAAACCTCATATTTATACCTCTGTTTTGTCTTTAGTCTTTAGTGGTATGAGTGTTTTGCATGATAGTATAAGTTTGTCCCACTTTTTATTGATGATCTTTATAGTTCTACGGTTTATATTTAGTTTTTAAATCCATCTTGAGTTTCTGCATATGGTTTGAGGTATGGGTCTTTTTTTTCATTCTTTTGCAGGTAGAGATTAAATTTTCCTAGTACCATTTATTGAAAAGACTTATCTTTTCCACAACGCATTTTACTGAAGAGACCATTCTTTTTTCATCGAATGAACTTTGCAAGAAAATCAATTAACCACAGATGTGATTTTTTTTTTGCAGCTCTCTCGATTCTGTTCCATTGGTTATAAGTCTCATTATATGAGTATCATACAGTTTTGATTATTATAGCTTTATTATATGTTTTGAAATTGGGAGGTATGAGTCTTTCTACTTTGCTTTTGGTTTCAAGATTGATTTAGCTATTTATCGCCCCTTGCAATTATGGATACACTTTAAAATTGGTTTTTCTATTTCTGCAAAAAGGATGTGGAATTTTGTTAGAGATTTCATTGAATTTATAGATTTGAATTGAAATAATAACATGGAATTCTTTTTCCATTTATTTCCATGTATTTAGGTCCCAGTGGTTATAATGGCAAGCTGCTAACCAAAAGGTCTGTGGGTCAAACCCATTAGCTGCTTTATGGAAGAAAGATGTGATAGTCTGCTTTTATAAAAGATGCATAGCTTTCAAAGATTAGGCACACAATGACTCAAGAGTCGACTGCCTGTTTGGTTTGGCTCATTTTTTTCCAACAATGTTTTATAGTTTTCAATGTGCAAGTATTTCACTTCCCGGATTAAGTTTATTCCTAAGTATTTATTCTTCTAAATACTATTGTAAGTGTAACTGTTTCCTTAATTTTTTCTTATAGATCACTGTTGGTGTATAACAATAGTGATTTGTATGTGTTAACATTATATTCTGCAACTTTGAAGAATTTATTCTAGTAGATTTCTTATGGATTCCTTTGGATTTTTTAAATAAGGATTACCTCGTCTTCCAAGAGACGTAGTTTTATTTCTTCCTTTCTGACTTAGATGCCTTTTGTTCTTTTACTTGTTTAATTGTTCAGGCTGGTACTTCTAGACCAGCTTTATCGAGAGACATCCTTGTTTTTGTCCTTGTTTTAAGGGATAGGTCCTCTTTGTTCCGCCTAATTTTCTGTGCTGTGGACCCTACTTTATCAGATAGTAATATAGACATATCTGTTTCTTCCCCTCTGTTCTCTTACTTCAGCCTACTTATGTTGTGTTTTAAAAGAATTTTTCATAGATAGCATATAATTAAGGCCATGTCTATGTATTTTTAGTCACTTTGCCAATCTTGTCTTTTGAATTGAATATTTAGACTATTCAGAGTAGTAGTTGATATACTGTAGTTAAATCTACCATTTTATTATTTGCTTTCTGTTCCTCCCTATTTCTCATTTGCCTTTTCTTAGCTTCCTGTGGATTATTTGTATCTTTTTAAATTTGGGATTTTTATCTCATTTTTAGTATATTATATATGGTTTTCAAAGTGGTTGCTCTAAATATTACAATATACATATGTAACTTAACATAGACTACAGAGAATGATGTTTCTTTAACGACTTCATCTCCACGTAGGTTTCTTTACATCTCTACTTAGAAAATGAAATTATTGCTAATATTTGCTCAATCTACATTGAGTACTATACAAGATGTAATGTTTGCTTCAACCATGAACTATGATATAAAGAATCTCTTGAAAAGAAAGATAATCTACCTCTAATTTTATTTTTTTAATTTTTAAAAATTTTCAAAATTTTAAAATCATCAGGGACTCATACAACTCTTATTCATACATACATAAATTGTGAAAAGCACATTTATACATTCTTTGCCCTCATTATTCTCAAAACAGTTGCCCTCCACTTAAGCCCCTGGCATCAGGTCTTCCATTTTTCTCCCTCCCTCCCTTTCCCCCCTCCCTCATGAACCCTTGATAATTTATAAATTATTATTTTGTCATATCTTGCCCTGTCCGACATCTCCATTCACCCACTTTTCTGTTGTCTGTCCCCCAGGGAGGAGGTCACATGTAGATCCTTGAAATCGGTTTCCCCTTTCCAACCCACTCTCCCTTTACCCTCCCAGTATCGCTACTCACTCCACTGGTCCTGAAGGTATCATCCGCCCTGGATTCCCTGTTTCCAGTTCCTATCTGTACCAGTGTACATCCTCTAGTCTAGCCAGACTTGCAAGGTAGAATTGGGATCATGATAGAGGGGGAGGAGGAAGCATTTAGGAACTAGAGGAAAGTTGTATTTTTCATCATTGCTACATCACACCCTGACTGGCTCATCTCCTCCTTGAGACCCTTCTGTAAGCGGATGTCCAGTGGCCTACAAATGGGGCTTTGGGTCTCCACTCCACACTCCCCACCCCCTTCATTCACTATGGTAAGATTTTTTGTTCTGTTGATGCCTGATACCTGATCCCTTTGACACCTTGTGATCGCACAAGCTGGTGCGCTTCTTCCATGTGGGCTTTGTTGCTTCTGAGCTAGATGGCTGCTTGTTTACCTTCAAACCTTTAAGACTGCAGATGCTCTATCTTTTGATAGCCAGGCACCATCAGCTTTCTTCGCCAAATTTGCTTATGCGCCCATTTGTCTTCAGCGGTTGTATCATGGAGGTGAACACACAATGATACGATTATTTGTTCTTTGATGCCTGATAATTGATCCCTTCGGCACCTTGTGGTCACACAGGTTCGTGTGCTTCTTCCATGTGGGCTTTATTGCTTCTCAGCTAGATGGCTGCTTGTTTAACTTGAAGCCTTTAAGACCCCAGACACTGTATCTTTTCGTAGCCGAGCACCATTGGCTTTCTTCAACACATGTGATTGTTCACCCTGTTTGTCTTCAGAAGTTGTGTCAGGAAGGTGAGCATCATAGAATGGATGCCAACATTTGTACAAATATGTTTCATACAATTGATGAATCGAATGTTATAGAGTTGTAAGAGTCTCCAATAAAATGATTAAAAAGAGTTGGATTGCCAACTGTACGGTTGGTGGTTCAAACTCATCAACAGCTTTACTAGGAAAAGATGAGACTGACTGTTCTTTATGGGAAGAAAGACTTAAAGTCCCAAAAACTCTAACCCTGCTCTGTCTCATAGGGTTACTGAATTGGAATTCACTTGATGGTACTAGTTTTGGTTTGATACATAAAGCTATGTAAGTATCTGTCTCATAATGCAGTCACCAATCCTGGATATTAATAACTTGAAACTTTTGTCCGCTTGGGTAAAAAAAGTAAGTTATCTCAATTAAAAATTTTTATTGGTGTGGAAATTGAACATCTTTTCATATGTTTGTTGGCTCTTGGGTATTGGTGAACATATATTTGATTTTTTTTGGTCTATAATATAGTCATACATTGTTTAACATCTGTGATAAGTTTCATGAAAAAGGACATCAGGTGATTTGGACATTGTACAAAACGATGTTATACACACATAGTCCCCAGGTCATGTATGTCTGACTATGTACAATGATTAGTAAAAATAAATGGGTGCTACTTTGATGTGCTCTTGGTATTATTATAATTGTAATATTATGTTAAAAGTGTTTTCACAAATCTAGAAGTGTTTCTTTCATTTTCTCCTCCTGCGATTTGTATACAAGCAACATGAGATACGTATGCTGGGTGTGCTGGAAGTTGTGTGTAGCTGTTTGTTGACACTCCTTATTTTCTGTTCTCTGATTGGGATTTCTGAAATCTATTATTACTTTATTATGAAGAACCAACAAATTTGTCTTGGAAACAGTACAGCTGGAATCTCCTTAGAAACAAGGATGGCAAGAATTTGTCTCATGTACTTTGAAGATGTTATCAGGAGGGACCAGACCTTGAAGGAAGACACTATGCCTGATAAAGATCCCATGCAGAACTGAATGGCCTCAGTGAGATGGGCTTGAACATAGCAATTGTGATGATGGTGCAGTGTAGGTTCTCTTGTACGTGGGGTTGCTGTGAGTCAGAACTGACTGGACAGCACTGACAACAACATCAGAACTATCGGGCCAGGGACATATGTGCATCTGAAATTACCTCATTGGTTGGTTTTTGACGCATGAATATATGAGGGGGCACCCCCCAAAAAAGCCCCAGAATATTTTTTCAAACTATGTAGTTAAATGTTTTTGTAAATCATTTAATTCGGGGACTCTTACAGCTCTTACAACAATCCATACATAAATTGTATCAAGCATATTTGTCCATATGTTGCCATCATCATTTTCAAAGCATTTTCTTTTTACTTGAGTCTTTGGTATCAGCTCCTATTTCCCCCTTCCCACCCTCCCTCCTCGATAAATTATAAATTATTACTTTCATATCTTACACCTTCCGCTGTCTCCCTTCATCCACATTTCTCTTGTTCGTCCTCCTCGTGGTGGGGATCGGGACTTTAAATTTTTATTTTTTTTACAAAGCAACCATATCACCATCAAAGTACTTTCCATTGCATTTAATCCATTTGTCAAATCTGTGCTTCCATTCTTGGAAACATTTTTCAAACTCACCTATTTGGATAGCAGACAGCAGCTGCCTTGTTTTTTCTTCACCTCTTCTAAGTTGTCAAATAACTGTTCTTTTATGTCCCTCTTCATTCACAGAAAGTTGCACGGAGTGAGGTCAGGTTAGTAAGGTGGGACAAAAGAGGCATGCCGTTTTTTGTTAAAAACTGGCACACTGAGATGGCTGCGTGAGCTGCTGCATTGCCATGGTGGCAAAACCAGTGCTCTCTGCACTACTCAGGCCTTTTTTAGGTCACACACTGTTACATAATTTGTTGAGAAACTGTAAATAGAAAGCCAGTGAAACACTCAAAATATACTCTGAGTCGCTGCTTTCATCCCTCAGCCTAAAATGAGGATTATCATCATCAACATTTCACCTATTTTGCAATGAGAGAACCACTCATGCACTTAAGTTTTCCAGTAGTACTGTCCTTATAAGCTGTGTACAACATCACAGCAGTTTCTGTGGCATTTTTCTCAAGCAGGAAACAAAATTTCCAAGCCACACACTGTTCTGTCTTACATTGGCTATCATAAAATAAGTTTGAGTGAAAGTGCTTTTAGGAAAAAAATTCATTGTGAACAGAGAGAATCTTCCCAGGTGCTGCTGCTGGGTGCACTAACTCAGAGCGAGTTGCTCGATGCTCACCTAGCAGGAAAAATGTGTACTATGATAGCTCCACTTAATGGAGCTTTTTCTGTTACTGTTTGAGTACCTCATCATATTGTGATCTATTGGTAAAGATGATTTGTGATCCTTAGCTAGGATATGGTGTCTTAGTATTCTAGAACTATAGTAACTATCATGAAGTGGATTGCCTAAAAGAACAGAACTTTCTCATGGTTTGCCAGGCTAGCAGATTGGATGTTATCTGTGTCACTTCCGTCTGATGGCTCTCATAGAGGAATTGTTCATGCCTTTCTCCTAGTTATTGGTTCCCACATGAAATACTTGGAATTTCTTTGCCGCTGGTAGATAGATGATGGTGTCATCTTCATGCTTTAACTTTGCCTCTGTCCAGTGTATGTTCCTCCTCTCCGAAGATAATACTCAGAAAGGATTAAAACTCACCTTATTCCTATATGACTTTGTTTACTTGTTGCATGTGCAAAGAAAAACCCCATCTCCCTAAACACAGGAGGCATTTACAGGCACCAAGATTGAAACTTAAGCACAGTGTATAGAGGAACATAGTTCATTATGGGAAACATCAAAATATCTGCTTCATTTGTTTTATTTTGAGGTTTACAAATTTCTGAAGTTTTAAGCAAGTTAGTTTAGATGGAACTTAATAAGGATCCCAGAGCTGGCTAGCTCCTTGTTTGTTTGTATTTTGGGACAGTTGCCATGATTTTGGTATGGCATTTTTAGTGGGTATCATTACTAGATTTAAAATATGTATGTTGAACTAACTGCATGAGTTGTCTTTTTATTATAACTTTGCTTTCCTTGAAAGATAAGGTTCTTGTTGGGTGACATTGAGTTGGCTCTGACCCATAGCAACCCTATGCACAACAGAACAAAACACTGCATAGCCCTGCACCATCCTCACAATTGTGTATGCTTGAACCCATTGTTGCAGCTACTGTGTCAGTCTGTCTCATTGCTGGCCCTCTCTTTTGCTGCCCCTCTACATTATTAGGCATAATGCCCTTCTCTAGGCACTGACTGGTGTCTCCTGACAAAATGTTCAATGTATGTAAAATGAAATCTTGCTATCCTTGCCTCTAAGGAAAACTCTGTCCATACTTTTTCTAAGACATTTTGTTTGTCCAATTAGTAGTCCCTGGTACTTTCAATATCTTTCCCTAGTATCACAATTCAAATGCATCTATTTTTTTCAATCTTATTATGAGGTGATTGAAAATACTATGGCTTGGGTCACGTGTACCTTATTCCTAAAAGTAACCTTCTTTCTTTTCAATAAATATTCACACAAAGAGATCTTGTGTGACCAATGCAATGATGTCTTGATTGCTACTTCTGTGAGCATTGATTGTGGAATCAAGCAGGCCAAAATCCTCAACAACTTCAACCTTTTTCTTTTTTTATCATGTGCTGTCTATTGATCCATTTGTTAAGGTTTTGGTATTTGGTTGTAATCCATGCTGGAGGCTACAATCGTTGATCTTCAGCAAGTACTTAAAGTCTTCCTCACTTTTAGCAAGCAAAGTTGTGTCATCTGCGTATCGCAAGTTGTTGATAAACTTTCCTTCAATCCTGATTCCACCTTCTTTATATAATCTGGCTTCTCTGATGATTTGCTCAGATTAAAAAAGTATGGTGAGAAGATACAACCCTGACACATACTTTTCTTGACTTTAAACCATACAGTATCCCCTCGTTCTGTTGGCACGATTGCCTCTTGGCCCATGTACAAGTTCCATGTGAGCACAAGAAGTGTTATGGAATTCTTTCTTCCTAAAGCTATCTGTAGCTTGTTACGATCCACGCAGTTGAATGCCTATGCATAGTCAATAAAAAAAACACAAGTAAACGTCTTTTTGGTATTCTTTGCTTTGAGTCAAGATCCATCTAACATCAGCAACGATATTCCTTGTTCCATTTCCTCTTCTGGCAACTACACTTCCTTCCTCTGTCACTGTACTGCTGCAACCGTTGTTGGATCATCTTCAGCAAAAGTTTACTTGCATGGTGATATTACTGATTGATATGTAATTTGAGCATTCTACTGGAATGAGCACAAATACCGATTTCTTCCAGTCAGTTGGCCAAATATCTGGCTTCCAAACTTCTTGTCATAGATGAATAAGTGCTTCCAGTGCTTCATCAGCTTATTGTATTTCATCACTTCCTGAGCCTTGCTTTGGCTAATGCTTTCAGTGTAGTTTGAACTTCTTTTTTCAGCACCTGGTTCCTGCTCTTAAATCATCTCCTGAAAAGGTTGAATGTCAAGTAACATATATACTCATGTATATGCAAAGTTTCCCCACACATTTTTAATGCAATTTTTGTGGTAAAATTAGGCCTAGCTGATATTCAGGTCATCTTATACTCGAGTATATACAGTAGTTCTTTTTGATAGTGACTGTGTATTATTTCCATCTTCTTTTGATGTATCTTGTATTATTCATTATCTTGTTCCTGGAATCTTGCAGTATTACAATTAGGGATTTGAGTTTTTTCTTGAGTTCTTTCAGATTAATATTTAGCCAGCATGTTTTTCCTTTTTGTATTTCTAACTAGGTATTTACATGTTTCGTTATAATATTTGACTTTGTCCACTCAAGCTGCCCACTGAAATTTTCTACTCAGCTTTTTTGACTTCATTTCTTCCTTTTGCTTTATCTGCTCTGTGATTAAGAACAAGTTTCAGAGTCTCTTATGACATCCACTTTCACCTTTTCTCTTGCTTGTCTTTTTAATTACTTTTTGCTTTCTTCATGAATGATGTCCTTGATATCCTACCACAGCTCATCATGATTTATGTCATTAGATTTCATGAAGCAGATCTGCTCACAAGATGTTTTAGAAATTCTGGCGGGATAAACTAAAGGTTGTATTTTGTCTCATGATGTGGACGTGTTTTTTTTTTCGTTTCAATCTAAACTTATATCTGAGCAGTTGGTAGTCTGCCAATCCCATAGCCAGTCCCTGGCCTAGTTTTTAGCTGCTTTTTCCATAGTCTCTTCCGACAGTTTGGCTTCTGTGTTTTAAATCTGGAGAAATCCGTGCGTATAGTCATCATTTGTGTTGCTGAAAAAAGGTATCTGCTAGGATACAATTCAGCTACAATTCCTTCCTCTGTTTCCAACTTTTGCATTCCAATTGCAAGATAATAATGCAAGATACATCAAAAGAAGATGAAACTAATACACAGTCACTACCAAAAAGAACTACTGTATATACTCGAGTATAAGCCGACCCGAACATCAGCTGAGGCACCTAATTTTACCATAAAAATTTTATTAAAAATGTGCTGAAACAAAATCTCTGCTTTTACATGAGTATATACGGTACTTGACAATTCAACCTTTTCAGGAGATGATTTAAGAGCAGGAACCAGGTGCTGAAAAAAGAAGTTCAAGCTACACTGAAAGCATTAGCCAAAAGCAAGGCTCAGGAAATGATGGAATACCAACTGAAAATTTTCAATAAGTTCATGAAGCACTGGACGCACTTATTCATCTATGACAGAATTATCAGTACATGTTGTTTGCATGTTTCTTTAATTTCTTCATCACTAGCTTTGGTTGGTCTATACATTTGAATAATAGTTGTATTGATTGGATTTCTTTGAATGTGGAGAGATAATAATATACTATCACAGACAGCATATACTTCCAGTTAGATCTTAAAATGACCCTTTTGACAATGAATGTGTCATTCTGGGATTGGAAAGATATGGACTATGATAAATAATGTTCATGCCACTCTGTTAGAAGTATGACTGCTATAGAAAACAAAACATCCTTTCAGTAGACTTATGGCACACCACAATGGTTAATGATATTTACTCTTTGAAATCTTGGATACTTTGCCCAAAACTTATTTGTGGCTGAATAAGGATGGGAGTCTTTTTATTTTAAGCAAATAAAATTTTTCAGAGCCTAGATGACATAAATGCTTAACCACTCAGTTGCTAACTAAAAGGTTGATGGTTCCAGTCCACCCAGAGGCACCTCAGGACACTATTCCTGGCATTTAGTTTTGGTGGGGCAGGGAGGGGGGCGGGGGGGGGGCTGTCGCGTGGATATCAGCCATTGGGAACACTGGAGTACAATTCTACTCTGACATACTTGCAGTTTTCATTAGTTGGAGTCGAATCTATAGCAACATGACTCTTTTTCTACTTTCATACCCTGGGCAAACCTGCAAACAGGAATTAAATCATCGTGTGATTGTAGAATATTTTAAGAATTAGAAAAGGGGTTAATTAAATCATAATAAAATTTCTTCCTCATTGCGGAGTATATCATTTCATGGTATAGATAAAGATATCTGATATGTTAAACTAGTATCTTCCTTCTTCTGTACATTTTACTTCTATTACCATTTTGCACTGCTTTTATAAAGGAGTCCTAGTAACATAGTGGGTATGCATTGGGCTGCTAATCACAGGTCAACAGTTTGAAACTTCCAGCCACTCCATGAGAGAAAGATTATACTTTCTATTCCCATAAAGACTTACAGCCTCGGGAGCTCTCGGTTGGAGATTCTAGCCTGTCCTATAGTGTTGCTATGAGTCTGAATTGATTTAATGGCAGTGAGTTAATTCATAAAGAAGGGAAATAATAAAATTAGGCAATGATAGTGCCATTATGAAATCAAATAGTTTTTATTATAAAATCATGTTTTATTACAAATATTTTATATGTATATTGGAACTTAATGTAGCTTTGATATCTTAGTAAGGAATTAGGTTTAGTCAGGAGAGCTTGCATACTTCATGAAGGCATTAAAATGAAGACTATTAATTTTTTTCCCCCTTAAATCCCAGCTACTGAAGTTCCTAATGTTCTTTTCTGGAACTGTATGTTTTCTGTATACCTAATTTTATACTTCCTTTAGTATTAATATCTTTATTAAATTCAACACTGTTTTTAAGCTTGTGAACTAGTATAGTTGAAGAGAATTTGATTTGGTATAATAAAATAAATAGCTCCAATTTTAGAAACACACAAAATTTAATTAAAAAATTTTTTTTCTTTGCAGTTCATCCTGAGCAGCTTCCTCCGAGGCCATGGATTACATTAAAAGAACGAGACCAAATTCTGCCCTCAGGTAAATGAGTTTTTCTTTCTCTTTAGTGTTTTTCAGAAATAGTTGAAATGTCATTTAATCTTTGTGACGTATAATTAACAGACCTTTCTTTGCACTTGCACCGGTAGATGAGTATTAAAAATACTAATGGGTATACTAAAGACATTCATACTGTCATGAGCATATATATATACAAGCTCTTATAGCTTAACAATGCAGCACTTGCTTTTAGAATTATTTTTGTAATATTTCTAGATGTCATGTACACACAGGACATTGGGGGACTTAAGAAAAACAAATAATAATGTTTTAAACAGCATGGGTCTTTTATTGACTGATAGCATTCTCTCAGTGCAAGAATGTTTAAACTGGTCATAGTCCTGTGGGTACTCTGGGTTCACCATTGAGCTGCCCAACTGTAGTGTTGACAGTTTGAACCCACCAGCTGTTCCATGAGAGAAAGATGAAACTGCTCTCCTGAAGATTTACAGACTCTGAAGCCCTAAGGAGCTGCTGTGTCTTATACGGTCCTTATGAGTTGGCACTGACTCCATGGCTATGGGATCACTTGTGTGCACACTCTCCTTTTCTCCCTCTGTCATTCTCCCATGTCCCCGTCCCACACCTCACCCCCTCTCTATTAGAAATGCTACAGGGTGAGTATTTGAAAAATTTAAGGGCTTATCATTTTCTAGAACCATAGTAATCTAGAAAATATAAACCATTATCTCTTTCTTGAGATATTTTTTAACATTGGAGGACTTCCTATTAACATATTAGACATTTTAGGATTGGGGATTCTGCTTTATATATATTGCTATGAATTAATACTTAACCAAGTGCCTTTTCTTCTTTTTTAAATCACAAGAGTAGTTCATTTTCATGATACCTAATTTCATTTTTAAATTAACAAAAATATCACCCTTATGAAGGTTAATCATAAAATACTAGTTCAGTGGTTTTTAGAATAAATTTAAGTTCTTAGAATAACTCCATTTTATTTTTTAAAAGTAAGGTTCAGTTAAAGCTAAATGAGGGGTAATTTGCTTTGTTATTAGGATAATGCTGGGTTTGGAAACCTGGGAAGTGTAACATTCTGTTTATATTTTACAAACATTAGGTATCATAGTATACAGTACTCCGTTGTGTCTGTCACTAAAACAGCAAACCCATTGCCTTTGAATCAATTCTGGCTCTTAGCAACCCTATCACAGGGCTTTCTAGGCTCCACATTTTTACGGGAATAGACAGCCTCATCTTTCTTCCTTGGAATAGCTGGTGGGTGTGAACTGCTGACTGCGGTGGTCTGCAGTTCAGTGCTTCCAGAGCTTCGCTACCAGAGGTAATAATTTTAAACTATAGAGCCACAGCATCAGCCTGCTATAGCAGACACTGTTAGTTTTATCATAAATATTATCAGGATTCTGTTATTAGGTTATATATGGATGCTCTGAGAAAAATGAGGAAAGCTAAGGTTTTTAATAAAGCCTTAAGTCAGGTAGACTTATTTTATACGTGACTTTCCCTGTAATGTGCAATTATTTTCTTAATGATTTTAAAGATCATTTTCTCATTTTCAAAGTAATCTTTAAAAAATGGGAGTAAGCATATGTTTAAAAAAGGTCTCTTAATTTTGCACAGCCATATTTCTATAAAAAGGAACAACAATTAAAAAAAATAAATTGTTTTTATTGGGGGCTCATACACCTCTTATAACAATCTCTACACCAATTGTATCAGGCACATTTGTACATATGTTACTGGCATCATTTTCAAAACATTTTCTTTCAACATGAGCCCAACAAAAATTTTTTATTTAATTGTTTGCCCAAAGCTGAAAATAAAGAGATACTTTTCTTTGTTAAAAACTGTTCGGGAGTTTTCTTGGAATATATGCATGATGCTTTACTAAGTAAACTCGAGTGCTGTAAAAGTAGAGGGATATTTTTAAAATGCCTTTTAACTACATTTTGGGATGTGTATAATAACTGGCCATAGTTAGGGACCACAATGATAATTAAGCCATGTAAGAATCAAAGCCAAGATAATGAAAATATACTATAATATGTAAACAGAATATAGGAGATTAGTGATGAAAGTGACTTAATAATTTATTTCTGCCATCTGTTTAGAAATTGCTAGTTCAATTTTGGATGTTGGCACTGGTATCAAGAGTTTTTAACATCTAAGGAGGCTTCAAAAATATTTGGGATAATTCCATTCTCTTATTTCCATTTTTTTCACAAGCTCTTTGAAGCCTCATTATAGCTTTTAATTATGGTGCTATGAATAAAAGTTCAACTGCTAACCAAAAGGCTGGAGGTTTAATCTTACCAGCCAGTCTGGGGAAAGATGGGGCAGTCTGTTTTTGGAAAGTCTGTCCTGCAAGGTTGCTATGAATCACAATTGAATCGATACAGCAGTTTGGTTTAGGGCTGCTGCTTAGTAGATATCATGAAGATAGTAATTTCTGGTCCTTTGTGGAATATCTTATTTCACAAAATCTTAAATAAAACTGAGTGAGGATAATGATGAAATAAAAATCAGCTCAAAATGAAATAATTCCCCAAATGATCATTGATCAATCATAATCATCAACCCCCCAGATGATCACTGTACTGTTTTTCCTACTACTCTTGTCATTTGAAAATGAACCTGACCCATTCAAATATTATTTTACCTTGTTACCTTGATTATCTCATAGTTAGTCTCAATAAGTGATTGCTAATAGTGTGTGTCTATTGTAATCATTTGAGATGCATTTTAAAAATAAGAGTGCCCAGGCCCTAATATTCTGACTTTGTTATACCTTGTTGGTGAAAATGTTTAATTTGCTCTGCAGCCGACCAGAATGTTGAGTTCACCCAGAGACATCTTAGAAGAAAGGCCTGACCAATGTAATACCAGAGAGCCTTTGAAAATCCTGTGTACCACAGTTCAGTGCTTTCCTGACATACAAGGTTGCCGTGAGTCAGAATGAACTCAACAGCAACTGTTTTTTTAACATTAATTTGGTTATATCAACTTTTTATTTTTAAACTTCTGTGTGAAGTGATTCTGATAGACAGTCAGAAATGAGAATTTTATCACACATATAAATGACTTCAGGATTCAAGTCTTTGATTTGATTCAGTAGGTTTTGGGGCTGAGGCGCTATGTATTTTAAACAAGTTCCTAATTGGTCACTCTTAGTATTGGTCCTTACAGGACCCTTTGAGTAGAAGAAGTCTTCTACTTCCTGTATAAGTTTGTCCACAGTCTTGCTACAGCCCAAGAGTATTAAAATGAAAATAATTCAAATTGATTTTGTGAGAAAGAAAATGCGCTTATTATTAATCATTGTTAGTTTTCACTCTAAGCAAGACATCAGTGAGAGGCTCCTAAACATTTTTAAGTATGAATATTTACACAACCCCCCGAACTAATGAAGTGTTAGTCTTTAATCAGGATGAAGCTGAAATTTACTTTTGTTTCACTTACAGAGAATCTTTACATAGTAAATTACATGCAATCACTATTTTGACAAAATTTGGATTATTTTATATTAAAACAAATTTCCTAAAAATTTAAAATACAGATTGCTCTGAAAAAAGTTGCCTAATTTTCTCCCTTTTGTCTGCTATTTTTTTCTCCCACTTCTTAGCATCATTCACGGTTATGTGTTACAATGTGTTATGTGATAAATACGCTACGCGGCAGCTATATGGCTATTGCCCATCCTGGGCACTAAACTGGGAATACAGGAAAAAGGGAATTATGGAAGAAATTGTTAACTGTGACGCAGATATCATTAGTCTTCAGGTAACACTATAGAAATTAAATTGTTTTTTGAACTTAAAAGGTAAAGTTAACAATAAATCTTGCCTTTGGGTAAGATTACTGTATTCAAAGCAGAATCTAAAAGTTGTTATTCTCTCCTCTTAAAAGAAAAAAAAAGACAACTTTAATAAGCATTTAAAATATTCTTATAGTAAAACTTCTGAATATAGCCATTCATTTAAAGTCATTCACTATTGTCTTAGGTGAAAATGAAAAATATCCTTCCTTATTACCCATGTTAGCAGTTCACTTCATGAACAAATCTTGGTTTTAACAAAGGAGAAAATCAGATGGTTGTTAGCCCTCGCCCATTGAAGTAGCATGTTAATTTGTAGTGGCTTCTCAAGAAAAAGTGCTTGTACACAGTTGTTACTTACAGATAAACATTTCAAATATTGATAATATTGTATTATAAATTGTCAACTTTTATCTTATTCTAAATACCACTGATATTTAGGCTCTTCTCATATTTGACAGTTTATAATGAATTTAACTGAAAAAGAAACACCTTTCCATGAAATACAAGGTTTTTTTTTTTAATTTTAACAATTTAATGGGGCTCATACAATTCTTTTCACAGTTCATACATATACATACATCAATTGTATAAAGCACGTCTGTACAGTCTTTGCCCTAATCATTTTTTTCTCTTTTCTTCTTTTACATTTTATTAGGGACTCATACAACTCTTACCGCAATCCATACATATACATACATCAATTGTATAAAGCACATCCATATATTCCCTGCCCCAATCATTCTCAAGGCATTTGCTCTCCACTTAAGCCCCTTGCATCAGGTCCTGAAGACTTTAATAATTTTTCTCCTTGCATCTTTGAAAGCATATTGTTTAAATGTGCTTCAGCATTTTGAAATGTTACAACCTCATACATTTGTTTTTAACAAAGCCTGAGATTTATTCTATTTTTTCCCTACTAGAGTAGCTTGATAATTTATTATGTTGTCTGTGATTCACATGATTTCTTGAGGAATAAAAAGAGGCAAAAAGTTTCATAAATTAACCTTTCTTTGAATACTTTACTGATAGTGGAAAGGAAGAAGAAGGCAAAAACAAAATTAGATTGCTACAGTTATTTCACAATTGTGTTTTATTCATAGTATTTAGAAAGCATAGCTTCAAGTAGAAAATTATTTAAAAAATTTTTTCTTTTAAAAGTATTCTGGAGAAGTCAAAAGTTTGGAAAAATTGAATCATGATTAGGGAAACACCTCATTCCATATCTCAGAGGTATTTGTTGTGTTAAAGTGTTAGGTCTATTCTTTTAGACTTTTTTTTCTATTTTCTTATCTCTTGCAGATAAATTATAAAATAAATTGGGATCACACTTATATGCAAATTTTGTTTATTCACTAGTGCACTTACTATGTTATTAAAAATTCTTAATTTTTTCCATTTTAATTGTAGCCTTGTACTTATTGTTGGGCTGTTAGGCTGCATAAAAGTTTTTGCTATTATAAAATCTCTTAAGAGACTCTTTAAACATAAATAATTGTCTTCATATTTGATTATTTTATTTGGAAAGATTTTTTAAACTGTTAATATGACTCAAAAAGTCTCATGTGAAAATTGGTAAATTAGTCCAGACTAAGAATAATTGATATCAGGTGCCTAAAAATTAGAGTATAATTACTTAATGTAGAAATACTATTAATCTTACCTTTCTCCTACTTCAGTACCATTCTTTTCACCAAGATTGAGGAGAGTAAATAATTTTAAAAATTACTTATTTATATATAATATTTACTATTTCTATTACTATTTACTAGCAACAATTGTGAGGACGGCACAGGATCAGGTAGTGTTTCATTCTTTTGTCTGTAGGGTCACTGTGAGTTGGAATCCACTCGACAATCATTACCTAACAAGAACAACAGCTTCCACTTAATCCCATTTGTAATCAGCTTTGAGGAAACGAAGTATGAATCAAATATCCTTGCTGGTTCATTCAGCTTTACAAAGCACCCATTTTCAAGTGGCAGTTACTTACAATAAGATAGATACTTGTTAATGTGAATTATTTTGACTTAAACATACCTTAGCCATATGCTCAGATTTTATATCTTAACCAGGCTTTCCTCTGTCATGTGGATGATAACTTTTTTTTCGTCTCAGGAAGTGGAAACAGAGCAATACTTCACTCTCTTTCTGCCAGCATTGAAGGAGCGTGGATATGATGGATTTTTTTCTCCAAAGTCACGTGCCAAAATCATGTCTGAGCAGGAGAGAAAACATGTGGATGGTTGTGCAATATTCTTCAAAACAGAAAAGTGAGTTAAGGAAAGAAGTATAAAGATTTTAAGTAGCACACCTTTAAAGTTGTCTTTTGCTTGCTAAGCTAGTAAACAACTGGCATATGAAGCTAAAACTTCGATGGTAATATTTTATTTCTTAGACTATATTATTGGAAATAATTTTTTTTACTCTTTATGCTTTCATTATAAAAGTACACTAAAAATTATAGGACACATAGACCTGAGTATGATATTTTGATCGTGTTTATATTTCCAAAAATGTTTTCATAAACTATAACAATTTGTTTTGGAAGAGTTAGTGGTACTTTTAAGATTAGAAATAAGTGATCCAAGATTCTTTATTTTTTGTTTTCATAGTTGGCCTCTTTTTAGAATCATTCACTTCATAAACTATTTATCTTTTATAATTAATCATTAGTTCACTAAATATTTAATGAGTATTTGCTCTGCGACAAGTGCATTTTTTGTTATCCTAGTTCTCTTTTCTGTCGTCCTTTGTAATTTTAGTGCTCTCTTTTGTTGGCTTTGTTGTGTGCTGTGTTGCTCTGCCCTTCTGTGCTCTCTAACTGGATCAGGGACTTCATTTTCTTCTAGACGGGGCAGTACGGTAGCATACTCAAGAGTTGACCCTGAATGCTGCCTGAGTGGTCAGGGGGCAGATTGTTCTGGTTTTCCTTTTGAAGAAAAGAGAATAGCATGTTTCTGCCAACTGATTTTAGAGGAGAAAATTGGTAGAAACCTCTAAACGAAGATTGACACAAGTAGAGAAATCTGGTAGAATTCAATTCCATGGTTATTCATTTGGGATTACTACATTAGATAGGAATTAACTACTCAATAGGTTATTTATTCTTATTATCATAACTTCTCCATTTAACACCTATTACAACAAAGCTGTTTAATATTTTTATTGATAAAGACATGTTACCAAGCATAGTGGTTAAGAGTTGGGCTGCTACTTGACTGCAAGGTTAGTAGTTCAAACCCACCAGCTGTGCTCTGGGAGAAAGATGAGGCATTCTATTCCTTTAAAGATTTATAGTCTCCAAAAACCACACGGGCAGTTCTACTTTGTCCTTTGAGTCAGAATCGACTTAATGGCAGTGAGTAAGGTATGTTACCACCAGGTAACATACTGCAAACTGTATCCTATGAATTGAACTTGGGTTACTTCTCATTTATTTATACTTACTGTCCTATGTTTTCTATGAATTTCCAGCAGAACTGTTCTCATACTAGTTAATAATCAGTGCCCTATAAGAACTTGAATTCAGAGTATACTAAATTATTCTATTGGCTTGGTAATTTAAAAATTAATGATAGAATAATTGTTTTTATTAGCCATATTCTAATTCCTTATATATACAGTGTACTTTTTGTTTTTGAACAACGCTCATGTATTTCTTCATTTTCACAGAGTAAGACATAGACATAGGTTAAGTAATCTGCCCAGGGTCACACAGGAGTCCGACTTCATAGTTCCTACTTTCAACCAGTCTGATAAGCTGAGTCTCGAGGCTTTTAGGTTGAACTTCTGATAGTACTTGTACATCTTATGCAGTAACCTCATATTCGGAAAGTTGCATTGAATTTGTTATTTGTTCCTGTATTTATACATAAATAATTCTTTAAAATGTCATCATTTTGAAAGCACATTGAGACAACTAACATGGAATTATTTTTCCATTTGCCATTACTTCTGAAGGAAAACAAAAGATTTATATCATGCTCCTCATTGTTTTCTCTGAACAATGAGGAGAAATTTCTTGAAAGTTTACCAGAGGGTTTTAATGTTTTGAATGTACCATTATAACTCTTATCTATAAATTCTTAAACAGTATTTGAAAAATTGATTTTCAGTGAATTTCAGATATGTAATATTTGACAAAATGCTTCTTGAATTATTTAAAGTGCTGTACAGTAGAACCTCGGACTCTGGTGCTAATCTGTTCTGGAAGGAGTGTTGAGATGTGATGCAGTCACGTTCCGAATAAACTTTTCCCATAAGAAATAACTGAATGCTCCCGTCTTCCTATGTTGTATAAACCTTTTGCCTTTTCGTAGGGACTTTCATGATACACACATACATACATAATTTTTGTGAGCTGTTTGCACACAAAAAAGGAAAGAAATAACTGAAAATGGATTAATTCGTTCTCAGTCCCCAAATTTTTACTCTAACCTTGCCTTTATTTACAAAACATTACATAGAAATTTCAAAGTAAATAAGTTTAGAGTTAAATAATTTAAATAGGAAACACAACATTAAAAACAGTTTTAACAACTAAAGTATGGTCCCTGCCTTGAGATTGATGAGGATCTGGATCTGCACACGGATGTGGAGAGGAGGGATGGAGAGAGAGAGAGTGTTGTTGGGAAGGGGAATCCCCTTCCATAAAATCAACTGGTAGCTGCTTTTCAGGAGATTTTTTTTCCCCCTTCTTTGCCCTTTTTTCACTAGAATCTGGCTGGCTTTCTCTAAAAAAATTAATCTATCTAATGTCTCCTATTAGCTTTTCCTTAACTGTTTTCTAAAAGGGTTTAATAAATTAGCATCAACAATGTCAATAACATAGTTAACCCGTTCCTTATCTTGATGACTCTTTTCAAAAAACCTCTCTCTTAGGACCTATGCTTTTTATCTGAAAACAGTACAAAAACTGAGAAAATTATAGCAAAACGCTGTAACACAGCTTGCAAAAGGTTTAAACAAAATGTCAACACCAACTAACACAGTTACTGAAACATGAACTGCTTTTGTTTACAAAAATCATATATTTTGGGTTGGATTGCGATGTTTTGCTTGAGATCCGATGGAAAATTTTCTTGACATTTTGCATCTAAGCCCAATTATTTTGAGTACTGATGCGGTCGAGTACTTGGGTTCGACTGTACGTCACTGGATTTCTACCCTTCCTTAACTCCTTTTTTCCTGAATATTATGGAACCAGCCACAGATGAAGACTTTGAGTGTAACACAATAATACTACATTGCATTTCTTCTAAACTTTCCCCCCTGGCATTGCAGAGCTCCATACCTAGTAGATAGATTGAAGACCACCCTCTGTTCAGGGTTGAAGTATTCATATATTTGTAAACTAGCTAATGCTAAAGTATTTGGAATCATCTTCCTTTATTGTGTTCTACACTTTAGATTGGAGAGAGAATATGGTACAAAGATCAAACTGAGTTTTGATGTCAGGGAATTACATTATCTGGACGGTGTCACTTGCCCTTCTGTGCTTAGTTCATCATTAGTATTTCCTTTCTTTGTAAGAGCATTTCATCTAAAAGAGTCATGGAATTCCCAGGACTATAAAGTTTTCCAGAAATAGATTGCCATATAATTCTCCCATTGGGTGGCTGGTAGGTTTATGCTGCTGACTTTTTGGTTTGCTGCCTAGGACTTTAACTACAGCACAACCAGGACTCCCCATAGAGTTGTGATCAACGCTAGTAGGATTGGTTTCTTTTTTAATACAACTTCAATTTTGCTTTCATAATCTCTGTTAAGGAGAAATATCCTCAAAATGGGAAGAATAATAATAAGATATGTCAGCTGAAGAGGAAATTTGGTAAGCCAATCAGAATGACTATTTTAAGCAGTTAGATTTCTAAGTCAAGATGAATATGTCTTGTGGTATTAAAAGATCTCTAAAAAATGTGATTAGAGAACTGGTATAAGAATTGAGTTCTTGGAAGTTTTAGGATAGTAAGGGAAGAAAAACTTTCTCAGCTAGCCACAGTTTCCTCATCTATACGAGTATATTGATCATCATTATCATAACTTTTCTGTTTATTGCAACAAAGCTATTTAATATTTTTATTGATAGAGACATATTACCAAGGAGCCCTGGTGGCCCTTGGTAAATGGAGCCATAATACCTCTGGTTGCAATTTAAATTCTGTAGAAGGAAGATTCTGAGTTAGAGTTTGGTATGAGAAGTTTATTAGAGATTAATTTGCTCGTATGAATGCAGGGGAGAAACAAACAGTGGGAGCCTCCGATTACCCCACAGAAAGGAGCTCATTGCTATAGTTAAAAGTCTGTGTGCAAGTTACCTTATAGTGGACCAAAACACATGAAAAAACACACTGTCATTAGTAGAGTATGCCAAATGTGAGTCAAAGGAAAATGGAAGTTATTAAACGGGGAATAGAATTCTTGAAAAAATGTAAACATCCTTGGGCTGAATGGACTGGTTTTGGGCTATTTTGGTTTGAAAATTTTATTTTATATTTTAAATTGGCCGTTTTAATCACTCATATGAACTACAATGCCAAGAAAGACAAAGAGGAACGGTATTATGTCACCAGGAAAAAAACAAACAAAAACCATTTCAAGATCTAGTCTGAAGTACCAATTCAGGATACTATCCACACACCTAAAAGAAGACCAGATAGTGATGACTGCTACTCTAATTCATGCACCAACTGCCAGTGCAAAAGATCTAGAACTTCAAGGTTTTCACCCATTTTTGTAGTCCGAAATTGAGGAAAGATGCAATCAAGATGCCTTGATAATTCTGGTGTGTGGAATATAAAAATGGGGAGTGGAGAAAGAGGAACAATAATTGGAAAATAAAGCCTTGTTGATAAAAGTCACTAGTATCACATGATAAAACTTTACAAGACCAATGACTTATTTGTTGGAAATACCCATTTTCAACAACATTAACAGTAGTTATTCACATGCCCCTCTCTAAGCAGAGTAAATAGTAACCAAATTCTGTGAGAAAAAATGGTGGAGAGGTGCAATATAATCCGAATTAGGTCAGGCTGTCTGCATAACTGCGTCAGTTGCTCATTTGCAAGTTCACGTTGAAGCTGAAGAAACCATAAATCCACAAGGGCCGGAATGTGACTGTGAGTATAACCCATGTGGATTTAGGGACCATCGCAACAGATTTGAAGCACTTGGCACTACTGACCAAAGACCAGATAAATTGTAGTATGACATCAGAGATATCATACACAAGGAAACGAAACGGGCATTAAAAAGACCAAGAAAATGTCAGAATTGATAGCAGAATAGACTCTGAATTTGCTTTTAAATGTAAAGCAAAAGGAAGAAATGATGAAGTAGGAAAACTGCACAGAAGATGTCAAAGGGTAGTTTGAGAAAAGTAGTGTCATCAAATGTGGAAAGACTTGAAGTTAGAAAACCAAAAGGAAAGACATGCTCAGCATTTAAGTTGAAGGGAAAATTCAAGCCTCGAGTTGCTATATTGAAGGATTCCGAGTAAAATGAAGCTCTAGTAGCGTGGTGGGTTAAACATTGAGCTGCTAACCTCAAGGTTAACAGTTCAAAGCCATCTACTGTTTCACCAAGTTGTTTGCTCTTGTAAAGATTTATAGCTTCAGAATCCACCATGTAGATCAATTCTCTGTTCTGTAGGGTTGCTGAGTCAGAATTGGCTCAGTGGCAGTTGAGTTGGATGGGAAGAGCGAAATACTGAATGTCATAGGAAGCCTCAAAAGATCACTGTACCAAGAAGAATTGGTCTGCATTCCATTTCAAGAGGCTATGATTAAAAATTGAAGATACTGAAGGAAAAAGTTGAAGATACACTGAAAGCATTAACCACAAAAACCAAACGAACAAAAAAACCACACTGAAACCCCCACGGCTTCAGGAATTGATAATTATAGTGATTGAAATTATATGACAAACAGATGTCAATATCTGTGCCAAAAAATTTGGCACAACTGGTTGGAATGAAGAAGACAATAGTTCACTGAGGAAATGACCCTCTGGTTTCTGCCGGGAGAAGGAGAATGCCATTCCACAGTGGTCAGATATGACTCCACCCTCAGTTCTATTCTGACACCAACCACCCACCCCCCTTACAAAACTTCTCTGGTGGTTTTGATAATTCATTGCAGTGGGCCCACAGGACTCATATCCAATATACAGGATTATGGGGGCTTATTAAGGAGACAAACAGGTTACACAATGGTAAGGATACAGTTCTTTTATCAGCACCTCTTCTCAGCCATGCTGGCACACCTGTCTCTGGTCCTTGGCTTTTCAGCCATGAAGTTCCTTGGTCTCTGTCTGCTCTGTCTCAGTTATCCTTAAAGGTTGACTTGTCCATTTGCTTTTTCCTGCGTGATTATTATTCATCCAGGCAGTAGCTGCAAGGAGCAAAGGTATGAAAGGGTGAAAGAGAGCTACCATTTTTGCTACATATAGCTTACCAGAAACTTTTGACATTAATCTCAGCCTGTCTCACTGACCTGAAGTGTATTGCATGACCTCTTGTAGGAAGTAAAAAAAGACTAGGGAGACAATGCCTTGTGTGTATCATGTATCCTTCATTTAATTTCTTTTAACATGATAATTTACCTAAAGTGATAATAATGAATTGTACTTTCAGATTTACATTGGTACAGAAGCATACAGTGGAATTTAACCAAGTAGCAATGGCTAATTCAGATGGATCCGAAGCTATGCTGAACAGAGTCATGACAAAAGATAACATTGGTGTTGCTGTGGTCTTAGAGGTCCACAAAGAACTCTTTGGAGCAGGTAAGTGCAATTTAAAGTATTCTTAAATATCAACAACACCACTGACATGTTTCCCATCTGTAAGCAAGTGGAGAGAATCTTAATATTATTTATTGCATAGTTATTTTCCTGTTTTACCTTTTGACGAAAGTTACGGGGGATGGGTAAGAAAATAGCACTAATTGCTATGTAAAGGGCCAGACATGTCTTGGGAAATTAACAGGTACTCTATGTAAAGGAAGATTTGTTAATATGCTATTAATTAGAAAAGCTGTCTTGAAATAGCAACTGCTTTTATTAGGCTGAATATGGAAATTGTGAGATGTGATTGTTTTTCTAGCCAGATTTTTAATTTCTTTAGTGGATCTTTGGTCTTCCAGGGCATGTTTTTTTCTGATATATTATATTTCAGTCATTGTCAAGTAGGATTGTACCTGGTACTTTTCTTTAGTTAGATTATTTATAGCTTCCTTCAGAGTCGGAATTCTTTGTATTTCCCAAACCTCTCCTTTTCTCTCTACGTTTGCTTTTGAGCACTTAATTTTTTATTTAGTACATTTTAGGCAAGATGAAGGAGAAGGTCTCAGACCACACTAATCCCTAGGTACACCCCCAAACTAATAACATCAATATTTTTGATAAGAAAATTGATAAAAATTATTCTTACCATTTGTATCTGTTAAACCTGTTTTCTTACTGTTCTTCAGTTTATCAGTATGAAAGACAGGTTTTCATACAAGAATTTGAATTCTTTCCTCTTTTTCATTTTTATCCATTTTATGGTCTTTCAATTTTCTTAAAAAAATTAGCATGTCAATTCACCCCGCCGGAATTGAGTTTCTATTGGAATTTTACAGTCCTTTGAATTTGCTTATACACTGAACATTTCTTCTATAGCCAAAAGTGATATAATAATATACAGAAAAAGAAGATAGCTTAGAAAATATTAGCTACGAAGTTTTCTTAGGATCAAATTGCTTTGCACAATGACTTTTTCCTGCCACATGTGACAGTTTTTCCAGTTGCTTGTTTTCTCAGCATGATAGATAATTGTAACTTGGTAAGATTAGAAGGAAACTTAACCTGTGCCAAAATGTAGACAAAAATTAAATCCTTTTCAACAGCACTGGGGCCACAGCTTGGGGAGAGGGGTGAGTTGGATTAGAGCATATAGGAGATATGCAAAGGGATGGAGAGGGAGGAGAGGGCATCCTGACTTACCAAGCCTCTAGGACGATGTTTCTGCTCAGAGCAGACAACACATGGGAAGGACCGTAGGGATAGCTCCACCATGGGACACGTCATCACTCACTGAACCATGACACTGTAGGGGACAGCACTGGAGATACAGTGCAGGAATTGTGCACGGTCTGGCTGCATTATGCTGGGGCGAGGCACTGAGGGCATGCAGCAGAGCAGCAGGGGGAGCAGACTGATGAAACCCCTGGGGAATAGCAAAAATAGACTTGGGAGACAGTGTAGCACCCCATCAGACTCGTCTGGAAAACACTCATAAAGGCCAACAAACAGACCTTGAACTATTTATAAGTTTTTCCATTTTTGTCAGTGGCTTTCTTTTTCTTGTTATTTTGTTCTTGCTTTCTGCTGTTGTTGTTACTGTTTTGTTGGTTTTGACATCCTTTGTTGTTTCGTTTTGGCTTTGCCTGGTTTTTGCACTTATTAATGTATCTGCATGTCTATCTAGATAAGATAGTCAGGATAAACAATTCGGAGATGAATAGAATGGGACCAGTGGTTCTGGGGGAATATGGAAGGGGAGGTGGGAGAAAGGAAGGGAGAACAACAAGTGAACTAAAATCAATGGAACGAAGGTCATAGCATGCCTAGTGGGGCTCAATCAAGGGCAATATAGCTGCAAGGAATTACTAAACCTGAATGAAGGTCCGAACATGATGGTGGGACAAGAGGGAAATAAAAAGAAAATAGAGGAAAGAACCAGGAGGCAAAGGACATTTATAGAGGCCTAAATACAAGCATGCACATAATGTAAATATATATTATATATATAATGAGGGGAATAGAACTATGCACTCATATCTATATGTTAAGAATTAAGGTTGCAGATGGACATTGGGTCTCAACTCAAGTACTCCATTAACACAAGAACACTTTGTTCTAACGATCCGGAATTCTGTGATGCTCACCTTCCGGACACAATCACTGAAGACAAATTAGGTGCATAAACAAATGTGCTGAAGAAAGCAGTTGGTGGCCGGCTATCAAAAGATAGAGTGTTTGGGGTTTTAAAACCCTGAAGATAAACAAGCGACCATCTAGCTCAGAAGCAGCAAAGCCCACATGGAAGAAGCACACCAGCCTGTGTGATTATGAGGTATCAATGGGATCAGGTATCAGGCATCTAAGACCCAGAATAAAACCATACTCAAGGTGAATTGGGCGGGGGCAGGGGGGCCTAGGGTGGAGACCCAGTGCCTATCTATAGACAATTGGGCATCCCCTCACAGAGGAGTCATAGAGAAGAGATGAGCCAGTCAGGGTGAAGTGTAGCACTGATGAAACACACAACTTTCCTCTAGCTCTTTGCTTCCTTCACCCCACTATCATGACTTCAATTCTTCCTTACAAATCAGATTAGACAACAGCATGCACACTGCTACAGATAAGAGCCCACAACACAGGGAATCCAGGATAGGTAAACTCCTCAGGGTCAACAAGGAGAGTAGAGTTACCAGGAGGATTAGGGGAAGTGGGGGGAGAAAGTGGGACTCGAACACAAGGATCAATCTAGAAGACCCTCCCAGGGGGAAGAACAGTTGAAAAGTGGGTGAGGGGCAACAGGATGGTATAAGATGAAAAAAATAACTATAACTTATCAAGGGTTCGTGAGAGAGAGTGGGCAGGGGAGGGAGCCGGAAGAAATGGGGAACTGATAATCGGACTCAAGTGGGAAGAGAATTCTTTGAAAACGATGGTGGCGGTATATGTGCAAATGTGCTTGATACATTAGAGGAATGTATGGATTGTGATAAGAGATGTAAGAGCCCCTAATAAAAGTATTTTTTAAAAAAAAACCAAAACTCTTAAGAGTTTATATTTTAATGGTGGAATTAGACCTTTTACAGACATTTCAGCCAGCAGAAATTTTTGTATGTTTAGTAATTCCAACTGTTAAAGTACATAAAATGGAAAGTGAGAGTGCTCTCAGATCATTCACAGCCCTAGGGATTAAGTCGTTACTGTGTATACTTTCAATCTTAGAAGTAGATACCAGGTTAAGTCAAAAAGTATTGCAACAAAATCAAAGAACTTTATAAACCATCAAAATATAAAGCTATTGCTTCTCCAGATAGTTTCCATCTTGTCTATACACTTCTGAAGAAAGTGTTTCTATCTCTCTTATCCCTTTCCTGATTTACACCAAGAGGAAACCCTGGTGGCGTATAACGGGGTTATGCTTAGGGCTACAATCTACATGGTCAGAATTCAAAACCACCAGCATCTCCAAGGGAGAAGGAAACACTCAGCTTTCTACTCCCATAAATAATTACAGTCTCAGAAACCCACAGGGTGAGGGTGGGGGGGGGGGTGTCACTGTGAGTCAGCATTGACTTGATAGCAGTGAATTTTATGGTTGGATCTACATGAAAGGCCAATTAAGGCATCCCTGAGGGACTCCAGTCAATGTTCTTCTTTAGTGCTCTTTGAGTTCTGAGAACAAAAAGTCTGCAGACCTATAGGGCAAAGTAAAAGCTGTAGTGTGGGATGGGAAAAGGTTTTCCAAGGAAATGTTTAGAGGATAACTTTTAGAACTCTTGAGGAGTAAAATTGTTGAGATGGAAAAAAGATTCCTTAATGCATCTTTCTTGCTTTTTTTCTCCCAAATGCAATTTCCGCTTTTCTTGTAACTTCTTTATAATAAGCCCCTGCAATTGATCTAGGTCCTTTGAAATTTTTTTTAATCTAGATTGCTCTTTTGGAACCCCAGAAAACCGTTACCATAACCTTCTGAGCTGACTTCACTGCCTTGAATTTAACTGACCCAGGGGATCTCCTTGGAAGATTGGTCATGATTAAATCTATAAAATTGTCTTCATTAGCTTTGATGTTACTTAAGATACTGTTGGAAACATCTCATTGAGCTTGTTTTTAGTTCTCTTGAACCAAAAACTTGATGAAGCCAAGATGCTCTCTGAGAATTGAAAATGACAAAACGTGTGAGATCCAATTTCAGTAATTACAGGAGTGCTAATTACATGGTGTTTGTCCAGCCGTCTCTGGGCTTCAACCACAGCCTTTCTTTATTGAGGCTGACAGTTCTTTCCTCTCTCAGTTCATCTTTGAAGTCTTTCAGAGCATCTGTAAAATATTTGACCCATGTAAAAATTGCTATTTTCTGTGAGGAAGCATCTCTGTAAACTTAATGCTAAGCTTCAGTGACTTAGAAAAATGGCCACTTTAAAAACAGATAATTAGCAAAATTTTAATAAAAATATGTCAGCCTTCAAAATAGTTATTTTCCTGTAGCACAAAAAACACATTTTTTAAGGTACCATAATATGACTGAAGATCAAGGATTGCAGTCTTCAATAGAGATTACAACTCTGTCAAGAAATGAAAAATCCTCACAAATGGATCAATAGGGAACATCCTGATAATTAGAGATAAGGTAGAAGTTGTAAAGGATTTCTTCTTGTTTAGATAAAATTAGTGCTTATAGAAGCACAGAAGTTAAGAGATTGAAGGATGTACTGCACTGGATAAATCTGTTACACAAGATCTTTTTGAAGTTTTGAAAAGCAAGAATGTTACTTCGAGGACTAAGGTGTGTCTAAGCCAAGCCAGGGGATTGTTGCTTCCTGTGCTTGTGAATGTTGGACATTGCAGGAGGAAGACCAAAGAAGAATCTATGCATTTGAATTATGGTTCTGAAGAAAGTACCATGGACTGCCTAAAGAGTCAACAGATTTGTCTTGAAGGAAGTATGGCCGTAGTGCTCCTTAGGGGCAAGGACTTTGCCTCACAATACTGTGAGCACATCGGGAGAGACAGTCCCTGGAAAAGAGTCTCATGCTTGGTTGGTAAAGTAGAAGGGCAGGCAGTAAAAAAGAAGACCCTTGACAAGATGGATTGACACAGTCACTATAACAGTGGGTTCAGACATAAGAGTAATTGTGGGAGTGGCGAAAGACTGGGCTGTGTTTTGTTCTGTTGTACACAGGGTCTTGATGGGCTGGAACGTACTCGACAGCACCTAAGAACAACGTGAGTTGGAATCAACTCCATGACAGCGAGTCTGTTTGGGTTTGAACCCTGACTCTTCCCCCCAAAAATCCTGTGACAGAGACTGTATATGGTGAGAATGGTGATGCAATGTGGAAGAATTGTCATTGAATTGTACATGTGGAAACTGTTAAATGAGTATGGTCTGCTGTGTATATTTTCACCAAAAATTAAATATAGCTACTCCTTGCTTATTGACATAGTTAACTTTCAAAGACCAGGATATTACTCGAGAATTGGCATTATGTGAAAAATGAAGGTTGATCATATTGTATCATAAAATGGAGGGTAAGTACATCATCATCTAATTGCCAAACCACTCAGGTTCAGTGCCCAGCCACATTGACATACTCTTAACACTCACAGCCAGCATGACTTTGTCTTTGTACCGGAGGTTTTTTCCTTTACTGCTAGCATATGTTAATGCACAAAATAGTTAGTAGGCTCTTACAATGGTGATAGATATGATATGCTGGATTGTAAAAGTCGGTAAGTGATGATTAAATGTAAATATGAAAACAAAAACAAAACATCTAATGTAGAGGAGTATTTCTCACCAGGACCTCAGTATGTACTTCAGCCTTTAAGAAGTACTTTATTAAATTAATGTAAACTCATAGAAAAGAACAAAGATGGGACTGTGAACCTTTGGGGGAAGAAACCCATTCTACTTTTCTTGGCACCTAAAGTGTAACTGTATCCTCTTTTTTCTAATGTTTAAATTTAGGTATGAAGCCTATTCATGCTGCAGACAAACAGCTGCTTATCGTGGCAAATGCCCACATGCATTGGGACCCAGAGTATTCTGATGTGAAACTTATCCAGACCATGATGTTTGTCTCAGAGGTTAAGAACATTCTGGAAAAAGCCTCTAGTAGGCCTGGCAGTCCAACTGCAGATCCTAATTCCATCCCGCTGGTGCTATGTGCAGATCTTAACTCATTGCCAGATTCAGGTATTTATACTCTTTGCTTTTAGTTAGAGGGTCAGCTAAATCCTAACTTTTTAGTTTTGGGTTTCTCTTCTGAATTAAAGAGTGTATCACTCAGAATCATAGGGATGGGACTTGGGGGTAATTTCAAGGAGTTTTAAAAGAAGCTTTGTCTAAGTTGTGGACTGGGTTAAAGGGAACCAACAAGGAAATATGCAGTATTCTGCAGTAGAAGAACGAGGGACTCTATTATCCCTATGCCTAAGAGTGTGTCTCTGAATTGTGGGATGTAGGCCACTCTGGGCAAGCCAGCAAAATCTCCAGTGAGTGCTGCCATTGACCAAACCCAACTGGGAGATTAAATCACTAGAAGGAAGCTAGAAGGCAGAGATTTGTAGTTGATAAGGGACAAGAAGAAAATACTCAGCACAGGTGATTTCTAGTTTAATATCATTAGTACTTTTAAGTGAATTCATGAAAAAATAATTGAATCTTGATATTAGATGCAATGTGTGATCACAAATCCCCTAGGATTTTACATTCAACTACTTTTGAACCCACTGTTGTCAAGTTGATTCTGACTCATAGAATCATAGGATTCCCTGTAGAAAATAATAGAACTCACCTGTCAGATGTTCAAGGCAGTGATCTTTATGGAACCAGATGCCCACATCTGTGTGGAGCAGCTGTGGAGTGTTGGGTGTGAGTGACCAGTCTTTAGGTAAGGAGGTGAGAGCTTTCACTTCTGCTCCACTGGTGCTCCACTTGTGGCACGTGAAACTTTTAAAAACATCAAATATAAAGCATTTGAAAGTTTTGTTTTTTTCTGTTACAAGGCATAGTCTAAATTTTGTATATTATCACTTAAGCTTTTAAAGTGTAATTAAAATAATAAATATAAGCCAACTCTAATGTTGACAATACAAATATTTATCAAAGTTAAAAATATCCTTTCCTTTTCCTCTAGCAAATATATGCTGAAATTATCCTTTATAAATGTCTGTCTTCATCTCCAACACAGCCTGGTTGGCACTTTGACCATTTCCTCTTTTTGTAAGATTTTGTTGTTGTTTTTTATCTCCCTGAGCTTAATTGTCCTCAACTACAAGAAGATTTTTTTCCCCCTATATCAGTTTATCTATTTAAGCCTATTTGGCAGTACAGCATAGAGAGTTGACTAGAGCTCGACTCTCAGGACTGGATCTTGATTCTGCCACTAACGATACAGTCTGTGATGAAATTCCTCACTTGTAATAAGGACACAATAGCCTTATTCATCTTATAGAGTTGTTTGTGAAGTTTGTTTATAAAGCACATTAGAGCATGCCAGGCATTTTGTTGTGGATACTAGATAAGTGATAGTGCCTTCTCGCCCATTCACAGCATTGAGGATGACTAATTTCCCACATGACTAAGCATAGTGAACGTTGTGACACTTTCCCCCTTGTTTGCTTATTCAGTGAAAGCAGCACACTTAAAAACAAAACCTGTACTGTCATCTTTAGACAGCTAATATTTTTGTTCAGTTGGAATACTTTCATGGTGTAATGTTCTTTTTAGTGTCTGAAGTGAACTCTTATTCAGGTTCAAAATAATGATGTTGCTTAACCTATGCTAAAACTGAAATTTTAAAGACAGAAAACTTATATTTGTTATAACTGATTTTTAAAATGTATCCTATATTTTACACATTCCCAAAGTTGATTGATTGATGGCTTATTACAGAGAAGTAGTGACTTGGAACAATATTCTAAACATATTTAAAACTAAAGACTTACCTGGTGAATGCCACCTTATTCCCTGTAAATTACCTATAACCTGAAAAATCATTAAAAAAATGGAGCAAATTCTTGTGTGATCTTGACACTTTAAAATAGGCAAATAACTTCTCTCCTATTAGGTTGAGCCATATAAAATTGCGGAGATTCTATTGCTTTTAACAAGGAATAAAAGTTTTATTTGACTCAACTTAACCAAACCATGTGATCCAATTCCTGACAATGATTCTTAGGCTTTTAGAAGGACTCAATGCTTAATGGTAGTATTGCTTTCTTCTTCACTTTACTAGGTGTTGTAGAATACTTAAGCAATGGAGGAGTAGCTGACAACCATAAAGACTTCAAGGAACTAAGGTATAATGAATGTCTTATGAACTTCAGCTGCAACGGAAAGAATGGAAGCTCAGAAGGGAGAATCACACATGGCTTCCAACTTAAGAGCGCCTATGAAACTAACTTGATGCCTTACACCAATTACACCTTTGATTTCAAAGTGAGTGGCAGCTTTGGGGCTGGTGTAGAAATTATTTTAAATACAAGCATGGGATAAGAAAAGTAAAAAATTTTCATTTTCATTTATTTATATAATCAGGAATTTTTAGATTCTCAAAACATTAAATTTAAGTATGGACCTAAGCATAAAGAAGTTTGTTAGACTTTGTGATTATTGTTGTTTTGTTGGGAATTCTTTTTGAATACTTGTTTGCATAGTTTCAATAACAAATGATAATAGTGAAAACATCTAAAATGCTTACTATATGCCAAGTACTAGTCAAAGCATTTTATGCATATCAATATAGGAAATCCTTACCTGTCCATACCACTTCTAACTTTCAGTGGGGACCCGACTATTCAGTAGCTGATAAGGCTAGCTTTACTTTGAATGTTTGCAGTAGTCCTTCAACCATTTTCTTTTTTTTTTTTTTAAACAATTTATTGGGGCTGATACAATTCTTTTCACAGTTCATACATATATATACATCAATTGTATAAAGCACATCTGTACAGTCTTTGCCCTAATCATTTTTTTCTCTTCTTTTACATTTTATTAGGGACTCATACAACTCTTACCACAATCCATACATATACATACATCAATTGTATAAAGCACATCCATACATTCCCTGCCCCAATCATTCTCAAGGCATTTGCTCTCCACTTAAGCCCCTTGCATCAGGTCCTCTTCCCCCCCCCCCTCCCTCCCCATTCCCCCCTCCCTCATATGCCCTTGGTAATTTATACCTCGTTATTTTGTCATATCTTGCCCTATCCGGAGTCTCCCTTCCCCCCTTCTCTGCTGTCCCTCTCCCAGGGAAGAGGTCACATGTGGATCCTTGTAATCAGTTCCCCCTTTCCAACCCACTCACCCTCCACTCTCCCAGCATCGTCCCTCACACCCTTGGTCCTGAAGGTATCATCCACCCTGGATTCCCTGTACCTCCAACCCTCATATGTACCAGTGTACAGCCTCTGTCCTATCCAGGCCTGCAAGGTAGAATTCGGATCATGGTAGTTGGGGGGAGGAAGCATCCAGGATCTGGGGGAAAGCTGTGTTCTTCATCGATACTACCTCACACCCTAATTAACCCATCTCCTCTCCTAAACCCCTCTATGAGGGGATCTCCATTGGCCGACACTTGGGCCTTGGGTCTCCACTCTGCACTTCCCCCTTCATTTAATATGATATATATATACACATACATATATACATATACACATATATACACATACATACACACACTTATATCTTTTTTTTTTTTTGCATGATGCCTTATACCTGGTCCCTTGGGCACCTCGTGATCGCACTGGCCGGTGTGCTTCTTCCATGTGGGCTTATTTGCTTCTGAGCTAGATGGCCGCTTGTTCACCTTCAAGCCTTTAAGACCCCAGACACTATCTCTTTTGATAGCCGGGCACCATCAGCTTTCTTCACCACATTTGCTTATGCACCCATTTGTCTTCAGCGATCCTATCATGGAGGTGTGCAGTCAATGATATGATTTTTTGTTCTTTGATGCCTGGTAACTGATCCCTTTGGGACCACTCGATCACACAGGCTGGTGTGTTCTTCCATGTGGACTTTGTTGCTTCTGAACTAGATGGCCGCTTGTTTATCTTCAAGCCTTTAAGACCCCAGTCACTATCTCTTTTGATAGCCGGGCACCATCCGCTTTCTTCACCACATTTACTTGTTCACCCACTTTGGCTCCAGCCGTTGTGTTGGGAGAGTGAGCATCATAGAGTTCCAATTTAATAAAAGAAGGTATTCATGCATTGAGGGAGTGTTTGAGTAGAGGCCCAAGGTCCTTCCGCCACCTTAATACTTGACCTATAAATATAGACACATAGATCTATTTCCCCATCCTCCTATATATATTTGCATGTACATGTCTTTGTCTAGACCTCCATGAATGCCCTTTGACTCCTAGCTCTTTCCTCCATCTCCCTTGACCTTCCTCCTGCCCTACTACCATGCTTCATCGCCACCTGGGCTAGAGTATACCTCTTCTCTAAGCAACCTTACCCTTGATCATTTCCCACCAGGCCTGCCACTCCCCCTTCTCTACCATTTGGGGTCCCATGTTTTTCCCTTGTCCCTGGGTTTGTTATCACCACTTCCTTACCCCCCCTACCCCCCCACCCCAAGTCCCCCCGGAACTGTCGGTCCCGTTGTTTTTCATCCAGATAGTTCATCCAGCCTGTCCTATTCAGACAGACCTGTGGAGTCACTAACATGCACGAAAACTAGACAGAGGAAAACAAAGCAACAGTATACAACCAGACAACAAAACAACCAAAACAAACCACTGAAAAAGAACAGAACAAAACAGTTCACAAGAGAAAAGCTTGTAGTTAGTTCAGGGATCGTTTGCTGGCCCTTAGGAGCGTTTTCCAGTCCAGTCTGTTGGGGCACCACGCCCTGGCCCCAAAGTCCACTTTCAGCATTCCCTGGGGACCTTGCCACTCCATTCCCTTGCTGTTCCGCTGCACTCCCCCAGTGATTTGCCTCGGTGTGGTGGGATCAGGTCAGGTGCAATTCCCACACTGTGTCTCCGGTGCTGTCCTCTGTATCGCCCTTAGTCACTGAGGGGCATCATGTCTCATAGTAGGGCCAGCCATGTTGTTCTCTCTGTGGACTGACTGCTCTACTCAGGAACATCATCATCACGGCCTGGTGGGCCAGGCTGTGCTCCACTCTCTCCTCCTGCCCCTTCATCTGCTCCTGTGTGCTCTGATCAAATATGTCCATCTCCCATAGCTGCAGAGTCAATGTCGTCCTTTGGAACAAATTCTTTTCGGGGGAGGGGCAGGAATCCACTTAATTTATGGTGCTGGGGCCAGCCTCCCAGACCTCTCCACCGGTTCCCTCCTCCACGCCGGGATATTGCATTCACACCTTGCGACACTGGGCCTTCAACCATTTTCTTAGAACTTTCACTGATCTCATTTATCTTTATTTTTGTCCAGGTTTCTTTTGTGGATGGGTCTAGAGGGGCTTTTATATGAGGCCTATTCTATTCTATTCTATTCTATCTGACTTCACATTTATGGAAGCATTTTACATGTTACAATATATATACTTTTATCTTAAATATGTATTTTAGGTTCTTTTAAAAATAATTAAATCATTTATAGGGGGCTTGTACAACTTTTAGCATAATCCACATATACATCCATTGTGTCAAGCACTTAGGTATATTTGTTTTCCTCATCATTCTCAAAATATTTGTTTTCTACTTGAGACCTTGCCAGGAGGGTGGAGGGATGGTGAGTTAGAAATGGGGAACAGATGATAAAGATCTACATATAATCTCCTCCCTGGGGGATGGACAGCAGAGAAGTGGGTGAAGGAAGACGTCGGATGGTGTAAGATATGACAAAATAATAATAATCAAAATTATAAATTATCAAGGGTTCATGGGGAAGGAGGGAGGGAAAAAATGAGGTGATCCATTTTATATCCATTTATCTGTACTAATATGAGTAGACTTTGAAATTTTGTGGATAAATCCTGTTACCTTCTAATTCTATCTTTCCATGAACATTTTGTAGCCCTCTTGCACACTCTCAGGCAGTGGATAAATACAACTTTAAAAAGGAAAAAAATATTTCAGAAAAAAAATGGTCTTTGTGAGGGGCTCTTGTGTAGGACCAACTGTTCTTTAGAAAGATTAATTGTGGTGGCTTTCCCTTCCCTCTCACAAATTTTGTGATCACTTTATCTGTCACTCTTGCCTTGTTCCTCTACTCTTTTAATGAATTTCTGGCCTTTCAGATACCTCAACTAATATTTTCTACTGTTCTGTAACAATATAATTAGAAAGTGACTTTATGTAAGAAGAAACCTAGAGGGAATTTAATAAAATACAAAGCAAATTTACAAAAATGGGCTTGCCCACTTCTCCAAGCATCATTTTTCATTTTTAGTCCTCATTAGCCCCTTTTTAGAGAAACAACAGGAAAGAGAAGAGAAATTCATCTTTTGATGTTACCAATCTGCTTTTATAGTCATGTAATGAAAAAAGTTTTATTTTCAAACTTAGTATTCATTGTTTTTCCATTAGAATGGATAATTCCATCCATCGTTCATTTTATTGAAATCATCCTTTTTCAGAGAAGTGCCAATAAGTATTAACCATCAATTTTCTGGGGGAAAAAGTCTTGATATGCTGGGTTCGCTATTTACCATGGTATAAATATTCCCTCTGTAACAGACTTCGAGCTGCCAACATAATGTCAGTGGATGCAGATTTGGGAAAAGGTGCTAAAAAAAGTTGGTACAAGCTGTCCCGAACACACAACTCCTCTATGTAATGTATAAAGCTTAAAGGAAAAGCTAGATTTAGTGACACATAGCTAATTATTGGTTAAAGTCTGTTCTTGTGATTATAATTATATATTAAATACATCTCCCCTATCATAACCCAGAAAACTTATAATAAAACTTTCCCAAATAAGTGCTCAGTAATCTTACGACTCTTACTATTGGTTTGGAATAGGAAGAGGTGGAAAGGCTATTTTATTTTGAACTTATTCAGGATATTTTGTAAAGGTCACCTTTATCATTTTCATAAAACAAAGGGAGAGAAATAAAGTTTGGGGTAATAATCTATACCATTTTCCATTGTCATTTGAATTAGTTTTTAGATTCTTGATTGATGGGGAAATATCACATGTTACTGGAAAAGAAAATCTTATTAAGCCATTAAAATCAACTGAGAATTTTTGATGTTTGGATAGAAGTGATGGGATGAGATTGGAGAGAACCGTAAATCATTGAGAGAAAAAGGCATGTGTGAAATGATAAATACTTTGTTGATGGGAGAGTAAATAGACAATGAGCCAAGAGCACAAATAACAAGACAGATTTGTGGTTTTCGTCTAAGTAACTGACAATGAACTTTTCAATTTTGTAATCATTTAATGTAACTAGTGCTAACACAGTAGTGAAATATAAAGGAGATGTTAGGCAAGCAAATTGGTTCCGCTCGTAGTGACCCTGTGTACAACAGAATGGAACACTACTGGCTTCTGTGCCATTTTTAGAATCTTTGCCGTGTTGGGGCACATTGTGTCAGCTGCTGTGTTAATCCATCTCGCTGAGGGGCTTCTTGCTTTTCCCTGGCTCTCTGTTTTATCAAACATAATGTCCTTTCCTAGAGTTTGGTCCCTCCTGGTGACATGCCCACTGCAAAGAAAGGTGACCAATAGATTGAGGAAATTTTCAAATAATAGCAACGTTGAATGGGAATTAAATTATGCTGAAGGTAATTAAAAAATAGTGATACCAGTATATTGACTAGGAAGTACCAGAAATTCAGAAGATGTCACGGAATGAGGGATATCATATGACTGAGGCAAAAAAGGGATACCAGAAAAAAGATTTACTTGTGTTTTGACTATACAATGATTTTTGACTGTGTGGATCCTAGCAAATTATGGATAATATTGTAAAGTGGGGGAATCTAGAACATTTAATTTTGCTCATGCAGAACCTTTACATAGGGACAGTGTACATCAGGAAAGCTCAGAGATACTTACATCAACTTGCATAGCATAGCTTGTCAAGATCCTGTTCGGCATCCTACTTTGGTGGGAAGCATCAGAGATATTAAAAGATTGCAAGTGCCATCTAAGATAATGATCTCTTCCAGTGTGGAGGACGGGAGAGTGAGGGGGAAAAAAAAAAGATTCAAAGTAGCACTTAGTCCAAAAGGCTAATAGATTACATCCTACATGACCCCAGGACCAGAGATAGATGGCACCCTGCTACCACTACCAACCAATCTAACTGGGTTCACAACAGAGGGTCTCAGGCAGAGCAGAAGAAACATGTAGAACAAAACTTCAAATTTACAGAACCAGACCTACAAGTCAGCTTATTTTCAATTACTTCATATAGACGAGAAAGCTGGACAAATGAAAAACGAAGAGTCCCTGGTCCTATAAAAGCCTGGGGAACAAAGAACTCGGGGCCGATTCCCTTTGGACGCTGGGTCACCGCTGCGCCGGGCAGCGGAGGGAGGAAGCCCTAGCTCGAGTTGGCAAATAAACTCCTTTTTCCCCTTAAAAAAAAAAAAATGAGAAAGGAAGACATACAATGGTCATGAGTGTATCTCTTCCAGTTAGTTGGCCATGTAGCTGTCTTCCATATTCCTTTGCATACACCCGTGAGCACTTCCAGTATTATATTTATTTCATGAAATATGTCAATTGGTATTCTGTCAATTCTTAGAACCTTTTTACCAATGCCATCAGCTCAGCTTGGATTTTTTTTTAGTATCTTGATCGTACACCACTTCCTAAAATGAACTTTGAATGATTCTTTTTGGTATAGGGACACTGTGTGTTCCTTCCATCTTTTTTGATATTTTCTGCATTGTCTAATAACTTAATAATTAACTTGTAGAATTCTTCATTAGTAAAATTCAAGTCCTGAATTTTTTTTTTCAAGTCCTGAATTTTTTCTTGAACTTTTTCAGCTGAGAAATGCTAGGCATGTTCATCTTTCTTGGTTTTCTAACTCCAAGTCTTTGTACATTTGCTTTGTCTTCTTGAGCTGCCCTTTGACATTTTCTTTTCCACTCTTTTACTTCATCATTTCTTCCATTTGCTTTAGCTACTCTTTATTTAAAAGAATGTTTAGAGTCTCTTCTGATATCCATTTTGGTCTTTGCTGCCTTTTGTGTCTTTTAATGACCTTTTGCTTTCTTCATGTATGATGTTCTTGATAAGATCCCACCACTCCCCTGGTATTTGGTTACTAGTGCTGAATGTTTCAAATCTGTTCTTTGGAGATGGTCTTTAAATTCAGGTGGGCTATGCTCAAGGTCAGCTTGGCTTTTGTGGAATTTTCTTCAGCTTTAACTTGAACTTGCATGAGAGCAATTGATGATCTGATTTTCCACAATTGGCCTCTGGCCTTGTTCTGACTAATGCTAGGGAGTGTCTCTCTGCTCTTTACAAACACAATGAGTTTGATTCCTGTGTACTCCGTCCGTGCTATAGGTGCCATTTATGTTTCATAAAAGGTATTTGCAATTTGTAAATAATAGGTCTTGCAAAATCCCAAAATGTGATTGCTAGCTTTGTTTCTGTCATTCAGGCCATGTCTTCTGACCACACTGATCCTTCCAGTCATCGGTAATTATCAGTAATTATCAAGTTTCAGACTGTAGAAGTTAATGAAAAACTTAAATTTATTTATCTTTGGTATTAATAGTTGGTTCATAAATTTGAATAATAATTATATTAAGTGATCTATCTTGTAGGTGTTTGAGTATATTCCTATCACTCTCAGCACTGTATTTCGGAGAGATCTTGAAATATTCTTTTAGCAATTAATATGACACTATTCCTCTTCAATTATATTTCTGGTACAGTAGACCATGTAATGATTGTCTGATTTAAAATAGCCAACATTAGTCCATTTCAACGCATTAATGCCTAGGATATTGATCATCAAATATTCCATTACATTTTTGACAACTTCTGGTTTTCCTTGATCCAAAGTTCATGCATTCCCCAAACCTATTAAAATGGATGCTTGCAGCTTTCTTACCATTTCGAGTCATGCTAAAAGGAAACACAGGGAATTCAGGACAGATTAAACCCTTCAGGACTGATATTGAGAGTAGCGATACCAGGAGGGCAAGGGGAATATGGGAAGAGAAAGGGGGAACCAATCACAATGATCTATATGTAACACCCTCCCAGGGGGATGGACAACAGAAAAGTGGGTGAAAGGAGACATCGGTCAGTGTAAGACATGAAAAAATAATTTATAAATTATCAAGGGCTCATGAAGTAGGATGGGGAAGTAGAAGGCTGGGACAAATGAGGAGCTGATACTAAGGGCTCAAGTAGAAAAATGTTTTGAAAATGATAGCCATAAATATACAAATATGCTTGACACAATGGATGGATGGATTGTGATAAGAGTTGTATGAGCCCCCAATAAAATTATTTAAAAAAAGAGGACTTCCCCACAAATGCTTATGTGCAAATAATGGGCAAGTTCACAGATGTGACCTTGCTAAATAAGGAATTTGAGAATAGCTCTTACTATGTGGGCATTTGAAACAAAAAAAATAGATGCCTTTCAATTAGTACATTTTAATTTCTGGAGTTTTTAACATCTTTCTTTGGGGCCTCTATTTGAAAAGCATTTTATAATTCTAGCAGCTAATATGCATGGTGACCAGTTCAGAAAATGAATAGATATAGGAATGTTATTCAGCATATGTTATTGAGAATATTTTGTTTGTGTTATGTTGAAGCAAAGGGTAAGTCATCTGACCTCATGCATGTCTTTTAAAGTGTTACTGAAAAAATAGGCATTAGCTGAAATGAAACCTTATCATGATCTCTTCTTGAATATTAGCACTATTGGATGGGATTTATTATATTAATTATAAATAGATATTTTTAGAATGTAGAAATATTACTTCATACTCTTGATTTGGAGAGGAACTTACCCAAACTAACCGAATTGCCATCAGGTTGTTTCTGATTCATAGTGACCCTTTATAGGGGTTCCAACACTGTAAATATTTATGAGAGCAGAAAACCTCATTTTTCTCATGAGGAACAATGGGTAGATATCAACCACCAACTTTGTGATTAGCAGTATTTTACTTTTTACATATACCCGAGACAATGATGCATAAAAGTACACTGGTTTTGAGACTTACTAGTCACACAGGATCACCGACTTCTGAGAGATACTTCTGATATGAGTCCCTACTGAATTTTTTTTGCTAAAGTATCCAGAATTTACACTATCAGTGAAAATTAATACTCTGAACTGAAGACCAGCCGATAGAACAATCTCATGTGTTTTTTTAATATATATTTAGCAAGTCTGTGAAGTTGAACTGGGATCAGCACATCTGAAGACATGGTTTACCGTGACTTGTGTATATATATATATATATATATATATATCTTTATATACAAAAAATTGGAACAGTTCTACTTATTTACAATTCTACTTATATAACTTGTTATACCTTTTTATTAAGAATATAAATATCTCACTCACTGCCATTGAGTCAATTCTGATTCATAGCAACCTTATAGTACAGGGTTTCTGAGAGCATAACTCTTTGTGAGAGTGGAAAGTGTCCTCTTTCTCCAGGGCTTTGAACTGCTAATCTTGCAGTTAGCAGCAGCCCAACACACAGCCACTGGGACACCAGGGCTCCTGTAAATATTTATACAGTCTTATTTTTAATGTATTGTAACTGGATAGTATAATTTTCATCATACTTACATTGATTTTACTACAGCAGGTCAATTCTGAGGATGCTTAAATACAGTTTGAGGTATTTGACTTCTCAGTGTGTCATTTATGCATGATTGCGGGTCTTGGGATGGTATACTTTGCTACAGAATTATCCTTATTTCAAGTTATATGAAGGCTTGCGTCATTAAGTTAGATTACTTAGATAATTAGCTTTTGAAAAATTGTTTTTTAAAAATGTACTTTGAATTGTTCTTTATTCTAATGTGTATATTTCTTTCTTTCTTTCCCAATTCCAACCCCAATCTCTTTCCAGGGTGTGATTGACTACATTTTCTATTCCAAGACTCATATGAACGTGCTTGGTGTCCTGGGGCCTTTAGATCCTCAATGGCTGGTTGAGAACAACATCACTGGGTGTCCACACCCACACATCCCTTCAGACCACTTCTCACTGTTAACACAACTTGAACTCCACCCTCCACTCCTGCCTCTTGTCAATGGTGTTCATTTGCCTAATAGGAGGTAGTGGAGTACTGCCCCTCCGAGACGGGGATCTGTTGCTATGGACCTGTACAGTTGTAAATCAGAGTATGTCGGAGTGAAGTATGGCCATCCTTAAAGCTGCTTCTTCAGGTTCCTTTCATTATGTGTTTGCTCTACGATTTTGTGCATTTTTTGTGCATATTGGTATCATTTGGCACTAGGGTTGGAACCAAAGTATTGCTCTTTTCCAAATTTTTAATTTACCACGTTTTTAAATTAGACCTTTTTCATAGTGAGTAAACATTCTTAATTGATAAAATACCAATTAGAGACCCAAAAACAGTGTATTTGTTTTTCCAAAACAGATATTTTCTTTGGGGTGGGTTCACATGAGCCAACCATTTTTGTAAAAGGCAATTAAAAAACATTTAAATACAAAATTTTAAAGTGATTGATGCCATGCTTTTCAGTGAAAACTGTCTTGAACTTCTGTTTTCCTGTGTTACATTATTTTTGTGTTCCCAATTATTTGCACATTAAGAAAGCACTTAAATTTGTCTGATCTGTGTGTAAACATGATATAGCCTCTAGCCATAATAAGAAAAAGTGAGAAAATAAAGATGGTTGCACAATATGCTTTCATAATCAAGCATTTAACAGCACATAGCAGTTTGTCGGGTAAACACTTTTCTGCTCTTACTAGTTTTGTTTTTTAAGGAAATTCTCGGGGTTTTTGGCTCCCTGTCAAGTTGGTTATAACTTGATTAGAAATATAAATTCTAAGGCTGTCTCTCCAGGTTGTTTATGGGGAAACACAAAGTAATTTGTACTGCCACACATTTTGAAAATAGAATTTGATTTGTTTAAGATGACCCCCAAATTAATGTCTGGTATTTTCTGATCCAATTCACCTTTCTTTCTGGTTTGGCTGGAAGAACTGATAGCATATGCTTTCTATCATTTCTACGGTGGACAGTCTAATGTTAAGTAATCTGAATAGGAAAACCCTAATTGTAGTTTTTGAAGGGGAAAGCCATACAAATATTTTAAGTGTTTCCCAAATAGGTTGATGACTGTTGGTCTTTTAGGGTGGCGATGGAAGGGATTGGGGGAAGAGAACAGGGTAGTGGAACGCCTTGGACAGTTTTTCCTGCCTCTAGATGCCAAATGGCCCATCATAGGCTTTTTAATCTTTGTTTCCATTGTCTGTCAGGGTTGAATTAAGAAGCTACTGGTTTATTCCCACTGTTGATGCTGTAGATAAAGCTTTTTTTTTTTTTTTTTTTTTTTTTGGCCAGAAGGGCCCATTTGAAAAATCTGTGACATCAAGAAGATGTAAATGCAGTATCACTTTCCGGGCAGGGGGAATTGGTTGGCTGCTTGATGTTAGTTATGGCACAGTAACAGGAAAAGGTTGTGTCTGTGTTTTTAAGTTTTTCTTTATTCTGCTTTTTTGCTGCTATAAGAGTTTTCTGAAATTATATTTTAAACTTTTCATGCACTTTACTGTTTCTAGTCTCAAAATGTGATATTTTTAATAAACAAGAAGTTTTCATTATGTGAATGAAATTTTAAAAGAAAATAGCCTATATTTGTGTCTCACTAATATATAAAGTACAGGTCAAATTTAAATTATTTAATTAGTTTTAAATATATACAATTTGTCTCCTCTTTCAAACCTGACATCTTAAGCTGTTTTATTAGATTTAAATGATGTGTTTCCTTTGGTCATTTTATAACTAATTTCTTCCACAGTAAATTAATCAGGCTACATAAGATAATATTTCCCTAAAGGATAATTTTAGTGGGACTAGGGTTGTGGGATGATGTAATCATACATGAGATTACATCAAAAGGGTAAAGAAATTTAAAGCCTACATAAACTCCCCTTTAAAAAGTGCCTAGTGATAGAGGCGTTGTTTGTCATCTATTAAAATTGGAATGCCATTATGGTTGAATGAAGTTTGATGTAAATAAAATTTTCTTTTAAAAATGTTAACTGAAGTAATGAAATAAAAAGAAAACAACCCTTAAGATGACAGATTTTCCTCAGTGTGCAGGTATCCCTTATTATATACCTCAAGCATTCAACATCTAGCCATGCAAATTGATTACCTGAAGCATAGTACTGGAAAGTAGAATAGCATGAAAAACTTAATTTTGTGGACATTACCTTTTTTTTTTTGTAATCAGCTACTGTATGTTCTTGTTTTTAAATCTTTCATTTTGGGTGGACTTTCTGCTCTGGAGGTATATGCACTAACAAAACATTTTCCTTTCATATGCGCATGTTAATTAGCAATGTGAGCAATATTTCCTACCATACTTCACTCCCAATATTTTTTGAGATGTTTGTATAAAATGGAATTTAAAGTTCACTTATGATTGTATATGAACCACAGAGGAGCCCATTTATTAATAAAAGCTTTTTTAATAGTTAAATGTAGAGGGAAAAAATAAAACAATTTTGGGAAGCATTGTAAACAGCTTAAGTTTATTTTGTGTGTGACCGAGGCACTCTGTTGCAGAAGGTGTGTACTTGGGTTCTCTCTGCTTCCAAATGCACTCTTTCAAACCATCCATTATCCTGTGTATTTCTCATGTGGTTTTAGTCAGTGTTGGTGTAGTAGCTTTGTTGACGTAGGTAATTTTACTGTGCTTTGGGTGGCGCACAGCCCTGGGGCATGGTAGCCCAGATTTCATGTGCACGTTTCTCTGTAGCCCACTGCTCAAGGTCACCTTGTTCCCCTTGTGAAAGGAGTGGTATCTGCTTTGAGCTGCCAATCCCGATGATCAGAAACGCTGCTCTCCTCAGTATTGTCTTGGAAAACGCATGCCATTTGGAACTTTGGCAGGGAGAAGCCAAAGGGAAGAGGTAAATGACATAAGGGTGTCTAGTCAGTGAAAGTAAAATACATGGTCATTTACTTCCTAGTTCTCAGAATATGTTAATAAGCTTTATGCCATGGGGCTGCTGCATATTTTATCTAAAGGTAAAGGAAATTTGGACATTTTAGATTGTGATATATATTTTTAATTATGACATATGATTTCTGGTATTTCTCTACAAACTGGAGTGTTCTTTAAATTTATTGCAGCAGTGTTGTTTGAGTAAGAGAAAACAGCACTGTTTGCCATTGCAATCCCCGTACAAGTGCATGTCGTCACCCACTCTCTCAGGCATCAGTATCCGCCTCATAGCTTTACACAATTGTGATGGAGAACATTGCAGCATCCTCAGGACTGACATCTGGGAAAGGCTCAAATCCACTTACTGCTCCTTGCTTGTTGACTTGTTTTAAAATATTGTGCCTGGTGTCAACTTTTAAGCAACAGCACTGCCTAAAAGCAAGCAGAGAACAGAATCCCAGCACCATTCTATAGGTAACTTTTTAGAATTCAGATATAATAAATCTGTTCAAGATTTATGATGTTTTATGTAAAAAAATTTTGTACACTGTAGCTGACTATTTTTGTTTCCTTTCTTTGATGTAAGGCATGTGAACCTTTGAGTCTCACATGTGAAAGTCAGGTTTGGCACAATGGGTTCTGAGACCAGCTTTCCCCCTCCCATTTGCCTTGCTTCCAAGCTTTTTCTTTTTAAATTACTTTTCTGATACTCATAGGCCAATGTTTAATTTTACTAATATGCATCCTGTGTGACCGTATTAAAGAAGCCACTGTGTTTTAGTGTTGTAGTTTTTAGAAATACAAAGCTTTGTGTCTTACTTGTCTTCTTATTTTGTATTTAAAGTTATATATAAAGTCACAGAGAAGCAAAGGGGAAAGTTGAAAGATCTAAGGCTCATATCACTTGATTCAATTCTGGAATTGAGGGGATGGCACATCAAAATTGGAACAAAGGCAAAATTGTGTTTCACTTGATAAAGTTACATCTACCAAGTATACTTAGAGAAGAAAGAGTAAATTTGTATTTGCATTTTAAGCAGTTTCTGAAAATCATTAATGCTATCAGTACTCTCAGTATCAAATAGCAAAGAGTAGAGAAAGCACAAGGAAAAATTGGTCAACCTTGTTTCAAGGAACCAGAAGCGCATTCCTAATACAAGGCTAGGTTTTCTATCAGTAAAAATTGGTGGTGCCCAATACTTACACAATACTTATCTATTCAAGGGTCTGTATTCTGAGTTCTTGTAGCATTTTGGTAGCTGATTGAAATATGCTGACCGATTAGTAGCTTCACTCATAACACATCTAAAAGATCAGCTTGTGATTTGCTTAGCAGTTCATAAAACCAATGTTCAGAACAAGCACAGGCTCCGTGGCACATTTTCAAAACACTCATCCATGCTAATGTTTTGACAAAAGCATGAGTTCTTAAATTTGTTAAATTTTTTGTCTCCCATCTGCACTCCTCAAAAAAACAAAACAAAACCCATACCTTTCTGATGTATGGAAGAATCCCCTTCTCCAAAAGTAGAAAATCTATTTAGAATAGCCTTGTGTTTAATTCATGTTTCCAAAATGATTACCCCTTTCTTTCTGAATTGTATCATGTTTGTAGAACTCTGTGAATTGTAGATAGGCAAACTAAGGAAGTTAGAGAATATTATTTTAAGCCAGGAACTTAAGCTAAAATTTAAAATTTGTAGCCAGATGACACCTTTTCTGCTATTGTTGCCTTGGGTTATTTCAGTAGAGTCCTGAGCACCATACTTGCAGTTCTAATTACCTGGCTTATTTACCAAAGCAGTGATCTATTTAAGAACAGGATGCTAAGACCATCTTTTGTATTACAGAATGACATGTAAATCTTTATATGTTCATGTGTCATCATTAAGGGTGGGATGAAAAATAAAAACCTTCATACTAATATTGCAGAATGTTCTGTGTAAGATTCACAGAAAGAAAAAAAGTTCTTTTCAGGAAGGTGGAAATGAAGGTCATGCATATTTCTTTGTTTTAACCAAATAATTTCTTGATATGAATTTCTCTGTTATAAACTATAAACTCTACAGTGAGAAAGGGAAATATCAGGAAAAGCAAGCTTTATCAGTAACTTCTTTTGGCATACATATATTTGGTCAGACTTGGGTTATTCTTGGAACCAAAGGAAAATAAGCATATTGAGTCTTCATACAACAAACATGACATCGAAGTAATAGAAATGCTTTTAAGTAAATGTTCACTTCAAAACAGAGTTGAACACTTCTATTCAATGTTACTTTTATGACACAGTGAATTCATAGTGCACTCTCAGCATGTACTGACATTGGAAGTGGTCATCAGCAGTAAATTACATTATGAAAAGGGTATGCAAATGCTGAGTGATATGACTCTTGGGGTAGTAGCATGGTGCATTCAACTTTCAGTCTTCCAGAAGGCATAGTTTGGCACTTAACAGTTATTTTGGTTATAACAATCTTCCTAAATTTTGAAAGTTTCTTTGTGTTTTTACTTTTAACAGTTTTACTTTTAGCTAACTAGGCTTTAGAATCATGGTGGCCCTTGCTGAAAGTCCCTTCTTATTTCAGTGTTGTGTTAACTTCTAATTACTGAGAATACTACTGTATTTCCTTTCAAGCTATTAACTGTTGCATGTACCACATTTGCTTAATTTATCTTAGTTACCTAAACACACAAGATTGGCTTGGTATTAATGTGTCAAACAACAGCAGCTTTGCTTCTTAGGGAATAGGTTTAGTATCCTCTGTTTTTATCTTGATGGAGTAAGTGATACAGTATCTTGAGCTTGTGCTTATTCAGAAACTACTGTCCTTTCTTTGTGCTTGTTGCTTAAACCATATCCCCTTCCCTGTGAACTTCCTGGGCGGTGCTCTGCCAACTTCTGGAGGGGAGAAGTTTGATGGTTGTGTTACTCCACACTGGGTCTGATCTGGAATTGTTCAGTGTTGTGAGTAGCAAATCTTTTCAACACCAGCAGCACTTGAGAAGTGCACTGTGGACATTCATACAGTTGTCCAAATGCAAGCAGTTCTTCTAGGATACGCTGAGGAATCGTGTTCCGTAAGGGTACTTGGAATGCTTTTAGGAAAATGAATATTTCAATTTGATTTTGTTATGTCTGGGTTGGGGTGCTGTGTTTTTATTTGTGTTTTGTTTTGAGAAGTTTGTGTCCGTCTCTTTTTCTCTGAGAGGACCACAGCATCGGTCACATTTACCATGGATTAATTTGTATCTTTTGTTGTGATTTCTTTTAACCATAAAACACGTGCCAACTAATTGTCCGAGCGGCAGTCTACTCTCCACTCAATTTACCATTTGAGTAGGAGAGGGTCCAGTTACTTTCATTACCCGGCTTTAAGTTGAGTCATTCATTGTTTGCATTACTTTTGAGTCATTCTGTGGCCGGTAGTGTCATTTTGTATCGATTTCTACTGATTGGAAAGCAAAGCACATGAGTAGAAAACTGAGCAAAGTTTTTTGGTAATTCTTTTCCCTAAATACTTGGCATGGTAGTTTGTTTTCCCAAACAAATTCTACTGTTTCAAATTGTATATTTAGTTTGCCTTTGTCCTGAGAAAAAGCAAAGCACCAAGTCAATTAGTTACTGTATTCTAATAATCAGTTTAAAATCTAATATATAATTATTTTAATTAGAAGATTTAATGAAGTGCCATGTAATTGTAGCTTGCTAGTGTTTAATGTTTAATAGACTGGCTCTGTGATGTTCTAATCATTTAACACTCTTGTCATCATCCTGGAGAAAGTGGTTCTACTCTGTTGAACACATTCTCTCTGATAAAAATCACCAGCTGCTTTATTTTTCTATTTATTACAGTTAAACAGTTGATGAGGTCTGAATCTTGACCAAACCGCTCAGCTGAGATGTTTTTCACAGCAGACACTGTACAAAATGTGCGTGCAAAAGGACACAGTTGGGTGGTAGTATTTTTTCATTAATGTGAACATTGACAAACAAAGCAGTCCTGCCTTTTAAATCTCGTGGCAGCTCAGAAGGGAGGTGCTTAAGAACCTGAACTACTATGGCAGACGACAAAATACTTTTTTTCCATTTTGGAGATTGGGTACTGCTCACACATGATGTATAGGGCTAAATATATGCTTGTTTCCTTGCACCTGTGTACTTCCCTTTCCCCCCTTCCTTTCCCCTCCCCTGTAGGCAATAAATGGCCATTTTGCAATTGCATATCTTGTCTTGTTTTTGTTTTTAACTATCTTTGCAGTATATGTTTTTGTGCTCAAAGTGGTTACTTGTGCTACAGTTTTTGGGGGTGAACATGACATTCCTACTTAAACAAGTACTTTGGGTAAAATAAATTCTTAAATTTCTCGGTTAATGTGGCTTGCTTTGGCTGACGAGATCTGAGCAAAGACGTGTCACTTCGAAAGTGGACCTTAAAGACAATAGGCAGTTTGCCACGTTTCCCTTTTTTTGCTTTGGTGATCTTGCAAGCATGTATTGAGGTGGAACTGCCCGTCTTAAGATCATTGAATGATTTTGATGGACATTTGACTTAACCTTGGGCTGACAAGGTCACACCAAATTTATGGGAAAGTTCCATTTTCCATTTTTCGAGGAAGGTTTTAAAGTCTTTTTGTATAGTGCTTGAGAAATAACCCCCAATCTTCGTTCACAAAGGTTTGTTATTGAGGCATAAGTTAGTTCACTCTGACATATCTGGCTACCAGTATTAACCAAACTTCACCACCAAACCTGGTAAGATTTAGAGTAAAACATTCAATGTATGACCGTGTTGCCCTGGGTGGCAAAAGACCCTGCTTTCTTCCAGAGGTCACCTTCTAAACACTTGTATTTATGACATAACCTCAACGATACTGAAGTTTTTTAAGTGAAAGTATAGGGTATTTTATAATTTTAGAAAGTGGGGGCATACAGGAATTCTATTCATGGATAAAAACTAAATTGATGTTTAGGTCATTGTGTGGGGTTGAGAACAAGTTATTCTTGAGGGAAAATAAATTGAGCTGTGTTTTTAGCTTATTGATGAAGTCTTTGGGGGGATGTAATGGTGTATATTTTGGCAACAGATGGCCGGCATCTATAGGCTGAAAGCTAGTGCAGGCTGACTTTTCTTACCAAGGCTGTAATAGGAACCAGACCTTGAGTACCTCATATGCACAAAGGACCTAGCCATTTTGTTGGCCAACATTCAGGAAATCCAAACAGATCACCCCTGACGTTGGTTGTGAAAGGCCTAGACCACAGTATTCCCTTAGTCGCAGAAAAAGATAGTCCTCGGATAAGACATGCACGGCATTTCCAATTACCTACGTTGGACTCTGACCTTTGTGCAAAGCATCCGACTTGGTAAAGAGAGAAACATAAAATGATTCTCCCATAAAGCAGAGCATAAGATAGTTTGTATGCTGGGTTTATTTGGGGGAAATGATCCCTACAAGGCAGGATGAACTGGAAAGGTTGAAATAGGAAAGGCGGGCAAACCAAGTTCAGGGTGCATGGTTGAGCTGGTCACTGGGGGGTGGAGGTGGGGGATGGACCGGCATTATCCTTTGAGCATATGAAAAGAATGTCTTCCATGTTGGTTTTCGTTAGGGAGAAGAGTTATTTACTGGTTCCTGCGCCCAGGGTTACTCCTTTTCCCTTCCATGTGTGTACATGTATCATTTTCACTGAGTGAGCTGCAGATAGTGGTAGTGGAGAGAGAAACATTTGGTTCAGCCTAGGCAACAGGCTACACCTGAGTGCAGCTGGTTGCCAAGGCGATGAGTAAAAGCTGAGAGGATGTGCGGCAGCGCAGAAGAGCAGAAGTGTACGTCGTCGTTTTGCATCACAGAGCTATCTAGGTGGTAGCAGGCTGTGATCTGAACCAAAAATAGATGAATTGTGGAACAAAGTACAGCCAATACTGCAGTTCTAACGCTATAATTAATGTGTCATCTCCCTCTTCCATCATGCGTTCTAGATTTTATTCAGCTTTACACCCCATATCAGTAGGTCTAAGTTGCCTCCTTGAGGTTAGGAGAACCAAACTTGCATCTGATCGGTGCTCCAGCTTGCTTTCCACTTGGACCATAGTAGCTGAAAATTTATATTCACTCCTCCTGACAAAGCACCAGTAAATCCATTAGGTTCCAGACATGCTCCTTTCCACCTTCTATTGTGTATCGACAGTCCTAGCTTCTCTTGCAAATATGTGAGCCCCAAACATTTCCCCGGGGGGCAGCCTATATCGAACTATTAGATAGTGTAGTTATAAAGGCCTGGGTTCAGCCCAACTTAAGAAATCTGAAGGGAAGTCCCATTTGAGCTCATCAGAGTGTCTTTGTTGAGACTACAGACTACATTATAACTACGAAACTGTCTTGGCCAATCCAGATTTCTTTTTCATGTGTTGATCCTGAGAGCACTCATTAATTCTCTGCCCATAAATCACCATAGAGGCTGCTTTAGGAAATACAACCTGTAACATCTAGTGTTATGGATTGAATTATCTACCCCTCAAAATATGTGTCCACTTGATCAGGGTATCCTCGGTATTATGTAAATGTCCATTTTTCAATCTGGTGTAATCGTATGTGTAATTATTGTAAATCTTGTAAGATGATGCTTTCATTGGTCAGATTGTTGTCACTGGTGGTGTGTGCGTTAGCTACTGTGATGCTGGAAACCAGGCCACCACTATTTCAAGTGCCAGCAGGGTCACCCAAAGAGGTTTCAGGAAAACCTTCAGACTAAGAACAGACTAAGAAGAAAGAATAGTCTGTCCACCTCTGAGAAATTAATTAGTCACTGAAAACCTTAAAGACAGCATTGAAACATTTTGAAAACCTCACGAAAAGAAGCAGGGCATTGTCATAGATGGTGCCAGAAGAGGAGCCACTCAGGTCAGAAGGCACTCAAAATATGACTGGGGAAAACTTTCCTTCCCAAAGAGTCGACGATAGTGATGTAGATGGAGTAAAGCTTGTGGGACTAAAGCTTTCTAGACCTTCATTTACTGATAGAGCCCAACTCAAAATGAGAAGAAACATCTGTGAGCATCGTTAGTAATTGGAACTTAAACTTGAAAGACATATTTGGCCAACTGACTGAAAGATTCCATATTTGTACCTATTCCAGAGAACATGACCCAAAAGAATGCACCAATTATAGAACATCATCATTGACTACACATGCAAGTGAAATTTTGCTTAAGATCATCCAACAACAGTTGCAGCTACACATTGACAGGGAACTGCCAGAGGTTTGGGTCAGAAGGTACATGGAGCAAGCAAGATGAAATACTTTATAACTGCAGTCTTGTCTGCCATCATGTTACCTACTGTTTTCAGCAGTGAGGGTTTTTCTTCACCTTGAGTTGGAATCTGAAGTACTGAAGGCTGCAATCCTTGATCTTCATCAGTGAGTGCTTACATCGTCAGCATTGGGGATGTCAGATGGATCTTGGTTGAAAGCAGAGAATACTAGAAAGATATTTGTATTTTACATAACTACCGCAGACCAACATGAAATTATGAAACTACCATGATAACCCTGGGACCAAAAGAACTAGATGATGCCCAGCTATGACTGCCAACTGCTCTGAAAAGGATTATGTTTGAAAGTCCTGGATAGAGTGGGAGAAAAATGTAGACAAAACTCAAAATCATAAAACAGACCAAGCTTGCTGGTCAAATAAGAGAAAGATGAGCCCAAAGACTGGCCATTAGTCACCCTTCAGGTTTGGAAATGAATTCACCACTTCCTCTGTTAGCATCATCCACCATTTAGGATAAAAAAGACAGCATTTCCCCAAGGACAAAGTTCATAAGTGTTAGGCAAGAAGGGGTAAGGGAAACAGGAAATAGGGAGGAAGTGGGATATGTGGGGTACATTGAGGGGATTGCAGTGCCTGAGTTGAAATAAAAGATGTGGATAGTTGAATGTATTATTTGCTCTGTAAACCTTCACCTACTTCACAATAAAAAGTTTTAAAGACATGGAGAAAAAGTGTGGTGAACTGACATTTATTTTTGCTGAAAATATTTTTAGTATTCCCTTATCTAAAAAATACCCCCAATGGAGATAAGGAAAGAGGTATGCCCTTCTATTTTAAATGTCTTACTTGGATTATTAAGTAAAAAAATGCAACATTTTTTATGCTCTTAATAGGAAGCTATAATGACACCAAAAAATAAGTTTAGAAAGTTTGTGCACTTTCCATCCTACACAAAATTTAATGAGAAAACTATGTTGTAAAATTGTGAATATTCCACTCTGGGGCGGGGGTGGGGGGAGGTAGATTCAGGTTGTGGGTTCAGTTATCCACGAAGCATGGTGTTTGTATTTTTTTCCCCCAGTGAGAGAGGGAAGATGTGCTATAGTGGCTGGCTGTTTGAGAATGTACAACTGCATTTAACCCACCAGATTAGATTTCTCTCCAACGCAACTGTCCACACAGTTGTTTCTAAAGAATCTTGAATACTATCCACGTGGTCAGTCTCTCCATTTTGCATGGTAGCACCTTCCATTAGAAACACGGGATTAACTTTGGTTAATCACCCTAACCATGACTTCTGGGTGAGCGTAAGAGAGGATTTACTAAACGTCTATAAACTCACCCCTGATTAGTGGAGTGACATTGACATATTGTATTCAGGTGAAACCTCAAAAGATAAACGCGTCTTCTAATTTCCTAATACAGGGCCGATTTTACACTTTGAGAAGGGCAGTGAGAGCCCAAGCAGCATACTCTCAATAGAAAGTGGATTGGTGGTGAACAAGCAAATGTGAAGAAAGCTGACGGTGCCCGGGTATCAAAAGAGATAGTGTCTGGGGTCTTAAAGGCTTGAAGAAAAACCAAGCAGCCATCTAGCTCAGAAGCAACAAAGCCCACATGGAAGAACACACCAGCCTGTGTGATCACATGGTTCCGAAGGGATCAATTATCAGGCATCAAAGAACAAAAAATATAATTGGGTGCACACCTCCATGATAAGATCGCTGAGGACAAACGGGTGCATAAGCAAATGTGGCGAAGAAAGCTGATGGTGCCCGGCTATCAAAAGAGATAGTGTCTGGGGTCTTAAAAGCTTGAAGGCGAACAAACGGCCATCTAGCTCAGAAACAACAAAGCCCACATGGAAGAAGCACACCAGCCTGTGAGATCACGAGGTGTTGAAGGGATCAGCTATAAGGCATCATCAAAAAAATAAAATTAAAATCTTACCATAGTGAATGAAGGGGGAAGTGCAGAGTGGAGACCCAAAGCCCATTTGTTGGCCATTGGAGATCCCCTCACAGAGGGGTCTAGAGGAGGAGATGAATTAGGGTGCGATGTAGCACCGATGAAGAATAGAACTTTCTTCCAGTTCCCAAATGCTTCCTCTCCTCCCCTCCTTTCCCCCCAGTACCATGATCCGAATTCTACCTTGCAAGTCTGGGTAGAGTAGAGGTTGTACACTGGTGCAGATAGGAGCTGGAGGCACAGGGAATCCAGGGTGGATGATACCTCCAGGACTAGGGGTGTGAGGGGCGATACTGGGAGGGTAGAGGGTGAGTGGGTTGGAAAGGGAACCGATTACAAGGATCTATATGTGACCTCCTCCCTGGGGGACGGACAACAGAAAAGGGTGAAGGGAGATGCCGGACAGGGCAAGATATGACAAAACAATAATTTATAAATTATCAAGGGCTCATGAGGGAAGGGGGAGCGGGGAGGGAGGGGAAAAATGAGGACCTGATGCAAAGGGCTTAAGTGGAGAGCAAATGCTTTGAAAATGATTAGGGCAAAGAATGTACAAATGTGCTTTATACAATTAATGTATGTGTGGATTGTGATAAGAGTTGTATGAGTCCTAATAAAATATTTTTTTAAAAAGGAAAAAAAGAAAGTGGATTGTAAATTAGGGTGGTGAAGGTACCAAGACCAAGTTCATTTGGCAATTCCCCAATTTTGGAGGGCGGAACAGTGCCCTTGCACTTTGCACGGTGACCTTGATAAATCTTCATTTAATTAATTTATTAAAGAAAACGGAAATAGGATAACTTTTTAAATATTTGAGAATTATGACCACATAGAAGAATTAATTATTGAGACTCTATAATAACCTCAATTGGTTCTTGGTTTTGCTTCCCTTAATGGCACATGGAATAATGATAACAGGGGGCATTATTAAATTATTGGAAGTGTTTATAAAAAATAGACTGCATTCCGACTTCCCTGTTGCTGGCTGCTGTCTGAAAATACCATCAGAGAAAGTCAGGTTTCCACTGGTGACCAGGCTAGGTCAGTGCTAACTGGCTTTCCAACGCTGCCATTTCATATCATATGATTCATATTTTTCATTTTCATTAATATAGTGATGCTTGTCTACATTACTTTTCTAATGTCATTAAAGTAGACAAAATAACCTAGATGAAGAAAATGACTAATGGCTAATTTATTTATACAGCATAATTGAACAGCAGCTCAAGTTCTTAACACATTTAAGTTCCTTTCATCCAATAGAAAGTTCCTTTGACTCTCAGAAGATAGGCAATTAGCAAGTTTGATGGTGAAGGGGAAGGGACGTCTACTCCTGGTCGTTGTTTCCTTCATATCTGCCTCACTTGCTTTAAACTCTGGACCTGAGTGGGCAAGGGGATCTGACTGACAAAGATCATCAGCCAAATCCTAGATATCAAATCAATGATCTTGAGCCTCGGTTTCCTCTACCTTTCTGCAGCATTTAATTATAGTAATTATCAATTTCTCTTGCCCTCTGTGGCTTTTCAGAAACATTGAGACTAAGGGTTTTGGGGGTGGGGAGCGGAATCTAGTTCCTTTTCTTTCTCTACTGTTCTTAAAGCATCCCCAAACAGTAGCTCTATTTGCTCCTTTTCCCTTTTGTGTTATTCCACCCATAATGGTTGCTCATGCCCTCCTAATGGCTCCTTGCAATCCTCACCACTTGGCTTATGGTTTGGCTAGTCGTTGTCATCGCGCCCGTCTGCCTTAGAAATCTCACGCATTGTACTATCACGAGGTGTCAAAGGGATCACGTGTTAGGCATCATCAGAACAAAAAATCTTGAGAACCAAAGCCCATTTGTAGGCCTCTGGACATCCCCTTACAGAAGTGTCTCAGGGAGGAGATGAGCCAGTCAGGGTGCGATGTAGCAACGATGAAAAATATAACTTTTCTCTAGTTCCTAAATGCTTCTTCCCCCCCTCCCCCTCCTACTATCACGATCCCAAGTCTGGCTAGACCAGAGGATGTACACTGGTATAGATAAGAACTGGACACAGGGAATCCAGGGTGGATGATCCCATCAGCACCAGTGGTGTGAGTGGCGATACTGGGAGGGTAGAGGGAGAGTGGGTTGGAAAGAGGGAACTGATTACAAGGATGTACATGTGACCTCCTCCCTGGGGGACGGACAACAGAAAAGTGGGTGAAGGGAGACGTCGGACAGGGCAAGATATGACAAAATAATAATTTATAAATGATCAAGGGTTCATGAGGGAGGGGGAAGTGGGGAGGGAGGGGAAAAATGACCTGATGCCAGGGGCTTAAGTGGAGAGCAAATGTTTTGAGAATGATGGGGGCAATGAATGTACAAATGTGCTTCACACAATTGATGTTATGTATGGATTGTGATAAGAGTTGTATGAATAAAATGAGTTAAAAAAAATCTCACGTGTACAGAATCGAATGGTGCCATATGGCTTTCAAGGCTGTGACCTCTTGGACAGATAGCCAGGTCTGTCTTCAGTGGCACTTACCTTTCAGTTAATAGTCGAATGCTTAACCACTTGCGTCACTAATGACTCCTTTGAAATTCCTGGGAGCACCTAGTTTTAGTGTATTCCAAGTCCATTCTGTTTGTAAGCTTGTGTTTCTTCTGTGATGAGTTTATCCCTCTTGAATAAAAGATTTCAGGCAAGGGTAGGCTAAGGTTTAGGAAGCCACAAAAAGTTAATTCTGACTTGTTACAGTTACATGATGCAGAGTGTGTGATGACGCGTATCTTCCGCCCACTCCATTTTAAGCACAGGCTCATTTTTTACTAATGTAAGTTATGCACAAGGTCATATCCTTGACTCTTTACTGTGTTGTTTTAAGTTTAGTTTGATTAGAAGGGACTGTTAATAATTTCAGCCCGAAACGAATTCTGTCAACCTTTTTTTTTTTTTGCATGTTAGGTTAAGTTCCTCAAATCCAACATCTTCTGTATTGTGGATATTTGGAAACGTGATCTCCGCAGATGAAGGGTTGGTAGCATGTATATGTATTTGCCACAATAGAAGAAGGCAAACACATATGCTCAAGTAAAGACATTCATGAAGACGGGAGCCCTGGTAGCTAGTGGGTACATATTGGGCTGCAAACCATGAAGACAGCAGTTCAAAACCACCATTTGCTTCATGCGAGACAGACAGGCTGTCTTCTCCCATAAAGAGTTACAGCCTTGGATACTCACAGGGGCAGTTCCACTCTATCCTCTAGGCTTGCTCTGAGTCAGCATTGACTGGAGGGCAATGAGTTTCTTTGAGTTATACTTTCTCTCTGTATACTTCTTCCCCAACTCTAAGCCAGAATGGATGGGCTTGATTTGTTACTGACGTCTACTGACCTACTCTTTTTCTCTAATGTTCCCTTGGGGTATTGCTCTGAGCTAATTACATTCTGAGTAAAGATGGCATGACTGGAAATAGCACTTTGTCTGACAGGGCTGTCCTGCATGCTGAGCACCTGCTGTCTGACTACACAGTAGGGAAGGTCCTCCCAGTGGATGCTGCTGCCTCCTGCGAGATGCTCAGCTGTCTGCAGAGACAGGTGCTGCATCATGTGGGCCCCAGCTCCTCTCCTGCTGTCCGAGAGCAAATACCACAGAGACAAATAAATCCGTGCAGTTTATGTGCTGAAAGCCTTACTGTGGATGGTTATAAACAGCATGTTTTATATATATATATATATACATATAGACTCGTATGTGTGTATATTTATGAATACATTTATTCATATATGAACAGGCAATGAAATATATATAGATTATATAAACAGGTGATTATATATACACATGTATATATTATATATACAAAAGTATATGTACATATATATAATCATGTTTTCCAGAACTACGTGATTTGTATACAAATTTCTGACCTTCCAGTCTGAAAATGCAGAAGGGACTGTCACCTTCCAATGGAATTCTGAATTCACTGGTGAACTGATTTTCCTTTAGAGATCGTGCCCTTTCCAGGAAGATGGGGAGTTTCGTTGACAAGATGGAATGGGAGAAGTGTCTGCTGTGTTCTGTGCTACTCTGTGAAGAAGGAGGCTTGGTGGCACAGTGGTTAAAGTGCTGGCCTGCTAGTGGTTCCTGATGGCTTATGGAGAGTCCCATTTGGACTCCATCATCAGTCCCTAACAACCTAGCAAAGACCACTCAGACGCCAACAAGTCCCTGATGGCCAAATAGGGAAATCGTCTGGACTCCACAGGTCCTTGTTAGCCACCTGGACTTTAGCATCCCTGACGTCCTTGGAGACCCCACAGACCCCAGCAGTTCCCCATTGTCCCTCGTATTGTGCCTCCTGCAGAGGACTCCCTCCTTGAAGGGTGATGGGCTGGTACCCCAGGGACGAGGTGTTCTGCCTGAGAGACACCAGGCATCGCTCTGTGGATCCTGAAGTCATGTGGTGAGGGCCACCTGCTGTGGAGGTACGGCGGCCTCTGGAGCACCTGCTCTGAAAAAAGGGGAGCGGCATTTCTAACAGAGCCTTCCAAGTACTAATCGACCCATTTGGGTCCTGTCCTTTCCTCCCTCAGGAACCTGCTTGGCTTCTGCCCCCGTTTGTACTTAGCAGGCACTCCATGAGGGTAGGATATGGCACTCTGAGCAAATAACATGAGAAGCTGGGTTATATGAAGGAGAAAGTGGCATCCGGACTGGAGATAGGCCCACTACCACTTGATATATGCAGATGACACGACCTTGCTTGCTGCAGGCCAAGAGGACCTGGAGCACTTACTGATGAAGATCCCAAACCATAGCCTTCAAAATGGCTTACAGCCCAACGTAAAGAAAACTAAAATCCTCTCAATGCAACAGATAGCGTGATAAATGGAGAAAAGACGGAAGTTGCCAAGAAGTTAATTTTACCTGGGTCTACAATCAATGCCCACTGAAGCAGTAGTCAAGAAATCAAACGATGTATTACATTAGGTAAATCTGTTACACGAGACCGCTTTAAATTGTTAAAGAGAAAATGTGTCAGTTTAGCGACTAAGGTGCACCTGATCCAAGCCAGCATCTTTTTACTTGCCTAATCTGCATGCAAAACCTGGACAGTGAATGAAGGAAACCAGAGAATGACTGACATATGTGAATATGATGTTGGTGAAGAAAACTGAAAGTACCATGGACTGACAGAAGGCCCAGCAGCACAGTCAGAATTCTCTTTAGAGGAGGGGATGACGGGGCTTCCTCTTATGTACTTTGGACATGTTATCAGGAGAGACCAGTCCCTGAAAAAGAACATCAGTCTTGGTACAGCCGAGAGTCAGCAAGAAAGAGGAAGGCCCTTCCCAAGATGGATGGATCCGGTGGCTGCAACAATGGGCTCAGACATAACTCTTGTGAGGAGGCTGGCAGGGTTTCGTTCTGTTACGCACAGAGGCAATGTGTGTCGAGCACAGTCAACTACTATCTGCAGAGTTGGCGTTGATTCCACCAAGATGCACCTAGAAAGAAAGGTCTGTCAATCTAGCTATAGAAAAACAAACAAACATCAACAACAACAAAAAACCCTATGAATAGTTCTGGGTCTGTCTGCTGACCTTTATGGATGTTTTCCCATCAGGTCTGATGCAGTGCCAAGCCCTGCTCGCTGAGTCCAAAGTCTATTTTCAGAATTCCTTGAGGACATTGTTGCTTTGCTCCCCTTGCTGATCTGTTGCACTCCCTTCCTGTTATGCCCTGGTTGGGGGTGGGAGTGGGGTGGGGTCGGGTCAGACCGGGCGCAATTCCTGCACTGTCTCCAGCGCTGTCTCCCATGGCACTGTGGGTCAATAAGGGGACGACTTGTCTCGTGCCGAGGCTGACCCTACACCTCCCAACACCCAGCTTCACCTCCGTTGCTGTGACTTAGTTAACATGCCATACATAGAGCGATCCGATTGACATTGATTTGGTATTCCTCTGGGCATAGAAAAGTGATCTTTAATAGTCCTTTGTACTTTGAGATGGTAGAGATAGAGCAAGATTTATTAGCTTGAACTTCTTCATCTGTAACAGAGGGATGCACAAAATCTCAAAGTCATGCAGGTGGGAAGAGTTGAATTTGAACCCAAGCCTTTTAAATCCACCCTTCGTGCTATTTTTCACTCCACTCTGCTATGTCTGTATTTTAGAAGACAGTTGTGAAAACACGAAACACTAACAGAACCCAGCTCTACTTCATTCGCAGCGTTAGTGCAGGCAGTAAGTGCAAAAATGCTTGCTTTCAATGGTACCTTCTATATATATATGACTTTAATGTCTTATGCTAGTAAGATGTAGGAGGACATACACAGTGGTTTTTCTTTGTCTTTAAAACTATATGTGCAGGAAAAATGGTTGCATAAAATATATTAAAATTATGACTACTTTTTAATGAACTTATGCAAGTTTTCCATTTAATATTATACTGTAAGCACTTCTTCAGGTTACTAAATACCTGTCCAAGTTACAGGGTGTTATGTACAAATGTTAAAGGCTATTGTGCCGTATATGACTGAGTGGTATATTTATTTAAACTTATTCTACTATTTTGCTTCTACATATGTCACTGAAACTAAGCTAACTGTACCTAGCAAGGTCAAACTTACTTTGCTACCATTTAGAATGAGTGGAATTTCTGAGGAGCGTGAAGGTGGTGTGTGACTCAGATCTAGTCACAAATGAGAGCTAGGCTTTGTAATCCACCTCCACCGTCGAAGCCCAGGGAGCCAGGGGTTAAACTCCTAGGGAATAGTGCTGCTTCTCTTGCTGACTGAGCATCCCAGGAATTTAAAGACTTGCTTAAAGAGGGTTAATGTAGGGCTTGTGGGAAGACAGCTGGCCTGAAACAGAATTAGAGGTCAGGAGGTTAGTCACCCTTCCCTGGAAACTGAAGACTTGCTGGAGTCTGGATTGGTGAAAGCCATTTAGGGAAAGGAGAAAACAGGAGGTTTCTATTTAAGGGAGCAATTGAGTGAGAGGGTAGTTCGTGGTAGGGTAGAACATAGCAGCGACCAAATACGGAGGAGGGGCGTTGGGAATGAAGAAAGACTAAAACCAGGATGGTAGAACACTGCCCCTTCCGTCTCTGCTCTTGAGATGTGGAAAGAAACCTACCCCCAGCTCATTTCCCAGTGCCACGTTTTTTGTCCAATGTTTTCAACAGAAGGCTGTGAATTAGGAGAGGTTGAATCCTGCCAGGTAGAGGGTTAACATGGCTAACATGTCTCTACGAGGAAAAAAGGGCATGCTATCAATTTGGGAAAGGACATAAACTGCTTGGAATTAAAACCTCAATAACAACAAAAAGCTAGTGCAGTACAACTTCTGCACAAGATTTGAGGGTGTGGTCTTTGTGGAACACTAAGATAAGTGCTATAGGAGTTAAAAAGGAAAAGTAGGTCACAGTACTTACTGACTTGTGTGGAAAGGAGGCTAGAGATTCATAACAGGGAGAAGAGAAATTTGGGGAAGAGGTGAAATAGAATTCCAGGGATGAGGGGTTTGAACTGTTGAGTGCAGAGTTTACGGTCTGAAATGTGAACCCCCGAGCTAAGTCACAATTAAAAATTTATTTAAAAATTTTTTTAAAGTAAGTCACAGTGATACAAGGAAAATGGGCAATGTGATTAGACACATAAATTCATGGTGATATTTCAAAGTAGCTAAGATTAGTTGTAATGAGAAAGTGATAGGAGGTTCAGAAGTAAGGGAGAGAGAAGGATCAGTAGAGAAGGCAGTGGGTATTTACTAAGGATGTAGAAAATTCCTAACAAAGATGTAGTAGGGTATTAGAAATGAAAGAAATCACATCGGCAAAGGCACCAAGGCACCGTGCCTTATCATGCTCATGTATACACACATACACACATATGAGAGGGTGCCCCCCCCAAAAAAATGGAGAAAAGCTCCACTGGACAGAGCTTCCATAGTACACATTTTCCCTGCTAGGCCAGCATAGAGCAACTCGCTGGAGTTAGTGCATCCAGTGGCATTGCCTGGGAAGGTTCTCTCTGGTCACAAGGAATTTTTTCATAAAAGCAATGATGCTGAAACCTCGTTTTTGGTGATGGTTGATTTAAGAAAACAGTGTGTGGCTGTGAAATTTTGTCTCCTGTTCAGGGAAAAAATGCTGCAGAAACTTATTACTGGTGACAAGACATGGTGCTGTTCTTACAACCCCCAAAGCAAACACCAATCAATCCAGTGGATGACACCATGGTCACCTCTCCCCACAAAAGTACGTCAAATTAAATCAAAGATCAAAACGATGCTCGCTCATTTTTTTGTTTGTTTTTTCATGTAAGGGGGCAGTGCATTTGGAGTTTGTTCCACCATGTCAGACTGTTAACTAAGGTTCCTATTTAGAGGTTCTAAAAAAACAGCATAACAGTGTGTGACAAAAAAGGCCTGCTTTGTGGCAGACTGGGGACTGGTTTTGCTACCATGACAATGCACCTGCTCACACAGCCAACTCAGTGCCCCAGTTTTTGGCAAAAAACAACATGCCTCTCTTGCCCCACGAATGTTACTCACCTGACCTGTGAGACTTTTTGTTTCTGCGAATGCAGAGTCACATGAAAGGACAGCGATTTGATGACTTAGAAGAGGTGAAGAAAAAAAACAAGGGAGGTGCTGGCAGCCATCCAAAAAGAGGGTTTGAAAACTGCAGATTTGACAAATGTATTAAGTGCAATGATGGAGAGTACTTTGAAAGTGATACGGTTGTTTTGTAGAAAAATTTAAATACATAGCTTTTGGGGGCATGGAGATTCCATTTCTTTCGGGGGGGGGGGAACTCCCTTGTGTATGTGGGGACTTAAACAGGTTCATAGAACAATCCAATCATGTTTTTTAAAAAAAACCTTTTCATTATACATTGGGTGAAGGTTTACAGAGCAGGTCATCAGTTGTATATTCAACAATTCATACATTTTTTTTTTTACATTTCATTTCATTTATTTGTTTTTAACTTTTTCTTGTGAATTGGGTGAAGGTTTTTTGTTTTAACAATTTATTAGGGGCTCATACAATTCTTATCACAGTTCATACATATACATACATCAATTGTATAAAGCACATCTGTACAGTCTTTGTCCTAATCATTTTTTTCTCCTCTTTTCTTTTTTTACATTTTATTAGGGACTCTTACAACTCTTATCACCATCCATACATATACATACATCGATTGTATAAAGCACATCCATAGATTCCCTGCCCCAATCATTCTCAAGGCATTTGCTCTCCACTTAAGCCCCTTGCATCAGGTCCTCTTTTTTTTTTTCCCCTCCCTCCCCTTTCCCCCCTCCCTCATGTGCCCTTGGTAATTTATACATCGTTATTTTGTCATATCTTGCCCTATCCGGAGTCTCCCTTCCCCCCTTCTCTGCTGTCCCTCTCCCAGGGAAGAAGTCACATGTGGATCCTTGTAATCAGTTCCCCCTTTACAACCCACTCACCCTCCACTCTCCCAGCATCGTCCCTCACACCCTTGGTCCTGAAGGTATCATCCACCCTGGATTCCCTGTACCTCCAACCCTCATATGTACCAGTGTACAGCCTCTGTCCTATCCAGCCCTGCAAGGTAGAATTCAGATCATGGTAGTTGAAGGCAGGAAGCATCCAGGATCTGGGGGAAAGCTGTTTTCTTCATCGGTACTACCTCGCACCCTAATTAACCCATCTCCTCTCCTAAACCCCTCTAAGAGGGGATCTCCATTGGCTGACACTAGGGCCTTGGGTCTCCACTCTGCACTTCCCCCTTCATTTAATATGGTATATATACACATATATATATACACATATATACACATACATACACACACTTATATCGTTGTTTTTTTTTTTTTGCATGATGCCTTATACCTGGTCCCTTGGCACCTCGTGATCGCACTGGCCGGTGTGCTTCTTCCATGTGGGCTTTTTTGCTTCTGAGCTAGATGGCCGCTTGTTTGTCTTCAAGCCTTTAAGACCCCAGACACTATCTCTTTTGATAGCCGGGCACCATCAGCTTTCTTCACCACATTTGCTTATGCACCCATTTGTCTTCAGCGATCCTATCATGGAGGTGTGCAGTCAATGATATGATTTTTTGTTCTTTGATGCCTGGTAACTGATCCCTTTGGGACCACTCGATTACACAGGCTGGTGTGTTCTTCCATGTGGACTTTGTTGCTTCTGAGCTAGATGGCCGCTTGTTTATCTTCAAGCCTTTAAGACCCCAGTCACTATCTCTTTTGATAGCCGGGCACCATCAGCTTTCTTCACCACATTTACTTGTTCACCCACGTTGGCTCCAGCTGTTGTGTTGGGAGAGTGAGCATCATAGAGTTCCCATTTAATAAAAGAAGGTATTCATGCATTGAGGGAGTGTTTGAGTAGAGGCCCAAGGTCCTTCCGCCACCTTAATACTTGACCTATAAATATAGACACATAGATCTATTTCCCCATCCTCCTATATATATTTGCATGTACATGTCTTTGTCTAGACCTCCATGAATGCCCTTTGACTCCTAGCTCTTTCCTCCATCTCCCTTGACTTTCTTCCTGCCCTACTACCATGCTTCATCGCCACCTGGGCTAGAGTATACCTCTTCTCTAAGCAACCTTACCAAGGATATCCTTTTATTTGTATCCAAAATCCACCCCCATGGAAGGAGCCGTCAGAAACTCAAAGAACATTTGCATGTGTAAGTCTGCTACACAAGACCTCTTTTGAGAGCGGGAGTGCAAAGACCTCACTTTGATGACTACAGTGAATCAGACCCAGTGAATGGTATTTAAAAAGAAATCATTTTATTGGGTGCTTGTATAACTCATCACAATCCATATGTACATCCGTTGTGTCAAGCACATTTGTACACTTGTTGCCATCACCATTTTCAAAACATTTACTTTCCACTTGAGCCCTTGGTATCAGCTCCTCATTTCCCCCCTCCCTCCCTGTTCCCCCTCCCTCATGAATCCTTGATAATTTATAAATTATTATTATTTTGTCATATCTTACACCGTCCGACGTCTCCCTTCACCCATTTTTCTGTTGTCTGTCCCCCAGGGAGGAGATTATATGTAGATCCTTGTAATTGGTTGCCCCTTTCTACCCCATCTTCCCTCCACCCTCCCGGTAGCGCCACTCTCACCACTGGTCCTGAGAGGTTCATCTGTCCTAGATACCTTGTGTTTCCCGTTCCTATCTGTGCAGTGTATATCCTCTGGTCTAGCCAGATTTGTAAAGTAGAATTTGGGATCATGATAGTTGGGGGAAGCATTTAAGAACTAGAGGAAAGTCATATGTTTCATCGTTGCTACTCTGTACCCTGACTGTCACATCTCCTCCCTGTGACCCTTCTGTAAGGGGATGTCCAGTGGCCTACAGATGAGCCTTGGGTCCCTACCTCACACCCCCCTTCATTCACAATGATATGCTTTTTTGTTCTTTGTTGCTTGATTCCTGATCCCTTCGACACCTCACGATCATATAGGCAGGTGTGCTTCTTCCGTGTGGGCTTTGTTGCTTCTCAGCTAGATGGCCGCTTATTTACCTTCAAACTTTTAAGAACCCCAGATGCTATATCTTTTGATAGCCTGACACCATCAGCTTTCTTCACCACACTTGCTTATGCACCCTTTTGTCTTCAGCAATTGTATTGGGAAGGTGAACACACAATATTATTGTTTTGTTCTTTAATACCTGATAACTGATCCTTCAACACCTCATGATCACACAGGCTGGTGTACTTCTTCCATGTGGGCTTTGTTGCTTCAGAGTTAGATGGCCACTTGTTTACCTTCAAGCCTCTAAGACCCCAGATGCTATATCTTTTGATAGCCAGGCACCATCAGCTTTCTTCACCACACTTGCTTATGCACCCATTTGTCTTCAGTGATCGTGTCAGGAAGGTGAGCATCATGGTATGCCAGTTTAATAGAACAAAGTGTTCTTGTATTGAGGGAGTACTTGAGTGGAGACCCAATGTCCACCTGCTACCTTAATACTAAACTTATAAATATATGATCTATTTCCTATAAAAATAGATCTATTTCCCCATCATATATAAATACATTTACATATCTACATGCCTTTATTTAGATCTCTATAAATGCCCTTTGCCTCCTAGTTCTTTCCTATATTTCCTTTTACTTTCCTCTTGTCCCATTATCATGCTCAGCCTTCATTTTGGTTTCAGTAATTTCTCTCAGTTACATTGCCCTTGCTGAATCCCTACCAGGTCTCCCACACCCTCCTTGCCACTGGTTTTGAATCACTTGTTGTTCCCTTGTCCCTGGTTTGGTTAACACTACTTTTATCCCACCTCCCTCTCTCCCATGTCCCCCCCAGAGCCATCGATCTCCATTGTTTTCTTCTCCACATTGTTTATCCAGCCTATCTTATCTAGAGAGACTTGCAGAGATAATAATATGCACATAAAAACAAGACAACGCCAAACAAAGTGACACAGAAAAACAAAACAACACCCCCCCCCCAAAAAAAACAACAGTGACACTCAAAAGAAAAAGAAAAAAGAAAGAACAAAATAAAAAAAGGAAAATCCTATAAATAGTTCAAGTCTGTTTTGATCGTTAGGAGTGTTTTCCGGTCGAATCTGATGGGGTGCCATGCCCTAGCCCTGAAATTTATTTTTGATACTCAATCGAGGATTCCTTGCCTGCTCTCCTTGCTATTCTATTGCACGCCCTTAGTGTTTTGCTTCGTTGTGGTGGGGGCAGCTCGGTCACACATCCCATACCGTGTCTCCAGAGTTGTCTCATGTAGGGCTATGGATCAGTGCAGAATGTCCCGTCTCATAGTGGGTCGGCCATATGGTCCTCTGTGTGCATTTGCTGCTGTGAGTGGGACTATTGTCCTCAGGGCTTGGTGGGTCAGTGTGTGCTCCACTTCCTTCCTCCCACTTCATTTGCTTCTGCTTCCGTCTGGGTAGGGTAGGTCGGTTCCTTTCCCTCACCAGAAGGTCTAGTGTTCTCTGTGGCACACCCTTCCATGGTGGGGTCAGGCTGATGAATGGTATTTTTAATGGCCTCATATTCATGTGAAAGCTGGACAAGGTATAAAAAAGACCATCAAAGAACTGCTGCATTTATAGTGTTGATGCAGAATCTTAGAGATACTGCTAGAAGAACAGACAAATCTGTCTTGAGAGGGGATGTCAATATTTCACTCCATATATTTTGGCCATGTTATCTGGAGAGACCTGTCCCTGGAAAAGGACATCATGTCTGGTAAAATGGGGGTCAAAAAGAGGAAGTCCCTCAAAGAGAGGGACGAACACAGGGGCTCCTTCAAGGGGCTCCAAGGTAACAATTTGGAGGATGGCACCAGGGGCGGCAGCCTTCCATTTGGGTGTGTGTAGGGTTCCCATAAGTTGGGGCTGACTCAAAGGCAGCTAACAACCAAACAACAACCATGCTGTGATGTGGGTTCACGTTTAATTTCTCTTTACAACTCCACTGGAGGGCATGGTTGGTGTGAACTGTTGAGCACTAGACAGCTCCCTGAAAGATTGGTAGTTCAAGCCTGGAAGTGCCTGGGAAGAAAGGCTGTGACTTTGAAAGTCCTGTGGAAGCATTCTACTTTCCACACGCGGGGTGACTATGAGTTCCCCTCAATGGCAACCAGCAGCCCCAACATTTCATTACGTAGCCACATCACAACTTTTTGATCACCCATCGATGGACAGTGAGTTGCCTCTACCTACTGGTGCTTGTAAATCATGCTGCTTTGAACACTGGGATGCCCGATTCCAAGTCCCTTGAGTGTATACTGCGGTGTGGAATTGCTGATCATATGATAACTTTCTATTGAACTTCCCTAGAAGCCACTACACTGATCCACAGCTGTGGCACCATTTCCCATTCTCTCCAGCAGAACTGAGGGTTTCAATGTTTCCACATTATTACTAACACTTGTTGCTTTCCACTTCTTCTAATAATTGCCATCCTAGTGGATATGAGGGGATATTTCATATTTTTGCACGTCCATAATGAGCATCTTTTCATGTGTTTTTGGCCACTTGTGGGGCACCTATCAGGTTCTTCATCTATTTTAAGTGGGTTGTTTGTCTTTTTGTTGTTAAGTTGCAGAAATATTTCATTTATTCTGGATAGTACACACCTCAGGTATAGGGATTTTAATATGTATTTTCCCATTCTGGAGGTTGTATTTTAACTTTCTTCATAACAACCTCTGATGCACCATGCTTTTTCTTTGATGAAGTCCAATTTATCTATTTTTTCCAACACTTTATTTTAATTAATCCTTTTATTGGGGGCTCTTACAACTCTAACAATCCATACATCAATTGTATCAAGCATATTTGTACATGTGTTGGCATCATGGTACCACCAGGGATCCTTTGAACACTGATGAACTTTGTAAGGATTCAATAGGAAAATACTCATATGTCAGCTGATACATTTGCTTGATATGAGCTACTGTTCGGTTTTATTTAACCTTAGTTTCTCATCATAACCAAGTACGAGTATGTGCAGCTGTTCGTTAGCTCCTTACTAACACCAGAGGGCAGCACCATCCCGCTTTTATATCAAAGGCTTCCCGAGTAAGACTGCATGCAGGTTCCTTCCAAGTGCCTACGCAAGGGAAGGAACAGAAACACATTCACGTTCTCCAACGTGAGTAGGGCAGTAAGAGCTTAATCAAGCAAGGTCTTTGGAACAGGTGCTGTGCCGCTCTGTGGACAACAGGTGTGCATGAAGATTTCACTAGAAGGTGCTATTCCAAGCATCTCTTGATGTCAGCTGTGCGGGGAGGACTTCTGGTGCAAAAATAGCACACAGAGCCTTGGATTAAGCGTCTCAGTGAACCGATTTGATGACTGCAAGCAAACAAACACTCCAACAGAAACCCACTCTGCTTGTGTGCGACCTCTGAAAAGGCTCATGGAATGTGCTGTTGGCTAGAAAGCCAAACCCAGAGGGACTGATTTGCGTGGGGCAATCCTGGCAAACAGCAGGCATGGTCCCAGCACACTTCACCAATGCGGTCCCCTTTTTAATCCTCAAGTGTCTTGCCTTCGGGGATGAGTTACATTATTACCCTACGTAGAACACACGGGGAGAAGCCCGGGCCGGGTGGTGCGTGCCGCCCTCCCCCTGCCCTGAGCGCCTGAAAGAGGGGCGCCCTGCCGGGCAGACTGCTTTTACACCCCACTGGCTGGGGAAGGGTGGTGGAGGGTATTGACCGAATTATTGGCTGAGTTTAATCCCACCTGTGTGATGTCATGGGCTTCGGTTGTGGCCAAGTTTAACTTCACCTACACGTAGATGGTCCTAGCCTGCGCATGCTCAGTTAGGACCGCCCATAGCTGTCTATGTAGTGTGCCGGATTTCTTTCCAACCCCTTTGTTGTGGTCCTATGAAGGCAATGGGGAGACAGCTCCTTTTAATCCCTATTCTGGCTACCTAACGATATCAAGAAGAATGAAGCAATTATTGATGAAATTGTTCAAAGCTAGAGCCACAAATGAGCACCCATTTCTCAGAACTTCTTGTCTAGTGTGCCCACGTGGTTGTGTAAAGTCTCTCTCTCCTGGCTAGATATCAGCCTCGGTCCACGCGAGAAAGATTTCACGCTGAAGCCGGGCTCCTGATCCAAGTGAATTTAATGAGAGTTAAAAGAAGTTTCAGGTTTTACGCGGCACCCATAGGATTCCTTTGACCATGCGACCTGGCAGAGACTGCCCCAGGGCCTGGCAGAGACTGCCCCAGGTCACGCAAGGATCTCTCTCCTCCCACGAAGACGACCAGACCACACAAGCAAGACAAGACCCTCTCCCTTCCGGTCCCTGCCTTTTCAAGGGTTCCGGGGGGAGGCGTGGTGAACGACCCCAGGTGGATCCCATTGGCTGAATTGCAGTCACCTGGCCCAGGTGGGCTGCTCCAGGTGTAACGCCCATCCGAGAGGAAAATCCAGCTTTCCTATGCTGGCTCTCCTGGGCATGCGTAAATGGACTTCCCAATTCCCTAGGCTAAGCTGCCTAACAGTTGCTGGCACCAGAGATGGGTCAAGGATTAAGGAGATGGCCCAGCCTATGTCCTTAAGCCTTTCGCAACTACAGGAGCATGGAGGGCCACAAAGGCAGTTAACCATTTTACTGCTTTTCCATGTTCTTTTGGTGAAAAATGTTTCAAGCCCATGCATAAGGGAGGACTCGTCATGACCATCAGTTTACCCCTGATGTAACCGCGTGCCACATTTGCTCATGTTGTTTTTGGAAGAAGCGAATGTCATAAATGTAAGGCTCTCTGTGTTGAAGATTTACCCATGCCGATAAATGCCACGCCGCGCATTTATTCAGTTTCTTCTTGGCAGACATGTCGACTCTTCTGCTGTGCCCTGAGCGGTGCCGCAGGGAGCACATTGTGCGCATGCAACTCCGGGCACATATGTGAGCGTGTCTCTTGGGATCAGACCCAAAACTGGACTTGTCAGGTCTTACTTTCATAAGTAACTATAGCTTTTCTCAACACTCCCCAAATTTACCAAATAATACCACACGTTTTCCAGGGTGGTTGTTCCTCTGTGATAGGTGGATTCTATTGACTCTTTGACCCAATCCTTCTACTTATTGGACACCACATCTTGCCTCTATCTCAAACAACGTCTCTTAACTTCATACCTTCTACAATTCCCGTAAGAAGACTTTTTGGTAAAATGACAGATGACACCTGCTGCATGGAACCTCCTGGTCCCTGGCTTTCAGCTTTTGCTTTTACCGATCCCTCTTTTCTGCTGTCACCATTATGTCTCCAAACGCTCACAGGAGACTGGGTCATGCTCCTCTGTGGGAATAGTTAGAGGACAAACTTTTAACACATTTTTTCCCTTCCAGCTGTCAGATATTGAAAGCTCTAACGTCACCTCCTTCCCATTCATTCACTCTTTATTCTTCTTGCCAATCCAGGTGGATTAGTAGTTCCCCAAATAAACCATGTGCGACTTTTCATCCTGGAGAAGGGCAGACAGGAAGACATAGAAATTGGAATGTTATTTCTACCACCCTGTAAATCTAGTTGCATGGGAAAAAGGATAGCTTTAAATCAAGTAAATGATTACAGTTTATAAATGAACAGGACAGAGTCTTAATAAGGAAAAGCATTCCATGGTAAAAACTGCCAGGGACAGCAAGTGATGGACCAGGACGGGGATGATATTATGGGGGCCTGTTAACTAGAAAGAAAGGGGGTTGTCAGAACACAGTTGAAAATATTTACTGGGCTAGTAGAACAGTCCTATATTTATACCCAAGTTGTTGAGCTGCGCAGTCAAACTGGTTACATAGCTGACAGATTCCTGCGATGATTTGCCCACTGGCATCCTGCACCAACAGGACAGGGAGCTCGTCTGTTTTGTCTCCACCATATTATATTCCTCCGCTCAGCACTGGGCTGGCATAGAGTCGGCGCTGGTTCAATATTTGCTAAGTGGGTAGTTGAAGACCTCTTTTCTTATTGCCACATTCTTGAGCTGTAGCTAAAAGACTCCTCACACCCCGGTTGAAAATTAAACTCTCTGTGAGAGCAATGTTCTGTGAAATTTAGTACCATTTTTCTCAATTGGCAGCATCTTTGGAAAAATCTAGTTTTGCATTTTAGCATCAAAGAGGTACACCGTGAGTTAGAGCCAACTTGCTAGCCCCTAACAGCGACGAAGTTCCATCAACACAGATTATTAACCGAAGTCAACACTTTGTTCAGATTTTCTCTTATTTATTTTACTTTTACTAATGCTTGAAGTTAAATTAAGAGAGTTTCTGCTCCATAATTGGACACTAGTAGTATTCTATCTATGACTTGAACTTGGAGAGAGGCAAAAAAGTGAAACTGAACAGAAAACATAGTTCATGTCTATAGCATCACGGTGAGTTGTAATCAACTCATGGCAGCGAGTTTGGTTTGGGTTGAATTATCTTTTTTTTAAGGGATACAAGCTTCTTTCCAAATTGGTTCACAGATTGGCTAAGAGTTGCCCAAAGGTCCCTAGGTGGTACAAATGTTTTGTTTGTAACTCCTGTGTAACGGTTTCGAGTTGGGCTGCGATCTGCATGTCCAGCAGCCCCGAGGAGAAAGACTGTGCTTTACAATCCCATCAACAGTTGCAGTGTCGGAAACCCACAGGGGTCGCTATGAGTCGGCATTGACTCAATGGCAATAAGGTCGGCCATTCAAGCCCACCCAGAGGCACGTTGGAAGAAAGACTTTTGAATTTTCCCAGCCTTAAAAGGCTTTGGAGCATATTTTATTCTTTAACACATGGGGCTTCCAGGGGCCAGATGCAACTCATCAATAATTGATTTTTTAAAAAATTTAATTGCTAATCAGAGTTTAGAAGGTTATGGCATTTTCGTTACATTGAGAAGATCCCTCCCCCATGCCTCCCTTAGTTCCTTAAATTTCTTCCTTTAAAAAATAATGTACAGATGTGCTTTATACAATTGATGTATGTATATGTATGGACTGTGATAAGAGTTGTATGAGCCCCTAATAAATTTCAATACAATACAATTTCGAGCTGTATGATCTTGAATGAATTACAGAGTCTCTCTGAATATTGTAAATCCCAAGTTCAACGACTAATGGAACTAAATAACAAGGGTCGGAGCCCTGGTGGCTGAGGAGTTCTGTGTTAGACTGTGAATCTCAAGGGTGGCAGTTAGAACCACCAGCCAATCCTCGGAAGAAAGAGGGGCTTTCTACTACTCGACTACTCGAAAGTGCCGCTCTCAGTCACTGAGTTGGCACCGACTCGATTGCAGTGAAAGTAACAGTGTGTTTCCCTCCGTGAGAGAATGGTGAGCCCGGCTAAAGCTGGGCGGAGCTCTTCAAGTTCCGTGTGACCCAGGTATTCAGCACCTCTTTTTAGTTTTTGGACATTCTATGGGGCCTTTAAGTACTACCCAAACGTACTGTACTCGTAGAATGTATTTTACTTGTTCTATGAACTTACAAGGCAGTTCCAAGGCATTAATGTAACAGCACTCATAACAAATCATGTATGTTTATTTCTAGTCATGGTCTATGGGAGACCTTCCCTAGAGTAAATAAGCTGTGCTTCTTTTATTTGAATACAGACTTGATTTTACAGCAGTTTTAGATATTCAGAAAATCTGAAATAACAGTACAGAGAGTTCTCATCCCAACACGCAAGGCCGCCCCCCCCCCCCCTTTGCTGACATCAGCCCGCCACTTGTCGGCCAGTTTGCTGTCCTGACAGCAGGGGTGGCTGCAGCAATGGGCTCACATGGCACAATGATGGCGTACATGATGCAATGACTGGGCAGTTCTTGGTTCTGTGGTACACAGGGTCACTGTGAGTCAGAGCGGAATTGACAGCACCTAACCACAACAATTAACCTCCATCAATACAGATTATTAGCTGAAGGCTGCACTTTCTCCAGACTGTCTCTTTCTTGTTATTATTATTTTTATGAATGCTCTTTTTCTATTCCAGTGTCCCTTTTAGGAGATGATCAACATTCTACTTTGGGTTTTCCCTTTGGCTTCTCGTGTCTGGAACAGGTTCACAGGCTCTTGTTTCTGATGACCTTGACAGTTGGGAACGGGTCAGGTGGTTTAGAGCATGTCCCCCTTTGCGACTTGTCTGAGGCTTTTCTCCTTCCTCAGATGGAAGTTATATGTTTTTGGGGAGGAAGGCCATCGAGTTAACAGGCCATTATTTTTACCTCATATCAGAACAAACCAAACTCACTGCCAGCGAGTCCAAACCTTTAGGACAGGGTAGAGCGGTTCCTGTGAGCTTCAGGGATTGCAACGGCTTATGGGAGTAGAAAGTCCTGTGTTCCTCCCTCACAGAAGCTGGTGGTTTCAAACTTTAGACCTCATAGATCGCTGCCCAATGCATAACCACAATGCCACCTCCTATTAAAGTTGTACATGAATGTTGTTGTTAAATGGGGTCCACTCCTAGCAAGCGCATGTACACGAGAATGAAACACACTGCCCAGCCCTGCCCCATCCTCACAATTGCCCTTTTGTTTGAGCCCCTTGTTGCAGCCACTGTGTCCAGGTGGAGGCCCCAGTGGCACGGTGGCTGATCCGTTGGACTGCTAGCCACAAGACCAGCAGTTGGAAACTAGAACTTGTCTCAGAACCCCCTTGCTCTATGGGATGGCTGTGAATCAGCATCAACTCCATGGCGGGAAATTTGAGTTTTATACAAATGTCATGCCGTATTACTGCTGGTAGTTACCTTGGCCTCCTGCCTGAGGTAGTGTTTCTCAAGTTTCTCCACTGTGAGCTTGCTCGTGAGGCTCCCCACTCTCACCCCACCCCCTGGCCAGGTTTCAAATGGGAGTTTCTGGACATAACAGACTCGCCCACGCACTCACTTTTGGGAGCAGCTCATAGGCTCTAAAAGTCCGTCTTCATTCTATTCAGGGACAGTGCTCTGACTGGAGCCCTATGGCGTAGGGGTTATGAGTTGGGCTGTTCACCGTAAGGTCTGCAGTTCCAAACCCCAAGCCACCCCAAGGGAGAAAGACCAGGCTCTCTGCTCAGGTGAAGAGTTATGGTCTTGGAAACCCACAGGGGCATTTTGCCTTGCTCTCTGGGATTGCTGCGTATTACCATCGACTAGTGGCACTGGGTTTGGTTTGTGGTTCAGTGCTCGGACCCAGGTTCAAATAGGCATATGAGGTTCCTAGGACTGATGGCTCTGTATGAAAATAACTAAAATCCCAGGCCCACGAGCTACGGATGCTCAATTCTAGCATGTAGCACTCCACAAGTGTGTCTCCTTTGCTGGGCTAAAGATAAACATACAGCTGCAGTAGGAACCTTTGTTAAATAAAATTAGAGCTAATTAAATGAGCTTCCTCTGTTCCTCTCCTAGATCGAAATACCGCTACCCTTGGAAATACAATGCGGGGATGTGACAGCGAGCTTTCACAGTGCCTGTAACAGCCCTGCGCTCGCAGCTCTCTGCAGGAATCCGCGCCTCGCCCACAAGCACACACAGACTCTGCTGCAGAACTCATTGGCGTCCCCTCCTCATACGCTCTCGTTTTCAATCTACCTGCTTACTGATTTGAACCTGGTTTGAACCATAACCAAATACCCCAGAGTGGGGAGCTCACACTGGAGGATTTTACTGCAGCAGAGGCTGTGGATTCCACAGAGCCTACAGTATTACTGTCTGCCGCTTTACACACGTTGGATGACCTCTCCTTTCCTCATTTGCTATTTCTGTGAAAGACATGAGTGGTTTCAATCTGATGGACAGCTCGTCCATCACCAATTTTCTAAGACTTAACTCAAAAACTCAACTGCCATCAAGTTACTCCTGGTTTATAGTGACCCTGTAGAACAGAGAACAGCCCCTATGGGTTTCCAAGACTAACTCTTTAGGGGAATAGAAAGCCTCAACTTTTCCCCTCAGAGCAGATGGTTGTTTTGAACTGCTGACCTTGTGGTTAGAAGCTCAATGTTTAACCCACTAAGCCACAAGGGCTCCTTAACTTTTAAAGAAGGGGCTATGATTTCATGACTCCTCAGTGTAGAAATGGCATGGCAAAGGTGTCTGAATTCTAACTTCACAAGGGGGAGACTCTCCATAAAGAACATCAACCCAATACATTTATTCCTGTGAGACAGAGGTTAGCGATATCTCCTCTCTCCAACCTTTTTACCCATTCTGACAGCAACCGTGCCTCCAAGAGGACCCTGTCCTTCTCCACTGAGTTTGAGAATTCATTGTCACGGTCTCAGAAAACTCAAGATTGTGGGGCTTAAGTAGAGAAGTAACAGGATACAACTCAGAATCAGGATCAACTTTAAAATCATAGGAACAACTCAGACTACAGTTCTTAATCGGGACAACTCCTCATACCCTGTTATCGTGCTCTGGAGCAAGTATTATGACTCTTAGCTCCATGGATTGGCAATCCCCACTGCAGCCATTCTCCTGTTTCCTGCCCCCATCCTTCTTGCTACTACTGTGTTGCTGTCTCTCACTGTCTTCAATGTTCGAGTGCTGGATGCTCTCTGTATTGCTCCCTTTAAGCCTAGTGGGATGGTAAAGCTGACCAATGCCCTCTTGAGGGTTCCATAGACCTTATTTGCATATAGTTCCAGCCCTACATTGGTGCCATCCACTGTTTATTACTGGAAGGACCCGTGGTGGGGTAGTGGTTACACGTGGGGCTATTAAGCACAAGGGAAGTAGTTTGAAACCAGCAGCCAATCCTCAGGAGAAAGACGAGGCTTTCTATTCTAGTAAGGAGTTACAGTCTCAGAATCTTAGAATTTTACCAGGTCCTATAGGGTCACCATGAGTCGGAATTGACTCGATGGTGGTGAGAAGCAAACACTTCCTTTTCCATAGTCCCAGGCCCACCCAGTTATTCGATAGACTGTAGCTTGAAGGGCCATGTTAAGGCGTTCATTGCACCATCCTCCACCACAAATGCAGATCTCTTGGCAATCAGAATGTTTCATCTCTTGGGAAGATGGGGAGGGATGATGGCGCCAGACCTACACAGAGCCCAGGCCAAGAGACATTGGGAGAATCCCTTTGGGTGATTACCTGATGTTTCCTGCGATTTGAGGGGTATGGGTAGGCCACCAGGAAGAAATTGCCTACACGGAAAGCCTGCCTGGGGAGTAGCTGAGTGGAATGAGGAGAGGGGTCCATAGTGGATATGTTGCCATGAGCAGGGATTTCAGACAAAGACAGAGATGAGGTTGATTCGTGAAACTCTTAATTTATTCTGCAAGCAAGACAAAAAAGGAAATAGCAGTTGTTGTTGTTGTTTTTTTGCCTCTGCATTGCTTCAAAAATCCAGTGAAAATCTGGCAAGTTATGTTACACGCCAAACTGTGACAAAAAGGGAGATTTTGCAATGATCACAGGCTACAATGATCTATACCTACATTCCTCCAGGCGTTACCATGCTCTATTCCTGATCTAAATGGGGCGCTTTGTGCCTGGCTACTGACCTTAATGGCCTTGCCTATCATCTCCTTGAGTTAGACATCTTGAATAATTAAGCTTAAAAGGAACTTTTACGCTATATGGGTGGGGACTGTTTTATTTGGATTTCGAACAAACTTAATCATACATTGTTATCTTTTTCTAATATCTTGGTTATCAGCAAGCTAACATTTTCAACCCCTCTGTCAGATACAGTGCGCCTGGTAGAGTAATTGTTCTCTTTCTTCCTCCTTCACACCTTGGCTCGGATATTATTTATATATTATTTACATATCATAACTCCCTTTTAAATTATTCATTTCATGGAGTAGAGTAAAGGCACGGAATATGATAGGCAGAAAGCTTAAGACCTAATCAGCAAAGAATAGCTGGCCATGCCACAGATTAAAGGGAGGGGTGGTTGGGGGTTCCTTTAAGAAAAATCAGGCACAGACTAGAAAGCTAGGGGAAGAAACGTAAGCAACCCAAAGCTTAAGCATGCGCAATAAGGATCAGTTGCCTGCCCTGCCACTCCCCCAACGCTAAAGGTTACATCCACGCTTGAGCGCATCCACCAAGAATCCACCTGTACACACCAAGCGCCCCTCCAAGGCTGTGGGAGGAGACCAGTCAGCGCCGGAGGGAGGGCGTGAAGGACAAGTCTCTCATTTTGGTTCCACCTCCTTTCAGCCCTTTTCTGGTCTCTCTCCCCTTCTCTCGGTTCCGCCACCTTCCTTCCCTACTTTCGCCAGCGGCCCTCCATGCTTTCCGGCGATGCTCCCCACCCTTTTCTTTTTATGGTCTGAGAATGTACGAGCAAAAGCTTTCTTTCGCTGGTGAAAGTCCACTTTGACAGCAGCCGTGCTCCTGCCGTGTGAACTCCTTCCTTCTGCGGAGAGACGCAGGCCCGAGGAAACCCATCCCTACCGGCCCCATCCCGAGGTGTGCAGCCAGTTGGAACATTTCAGAATCTTGTCCGCAGCAGCAGTGTCTTGTCACCTCTCGGCCCGTGGCAGCCACTCATCTTTCATCTCTGTGGACCCACTCCTTCTGAGGATTTCAGACCACTGGCCTCACACACTACATGATGTCGACTTGTCTGGCTTTTTTTCTTTATTTTAACTTTGCGTTATTTTAAAGGTGATATGCTATAGCATGTAGCAATACTTTATTATTTTGAATTGATAATATTAGTTGATTGCACAGCTCGGCCACCTTTTGCCCATGCATCACCTGATGAACATTTAGATGGTTTCCGTTGGGGGCGATGAGGTGTCCTGCTCCTGGGAACCTTCCCGTCTAGGTTTTGGCATGGATGTCTGTTTTCCGGTCTCGTGGGTGTGTACCTGGGGACTGCATTGCGGGCCACCGTGAGGCTCTCGGAGAACTGCACATGGCCTGCCAAAGCAGCTGTACCCGTTTGCGTTTCCACCAGCCGTGTACCAGGTTTCTCACTTCTCCCTGTCCTTACCAATACTTGTTTTTATTCATCTTTTCCCCTTTCCTCACAGACAGGCTAATGGTGTGAAGTGTTATCTCGCTGTTATTTTGATTTGCATTTGACTGATGATAACGCTGCTGACAGTATTTTCAATCCCCTGACATGTAAAAGCTGGACACTGAATAGAGAAGATGGGGAACGATGGATGCGTTTGAAAGAGGGTGTGGCTGGAGAGCTGGGGACGCACCGCAGATGGACAGAAGACCCAGCAGACCTGTCTTGGAGGAAGTACAATTAGATTGCTCTTTGGAAGTGAGGGTGGTGAGACTTCCCTCTCCCATCCTTTGGAAAGATCAGTCCCTGGAAAAGGACATCATGTTTGGTAAAGTCGAAGGTCAACGAGATAAAATGATGCGGTGGCTGCAACAATGGCTCAAACTTGACAGTTGCCAGGCTGGTCCAGAGCGTGCATGCTTCACCTAGAGTGCTGTGAGTTGGAGCTGACTGGGAGGAGCCTAAGAAAGAGTTGAACATTTCTCAGGTGCTGATTGGTCTTTGAAGAGATGTATTCAATGCTCTGTCCATTTAAAAATTTCTGATTTGTCTTTTTTACTTTGGAGCCATTCTAGCTATTCTTGGGTTGTTTTAAAAGGTCTTTGCTCGATGGGCCTGCCCAGAGGGGTGTCCACCATGTGTCGGTCAGGTTGCCACGGTGTGGTGGATTGCACGTTGCTGTGGAGCTGGAAGTTCTGTCACTGGTCTTTCAAATGCCAGCAGGATTTCTCAAAGTGACCAGGTGTCCGCGGAGCATCCAGACAAAGAACGGACTAGGAAGAAGGAGTAGGCTTTTCATTGTGAAGAAGGTAGACGCTAAAAACCATTTCTATGGAAGCTTTGTCAGATGGTGAAGGTCAAACGGATGGAAGCAGAGCATTGTCAGATATAATGCCGGAGGATGGGGCCTTCGGGTCAGGAGGCATTTGAAATGTGACTAAGGATGAGCTGTTTTCTCAGAGGGAAGGATGGCAAGACTATGTGATATCCGGAGAGACTAGTTTCTAGGGAAGGACCTCATGCTTGGAAAAGTCGAGGGACAGTAAAAAGTAGAAGGCCCTCTACTGAGAAGGATTGGCACAGTGGCAGCTGCAATGTGCTTAAACATAGGGACAATTGTGAGGATGGTGCAGGACCGGGCATTCTTGGTTCTGTTGTGCATAACCCGTGGGTCGAGACTGACTTGATGGCACCTAACAACAACAACAACAACAACAACAACAACAACAACACCAACACACACAGAAGGTTGTTACTGCATTTGACTCAGCTTTGCCTCAGGATGTCCCCTTTGTGTTAGAGCTTCAATTCTGAGCAATTTTTTTTGTTTGCAAAAGGCAGTGATGGCCCACAATCCATCTGCAGAGTCCCCACATCGATGAAGCCTCTATTGGATTCTTTCTGATAACTAACCAGGGATAAGGAACCCTGGTGGTGTATGGGGTTATGCTCTGGGCTGCTAACCACAAAGTCCTCAGTTAGAAACCACCAGCGGTTCTGAGGGAGAAAAATGGGGTTTTCTACTGCCATAAAGAGTTACAGACTCTGATAAGATTTGTATGAGTCCCTAATAAAATGTTTTTAAAAAAATAAAAAAAAGTAAAAAAGTGTTACAGTCTCAAAAACTCACAGGGCAGTTCAACCCTGCCGGATAGGGACAAGAATAGTCTTGGAAACGCACAGAGGCAATTCTACCCTGCCCTATAGGTTGGCCATAAGTCAGCATCAACTCCATGGCAGTGAGTTTTGGTTCTTGGTAGGTAATATTGCCTTAGGTAGAGTGCCTTGGAAAGAGGATGACCTCTACCCGTCCCCAGCCAGCGCAGGGAGGGATCGTCTTTCTTAGGGGTTTGCCTGGAGGGAACCATCCTGGGTACAGTACAGGAAGGCAGAGAGTCATGAGTCATGCTCTATCAGTTTGTCCTGACAGCCTGGGTCAAGAGGCCCTGGATCTTGCAAGTCTTTCTATCTAACATCATGTATGTGCCCCAACCAGGCCTGTCCCGCCTTCTCTAGTACCACTGGTAACTGTGATGCACTGACCTGCCACCAACCATGAACCTGTGATTGTTCCCTACGTGTCAAGCCTTGTTTAATTAGTGTCCTGACTGTGAACCCTTGGAAGCCATTTTGACCTTGTGCTAATGGCCTCCCTCATCCAGATGATGTGTCTGTGTCTTTGTCCCTTTTAAGATTTACTAAATGTGCTCCCTAAATTCTATTTGAGATTGGGGTCTCTTTTGCACCCTAAAACACTACGCGCAACAGAATAAAAGCCTCCTCAGGCTTGTTTCGTTCCTATGATGGGTTGTAGACTAGACCGTTGGGATCCAGTGGTTTCTACGGTTGATTTTTCAGAAGTAGATTGCCAGGTCTTTCTTCCTGTGGAAGGAGGAGAGAGTAAAAAGAACAGAAGAGAAGCCAGGGCCTCAGAGCCAGGCCATGTATACCACCAGTCGGACACATCGCCCTTGTTATAGGACTGTCAGTGGGTCTCCTAAAACCCAGAAAAACACTAAAGAGAAAAGGGGCCAGGATTTGGGTATGAACACGGAGATTTTCCTGGCCTGGGTCTCATCAGACTTCTTCTCCTTGACACTTTCTTTGTAAGCCTTCCTACCCTGGCTGGAGGACAGAAAGAGGAGTAGCTCATCCATAGCAGGGCTTAGAGGAGGGAGAGAGTAGTACTGACAGGTAGCTACATTAGGGAAAAAGGGAGTTGTCTCCACCAAATGCCAATGCTGAATGAAAACCAGCTGTCCGGGCCACAATAAAGAGGTGCAGGAAGTCAGGCACCGATCAAACCCCCATGGGAAATCCAACCTGGGCCCCCACACCATGCCAGGCACCAGACGCATGACCTCACACAGGTGTGCCTAAACTCGGCCAAGAAGGTCGGCCAATACCTTCAACCAAGCGTCTGCAGCCAGTGGGGAGAGGAGAGGATAAAAGCAGGCTGAGGACAGGCTGCCTTCAGGTGTACTCTTGGGAACCTCGGGGCCTCACAGGGTGGGAACTCTCTCCTGCCTTCTCATGGTCCCCTGAAGTGGCTAGATCGTCAGTTTTGATCTTGCCCTCGGCCCCCGCCATGCAGCCTTGCACACTTTCCCAGAAGACTGTCTACTTTTTGAGACTTTCCCTTTTCCTTCAATAAAAGTCCCTTGGGTTTACAAAAGTGCTTCTGCCTCGTGAATTCATTCAGCGTTGAGAAGCAAGAGTGAGGTGACTCCCTCAGAAACCTAACAGTCCAACCTCTATGTAGAGAGGATTATTGAAATGCAACGTTCATGTTAAGTTTTCATTTAGCTTCAGCTGAACTTGAAAAAAATCAAAATCAAAGATCAAACTATATTTATACATTGTAATAATCACAAAAAAATCATGGAATCTGCCTGGAATTTCTTGGAGACAGCAGTATGAGTTCAATGGAATCAAAAGAACTTGTGTGAAATTAAGCATGGCATCAGTTTAAAATGTACCTCTACTGAGTCTAGCTGGTTTGATGGGCCAATTAAAAGGACTTAGATTTGATTGCCATCCAGTATAAGCTGCTAGGCATGTCTTCATGTATGAGGGAGAGGGGACTAAAGGGGAGGCATTGAGCTGAAATGGATTAGAATTCCAAGATGGACGTTTCTGGATCCTGTGAGGCCAAGATGCTGGCTTTACGGTCAATTTTGACATTGTACTCCACCCACCAAATAGTAGAAATGAAAACAGTGAGCTTGATGTAGAAGGCACTGAAGGCTGTTGTCGAGGGTGATGTACCACAGCACAAGAACACTGAGGGCACATTCTTGAACAAGGAGGTACGAGCAGAGTGGGATTATTGGTAACATGTTGGAAGGCTGTGGTCTGGAAACTTCCCCGTGAGGAGTATGCCAAGCATATCTCCTGCCTTGGTTTTGGGTTGGGCTGGAAGAAGGGAAGGTCATTAACTGAGACCCCTGAGAAGAGACAGTATGTGAGCAGATCACTGGGCTTCAAAGCGGCAAGCTACAAGGGGCCAGCAAGTATTGTTGGTGGCAAGACGCAGGGGCAAGGCTGAGAGACTAGCCTGGAGAGGTCGGTGAAGGGGGGAGGAGTCAATGAACCTAGGGAAGAAGGAGGTGGGGAGGGAGTTGGCAAACAAGAATAGTAGGAACAATGGAGCTTTGACCAAACTAATTAGTCCTGAATTTTCCATTGTAGATTTGATATATTAATGTCATCAACCTGGCCATATGAATAACCACCCTATTAAGCTGCAAATCCAAATACCACTGCTAAGAAAAACCTGGGATTTCTCTGACCACTGCCTTTTTTGTTGTTGTGAAATTCAACTTGAAAAAGGGACTTTCCAGTGGAAATAATAAGACTGTAAATTGTTTACTTGGCAAAAATCCATTAGACTAAGCTAAGGTCCTTTATGCACAAGGATATGATAACAAAAGTTTACCTGCCAAGTGCTTTCAGAAGGAGGTGGTAGGGACATTTTTCCTGACTTGCAAAGCACCAGAAAGATATTTCTTTCTTCTTTTAAGAATAAGGAAGAAATATTAATTTTATAAAGTAAGAGCAAAAGCATTGGTCGATTGATGAACAAACGGAATAGAAATCAAGCAAATGACTACTTGGCACTATTTTAAATATTCAGCCCCAAAGTGTAAATATAAACAGCATTTTTAAGGGGTGCTACACTTAGATGTAGTTTCCCAGTTTCTTTCCAGATTGTATTTAGTGCTAAAAGGGTTCAGAAAGTGAAGATGGCAATTAAAGCACAGAAATATTTAGATGGTATGTTATTAAACACATCGAAATATAAAGAGGGTTTCATAAAAGTCTGCTTCTTAAGCATTTTAAAGATCTCCCCCACCCCTGTCAAGGAGCCATTAAGACTAACCATGGATCATGCCTAAAACTACACAAGGTCTCGGCATGATTTAATAAAGGTATAGGCATCATTCTAACTCTTACAAACCTGGAAAAGCAAGACTAACCACATGAAGAGATTGGACTTGAAATTGAGAGAAGCCACTAAAAGAAGCTTTGAAATCAATTACTGAATTGAAGATAATCATTCACGGTGACAGAATTATGATAGAACACTGATGATGAAAGCAATTGCTTCTCAATTTTAACGTGAATATGTCTTGCAAGATGCTATTTTATAACATCTGAAAAAATGTTGCCCTTGACCATGTCCATTCGGTTCACATTCTAACTCAAATCTAGACAATTCAGGAGAATATTTCCTAGCGTTTGCTGAGGAATGTGGCAGTGCGCGGCCTTCTTGGAGAGTCGTCATATGTGTTTGTATATGAAATGCTGCAGTCGAGAGCGCTGGTTAAAACTGCGAGAGTGTGTGTCTTCATTGCGTTTGACCCCAGCCCTCCCTCAGCTTATAATGGCTGAATCCACCTAGGAAAATGCTGTGGTAGAGGGCACGTAAAAGGATACATTCAAGATTTGACGACCTGGGTAATCAGCGAGAGCATGAACGTGGCCTGGCCCTGGACAAGGGGTTATTGTCCATATTCTTAACGAAGAAAAGCCCAGGCCTTGGTGAGTCACCCACTGGAGAGAGTCATGGGAAGCAACACAAAGCACAGTCCCAGAAGCATCAGGAATAATGCAGATCTTATTCTAGGATTTGACGCAGCAGGCATCTCTGTTGTTCCCATTACAGGCCTATCATTTGGCTAAAATTTGAGTGCAGTTCTAGGCTTCAAGGGTCACTAAAGGCCCATATTCTTGGAGGTTCCACTAGACTCTATCCCATAAGTGAACCTCTTCTTCTTTTTAAATTTTTATGATTTTAAGTTTTGCTTCACATTTTCTCCTCACTCTATCCAGGACCTTCTAATGTGATCCTTTCAAAGTGTCCTGTATCAGCAGCTGCCACCATCTTTAATGAAGAGGCCCTTAAATTCAACATGATGAGAGAAATTAGAGAAATAACTTGTCAGATGTTCAAATGTTCAAAAGCTAGGTAATACCAGATGTTGAGGATGTGGAGAAACAGAAAACTTCTTGTACTTTAATGGGAATTTAAAAGAGTACATAAAATAGTGCCCTTTCCGGGGTGCATTCTGGCACTTCTTAGGGAAAATAAGTATTCTTAGATTCTGTAACTGGGGATATAGCTAAGAGAAACTCCTGTATAGAGTCATTGGGGTCATATGGACGGATGCTCATCATAGCATCGTCTCTAGTTATGGGGCATTGGAAGCTATCTGTATGTGGACTTTAAAGAATGGATGAATAATAAAGTATTAAAAGGTGTTATGTAACAAGTAGAAGTTATAAAGCAGAAATTTCATAAGAATCAAGTTAGTGCAAAAAGGATGTCATAAAATAAGATCAGTAATAAAATTTCATTTATTTAATTTAAAAACATAACATATTCTTTCACATGAATGTGTCCTTATTATATATATATACATATACATATATATATATAATTTTATTAGGGGCCCATAAAATTCTTATCACAATCCATCCATCCATCCATTGTGTCAAGCATATTTGTACATTTGTTGCCATCATCATTCTCAAAACACTTGCTTTCTACTTGAGCCCTTGGTATCAGCTCCTCATTTCCCCCTTCTCTCCCCATATCCCCCTCCCTCATGAAGACTTGATAATTTATAAATTATTATTATTTTGTCATATCTTACACCGTCTCATGTCTCCCTTCACCCACTTTTCTGTTGCCCATCCCCCAGGGAGGGGGTTATATGTAGATCTTTATAATCAGTTCCCTCTTTCTACCCCACCTTTCCTCCACTCTCCCAGTATCATCACTCTCAGCACTGGACTTGAAGGGATCATCTGTCCTGGATTCCCTGTGTTTCCAGTTCCTATCTGTACTAGTGTACATCCTCTGGTCTAGCTGGATTTATAAGGTAGAATTGGGATCATGATAGTGGGGGGGGAGAAGTATTTAGGAACTAGAGGATAGTTGTATGTTTCATCGTTGCTACACTGCACCCTGAGTGGCTCAGCTCCTCCCTGCAACTCTTCAGTAAGGGTATGTCCAGTTGCCTACAAATGGGCTTTGGAATAAGATATATTTTATAAAAGAGAGTCTACTGTGAGTTTATGAGCCTAGGATTGGGGCAAGTTTTTGTTTTCCAAGTGGGAAAATAACCATAAAACAAAACAAAATATTTTCAACAAAGAAAAAACTTCTTTGGATTCTGAGATCAAAGCTGTTACAATAATAAGCAACTACAGTGGAAATACTTGATAAAACAATGAAAATAACATTCATAAATGGGAAACTAATACATATTTGCAAAGTTTATGGACTACATTTTAAAGGATTTGGAAATTTAAATATAATTTCTCCGTGAATGATGTGACAATAGTTAGATAATGATGACATAGAAACTAGACTTAGAAGTTGTCAAAGATTTGATTTTGCTTGGATCCACAGTCAGTGCTCAGGGAAGCAGCAGTCTAGAAATCATATGACATATTGCATTGGGCAAATCTGCACAAGACTTGTTTAAAGTATTAAAGAATGGGGATATCACTGTGGTAGTTACATGATCTGTTGTCAATTTGAGACTTAAGAGTGCAGGGGGGGCGTTTCGCTTGTCAATCAAGTTGCAGCTTGATGAACTAATTTGGAATTGCTAAAGAGATAAATAGCTCGTGTGAGGCAGGACACATGCTTACTCTCTGAGAGACTCTCTACTGGCAAGACACATGGAACAACACTGATGCAGCCAGAGGCCAGAGCTGGAGGAGCCACTTGAAGACCCCTGCCAGCACTGAGATGCTTTTGCTGCCAAAAGACTTTCTGCCCTCTGGCCTGTGATCTTCCTGCATTCAGTGTCATTGTATGTGTTGCATGAGTCTGAAGAGGAATTTATAGATTGGTATCAAACATATGGGCTAATATCAGACTTGATCTGGGCTGAATTGGGATATTATCTCAAAATTCAATTGCGCTTGTATATAAAACTCTTTCTTATACACATGAGTGTCTATGAATTTGTTTCTCTAACACAGTTAGAGAAACTGTTAGAAACTAGTCTAACAGACTAACCCAGTCACTTTGAAGACTAAGGTATGACTTTCCAACTCAGTATTTTAAATCGCCTCATATGCATGTGAAAGTTGTGCAATGATTATAAATGACCAATTCTCCCCTGACCCCCATCCCCAAAAGCCATCCAGTTGATGGTGGTTTTGAACTACAGACCCTATGGATCACAGCGCACTTGTAACCACTACATTACCAGGGCTCCTTGGGCAATGAATAAAGAAGACCGGAGGAGCCCTGCTGGCAAATAGCAGTTCAAAACCACCAGCCGCTCCACAGTAGAAAAAGGAGGATTTCTAGTCCCATGTAGAGTTATTGTCTTGGATACCTAGAGGGGCAATTGTGCTCTTCCTTATAGGGTCATTCTGAGTCAGGATGGACTCAATGGCAGTGAGTTTGAGTCCTTTTGAAGAAGAATTTGAATTATGGTTCTGGAGAAGAGGATTGAAACTACCATGGACTTCCAGAGAACAAATAAATTTGTCATGAGGGAAGCTCAGCCAAGAATGCTCCTTAGCTGATCAAGTCTGATATCAGGCCTTCTCGGGTACTTTGGGCATGCTATCAGAAGAGACCCTGGAAAATGAAGTAGATAGACAATGGGAAAGAGAAAGGCCCTCAGAGAGACAGACGGATGCAGTGGCTGCAACAATGGCACAGGACTGGCAGTGTTTTGCTGTATTGTACATATGGTTGCTATGAGGTGGAACCGACTCACTGCACTCAACCAAAACCACAACGATAATGAACCGGAGAGTTCTAAAAACAAAGCCCTGGTAGCAGGTCCTGAGCAGGGGCTCCAGAACAATCCAGAGGCGTTGCAAAAGCAAATACCTACACTTTATGGTGGATTATGGGCAGTTGTACAAAAGTGTTTCATTGCCAGGGAGCACTGAGCAATCTTTTTCTGAGAAGGGGCTGTCGGCCAAATAAGTTTGGAAACCTGTGATCTACCTGTAATTGGGGAGTCACATAGATTGACAATACTAGGTGTTTTTTCCCCTTCTGTTTTGATCTAGAATTATTAAGAACTATCAATGCTGTTAACTTGTAGAGAATAGATTCTTTCCATTCCTTTCAAATCATAGTAGCCTTAGTTTACATAGATGGGAGAAACACACACACACACACAGAGAGAGAGAGAGAGAGAGAGAGAGAGAGAGAGAGAGAGAGAGAGAGAGAGAGAGAGAGAGAGAGAGAGAGAGAAGAAAGAATGACTGGAGTTCATTTATGTTAAAGAAATACAATGACAACTGCTGATAACCGTTTTTAGCTTCTATGAGCAGAAATAAAGATGGATGAATGCTAGATCAGGAAGGAAGGAAACATCTGGGTTTTACAGCATAAAACTCGTGATTAGCTAAGACATCCAGAGACTCCTATGTAAAACAGGGACTTTTATAGCAGAAGCTATTAAAATAATTTTCTTCCGAATGCTATTGTGACTTGTATCCTGCAAGCTCATAGTCTAGAAGCCACTGATACTAACCAAATAGCATATACTTCTTGTGCTGATTTTAAAAGGCTCAGGGATTTCTCAGGATGGATGTCAGTGGAGAATTTATTTGCCTTTATTTTACAGACCTTAAAGACACTCCCCCACCCCTTCCACCTCATTACCCGCCCTCAGGAGTTTATACACTGGGCTACTACAGTCAGTAGTTCTAATTCACCAACCACTCCATGGGAGAAATATGAGGCTTTCTGCTCCAGTAAAGACTTACAGCCTCGGGCACCCACAAGACCAATCGATTCTGTTCTGTAGAGTTGCTATGAGTTGGAACTGATGCAACGGCATTTGAGTTGACGTTTGTGTTTATGCCCCATGGAATCTAGTAGTGACAAGTAATTTATAGAACACCCACAACCAGAAACTATTTGGTGCTACGGAACACAAAAGCAAAATTCATACAGCACTTTCTTTATGCCAGCCACTGGCGAAAGTGCTTTATGTATAAATTAGCTTTTTTAATCTTTTCTGTTACTATCCCCCTTTGATAGGCATGAGAACTGGGTTAAGTGGCTTGCTCAAAGGCAGTGACTGTCTGGGATGGAAAGACAATAAGGCCCAGGTTTGTGCTCATGAAATCAGATCTAGTGTTTCATTGCCTTCCAAATGTATCTACAAAAGGCTTAGAGTTGGTCTCCCACAGAGCTGGGGCTGCTGGGGCCACCACTGCCCCTTCGCCCGTCCTGGGCCAAGAGCGAGGCGCAGCAGCCCCCCAAGATGAAGTCACTGTGCATGAACTATTACTGCAATGGTGTAATGAGTCTCCTGTCTCCAAGACCTTCTGAGAAATAACCGTGAGCCCCTTTTCTTGGGAGCACTGTAACTGGAGCAAGCCAGAGTTCCAGTGGGCAGGCAGGATCCAGGAGCATGGAGTGTACTCCACTTTGCCTGCCCGCGCCGGGAGGACGTGATCACAGAAGTGGTGAAGACGGACACAGCCGCCACCACAGTTGAGATCCCTGAACTGGATTTTGAAATTCCTGCTTTCAGCCAGAAGGGAGCTCTGACTCCTGCTGAAGGGCTGATCCTTCATGCTATCTCTGGTCGGGAGCCGGGCCTGCCTATGCAAAGGGCAAGTGAAGAAACCATTGCTGACAGAAAGACTATGAGTTCACTGTGGAACGGAAGCAGCTAAAGCAAGTGGTCACTCTGGTCATTGATGAGCCCTCAGGGAACAGCTTTGTGGAAAGCCCATTTGCTCCCCAGAAAGATGATGCCCCAGGGATGACATGCTCTAACCAGACTTTAAAGCCGGAGGGGATGCTGGGCCTCCAGACTGCGAAGCCAGAAGAGGGTGGTCTCAGAAAGGAAGTGCTACAGTCCAATACCAACTGCCTGGATTGCCAGGCTCCGGCTCAGACCAATATGCAGCTAGTACAAATCACTCGCTTTAAGGGCCTACCAACTGTGAGAACACTGGGCCTGGGAGCAAGGAGGTGAAGTCTCAGGGCACGGTAGAGCCCTTGGGTACCAGGATCACCCTTCATGTCACAAACCCTTCTGATAAGATCAGAGACTTCCTCAAGTCTGTGATGTGCAGGGTGGCAATCCCAGAGCTGGAAGTGAAGCTGGGAATGGCTGTCCTCGGAGCAAGTTCACCACTCAGAAGAGGCTGCTGAAGGGCATCTGGGAGCTGGTAACAGAGAAGCCTTTCATGCTGCGTGACAATTCCAGGCCACACCAGGCAGAGGACTTGCAGGGGCTTAACCTTGGGCCAGATCATGCGGGGTAACCTGAAGGCCCACTTTATTTTTGGATGCTCCAGCAGGAAAGAGCTACTTGCGCTTTACATGTTCGCTCCTCGAGATAATCCTGAGCTGAAGGTGGAGCATAAGCACCCATTTGACCAGAATGAGGACTTAGGGAGCAATGACATGAAGACAGAGGACTCTAGGACAGGTCTGGTCCTACCGTGGTAGCCGTGGGAGGTTCGTGGGCCAGCCTCCAGTGCTGCTTATCGTTCAGAATTATTTCTTATTATTGTGAGAAGGTGTGGAGGGCCTGGTCTGAGGCCAGGATCTGGACACTCTTTAGAAACAGTTTGTGATGGCACTGTAAGCCTGTTGGGTCATCTGACTTTATTTTGGAAGTATTGAATCAGTCTGTCAAGAAACCAGGAAGCGCACTGAGGGCATGTCCTTACCCGCATTTCTTATTGAGTAATACTGTTCTCGGTTTTAGTACACGCTACCGTTTTCCTGGATTGACCCAAGGGAATAGAGAAATACGGGCTACAGCCAGAGGTGGAGCTTGGGAGTTGGTTTTGGTAAATGAAATAACTGACTTTGAAGAGAGGGAGTCCAACATGGGTGAAGAAATTATTGAGTTATTTTCTCCCCTCCCCTAAGTCCACTGAGGGGTGGGGGAATTAAAAAGAAGGCACAGGGGAGGGGGTCAGTGTTCAGGGGACTAACCAACCCCAGGGGAGGGTGTTGTTTATGTCTCCACAGGAAAGGGAGAGCAAGTGTAGACCTCCTTCCAGCGTGCCAGTCCACAGGGGCAATGTACCTGGTGGAGCTTCGCCTTCCCAGAGAAGACTGCAGGGCTGGACCTCCGCTCAAGACAGATGTCCCCTCCGCAGATTGCAGCGCTGCAGAGGACAGCCCTGCAGAAACTGTTTGCGGAGAGCGACTGGTCTGGGAGGGCAACACTCCAGTGATGGCAGTGACGTCACCACTTCTGACTCTGAACTGGTTGGAGGTTACTCACAAGGGGGCCACACTGAAAGTCTAAGGCATAATTGGGGCACAAGACCACTCCATCCAGGACTGCGGGAATAGCAATGTGGACTTACGTGAAACTCACCTTTTGGCACGAATGTGGCTCCATGTCATGATGCCTATTAGTCTGGTGGCTGTCTGCACGTTTTGCTTTTTCCTCTTTTATTTTATTACTGTTATTACTTTGTTTTGGTTTTTGGTGTTGATCTATAAAGAAATGTAGGATGGGCAGTCTTACGGAGACAGTGGCCAGTACTGATGGCTCTTGGGAGTGGGAGGGTATGGAGGTGGGGGAGGTGGGGAGATGAGCGGGGAGCCAACAATGGGAGGTACAGGGAAATAGTCAAAAATGGACCACGAGGAGGGTGTAGCTTTTCTGGGCATGTTTGATCAATCGAATTCTATGTGAGAGGAATTACCGTGAGGTGAATGACAGGCAAACATAACAGTGGGGTAGGAGGACCAAACAAAAACAAAACAATATATATATATATACACATATATATTCGAATATGTGTATATTTATTTATATATGTATATATATGTAAATCCAACAAGGAAGCAGATGGACTTTGGGCCTCCACTTAAATCTTACTTCAGTACAAGAACGGTTTGTTCTAATAATGTGCATTGTCTGGGGGTGTTCCCAAAAAAATCTGGAAAAAGCTCCACTGGGCAGAGCTTTCCCAGTGTGCGTTTTTGTCCACTCGGAGAGCATCGAGCAACTCGCTCTGAGCTGGTGCACCCAGTGGCATCTCCTGGGAGGGTTCTCACTGGTCACAGTGCAGTTTTTCCTAAAAGCAGTTGTGCTCCGACCTCACTTTTGGTGATGGCTGATGTAAGAGAACAAAGTGTAGCTGTGAAATTTTGTGTCCTGCTTGGGGAAAAATGCCACAGAAACTGTTGTGATGGTGAACTCAGTTTACAAGGACAGCTCTATGTGAAAAACTCAAGTGTACGAATAGTTTTCTCATTTTAAAAAAAGGTGAAATGTTGATTAAAGAGAAACCTCGTTCTGGACATTCGTTTGTCAACTTCCTGAATGGATAAAAATGTCGACAAAATTAATGCACTTGTGCTTGAAGATTGACGACAGACCGCTGAAGAGAGGGGGAAGTTATCTGGACTCATATCTTGGAAGATTTTCATGAAATTTTAATGGAAGATTTGGGACTGAGAAGGGTCACTGCAAAATTTGTGCCTCGGCTTCTGACTGACCAGGAAAAAGAGTTTCGACTAGAAACATGCCGTGCTTTGAAAGAACAGCTCCAAAGTGACCCAGACATTTTCCCCAAGGTCATTACTGGTGATGAGACATAGTGCTATTCTTATGACCCCGAAGCAAACATCAATCAAGCCAGTCGAAGACGCCAATGGCACCACAGCACCACCCGCCACCCGCCCCAGCCAAAAGCTCATCAAGTGAAATCAAAGATCAAGATGCTGCTTATTTGTTTTTTTGATGAGTGCAGTTGGAGCTTGTTCATCAGGTCAGACTGTTATTAACAAGTTTTCTGTTTAGAGGTTCTGAAAAGATTGCATAACAGCGTGCAACAAAAATGTCCTGGTTTGTGGCAGTCGGGGCACTAGTTTTGTCACCATGATAATGTACCTGCTCCTACGGCCATCTCAGTGCACCAGTTTTAGGCAAAAACCAGCATGCCTTTCTTGCCCCATGCACCTTACTCACCTGACCTCCCCATGAGACTTCTTTTTGTTTCTGCAAATGCAGAGGAACATGAAAGGACAGAGATCTGACGACATGGAAGAGGTGAAGAAAAAACGAGGGAGGTGCTGTCAGCCATCCAAACAGATGAGTTTGAAGTGTTTTTTCCAAGAATGGAATCACAGATTCGACAAGTGTCTTAAGTGTAATGGACTTTGAAAATGATAAGGTTGTTTTGTAAAACAAAATTTAAACACAAATTTGTGAAAACGAAGTCCTTTTTTTGGGGGGGGGTGTTACCCCTCATATCCAGAGACTAGCAACAGCACAAAGCCAAGTTGCTATTCTTCCAGGCCAAAGGAACAAAGGAGGAGGCTTTGACGGAAACGCTGGACAACGTTGGCTTTTAGGGACTGTTACTCTAGGGGAAAGGAGTTGCTGTGGGTAACCACCGCTGGACAGAGAGAGCGGTCTCTCTCTCCTCCTGCCTTCCGTCTTTGAGATTGTCTTCCACTGAACGAGCTCCCTCAGAAACGTGGACACTGGAGAGCAGGGTCAACACGGTCAGTTGAAGTCATCCTGAGGGGCCTAGAATAGGCTGGGAGGATGGAGATTGATTTTGAAGGAGTGGACAACATTCAGGGAGCCCTGGTGGTATAATGGCTGCTCACTGAGCTGCCCACTGCAAGGTCAGCAGTTCAAAACCAGCAGCCGCTCTGAGGGAGAACCCAGGGCTTTCTGCTCCCGTAAAGGGGTTTTGGAAGCTCATAGGGTCTCAATGAGTTAGCATTTGATTGCAGTGAGGCTGGCGTCTATTTAGCACACCTGTTTTCCTTTGTTCATTTATATATGTAATTTATTTTGTTGTTGCTGAGAATATACAGCAAAATATATACCAATTGAATAATTCTTACATGTACTATTTAACAACATGGACTACCTTCTTGGAGTCGTGTAACCATTTCCACCCTCTCTTTCTGGTTTGTTCCACCCCATTCACTGCCTCCTAAGGTTCCCATCTGCTTTTTAAGTCGATGCTGATAATCTTATCCCATAGAGATAGTTCTTAAAAGAGTTTAATGCTTAAGGCAGAGTTTTTCTCCTCCCTCTCCTCCTCCTCCTCCTGTCCAATGCAGCAGATCTAGTAAGCTATTTAGTTTTAAGAATAGATTACTTCAGGGATATTTTTGGTTTAAGATTTAGTGATTATTTGAGTGTAATAGTATCAGGTGTTCATCCAATTTCCATGACACCAGAAAAATCCGCTTCATGAGAATTTGACATTCTGTTCTACATTTCTCCTCTTTTGATCAGGGTTATTCTGTGGAATTGTTGATCAAAATATTTAGTATTTGTTGCCAGGTACCCTCCAGTTCAGGCCTCATGACAAAGGAGGCAATTGGCCACTTATTGCTCCTTTCCTCTCCTTCTTTCCCTATTGTTCCAGGTGAATAGAGATCAACTGTTGTGCCTTGGATGTATTTAATCTTTTACTATAGAAATTTTAATAACTCAGTGGTATTTTACTTTTTACTGTAATACATCTTTATTTCTATGTACTTTTTACTTTTGGGGGGAAATTGCATGCATTGTACAATTTTTGTTGCTGTTGGAGGATGCACCAATCTGACTGCAAAATGTAGCCAGTAGCTGCCACAAGGCCCTTCATAATGCAATGTTTGGAGACATCGCAATCCAGACTTTGATCCTTGGCTTTGCAGGTTCAAATAGGATCTTCATTCATGTCCAGAGAGAGTCCGTCTCTTGAAAATGGATTCTCAACCAACCAAGGGATTCTCAATCGACCAGCAGCCAGAATACCTCTTCCCTTTCTCATGAATATGAAAGGGGCCATGCACCTGGAACTATCACTCATTGTTACCTTTCCATGCCAGCCTACTGCTTTTCACCATTTGTGAATTCAGATTTACTATCCTGAGCAGCATCTCCCAAGTATCAGGACACCTGGGACATAGGTTGCTTATTGAGTGCAGAGTCAGAGTAAAGAGAAGTGTAGTACAGGGAGTTTTCATCTGGTTGTGAAACAGCTTTTCCCAATGAAGTGCGGCCATCTGTCCACCAGATCCACTTTCTGTGCTGTAGCTATCACTGGAGGAAGAGACACTATGAATCGCCGCTTCTGTGGCTCTCATGTGTTTTCATTGTATCCTCTACTTTTCCTGTAAAATCATCCATATTTTTGAAAACATATGTATCAGACTGAACAGTCCTGGGCAGGAAATAGAGTGCCAGTAAAGTTGTAAACAATACTTCCTCAGCTCAGCTCTTCCAGTTTTTGTGGCATCACTTGCCCTCCTCACAGGTGTCCTGACTTATTATAAAATTGCTGCTCTCCCTTCTGAAAGGGCACAAGAAACCACTTAGATGTGCTGATGAACAAATTCTTTCACCTTCCATCAACCGCTACTTCCTCCACACTGTCATCCACAACAAAGGCGTCTGTGCTCAGACTGCTGTGACTTGTTCACAAGCGGCCTCCCAATGCCACTAAATTAGCTGGTGCCTTCTATCTAGGTCAGCGGTTCTCAACCTTCCTAATGCCGTGACCCTTTCATACAGTTCCTCATGTTGCAGTGACCCCAACCATAACATTATTTTTGTTGCTACTTCATCACTGTAATTTTGCTGCTGTTATGAATTGAGCGAACCCTTTGAAAGGGTCATTCAATCCCCAAAGGGGTTGCAACCCATAGGTTGAGAACTGCTTATCTAGGTCAAAGTCATGCTGAAGATTATGTTGAGACTATCACGTAAGGTCTTTATGCTGCCCCAAAAGTTGATACCTTGAGCTGGTCCCTTGCTGCATTGCCATCTCCTGTTATGCTTCCTCTCCCAGTTGTACTGAGTCAGTGCCATAATCCAGTGGATTCCAATGAGTCAGAAACCTCCATGTCTGTGTCACACTCCTACATTGGCCCCAAAGTAGCAGGACTTTATGCTTCTAGCACTGCACACAGAAACCTATGTTTCCAAGTCACTCAAGTGTTGACATGAACCCACGGGGTCTGGGTCAGAGAACAAATTCAAGTGTCCAGACATAAAAAGTTCCCTTCATAGCAAAGACAATGTGTTATTACTGGGGAAGCTGCCCCCAATCTCAGGGTTTCTTTCTTTCTTTTTCTTAAAATGAGTTATTTCCTAGGAAACTCCTTGTTAAGCAAATAGTAAAATACCTATCTATCTATCTAGATATATAGATATCTATCTATATATATGATTGAGTAAGGCTTTAGGCTTAACTGGAATCACCTGGTTCTCTATCTCCAACCCGAACAAAGAAACACACAAATTCTGCTATGATCATTTTCAGAGAGAATATTTCAGGGGACTTTTTGTCATAATCACATCCATTATGTCAGTTTTACTGTGGAAACATCTTTCCATTGCAATCTACCTTTGTAATAATATTATAATTTTCTTCTATTTTAGCTGATATTATATCATGATCATTATCATCTGTTATATAGGTTTCATAATTCATAATTTTTCAAAAGCTGTATACTTCATCAAATAGTTTCCTATCTGTCTTAGTTATCTAGGGCTGCTATAACAGAAATACCACAAAGAAATGATCTTTCCAGAGAGAAATTTATTCTCGTACAACTAAGGCGGCAAAAATTTGAATTAAATATTCCACCTCTGAGGGAAGGCTCTCTCTACGTCAGCTCTGTGGAAAGGCTCTTGTCTTTTTTCAACATCTGTGGACCCAGAGTTCTTGGGAGACCTCCGTGGGTCGTGGCATCAATCTTCTCACGGGTCTAGGAGGTTCTCAGCCCAGGGACCTTGGATCCAAAGGACATACTCTGCTATTGACTTTCTTTTGTGATGGCATTCAGCTCTCTCTTTTTTAAAAAAAAAAATTTAAAAATGTATTTACATTTTATTAGGGGCTCATACAACTCTTATCACAATCCATACATATACATATACGTACATCAATTGTATAAAGCACATCCGTACATGCTTTGCCCTAATCATTTTCTTTCTTCTTTTTTTTAAATCTTTTTATTGGGGCTCATAAGGCTCTTATCACAATCTGTACATACATCAATTGAGCAAAGCACCCTTATACATTCGTTGCACTCGTCACTCTCATAATTCACCTTCCACTTGGGTTCCTGGAATCAGCTTGGTTTCCCTTGTTTTCCCCCCATCCCCCTCCCTCCCCGATCCCACCCCTGGTCCCTTGATAGTTTATAAATAATTATTATATCTTATCAGCTCTCTCTTTTTATGCTCACTTCTTTTTTTCCTCTTCTCTCTTGTAAGATAAAAAGAGAAGCAGAGTAACTTTCCTTAAACCGGATCAGGGTTGTGACCTTATTAAAGGTGGTCCATTACACTCTCACATCATGGAGAATTATTATAGTATTATGAAAATGCAAAATTACATCATTACATAACTGCTAAACCATTGAGAACTATGGCTCAGCTAAGCTGACATATTGGGTGGGTGTGGGGCACACAATTTAATCCATGATATTCAAATTTTGTCTCTCCAAATTCATGTCTTTATGACATGCAAAACACTTTCACCTCATTATATTGTCCCCAAAATCTTAAATTGACTTAAAACCCAAATTGCATTATGAAGAAAAATTCCTCTTCAATGGTCAACCTAGAATATGTTACCTGTTTCCAAAGCACCATGATGGACCAGGAACAAGATACCTGGTCCCAGGGCAAGTGGGAGAAATTTGAGGGAAAGGAGAAATAATAAAGCTCAAGAATGTGGAATACCCAGCAGAACAATTTAGAGTAGCTCTCAAGACTTGAAAATAATCCTCTGCTCTTTGAGACTAATGTACCTGAGCTTTGCTTTCAGGATTCTGGAATGCAGGCACCTTGGCCTTAGGCTTCAGTCTCATGATCAGGCCATGGCCTGAACCTGCAGCTTTAGGGGCCCCATTCTTCTAATCCAACTGAGTGACAGTTCACACTCTTGGCCTCATCAGGGTCTGTTCTCCTTGGGCATGGAAGAAGCACTTCCACAGCTTTGGGCAGTGGCTTTGGCCCATTCCCTTGGCCCTCATGGAAGGCAGTGCCATGCTGCAAAATCAAATAGGTGGAGATCTGACTCTGAAACTTAGGAGGCCATAGCACCACCCTATGAGACCCAATATGTTGTGGTTTCACCCTTTGAGATTCAAGAGGCTGTGGCCCTATTAATAGAGATGGAGCATCTCTGCTTCCCATGTCCCTTATTTTTTCAGCTCCTGCTTTCAGGTCATTTGGCTTGTCATTCCCTATTGGCCTGACCTGACTTCTTCCCTGCTTGAGCAAGTATCCCATGTCTCTTTAGTTCTGTTGACATGCGCCTGGAAGCACCCTACTCCACCAGATGGCCTCTTGGCCAAAGGTATTCAGCAATCTTGCTCTGTGTGCTGTGCTGCTTTACTGGTTCTGTTGTCAGTATTTCTCTGCTATTGATTTCCCCCGCCTCTGCTGTGCCCAGTGTCAAAGCTGTCATCATTTCCTTCTGAGCCTAATTAGAATGTGTTGGACATCCATCATGCCACTCTCAGTCTCTAGAGACTAGGCTTTTACTTCACTACTTGTCTGTCAGCTAGTTGTACTGTGGTGACTTGTGTTTTGCTGTGATCTGGAAACTATAGCAATGATATTTCAAATACCAGCATGGTCATCTATGGTGAACAAGTTTCAGCAGAGCTTCCCTGTTAAGAACAAGGTAGGATGAAGAAATAGAGTATCTACTTTGGAGTGATGGGTTATTGAAAACATTAAGGATAACTCTGAATGATGGAAAGTTACTAAAAATATAAAATGCAGTTTTCAGTTGCTGAAGCACAATCTAGCCTATCCTAATTAACACAACTCAAAAGAAAAATTCAAGCATTCAATAACTGAGGACAAGTAGTGTCTTGCAAAATTGTATCATGCAACCCCCAGCTTTGTTTCTATCACCAAGGGCCATAATCAGCACATTTTCTGACATTGTGTCAGAAGACAAGTTCTTCAGGTTGGAAGGCACTCAAAATACAACTGGGTAAAGGCTATACCCTCAAAATAGAGTTGACCTTGAAAATGTGGATAGAATAAAGCATTTGGAACCTTCATTGATTGCTGGGGCAGTGGAGGGTGGGGAGGGTAAGAGAGAGTGACTCAAAATGAGAAGAACCAGCAGCAAGCATCTATTAACTGCACTTAGAATATGGAATGTGTGAAGTAAACTATGGAAAAGTTGGAAGTTGTCAAGAATAAAGTAGAATTCATAAAGGTTGACATTGTAGGTATTAGTGAGCCCCAATGGACTAGCATTGGCTAATTTGAAGATCATATGGTTTACTCTGCTGGGAAGGAAAATTTCAAGAGGAATGGCATCATATTTGTCATCAAAAAACCCATTTCAATATCTATCTTGACATGCAATGTTGTCTATGATAGGAAAATATTTATGCACCTACAGGGAAGAGTAGTTAACAACTATTATTCAAATTTGCCACCAACCATGAAAGCTAGTGATAAACAAGCTGAAGAATCCTACCAACATCTTCAGTGTGAAATGAATCAAACATGGAATCAAGACGCATTGCTCATCACTGGCAATGTTGGAACCAAACTGGACAGATCAGTAGTTGGAAATTATGGCACTGGTCATACAAATGTACCTGGAGATCGCACGATACAATTTTGCAAACACTATCATTCCCGTAGTTCTACGTTAATTAGGAAATGCTAATTATGCTTCAGCAACCTACAATATACACTATTGTTCTGTTTGAGCCCATTGTTGAGCCCACTGTTGCAATACGTCTTGCTGAGGACCTTCTTCTTCTTCGTTGGCTCTCTATTTCACCAGCATGGCGTCCTTCTCCAGGGATGGCCTCTACTGCTAACAAATGACTAGTCAACTCACTTGTCACACAAACTGTAACGGACAGTAAAAATCAAGGCTCTTATGGAAAAATCACTTACCTAGTTGTAGTGTTTGGGGTGCTGGGCCTTGTGGATTTGTCCCCTATTTTTTCCATTTTGAACAGCCCCAATGCAAGCTCTTTAAAGGTAATACTATAGAATAGAAAGTGTATAAGTATATGTCACAAGGTGTTAATCCCCCTATGATTTTATGAATTTTCCCTATTTTAGGGAAAATTAAGATTAGGAAATAACTTCAGATGCTTTATTTTCTTAGATTCAGTTCTTACTGGGATCATTTATTTGCTTGAATTATGTAAATGGTCTTGCTCTGCACAAGGTTCTTTATTTGTTACACATTTTTAAGGCTTCTTCCAACAGTCTACAGTGAGGCCAAAGGAAACAGACTGACTTCTGTTCCAATTGGCATCCCATTGTTGGAAAGATTATTTGAAGATTGAAGCAAAACATGTGACTTTTCTTCATGAGGAAAACACATGAGTTGTTTTGTTTAGTTTAAAATGGGGTGAGTAGATCTCTGTGTTAATCTGGGTCCTTTAGAGAAACAAATCCACAGAAACTCATGTGTAAGAGAGAGATTTATGGAAAGGGTAAGTGCATATCAAAAAACATCCCAACCCAGTGCTGCGCAAGCCCACAAGGCCTACATTAATCCATATGTCCAACACATATCCACAAAGTTCTCCTCCATCTCACAAAACACATGCAATGATGCCGACTGCAGGAGGAAAGCTGAATCAGTGTGTGTGTCAGCATCTCAGTGCTGGCAGGGGTCTCCACAGGGCTGCTCCAGTACCCAGGCCTGCATCCGGGTAGGCCCATGTAGCTTCTCCTTGGGGATGTCTTGCAGGAAGTCAGCCTTGCAAGCTGAAGCAGGGAACTGCTAAGGCGGGGCTCACTGAGCCATTTACCCCTTTGCCCTTCAATTAACTCCACATGTGTTTATCGGCCAGGTTGGGACAATAAATTAACTATCTATCATTGAGGAGAAACTGCTAAGAACTCCCCCATTCTATCTCCCTCTCTTTTCCAATGTTTATAAGTTGATGGGGGCTATGGAGTCAGTTCTGACCCATAGTGACCACATGTACAATAGAATGAAACACTGCCTGGCCCAGTAGTGTCCTAACAATTGTCGTGTGTTAGAGCCCATTGTTGTAGCCACTGTATCAATGAATCTCGTTGATGGGCATCTTTTTTTGCTGAAGCTCCACTTCTCACTAGAACCCCAATTTTCAGTTTATCACCATGCATTAGTTTTGGCAGTTAAGTGATGAAACGACTACAACATGAGCTATGATATATAAATGGAAATATTGTATAGACATCCCTTCAGAGTGGTTCAAATGCTTGTATCTTTTCTTAATTTTCTTTTGGGGACAATGAATATGTGGCCCAGAGCTCCAATTCCCATAGTGGATTGTGAGAATGTGGACAAACATGGAAGAGGAACCGTTAAGTTGTCATATGAATCTAGACTGTCTACCTCTAATTTTATGTGAGAGAGGAGGAGATATTTAGGTCTCTCAAGTCACTCTGTCCTGATCTTTCTTACATAAGGCAAACCTAATCATGGCTGATATAAATGTTGAGGTCAATATCTATGCCTAGAAATAAAGGATTGTCTTACAGTAGCTTACAAATCTTAATTTATTTTCATTAAAGAGCCTAGAGCAGAAAGACATCTCCTGCTTTGAAAAAAAGTTCATGGAATGTATATGTAAACACCACCACTTGTCTGTCGGTTCGTCGTACTGTGGTGGCTCTCAGGTTGCTCCATCCTGGAAGCTATGCAGCGGTGTTGTAGCAATTGGGTCAGTTAATCTCACCGATGGGCTTCCTCTCGTTTGCCGGAGCTCTACTTCTGTCAGCAGCAGGCTCTGAAACGCTGGTACTTCAGATACCAGCAGTCACCCGTGACGGACAAGTGTCTGTGGGTTTTCCAAACAAGAACAGCTTAGGAAGAAGGAATAGGCTGTTTTTGAAAGACTAGTCTGAAGAACGTATGGATAGCAGAGGAACATTGTCTGATATTACACCGAAGACGAACCCTCAAACTGGCAGGCAGGCACTCAGAGTGTAACTGGGGAAGGGTCGGGTAACCGTAGAAGTGTGAGCACACTAAAACTGTTAGTGCTTCATTCACCCATGAGGAAAACGACTCAAAAGTACACTGCAAGCATCCATCACTGATTGGAACATGAACTGTACAAGGTATAACTATGGGAAAATCGGAAGTGATCAAAACAATACATAACCATCTGTATTCTGGAAATAAATGAGCTGAGTTGGACTGGTATTGGCCATTTTGAGCAGGAGAATCATATGGTTAGCTAGATGGAAGTGACAATTTCAAGAGGAGTGGTATAACATTCATGGTCATAAAGAACATTGATGTATAATGCTGCCATGATAGGATGCTAGCCATAACCCTACAAGAAAGACCAATTCATGCAATTATTCCAATTTTTGCACTAGCCAATGATGAAGAAAACAAAGAATTCTAGCAGCTCCTTCAGTCTGAAATGGATCAAACATGTAATCACAATTTACATGCATTGATAATTACTGGTGATTGAAATTCTAATGTTAGAACAAAGAGGAAGAACCAGTTGTTGGAGAATATGACATATCACTGTCATCTTTATTGTAAATATATTTTTCTAACAATTATACACTTGGATCTGGCCAAACAGAATACAGAGGAATCAAATTGACTACATCTGTGGGAAGAGACATCATGGAGAAGCTCAGTATTATAAGCCAAAACAAGACGAGCAGCCTATTGTGGGGCAGACCATGAATTGCTCACATAGAAGTTCAGAGAAGGCGAAGAAAATGGAAATAAGCCCACAAGAGCCAAAACACTACTTTGAGTAAATCCCATCTAAATTTTAAGACCATAATAAGAATAGACTTGACTCATTGAACACTAATGACCGAAGACATAATGAACTGTGGGATAACATCAAGAACATCATATATGAAGAACATAAAGGGTTTTTTTAAAAAGTCAAGAAAGAAAGAGAGAGAGAGAGAGAGAGAGAGAGAGAGAGAGAGAGAGAGAGAGAGAGAGAAAGCAAGCAAAGACCAAACTGGATGTCAGAAGAGGCTCTGAAACTGTGTTAGTCTGGGTGGACTAAAACAACTTCATAGACATTCATATGTGTGTAATAGAGAACTTTATATCAAAGAGTAATTGTATATTAGGAAAACATTCCAGCCTAGTCCGGATCAAATCCATAAGTCCAACATTAGTCTGTATATCCGACACCATTCTATAAATTCCTCTCAGATTCCCGCAAAACATGCAATGATGCCAAAGGCAGGAAGTTCGTAGGTCAGTGGGTGGAAAGTCTTGTGGATCCACTAGCAGTGGAAGGATGTCAGCCCTGGTAGAGGTTTCCACGTGGCTCCTCCACATGGAGCCTCTAGCGTAGCTCCATGTGTCGTGTGAGCAAGGAGAAGAAGCAGAGAGTGTGTCTGTATCTGGCATCCAGTGAGCTACTTATCTTTTTGGCGTCTTCAAATTAGGTCATCAAGTTGTGACCTGATTGACAGGTTAGACTCCACCCCTTTGCAAGTTGACAGGAGATTATGTAACTTCCACAGAAACTTATTCTACTAGGAGAGTAGCTAAGGCAAATGGAAGAAATGATGACGTCAAAGAGCTGAACAGAAAATTCAAAAGGCAGCTGGAAAAGACAAAGTGAAGTATTAAAATGAAATATGCAAAGGCCTAGAATTAGAAAGCTAAAAGTGAAGGACAGGGTCGGCGTATCTCAAGCTGAAAGAACTTAAACAAATTCAAGCCTCGAATTGTAATATTGAGGGATTCCAAGGGCAAGATATTGAACGATGCAGGAAACATCCATGAAGATGAAATAAATACATAGAATATCAATTTACCAAAAATAATTGGTTGGGATTCAACCAAGTCAAGAGGCAGCATGTGATCAAGAACCAAAGGCATTGACAATTTCGAAGGCACCGAAGGCCTTAGTGAGAAACAAGCCTCGAGGAATTGACCAAATACCAAGTGAAATGTTTCAGCAAACTGGTGCAGCTCAGGAGACATTCGCCAATTTATGCGAAGAAGTTTAGAAGACAGCTTCCTGGTCAACTGACTGGAACAGATCTGTATTTGTGCCCATTTCAAAGAAAGACAACCCAACAAAATGTGGAAATTATTTATCAGTATCATTTAATCATATGCAAGTAAAATTTTGATGTAGATCATTCAAGAATGGTTGCAGCAGTACTTGAACAGGAAACTGACAGAAAATAATGCCGGATTCAGAAGAAGTTGTAGAATGAGAGACATCATTGCTGAAATCCGATGGATCTTGGCTGAAAAAAGATAATACCACAAAAATGTTCCCTGGTGTGTGCTTGACTGTGCAAAGGCACTTGACTGTGTGGATCACAGCAACTACGGATGTCCTTGTGAAGAAAATGAATTTTTAAAAGCACTTTGGAGAGAACTGAAAGGGTGTACCTTGACTTGCCCATGAAGAGAACTTAATGTGGTTCAGAAGATATTCTGGATAAGCCACTTGAGAAAGATACAAAGATTTGACCGATCTTCACAAGGGAAATATTTTTTTCTAATTGTGCTAAGAAAAATAGAATAAGCAGGGTGAGGTGGATGCAGAGAGAGGACAGAGCTGGGTTTATGTATGTTGTCCAAGTTTTGGCTAGTCTTCATGTCTAACTTTTTATTTAAACTTTTAAAACTTACCTTTAGAATTTCTAGCACAGACACAATTTAACATGTGTCTCCTACTTGGAAGTTCAAGTAAATAAATATTTAGAAGCACATACAATTCTTATCATTAGCTTCATGAATCATAATCAAATGATTGAATACGTTTTTGAGTACTTGATTGCTTAGCTGAAGGTTTATTTGTGAATATCGCTGAACCATGTCTGAAAACTCTGAGAAACAGTGTTTTCTAGGCCAGTAGGATTTTGGAAACAAGATCAAATAGATTATATTGCCAAAATGAAACTCCATATGAATAGAATCACACAAAAAATGAAAAGAATGGAAAATGAGTGACACAGTCTGTGGCTAGTCACATAGAGGTCTGGAACAATAATAATCAATGTTGTGGAGCATAATAGTGGAAATATATGTGACTTTTCTGAGCCAAGATTAATTTGAGTACTGTGTGTATATGCACTTTTCTCATTCTTTCTGACATAAACCTTTCATCTGTTTTAAAAGTCCCTAGGTGGTAAAAACTGCACTTCACCTGAAAGCTGGTTGCTCAAACCCACCCGCGGCACTGTGGAATAGAAGCTCGGTGATCTGCTTCTGTAGATGGCAGCCCTGCAAACCCTGTGGAACAGTTTTCCTGGGTAACACATGGGGTTGCCGTGAGTCAGAATTGACTTGGTGACAAATTTGGTGTTTTGGTTTTGTTTCCTGATTTAAAGGAAAACTGTTACGAACTTGGTCAACTTTTTCAGTTGGTATCATAATGACACAGAAACAGACTTTTGATACAAATCAGCTTATGCCTTCTAAACCCATTAACAAGTTTATGCTAATCTGCCAAGAGTTTAATCATTGGGCTTATTAAATGCCAAATTTGAGGACAAAGTAATTGATGACAATTTATAGTAAGATATAATATAAATGCTCTAATATTTAATTAATGAATGATATATGGAAGAAGACATGGAAAGTGCATATCATGCATAACAAATTAGCTTAATTATTTACCCCTAAATCACTTCTCTCCATCCTCTATAATACCTTTCATCCAGTAGGCCTGACTTTAGATTAAAAAAAAGAAAAGAAAGACAAAAAAACCCAAGTCTTGGCCCAGGATTGAGGAGAAAACCCAGAGGGTTAATGATGTTGGGAGGCTCTCGACTTTCTTTGGTAGCATCTTGTTCTGAATATGTTCTGTGGTAGAGCCCTCCTCTCGGTTCTGTCTGGTCTAGATCTCTCTATCATCATCATGGCTTTGGCATGTTTTCCAAGTAGAGGGAAAGATACTGTTTTTCGAGCTGGTCCTCCATGACTGCTGGGCATTTTAATGTCTTCTCCAATGTTTACAACTATAATTTAGGAAGATGGACATAATACAGTGAAAAGTTTGCCGGAGAGCTCCAAGATCTTAAACGAAGGGTATTTGAACAATTGCAAATAGTTACCACAAGATATAAGAGTTGTATTACTAAAGACTTTCCCCCTTAAAGCTGTTAATTCCTTATTATTAAGAAATTAACTCCAATAGTTACTGTAGGTTCTGTGTCAACTTGGCTTGGCCAGGATTCTGAGTATTTTGGTAGTAACAACCCCATGAAGTGATCTAATGCAACTGAATCTACTTCATGATGGGCTCTAATATGAAGTAATCAACTGCAAGCAGCCAGCAGTTGGGGTAGATTCCAAATCCCTTGATCAGGTCACAGCCCTGATGCAATTGGAAGAAAGACTCCTTGGGGCTGTGGTCTGTTTCTGTTTGCAGACTCTATGAGAAAGCCTATCACTTCTGTTGGGTCTGGATTGTACAGCTGGTTGATGGCCCTCCTGCTATATTGCCTGCTGATCCTAGGAGGCGTCAGCAGACTACCAACCTTGGGTTCATTCAACTTTGCATCCACTCTCTATACTATAGTCTTCCTGCTTCCGGATTCATCAGCCCCATCGGCTACCTGAGTGAAGAGGAGAAGCCTCCGCTGATCATATGACCCAAAGACTTGAACCAGACTGGACTCACCCACTTCTGAAACTGTGTGAACCATTTTTTGGTATAAATTTCTTTCTGTAAACATACGTAAATAAGCAAGACTGATTTTGCTTCTCTAGAGAACCCAGCCTATCACACTGTGTTAAGCTGGGTTGTCTAGAGAAACAAATCAGTGACTTTCATTTATATGCGAGAAAGAACTGAACATAAAGAGGGCACCCCAGCCTACTCCAGTTTAAGTGCAGAGGTCTGATGCTAGCTGGCCTTCTTCAGACTCATGTGGCTGCGGGCTAATGTCACAGAAAGGTGAAGCAGGAAGCATGGAGCTCACAGGCCAGTGAGTGCAGGGTCAAGTGGATCCAAGGTTGGTGGAAGGATGGAAGGGCATCAGCAGAACATGAGATCAGGTGTTCCACATGAGGCTGTCCATGGAGGGAGACTCAGAGTTCCATTGAAAATCTACCGAGGAGGAAGTTGAAATTGCAGAGAGGGATTGCCTCTGTTCCAACTTTCTCTTATATAAAGGGAGGTGTCATCCAACTATCACTTGACTGACAGCTTGAGTTCATCCCTAACCATGTCTAGTTCACATAGTCCCTAACCATCCATGACACTCAATAACTGAACTGTTTTTATTAGATGCCATAAGTTAGTTCTGATTCATGATGACTTTATATATAACAGAACAAAACACAGCTTGGTCCTATGTCCTCCTCATAATCATTGTCATGCTTGAACCTATTATTACAGCCACTGTATCAATCCATCTCACTGAAGATCTCCCCCCCACCCCCACTTATCATCTACTTTACCAAGCATGATGTCTTTCTGTAGGGAATTGTTCCTTCTGACATGTCAAAAGTACATGAGATGATGTTTATCCTCACTTTTAAGGAGCATTCTGCCTGTACTTCTAGAACTAAATTGGTCATTTCCTAATCCAAGGTCTAGAACTTTCTTTCTTGGAATTTCTGTCTTCTTCGTCTTGTTTTTGTTAGGTGCTGTTGAGCCGGTTTGGAGTCATAGTGGCCCTATGTACGTACCACAGAGCAAAACGCTGCCCCGTCTGTGCTGTCTTCGTAAGTTCGTATGTGTGAGCCCATTGTTGCAGCCGCTGTGTCGATCCACTTGTCGAGGGTTTTCCCCTTTTTCATTGCTTCTCTACCACACTGAGCATGACCTTCTTCTCCGGGTCTCCCCTGCTACTCCAGCCCAAGTTCTTTTTTTTTTTTTTAAACTTTTATTTATTTTTTTTATTTTAACAATTTATTGGGGCTCATACAATTCTTTTCACAATTCATACATATACATACATCAATTGTACAAAGCACACCTGCACAGTCTTTGCCCCAATCATTTTTTTCTCTTTTCTTCTTTTACATTTTATTAGGGACTCATACAACTCTTACCACAATCCATACATATACATACATCAATTGTATAAAGCACATCCATACATTCCCTGCCCCAATCATTCTCAAGGCATTTGCTCTCCACTTAAGCCCCTTGCATCAGGTCCTCTTTTTTTCCCCCCTCCCTCCCCATTCCCCCCTCCCTCATGTGCCCTTGGTAATTTATACCTCGTTATTTTGTCATATCTTGCCCTATCCGGAGTCTCCCTTCCCCCCTTCTCTGCTGTCCCTCTCCCAGGGAAGAGGTCACATGTGGATCCTTGTAATCAGTTCCCCCTTTCCAACCCACTCACCCTCCACTCTCCCAGCATCGTCCCTCACGCCCTTGGTCCTGAAGGTATCATCCACCCTGGATTCCCTGTACCTCCAACCCTCATATGCACCAGTGTACAGCCTCTGTCCTATCCAGCCCTGCAAGGTAGAATTCGGATCATGGTAGTTGGGGGGAGGAAGCATCCAGGATCTGGGGGAAAGCTGTGTTCTTCATCGATACTACCTCACACCCTAATTAACCCATCTCCTCTCCTAAACCCCTCTATGAGATGATCTCCATTGGTCGACACTTGGGCCTTGGGTCTCCACTCTGCACTTCCCCCTTCATTTAATATGATATATATACATATATACACATACATATATACATATACACATACATACACACACTTATATCTTTTTTTTTTTGCATGATGCCTTATACCTGGTCCCTTGGGCACCTCGTGATCGCACTGGCCGGTGTGCTTCTTCCATGTGGGCTTATTTGCTTCTGAGCTTGATGGCCGCTTGTTCACCTTCAAGCCTTTAAGACCCCAGACACTATCTCTTTTGATAGCCGCCAGCCCAAGTTCTTGAGATGAAGTCTCACTATTCTTGCTTCTAAGGAGCATTCAGGTGGTACTTCTGCCAAGACTTCTTCCTCTTTACTTATAAGCAGGCATCAATACGGTAATTATTGTTCCCATAAGATTCACCAAGGTTGTTGCTTTCTTTTTTCCCTTATTACAAATAAAGAACCATGAAATACTGTGGTGGAATGTTTTGAAAACATACGCAAACCCCTTCTGTCAGCTTCATTTATTTCTGATAGCTCAGGGAAAAATTAACACATGACTTTAAATAAGTTCGTATTACAGAAAGGTTGTCCCATAATGGGATATTTCTCTATTTTGTACACAATTATTCTTCCACCACAGAAAGGCTGCTTCTTAGCTTCTCATCGAGTGATGGCGAGCACTACAATGCAGATTGTAACAGAAGAGTAATCAAAAGGTTTCCGTGATTGAAGTTGAATGCAGTCAATTGGTAATTGCTCTTGCCCCAGTACCAGGAATGCACAAATGTCTTTTTATTCAAAATTACAAAATAAATGATCTGTAGGTATGAACAATGACAATAATAAACCATTGTATAATTGTCAACTAAAACCAGTAACGGATGGTTCTAGTGATTTTCTTAAAACAGCAGCAGTGATCGATGTACAACACTGCCCCCCAGGGAGGGGGTGGGAGTATGAACAACAGAAATGTGGGTGACAGGAGACAGTGGACAGTGTAAGATATGAAAATAATAATAATTTATAATTTATCAGGGGTCCATGAAGGTGGGTAGGGGGTAGGTAGAGATAAAGGAGTAGCTGATACCAAGGGCTCAAGCAGAAACAAAATGTTTAGAAAATGATGATGGCAACATATGTACAAATGTGTTTGATACAATGGATGTATGGATTGTTATAAGAGCTTTAAGAGCCCTCAATAAAAATGATTTATTAATAATAATAAAACCAGCAGCCAGCCTTTTCTTCTCTTGAAATGGCTTCTCAGAAGTTCTTGGTGAAGAACACTGCCTGGGGCTTCCTGTCACAGTTCTTGAAGAAAGAGCAAAGCACTATTCTAAGACCTCTCACACCCCACCTACTCCACCCCTCCGCCCAGGCCACGGTCCTTCTCTTCTTCAGGGATTTCTGTGACCACATCTGCTGCTGTGGTCAACAGAGCGGCCACTCCAGCCACATCCAACAAAGCAGTTCTTACAGCCTTGTCTGGATCAGTGATTTCTTTTTCTACCATATTCACAAAATCTCCAATCATAGCATCATAACCGACTTCACAGGAACTCTGAATAATGCTCTCAACCATTGATGATCCTTCACCTGCATTCTTAGAAATGGTCATTGCGGGGATTTTGAGTGTCCTTTTAATAACCTCGATACCAAGGTCTCGATCTTCTTTGGCTGGAATAAACGAGTCCAAGGCTGGAAGCAGAGGACAGCCCGCTCCAAGAGCAATGCCTTCTTCAGCAGCAGAGCAGCTTACACGGAGGGCATCCGTCTTTCTTTTCATTCCCTTCCACATCACTTGTCCCACCAACTTGTAGCTCAGCTACTCCATCCAGAAGTGTTGCCAGACTCTCATTCAGTTTTCCCTGTTCATATTCAGTAGCTGTGATGTCCGACTGCTCCAAGATTTCTTGAATATGCTTTTCATTTTGAGCCGTGTCACCTTTTTCTTTCAAGAGCATGGCATCATCTTTGGTCACAGTGACCTCTCCAACGTTTCCTATGTCATGAGGCTGAACATCTTCAAGAGTCAAGTTAATCCCTCTTCTCCAAACACTGCACTTGCTGATTCTTTCTATGATCAACAAAACCTAGAGTTTTGACTGCTATAACCTAAAGACCAACTTGCCGCCTATTCAAAACCATGGTGCTTAGAGCTTGTCCAGTCACATCGTCAACGATGATGACCAAAGGTTGAGGGTGAGCACTGGCAATGTCAAGAGCAGGGACAATGGGCTGATGCTAGAATGTTTTCCTCTCACTTAATAGAGCATAGGCACCCTGGAATTCACATTTTTGGCCTTTCGCTGCATAAATAAAACATGGAAAATGTTACCTCGCCCAAACTTCATGGCACCAATAATTTTGAATTTGTTGTTCGATGTCTTCCATCCTTTATTGTGATGACACCCTTTCTTCCAACCTTTGTGATTGCATCAGACAGGATGGTGCCAATGCATGGTCTCCATTTGCAGAAATGGTAGCACCTGAGCAATTTCTTTAGGAGTTATCATAGGGTTAGATTGCTTTTTAAGATCAGCAATTACAGCATCAGCAGCTAACATCACCCCTCTTCTGATTTCCACTGGGTTAGCATCGTTGCTAATCTTCTTGAAGCCTTCCTTGGCAACAGAGCAGGGCCAGTACACTGACAGTTGTAGTACCCTCCCCGGTCTCTTCATTTGTGTATTGGCAACATCCTAGACAAGTTGGCCCAATGTTTTTGTATTTATCCTTTAAATCAATCGATTTTACAACTCTGACACTTTTGATATCTTTTGTTACTTTAGGACTTCCCCAACTCTGCTCAATAATCACCGTGCTTCCCTTTGGCTCTATAGTAACAGCTACAGTGTTGCCTAAAAGGTGGAGACTCTGAAGCATTGGGGCACCAATTTTTATATCTTTGTCTGAGTGAGATGAGGAGTCAGTACCAGGTACACTGGCCCCATTAGATGTAGGGCTGCAGGTAATGGGAGCATTTCTGTGGGGTGTGCACGTGGAGAGACAGGAGATAGAGTGCAGGTTGCTCATGGCAATCCAAGACTTCTTAGTCTTGGTCTTAGTGACTCATTTGTAATCAGAGAGGCCCAGTGAGCCAAAGGAATGATGGAGATATATTAAAAACTTGGTTTCCAAATAGCTTTTATTTCATGAAAAGCACCTAGGAAAATATTTGTTTTACTTGACCCAGATGTCGTTGATTTTTAAGCATGACAATGTAGAATTGCTTTCTTTATCATTTTTCTTTTAGAGGTGAAATCTTGTTCTCATCAATCTCCAACATGCAATGAAGTGAAGAATGTCAAAGGTCGAGGGAAAGGATTTCAAATACATTCTAACTACAGAAACTCAGAATGGCTTTGCATACGGGAATGCTTCATAAGGTTGTGCCTTTGGCCTTTAGTTTATTTTGCTTTGAAAATTATATTCTGCGATTGGCCGTAAGCATCGAGTTTTTGTCATCCTTTTAAATTTCTGTAGCATCAAGGTGAGGGTCAGATGGTGGAAGAACATTAGCTGAATAGCCTCCTGTTTGCCTTGGCTTGACTCGTACATCTACTAGTTATGTGATGGTGGCATGAAGATTAACCAGCCTGGATTGCTCTTTCCTCATCTGGAAAATGAGGTACTTTCTTTAGATAAGTTCTGCAATTGGTTCTGACTCCAAGAGAACATGATTTCTTCACTCCACTTAAGTTTAGACACATTCAAGTGTCTAATAATGGGGCAAGTTACTAAGAGGAAGATGGTTCTCAGGAGAGACCCCAACTAAAAACAATAGGTTGTTTCAAATCACAAACTTCTGAGCAATGCAATGTATTGACGTACATTCTTCCCCATTATACAACAGTTCAGTAAAACACGAGCCCTCATCTGGTACAAGCAATGCTGGCTGCTCATTTAGCATACGCTGCAGGATGAAAAGGAAAGTCTCTCTGCTTGTTTACAGGGCTATTTTCAATCGTGTCCAGAGCAGAGAGAACTTTTTTTGGTGTGTGTGCTGTTTCTTTTATTCTCCACAGGCCATCTGTGATCCATATTCACGGGCAAATAAAAGTAGAGTGTTGATAATTATTGCCGAAACACTAACCAAGTATGAGTTGGTCAAATCATGAGGCTCACAGAGAAGCTTATTTTGTTTTGTTCCTCAAACAATAAATGAATAAATTAAACCTGTAATTATTGGCCAAGACCATTTTGCTCTTCCTTCAGTAACCAGCTCCCACAGCGGAGGCAGGGCTTCTCCAGGGACATCAAAGTTAAGGAGCGAGTAATTACACTGAAAGTTAATTAAGCAATCTCAGCCCTTCAGGTAATACTGTTAAGACTCTTGAAAACTGGTTTTGCCTCCTTTCCTCAAAGGAGGAGAAGACAATAAGAAAAGGGTCGGGAACAGAGACAGTGGCCTTTATGTGTGGATTATGTCAGCTAACTTAGCAGCAAACAGAAGGTTAGGACAGGGAAGCATTCAGAAAATCACGTTTCTAAGGGACCTTTGTAAAAATCTACTGGAGGACAAGTTTCAGTCAACCAAGAGGTAACTGGAAAACAAAAGGGAAAATCAACTTTGTTCCTACCTTTGTTCCTCCTAGGGACACTAGGAGGATGTAGTGCTGTTCTGAGATGCATCTGAACAGAGTATAAGCAACCTACGTGCTACCACCTGACAAATACACTGATAATGTCCATGCTGTCGCACCTTCCCTGATAGCTTCTACTTGTCATAGTAAAACCTGTATTAGCGTGGAAGCCTAAAATATTGTATGTATCACCAGAGAGGTTCTTGTCTTGTCAAGAGAAAGATTTACTATTAGGAGACAGAGAGCATCCCAAGAGAATTTTATTTAGAAGCTTCTAAGAGAAAGGAAAACTTCCAGCACAGGTGGCTTCAGTATTTCTCCCCTGACCCCCAACATAAACATCAGGCATTTGGGGGATTTGTTTCCTAATAGCTTTATTGGCATATGCTTTGTATACCATGCAGTTTAATCATTCAGTCATATTAAGATTGGCACAGTCATCACCGCAACCATGTTCAGTACATTTTCTTCCTGTGCTCATTGTTATCAGCTCCTATCCCCCAGCCCCATCTTCTCCTGCCATGCTCCTCAGTGATTATCAGTCCAGTTACTGTCTCTATAGATGTACCTGTCCTGGATTTCACAGACAGAAAATCCTACAACACACAAACAGGAAGCAAGCAACAAATCAAAAACAATGACGGCACAAAACATAGGGAAATAGGTTCAGTAGTAGGGTAGCAGGTGGACATTGGGCCTCCTCGCGCACACTCCCTCAATAAAATAGCACCTTGCTCAGCTAAACGGTCATTCCATGATACCCACCTTCCCAACATGATTGCTGAAGACAGACATGTGCATAAGCAAACGTGGTGAAGAAAGCTGATGGTGCCTGGCTATCAAAAATATATAGCATCTGGGGTCTTAAAGGCTTGAAGGAAAACAAGTGGCCATCTAGCTCAGAAGCAACAAAGTCCACAGAGAAGAAGCACACAAGCCTAAGTGAACACGAGGTGTTGAAGGGGTCAGGTAGCAGACACCAAAGTACAAAAACCATCATTGTGTGATCACCTTCCCCACATAAACACTGAAGATGAATGCGTACATAAGTAAGTGTGGTGAAGAAGGCTGATGGTGCCCAGTTATTGAGAGATATAGCGTCTGGGGTCTTAAAGGCTTGAAAGTAAACAAGCGGCCATCTAACCCAGAAGCAACAAAGCCCACATGGATGCAGCACACCAACATGTGTGATCATGAAGGGCTGAGGGGACCAGGTTTCAAGCAACAAAGGTGGGGGGGAAATCATATCATTGTGAATGAGGGGAGTGGAACCCAATGCCCATCTGTAGACAACTGGACATCCCTTGCAGAGGGGGTAGTGGGGAGGAGATGAGTCACTCAGGGTTCAGTGTAGCAATAATGAAACTCAAAACCTTCCTCTAGTTCTTAAACGCTTCCTCCCCTCCAACTATCATGATCCCAATTCTACCTTGCAATCCTGGTTAGACCAGAGGATGCACAGTGGTACAGTTGGGATCTGGAAACACAGGGAATCTAGGACAGATGAACCCCTCAGGACCAACAGTGAGACTGGTGATACCGGGAGGGAAGGGGGTGTAGAAAGCGGGAATCGATCTTGGGGATCTACATATAACCTCCTCTCTGGGGGATGGGCAATAGGAAAGTGGGTGAAGGGAGACGCCGGGCAGTGTAAGATAAGATAAAATAATAAGTTATAAATTATTAAGGGTTCATGAGGGAGGGGGGAGTGGAGAGGGAGGGGGAGGGAAAAAAGGACAATGAGCTGATTCCAGGAACCCAAGCAGAAGGCGAATTTTGAGAATGATGAGGGCAACGAATGTATAAGGGTGCTTTACTCAATTGATGTATGCATGGATTGTGATAAGAGTTGTATGAGCCCCAATAAAATGATTTTTAAAAATTAAGAAGAATATATTTTAATAACAATATCTTCCACATCTACAGGCAACAAATCAGCAGCCGTTTGAATAGCCTTATGCATTATGTGCGCTGCACAAACAACACCAATAATGTTTTGATTAAGGGTGTTGTTTAATTTATAAAAAATTATTTGTACCTCTTCTAGCTTTTCCTCCAAAGTTTGCATTCATGTTGTCTACACAATAGGCAATCCTTTTATGTTAAAAAAAATCTTTTCCCAAAATATCAATAATGGAACTGAAAATTATTTCACCCCGGGCACAGAAACGAAAATCTAAAATTCTAAATTTTATTCCAGTTTCCAAATTAAAAGAATCTAATACTGATTGGAAATAACTTTATGTCCTTATGATTAGATGCGTCAGAATATAAGGATATAGAATTATTTTTTCTAGATTTTTGTTTAATTCTGAAAATGCGTATGGGGAAAGGACATTACACACAATGGCCTCGGATTTTGTTCTGGGACAGGCAAATTTTTGTTGAATAACTTGAAGGAATGATTGTGATTAATAGCATGAAAAGACATTAGTCCTTCTGCTCATGCTAATTTTTTTTCTTCATCTCCACAAGTTGTTTTCCGAAAAAATTCCTGTATTTTGGAGGAAGATGCAGCAGTATTTAAATATCTTTTATGTTAAGTGTCCTCCTCCCTCTGTTGAATCTGCAAGCTGTCTTGTTCACATTCAAGATGACTTTGACTTTACTAGTCATCTTATATTCTTCTTAGAAAAAAAGTACAAGACAATGAAAATATGACTACAAGTAGGTATTTGCAATTTTAGTAGGTACATTGATCTTTATTATTTTAATCTCTCCTGTGTGTATTAGGAACCCTGGTAGCATAATGGGCTATGTATTAGACTGTGAACCACCAGGCCAGCAGCTCAAAATCACCAGCCCGTGTGCGACAGGAAGGTGAGGGCCTTTTTATTTACTAAAGATTTACAGTCTTGTAAACCCACAAGGACAGATGTACCATGTCCTATAGGGTCACCATGAGTCGGAATGACTTGGTGGCAGGTAGTTTGAGTTTTTAAACATTTGTATAAGCCACGAGCTATATACAACCAGAGACCATAAAAGCAAAAGATCCCCTTGTACCTACAGCACTGCTTCCCTTTAATTTCAAACTCAGAGTGTCTGAAGGGACAAGCTTTGCTGAAGGACACTAGGGGAGGGAGGCAGGAAAGTAGAGTAAATTGGGAAGAGTGTTGTTGACATTTGAGTAGGGAACTTCCACATCCATTTTCACAGCTGTGCCATGATTGCTTGATAGGTGGCCCCTACACTCTAGCTGGAAGTGATTATTTGGGATTTTAAAACCCTTTCAACAATATTCCTTAAAAAATTAACCATTATAAAACCATAAAGAATGCTAAGGTTCATCAGTTTTTTGTATTTATAAGTATCTGTTGGAAACTACGTGAGAATATACCTCAGTTTTAATGATCTGTTATTTCATTTTTTATTTCATAAGAGAAATAGCAGCTATTCTACTAAAACAAGCTTACCTTCCCACTTTCAGATTCAAACCCTCCTCAAATTTAAACCCACTTCATCTTCCTTGATTGAAATGCAGTAACTGCCCTTCTTCTGCGTTCTCAGTCAACTTCTCCCTCTGCCTCTCTTCTTCCCTTCATTTGGAATTTTATGCTAGGTCTCGTATTGTGAATCTCTCTCTCTTTCCCTGTCTTTCTCTCTCTCCTCTTTATTTGATCATCATCATCAGTATTATAATATGTTTGTCTTTCTTACCTTAAATAATGCAACCTCTCTATAAATTTATAGTCCTCTCCAGCTGACTCAAATCTCTTTACAACCAAACTTCTTGAAAGTGAATTTCTAAAAGAGGCTTACCTATCACATAGAGCTTGGTGGAACAATGAGACTATGACCCTTAGACGCCCTTCAGGTCTTGGGCTGAACTCACCTCCTGGCTCAATTTCCAGCCTAGAAATAGGTCGATTAGAGGAACAATAACATAAGGGAGGTGTATACACACCTTAGAAGAATCAACCATTTAAGATCAAAAGGGCAGCTTTTACCCAAGGACAAAAGTTCATAAGGGAATGGAAACAGAAAACACAAGGAGGAAGTGGGTAAGTGATGTCACTTTGAGGGGATTGCAATAAATGAGTTGGAAGAAAATAAGGATGAATTGTTGAATGTAAAACGGATATGCTGCTCTGCAAACTTTCACTCCATTCATCGTAAAATGCTAGAAAAGATCTAAAAAGTGCTTTTCTATCCTCTTTCTGCTTCGTCTTCTTCTCTTTTACTTAACTCACTCTTTCTGGCCTTTTAACTTTCAAGTCACAGCTGACCTCAGAGACTAATGTAAGGAATGACTGGTGCTCCTTAGGGATAAGCAGAAAGCAACTTGATATTTTCTTACCACTTGTCTCCTTGAGACTTAGAGAAAATCATGAACAGATACCACGGTCTTTTGGCTAGTTTCCGATATTGATAAAGATCTCCTTTTTGAGATGATTGAAATTTTTGTATTAGATTGGACTAGAATTTTACTCTCTTATCATAGTTAAATAATAGGAGAATATGGATTATGTGAAGAAAAATGCAGTATCCGCATGGGAGGAAGACTTATTAACAATCTTTGATATGCAGATGACATAACCTTGCTTGCTGAAAGTGAGGAGGACTTGAAGCACTTGCCGATGAAGACCCAGGATTTCAGCCTTCAGTCTGGATTACAACTCAATGTAAAGAAAACCCAAATCCTCACAACTGGACCATTGGGTGACATGATAAATATAGAAAAGATTGAAATTGTCAAGGATTTTGTCTGGCTTGGATCCATAACCAGTGCTGCTCCTGGAGCAGCAGTCAAGAGATCAAACAACTTGCTGCATCAGGTAAATCTGCTGCACAAGACCTCTTTAACGTGTTGAAAAGCAAGGATGTTACTTTGGGGACTAAGGTGTGCCTGACCCAAGCCATGGTATTTTCAAACACATGCATGTGAAAGATGGACATTAAATAAGAAAGACCGCAGAAGAATTGGTGCATTTGAATTTTGTGTAGCAAAGAATATTGAAAGTGCCATGGACTGCCAAAAGAACAAACAGCTGTGTTGGAAGAAGTACAGGCAGAATGCTCTTTAGAGGCAATGGTAGCAAGACTTCATCTTACATACTTTGTGCATGTTGTCAGGAGAGACCAGTCCCGGAGAAGGGCATTAAAAAACTCACTCACTGCCATTGAGTCCATGCTGACTCACAGCAACCCCCTGGTGGGTTTTCAAGACTCTAACAGTTTACAGGAGTAGAAAGCCCAGTCTTTCTTCCATAGAGTTGCTGGTGGTTTTGAACTGCCAACCATGTTGATTGAAGCCCAATGGGTAGCCACTACACTGCCAGAAGAAGGAGAGTGAAGGAGAGGAAAGCCCTCGATATGATGGAATGACACAATGGCTGCAACAATAGGCTCAAACATAGCAACAGTTATGAGGATGGCCCAGGATTGCGCAGTGTTTTGTTTTGTTGCACAAAGGGTTGCTATGAGTTGGAACCCAATTGACTGGATGTAACAACAACAATAACATCATGATTAATTTTTTTGTCAGTTTGTTGCTTCTGTGTTGCTATGGTGCTCGATACTATGCCATTGGTATTTCAAAACCAATAATGGGCAGGTTTCAGTGGAGCTTCCAGACTATGATAGACAAGGGAGAAGGACATAGCATTCTACTTTTGGGGGAAAAAAAGACTAGTGAAAAACCTCATTCACAGTAGCTTAACAGGTGTGATGTAGTGCCAGAACTCAAAACAAGACTGATTCCTCAGGGAGAGGCAATTTTAAAGGCATGAATTTCAAAAAGCTTTCAGGACTTCCTTTGCTGATCTGGCATGCCTCAAAATGAGCAGAACAGCTACAAACATCCATTAATAATTGGAACATTGAATGTATGAAGGATAAATCTACGAAAACTAGAAGTTGTCAAAAATGAAGTGGGCCCATGGAGATTTATAGAAGAGGCATTAGTGAGCTGAAATGGACAGATATTGGCTATTTTGAATCAAATAATTATTTGTCTACCAGGTCAGGGATGAAAAATTGAAGAGGAGTGGTGAAAAGACCTGGAGTTAGAAAATGAAAAGGGGACACCAATGGGACAGGGACCAGCCAGGGAGCCCTGGGTCTCTTTCGTACTGTAAAGCACACCTTCGCTTGGAGATGCCTGTGGCAAGAAAGGCTCAGAGAAGGAACCACCTCATTGGTCATTGAGTTGCACCCTGGGGTTTTAAAAGCTTACAAGTGGCCGACCAAGATCCAACCGGTCACCTTTTACCTGGAACCATAGAGGATGAAGGAGAATCAGGAACAGGAGGAGGATATGGAATTTATGACTAAGTACTACCATGAACAACTGCTTTCTTTGCCATGAGACCAAAATAACTGAATGGTGCTCTGCTACCATTGCCGAGCACTTTGATCAAAGCTTCTATGGAACTCGTGATCAACTGGGTGAAAATGTAGAACAGGATTTCAAATTATATACTCTACATTTTATATAGTATTGCCTCAGGTAATCTTTAAACCTTAAACCAAAAACACCCCTTGCATCTTGAAAACTAAACAATAGTTTGGCTTCACTAGTTAAAAAAGACCTGCCTTGAGCATTATGTTCTTTTTGTTTTGTTTTTTATTTTTCACTGCCTCATGTGTAGGATAAAGGTTGTATTTTTTTGGTAAACGTTTTATTAGGGGCTCATACAACTCTTATCACAATCCATACATAAATCAATTGTGTAAAGCACCCTTGTACATTCACTGCCCTCATCATTTTCAAAGCATTTGTTCTTGACTTAAATCTTGGCATCAGGTCCTCTTTTTTCCCCCTCCCTCCCCTTCACCCTTCCCTCATGAGCCCTTGATAATTTATAAATTATTATTTTGTCACATCCTGCCCTGTCCGACGTCTCCCTTCACCCCCTTTTCTGTTTTCCACCCCCAGGGAGGAGGTCACATGCAAATCCCTGTAATCGTTTCCTTCCAACCCACTCTCCCTCTACCCTCCCAGTATCGCCACTCCCACCACTGGTCCTGAAGGTATCATCTGCCCTGGATTCCCTGTGCCTCCAGCTCCCATCTACACCAGTGTACATCCTCTGGTCTAGCCAGACTTGCAAGGTAGAATTCAGATCATGATAGTGGGGGGTGGGATTGGGGGGTGGAGGAAGAAGCATTTAGGAACTAGAGGAAAGCTGTATTCTTCATCAGTACTACATCGCACCCTGACTGACTCATCTCCTCCCCTAGACCCCTGTGCAAGGGGATCTCCAGTGGCCGACAAATGGGCTTTGGGTCTCCACTCTGCACTTCTCCCTTCATTCACTATGGTAAGATTTTTTTTCTGATGATGATGCCTTATACCTGATCCCTTCCACACCTCATGATCACACAGGCTGGTGTGCTTCTTCCATGTGGGCTTTGTTGCTTCTGAGCTAGATGGCTGCTTGATTATCTTCAAGCCTTTAAGACCCCAGACGCTATATCTTTTGATAGCCAGGCACCATCAGCTTCCTTTGCAACATTTGCTTATGCACCCGTTTGTTGTCAGCGATCATATCATGGAGGTGTGCACACAGTGATATGATTTTTCGTTTTTTGATGCCTGATAACTGATCCCTTCGGCACCTCATGATCACACAGGCTGGTGTGTTCTTCCATTTGGGCTTTGTTGCTTCTGAGCTAGATGGCCGCTTGTTTATCTTCAAGTCCTTAAAACCCCAGATGCTATACCTTTTGATAACCGGGCACCATCAACTTTCTTCACCACATTTTCTTATTCACCCACATTGTCTTCAGTAGTTGTGTCGGGAGGGTGAGCATCATAGAATGCCAATTTAATAGAAGAAAGTGTTCTTGCATTGAGGGAGTACTTGAGTGGAGGCCCAATGTCCTTCCGCCACCTTAATACTAAACCTAGAAATATAGGCACATAGTGAAGTGACAATGGCACTGGTAAAATTGGATAGGAGCCTAGGCGGCCGTGAGTTTAGGTTAATGAAGGAGAAACAGTTCAGTGGGGGTGGGGGTGAGGGGCAGGAAGGTTGTGAATGGGTATGCAATTTCAAGAATGCAATCAATGTTATGAAATGGTACACTTAGAAACCATTGAATTGATGTGCATTTTCTAGGGCATATTCTCAACAACAACAATAAAATAAAGTGTTTAAAAGCATAAAAATAAATAAAATCAAGCACAGAAACACACAAAAAGAAAACTAAAAGGGAAGAACCTGCTGTGATTTCTCAAATGGAAAGAACTAAAGAAAGAATTCACACGTGAATTCCAACGGTGAAGGGATTGATGGGAATGGTGAGTGATGCCGGGAGCATTAAAATAAGATGGGCGAAATACACAGAGTTACTAACAAACAACAGGATGACATTCAGACAGTTTAGCAGGTGTAGGTTGACAATGAATCAGAATCAACTCGATTGCAATGCATTAGAGTTTTTCTTTGAGAGAAAGTAGGATATGATCAAGAATTTGGAGCTGGCCAACTTACTGGAAGAGATCCACATTTGTGTCCATTACAAATAAAGATGAGCCAACAGAATGCAAAAATATTGAACAATATTAGATTACATATAAGTAAAATTTTGCTGAAAGTGATTAAAAAATTATTACAGCAGTACATAGACAGGAAATTTCCAGAAACTGAAACCTGATGCAGAAAATGTGCAATGAGGAATATCATTGGTGAAACCAGATGGATCTTGGCTGAAAGCAGGATTACCAGTGAGATCCTGTGCATCGTTATTCTATGTTTTATTGGCTATGTATTGTCAATAAGAATAATGGTAAGAATAGGAATATATACTCATGAAGAATCTGTATATAGAACAAGAGGCAGTCATTTGAACAGAACAAGGCTATGCTGTATTGTTTAAAATCAGTAAAGTGTACATCTGGGCTGTGCTCTTTAATAATACTTATTAAATATGCGTGATAAGGGAAAAATCCCTGAAACTGCGTCACATAAAGGAGTACATGGCATTAGGTATGGGGAAAGACTCATTCACAACCTGTAATGTAAAGATGCTGAAAATAAAGGGGAAATGAAACACTGATGAAGGTCAAAGACGACAACCTTTAATATGATTATACCTCAGTACACCCCTAAATATCCTCACCACTGGTCTAATAAGAAACATCATGAAAACTGGAGAAAAGAGTGACATTGTCAAGGATTTCACTTCACATGGACCTAAAATCAACATTGATGGACGCTGTTGTGGTTGCTGGGTGCCATTTCATTTGTTCTTATCGTAGTGGCCCTGTGTACAACCGGGGGAAACACTGCCCCGTCCAGCACCATCCGGACAGTTGTTCCTGTACTTGAGCTCATTGTTGCAGCTGCACTTTCAATCCATCTTGTTAAGGACCATCCTCTTTTTTGCTGCCCCTCTATTTTATCAAGGATGACAACTTTCTCCAGGGACTGGTCTCTTCTGACAACATGTCCAAAGTATATAAGAACAAGTCTCCTCATCCTTGCTTCTTAGGATCAGTCTGGCTGTTCTTCTCCCAAGGCTGAAGCTACAGAATTTTCAATGACCTCATATTGCATGGGACAGGTGGACAATGAATAAGGAAGACTAAGGAGAAATTGATGATTTTGAATTATAGTGTAGGCAAAGGATATTGAATATACCAGGGGCTGCTAGAAAAAATAACAAATCTATCTTGAAAGAAGTACAGCCAGAATGATCTTTAGAGGGAAGGATGGCTTACTTCTCATATGCTTTGTTTGTATTAACAGAAAGGACCAATTCCTGGAGAAGGACATCAGATTTGGGAAAACATAGTGTCATTTACAAAGAGGACTGAAAAAGATGGATTAAAACAGTAGCTATAACAATGGTTTCAACATAACATTAATGACGCATAACATTAATGACAAAGGAAGGGGCAGTGTTTTGTTCTGCTGTACATGGGATGATGATGAGTCAGAACTGATTCAATTGTATCTATCCAACAACCACAAGAACAAATTCCAAGGTAACCAATTACTGCTGTAGCTGTCGTGATGTTTCCATTCAAATATATTATATTTTCACATACAACATGCCCATATTCATAAGACAGACACACATAGAACATGCATAGTTTTCATTGGAAATGGAAAACAAATTAGATACATTAAGATATTTATTCTAAAAATTTTTAATTACCTATTTATAAATTAATATGTTTAGAAAAGGGAGTGCTGTTGATTGTTCTGAAGGTGAACTTTAAATAAGGCAGCATGATATGATTACATAAAAATTAAAATAAAATTTGTAGCTTTGACTTTATGAAAATGCAAATTTGAAAACCTGAACTTTAAGATGGTTCATTAATTTCAAATCCAACCAACTATATAGGCTTTTCTTTCCTCAAAATTCTCCTTCAAACATTAACTTTACTGGCAGACAACAGTGGACAAGAGTTGGGAGTTAGTCTAGAGAATTTTAATGTGCACCTCTTTTATTAGGAGTGCAATGACACAGAGGAGAACCAACTTCTAGAACCTGGTTGTAAACTAATATGTGTCTCCCTGAAAAGATATATGTGGTTTACAAAAATAAAACAAACCATACATTGCACACGTTTGAAGTTGTCCAGCATTTCATCTTGTATGGATTCACAATGAAAGCTCATGAAAGCACCAGGCAAGAGATCAAGCAATGAATTACATTGGGCAAATCTACAGAACAGGGGAGTTACTGTGAGGACTAAGATGCACCTGACCCAAGCCATGGTTTTTCAGTTGCCACATATGCATTGTGAGCATTGGACATTAAATAAAAAAGACTTAAGAACAATTAATACTTTGAATTGTTGTGTAGCAAAGAATATTGAAAGTCCCATTTACTGTCAAAAGAACAAACAGATCTACATTGGAAGAAGTACAGCCAGAATGCTCCTTTGAGTCAAGTATGGTGAGACTTCATCTCACATACTTTGGACAAGTTATCAGGAGAGATCCATCCCTGGAGAAGGACATCATGCTTGGTAAAGTGGAGAGGCAACAAAAAAGAGGAAGGATCTTGGCAAGATGGACTGACACAGTGGTCGAAACAATGGGTTCAAATGTAAGAACCGTTGTGAGGGTTGCTCAGGACTGGCCAGTGCTTTGTTCTGTTGTGCCTGGGGTCACTGTGTGCAGGAACTGACTGGATGGCATCTAACAATAGTAACAACAGCCACAAGTTATAATCCATCCATGCCCAGATCTCCAAAAAGCCTTGTCTGATGATTTCAATAAACAGAAACACAGCACTAATTTGTGCTCAGGCACAGGAACAATTGTGAGGCTTGCTCAGGACCAGGCATATTTCATTCTGAAATGACGCGATGATACCTAACAAAAACAGCAGCAACAATTTGGTTCTTCACAATATCAATACTCAGAAATGCATTTTGGACTACCACATTACTGAAATATTTAGGTAAGTCTAGATTAATTGATTCATCTTAAAATATTTCTTCAGTATTTGTGCCACATGGCTTCACATTCCTGATTACTGTAAAAGCTCCACAAATCAGGAGTTATTATTTTCATCTGATAATGGACAAAATAGAAGTTTAGAAAGTACTCTTGCCTAGAGGCCATAGGTCAGCGGGTGGAGAGGCTGATATCTAGTCCAGCTGTTGCCTCTTTCCTTCTTCTTTCTTTTCTATCAACAATTATGGTATGTGGCAGGGGAGGAAGAGCAAGATCTAAACCCATGACATTGTTTTACATCAAAGATTCGTAAGGCAATTGTGTGTTAGTGTGGGTAGACTAGAGCAACAAATCCAGGGAGACTCAGATGCATGTAAGAGGGAACCTTATATCAAAGAGTAATTTTATTTTAAGAAAACATCCCAACCAGTTCAGATCAAGTCCATAAGTCTGATATTAGCCCATATGTCTGATACCAGTCTGTAAATTCCTCTTCAGACTCATGCAACACATGCAATGATGCCGAATGCAGGAAGATCATAGGCCAGTGGGTGGAAAGTCTTGTGGATCCAGTGGTGGTGGAAGCATCTCAGCACTGGCATAGGTCTCTATGTGGCTCCTCAAGCTCCAAGGCTCCAGCTGCCGTCAGCATAGCTCCATGTGTCTTGTCAATGGGAATGTTCTGCACACCGACAAACAGAGAGTACATCTGGCCTTCAGTGAGCTTTTTATCTCCATTGCGCCTTGACCTTATTGACACACTAGACAACACCCCTTTTCAGGTTCACAGAAGATTATGTAACTGCCACAAATTGCTTCTCTTAAGAGCCGTCTCTTCTTCAACACAGTAGCCAGAGTTGTGCCTGTGAAATGCTTGCAAATTTGTAAAATGCGGTTATAATGTACCTTTCCCTTACAGCCTACTTATCACATCCACCTATACTTTCTCAGTGCTGTCATGTGCTACATCATGAAAATCATCATTGGATGCTTTGTTCCATTATCATTCCCAGTCTATTCTGTTTATTGCCATTATCCTGGGTCCATTTAAATTAGCAATAACAAACATAATTTCATTTTTGTCACTTCTGCGTCCTCCAATGAAAGTACACCATGTGGTTCCACATGACCGCTGTTTCAGATAATGTCAGCTTTCTCGTGTAATTCCTCTACCTATCCCAGGGCAATGCCTGCAGAGGCGAGTGGTTCCTGGAGGCAATCTGTTTAGGGTATTTTTCTACCTGTAGGAGTTTCCTAAGCCCACACAGAACAAAAAAATCCCAGTGTGACCCCTTGACCCCTTGGCCAATGAAGAACAGAAATTAATGGATCCATTTTCTGGCCTCTCCATTCCTTAGTGGAACAATTCTGACATAAGTTCCACATAGTTTCTCCAGGAGTCCTGAACTTCAAGTTACCATAGCAGCTAGACTCTCATCACTGAACTCTTTACTGGCTGTTCCTTCTCTCCCATTTGTTGCAGGGCGGGATCCGTAAGAATGGGGCTCTGTGGAGGATCAGTGTTCAGGAAATTTATTGGAGATGAAGTGCCATCAAGATTAATCTCTGTAAGAGGAAGGAACCAAAGTAGGGTGAGAGTGAAATTGAACAGCATTTAGTCACATTCACACCCAAGAAACTTGCTACTTCCTGGAGCAAAGAGAAGCTGGGATGGCTCTTTTGAGTCATTGGGACAAAAATGCCTGACTATAATGTCCTTGTACTGACAAGTTAGTACCACAGTCAGACTGTATCTCGGAAGAGTGAAGAGATATTGTGAGATGGCCTTTTTGTTTTTAATCTGAGGACAGTTTCTGAAGAGAGGTTGCAGCTGACCGGTGTTTGTTAGCAGCACTCAGACAGTTAGGAGGAGACCTGGAACATGCAGCGCGGAATCCATGATCATCTACCTCTTCATTCACTCCTCCACTTCTTCCTGCAGCCGCTCCTGTAGTCTAGTTCTGGTGGACCTCTCTTCCCAAGGCAGATTTGTAAGAGGAAACGCAGCAGGAATAACTCCAGTCCCTGTTGCCAGAGTTAAGTTCAAGGCCATGATGTCTATTGATCTCTCCTTTGTCTTGCTTACTAGTGTAGGGTCCCCTCACTCTCAGCTAGCACTTTTGATGATCTGAGTGGCTTACATCATGCATAGGGGCGGGCTTTGAGCGTAGTTACCATTTCCTCCTCAAGCTGTAAATACTTCAAAAATCCCTAGGAAGGTCACTGGGAGGAATGGTAATGGCATACCATCTCCTTAATCTTTTGGCTTCTGGAGCCACACATGTTATTTGTTGGAGACATAGAGCTATATAGTTGTGTGAGGCTGAGTTGACCAGAGAAACACATCCAGTGACATGCCTATGGGTATAAGAAAGAGCTTTACATCAAGAAGTAATTATATATCAAGAAAGTGTTCCAACCCAGTCCAATCAATTGCATAAGTCCAATCCTAGTCCATAAATCCTTTTGCAGACTCATGAAGCCACATGCAATAGTGCAGAGAGAAGGAAGGAAGATCATAGGTCGTGGGTGGTGAGTTGTGTGAATCCAAGGTCAGTGGAAACGTGGCAGGGCTCCAGTAGCTCTCAGGATCGGTGGTGGTGGTGGTGGTGGTGGTGGTGGTGGTGGTGTGTGTGTGTGTGTGATTCCCAGGGCCCTCTTTATAGAAGGACACACCTGCAAGGAGACAGCATCAGCTTATGACCTGATTGACAGGTTGGATTCCACCCAAATCTTCTTACAGGTGCCATATTTGTGCAAAATCTCCAACTATAGTGATAATTCATTTAGACTAAATCCTTGATAGTGATTCCCATTTCTCACAGTGTTCTGTCTCTGAGTTAGCACGCAGTGTGCCTTCTAAAAGTCCTCCATCACTGCTTCGGACTAGCAGCTTCCAGTTGGTATAGTGTGTGATGTTACAAGTAGAACACATGACTATGTTCTCACTGTTGTAACCAGGAAAACACTTTGAAAACCCTTTTCAGTGGTACTGTATATGGTCATGTGATCAGGAAACAGACACACCCCCCACTAGAAATAGGTGTTGGTTCCAGTAAAAATGAGTTTATGTCTATTACATGGTGGAGGGGCCAAATGCAGTTAATTTGACAACACGTGGCTGGTTGGTCTTCTCAAGAGATGGCTTTGTATCAGGAATTCAGCATTGGCGTCTATTGCTGGCAAAACGATCATTTGGCAGCAGCAAACCTAGATCAGTTTTGGTAAGTGGAAGGTCATGTTGTTGGTCTGGTGTGTAGCCTTCATTCCTACTTCCTTAAGTGCTCTTTTTATATACTTATTATGTCAACACTGGGATGGCTTCTGATAGAAACAGAATGTTGTTATTGGCTAAATTATTGTCTTTTCTTGGCTGTTTGGTGCTTCTTCTTCTTCTTTTTTAAAACAATTTATTAGGGGCTCATACAACTCTTATCACAGTCCATACATATACATACATCAATTGTACAAAGCACATCTGTACATTCTTTGCCCTAATCATTTTCTTTTTTCCCCCCTCTTTTATTTTTTTTTTTACATTTTATTAGGGACTCATACAACTCTTATCACAATCCACACATACACATACATCAATTGTATAAAGCATATCCATACATTCCCTGCCCCAATCATTCTCAAAGCATTTGCTCTCCACTTAAGCCCTTTGCATCAGGTCCTCTTTTTTTTCCCCTCCCTCATGTGCCCTTGGTAATTTATATATCGTTATTTTGTCATATCTTGCCCTATCCGGAGTCTCCCTTCTCCCCCTTCTCCGCCGTCCCTCCCCCAGGGAGGAGGTCACATGTGGATCCTAGTAATCAGTCCCCCCTTTCCAACCCACTCATCCTCCACTCTCCCAGCATCGCCCCTCACACCCTTGGTCCTGAAGGTATCATCTACCCTGGATTCCCTGTGCCTCCAGCTCCCATATGTACCAGCGTACAACCTCTGCCCTATCCAGGCCTGCAAAGTAGAATTCGGATCATGGAAGTTGTGGGGAGGAAGCATCCAGGATCTGGGGGAAAGCCGTGTTCTTCATCGGTACTACCTCGCACCCTGACTGACCCATCTCCTCTCCTAAACCCCTCTATGAGGGGATCTCCATTGGCCGACACTTGGGCCTTGGGTCTCCACTCTGCACTTCCCCCTTCATTCAATATGGTATACACACACACACACACACATATATACACACACACACACACATATATATATATACACATACACACATATATCTTTTTTTTTTTTTTTGCATGATGCCTTATACCTGGACCCTTTGGCACCTCATGATCGCACTAGCCGGTGTGCTTCTTCCATGTGGGCTTTGTTGCTTCTGAGCTAGATGGCCGCTTGTTCACCTTCAAGCCTTTAAGACCCCAGACACTATCTCTTTTGATAGCTGGGTGGTGCTTCTTCTGTAATCGATACTCTCATGGGTGGTTAACATGAGGTACAGAAGTCTTTACTTGTTCCTCTTCCTATTGAGCTATCCACACATCTCTAACACAGGCCCTTGTGTTTCTGTTCTTCCAATCTCTCTCATTCCAAGAAAAATAAATTAAGTTCTTCACCACTGCTCTTGAGTCAGTCAGTCTGTCTCTATATATACATACATACATACACACAAATATATATATATATATACATGTCCACTTTTCTTTCACACAAACTTACTGATTAGGTGTAATTTATAGAGCTCTGTTCATTGGGAGGCGTTTCCCTAACTCTTGTAAAGTCACCTTTTGGCTATATTGAGTTGACTTATCTCTGAATCTGTTTCATTTTTTTCCCTTCTTCATCAGATGTTCATAGGGGATATTCCCTGCCCTGCACCCAACCTAGCTAAAAGCTTGTGCAAAAGTGATGAATAATCTGGGATTCTGGGACATATGATCATACAATTTTCTTGTTCTCTTCAACCCTATTCATGTCTGGTCTTGGATGTATTACTTTGACCTCATAGCAGATTGCTGCTGGATTTGCTTGACATGATCAATTGTTGTTTCATTGTTACCAAAGCCCTGTTGTTGTTGTTAGGTACCATTGAGTCAGTTTCAATTCATTGTGAATCTATGTACAACGGAACAAAACACTATCACCATCTGGTCCTGTGCCATCCTCACCATGCTGCTATGTTTGAGACTATGTTGCAGCAATGGTGTCAATCCATCTTCCTGAGGGCCTTCCTCTCCCTTCACTGACCCCCTCTACTTTGCCAAGCATAATGCTCTTCACCAGGAACTAGTCTCTCCTGATAATAAGTCCAAAGTACACTTAGGGTGAACTCTAACCATGAGTCCCTCTAAAGAGCATTCTGGCTGTACCTCTTCCAAGACAGAATTGTTTAAATGTATTTATTCTTCTTTGGTATTTTTTTTAATGTTCATCTTTCACATGCATATGAAGTGATTGAAAATAGCTTTGGTATTTCAAAAGGCTTGGGGCAGGTGTGCTTTAGACCTAGAAGTAACATCCTTGACAACTTCAATCTTCATTTAATATGATGTTGCCTACTGGTCTACTTGTGGAAATCTGGGTTTTCTTTACAGTCAGTTGCAACCATACTGAAGGGTGCAATCCTTGATCTTCTGCGGGTGCTTCAAGTCCTACTTACCTTCAACAAACAAGGGTGTGTTATCTGCATATCACAGGTTGTTAATAAGCCTTCCTCCAATCCTGATACCATATTCTTCTCCATATAATCCAATTTCTATGATTGTTTGCTCAGCATACAGATTGAATAAGTATGTTATGGGATACAACCCTGATATACACCTCTCCTGAGCAGTGTTCCACAAACTAGTTTTCAAAAGACATATAATTTTCCACTGAAGATAACATGATCTTGATCCTGGAACTTCCTTCCAGTGTCTTTCCCCATCACAAGTTCTTCTATTACCACAAGTCTATGGATCATGTGGATAAAAAGTAGGGCCATTTTCATTGCAGCCTGCATCTGCTACTGAACGGATTCATGTTCATCTCACATCATCCAATATGTTGTTTGAAACGGTATCCTCAAATGTGGAATATATTTCTTTTAGTAGCTCACAAGACATCTTCATGGTGGAAGCTTCATGTGTCAGGAGCTGAGGTGAGTTGAGCTTCCAGTTATCAGAGTAACTGATTCAGATAACAAACCTAAATGAGCATAACAGGCAAGCCTTTAACCACTTACTGCAGTCATATAACCAAGAGCTAACTCAGAGAAAGCATGGACTCCCCTCTGTCCCATTTCCCTCCAAGAAACTGTTCTGGGTAAAGGTCAAGTGGATCAGTTCTGATGTGGGGACACATTTCATTACTGAGGGAGCCCAAAACAGAAGACTCCTACAATTTCTTGAACCAGGGAGTGTGTGGGGTGTGTGTGTGTGTGTGTGTGTGTGTGTGTAGGTGGTGAGACGTATGCTATACTCACTTAGACTAGGGAAAAGCATGTATAAAGTTTCCCCTCTCACCCACCAACATAGTTCTAGCAGAGGCACCTGAGGAAGGCCTTTGTCAATGTCACCATAGAGAGGCCTCTTAATGGAAGCAGTACCTGGGTTCAGAATGTAATTATGCAAGAACCTGACTGGGCAGGGGGCCAGAGACTGCAATGCATTGGCTGTACACCAAGTGTGGTGCGGTGAAGGCAGCTTTCCCCTTTGAGACTTGCCAGATAAAGTCTAAGGTCAAGTCTGAAAAATTCACACATAGGATGTGGGCCAAGACCTGGGCTCATCAGATGCAATTATATTTCCTTTACTTTGGAAGGGAAATTCTAGTATGCCTCAGACCACTGGCTCCCTAAAAAACGTATTTCATTTCTAGGGCTTTAACGCCTGGATATTCATCATTTTATCTCATAGTCTCTAGAGTATATATGCCTTTAAAAGGCAGAAGCCTTTTACATACTAGCTATTTCTTGCTCAGCTAGTCAGATTAGTGATGCTATGAATACAGTGGACTTGTGTGAAATTTGGGGGAAATGTAAAATTATATTATAACAAAAGTTTAATAAAGTAAACTTAGTGCTGGGTCTAAGATGGAATTTGTCAAGGATTTTGTCTTGCTTGGGAATATAATAATGCTCAAGGAAGTAGCAGTCAAGAGATCAAATGATACATTGGATTGGATAGATCTGCTGCACAAGACCTCTTTAAAGGGTTGAAAAACAAGGAGGTTACTTTGAACACTAAGGTGTGTGTGACTCAAGCCATAGTATTCTCAATTGCCTCCTATGTGTGTGAAAGTTGAAAAGTGAATAAGGAAGACTGAAGAAGAACTGATGCATTTGAATTTTGGTATTTGTTTGAATATTGAAAGTAACATGGGCTGCCAAAAGAGCAAACAAATCTGTCTTAGAAGCGGGATAACCAGTATATCCTTAGAAGCAAGGATAAACAAGTACTGATAACATGTACCTTGGATATGTTATCAAGATAAACCAGTCCCCAGAAAAGGGCATCACACTTGGTAAAGTAGAGGATCCATGAGGAGAAGAAGACAAGATGGAATGACACAGTGGTGGCAACAATAGGCTCAAACATAAGAACAATTCTGAGGATGGTGCAGAACTGGGTGGTGTTTCGTTCTGCTACACATAGGAACCAACTTGACGGGATCTATCAAGTCTTGGGGCAAGAATAGTCTCTTCCATGTGAATGCAAGCTGTTTCTTATCTTCCTTTCTGATAGAAGGAGAAAAGAGCACACTCAGCAGATCAATGACTGCACATCACGTAACACCTGGCCCAACAGCAGCTATCAGTGCAAATATTTGGTTAAGCTTATAGGAGGCAACTTGCAGGATCCATTGGACTGTTATATGTCATACCAGTGAACTAAGTGAGGCATCAATTTAGAACTTTAAGTAATATTTCCCTATCACTCATAATGTAGTCCCCTTGTTGACTTATTATATTGGCTAGCTGGGAGCTAGGGACAGTTTCAAAGTTTTCTAGTAAGCTTTTTATGGTATGCTATGTTGGAAGCCGATAGCCATTAAGACCCTAGCCTCAGACACGTAGCAGAAACTTGGCCGCTTTCTAACAGCAAGGTTTTGTTTCCTGCCCAACTTCGCCCCCACATTCCAAACTACGTGCTCAGTAGTGATAACTGACCTTGTTGCCATTAGTCAAAGTACTGAGCACCCATTGAACTGCAGATATACCATATTAGGAACATCATGATAAGTTCACCCGGTAAGCCTTGATTTGCATGCGGACGTCACCACGAACATCTTTGAGTACTGTCGCGCACCCTTTGTACCTTATTGGGAACATGTGGCTGATTGGTTGTTGTACAGTGTGCTTCATTGGATTATGTGCCTCCCACTTCCTTCTCTGTTGTGAATATATACCCAGAGTTTTGGCAAAATAAACGGGCTTGATCAGCACTTGTCTTGCCCCATGTCTCTCTTTCTTTTTCCCATCCAGGTTCGTTGCCCCTCCGGGTCACTGCGTGAGGGTCTCGCTGGACGAGACCCTAACAATGCTAGTTTTATCCTACAGACAAAGGAATCAAGATGGGCATTTCACCAATTTCCAACTATATCTATTTCAATTATACATAGGTCCATGAACCCTGTAAACACATTACGAATTGGATATGAACCATGATAATATTTCATATTCATGACTATCAATGCCATCTCAGTTTCTAAGGTCTCAATCCAAACTCACTGCCATTGAGTCAACGCTGACTCATAGTGAACCCTTGTGATTTTCTGAGACTGTAGCTGTTTACCAGAATAGAAAGCCCAGGCTTTTCCCCATGGAGCTGGTAGTGTTTCCAACTGCTGACCATGGGGATCGCAGCCAGGCTTGTAACCACGACACCACTAGTTTCTAAGTCTACCAGTCCTTGATTATTCTCTTAAGACAAAGTTTTATTGGCATTTCATCCACATATCATATAATTCAATAGTTCAATCATATCAGGATGAGTTGTATAATCATTACCACATACTGTTTTGAACATTTTCTTTTTCTTTGTACTCATTGTTATTGGTATGCTTTTTACATACCAACGAGGAGCTGATGCTAGAGACTCAAGTAGAGAGCAGATGTTTTGAGAATGATGATGGCAACAAATGTGCAAATGTGCTTGACACAATGGATGGATGTATGGATTGTGATAAGTATTGTATGAACCCCAATACAATGATTTAAATATATATATATATAACAAAACATTCACTAATTTAACAACTTCTACAGGTACAATTCAGTGTCATTGATTATACTCTTTGTGACGTACAGCCACTATTGATACCATTTTCCAAATTATGCCACCCCTATTAACATAAAGTCAATGCCCCCTAAGTAAAACTTCTTCCTCCTTCATCCAGGGTAACCATAGGTCGATTTTGGTTTCTTTCTTTCTTTCTTTCTTTTTTCAAAGTAGTTTTCTTGATATAATATTCACATATTATACATTTCCATAGTTAAATTGCTTTTAAAAAGAGTTCTTTATACATCATCACAATAGGTCTTAATGCAACCTCCCCCTTTCTTCATTCATTGTTTGCTCCCCAATTTTCCTCCTCCTCACCCTCCTTTCTGATGGAATCAGTTATTGTCTCTATGCGTCTACGCCTACAGTGCTTCATAAACTGGGAAACCTATCAGCAACAATAGAAAACAAAACCAAAATGAAACAAAAGGAAGAAAATAATCATATAAAGATAAAGAGTAGAAAGTAAGGACCACTAGAAATACTTAAAAAGCCAGAGAAGAAATTGATTTCATGGAACAAAGTGAGAAATATTTGAGCTTAGAGCAAATTCAGGTTAAGTCAAGAGGAAGTCAAGATGGTGTCCAGGTAGAATCACTCAACCAGTGTTCCTGTTGTTAGATCAGAAAATTAAGAGGTAAGGAGGTCAATATTGGGAGGCTGGGTGCTGTGTACAAGGGTCTGATCCAGCGTCCCCTCCACTCTGAAATTTTTGCCCATAGAGTGAGTTGAGAATTTGCTGAACCTCTCCACTAATCCCTCCGCAGATTTAGCAGGATGGCGTCTATCACCCCTTCCTAAGCTCAAGATACAAGACTCACAGTGTGCAGAAATTTCCCCAGGCTGCTGTCTAAAGGTGGTTATAATCCCATGCTTTCCAAGAGCCTCTGAGAACTAGTCACAAAACCTCACACCATAGTCCCCCTCTCTGCTACCCACCCCACTCTTTCATTTTCCCTCTCTAGTCAGGAATGCAGTAACTACACAAGCAATCCCTTTCCGCACTCTCCCCAGATCCTTGCCTGCCAGCATGGGTAAGGACAGATAATTAGTCACTAATTTGCAGCTATTCAGGAGCCGCTGGGGTATTTACCCTTGACATAGCTATGTAGGAGAGCCAGGAGTGACACAGGAGTGCAGCCAGGGGAGAATTCAGATTCAGGTGGCCTCCAAACCACTTGGCTAATCTTGTCCCCCTTGCCTGGGGACAGTGAAGCACAGCCCTGAACCAGGACACACTACACACATTATCAAAAGAAAAAACCCCATTTTTCCAAACACAATTCCAGGCTGTGTTCCTTTGCATAACTTTGAATGTAAGCCTCCATAAACCTGGCCCTGGTCTGTTAGCACAATATTAGCATAACAAGAAAGGCAAAACTCTAGAGCATAGCCTAGGATTTTAACATAACAAAACAGGAAAAGCCAGGACTGAAAGAGAGACTTTAAAAGACTGCAAATTGTGGCTAGCCAGTCCATACCAGACCCATTCCCATACAGAAGACCTACACCAACCTAACCCAGTGGCATACCTACAGTAGCCAGACTCAGCACACCCTCCGAGGCCCCACACCACACCACCTCTGGCCACTTGGTCACCATGGCAATATGCTAATACAGCAGCCCAATCCACCACCATAGTAGACCACAGGTGGTCTCTAAATCCCCTTGTATCAGTTACACAGAGAAAGATCTCAGGGCCACTGGTTTCCCGGGAACATGGCGCCCAGTTCTTCTAAAACGACACCCAGACAGCAACATACCACAACACCTTTAAAGAGAAACCAAGAAAAACAAAATGCAACAGTGGAAGAAATTCTAAACCTAATGATGCTGATAGAAAAAAAAATAGATGTTGGTCTGGAGCAAAAAGAAATTTTCAGAATGCTGGTTGGAGTAATACAGGATATAGGGTAAGCAACAAAGAATAAAGGCACAATGTTAGAGGAGATGAAGTCCACAACAGAGGGGATGAAGTCCATGCATCAAAGGGAAATACAAGAACTAATGGATGAGGTAACAGAAGTAAAACACAAGATAATGGACCTCACCAACAGACTAGAAAAGGCAGAGAATCATATTAGTGATCTTGAGGACAATCAGGCAGACTTCAACACACAGGCAAGACAGTCAAACAAGATAATCAAAGAGGTGAAAGAAAACCTGAGATCACTGACAGATACCATGAAGAGGAAGAATATGCTTCCCCCTCTTAATGAATGAAAATAAGACATACATAGAGAAAGCAGAGAAGGCACCAATTAGACTAAATCCCAGGAAGAACTCATCAAGGCACATAACAGTTAAATTATCCACCTTTGAGAAAAAAGAAAATTTTAAGAGCAGCAAGAGAAAAAAAAGGCAGTCACAAACAATGGTGCTCAGGTAAGAATATGCTCAGACCTATCAGCAGATACTATGAAGAGGAGGAGAGTGGAGTAATATCTTCCAAAGGCTGAAAGAAGAAGAAAAAAACACCAACCGAGAATCCTCTATCCTGACAAAGTATTAAGATAGATGGTGAGGTAGTCTTCCCAGGGAAAGAAAAACTCAAAGAGTATGCCATAAGACACACAACTCTGTGGAAAATACTTGTTGACTCACTGTGGTCAGAAGACCAGTATCCACCAAGCTCAACTCCATCCAGAAATCAACGTTCTGAAAACAATTACCAAGATAACATTGCCTCAGAGGGAAAACAAGGCAAGAATGAAGCCCTTCCATAAACACAGCACACTGATATGAAGGGAGATGGGAAAAAACCAACACAAAAGGTACAAGATGACAGCAATGAATCCACAGATGGTGGTAATAACTGAATGGCAATGGCTTGAAGTAGCCCCTTAGAAAACAAAGGTTAGCAGACTGGTTCAGAAAAATGTAAGCTAACTATCTGTTGCTTGCAAAAAGCACAGTGTAAGCTCGTAGACAAAAATAGACTAAGAATAAAAGGATGGGTGCAAATATTCCAAGCAAACAGCAACTTAAAAAGAAGGGGTGCAATTCTAATCTCTGATAAATTGACCTCAAGGTGCAAACCTTAACAAGAAGTGATTTAACATCCACAAAGGATCAGTAGACCAGGAACCAGTAAGCATAATAAATATATATGCACCTAATGAGAGACCCATGGAATTTGTCAAGGAAACTATTCAAAAGATGAGAAAATAGATCACAGACTCAAAAATCATAATAGGTGATTTTAATACACCGTTATCAGAGAAAGATAGACTAATAGAAAAGAAGCTCAGCAAGGAGGCTACAGAGCTAAACACAACACATAGGTGACTGGATCTAATAGATATTTATAGAACTTTCCATACAAATGCAAAAACATTCTCATTCTTTTCAAGTGTGCATGGCTCATTTCTGAAAATATACCACATACTGGGACACAAGTCTAGCCTGAGTAAATTCAAACACTTAGAGATCACTGAGACTTCCCTCTCAGAGCACCACACCATCAAGCTGGAGATCAACAAAAGGATGACCAGAAAAACAAGGACAAACAGCTGGAGGATGAATAACGATCTTCTGCAACACAAATTGGCACTGTCTCAGATTAGAGAGGAAATTGGGAGGTGTCTAAAAACGAATGAGAATACAATGTGCCAAAACCTTTCGGATAGAGCAAAAGCAGTGATCAGAGGAAGCTTGATAGTGATTAATGCATATATGAAAAAGGAAGAGAGACTTATGACTGACATGCTATCACAAAACCTCCAGCAACTAGAACAATGCCAATAGAGCAAACTCTCCAATAGCAAATGAAAAGGAATAATAAAAATCAGGGCATAGTTAAACAAGTGGGAAGACAAGAGAAAAATGCAAAAAATCAATGCAGCAAAAAACTTGTTTTTTGAAAAGATCCACAGAATTGACAGTCCACTGATAAACCTAACTAAGGAATGGAAAAATCAAACATCAATAGCCAAAATGCATGATGAAACCAGGGAAATCATAATAGACCCCAATGAGATTAAAAGGATAATCACAAAGTACTATGAAAGTCTGGAAGACATGGACAAATATCTGTAATAATAATCCCCCCTATATTATCCCATAACAGACCCATAGCAAAAGATATGGTTGTGAAGAAACTACCAACAATAAAAGCTCCTGGACCAGATGGCTTCACAGGAGAATTCTATCAAGCATTCAGGGAAGACCTGACACCTCTCCTTCACAAATTATTCCATAGCATAGAAAGTGATGGCACACTCCCAAACTCATTCTCCAAAGCTAGTATAACTTTGATATCCAAACAGGGCAAGGATCCCACAGGAATAGATAACTACAGACTGATATCTCTAATGAACATAGATGCAAAAATCCTTAACAAAATATTGACCAATAGAATACACAAGTACATAAAACACATCAACCATCATGATCAGGTGGGATTCATTCCAGGGATGCAGAGATGAAAGTCCATCAATATTATTCATGGCACTCATAAGAAAAAGGATAAGAATCACATGATAATAGATGACATGATATAAAAAGACCCAGAAAAAGCATTTGACAACATCTAACATCCATTCCTAATTAAGATACTCAAGAAGATAGGATTGGAAGGGGAATTCCTCAAGTTAATATAGCTATTTACATAGAGCCAATAGCCTACATCAGGCATCCTCAAACTACGACCTGCGGGCTACATATGACCCACCGAGAACATTTATCTGACCCTCCGGGTGTTTTTGCCCTTTTTGTTTCTTTACTTCAAAATAAGATATATGCAGTGTGCATAGGAATTTGTTCATAGATAGTTATAGTACTTGCAGACAAAAACAGGTTGAAAATTAAAGGCTGGAGAAAAATATACCAAGCAAATGGCAATGCAAAAAAGAGCAGGGGTAATAATCTTAATATCTGACAAAATTGACCTCAAGATACAGGCCATAACAAGAGACAAGGAGGGGCACTATAGAATGCTCAAGGGAACAATAGACCAAGAACCAGTGAGCATAATAAATATATACGCGCTCAACGAGAGACTTGTGAAATTTGTAAATCAAACACTCCAAAAGATGAAAAAAGAAATCACGGGTTCAACAATTATACTTGGTGACTTTAATACACCACTCTCTGAAAAAGACATCACTGGGAAAGAATCTCAACAAGGAGGCTATAATCTAAACAGCACAATTAGACGACTTGACTTGATAGATATTTTCAGAGCTTTCCACCCACATGCAAAAAATTCATATTCTTTTCAAGCCTACCTGGTACATATTCGAAAATTGTCCACATGCTGGGACACAAGTCGAACTTGAGTAAATTCAAGCACATAAAGATTATACAGACATCTCTCTCCTATCACTGTGCTACAGGGCTGGAAATTAAGAGAAGGATGGTGAAGAAAACAAGGGCAAACAATTGGAGGATGAACAATTCCCTATTGCAAAAGGAGTGGGTATTGACCCAGATCAGAGATGAAATCAGGAAGTTTTTAGAAACCAATGAGAATGAAAGTATGACATATCAAAACCTTTGGGAGACAGCAAAGGCATTTATCAAAGGAAGACTGATAGGAATAAATGCATACTTGAAAAAAAGAAGAGAGATAGGGTTAAGGTTAGGGTTAGGATAAAGAAAAAAGAAAAGAAGAAAGAAGAGAGACTCATGCATGATATGCTGGCACAATACTTACACCAATTAGAGCAGAGTCAACAGAACAACCCTACTAATAGCAAGGGGATAGATATAATAAAAATCAGACTGAGATACAGGAGAGGGAAAACAAAACTACAGAAAAAAAATGTAGACAAAAGTTGGTTCTTGGAAAGAATTAACAGAATTGATAGACCACTGGCAAACCTAACCAAAGAATGGAAGGAACAAATGAAAATTGCAAGGATGAGGAATGAAACAGGGGACATAACAACAGTGCCTAATGAAATAAAAAAGATAATTACACAGTACTATGAAGGCCTATACTCTAACGAATTCAACAACTTGGAAGAGATGGAGAAATATTTGGAAACACAGTCCCTCCCTAAAATATCCCAGATACAGCGTGGTACTGGTATAATGACAGATATTCAGACCAATGGAAAAGAGCTGAAGACCCAGAAATAAAAACATCAGCATACAGACAACTGATCTTTGATAAGAGCCCAAAAAATATAAAATGGGAAGCAGATACCCTCTTCAATAAATGGTGCTGGGAAAAATGGATATCAACATGCATAAAAATGAAGCAAGACCCTTATCTCACTCCATGTACAAGAATAAACTCAAAGTGGATCACAGATCTTGAGATAAAACCCCAACCAATTAGGGACATTAGTGAGGGAATTGGGACAAACCTGAGAATCTTGGCACAGGGAATACATAGGCTATCAGAAATAGGACAGGATACCAATACAGAGGAGTCAAAAATAGACAAGAGGGATATAATGAAAATAAGTCACCTGTGTACATTGAAAGAAGTCACCAAGAGAGTAATAAGAGAGCTCACTGACTGGGAAAGCATCTTTAGCAATGACATGTTAGACAAAGGCCTTATTACTAAAATCCACAAGACTTTGCAAGCTTACAATAAGAGAAAAACTAACTGCCCACTAAAGAAGTGGGCAAAGGACCCGAACAGAAGTTTCATAGAGTCTGAAATCCAAATGGCCAATAAACATATGAGAAAATGTTCCCGATCTTTACCTATAAGAGAAATGCAAATTAAAACAACTATGAGATTCCACCTAACACCCTCAAAGATAACCCAATTCAAAAATTCAGAAAGCTACAAGTGTTGGAGGGGTTTCAGGGAGACAGGAACTCTCATCCACTGCTGGTGGACCTGTAGGTATGTATAGTCACTATGGAAGACGATTTGGCGATTTCTAAAACAGATGGAAATTGAGCTACCATACGACCCAGCAATCCCCCTACTGGGCATATACCCAGAACAAGCAAGAAACAAACCACGGCCAGACATCTGTGCTCTAATGTTCATTTCAGCACAGTTCACAATTGCGAGGAGTTGGAAACAACCCAAATTTCCATCAACAGATAAACGGATTAAAAAGCTGTGTTACATATATACAATGGAGTTCTATGCATCGCTAAAAAGCAGTAATGAACACATGAAGCATATCGCTGCATGGGAAGAACTGGAGGAAATTATGCTAAGTGAAGTAAACCAAGCACAAAAGGAGAAGTACAACATAAGTCCACTGAGGTAAGTTTATAAAAAGAAAAGAAAAATGCATAAGAGGCACAGGAAAAAAGCTACTGTATACAAACACTACAGGGTTGAGGTCCAGGTAGTATTGCAAGGGCCAGACCAAATCCAGGGGTATATATGGTAGCCAACCAAAAAGGAGGGGTGGGGTGAGGAAAGGAAAAAAAATAAAGAGATGTGTGGCAGGGGAATAGGGCACTGACCCACCCAAGAGGAGGGTATTGTTTGTGTCTCCACAGGGAAAGAGGGACCAGATTTAAATCTGGTGTTCTGGGATGTGAATGCAGCATACCGTCATGGAGGGGGGAGCCAGTGGAGGGGCCTCAGGGCTCGCCCCAATCCCAGCTCCGTGGACAACTGCCCCTCTTCCCAGAAGAGTTTACTTTAGAGTATAGCACTGAAGCTTCATCTAGGGGAGAGGGACATGTCTGCTCAGAGCATATGGGAGCAAATGAATGGGGAAAAAGAGAGAGTGGAGCACATCCTGGCCCACCAGGCCTGAGGACGATATCCCCGCTCTGAACAGCCAGTGTACAGAATGGACCATATGGCTGATCCCACAATGAGACATGGCATCCCTCACTGACTCATGGCCATATGGGAGACAACACTGGAGACTCAGTGTCGGGTTTGGCCGGGTCTGACCCCGTGACACTGAGTCAAAACACTAAAGGCGTGTGGCAGAGCAATGGGGGAGTAGAGCAGGGAGCTCCCGAGGGAATGCAAAAGATACACTTTAGGGCCAGAGCATGGCACCCCATCGGACTTGACTGGAGGACACCCGTAGAGGTCAAAAGTCAGATGTTGATCTATTTGTTGGTTTTTCTTTCTTTAAAATTATTTTCTTTTTCTTTTCTTTCTTCTTCTTTTTTTTTAAATGTATTCTTTTCTGGGTCATTGGTTTTCTTTTTTGTTGTCATCTTTGTGTTCTCTTTTGTTGCTTTGTCTTGCTATGCCTTGTTTTTACGGTGTATATTTTTATCTCTGCAGATCTATCTAGATAAGATAGGCTGGATGAACAATCTGGACGCGAAAACAATGTGACCGATGGTTCTGGTGGGTCATGGGAGAGGGGGAGGCAGGGTAAAGGAGGTGGTGTTGACCAACCCAGGGACAAGGGATCAACAAGTGATCCAAAAATAGTGGCAAGGAGGGTGTGAGAGACCTGGTAGGGATTCAGCAAGGGCAATGTAACTGAGATAAATTACTGAAACCCAAATGAAGCTGAGTATGATAGTGGGACAAGAGGAAAGTAAAAGGAAATAGAGGAAGGCAGTAGAAGGCAAAGGGCATTTATGGAGGTCTAAATACAGGCATGTACATATGTTAATATATTTATATAAAATTGTGGGGAAATAGATCTATGTGCATATATTTATAGGTTTAGTATTAAGGCAGCAGATGGACATTTGACCTCCACTCAAGTACTTACTCAATGCAAGAACACTTTCTTATATTAAATTGGCATTCTAGGATGCATACCTTCCCGACAAGATCGCTGAAGACAAATGTGTGCATGAGCAAGTGTGGTGAAGAAAGCTGATGGTGCCTGGCTATCAAAAGATGTAGTATCTGGAGTCTTAAAGGCTTGCAGGTAAGCAAGCAGCCATCTAGCTGAGAAGCAACAAAGCCCACATGGAAGAACACACCAGCCTGTGTGATCACGTGGTTCTGAAGGGATCAGTTCTCAGGCATCAAATAACAAAAAATCATATCATTGGGTGCACACCTCCATGATAAGATCGCTGAGGACAAATGGGTGCATAAGCAAATGTGGTGAAGAAAACTGATGGTGCCCGGCTATCAAAAGATATAGTGTAGCGTCTGGGGTCTTAAAAGCTTGCAAGTAAACAAGCAGCCATCTAGCTCAGAAGCAAGGAAGCCTACATGGAAGAAGCACACCAGCCTGTGTGACCACGAGATGTTGAAGGAATCAGATATTAGGCATCAAAGAACAAAAAGTCATATCATTGTAAATGAGGGTGAGTGAACAGTGGAGACCCAAAACCCATCTGTAGGCAACTGGACACCCACTTACAGAAGGGTCACGGGGAGGAGAGGAGCCAGTCAGGGTTCAGGGTAGCAACAATGAAACATACAACTTTCCTCTACTTCTTAAATGCTTCCTTCCCCCACTCTCATAATCCCAATTCTACTTTACAAATCTGGCTAGACCAGAGGATGTACATTGGTACAGATAGGAACTGGAAACACAGGGATTTCAAGACAGATGAACCCTTCAGGACCAGTGGTGTGAGTAGTGATTCAGAGAGTGTGGAGGAAAGGTGGGTTAGAGGGGAGGAACCGATTACAAGGATCTACAGATAACCTCCTCCCTGGGGGACAGACAACAGAAAAGTGGGTGAAGTGAGACACCGGACAGTGTAGGATATGACAAAATAATGATAATTCACAAATTATCAAGGGTTCGTGAGGGAGGGCAGAGCCGTGAGGGTGTGGGAAATATGAGGAACTTATATCAAGGGCTCAAGTAGAAAGCAAATGTTTTGAGAATGATGATGGCAACAAATGTACAAATGAGCTTGACACACTGGATGGATGTATGGATTGCGATAAGAACCCCCAGTAAAATGATTTTTTAAATTACTTAAAATTAAAAAAAAGATACTTATAGTGTTATATGGCAATTATTAATTATGATAGTAATGACTAATATAGAGACCATATTTTTCTGTTAATGATTCACACTCTAATTTTTTTCAACCTGTACAGTGAGTGTGTTTGACTCGATGACTACTAAGATATTTGACCCTACTCTAAAGTTCTATAATCTCCTTTCCATTCAAGCTTATCTTTCAACACAAGGTCCTGACTCTTCTTATACTTAGGACTCTGTGCCTACTAGCAAAGGGATGAGGTAGGAAATGCCTGCCAAGGTTAGCTTTGCTGCTGTGTTTGCTAAAATAGATACCTACTCTTTGAAAGCAGACACATGGCTAAAGGTTGAGACCTCCCATTGACTTTAAGTTTGGGCAAGTCTTCCCAGTTCTGTTGAGGTGTAGTTGTTCTGAGGGTGGAGACTTCCTATACAGAAAGGATGTTTGTGACAAATACAACTGCCCCTACACATTTCCAGTGACTGGAGGCATGCAGTACCTCGATGTTAGAGAGGAGAAACAACTCTCAAAGTTCAGGAGAGTGCCACCAAGGGATGAACATAGAGAGCGCTCCTACTGAAAAAGAGGAAATTGTGATGTTCCACAAGTCTTTCAACTCTCTAAATTCTATAAAGGAAAACCATTATAGCACAGTGTAATTGTTAAAATAGTGTTGCCTAAGGAGAGATAGGAACTAGATATTATTCAAAGTATGAATTTCTATCTATGAGGGGGCTTCAAAAAGTTGGTGGAAAAATTCCATCATCTTTTCATTCTATTTCTCCACCATCTTTTAGAAGCCCCCTCATATGAAGATGGGATCCATGGGTGGGACAAATAATTAATGAACTCAACTGCTAACCAAAAGATTGGAGGTTTGAGTAGCCTCAGTGGTGCCATGGGAAAAAAAAACTGATGATCTACTTCTGAAATATTAGCTATTAAAATTCTATGGGGCATATTTTTTTTGGCTGATACAGATAGGGTTCCCATGAGTCAAAACTGACTTGAGAGGAGCAACTTATTTATTTTGTTGTTGTTACATATGTAGATACATGCTCCTTTTTTTTTTCATTCAGGTTAACACATAATGAGAAAACATTGTGAATCAAAACCATTGATACTTGTATGTGTTTGTATATAGAAAGAGATTCATATTGAGAAATGGCTTATACAGTTGTAGAAGTAAGTAAGTACAGTCCAGTTCAAGTTAGGCTTCTCCTGACTCATGTCAGACAAAATAAACCAGAGTGATGAAGTGGAGAGTTGAGGGGTGGGGTATCTGTTGGGGGGTGGGGCACAGACTGATGGATGCAGAGATAAATGAATCCTAAGTCAGCAGGATTAATCCATCGTTGGTAGTCTTCTGATGGCTTCTGGGATCACCAGGCAACTCAGTTGTTGAAGATGGAAAAAGATGCAAGATCTGTCTCCAGCAGAAGGAGAAGGATCAAAGAAGACAGGTTCTGCTTGGTCTCTCTCTCATACCAACGGCCACAGCCCTAAGGTGCTGTCATCAGTTTGTGACCTGATTGACAGGTTGGGCTCTACCCAGCTGAACCTCCATTCTTATCCAGAAATATCTAGTTGACACAACTTCTAACCATCACATATGCAAACAGATATTATCCTATCATAGACAGTATGGTAGGTCAGAATGGATCTTCAAGTATCCTTTTTGATGATGAATATGACAGCATTCCTCTCAAATCTCTCATTTGACATAGCAAACCATGATTGTCTGATTCAAAATGGCCAATACCAGTCCATTTCAGCACACTTACACCTAGGTTATTGATCCTTATGTGTTCCATTTCATCTTTGATGAATTTAAAATTTCTAGATGTGTATTTTATGCATTTTAAGTTCCAATTATTAATAGATGTTCGTGAGGCTCCCCCCTTATTTTGAGGCATCCTTCATCAGCAAATGAAGGTCCTGAAAGCTTGCTCTTTCCAGATTATTATGGTTGACTACTTTGAGAAGACAGCTCATCCTTAGTCATATTGTGAATGCCTTCCAATCTGAGGGGGCTGAATGTTTTGTTGCCATTTATGAGATTTTCATTATCTGACAGTGTTCCACTGTCATTCATAAGGTTTTCAGCGGCTAATTCCTCAGAAACAGACCATCCATGTCTTCTTTATAGTCTGCTCTTAGTCCATCAGCCCTGCTGAAGCCTGTTCACCTTGGGTGATCCTACTGGTATTTGAAATACCAGTGACATAGCTTCCAGCATCACAGTAACACGGAAGCCACCACAGTACAATAAACTGACAGTCCAGGGATAGAGTTCATCTTTAGAAATTTAAATACTTGACAAGGACAAATTTCAGGAGTAAATTAAATCTAGGATCCAATCTAGTTAATCCTAAACATTAAATCATGAGTTTTCAGAATCTAGTTTTTAAGAACAGTTTTATTAGCATGTCATTCACATGTCAGCAATACAATAATTCAATCATATAAAGAAGAGTTGTACAGTTATCACCACACTCAGTTCTAGGACATTTTCTTCTTCCTTGTTATTCATGCAATAATTTTTCTAATTGTGGCCAAAATAAACACAACCGAGCATTCACTGATTCCACAACTTCTACATGTATAATTCAGTGCCATTGATTGTACTCTTCGTGTTGTACACCATTATTGATCTCCTTTCCAAATTATTCCACCACCATTAACATAAAGTCAATGTTCCCTAAACAACAATTCTTTCTCCTTCACCTATGGTAACTGTTGGTTAAGTTTGGTTTCTTTCTTTTGTTTTTTAGTAGTTTTCTTGATGTAGTATTCACTTATCATACACTTCCATGTTTAAGTCGATTTTAAAATGAGTTGAATACACAGCATCACAATCAGTCATAGTGCTCCTTCCCACCTCCTGCATCGATTGTTTGCTCCCCAAATCCTCTCACTCCACCTGCCACCCCCCATCCCTGATAAACCATTGCATCAGTTATTATCTCTATGCATCTATTGAATATCTAGTTTTTTTTACCATTCTAAAAAGAAATTAAATCCTCAAACTTTTCAGCTTAAAAGAAGAGATTTCAATTACTTATGCTGTTCACATCAAAGCCCTGGCTCTGTGAGAGGCTAGATGGTTTTGCACACTGTCAAAGTACAGTTAACCTCTCTGTGTGTTCCACATCTGTGGGATCAGCCAATTGCAGATTGAAAACACAAGAAGAAAAAAAAGAACAACAGTGCAATTGTCAATGCAATTCCTCAAAGACTAAACTGGGGTGTAAAAATCCCTACCCCCCCAAAAAAAAACCACTTGTGGCCATCAAGTCAATTCTAACACAAAGTAACCCCATAGAGCAGAGTAGGACTCTTTACAGGAGAAAGAAGCTTTATCTTTCCCTTGAAGAGTGGCTGACTAGTGACTTTGAACTGCTGGCTTTGGGGTTAGCAGCCCAACATGTTACCAACGATGCCTCTGTGGTTCCTAGGTATTGTAAATAATCTAGAGATGATTTAAGGAGTATGGGAGGATATGCATATCTTATATGCAAATACTAATCCATATTAAATTAGGGACATGAGCATTTACAGAGTTTGGTATCTGAGTGAGTCCTGGAATCAATCATTCCCCTCAACTTCCACCCTGGAGGATACGGAGCAACAACTGTATGTAAGTTTGAAACATCATCTCTAAATGGAATTCTAACTTAAACCTTAACCCTAATTCTAAACATGCCTGACTTGTCACATCCCCACATAGGGAAAGTTCATTTACCTGTTCACATGCAGGGGAGGAGATAGAGTGGATGGATTGCAGAGATGCTATGCTGATGGGGCCATAGTTTTTGGTGAATGACTGAAGGAGGGGAATTTGGGAGAGGGAGGGTCAAGGAGGGTCCTGTAGTTTCATATTTATGGATGTTAGTGCCATTGGGCTGCTAACCACAGGCCAGCAGTTCTAACTCACTGGTCCATGATCAGGAAAAAGATTACCGTATATACTCGAATATAAGCCAACCCGAGTATAAGCCGAGGCACCTAATTATTACCTGGGAAACCAGAAAAACTGACTGACTCGAATATAAGCCTAGGGTGGAAAATGCAGAAGCTATTGGTGAGTTTCAATAATCAAAACAAATGAAAATAAAATTACTAAAAATTGAGACATCAGTGGGTAATGTATTTAAATATTTATTTTAAATAAAAAACATGAATAAAAGGACAAGTCATTTAGCATTAGTAAACCAGCACAGTAAGTGGAAAATAGGTTCAACAAAAACAATAAGGTATCAACAATGATACCTTAAGAGTACTATTCCTGAGCTCAATCAGCAACCAAGCTAAAATGTAAAGAGTTAAAATCCTTCAAAACCGGATTCCTCCTCATCATCTGTATCCCAATGCAGAGCTTCAGCTGGTGTGAGGTCATCATAGACGCTGTCCTCACTGAGATCGCTGTCATCACCATCACTGATGTCATTTTCATACAAAGCGCAGCCTTCACTGCCATCCATAGCATTACTAATACTACATTTCTGGAAGGCACATCGCACCATGTCTTCTGGAATGTCTTCCCATGCATCTCCAACCCACTTTGCTATTAACTCTATGTCAGGCTTCATGAGATTTCCTCCTTTTGTTAGTCAGGCTTGACCAGATGACATCCATTCATGCCACTGACCCGCGTATAAGCCGAACTCCAGTTTTTCAGCACATTTTTTTGTGCTGAAAAACTCGGCTTATACACGAGTATATACGGTAGGTTTTCTGCTACTGTAAAGTTTTATAGCCTTGGGAACTACAGGGATGCTTTCCTCTGTCTATGGGGTCACTATGAATCAGAATCAACTCCAAGGTGGTGAGTTTGAGTTTTGATTTTGAGTGCTAGTTACAGAGCTAGGGAGTGCCAGCAAAGGAGAGGATGTGGGAAGATTCAACAAACAACAAACAACAGACAACTTCTCCAGTCAATTAGGTCTTATGGCAAGCCCTTGTGCATCTGAGTAGCCCCGTGCTCCTCAAGGTTGGCAAGGGTTTCAGGGTTTTCAGGAACAGATCTTTAGGCAGATCACACCAGATCTTTCTTCGGAGGTGCCTCAGTGCACCAGCAGATGACCTTGAGTGGCCAAGCTGTTTGCAACTCCTAGGGATTCCTGTGGGAAAGAGTCCAACATTCTACAACCAACAAGTTGATTTTGACTCACAGTGGCCCTATGTCGGGTTTTATCCCCCTTGGAGGAGATGGTGGGTTTGAAACATAAACCTTGAGGTTAGTAGTCCACTACTTGCCACTTACCCAAGAGCGTCAGCGCAGTGTGCACTTTAGGACTGGGTGATGCCTTAGCAGTTGTCTAAGTCATTCATTTATACCATTCTCCTCATTTTACCACGAGAACACTGAAACGTAGACATGCAGTGACTTTTCAAGGTTATATTGTTAGAGAGTGACACCCTCTTTGATCCAATCCTGCTCCCCTTTCATATGTCTCCAACATGAGCAGGACACGATGGGAACAGAAGGAAGTGTCATGGGAAGAGGGAGGAGGAACACATTCTCCTTGTCTTGTCCCTATGCATGGAAAAACAGAAAAGGAGAAAAATTGCTCTCAAGATTTCAGGCATAACCTGAAGCGATATAAGAAAAAGATGAAAAACAAACAAACAAAAAACTGTATGAATCAAGCAAGTACCAGGATAGGCACAAATCCCAATTCACCTTTTTGCCTTTGGGAAGCTCCTCACCCACCACTTACTCTACATTATGGATACGAAGATGAAGGCTTTGAAGTCCAAATCTTATGCTCGTTTCAAGGTTGTAGGAAACAAAGAACTCTTTTGTCTCTAATCTGTGTTTGCTTTAACATTAGCTAAAAATCAATCTGAGATTTTTAGCCAAGGTTTCCCCAAAGTTACCCAAACGCCTAACTTCAGAGTGCTTGGGTGAGTTCATCAGTCAGAGGTTGACACTGATGTTCCAGTTGTTTTGCAGAAACTCTTAGCATGCGAGGACATGGACAATGCTGGGTCAGAAAAAGAGTCCAGAGACTTCCTCAATTTTAATCTTCCTTGGAATTTTAGCTTAAAAAAAAAAAAAACCAAACAAAACTATTCTCTTTGTGACAAAAGAGACTTAAAGGGACTTTCAAGGTCCCTTCCAGTCAATTGCGTTTAGGGCTGACCAGAAATCGTAGGCTTCTTCGATGGACCACTCCGTCTACCTTGCACTTTTCTGTACCTCATCTGGAGGTGGCCTACTGTCCTTATGCCAATAGTGGGTTCCTTTCCAGGTATCAGTGGGTCACCCAGTCATGGATCCTTCTGTAGAGTATTTAGTGTAAAAAACAATGATTTAATTGGTTTTATAAGTATGCCTGGGTATACAAAAATGACGAGTGACTTTTTATTAACATTTGCTTGTTCAAAATGATGTTTTATTGGGATCTATTTCACATATCATACAATTTGATCTTTCGATTGTGTGGAGAAGATTTGTACCGTCATCTTCACAGTGAGGGACTGCAAAAACGCTTTCTTCTCTTGCTCACTGCCCTTTGTTCCCCCCTCTCCCCACCATCTCCCGCCCTGTCCCTAGGCTAGGATCAGGCCAGTGTTTGTTAGCTACCTCTTTGTATTCACGATGGTTTTCTGCATCTGAAGGCCTGGATAGGCAGCTCGCTATAGCTCATAACTGGATTGATAAACAATTTACTTTTAATGAGCAGGAAGAAATAATAATAATCATAAATAAAATAATAACTCCAAAGACATGAATCAAGGTTCAATTTACTGTGGTAAAGTGAATTCTGTGAACTCAAGCTTAGAGCCTCATGTGATATGAGATCGAAAATGGGGAGGTTTTTTTAACTGAAAAAACAAACAAACAAGGAAACAATAACAACAAAAGATGGTATGCTGGATATGTCTTTGAAGTTGCCTTTAGGCAGCTGATCTTCAAGCTGTACTTAAAGAAAACCCACACCACAACTTTCAAAGTTAAGCAAAATTTAAAAGCAATACTGTTGCTTTGTGGGCACCATGGTTTCGACTTGACAGTCCAGGACACAGACCACCCTTGGGGGCCAGGGAGTGCCCACTGGGCATGGGAATTTCATTTGTGGACGGCAAGAGCCAGCACACTTTTCTTGTCCCCATTTTACTTTTCAGGATGTGGGAGGCAGAAAGGACAGCATATGCAACTAAGCAAAGGAGAAGGCACAGAGCTAGGACCCATACTTGTGGCAAGGAAGCTGAGAAAGAGCCTGCCCATTGTTCTAACATACTTTCAGAGATACTCCTTGGGGTTCTAAATAATGGATCTCAGCTCCACTGAACTCCCAGCAATTACTCCACATCTAGTTGGAGATGATGCATAAAAGAAAAGTGAGTACTCCTTTCTTTTGCTTGGCACCTGGCAAATGATAATGAACTGGTAGGTCATTGTGTTGCTTCAAACAGTAAGTTCCTAATTGTCTCAATCTGCAGCTGAGATGGGGTTGGCAACTGTGGTTCATCCACTCCTCTCTATGGTCATTTGAAGTCTCCATGATGAGTCCTCTGCTGGTTTTAGCCTCATCTTCCCCGGGTCACTTTTGGGATTTACTGCATGATCATCTTCTGTGAGTCTGGCATTCCCACATTACTCCATTCACCACTGGATGCCAGTAGAGGACTGTGGCTCAAAAGGTTGAAAATGAACAATTCCAGAAGGCCAGAGGAATTACCGTAGCCATAAAAGAGTAGACCCCAACTTCGTAGCATTTCTAAGACCCAGTAATGACTCAAGTTATATGGAGAGGACCTGGAAGTGTTATCATTGCTTCCCTATGAGGTAGATATTGTTAATGAGAATTTAGAATAACAGGAATCAGATCATTTCAAAATATTTCAGCTAGTCAATAAAAAAAATCATAAGCAAACTCACTGCTATCCATTCTATGCTCTTATAGCGATCCTACAGGTCAGGGTAGAACTGCTGCTATGGGTTTCTGAGACCGTAATAATTCTTTACAGGAGTAGAAAGACCCATCTTTCTCCTGTGGAGCTGCTGGAGGTTTCGAACTGTTGACCTTGCAGTTAGCAGCCCAGTGCATAACTTTTACACTACCGGGCCTCCTTAGTTAGTCAATAGCTATAACAAATTCTGATCCAAGTTCTGCCAATGTCCACTGCTATTCATTCCTTTAGGTAAGACACTGTCCTCATGGGGGATCTATGAATTGCCCCAAGGGATTGGATTGTGACTGTCTTCTGGCAAGTTGGGAGAAATAGAAAAGAAATGGACTTCTCAGTTTTTGTTGTACAGAAGTCACCTGAGACCTTGTTGGAATGCAAATCCGGATTCCGATGCAACATTTCTACCATGCTTTCAAGTAGTTCATGCAATTGCTGCACAAGAACATGCACTTTGGGAGGCAAGTGTTTAGTGTGCAGAATTTGGGCATTGACAGAAAGGAGTCATGGGCTCTACCTGCAACCCTCTGAGGCATTCTTAGGGGTCTCACTGCAAATAGAGCGGTATTAGGGAGAACCCACATGCCATTTTAGTGTCCCTTGACCCCTTCATTTCTAGTCTTCTATTTGAACATCATAGAGGGTCAAGTGGAAAAGAGGAAGATCCTCAAGGAGATGGATTGGCACAATGTCTGGGACCATGGGCTCAAACACAGGGAAGATTTTGAGGATGGCACAGGACTTGGCAGGGTCTGTTCTGTTGTACATAGAGTTTCAATGAGTCAGAACAGACTAACAACAAATTGAACATCAAAGAACCCTGGCAGGTCTGTGGTCAATGTCCAGTTGCTTGCTCGATTGCTGCCTTAACGGTTGATAGTTTTAACCCACTAGCTGCTTCTTGGTAAAAAGATGCAGAGTCTGTTTCCTAAAAGGCTACAACCTTGGAAGGCGCCTGGGGGCATCTCTACCCTGTCCTAGAGGCTCCCCATGAGCTGGTATCAACTCTGCATGGGTTGGGTCCAAATGGTAATGCACTTGGCAGCTAGCTGAAAGGTTAGAGCCTTGAACTAACCAGAGACATGCTTAAAGAAAGAGCAATTTACTTCCCTCAAATGAGCCATTGAAGTCCTCATGAAGTAAAGTTCTGTTCTGACAAACGTTGAGTTGCCATGTAAAGGAGTCTATTGGATGGACACTGGTGTATTTGAACATGGTATTTCTTGCGTGAGCCACCAGGGGCTGCTGAACACTCTTCTTGAAAGACCTATAGCTCCTTGAGCAATTACCAGAGGGTCTTACCTATGCTGGTGATTGGTATGATGGGGAGAAGTGTAGTTCAGGAGTGGGTGTGAAATAGAAGGACTAGTAACTAGAGGATGCATGAGAGAGAGCTAGAACTCTTGTTGGGAACCCTGCCCAGCATTAGCGAATCAGACCAACAAGGTGTCATTTGAGGTCCTTGCTCCTCACCAGGGCTGACATACAAGGCGATAAAACTTTGGTATCATTGTCTATTTTCCAAGAAGTGAGATCATGACATTTATAGAGGTGTAAATACAGGCATGTACATATGTAAATATATTTATATATAATGATAGGGACATAGTTCTATGTACATATATCATATGTTAAATAATAAGATAGCAGATGGATATTGGGCCTCTACTCAAGTACTCCCTCGACGCAAAAACACTTTGTTCTAATAACCTGGCATTCTGTGATACTCACCTTCCCGACACGATCACTGAAGACAAGTGTGGTGAAGAAAGCTGATGGTGCCTGCCTATCAAAAGATATAATGTGTGGGGTCTTAAAGGCTTGAAGATAAACAAGCGGCCATCTATCTGGGAAGCAACAAAGACCACATGGAAGAAGCACACCAGCCTATGTGATCATGAGATGTCGACAGGATTGGGTATCAGAAGACCCCAAACAAATAAATTGATGCAAATGATGGGTGTTGGAGTGGAGATCCAAAGCCCATCTGTAGATCACTGGACATCCATCTCACAGAAGGGTCACAAGGTAGGGACAAGTCAGCCAGGGTGCAGTATATATCTCTGATGGAACAGACAACATTCCTCTAGTTCTTTAATGCTTCCTTCCCACCACTTTCATGACCCCAGTTCTGCCTTATAAATCTGGCTAGACCAGAGCATGTACACTGGTACAGATAGGAGCTGGGAACACAGGGAATCCAGGACAGATCAACCCTCGGGTATAATAATGGGAGTAGCAATACCCATAAGGGCAGGTGGTGTGCTTTATACAATGGATGTATGTATATGTATGGATTGTGATAAGAGTTGTATGAGAACCTGAATGACATAGCATCCCATGATCATGACCTCAATTCAACCTAGCAAATCAGATCAGACCAGAGCATGCACACTGCTATAGATAAGGGCCCGCAACACAGGGAATCCAGGAGAGATAACTGCGGTCCCCCAGGGTCAACAAGGAGAGTAGAGATACCAGGAGGATTAGGGGAGGGGGGGAAGGGAGAATCGATCACAAGGATCAATCTAGAACCCACTTCCAAGGGGATGAATAACAGCAAAGTGGGTGAGTGGTGACAGAGGATGATGTAAGATATGGAAATAATAATCCATAACTTATCAAAGGTTCATGAGGGAGGGCAGGTGGGGAAGGAGGGGAAAGAAATGGGGCTCAAGTTGGAAGAGAATGTTTTGAACATGATGACGTGGCATATGTCCAAATATGCTTGACACAATGGATGAATGTATGGATTGTGATAAGAGATGTAAGATCCCCCAATAAAAGTATTTAAAAAATAAATAAGAATTTAAGAAATGTTAGTTGTCTTAAATTTGTGGTGAAAATGGGTACATATCCATTTTACATTTTCCAGACACAAGTGCCCTAAAGTTATGATATGATTTTGGTGCAGTTTAACTCGAAGGGCTCGCTCTTATATAATTATGTTGAACTGCAGGTGGTTCAGTGCAGTCAGCATGTTCAGGTACCCATATGCTCTCAGCCACATGGTTTTCTAGCCTTCCAGCCCTGATCATGTAGGAAGGACATTCTTTCCCTAAATCTTCCAAACAAATCACTTGGCATGCCAGATGTTCTTCGTTTCCCTGTGAGTTGTTTACTGAATATCAGGCCAGTTCTGGGAGACCAATAAAAAAAGATACAGTGAAATAAAAAGATGAAATGAAAGTCTGACATGCTGCTCCCAAGGAGTTCAAAATTCTATTAGAGAAATAGAGACAACATGGCAAAGTATTTTAAACTATAATGAATAAGATCAGCACAGGTCATTTATTCATTAATTTATTCACTCAAATATTTACCCAGCAGATACTTTGATCACCTACTATGTTCCAGGACATCACAAATGTTACGATGCAATGACAAGCAGCACCAGATTTCGACATCATGGAGTCCACAGCTTAAAGAAAGAAGGACTTAGTTACACACTGGTCCTGGAATACTGAGGTTCATGCTGTCAGGGAAAGAAAATAATTGCATGATGTTGTATGACCAAGAGTTCTAAGAAGAAAAGCATGGCCAGCTTCCATGAAGCAGTGGCTCTTGAACTGGGAACTGACATGGCTTAGACAGATATGGAAGTGGTATGTCCAGACTGAGGAACACAGGATGCCCAGGTAAGGAAAGAAGACACGTGTGAGGGGAACATGGTCAGTGGTTGGCGCGGGGAGAATGGTGTCAGATGGGCCAGACCGTAGAGAGCATATAAAGAACGTGGGCACCTATCATAGAGGCGAGGAGAGTCTTTGAAGTGACTTAGGCGGAGGTGACATTGTTAAGGTTATAGCTTACTTAAGAATCACCCTAGCTGCTTCATGAAAGGGAATCAGAAAGGATGAGCAAGGATGGTTTGTTGGTTATTTCACTGGTTCGGGTGAGGATTGATGGCACCCTACCACAGCGTAGCAGGAATGACAGACCACTACAGACAGATTGGGGGGATTGTCTAAAAGAGCTCAGAACAGCAGAATTTTGTTATGGATTGGGTGTGGGACTCATAGCTAGAGAAACTCTGAAGTGCACGCTGGTTTTCTGTCTTGCACTAGTAGATACATTGTGGAGATTTCACTGAGGTGGATGGTGCTGACATTGAACCAGGTTGGAATTGGATCAAGAATAGTGGTCCTTGACCTTTTGAATGTGAGGCACTGCTGAAAGGTGCAAAGTGCAGATTTAGTGGAGCCATGTGGCTGAAAAGGAATGACATGCACAGGGGTGCTGGGGATGCCAAGTTGGGAGTCATCAGTTGGGGTGTTAGGTGATAGTTCCTGGCGGACTCTCTTAGGGGATTGCCTGAGTGTGTCCTTGAGGGAGGCCACCATGCGGGGGACAGTTCAGAGGCAGTCATCCCCTATCAGTCTCACCTGATTGCCTTAGTTGGAAGTCGTTGCACCCATCTTATAAGGTCTTCTATTTAATTAGGTATGTGTCCCAATCATGGGCCCGGTCCTGCTTCTGTGGTCCCACCTGTAACTGATGTATCAATCTGCCGCCAAATATGCTTTGGTAACAGTTTCCTCTGCCCACCCATAAGCTTTTTAAAGCTTGGATCTCAATGAACCTTGGATGCCATTTTAATCTCCTGCTAATAGTCCCTCATCATGATGTTTGTGTTTTCTTTGTCTAAGGCTTAACAAATGTTCTGCTTAAACTAGAGAGCCAGCCAAATAGACCTGATGCATTATAAAGTGACAGTGAGCGTGAGTGGGAAAGGTAAATTGAGAAAGGCTGGCCAGAAAGTTAGGAGGAAATCCTGGAGGATGTGCCCCCATGAAAGCCAAGGGGGAAAGCTGCTCTGTGCACTCCACATCCTTTCTCCACAGACTCAATTCACAGCTCCAGAAGATGTAAAAACACAAACTGATCTGCCCATTGTAATTGGCAACTGTGGTAGAATGCATTACTGTTTCTAATTCCTCATCCCTTTGCATTTGTGCATTTATTCATGTGGCTTGGCAGTTCCACCAGCCCAATGGGCTGTGAGTGGAAGTACGAGTGACAGTTCTGAGGCCACACCATAAGAGGGGGAGCAGGCTTCTGCTCGTGCCTCATGCACAGCTGCCGCAGCAGGAGAATAATATGCTCTGTGAATCATCTGATCATAGAAATATGAGAGAAATAAAAATATCCATTCTCACAAAGACATGCACATGGATGTTGACAGCAGCTTTATTCATATTAGTCCCAACCTGGGTCCAATTCAAATGTCTATCAACTGGTGACTGAAGAAGTGAATTGTTGTATGTTCTTACAACGGAATCCCAATTATTTATAAAAATGATAAAACTATGATACATTGAACAGCTAAATTAATTTCAAAACCATTATGTGAGATGCAAGTAGTCAGGTAGAAGGATACAGCCCATTTATATGACATTCTGGAAAAGGCAAAACCATAGTAGCTGAAATTAAGCTGGTGACTGCCACGGGCGGGGGCTAGTGGCAGAGGATTGGCTGCAAAAGGGTGTGAGAGATTTGGGGTCGATGGAAATTTTCTTTATCTTGCCTGTGGTGGCATTTTATATGGCTATACGTTTGTCAAACTCATCTACTTATGTATATATTATATATAAATGCACATTTGTTCAACGTGGCTGAACCAGGATTCTCAGTAGTTTGGCAGTTGAGGCCTTCCACAGGAGGTGGTCTAGCGTAATGGGATCAATTCCATGATAGGATCTCTTGTGAGCAGCCAAACAACTCTGGGAAGAGTAGATCTTCCCCTTACTAGGTCACAGCCCTGATAATGTTCCCTTTGGGCTGTAGCTTACTTGGTATTTAAGTTGACTTTGTGGGGAAGCTAGTTAATTCCTTACTGTCTGGATCCTGCATCTGGTTGGCTCACTGACTTCTGCTTCTTTGGACTTGAGCCAATGGCCCACCATTTTGCTTGTTGACCCTGGGTGCTATCAGAGTCTGCCATCTGACCTGTTGATCTTTCATTCATCAGCCTCTGTATTCACCAGCTGCGGTCTCCCTATTTTGTCTTCATCTTTTGACTGCCTGGTTTGTCAGCCCTGGAAACTGACAAACCAGGAAAAGCCTCCAGGTTAACATCTGACTAGTGAACCTGAATTGAACTGGGCTTACCTGCTTCAACAATTTTGTGAGCCACTTTCCTTGTTTATTTATTATTAAATAATGATTTATTAAAAAATCATTTTATTGGGGGCTCATACAACTCTTATCACAACCCATACAAACATCCATTGTGCACATTTGTACATTTATTGCCATCAACATTCTCAAAATATTTGCGTAAGCCATTGAGCCCTTGATATCAGCTCCTCATTTTCCCCTCCTCCCCCACCCCCTCCCTCACGAACCTTTGATAATTTATAAATTATTATTATTTTGTAATGTTTTACACTGTCCAACATCTCCCTTTACCCACTTGTCTGTTGTCTGTACCGCAGGGAGGGGGTTATATATAGATCCTTATGATTGGTTCCACCCTTTCTACCCCACCTTCCTCTTCCCCTTCCCCTCCTGGTATCGATACTCTCATTATTGGTCCTGAAGGGTTTATCTGTCCTGGATTCCCTGTGTTTCCAGTTCTTATCTGTACCAGTGTACATCCTCTGGTCTAGCCAGACTTGTAGGTAGAATTGAGATCATGATGGTGGAGGGGGGGGGCAGGGAGGAAGCATTAAAGAACTAGAAGAAGGTTGTATGTTTCATTGTTGCTATCCTGCACCCTGACTGGCTCTTCTCCTCCCCGCAAACCATTTTCCTTATGTCATTCTATAATTCTTTCTTTTTCTATCTCTCTCTCTTTCTCTCCATCTCTGTCTCTATCTTTCAAATAACCTTTCCCCTTGGCTTTTACCATGATACATCCTCCTGGATTTCCTCTTACCTTTCTGGCCAATCTTTCTCACGCTAGCTTTTTTTCTTTATATCTATTACCTATCTACCGACCTACCTATGACACTGGTTTTGTGTCTTTAGCTACCCCAGCCTAGTACCATATCAATATGATTTTACTGGGCTGTAAAGGGCTGAGAACCAACAACATACTCATCTAGAGAGCTCTCTCAGCACAAATTGCTAGGCCCAAGTGGGCTCCGAGTTTCTGACTCAGTAGTTCTGAGGAGAGACCTGAGAATATGCTTTTTAAAGAAGTTCCAAGGGGATGCTGATACTCCTCTGTCATGGGAACCAGACAGGGGAAACCTCTGTCCTGAAAGTTCACAGAATGATATGATTTCTTTTTCAAATTTTGTCCTGCTTGCTTGATAGAACTGATTCCCTTAATCTACTAAGTGTTCTAGAGACCAGCACATCCATTATGTTCAAATGAACCCTAAATTTTACTTCCGAACAAGCAAACCCTGAGAGGCACCTGGCCGGTGGGAGCCATGCCAATGGGAGCAGTAAAATGGCATGTTTCACTGAGAGGGAAGAATTGTTGAATCAGGATTGGTGATGGAAAATAAAAAGAAAGTCACACAGCTTGATTAGTTATTTCTATGTTGCGGCTGGGCTTGAACCCATGGAGAAGAATGTTTTCCTTCTTGGATTCTGTCACTAAGGGATGCCCTGCCACTTGACCTCAAAACTCAGTCAATCCACTCCCCCAAGTTGTACATTCTGATTTGCTCAGTGCTACCATGTATTTCCTCTTGGATTCTCTTTACATTGAGTTTTAATTAATTTTTATGTGTATGTCACCATAAAATATTTAGATTCTGCCTTCCAAAAAATCCCTAAATAAACCAACCCAGAAAAACCAAACTTGCTCTCATTGAGTCAATGCTGACTCAGTGACCTGATAAGACACGGTGGAATGGCCCCTGTGGGTTTCTGAGACTGTGACACTTGATGGGAGTAGAAAGTCTCATCTGTCTCTCATGCAGCACCCGGTGATTTTGAACTGCTGCTCTTGCTGTCCAACATGTAACCCACTATACCACTAGAGTTCCATATTACTGCCCAGTAATTCCATTTTTACAGACCTAAACCCATTTAGCTCAGCAAAATATCATCTTTCCTCAGATAGTCTGTTGACTAGTTCAACAAGTTACTCTGCTTCTAACTCTGGCCTAAGATCTGTGTTCCAAATCTGTCTGAGCATCCCTATATCTCCTGTGACTTTTGAAGCAAGAGTGTGTATGTGTCCTAAGAAACACAAGTTTAGGGTTGCTCCTTCACCTTGTGTTTTGTTTCCTTGTCTTCATTTGCCCACTGCCTGTGGAGCCTTAGAAGCAGTGCTGGTGGTAAAGTGGCTATGACTTGATATCTAATTTTATGGTCAGCAGTTCAAAACCATCAGCCATTTCATGGGAGAAAAATGAGGTTTTCTACTCTCATATAGAGTGATAGTCTTGGAAACCCACAGGGGTTACCCTATCCTAGGATCGCTATGAAAAGGAAATCGACTTGATAACAGTGGGTTTGGGGTTCATGATGCCATCCCTAAAAAGAGAGTAGACAAAGGAGCTACATTAAGAAATACATCTTGGAATAAGAAAACATTAGGTAGTACAGTGTAAAGACTAATAGTACTGGCTTAGAAGTTAGATGGCTTTGGGTTTACATTCTGGACTTGGTAGTTAGGTTCTTGGGCCAAGTAAATTCCTATTTGTTTTGGTTTCATTTTCTTTGAAATAGAGCTAAGTGCCTCATGTAGTGTTCGTATGATGCAGTGCTAGAAACATGGATTCTGGTGCCAGACTAGCTGGGTTTAATTTTTGACTTGTCACTTATTAGCCAAAAATCTTGGAGCAAGTTACTCAGCCATTCTGTGCATCAGTTTCTACTTGGACATTTGTAAAGGAGGTTGATAGTTTCTTCCCAACGTGTTGCTGCTTGTTGGAGGCTCTTACGTGGATCTACCGCAGAGCAGTCGTTTAGGCGAGAGCAGACGGACACATAGGTTTCCGAGGCTCTCATATTTACAGAAGGAGGGCATCAGGGTTTCTTCTCTCTCATTCAAACCACCGACCTTTCATTTAGCTGGCAAGCCCTTCGCCCTTGTGCTGCTAGAGCTTCTGAACATGCAGTCGTAGTAATTTCTATATGAGGTTTTCCAGTTTGGGTTTAGTTACATTCTCAAAGGCCGGAATCAAATGAAAGTATGGAATGATTCCTAATATCTAATATATTCCATTTGAAGCCTATAAAACTCAAGAACATCAGATTTTGATTGCATTTTATATGTCCCCCTTTTGGTATGTTTGTGATAATGAAACAAATGTTTGATTGTGAAATTAAAAAAAAACCCAACATTTGTACATCCCTCTTTCTCCCACCCAAAACATCTCATTAAAACACATCCAAAAGTAAAAAAAGAAAAATGAAAAAAAGGCGCAAGAGCTAACTAAGAAACTGGGGGTGGGGTGGTGGAGTGGTAATGCTGGGAGAAGATCCTACAGTGCCACTCAGCAAGTAAACCCAAAACCATAGCCCTCAAGTTGATCCTGACTCCTAGCAGCCATATAGAGGGTGTCTGAGATGAAGCCTTGTGGGAGCACCCAGCCTCATCTTTCTCCTGAGGAACAGCTAGTGAGTTTGAACCAGTAACCTTGCCGTTAGCAGCCCAATACCCTTAACAGTCCAATGCTTGGTAAGTAGAAGGCAGAGACATCAGAACTCAACCTGGGTGGTGGGAGGGACTGGCTTGTCAAAGGAAATGTGGGAAACTTTAAGAATCAATCTAATGAGGCAGTGGAAACAAGCGTTAGTAGGAACTTGGAAGGCTCGAGGAACCCACAATTAGTATGTCAGTGGAAAGAGCCTCTCAGAGTCAAGTATTTTCCCAGTGTGCTAATATTAGCCATCAAGTCACTCACTGGTTGTCATATACTTTCAGATTGTCTGTCAAAGGGAAGCCACATACGAAGAAAAATTAACATGAGGAAACCCTACTTTTCATTTTGATGAGCCAGAGAATGTCTGAATTTGAGGCAATGCTCATGAAGTCTAAATCTCTCACAGCTAAGTAACATATTTTCTCAAGTTTATGAAATAGCCCTAGATTAGAAGGATATAGTAAAGAATTTTATACCAGAATTTTTGACTTTTTCAAAAGAAAATGTTGCTGCAGAAGATGTGAGTAAATATAAAGTCCCTGAAGGAAATGAGTAAATGAACACATCTGCATATCATCCTTGAAATGCTTTTTCTGGGTCTTCATTGAATTTGAGCATTTTTGATTGGTTTTACTCCATGGGCAATGATTAGTTTTATGTGCCAGTTTGGCTGGGTTTTGGTGCCACTGGTTCCGTCAAACGGGAGTCTGGACACCATTCTGAAATATTCGCATATGATTAATCAGTTCACCCTAAGTGAAGCATGTTAACTTCCACCATCAGCTGAAGGTCCTGAAAGGCTGTCTGTGTTCTTTGGCCAGGCTGTAACAGACATGGCCATTACATTCTTCACTCCTCCCGTCTTCGGACTTAGCGATCTTGGATCACAACCCTGCAGGAATCTCCAGTCTGGAACCTGAACTGCAGACCCTAAACATGTTAGCACAACTTCCCCATTCCCCACCACCACACGAGCCAGTTTCTTCAAATAAATCTCTTTTTTCAATGTATGTATGTATGTCACTGGAACTATTTCTGTGGATAATCATGGGCCCCCCAAAATAATCTTATACAACAAAACTCTTAAAAGTGGTACAACTCCCCATCCCTCTTGGGGATGCGTGCCTGAGCAGAGAATATGTACCATGTGGCTCCCTCTGCTTTTCATCAGGGTGAGCTTCTGTGGGTTTCTCAGACTGCTTTCTAGTCTCCCGTGGAGACTTACTCTCCTCGGTGTGCAAAAGGATTGAATAATAGGTGTAATTTCCTTTTCAACCAAGCCATGTAAATGTGTTCAGATTTGAGGTTTAAATTCCCATCCCCTTTATGTTCCAGGAAAAGCTAGCATGAGATAGCCAGTGTCTAATTTAAACCTTTATGATTCATAACTCCATGAATGTCCTCAGAGAGCCTTCCTCCCATTGAGCTAAGAATTTAGCTGCTAGCACTGGCAGAACACTGTCTCTGAAAGAGGTTCGAGTCGTCCACCAGCTTCTGCAGGGTATTTTTACCTTTATTCTTATGTTCATTTGTATATGAAAGGCTTTTCTTTCTAATTGAACAATGTTCAAACAACCACAGAATTTAAATTCAGCTCAAGGGTAAGGTGGAGATGCAAGTCTTCTTCATGGGGATGCTGTGGACATCAAGTAGTTCTCTTAAGCATTGGAGTTGGTGAACTCAAAAGACGACGATCTCTAGGAAACACAAACAAAAGTCCTGTTTAGAGAAGCATCTACCAGAAACAGTGACTTTCCCCCAGAGAAACCAAGCAAGAAATGTCGTGCATGTTGACTTCCAGTGAGATTAACAAACTGGTGGAATGCATCACCCCATTCTATCTGATAAGTAATAGCAAATAAGTTGAAGTACGTGTCTTAGTAACTGCTCCTACATTTTAATGATCCCTATTTTGACTGGCCCAAGAAAGCAAAACCCTAAGTAAGTGGAATCTGAAGGTCCTTTCACACTGTGACTTACTTGCGTAGCTGTTTAATCAATTTTCGGAACCAGGTGGTGTTAGAGTTCACGCACACTTTCATGTTATTCTTCAACCATATGCTAGCAGGGAAAGAAACAGAAATACAAGTGAAGCAGAGCAATAGCCCAGTCAGTCCTGTACTTGTAATAAAGAAAATAACTGGGCTGGAAACTAATTATTCTCAGATCAAGTGACATTGGTCTGAGGCTGCTTTGACTGTGGAGCAGTGATTTATAGCATAAGGTCTAACGAATTGAAACAAATGAACAAGCAAAACCACCGAGGAACCAGAAATGTGAACTCACGGAGCAGAATACACGGCTGATGTTTATAAGTTAGTATTTTGTTGATGGAATTTACTAGAGTTGCAGATAGACCAAATAGTTTGACTCCAAGGTTGATTCCCTACAACAGTTGTATCACAATATCTTAAAAATCTGTTTGGCCATTGAGCTTGGGAAACAAAATAGGTTATAGAAAACACTCTCTTGAGGACATTTAATTTGGAAAAAAATTGAATAAATATAATGTGGAAGAGGTTACAGGGCCAATTACTCTGAGTCTTGTTGAGCCAACAGTTTCTTGAACCAACAGTTAAGTGAAGCTTTCACTGTTCTAAGCAATGAATGACAAAAACAAGGTGATGATTAATAGCTAATATTTACCAAAATACTTACTATGTTCCAGGGCCTATGTTGAGTCGACAATATGGATAATTTTATGGATTAATTTAATAAAAACCCTATTTTTATTAAATACTTTTATTGGGGGCTCTTACAGTTCTTCTCACAATCCATCCACCCATCCATTGTGTCAAGCACATTTGTACATTTGTTGCCATCATCATTTTCAAAGCATTTTATTTCTACTTGAATCCTTGATATCGGCTCCTCATTTTTACCCCTCCCCTCTCCTCCATCCCTCATGAACCCTTGATAAAATATAAATTATTATTTTCATATCTTATGTCATCTGCTGTCTTCCCTTCACCCAATTTTCTGTTGTTTGTCCCCCTGGGAGGGGGTTATATGGTGATCCTTATGATCAATCCCCCCTTTCTCTCCCCACCTTCCCCTTCCCCTCCTGGTATTTCTATTCTCATTATTAGTCCTGAGGGATTTATCTGTCCTGTATTCCCTGTGTTGCGAGCTCTTGTCTGTATCAGTGTACATGTTCTGATCTAGTCAGATTTGTAAGGTAGAATTGAGGTCATGATAGTGTGAGGGAGGAAGTATTAAAGAGCTAGAGGGAAGTTGTATGTTTCATTAGTGCTGTACTGCATCCTGAATAGTTCATCTCTTCCTTGTGACCCTTCTGTAAGGAAATGTCCAATTGTCCACAGATGGGCTTTGGGTCTCCACTCTGCTCTCAGTCCCCCGCCCAGTTCACATTGATATGATTTTTGTTCTGAGTCTTTGATGCCTGATACCTGATCCTATTCACACCTCTTGATCACACAGGCTGGTGTGCTTCTTCCGTGTTGCTTCTCAGCTAGAGGGCTGCTTGTTTATCTTCAAGCATTTAAGACTCTAGACCCATATCTTTTGATAGCTGGGCATCATCAACTTTCTTCATCACATTTGCTTATGCACCCATTTTGTCTTCAGCGATTGCATCAGGAAGGTGAGCATAACAGAATGCCAGATTATGAGAATAAAATGTTCTTGCATGAGGGAGCGCTTGAGTGGAGGCCCAATGTCCATCTGTTACCTTAATACTTCATACATAGATCTCTTTCCCTATCATCATATATAAATATATTTACATATGTACATGCCTATATTTAGACCTCTATAAATGTCCTTTGGCTTGAATTCTTTCCTCTATTTCCTCAAAAACCCTATTCTATAGGAATTATTACTTCCTCACTTTCAGATGAGGAACTTGGGGCTTAGATAATTTAAATAATTTGCCTAAGTGTGTAACAAATACATAGTAGGATTCGAATGAAGGCTGACTGCGGACGTGACACATTTAACCACCACTTCACATGGTTTCCAAAAGATTTCCAAATACCAAGCATGGTGCTGTGGGTTTTACCTACATCAGAAACTCCTGTGCAACTGTGATGACCCGGAGCAAAACACAGTAACAAGGATGATAACAGTTTCTATCCTTTCATGTGGAGAATCAGCGCATTTGCATTATGGAACTGGGGCAGAATGCCGAAAGGACCATGGTCTGACAAAAAGACAACCAGATCCATCTTGGAAACTGTACCGCTAGAATGCTCTTTAGAGGGAAGAATGGCAAGACTGGCTGGAGTCCTCTGTCAGGAGAGATGTATGTACCCTTGGAGAAGGACATCGCATTTGGTAAAGCAGAGGGCAGTGCGCGAGAGGAAGGGCCTCCATGAGACGGGCTGACACAGCGGCTGTAACGATGGGCTCAAGCATTGGGACAACTGGGAGGACTACACAGGGCCGAGCCCTGTGTCGTTCTGTTTTGCACGGGGTTGTGATGGCTCAGGACGAACAGTGAAGGAAACGAGGGGGTATGTGTAGAGCACTCGACTCACTGAGTGCTGCAAAGAACGTATTCAATAAATATTACCTATGAGTCGGAAATAGTAGTTTCATTGACACATAACATCTAGCAACCACAGTATCATTGTTAGCTTAAGCATTTTTAACACCACTTGAAATGAATCACTTTGACGATGCAGAACAACATGTGGCCAGATTTTCATTGGAGAAAAGCAACATATAAATCTCCTTCAAAAAGTTCTTGAAAAAATTCCCTTTTTTTGGTATAAACTTTTCAAAGCCCCGTGTGGATTTGTGATATATATTTATATTTCCCTGTAACTTACATAACTTCTACATTTGGACAGCCTCTGCCAGCAGGGATGATTTGAAGTCGCTGAATGAGTTGCACAGGGATGTAATTTTTGACCTCGTGGTGGCATTTACACTTGAGGTTTGTGTAATTCGCCTCCAGAAAACCTGTAAATAGAACCACTTAAGTCACGTTGGCCTGTAAGCTACAACTAGAACTTAATTAATTAATGTTTGATATTGTGCATTTGAAAGATTTTCACATTTAAAGTTCACATTAGTTTAAAATGTAAACTCCATATTTTCACCCATCTGCTTTTATTTCTGTGGATATTGGCTTGATTCTTTGCCAACTTTTTCTATCAAAGTTTCAACAGTAAAATCAGCTTAAAAAAAACAACAACAAAGCACATGTTGAAACTTACGGCAGCATTTATATTAATGAATGGAAACTGTGGATAAGATAGCATTTGGACACTGTCACTGAGGTGACTTATAACTGACTCCTAATTAATGCGAAATAAAATAAACCTATCTTCATTTGCAAGCAGCATGCCTTTGTTAGAAGTGGCAGAGTCCCAGGAACAATGATTTCCCTCTTGTCATACATTTCTGCCTTTCTGGCTGGGAAGTCCCACAAAGGACACTTTCCTGATTTTGCTTATTAAGGTGCCCCTTCTGCAGAGCATCACTTAACAAAAACTGATAATCAAAATTTCAAACTATTTTCGTTCAATCACAAAAGCCATTAGTACTGGAAACATATATACACCCACATACGCAAGTATGTTTTTATATAACATTTGCATTTTAATGAGCACTAAAGTTATGTAGCATTTATCAAAATCTCATTATTCCTAGTGCCTACTTGGCACTTGACACGTTTTAACATGTTCATGTTTATCATTTAGTGATGGAAACAAACAGCCAAGCGAAACACTATGGACGACTGCGTCCCACCTACCATCCGAAGTGCACCCTGGGAGGGAGGTTTCTACTGACAGGGACTTGCTGCAGGAGCAATGGAAATGCTTCATGGAGGCAAAGAAAAAAGCGGGCGTTGAGAAGTAAAAACAGCATGTGAATCAAATAAAAGCCAAAGAGGAAGCTTGCAGATTGGAAACGAGATTTGTCCTCCAGCCCGAAGTGGACTCTTCTGCACGTATGCAATTTCTTCAGCCATATAAAACTTTCCATGGCAACCAGGTACGTATTTATCTTCTTTCCACAGGTACTCTGTGCTTCAAAATCAGTTTTCTAAAGAATGCATGTCAATGTGTACCCCGGTGTACTTATAGCAGTTTGGACCAGAACTAACTACATGGAATTCTGTCAAGAGCATTCCATGTGCAGGAGCAGTTGAGGTTTGTCAGAAGAGGTAGCAAAGAGGGTTTGTCAGAAGAGGTAGCATTGAGAGGTACAATGAGGAAGAGAGAGACGCAAAGGACTGTCAAGAACTAGTTACAGCAGGAGCTAAATCTGGGAAAGACCCGGTGTAGACATTGGAGCTCCAGTATTTTCTCCTCCACGAATGCTCTTAACTTCTAAGAGTTAAATTCCCGAGCACCTTATTTTCAGAAAGCACCTTACTTTGAGAAATCGAGGACTAGTGGAGAAATGTTCTCTCCTTTACTCATTACTGCCCCCGATGCTTTCCCACCGCACCCCCTGCTACCCTGTTTTTAAACTGATTTTTTAGAAAAGGAAATGGCTGAGGCACATTTCTGCTGAAAGGACAAGGAGAAGGTAAGTGAGACTCCTCACCCGGGACAGGAGACAAGTTGACGGCCAGGAGCAGCAGCAGCAGCAGCAGAGATGTGGAAGTGAAGCTCATTCTGCCTGGAGGTGGAGTTCAGGCTTCAGCTCTGAGTTCAAACAGTGGGTTCTCAGTCCTGGAGACTCCTATTTATGTACCCCCGTAAGGAGGGCCCTCCCACTGCCTTTGCCTCCTGCAGGTCAGCTGTGTCACCACTTGTAAAAGCCCCCAAATATTGCTGAGCTTGCTCTTTATCTTCTTCTTTTTTTTTGACTGCCTCTTGAAAACTTTATGAATTTGCTACAGAGGACTATTAATATAGAACGAAATATTTCTTGAAAATATATACTAGAGATACCAGAGATGCTGCAGGAAGCTGGAAGTAGGGAGAGAGGAGAAAAGACACCAGCTTGGAGGCTCCAAGACCCTCTCTCTGGGCTCAATATCAGTGATTGTGGCTTCCATTCTTCTCTCTGGAAGGGCCAGTTGACTGTCTTAAGGGCAACCGAATGACATTAGGAATTTTGTCGTTCACAGCATCGTATCCCCAGCTCCCTGCAGAGGTGCTAGCCCTTGGGAAATGATCCGTTAACATTTGTAGATCCTGGTGTGGGTTAGATTACTATTTCCCCACCTTTTGTTCTAGCATATGAAAAGTCAGAGTACTTACCAAAATTGATGATCATGGAAATGCTGGAATGGGGCAGCGTATGCCCCTCCTTGGCAAGCCTGTGTCTTGATGAAGGCAGAGCCTTAATAGCTTTGAGCCAAGGTATCTTTCTGGCTCTCCTATGCACGTCTTTGAGCGGGAGAGTTGCACGGCAGTGGAGGGATTGATGAGAGCCTTCACAGATGTTGAGCCCCCTGTTACAATCTCAACTTCAGCTGTTCAGTGTAAGCATCTATACAGTTTGGATTTGATTCCGAGACAGTGGGCACGCAGATTTAGCGTCCTTGCCATGTGTAAGCTGTGATTGCAACAACAAACAGATGATGAAGGACTGCCGGAGAGTGAGAAAATATGTATGTGTCAAACTGGAGCCGTTGAACCACTGGGAAACAACAACAACAAAGGTTTGTTCATTGATTTTGTTTGTTCTTTTGAAACGAAAGCAAACAAACGAAAACATTCAAGGGACAGAGCAGCCTCGATGCTCAAATATGTGTGGATGCAGGGGTTGTGGCACTGCCAGACCACCTCACCTGCCAAGCAAACAGTTCTTCATGGCCTACATGGTCTCACCGATCTTGAGGTCGCCCATTTCCCAGGTGGGCATCTCTAGCTGTTAGCTGTTAGGAAAGAACTTTATGCTCATATGAAGCTGATTCTTCGTAGTGTAGTCACTTTGTCCTAACTGAACCCCTTATAACCGTACAAACAAGAGCTTTATTATTTTTATTTTTTACATCAAAGCGCTATAAATATTTGAAGATCTGGTGTGTTCGTTGACTCCTCCAGGAAGCAGATGTTTGCATGAAGAGACGATTCGGAATTAAAGAGATGATTCAGAATAATCGTTGTGAAAGAGTACAGGGACAGCCTGCAGATGGAACTGCAAATGTGACCCCGGGGAAAGAAGGCGCGGAGGTGGCAGGGTGGGGTGGAGAGAGCCTTAGACTGAAGGAAGCTAATCACGTCTTTGAAAACTCAACAAGAAGCTCATGAGAGAAGGCTGCCTGTGAGAGGAGCGCTGCAGTGAGCAGAAAGTTCAAGCCCTGGTACCGCTGCCGGGCTCAGTCCGGAATGGTGATTAAAAAAAACCAGGACTCAAACCAGTTCTTTCTGATTGGACTGTCCTGACGAGAATTTACATTTCCACCCCAGATAAACTGAATTAGATCTCCAACTTGGGTTTTAGGTACCACGTGTCAACCCATCTGTATTTTTATTTATCCATCCATCTTTCCATATATCTGTCCATCTACTCATTCACTCTTCCATCCATCCATCCATCCATCTGTCATCAATAAGTCTTCCTAACTTTTTCTATGAAACCCACATTTACACACTTGACATGGAAGTACTGCCAAATCTTTGAACTTATAACACCGCTTAGAATTCCCTCGGCATCTTAATTTATCCTTTTAATATCTATTTATCTTTTTATTGCCTCTCATAAATTATGTCTACTCTTCCTCTTTGCCTCACGGTAACTCCCTGTACAGCCATGCACACATCATTCTTTCCCGCACACTTCTGAACTGCTTTGCCAATACACGGAGAGAGAGGAAGCACATCGCCTCTTTTCCCTAGACACTGGAATTCTATCAATGGATCCCTAGACTAAATCACATTATTCTGGTCATTTAATACGATTTGGCAGTGAATAAAAATTTCCGTTTCTTTAAAAGTGATTGATTTCTGACTATATCTTAGTTCACTCTTGTGCAGATTGATCTTGGGACTTGCGTAAAGGTGTTTTATACAGACGCTGTGTAGAGTATTGCGACACAGGTCATGAAAGAGAACAGACTCTGAATAGAATGAGTTGGTTTTTTTTCTTTTAAATGAACTTGTTTGCCACTAAAATCTAGGAAGTTATTAAATTGGCTCTTTTTACAATGGGGGAACTTATTAAGGAACTGGTTGTAGAACAATCTTAAAATCTGGCTTTGACTCTTTTAATGCCCAGAATTGTGAAGTTAGCTTATCTGTATTGAACAAAGCAAAATCAGTCCCAAGATGAGCAGCTCCTGGCAGCTAGACGAGTCTAGAAGTTTTAAGGCAGTTTCTTTACAGTCTCATCTACATTATAAACAGAGATTCCAAAAATGTTAAAGCAAAGCAAACAAACAATACAAAAGACAGAGCAAAAAAAAGGGGAGAAAATATTGGAAGCAATAGTTTTGGACCCCCCATGGAAATATTTGATTAAAAGTATCTTTTATAGATACTTTTATTCAGAAACATAACATGTTACTTGGTTTATATCAACCCTGATTTCTATGATTAGATACAGAAAAATTGAGGAAAATAAGAAAAAATTTTAGGACGAATTTTTTTCACTGCTTTGGGAATCAAACCAGATTTTCTCTCAAGACCCGAGGAAAACTGTATGGTGTGTACCATAGAACCCACATTGTACTGAATGTATCAACATCAGCAGCTTCACCTGAGAGCTTGTTAGCAATGTACAGTCTCAAGCCCTGCATTTTAATAAGATTCTTAAGTGATCGGAATGCCCCTTCACATCTGAGAACTGTGTGATTTACTGTGACCTGCCCATTTCAAGAGGAGCCACAAGCTATTTCAAATTGTCTTCAGAGAAATCATTAGAACAAGTCATCTCCTGAGTGTGAGGCCCAGCTACCTTCGTCAAAGTGGGCAGTACGAGTGTGCCCACCGAGCACTAGAAGCAGAGCGGTAACAATAACAGGGAAAGCCGTCCTCAGCATGAGAGGTGAAAGGGCGCTAAAGCAGAGGAGCAGCGGAACGGACCCATGCTTGCCCGTCTAGCCAGTTAGCAGGCAACCCACATAGAGCTTTTTAAGGTTCAAAGTTCATCATAAAGGGATAAAACCACAATTCTAATTGGTTCTTAATATAATAGAAGAAAAATGAAACTGACAAAATTGACATTTTCTCTCACGCCTTTTAAAAATCAATTAGAAAACAATTTAACCTATTTTCACAAATATATTCACCTGCGAAGCAGCTAGTATTTATTTGGTCCCACATACCTTTCAGTAGAACAACAAAGCATGACGACTTAGTGAGTAAGAGCTTAGACTCTAAAATCAAATTACTTGGGTTTGTAAATTTGCAATCAGCTCTGACTTTACTGTTCTCGTCCCCAAACCTCAGTTCCTTGTACTACAAAAAGCCTAGTAACCGTCTAGTTCAGAGATTTATGCAGTTATATAAGTGCTTTGGTTGGTGTTTGGATAAATAGCAAACATTCCAACAATGTTGCATACTGTGTAAAACAGAAAACTTTCAAAGTACATCAGTGAGGTATCAACTAAGTCCACATGGAAGAAGTACATCAGCCTGTGATCGAAGGATTGCAAATAATAAAATCCAGATCCGGAAGAGACTGGTATCAGAGCTTAAATTGTGTATACCCAGTTTGCAGAAGGCTAGGCCAAATATCCATTTGCAGGGTCTGCACATGAATGAAGCCTCTGCAGAATGCCCTGACCATAGTCTAGGCTATCAGACAGGGAGCATTGTGAAGTTGATCATAGCAGATGTAATTAGGTTAAAATCTAATACCTTATCATTTTCTCTTGCTTTGACCCATTTAAAAGTTGTTTCAGTTTTCAATATTTTCTGCCTTTTTATTGATATTTTTCCTGCTTGTCTAGTCATTGCTGTTGTTTTCTTTCCTCTTTGAGCTTTGTATCATTTTCTCTATCCAGGATAGGTTGATTTACAGACAGTAACTGGGATGATAATTGCCTGGGGCCTGGCAGGGGACAATGAGGGGAAATGGGGAGGGAGTTAGCAATAAAGAATACGTGAAGAAAATGTTCCGAAATTGATTGTGGTGATGATTGCAACTTTTCTTAAAGTGAGTGAATGATTAAATTGTTTGCTATGTGAACTGAATACCAATCAAACTATTTTTTAAAAAGAGGTAAAGTTGGTTTTGTTTGTGAGTGAGCAAAGCTTCTGATGAATTTAAAATGTCACTAAAGTTCCAACCAGACACACGGCTCCTTGAGTTTGACAGTCCGGTGCTCACAATGCTGTTCTTTCAGATGGATAACTTGCCGTTTATTTTTCTTAACCAATATTCAACATTGACGGTCTTCCCCCCTGCCCCCGTAGATACCTATACTATTTTGCATTTGTTTCAAAGATGCTGGAGTTTTAGAAAGGAGTGTATCTATCATCATATTCATCTTGACTGAACATTCATAGAGTTTAGGAAAAGCTAGGTAGCTTTTCTGGGTGGTGGAAATGGTTAAGACAGGGCTAGTAACTGAAAGGTGAGCAGTTCATATCCATCCAGAGGTTTCTCGGGAGAAAAGCAAGTGGCTGGTTGGTTTGTCTCATTTTTATTTTGGGAGCAGCTTTCAGCAGCCTGCTGTCTGCCAGAAAATGATTTAAAGATATGTAACTTAGGAAGAGTCATTTCTCCAAGGCAATTAAATTCATATTTCAATTTTGCTCACATTCAACGTGAATGCAGCGAACCTCAGACAAATCTAAAACGCGCTTCCCTCCCTATGTTCTCCTTCCGTTACTGCGCTGGTGTTGACCAGGAGACTGCTAGGTGGCAGCATTACTTACCAAAACAGCTGGGACAAAGGAGAAGCTCTGTCCTCAGGTACAGATGACCCTGGTGCTGGCGGGGGGAGGGGGGGGGGAGGGGGCTGCGCTCCGTATTTATTGAGTTTGAATCATTGATTTGATTTATTGATATTTTTAAACTATGGGAAGGCTTGGGATTTAGTTTGAATAGGTTGAAAGACTAATTTTTTAAAACCCTAAAAATATGAAGCAGTCCAACAAATTCTGGACCCAAACCCTGAGGTGTGAAGTCAGAGGGCGCCTCACGTCCTCCGGCATACACACGCGTTGCAGCTGGGCCTGAAACTCGGGCGATTAGGACATTTTCTGAGAACAGTGGGGACCTCACCCACCCACGTCAAAGTGATCACGCTTTCTAGCGATTCGAAACAAAGTGAAGTGCGTTTTAACAAATGACTCACCTTGCTTCCCCTGTGCCGAGTCATGGACACGAGCCCTTCAAACTGCAAAAGGAGGAAGGAAATGCCCTGCTTCCATCTTTCAGGGTTCTACCAGGCACCAGGCCAAGCAGAGCCGAACTCAACGGAGTTTTCTAAGTAAAGCTTGTATCTTTCTTAGATGACCTACCCCAATAAGATTGTGGTTCAGGGCTTGAAGAATACTTTCTACAAGGAAAAACAAAACAAAAACCTTCGGGAAACATATTTCTTGTTGTTAACAAAGGACAAAGAAGCAAAACAGAAAAGTAACATAAGCCCACCACCCAGATACGCATGCATTTATTTAATGCAATCGTGCATTTATTTATTTTTAATAATTTTATTGGGAGCTTTTACAGATAGCATAACATTCCATATTTCAATCACATCAAACGGTATTGTACAATTGTTACCACACTCAGCTTCAAAACACCTTCTTTGTTCTTGAGCTACCTTCATATCATCTTTCTTTTTATCCACCCCTCCCCAGTCCCACCCCCTTATGCATGTCTCTATTGCCGTATCTTACACCATCCAGTATATCCAGTCACACACAATCCTGTTGCTCACTCCCCTTGAGTGGGGTTCCGCAGCTATCAGTGCTTTCAGCTCTCCCCTCCTTCCTGCCCCCTCTCTTCCCCTACCCTCAGGGCTGTCATTCTGATGTTTGGGGTGGGAAGGGGATGTGAGAGGGCAGTGTGACCACCTTGCTGCCATCGGCTGAGGTTGTCCTCGGAAACAGACTGCTCGGGGCCCACAGCCGAGGAGATGACAAGAGCTCTGCGCATGGGTCTCCGGGCTGCGCATGGGTCCCTCTGTCTGGCTCCCCAGCTAGATGCCACACTCTTGTGACTTTCTGATCTAACAACAGAGCAAGTGATTCTACATGGGCATCATCTGCCCGGAAGTGTCCCAGATACACATTTAAAAGCACATATTGAAGGTATCACAATCCAGGTTTTTTTGGTATAGGAATCATTTTTGTTTGTTTTCTTTTTAAAGTCATTTTATTGGGGGCTTGTACAACTCAACACAATCCACACAGTCATCCATTGTGTCAACCACATTTGTACATTTATTGCCCTCATCATTCTTAAAACATTTGCTCTCTATTTGAGCCCTTAGTATCAGCTGCTCATTTTTCCCCTCCCTCCCTGGCCTCCTACCCTCATGAACCCTTGATAATTTATAAATTATTATTCTTTTGTCATATCTTACACTGTCTGATGTCTCTCTGGCCTTCACCCAACTTTCTGTTGTACATCCCCCTGGAAGGGGGTTATATGTAGATCCTTGTAAACAGTTCCCCGTTTCCACCCCACCCTCCTAGTATCACCACTCTCACCACTGATCCTGAAGGGTTCATCTGTCCTGGATTCCCTGTGTTTCCAGTTCCTAGCTGTACCAATGTACATACTCTGGTCTAGTCACATTTGTAAGGCAGAATTGGGATCATGATAGTGAGAAAGAGGGAGCATTTAAGAACTAGAGTAAAGTTGTATGTTTCATCATTGCTATACTGCACCCTGACTGGCTCATCTCCTCTCCACAACCCTTCTATAAGGGGATGTCCAGTTGCCTACAGATGGACTTTGGTTCCCTAATGATACCTGGTACCTGAAAATTTGTGATCACACAGGTTGGTGTGCTTCTTCCATGTGGGCTTAGTTGCTTTGAGCTAGATGAATGCTTGTTTATCTTCAAGCCTTTATGCTATATCTTTTGATAGCCGGGCACCATCAGTTTTCTTCACCACATTTGCTTATGCACCCATTTGTCTTCAGTGATTGTGTTAGGAAGGTGAACATCATGGAAGGCAAGTTTAATAGAACAAAGTGTTCTTGCATTGAGGGAGTACTTGAGTTGAGACCCAGTGTCCATCTGCTACCTTAATACCAAACTTATAAATACATGCACATAGATCTATTTCCCCATTATCATATATAAATATATTTACATGTGTACATGACTGTATATAGGCCTCTGTAAATGCCCTTTGCCTTCCAGTTCTTTCCTCTACTTTATAGCACTAGTTTTTAACCCCCCCAAACGGGGAGAGGGAGTCTTACTGTGTATTATATATATGTACATACATATATAATATTATTATGTTGTAACCATGAAACCATGAATGAAGTCCTGAATATTATAAATATAAGTCAATGATTTCATTGGTCAGCAAGAACACCCTAATTAATTGGAAAGGCATTGGCATATTCCACTGTCCTTAAACATCTACTAACCCAAGTCCTTGAGGGTTGCCAATGGTTAAGTGCTTCTCTTCTACTTGTAAGGCTGAAGATGTGCGTCCACCTTGAGGTGCCTCAAAGGAATGGCTTGGTGATCTATTTTTGAAAAAACAAACAAACAAACAGCCATTTGTAAACCCTACTCTGGTACGCATAGAGTTGGCACAAGTCAGAATGAATTAGATGGTGACTGGTTTATGCTCAGACTTAGATGCCCCAGGTAGCCTTCTTCATCTTCTAGTAGGTTGCCTGTTCATCTAGGTGCTCCCCCTCTTGCCCTCACTAGCTCCCCTCTCACTATCCACTCTCTCCCTAGGCAATCATCCTCTTTTCATGCCTTCACGTTTGAATATAGGTCTGCTCATACTGCTAATCAAGACCCATTGATCTAATCGCCTCATGGTCATTTCTTTATAGAGGCTTCCTAAGTGCCTGAAAGCACACATATCCCCAAACCAGACTCATTATGTTTCCTCAAAATTGGCTCTACCTCCAAGATTTCCATTCTTAGTATGTGGCATCACTACCCACCCACTTGCTCCAAAGACCGGAGGGCATCTTGAATGCACTCGTAGCTCTTTATCCTCAGGTCTAGATGGTCCTGACGAGTTGCTGCCATTCGAACTTGTTCAAATATTCCAATTTTGTCCACTTTTCTCTGTAGTCATCGCCAAGTTCTCATTGCGGGCATCCGTTTCCATTCGTACAAACTCCGACAGCAGCCCACCGACGGCTCTAACTCCTGTGGCCCGCCCATCCGTTTTCACAATGCAGCTCTGCTGCAAAGAATTCCCACTTTTCTCAGGAAGACATCCAATATGCCTGTGGATCTTGACATCTGCAGTTTCCTCTCCTGCCTCGCCTCCTTGCTCTCCATGCCAGTAATGGATCTGTTCCTGCATAGATGGAATGGAGGACCCTATGGCCTCCACTAGGGGCCTGAAGCTCACAGGTAAAAAATCTGTAAGGACTGCAATATTTACTGCAAATGAATATGGCACTTTAATGTAAATAATGTGTATAGTATATGTTTTTTTAAAATTCTAAAACACCTTGTGTGTTTTCTGTGTGCTGTATGCGTGTCATAATGTGTGTGCAGGCTGATTTACGTGGGTGCGATATATGAGAAACATCAGTACTCCTGGCCTCATTGCCAGTATCAAAGGTTTGAGTGGTCCCTCTAGGCCAGTGGTTCTCAACCTTCCTCATGCTATGACCCTGTAATACAGTTCCTCATGTGGTGGTGACCCCCAACCATAACATTATTTTTGTTTCTTCTTCATAACTGTCATTTTGGTATTGTTATGAACTGGGAGAACCTCTGCTCCAGATTTACTCCCAGCCCTTCAGTTATGCTTCTTCTCAATAGCAGGTTGTCATGCCAGGTAGAAATCCACATTTTTAGGCTTAAGTTTGAGCAAATCACACTTTTCTCCTGAGTAACCTGCGTTTAATTCAGAGTTCCAACCTGTTGATATCCAATGAAAAGATCCACTCCCACCCCCGGAAAATTCTCCCCAAGTCTATGATGATAATTCTTTTCCCCCAGTATGTTTCCTCTCCATGAGGTATTTTGTTTGGGTTTAATAATATATGCATATTGCACCACTTAAGTTATTTAAATAAGCTTAACTCTGTTTCATTCATAAATCTCAATATCTCCATAATCCAAAAGTTCTCTCTTTCATTCAAAATAGAGTTAGAGTTAGACATCAACTGTAGGATGTTGTAGAGGGTGAGAGAAGTAGCACCATTTCTCTGGAATTGCCCTATACCTGCCCTTCCTCACTTTAGGCATGTGCTACTGATGTTACAATGGAAGAGGCATGTGGTTGTAATGGTTACCTTCATGGTCAGGTGGTAAACCTTCCAGCTACTCATCACTGCACTTCTGTGGATGCCCTTGGTGTGGCAGGGGTACATGGCCTGGCTGTCCCATGGAAGACCCTGTTGAAGCTTCTAGTGTTTATAGTGTTTATCTCCCCAATGTGACACCATTCACAACTCCCAGGGTGCACATTACACAGTCATTGGTTTCTAAAATTCCCTCACCCTTTACAAACCCTTTTGTAGGCAGACAGCCTGAGATAGTTAATGTTTACTGTGCCAACCTGGACAATAAACACATGTGGGGTGTATTGAAGGACAGAGAGATAAAGGGCTTGGTGAGCCTTGCCTTTCAAGTTCTCGATTTTCTTGCTTTCTGATGGTTGGACTAGGGTGCATCTGCCTTAGCTAGTTCCCTGCTTCAGCTGGCAAGGCTGACTTCCTGCAAGACACCCCCGAGGAGAAGCCACATGGACCTACCCCGATGCAGCCCTGGGTGTTAGAATATCCGTGTGGAGACCCCTGCCAGCGCTGAAATGCTTACACACTCACTGATTCAGCTTTCCTCCTGCAGTCAACATCATAGTGTGTTTTGTGAGATGGAGGAGGACTTTGTGGATTGTGTCAGACATATGGGTTAATGTTGGATTTGTGGGCTTGGACAGCACTGGGTTGGGATGTTCTCTTGATGTGCACTTAACCTTTATATAAAACTCTCTCTTATACATGAGTTTCTGTGGATTTGTTTCTCTAAGGTACCCAGACTAACGCACAGCCTAAGTCTGTTCATCTCCAGACTCAGTAGCCCAAAGTGTCCTTGCTACTCCAGAGAGTGGACAGGCAGTTTGGCTTGTTGGTACCTCTCAGTTTCTTGTCCCTGCGCCCCAGCAACATCAAACACACTGCCACATGTGGATATTTACAATGTTAGAAAAGAGAGAGAAGAGCTTTTCCTACACCCTGGCAAGCCCCCAAAGCTCTCTCATATTTACACGTTGTTCAGGGCTGGTGAGCTGGTTCTGACTCATAGTGACCCTGTGGACAACAGAACCAGACGCTGCCCAGTCCTGTGCCACCCTCACAACTGTTGCCATGTTTGAGCTCATTGTCGCAGCCACTGTGCTGTGTCACTCAACCTTCTTGAGTGGCTTCCTCATTTGTGCTGATCGTCTATTGTAGCAAGCGTGATGTCATTTTTCCAGGGAGTGGCTATCCTGATCACATGTCCAAAATCTATGAGACAAATTCTCATCATCCTTGCTTTGAAGGAGCAGCCAATCTGTACCTCTTCCAAGGTATAGCTGTCTGTTCTTTGGCGAGTCCATGGAACTTTCAACATTCTTTGCCAGTACCATAATTCAAATGCATCCCTTCTTCTTCAGGTTTCCTTATTCAATGACCAACTGCGTAAGAAGCAACTGAAGAGACCAAAGCTTGGGTGAGGAGCACGTGAGTTCTCAACGTGACAGCTTTGCCTCTCAACACTTTACAGGGGTCTTGTCCAGCGGACTGTCCCAAAGCAAGGTGTCACTTGATCTCTTGACTGCTGCTTTCACAACTAACCAAGATGAAATCCGTGGCAATTGATGCTATCGCTTCAATCCTTGATCTTTATCAGCCAGGGCTTCAAATCCTTACTTTCAGCAAACAAGGTTGTTCGTAGCCTTCCTCCAATCCCCCCCCCCCCATTTGCTTTAGCTGCTCTGTGATTAAGAATAGGCTTCAGAGTCATTTCTAACATGCACTTTGATGTTATATTTCGTTCCTCTTTTAAATAATAGTTTTCTTTCTTCGTCCCTGATGTCTTTGATGTCCTCCCACACTTCGGCAGGTCTTCTGTCATTTGTCCAATGCAGCAAACTTGCTCTTGAAATCTTCTCAAAATTTAGGGGGTTAGACTCAAGGTCATATTTAGGCTCTCATGGACTTGTGTTAAATTTCTTCATCTTCAACCTTAACTTACATAGGAGCAGTTGATGGTTTGTTCCACAGTCAGCCCCTGGCCTGGGTTAAGCTGCTGATAATTGAGTTTCTCCATGGTCTCTTCCCATAGATGTAGTCAATTTGATTCATTCATTTGGGGAAGTTCTGTGTATAGTTGCTATTTATGTTGTTGAAAAAGGTATTTTCCATGAAGAAGAGATAGTCTTTCACAATTATATCATGCAATCTCCAACTTTGTTTCTATCACCATGGTCATATTTGCCACCTCCTATTGCTTCCTCTTATCCTTCAAATCACCAATAATTATAAATGCCTCTTGCCTGAATATTTGATTAATTTCAGTTTGAAGAACTTGATAGAAGCCTGCAGTTTCTTCATCACTAATTTTAATGATTGGTACATACATTTAAATGATCATTGTATTAACTGGATTTCCTTGTGTTCATATCAATATTTTCCTATCACAGACAGGACTGTACTTCAAGATATATTTTGACATTGTCTTTTATGATGATTGATATGCTGCCATTCCCCTTGAATTTGGCATTCCTGGCACAGTAAAGCATATGATTACCTAATTCAAAATGGCCAATAGCAGTCCTGCTCACCTCACAAATAACAGAGATATTATTAATCTCTAAGCATTTAATTTCATTTAGAAGACTTCCCATTTTCTTCCAACCGAGGAGCTCCACTTCTGACACTATATTTGACAACACTAAGCTGCTGTTTCTAACGCTTTCAGTGGCTGATCCCTCAGGAGTGGCTGTTTGTGGTCTGTTTTTAGTGTGCTTGCCACTGACACCTGTGCCCTTGGGTGCTCCTGCTGGTATTTGGAACAGCATGACAGCACCATGCAAAGCACCACAGCAGGACAAATGGACAGAATTACTCACGGTGAGTAGCTCATCTCTATAGCCTTCCCTCAAATGACCGATGGAGGTGTAGTGGAAGGGAGTGTTTAGGTGCATCTTGGTAACTCTATGGCGTGGTAGTGGACCCTGGTATTGGTGGTGCTTTGCACTTGGAATGTGGTCATCTTATGGATTAGTGGGTGGTCTACCAAACTTTTGTTTCTGCACTTCCACATTCCTAAAACTCAAAACCAAATCCATAATGTTGATTCCAACTCACAGTGACCCTCCATAGAGTTTCCAAGGCTTTGTAAAGGAAACAGATGGCCCCTTCTTTCCTCCGAGGAGTGGCTGGTGGGTTTGAACTACTGAGCTTGCAGTTAATAGTCCAGGGCTTACCCAACAGAACCACCAGGGGTCCTTCCCACCTTCCTAGTAGGACCTTATTTGAGGCCGTGTGGAAAAGGTTGATAGTTAAAATAAAATAAGGTCCATCTTCCATGTTCATATTATTTGAACATGCAACCTCTTCCACACAGTCACATGTTTAGATGAGGCTACTCCCAAACCTTAAAGAGAAATCCTTATTATCTTAAGCCAGTCATTATAATCCCACTTTCCTAAATTCCAGGTCTGAGAAAGACTTTAATTCCTCAGACAGACATATTATAAGAAACTGTTCTTCTTGCTTTGGGAGGTGGTTCTAAAGCGAGATCCCTTCATGGTACAAGATGCCTGCAGTAATCCCAGGTGTCATATTCAGATTTGCTAATGTCCAACCCCAACTGAAATGCAAGGCTGCTTGGGACCACTCCCAGAGACCTTCAAATGCAAAGATGGGGCTGCCTGTGGGACACAGCTAACTGGCATATTTGAAGTCCAGGGGGCATCGTCTTAGGAGGTAAGACAGAGAAGTGAAGCGGTTATTCCCCTTGACTGCTTTGCATACAACAGTGCATCTGGAGACCAGGAGGGTTCTTCACAAAAGGAGAGTTTTGCATTTTGACCAAGAAGCTGCAGCAAAAATCGTGATGGGGACGCAATGCCCATCTGTAGACAGCTGGACACCCCACAGAGGGGTAGTGGGGAGGAGATGAGTCACTCAGGGTTCAGTGTAGCAACAATGAAACTCAAAGGCTTCCTCTAGTTCTGGAACCTTCCTCCCTCCCAATTATCATGACCCCAATTCTACCTTGCGGACCTGGTTAGACCAGAGGATGCACAGCGGTGCAGTAGGGATCTGAAAACACAGGGAATCTAGGACAGATGAACCCCTCAGGACCAGCGGTGAGAGTGGCGACACTGGGAGGGAAGGGGGCGTAAAAAGGGGAAACTGATCTCGGGGATCTACATGTAGCCTCCTCTCTGGGGGATGGGCAACAGGAAAGTGGGTGAGGGGAGACACTGGGCAGTGTAAGATAGGATAGAGTACTAATTTATGTTATTCAGGGTTCATGAGGGAGGGGGCAGGAGGGAGGAAAATGAGCTGATTCCCAGAACTCAAGTGGAAGGCAAATTTTGAGAATGATGAGGGCAACGAATGTATAAGGGTGCTTTACTCAATTGATGTATGTATGGATTGTGATAAGAGTTGTATGTGCCCCAATAAAATGATTTATTTTAAAAAAACATCACTAACAGTTTTGTTGTGAACCTCCCAGAAACCACTAGGAGTTGCTATTTCGGGAGGTAGGACACAATTCCTATAGGCACACAGGCTGGAGTTCCAGTTTACAGTAGGTACTAAGCGATGCATCGACACATTTATATACACAGAGCATGACACGCACACTTTTAGGTTGTACTCTTTGTTGGGCCAAACACAGCAAGCAAACCAACCAACCAACATTTATTCAGCCTTCTTCCCTGACTCAGTTCCACTGAGGCGCTATTGGTGGACCAAGTCATGGTTTTTCCTTTGCTCTCGCCTTCAAATGAACGGACATTTGGAGTCCACTCTAGGCCAGGCATTCTCAAATGTGCACAGAAAGGTGTGTGCCCATCCTGTGGACACCGGCTGAAAATGTAGCACCTCTGTGCACGTGCTTATTTCCTTGGTATTGGGGTGTCTAAGCTCAGTGAACCCTAGCACATACTGTATACACTCATCTATAAGCCAAGCTTTTCAGTACATTTTTGATACAGTTTTTGTGGTAAAATTAAGTGCCTCGTCTGATATTCGAGTTGGCTTATACTCAAGTATATACAGTAATTTAAAAGCACAAACTAGGATTACTTTTATCCAGGGAATCTCAGGCTTGGAAGGTACCTTTCTTAACTATAAATCATAACAAGTCTTCATATATAAATCATTAACCGGAGTGGTACCTCTGAAAGTAATGAGTTAAAATTAGGGAGGCCACAGGCCTACTAAGAGTGGTTAATCAATCATCTTTCTGGAAAACAAACAAACAAATAACCTTTGGTCTGTAACCTTTGCCTATTTCCATGATGTAGACTCCCTTTATACCAACTTCAAACCACCAGTGTGAATTCACTTACTGTGAATGTGGAAGAGATGTACCCCACAGCCTCTCATGATTCCAGCTCCCTGTCAGCCTGCCCAGCTGTCTGTCAGCAGGCCAGTGCATTGTCTCTGAAATCAGTGGCATGACATACTTTATTCTGTGCCTTCATATGCATCTTTGTTTAGCAGAGGCCGGAGGAGCTGGTGGGTTCCTCTATGAGGGCTGACAGGAGAATGTATGAGCTGGACTTTGCCCATTGAACATATCGGCAAAGCTGATCAAAGGGATCATTATGATTCAAGTATCAGAGCAATCTGAGCAGCCACTGTGTCGATTCTTTATGACCCCAGTTTGTGGACGAGACAAATTAGCACAAGGATGATATACTCCAAAGACATGGGGCTGCCAGGGCCTTTGCCCTGGGCTCAAAGCACTTGAAGCAGTTCTGTGGGCCCATGTGTCCAGATTAAAGGAAGAACCTGAGCCACTGCGGACTTCGAGCGAGCTGATGAACAGCTTCCCCTCCTACTCGGTATGACTCACTCTATTAGGCTCCGGAGATGCACATGGTGACTCAGATCTCGAGCCGTCTTCTGACTCAAAATTCGAGTACTCTTTCCAGTCTTCAAGTCCTTGGCACCTTCGGCAAGAATTGCCCGTATGCAGCTGTCATGTCTTTATTCGTTATTTTTCAAATGACACCTTGCATTGAGCAAATCGGTGCACAGACCTCTTGAAAGTGTTGAAAAGCAAGGCTGTGACTGAGGATGAAGGGGCACCTCACCTCAGTCATGGACTTCTTTTAAAAATTAGTTTTATTTTTAATACTTTCACCGATATACACTTAATTCACACGTCAGACATTTCACTAGTTCAATCACATCTACAACAATTGTGCATCCATCACCACTCTCAACTCCAGGATAGTTCTTCTTTCTTGTACTTGATGCTGTTAGCTCTCCATTTCCCACCCACTTCCCCCACCGTGTTCCTTTGAAACTATTAATCCAGGGGTTGTCTCTCTAGGTTTACCTATCCTGGGTTTCATTTTCCCTTTTTTCTTTTTAAAAAAAATCATTTCATTGGGCTCATGCAATTCTCATCACGATCCATATATACATCCATTGTGGCAAGCATATTTCTGGGTTTCATATGCAGAAAAACCTACACAATCAAAATGAAATGCACACAAATGCCCAACAACGATGACAGAAGGAAACAAAAAAACTTCAAGAGAAGACAAAGTTGCTGCTCTTGCTGTTCGGTGCCATTGAGTCGGTTCTGACTTGTAGCAACTCTGTGCAGCAGAACACAGCACCACCTGCTTCTACAGCGTCCTCACAATTGTCCTGACGCCGGAGCCCATTGTCTCAGCCACTGTGTCCAACCATCTCGCCAACGGCCTCCCTCTTTTCCTCTGCGCCTCCATTTGACCAAGCATGATGTTTTCCTCCAGGGACTGGTTTCTCTTGATAACATGTCTAAAGTACTTGAGATGAAGTCTCGCCATCCTTGCCTCTAAGGAGCGTGCTGGCTGTTCTTCGTCCAAGGCAGATCTGCTTGTTCTTTGGGTTTGAGCCTCTTCACCGACACCTTAGTTCAAATTTGTTGATTTTTTTTGGTCTGCTTTGTCAATGTCCAACTCCACATGCATATGTGCAACTGTGGCTTATGTGGCTTGGGTCAGGCATACCTTAGTCCTCAAAGCAACATTTTTGTTTGTCAACACTTTAAACAAGTCTTGTGCAGCAGATTTACCTAATGTAGTGCATTGTTTGATCTCCTGACTGCTACTTCCATGAGTATTGATTATGGATTCAACTAAGACAAAATCTTTGACATCTTCCATCTTTTCTCCATTTATCATGATGTTACCTATTGGTCCAGTTGCGAGGATTTTTGGTATCTTTACATAACTTGTAGTCCATAATGAAAACTGCAGTTCTCTGTCTTTATCAGCAAGTGCTTCAAGTCCTCCTCACTTTCAGCAAGTAAGGTTGTGTCATCTACATATCACGGATTCTTAACAAGCCTTCCTCCAATCCTGATGTCACATTCTTCTTCACAGAATCCAGCTTCTATGATTATTTTCTCAGCATATAAATTGAATAAGTATGGTGAGATGGTACAACCCTGATGTACACTTTTCTTGGATTTAACTCATGCAGTATTCCCTGGCTCCATTCACCCAACTGCCTCATGGTTTCTGCACAGGTTCTGCACGAGCACAGTGAAGTGTTATAGAATATTCCCATTCTTCTCTAGGGGAGCCATAGTTTGTTATGATCTACACAGTCAAATGCTTTTGCATAGTCAATGTAAAACAAACATTTTTCTGGTATTTCCTGGTTTCCGTCAAGATCCACCTGATATCAGCAATGAAATCCTTTGTGCCATGTCCTCTTCTGAATCCTACCTGAACCTCTGGCAGCTACCTGTCAATGTACTGCTGCAACTGCTGGAGGATCTCTAGCAAAAGTTACTTTCACTGATATCAATGATATTGTTTTATAACTCGTATGTTCTGTTGGGTCACCTTTCTTTGGAATGGGCACAAATATGGATCTCTTCTAGTCACTTGGTTGTATTCCAAATTTCCTGGCATAGACAAATGAGTGCTTCCAGTAAGCAAAGTAGAAAATATTAAAAAGTGGAACAATTATATGCTGGATTAAGGAAGAGATCTAGTAACAACTGCTGTCATCTGCTCTACAATGTACTGCCTGGTTACAAAGCCTTTTTCATCTCTGCTCCATAACCAGATGGGATTCACCTGAGACTTAATCTGCATGGGGGACCCTAAAAATAGGTTTGGGGCTTTCTCAGTTATCCAGAACCTTCTGCAAATTGGATGTTCAGAGGCAGATGTCAGTTCTTAAGGAGAAACAGCCCTTTGACCTATGAGATGGCTTTCATGGGAATTTCACAACACATGGCAGTGGTGCAGACTTTTAGCTGGTGGTCAGAGATGGCACTGTCTTAACACAACTCAGTCTCTGGGTGTAGCTGCTACCTCTTAAAAAGACTCCCATGCTCTGGTTTCAAAGCCCATGGCTATTGTTACTTCGGATGAGCCCTGGTCCTTCCCTCCCTTCTGCTGCTTGATGATAAGCGTCTTTTGCCTAGCTGGCAGGGCCACTGTGGGGTGGTTTTCTGTGCAAGGGAGCTCCTTGTTTTCAAATGCTCCGGGTCTCACTGGAAGCAGAGAATGAAATTTGAGTGCTCGTTTTTCTTGAGCAGATCACTGAAACTGTGAGTTCCAAGTTTGCTCCTCGCATTAAAAAGGGGTTGCTTGCTTATACAGAGATGATATAAGAAGTACATGTTTAAAGTGATTTTTATTTTTTAAATCTTTTTATTGGGGCTCATAAGGCTCTTATCACAATCTGTACATACATCAATTGAGCAAAGCACCCTTATACATTCGTTGCACTCGTCATTCTCAAAATTCACCTTCCACTTGGGTTCCTGGAATCAGCTCGGTTTCCCTTTTTTTCCCCCATCCCCCTCCCTCCCCGATCCCCCCTCCCCCCTGGTCCCTTGATAGTTTATAAATAATTATTATATCTTATCTTACACTCCCCGGTGTCTCCCCTCACCCGCCTCCCCATTGCCCATCTCCTAGAGAGGAGGTTACACATAGATCTCCGAGATCAGTTCTCCCTTTCTACACCCCCTTCCCTCCTGGTGTCACCACTCCCGCCGCTGGTGTTGAGGGGTTCGTCTGTCCTAGATTCCCTGTGCCTCCAGATCCCTACTGCACCACTGTACATCCTCTGGTCTAACCAGGTCCGCAAGGTCGAATTGGGGTCATGATCATTGGGAGGGGAGGAAGCATTCAGGAATTAGAGGAAGGTTTTGAGTTTCATTGTTGCTACACCGAACCCTGAGTGACTCATCTCCTCCCCACTACCCCCTCTGGAAGGGATGTCCAGCTGTCTACAGAAGGGCATTGGGTCCCCATCATGTACTCCCCCTCTTTCACGGTGATGTAATTCTCACCACCAACCTGCCTTTGTTGTTTGAGACCTGGTCTCCTCTGCCCTTCACAATCACCTATGTTGGTGTGCTGCTTCCGTGTGGGTTTGGTTGCTTCTGGGCTAGATGGCCGCTTGTTTGCTTTCAAGTCTTTAAGTCCCCAGACGCTATATCTCTCAGTAGCCAGGCACCATCAGCCTTCTTCACCACACTTGCTTATGCACACTTTCATCTTCAGCGATTATGTGAGGAAGGTGATCACACAATGATTGTTTTTGTTCCTTGGTGTCTGCTACATGGTCCATTCAACACCTTGTATTCGCTTAGGCCATGTGCTTCTTCTCTGTGGGCTTTGTTGCTTCTGAGATAGATGGCCGCTTATTTGCCTTCAAGTCTTTAAGACCCCAGACGCTATATCTTTTTGATAGCCGGGCACCATCAGCTTTCTTCACCACGTTTGCTTACACACACGTCTATCTTCAGTGATCATGCCGGGAAGGTGGGTATCCTGCAATGACCGTTTAGCAGGGCGAGGTGCTATTGTATTGGGGGATTATGCATGAGGAGGCCCAATGTCCATCTGCTACCCTACTACTGAACCTATAAATATATGCACATAAGTCTATTACCCCATAATCATAAATATATTTATATATGTACATGTCTGTATTTAGGCTTCTCTGTATGCACTTTGCCTCCTACTCCTTTCCTCTATTTCCTTTTGCTTTCCTCCCGTCCCACTACCATGTTCAGCCTTGATTCTGGTTTCAGTAATTCCTCTCAGTTACCTTGCTCTTGGTCACTCCCTACCAGTCCTCCCCTCCCTCCCTCCCTCTGGTTTTGAACCACTCGCTGTTCCCTTGTCCCTGTGTTTGGCGACACCTCCTCCCTTCCCCTACCTCCCACGCTCTCATGTCCCTCCAGGACCGTTGGTCCCGTTATTTTCTTCTCTCATTATTTGTCCAGCCTATCTTGTCTAGGTGGACCTGCTGATATAGTAATATGTGCATACTAATGCAGATGACTTTGAAATGGATTTTGAAGTTGAAGTTTTTGTTTAAGTTTTACTATTTCTTCATTGCTTCATTTATGAAGTCCAGAGATTAGCTTCCTCAAAGAACATCAGTGCACTTGATTTTGGGAGACTGGGTCTCAAGATTGTCCACTCATCACCGTGACAACACCAGTGATGAGTCTTGGACTACGGTATGACTCTCAACAGAGGGCACATATGGGAAGTGAGGTGAAGCAATGATCACTGCTCTGGTTTACTGTAAGTTGAAACCGACTCCTCTTTGTGATTTCAAACATAGTTGGCTCTTAACATGCTTCATTAATACGTGGTTAGAAATTATTTTCTTTTTATCACCAAGTGATTCCTAACAGTCACAGCCAGGGAAATGGAGCAGATTTCCATTCTTTTTTTAAAAATTGTTTTATTAGGGGCTCATACAACTCTTATCACAATCCACACATACATCAATTGTGTAAAGCAGATTTGTGCATTCATTGCCCTCAGAATTCTCAAAACATTTGCTCTCCACTTAAGCCCTGGCATCAGGTCCTCTTTTTCCCCCTCCCTCCCCGCTACCCACTCCCTCATGAACCCTTGATAATAAATTATTATTTTGTCTCATCTTTCCCTGTTTGACGTCTCCCTTCACCCACTTTTCTGTTGCCCGTCCCCCAGGGAGGAGGACACATGTAGATCCTTGCAATCAGTTCCCCCTTACCAAGATTTCCATTCTTCTAAATCTTCTCTGGTCAAGAACTTCTATCTTGGTTTAGAAGAATAGGTAAGGGAAAAAAGTTGTCTGACTCCACCAAAGTACAAAAAATGTTGGAAGAAGATGTCTAAAATGAGTTGGGTAGAGGGAGGAGAGAAAGATGTGAGCTAAAATTGTGGTCCTACCACTTGTTAGTAAATTATTAGGCTCTCTGAATTTCTCAGTTTTCAAAGTGCAGCTAACCATGTTGTTGTTGTTGGGTGCATCGAGTTGGTAAATGGTTACAACCCTAATGTACACCTTTCTTGATTTTAAAGCATGCAGTATTTCTTTGTTCTGTTTGGACAACAGCCTCTTGATCCATGTACAGGTTCTGCATGAGCCCAGTTAAGTGTTCTGAAATTCTCCAGGCTAGCCATAGTTTGTATGGTCCACACAACTGAATGCCTTTGTGTAGTCAATAAAACACAAGTAAACTTATTTCTGGTATTCTCTGCTTTCAGCAAAGATCTGTCTGATATCAGCAATGGTATCCCTTGTTTCATGTCCTCTCTGAATCCAGCCTGACCCTCTCACAGCTCCCTGTCTGTGTATTTCTGCAACTATTATTGGGTGATCGTCAGCAAAACTTGATTTGCATGTTAACTCAATGATATTGTTCTATGGTCTGTTCATTCTGTTTGGTCAGTTTTCTTTGCGATAGGTAAAAATACAGATCTCATCCAGTCAACTGACCACGTAGCTGTCTTCAAGTTGCTTGGCATAGGCAAGTGAGTTATTCTAGTGCTTCATCATCTTGTTGAAACTTTTCAACTGATAGTCCATCGATTCCTGGAACCTTGTTTTTGGCTAATGCTTTCGGTGCAGCTTGGACTTCTTCCTTGACTCTTGGTTCTATGCTATCTCTTGAAATGTCTGAATGTCGAGTTCTTTTTGGTACAGTGACTGTGTATCCTTTCCACCTTCTTTGGATACTTCCTGCATCATTCAATATTTTGGCCCACAGACTCTTTCAATGTTGCAACTCGAGGCGGGAATTTTCTTCTTTCAGTTTATGATTTGCTGGCATGTTCTTCCTTTCTGGTTTTCTAACTCCAATTCTTTGCCTGTTCTAATCATTATAATCTTTGCCTATTCTAATCACTTGTCTTTGTGAGCTGCCCTTTGAAACGTTCCGGTCAGCTCTTTGGCGTGATCATTTCTCCCAGGCGCCTTAGCTACTCGACAACTTAGAGCAAGCGCCAGAGGCTGTTTTCACGTCCGCTCTGATCTGACCTTTCTTTCCCGTCCTTTCAGTGATGTTATCCCACAGTTCATCAAGTGTCTGTTATTAGTGTTCCAAGTGTCAAATCTGTTCTTGATATATTCTCGAAATTCAGGTGAGTTAGATTCAAGGTCATATGTTGTCCCTTGTTTTAGTTGTTTTCAACTTCAAGAAACTATGCTTGTGAATTATGTTCCTGGAAAAGAATATTGTAAGTAGCATCGTCTGGCAAAAAAACAAAACAAGTCTGTCCTGGAAGAAGAGCACTCACAATACTCATTTGTGACAAGGATAGCAAGACTTTGTCTCATGTACTTTGCACATGTTATCAGGAGAGACCAGTCCCTATAAAAGATACCATGCTTCATAAAATAGAGGTGCAGTGGAACAGAGGAAAATCCTGAATGTACTTCAGACATTCCATACATTCCAAGTCCAGTTATTAATAGGTATTTGCAGTTGTTTCTTCTCTTTGAAGCCGTGTTCCATCAGCAAATGAGCATCCTGCAGCGTTTACTTCCAGAAGCATCACTCCTTCATGTCACTATGGTTTACCCTGCTTTGAGAAGGCAGCTGTTCTCAACCATATTTTGAATGCCTTCTGATACCACTGCTGACAAAAAAAATTTTGTTACTGATGAGGTTTTCAATATATGGCAAAATTCTGCTGCTATCCAAAGGTTTTCAGTGTCTAATTCCTGAGAAGTGGACAATCTATTTATTCTTTGTCGTCTGTTCTTAGTCTGGAAGTTCTTCTGAAATCTGTTTACTTTGGGTGACCCTGCTGTCATTTAAAACACCAGTGACATAGCTTCCAGCATCCGAGCAGCACACAAGCCACCACAGTATGACCCACTGACAGACAAGGGGTGGAATGGAATGGAATGCATCTATTTGCTATTGTTGTTGCTGTTTAGATATGACTTTAACTACTTAAAGTCAAAGTCATCTGACAGAGTACAACCCAATGAAATGTTGCCCTACTCTGTGCCATCTTCACCATCATGGATGTTTGAGTTAATCAGTGAGGCTCTTGTGTCAGTTCATCAAACTGAGGTTTTCTCTTGTTTTCACTAGCCCTCCACATTCACTGTCCAGAATTCAAATCTTGTTTTGGAGAAATCTCCAGTTGTGTGAGTCCTAGTGAACAGTGTGGCCCCAGTTCCACCATAGGACTTGAAAATCCACGAGGAGCTGCCAGGGTAAGAGAGCTCTTACCCAAGACTTTGACTCTAGAGGGATACATGAACCGTCTATGTCTTAACTGACAGCTCCATGGCAAGTTTTTTGTATGATTTCTGCATTCCATATATTCTCTCTGGTTATGCACCATTTTCATCAATTCTGTGAGTTATCCAGGGTCCTCCGAATTATTTCTTTCCCACTTAGGGTAATTGAATTTGGTCATTGTTTGTTTGCTGCTGACAACCTAGAACACTGTGAAACATTTAACTTGGGTTGTTTGGCAAATGAGATAAGATGGATTTGTGAAACAGTGAAGGAAACATAAAGCAAGCTCTAGGAATGTAACAAAGTTCATGATGCTAAGCCAAAAAGAAGGAATGGGTGAAGCATGAAGTGGGAGGTTAACCTGCATTGAATTGCAAAATACCATAACTTTCTAAATAATGTTATATTTTATGAAGCATTTTATGTACATTAATGTCTTTTGTCATTCATGGGAAAGTAGATGTAGGAGGATAGACAGATGATTGATGCTAGATAGATAGATAGATAGATAGATAGATAATGTGTTAGTCCTGGTAGACTAGAGAAACAAATTCATAGACACACTCATATGTGTATAAGAAAGAGCTTTATATACAAGAGCAATTAAATATTGAGACAACATCCCAGCTCAGTTCAGATCAAGTCCATAAGTTCAATATTCACCCATACTCTTGAAACACACGCAATGATGCCAAATGTAGGAAGATCACAGGCCAGTGGGTGGATAGTCTTGTGGATCTAGTGACAGTAGAAGCATCTCCGTGTTGTCATGGGTCTCTATGTGGTTCCTCTTGGTTCAGGGCTCTAGCTGCTATCAGCATAGATCCACATGTCTTGTTAGTAGAGAGTCTCTTAGGGAGTGAGCATGTGTCCCTCATTCATTGAGCTATTTATCACCGTCATGCCTCCAAATGAGGTCATCAAGCTGTGACCTGATTGACAGGCTGAATTCCACCCATTCACTCGTAAGTCTCAAATTGACAATTGGTTATGTATATGTAGCTTAGATAGATAGATAGATAGATATGGATGAATACTCAAGGTTTTCATTGACTAATTTTTGGAAGTAAGATCACCAGGTTTTTTTCTTCCTAGTCTTAATCTGAAAGCTCCATTGAACCTTGTTCAGTATGGGTGAGCCTACCTGTATTTGAAATGCTGGTGGTATAGCTTCTAGCTTCATAACAAGCCACCACATTAGGAAAAATATGAGTATTACTCCCTATCTATAGGTGATAAAGGTTGGAGCTCAGAGTTTAAGTGATGATTTCAAGGTGTTCTCAAGTAGAGATATCTTGAATCCAAAATCCATCTTTCAACAATATTAGTTGCACATGGACTCTGTGCCTTGTATGTGTCAGAATGAGGGACGCGATGGTGAATGATAAAGATACAAAGCCAACGCAGGGCTAGACAACATGTGACCTGAGCCCCATCATCCTCAGAGCTGCCTTGCGTTCTTATGTAAGTGTAGATTTTAGGGTTCAAGTTACTGAATAGGCTCTTCTGGAAGTGGGACATGGAAAGCTGCATGTTTACTAAGTTTCCAGGTGGTCTGACACTGGCTAAATTTTGAGAACTATTTCTAATAGACTCACACAAGCCATAAATCGGATCATGAAGTACATACAATTTCTCTTCAGTAAGCTTTGCACGACATTAAACAGGTTTTAGCATGTCCTTTCTGATCATAACACAAAAACACCGACCCTCTCTTGAAGCTCAGAGATAACGGAACAAGTATGAACCCAGCTGCATTTAGGCTGCTGTTAGTGGTTGTCAAAGGAACCAGGTAGTATAGTAGGTTATAATTTGGGCTGCTAAACACAAAGTCAGTAGTTCAAATCCACCTAGTTGCCTCCTGAGAGAAAAATGAGACTCTTTTGCTCCTGTAAAGATTTACAGCCTCGAAACCCATTAGAGCAGCTCCGCTCTGTCCTATGGGTGCAGTGTATTAAATGGACTCAGAAGCAGTGGGTTTTGTTTTGTTTTAGTGGCTGTCAAGTCAGTGCGGACGCAGGGCACCCATATTACAACAGAATGGAACAGTGCCTAGTTCTGTGCCATCTTCACCACGGTTGGCACAATGGTTCCATGATTGCGGCCACTGTGTGTTTTGAGTACCTTTCGACATACTCATTTTCCAGTTCTGTAATGGGCAATATTCTATTGCAGTTTCTAGGATCCCACTGGCTAACTTTCAGAAGTAGATCACAAAGTCTTTCTTTTTTTTCTGGCCTATCTTAGTCTGGAAGCTCTATTGAAGCCTCTCTACTATGGGTGAGCCTGCCTTTGCTAAGCAAAAGGTTGGTAGTTCAAATGGAAGGTGGTACACTTACAAAAATCTCAGCCATTGGAAAGTCCCACGAAGCACTCTTCTACTTTGACACACACAGAGAGCCATGGGTTGGAATTAACTTAGTGGACATTGGCTGTATACTAATTTACAAATACCTCTACCAGAGAGGTGATGATTAATAGGTTCCTGTCATGCTAATAGACCTTTTATCAGCTGTTCAGTTTTATACCCCAGAGCCAAAAAGAAAGGAATTGCAATAATTTACATGGAGCACCCATTTCTTTAGGCTTTCTGTAGGGGAATCACACACTTTAATAATAAGCTTTGCTCTATGAAATCATTAGGCCATGTGCAGTACTATTTCAAATAATTTATTTTTAAAAGAAGTAATATTTGCATTGGCTGGAATCAGTGAAGAGTTCAGACTTCTCGTAATTGCCTCTGTGAATCCCCCACAGCCATCAGCTGCTTTGAAGTGGGGTGGTAATTCGAATAAGTGCTTTTGATTTTTAGCTCACACATTACTTTGCTGGAAGAGAAAGATTCTTCTTTACCTTAGATCACTCCTTCCTCCTATGAAAACTGGTTTCTAAAGACAAAATAGAGATGTTGTCTAACATGTATAGTGGGAATAGCTATATATATGTATATATACATATATATATTTGGGACATTGTTTTCTCCTGAACTGAAAATATAGCCTATTATCTCTTCAGACGTCCCTGGGTGGAACAAGTATTTTAGTGCAGGATTAGTTACCAAAAGGTTAGCTATTCAAACTCATACTCAAGCACTTCAGAAGCAAGGCCCGGTGACCTGTTTGTGAAAAGTTACAGCTTGGAAGACCCTATGGCAACTAATAATAACAACAACCATCTTAGCAGCCTAGCGCCAACTCACCTCTGACTCTCTGGGGCACTCTTACCAGCCTCAAGGGAATGTGAGCATAGTTCAAAAATATTGCTTTGTGTAATTCTATTCATCAACACAGATTTCTAGAGTATTTGTATGGACAGTGGACTTTGGGGAATACAAGAGACGTGAGCGTGTGGAAGTGTTTGGGGGACAATGAGATAAGGCAAGAAGAACAGTATCGCTGTTGTAATGGAAGTCCAGGTAGTGTGGCCATGTTTGTGCCTGTCGAGTTGAACAAATCTTTCCCTACTTCTCTGCATGTAATAGAAGGGAAAGAGGCTTGGACTAGTTGAAAATATGAACGTCTTTCAAAGTCTCTAAAGACTCAAGGAAAACAAAAAAAAAACTCTCCTTCAAGCATTTACCAAATGCTCATTCAATGTATGTCATGCACTTGGGGTGAGCCCTTGGCATCAGGAAGCAGAATTTTTGATAATTTCCTCCACCCAGCCTAAGATCAAAGCAGGAGCCTTGCCAACATGTCTGTAAATGACAAAATGTATATGGTCTGTGATAATCTTGATCTTTTCCAACCACATTAGTTTAAAATAGAAACTTGGACCGACTGAAGAGTGTCTCAGAGGAAATTGCTGCAACCATAAGGGGAAGTGTCATTTCTGGTACTTGTAAATGAGAACCGTCTACCCGTCTTGCTGACTTTGACTTGCTTATCACCTACTGGTTTGAATGACAGGAGGCAGTGATTTCTATGGGAGTATTTAATTTTGTTCTTTTTTATCTGTGTTTGCTACATAATTTAAAAAATTGGCTCTGAGAGGAAGAAATCCATTGTAAGATCAGCATGGTTCTTCGTATCTGAGTCCCAGATGAGTTAGGACACCAGTTGGGTATCCCCTATTTACATGGAGTGGAAGGTAGTTATTGGGGGCAAGGTCATCTCACTAACGAATTTTTTGAGGGGTGGGGTTCATAATAAAGGACCAATGTCAATGAATTTAGTTATTTTTCTCATTAGTTATTTTTGCACTAAAAAATGATTTTTTTGGTTAGAACAAACCCAGATAATCCTGCAACTGCAGAGTGGTAGAGTTCCATAGAGAAAGCGTGTTGACGTCACAGTCACGAGACTTGAATTCAAGTTCTTCCCTCTATAGTCCATTAAATGGCACAGAAGCGTCACAAGGAAGAGAAGAACCAGCCATGGTGCAGTATAGCACAGACAAAACAAATAACATTCCTCCTCTCTGCCCCCCACCCACTCCCCACTATCATGACCTCAGGTCTATCTTACAAATCTGGCTAGACCAGAGCATGTACACTGGCACAGATAAGAGCTCTCTATACACAGAATCCAGGACTGATAAACCCGTCAGGACCAATAATGAGACGAGTGATGCCATGAGAGTAGGAAGAAGGTGGGGGGAAAGGGGGAAGAAAGGGAGAACTAATGGCAATGATCAACCTACAACCACCCCCCCACCCCCACCCTGGGGGACGAACAACAGACAAGTGGGTGAAGAGAGACAGCAGACAGTGTAAAATATGAAAATGAACACAATTTAGAAATTATCAAGGGTTCATGAGGGTGGGAGGGAGGGGAAAAACAGGAGCTGATACCAAGGGCTCAAGTAGAAAGAAAATGTTTTGGACATGAAGATGGCAACATATGTATGAATTGTTATTTAAATAAATAAATAAATAGCAGCGTGACCTTGACCAAACTAGTCTGCCTTGAGGGCTTTAGTTTTCCTATCTCTATACTGAATATTCAACATCGAGTACCTGATGTTGCAACAGTAAGCTTAGGTTCTGTGATTATAGTGAATTTTGGTGGAACTTGAATTTAATATGATAACAATATAGTGTGCTACATGCTCTAAGAGAGCCATACAGTGACTGCTCTGAGAACAGAGAAATATGTTAATTGTGTCCCAGGATTTAGGGAAGGTTTATGGAGAAAGGGACCTTTGAACTGAGGATTTCTTCTCCAAGCAAGCAATTTCTTCCCGGGAGCCTTATTGTTTCCACAAAGACCTGCTTTAAAATGGCTAAAACACCATCTATGTAGACGCTTTATTATACTAACTAGTCAGGTCTTAGGAGTGTTATGGGTTTGCTCCCCCCATTGGTTACCATTATAGACAGGAAAGGACGAAGTGCAAGCAACTCGAAGCACTTAGCAGTGGGTCAAGAGCGATGGCAGAGTAGCCGTTGGCTGCTAATGGAGCCTGGGGTGCAGGGAGGGTAGAAGGGCTCCTCGGGGGAGCTGATGCGTGGCCTGGCACTCAAATAGAAGCTAAATATTAATACATTGACCACTGGATCCAACTCCTAGTGCGGTCAATGAGCTCTAATGAGGCCAGTCTGATCCCAGCAGATTGAAATTACAGCACATCCCTCCTGGTCTACTGAGTGTCTAGTGGACTTTGCAGGGGAGAGTCCTCCTGTAAAAGACAACAAAGTAGTGTGAGACTTCAAGGCAGGTAACTGGCAATGGAGAGGCTACAGTTTACGGAGTAGGCAGGGCCATGGTCACTTCTCTGATGGAAAGCCAGCTCTAGAGGGTGCAGGATCTTGGATTCAGTTTAGCTGCTGTGAGTTTAAGTGGCTCTCCTTACAGTGATCCTTTCTCTTGTTTATAAATGTGCTCCAAGAGCAGATCACTCCAGTGGGTTGTTCTCTCATGTTCATTACTCTCGCCAGACCCTCCAGCCTACCGGGTCACGCCATCAGAACTGCCATTCAGAACCTAGTTCCAGCTCATTCAGACAAAACCTATTTACTCTTCTGTAAGGGTCCCCACCCAGGCATTACTGTTGAGCCAATTCCAACTCACGGTGACCCTACTGGGCCCAGTAGGCTTACCACTGATTAATTCTGTGGCCCTTGTTATGTTACCTACTTTATTGAAGGCTTGACTTTCTATTGTTAAAAATGACAGCAACTGGAACATTAAATGAGATCAAGCAAGTGACTACTATTTTAGCTCACTTAATTTGTGACCTGTCATTAGGAAAGAGCAATCATGCTTAGTACATTAGAGGGTCAGTGGAAATGACGGAAACCTCCCAAGAGATAAATTGATGGATATGTAGAACAGTGGACTTGAACATAGCAACCATCATGATGATGACATAGTTTTGTTCTGTTATTCCCCAACATTAGATCGCCATGCGTTGGAACGGACTCGGTGGCTTCTAACCACAGGAACGAAGTAGGTGAAAAGTTGCCACTGGGTGTAGCACACAGTGAGAGCAAAATCTATTGTCTCAGCCACCGTGAAGGATTCAATTAAGCAGACTTTCTTTCCCTCCCTTAGAATCCCCATTAACCCATGTACCTAATTCCTCAGTGCAGTGAATTTTATTTAGTGTGGGTCTTCTAGTTGGAGTCTCTGTAACTCCTACCAAATGACATTTTATTGAGAGCTCTGGGTAAGAGAAGTTGTGGAAAGAAACTGATAGGATTCCGCTGTGATCGATTGTTAACTGGGTTGGGATTGCCATTCTGCTAGATGTGAAATGAACCATCTAAGAAACAGGAAGGGGGCATTTCGCTAATAGTATGAAAGGAGCACATCTGTTAGACCCCAAGATCCCTGTGGATTGAACCTCCTTTACCCTGCAGACAGTTTTGTCACCAGAGGACTGGCAGAAGAGCAGTCGCAGCAGGACCAGAAGCCGGAGCAAGTAAAGCTGAGTGCTTTGGGGTAGGGGACTACCTTGTGGAGTAGTGTAGAGTGGAGTTGGGTTTTGTTGGAGTTGAGTACCCTCTGGTTGAGGTTTATAGCTTAGTGGCATGCCCTTTGGGTATTTACTGGCAGCCCTAAATGAGCTTTGTAACATTGCTTGAGCTGGGCAGAGGCCAGGCCAACAGGCTGAAGGGCAGACAGTGGCCTGCCTCTGGGAACAGCAGAGAAGACTGTCCTGACTGGACAACTGTATCTTGAGCTTTTCTCACATGAATTAACCTGTTCACGTCCCTAAATAAACCCCACAATTAGTTGAATTGTCTATGTGTTCTGTGTCACTTTTACTCTAAAGTACTGAGCCCAGCTGAAAAATAGAGCATGCTGTGGGAGGGACAGTTAGTCTCAGAACTGGTATGGAAGGCTGCAAGGTGGGGGCAGGTGTGACCCTCAGACTTGGGAGTAGAGAGAGATCAGATGTGGCCCCCATGCCGTTCCTTCAACTCCTAAGGATTACAATGGTTTATTTTAAACGTGTCTTCTTAGCTACGCCACGAACTTCCTGCAGGAAGAAATGAACCTTACGACAGCTTATTGTGCATGTTTTGACTAGCACATAGTATACACCCATTGAAAGTTGGTCAGAGCTCTGTGGTTTCTCTGCTGACTGAATGCACAAGTGAGTGAACAAAGGCGACAGTGATGGAGAGAAACGAAACTAGTGATTTTTCATTAACCGAGGGGAATATTCCAACATAGCATCCTTTTCTTGTTTTGACTGGCTCAGCAAGTAAGACACCACTTGCTGAATTTTATGCAGAGCATTGTCGACTATCCTGTGAACAAAGGAAGTCTGGGCTGTATTAACTTTAAAGAGTCGGCAAGGAAGCCCCATTCTAGTCGAAGTACCAGACCGCTAAGTTATTAAGAGTGACTAAGAAGAAACAGACTCATACTGCCAAGCCTCAGTGTGGCTTTATATTGTCTGTCACCTAGTGAAGTGTCCTTTAACACATACGTCTCAGCAAACAATTCAAGCTGGGTCTGCAATTCGTGTGTGGCAGCTGTGGGATCAAGTCTCCTTCATTTACATGAAAATTTTTATTACTGTATAGATAATTTTCTGAATTCTGTAACCACTGCCACAAAATTTCCCTTAAGCTGTTAAGTTTTCCCTGCAAGCACCCCTGACCAACGCTGTGTCTCATACAAACGTCGATTCCGTTTTACTTACTCTGATGAACATTTCTCGATGTGGTCTAGCGAGATAAAGTCTTCCTCTCCGCAAAAGCAGCCTTTTTCTCCAGGAGCCCTTTGACAAGGAGAGCAGACTGAGCCACCTGCCTTCTTCGCTTTCTCTCAGAAGGTTTCTTCCAGTAGAGAAAAGGACTCGATTAGAGGCCAGTTACTTCACCTCTTTCCGTCCCTATACTTTTTTAAAAATGCGTTTATACCATGCATTCTGTGTTGTGACTCTCAGTAGAGCTTAGTGGTTAAGATATGAACTCTAGATGCATACAGTTTAGATCTGAATCCCCACTCCACTACTTGTCAGATGGAAGATTTCGAGCAAGTTAATTCTCTGCCTTAGTTTTCACATCTGTAAAATGAGGTAGTTATATTTCCTACTTATAGAAGTGCTTTGATGATTAAATGAGACTATTTGTAGAGAGCTTAGTTATGCCTGGGATCTGGGAAGTATTATATAAGTATCACTATTATTACAAATGAATACCTTTTCATGTTGTTAAGCATTTTGTTATATCATGAATTATAACTATATAAACCATTTGTTGATATATAATTCATATATCATACAATTCAGTAGTTTAATTGCATCAAGAAGATTAACCCCCCCTTTCCCCCAACCTCCCCTGCTAGACCCACAAGAAACGTTTAATCCAGCTACTGTCTAGAGATTCACTCACTCTGGATTTCACATATTTAAAAGCATTTAAAAAAATAATAAAACAAAAACTAAGAAATCAAAAAAGCTGACAATCACAAAATAGGGAAAACTCCAAGTTGAAAGGAAAACTGAAAATGCTAAAAAGTAGAATGACTTTAACATGGGTCAAAGGGAGATCAAGTGAGCCGGTGTCCGTCATGAGTTTTAATTGCTATATAATCTGGATATACCATACTTTGCTTCTCTAGTGTGAAGCATACAGATTAGTTCCAGATTTTTTGTTGTTTGGAATTCCCCTTGGATCTCTGCACAGCCTTGCTCACATTAAGAATAACTTCTAGGGTGGGAATGTTATATCAAAGAAGACAAAATTAGGCAGAATGTTATACGTTAAATCAAAAAGATGGGAATTTTGTTTTCCAGAAGTGCAGTAAAATTACCTTCTCTTAAGGAGCTACGTATCTAGCTGTTCGAATGCCCCTTTCTCCACTGCGATGGCTCCTCATCCCTCCTGAGAGCTGCTGCTGTTTAAACCCCTCCTAGCCGTTTCTAACCTTGAACCACTGAATTGTGACAAGATAAAAATTAGTGAATTGGTGTTGATAACGTTTATCTTTCTTGTGGGAAATAATCCCCCATTTTCTCACTCTGACCTTCTTTTCCTTATTCTCTGGGGCGGGGGTGGGGGGAGATGTGTGGGATGGGAGCTTGAGAAGCTGTGGCCTGTGAAAGAACTGGGAAAGAAGAAGCGTGGGTAGTACACAGACTAATGGAAGAGATTGAAGGCTATGTCATCATGGCGAATGTCTTAGAGCGTCATTAATTTATTTTTGATGGCTAGATTCTCTTCCTGGTCCTGATATTATTTTTAACACGACTGCACAGCTGTTCAGATTTAGGAAAGAATCATGGATTGAATTATAGCCCCCAAATAATGTGTTGAGATTTTAACCCCTATACCTGTGGAGGTCGTCCCATTTGAGATTGCCGTTTCTGTGGTTGTTGTTGCTATAGTAATTAGAGTCACAAGACCAACAAAGGGTGTGGCATACAGCTAAACTTGTTTGAGCTATAGAAAGCAGACTATGCCCAGAGACAAGCAAGCACAAATGGGGAAAGTTAGATGCCATGGCGATCACTAGGGGACCAAAGCATGTGAGGGTGACAGGAGATGGGAACGTTTCACCGGAGCCGACAGAGAGAGCCTTCCCCCACAGCCGGCTCCTATGCACGTTTTCCTGTCTCTCCTGGAGGAAGCTCTCTGCTGAGGAAAGATGCTAGTCCTTTTCATGAGGCCTTAAGTGCTACAGGGAACAAGGGACAAGTGCTGGTGGATAAAGACCTCAACTTCCTCAGCCTCCCGTGGAACAACCGTGAGATGTGTTGTCCAGAGGCATGAACCTCTGTTTGCAATGAAATTTACAGACTAATGTATGCCTCAGTGACTTTCCTCCTGTTCTTATGTCCCCAACCCCCATTTATTTGAAAAATTGGAGAGTTTTATTGGTGTACAGTTCACATACCATATAATTCAATGGTTTGAATATATTAAAGAATTGTGCAACCATGACCACAATCAATTTTAGAATATTTCTTCATTCTTGTACCCATTATCATTAGTTCTTATCCCCCTCAAACTTCCCTGCATATCCCTGAGAAACTATTAATCTGGTACTCTCTTTAGAGCTTTACCGATCCTGAATTTCATAAAAAGAAAAACATATTTCCTTCCCATCAAAACAAACAAAAACAAAGCCAGAACAAAACAACAGAGAAAATCCTCACTCTAAAAGAAATTAAAAAAAATAATAACAAATTTAAAATGGGCCAAAAGGAAAAACAAATGCTAGGCTGTAAAATGTTAACCTAACAGACATTGTCTGCATTAATACACATTCCAATGCATTATATAAGGGGTTAAATTTTAACCTAGCTGCATCTGCCTTGGAAGCATGATGAGACTTTTTACTCCCGACAAGAGTTACAGTCTTGGAAACCCAAAGAGGCAGTTCTACCCTGTTTCATTGAGTTCTTCTGAGTCAGAGTTGATTCTCTGACTGAGTATGCATAGAATACTTCTGCTTCAGTCCACCTTCTATGTGAGCATTCTCTCAGATGCTCATTCTGTAGAACAGCAAGGGCATCACATTCCCCCTTTCAACCTTCAGTGCCAACATTCCTTTCTGCGGCAAGAAGCTGCTGAGATGACTTCAATTAGCTCCACCTCCCGGTATTCCCGTTGATGTGAGTGCCAACAAGTCAGCGCTGGCCCACAGTGATGTTATGCACAACACAACACAACACTGCCCGGTCCTGTGCCATCCTCACAGGTGTTCCTATGCTTGTGCCCATTGTTATAGCTGCTGGGGCAGTTCATCTGGTGGAGGGCCTTCCTCTCTTTTGACGCCCTTCTACTCTACCAAGCATGACGTCCTTCTCCAGGGACTGGTCTCTCCTGGCAACATGCGAAAAGTATGTAAGGCAAAGCGTGGCCATCCTGGCCTCCAAGGAGCCCTCTCCCCTCACCTCTTCCAAGAAAGACCATTTTGTCCACTTAGCAGTCCCTGGCACATTCAATAGTGTCCAGTACGCAAGGCAAATGCATGGACTCTTTTTCCATCTTCTTTCCTCAATGTCCAGCTTTCACATGCATACTCATAGCTTCATGCAATTCTCTTGTGTGGTTTTAATGTTCTTTAGTTTACCTTTCTGGATATCAATATTCATTGCAATGGCTACACAGAGCGCACAGACAAAATTCATGACTAAATCCAGAAAGGTTTGGGGTTCAACTGTTTTTCAGGTCTGCTGATAAATGCCCAAAGGGGCATAGCACTACACTGGAAGCCTCAACCTGAGGGCATTCATGCTGAGTCAGTAAACCCAGCTCCCTGACTTAAGTGCCCAGAGCACCTCACTGAAGTAAGCCTCAGCCTGACGCGGGCCAGCAAACCCAACTTCCCCACTTTTGTTCTCAGAGGCACCTCACTCCACAAGCCAGACTCCTGCACCAAAGCGCTCAGCTTGACTTGCTCTGGGGGCTGGGAAGTCCACCGCTCTGTTCCACGCTCTGCCTCCTGGCTCTGCAGCTGCTCCTCTGATGGGATAGCTGTCTTTTGGATGCAGGACGTTCACTGCAAAGTGACCTCGGGTCCAGAGGACTCATTCCACCTCAGGTTCTTGCTGGTAAAGAGATCCCTCCTCCTGCTCTTCACAGGGCACATTTTATACCAGCAGGATGGCATCCAGGAGTTCCTGTTCATGATTACCCACAGGTGAATGCTTTCCATATCTTCACCACCCTCTTTCCAGACCCAGTGCAGAACAAGGTCACTTGGTGGAAGTTAGAGACTTAGGCCAGGAGAGCCACATTAAATAATTCACTGCCTCTGCAAGGGTGGACTCGTTCTCCTGACTGCTCCTTCTTTTTAAAAACTCTTTTATTATGAATTGGATCAACATTTACCTAGCAGATGAATTTTATATTGAACAACAATCAGTTTTACATTTAACAGCTCTGGCACATTTTGTTTCATTTGCTGATTGCAATCCCTTTAATGTACTATCATATATTCTATTTCCTCCCGTGTTTCCCATTTCCATTCCGCCTTCTTTCCTAACCCATCTGCACTTTGCTCTTGAGCAAATGCTGCCCTTTGGGTGTCACGTAGTTGGGTGTTCTAAGATGCGCATACTTTTCTAGTGTTTTGTTCCCCTTGTCTGTTATAGGCTGAAAACCGAGGTCCAAGGGTGAGTTCAGTGCCAGGACTGAGGAGTGGCAGGGGGCCATAGTCTCTTGGGTTCTGCCAGTTCCTATTCAACCAGTAAGCCTCATATTTTTCTTATGATATTGAGTTTTGTTGCCCATTTTTCGGTAACCCTGTTCAGACTCTTTCTAAAAGGATCCCTTTCAGAGAATACGGTCGTGGTACCCAGGCACCATCTTGTTCTTCTGGTCTCGGGGTCGGGAAAACGGATGTATGAGAGTGGCCCCCTGGCCCACTGGACAGATTGTCTCCAGGCTTCGTCAGTTTTCATCGTTCAGCTTTGCTCTGCACAAGGAGAGACCAGGACTTGCACCTTAGCTGGAAACTCACAAGCTGTGTGTGTGTGTGTGTGTGTGTGTGTGTGTGTGTGTGTAAGATGGAGTTTTATATACAAGAGCAATTGTACATTGAGAAAACATTCCAGCCCAGTCCAAATCAAGTTCATAAGTCTGATATTAGCCCATATGTCTGATACTAATCTATAAATTCTTCTTAAGACTCATGAAACACATGCAATGACGCTCAATGCAGGAAGGTCACAGACCAGTGGTTGGAAAGTCTTGTGGATCCAGTGGCGGTAGAGGCATCTCAGGGCTCTAGTGCAGCTCCATGGGTCTTGTCAGCAAGCATGCCTCATAGATAATGAACGTGTGTCCCGCCTCCAGCGAGCTGTTTATCTCCTTAGTGCCTCTAAATGAGGTCATCAAGCTGTGACCTGATTGACAGGCTAAATTCCACCCTTTCACTCTTAACCTCGAATTGACAACAGATTATGTAACTACCACACATGGTGTGAATCAAAGATCTTACAATTCTTCAAGGAAGGTTAGAGATGGAAACAATGCCTTCAGAAGTGGGTAGACCTACATGGAAGCTATCTTGAGAAATGATAACCTCATACTTAGATATTTTTGTTTAATAAAGGTGTCTATAATTTTGCAGTCATACTTTTTACTTACTCTCATTTAAGTCATAAATATAGTTTTAAATGATTCAGTGGTTAAGGAGTAGATCGAATCTAAGAAAGCTCTTTTTGCCGCCCACAAATGGTCAAGTGTTGACCACTTAATGTGGCTCTACTTACAGATGACTGAACTAGCTAATGGCTTTGTAGACTATTTTTTTTTGGGGTGGAACTTCTCAATCTGTGATATTTAAAATAACAAAATCATTAGGTCTCTTTCTGATGCAATGCACAGAAACACAGACAGTATACTCCCTAGAGGTTGACTCAGAGATGAGCAACATGTTATAAATAAACACAATGTAGTATTAGATGGAGCTCTAGCAAGGATCTACAATTCTGGCATTTTCCAGAGGCAGAAATCGAGATCGCAGAGGTCATAGATGGTCATAGAGTTCAGCTTTCCTAGTTGCCACTCTTTTTAGGCTAGTCCTTTGCTGGAGGTTGCTTTTTTCTTCCTGGTGTGTGTCTGGGTGGCGGTGGCGGTGGCTCTGTGACGGGCTGTTTTCATTGGTTTAGTTTTTGCTGTAGTTGGCATGTCTTGTTGCTGTTGTTGGGCACAACACTGCGAGTTGGTCATGGAGGGCGTGGAAGGATTAGATAGGAAGATGCTGATCATGAAGTACAGGCATTATCTGGTTCCTGGTACACTTACCACAGTAGGCTATTGAGGTTTCAGTTTCTAAGTTTTTGTTTCAGACGACCTGTTGTAGCTCATTCATTTATGTCCTTGGATTGATGTCATTCAAAGTCTCATGAAAGAATGGAATGGGAAATCAGCGTATTTATCTCTGGATCTTGCCATGCTTCAGCTGTTCTCTCCAGGACAGCCATGACTTCAGCAGCCAGTTCCAAGCAGAGAGCAACTCACAAGCTTTTAAGATCCCAGCCATTACTCCCCAAAGCAGTATGTCTTTGTGGTGTAAATTATGCCTACTGACTTTTGGTTCCCCTGAGACTATGGTCCTGAGGCCCTAGACTCATCCATTCATTCCTTCAAAGTGTTTGGTTATATCTATAAAGTTTTCATAACTTTGCTTCCGATATGTTCCACACTATCCATGGGTATATTTTCAATAAAGTAAATTCCCCCCACCATTGCCATTGAGTAGACCTTCCAGGGCAGAACAGAAGACCCACTTCCAAAAACCAGCCTCTGGAAACACGGTCTTTGGAACACAGTTTTATTTTGACACAAGGAGAGTCTGCCTGAGTTAAATTTCATTCAATAATAGGTAGTCTGGGTGCTTTGTAGCTTCTCAAAGGTATTGAAGCATTTGAAGCATACATGGACAGCTACTTTACCATAAAAGGGCAGTACTAAGAAAATATTATTCAAGTGCATGTGGTTACCTATCACTAGTCATGGATTAGGTTTAAGAATAATCATGGATTTGGCATTCACTGCATGTTGCAGCTTCTCTTTCCCCTGACACTACACACCTTGAATGTAAAGGAGTTAGGAGTGCCAAGGTCTAGAAATAATACAATGTTTTATTTGTCTTATTAACTAGAACCCTTCACTAACATTTTCATGTGTACTTTGGAAAAATCTCAGTGAATGTGACTGAGGATGCGTAGGAGTCTGTTCTGAAACTTCCTGAAATCAGGTAGCAACAAAGGAAAAGGATAACGATTTCTTAGTTGTTTGCATTGTTGTCATTGTTTTCAAGTGTCACAGACTCAGTTCTGACTCAGTGACCCTACACACAAACGAATGAAACATCATCTGGTCCTGCACCATCCTCACAATGGCTCTTACGTTTGAGCCCAGTGTTGCAGCCACTGTGTCAATCCATCTGGACCAAGAAGGACCTTTCTCTCTTTTTGCTGCCCCTTTCCTTAGTTCTCCATGTAACATTCTTGCTCTTCAACACTCTAAAGAGGTATTGTGCAGCAGATTTACCTAATGCAATATGTCTTTTGATCTCTTGAGTGATGCTTCCATGAGTCTTGATTATGGATCCAAGTAATACAAAGTCCTTGATGACATCAACCTTTTCTTCATTTCTCATTAAGGCTACCTATTGGTCCAAAATCCAGGTGTGAGGATTTTGGTCTTCCTTACATTGAGTTGTAATCCATACCGAAGACTACAATCCTTGATCTTCATCAGCCAGTGCTTCAAGTCCTCCTCCCTTTCAGCCAGCAAGGTGTGTCATCTCATGTCACAGGTTGTTATAAGCCTTCCTCCAATTCCGACACTGCATTCTTCTTCAGATAACCCAGCTTCTCTCATTATGTGCTCAGCAGACGGATTTAATAAGTATGGTGAGAGGATACAGCCCTGACACGCACCTTTCTTGATGGTAAAGCATGCAATATGCCCGCATTCTGTTCTCACAACTGCCTCTCCATCCATGGACAGGTGCATCATGAGCACAACGCAGTCTTCTGGAATTCCCGTTGTTCTCAAGGGTGTTCACCACTTAGCATGGTCCACACAGTCGAATGCCTTTCACAGTCTCTGTGTGACTTTCAAAGGAACAGCTGCAGTGGATGAGTAGAAGACAAAATTACAAGCCGTTAAAAGGGCAGGAGGTCAGGGAAAAGGGCAGTGAGCACAGATTGCTCTTGGTAAGTTTCCGGGTAAAAATAAAGGTTTAAATATAAAACAGTTGATTTGAAAAGGTAGTGAAATCAACAGAAGATTGTTTAGTTGGATTAACTGTTTATGGCAATAAAGACCAGAAAAAGTCTATACGCTGAAGAGAAAGAAGATGGTAGGAAAAGTTTATAGAAGTTCATGAGTTTTTTATCCTAAGATAAGAGGAAAGAAGGAAGGTATATGACACCTAATACACAATACATATTTGTCGAATCAATATGTAAAAGATTCATTTCAAGGGCAACTAACTCCTACTGGTCATTTAGATCAAACTACATGGTGACACTCTTCCGCCTCCAGACAACATTGCTGGCAGATTCTTCTTCCCTCCGTTTAGTCTCTTTGATGATGGAGCGTTCTACTCGGTGAGAGCCCATGTTAACTTTGCACTGCTTTAGTTGGCACATAGTACATTCTAGAGAAGAGAAAACACCTTCCCTCCATTGTGTGAACAAGCTATACGCCATGCCAAGCACGATTGAAGGAAGAGTAGTAAGTACTCTTAATATCAAGATTTGTGAAATGACCTAGAGCTCCCAAATTTATTTATTCCCCCCAAATTTATTTGATAATTTAATTTATAATATAATTCTCTTCTCTCTTGCACATTATCTGAAGGAAAGTTGACCATTATTAATTAAAGTTTTATTCAATGGTTTGCTTTCCTGACAGGTGTACTATTAAAACCCCCTAAGTGGGATTGCAAAAGATGAGTTGAAACAGCATGTGTATGAATTGTTGAATGTAAAACTGATGATCTGCTCTATAAACCTTAATGTGATTCACAGTAAAATGTTTTAAAAATAAAGCAATAAGCTAGAGGGTAGATGGGTATTATCTTGGGTGAAGAAGAAGATGGTAACTCAGAAGAGGGAGATGGGAAGTCAAAGAAGTGGTGAAGAGTAAGCTGTTGGGAGGTTGTTAAGCAGTTTTAACTGTTGAAAACAAAATCCATGGTCTGAATTGTCAAACTGCCACCTAATTTTCAATAAAAAGCGTCTTAAGAATAACCCCCTCTGAGGAGCTGGTGGAAAAGGGTAGAGAGTTTTATTTCTAACCCTGGATATTTTAGAAAATGTTGAATATATTTTTTCTAGTAAATAATTAAATCACCCCAAATTATGATGCACAATTTGGCTCCACATAAACATTGCTTGCTGACATGGTATTTTTATTAGAACTATGTCAATAACAAAGGTGTTTACTGTATTATATCCTCAACCTTGAACTGTATTTTAACCGAGTCCATCTGAGTAACAAACAGAGTGTCTATGAAATTAAACACATGAGTCCAGATGTTGAAGGGTGCAGGGGATGAGAGGCCTCAGGGGAAATATTGAAAACTGAGTCCCCATCCTCCAGAATGCTTTTCAGATTTTGTTCCTGTTACTTGTACCTTTATGGAACACGTAGTTCATTTCTCTTGAAGAAGTAACCACCTGATCACCTATTGGACAGTAACCTCTTTAATTCCCAGCCTCGCTATCTGTCATTCTCCCCTCCAGTTTCCCCATGTCTTCCGTTGGCTGTTGCCTCTCCTGTCCTGTAACTGCACATCTGTTTCCATTTGTCATCAACTCAACTTCGACTCATGCTAATCCTGTGTGTGTAAGAGCAGAACCATGTTCCACAGGATTTTCAATGGCTGCTTTTTAATTTTTTTTTTTTTTAAGAAGTAGATTGCTAGGTCTGTCTTCAGAGGTATCTCTGGGTAATCTTGAATCTCCAATCTCGTAGTTAGCAGCTGTGTATGTTAGTCTTGTTCCATTCACACACTTCTGTAGCACAAGGCCACAATGCTCGTGACAACACAGATCAATACTTGAGTCATCTTACCTACAAGACTCCTTTGAGGGGAGGATGCACTGTTCTTTCACACTTAATAGATGTTCAAACAATTGTTGGGTGTAGAAGAAAGAGCAATGAATTCTAGCCCTTTCATTGTAAAGGTGTCTCTAAGTTGGCCCTACAAGCATTTTGTTTTTCCCTAGAAAGATATGTGGTGTAAACACTTAACTGAAAGAAACATTTTGAAAGTTAAAAATGAATTCACAGAGAACAAGTCCGTAGAATCCAGAATATTCAGATACTGTATGCTCTCCCATCCCTCCACAATCCCTCCCCACCCCACCAACAAACTAATTGCTTCATGGCTTTGACTCGTGGCTCTCAAAGTATATAGAGTAGAATTATGCTCCATAGGGGGTTCAATGACTGATATTTTGTAATAGATCACCAGGCCTTTCTGTTGAGTGCCTCTAGGCGAACTAGAGCCACTGAACTTTCAACTGAGCATTTAAGCTTTGGCACCAGGGTTCCACAAACACCAAACAATCAGACCATCTTTTCTCTATTGACATGGTTTGAACTTTAGCTGCATTTTAAGGGCATGAAGGCTCACAACCTCAAAACCCCTCCAGATTCCTCACATTGGTCTCAGTGGCTTTAAAGGGAGGAAAAGTGAAACGGAAGTGGACTTGGATGCTCTGGTGACATACAAGCTTCATTAGAAGAAGAAGTAGAAGGAGGAGGAGGGGAGGAGAAGAAGAGTGCAAGAAGAAGAAGGAGATCATCTGCAAATTAGGATAGTTTTACTTTTTCTTTGCCCTTTTTGGTGCCTTTAATTTCCCACTCTTGCATTGTAAGTGGCTGAGATTTCCAGCACAATATTAAAGAAGAGGAATGATAACCAGACAAAGGCACCATTGTCTGGTTCCCTTTCGCAAGGAGAATACTTTCAGTAGTTTTTTCCATTAAGACAAATGTTGGTCATGCGCCCTTAATTATACTCAGGAATTTCCCTTCAATTCATATTTTATTGAGGAATTTTGTCCAGAATGGTGCTGGATTTTGTCAGATGCCTTTTCTGTGTTAATTGATAAGATGGGGTGGCTCTTTTTCTTCCTTTTATTCATGTGGTGAATTACATGGATTGTTTTTCTAATGTTGAATAAATCGTGCCTCTCACATGGCCATGAGGCCTTATAATTTTGACATTTTATTCGATTCTATTGACTAGGAATTGGTTGAGAACTTTTGCGTCTGTTTCCTGAGACATAGTGGTCTAGCTTTCTGTTTTAGTGATGCCTGTACTTATTTTGGTACCAGGCTTTTGCTCTCAATTCATAAAATAGAACGGGAAACATTCTGTCCTCTTCTGAGTTCTGGAATAGAAGTTTGAGTAGTATAGGTGTTAACTTTTCGTTTAATGTTTTGTAAAATAAACCATTGAACTGTCTGTGGCCAGACCTTTGTGTGTGTGTGTGCAGGGGCCGGGCGGTACTAGTTACGAGACCGATTTCTTCTTAGGTTACTGCTCTGTTTCAATGGCCGACATCAGTCCGTGGTAGTTTAGGTAGCGTGTTTCCAGAAAGTTGCTCTTTTCTTCTAGGTTTTCAAAATTTTTGGAGTATAATTCTTCATAGTAGTATGTTCTTTTAAAAAATTAATAGATCATTTTATTGGGGCCTCTTACAGCTCTTATAACAACTATACTTCAATTGTACCAAGCACTTTGTACATTTGTTGCCGTGATCATTTTCAAAACATTCTCTTTCTGTTTGAGCCCTTGGTATCGGCTCCTCATTCCCTACCCCCACTGCCCCCAGTAAGTTCTTAGCCTCCATATTGCTGTTAGTGCTGTTGTGATGCCACCCATTTCGTTTCTTATGTGTGTTATTTGCCTATTCTTTCTTTTCCTTTGTTAAGTTTGAGATGGCTTGTTAATTTTATTAATCCTTTCAAAGGATTGATCATCTCCATTGCTTTTCTGTCTTCTGTTTCATTTACTTCAATTCTATATTATTTATTTTCTTCTCATGATTGTAGGCTTATTTTGCTGGTGTGTTTTTAATGGTTGTAGATGTTGGGTTAAGGTGCTGCTTTTAGTTTTATTCTGCTTTTGCAATGTATGCATTTATTGCTATCAATGGCCCTCTGTGTATGGCTTGTGCTGTGTCCCAAATGTTCTGGTATATTTTGTTTTCATTCTTGTTTGAGTCAAGGAAAATTTTTATTTCATTTTAAAGCTTTCTATTACCCAGTAGTTTTATGGAGTCCCTGGTGCCATTGAAGTTACATGTTGGGCTGCTAACTGCAAGGTCAGCAGTTTGAAACCACCAGTATCTTCGCAGGAGAAAGATGAGACTTTTTACTCCTATAAAGAGATACAGTCTCAGACGTGTGTATAAGCAAGTGTGGTGAAGAAAGCTGATGGTGCCCGGCTATCAAAAAGATATAGTGTCTGGGGTCTTAAGACTTGAAGGCAAACAAGTGGCCATCTAGCTTGGAAGTAACAAAGCCCACAGAGAAGAAGCACACAGCCTAAGTGAATACAAGGTGTTGAACGGACCAGGTAGCAGACATCAAGGAACAAAAACAATCATTGTGTGATCACCTTCCTCACATAAATGCTGAAGACGAATGTGTGCATAAGCAAGTGTGGTGAAGAAGGCTGATGGTGCCCAGCTATTGAGAGATATAGCGTCTGGGGACTTAAAGGCTTGAAAGTAAACAAGCGGCCATATAGCCCAGAAGCAACAAAGCCCACATGGAAGCAGCTCACCAACATGTGTGATCATGAAGGGCCGAGAGGACCAGGTTTCAAACAACAAAGGTGGGGGTGGGGAATCACATCACCGTGAATGAGGGGGAGTGCGTGATGGGGACCCAATGCCCATCTGTAGACAGCTGGACATCCCTTGCATAGGGGTAGTGGGGAGGAGATGGATCACTCAGGGTTCAATATAGCAACAATGAAACTCAAAACTTTCCTCTAGTTCTTGAACATTTCCACCACACCAATTATCATGACCCCAATTCTGCCTTGGGGACCTAGTTAGAGTAGAGGATGCACAGCGGTGCAGTAGGGATCTGGAAACACAGGGAATCTAGGACGGATGAACCCCTCAAGACCAGCGGTGAGAGTGGCGACACCAGGAAGGAAGAGGGTGTAGAAAGGGGAACCGATCTCAGGGATCTATATATAACCTCCTCTCTGGGGGGTGGGCAACGGGAAGGTGGGTGAGGGGAGATGCCGGACAGTGTAAGATAAGACAAAAATAATAATTAATAAACTATTAAGGGTTCATGGGGGAGGGGGTACAGGGAGGGAAGGGGAGGGAAAAAAAGGAAAATGAGCTGATTCCAGAAACTCAAGCGGAAAGCGAATTTTGAGAATGATGAGGGCAACAAATGTATACGGGTGCTTTACTCAATTGATGGATGTATGGATTGTGATAGAAGTTGCATGAACCCCAATAAAATAATTTATTGAATAAATTTTTTTTCTTTTTTTACATTTTATTAGGGACCCATACAACTCTTATCACCATCCATACATATACATACATCAATTGTATAAAGCACATCCATACATTCCCTGCCCCAATCATTCTCAAAGCATTTGCTCTCCACTTAAGCCTCGTGCATCAGGTCCTCTTTTTTTTTCCCCTCCCTCCCCTATCCCCCCTCCCTCATGTGTCCTTGGTAATTTATACCTCGTTATTTTGTCATATCTTGCCCTATCCGGAGTCTCCCTTCTCCCCTTCTCTGCTGTCCCTCTCCCAGGGAAGAGGTCACATGTGGATCCTTGCAATCAGTTCCCCCCTTCCAACCCACTCACCCTCCACTCTCCCAGCATCGTCCCTCACACCCTTGGTCCTGAAGGTATCATCCACCCTGGATTCCCTGTACCTCCAGCCCTCATATGCACCAGTGTACAGCCTCTGTCCTATCCAGGCCTGCAAGGTAGAATTCGGATCATGGTAGTTGGGGGGAGGAAGCATCCAGGATCTGGGGGAAAGCTGTGTTCCCCATCGGTACTACCTCGCACCCTAATTAACCCATCTCCTCTCCTAAACGCCTCTATGAGGGGCTCTCCATTGGCCGACACTTGGGCCTTGGGTCTCCACTCTGCACTTCCCCCTTCATTTAATATGGTATATATATACATATACATATACACATATATACACACACTTATATCGTTGTTGTTTTTTTTGCATGATGCCTTATACCTGGTCCCTTGGCACCTCGTGATCGCACTGGCCGGTGTGCTTCTTCCATGTGGGCTTTTTTGCTTCTGAGCTAGATGGCCGCTTGTTCACCTTCAAGCCTTTAAGACCCCAGACACTATCTCTTTTGATAGCCGGGCACCATCAGCTTTCTTCACCACATTTGCTTATGCACCCATTTGTCTTCAGCGATCCTATCATGGAGGTGTGCAGTCAATGATATGATTTTTTGTTCTTTGATGCCTGGTAACATATCCCTTTGGGACCACTCGATCACACAGGCTGGTGTGTTCTTCCATGTGGACTTTGTTGCTTCTGAGCTAGATGGCCGCTTGTTTATCTTCAAGCCTTTAAGACCCCAGTCACTATCTCTTTTGATAGCCGGGAACCTTCAGCTTTCTTCACCACATTTACTTGTTCACCCACTTTGGCTCCAGCCGTTGTGTCGGGAGAGTGAGCATCATAGAGTTCCAATTTAATAAAAGAAGGTATTCATGCATTGAGGGAGTGTTTGAGTAGAGGCCCAAGGTCCTTCCGCCACCTTAATACTTGACCTATAAATATAGACACATAGATCTATTTCCCCATCCTCCTATATATATTTGCATGTACATGTCTTTGTCTAGACCTCCATGAATGCCCTTTGACTCCTAGCTCTTTCCTCCATCTCCCTTGACTTTCCTCCTGCCCTACTACCATGCTTCATCGCCACCTGGGCTAGAGTATACCTCTTCTCTAAGCAACCTTACCCTTGATCATTTCCCACCAGGCCTGCCACTCCCCCTTCTCTACCATTTGGGGTCCCATGTTGTTCCCTTGTCCCTGGGTGTGTTAACACCACTTCCTTACCCCCCCACCCCAAGTCCCCCCGGAACTGTCGGTCCCGTTGTTTTTCCTCCAGATAGTTCATCCAGCCTGTCCTATTCAGACAGACCTGTGGAGTCACTAACATGCACGAAGACAAGACAGAGGAAAACAAAGCAACAGTATACAAGCAGACAACAAAACAACAAAAACAAACCACTGACAAAGAACAGAACAAAACAGTTCACAAGAGAAAAGCTTGTAGTTAGTTCAGGGATCGTTTGCTGGCCCTTAGGAGCGTTTTCCAGTCCAGTCTGTTGGGGCACCACGCCCTGGCCCCAAAGTCCACTTTCAGCATTCCCTGGGGACCTTGCCACTCCATTCCCTTGCTGTTCCGCTGCACTCCCCCAGTGATTTGCCTCGGTGTGGTGGGATCTGGTCAGGTGCAATTCCCACACTGTGTCTCCGGTGCTGTGCCCTGTATCGCCCTTACTCACTGAGGGGCATCATGTCTCATAGTAGGGCCAGCCATGTTGTTCTCTCTGGCCTGGTGGGCCAGGCTGTGCTCCACTCTCTCCTCCTGCCCCTTCATCTGCTCCCGCGTGCTCTGATCAGATATGTCCTTCTCCCGGAGCTGCAGAGTCAATGTCCTTTGGAACAAATTCTTTTCGGTGAAGGGCAGGAATCCACTTAATTTGTGGTGCTGGGGCCAGCCTCCCAGACCTCTCCACTGGTTCCCTCCTCCACGCCGGGATATTGCATTCACACCTTGCGACACTGGGTTGAAGTCTGGTCCCACTTTCCCTGTGGAGATATAAACAATACCCTCCCCTTGGGTGGATTAATGCCCCATGACCCCACTACCCTTTTCTTCCTTGTATTCATCCTTTTGTTTTCCTTTCCCCACCTCCTCCACCATTGTCTACCATGTACATCCCTGGTTTTGGTCTGGTCTCTTCCATAATCCACCGTCTTCACCCCTAAAATGTTTGTATACAGTAGCTTTTTTCCCTATGCCACTTTTGCTTTTTAAAAAAAAATTTTTTTAATTCTTACCTCAGCGGACTCATGTTGTACTTGTCCTTTTGTGCCTGACCCCAATAAAATAATTTATTGAATAAATTTTTAAAAACACCAAAAAAACCAAACTTCAAAAAAAAAAAAAAGAGATACAGTCTCAGAAACCCAGGGTTCTGCTCTCTAGGGTAGGACTATGAGTTGGCATAGACTTGATGGCAGTGAGAGTGAGAGTCATTTTAAAGCAGGTGTTATTCAATCTCCATGTATTTTATTTTTCCTTAATCTTTCTATTGTTGATTTCTAACTTTATATCATTGTGAATATCTCATTATTATTAATGTTGTCATTGTTGGTTTTAGTTGGTATTAAGTCAGCATCAACTTAATACGTATAACAAAATGAAACATTCCTCAGTTGTGTGCCATCTACACTTCTAAGCCTGCATTTCTTAGTGCCATTTCCGTGATGATTGGAATATTTGAGTTCATTGCTGTGGCTATTGTGTAGAGCCTTCCAATTTAGGGGGCTCATCTGCTAGGACTGGACTGAGTACTATTCAGTGGTAATCCATAATATTTTTATTGACTAATTTTCAGAAGTAGATCACTTACTTTCTCCCAAGTCTGTCTTAGTCTGCCAACCATGTGTGACCCTACTGGAATTTGAAATACCATTGACATACTTCCAGAATCTTAGCAACATGCAAGCCACCACAGTAGGACAAAACTAACGATGGGTATTGTAATCACTGTATTTGAAGGATATTGATCGCTCACTTCTCAGTTCTTCTTTTTGTGTAGTGTAGAAATCACTCGTAGGAACCAAACTTATTTTTCAGCTGTCTTGATAATGATTATCCTTGCAAGCAGAAGGTGATATAAGGATTTAATTATAAAGACTTTACTTGGGAGATTCAGAAGGAGTTCTGGAGGCACAGTAAGTTATGTGTTGGGCTACTGAATAAAGGAAGAGGCAGTTGACTTCCATAAAGATTAGATATAATCCAGGAAACCCCATGGAACAGTTCTCCCCTGTCCTATAGGGTCATCATGTGTTGGAATTGACTCGAAGGCAGGAGAAGGTGGGTTTGGAGGTACAGGGAATATTGATAGGAAAATAGGGAAGGAATAGCAGTCAATTAAATTGTGTTATCGAGACCCCTGATGCTATAACTTTTGATAGTGGGGGCACCATCAGCTTTCTTCACCACATTTGATTATGCACCCATTTTGTCTTCAGCGATCGTGTCGGGAAGGTGAGTATCACAGAATGCCAGGTTATTAGAACAAAGAGTTTTTGCGTTGAGAGAGGACTTGAGTCTTACAGGCTTGAAGATAAACAAGCAGCCATGTAGCTTAGAAGCAACAAAGCCCACGTGGATGAAAGTACACGAGCCTGCATGATCATGAAGTGTCGATGGGATCAAGTATCAGGCATCAAAGACCCAGAACAAAAAATCATATCAATGTGAACGAGGGGGAACATGGAGTGGGGACCCAAAGCCCATCTGTAGGCAATTCAACATCCCCTTACAGAAGGGTCACATGGAAGAGATGAACCAGCCAGAGTGCAGTATAGCACTGATGAAAGATACAATTTTCCTCTAGTTCTTAAATGCTCCCCCCCCCCGCCCCACCCCGCACTATCATGATCCCAATTCTACCTTTCAAATCTGGCTAGACCAGAGGATGTACACTGATATAGATAAGCGCTGAAACACAGGAAATCCAGAACAGATAACCCCCTCAGGACTAATAGTGAGAATAGAGATATCAGGAGGGTAAGGAGAATGGGGGGGGGGGGGGAGAAAGGTGGAACCGATCACAATAATTTACATATAACCCCTTTCTAGGAGGATGGACAATGGAAAATTGAGTGAAGGGAGACAGCAGTTGGTGTAAGACATGAGGGAAAAATTATAAATTATGAAGGGTCCATGAGGGAGTGAGAGGGAGGAGTAAAAATGAGAAGCTGATACCAAGGGCTCAAGTAGAAAGAAAATGTTTTGTAAATGATGATGGCAACATATATACAAACGTGCTTGACCAAATGAATGTATAGATGGATTATGATAAGAGCTGTAAGAGCTCCCAATAAAATTCTCTACCTACCAAGGTAGAGAATTTAAATTAATTTTATAGGGAAATTTCTGAGATATGGTATAAAGCACACATTACAGAGTTATTTCCCATGAGGACTTAGGAAGCTAAGCATTTGAATACCACTCCTTTGCTTTACCGATGAAGACTATTGGGTTGGAGAACAGCATTAAATCCAGCCTGTGAACTCAGGTAAGGTAAAGTCTCAGGGACATACCTGACACTGACAATAACTACTACATCTGCAATATAAAAATTCAAATGAGATGCTTATAATCAGACGGCTCTAGGTTCCAAGGTCAACTTTTCTTGTCTCCAAGGTGGTCTTGATGATAAGAGCTATAAAAACATCAAACACAGTACCTGGCCCCTGGTAGGTAGGCACTGACAAAGTGAGAGTAATTGCCTTGTGAATTATGTTGTGCCAATTGACTGACCTTTGTGTCTCTTGAAACCATAGTCCTGCAGCCCAATTCCTTCAAGATGTTTGATTATAGCTAAGAAGCTTTCATAACTTTGCCCCTTTTATGATCTACTATATTCATGGATGTATTTGCAGCACATGTATACACATGTGTAGAAATAGTCTCTGCAAACCTATAAGCATTTATGGTATAGTTCCATTTGCTTTCTCACCCCCTTTCTGCCTTTGAGTGTCTCTTTATGCATCCACTCCTAGATTATTGTGAGTGCTGATTGCAGGATTGTGTGTGTAACACTATTTACCTTCACTGCTAGTGCTCCTCCTGGTGTCTTTGTTATTTTATGCTGACCTCTTCCTTATTGCATATTGCCTTCCCACCAGTGCTTCTCAACTTAAATATGCACAGGAAGCCCCTGAGCACTTTATTAGAATGGAGACTCTGATTCAGTATGGGTGGGACATGAGATTCTTCCAAGGTGATGCAATGTTGCTGGTCCATGTGTGGCAAGATTTTAAACCCACTTTAAAATTTCTCTTTAGACACTTTGTACAATAAATCAGATACTATTTTCTCCTGGACATGTTGATATATATATATATATATATATATATATATATATATATATATATATATATATATGATACCAATGAGAGCATGATTTACATGCAACAGAGAAATTAGCTTGTCTTAATTGTCATTAATAAAAGCTGCCTGGTATTCCCAGAGCAGAGTTGCACAAGGGAGGAAATACAGAATGAAAAATATACAGGGTAGATAAGATTCCAGCTCATGGGAAACCTAAGAAAAGATAAATGTTTCTTTACTGTTAGAGAATGAGGAAAGAAGATAGAGTCTTAAGGCATTTTTCCAAGCATTTCATGACACAGATACAAAACTGATCTGATCTGCTTTGATATATCTCCTATGTAAAATGCATCTTGCGGGATTCTGATGTAAAGATCAGACACAATGTTTACAATCTGCTGGGGGGAACAAACACATATATACGAAAATACTAAGCAATGAAAATAGGAGCAAATAGTTCACATTCTTGAATCAAAGCTTTGTTAGGCAAAGCCCAGTTAGAAGGAAATTTCAGTGAGCACAGATAAGTGCTGCATTTGAAAACAGCAGACATGTGTGGGAAAATAATAACAAACTCAATCAATCAAACTATGAAAGTAAGTCAGAGCATATTGCTACCAAGTCAGAGAGACTTTCACGAAGCAAAAACATTAAACTGTGAGACCAGTTTGCAGACGCAGCCTCCGTCCGCATCCAGACACGGTTGAAGGCAGGGTTTCCCTTCTCTCTAAGCCTGCCCTCAAGGTTTCTGCTCCCTTTGATTCAGACATGTCAAAATGATGGTGTTGGCAGCCTTGAAGAATTCAATTGTGTTCCTTTCAAATATTCTTTGAGGTTGGGGAACATAAAGCTGAAGGAATAAGATGGGGGCTGTAGGGCAGATAGGTAGATTTCCCAATGAAATCCTCACACGACAGCCCTTACTACCCGCAGAGAATGCACACGTGCATGCTGTGATGGAAAACAACTCCTCACCAACGTAGTTTCCAATATTTTTAATAACTTATTTCTAATAAGTTCCTATTATTGTCTTATATTGTTTGAAAAAGGATATTAAGGTTATCCTTTTTAAATCCTCCCCAAACAGTCACCATAATCTTTTGAACTGACTTCTCTGTTTTGATTTTAGCTGATCCAGCAGATTCCGTAGGAGCCCTTGTTTTGATCAGACAATTGTTTAAGGCACCCTGTGAGACTAAGACAAATATGTTAGGGCAGTGAACTCACCCCCATTCCTCAACTTTCGGTCAATGGATAGACCGACCTAAACGGTGAACAATAATACCAGGAGGGTATGCAACCATTAGAGAAATCAACTGCACAAGAGCAACATTTCATTTGCCAAGGGATAAAGCTCAGAAGGCAGGGAAGGATAATGTATTAGTCTGGATACTTTAGAGAAATAAATCCACAGAAACTCATATGTATAAGAGAGAGTTTTATATATGTAGGTAAAGTGTGCATCAAGAAAACATCCCAACCCAGTGCTGCCCAAACCCACAAGTCCAACATTAACCCATTAACCCATATGTCCAACACCAATCCACAAAGTCCTCCTCCATCTCACAAAGCAGACATAACGATGCCAACTGCAGGAGAAAAGCTGAGTCAGTGAACGTGTAAGCATCTTAGCGCTGGCAGGCGTCTCCACACAGGTGCTCCAGCACCCAGGACTGCATCGGGGTAAGTCCATGTGGCTTCTCCTTGGGGATGTCTTGCAGGAAGTCAGCCTTGCCAGTTGAAGCAGGGAACTGCTAAGGCAGCTGCACCCTGGTGCAACCATCAAAAAGCAAGAGACTCGAGAACTAGAAAGGTGAGGCCCACCGAGCCATTTACCCCTCTGCCCTTCAATTAATCCCACATGTGTTTATCAGCCAGGTTGGCACAATAAACTAACTCAGATAAGTTTATGAAGAAATGACAAACACAGGAGGAAGTGCTGTCATATTGTGGGGATTGCAATCTATACCACAAAATAAAATGTGTATGAATTGTTCAAGGGAAAATCAGTTTGCTCTATAAACATTCACCTAAATTGCAAAAAGAAGTTTTAAAAAAGGAAGAAAGGAAAAAAGAGGTAATGATGGCAAAAACAAACCAAAAGATGGATGAATAAAAAACCCTGGCACACATACACAGCATGGAATCCTACACCATGTTAAAGAATAATTATGAACCTAGAGAACACCTGGGAGACATTATGCTGAGTGTCACTAGTCAATCACAGAAGTATAAATATTGTATGAGTCCACTATTTTAAAAGTCAAGACAAAGTTTACATGTCTAAAGAAGCACTCTTTGAAGGTCACCAGGGGTGGGAGGGAAAAGATAAGTAAATGACTAACTAGAGAAACTCTCATCTCCTTCAACAGAATTGCTGAGAAAGTTGAGGACCTTAGTCCAAGAATTAGTATAAGAAAAATTTATCTCCCAAGGAATTTAAGTTTTCAACCTAAGCAAGTTTGTAATGCCCTGGTCAGGGCAGTAGTGGAGTGAGAATAAGACCCTTACATGAAGAATTCTGAACTACAGATACCCCTGAGCTCCAACCAAGCAGTCTCCACCTACTTGTTAAACCCTTGCTCAAAGCATTTCAAAGGCCTCTGACCTCTGAAAATACCAGAAACAAGCTTGCTGGGCCTGGTAAGTGGACAGAGACTATGCCCCAAGTCATCTACAGGTTCTGTTGGCAAGGCGCCATGGGGTCATCACCTGACCTACGTCTAACAGAGCGGTTTTGTGCCATCCTCACAATTATTGCTACGTTTGAGTCCACTGTTGCAACCACTGTGTCAATCTACCTCCTTGATGGCCTTTCTCTTGTTCATTGATCTTCACTTCACCAAGCATGGGATCCTTTTCCAGGCACTGGTCTCTCCTGATAATACGTGTGAAGTATGTGAAATAAAACATCCCCATTTATTTTGGAGCATTATGGCTCTACTTCCTCCAGCAGATGTGTCTGTTCTTTGGGCAGGCTATGGCACTTTCCAGATTCTTCCCCAACACCATGATTCAAATGCCTCAGCACTCCAGCGTTCACATGCACACCAGATGGTTTAGAGGACCATGGTTTGAGCCAAGGGGAATTAAGTCTTAAAGGGACATATTTGATTTTTAATACTTTAAAGAGGTCTGTCGAGTGCAATGCATCATTTGACTTCTTGACTGCTGCTTCCATGTGTGTTGATTGTGTATCTAAGTAAAATGAAATCCCTGGCAACTTCAATCTTTCCTCTGTTCACCAGTGTCTATTGTGAGGATTTTAATCCCCCCCCCCCATTGGATCGTAATTTACACTGAAGACTATTCCTTGACCTTCATCAATATGTGCTTCTAGTACTTTGTGCTTCCAGCCAGCGAGACTGTGCCAAGTGCCTTCTTCCAAGCATACAGCTCAGCTTCTCGGAGTGTTTGCTAAGCACACATTTTGAATAAGTATGGAGAAAGGATAAAACACCGACACACACCTTTCCTGATTTCAAACCATGCAGTATCCCCATGTTCTGTGTGAATGATTGCTTTTGATCTATGTACAAGTTCCATGAGAGTGAAATTAAATGTTCTCAATGATATCCACAGTTCATTATGACTCACGCAGTCTAACGTCTTGCATAGTCAACAAAGCACAAATAAACATTTCTCTAATACTCTCTGCTTTCATCCAAGCTGCATCGGATGTCCTCCTCCCAAGTCCTTTTCTGACTCTAACTTGAATTTCTGGCAGGTCCCTGTTGACACCCCCACTAAAACCATTGCAAAATTATACTTGCTTGTTATATTAATGATATCAATCTAATAGCATCCACATGCTGTTGGTTAACTTTTCTTTGGGATGGGAAAAAAATGTGGTTCTCTTCCCATCAGTTAATCAGGTAGTTGTTTTCCAAATCTCTTGGCATAGTTTTTCCAGTGATGCCTCAACTTTTTGAAGCATTTCAATTAATAACCTATCAGTTCCTGGAGGCTTGTTTCTTGTCTGTGCCTTTAGTGTAGCTCAGCTTTCTACCCTTATGAAGGGTTATAGTCTCCAAAGTCTACAGGGACAGGTCAACCCTGTCCTAAAGGGTTGCTATAAGCTGGCATTGACTTGATGGCAAAGTTTGGTTGGTTTGGTTTAGTGTCACTCAAACTTCTTCCTTCAATACCATAGGTTCTCACCACCACCACCACCACAATAGGTTCTTGCTCTTGCCAATGGAGTCCCAGATCAAAGTTGCCCAAGCACTTTCCATCTGGGCCAGACACCAGTTGCTTCTGAAGCATGAGTCTGGCAGAGCTTTGGGTCTGCCAGTCTCCAATCTGAGCATATGCCACTTGACAGGTGGACCCAGAGGGCAGCGATGTAAGGGTTTTCACATTTGCCTGAGCTGAATGCAGAGCCCTGGATCTCTTGGCTACAGAGATTGGCAGCCTGGAACCCTGGGAAGGCCAAGCCTCCTAAAGTTGAGGAAAACAAGGCTTGGAGATGCTAAGTCTCGTCACATAGAATGTTTTGAAGACCCCATTCAAAGGTTTTGACCAGACACCCAACCTTCTCGAAGAGGAGAAATCTCTGTCATTAAAATTATTGTCTGTGGGGGGAAAACTGAAGATAGTGGCCAGATAATGTCTCCTACCCTGAACTCTCCCAGCTGCAGCCAAAAATGCACAGGTAGGGACCCACATTCTGGGAAATCAGATGTGTGACCTGAATCCTTGGCCCTCCAGGAATATTTTGGGTTCCCCCCACCACCCTGCCTCCCTCATCCCTTTAAAACAACAACAATGACCCATGGCTGTGCAGCCTGGGAATCTCTCCCTGGTGCTCTGTAGCAAGCTGGGCCAGTTATCTATCAGAATAAGAAAGTATGGAGGTGAAGTTCAGTGTGCCTGTACTAACAGATGCAAGATGGCAGATAGTGCAGAACTACAGATCGGAAAGTCAGAGATTGTGGCTACTAGCTGGAGATCCAGAGCAGGCCTGAGACTCCAGAGCAGGCCAGAGACCTGGAGCAGGCCAGAGACCTGGAGCAGGCCGGAGACTCAAGAGCAGACCAGAGATCTGGAGAAGGCCAGCGACCTGGAGCAGACCAGAGATCCAGAGCAGGCCTGAGACTCCAGAGCAGGCCAGAGACCTGGAGCAGACCAGAGATCTGGAGCAGGCCTGAGACTCAGAAGCAGGCTGGAGAGCCGTGAGCAGGCCGGAGGACATCCTCAGTGTATGGCAGTAAGAAAGGGAGGGAGTTGATAGCATGGGTGACTGCACAGTGAACAACAATTGTATGTGACGGGATCTAGTGGATGGTGTAAGAAACAGCATAAATAAATAAGGGTTCCTTTAGGGGAGGGTAAGGAGGGAGGGGGTCAAGGGAAGATGATATCCAGGAGCGCAAGAAGAAAGAAAATGTTTTGAAACCGATCGTGGTGGCAATTGTACAATACTGCTTGATGAGACTGAACTATAAAATTTTACGTCGGAAAGAGCTCCCAATAAAACGACAAATAAATAAATTAAAATCACAACACCCCCTTGTCACCCCTGAGAACTTGAAGCTCAGGACAGCAGTGATTCCCTCCAGGCCCCTCTCCCCAAGCTCAGCATCCAGCCCATTGGAGGCACTCTCCCCCTCCTGACTGCCTCCCAATTAGAAGCCCCAATCTCATCACCACAACCCAACAGGAAATGCAAAAGCAAAAAAACCCAAAAAAACAGAGAACAACAAATGCTGGAGAAGATATGGAGAGATTGGAGCTCATATACTGGGGGTGGGCTTATAAAGATGTACAGCCACTATGGAAGACAATATGGCAATTCCTAGAACAGCTGACAGTAGAAATATCCCCAAGGAAGTGAGACCAATCACAAACAGACATATGCTCTCACATGTTCATTGAAGCACAGTTCATAATAGCACGAGGTTGGAAGCAGCCCACAGCCCCATCAGTAGAAGAATGGATTAAAACAGAACAAAATAAAACAAAAACCTTTTATATATACATAAAATGGAATGAGCCCCAGGACTAGTTCAATGACCAACTTTCTATAGTGAGACAGGTATTAATCTAGCAGGCCTGTGTCTGACATTGTCAGTGAGCATTATTGTAAGTTTTGCCTGACCGCCAATTCCCATTGTTTGTGCAAATAGCATCCAGTCATATAAGGATTTATTCTGTACAAGTGAATAGCCTGGTATTGCGATATGTACTTAGCCTACACTTGTCCAATTTCCCGCTCTCATTCGTTTTTAAAAATTATTACCATGGACTAATCAATAATACTATAAACAGAAGGTCCTTATGCCCCAGGGAGATGATTGATAAGATTCGCTACCATAAATTAATAAGGATGTCTCTAAAGTAATCCAGAGGCAGAAAAACATACTTAGATTCAGGAATGGATTTTGGATTTACACTTAATCCTAGCTCCAATCTAAGAACAACTTATTCTTACAACATGGCCCTGATTAGTATTCCCTCTCTTGGAGGAAACACAGAAGCTATTGATGCTATAACAAAGTGTGGTGAAGAAATTAGATGGTGCCCAGCTATCAGATAAAATAGCATCTGGGTCTTAAAGTCTTGTTTCCCAAACCAGCAGCCATCTAAGTGAGATGTCAACTAAACTCACAGGACAGTAGTACACTAACAGCCTATGTGTTCCCTGTGCCAAAGTCCCACCCACTGAACTGCGATCTTCCTGCATTTGGTGTCATTGCACGTGTTTCGTGAATCTGAAGAGGAATTTATTGATGGTATTGGATATATCGGCTAATATCGGACTTATCAACTTTATCTGGACTGGCTGGGATGTTTTCTCAATATTCACTTGCTCTTGTATAGAAAGCTCTTTCATATACACATATGAGTGCCTATTAATTTGTTTCTTTAGTCAACCCAGACTAACACATCAGGAAAGAATCAACAACAAAATATTCTGGGTTATATTATAGGCCATATCAAACTGAGCACATTCATCTCCCTTACACTATGAAAAACATGTGATATATATGTGTGTGTGTATATATATATATATAATTTTTCCACTTATTTTTCTAGATTTCTTATTAGTTAAGTTAGATGGTGAACCTAATCTTCTGGATTCATTTTTAAATTTTTGCTAACACTTTATGTCTTTATAATATAAATTATTTCTTCAACTTTACATTTTAGTATTTTTGTTAGGCTAGTTTTTGCAGTGCCTTTAAAAGTCAACTTTAAAGTTGAATGCACCTAACTGTCCAATTTGATCCACGTTAACACATGTAGGCACATATAAACCGGTATCTCTAAGCAAGATATAAACTTCCCTAGTCGTCTTGCAGCTAATCCCCTCCCTTCATCATTAGAGGCAAGCAACTATTTATCTCTTTTCTGACATTATAGGTTAGTTTCCCTCTTCTAAATTTTCACATAAAAGGAATTTTATAGAATGTATTCTTTGGTGTGTGGCTTTTTTTGCTCAGTCTATTTTTGAGATTCATCCACTTTATGTGTATCAATAACCATCTGCCAGTGAGTCAATTCTGACCCATAGAGACCCTGTAGGACAGAGTAAAATTGTTCTCTAGAAAGCCTCAATTTTCTCCCTCAGAGTGACTTTTGAGATCAAACTATTAACCTTGCAGTTAACCACCCAATGTGTAATCTATTACGACACCCAGTTGTCATGTAGTCAATTCTGACTCATAGCAACCCTATAGGACTGAGTAGAGCTGCCCCTTTGGGTTTCTGAGACTTTAAATCACTACAGGAGTAGACAACCTCATCTTTCTCCCACAGAACAGCTGATGGGTTCAAACTGCGGACTTTGTGATTAGAAGCTCAATGTGTAACCCACCCTACCACCACAGCTGCTTACTATGTGACTAAAACTCCTCAATAGTGCAGTAATTTTTGTTACTGTGGCTGTTGAACAGTCTTCCATTATGTCCCATAGTTTATTTTACTGTGGGATATAATGGACACTTGGTTTTTCATTTGGAACTATTATGAACAAAGCAGCTATAAGCAATCATGTATGTCTTTGGTGGGCATATATTTCTATTTTTTCATTGCTGAAAACATAGTAATGGAATTTCTGAGTCATATGGGAAGTGTATATTTAGCTCTTTAAAAATCTCAAAGGCTTGAAGGTAAGCATGTGGCCATCTAGCTCAGAAGCAGCAAAGCCCACATGGAAGAAGCACACCAGCCCGTGTGATCACGAGGTGCTGAATGGATCAGTTATCAGGCATCAAAGAACAAAAAATCATATCATTGTGTGCTCACCTCCATGATACGATCGCTGAAGACAACTAGGTGCATAAGCAAATGTGGCAAAGAAAGCTGATGGTGCCCGGCTATCAAAAGATATAGTAGCGTCTGGGGTCTTAAAGGCTTGAAGGTAAACAAGCAGCTATCTAACTCAGAAGCAACAAAGCCCACATGGAAGAAGCACACCAGCCTGTGCAATCACGAGATGCTGAAGGGATCAGGCATCATCAAAACAAAAATCTTACCATAGGGAATGAGGTGGGGAGTGCGGAGTGGAGACCCAAAGCCCATTTGTAGGCCACTGGAGATCCCCTTGCAAAGGGGTCTCAGGGAGGAGAAGAGTCAGACAAGGTGCGATGTAGCACCGATGAAAAATACAACTTTCCTCTAGTTCCTGGCTGATGGGGAGCACTTGAGCCCTATCCACCACAGTCGTATACAAAATGTAGTCCTTAAAATGCTCCCACTTCTTCCTGTGAAAATATCTCAAGCACACTCAGTGTGTATATTCTGAAAGAGCTTCTTTTCTTCCTCCTCTTTTATTTCTGGACAGAATATTATGGGGAAGTACAAGGGAATCTTTTTTGTCCAGGAAAGAAAATGCTTAAAAGTTTCCCCTTTTATAACTCCAGTAATCCTGCTATATGGTATGCAAAGCAGTTCTGAAAGGGGAAGGAAGGTAGATTATCCTTGGTAATGCTATTTTCATGAAGACTTTCAGAAGCTCTTTTCCAAATAAGATAAGGCTGAAACCAAGTTTCCATAAATGTGTGCAATTTTCCTTGGTCGTGGAATTGCAGAAAGAAAAAGAGGGCTTGGAGTCTATTTCTGGCTGAACTCTCTGAATTTTGGAAGCTTGGGAACTTGAGTTGAGGGGTTAAGTGATATGCCTAAGCTAACTCTACATTATTTGGATACTTGCCATTCATAGCCAGTTTGAAATAAGTCCCAACTCAAGCTTAAGCTGTTCTCAAAAAAGTATTTTTAAATTAAACTTTTTATTTTGAGTAATTTTAGTGTAAGACAGCTGTAGAAAACAATATATAGAGGTCTTGCGCACCTTTTACCAAGCTTTCCCCAAAGTTAAAATCTTATCAAACTTGGTACATAATCATCCTCTCTCTCCTAAACCTTTAGTGACCACTGATTTATTTTGTTTGTATAATTTTATCATTTTAAAACTGTAGTGGAATCGCCCCATAGGGACTGTTTTGAGTTTGTTTGTTTTTTTCACTCAACATAATGCTCTGGAGATTCATCCAGGGTTTTTGTGTATTGATGGTTTGCTCCTTTTTATTGCTGGGTTAGATTCCATGATATGAGTCTACCACAATTTGTTTAATGATTCCCTTTTTGAAGGTTATCTAGATTGTTCCTAGTTTGGGGCTGTTACACATAAGGCTTCTATAAACATTATGTACAGATTTTTGTACGAATAGAAGTCTGCATGTCTCTGGGATAAATGTCCAGTCATAAAATTGCTAATTATATGGTGGTTGCATGATTAGTTTTTGGTTTAGTGTTGTTTCTTAAATAACAACTGCCAACTATTTTCCAGAAGGACTATATCATTTTACATTCCCGTGAGCAATGTAGAAGTGACGCAATTCCTCTACAGACTCGGCGGTATTTGATGTCAATATTTTTTGTTTTAGTCATTGTGATAGACATGCAGTGTGATCACATTGAGATTTCAATCGACATTCTCCAAATGGCTAACGATGTGGCTATCTTTTCATGCACTCATTTGCCATTCCCATACCTCCTTCAGTGAAATTTAATCTTTTCAGTGGTGGTGAAGTCGATCCATCTACCCAGCCTTCCAAACCTTGTTTGCCAAAGTTCCATTCCTTGATGCTCAGGCAAGGAACTGACTGGCTTACCCTGCTCCAGCCTCACTGGCCTCTGGCAGCACCTGAATGAACCTTGAGCAGTGAGCACCGTGACTCTGAAGCCAGTCTCTCTGGCACATAACCAAAGCCCAGGGTCTCAGCTTAAAGGCCACTTCCTCCGGAACGCCTCCCCTGATCTTCTTCAGTAGGTCTTTACTGTGGATATTTCTTATGGCTCTGTTTTCCTTCCTCTTGTTTTACCCTCACTGCCACTGAGTCGATGCTGACTCAGCAACCCCCTGTGGGTTTCACACACTGTAACTGTTTAGAGGGCTAGAAAGGCCAGTATTTCTCTCCGAGAGCTGCGGTGGTTTCGCACTGCTGACCATGCAGATCGCAGCCACTACACCACCAGAGCTCCTGTTTGCAATTTTACTCCCTCTATTGCTCCTGACTCTCTTTTACACGACCCCGTGCTCATACAAGCTCGTAAACTCTGTGAAGACAAGGACCTTGCATCTTTTCTGACATGAAGCTCTGGAACCTGGGTTAAGTGGCAAGCATGTCATGGACTCACTCCTAGGTTTGGTGAATGACTGAGTACATATTAGTGTCACTTAATCCAAGTTTCAGGTTACCGTGGATTTCCCCCCCTTGTTTTTACATGTATCTATTACTTTTATTATCACCATTCCTGGGATGTTATGTCAAGAGGCATAACATATCTTATATGTTATATTTATATTTATAAGTGAAATACTCAACAATATAAAGATCTATCTATACATAAGTTTAAATTTGGCCTTTAATTATATTTATAAGAATATGTAACATGAATTTTTTCATTTTGAATATTTATATTGTCTGATGCACAATCAAGTTTCCACCGTCAAGTTTCAAAAGTAAGCATTTATGTATGAATCGGGCATATAAATATCAGAATGTATACTGAAGTGGTGACAGTGGCAATGTGTGATGATAAAATCAACGGGTTTATAAATTTTTATTTTAAATTCTATAAAACCAACACCAAATCTAGTCACTGGAGTTTTTTTTTTTATTGTATTGAGCTAATAGGTCATGATGGGTTGGGATGAAATTAATGAAAATAAATAAATAAATGGAAAAATAGCAAATTGACTGATTTAATACCCCGTTTGTTGCTGTCTAGCGTCAATATGAGTCTGAATTGATTCAATGGCAGTGGGTTTTGCTTTGATGCTTTATTTTTTGCTGTTGGAAATTTGGAAATAAAAACAGTTGAGGTTGAATGAGGTTTTATAGTCTTGCTCAGAAGGAAATTGTCTTGAATTTCCTTTAAATAGGGTGTTATCATCCCAGTGGGGATGCCCTGAATCTATTAGGATTGCTATGAATAAACATCGACTTGCCAGCAATGGGGCAGGGTTTTGGCTGTTGTTTATTACCTAGGATCCTTGGGTGGTGCAAATGGTACTATCCTGGGCTGCTAACTAAAATGTCGAGGTTTGAGTTCACCCAGAGGCATGTGAGAAGGAAAGCCTAGTGATCTACATAGAAAAATCAGCCATTGAGGAGCCATAGGGCCAAAGGTCGATTCTGACACACGCGTGTCAGAATCCACATGACAGCCACTGGTCATCTATTACATGGAAGTGGTTCTTTAATGTGCTCCACAGCACAGTGGTCCATCAAGTGTGCTGGAGGTTTCCAAACCCTTGACTTGAAACTCGGGAAATAAGCCGCACACATTCATTAGTAGTTACTTGGAACAAATTTCAGACTAGGGCTACCCATGCCAAAAGAACTGATGGACATTGGTTCTATAAATTCACCCGGCTGTAGAGAGTTATGGGGCTGACACATTTACCCTCTCACCTCATTAGCAAAGTCAATTTGTCCATACATCTCTTTCCACTCACTTAAATAAGAGTAGTGAAGATGAGTAGATAAAATCTGGAGTCATACAATGATGTTCCTGGGGAACTTCATCAACAGCCCCAATCCTCTCCTGTGAGTGAGACATCTGGGACTCTGAAATGTTGAGAGCAATACGTATGTGCACAAGTACACGCAGAATATTTATAGTAGTCTACCTCAGTCTGAAGCTAGAGATAAAGAATCCTTAGAGACATACCAAACCTAACATTTCTCATGCCAGGAGCAGAATTTGGGTTCCCTTGACAGGCCTTGTCTAATATCTCACTGGGAAATAAATGTAAAGGATGTTCCAAAACTAATTGCTTAACTTATAACATTGGGCTGGAAGTTAAAATCCTATTAGTACTACATCTGGAAACTATAAAGAGATTGATTAACACTTAGAGAAAGCTATATACAAATGAAAAGCAATTCAATCTCATCAGTGAATATTATTCTCTTTTGAAAGCAATTTTATTGGCATATAGCGCACGTCATACAGTTAAATATTTCAATGGTAATAAAAAGAGCTGTATAGTCATCACCACAAGCAACTTAGGAATTTTTCCTCTTTTTATTATTCATTATTATTAGCCCCCATTTCCCTTCAGCCTCCTCTGCCACCCCCCAAGAAACCATTAATCCAGTTCCTGTCTCTGTAGATTTACCTATTCTGGGTTCATATGCAGAAAAACATACCTAAATTAAAAAATAAAGAAACACAACAATAACAAAGTAAAACAGAGAAAAACCTCACTCAAAAAGAAAGCAGAAAATATTAAAAACTTTAACAAATTTTAAATGGATCAAAAAGGAGATCAAATGACAAGGTGTTAAGTTTTAACCTACCTGCACCTGCATTAGTACACTTTCCAATGCGCTCTGCATGATAGCAAGGTTATTCACAGCCCTGCTCTACAATCCACAGGAATTCACAAAAGACTTCATTCATGTGTATCCCCCCCCACCCTTTCTAAAACAGAAACAATTTAAAATGGGTCAAAGGGAGATCAAATGGTAACGTATTACATTTTCACCTAGCAACGTCCGCCATCATTGACTTTCCAATGCTCTCTGACTGACAGCAAGACTGCTCACACTGCTCAACAATGGACAGAGGAGGAAGTTCCCAGAGCCTTCCTTCATGTGGGGACCCTGCAAATGGATTCTGGGCTTCCACCGCCATCCAAAGCCTTCTGCAAATCAGGTGTTCACAGTCTAAGCTCATACCATTTCCTCTTTCAGATTTGGGTTTATTATTTCCAATCCTTGGATCACACGGGCTGGTGTGTTTCTTCAATGTGGACTTAGTTAATGCCTCACTTAGATGGTTACTTGTTTGAAAACAAGCCTTTATGACTCCATACATTATTCTTTCTGATAGCTGGGCACTGTTTGCTTTCCTGACACACTCTGCTCTAGCACCCTTATCTTCAGGGATCTCTTCATGAGGACAAGCACCAAGCAGGGCCATGTCATAAGAACTCATTGTTCTTTGATTGGAACTAGAATTAAGGGCAAGCCTAAAATCCATGAATATAAGGGGGTACCTCCCCCCAAAACTTTTCCCCCCAAAAGCTATGTATTTAAATTTATTTTACAAAACAACCTTATCTCCTTCAAAGTACTCTCCATTACACTTAATACATTTGTCAAATCTACAATTCCATTCTTGGAAACATTTTCAAACTCGTCTGTTTAGATTGCTGACAGCACTTTGCCCTTTTTTTCTTCACTGTTTCTACAATGTCTGGTCACTGTCCTTTCATGTCCCTGTTCATTTGCAGGAACAAAAAGAAATAAAAAGGAGTGAGGTCAGGTGAGTAACATGCATGGGGCAAGAGAGACATGCTGTTTTTTGCCAAAAACTGGTGCACTGAGATGGCTGCCTGAGCAGGTGCATTGCCATGGTGGCAAAACCAGTCCCTCGTCTGCAACAAAACAGGCCATCTTTTTGTCTCACACTGTTACACAATCTTTTCAGAACCTCTAAATAGAAAGCTTGATTGACAGTCTGACCTGCTGCAATGAACTCCAAGTGCACTACAAATTGACATTTTGTCTGTTCAGGAAGTTGACGATGTCCAGAATGAGGTTTGTCAACAATTGACATTTCACTTTTTTTAAAGGAAAACCACTTTTACACTCAAGTTTTTCCTGTGGTGCTGTCCTTGTAAGCTGTATTCAACATCACAACAATTTCTGCAGCATTTTTTCCTGAGCAGGAAACAAAATTTCACAACCACGTGCTGTTCTCTTAAATCGGTCATCACAAAATATGAGTTTCAATGCGTGCCTAGAGGGAAAAATGCATACTATCAAAGCTCTGCCCTGCCTAGCACAATTCCGGGTTTTTTTTAGGGGTGGTGGGGAGTGTTACCCCCTTTGCATACCTATGGTTTATGTATGTCTCTGATTCACTTTAGAGATATTATTATTTTATGTTAGGGAACAGTATCAGTAATCCTCCTGGAGTATAAGGCCTATTGAGAGTGTCATTAATTAATCCAGTGCTATAAAATATAAAACTATTTCAAGGTGTAAGTTTAAAACATTTAAAGTTTTAAAGAATTTAAAACTGTTGAGAATAGGAAATAATACAAGCGTAGGCCAGCTGTGAGCTATAGTACATGAATTGTTGGCATGGTTCTGCCTTTGTGAATGAGTGCTGTTGAAAGCTCTGCCCAACTCCTATGGTTTAGGTAAATAGTACGCGGTCACTTAAGAGTTTAATCTGTACAAGTCAATAATTACTCTCTTGATAAAGTGTTTCCTCATTTCAGTGTGCATAAATCCAGGTAGTTGTTTTACCAAAAACCAAAGTCATCTCAACTCTGGGCAATTCCAGTGTGTGTGAGAGTAGAACTGCACACCATACGGTGTTTTTCTTTCTTTAAAAAAATTAATTTATTTTATTTTGGATGAATATATGCCCAGCAATAGGGACACCAAGTCAACAGTTTCTACATGTACCATTTACTGGCACTGATAACATTCTTTGAGTTGTGCGACAATGTCCATCCTCCTTGTCTGAGTTAATGAGCCCTGGTGGCATAGTGGTGACCTTATATACTTGTGTATAAGCCAAGTGTTTCAGCACATTTTACTTTTTAAAATATCATTTTATTGGGGGCTCATACAACTTTTATCACAATCCAAACACCCATCCATTGTGTCAAGCACATTTATACGTTTGTTGCCATCACCATTCTCAAAATATTTTCTTTCTACTTGAGTATTTGGTATCAGATCCTATTTTCCTCTCCCTCCCTGTTCCCCCTCCCCAATGAACCCTTGATAATTTATAAATGATTATTATTTTGTCATGTGTTTTACTGTGCGATGTCTCCCTTCACCCACTTTTCTGTTGTCCATCCTCCAGGGAGGAAGTTATATGTAGATCTTGTGATTGGTTCCCCCTTTCTATCTCACCGTCCCGGTATTGCCACTCTCACCACTGTTCCTGAGGGGTTCATCTGTCCTGGATCCCCTGTTTTTCCAATTATTATCTGTACCAGTGTACATCCTTTGGTCTAGCCTGATTTGTAAGATAGAATTGGGATCATGAGAATGGAGATAAGAGGGGCAGGAAGCCTTAAAGAACTAGAGGCAAGTTGTATGTTTCATCGTTGCTACACTGCACTCTGACTGACTTATCTCCTCCGCATGATCTTTCTGTAATGGGATGTCCAGTTGCCTACCGATGGGCTTTGGGTCCCACTCCACACTCCCCCTCATTCACATTGATATGATTTTTTGTTCTTTGATGCCTGAAACCTGATCCCTTTGACACCTCATGATCACACAGGCTGGTATGCTTCTTCCATGAGGGCTTTGTTGCCTCTGAGCTAGATGGCCACTAGTTTACCTTCAAGCCTTTAAGACTCCAGACACTATATCTTTTGATAGCCGGGCACCATCAGATTTCTTCACCACATTTGCTTATGCACCTGCTTTGTCTTCAGTGATCGTGTCAGAATGGTGAGTGTCATGGAATGCCAGTTTAATGGAAGAAAGTTTTCTTGCATTGAGGGAGTACTTGAGTGGAGGCCCAATGTCCTTCTGCTACCTTAATACTAAACCTATAGACATATGCTCATAGATCTATTTCCCCTTCATCATATATAACTATATTTACATATATACATGCCTGTATTTAGACCTCTATAATTGCCCTTTGCTGCCTAGTTCTTTCTTCTATTTCCTTTTACTTTCCTCTTGTCCCTCTATCATGCTCAGCCTTCATTTGGGTTTCTGTAATTCCTCTTGGTTACACTGCCCTTGATCAAGCCCTACCAGGCCTCCTACACTCTCCTCGCTACCTGTTCTGTATCACTTTTTGTTCCTTTGTCCCTGGATTTGTTAACATCACTTCCTTCCCTCCACCTCACCTTTTCCCCTGTCTCCCTGGAACTGTTGGTCCAATGGCTTTCTCCTCCAGATTGTTTATTCCACCTATTTTATGTAGATAGACCTTCAGAGATAATAATGTGCACAAAAATAAGACAGAGCAAAGCAAAAAAGAAAAGAAAACCACAAAAAAATGACAACAAAAACAGAAAAGCCTGTAAATAGTTCAAGGTCTGTTTGTTGACCTTTAGGAGTGTCTTCTGGCTGAGTAAGATGGGGTGCCACGCCCTGGCCCCAAAGTCTATTTTTGGTATTCCCTTGGGACTTCCTTGCTCTGCTCCCCTTGCTGTTCTGTTGTACACCCTTAGTGTTCTGCCTGGGTGTGGCGGGATCAGATTGGGTGCAATTCTCACACTGTGTCTCCAGTGTTGTCCCCTGTAGGGCTATGGGTCTGTGAGGGATGTCGTGTCTCATAGTGGGGCCAGGCCTATGGTCCTCTCTGTGCATTGGCTGCTCTGAGTAGGGATATCGTCCTTGAGGCTTGGTGGGCCAGGATGGCTCCACTCTCTCTTCCTCCCCCTTCATTTTCAGCACATTTTGAATGCAGATTTTGTGGTAAAATTAGTGCCTCGGCTGATATTTGGGTCAGCTTACATTTGAGTATATATGGTATATGCGAGGCGACTAGCTGCCAGGTCAGCCATTCAAACTCTCTCTATGGGAGAACAAGAGGACTTTCTACTCCTGTAAATGGTTATAGTCTTTCAAACTCAAAGGGGCAGTTCTCTGTCCTAGAGGGTCACTGTGAGACATGCACTGGATGGCAGTGACTTTTTTCTGAACTGTTCTTCTCTTATTTATATAAACTCACTGCCCCACAAGATTTCTCTCTAATCTGTTGTGCTGCTCTTGTCAATTTTATTTCCTAGAGACAGTGGTGGCGTCAGCTGGGAGCCACGTGGGTTTGTCAGAACTGATAACCTAATTTCTTGTTGAGTTCAGCAAACTGGTTGTTAAAATGGCACAAGCACTCAGCATTCTCTCTAAGGTTGGCCAGCCACCCAATGTGGAAAACATAAATTTACATTCCGTACTCTTTTTTTCATCCCAAGAGAGATTATGAGTGAATTATGCAATTCCTGGAAGTGCTCAAAGAGCTAAAAAAAAAAAGAGAGAAGAAGAAGAAAAAAGGTCATAACAATTGCTGTAAATTCAGCAGAAGCAGAAAAGGGTTTGTGAAGATTAATATAATCTGTGTATCAAACACAGTGACTATTGTCTAATTGGCCTACCCTACACTTCAGAGTCTAAAGGAATGGAATCCGACTCCTACAGTACAAAGATGCTGAAGGATAAATCACACAGCTGATCCTGCTTGAGTGCAAGTGAGGAATATTGCAAGTGAGGACGCCAATCCAGAAACATCTTCAATAGCAGTGATACTGATTTTGTCAGGTATTATTTAATGTTTTATTAATATCTCAGAACTCTTTATTGTTACATAATCTAGTTTTGTGTACTTCTCTTATTGTTCTTACTTAAGTGTTAACTGTGTGAAATAATAAATTACCTTCTGGTATATCTCTTTTTATACTTAAACAGTCATTGGCAGCAAGCCAGTTAAATTATCTGAATCACTGCATATAGATAGTTCTTTATTTATTTTACTTTTTAAATCAGGTGAAAATTTAGAGAGGAAATTAGTCTTCTATACAACAATTACTACATATTTTGTTTCATGACCTTGATTACAATTCCTATGGCATGCTATTGATTACAATCCACACGGCAAAACAACGCTCTTCTAATTTCTTCCCAAACCTTTCCTACCTTCTGAGCTTCACCCCTGTGCAAGTGCTGCCCTTTAGGTCACGTGCGGTTGATTGTTCTAAGGAGTGTGTCAGACCTCCATTGTGGTGGTGTGCAGGCCTGCCTATTGGCCACTGAAAATTGAGCCACAGAGATGAGTTCAGTACCAGGATTAAAACGTTTCTGCGGGCCATCATTTTGGGACTTCCAACAGATTGTATCAGATCAGTAAGCTGATGTTTTTATTATTATTATTTTGTATTTTAAAACTAGTTATTGACATATAAGTCATGTACCATACAATTAAATGGTTTAAATATACTAAAAAGAGCTGTGCAGGCATCATCAAAATGTTAGAATAATTTATTCATCTGTACTCATTATGATTAGTTCCCAATTCACCCCCAACACCTCCTGCTAGGAACCTATAAGAAATTATTAATCCAACTCAATGGCATCTAAGACCAACACAGTCATTGCTGCCAGGCACCTTACGTGTCTTTTATCATCCATCTCCTCATCCGATTTCTCTTTCCTTTTGTTTACTTTTCCATCCAATCTGTCTGGTCAAAGAATTGAATGGATAAGCTTGTTATCTCATCATCAGCTATAAATCTCTTATCTTCATCTGCAACACAACGTCTCCATCTTCATCCGCTGAGGAATGAGTTGCATAAACATCCCTTCTTCTCTTCATTTCATTTCTGAAAGGCCCTGGAACTCATTTGCATACAATATCTTGAAGAGTTTTATCTGATCTTCTGTTCAGGTGTCGTCTGGTTTTGTGAACTTGAATGTCACAGACAGGACAATATTTGCTGCTCTCAAGATAACGCACATCCATGTTTTACAGAAGGATCGTCGACATTTTATTATGGTGTAGCATCAATGAAGTTACCATTCACAAAGCACACACATTAAGTGAGGATTTAGCTCAGCAATTTTGATTCTTGTTGTTCCATGCATTTTTTTTCCTTTTTTTACATTTTATTAGGGACTCATACAACTCTTACCACAATCCATACATATACATACATCAATTGTATAAAGCACATCCATACATTCCCTGCCCCAATCATTCTCAAGGCATTTGCTCTCCACTTAAGCCCCTTGCATTAGGTCCTCTTTTTTTTTCCCCCTCCCTCCCCATTCCCCCCTCCCTCATGTGCCCTTGGTAATTTATACATCGTTATTTTGTCATATCTTGCCCTATCCGGAGTCTCCCTTCCCCCCTTCTCTGCTGTCCCTCTCCCAGGGAAGAGGTCACATGTGGATCCTTGTAATCAGTTCCCCCTTTCCAACCCACTCACCCTACACTCTCCCAGCATCGCCCCTCACACCCCTGGTCCTGAAGGTATCGTCCACCATGGATTCCCTGTGCCTCCAGCTCCCATATGCATCAGTGTACAACCTCTGCCCTATCCAGTCCTGCAAGGTAGAATTCGGATCATGGTAGTTGGGGGGAGGAAGCATCCAGGATCTGGGGGAAAGCTGTGTTCTTCATCGATACTACCTCACACCCTAATTAACCCATCTCCTCTCCTAAACCCCTCTATGAGGGGATCTCCATTGGCTGACACTTGGGCCTTGGGTCTCCACTCTGCACTTCCCCCTTCATTTAATATGATATATATATGCATATATACATATACATATATACATATACACATATATACACATACATACACACACTTATATCTTTTTTTTTTGCATGATGCCTTATACCTGGTCCCTTGGGCACCTCGTGATCGCACTGGCCGGTGTGCTTCTTCCATGTGGGCTTATTTGCTTCTGAGCTAGATGGCCGCTTGTTCACCTTCAAGCCTTTAAGACCCCAGACACTATCTCTTTTGATAGCCGGGCACCATCAGCTTTCTTCACCACATTTGCTTATGCACCCATTTGTCTTCAGCGATCCTATCATGGAGGTGTGCAGTCAATGATATGATTTTTTGTTCTTTGATGCCTGGTAACTGATCCCTTTGGGACCACTCGATCACACAGGCTGGTGTGTTCTTCCATGTGGACTTTGTTGCTTCTGAGCTAGATGGCCGCTTGTTTATCTTCAAGCCTTTAAGACCCCAGTCACTATCTCTTTTGATAGCCGGGCACCATCAGCTTTCTTCACCACATTTACTTGTTCACCCACTTTGGCTCCAGCCGTTGTGTCGGGAGAGTGAGCATCATAGAGTTCCCATTTAATAAAAGAAGGTATTCATGCATTGAGGGAGTGTTTGAGTAGAGGCCCAAGGTCCTTCCGCCACCTTAATACTTGACCTATAAATATAGACACATAGATCTATTTCCCCATCCTCCTATATATATTTGCATGTACATGTCTTTGTCTAGACCTCCATGAATGCCCTTTGACTCCTAGCTCTTTGCTCCATCTCCCTTGACTTTCCTCCTGCCCTACTACCATGCTTCATCGCCACCTGGGCTAGAGTATACCTCTTCTCTAAGCAACCTTACCCTTGATCATTTCCCACCAGGCCTGCCACTCCCCCTTCTCTACCCTTTGGGGTCCCATGTTTTTCCCTTGTCCCTGGGTTTGTTAACACCACTTCCTTACCCCCCCCTACCCCCCACCCCAAGTCCCCCCGGAACTGTCGGTCCCGTTGTTTTTCATCCAGATAGTTCATCCAGCCTGTCCTATTCAGACAGACCTGTGGAGTCACTAACATGCACGAAAACTAGACAGAGGAACACAAAGCAACAGTATACAACCAGACAACAAAACAACCAAAACAAACCACTGAAAAAGAACAGAACAAAACAGTTCACAAGAGAAAAGCTTGTAGTTAGTTCAGGGATCGTTTGCTGGCCCTTAGGAGCGTTTTCCAGTCCAGTCTGTTGGGGCACCACGCCCTGGCCCCAAAGTCCACTTTCAGCATTCCCTGGGGACCTTGCCACTCCATTCCCTTGCTGTTCCGCTGCACTCCCCCAGTGATTTGCCTCGGTGTGGTGGGATCAGGTCAGGTGCAATTCCCACACTGTGTCTCCGGTGCTGTCCCCTGTATCGCCCTTAGTCACTGAGGGGCATCATGTCTCATAGTAGGGCCAGCCATGTTGTTCTCTCTGTGGACTGGCTGCTCTACTCAGGAACATCATCATCACGGCCTGGTGGGCCAGGCTGTGCTCCACTCTCTCCTCCTGCCCCTTCATCTGCTCCAGTGCCATGCATTTTTGCTTAATAAAATATCACTTACACATGGCATTCGGCCACAGCTGCAACTCCTTGCGTCCCCCAGCCGGAGGCCCGCGCCTCAGCAGGCAGGCATGTTGGGCAGCACAGCAGCAGTGGGCGCTGGGCTAGCTCACTTTTATTTACAAGATTGTCCTGTCTCAGAACCAAGTTGGTAGCCACGAACAATAACACAGTGAGATAGTTAAAGTTTATTGTGCCAACCTGGCTGATAAACACATGTGGAATTAATTGAAAAGCAGAGAGATAAATGGCTCATTGAGCCTCGCCCTTCTGGTTCTCTGGTCTCTTGTTCTCTGATGGTCAGACCAGGGTGCAGCTGTCGTAGCCAGTTCCCTGCCTCCGCTGGCAAGGCTCACTTCCTGCAAGACATCCCCGAGGAGAAGTCATGTGGACCTACCCTGATGCAGCCCTGGGTGCTTGACCAGCCGTGTGGAGACCCCTGCCAGCGCTGAGATGCTTACAAGGTAAATGATTCCGCTTTCCTCCTTCATTCGGCATTATTGTGTGTGTTTTGTGAATTTCAGGAGGATGTTGCAGATTGGTGTCAGACATATGGGCTAATGTCAGTCTTATGGGCTTGGACTGGACTGGGTTGGGATGCTTTCTTAATGTACACTTACCTTTTATATAAAACTCTCTCTTATATACATATGAGTTTCTGTGGATTCGTTTCTCTAGTCTACCCAGATTAACTCAGTAACCATTACCACAATTTCAGAACATTTTCTGCTCATTGTTGTTAGCTCCCCACTTCCCCTCATCTTCCCCTGCCACTTCCAGAGGCAGTTATCGATCCAGTTACAATCACTACTGATCCACCAATGCAGAAAAATCATACAAAACACAAGACAAGAAGCAAGCAAGCCAACAATCCAACAACAATGGTTAGACAAAACATTGAAAAACCTCAATTGAAAAGAAAGCAGGAAATAATGAAAACGGAAACAACTTTAAAACAGGTCAAAAGGGAGATCAACTGCTCAGATACTGCATTTTAACCTGCAAACATCCATCACGATCTACTTTAAATGTTGTCTGTCTGCTAACAAGGCTATCCACATCCATGACAATGCTCAGAGGGGGTTTCCCAGAGGTCTAATCCTTGTCGCGACCCTATAAAGGGTTCCACTTCCTTCCACCATCATCCAAAGCCTTCTGCAAACCTGGTGGTCACAATTGAAACTCTGATACCATTCCCTCGGTTTGGTTTGGATTTTATTGTTTACAATCCTTGGATCACACAGGTTGGTGTGCTTCTTCCACGTGATTTAGAGGATGCCTCCTTTATAAAGCTGCTTGTTTTAAGGCTCCAATCAAGCATATTTCTTCCCCATGTCTCTTGTAGTCCCTAGTTGACAGTCTACTTCTTTCCTCAAAATGCTCACCTTCTTTCTTCTGATTGTTTTTGTATGTTGTAAGACATCACACTAGTTCTCTGCAACCAGATGAGCAAGAGAGAGTAGAGAACACCGAAATACACACCCACTTCTTAAACACGATATATGTCGCTATTAGCTAGAGCATTTCCCTGAATATACAGCCATGTCCAGTAATTACTGTACAATACAGAAGTGCAGCAAAATCCTTCAGTGGGTAGTTCCTTGTCACAGATACATACAAATTCTGGGTTACAACAACATAGATTCTTATTAAGCAGGTGGGAAGGGCTCCAGCAATCTGCTTCTCCCATAAGTCCCTGGGGTGACTCTGAAATCGAGCATGCAGGTATCTTCCATTTATTCCCCAGACCCACATTCTGCCCTTCCCATCTTGTCCTGAGGCCTGTGAGGCTAACCTTCACAGAATTCACCAAGGAATCATCTTTCCTGGCAGCTTCTGCTGTGACTCAGACAAGAGGAGAACATCCTGAGACCAGGAGGGAAGAGCATGAGAAGAAAGGTATCCGTAGCTCCTCCAGCTGTTACCAGAACATGGGACACAACACAGTCAGCTGGATAAGTAAGTGCTTAAGCCCTTTCTGTTTCTGATAGCTGCTCCCTCTCCTTACCTGTTCCGGCTCAATGCCTCATCCAAACACTGCTTTATCTGTTGTTCCTTCCCTGTACCTTCACACACTTTTATCAGTAATGTATTTGTTAACTTCTGGTGCTGAGAACCTGGCTGACCCACAGTGGCTCACAGACAATGTTGAACAGCATTGAGTCAAGGGAGCATATGTCATGGCCCCAAGGGGACAACGAGGGACATGTTACTGACAAGGCCTTTAATGCAGCTGAAGCAAAGGTAAGGGGTGAGGGGTGAGGATGATGAACTGAGCAGGCTTTGCATTGTGAAAGGCATTTCTGTCATGGTAAGCCACTCTGACAGAAATAGTAAGGATACTTTGTAGGAACCGGCATGAGAAAGGGAGTCGATAGATTTATCAAGAAGAAAATAGAAATCCCATTGTTAGAAACTACCTGAACTTTTGGCCCAAAGAATGCCCAAGCAAGGGGGAAATTTGCCTATCAAGAGAAAAATAGCTGAGTAACTACTAAGTGCAAGGTAGGAAGTTAGCGTCCACCCAGGGGCGCCTTGGAAGAAAGACCTGGCAATCTACTTCCAAGAAATCTGACATCTAACCATGTGCAGCACAGCTCTGCTATGGCTCACATGGGATCATGATGAGTTAAAGCACCTCTGCAGCCACTGGTAAATGTGCAAGAAGAACATCTCTACCAGGATTATAATGTTATTATACCATTCATCTCATCTCTACATTAACTTACTTATCACCAAAAAAATATTTGCTCAACAAATTTTTCTTTCCCCTCCTCATGGAAAGAAGATTGCCCTTCATAGGACCATTTATTATGGGAAAAATGGAATTTGTTGTACAGCCAGTTTTGCTGGACTACATTTGTAATGTAAAATGAGAAATGTCCCAAACTGGAACGATTAAAAACTATAAACATTATTTGCTCAGCGGCATTAATAATTTAAAGCTACAGAGGCCCAATGCTGTAGAGACCACTTATAAAATATATGTAAGGACACCTAATACTTAAACAGAATTGGAATAAACTCAAGGCAGAACTTATTTTTATATAAAAAGATCATTTTATTGGGGGCTCTTATAACAATCGATACATCAATTGTATGAAGCATATTTGTACATATGTTGCCATCATTATTTTCTAAACATTTACTTTCTTTTGAGCCCTTAGTATCAGCTCCTCTTTTTTCCCTCCCCTTCAACTCTCATGACCCCTTGATAAATTATAAATTATTATTTTCATATCTCACACCAACTGCTGTCTTCCTGCCCCCATGGTTTCTGTTGTTCATCCCCCTGGAGTGGTGGTGATGGTGGTGATGTGTCATCATTGTGATCAGTTCCCTTTTCCTCCCCTTGTCTGCCCTCCTTCCCCCACCATCCTGGTATCATCACTCCCATTCCTGTTCCTGGATTCCGTGTGTTGTTAAGCTTTTATCTCTTATCTGTACCTGGGCACAGGCTCTGGTCTAGCCCACAGTGAAAGGCAGGACTGGGGGGGGGGGGCGCAGAACTTTGATATATTTTCCATCTCCCATTTAATGCTTAGGAGCTGACAGTATTGCCTCCAGGTAAAAAGACAACTTCAATATCTGGATAAGTAAGTGCTTAAGACATTATTGTTTTAGCTCTTTCTTACTTTGTTCAGCCCAGAGTATCTTACTATTATTTTTAAAAGCAGAAGCATCCAAGGAAAGGATATGTAAATATTTAGGTGATTTTGCCAACAATCTTTAAAAAATCATTTTATTGGGGGCTCTTACAACTCTTATCACAATCCACACATACATCCATTCTCTCAAACACATTTGTACATTTGTTGCCATCATCATTCTCAAAACATTTGCTTTCTACTTGAGCCCTTGGTATCAGCTCCTCATTTTCTCCCTGCCCTACACCCGCCCCACCATGAACCCTTGATAATTTATAAATTATTATTATTTTGTCACGTCTTACACTCTGCGATGTGTCCCTTCATCCACTTTTCTGTTGTCCATTACCCAGGGAGGGGGTTATATGTAGATCCTTGTAATCAGTTCTCCCTTTCTACCCCACCTTTCCTCCACCCTCCTGGTATCGCCACTCTCACCACTGGTCCTGAAGGGATCATCTGCCCTAGATTCTCTGTGCTTCCAGTTCCTATCTGTACCAGTGTACATCCTCTGGTCTAGCCATATTTGTAAGGTAGAATTGGGATCATGCTAGTTGGAGGAAGCATTAAAGATCTAGAGGAAAGTTGTATGTTTTATCATTGCTGCACTGAACCCTGACTCTCTCATCTCCTCCCTGTGACCTTTCTGTAAGAGGATGTCTAATTGCCTACAGATGGGCTTTAGGTCTTCACTCTGCACTCCTCTTCAATCACAATGCTATGATTTTTTGTTCTTTGATGCCTGATACCTGATCCCATCGACAACTCATGATCACACAGGCTGGTGTGCTTCTTCCATGTGGGCTTAGTTGCTTCTCAGCTAGATAGCCACTTGTTTATCTTCAAGTCTTTAAGACTCCAGATGCTATCTATATCTTTAGATAGCCGTACACCTTCAGCTTTCTTCATCACATTTGCTTATGCACCCATTTGTCTTCAGCGATTGTGGAAGGAAGGTGAGCATCATGGAACGCCAGCTTAATAGAACAAAGTGTTCTTGCATTGAGGGAGTACTGAAGTGAAGGCCCAATGTCCATCTGCAACCTTAATATTAAACCTATGAATATATGCCCATCGATCTATTCCCCGTCCTCATCTATAAATATATTTACATATGTGGCCCCAACCATTGGGCATTCACCAGAGAATACTCTGGCTTCTTCCATTAATGGAATGTGAGTTGTTGTGTGATAGTTGTTACTGATAGTTGCTGTGGAGTTGGCTCCAGTTCATGAAAACCTGTTGCCTTGGCACAAAGACGCTGTGCCGAGGGCTGTGCCGCTCTCATGATGGTTGGCCTGATCGAGTTCATTCTTGCAGCGAGTTTATAGAGGGACCGTAGTTTTGCTTTCCTGCTTCCCTCTTTGTTTCAAACAGCATGCGATCAATACAAGTTTCTATGAACCCAATACTAAAAGATGTGTTTGTCTTTTGCCCTCCTTCTAAGTTATTTTGGCATTTACTGGGGGTCATATGAGTCATGGTACCAGTATCGTATTTCATTGGAATACATTTGGGATATTTCAAAGCATGCTACATTTCTCATTTGAAGGTATTTTCCATTAGTTCAATTTGTCTATGGCATAAAGCCAAAGGAAGTATGTTTTTAAAATTTAGGCCATATTCCAAGTTGATCTTTTTAATTTAGTATCAGAATAAAAGTTCAGGCCATGTTTCATGTTTACCCACTGCTGTTAGACATGTTTGTCAGTACTTCCCACATGATCTTGGACTAGATTATGTCTCCCCAAAAGATAATGTTGAAGCCTATCTCTTGTACCTATGAATATATCCTTGTTTGCATAAATAGTATTTCTTTGAAGATATTATCTGTTAAGTCATACACAACTAGAGTGGGTCATTATTCATTACCACTGAGTCAATTCCAACTCTTAACAATCCTGTAGGACAGAGTAGCTGTGGTCTTGTGGGTTTCTGAGATGGTAAATCTTTATTGGCATAGAAAACCTCGCCAGTCTCCCTTGGAGCCCCTCGTGGTTTTGAGCTGCTGACCTTGTGATTAGCAGCCCGACACGTAACCACTCCTAATCCTAATTATTTCCCACTAGTGTCTTATAAAAGGGGAGACCAGGCAGAGAGAATGAGGGTCACAGACAGAAAGAAAGTAGATGCCATATGAAGGTACAGCTGTAGGGCAAAGGACGTCTAGAAATGCCCAGGGCTTCCAGAAATTGGAGGAGACTCAGGAAGAACCTTCCCTTAGAGCACACAGCATCTGGTTCTGAGGATCTCCTGAACACAGACTCCTGGCCTCAGATTGTGTTCTTTTGCTAGGGGCGATCAAGTATTCCCAGCACAGAGGGACCCGCTGTACAACAGCATTAAACACTGCCCGGTCCTGCGCCATCGCTGTACAACAGCATTAAATACTGCCCGGTCCTGCGCCATCGCTGTACAACAGCATTAAACACTGCCCGGTCCTGCGCCATCGCTGTACAACAGTATTAAACACTGCCCGGTCCTGTGCCATCGCTGTACAACAGCATTAAACACTGCCCGGTCCTGCGCCATTGCTGTACAACAGCATTAAACACTGCCCGGTCCTGCGCCATCGCTGTACAACAGCATTGAATACTGCCCGGTCCTGCACCATCTTCATAAGGGTTTCTACGTGTGAGCCCTTTGTTGCAGCCACTGTGCTCAGTCCATTTCCTTGATTTTTCTGACCTTTTACTTTATCGAGCATGATGTACTTTTCCAGAGACTGAGCTCTCCTGATAACGTATCCAATGTACCGAGGCAGTCTAACATCCTCAATTCCAGGCGGCATTCTGGCTGTACTTCTTCCAAGACAGATCTGTTTGTTCTTTTGGCAGTCCATGGTACTTCCAACATTCTACACCAAAACCATAATTCAAATGCATAGATTCGTCTGTGGTCTTCCTTATTCAATATCCAACTTGCATATTCATATGAGGTGATTGAAAAGCCCATGCACCTTAATCCTTAAAGTGACATCTTTGTTGTCAACGCTTTAAACATCTTATTCAGCAGATGTGCCCAATGCAACACATTATTTGATTTCTCGACTGATGCATCCATGAGTATTGACTGTGGATCTTAGCAAAATAAATCCAGCCTTTTCTCCATTTTCTCTTTTCTCTTGAGATCGGTCCAGTTATAAAAATGTTGGTTTCCTTTACATGGAGTTACGGTTGCTGCTGGAGACGGCGCTCCTTAATCTTCATCTGCCAAGGCTCCAAGTCCTCTGCACTTTCAGCCAGTAAAGCTGTGTCATCTGTATAGTGCATGCTGATGATCAGTCTTCTTTCAACCCTGAGGTTGCTGTGTTCTTCCTATAGTACAGCTTCTCGGGTGATTTGCTACGCTTAGATGGAATATGGATGTTTGAACGGATACAAACTTCAAACACACCTTTCCTGATTTTAAACCAGGCAGTATTCCCTTGTTCTATTTGAACTGCCTTTCGGTCCAGTTATAGGTTCCGCATAGCACAATGAAGTGTTCTGGGATTCCCATCCTTTGCAATGTTATCTACAGTTTGTTATGATGATTACAGTCGGATGTCTTTGCATGGCCAATTAAGCCTAAGTAAACGTCTTTCTGGTATTCTCTGCTTTCAGCCAAGATAATAAACCCGTATTCTTTAAAGGCACACATTGTGTTATGGCAGTCCTAGAAAACTAAGACACCACCTACAGCCATGCTCAAGGGACTCTAAGTTTTGTATCCAGTGGCCACACAGGTCTTTAAACAGGTCTTGTTTATAGCTCACTGAACATTCTGTGAAAATACCACAAATCTAAGGCCTGGGCATTAGTATAGTTTATCTTTTCATACCAAACCATGTCATAGGTCAGAATCTTTGGGGAATTTGAATTATGACTAACTGAAGGGAAAAATTAAATAGTAGAGGGTGCAGTTGAAAGATCATGAGGTGAAGTTTATTGTTATCCATTCTACAAAAATGAGGTCATTATAGCAACCTGAGCAACCAGAAGAACCAAACCAAAACACCATTCTTGAAGACAAGATACTTCTGCATTGCATGCTCTCTGAACTACACCAGCCATTTCCAATCACTACAAAAAACACAAGGTGAACTTATTTTAAACAGCTCCGTAGGAGAAAGATGAGGCATTCTACCCCCTTAAAGAATTACAGTCTCAGGGTGCGATGTAGCAACGATAGAAAATACAACTTTCCTCTAGTTCCTAAATGCTTCTTCTCCCTCCACCCCCATCATGATCCAAATTCTACCTTGAAAGTCTGGCTAGACCAAAGGATGGACACTGGTACATATAGGAACCAGAAACACAAGGAATCCAGGACAGATGATTCCCTTCAAGACCAGTGGTGTGAGTGGTGATACTGGGAACATAGAGTGAGGATGGGTTGGAAAGGGGGAACCGATTACAAGGATCTACATGTGACCCCCTTCCTGGGGGATGGACAACAGAAAAGTGGGTGAAGGAAGACATCAGACAGGGCACGATATGACAAAATAATAATTTATAAATTATCAAGTGTTCATGAGGGAGCGGGTAGTGGGGAGGGAGGGGAAAAATGAGGAGCTGATGCCATGGGCTTAAGTGGAGAGCAAATGTTTTGAGAATGATGAGGGCAATGAATGTACAAATGTGCTTTATACAATTGATGTATGTATGGATTGTGATAAGATTGGTATGAGCCCCTAATAAAACGATTTAAAAAAAAGAATTACAGTCTCAGAAAACCACAGGCCTTTTCTACCCTATTGTATCAGACCACTGCAAGTTGGAATCAACTCAAGGGCAGAGAATTTTTGATTTGCTGCCCCAACGTGTTCTGTATTTCAAGACTAACTTGTATTTTTTTTTTAAACTTTGCGGTTCCAGTAGCGGAAAGTTTGAACTCGGAGCTGTTCGATTATCGAGGTATCACTGTATGTCATTGATAATGATGGTTTCTGAATAACTCAGGAGAATCAGTGATGTCTCATTCACATCATTCTAAAGAAAAGCAAAAACCCCCAAAAATTAAAAAACCCAACATCTGAGGTTACTTGTGAAACTGCAAATACTAATAAATTTATGTGTCTCTTTGTAATTTCATAATGCTTAGATCATGGTCTCTTAGGAAACTGAAATTTGGTTTCCTTAGAAAGTGACTCTGCGATAGAGTTTAACATGTCCAATGGCCCAGTGACAAGGTCAGCTCACCCGACAGAGAGCCTCTGGAACTACCAGCCCACCAGGGAGGGTCAATGTTTGGCTGAAATGACAGGACCTATACATTTCCTTAAGTGAGAAGGGCCATACCTTATGCCAGAGAGCTATCTACATCTGTGGAAATCCTGAAGGAGCTCACATTTAAAGACTGTCTTCTAGAGTAATTGAGCATCCCAGATTGACCAAGATCATCCCGATGTTAGCACTGAGAAGCCTGCCTCCTAGAAAACTGCTCATTCCCATATAAGCCAGAACGCTTGATCACCTTGCAATCTGCCAACAGCACCCCAGTCGGTGGGGGCAGGGAGGAAAACAAGATTTTATGCTCTGTTGGAGTAGAACGATGGCGACTGTGGACATGGAGGTCGGGAAAGGCTTTCATTGAACAAAACTGTGACAGAGGCGTAGGATTTCGGGGCTCCTCGTGTTGAAGATCAGGCCTGCCAAAGTTATTAAAAGCTCTTTTTAAAAAAGAGGAGCTGGTGGAAATGGCAGAGAATGAAGACTACATCTGTATAAACTGTGAAAAGAAACAGGGTCCAGAGAGCCCAGGTCAAGCCCCCCTTCTTCCTTCTTAATGAGCTACAAACTACCAATGGAGGACCTTAAGGAGAATAGTTAGCATATGCTTGGTTGGTTTGGGACATGAGGAAATAAGGACCGCATTGAAACCTTCGACACCAGGAGCGGTTTAGATCCACTCAGAATGCTGCTTCCAAAGACAAACGGCCTTCAGAGAGCGTCCCCTTAGTGCTGGCTCCTTGGTGCATGGACGGCACGAGCGACACCTCTCTCAACACTACTCTGCAGGGCATGTCTTCTTTGGTACTGCAGCCAGTATTTCAATTCAGATGCTCCTCTGGATATAGTTTGCTGCATTCCAGTCAAGCGCGTGATTGGGCTCTAGGGTACTGGTTAGCTTTGGGATACGAAAGCAGATGAGAACAGCATGTGTACGGTGTGGCACGTGGCCAGTTGATAGTAGCTAGAGGCTTACAACCTAGGGTCAGCCTAGGCACGTGTTATGCTGATTGCTTGGATCTCCTTAGTTGAGGTCGTTGGAGAGGAGTCCGGGTACTTTGTTTCCATGATTACTGGGCATCTAATGTCTTATGTTACAATTAGGAGCAGCAAGACTGAAGTTAATCTTGTTAGAAATGCTGAGATGATAGCGCAGTCAGTAGACCTCAGCTACTTGTGCTTGTTTGTACCAAGAAGAAAACTCCAAATGAGAGTCTCTATCTTCCTAAGGAGAAGAAGCTGTGAACTCTGTTAGCAAAAAAAAAAAAAAAATCTGACTAAATTGGATTTGGGGAAGAAGAGCTTTTATTTCAAAACAAGGAGCCATTTTTGGCATTGAGAAGTCTGCTATCTTGGGGTCTACAGTTAGGAGAAGAGCAGCTGCCTGGATGCAGGCTTCTGCAAGAGACAAGGAGGACAAGTCAGAATGTTTTATGGAGCCCCAGCAAAGCATGCTTTTCAGGGAAACCGTCATCCGCAAGCATCCACACAGCACCGGCTTCAGGCGTAACTATGAGCAAGACCAGCAAAGAACAGCCCTGACCCCAATGATGGCTGGCCCCAACACTGGAAATTTCTGAGTGTAGCCCATGAGCAAAACTGTGCTGTCGAGCCAGCCACGGCTTCAGCCGAGGAGATGGGGTTGGAGGCCCCCAGGAGAAGAGGTTTTAGTAAATCCATTAAAAAAAAAAGAGCTGATACCAAGGGCTCAAATAGAAACTAAATGTTTAGAAAATGATTACGGCAACTTATGTCTAAATATGCTTAATACAATTGATGTATGGAATGCTATCTGAGCTGTAAGGACCCCCAGTAAAATGATTTAAAAAGCCAAACAAATGAAAAACAAACAAACAAACAACAAAAACCTGTTGGCCTTAAAGGCACTTGCATTTGGATGATGCTACCAGTTGGATTTGCTCCCCATCCCCCATCTCCCCCAGTTGGTGGCCACACGCAGTCAGATCGCTCACTTCAGAAAGGAGTTACTGAAGCAGTGATGAATGAAATGGCAAAGTTGCTGCCCCTACCGTCCCTCATGCGGATGTTTATTCTGTAAAAACTTTCCCCTTCCCTGCTGAGCGCATAGGAAACACTAAATATGCCCTCAAACAAGTGGTTCATGTCCAAGTCTAGGCAGAGCACACTATCCCAAGTCCAAGAGGGGACAACCCCTTTAGTTACGGTTCACCACATGTCCAAGGATGTAGCTTTGGGCCGCAGTCCGTATGGTCAATAGTTCTAGGCAGAAACCACCGTCATCGAGTCAAGGCTGACTCCTAGTGACCCCCTGTGGGTTTCTCAGAGTGTAACTGTTTACAGGAGTAAAAAACCCAGTTTTTCTCCCAGGGAGCTGCAAGTGAGACAAAATTGAAGCTATTTTAATAATTGATGCTTTTCCTCGACAAACATAAGTTGACTATGTTGAGGTTATAATAGTAATCAGGCATGCAGATGGACAGAAGAGCATGAAACTAAAGGAAACAAGACTTTGTGCTCTTTTGGAGTAGAAAGATAATGACCTTGGACATTGAGGTGGGAAGGCAGAATGGAATGTGTCTCCCCGTCACGCTCCAAGCATCGCTGCCTGGCCCACTCTGGCCTCTGCCCACCTCTTCATCTCTCAGCCTCTGCAGGTTCCCTGTGAGTCGGTCTCTTTCTGACTGGCTGTGTCTGAGCGTTAAATGTGGGAAAACTCACTGAAGCAGCAAAGTAGAACATTCTCATTTACTAATAAAGAAATAAGTGGCAACAGTGACTGAATTGAAGATCAAAGTAATGCACTTCCAAGCAAAGAGACAAACCCAGTCCCTCAAAACAAATGGAAGTTCCAACCTGCATGTCATTTGCATGTCCTTCTCTGACACTTAGAGGGGCAACCTACCTGGGATGAATGAGCATTCTAAACCCAGTGCCCACCCCACCAGGACTGACAGTTCCTGTAATCAACTATTTATACTCTCCTATAAATGGACAATCCCAAAGACTCATAAGGATCATTGTTGAAACTAATTGAAAGATTCAGCAAAGTGGCGGGGTACAAAATCGACAAATAAAAATCAAATTGATTCCATTTATACTAACAAAGAGATTGCTAAAAAGGAAATCAGAAAAATAATCCCATTTATAGTAGCCACCCAAAATATTAAATACTTAGGATAAATATAACTAGGGGGGAAGAGAAATATTAAAGAAAACCACAAGAAACCAAAAGAACCCTGGAAATATAAATGGAAGACTATACTATATTCAGGGATAGGAAGATTCAGCATTGTGAAAATGTTACTACTACCCAAAGTGATCTACAGATATAATTTAGATTTAGATATAATTTAGATATAATTTAGATTCTAACATCATTTTTTAAAAGATGGAAAAACTAATCACCAACATTATGTAGAAAGGAAAAAGACCCCAGGTAAGCAAAGCAATAGAAGAAATAGATGAAAGAAAGAAAGAGAGAGAGAGAGAGAGAGAGAGAAAGAAAGAAAGAGTCCTCTTACTTATTGATCTCAAAGTCTACTACACAGTTACACAGCCACGGTGATCAAACCAGACTGATACTAGTACAACAATAAGTACATAGATAGATGGAATAGAATTGAGATCTCAGAAATAAATTGATCCACCTGTGGATAGGTGTCTTTTGAAAAAGACTGAAACATTAAATGGGATGAGACAATCCTTTAACAAGAGATGATGGCAAACTGGATGTCCATTTGTGGTAGGATAAAACAGAATAAATCATACCTCATACCATATGCAAAAACAAACTCAAAGTATCAAAGATCTAAATTGATGGAATTATAAAAACCACCAATGAAATAACAGAGACATACTTAAGGGCCCTAATAGGAAGTGCTGCAGCTGTACATTGACAGGGAACTGCCAGAAGTTCAGGTCTGATTCAGAAGAAGACCTTGAACAAAGGATACCATTGCCGATGTCAGATGGGTCTTGGCTCAAAGCAGAGAATAGCAGAAAGATGTTTACTTGTGTTTCATTGACGATGCCAAGACATTTGACTGTGTGACCATAATAAATTGTGGATGACCTTGAGAAGAATGGGAGAAAAGAGGAAGCCCTTCAGCAAGATGGGTTGCCACAGTGGCTGCAGTAAGGGGCTCAGGCAAAGGAACAATTGTGAGGCTGGGCAGGACCATACAGGGCTTCATTCTGTTGTGCATAGAGTCATTGGATCATAGCCAACTAGATAACAAGTACTAACAACAATGATACAAAGTACACATACATTGTCAAATGCAATAAAAAAAACCCACAAACTGCAGAAGACCAAAATAGATGACAAGGATCTCCTAAAAATCAGACACCAAAAGAGTAAAATGCGATCACACAGACTGGGATAAAATTTCAAGCAATAACATATTGGGCAAGAGGCTAATTTCTATAGTTTATAGAAAACTTCAATGCCTCCTTAAGAATAATACAAATAAATCAATTAAGAAATGATCAGAGGGCATGAACAAACACTTCACCAAAGAAGACATTGAGGTGAATAGCAAACCTTGGAAGAAATGCTTGTGAACATTATCCATTCAAGAAATGCAAATCTAAATAACAATGAGGTGGCACCTCACCCCAGCATTAATAGCAATGTTAGAAAATGAAAACAGAAAGCAACAACGGCTGCTAAGGGTGCTGAGAGACGGGAACCGCCATATGCTGTCAGTGGGACTGTAAAATGGGACAGCCACTGTGGAAAGCTGAGTAGCACTCCCTCCAAAAGTGGGGACTAGGATTGCTATATGACTCGGCAATCCATCTACTTAGCATAGCTTCAAGAGAAGAGTTAAGACACGGATAGCTGTATGCATAGCCATCTTCATCGAAGCACGATTCACAATAGCAAAAAGGGAGAAATAACCTAAGGCCTCTCAGTGGATAAATGCGTTAAAATCTTTGGTACATAAACACCTAAGCTATGAAACGTTAAAGAATAACAGTCAATCTATAAAGCACCCTATCAGATAAACCTGGAGGACATCACATGGAGTGAAATTAGACAATCATGAAAGGACAGATATTGTGTGAGACAATTATTTTTAAAAGTCAAGACAAGGCTTTCACTACACACAAAATCCATCGATGGTTACTAGGGTTTGTGAGGGGAAGATAATGAGGAAAATTCACAGGCTAGAGGTTAGACAATTGCTTACTACATTGGAGGGGAAGGCAAATCAACAATAAAAGATAGGTTAAGGAAGAAAATGATGGAGGCAGAGAAGACAATGGTGAGTTGTAAAAGTTAAAGGCAACAGAGGTAAATCCTCTCACTGACTGCCATCGAGTCAGTGCTGGCTTGTAGTGACCCCTGTGGGTTTGTGAGACTGTAACTGTTGACAGGGTAGAACTGCTGGTGATTTGAACTGCTGACCATGCGTATCGCAGCCCAACACGTAACCACTAACTGCCAGAGCTCCATTATATACATCATCATGCAATAGTAATGATCTACAAGTAGATGTCTGGAAAGATATGCAGACTGAACAGGTGTGAGATGGAGAGTATACTTCCAAATAAATCTAAATTTGACAGAAAAATATTTGCATGTATATTTACATTTACTATAAATATATACATGAATGTGGAGGAGCATAAAAGAGGCAAAGTTGTTAGCAATAGCCTCACACCCTGAGAGAAGGTGTAGCTGAGCCTGGCGACTCAGGACTATAATCTCGGAGGATACAGAGTTCAACTGGCATAACTGAGTTCACAAAGATGATGTTCTTCATTCTAGTTTAGAGAGTAGGGATTTGGGTCTGAAAAACTCATAAACAGTTATGTCAAAGTGCAACCACTGGTCTTTCTCCAGCTGGAGGAACGAAGAGTGATGAAAATAGAAAGACAGATGGAAGCAATTATTCCACTGGACTAAGGAACCATGAAACATTAGTGTCCACATCTCTAAGATCAGAAGAACTCCCACTACCAAGTGCTCTAATAGGGATTTTTTCATCAGAAGGTCCTGGATAAAGTAGGACAAAAGCGTGGAGCAGAACTCAAAATCATAAAAGAGACTCGACTTATTAGGTAGACAGAGATTGGTAAGACCTTCAAACTGATGGCCCTCAGTTACCCTTCATGTTTGAAACGGAGTCCACCCTCATGTTAGACTGTTCAACCATTTAATATCAAAAGGGAAGCATTTACCCAAGGACGACGGCTTAGGAAAGAGGGAGAAATGGAGACAGGAAACACTGGGAGGAACTGAGATGATAGTACATTGAGGGGGTTTAAATGGATGAGTTGAAACAAAATGTCTCTATTATTAAACGTAAAACTGATGATCAGCTCTGTAAGCCTTCACCAAATCATAATTAAAAGTTTTAAAAACAAAAGGAGTAAGAAAATTCAGATTCAGATGATGACAGTTAATCGAAAAATGAAGAACAGGAAAAACCAAGATGCCGCCTGAAGGGTGGAGAGAGAGGCAGGGACGACGGAGGGAAGCCAGTTGGACATGTGGGCAAAAAAAAGCCGATTTCTGCAAAGCTTCTTCTCCTGATTCTGGCAGAGGACAGGAATCAAAGTGAATAGGAAGTCTTTTAAAAGGCAGGATATGGTTAAATTTAACTACTTCTATAAGGTATAACACTAGAATGTCAAGCAAACCAACTTTAGCTACAATTTTCAAAGTAGGAGAGATGTTGAATACACTCAAAGACTAGAAAGGCAAATCGGTTCAGGAAGCAACAAGAATGTGAGTTTGGGTAAACTGTCTCCTCTTTTTGTTTCTGGATAATTCAGATGATTATCCTCTTTGCTCTCCTTTGCCATTGATGGGCCACTAAAACCTCATACTTCTTAAGTTTACACATTATATTCTTATCTGCCCACTGACATGTGTTCTTAATTCCAATGTCTAGGTGAGGCTCTAATTGATTTTAGCTGGGTCAGACCAGATCCACCCAGTTTCAGCAGATGTCAAAGAGATACAATTATGTAATACAAAAACAGCTTTGAGGGGCCTATTCCTAAAAATAAAGTCACAGGATGTTTCAAAGAGAAAGGGGGATTAGTCTGAGCTTTGTAGACCCCCAAGATATCTAGCACTAAATCGAGAGAGATGTTGGCTATAGGGTGCCTTGACGCAGCGCTAGCCTCCAGGAGTCTCTGGTGAGGAGTGAGGCCAGTCGTAGGGTTTGATCTCTACCCATTAGTGTCTCTTCCAGTTTTGCATTGGATTTACTGGAAGAAGCAGAGCATTGGCAGGCAACCCTGACTCTAGAAATTTGTCATGCAGGCCATGTAGAAAGCTATTTAGCTTGGGGAGAGATGCGAAAGCAGGAGGAACACAGAAGCTCAAAGAGAAGAGGGGGTGGATGTTGGTGCTTCACCAGCAAAGATGGCGAATGGACCAGTCTTGCTATTTCAGAAAAATGATGTATCGATCGTACCTCGAGGATGACAACATGGTGTAAAGTAGCCTGTAACCAACTCCCTAATTTTGAAGATACCTTTCAGTTACACACCATAAGGGAAAAAAATGTACTTTAGCTTTAAATAAGAAGTAAGATATAAACACCTTAAGGTGTCAGTCGCCTGGATGTAATAGAATGATGCCGTGAAAAGAGCCCTTCATCGGGAATGAATGGATCAGCTCGGTATTCCACCTGCATACACTGGCTAAATTGCCTAGAGCTAAAAACTAGTCCTACTTTGTGAGGAGGCTGTACAGCAAGGGGATGAAGATATTTTTGATGTATCCCTTCATGAGGTTGTGGGGACCAATTGAATTGGCATGATAGCTGGTAGGCAACCACAGGACTACATGAAAACGGCAGTAAGTTGGAGACAATGGATTATATAATGGACCTACTATGTAGTCAAAGGCGCTCCTAGGTGGTGCTGAATGTTAACTGCAAGTTTGGTAGTTTGAATTCATCGCTAGTGCCTCTGAAGAAATATCTGACAATCTACCTTGTAAAAAAAACACCCTTTGAAAAATCATGGAGGACAATTCTGTCTTGACACACTTAGGATTGCCAGCGTTTGAATGAACTTGACTGTAAATGGGCTGCTTTTCTTTCTGCCTTCAAAAGAAAAGGCTACCTTTGGTTGATTGTCAGTTTTTCTCAGCAAGTGGCTGCCTCCGGGGCCAGGGCAGGGTGAGTGCTGAAACCTGGCCAAAGGTTTCCTTTATCTGGGAGCATATTTTACAATCAAGAGCAGGTCTCTTCACAGGATTTTTAGAGATACAAAACCAGATAGAAATGTTTCCGAATTTGAGAGGTTGCAGTGGAATCACTAGGTAAAAAATAAAGACCTCACACAGCAGCCTGTTGTTTTGGACACAGATAATTTTGTTCCCAAGTGGAGACTTGTGGACACAGGTTAAGGATGAAGGTGTGCACATAAAAGACATTATTCAATGTCCCTGGACTAAGGTTCTCGGAAGCCTTTAGGTGGGGTGATATCCTTTAAGTGATGCTTCAGGAATTTTTTGGTTTGTGTCCACATCTGTTTGATCTAGAAGTCAGCAGGACCACAATAGGAACATACAGACATAAAAAGACTTTCCGTTTACAGGAAAGAATCTTGCATTGGGACATCTGCTTGCTAGTTTCAGGTCTTAGTTGGGTTTCTCCAGAAAAGTCCCGTGAGCCCTCTCATGATCTCGCCATCCCACATTTCTTAACTTTGCATTTTATATTTATAATCAAAGGTCTTAGTGTCCCCACTTAGTGAACGGGAAAGACCAGATAGAGCTTCAATTGTCCTTAGGCCAAAACAGCAATCTATGATGCTCTGATTTATCTACTGGGCAGAAACACTGTCTTTTCCGAAAGTTTGCCTAAAGCGAGTTCTGTAGACTCTTGACCTCTGCGAATGAGAGCTCCTCAGAATGTTTTTCCCTTTGGGTGTTCTTTCTTACCTGACACCCCAAGCAGGGGCGACACGAGTGGCCAACATGATATTCACCAGGACGGTTGGACGGGAGCCCTTGTCATGTAGTAGATTACCCTTTGCATTGATAACCACAAGGTCAACAATTCATAATCACCAGTTGTTCTGTGGGAAAACATAAGGCTTTTTACTCCCATAAAGAATCACAGTCTTGGAAACACATAGGAGCAGTTCTACTTGGTCCATAGGGTCGCTAAGAGCCAGAATTGACTCAATGGCAGTGAGTTTTGTTTTGTTTGTATGGATGGTTGGTGGGTGATCTAACCATCAGATTGGGATGGGTCCCTAAATGCCATCTTCCCTTGTTTGTTTAAACTATGGAAAGAGACAGGAAATAAGTTAGTGAAGAAAGGGAGATTATGTTTAGAATAAAGGTTTTTTAAAAATCACAGTAAGCCAAAAGGGGAATCCCATTCATTTTGCATGAACCTAGTTCCTCTTTTACACATTGGAAGAGCCGTATAATTAGATTAGAAGACGGAGCAACTTCAAGCCATTGGAAGTCCCCTATAGCCTCCATTTCAAAAGGAGGTCTTACATTTGGTTGTTCAAAGTCTTGGCCACAAATGTGCTGAATCAGGTGCTTCTTGCTTGCCAGCACCAGCGGGATTCTTGGATGTCCCAGTTCACAGAAAGTCTAATTCACTTTCTGGTAAGGAAAATAAAGGGAATAACCCCAAATCTTGGATTAGGCAAACATGCACCTATGATAGCCCACCGACTGCTCTCTGTAAAGATAGAACGATTTTTACCTCTATCATCGCCGTAGTTTCCCAGTCATCATCAAAAGGGAAAAAAAGGCTAAATATCAACAAATACAAAACAAACCACTAAATAAACAAATAAAAAACAGGTGCAATGAGAGTCAGAGAAAAAGCACCTAAAGAGAGACGTCAGACAGTGTAAGATATGACAAAATCATAATAATTTATAAATTATTAAGGGTTCATGAGGGAGGGGGAAGTGGAGTGGGAGGGGTAAAATGAGGAGCTGATACCAAGGGATCAAGCAGAAAGCATGTTTTGAGAATGATGGCAACAGATGTACAAATGTGCTTGACACAATGGATGGATGTATGGATTGTGAAAAGAGTTGTTTGAGCCCCCAATAAAATGATTTTTAAAAAGTAATTATGAAAAGCGCCTAAAAGGAATTTTGATTCACTATCTACATGCTAAGAGAAATATTGTCCAATGGTTACCAGAGGTGAGAAAGGAAGGGAGGGAAGATAAGTCATGGGCTAGATCAGTGTGAACTTGGATGAAGGAGAAGGCAATGTAGGAGGAATGTTGACCAAAAAAATGACAGAGGCAGAAGGCACAGGGAGGTTTTCCAGAATTAAAGATGAAAGAGGCAAAAAGCACAGCATTGTGATCTATGAACAGATGCATGGATAGACATCCAAGCTGGAAAAGTGTGGGAGGAAGAGTGGGAATATAGCCCACTCTTATATATAGGCTTCCCAGAGGGTTTTTAATGTATGCATCGTCCCCTTTGTTGCAACCAATCTATGAAAGTGGTACAGCATATAGGTTATACAGCCATGCAAACATCTTAGACATAGCCAAACACCTTGAGGAAATGAAGCATGGGCATGGGGACTCAGAGCCATAATCTATTTTGTTTTTAATTGTTTTATTAAGGCCTCATACAACTCTTATCACGATCCATACATACATCAATTGTGTAAAGCACATTTGTACATTCATTGCCTTCATCATTCTTAAAACATTTGCTCTCCACCAAAAGCCCTGACATCAGTTCCTCATTTTCCCCTCTCTCCCCGCTCCCCCACTCCCTCATAAACCCTTGATAATTTATAAATTGTTATGTTGTCATATCTTTCCCTGTCCAACATCTCTCTTCACCCCACTTTTCTGTTCTCCATCCCCCATGGAGGAGGTCACATGTAGATCCTTGTAATCAGTTCCCTCTTTCCATCCTACCCTCCCAGTATCACCACTCACATCACTGGTCCTGTAAGTATTATCCGCCCTGGATTCCCTGTGTTTCCAGTTCTTATATGTACCAATGTACATCCTCTGGTCTAGCCAGATTTGTAAGGTAGAATTGGGATCATGATAGTGGGGGAGGAAGCATTTAGGAACTAGGGGAAAGTTGTATGTTTCATCGTTCTACATCGCACCCTGACTGGCTCGTCTCCTCCCCGAGACCCTTCTGTAAGGGGATGTCCAGTGGCCTACAAATGGGCTTTGTGTCACCACTCCGCACTCCCGCTCATTCACAATGATATGATTTTTTGTTCTGCTGATCCCTGGTACCTGATCCCTTTGACACCTCATGTCGCACAGGCTGATGTGCTTCTTCCATGTGGGCTTTGTTGATTCTGAACTAGATGGCCACTTGTTTACCTTCAAGCCTTTAAAACCCCAGATGCTATATCTTTTGATAGCCAGACACCATCAGCTTTCTTCACTACATTTGCTTATTCACCCACTTTATCTTCAGTGATTGTGTCGGGAAGGTGAGCATCATAGAATGCCGATTTAATAGAAGGAAGTATTCCTGCATTGAGGGAGTACTTGAGGGGAGGCCCAATGTCCTTCTGCTACGTATAAATATATGCACATAGATCTATTTCCCCATCATCATATATAAATATATTTACATATGTACATGCCTTTATTTAGACCTCTATAAGTGTCCTTTGCCTCCTATCTATTTACTCTATTTCCTTTGACTTTTCTCTTGCCCCATTATCATGCTAAGTCTTCATTTGGGTTTCAGTAATTCCTCTTGGTTACATTACCCTTGATCATGCCCTACCCTCCTCACCACCGATTTCGATCACTTGCTGTTCCCTTGTCCCTGGGTTTGTTAAGACCACTTCCTTTCTCCCAACCCCCACCCTCACTCTCCCATATCCCCCAGAATTGTTGGTCCTGTTGTTTTCTCCTCCAGATTGTTCATCCAGTCTATCTTATTTAGACAGACCTGCAGAGATAATAACATGCACAAAAACAAGACAGAGCAAAACCAAGCAACAATGTACAACAAAACAATAACAACAAACTAATGACAAAAAAACACAACAAGAAAGAAAAGCTTGTAGTTAGTTTAAGGATCGTTTGTTAGCCTTTAGGAGTGTTTTCCAGTCCAGTCTGTTGGGGTACCATGCTCTGGCCCCAAATTCCACCTTCAGTGTTCCCTGGGGATCTCACCGCCTCATTCCCTTGCTGTTCTGTTGCATCCCCCTTAGTGTTTGGCCTCGGTGTGGTGGGATCAGATCAGGTGAAATGCCCACACTCTGTCTCTGGCGTTGTCCCCTGTAGGGTTATGGGTCAGTGAGGGGCGTCATGTCTCATAGTGGGGCTGGCCATGTGGTCCTCTCTGTGGACTGGCTGCTCTAATTGGGGGTCATCGTCCTCAAGGCCTGGTGGGCGAGGATGTGCTCCACTCTCTCCTACTCCCCCTTCATCTGCTCCCTTGTGCTCTGATCAGATATGTCCCTCTCTCAGAGCTGCAGATTCAGTGCTGTTCTTTGAAATAAATTCTTCTGGGGGGAGGGCCAGGTGTCCACGTAGTAGTTGAGATTGGGCCGGTCCCTCAGACCTCTCCACTGGTAAGACCATAGTCTTCAGGAACACTAAAATCAATTGGCATAACTGAATTCACACCAAAAAAAGTTCTAAATACTACTGTAATCTTAAGAGCTCATGAGCAATCCACTAAGGTGAAACTATTGGTATTTTCCCACCCAAAAGAAGAAAGAGTGATTAAAATCAAAAGACATGTTGTAGTGAAGTGAAATTTCTTTTAATGGCTCTTCTATTCCTTTCTGTAAATTGCACCAAATGATTCAGTGTGACTATATGCAAATAGGGTGCATGGGGGTGGGGGGGATCCATACTAAAGGGGACTGGACAGTGTGGGTAGGCAATCCCCTATGTGTGAGAGCTATCTCAGAACCAGGCACAGAGATCATTCCTGAGACCAGCAAGGAAGAAGAGGCCCCAGCAGAGCACACTTTAGACCCCACCTAAAGTGAAAGAGGAGGAAAACAGTGGCTGGGGCAAGAAGACTTGGACACACAGCAGTGGGTGGGCCCCCTGGGTGGGCCCCCTGCCCATAGGGCCAAATGGTTGAGGATCTGAGAGAGAAAGTTGGTTGCTGGCCCAAGAGAAGTGTTACTGTAGACCAGGGGTGTCAACTGGTGGCCCGCGGGCCGCATGTGGCCCCTGAGGTAATTTTTTGTGGTCCAGGATGCTTGGCAATAAAATGCAACGAGGAAATTGTGTGCACGGAATTGCCCCAATCTCCCTGTGTTAGTCTGGGTAGACTAGAGAAACAAATCCATGGGCACACATATGTGTATAAGGTTCATATACAAGAGCAATTGTACATTAAGAAAACATCCCAACCCAGTCCAGTCCAAGGCCATAAATCAATATTTGCCCATATGTCCAATACCACTATCTAAAGTCCTCTTCAGACTCAGGAAGCACATGCAATGAGTCCGAGTGTAGAAGATCACAGGCCCGTGGGTAGAAAGTTCTTGAATCCAGTGTCATTGGAAACATCTCAGTGCTGCCAGGGGTCTCTGCCTCAGGGTGGGTCCATGCGTCTTGTCAGCTGCTCTGTCTCCCAGGGAGTGTCAGAGAGAGAAGTGTCTCCTGCCTCCAAGGAGGAAGTACCCGATTTCCCAGAATTCTCAGGAGAAGGCCATGCCCACACAGAGGCCTCATTGGCTATGATCTGATTGACAAGCTAGACTCCACCCCCACACTCTTTTTTTTTTAATTTTTTTATTTTAACAATTTATTGGGGCTCATACAATTCTTTTCACAGTTCATACATATACATACATCAATTGTATAAAGCACATCTGTACAGTCTTTGCCCTAATCATTTTTTTCTCTTTTCTTCTTTTACATTTTATTAGGGACTCAAACAACTCTTGCCACAATCCATACATATACATACATCAATTGTATAAAGCACATCCATACATTCCCTGCCCCAATCATTCTCAAGGCATTTGCTCTCCACTTAAGCCCCTTGCATCAGGTCCTCTTCCCCCCCCCCCTCCCTCCCCATTCCCCCCTCCCTCATATGCCCTTGGTAATTTATACCTCGTTATTTTGTCATATCTTGCCCTATCCGGAGTCTCCCTTCCCCCCTTCTCTGCTGTCCCTCTCCCAGGGAAGAGGTCACATGTGGATCCTTGTAATCAGTTCCCCCTTTCCAACCCACTCACCCTCCACTCTCCCAGCATCGTCCCTCACACCCTTGGTCCTGAAGGTATCATCCACCCTGGATTCCCTGTACCTCCAACCCTCATATGTACCAGTGTACAGCCTCTGTTCTATCCAGCCCTGCAAGGTAGAATTCGGTCCACCCCCACACTCTTAATCCTCAAATTGACAAATGATTATATAGCTACCACACTCCCCTAAGCACTATTTTTTTCTATTTTCATTTTATTTCAGAGCATTGTGGGCCACAAAAAAATACCTGGGGGTCATATGCTACCTGTGGGTCACCAGTTTGACACCCCTGCACCAATGACGGTGTCCTTCATGTTTTAGGGTTTGTGGTAACCTCTAAACTTCCTCTATAAACTCCCATAATTGCTGGTATTGCCTGAGAGTTTCTGTGTGGCCATTGTGATGGGGCATCAAACCCAGCAGAAAAGTAGAGTGTCACGGAGGTGTCAGAATGGGGTAAGTGGGGGATGGAGGCATGTCTGACCGCTACCTTATAGAAATTAGCCTTGGGATTGTGTTGAGTTGTATTCTCTTTCTCCCCTGTGCAGCCAGAGAAGATCAGACATGGCCTCAGAGCCATTTTTACCCCTATGGGAACAATTAATCCAAAGGACTAATGGACCATGCAAACATTAGTCTCCACAATCTGGGATGGAGACCTAGATGGTCTCGGGTCACCACTATTTGCTCTAAAAAGGTTCGCATCCTTCACACATAACTACTTCCCTCTTGAGAAACAGCTTTTGGCTTGTTATTGGGCCTTTGTAGAGACTGGACCCTTTGCCATGGGCCACCAAGTCACCATGCAGCCTGAGCTGCCTATCACAAGCTGAGTCCTAAATTTGGATGTGCATAGCAAGTCTCCACCATTAAATGGTAGTGGTATATATGACATCAGGCTTGAGCTAGACCTGCAGGTACAAATAAGCTGTGTGAAGAAGTGGCCCAAATGCCAGTTGTTTCCATTTCTGTCACAGTGCTGACCTTGTATGGTGACATGAGGGAGTTCTTGATGATCAGTTGACTGAGGAAGAGAAAACTCTAGCTTGATTTACAGATAGTTCTGAATATTATGCACATATCACTCAAAAGCAGACAGAAGCAGTACTACAGCCCCTTCCTAGACTTTGCTGAAGGACTGAAGGAACGGGAATCCTTCCAATGGGCACGTTTTGGGGGCAGTATACCAGGTTGCTCATTTTGCTTGGAAGGAGAAATGGTCAAATGTGCAAGTGTATCCTGATTCATGAGTTGTGGCCAATGGTTTGGCTGGATGGTAATGAACTTGGAAAGAGTATGACTGGAAACGTGGTGGCAAGGAAGTATGGTGAAGAATTATGTGGCTAGGCCTATCCGAATGGACCTTTAAGTGTCTCTGTGAATGATCACCAGGGGGATTTTATCGATCAACATGCACTTGATAACACGTTCTGGGGAAATCAGTCATCCTCTTTGCCCAGCCACTACTGCCTTTGACCAATGGGTTATGAGCACAGGGCCATAGTGGCAGGGATGGAGGTTCTGTGTGGGCTCAGCAACATGGACGTCCACTCTCCAAAGCTGACTTGGCTATGCCATTACGAAGTGTCCCCTCTGCAAGCAGCAGAATCCAATGCTACGTCTGCAATTTGGAACCATTCCTGTGGGAGATTTATCAGCAACCTGGTGGCAGGTTGATTGCCCAGGACCACGTTTATCATGGAAAGGGTAGCATGTTGTTCTTAGTGGCATAGACAGTTACTACTGACATGGATTTGCTTACTCTGCATGGAAAGCATCTGCCAAAACTATGATTCCTGGGCTTAGAGATTACCTTATCCACCAGTCTGGTATTCCATACATCATTGCCTTGGATCAAGGTACAGATGACATTGCTAGCATATTCGCAAGCATGGAAGGTGTCAGGCTCTAAGACAGATACTCCTGAGCTGATCTGTAGGTACTGTGGACAACTTCCTGCCTCAAGAATCTGTGCTTCTTTGCCTGAGCGTTTTCTCTGGTGCACAGGGAATCTGGAAATGCAGGGAATTCATGCACTTAGTCTGCGGGTTGCCATTTCCTAGTCAGTCTTCCCCCGGTTCTATGCTATTTTCTTATTCATATAGTCCAGCCTCTAGGATTCCTTGGTCATCACACAGCTGTAGATGGTATAGTGGTGAATAGATAAAAACCCCATCTTCTCTATCCCTTGTTTCAAATTTTCTGATGCATAGTCTCAGAGGTTACACAAAATCCTCAATGGAATTGAAAAGCAGGGACCCACAGCAGTATTCTACTCAATTTAACTATGGACTTTTTTCCTGTGGTAGGCAAGGAGATGCACCACCCTGGCCCCACTTAGGAGAGGGATTGCCCCCAGCTGCAGGAAGTATTGATCAGTAATGATATCTTCTTTAGTCAATGTCTAACTTTCACATGGATATGGAGCAACACCATGGCTTGGGTTGGGGGCATGTTAGTCCTCACAGTAGGATCTTGTTTTTCAATACTTTAAAGAGATCTTATGCAGCAAATTCACCTGAGGCAATACAATTTTTGATATACTGACTGTTGCTTCCATAAGAGTTGATTGTGGATCCAAGCAAGCCAAAATCTTTGACAACTTCAACCTTTTCTCCATTTATCATGAGGTTACCTATTGGTCCAGTTGTGGATTCTGATCTTTACCATGAATTGCAATCAATGCTGAAGGCTCAACCCTTGATCATCAGTAAGTGCCTCACTTTCAGCAAGCAAGATAGTGTCATTTGTATACATAGGTTATTACTAAGCCTACCTCCAATCTTGATGCCACATCCTCTTGATGCCAGCTTCTCTGATGATTTGCTCAGCATACAGATTGAAAGTATGGTGAGAGGATGTAACCCTGTCACACACCTTTCTTGAATCAACTTGATGGCAGTGAGATTGAGTGTTTAAAGGCCTATCTATTCCATATCTCCAGGATTTCCAGGTTCAGTTTTATCAGACCTTGAAAAAGACAACTGCCGGAGTGAACCATCTTTAGAGACCTAGTTAACTGAAGTATGGAATTTCCCTTTCAAAAGACTTTCTCCTACATAGAAACCCTACGGCGGGGCCTCCCTCGGTCAGTTCTAACTGGAGTTTTACTCTACGTTCACAATAAGCAAATCTTTGCTGAGAGCAGAGCCAAACATCAGCATATTGCTTTTGGCCCAAATCGTCCATATCCCCATTGGAAAGGAGGAGGGCATTGATTGTGGAGTTGAAAGTCCAAGGCCTTGTTTTAGGAAAGAGGGTGGTCTCAATTCTAGCTGTCTCATTCACAAGTGAGTAAAGAAAAGAATACTTGTTTGGATATTTAATTTCATCATCCAGGAAACCTTACGACCAATAACACATGATAGGCAAATGACACAACCTTGCCTGCTGAAAGTCGGGGGACTTGAAGCAATTGCTGATTAAGATCACTGACTTTAGTCTTCAGCATAGATTGCAACTTAATATTAAAAAAATCCTCACAACAGAACCAAGAGAAAAAATCACGTTAAATGGAGAAAAGATTGAAGTTGGGAACAATTTCATCTTTCTGGAATTCACAAATGATGCTCATGTGAGCTGCAGGCAAGAAACCAAATAAAGTATTGCATTGGACAAATCTGCTGAACAAGATCTCCATAAAGTGCTGAAGATCAAGGGTATCATTTTGAGGATAGAGGTGTGCCTACCCCTAGCCTTGGTAGTTTCAGTTGACTCCTATGTATGTGAAAGTCAGACATTGAATAAGGAAGACTACTGAAGAGTTGATGCACTTGAATCATGTGAACGCATGTCCATGTTTATCCACACCAGTGTAAAGATGGAAACAATTAAAAGGCCTATCTTTAGAAGAGTGGGTATATTATAAACTCTAGCAGATACATACAATGAAATATTGTGCATTTCTGGAAAAATGATGATGAAACCATCACACATGTCATGACATGGATAATTTGGAAGACAGCATGTTTAGCAAAGTTAGTCAATATCGTACAGACAAGTACTGCATGACACCATTATTTTATATGCCATGTATACTCATGTATAAGCCGAGTGTGGGGGCACATTTTTAAAAATCATTTTATTGGGGGCTCGTACAATTCTTATCACAATGCATACATACATCCATTGTGTCAAGAACATATGCACATTTGCTTCTATCATTATTTTCAAAACATTTGCCTTCTACTTGAGCCCTTGATATCTGCTGCTCATTTTCCCCTTCCCTCCCCACTCCTCCTTACCTCAGGAACCCTTCATCATTCATAAATTGTTATTATGTTGTCATATATTACACTGTCCAACGTCTCTCCCCGTCTTCTTCCCTGCTGTACCTCCCCCAGGGAGGAGGCTATACGTAGATTCTGGGGCACATTTTTAATGCAGTTTTGTGGTAAAATTAGGTGCCTCAGTTGATATTTGGGTCAGCTTATACTCGAGTATATACAGTATAATTAAAACAAGAAACATGATTTTCACACCAAAAGAAGCACATGTTTTTAAGAGGCCTGTCCGTGGAAAAGGTCATCATGTTTGGGAGGGAGACCTGTGATGAGAGGGACTGACACACTGGCTGTCATGATGGGCTCTGACAGTGAGGATGGCACTGGACCAGGCAGTGTTTGGGTCTGTTGACATAAGGGCACTCTAAATCAGACCCAACTTGATGGCACCTTACAACAGCATACTTTGCATTAGGGCTCACTCATGTTGTATAGTTCTATGGGTTTTGACAAATTCCTAATGTCCTATATCCACCATTAAAATCTCTTACAGAATAATTTCACTGCCCTCAAAACACTCTGTACTACAACGATTCATCCTACTCCCACCCACAATCCGTAGCAACTTTGATCTTTTTCTTGTGTCTGCAGTTTAACTCTTTTCAGGATATCATATAACTGGAATCATACCAGTATGTCACTTTTTAGATAAACTTCTTTCATTTAGCCTTAATTTTCATTATACCTAAAGTTTCCATCCTATCTTTCTGTAACTTGAGAGCTCATTCATTTTTTATTTCTGAATAATTCCCACTGTATGAATATACCAATTTGTTTACCCATATGCCTGTTGGAGAGCATCATATCAGCTTCCAATTTGGGGTATCCCAAAATTTTGAATATGGCTGCATATTTACATACAGGGCTTTGTGTGGATTTAGGGTTTTACATCGTTGGTTAACTATCTCAGAATATGAGAGCTGGTTCTTATGATCAAGCTGTTAACATGTAAGAGATTGCCTATCTTCCAAATGGCTGCATGCCATTTTGGTACGCATTTCTACCAGAATGAATGAGCGTTCCTGTTGCTTCCCATCTTTGTCAGCATTTAGGATTATCAATGTTTTAAATTTTAGCCATTTTAATAGCTGTGCAAAGGTCTCTCTCTTTCTTTCTCCCTCTCTCTCTCTCTCTCTCTTGCTCGCTCGCTTTTACTTTGCAGTTCTCCGTTGTTATTGGTGTTAGGTGACAGTTTGGACTCAAAGCAACCCTATATACGACAGAATGAAACCCCACCTGGTCCTGTGCCATCCTCACAATCATTGTTAAGTTTCAGTCACTGTATCAATCCATCTTGCCCAATTCTTCCTCGTTTTGCTGGCCCTCCACTTTAGCGAGCATGATGTCCTTCTCCGGGGACTGGTCTTTCCTGACAATATGTCCAAAGTATGTGAGATGAAGTCTGGCCATCCTGCCTCTAAGAACTGTAGTGGTGCTATTCCAAGACAGATTGGTTTGTCCTTCTAACACTCAATAATACTTTCAATATTCTTCTCCAGCACCAAAGTCTGGCATCAATTCTTCTTTGGTCTTCCTTACTTAACGTCCAACTTTTGCATGCAGACGAGGTGATTGAAAATACCATAGCTTGGGTTAGGTACACTTTAGTATTCAAGGTAACATCATCCTAGCTTTTAAAACAGTTTAAAAATCTCAAAACGGTGTTGTATTTCAATTTGAAAAGTTTATTGTTTATTGTTGTCATGGAGAAAGAAGCTGACTTTTGTAAATTGATCTTGTATTGTACAACTATGCCCTGCCCATTATTGTGGTTCCTTTTTTAACTTTCATTTCTTTTCTTCTGTTTAATTCGGATATACGTTGCTCTTCTTTCTCTAGTTTCCTAATATTGGAAGCTTAGATTATTATTTTGATCTTTTCTAATATATGCATTCAATGCTAGAGGTTTCCTGAAAAGCATTGCTTTTCCTGCATTCCACAGTTTTGTTAAATTGTATCTCATTTAATTAAAAATCTTTTATGCACTGCCTTCTGGCCCCAGGACATGGTGACCACCACAGGGCTGAGTGAGAACACCCTCCTTTTGTGTCAGTAAGGATACCTCAGATTCACAAATAGGAAACTGAGGCCCAAAGGTGGAGTAACTCATCCAAGTTTACCGAGTTGGCAAAAGAACAAGGACCAGAGTCACCAGCACTGACTGAAAGTAGCTTAACACAGAGAGTCTCCTTAGTTTTGACATGTACAAACCTTTGAGCAGGGGCCATTTTTTTTCCGCTTGATTTTGAAAATGCCCAAGAAGGAAATTTATAAACCAGTGAATGTTGTATTAAAAGACACAGAGTCATCTTAGAGGACTTGAAATAATATAGAGGAGCTAGCTGTGAAATTCTAGAGGCAATCCAGCATCAGCAGAGGAGACGGTGCAAGAGAAAGCACGGGGTGCAGTTGTTCCACTGGTAATCAAAGACCAATGAGTGGATTTTCTCAGAGTTAAGAAGCAGCATTTCAAGTTCTACTGGGAGCCCTGACAAACACCCCATGTTTTTCCACCCAGCACCTAGTGTAAGAGCAGACTCTTGATAAATCCTTCCTTCACACTCCAGTGTGATGAACTCAAGAGGGCAAATGCTGCCACACAGAAGTATGTCCATTATTATAAAAGGACATTGAGCCGGAAGAGGAGTAACAATGTGCCGGATGAAGGAGAGAAGCAAATAATGAATCGGCAAACCAAATGTCTTTGTTTTATGCTGAAAACATTAAGCGATGTCACAAGGAAATGCGTGTCAGGGAATAAAAATTTACCAATCGAAAATACCAGCTTGTTTACGCACTGTGGCTGTGTGTGCCGAGTCATGCTTGAAGTACCAGCACATAGGAGCAGATTTATAAAGGAGAGACGGCATCCTTCTGCAAGGGGGTAGTGGTGGGCATCGTATGACCACCCCGAACATCCAGTGGGAGGATTTGTCAAAGCTCCAATACTTGATAGCAAAGGTTGTATCAAAGTTCTTAAGGACCAAACTTAATGCACTGTAGAAGACCTACATGCTCTGAGATACACAACAAAACGTTTGAACACTGAAGCTACCTCAAGCATATTAGATCCATGCTGCAATAGCAGTCCCAGACCAAGCCCCTCCTGCCTTGGTCTCCTAGTGGTTACCTTTGGGCTACCAATCGTAGGGTCAGCAGTTTGAAACCGCCCGCAGCTCCTCGCAAGAGAAACAAGGCTTTCTACTCCCATAAAGAGTTACGGGCTTTCAAGCCAATGGGACAGTTATACACTGTCCTTACAGCATCACTGTAAGTCAGAATCGACTTGATGGAATGAAGGGTTTTGAGTAAGTAGAAAGGAGACGGGATTCTGCAGTGACTGAGAATGAACAGCTTCTTAGTGATTGCAATGACTATTCTTGCATTTTATTTCTCTCTTCTGTCCCTCGTCCCTCTCTTTAAATCATGCTCTTGTTCTTCTGTGCCAAAATCAATAAAGTTGCACCCTGATGTGATCCTGTCTCTTCAATGATTTAGGCAGATATTTATGCATTGCTTTGAGGTCTCTATAGAGAAAAATTCTGTGACTTGAATGAAATATCTTAATGTAGATTTTGAAAAACCCTAATATTTAATATTGCTTTTCCTGCTTGACAAAACTGCCTAATCTGCTACTCAAAAGCATTCTATGGCTTTATTTTCTACTTTCTTCTGTGCAGCCAAAAAGAAGATATTTAAATGAACTTCATTGTACAAAATAGTAACCAACACAAACCTTGTTTAAAGTTTTGAATTTGCATTTGATTTTTTTTTGGTAAAGTTGTATTTTGCATGTTCATTTTTATTAATTAATTTTTAAAACTGATATATGCATAGAATATTATGTATACATGCTCATGTTTAAAGAATGGCTATTGGTGATAAAGTAAAATTCAGCTTTCATTTTCCTAAAAATATAATTTAGGAATATATTTTAAATATATTTTAAATTTTCTCTTGAGACTTTTTCTTTGATTCGTGTTTTATTTAGAAGTGTGTTGTTTAATCTCCAAATATTTGGGGATTTTCCAGCTCTCTTTCTGTTAGAGATTTCTAGTTTAACTCCATTGGGGTATGAGAGCACACTTTGTATAAATTCCTTTTCTTTCTTCCTTTTTTAATTTAAGGTGTGTCTTATGGTCCAAGATGTGATCTGTCTTGGTGAAACTATCATGCGATCTTGAGAAGAATATCTGCTGTTAGGGATGAGCCATGTTATAATTAGATCTAGTTGATTAAAGCTGTTGCTGGGTGCCATGGAGTCAGTCCAGACTCATAGCGACCCTGTGCACAACCGAGAGAAGCCCTTCCCGTTCTTCAAGATCCTCACGATTGTTGCTGTGCTGGAACCCATTGTCGCAGCCATTGGTGATGGATAATAACTTTCTTTTTTAAATACTTGTATTGGGGGCTCTTACATCTCTTATCACAATCCACACATGCCTCCAGTGTGTCAAGCACATTTGCAAATATGCCATCATCATCATTTTCAAAGCATTCTCTTCCCACTTGAGCCCGATATCAGCTCCCCATTTCTTCCCCCCCCCCAATCCCTCATGAACCCTTGATAAGTTATATCATCCTCCATTGCTCCTCACCCACTTTTCCGTTGTTCGTCCTCTTCGTGATCGATCTCCCCCCACCCTCCCTTAATCCTTCTGGTATAGGGGGGTTATCTATCCTGGATTCCCTGTGTTTCGGGCTCTTATCTGTAACAGTGTGTATGCTCTTGTCTAATCCGATTTGTAAGGTAGAATTGAGGTCATGATAGTGGGGTGAAGGAAACACCAAACAGCTGGAGGAAAATTGCATATTTCATCAGTGCTATACTGCACCCTGACTGGCTTATCTCTTCCCTGTAACCCCCTCTGTGAGGGGATGTCCAACTGTCTACAGATGGGCTTTGGGTCTCCGCTCCATGCCCCCACAACATTGACCTTGGGTATGGGTTTATTCTGAGTCTTAGATGCCTGATACCTGATCCCATCAACACCCCATGATCACATAGGCTGGTGTGCTTCTTCCATGTGGGCTTTGTTACTTCTCAGCTAGATGGCTGCTTGTTTATCTTCAAGCCTTTAAGACCTCAGACACTATCTTTTGATAGCCGGGCACCATCATCTTTCTTCACCACATTTGCTTATACACACATTTTGTCTTCAGAGATTGTGTCAGGAAGGTGAGCATCACAAAATGCCAGATTGTTAGAACAAAGTGTTCTTGTTAACTGGGCTCTGTTGCGCAATGAATAGCACACTGGACTCTTAACTCTTCCCAACAAAGTGTTCTTGTTTAAGGGAGAACTTAAATCAAGGCCCAATGTCCATCTGCAACCTTAATTCTAAACATATAGATGAGTACATAGTTCTATTCCCCTCTCGTTATATACATATATTTACATGTGTATATGCCTGTATTTAGGCCTCTATAAATGTCCTTTGCCTCCTGGTTATTTCCTCTAGTTCCTTTTACTTTCCTCTTGTCCCGCCATCATGTTTGGTGTTCATTCAGGTTTAGTAATTCCTCAACTGTAACATTGCCCTTGATTAAGCCCCACTAGGCATCCTACAAACTTCCTTCCATTGACTTTTAGTTCACTTGCTGTTCCCATGTCCCTGGGTTGGTTCCCCTTCCCCTTCCTTTCTCCCCGCTCCCCTTCTCCCTTATCCCGCCCAGAACCATTGGTCCCATTCTTTTAATCTCTGAATTATTTATACTACCTATCTTATCAAGATAGACATGCAGATACATTAATAAGTGCAAAAAAAACAGGAAAAGCCAAATAAAACAACAAAGGAAGTCAAAACCAACAAAACAAAAACAACAGCAGCAAGAAAACATGAACAAAATAACAATAACAAAAAGAAAGCTACTGACAAAAATGGAAAAGCCTATAAATAGTTCAAGGTCTGTTTGTTGGCCATTATGAGTGTTTTCCAGACGAGTCTGATGGGGTGCCACACTCTGTCTCCAGAGTCTATCTTTGGTATTCCCCGGGGGTTTCATCAGTCTGCTCCCCCTGCTGCTCTGCTGCATGCCCTCAGTGCCTTGACCCAGCATGATGGGGCCAGACCGTGCATTATTCCCGCACCGTGTCTCCAGTGCTGTCCCCCACAGTGTCATGGTTAAGTGATGCTGTGTCCCATGGTGGCGCTGGCCCTACAGCCCTCCCCATGTGTTGTCTGCTCCCATCAGGAACATCGTCCTCAGGGCTTGATGACACAGGATGTCCTCTCCTCCCTCTCCATCCCTTTGCGTTTCTCCCCTGTGCTCTAATCTGACACACCTCTCCCCAAGCTGTAGCCCCAGTGCTGTCCTCTGAAGTGCATTCTTCTGCGGGGGGGAGGAGGTGTCCACACAGTTGGCATTGGGGCTGCCCCGCAGACCTCTCTATTGGTTCCCTGATACATGCCGGTATGTTGTATTCACATCTTGGTGCATCGGGTTGAAGTCTGGTCTCTCTCCCTCTCCTGTGGAGATATAAACAATACCCTCCCCTTGGGTTGGCTAGTGCCCTGATCCCCACCAACTCATGTCTTTCTGTTTTGCTTTTTCATTTTTCTTTCCCCCTCTTATTTAGTTGGCTGCTGTATGGATTAGGCTTGGCCCCTGCCATAGTTGCTGGACCTCACCCCAGGGATGTATGCATATTGTAGCTTTTCCCCAATGCCCCGATTTTTGTTTGTTTGGCTTTTTTTTTTTTTTTTAGCTTACTTCAGCGGGCTCATGTTGTACTTGTCCTTTTGTGCTTGACTTACGTCACTTACATCTATCTCTATCCTTACTGATTTTCTGCCTGCCGGCTCTGTCAATTAATCATAAATGAGTGGAGAGGTCCTGAATGATAATTGAGAAATTGTATTTTCTTCTTGAAATTCTTTCAGTTTTTCTCCCATATCTTTTAACATTCATTTGTTAGGTGAATAGACTTTCAGGACTGCTATGACTTCTTAGAGAACTAACCTTTTTATTATTATGTAATATGACCTTTCATATTTGGTGATCTTCCAAGCCAGGAAAATTTTAACTTTTTGTTTTTTCAAATCTTAACTTTTAAAAAAATTTCTTTATTGTGTTTAAGTATATGTAATAAGACAGTTGCCATTTCAATGCATTTACCAGGTAGTGCAACCATCACCACTAATGATCTAAATTGGCTTCCATCATCCTTCACAGAAACTAAGTACCCATTAACCGCTACTTCATTTCCTCCTCTCAGCTGCCCCTGGTAATCAATAATACATTTTTTCCACTAATACATTTTTGTCTGTATCTTTGCCTATTTTAGAAATATTTCAGAGAAGCAGAGCCAAATAATACTTGGCCTTGAGGGCTGACTTATTTTACTCAGTACAATGTTTTCAAGGCTCATCCATTCCATAGCATACATCAGTTTTATTTTTCTATTGATGGAATAACATTTAATTGTATGGCTTAACCAAATTTTGTCTATCTAGTCATTTGTTGATGAACATTTAGGCTGTTTCTACATTTGGGCCATTTCAAATAATTCCGCCATAAATTTTGATGGATGCATATCTTTTGGGAACCCTGCTTTTATTTATTTTGGGTATATATGTAGCAGTTGAATATTGCTAGATTATATAGCAATTATTTTTTAAAAAAAACACTGACATTGAGTTGATTCTGATGCATAGCAACCCTAGAAAGGCTTTCTTTAACTATAAATTCTTATGGAAGTAAATAACCTTATCTTTCTCACATGAAGTGACTGGTGACTCTGCATCACATATTTTGCAGCTAACAATTAAAATGCTTGTATCATCACCATGTGCTGAGACTTTGTTCACAGACTTTGGGTATGTCTTAGTGGTATAGTGTGTAACTCAAGGTTAGCAGTTTGAAACCACCAGTTGCAACTCAGGGTAAGGATAAGGCTTTCTACTCCTGTAAAGAGTTACAGTCTAAAGAAACCCAATAAAGGGAAGCAACAAAGCCCACATGGAAGAAGCACACCAGCCTGTGTGACCATGAGGTGTCAAAGGGATCAGGTATCAGGCATCAAAGAACAAAAAATCATATCATTGTGAATGAGGGTGAGTGCAGAGTGGAGACCCAAAGCCCATCTGTAGGCAACTGGATACCCCCTTACAGGGAGGAGACGAGCCAGTCAGGTTGCAGGGTAACAATGATGAAACATACAACTTTCCTATAGTTCTTAAATGCTTCCTCTCCCCACGATCATGATCCCAATTCTACCTTACAAATCTGGCTAGACCAGAGGGTGTATTGGTACAGATAGGAACTGGAAACACGGAATCCAGGACAGATGACCCCTTCAGGACCAGTGGTGAGAGTGGCAATACCTGGAGGGTGGAGGAAAGGTGAGGTAGAAAGGGGGAACCAATTACAAGGATCTATATATAACCTAACCTCCTCGCTTGGGGATGTACAACAGAAAAATGGGTGAACGGAGACATCAGAGAGTGTAAGATATGACAAAATAATAATAATTTATAAATTATCAAGGGTTCATGAGGGAGGGGGAGCAGGGAAGGAGTGGAAAAAATGAGGAGCTGATACTAAGGGCTCAAATAGAAATAAAATATCTTGAGAATGATGATGGCAACAAATGTACAGATGTGCTTGACACAATGTATGGATGTGTGGATTGTGATGAGAATTGTATGAGCCCCCAATGAAATGATTTTTTAAAAAAGAAGAAAGAAAACCATACAGGCAGTTCAAATTTGCCCTGTAGAGTTGCTATGAATCAGAATTGACTCCGTGGCAGTGAATTTGACTTGACTTTGTTATTAAGAGAAAGGGTTATGTTGCTTGATCAAGTAGAGGGTTGACACAGTGGTTACCAATAGGCTCAAATCTAATAACTGTGAGGATGGCACAGGACCAGGCAGGGTTATGTTCTGTTGGGCATAGGGTCGCTGTGTATCAGAAATGACTTTACAGTATCCAAACACAGCATCAATATAGAAATTATATGCTTAATATTTTGAGGTACTACTATACTATTTTCCAGAACAATTGCACTGTGTTAGGCAGGTTTCTATAGAGAAACAAAACCAGGACACTTATGATTATATATAGATATAGATAGTAGCTTTATGCAGCATGAAGGAATATAACAGCTAATTAGTCCACACAGCAGAAGGCTCAGTTCAACTCATTTCCATGAAACAGTTATACTGGAAGTCCTTCAACTCATGAGGGCTTCCAGGCCCAAGGTAAAGGAAGCAGACAGCTCAGTCTTCCCTCTTGTGAAGCAGGCTCAAATGGGATATTGATCTCAAGCAATGCAAGATGACAGAATCCACCAGCCTCAAGATCAAGAGATCTATACACCAGCAGCATGGCGAAGCAGGTCTCAAAGGAACCTCAAGCTCTAGCGACATGATCCATGGGTTGGCTTGTCCCACAGGTAGTGTAGCTCACAAGTTGAAGCAGAGAACTAGCTAAAGCAGCTTTCATGTTGGTCTGATCATCAGAGAGCAAGAGAGAGGGGGGGGCAGGCCTTGCTGAGCCATTTATCCCTTTGCCCTCTAATTGAACTGTGACCTGATTAATCCCACATGTTCCTATTGGTCAGGTTGGCACAATAAACCTACCTATCACATGCACCATTTTAAAATCGCATCAGTAATAGATGAAAGTTTAAGATTTCTGATATAATCATGAACACTTATAGACAGTTTTTTTTTTAGTTGTTCTTTGTTCTGTTTGTTCAAATAGCCTTAGGGAGAAGTGCTATTTCTCTGACTTTTATTTGCATTTCCTTAATGACACTGGTAGTGTAGTGGGTTGCAAGTCGGGCTGCTAAAAGCAAAGTAAGCAGTTAGAAACCACTAAACACTCTGCAGAAGAAGGATGAGGTTCTCTTCTCCCATAAAGGGTTAGAGTGTCAGAGTACAGGAAGTGTGTCCAGTCTGACCCCCACACCGCAGAGCAAACCACAAAGGAAGCACAACAGAACAGTCAGGGGAGCAAAGTCACGAAGTCCCTGAGGAATCCCCAAAATGAGATTTCTGACTCAGGGGCAGTACTGGGAACCTCATCAGACCTGGTTGGAAGACATTATAAAAGTCAACTGATAGACCTGGAAGTATTTTAAATTGATTTTTATATGTCAACCAATATAAGATAAGCAAGATAATCCCATTGAGAAAGCAACAGAACAGATGGTTCCAGGGGGCATGGGAGAGGAGGTGGATGAAAGGGAATAGGTGGTCAACAAACTCAGAGACAAGGGAACAGTAAGGGATCTAAAATCGGTGGGGATGAGAGTGTAGAATGCCTGGTGGGATTTGATCAATTGTAATGTAACTGAGAGGAATTATTGAAAGCCGAATGAAGGGTGGACATGGAAGTGGGGAGGAGGAAAGTCAAAGGAAATAGAGGAAAGAACTAGGAGGCAAAAGCTATATAGAGGTATAAATAGAAGCATGTACATATATATTAATATAATAGAATAGGGGTATTGGTCTAGGTACCTATATTTATATGTTAAAATATGAAGGTAGCAGATGGATTTTGGCCCTCTACTTAAGTCTTCCTTCAACACAAGAACACGTTGTTCTAATAACCTGGCACAGTGTGATACTCACCTTCCCAACACGATTGCTGAAGACAAAATAGGTGCATAAGCAAATGTGGTGAAGAAAGCTGATGGTGCCTGGCTATTAAAAGATATAGCATCTGGGGTCTTAAAGGCTTGAAGTTAAACAAGCAGCCATTTAGCAGGGAAGCAACAAAGCCCAAATGGAAGAAGCACACCAGCCTGTGTGACCATGAGGTGTCAAAGGGATCAGGTATCAGACATCAAAGAACAGAAAAATCAAATCATTGTGAATAAGGGGGAGTGCAGATTGGGGACCCAAGACCTATCTGTAGGCAACTGGACATCCCCTTACAGAAGGGTCACGGGGAGGAGAGGAGCCTGTTAGGGTGCAGTAAAGCAACAATGAAACATACAACTTTCCTCCAGTTCCTAAATGCTTCCCGCCCCCACCCCTCACTATCATGATCCCAATTCTACCTTACAAATCTGGCTAGACCAGAGGATGTACATTGGTACAGATAGGACCTAGAAACACAGGGAATCCAGGACAGATGATCCCTTCAGGACCAGTCGTGAGAGTGGTAATAACGGAAGGGTGGAGGGAGGGTAGGGTGGAAAGGGGAAACCAATTATAAGGATCTACACGTAACTTCCTCCCTGGGGGATGGACAACAAAAAAGTGGGTGAAGGAGACATTGCACAGTGTAAGATATGACAAAATAATAATAATTTATAAATTATCAAGGGCTCATGAGGGAGGGGGAAGTGGGGAGGGAGGGGGAAAAATGAGGAGCTGATACCAAGGGCTCCAGTAGAAAGCAAATGTTTTTAGAATGATGATGGCAACGAGTATGCTTTGCACAATGGATGGTTTACGGATTGTGATGAGTTGTACAAGCCCCCAATAAAATGATTTTAAAATTTTTCGCCAGTTTTTAATGTTTTCTGTTTTTTTATTCTATTGAGGTTTTTGTGCTTTATTTTGTTATTGTTGGATTTTTATCATTTTTGTTTTTGTATCTTTTTCTGTATATGAAATCAAGTATAAGTAAATGTAAAGAGATAGTAATTGGATTAATACGTTCTTAGGGTTATTATGGCAAAGAAAGTAGGAGGAAATGAGAAACTAATAACAATGAATACAAGAAAAAAGAAAATATTCTAAAATTGATTGAGGTGATGATTGCTCAATTCTTTTATTTTAAATACTTTTATTAGTGGCTCTTACATCTCTTATCACAATCCATATATTCCTCCAGTGTGTCAATCATATTTGCACATATGCTGCCATCATCACTTTCAAAGCATTCTCTTCCCACTTGAGCCCCTGATATCAGCTCCCTATTTCTTCCTCCTCCCTCCCCACCCGCCCGCCCTCACAACCCCTTTGGTTCTGTGTATTGCTCAGTTGTTTGTCCTGGTTTTTTTGGTTGTTTGTTTGTTTCTTTCATGTTACTTTTCTTTTTCTTCCCCAGGGACAAGACATTAAGGTTGTCCACAGAGGGGTGGGACACAACCGGGTCACACACATTACATATTCCTTCCTTGACATGAATATGTAGGATCTCAGCTACAACAGGCCCATTCCCACTGCACTCCAAGGGCACTCACAGTGTGTGGCCCCTCCTGGAAGCCATGGGAATTTCCAGCTGGGCTAAGACACCCCCAAGCTCATGTCCGCTCAGAGCTGTCTTCCTTACGGTGCTTGCCTCTTACTGTCTCACTTTCCTTGGCAGAGCCAATGATCTCACGACTGACTGACGGGCTCTTCCAGCTCCGTCTCTTCTTGACAATGGGCTGTTGCGGAGATGGAGCTCGCCAGCTGTGGTGGAGGACTGACGGAAGGGAGGGCGGGGAGCTCACTCCTCAGACAGGGTCTTGGAGCAGCCAGTCTAGGACACCTGGACAAGCTCCACGGAGGTGATGCCTTTGCCGGCCACGTGGTGTCTGGTGCCCAGCTTGTTCAGAGCTGCCTCTGCCATGCCAGCCCGCTCCTCAGCTTCATCCCATTTGTGCCTGTTTTTATTGTAGTTTTTTGTTCGTGTTGTGCATGTTTAGTGTAATTGGCTGCTTTTTCCACATCACCAGGGTGCAGCATTTAGTGTTGGGAGGGCTGCTAGGTTGTGTGAGGGTAGTTGGTTTGTCTTACCAGGGTATAGGGACCCCTGGGGCTTCCTTGGTTGGGAGTGTAGGGTTCTAAATTTGTTGGGGCAGAGAAAAGCTCAAGGAACAGGGGTGGTCAGTGGCTTCTCTGCCAAGGTGTGCCATAGCTGGGGGTTTCTTTAGCACAGGAACAGCCAGGGAAGACCTAGCTGTGGTGCCTCCATGCTGATTTATCTACTCTTCTACTACTGGGCGTTTGGGTTGTTTACATATTTCTTCTTTTGAGAATAGTGCTGCCATGCACATGGGTGGGCATATGCCTAGTCGTGTGTTGGCTCTTATTTCTCTAGGGATATCTAGCAAATAGGGGAATTGTTAGGTCATACGGTATTTCTATTCTCAAATTTTTGTGGATATTTTGTACAAATTTTGTAGCCACATCGCCGTCCACAGTTGTTGTACCTTTTAAAATCCCACCAGCAAGGTATGAGGGTTCCAGTCTCTCTGTACCTCAGTATTTGTTGTTTTATTTGTTTATTTTAAACTTTGCTATTAATTCTACGGTGAGGTTCGATCTCATTGTTCTGATTTACATCTTATGAATAGCCAATGATCACTAGCCGTTCTTCATATATTTGCTATTGTTGTTATTAGATGCCATTGAGTGAACTAGTGACCCTATACACAACAGAAAAACAACCAACAACAACAACAAAAACACTGCTCTATCCTGTACCGACCTCACAATTATTCCTCTGCCCGAGCCCCTTGCTGCAGCCACTGCGTCAGCCCATCTCCTCGAGGCTTCCTCTCTTTCACGTGATTGTCGGCCACCAGAATATTCTCTCTGTGGAGTGTCTTCATATATCTTCTGCCCATTTTAATTGTCTTTGTCTCTTTCTTGACGAAGCATTTGAACTTTGCATAAATTTTAGATATTAGACCTTTGGTTGATATTTTTCATTTTTATTCTTTTGGTGAAATCTTTAGATGTGCGTAACTGTCTATAACTGAAAGTGGCAAGACTTCGCCTGACAGCTTTGGATATTATCAAGAGAGAGCAGTTCCTAGAAAAGGACACCAGGCTGGGTGCGAGTAGAGGAGGACCTGCCAGGAGACAGCTGGCTGCAGTGGCTGCAACCAGGGGCTGACACAGAACAGCAGTTGTGAGGATGACGCAGGCAGGCAGGGCTCCTTCTGTTGCACGTAGGGTCACCGTGCGTCGAAACTGACTGCACATCACCTGTCAACAGCAACTTTATTTGTTTGATTTGGCCGTTCTCCTCCGATGAACTATCTTTCCCACTACTTGAGAAGCTGGATGTCCTGAAAGGCTAATTGAATCATGTGCTGCCTGTTGTTTCTTCCCAGGAAACCCTATGGGAAGCTACCCAAGACAAGATGCCCACAGGACAAGCAAGCGCTGCTGTGTGATTAGACACTGCCATCTCCTGACCAAAGCACTGAGCTCAGTACCAGCTAACCTGCCTCCGCAGTTAACCTTGGGTTTCATTGTGTGCCCTCCTCACCTACACAGTCAGGATTGGATATCAGCACATGACTGCCTACATCTTATACAGCATACAGGAAGTTGGAAAATTACTGCACTGAGGATCTATCTCAAGACTGTGCCTCCCCCTGGTAGGGTGTGATCAAGGGTGATGTAACCAAGAGGAATTACTGAAACCCAAATGAAGATTGAGCACGATCGTGGACAAGAGGAAAGTCAAAGGAAAGAGAGGAAAGAGCTAGGAGGCAAAGGGCATTTATAGAGGTCTAAATAAAGGCATGTAAAATAAAGTCAAATATATGTAAATATATTTATTTATGAGGATGGGGAAATAGATCTATGTGCATATATTTATAGGTTTAGTATTAAGGTAGCAGAAGAACATTGGACCTCTACTCACGTACTCCCTTAATGCAAGAACACTTCCTTCAATTAAATTGGCATTCTATGATGCTCACCTTCCTAACACAACCGCTGAAGACAAAACGTGTGAATAACCAAATGTGGTGAGGAAAGCTGATGGTGCCCGGCTATCAAAGGATATAGCATCTAATGTCATAAAGGCTTGAGGGTAAACAAGCAGCCATCTAGCTCAGAGGAAACACAGCCCGCGTGGAGGAGGCACACCAACCTGTGTGATCACAAGGTGTCAAAGGGATCAGGTATCAGGCATCATCAGAACAAAAAAGAATATCATTGTGAATGAGGGGGGTAGTGTGGAGTGGAGACCTAAAGCCCATTTGTAGGCCACTGGACATCCCCTTACAGAAGGCTCTCCGGGAGGAGATGAGCCAGTCAGGGTGCGATGGAGCAACAATGAAACATACAACTTTCCTCGAGTTCCTAAATGCTTCTTCCCCCACCACTATCATCCCAATTCTACCTTACAAATATGGCTAGACCACAGGATGTACACTGGTACAGATAGGAACTGGAAACACAGGGAATTCAGGACGGATGACCTCTTCAGGACCAGTGGTGTGAGTGGCGATACTGAGAGAGTGGAGGGAGGTGGTTGGGAAAGGGGGAACCAATTAAAAGGATCTACATATAACCTCCTCCCTGGGTGATGGACAACAGAAAAGTGGGTGAAGGGAGGCGTCAGACAGGAAAATATGACAAAATAATAATTTATGAATTATCAAGGGTACATGAGGGAGTGGGGAGTGGGGAGGGGGGGGGAGGCAAAAATGAGGAGCTGATGCCAGGGGCTTAGGTGGAGAGCAAATGTCTTGAGAATGATGAGGGCAATGAATGTACAAATGTGCTTTACACAATTGATGCATGTTTGGATTGTGATAAGAGTTGTATGAGCCCCTAATAAAATGATTTTTTTTAAAAAGACTGTGCCTCCCAACTGGACATCCCCTTACAGAAGGGTCACGGGGAGGAGATGAGCCAGTCACGGTTCAGTGTAGCAACAGTGAAACATACAACTTTCCTCTAGTTCTTTAATGCTTCTCCCTGTCCCCCCCCCCCCAACCACTCTCATGATCCCAATGTTACCTTAAAAATCTGGCTAGACCAGAGGATGTACAGTGGTACAGATAAGAACTGGAAGCACAGGGAATCCAGGACAGATAAACCCCTCAGAACCTATAATGAGAATAGTGATACTAGGAGGCCAAAGGGAAGGTGGGGGAGAAAGAGGGAACGGATTACAAGGATCTACATATAACCCCCTCCCTGGAGGACAGACAACAGAAAAGTGGTTGAAAGAAAACATCGGCTAGTGTAAGACATGACAAAATAAGAATACTTTATAAAGTATTGAGGGTTTGTGAGGGAGGGAGGGGAAAATGAGCTGATACCAAGGGCTCAAGTAGAAAGCAAATGTTTTGAGAATGATGATGGCAACAAATGTACAAATGTGCTTGACACATGGATGAATGGATGGATGGATTGTGATAAGAGCTGTATGAGCCCCCAATAAAGTGATTTATAAATGTATATACACATATATAATTTTACTGTGACACTCAAAAAAAACCAAAAAGCTTGTGCCTCCTCAGACTCCACCAACATCTTCCTTACTGCGGACATTAACTCTGGAGTCCTCGGCCTCATTACTCTAATTGTTTTATGCAACCTCACCGCTCAAGTAGATCATCTGAAACAAAGGGTCTAAAAAGGAGTGGTTGTCAATTTGGAATATTCTTGTTTCCACAGATAGTTTCTCCTTAAAACTAGGCTTAGGTTGTGTTTCTATATAACAGCTTTTACAGTTGAACTTCTGATTAATTTTACCACGTAAATATGAAACAGTCTCTTGTTGAGCTGCTAATCTGCATGCTAGAGGAATTCTAACATGCACAAAGAACTACTTTCCCAAAGGATAAACTATAACTTCCAAAATGATAGGTTCAACATTTCTACCAAAGCTAACATCTGAGACTACACATGTTAATTATCCCGTCAGCAGACCCTGTAGATTTTACCCACCCCAGTTTCTCATACCCAGCCCTAATGTCACGTGAGACCTTTATGTGAGGAGTTGGTTCATTCCTGAAACATGTGCCAGAACCTTTGGGACTCGCAGCTCTGCTTTATAAAGCTCCTCAGTACCACAGGAGGACAAGATCCATTCTTACTCTCAGAAGGACCTAAACATCAGAAAGTAGTTGTTACCCCTGAGCCAAGGCAATATCTTCAGCAATTTAATTAATTTATCAGATTGAGATTTCAAATTCTATTTGGAGAAGGGAAAATGCTTTAAAGAACCTATACTCTTAGACATTTAATTCTTTTTAGAAATTTGTCTACAATTTCCAACGGAGTAGTCAATTTATTCAAAAATTAAAATTTCCGACAGTGCATGGAACTCAAAGATTAGTCTATACAAAACTTGGAGATCCATCTCAATCAGAAACCTTGATTAAACTCCATAATTAACTTTACTTCATGCTTTAATTTTTTTTTTTTTAGGATTGGTTCAACTATGAAAAATCAAGGCAAGCCTTCTCTGTAGTTAGATGTCACTAAGTTGGTTCCTGCCCTATGTTGTAGCCACTGGTGCGCCAGAATGAAACACAGTTCAGTCCTATGCCAGCCTCACAGTCCTATATCTGAGCCTAAATTATAGCTCCTGTGTCAGTCCGTCTTCTTTTTCATTGACCTTCTACATCACCAAGCATGATGCCCTTCTCCAGGGATTAGTCGCCCCAGTAACATGTCCACAGTCTGAAAAGTCTTAACAACGCCCGGTTCTAAGAAGCATTCTAGTTGTACTTGCCTCAAGATGAATATACTTGTTCTCCAGGCAGGCCATGGTACTTTCAATATTCTTCTCCGACACTGTAATTCAGTTTCATGAATTTATCCCCTGTCTTCCATATTCAGTGTCTAGCTGTCCAATGTATTTGTGATGATAAAAAAAATACTTGGGTCAGGCGCACTTTAGGCCTCAGAGTGACATGCTTGCTGAAGCCTGTTGCGTAGTCCTGCTGGTATTTGAAATGCCAGGAGCATTGCTTCCAGCATCACAGCAACATGCCAGCCACCACAGTAGGACAAACAGACAGATCCACGGCAGAACTCTTCTCTACACTCATATTCAACATTAATTTCAAATCATCTGCTGACACTTTCCAAAACACCAAATGGGTGGGGAGGGAATTGATGTTTATGAAATTTTTTAAATTAGAAGTCATGCAGCACACACAATTCCTGTTATTCCACATTTTATCCTCAGATTCAAGAGGACCCTCAGGTACTTGGACAATACTTTCTTGGCCTTACACACAATCGTGTTTGTAGTGTTATGTTTTGATGTTGTGCCTTCAGCTTTCATTAAGGGATGCTTTACAAACACTGGCTTATACAATCCATCACTCTCTCTATTCTGGGAAGGCATTACCTTTCCTCAACTCTTGCTCAAGAAAGCCTCTCATGGATGTTTTTCTGAACAAGTTGTCTGCTCATAAAGCCTTTACATAACCTGAGTCGCAGGCAGGATTGTTTGCCTGAGCTGATCCAATTATAGTAACGATGTCTTCTCTCGCCATCCCTAATAGGAACTTAAAACTTCATGTAAAGATTAAACGACAAAATAAACAAACAAAAACCTCCACAGGTAGAATATGACTCATCCAGCAGTGATGGAACTGATTCCAAGCAGGGTCCCCAAAGTGGACAGTTTTGCCCTGGGAGGTGTGAGAACTATCCAGGGGAGGGGAGTTAGTTGCAGATAACTAACTACACGTCATGCTTGGTTAGGGGCTATAGTACAAAAAGTCTCCATTGCTGGGGATGGAAGAGGGTGGGGAGGAGTACCGAAGGTTTGTTTGAAGCCTCTAGACGTATGGTTTAAAATATCCTTTTCTGGGTTGGCCAAAATGAAGCCTCAGTCCATGGCACTTCATTGGACAAGGAAATGTTTCAGATGAAGCTTTCCCTGAAGACACTGAACTTGAGATTTCAGCAGGCTAACACACTGAGGTCTGCAGCATGCAGCTATTGAGTTACACTTCCTCCCAAGCCGAAAACCCACCGCTATGGGAGTGATACCGATTCACAGTGACTCCATGGGACTGGTGCAACTGGCCCTGTGAGTTCCCATACTGAGACTCTGGATGAGAGTAGAAAGCCCGTCTCTCTCTCTCTCTTGGAGCAACTAGTGGTTTCAAACTGCTAGCCTTGCAGTTAAGCCTAACATGTAACCACTATGACACCAGGGCTTCTCTAGAGAACAAGTTAATTCTTTTTTGCCCAACAGTGTAAGGGGGCACACTGACTTTTGGCAGTTAACCAAGGTATCACCTCACATACGTTCTTGAAGATGACCGCAGACACTTTAAACATATCTTGGCTACTCCAAGATGCTAAGCTACTGAACCTGATGAGCTCACTTGGATGCACACAGTTCTATTTAATGGTTATCCTCACTGATGTCCTTCTTTCTGCTTTGTAAAGTCAAGTTGTCTGTCTTCATGCTGAGCTCATCTCCACCAGAAAAACAACCCAAGCCTACTTATCCTTCCTTCCTTTCTTGCCTTTTTGCCTTCTTTCTTTCTCTCTCTAGTCATAAACTCTCTCTCTCTCTCTCTCTCTCTCTCTCTCTCTCTCTCTCTCTCTCTCTCTCTCTCTCTCTCTCTCTCTCTCCCCCCAAAGTTAGTGTAGAAATGCCTTTCTATTGTCCCCAGGACTCTGGGTGTGAGATACCATGATGTACTCTATGGAGTGAAGGGTATGTTGGTGGATTTTCCTAAACCTGTGTTATTCCATGTTGGCTAAGGTCAATTTGTGATCCTAGAAAAGGATTTTCAAAGTTTTAACAAAATGGAACCCCTAGGATCTTGTTGTTGCTGTTTGGTGCCATGGAGTCAGCTCTAACACATAGCAACTGCACAACCCTGCCTGGCCCTGTCCCACCCTCACCTCTATGCCATAATCTATTGTCACTGCCATTGTGTCAATCCATCTCCTTGAAGGCCTTCCCCTTTGTTCACTGCCCCTCCACTTTACTAAGCATAATGTCCTTCTCCAGGACTAGTCTTTCCTGCCAACATGTCCAAAGCATGTAAGACAAAGTCTTGCCATCCTTGCCTCTAAGGAGCACGCTGGCTATATGTCTTCCAAGACAGATTGCTATGTCCTTTTAATAGGCCATGGCACTTTCAGTATTTTTCTCCAGCACTGTATTTCAAATGCATTTGTTCTGCTTTGATCTTCCTTATTCAATGTCCAACTTTCACACGCATAGGAGGCAATGGAAAATACCATGGCTTGTAGCAAGTGCACCTTAGTCCTTAAAATAACATCCTTGCTTTTCAATACTCTACAGAGATCTTGTGGAGCAGATTTTCCTATAGCACCTCATCTTTTTATCATCTCTTCACTGCTGTTTCCATGTGACTTGGAGGTAATGAAATCACTATGAGTTATAGCTTGATTGTTATCACAATTTTTAAAATAAGACATTGACATTGTATACAAATTCTAACACAGAAATGAACAATATAAATCTCCCTTCTACTTGTCACTGCTGTGACCTCCCTCCTCGGAGGGTATCTTTTCAAATATATCCCATGTCTATACAATTTGATGAATGGCTTTCATTAAAATTGTATGAATTTATGATGAAATATATGGATTGTTTATGGTAAGATCTAATGCTAAAATTCTGGAAAGAAATCTTTTCTTATCAGAAGAAACTGATACAGTTATTGGCAACCAGCCAAAGACCATTGACCTATAAAATCATTCAAGTATTATTAATTTAGAAACTAAACAATTGTGTTACACAATCATTTTAAAGATCATTTACCTTTTATAGCAATCTCCCTGATTTTATATGTTAGCACAAATTCTCCAGAAGAGTATAATTAATTATCCTTAATTTATCCTCAGGGTTGAATGATTAAATAAGCAATAATTATAAAATACATCTGATTCACAGTGTTCATCCAGAAAAAAAACTGCTACCCATCTGGAATCATTAATGTGTTATATTTTATCACATAAAATAATAATCCAGAATGTGACTTACCCTTGCATATATTTATTACCTGAGTAAGTCATAAACAAATTAACATATTTAAATAAATGCTGAATGGGGATTAAAGGAAACTCCTGCAGTCCAGTAAATTCCATAGTTAAGTTACATTAAATGATGTTATTTATGAAGATAGAAATTTTAGCAGGAGCTATTGGCTCTGGTTGCACATTAATTGATGTCCTTGCTAGCTGCCGTCAAGTTGATTCCGGTGTACAACAAAACAAAACACCGTCCAGTCCTAGGCAATTCTCACAATTAGCTATGTTTCAGTCCATTGTTGCAGGCCCTGTATCAATCTCATAGAGGATCTTCCTCTATTTTGCTGACCCTCCACTTTACCAACCATGATGTCCCTTTCCAAGAACTGATTTCTCCTGCTAGCATGTCAAAACTATGTGAGATGAAGTCTCGCCATCGTTGCTTCTAAAGAGAATTCTGGCTGTAATTCTTTCCAAACAGATTTGGTTTTTCATTAAGCCCTTCAATATACTTTCGGTGTTCTTTACCAACAACATAACTCAGATGTATCAATTTTTCACTGGTCTTCCAGATTTTACAGACATATGAAGCAATTGAAAATACCACGACTCGGGTCTGGTGCATCCTAGGCCTTGAATTGAGGTCTTTGCTCTTTAACCCATTAAAGAGCTCTTAGGCAGCTTTCTCCATGCAATGCACCCCATGATTTCTAGGTGGCTGCTTCCATGGATGGTGATTGTGGATCCACGCAAAAGTAAATACTGGGCATCTTCAGTCTTTTCTCCAGGTATCACGATGTTGTCTACTGGTCCAGTTGTGAGGACTTAGTTTTTTTTATATTGAGTTGTGATCTACACTGAAGGCTGCAGTTTTGATTTTGCTGATAAAATGCTTTATTTTTCTCCATGTTTTCAGCAAGCAAGGTTGTGCCATCTGTATATCACAGGTTGTTATTGAGTCTTCCAAAAATCTTGATGCCATTTTCTTCTTCATACAGTTCAACTTCTCAAATTATTTGCTCAGTATGCAGATTGAATAAGTATGATGAAAGGATACAACCCTGATACACACCTTTCCTCATTTTAAACCACACAGTATTCCTTTGCTAACTACCTCTTAATCTATATGTGGGTTATGTGTGTATGAGTAAAATGAAGTGTTCTGAAATTCCGATTCTTCTCGATATTATGATCCACATAGTCTAATGTCTTTGCATGGTCGATAAAACACAAATAAATATCTTTCTGATATTTTCTTCTTTCGGCGAAGATCCACTTGACCTTAGCAATGATATCCCTGGTGTCACATTCTCTTCTGAATCCACCTTGAATTTTAGGCAGCGAAAGCCCTGTCAATGTACTCCTGAATCCATTCTAAAATTACATACAGAAAAAAATGTTTACTTGTATGTGGTGTTAATGATATTGTTTGATCATTTCCCATTCTTCTGATTCTCTTTCTTTGGAAAGATCATAGTATGGATCTCTTCCAGTCAGTTGGCCAGGTGTCTGTCGTCCAAATTTCATGGAATAGACTGGTGAGTACATTTCAATTGCTATTATGTCAATTATTAGAACCTTGGACTTCTTCTTGAATACCATCAGTTATAAATCATATACTATCACTTGAGATGGTTGACATGATCAATTCTTTGTTTTATAATGACGCTGTGTTTCCTCTCCATCATCTTTTGATACTTACTGTACCATTCAATATTTTCCTATGTAATCCTTAACTATTGTAACCTGAGGTTTGAATTTAAATGATAGTTAGCCTTTCTTACGTGCATATAGATATCTAACAGGCATATAGCACTGCACTTCAAGATAAATCTTGAAATGCCTTTTTTGATGATGAATGTGTCGCCATTCCTGTTGAGCTGGTTATTCCTGGTATAGTAAGCCATATGATTCTTTGATTCAAAATAGTCTATCTCTTTTGCCTAAGATATCCATATTTTTTCATTTATTAAAACTTCCAGTTTTTCTTGATCCATACTTTTACATTTGCACTCCAATATTGGAGACTTGCAGCTGTTTCATTCCCATGTTGAATCCTACTCCACCAGAAAATGAAAGTCCCAAGGGCCTTATTCTATCCATGCTATTGAAATCAGCTCTATCCATGCTGTTAAAATCAGATTATATGATTTTATATATGGAAAATCCCAAAATTTCCACAAGGGCAGTACTGGAAGCAATAGAGGAGTTTGGCAGAGTGGCAGGATACAACATCAACAAACAGAAGTCCATCAGACTGCTATACACATTGGATAAGACCACAGAAGAGGAGATCAACAAAGTGGTACCCTTCACAATAGCCAAACACAAATTGAAATATCTAGGGATACACCTGACTGAAAAAACAAAAGATCTATACAGGAAAAACTACAGAACACTATTACAAGAAACCAAGAGTGACCTCAACAAATGGAAGAATATCCCATGCTCGTGGGTTGGAAGACCCAATATAGTCAAGATGTCAGTTTTGCCAAAGGTACTATATAAGTTTAATGCAATCCTGATGCAATTACTGTCACCTTTCTTCAAAGAAATGGAAAAACTGATTACCAACTTCATATGGAGAGGTAAGAAGCCTAGAATTAGCAGAGAACTCCTCAAGAAAAGGGACACAGTGGGAGGGCTTGCTTTAGCTGATTTTAACACATACTATACAGCCACAGTTGTCAAAGCCGCATGGTATTGGTACAATGACAGATGCTCAGACCAATGGAAAAGAACTGAAAACCCAGAAATAAAATGATTAGCATACAGACAACTGATCTTTGATAAGGGCCCCAAAAATATCAAATGGGAAGCAGATGCCCTCTTTAACAAGTGGTGCTGAAAAAAACTGGATATTTACCTGCATAAAAATTAAGCAAGACCCTATCTCACTCCAGCCACAAGAATAAACTCAAGGTGGATCACAGACCTTGAAGTTAAACCCCAAACTATTAGGGCCATTAATGAAGGAATTGGGGCCAACTTGAGAACTTTGGCACAGGGAATACATAGGCTATCAGAAATAGGGAAGGACACAAACACAGAAGAGGCACAAATTGATAAATGGGATCTACTGAATATAAAACACCTGTGTACATTGAAAGCATTCACCAAGAGAGTAATAAGAGAGTTCATGGACTGGGAAAACATCTTTAGCAATGACACATCAGACAAAGGCCTTATTACTAAAATCTACAATACTCTGCTAGCTTCCAAAAAGAAAAAAAAATGAATTGCCTACTTGAGAGGTGGGAAAGGACCTGAACAGAAGTTTCACAGGTGCAGAAATCTGAATGGCCAACAAACATATGAAAAAATGTTCCAGATCTTTAGCCATAAGAGAAATGCAAATTAAGACAACAATGAGGTATCACCTAACACCCTCTAAGGTAGTCCAATTCAAAAAATCAGAAAGAAACAACTGTTGGAGGGGCTGTGGGGAGACAGGAACTCTCATCCACTGCTGGTGGACTTGCAAGTATGTACGACCACTATGGAAATCAATCTGGCGATATCTAAAACAGATGGAAATTGAGTTACCATATGACCCAGCCACCCCCCTACTGGGCATATACCCAGAAGAGGCAAGCAACAAACCAAGGCCAGACATCTGTGCTCCAATGTTCATTGTGGCACAGTTCACAATTGCAAGGAGTTAGAAGCAACTCAAATTTCCATCAACTGATGATTGGATTAAAAAACTGTGGTATATACATACAATGGAGTACTACACATCGCTACAAAGCAGTGATGAACATATGAAGCACATCACTGCATGGGAAGAACTGGAGGAAATCATGCTAAGTGAAGTAAGTCAAGCACAAAAGGATAAGTACAACATGAGTCCGCTGAGGTAAGCTTAAAAAAAAATGCAGAAGGGGCATAAGGAAAAAGCTACTGTTTGCAAGCATTCCTGGGGTGAGGACCAGGTAATATGGCAGGAACCAGATCAACTACAGGGATATACATGGTAGACAACTAAAAAGGAGGTTGGAGAAGGAGAAAAATAGCAATGATAAAAAAGACAAGGTAGTGGCACAGTGCACTAACCCACCCAAGGGGAGGGTATTGTTTATATCTCCACAGGAAAAGCGGTGCCAGACTTCAACCCAGTGCTCCAAGATGTGAATTCAACATGCCGGCGTGGAGTAGGTAACCAGTGGAGAGGTGGGGCTGGGCCCAATCCCAACTACTCTGTGGACACCTGCCCCTCCCCTCCAGAAGTATCTATTTCAAAAGACAGCATTGAATCTGCAGGTCCACGAGAGGGTCATATCTGATCAGAGCACACGGGAGCAGATGAAGGGGGAGGAGGAGAGAGTGGAGCACATCCTGGCCCACCAGGCCTTGAGGATGATGACCCCAATTAAAGCAGCCAGTCCACAGAGAGGACCACATGGCCAGCCCCACTATGAGACATGACACCCTCAATGACCCATAGCCCTATAGGGGACAACGCCAGAGACAGAGTGAGGGCATTTCACCTGATCTGATCCCGCCACACCGAGGCCAAACACTAAGGAGGGTGCAACAGAACAGCAAGGGAATGAGGCGGTGAGGTCCCCAGGGAACACTGAAGGTGGAATTTGGGGCCAGAGCATGGTGTCCCAACAGACTGGACTGAAAAACACTCCTAAAGGCCAACAAATAATCCTTGAACTAAACACAAGCTTTTCTTTCTTGTTTTGTTTTGTCATTGGTTTGTTGTTGTTTTGTTGTACATTGTTGCTTGGTTTTGCTCTGTCTTGTTTTTGCGCATGTTATTATATCTGCAGGTTTGTCTAAATAAGATAGACTGGATGAACAATCTGGAGGAGAAAACAATGGGACCAACAGTTCCGGGGTTACATGGGAGAGTGGGAGGGGAAAGAAAGGAAGTGGTGTTAACAAGCCTAGGAACAAGGGAAAAACAAATGATGCAAATCGGTGGTGAGGAGGTTGTGGGAGGCCTGGTAGGGCATGATCAAGGGTAAGTAACCAAGAGGAATTGCTGAAACCCTGGTGGGGACTGAGCATGATAGTGTGAGAGAAGGAAAGTCAAGGGAAGTAGAGGAAAGAGGTGGGAGGCAAAGGACATTTATAGAGCTCTAGATAAAGACATGTACATATGCAAATATATTTATGTATGAGAATGGGGAAATAGATCTATATGCATATATTTATAGGTTTAGTATTAAGGTAGTAGAAAGACATCGGGCCTCTACTCAAGTACTCCCTCAATGCAAGAACACTTTCTTCTATTAAATTGGCATTCTATGATGCTCACCTTCTCAACACAACCACTGAAGACAAAGTGTGTGAATAACCAAATGTGGTGAAGAAAGCGGATGGTGACCGGTTATCAAAAGATGTAGTGCCTGGGGTCTTAAAAGCTTGAAAGCAAACAAGCGATCATCTAGCTCAGTAGCAACAAAGTCCACATGGAAGATGCACACCAGCCTGTGTGATCATGAGGTGGCAAAGGAATCAGTTATCAGGCATCAAAGAAGAAAAAGTCATATCATTGGTGCTCACCTCCATGATATGATTGCTGATGACAAATGGGTGCATAAGCAAATGTGGCGAAGAAAGATGATGGTGCCTGGCTATCAAAAGATACAGCATCTGGGGTCTTAAAGGCTTGAAGGTAAACAAGCGGCCATCTAGCTCAGAAGCAACAAAGCCCACATGGAAGAAGTGCACCAGCCTGTGTGATCACGAGGTGTCGAAGGGATGAGAGAACAGGCATCATCAGAACAAAAAATTTTACCATAGTGAATGAGTGGGGGATTGTGGACTGGAGACCCAAAGCCCATTTGTAGGCCACTGGAGATCCCCTTGCAAGCCAGTCAGGGTGTGATGTAGCACGATGAAACATACACCTTCCCTCTAGTTCCTAAATGCTTCCTTCCCCCACCCCCCACTATCATTATCCGAATTTTCCTTGCAAGTGTGGCTAGACCAGAGGATGTACACTAGTACAGATAGGAACTGGAAACAGGGAATCCAGGGCGGATGATCCCTTCAGGACTAGTGGTGTGAGTGGCGATACTGGGAGCATAGAGGGAGGGTAGGTTGGAAAGGGGGAACCGATTACAAGAATATACATGTGACCTCCTCCCTGGGGTATGGACAACAGAAAAGTGAGTAAAGGGAGACGTCGGACAGGGCAAGATATGATATGACAAAATAATAATTTATAAATTATCAAGAGTTCATGAGGAAGGGGGTGTGGGGAGGGAGGGGAAAATGAGGACCTGATGCCAGGGGCTTAAGTGGAGAGCAAATGTTTTGAGAATGATGAGTGCAATGAATATACAAATGTGCTTTACACAATTGATGTATGTATGGATTGTGATAAGAGTTGTATGAGCCTCTAATAAAACGATTAAAATGAACTGTAAAGACAGCCCAAATCCTCACAACCAGACCAAGAGACATCATAATAAACAGAAAGAAAGATTAAAGTTGTCAAGGGATTCATTTTACTTGGACCCACAGTTAACATTCATTGAAACAGTAGTCAAGAAATCATACAACATATTGCATTGAACAAACATGCCCAGCAAGATCTTTGTGCAAAAGCGCAAAGATGCCTAAGGTGCATTTGACACAAGCCATGGCGTTTTCAATCACCTCATATGCATATGAGAGCTGGATGATGAATAAGGAAAACCACCGGAGAATCCATGCATTTGAATTATGGTGTTCTTTTTTTAAAGACCGATTTATTTATTTATTTATCTATCTATTTATTTATTTATTTATTTATTTATTTATTTATTTATTTATCTATTTATTTATTTATTTATTGAGTTGGCTGCAGGTGCAGCAGACATTTTAATATTTATTTATGATAATAAATTTTGATTTTATTTATTTATTTACTTTTTTATTAATCATTTATTAGGGGCTCATACAACTCTTATCACAATCCATCCATACGTCAATTGTGTAAAGCACATTTTTATTCTAAAGAACATTGGAAGTACTTTGAGAAGAACAAAGTTGTCTCCAAGGAAATATATAGCTGGAGTATTCCTTAGATGTGGGAATGGCCAGATTTCACCTCAAATATTTTGGACATTTTATTAGGAGGGATTAGTATCCAGAAAAGAGCCTCATGCTTGGTAAATAAGAAAGCCAGCAAAAAAGAGGGAGACTTTAGCGAGAAGAATTCATGGATAATTTCCAGTATAGACTTTATGGTAGACCACAAAAGCCATCTCTCAGCAAATTTTAAAATACTGATTTTATATTGAAATCAAATAAATTTCAAGCTAGAACAGATTGTGTTAAACTTGGGTAGAAATGAGTAACTTCCCGGACAACCTCAAAAAATTAATAAACTTTTTCATCAAAATTAAGATAATAAATATTTAGTAAATAATTAAACAAGAGTAGCAAAGAAAAGGATAAGAAATTGCACAAGCGAAATGAACTCAGTATAAAAAATTATTTATAACAAAGAATCTAGCACACCACACACACACACCAAAGTGACAACGAAAATGTATACTTATTGATAATTACATTGAATATAAATGGATTAAATGCATCAGTCAAAAGACAGTAGCAGTTTGGATTTAAAAACCAGGAACTCTCAGTATGGTGTCTGTGAGAGACACACTTTAGATGCAAAGAGAATGATAGAGTAAAAATTAAAGGTTGAAATATATATATGTATATAACGTTAATGACAACCAAAACCAGCAGGTATGGCAATATTTATTTTTGATAAAAATAGCCATTAAGGCAAAACCAGCATAAGAGACAAGAAAGGATAGTCTATAATGATAAAAGGGTCAATTGAACAAGAGGATATAACCATAATAAATATGTATGTGCCCAGTGAAATAGTATCAAAACTCATAAACCAAATCTATGGACAAAATGTGAGAAGTTTTCTATTACTGTAAACAACTCTATAATAACAATAGGGGACATTAATATATCACTTTTAAGGATATTAACAAGTAGATGGAGACTCGATGGAAATACAGACAGAAGCAGCATAACTAACCAACTTGAACTTGTAGACATATACAAAACACTCCACCAAAAAACACAACATACAAACTTTCCTAGCACACAGGGAACACTCTTCAGAATAGTCCACATATTAGGTCACAAAAAAATCCTCAATACATTTAAAAACTTTGATATGGCAGCTCCAACTTGGGAGCCTTCACCCTCATCCATGCACATCTTTCTATCATGATCCTGATGGATATCCTTCTTCTACAATAAAATCAATAGTCATAAGCATAATATTCTCCATGAGGTATGTGAGCCTTTCCAGTAAATTAGTCAACCCAAAGATGATATCCTCTTAACTTGTAATGTCTGATCATGCCTCGGGTGAGAAAAAGAGCGGTGGGGGAGGGGAGGAGAAGACAAGGGGAAAGGGAGGATAAAATGATTTCCAATTTCTGGCAATTGGGTTTATGCTTATCCAAATCCACAAAGCTATTTTAACTCTCAAGCTTGCATGCAAGTGGAATCTAAAATCTCAAGTGGAATTGGCTGTCTGGCAAACTCTTCACGTGTGGGCTCTGTCACAGCACCATAGTGGTTTGAGTCAAAGCAAGAAATACTACATTTGCAGTTGGCATCTAAAGAGATCAGACATGAATGAATTTAATAGATTGATTTCATCTTACCCTGTTAATAAACTTGGTCCTCTTCAACCTTGTCTCATGTTACTATCATAGCCTAGATGAGAGACAAAGTCCTACACTATGGAATGAGACATGATAAATTTAAAAGCTGAACAGATAGCAGTTGAAATTGATCCAGGGTTCTAGTTCTGCTGAGTTTCAAACTGATTAGAAGACAACTTGCAGCCAAGTGATGGGAAAGTTGGAAGTTATCCAATTTCTTGTCTGATTCAAGATTTGCTAAGTTATCTGAGATTCAAAGTCAAGGCACTCTCTCAGGGAACAGAGAAAACACTTAGGCATACTGCTATTTGTGATTCTGAAGTGCTATACAAAACAATGTGAGAACATTTAAGACCGAAAACCACATATCCAAGGATTTAATGGAATATGAATGGAGTTCAAACCTTGAATCTTAGTCACTCCTAAAGTAAGAGGTTGGTATGACTGAAGCTTTGCTACAATATACTACCAATAAAAAACCAAAAACCAAACTCTCTACCATCGAGTCCATTCTGGCTTCATAGCAGCCTTATAGACCAGAGTAGAACTGCCCCTGTGAGTTTCTGAGACCAGAACTTCTTTACAGGTGTAAAATGCCTTGCCTGTCTCCCATAGGGTGTCTGCTGGTTTCAAACTGCTGACGTGAGGTTAGCAGCCCAACACATAACCACTACGCCACCAGGACTATTTTAATTTTTTTTTCTCCATGTAAAACTTAATTTTCTTTCTTTTTAATTATTTCATTGGGGGCTCATACAACTCTTATCACAATCCATACATCCATCCATTGTGTCAAGCACATTTGTACATTTGTAGCCATCACCATTCTCAAAACATTTGCTTTATACTTGAGCCCTTGGTATCAGCTCCTCGTTTTTTTTTTTAACCAGGACTATTCTTCAATATACCTATATGTTCATCTATATTGTGATTGTACTAGCAATGTAATAGTAATTGGGATATAAGCATCTAATATTGCTGCTTTTATTTGACAGGCATATAATATAAAGGCAAATTAATTCTATCTTCACTCTTAACATTCTCTTTCACCTTCTTTCCTCTAACTTTTCACCAAGCTGGTAGTTGATCCATTTCAAAGCATATCTAAAAGAATGACATTCAACTTTAAAAAAAAATCCACGGGCTGATGTAAACCAAAAACAAACTAAATGAAAGAATATCGGGCCCAAATGGTAGAGAAGGGGGAGTGGCTGGCCTGGTGGGAAATGATCAAGGGTAAGGGTGCTTAGAGAAGAGGTATACTCTAGCCCAGGTGGCGATGAAGCATGGTAGTAGGGCAGGAGGAAAGTCAAGGGAGATGGAGGAAAGAGCTAGGAGTCAAAGGGCATTCATGGAGGTCTAGACAAAGACATGTACATGCAAATATATATAGGAGGATGGGGAAATAGATCTATGTGTCTATATTTATAGGTCAAGTAATAAGGTGGCGGAAGGACCTTGGGCCTCTACTCAAACACTCCCTCAATGCATGAATACCTTCTTTTATTAAATTGGAACTCTATGATGCTCACTCTCCCGACACAACGGCTGGAGTCAAAGTGGGTGAACAAGTAAATGTGGTGAAGAAAGCTGATGGTGCCCGGCTATCAAAAGAGATAGTGACTGGGGTCTTAAAGGCTTGAAGATAAACAAGCGGCCATCTAGCTCAGAAGCAACAAAGTCCACATGGAAGAACACACCAGCCTGTGTGATCGAGTGGTCCCAAAGGGACCAGTTACCAGGCATCAAAGAACAAAAAATCATATCATTGACTGCACACCTCCATGATAGGATCGCTGAAGACAAATGGGTGCATAAGCAAATGTGGTGAAGAAAGCTGATGGTGCCCGGCTATCAAAAGAGATAGCGTCTGGGGTCTTAAAGGCTTGAAGGTGAATAAGCGGCCATCTAGCTCAGAAGCAAATAAGCCCACATGGAAGAAGCACACTGGCCAGTGCGATCACGAGGTGCCCAAGGGACCAGGTATAAGGCATCATGCAAAAAAAAAAAAAAAAAGATATGTGTGTGTATGTATGTGTATATATGTGTATGTGTATATATGTATATATATATATCATATTAAATGAAGGGGGAAGTGCAGAGTGGAGACCCAAGGCCCAAGTGTCGACCAATGGAGATCCCCTCATAGAGGGGTTTAGGAGAGGAGATGGGTTAATTAGGGTGTGAGGTAGTATCGATGAAGAACACAGCTTTCTCCCAGATCCTGGATGCTTCCTCCCCCCAACTACCATGATCTGAATTCTACCTTGCAGGGCTGGATAGGACAGAGGCTGTACACTGGTGCATATGAGGGTTGGAGGTACAGGGAATCCAGGGTGGATGATACCTTCAGGACCAAGGGTGTGAGGGACGATGCTGGGAGAGTGGAGGGTGAGTGGGTTGGAAAGGGGGAACTGATTACAAGGACCCACATGTGACCTCTTCCTTGGGAGAGGGACAGCAGAGAAGGGGGGAAGGGAGACTCCGGATAGGGCAAGATATGACAAAATAACGATGTATAAATTACCAAGGGCATATGAGGGAATGGGGAGGGAGGGGAAAAAAAAAAGAGGACCTGATGCAAGGGGCTTAAGTGGAGAGCAAATGCCTTGAGAATGATTGGGGCAGGGAATGTACGGATGTGCTTTATACAATTGATGTATGTATATGTATGGATTGTGGTAAGAGTTGTATGAGTCCCTAATAAAATGTAAAAGAAGAAAAGAGAAAAAAATGATTAGGGCAAAGACTGTACAGATGTGCTTTATACAATTGATGTATGTATATGTATGAACTGTGAAAAGAATTGTATGAGCCCCAATAAATTGTTAAAAAAAAAAAAAAAAGAATATCGGGCAACCATGAAATAACTAGGACCAGGAGTAGCAGGCTCAGAAAATATGTTGAAAGCTACGTAAAAACACAGCTGACAACCAGCACAAAAATGAATTGAAATAATCAATGCTGGACTTCATTTCTACAGCTTGTAATGCTGCCACCACTGACTCTGGAGCAAGGGACACCAAGCAACAGGACTTGGTTAGGATTTTGATACTCTTAATCTTGGGTGCACAAACCTGAAACAAAGTCCTGTATGCAAGCATTTGATTTACTGAGTCTAGTTTTTTTAAATTAATCATTTTATTGGGAGGGAGCTCTTACCAATCTTATAGCAATTCATCATTCAATAGTTGAGTTCAGTTTATATGCCCAAGCTAGCTACCCAAAAGGCCAGAGAGCTGAGGAACGAAAAAGAGCAATTCAGAGAGTAGCCATGTAGACCAAAGCCTGTATTTTGTATGTTCAATTTCTAATAATAAATTGCTTCTTTTTGAAATATTTTATTTTTTCACCCAACTTTAATTGATACAAAAATTAGAACTAGCAGAATTTCCTGACTGAAGTAGCTGTGAAATATAATTTTTAAAAATGGAATAAACTCTGGCTCAAGGTTTTTAAACAGAACAATTGCAAAGATGGAAATAGACTTGGAGAGTTAGATCCAGGAATGGTCACAGGATAATATTCTGAAGCTAGGTTTTTGTTAACCAGCTGGCATTGATGACACGATCATTGGTGGTAGGTGGAACCCTGCTCATTGAGGGGCCTGAAGAAATAGCCGAGTGGTGCATCACAGTGACTAGGTTGATCACTGACCAGGACTTAAAACTAATGTCAAAAAACTACACCCACAGATTTTAGATATACTGCTGTTTCAATTGCCAAGAGCTCAGGTAGAAAGCAAATGTTTTGAGAATGATGATGGCAACAAATGTATACATGTGTTTGACACAATGGATGTCCGCATGGATTGTGATAACAGTTGTACGAGCCCCCAATAAAATGATTTAACAAAAATAAAACTAAAGGATAAGAATCTTTTGAAAGGAAGGGAGATTTTTAATTGGATGAGATCAGTGAAGGAATAAGCTTGGAAAGTGGAGGGAACACTGACCTCAAGTGAGAGCCCCTCCATATGAAAACTGGAGGCAGAGAGGTTAACACTCTGGTCTATTCGTGATGAGTCCTTCTGAGGAAGGATGTGAATTTAAGAGGAGCATGCTGTCTCTCTCCTAGTCTCCTCTGATTTGCATGTACTTTCATCTGCTCTGGTCCTCCATGCCATATGGTTTTTAGGGGTTGGACCTTGTTGGAGACACCTGTCAATGTCTAGTATTAGATATCAAAGTTTAAATTCTGGATTAAGTAGTTGCAAATATTTTTGACCAACTATAGAAACTACATTTCTCCCAGATGTATCCCTCAAAGAATATTGAATCTCCTCCAGCTCATTTAAGGAGAATTAAAAGGAATGATAAGTGTTTACAGACCTCATAAATGAAGTTAAAATACAGATTTTACAGTAAGTTTCCAGATATAAACCCAGATGCCAACCTACACCATAATTCTGTCAGTGTGTTGAACTGTTGCAGCTTGTCTGTGCTGTGATGATGGAAGCTATGAACTAGGATTTGAAATACCAGCAGTGTCACCCATGAGGAACAGTTTTCTTTCTTTCAAAGGCAACAATGTAGCTGAACCCTTATCCCTGCCTGTGGAGCTGCAAGTGTCCAGTCCCTGCCCCAAGGCAGTTGGGGGCAAACTGCAGCTGTGTTGATACCAAGCCCCCTACAGTCTCCAAATGGTCCCGGCTCCAGCAGAGAGTGGCAGGGTCAAGGTTAAGCCCCAGCCAACTTCCACTGAGGTAAGTCAAAAGCCCCCACCCCCTCAAAACCCCATAGGTCTGTGAGCTGAATTCCCGCTGGTATGTGTCACTCCGTAGCCATCTTCCTGGAAGTCTCATCTTTGATTCTCATCAAGTGCTTCAAGTCCTTCCTACTTTCAGCAAGCAAGGTTGTGGCGTCTGCTTATTACAGAGTGCTAATAAGCCTTCCTCCTGGCCTGTTGGTGTAGCAGGTTATCCATTGGAATGCTAAGCACTAGGTCAGCCATCTGAACCCACCAACCACTCCACAGGAAAAAGAGGACGCTCCCTACTTCCACAGAGATGTACTGTCTCAGAAAAACACGGACACTTCCACTATGTCCTATAGGGTTGCTATGAGTCAGAACCAACCCCAATGGCAGCGAGTTTGTGGTTTTCTTGTGTTGTTTCCATCTTCATGCTGCTGTCTTCATATAGTCCAGCTTCTCAGGCAGTTGCTCAGCATTCAGATTGAATTAATATGACAAAAGGATACAGCCCTGGCACGCACCTCTCCTGATTTTAAACCATGCAGTATTGCTGTTTGAACAGCTGTCTATGGTCTGTGTACAAGTTCTGCATGTGCACAGTGAAGTGTTCTGAAATTCCCATTCTTCTCAATGTGATACATAGTTTGTTATGACCCATTCAAAGGCCTTTGCAGAGTCAATAAAACACAATTAAGCATCGTCCTGCTATTCTCTAGGTTCAGCCAAGCTCCATTTGACATCAGCAGTCACATCCCTTGTCCCACAGGTGAATCCAGCTTGAATTTCTGGCAACTATATATTGATGTATTGCTACAGCCATCTAAAAAATTATAATCGGCAAAATTTCACTTGTATATGATATTAATGATTGCGATAGTTTATTATGCCAGCCTGGCCAATAAGCACAAGTAGGATTAACTGAAGGGCAGAGGGATAAATGCCTCGGTGAGCCTCGCCTTGCTTATTCTGTGCCTCAGTTTAAAGGGGTACACTACCTGTGGGATGCCTAGCCTGTGGTCTGTGTCGCTGTAAGTTGAGGTCCCTTTAAGCCCACACGATTGGAATGTTCATCTCTGGAGCTGGGGACCGACAGTTGACGACAGTTGGGGACCTGCCTTGCTGTTTGCTGCCTGGGTATATATAGCCCAGCTCTCTCTACAGAAGGGGACTGGCAACTGGCAGCTCTCAAGCCTTAAAGGACTGCTAGTGTCTCACTGCTTTATAATTTAACTGTTAATTTCTTGTATTATCTATCTGTATATAATTTAATGGTTCATTTCTTGTATTATATATCTATCTTTATAAATATATTTATATAGAATTACTAGCAATCTGGTTTGTCTCTCTAGAGAACCCTGTCCAACACAATGATATTGTTTGATAATTTCCATTTTCTGTTTGGTCCTTTTCCTTTGAAATGAGTAGATATAGATCTCTTCCACTCCATCAACCATGTAGTAGTCTTCTACAAGTCTTGGCACAGAATACTGAATGTTTCCAGTGCTGTATCCGCGTGTCGAAACATTGCAATTGGTTTCATTCAAGTCCCGGGACACTGGTTTTTGCTAATACCTACCGTCAGTGCAGTTAGAAAATCTTCTTCCAACACCACTGCTTCTTGATAATATGCTACTCTTGAAAGGCACAAACCTTGTTGGCACAGTAACTCTGTATCCCTTCCATCTTCGCTTCACGCTTCCAGCATCATTCATTATTTTGCCTAGAGCATCCTTCACTATTGCTACTTGAGGCTTTAATATTCTCTTCCTTATTTTTAAGCTTGAGGTATATTGAGTGTGTTCTTCCTTTTTTGGCTTTATAGTTCTAGTCCTGTGCATTTCATTATAATATTTTACTTTTTAAAAATCATCTTATTACGGGCTTGTATAGCTCTTATCACAATCATCCATCCATCCATGTGTCAAGCACATTTGTGCATGTGTGACCATCATCATTTTCAAAACATTTTATTTCCCGTTTTACTTTGACTTCTTCAACTGCCCTTTGAAATCTTCTCTTCAGGTGTTACACTTTCTTCCACTCACTTTAGTTGCTCTACGCTCAAGATCAGCTTTCAGAGCCTCTTCTGACATGCGCTTTGGTATTTCTTCCCTCCTTGTCTTTTTACTGGCCTTCTGCTTTCCTCGCGGATAGTGTTCTCGATGGGATCCCGCCACTCAGCGTGTCTTCTGTCCTGAGTGCTCAGCATACCAACTGTTCTGGAGCTGCTCTCTGGATTCAGGTGGCGCATACTCACCATGTGCTACGGTGCTCGTGTACCATCAGGTGATTTTCTGGGGGATTTCTGTGCTTCAAGGACTTTTTCTTAGGTTTACTTCCAATTATCTAGGAAGTTCCATCAGAGGGCACTCCCACCCTTTGCTTCTTTCAGGCATGAGTCAGCAGGACTGACGATTTATCTCAGTCATATCTGATTCCAGATGGTCTTCATAGATTGAAGTGTTTTGAAAATGTTTAAGTCTCTGGGCACTTATTCTAGCTGGTTTTCCTTGAAGTAGCTGATTTCACTGGTGTGCTGGTGTGCGTGGGCCCTTCTGTATTCTGAAGACTTAGCAGTAACCCTCCCCAGATGAATTCACCCCTTAGGCTGGATTCCTTCACCTCCCTTTGTAGGAATGGGATAAGCCTTCCATTTGTGGTCGCTTGCACACTCATGGAACTTTTCTGTTGGCTGCAGGTGTCGGCGGGTAGAGCTTTGTGTCCTTCCTTTAAGAGAAACCCTGAGTAGATTCTTTCATGGTGCCAGTCATGAGCAGGAAGTCAGATTTTTCTTTCTGTGTTGCCTGTTTGGTGCACTTTTCTGCCCTGGACTGATGGATGGGTCCACAGGCTCTTCTGTGGCACTGGGTTCTAGTTTCCTTTTTCCTTTGGGTCCCTCCAAATTCAAGAGCACTTACTTCAGACTCAACTTCCCTGCACCCTTTCCCAAGAGCATGGCATGTGAATTTCCATAGGAAATCGACACCGCTTTAATCAGACCACACGTGCCTTAGTTTAGTTCCTGACCTAAGTTCTTTATACAGGACGTTTCTTATTCCCATTTTGAAATGGATCACAGTGTACCAAATCTCCCAGAGATTAGTGATCAGGAGCTTCCATCTTCTCTGTACACCCTGCTCCTCCCAGCCCCCTGTCTCGGGACTCCTCTTGGTTCTCCAATACATCAAGTGCTGTCTAGAGATGTGAAATCTTAGCTGTACTTGTTTTGTGCATTGTTCATTGGGGTAGTTGGGCGATCACTAGGGAAATGGCTTATAATGCCATCTTGCCCTGCCTTTCTCTCAGGCCCCTTTCCTTCTAACCTGCTCCCTTCCATTGCTTCCTTATGATCAGTCATTTCCTAAAAGGACTCACAGAACTCACCCAAAGCACTATATTCAATCACTGCTTTTTATTTTTTTAACGAAGAGAATACCAATCAGGATCAGGGCAAAGAAGAGAGTTACAGAGTGAGGTCTGGTTTAAGTAGGCTTTCAGCCATCCTTCCCCCACACCTCTTCTGAGGTCATGCTAATATCCCATGGTGGGTCCTTCTGGCTTGGTCTGCCTTCACCAGGTGCTATAAACTCCAAGGGGTGGCCTGTAGCCTTTACCAAAGAGACTTCAATGACTTGGGAGATTCTGAGATTTTAGAAGTTTCATAGTCAATAAAACACAAGTAAACATCTTTCTGTTCATCTTAGGAACCAAGAACCAGATTTCATAGGTGAAAAAAAATCATTGTAATCTTCACAAGCCCCCACCTGGTCTTTTGACCAAAGTTCCTTCTGTAGGCCTAATCACTTACTCCATAAATCTATTGCAACTTACACTTTATAACCGTGTGCAGAACTAGTTAGCACAGAAGTCAGTGAGGGTTCGCTAGACTCAGTTCTTAGGCCATTTTCGATTGGCCAGGTAATAGACTGCTGGTTGGCAGTTTGAACCTACCAGCCACTTTCTGGGAGAACATGAAGCTGTTTGCTCCTGTAAAGAGTCACAAAGTCTTAGAAACCCTATGTGGTTGTTGTTCGTGCCATCGAGTCAGCGCCAACCCATAGGTTGGGCAGGAAACCCTGTACAGGGTCCCTGGAAGCCAGGATGGACTGCAAGGCAGTGAGATTTTGTGTTTTGTTGCTGTTGTTGTTGTTTTATTTCTTCTACCTTGGGGAAGCATTAACACAATCTCTTAAAACATTCGACTATCAATATCGGTATGATCATAAGACTTATTTCCATAAGGTAAGTTGAGTCTTCACAAGAATGCCACTATTAAACTATAGTATGGTAAGGTCATATTGCAATATAATTTTATTACAAATCAGTCAGTAAGAATCATAGAGACATTTCTATTCCTTTCCAACAAATGCAACCCTTGCTCATGTATCAGGCATTGTTATGGACTGGCATTATTGCAATAGACAATGGCTCCATTATTGCTGGCTCCAAGTCATCTTTCAAGTGTTGACAAGCGCCCCTTACTGGCTCCACACCTCCTGAGCCAGGAGCCTCATGTGGTTTCCTCCCACCCTGTATCGTCTGGCTCCGGAATTCCCCAAGCTATTAGGAGAAGTGAAGTAGCCAAGAGAGCCACATAGAAATTATGATAGCCCTCTTCATGTTCCTTCTGCTCCGGTTTAGGAATTACCCATTGTAGCCAGCCATCCCCCTGCCAGCCAGCCCACTGGGATGGACCGTTACTGCTGCAAGTCTTGTCGCTACCTGCCATCAGTGCCTGGATCAGGTGAACAAAAGCGCCCTTGTGAAAAAAAAGGAGCTGCCCATCGAGTTTGCCAACATCATGGAGGAAGTGGCTTTCAACACAAAAAAGAGGTAAGATGCTGCAAAAGGGGAAGGAGAAACTGAAGAAGCTGTTTGAAGACGAGGACAGCTTCACCAATAGCAGAAGACTGAGCTCTAGCCCTTGGAAGACCAAGTGGAGGTGGAGGCGATGCATCAGCATGGGGAGCTTTGGGGAGGCTGCTGAGGATCCGCGTTCAGCACAGGGGCAGGTGGGAGACAGGAGGCTGCTTTCCTAGAGATGGAAAACCACCATGCTGTTGCCATGACCACCTTGCAGGGCAGCAAGGACCACGCAGTCTGGGAGCTGATGTCTACCTGCAAACCTGAAAAGAACTAGCAGAGAATTTTGAGAAACGGTGGTTGTCCTTACAGGACCAGGTGGACACAAGAACTTTCCGGGGCCCGTCTCTGCCAGATAGTGCCTGGCAGTTTGAGGAGGCACTAGAGAAAAATACAGAGAAGCAACTGGAGGTGGCCCTGGCCCTCCTACCAGCCCCTGGAAGAGGACACCCACGATCTGAAGCAGATGTTGACATTGAAGAATCTGCAGATCCACCAGCAGAAGAAGAAAACTGTCAAGCTGGAAAAACTGCCTGAAAAGAGCATCCTCCTGGAAGAGAATCCCCAAGTCCTCCAGCAGCCACACAAGACCTAGACCAAAGCACCATTACCATAAGACAGCTGTCAGGAAAATATGAATCTTCAGGAATATGTGGAGAAAGAAACTCAGGCAAAGAAGAGGCTAAGCAGAACCAACAAAATGCTGCTTTGGAAATTCCAAACCAGAGAGGTGACCAGTCCCATCAAGCTGTCCCCTACATCCCATTTACTGCTGCACTTCCTCCAGTCCTCTTTCTCCAGCCAGAGTTAGCAGGATGCCAAGAAGATGCTGTCTTGCAGCCTGCAGTTTCTGGCCTGCTTCTCCTCCCACTGAGTGCTTCCCTCTAAGGGAAAATTAGTCCGAGTAGCTGATAGCCCAGAACAGGTCCTGCTCACATACTCAGTAGTGACATAACTGTGTCTTAGCGCATCTCCTTTCTACTTCTGGAGTACAACTGTCGTAGTGTTGGCACAAACTCTAGGCAGATATAAGCAGTATCGTCTGATGTTCAATGTGTGGCCATAGTTAGTCAAAAAGAGACAACTGGCAATGACTTATTTTTTTAAGCAATGAACATCCACTGCAGAATTTTAAGTTAGTTACAAATAGCTCCATTTTGAATCCACCTAGGCAAATCTTCATGCTCTATGCCAAGATGTGTGTATATTTAGATAATGCTGGCATGCACATGCAGCCATTCTGAATCGCATTTTTTATAACAAGAAAGGCAGATATATTTTAGTGACAACCTATAAATTTCTTGTGCCTCAGAATCGTTGAGGAGTGAAAATTCATTCTATCCAACATCCCAGAAGTAGTTCTACCCAAATAGGAATAAGAGGGGAAAGATAGAGAAGTGCCTGTCAACCAACCACATGGGACTCTTATTTAAAACACAGACATCAGAAATTGTAACTATCTTTGGAAGACTTAGCTTCTTAGTCAACACTGTGTAATGTCACTATTATTCCTTCTGCATATTTTAATTTTGAGTGAGCCTATCATGAATAGGGGTCCCAGCAGGGGGACGCCATTTTGCCAGGGATACTCCTGACAGTGGTTCACCTCTAGTCTCTTAAACACAAGTTTTGCTTTTGTGCTCAATAACATCTTGGAATTGGTCATTAAGCCTTTGCCTCCTCAGGAGAAACATGGAAGATCACGACAGGGATAGGGATGGTCTTGTCAAGGATCAAGACCATCTGGACTCCATCCTTGAAAACAAGAGAACTATAGAGAAGGGTTCTATCCCTGAACATGGCACAAAAAGGGAAAGTGTTCTCTAGCACTCCACTGGGGGTGCTCTGATGCCATGTTGTAAGTGGACTCTTGGCCCCAAAATTTATGGGCAGCACCCCCATCTTTGAGTCTATAACTTCACCATTCAATGTCCACGAAGATGGCTCAGTGGGTTCTGCAGAGGCTTCCAGAGGTCAATTCTTCTGTCCTGCAGGACAAAGTGCTAACTCTCCACTAGATCTCATATTCAATGGCCGTTTTCTCAGCACATCAAGCGTCCCTTAAACTGTGAACAGCTTGAGGATTCTACATCCAGGTTGAGATTTACATTGAAAACTACAACACATTGCAGAAAGAAGTTAAAAGAGACCTAAATGAATAGAAATGTATCTTGTGTTTGGGGATCAAGAGACCTAATGTTATTAAGATGCCAATTCTACCCAGTGTTCTACAGATAGAAAACAATCCTGAGCAAAACCACAACCATTTTCATTGCAGAAATAGAAAAGCCAATCCTGTAATTCGAGGAGCCCCGCATAGACAACACTGTCTGGAGAACAGAAAAAGCATAAGAGAACTGAACAGCAGGAATCAAGCTTCCTGATTTCAAAGCAGATGACAGAACTCAGTTATTGAAACGATGGGGCATTGGCAGAAAATGGACATAGAAGTCCATTGGAATAGACTGGAAGATACAGACATAAGTTTTAAAAGCCTGTGGCTCCATGGTGCCACATCTCTCCAGGAGGGAAAGAAAAGTCTCTTCAGCAAAGGGTCCTAAGCCAATTGGCTCTCCACATGCAAACGAAATTGAATCTCTATTTGTGCCATATGAAAAAGTTAATTCAAGCTTCATCAATGTCCTAAATATAAGACATAAAACCATAAGATTCTTATTAAAAAAACATAGGGATTCACCTTCATGATACGATCGCTGAAGACAAATGAGTGCATAAGCAAATGTGGCGAAGAAAGCTGATGATGCCCGGCTATCAAAAGATATAGCATCTGGGGTTTTAAAGGCTTGAAGGTAAGCAAGCAGTCATCTAGCACAGAAGCAACAAAGCCCACATGGAAGATGCATACCAGCCTGTGCGATCACGAGGTGTCAAAGGGATCAGGGATCAGGCATCATCAGAACAAAAAAATCTTATCATAGTGAATGAGGAGGGGGGAGTGCAGAGTGGTGACCCAAAGCCCATTTGTCGGCCACTGGAGATCCCCTTACAGAAGAGTCTCCGGGAGGAGACGAGCCAGTCAGGGTGTGATGTAGCAACGATGAAGAATACAACTTTCCTCTAGTTCCTAAATGTTTCCTCCCCACTCCCACTATCATAATCTGAATTCTCCCTAGCAAGTCTAACTAGACCAGAGGATGTACACTGGTCCAGATAGGAACTGGAAACACAGGGAATCCAAGGTGGATGATCCCTTCAGGACCAGTGGTGTGAGTGGTGATACTGGGAGTGTAGAGGGAGGGTGGGTTGGAAAGGGGGAACTAATTATAAGGATCTACATGTGACCTCCTCCCTGGGGGATGGACAACAGAAAAGTGGGTGAAGAGAGATGTCGGACATGGCAAGATATGATATGACAAAATAATAATTTATAAATTATCAAGGGTTCATGAGGGAGGGGGGGAAATGAGGACCTGATGCCAGGAGCTTAAATGAAGAGCAAATGTTTTGAGAATGATGAGGGCAATGAACGTACAAATGTGCTTTACACAATTGATGTATGTATGGATTGTGGTAAGAGTTGTATGAGCCCCTAATTGAAATGATTTTTTAAAATAGGGATAAAACTTCAGGACCTTTATTTATTATTATTATTATTGGCAATAAACAAATGGATATGACACAAAAAGCATGAACAACAAGGGAGAAAAAAACAGATAAACTGGAATTGGGGATTGCTGCACAAGGAGCACTATTTAAAAGAGAAAAGACAACAGACAGAATGGAGGCAGTTATTTGGAAACGCTCATATGATATGAATGGCTCACCCGAGGGCAGCAAATTGAAAGCATACTGAGTGAACTAAGTCAGGCGGAAAAGGACAGATTCAAGTATTGCATAACCTGACTTATATGAAGAAGAAATAGGATAGACAAATGCACGAAGGTCAAAGTTAGCAGTTACAAGGGGGTGCGGGTAGAAGGGGGGAGGGAGAAATATTGCTGAAGGAATAGAGAATTTCTATTTAGGATTATAGAAGACATTTAGAAATGGATAGTGGTGTTGGGTGCACAATGCAATGAGTATAAGTAGTAATAGGACTGTTTTATACACTTTAAATGGCAAATATTTTGTTTTTAATATAGACAAAGACAATAATATTTCTGAACCTTCATTGGTGTACCTGCATCTTGGCATCCCTTGCTCCAGATTTAGTGATGAGGGCATTGCCAGCGACAGCACTGGGGCATTAGCACTGTGCTATGGGCTCAACGAATTCATATGGGAGGTTGTCAGCTGTGCGCCTACTTAGCCTTCAACAGATTCTCTGCACCTGGTTCTCCTGCTCCTAAGAACTTCACGAGCTGCCAGTACGCGTTCATTACGTTTATTTTCTGCTTACACCACAGGGAGCCATTTATTTGAAGTTGGATATCATTCATTAGACACCGCTAGAAGTCGACCAGCTAGTGATCTGCTGATATGGGAAGTCCAAACTGCCATGGGAGTTATAAGGAAGGGCAGTAGGGGAAGAATGTTAGGAAGGTGGACAGTATAAATATGTCTAACACCACTTTCTTCTGACACATAAGCATTAAGATTGATCAGCAGATCCTAATCATTACTACATTGTTGATACAACCTCTATATTGATTATCGTTTAGTGTGTGGGTCTTTGCATTGGAAATAAATTGTACCAAAGCTCCAGGCATGCCAACATCCTACTTTAGGAAGGACCAGGCTTCAAATGTTGATCTCTATTCTTAATCCATTACATCCTTAGAGGTGTGGTTTATTGGTTTTGACTGCCCTCTTGCTATTCTATGTAGAATTTCAGAATCACAAATAGGAGTATGGCTAAATGCCTTCCACCTTCCCTGAAAGAGTCCCTTGAATTTGAATCTCAAAGAACTCAGATAATTGGAATCAGACAAGAAATTGGAGCGCTACCAAATTTCCCATCACTTGGCTGCCAGCTGTCGCACAATCCGTTTGAGGCTCAACAGGACTCGAACGCTGGGTCCACTTCAGCTGCATCTGTTCAATCAGTGAAATTTTCTAATCAAGTGGGTCTGTTTATAGAGGTTAGGTCCCCATCTCTCACCTGGATGATTACAGTAACTTGAGACAAATAAGGGCAGAAAGACAAAGTTTATAACGGGGTCTAGCCCTTCTGTGAGCTGGCTCTTCTTGTACTTCACACTTCACCTCCTGGCAAACACTTGCCTGGTCATACCGATTATTTTCAGGATTCTTTCAGAACACTGAGCCTTTGCACATATTGCTCCTCAGGATTCAAATACCTTCCTGAAGTGATCAATGTCTGTCTAGTCTTTCTTCAGGTTTCATCTCAAGCATCACCACTTCTGTGCATTTCCAAGCAGACGGGACTTTGCACCTTTTGCAGGCCTGCTCCATATGTAGCTCTTTCTAGAGCAAGGAACCTTGGTGGTGTAGTGGGTTCTGTGTTGGTCTCACCAGCAAGCTGTTGGAAACCACCAACTGATATGCAGGGAAAAGATGAAGTGCTCTTCTGTGCCCATAAAGATGCATTGCCAAATCCGGCTAGACCAGAGCATGTACAGTGGTACAGATAGGAACCAGAAACAGAGGGAATCCAGGACAGATGAACCCTTCAGGACCAGTGGTGAGAGTGGCGATATTGGGACGGTGGAGGGAGGGTGGGTTGGAAAGGGGGAATCGATTACAAGGATCTATATATAACCTCCTCCCTGGGGGACGGACAACAGAAAAATGGGTAAAGGGAGACATCAAACACTGTAAGATATGACAAAATAAAAATAATTTATAAATTATGAAGGGTTCATGAGAGAGAGGAGAACAGGGAAGGAGGGGAAAATGAGGATCTGATACCGAGGGCTCAAGTAGAAAGCAAATGTTTTGAGAACGATGAGGGCAACAAATGTGCTTGACACACAATGGATGGATGTAAGGATTGTGATAAGAGTTGTACGAGCCCCCAATAAAATGATTTTTTTTAAAGAAGTATTGCCTCAGAAGCCCACGGGGGCAGTTCTACTTTGGAAGTTCTATTGGCAGTTCTACTGTGAGTGGCAATCAGCTAGATGGTGGTGAGTCTGGTTTGAACTGTGCTATCGAGCGTTGATTGGTTTCCGCCTTGTCACCTCATTTTCAGAGTTCTTTTGTAGTCTCATGCCATAAGCTACTACACCAGGTCACTCAACAAAAAAAGAATCTGAAGTAAAGCCAGAATCTGCAGTCCCCAGTCAAGCATCCTGCCCCAGGAGTTTAATTCTCCATTCTACAAAAAGAGGTGAATATTCATTCCGAGAACAAAACTGTGTATGAGCCATTCTTATGAAAAGAACGACAGAATGAACATGAGCGATAATACTCTCGAGGCTTCTTTACATTATCCTCACGAGATTCACAGTCTTTCTTGTTAACCATATAAGCTGAAAGGCTGGCAAAGGACCATGGAAATTTTATGACCACTGGAGTCTGTCATGATTTGAATTTGACCTTAGATAAATTCCCTGCCCTCTGAATCTCATTTCCTGGAATTGAAAGCATCGTATTGCACTGGTAGGGATTTTTCTGATTAAAACATATGTAAAACTGCATGTGGTTATATGAACAAGCCTGTTCAATGAAGCAGCTAAAAGGGTTAAAATTGAGTACAACCTAAATTTCATCACATGTTTTAGAAATTGTACATTATCCTCACTGTTCATCTTCATGCAGCTCTTAGACACTGAAGCATGTATGAACTGATTTTAAAACTCAAGCTCACTGCCGTCAAGTTGATGCTGACCCACAGTGACCCTATAGGGCAAGCTAGAACTACCTGTGTTAGTTTCTGAGACTGTACTGTCAACTGGAGTAAAAAGCCCTGTCTTTCCCACCAGGAGTGGCTGGCGGTTTCAAACTGCTGACCTTGCAGTGCGCAGAGCAATTCGTAACCCTCTATACCACCAGAGCTCCTCATGCACTGTTTTGGAAGTCTGCATATGTCCTGTTTAAGTAGGAAAAACATGTTGGAGAACATATGCAACATGGCCTTACTGGGCATTATGGGGGGAGAAATATATATTTAAATAAACATGTACACATTTGTGCATAAACATGGTTTGGTGAATGATCACCAAAGCCAGAGACATAATATGTGAACTGGGATGGGAAGGAAATGGTATGTATGAAATAAAAATTCAATAAATAATTCTACTTTTATTCAAATACTACTTTAAAGACAATATCTAAAAAAATAAAATGCAAACCTAAATTGAATGCAAGAATCGTTTCTTAAGAATGATCTAGACAGAAGGCTCCAACAGCCTGAAGGACTTGTTTCTAACGAGGAAGCCTATATATTATAGGTTTATTTTCCACAGAACTGGAAGCGAGCAATATCAAGATATTTATGTGTGTACACACACATACGCACACACACACAGCGGTGATTTGTCCCTCTGGTGTTCCTTAGGGAACCATGGCAGCGTTGGCAGTTAGGTATCAGACTGCTAACCACCAGCCAGTGACTCAAACCCACCAGCCCCTTCTCGGGAGGAAGATGAGGCAATCTGCGCCATAAAGAGGTACAGTCTCAGAGACTATCCATGAGGTTGCTGTAATTCAGACTCTTCTCGGAGACAGGGGTCCATTCTAAGTGCTGCCGGAATGTGGCAGAGGAGCATAAGAAGTAACTGACATCATTAAGTGGACTGGCCTAAAGCAACTTCATGCTGATGGAACAGCCAGCCGCATAGAACTGAGGGATACTGGAAAAGGTAGCAGAATCGTTTCCAGACGTTTTGTTCTTGGGGCCTCCTTGTGGTTGCTGTTATTAGGTGTCCTTGAGTAGATTTCAACCCACGACAAACCTATGTATGAGAGTGACTCAAAAAGTGTTGGTACTCGTGGCCCTGCTCGTGCCAGCATGGGTGTGAGCCAAACAATGCGATCGGCGGATACTGCTGACAAGTCCTCTCCTGCATATGCTTCGTTTAGTAGTGTTGCAGTTATGAGGTTCCATGGAGTCAGTTCTGACCCACAGCAACCTTGTGCCACCACTGTGTCAATTCACCTTGTAGAGGGGCTTCCTCTGTCCACTGCCCTTCTACGTTAGCAAGTATGATGTCCTTTTCAAGGGGCTGGTGTCTCTTGATAACATCTCTGAAGCACGTGACACCAACTCTCTCCATCCTCACTTCTAAGGAGCAGTCTGACTCTACTTCTTCCCAGACAGGTGTGTTGATTGTTCTGGCAGTGAGGCCACAGCGCTTTCAGTATTCGTGAACAACACCATAGTCCCAACACATAAGTTCTTCTTCCGTCTTTCTTATCCATTGTTCAATGTTCACATGCATGTGATATGATTGAAAATACCATGGCTTGGGTCAGGCGCACCTTAGTCTTCAAAGTGACATCCTTGCTCTTCAACACTTTAAAGAGGTCTTGGCTGGTAGATCTGCCCAGTGCAATGTGCCATTTGATCTCTGGTGTACTGCTTCCAGGAGCATTGATTGTGAAGCCGAGTAAAATCAAATCCTTTACAACTTTAATCTTTCTTCCATTTACCATGATGTTACCTATTGGCCCATTTGTGAGGATTTTGATCCTCTTTACAATGAATTGTACTCCATTTGAAGGTTGCAATCCATGACCTCCATCAGCAAATGCTTCAAGTCCTCCTTATTTTCAGCAAGCAAGGTTGTGTCTTCTGCAGCTCGCAGGTTGCTAAGAAGGCTTCTTCCAATTCTGATGCCACATTCTTCTTCACCTAATCCAGCTACTCAGATTACTTGCTCCGCATGCAGATTGGATAAATGCGGTGCAAGGGTGCAACACATCCTTCCTGATTGTAAACCCTTGTTCTGTTGGCACAACCGCCTATTGGTTTATGTAACGACTCATCATGAAAACATGCATGCATCATAATGTTTTCGTGATACATCCATGGTGCAGCATGTCTGAGGACCCCATTTCTCTTTAGGGTGCATGTTATACAGATTCCATTGAGAGCACTGGTAATCAGTGGTAGAGTTGCCATCTGTGGACGACCACACATTAGATCTCCAGCCAGCGCACTCATGATGTACAGCAGGTTCCAGCGGAGGCCCCAGACCCACACTGGCTAGCAAGACAGTCCCAGGGCTCCACCTCAAATAAACCAGCTGTGCAAGCCCTGTGGATGACAACAGTTCCATTCATAACCGCTCCTGAGGAAGGCCTTGCACTGGCAGTGCACTGCTTTTTTTTCTGCTCTTCTTGACATCACCAGGATTTAGAGGCAAACTCAGCAGTAGCTAACAACAATATCCCCTCAATTCGCACCTCATCTTATTTATCCACTCCTCTGTTAATAAATATTTCTTCCATAATTCTCCCCAGGAAAACTGTTAACCAAAAATTAAGGGTAAATCTTGATTCTCCTATTCTCATTGCACCCCTGCAATAGGTTAGCAGGTAGACAGACTGACTGACTGACTGAATGAATGAAAACAATAAAGAGAATATGCTAGAGCCAAAAAGATTAAGCTATCTGCTTCCTACATAGGACTCAGATACAGACATTGGACTAGAGCAATTCACGCTGGATACAGCGCTATCATAGTTTGCTCCTGTGGTACTGCTATAAAGTCATACTCCAAAACCAACAACCAGCCTCACGCGGTCAAGTTAACTCTGACTCGTGGTGGCCTATGAAAAGGAGTAGAACAACCCCTTTGAGATTTCCAAGGCTGTACCCCTTTAAGAGATCAGAATTCCTCATCTTTCTCCCTAGGAGCTTTTGGTGGTTGTGAACTGCAAATCTTGTGGCTGGCAACCCATGGGTAACCCACTTTGCTCGCAGGACTCCTACAAACCCAGACGCCCTTAATTAAGTCTGTGCCCTGCATGACGCTGCGTTGCATTTAAAGCCCAAAGGGGTCCTTCCTGCACTGCAAGTAGAAAGCTGTCCTGATCCTCTTCGGTAAAGAAGTTGAGAGAACCAGTGGAGAATGCTACTTGTGTGTGCTCTAGACATCCACACAGAACCGGTCTATAACCCTAAGTGGCTATTGCTGGGCCAAATCACAACGAGAGTTATTACATGCCCTGCTGCTCCCACTTGTCTCATGAAGTAATTGAGGATAGATGAGAAGTTCTAGAAAAAGTGAGCAAAACATCAGACTTTGAACTTGCAAGTCCTTAAGAACTTGCTAGGAGCCCTGGTGATGGACTGGTTACACATTGGGCTGCGAACCAAGAGGTCAGCGGTTTGAAACCACTAGCTCAGGGTTCTCAGCCTTCCTAATGCTGCCACGCTTTCATACAGTTCTTCATGTTGTGGTGACCCTCCCAACCATACAATTATTTTCGTTGCTACTCCCAACTGTAATTTTGTTACTGTTATGAATCGGTGACCCTTGTGAAAGGGTCGTTCGACCCCCAAAGGGGTCGCAACCCACAGGTTGAGAACGGCTGCACTAGGGGCTCTGTGAAAGAAAGATGAGGCTGTCTGCTCCTGTAGGAGTTAGTCTCAGAAACCCACAGGGGCAGTTCCACCTGCCCTGTAGGGTCGCTGTGAGTCGGGATGGACTCATGGTGATAAGTTTAGTTAGTTTGTTTGGGGGAGCAAAGGGGCTTGGTTATGCAGAGGCTTTGTTTCCTTCCTGTTCACATGCAAGCTGCTTTTGAGTTTGACCTTACCACAAAAGGGCAAGCTTACAGAAGAACACATAGTAATGTGCCCATAGCCAGCTCTGTCGGCGTTTTTGCAAGTTAGAAATGCTCATCTCTAGTGACAGTGATATCGACAAGGTGAATGACAACATCTTAAAACTGTTAGGAGACGGCATACTAAGAGGGACCGGCCTAGAAAATACACTGAGCTCTGTCCCTTTCTCTTGGTGCATTTATATGGTTTTTAAGCATACTTTTTAAAAAAACCCTGAAAATGCTGGTTTTAGAAAAAAGGTAACATCCTGTTCTAGCGCAGATTCTTTGGAAAACCATTCTCTTTCCCCAAACCTGTTTTCATCCAGCGCGGTAGACCCCAGCATCTTTCTGGGACCATTCTAGTCTGCTGCTGCTAGTTCTTCCTCTTAGTGCTCCCCTAAACCTCCATGGAGAGGGGTTGCCGGTCGCCCGGCTCTGCTGGGTGGTGAGATGGCGCCATCTGCTGGCCAAAGCTTTGAAATCACCCCTTGCCCGTCAGGTCCAGTGGGTGGTCTTGTCTGAGTCCTAACCTCTCCGCACACCTGTATTGCCACGGAGAATCCGCAGATGCTCACGACCTCCCACCTATACAAGAAACGAGAGGATCCGTTGAGAGCCGGGCCCTATGAACATAGAGATATTATTTTCCTAGAATCCAGAAACATCTCTGTTCCCCCGGAAGATCAACTCAGAAATGGTCTGATCTACTTTGCTTTTTGTCCTTCGGGCCAAATGAGCAAGATGAAAAGGTTTGCGGAAGCGCTATCTAGTTTTCAGGTGGCACGTAGCCTTCGCATAAACTAGGCTGTCATATATTCTACCAGTTCGATTAAGGTTTGGCTCCTGCGTTGACAGAGCCCAGAAAGGTGACCCTCCAATAAGAGAAACCATGTAAGTCCACAGCAGTCCCTTACTTATCAAAATAGCTAGATGAACTCTTTCCTTTATTTTTTTAAAATCGTTTATTGGAGGCTCTTACAGCTATTATGGCAATCCACACATGAATTATATTAATCATATTTGTACATATGTTGCCATCATTATTTTATAAACATTTACATTCTGTTTGAGCCCTTGTATCAGCTCCTCTTTTTACCCTCTCTCCCACTTTCCCACCCTCATGACCACTCAATAAATTATTAACTATTATTAATTTCATATCTTACACTGACTGCTGTCTCCCTTCCCCTGAGGTTGCTTCTCCCCTACTCTCCCCGCCTTCCCCCTACCCTCCTGGCATCACTACTCCCATTTCTGCTCCTGAGGGGTTAGCTGACCTGGATTCTGTGTGCCCTAAGCTCTTAACTGTAGCTTTGCACATGCTCCAGTCTAGCCGCAGTGAAAGGCAGGACTGGGGTCATGATAGTGGGTGGTGAGGAAGCTTCAAGGCACCAGAGAAATGTGTGTTCATCAGTGCTCTACTTCACCCTGGTTGACTCATTCCTTCCTTATGACCCTTCTGTGGGGGGATGTCCTATTGTCTACAGATGGCTAGATGAACTCTTGCAGTTGTTGGGGAGGGGGTGCTGTTTTTTTGTTTGTTCATGTCTGGTTTTTGTTGTTGTTGTTGTTTGTTTGTTTGCATGCTTCTCCAAAAGACAGCATAGCAAATGGCAGTCAATATCTCTACCGAGTTCAAGGATCTGAATTCTGTACCTTCTAGGCTCACTCTTAAAACTGACCCACAACATAGAAGTTGATTGATTTGAGAGGTGAAAACAGAATACATGGCACTGTCATAAAAGGATCATCAATTATTCATTTGTATGCTACTCCGTAATCTGTCACCCAGGAGGTGCCCACTCTGCCAGCTTTCCCATGAACTTTCAGGAACCAAGCACCACTCCCTGGAGCCAGGTTGTCTCCAGATCAGAGTCCCAGGCTGCCTGAGCACTAGGGTTCCTTCAGAACACAGACTTCCTGTATCTCCATCCGGTTGACACACTGACCCAAAGCCGCCCTGCTTTGTGTCCTCCATGCCCAAAGGTGTTTTCAGATCCCATGTAGAGCTCTTCTCAGCCGTGGAACTCGGTGAGGACGCCAGGAATATGTGCCTTAAAACTGATGTCTACACAGGGAGTCTTGTCCAAAGACAGAAATCTGATCCTTAATTTTAATTTGTTTCCACTGACCTGAATCTCACCCAGAAGTACAGGAATAAGGAGAGGTGGCCTGCTTCATCCATTTTCCCAGACCATCCACCAGTAGTAACAAGATAGGACTTGAAGTCAGGGTCCACCGACGGGAGGTAAGCAATCCATCTCGGGCTTGGAATTGAGGGGTTTCGTCCCTTTCACCACCTCTATCCCCAAACTGACAAACACCACGTAGTCGTTCTTCTTTCCCTCACAGTTCTGATACACGGACTCTACCTTGGCAATACTGACAAGTGTTGGAGCATCCAACTGCCAGCTTTTCTTTAGCCAACATTTGCTAGCAGCTGAGAATAACAATTTTAATGTCAGACATATCCTGATTATTAAAGAAGGGCCCAGGCGCCAAGGGTAGATATATTTTGTCACCTACAAATTGTATTAGCATCACTATTTCGGTATCACGAGTACTGTAAAGGTATTTGAAAAGATTAGACAAAGTTCTATCCTAAACACTAGATAAGGACATATTTCCCGCTCAAAAGCATTTGGCTATGCTCTATGTTTGTAGAAGCCATGAAAATGTGACTGGCAGCTTTCGAGGCTGTACTATAAATCGACACTATATAGAATGAGAAGTGGCACAAGATGAGAATATAGACAAATATTTTGGCAGTGGCCAATGCTTCCATATTTTGTCAGGTGGCTAGATGAAGAATATCAAGTGTAAGTGTTATATGCTAAGGCCTACTAGAAAGCATTCATCACTAAACACCCAGATTAGTAGCAATGACTGCTAGCTGATTTCAGTCAGCCTTTATTACCAGCCACCCATCACTGAGACTGTTGGTGTATGAATGAAGGCTTCCTTTTCTAGAAGTAACATATGTGTCCAGTGGCACGGGCTGCCACTTGACAAAAACCATGTAGCTACTGCTGCCTCTGGATGCCCCACCTGTTAGCAAGAAAGCCATCAGCCATTCTGTGGTCAGTCAACTACCTTAGGCCCCTTCCTTTCTAGAAAAGCCAGCAGTTCATTCTCACAGGGATGGAAACCTGATCTTGATAGCAATTTGCTTTCCTGCTTGTAGAGTGTGTTACTTTGGGTAGACTAGAGAAACAAATCCAGGGAGACTCATATGTGCATAAGAAAGAGCTTTATATACAGAGTGATTGAATATTGAGAAAGCATCCCAGTCCAGATCAAGTCCATGAGTCCGATATTAGCCCATATGTCCAATACCCATCTATAAAGTCCTCTTCAGATTCAATAAACACATACAATGACGTCAAATGCAGGACAATCACAGGCCAGTGCAAAGTCTTGTGGATCCAGTGGCGGTAGAAGCATCTCAGCGCTGGCAGGGGTCTCCACGTGGCTCCTCTAGTTCCCAGGGCATGGGGTCTATCAGCATAGTGCCATGTGTCTTGTCAGTAGAGCGTCTCTCAGGGACTGAGCAGTGAGAAAGAGTCTCTCCCGCCTCCAAGGAGGAAATCCAGAAATTCCCAGAATCCCCAGGGGAAGGCCACGTCCACACAGAGGCCTCATTGGTTATGAATCGATTGATAAACTAGACTCCACCCCTTCACTCTTAATCCTCCTAAGTCCCAAATTGACACCAGATTCTGTAACTACCACATAGAGCCTCAACCACCTCTCTGGGGCTTATGCAATCTATAAACCACGGGCATGGAACCTCACACAGCAAAGCATCTGAAAAATGAGCCCACTTCACAGAAGAGAAGGTACAAGAGTGGACAATTGACATTGGGGTCCTTTGTGGGAACCACATATGCACCCTTCAGAAATAGCTGCCTATAGAATGTTGAGATCATCTTCAAAAAGTATATTTGACATTAGCACTAACTCAGAGGTAACACGTGGGCCATCTGAAATGCGATCCTTCCAGACATCGTCTGTACACAATTGAGACTCCACATGATACCATAGTATCCCTGAAAGGAAGACAAGAGAGGTCTTGGAACCAGTAGTGAAAGTAAACATGGCCTCAATTTCCAACACTCCCCAAAATCTGGGTTTTACAAGATTGGAGACCTGATCCCCTTGCCAAAAGGCACAGCAAGGTTTCCATTGAACCACAAGCAATGGCTGCTCTTCAAACTCCTGGTACCCAAAGGACCAGCAGGTAAAGAAGAGGAGCAAGTTCCTTGCTTCTTGGACCAGATGCGTTGAAAGCAAAGCAGTTCAGCCCTCGGTTACAAGGATAACTGACTCTGATCAGCAGAGTGGGGCTGGCAACTTTTATCCAATGGGAACACAGATGATTGGTTTGGGTTCTTCTTTCACACTTCTTCGCCTTGTTATAACTCAGACATATGCAGCTACCTGGGTTTGAAAAGACTATGATTAGCAGAGGTGCAAACATCCTAGGATTAATGTCTACGTGACCCCACTACATAAGCCACGAATCCTCAACCGAGGGGATAGCAGAGGGGGCAGGAGCACACATTGGCTGGTGAAGAAGAAAGAGAATGAATAGAGAGGGAAGCACCGAGATCAGCTCCAGCGTGGAAACTGTATTTCACCCCACAAACACCCTTTTTCTGAGCCTCCTCTCAGCAGCCACGGCTGTGGGAACAGGGCGTGCTGATCTTTGAACATGTGCAGAGGAGAGCTGCGTGGCACAAGAGAGGACTGAAGTGATCATTAAAATGTCACACTCCACACAAGGTGTCTTCCACTAATGACTAAGTACAGCTGTCCATGTCTGAGACGTGGGGCTTCTCTCCTGGTGATTTGGGCTCTTGTCTGTGCCATTGACTTTGTTAAACACTGCAGTCTAAGGCACTTCCTACCCATCCTCTCTACCTTCCTGTCTCATTGGCAGGGTCAACCCTCCATTGTGGCACCATTAACCCACTCTCTTCTCTCTCACTCCCCGTTGATGCTCACAGGGTGACCACATCCCAACGCCCACCCCACCCCCGATTTTTCCTAAACATCAAGTCCCATCTTGGCTTCTGCTTCTCTGAGTTAACAGATAAAACGCAATATAAAAGCTCTGAGTCCTAACTAAAAACTTAAAGCACAAGGAAAAAATCAGACGTGAATATAAGCTTGTATATGGTAGACACTCTCTGAGTTACTCCCTTCCAATAGGGAGGACAGACATCTAAACCAGAGGTGGCAACCAGATTCTTCTATCCTAGTCTTCCTACTTTCAACTCTATGATCTTGCCTTCTGCTATTAGTAACCCAGATGAGCTTTTTACTTTCCTGAAAACAGTTATTTATCAATGACCTCCATGAATGTCTTCATTCTGCCTCAAATATCCAAAACTTAAGTGGCTAGAGGAATCAAAAGTGATCCTAAAGCCAGAATTGCCTTCTGGAGATTGGAAGCGTACTGAATCTGTGTTGACTGGTACCTGGCGGCGACAGTGGTGCCCTAAGAGTCAGTGTTATCACTCATGAAACCACTCCTCCATCCGGAGTGTTTTAGCTTTCATTTTCTTGCTTCTTTGATCTAACTAATTATTTCTGAACAGCAGTCCCAAAAAGCGGTGGTAGCTTTCTAACGTCTCTAAACCTGTATTCGTCAGGACATTCTATTTCCAAAGCACCACCTATCTTCATAAAAGAATGTCATAAATGTCAGTATTTAGCACAACAGTCAAAACTATAGACTTTGTGCTCCCAGGGGATATGATATCATCTGTATTTCACGTTGAACTTGGTGGAGTCTTAGCAGTTCCCTTTACAAGACCCTCTCTCTACCTCACATGTTTAAATACTTACTGTGAAAAAGCTTTAGTCTTCAATCAATATTTTACCTACAGATTTGTGGACTAGCAGCTTAGTTTTAGCCTTGCAAGCTGTGGGAGAAATCAAATTCCTGTACTGCCCACATCGTCAGCGATGTTCTTTCATTTTGCAATTCTTAGGAGGCTTTTGTTTGGACGCGATGTGGGGACACATGCATTGGCTCACACACAGAAAGGCTTACATGTAACGCTGACTCCAAGGGAGGCTAGTTCAAGAGCTGAAGTGCTTTCATCCAGGAGAAAGTTCCTTTCTTTGTCTCTTCTCTAAGCTGGTATCACAGTTAATCCAGGGCTGAGGTAGGACCTCACCAACCCCTGATGATAACTTCCTTCTCTCCCTTCATGGGAGTAACTAGTCGAGACCTCACTGCCATTCAAGTACCATTTCTTCCAAAACCTCTCATGGAAAAACATCGTCCTTCCCAGCAATATCACCTAGGTTTTGTTCATGCCTCAACTAGTCACTGTAATTGTTGGTGGGTGGATTAGATAGGGTTCTCTAGAGAGATAAAACCAGATTGCTGATAATTATATATATATATATTTATAAAGATAGATATATAACAAAGAAATGAACTGTTAAATTATATACAGATAGATGATAGATAATATATATAATACAAGAAATGAACAGTTAAATTATAAAACAGTACAGATGGCTCAGTGCAACTCACTCCCATGAGAGAGTTGTGAGACATTACCAGTCCTTTAAGTCTTCAGGGCTGCCAGTTAGTCCTCTGTATAGCGAGCTAGGCTATCTCACCACAGGCAGCAAACAGCAAGGCAAGCCACCAACTATCAGCCAGGTCACCAACTATCAGTCCCCAGCTCCAGAGATGTACATTCCAATTGTGTGATCTTAAAAGAACCTCAACTTACAGCAACACAGTCCACAGGCTAGGCATCCCACAGGTAGTGTAGCCTGTAAATTGAGGCACAGAACAAGCAAGGCAACTGCACACTGGTCCAATGATCAAAGAGCGAGAGACAAGAAAGGTGAGGCTCACCAAGCCATTTATCTCTCCGCCCTTCAATTAATCCCACTTGTGTTTATCGGCCAGGCTGGTGCAATAAACTAACAATCTCAATGGGTGAATAGAGACATGGGATATCCTAGTGAGTTTAAGTCATTCAGTCATGGCTGCCAATGGCCCAGAGGGGATAAAGGGGGAACCCATCACAAGGTTGTATATATAGCCCCCCAGGGAGACAAATAACAGAAATGTGGTGGAAGGGAGACAATGGATAGTGTAAGATACAAAATGATAATAACAATATATAATTGAGCAAGGGCTCATGAGGGTGGGAGGGGGGAGGGAGGGAGATAAGAGGAACTGATACCAAGGGCTCAAGTAGAAAATGTTTTGGAAATGATGATGGAAACATATGTACAAATATGCTTGATACAATAAATGTATGGAATGTTATAAGAGCTGTAAGAACCCCCAATAAAATTATTTTTAAAAGAAAATATCATATAAAATAAAGGAGTCACCATAACCTACTGAGTTGATCTCCCTGCTTTGAGTTTAACTGGCCCAGCAGATCCCACTGGATGGCACTGTTGCAACTGGACTTATTTTTTAAGGGCACTCTAATGGGACTAAGACAAGTGCAGTACCGAAAGAACTTGGCTGCTCACAGAGACATGTATAAACATATTCTGTTTAGAACAAACTCATGCATATACCATATATACTCACATATATGCTGACCAGAATATTAACCGAGGCACCTAATTTTACCACAAAATCTGCATTAAAAATGTACTGAAAAACTTGGCTTATACACGAGTATAAGCTGTAAATACTTCGTGTGTGTGTGCGTGTGTGTGTGTGTAGATAGATAGGTTTACATTAGGACAATAACTCATGTAATTTTGGGGGCTGACAACTCCAACTTTCATGGGTCAGGCAGCAGACTTTCTGGCTCATGTGGTTGCAGGAACCAAAGAGCCTCAAATCTGCAGCCCAGGAGACAGGCTGCTAGTTTATGAGGTTGTGGGGACCATCACAGCCAAAGTCTACTGGTCAGGCAGTATGGCAGTTACATAATCTCCTGTCAACTTGTGAGGGGTGGAGTCTGGCCTGTCGATCAGGTCTTAGCTTGATGACCTCATTTGGAAGCCCCATAGAGATAAATAGCTCACTGGGTGCCACACCCAGTCACTCAATGCTATGTCTTCCTGTTGACAAGCCAGATGGAGCTACACTTATGTAGCCAGAGCCCTGGAGCTGGAGGAGCCACGTGGAAACCCATGCCAGTGCTGAGATGCTTCCACCGCCACTGGATCTATCAGACTTCCACCCACTGGCCTGTGAGCGTCCTGCATTGGTGCCATTGTATGTTTTGCATGAGTCTGAAGAGGAATTCATAGACTGGTATCAGACATATGGGCTAATGTTGGACTTCTGACTGATCTGCACTGGGCTGGGATGTTTTCTTAATGTACAATTCTTAATGTTTTCTTAATGTACAATTTCTTAATGTACGATTGCGGTTTGATATAAGTCGAGAAGCCGAGCTCTGAACTCTAGGGGGCCCTTCTTGAGCACACCGGGGGTATCTGTTAAAGCATCAGAGCCCCAGAAGCACACATTCCAAAGAAATGGTGGCATTTCTACCCCTTGTGGAATGTCAGGGACATCCACGGACGAAGCGCCTTACCCCTGGGTGACACCATCAGCTGGCAGCCATTCCACTGAGCACCCCTCTTGCTGTAAGCAGCCTGCAGAACTTTAACATCAGCTGGTGACGGACACTGGTGCTGATGGACAGTTAGCACACGGTGAAGCCCTGCATGCTTAACCGTGGCTCAGCGAGGAGACTTCCTTTTGAACGAGTTCCCCACGCCACAGGGTCACTGTGCCCTGAAGAAAGGGGCATGCTTACATTTGAATTAAATAGCAGAGAATGAGCCCTGTTTCACAAGTTCGCTGAAGTAGAAGGGAAGGAAGATGAAGAGGAGGAGGAGGGGGAAGAAGTATCTCACAGCTGGCAAACTAAAACCTGACCTACGGTTCTCACAGGTTTGGCGTGGACCTGAGAGCCCCCTGGCGTTTCCATAATGTTTCCAGTGGTCTCTGCATCTGCCTCTCCGTCGGGGCTGACCGACTGCTACTCCGGTTTAGGAAAGAACGGCCGACGTGCAGTTAACGTTTCCTTTTCCGGTAGCACGTCAGTCACATCCACGCTTGCGGCCCTTTGTTTCCAGAACAGTCTCACCACTGAGAACACGTGGCATTTTAATAGAAGCACCGTGCTTGAATGCATGCTTTCAACACTGCAGTCTAGGCAACTATGAAACCTTGGTGTGCAAATTGTAGGAGGAATTGTAACTGGTCCTCTGTGGACAGCTACTTTATTTGTAGAGCTAAGCTTAAAGAAAAAGACTTGTAGCAAATTCCAACAGCAATGCTAACTCAGAAGACAATGAAGTGCTATCAAGGAAAGAAACTAGGACCCAGAGATTTTACATACAAATGGACATTTGAAAATAAAGCCTCCATCTATCGTTAACAGGGAATATTGCTCCTACATGCCCTCCCTTTGTGAAGGTCATGTAAGCTGAGCTTCAAACCAACCCAAAGGACTGATGGTGTCCCTCACTCTAGCAAGCAGTGCTGGAAAAGTCCAGTGTGTGAAGCACAGCAAGCAAGAGAAAGAGTTGATCCCATACGAGTCTGTCTGCCTGCCTCCTCTCCTGACCCATCCAGGAGGCTCCCCGTCACCAGAGGCTTGGCCAGCACTGGGGTAAGGGGCAGAGGAGTTGACCTTAACTACTCTCTGGTCCAAACGGCACCTCTTTGCTGAATGAAAGATCCTGGAACACTCAACTCTCTCTAGCCCAACATTTTGTATCCAACTCTCTCTATGCCAACAATCAAAACAGTAGAATGGTCTGGAAATTATTTTAAAAACAAACACCAGCCTGCTGCAGTATTTCTGCTAAGCTCTTAAGGGTACTTTAAAGAAATGTCTGCACTGACCGTTGGTGAGATACATTTCTTTGGAAAGGTGTCGAAGTTCGCATTGTGCATTTCGATGGCTGTCTAGTGTTTCTTGCTGTGGTAGCCTTTGGAGTGCAGCCCCACTCTCGGTTCAGAAAGGGTGGACTTATTCTTTCAGCTACCTGGGTGTTACATGCTGACAATTCTCGGTTGAAAGTCCCTGCAGAGCTCAATGCAGCTGAAGAGAACCACCCCACACCAAGTTCTGGACAGCTGGCATCCAATGACTGGTTGGGTCTAGGCATACAAATGCCCAGACCTCTCACAACAATTCAGAGTACTTCTGAAGATTCACCTCCTCTTCAAGACACCTGCAGGGCTTTAGGTGACCCGACTCCATGCGGAACAGAATGCAACACTGCCAGTGCTGAGTCATCCTCACAATTGTCCTGATGTTTGAGCGGTAGATGCAGCCACGGTGTCGATCCTTCTTGTCCAAGCGCTTTCTCTGTCATTGCTCCACTGCTTTACCAAGCATGAGGTCCTTCCCCAGAGACCAGGCTTGTAAGGTCGTTCAGGGACAAGAGACAGAGAGAGACCTTTAATTAATAGATGATTTGAGGGAGAGGGGTGTGTAGGAAACAGGAAATCAATGGAAATGAGGTGAAGGGGGTTAGGATTGCCAGGTAAAGAAAGGTTGGAGTTGACCCTTTGTCTAAAGCCAGAGAATTAGCTAACCCCAAAGAGATAGAGTCCTCAAGAACCGCTATCACAGAAAGGAGGAGAAAATTCAGTCTAATAGAGACCCACTAAACTACTAGAGTCTGGCGAGGAAAGAGTTCAACGTTTCGGTGCCACACAGCAGAACCAGCAGGGAGTGGAACAAGGGTCAGAAAGAGAGAGAGCCCAAGGAAATTCCACAGTAGACATATTTGGGGGGCATCTATAGATGTCGCACACATAAGGAATCCCATGGATCAGGATAACTTCAATGGGCCGGGCGCCAGCTTCAGCCAACGGACTGCGTGGGAAGACAGGCAGAGTAAGCTTGGTAAACAGAAGAAATGGCTGCGGCCTTCCTGCTGCCACTGGACCCTGGAGGTCTCTCCTGACAGTATGTCCGAAGTATATGGGATGACATCTTGCCCTCCTTGCCTTGAAGGAGTATTCTGGCTGTACTTCCTACAAGACAGTTTTGCGTGTCCTTTTGGCAGTCCATGGTACTTCCAATATTCTTCTCCAGCACCACAATTCAAACGCATGCATTCCTCTTTAGTCCTTTGGATACAAGGTCCGACTAGCACATGCCCACCAGGAAGTGGGAAACACCATGCTTGGGTCAGGTGCACCTTGGTCCGCAGAGTAACACCCTTGCTTTGTGGCACTTGAAAGACGCCTCGTATGGCGGGTTTACCTAACGCTATGCCTCATCTGATCTCTTGACTGCTGCTTCCAGGAGCATTGACTGTTGATCCAAGCAAGACAAAATCAATCTTTTCTCCATTTAACATATTGTTACATAATGGTCCATCTGTGAGGATTTGGGTCTTCATTGAGCTGTAATCCATACCAAAGGATGAAATTCTTGATCTCATCAGCAAGGGTGTTGTGTCGGCCTCACGTGCAGCCAGCAAGATTGTGTCAGCTGTGTATCACAGGTTGTTAATAAGCCTTCTTCCAACCCTGAGGCCACATTCTTCTTCATATATTAATATCGTTCTAATGATACCATTCTACAATGTGAGCCTTCTGCTGGGTGACCTTCCTTTGGAATGGGTACAAATGTGATCAATATGTCAAAATCTGTTCTTGAAATGTTCTTCAGATTCAGGTGGGATGAACTCAAGGTCATATGTTGCCTCTTGTGGACTTGTTTTCATTTTCTTCAGGTTCAACCTGAATTTACATGCGAGCAAATGGTGGTCTGTTCCACAGTCAGCCTCTGGCCTGGTTTTAGCTGCTGCTATTTAGCTTCTTCATCAACTCTTCCCACAGATACTCACATAGTTAATTTGATGACATCCTCTTCACCTCAACTTTGGATCCAGAGAATGTCCAGAACACAAAGGCCCCTGGGGTGCGAGATCTATTAGTCTTCCAACTGTGAGACACATTGGGGAAGATGCAGCACCTGATCCTTGATTTACTTTTATTTACATAACATCTCACCTGCTGGGCCTATTGCCCTATGTGTGCTCCTGGCAGCTTACTATGTTAAGAAGGTTCTTTGTGAGTTATGGACTCAGGCTGAGAAACTTACACAAAAACCTTGTCTAGGTAGAAGAGACCACTCACTTACAGCTTTGAGTGTGATGAAATCTTAAGTTTCCTCCTTGCTCTGGCTTCCTGTAATTAGTTGAAATTGTTCTGCTTCTTTTCTAGGCTGCGGCACACAAACAAACAAACAAACTGAACTTGACTCAAAAAACTGACACATATATGAACAATAACCATTTCGCCCTTAGAATTAGGGGCAACATATAGGGGGGGGGGGACTAAGCTCATAGAAAACTTATTTTGCATATCTAGATTGGAGTAATTTTCATTGATGGAACATGTTTTCTGATCCTTTTCTGTGTGTGCAAGAAATAAAAGAATCTCATTCCATTAAAACTTTTCTATTACCAGATCTTAAAGGCTGCCCTCCAGGAGGGTGACATTTCTTCTGCCAAGTGTCAGTGAGGGCACCTGGGCATATCGAGGAGAAATGACAAGTCTGTGGGTCACTCTTCCCTGTGGTGGGTGGCATGTACTGGAGACCACCTCCATGCTGTGTAGTAAAAATCTGAGCACCAAATTTGGGAGCCCTAGAACATCTGGCAGAGAAACAAGTGGAGCAGAAGCAGCTGATATACAACTTGGATGTTGTGTTCGTCCCAGTGGAAGTAAAAAAAAATCATAGACACTCATATGTGTGAGAGAAAGAGCTTATGTAACAGAGTAATTGTATATTAAGAATATATCCTGGACTGATCCCAAGGACTCAAGTAGAAAGCAAATGTTTTGAGAATGATGAGGTCAAACAATGTACAAATGTGTTTGACACAATGGATGGATGGATGGATTAGGATAAATGTTGTAAGAGTCCCCAATAAAATGATTAAAAGAAAATATCCCAGCCCAGCCCAGATCAAGTCCATAACTGTGATATTGGTCCATATGTCTGATACCCGTTTGTAAATTCCTCTTCAGATTCATGCAATACATGCAATTACACTAAATGTAGGAAGATTACAGGCCAGTGGGAGGAAAGTCTTGTGGATCCAGTGGCAGTGGAAGCATCTTAATGTTGGTGTGGGTCTCCATGTGGCCCCTCCAGCTCCAAGGTTCTGGCTGCCATCAGCATAGCTCTATATGACTTGTCAACAGGAATGTCTTGCCTCCCACCTCCAAGGAGGAATACAGGAGTACCCAGAATCTCAGGAGAAGGCAATGCCCACTTGGAGGTCACATTGATTATGGCCTAATTAACAGGCTAGACTCCACCCCTTCGCAAGTTGACAGGATATTATGCGACTGCCACAGATGTGTTCCAGGTGGTCTTTGAGCTTCCCAAGTTTTCCTTCAAGGCTCTGAGCTATATGAGTTGAGAGACTCTCATTACATCCCAGGAGCCTCAGCTCAGGGAGCCTCTAGGATCCATAGACATCACATAGTCATTCACTCACAACTGAGTGCTCCAAACCAAAGCCTGGTCTGTTCTGCTGGGCAAGCTGTCTGGCTTTGTATAAGTAGCGGCCAGCTCCTAAGCCTGTGTCAGCTGTGTACAGTGCTGTTGCCACTACGTGCCTCCCTGTCCCAAGTCAACAAATGTGGCTATGTATGAGAAAGATATAAAAATAGAATCAAGGAGAGGTATGAGGTGCCAGAGCCAATTCCAACTACTAAGTGGACACCTGCCCCTCCCCCCAGAAGAATTTATTTCAAAGGATGGCATTGAATGTGCAGCTCCGGGAGAGGGACATATCTGATCAGAGCACACGGGAGCAGATGAAGGGGGAGGAGGAGAGAGTGGAGCATACCCTGGCCCACAAAGCCTTGAGGTCGATGTTCCCAATTAGAGCAGCCAATCCACAGAGATGACCACATGGCCGTCCCCACTATGAGACACGATGTCCCTCACTGACCCATAGCCCCACAAGGCTTGAGACACAGTGTGGGAATTACGTTCGATCTGATCCCGCCACACCGAGGCAAAACACTAAGGGGGTGCAACAGAACAGCAAGGGAATGGAGCGGCAAGGTCCCCAAGGGAATGGAGCGGCAAGGTCCCCAGGGAATTCTGAAGGTGGACTTTGGGGCCAGGGTATGGTGCCCCAACAGACTGGACTGGAAAACACTCCTAAAGGCCAACAAATGATCCTTAAACTAACTACAAGCTTTTCTTGTTGTGTTTTGCTTTGTTTTGTTTGTCATTGGTTTGTGGTTGTTGTTTTGTTGTATATTGTTGCTTGGTCTTGCTCTGTCTTGTTTTTGTGCATGTTATTATCTCCACAGGTCTGTCTAAATAAGAGGCTTGATGGACAATCTGGAGGAGAAAACAAGGGGACTGGCAGCTCCTGGGGGACATGGGAAAAGGGGAGGTGGGGGTAAAGTTAGTGGTGTTAACAAACCCATGGACAAGGGAACAACAAGTGATCCAAATCACTGGTGAGGAGGATGTAGGAGGCCTGGTAGTGGGTGATCAAGGGTAATGTAGCCAAGAGGAATTACTGAAACCCAAATGAAGACTGAGGATGATAGTGGGACAAGAGGAAAGTCAAAGGAAATAGAGGAAAGAGGTAGGAGGCAAAGGGCATTTATAGAGGTCTAAATAAAGGCATGCACATATGCAAATATATGTATATATGAGGATGGGGAAATAGATCTATGTGCATATGCTTATAGGTTTAGTATTAAGGTAGCAGAAGGACATTGGGCCTCCACTCAAGTACTACCTCCATGCAAGAATACTTTCTTCTATTAAATTGTCATTCTGTGATGCTCACATTCCCGACACAATCACTGAAGACAAAGCGGGTGAACAAGGAAATGTGGTGAAGAAAAGTGATGGTGTCTGGCTATCAAAAGATATAGCATCTGGGGTCTTAAAAGCTTGAAGGTAAACAAGCGGCCATCTAGCTCAAAAGCAACAAAGCCCAAATGGAAGAAGCACACCAGCCTGTGTGATCACGAGGTGCTGAAGGGATCAGTTATCAGGCATCAAAGAACAAAAAAATCATATCATTGTGTGCTCACCTCCATGATATGATAGCTGAAGACAAATGGGTGCATAGCAAATGTGGCGAAGAAAGCAGATGGTGCCCGACTATCAAATGATATAGCATCTGGGGTCTTAAAGGCTTGAAGGTGAACAAGCGGCCATCTAGCTCAGAAGCAAATAAGCCCACATGGAAGAAGCACACCGGCCAGTGTGATCACGAGGTGCCCAAGGGACCAGGTATAAGGCATCATGCAAAAAAAAAAAAGATATAAGTGTGTGTATGTATGTGTATATATGTGTATATGTATATATGTATGTATAAATATGTATATATATATATCATATTAAATGAATGGGGAAGTGCAGAGTGGAGACCCAAGGCCCAAGTGTCGACCAATGGAGATCCCCTCATAGAGGGGTTTAGGAGAGGAGATGGGTTAATTAGGGTGTGAGGTAGTATCGATGAAGAACACAGCTTTCCCCCGGATCCTGGATGCTTCCTCCCCCCAACTACCATGATCCGAATTCTACCTTGCAGGGCTGGATAGGACAGAGGCTGTACACTGGGGCATATGAGGGTTGGAGGTACAGGGAATCCTGGGTGGATGATACCTTCAGGACCAAGGGTGTGAGGGACGATGCTGGGAGAGTGGAGGGTGAGTGGGTTGGAAAGGGGGAACTGATTACAAGGATCCACATGTGACCTCTTCCCTGGGAGAGGGACAGCAGAGAAGGGGGGAAGGGAGACTCCGGATAGGGCAAGATATGACAAAACAACGATGTATAAATTACCAAGGGCATATGAGGGAGGGGGGAATGGGGAGGGAGGAGGGGATAAAAAAGAGGACCTGATGCAAGGGGCTTAAGTGGAGAGCAAATGCCTTGAGAATGATTGGGGCAGGGAATGTATGGATGTGCTTTATACAATTGATGTATGTATATGTATGGATTGTGGTAAGAGTTGTATGAGTCCCTAATAAAATGTAAAAGAAGAAAAGAGAAAAAAATGATTAGGGCAAAGACTGTACAGATGTGCTTTATACAATTGATGTATGTATATATATGAACTGTGAAAAGAATTGTATGAGCCCCAATAAAAAAGGAAGGAGTGAAAGCAGGATTGAAGCATACTAATTTTTAAACAATAAATACCAATAAAACCTCAATTAAAAAAAAAAGAGCATTTCAGCTTACTCTTAGGATACCTATGTTCATGCATTCCATTTCATTTTTGACCACTTCCAGTTTTCCTAAATTCATACTTCACACTTTCCAAGTTCCCAATACGAGAAGCTTTTTGCAGCTGTTTCTCCTACTCTTGAGTCCTGCCCATCACTCTTCCAGTGCGGGAGCAACGGATGTCACAATAGATGGGGCGTCTATTCCCCCAAACTGACCCCAACTTCATGTTGCCACTGAAACAGATCATATGACATCTTGCCTCAGTTTGCTCTTTGTGCATGAGGTCGAACACCGTTATTATGTAACTGGTTCCCCTTCATGTAGATTCTTGTTCTGTATCTTTGCCTGGATTCCTTTGTGCTGTGCTTAATGATGAATAGCATCCTATTGAGCCTATTGCCTAGCCACTTCTTGGCCTTGGCAGCCTGCACACGTGGTGGAGAATCTGCTCATGGTCCATCACCGAGCACAGCACCAGGGCGCCGATGACCACAGCCACAGAGCCATCTGCCCCCTGGTGCACGTTCTCCCCAGGGAGACCATGAAGCTCTCCAACTGCAGCTGGTGGTTCTCTGCACAGCTCTTCATCAAGAAGTTCTCAAAGTTGGGTTTGGGATCAACACAGGTCACCCTGCATCCGGGTGGGTAGATCTTGAAGTTGGCCCCCATGTCATAGCCCAGTTCCAGCAGGGAGAGCTTCCCAGATATGCCTGCAAAGTCCTGCAGGCTGCTGCAAAGCACCCGCTTTCTCCTCGCCGTTGCTCTTTGTGCATCACAGTGAACCTCACCATGAAGTGGGGGAAAGAACTGTTTGCACATTCTGCTCCAGAGACCCAGGAAGTGCAGCAGGTACAAGGGGAATGCCAGGATGCCAACAAGCAGCCTGAGAAGGAAGATGGAAACTCCATCACGCCGGTCTGGTCACTCCCTACAGGAGAACCTTCCTCTTGTCTTCTGGGCACCAACTCTCAGACTCACGTAGCTGAGCCACCAGGATTGTGTTTATACTATCCAGTTAGATCCTGCTGATCACGAGAGGGTTACATTCACCGTTCCTGAATTAGACCAGAAGGTCCATACCAAGCGGTATCATCTAAAACTTTATCTCAGATCCTGGTGAATAGCGCCACCATGCAGGAGTACATTATAGGAAACGTCTTAGAACCACTCAGAGGATGCTTTGCTGAGGCCTACATCATCCACTCCCTGTAGGATCCCTTAATCGTTGCACCTCACAATGAAATAGTGTAATAAACCTATGTACACATGAAAAAAAAAAAAAAAAGATATAGCATCTGGGGTCTTAAAAGCTTGAAGGTAAACAAGCGGCCATCTAGCTCAAAAGCAACAAAGCCCAAATGGAAGAAGCACACCAGCCTGTGTGATCACGAGGTGCTGAAGGGATCAGTTATCAGGCATCAAAGAACAAAAAAATCATATCATTGTGTGCTCACCTCCATGATATGATAGCTGAAGACAAATGGATGCATAGCAAATGTGGCGAAGAAAGCGGATGGTGCCCGACTATCAAATGATATAGCATCTGGGGTCTTAAAGGCTTGAAGGTAAACAAGCGGCCACCTAGCTCAGAAGTGACAAAGCCCATATGGAAGATGCACACCAGCCTGTGCGTTCATGAGGTGTCAAAGGGATCAGGTATCAGGCATCATCAGAACAAAAAAATCTTACCATAATGAATGAGGGGGCGAGTGCGGAGTGGAGACCCAAAGCCCATTTGTAAGCCACTGGACATCCCCTTACAGAAGGGTCTCAGGGAGGAGATGAGCCAGTCAGGGTGCGATATAGCAACGATGAAAAATACAACTTTCCTCTAGTTCCTAAATGCTTCCTCCTCCCCCACTATCATGATCCCAATTCTACCTTACAAATCTGGCTAGACCAGAGGATGTACACTTGTACAGATAAGAACTGGAACCACAGGGAATTCAAGACGGAATATCCCTTCAGGACCAGTGGTGTGAGTGGTGATACTGGGAGGGTGGAGGCAGGGTGGGTTGGAAAGGGGGATCTGATTATAAGGATCTACATGTGACCTCCTCCCTGGGGGACGGACAACAGAAAAGTGGGTGAAGGGAGACATCAGACAGGGCAAGATATGACAAAATAATAATTTATAAATTATCAAGGGTTCATGAGGGAGGGCAGAGCGGGGAGGGAGGGGCAAAAATGAGGAGCTGATGCCACAGGCTTAAGTGGAAAGCAAATGTTCTGAGAATGATGAGGCCAATGAATGTACAAATGTATGTTACACAAATGATGTATGATGTATGTATTGATTGTGATAGGAGTTGTATGAGCCCCTAATAAAATGATTAAAAAATTCAAATAAAAACAGAACCAAAAAACCTTGACCTTGTTTCTACCGGGCCGTCACACTCAGAAGTGAGACCATCATTTGACCTCATCTACACTGCTTTTCAGCCACTGAAGGGAAATGTCACTCCCTTCACTAGCACATCCTTCTCAATCCTCTAGTTTCACCTGATTGGAGAAGATTGGACCCAGATGCAACACCAGAACACAGCAGCACTGTAATGGCCACTTCAGCATAAAGCTGGTGTATTGTGAGATTGTTCTGAAAATTACTCCAGTAAAATCATTAAATAAAATTTAAAAAGCCATCCTTGAAGGTCAGTTACAATGCCAACCTAGCAAACCCTCTGACTTTTCTGCAGAGGATAGCACCTTGCCATTGATGAAGCACCAAGTCACACTAACTCCTGTGTTCCTGCTCCAGTGAGCCTGAGGCTTCTTGAGAATAAGAAGTCCCTTGAGCCCTGCACTAATGCACTATTACACCCAGGCTAGTGTGCGCTCTTGATTTTTTAAGACCAGTCCGACCAGTCTCACAAAGAACACACACTTCAAAAAAGACTTGTTTGCTACCAGTCTGTCATGTGCTGCAATCACCAGGTCATGACCAAGGCTGGGTAAAGTGCTAGCGTATCTTCTCGTTAGGGAGATATGGGGAAGGGAAACATCTTGACCTAGATCACTTCTGACCACTACAGCTTGAATCCAAGCTTGCACAGGATGGATATTGTTTTATCTTTGGAGGAAAAAATGCCAGTCATTTGAGTTAAGCAGAAGTCTGAAGCTGAAGAGGTTTGCTTGTAAGCAAAGTATAACTCTTTTTATGAAGCAGAAGATGCAGATCATAGTGGGGAGGCAGTGGGAGAGGCCATGCTCCCTAGTGGGAGTATTTTATCCAACTCCATCCCCCTCCTATTCAAGCCTCCGATAGCACAAAAACAAAACAGACCCTGTGAGGGTCAAAGAGTATATACGATCTATTCTGCTTAAGTGAACACACATTTACTGCAGGAAGATGCAACCTTAGACTTGAATATTCACTTTCCCTACAGCAGCCTGAGGATTTCGGGAAATTAATGTTGTGACCACACCTGCAAGCTGGGGGTGATTTTTAAGAACTTAAAATGGGAACTGATTCGGAAGAACTCTAATGGATGAGCATCTTACAATAAGCAAGAGTGCCGTGCTTAAAATATGGTGTTTAAAAGTGGCTTTTGGGCCATGTTCCCAAGTACTTGAGATACTCTGTAGGTCATCAGGCTAGTCAATGTATTCCCATTATATCTTCCCTTGCCACACCTAAGGCAGATTTGCTTTGCTATAAATCAAGAATCCACAGAAATGGTTAAAAGCTATTGTCTCAGTTATGATTGACTCACATATACAGTGTACAGTGATGAGGGGCAGGCAGAGAGGTGTTGGTAACCAATTATCTTTAACAAATCCCCCCAAAGAGAGACTAATCCTGGCCTAGCGGTGACACTTATAGTTCACCTGATTTCAATTTCTATTACATCATTCCTTTAGTGTTAGCCTTTTTCCTCTTCCTTTCTATTGCCTAAAGAGCCCTGGGGTGCTGTGACTTGGGCTGCTAACTACAAGATCAGAAGTTCAATCCACCAGCTGCTCTGCAGGAAAAAGATGAAGCTCTCTGTCTCCATAAAGATGTTCCATCTCAGAAACTGTGTGAGGCCACTGTGAGTCAGCGGAGGAGTCAGAATCAACTGGATGGCAATGAGTGATGAGTCAGAACCAATTTTGTAGCAATGGGTTTGGTTCGAGTTTTATTACTTGATCCTCACCTGCTTGCCTTTAGATAGATTTGGTGTTAAGGAATACCATACACGATTACAACCAGTTTTCTTATTGAAAAATGGTTAGCATACTCTGCACTTACAGGTATAAATACTTAATACTAAGCAGAAACCCAAAGAAAGAGATTAAATCTGAAGTACCCTGTTACATTTGAGGGATTTCAATTCAGGCTGGCCTAAGGGTGATTGCAAAGAAAGAGAAAGGAACAATTGTTGGCTAATGTGGCCTTGGTGTTAGAAGGGAAGCTGGAGACCACAGAACAGATTCTTGCAAAACCAATGGCTTCTTCATTGTAAGTACGTTTCCCACTGCATCAATAGTGACTATCTACATGGACTTTGCCAGATGGAAGACACAGACATCAAACTGATTGTGTTTGTGGGAAGAGACCATGGAGAGGTTCAGTATCATCAGCCAAAACAAAACCAGGGGCTGACTGTGAAACATACCTTCAAATGTTCACATTCAAGTTCATATTGAAGCTGAAGAAAATGAAAAGAAGTCTGTAAGGGCAACCTTCAATCTATCCCACCCAAATTAGGAAAAGAGCTCAAGAACAGATGGAACATGAATGACAAAACGCCAGCGGAGCTGGGAGATGGCCCTAAGAAAGTCAAACATGAAGAAATCAAAAGGTCGATGAAAGACCAAAGAGGAATGAACAATCTGGAGGAGAAAACAACGGGACTGACAGTTCTGGGGGGACATGGGAGAGGAAGAGGTGGCAGGAAAGGTAGTGGTGTTAACAAACCCAGGGACAAGGGAACAACAAGTGATCCAAATCGGAGGTGAGGAGGGTATAGGAGGCTTGGTAGGGCATGATCAAGGGCAATGTAACCAAGAGTAATTACTGAAACCAAAATGAAGGGTGAACATGATAGTGTGTATGTGTGTGTATATATATATATACCATAGTGAATGAAGGGGGAAGTGCAGAGTGGAGACCCAAGGCCCATTTGTCGGACATTGGAGATCCCCTCATAGAGGGGTTTAGGAGAGGAGATGGGTCAGTCAGGGTGCGAGGTAGTACCGATGAAGAACACAGCTTTCCCCCAGATCCTGGATGCTTCCTCCCCCCAACTACCATGATCCGAATTCTACCTTGCAGGACTGGATAGGGCAGAGGTTATACACTGGTGCATATGGGAGCTGGAGGCACAGGGAATCCAGGGTGGACAATACCTTCAGGACCAGGGGTTTGAGGGGCGATGCTGGGAGAGTGGAGGGTTAGTGGGTTGGAAAGGGGGAACTGATTACAAGGATTCACATGTGACCTCCTCCCTTGGAGATGGATGGCAGGGAAGTGGGGGAAGGGAGACTCCGGATAGAGCAAGATATGACAAAATAACGATCTATAAATTATCAAGGGCTCATGAGGGAGTGGGGAGAGGGAAGGGAGGGGAAAAAAAGAGGACCTGATGCAAAGGGCTTAAGTGGAGAGCAAAGGCTTTGAAAATGATTAGGGCAAAGAATGTACGAATGTGCTTTATACAATTGATGTATGTATATGTGTGGATTGTGATAAGAGCCCCTAATAAAATGTTAAAAAAAATAGAAGTGATGTAAATAGAAGAAGTGATGAAGCCAAAGAGCTGAAGAAAAATTTCCAAAGGGCAGCTTGAGAAGACAAGGTAGAATTTTACAATGAAATATATAAATATGGAAGAGCACACTCACAATATCTCGATTTCAAAGAATTGAATGAGAATTGAAGCCCCCAAGTTGCAATATTGAAGGACTCCATAGGTAAATATTGAACTATGGAGGGAACATAAAAAAAACGTAGAAGGAATACACAGAGCCACTATACCAAAAAGAATTGACTGACTTTTAGCCATTTCAAGAGGTAGCATATAATCAAGAGCTGATATTGAAGGAAGAAGTCCAAGCTGCACTGAAACTATTAGTTAAAAATAAGGCTCCAGAAATTGGCAGAGAGTCAATGGAAGCGTTTCAACCATAGACTGCAACGCTGGGAGCACTCACTGGCCTATGCCAGGAAATGTGGAAGACAACTACCTGGCTAACCAACTGTGCTCATTGCAAAGAAAAGTGACTCAACAGGATTATGAATTATTAAATAATATCCATATCACATGCAAGTAATGCTTTGCTGAAGATCATTTTAGTGCATCAACAGGGGCCTGCTAGAAATCCAAGACTGATTCATCAAAGGATATAGCAGTAGGAATATCACTGTCGATGTCGGACGGATCTTGGCTTAAAGCAAAGAATTACAGAAAGTTTATAAGTATTTTATTGATTACCCAAAGGTATTCAGTGTATGGATCATAACAAACAATCTATGGATAATATTTAGAAGAATGGGAATTCCAGAACAATTCATGTGCTCATGTGAAACCCGTACATAGACCAAGAGGCAGTTGTTTGAAGAGAAACAAATCGGATAATACTGTGTGTCTCAAAGCCAGGAAAGGTGTGTGTCTGGGTTATAGTCTTTCCCCATATTTATTACATCCGTATGGTGAGCAAATAATCTGAGAAGTTGGATTTTAGGAAGAGGGTATCGGGATTCGAGGATGACAAGACTTGTCTTACCTATGTGCCTGGAAAGGAGCATCACGCTGGGTAAAGTGACGTCAACGAAAAAGAGGAAGACTCTTTTGAAATGATGATAGCAACACAGGTACACATGTGCTTGATACAGCTGGTGTGTGGATTGTTCTAGGAGCTGTCAGAGAAGAGCTGCATGGCAGTGGAGCGCAGCCCTCTTGCTGTAACGGCCATCATGGCAGCCTCCGGTGCGCTGTCACCACCAGGCCTGGCAGAGAGAAGGAGAGGCGGCCTTACTGGCAGGGATCAATGGCACTTCAAATGTGCCCCCATGGTATTGAGCTTTACGGTAGTTTATGAGACAGAATTGAAATCCATGAAAGATCACTTTTACTATGACAGACAATTTACCTAGGAGACAAAGTGCTGAGAGCAAGATTTGTAGGTTCTGAAACACTACCTTTCTTAAGGTAGTTTGAAGCCAGAATGTACCATAGGCCTCAACTGTGAGAGATGATAGCATAATGAAGCTGTTAAAAACAAATTTTCAATCACAGGGGCTGGACTTAGCTGACTCCTCCCTTTGATGGGTGCTCCTTGCTTTAAGACTAGATGCTGGGTTGTTGTTGTTGTTGTTTTCACAGAAATCTGATTTCTTCATCACACTTTGCCATATCTTTAGTGATCCTTTCATCTAAAGATGCAGCTAATGTCACAATTGATGCCCCTTGTTCCATGTCCTCGTCTGAATCCAACTTGAATTTCTGACAGCTCCCTGAAAAGACTGCTTCAACCATTGTTGAATGATCTTGCATGTGAATTTCATTTGCATATGATATTCATGATACTGTTCGGTAATTTCCTTAGCCACCTGTGTCACTTTTCTTGGAAGGGGTGCAAATATGGATCTCTGTCTTCAGTCGACTGGCCAGTGCTGAAGCTGCTTGGAGACAGCAGAAACAGGGAGGTTGGTGGCCAAATTTGATCGTGTGGCCCAACAAGAGCTGGACATCAAGAAGAATGAAAGATTACAGCTTCTGGATGATTCAAAGTCCTGCTGGCGAGTTTGAAACTCCAGGAAGAAACAGGCTTTGTGCCTTCTAACGACGTGGGAAAGGAAACAACAGTGCCTGGAAAGCATCTATTGTAAAAATCCTCAAGGATACATTAGGAATCAGAGACATGAAAAGAAAACGCCGCGTGCCAGACTGGCATCTCCTGGTGATGGCAGCTTTGTTGAGCCAGGGGAGGTCTCTATGACCTCAACATGCCTGCTGAGGTCAAATGTAACAACCTGGCTGAGAGAGATGAGCTGCCTGTGACGAAGGCATGAAGGTGATCTTCATGGGTGGTGGCAAGGAAGCTACGATGGACTAATTGGATGGTTCACTTCAAACTGCGTCACTGAAGAAGGTGACAGGCCTTTGGGTGACCATATGGGCTGCCTTTCAGAAAAATTAGCAGCTGTCATCAATAATCTAAATACTGGGCAAGTGTGGCAGGTTGTACAGGCTCTTTCCCCATTCCGCTCACCCAGTGATGAAGAACTCAATGTTGAAAAGGGGGATGTAACGGATGTTACTGAAAAACCAGAAAATGACCCTGAGTGGTGGAAGTGCAGGAAGATCGATGGAATGATTGGCTTGGTGCCAAAAACGATGCTACCATTATGCAGAATAATCCATTACCCTCAGGCCTGGAACCCTCACCTCCACAGGATGTCACTCACTGGAAAGTTTGCTAGCAATCCATGATATGATGGTAAAGGGACCAGACGTCAAGCCAAAGTAGCATTGAATGAAAGAGGGCGTGAGGGGATTTCGTCATTCATGATAGTGAATCTTCACCAAATGATTTCTCAGTGTCACTACAAGCACAGGGGAAGAACAAGCATTTTACAGTCCAACCGAAAGAGACCGTCTGCTGCACTGGGCAGCCTAAATTCAGCACCACGGAAGAACTCGGAGAACAGTACAAAAAGACCAATTTTTACAAGTGAACAAGGAGAAAAATGTTATCTTGTCAAACATGTAGCATGAAAGCGCCTGACCAGAAGTGACTGCTACCCAGCTTTAATTATCGTGTAATTAAAGACGGAGAAAATATTGGCCCAGCCATGTTTGATTGGATGTGACTGTTTCTACCGCTATATGAGAATGGACTGTAATACATGCCTATTTTTATTATCACTCAGCGTACACATGTATCTATGTGGAGGATCTGCATAAAACAATTGTTTATTCTTAGTCTGTTTATTGTGTTCTTCTTCACCATTCCTTTTTTTCTAATAGTAAGGGTTTATATTTTTAAGCAGTCAGTGCCAATTAGAGATCTTTACCTAAAAGGATATCTTTTATGTCTTTCATTTATTTCCTTGCTGGTGGACCCTAATCAGAAAACCATGGTTTTCCTTCAAATAAATAAATTCTTATATTCATATATGACATATGCTAAAATAAAAATCTTGGGGAGTGTTCATCTTTTCTGTGACTGAAAAGCAATAATAAATGGAACCAAAGTATTTTAAAGCATTGTATTAGTCACAAGTCATTGTAAATACCAAATATATTGTGTTTACCATTATTTTTAAAAATCCATTCGCTGTCTTCAATGTAAAGTTAGACATTGGACAGAGACTGTAAAACATCTTGTAAAATTTTAATTCCCAACTGTAGGAAACAAAATCACTGAATTATTAATATTTATGGTGCCTTTCTCTCATCTGGCTATTCAAGGGAACAAAGCAATCTCTGTGAGATACTTAGTTTTTCAAACTGTAAATGGAAGCTCTAGTGTTTTGTTTTGTTTTGTTCACCCCCTTCTTTCTAGTGTTACTTTTCCAAAGCAGTCTTGTGTGAGGGCATGTTTGTACCGATGTGAAATATGCTATGGCCAAATGTGGAAATAGAGGCAGTGGGATACTTGTTTTCTTTCATTTTTAAAAATCATTTTATTAGGGGTTCTTACAGTTCTTATAACATTCCATACATCAATTGTATCAGGCATATTTATACAAAATGATATGCCATCATAATTTTCTAAACATGTGCTTTCCATTTGAGCCCTTGGGATCAGCTCCTCTTTTTTTCCCTCCCCCCCCACCATGGCCCCTTGATAAATCATTAATTATTATTTTCATATCTTACATTGATCACTGTCTCCCTTCACCCACATTTCTATTGTTTGGTCCAGGGGGCGGGGGAATGTTATGCACTGATCATTGCGATAGGTTCACTTGTTTTATTTTCTAAACATCGTTAAACATCAGACCTAGTATTAACTATTTTCTTATTCATTAAATATTGGAATCTTCTGAGTCAGACACTAAAATTGATGTATTTCTTTCAAATATTTCAATATTTGTGGAAAAGATGATGTATTCCTGGCTAGTGAAAATTATATTATTTTTTAAATCTTAAAAAAGCTTTAAGAGCCCCTAATAAAATGATTTATTATTATATAAAGAGGAAGCCTCTCATTGAGCTGATGGACACAGTGGCTCAACAGTGTGCTCAAGCCTAACACTTGCTAGGATGGCCCAGGAGTGGGCAGTGTTTCGCCTGGGAAACCCGAAGGGAAACTCCCCTGTGCTCTAGCCTAGAAAACCCCAAGGACAGTTCCATGGTGTTCTAAAAGGGTCACTGTGCGTCAGAATCTAATTGACTCAATGACAGCAGATGTTAAGGGCCTGTGGAGGCTTGAGCTGCTGAGAGATAGGTCTCGGACAAGTTTTAAGACAGAAACCTAAGCAATGGTTCAGACCGGACGAATGCCGGCTGCTAAAAAGTAAGCAGAAGCCTACCAAACCCAACTTCAGAGACTTCACACAAATGAACTGGTCATAGGCATGACCCGACTGGTCATAGGCATGACCCGATTCCCACGGGGAGTAAGGCTATTGTTCCAAAGGAGACTGGCCCTATGAGAAGCTTAATGTTATCATTTTATCCCTTTGTCCCTCTGTCCACTTGCACTTTTCATTAAAAACATGTTCCCTCCTAGTCTCTCACATAGAGAGCCCTGGTCATGGAGGGCTTACTTGTTAGACTGCTCCCCTGAAGGTCCGTTGTTTGAAACCACCAGCTGCGTCCCAGGAAAAAGACAAGACTTGCTGCTCCGGTAAAGGGCTGAGTCTTGGAAAGCCACGGGGGCGGTTCCACCCTGTCCTTTAGGGTCGCTCTGAGTTGGAATCGACGCAATAGCCGTGAGTTTGGTTTTATTTAAACCATCACTCCTTGTTTGTTGCCTAGTGTCTCCAAAATCCTATGTAATTATAACAATCCTCTGTAGGCACCCCTTCATAGAACCTCCTCCTCAGCAGCTGACGATCCCTAAGCTTGGGTAATTGGATAATTGGTAGATGGTGAAATTTTCCCATGAATTTAAAGTTTGGAAAGGAAAGCTTTTTTTCAGTGTGTCTGGTTACAGCTCGGCTACTCACCACAACACCAGCAGTTTGAAGCCACAGGGGAAAGCTGAAGGTTTCTATTCCCATAAAGATTTACAGTCTCAGAAACCTACAGGGCAGTGCTACTGTGTCGTATAGGATCATGATGAGGCCAAGTTAACTCAATGGCAGCTGTTGGTTTTATTGTTTTCTCCAGAGATACCAGTATTTTTTAATAGGTGTGTGTGCCCAATAATCCAGTAGGGTTATCTTGCAGATTTAAAGTAATATCTGCTTACTTTTCATTTTTATTTTCCTTGGTTTGGGGAGTGGTTTGTGGAATCTGATGACGTGAAGAAAGAGAGATCAAAGCATCTACAATCATGCATTGGATTCTGCCAACTGAGAAGATGGTCAAGCTAAGGTGCAAATTTTAAGTCAGTCATGTACTACTTCCTGTGCCATACCAGGGGGAAACGTGGCTGTTGGTCAAGGAGCACAAGGACTCACAAAAACGCAAGTGGTGAGTAGGCAGGAACGTGTATCCCACTGGTTGGGCAGCCACAGAGCAGGAGAGCCATCCATTACTTTCTCTGGTCTTCATCCAGCATAAGCCCCCACTTCAAATGATAAACTTCAGCTACTAGTATTTCTTAAAGAGGGTGAGGCTCCTCATGTTTCCTGCTCTCATCTGTCACGTGAGTCTGCCTCCAACAGATTGCCACTCCAGAACTAGGGATTTCTTGAGCAGAGTATCTACTTGAAGTCAAGAACATTGCTCAGCTCCCATAGGCCTCCTTCACGAAACTCCCTGCATGCGGGCGTAAGGAGAGTCAAAATGGCGTCACTCTGCTCAAAGGAGAACAGCTAAGATCTTAACTCCTAGGTGAGGGAGTGTTTCTACCTCCAACTTTAAAAGCTCCAGTAATGTTTAAGTTCTCAATACATACCCTGTTTCCCCCAAAATAAGACAGTGTCTTATATTAATTTTTGTTCCCAAAGATGTGCTAGGTCTTATTTTCAGGGATATCTTATTTTTCCATGAAGAAGAATATGGTACACATTTATTGTTTTATTAAAAGAGACCTCACACTTCCTGTCTGCTCTGGCTGTGCTGCAGCCAACAGTGAGCTGCACGGTGGCACCCGCCACTATGGTCCAGAGTTCAGAGGTGTGGTAGCTTTGAGGGGGCCTTATTTTCAGGGGTGCCTTATATTTCAGTGAGAGGCAAAACTGTAAATAAGTCTTATTTTGGGGGGATGTCTTGCTTTCGGGGAAACAGGGTAGCATAGGACATTTCCTTTCTTCAAAGAAGTCTATTTCAAAAAGCTCCTCCCCTTTCCTCCCTTGCTTGCCACCAAGCTGATTCCATCTTTAGTCTCAGGTCTAAGCCTAAGGTGAGGGTAGCTAAATTAAAGTAATTTTTCTGCCAGGACTCTGCCGGGAGAGAGTTTAGGATTCCAGCAAGCAAGATAAGGTTACTGTACTTGTCTTACAAAACAGAACCTCCAAACCCTACGGATCCCTGTGTAAGTACAGTAAATTAGCTAAAGGGGTGGTTTTTTTCCAGAGCATCTTTCATACTGGAGATAAAACAGAAGTTGGTTTAAAACCAGTGATATTTCAGAAAGCAGAATTTGAACATGAGAGAAGAAATGCTGTAATTCAACATGTAAACAAAGTTATTAGAAAAGTTTCTCTAGCCCGATTTTGAGGAAGCAGGCATGCTGCTGCCACGATGACTTCATGAAGTTACCCAGCTTCTTAAGAAGTGTTTTCTGTCTCTAAGCACAGTGCCTGATTTCCCTTATTTCAAGTTCCTTAATCTGTTTGCTTAGGCCCATTCACCTTTTTCTTTATTGCCCTTCACTTCTAATGTAAACTAACAAAATAGACGTTGAAATCTACCACAAGTTTGGCTCTTTCCCACTTATGCCTCATAGAAGGTATCAAAGAACCTTCTGGTTTGCAGCAGCTTTGTAAAACAAGGGAAACCTAAGACCACCGTCATCTCAAAAACTCACTATCACCCAGTGGATGCAGACTAGTGACCATGTAGGACAAGGAGAACTACCCCTGCGAGCCTGAGACGAGACTGTAACTCTGGAGTAGAAAGTCCCATCTCACCGCCCCCTCTCCCCCCCCGCCCAGGAGGGAGAAGCGGCCAATGTATAACTACCTAAACCTACAATACCAACAGTAGAGCCTTCAGCAACTCTTCCTCTTAAAAAAAAAATAGGGGGGGGGGCTCTTACAACAATCTATTTATCAATTGTGTCAAGCACATTTGTATATATGTTGCCATCATAATTTTCTAGACATTTACTTTCTATTGAGCCCTTAGTGTCAGCTCCTCTTTTTTCCCCTTTCCCCCACCCTTATAGGCCATTGTATCATTTTCATATCTAACACTGACTGCTTCCCCCATTTTAGTACTCAAGGTACCACCATTATTTCACGAAGATGAATGAGAAGACCTAGCAGCTCTTTCAGCACTGTAATTTCTCCCTAAACACTGGCAGCTTCCATGTGCTGCCTGCTTTTAAAAGAGAGAGCAGCAATCCTCCCTTTCACCATCCTGTACAGATTTCAGAGTTGTTAGAAATATATTTTGTGGGATCTACGCAGGTCTGTCCAAATAAAATAGGCTGGATGAACAATCTGGAGGAGAAAACAATGGGATCGACAGTTCTGGGGGGACATGAGAGAGGGGGGTGTGGGGGAAAGGTAGTGGTGTTAACAAACTCAGGGACAATAGAACAACAAGCATTCCAAATCGGTGGTGAGGAGGGTGTGGGAGGCATGGTAGGGCATGATCAAGGGTAATGTACCTAGAGGAATTGCTGAAACCCTGGTAGGGACTGAGTGTGATAGTGGGACAGGAGGAAAGCCAAGGAAAATAGAGGAAAGAGCTGGGAGGCAAAGGACATTTATAGAGGTCTAGATAAAGACGTGTACATATGCAAATATATTTATATATGAGGATAGGGAAATAGATCTATGTGCATATATTTATAAGTTTAGTATTAAGGTAGCAGAAGGACATTGGGGCTCCATTCAAGAACTCTCTCAATGCAAGAATACTTTCTTCTATTAAATTGGCATTCTATGATGCTCACCTTCCCTACACAACCACTGAAGACAAAGCGGGTGCATAAGCAATTGTGGTGAAGAAAGCTGATGGTGCATGGCTATCAAAAGAGATAGCATCTGGGGTCTTAAAGGCTTGAAGGTAAACAAGTGGCCATCTAGCTGAGAAGCAACAAAGCCCACATGGAAGAAGCACACCAGCCTGTATGATCATGAGGTGTCAAAGGGGTCCAGGCATCATCAGACAAAAAATCTTACCATAGTGAATGATGCGGGGAGTGTGGAGTGAAGACCCAAAACCCATTTGTAGGCCACTGGAGATCCCTTTACAGAAGGGTCTCAGGGAGGAGATGAGCCAGTCAGGGTGCGATATCGAAATGATGAAAAATACAACTTTCCTCTAGTTCCTAAATGCCTACTTCCCCCTCCCTCCACCCACTATCATGATCCCAATTCTACTTTATAAATCTGGCTAGATCGGATGATGTACACTGGTACAGATAGGAACTGGAAACACAGGGAATCCAGGGCGGATGGTCCCTTCAGGACCAGTGGTGTGAGTGGCGATACTAGGAGCATAGAGGGAGGGTGGATTAGAAAAGGGGGAACTGATTGCAAGGATCTACATGTGACCTGCTCTCTGAGGAACGGACAACAGAAAAGTGGTTGCAGGGAGACGTCAGACAGGGCAAGATATGACAAAATAGTAATTTATAAATTATCAAGGGTTCATGAGGGAGATGAGAGCGGGGAGGGAGGGGAAAATGAGGAGTTGATGTCAGAGACTTAAGTGGAGAGCAAATGTTTTGAGAATGAAGAGGGTAATGAATGTACAAATGTGCTTTACACAATTGATGTATGTATGAATTGTGATGAGTTGTATGAGTCCCTAATAAAACAATTTTTTTAAAAGAAATATGTTTTGTGGGACTAGTTTAGAGTAGCTTTCCAAATGTGGCTTGGTCAACTTGTTTTCAGCATGCCCATGAGGAGCTTGTACATAGACCAAGAGGCAGTCATTTGAACCCAGCAAAGACATGCTTCAAGATTTAAAATGAAGAGTGTGTGTACGTGTCAATGTTGTACACTTTCACTATAGTTACTCAATTTCTATACAGAGCAAATAATCCATGAAACTGGACTATATTTGAAAGAACATGGAATCAGCATTGGAGGAAGATTCATTAACAACGTGTGATATGCAGATGACACAGTCTTTCTTGCTGAAAGGGAAGAGGACTTGAAACACAGATGAAGATCGAAATCCACGGCCCTCAGTATGGATGACACCTCAGCACAGAGAAAACACAAATCCTCACAAGCGGATCGATGAGCAACATCATGATAAACAAAAATATGGACATTCTCAAGGGTTTTATTTTATTGGTTTCACAAACAACACTCATGAAAGCAGCAGTCAAGTAACTCTGTGACATATTGCTTTGGGAAAATCTGCACAAGACCTTGTTGATGTGTTAAAAAGTAAAGATGTCACCTTGGTGATTAAAGTGTGCCTGCACAAATAAAAATATTTTCAATCACCTCTTATTTATATGAAAGCTGGGCAGTAAGGAAGACTGAAGAAAGATTGATTCCTTTGAGTTACAGTGTTGGGGGAATATTGAATGTACCACAGGCCGCCAGAAGAATGTATACTTCAGTCTTAGAAGAAATTCAGCCAGAATGTATCTTAAAAGCGGGCATGGTGAGAGTTGACCTCACATTCATTAGAATGCCAGGGAGGACCAACCACCAACATCATGATCGGAAAAGTAGAGGGTCAGTGGCCAAGAGGAAGTACCAGGCAGAGTTCCATTCGGGTTGTAAAGAGGGTCACTGTAGTGACGTGTAATTGCTTAAATATGGTTCTTCAATCTATGTCTCTGTAAGTCTCCCCAGTGCCTGGGTATGTGAAACTCTCATAAAAGGAATCGACAGGTTTGGGGATCCCTTGGTGTGTAAGAGAGCCATCTCAGAAGGGAGAGGAGTAAATTCCTAAAACCATCCAAGAAGAAGAGCCACCAGCAGAGTCTGTGTGAGATTCCTGCCTGAGGTGGCAAAGGCAGCAGATGCCATGCCATGCCGAGGCCAGAGGCACTGGGCAGAGGAGCTGGACCACTGAAACCTCGAGACAATGAGGTGGAATGGCAGGCGGGCCTCCTGGCCTCGGGAGGTAGAAGCCAAAGGGCCCCATGACCGAAAGACTAAGGAGCAGAGAAAGACTAGGCTGCTGGCTGAGAAGTGGTTGTGTTGTGGACCAATAATTGTTTCTCTGATCTTTTCTGATTCCGACTTGTAGTAACTGCTAACTGCCCTAGTAAACCCCCTAATTATGAGTATTGTCTGTGAGTTGTGTGTGACTATTGCAACCAACTATTGAACATCCTGCCTAGTAATGTGCTGTGGGGAAAAGGTTGATCTTAGAATCAGGTAAAGAAGAATGGAGGGTGGAGGCATGTCTTGACTTCTGCCCTCTTGTCCTTGGCCTTGGGCATCTGTGAAGGTGGATTCTCCTCCCACTGAAGCCCTAGAAGGCCAGATGTGGCCCCACACCATTTCTCAGTCACAGACATCCAACAACAACAAAGAATTTAAAAGATTCCTTGATGGTTCAGCACTGGCTAGCCGGCCCACAAGGCTCCCTTCTGACTGGTAATGGGAACCCACCCAGAAGCACTATGGGACAAAGACCTGGGGGTCAGCTTCTGTAATGACGGCTGCCGAGGGAACCCTCTGGGGCTGTTGTACACAACCGGACGGATAGAAACCACCTCGATGACACCCAATGATAGCAAGGCGTTTTGAGTTCTTTGGGCGGCACAGTGGTTGCACGTTGGGCTGTTCTCCAGGTTGGCAGCTCAAACCCACCAGGTCCTCTGGGGGAGAAAGACAGGGCTTTCCACTCCCGCAAACAGTTACAATCTCGGGTTCAAGGGGTATCTCTACCCTGTGAGATAGAGTCTCGGAGTCGGCACAGACACGCTAGCAGTGCTTGAGGTAGTATCCCTCACCCCAGACAACATTAATTAGCATGACTCATTTGTGTGTCATCCACTTATTCATTCATTCATACGTGCCATTGAGGCCTATGCGTCAAAGGAAACAAAGATGTGACCTGGTGCGGCAAGGGTTTTGTCTCTGCTTCTCAACATCATGTTGGGGAGTATGGGACTCCTCAGGATAAGCGCGTTTGGGGAGAGTCTTTTCTACTTGCAGATTCGACCATACAACGCATTACTTTATGTTAAAATAATAGCAATCCGTATAAATAAATGATTAAACAAATATGGAAATGGGGACAAAGAGATCAAACTTCTTTAGGGAAGAATACCAAGTCATGTATGTAGAGATTCTCCTTGGAGGAAGGGTTGGAACTTAATTTCTATTCCCTTTGGGTGTGGGCTAGACTTAGTGACTCACTTCCAGAGAACAAGGAACAGAAAAGGAAGAAATCACTGTGCAGACACAAACGATGCCAAGTGATGAGGTTAACATCCTCAGGGATAAGTTACATGCAGTAGGTCCCCCCAGTAGGATGTGGCCGGAAGAGTATTTCTCCTCGGTGGTATCCTTCTCCAATCTCACAACCCAAGCCTGACCGTGAGCAAAACATTCAATAAATCCAAATTGAGTGACATTCTGAGAACTGCCTGACCAGTACTCCTAAAAGCTGTCCTGGTCACGCCAAGGAAGGGAAGGATGCAAACACCAGTCTCAGACCAAAGGAACTAAAGGCAAGATGACAAGTAGATGCAGGTGGCGACCGGGCCACATTCGATCAGGGAACAGAGAAAAGACACTCATGGCAACACCAATGAGAGTCAGAATTCAGGGCACAGCAATGAATGCACAATTGTCCATCTCTCAGTGTCCACAGATGTGCCATGATGATATGCACTCGCGGACAGAAAGTGACAACTACACCAGAACTCATCTTACCGTCCTTGCAAGATTCTGTTCATCGAAAGTAATTCCCTAGATCAGCGGTTCTCAACCTTCTTCAGGCCGAGACCCTTTCATACAGTTCCTCATGTAGTGATGACCCCCAACCATAGCATTATTCTTGTTCCTACTTCAAGACTGTCATTTTGCTACTGTTATGAATCATAACGTAAATATCTGATATGCAGGATGTGTTTGCATTGTTACAAATTGAATATAATTAAAGCATAGTGATTAATCACAAAAACAATATGTCATTATATATGGTTAAATGTTGATTTCTAATTACAAATAAATGAAATTTTGTCTTGAAGCATGGTGTAGCATGGGTAACAGTCTTCACGCCCGGTACTCGTATGTGGATGTATCTGCATGTGGGCGGACCTGCCTGGAGATGCATAGAGAAGCGGTGTCTCTGTTCCTAAGACCATCGGAAATAATGTGTTTTCCCAAAGGGGTCGGGACCCACAGGTTGAGAACCACTGCCCTAAATAAAACACTCAGGTAAAAGAAAACAGTAAAAAGATGCCATGCACTGGGAAATTTGTATGACTTTTGAAGCTAAAACGTTGGCCTTCAGAGAATTCTTACACTTCTCTCAAACAGCTGTAAACATGCATTCCCTCCTGACTTCCCTCAGGGACTCCCTTGGTTACTAAGTGGTCATTTAGAGCAAAAACTTAGAGAAGCAGGAATTTGAGAAGCTGAATGTTTACAGAGGTGAAGCCAACAACTGCATGAAGAACAGATGGGAAAGGGATAAGGCTGGACGGTGACAGGCTGGCTAGAGTCTAGCAGTGATGAAGGGAAGTCTAAGGCAATGAATTAATAGGCAACTAACACACATTGACCTAGTTACTCATGCAGAATTTAGTGACTTTGGCCACTCGTTTTCTTCTCGAGTCTTCACGTGTTTGTAGTCAGGAGGAAAAACATCCTCTTCCAGGGTAATGAAATGACAAAATTACAAGCACGTTGGAGAAAAATGTGCTTTAAGAAAAACAACATCTGGTTTGGAATATGGGGTGAGTAAGATCGCGGGTGGTTAAGAACATGGTTTTTGAGGTGAGCAGGCACCGGTTCACTTTCCAGCGTGACTTACCGACTACGTGGTATCCCTCTTTGCAGCCTCTAGCATTTTAATGCTCTCATCTTGAAGTGGGGATAAAAGAGTCTTTACTATCTTAGGGTACAAAAAGACTCACTGCCATCAAGTTGATGCAGACTCATAATGACCCTATAAGACAGAGATGTGTCCCTTGTGAGTTTCGGACTGACTCTCAACGGGAATAGAGCCGTCCATCTCCCCAGGAGCGGCTGTGGTTTTGAACTACTGACCTTGCAGATAGCAGCCCGACTCGTAACCACTACACCACCAGGTACCAAAGGTCTACCAAATTTCAAGTATAATTTAAGGTGAACATTCATTAAGTCCTAAGCAGGACAAGACAAAGACACATCCAGATGAATGGGACCACTAGCACTAGGTCATATTGGCACCCAAGGGTTTGGAGAGATTTGGAGACTTAAATGAGAGGCAAAGGAAAGCATGACTGGTGGCAGATCAATACATCACAGGCTAACTGTTTCTAGCTGGGATGACACCAAGTCTAAGAATAGACGGCTGGTTACAGACTGGGAACAGAACTAACATTGGGCCGCCTGGCGTACATCATGTTAGACAGAAGAGCTTTGAAGATTGGCCCAGCACCTTCCCACCAAGGTAATCAGGGCATGACTCCAGACTATGTGACCCAAGTCTGTTGCTCTCGATCAAGGACACACCCAGGCAAGCCCATAAGGAGGCTGCTCCTCCCTGGGCTGGTTAATAGGTGGTGGTGGTGGTAATCAATCCACTTTCCAGTGCACTGCCTGAGGGCAAGACTGTTCATATTCCTGGTTCCTGATCAGAAGGAGTTCAGTGGCGGCTTCACCCATACGGGGACTCTGCAAGTGGATCTGGGGCTTTCGCTGCTGTTCAAAGCCTTCTGAAAGCTCAGAATGTAAGCTGTAATGGATTGCTCATAAAGTGCTATAAGGATCTATTTTATGATGTGTGCAGGACACTAGAACATTTCAGGGTCCAGGGACACACAGTACTTAACTATTGTCCAGGATTTTTTCTATGGGCAAATATTCACTTATTTAATCCTCACTAAAAAGTCTACAAGATTTTGGTGTGATTCTTAGTTTCCATGGGTCACATGAGGAACCTGAGCCACAGGTGTTTCAGTAATTGCTTCAAAATAACATAGCCCATAATAGTCGACTCATACCAGACTATAGAACAGGGTAGAACTGTCTCTTTGGGTTTTCAGAACTGTAGCTGTTTTTGTTTTGTTTTGTTTTTTAAAATAGCTTTATTGGCATTCACTTCATATAATGTACAATTTAATCGTTCAATCATTTTAAGATTTGTGCAGTCATCACCACAATAAATTTCAGAACATTTTCTTCTCATATTCGTTGTTAGCTCCTCATGTCCCCCGTCCTGCCCTGCCATGTCCCTAGGCTATTATTAATCTAGTTACTGTCTCTATTGATGTACCTATCCTAAATTTCATATATAGAAAATCCTATAAAACAAACAGGACGCAAACTAACAAAAACCAACAACAATGACTAGACAAAGCATAGAAAAAAACTCAATCAAAAGGAAAGCAGAATATTTTTTAGGGGAGAAGAAAACCTCATCTTTCTCCCTCGGAGTGGCTGGGACTTTCCAACAGCTGATGGTGAGGTGAGTCCAAGAGACAACCACTGAGTTACAAGGGCTGAGGCAGAACCAACTCAATGGCAATGAGTGTGTGTGGGGGGGGAAGGGGGGGGTGTTGGTGGTTTGTTTGTTTTTTTCAGTGTAATAGTCAAGCAAGACTCAAACCCAAGCAGCCAGTTATAGAACCCTTGCCCTTCACATACTACAATGCCTCTTCTGTTATCAATAAAGCAAGAAGAAAGGCCAAGAGAAGTGGTACTATATTTTAAAAGGCATTGTCAGCACTATTAGGTAGTTAAACCAAACCACTAAGTCTGTGGCCAACCAGTTGATTCCAACGCACAGTGACCCCATGTATTAGAGTGGAATCATACTCCACTGAATTTTCTTATCAATCATTTTTATGAAAGCAGATTGCCTGGTCTTTTGTTCATGGTGCTGTTGGGTGGGTTTATCGTTTAACCATTGAACACAAGCCATTTGTGATACTCAGAGAGCCTATTGTGGAGTTTCAAATGTATAAATAATACAGAAATGAATTATGAGCAATACTACATGCAGCTCCAAGAGCCAGCTGGAAAGGGAACACTGGATTCTTTAGGCCCAATAGCGAGAGAGGACATTCCTCTAGAAGTCAGGTAAATAACATTGTAAAAATAAACGTTGCCAAATAAGAAATGCCCTTCCCGACGGAGCAATTCAATGTTTTTACAGAAAGCTCACCTACTATACAGTCCAGTTTAAAACCAGACATAAAACCAGACTCACCCCAGGGTGGAGTCAGCCAACTTTCCACAGTGAGTCATTCTCCTTTAAGGCCAAAGGATAAGGCCTGGCCCAAGCTTGAGGCCACCTTCCTGAAGACTCCTGCTGCTCCTCAGTCTAAGCAGATGGCAAGCACAGGAATGAAGACATCCTAGCTAATGACAGTACCTCATGCTCAATGCCTGACTGAATAGTAAAAGCTACCACTGTTTGAATGTCTACTGGGAGCCAGGCGATCTGTGTACTTCAGCTCACTTAATCTCCCTCCAGTCCTATAAATCAGCTTGGATATCTCTGTTTTATGAATGTAAAAGCTGAAGTTGAGAGTAATCAAGCAACTATTCCTTTGGTACGTGGATTCAGAGGCACGCTCAGAAATTAAATCAAAATCAGAAGACTTGCCATCATCAATTCACTTCTCATTCATAGAAACACTACAAGACTGCGTAGAACGGCCCCTGGGGTTTTCAAGACTGCATTTTTTTATTCTTTTAATGTGTGTGTGTGATTTATTTATTGTGAATTCGGTGAGGTTTTACATTTCAGATCATCACCTTTGCATTCAATAGTTCAATCTACTCATCCAACTCGCTCCCCTCACCCTCAAACCCCAATGGAGGTGATAAATAGCGATTTTGAACTGCCGACCTTGTGGTTAGCAGCCCAACACATAACCCACTATCCCATCAAAGTTCCTCTGTTTTAAATCCAGGTAGTTTAAATCCCAAGACCTGGCTCTTAAACACTAAGGACCATAGTTGGACCACCACCCACATGCCTGACATACTGTCCTGGTTTACATATTGTTATGACACTGAAATCTATGTCCTCAGTATTTAAAACACCAGCAGGAACTACAGACTAGAAAGAACAGTCTAGTGGACTTCTAAAAGTTAGCTAATGAAATAGCTTATGCATTGTAAACAACATTATTCCTGTCACTGTGATTTGCTTTTTGACACTAGCTTGTGTGTCACAAAAGACCTTCAGTCCGCTTCAGTTTTGGTTTTCCTCCTTTTGCAACCACTCAGACCAGGTCTGATGGGTAAGGAATCTTGAGGTTTTTTAAACCTGTGACCCTTCTCTCTCTTTAAAAAAAAATCATATTTATTTTTCCCTTTTATTTGTGTAATATCATATATTCAAGAAAAGAATCTATATGTAGTTGCACAGCCAGCCACATCAAAACAGTGACAGTATCCCAGCAACCCCCTCTGTATGTAGTTCTTTCTGTTCCCATCCATCCTCCCTTCGTACATCCTTGTCCCTCCTCTGCCCCTGCCCCTCCCCCACCCCAACCTGTGGGCTCATAATAGTCTTTTCCATTGGTAGGAAAACTACCCCCCCCCTATTAATAATCGTCTCGTGAAATGTATGTCTTTATGGGAAGTTGTCCTCCAACTTCTGTCATGCGTGAGGTGTTTGGCAGTCGCATTGATTTTTAAGGCTGTCTAAAATTCCATTGTGGGCATGTGCCAGCATTTGCTTATCCATTCCTCCACAGATGGGGCTTTTGATGGTTTCCATCCTGGTGCGGTTGCAGAAATCACCGCGATAAACGGTGTGCATCTATCTGTTCGTGTTTTCGTCGTTATTTCTTTAGGGTATATATCAAGCACGAGACAGCAGGGTCATGGCCCATCTGTATTTGCACTTGGCCTAGGAGGCACCAGATTGCTTTCCATAGTAGTCGTGCAATTCTGCAATCCCACAGAATGTATAAGCATTCTAGTCTCTCCACACTCTCTCCAGCATTTATCATTTTGGATTATTTTGAATGTTGCTAAAAGTTACAATAGGAAATGGTATCTCGTTGTTGTGTTAATTTTCATTTCTCATATAGCTGATGAGCTCAAGCATGTCTTCATATGATTGTTGGCCATCTGGATGTCATCTTTAGTAAAGTTCCTATTCATCTCTTGCCCCACCCCACCCCCTTTTTTTTTTCTTTGGCAGCACTCACTTGCTTTGGATCCATCATCTGGAGGAATCAATCATTCGAGGACATCATGTTTGGTGAAGTAGAGGGCAAACCAGGGCAGGGAGCACTGTCACAAGGATGAAGCGAGCATGTCAGGTCATGAGGATAACACAAGATTAGGCACTGGACTGTGCTAGTGTGTGGAAGAGTCCTGTGATTCGAAGTCAACTTAGTGGCCATTATCTAGCTATACCAATTGGTAGAATCAAGAAAATGTGTCTGGAAAGATATATGCAGTTGGGAGCAACAGAAATAATTTCTTATGTCCTTCTGGTCACTTTTTTCTAATAAGAGGTCCCTGAAACCCATGAGAGAAAGTCAGAATGTTCCAGTCACAGGGCTTCTCCTTAAGGATAAACCACAAAAAGAAGAGGTGTGAAGCAGGCACTCCAATTTTCATTTCACAGCTTCGTTTTGATTCTGTTGCTCTGGAGTCAATGCAAAGTGCTTCGGAATCGTTCTCCCTCCGACTTTCCTTCTTCTGTCTCTCCCTTTCCTCTCACTACGCCTGAATCAATGGAAAAGACAACAGGTTTTTTGTGGAAAGAATAGTTCTTGTTCTGCTCACATTCCACTGGGTTGTTCTCCAGAACCAGTGACTACTCTCACTGAATTCTGGTGCTTACCTGCACCCTGGGCCTGCCACAGTAGAAGAATAAAGGCAGTCAGGGAGACAAGGGGTAATAGGTGGCCACAGCCCACACTAGAGCAAAAGAGAGAATGCACTCTGGTGATGGTGTGCCTTTTCAAAGCACCAACTACTAAAGCTAGTGATGAAGAAATTGTGGCACAGTGTTTATGAATTCGGCTTCTAACTGCAAGGTCAACAGTTTGAAACCACCAGCTGCTCCTTGGGTGAAAGATGGGACTTTCTACTGCTGTGATTTTCTACTACTGTAGAAAGTCAGTCTCAGAAACTCGGGTCAGTTCTACCCCATCCTATAGGGTCACTGAGTCGGCATCAGCTCAATGGCAGTGAGTTACTAATTTATTAGTCTGAAATTGACCAAAAATGCAATCAAGATGCACTGATAATTATTGGTAATTAGAATCCAAAAATTGGAAACAAAGCGGTCCACATTCAGTTGCTTCAAGAGGCAGCATATGATCAAGAAACAATAAGACTGAAGGAAGACATCCAAGCATTCGGCAAAAAACAGGCTCCGGGAATGGACAGAATCAACACTGGACTGTTTGAAGAAGCTGGTGAAGCACTGGAAGCACTCACTCACCTACGCCAAGAAATTTGAAAGACAGCTACCTGGACAATTGTCTAGAAGAGGTCCATCTTTGCTAATTTATTCCCACTCCAAAGAAAGACGACACAACAGAACGTGGAAATTATCCAACAACACCATTAAAATCATGTAGGGTACCAGCCACCACATGAATGGGCCCAAGGGGTGATTGTGTAATTGAGGGGTAAAATTAAAGAGACATCAGACAAGATGAAGCACGCAATTGCTCACCTCCTGGATGGCCATGATCTCAGCAGCCAGGTCCACACACAGAGAGAATATATTTCAAATCATGGATTACATACACTTAGGGGACGTGTAAGCCCCCCTAATTACATCAAACAGGATGGGGTTGTACCAGAGGCATACGAAGGGGGGCCACTAGGGGTGTACATGTGACAAGCTGGGCGGATTCTAAAGTCAAGATGGTAGCCTAACCTTGATCCTCCTTGAGTTGGCTTGACGTTATCTTTGGGCTCTCCTCCAGGGGAACAATCCACTGTCCTTATCAGAAGGGAGTGGGCCCTACTTGGGGTGAGACAGACTATATAGGGTCTGAGTGCTCTAGATGGCTAACAGCCCTCAGGGAGATAACCTTTAAGAAGTTCACCTCCAAGTGTATGGTCATTGACCATGTATTGGCTAGCAGCACCTTAGGTTTGCTAATGTGGGGGGACAACCTGGAGCATAATCTTTCTGTGTCCCACCATATCATCTGCAAGCAAACGTTTGCTGAAGGTAATTCAACAATAGTTGCAGCAGTACATCAACAGGGAGCTGCCAGAAATTCAGGCCAAATTCAGAAGAGGACATGGAGCAATACAAATCATTCCCTGTGTCAGGGGGATCTGGGCTAAAAGCAGAGAATACCAGAAATGCATTTACTAGTGTTTTACTCTCTCTGTGAAGGCATTCAGCTGTGTGGGTCATAACAAACTGCAGATAACATCCCAGAACATGGCATGGTGCTCATGAGGAACCTGTGCAGGGTCCAAGAAGCAGTTGTGCAAACAGAACAAGGGAACGCTGCATGGTTTAAAGTCAAGAAAGGGATGTGTCCTCTCACTATCCTTATGCAATTTTCATGCTGAGCAAATAATTCAAGAAGCTGGACTATGTGAAGAAGAATGTGACATCAGGATTGGAGGAAGGCTCATGAACCACCTTTGATATGTGAATGACACAACCTTGCTTGCTGGAAGTGAGGAGGACTTGAGGCACTTACTGATGAAGATCAAGGATTGAAGCCTTCAGTGTGGATTACAATTTGATGTAAAGAAGACCCAAATCCCACAAATAGACCATCATCAATGGAGAAAAGATTGAAGTTGTCAAGGATTTTGTCTTGCTTGGATCCACAATCAATGTTCTCAGAAACAGCAGAGAAGAGATCAAATGATATGTGCCTGACCCAAGACGTGTTGTTTTCAATTGATATATATAGCTATAGATATGTATGTGTGTGTATATATATGTATATATATATGGTGGACATTGAATAGGGAAGACTAGAGAAGAATCAATGCATTTGAATGATGGTGTTGGTGGAGAATATTGAGAGCACCATGGGCTGCTCGAAAAACAAATCTGTTTGGGGAGAAAACAAGCCAAATGTTGACTCAGTGATCCCCTGTGGGTTTCTGAGACTGCAACTGTTCACAGGAGCAGAAAGCCCAGTCTTTCTCCCTTGGTTTCAAACTGATGATCATGAGGGTAACAAACCTCCATCTCCCTGGGGCGGGAGAATGGCAAGACTTTGCCTCATATACTTTGGCTGTGCTATCAGGAAACACTAGTCAGGGCGAACAGTCCCTGGAGAAGGACGTCATGCTTGGTAAAGTGGAAGGGCGGCACAACAGAGGAGGACCCTCAACGAGATGGACGGACACCGTGGCTGCGACAATGGGTTCGAAAAGAGCAACAAGTTGTGGAGGACCACAGGAGGGAGGAATGTTTCATTTTTTCGTCTACTGGCTAGCTCTGAGTCCGAACTGACGGACGGCGGCTAACCGCAACAACATGCTATGTGCCGAGGGGTTTATGTGCGCTCTCTTGTCTGATCAGAATAACCCAGGAAAGGGAGGGTCTGTTACTATTCCAGTTTCAGATGAGGAAATAAATGAAATCTAATCTTTCAGATTAGAAAGATGAAATAACTTTCCCTAACTCTGAGGATATATTTTTCCAGATAAGCATAGCAAGTATATAGAACACATTTATTCATTAAAGCATTTTATAAGAAAATGGGTATTTATTTTAAAGCAAAGACCCGCAAATCTACAGGACCTCTTGGTTGCTCCAGCCCTATAGATCGGTCATTTCTTCCTTATGCAGGAAAGAAACAGATTTAAAGGCTTTCTTATCACAAATCTCCTTCATCTTCCGAACCTCTGTCTGCTGCCTTACATTCCTCAGGAGCGGCTCTGGTTGCATTTTCCGCATTCTTCCCTTTGACTGGAACCAGCACTGGCAGCTTTGACATGCCAGGTGGTTTCTCGGCTCCCATATGTTAGCAGAGGACCTATGTGGTGATCACTGTGGCCGCTCCCCTCTGCACTAGATCTCGCTGGAGGTCTACTTCAGGTTCAGGAGGATTCCTTTCAGTACAGAAAAGGGAGGGGAGGTCCTACGATGCCCCAAGCTCACAGTTTGGGGCACATTGACTTGCACTGTTACTTCATCCAACAGAAGAGGCATTCTGGCTTCTAGACTGTTCTTCGTGAGTGCTGTGCTGTTATGCGGGTCTGGAATATCATAGAATGTTTTCCCCCTTAAAACACTTTATTCCTGGCGGCAAACACCCAAATTCCATTTGCAGAGTCCCCACATGGATTAAACTTCTATTGAATTCTCTCAGACCATTGAGCAGGCCTGTGAAGTCTTGTTCACAGACAAGAGTGAATTGGAAAGTGGCTTACTGCGGAGACAGTTTGGTTAAATTTAACAGCTTGCCATTTGTTCCCCCTTTGACCCACTTTGAGCGTGCCCTAGTTTTCATTACTTTCTACTTTCTTTTGGAATGAGCTTTTTCTGTGTTTTATTTTATTGTTGTTTTTTGTCTTGTGGCTGTATAATTTGCTTTACATGAAATTCAGGATAGGTGAGCCAATAGAGACACCCACTAGATCAATGGTTTAGGAAGGGAAGTTTGGGGGGGTTGGGGGAAGAAGATGCTGATAACAATGGATGCAAGGATGAAGAAAGTGTGCTACAGTTAATTACGGTAATGATTGAACAACTCTGTTTGATGTATTGGAACTATTGATTTATATGGCATATGAATTATATGTCCCAAAACCAGTTTTTAAAAACCCACTTCATCCATGGATATCAAAGCATCTGTCAACGTCATTACATTTCACGAAATTTCCTTGAGATTTGAGAAGGTATTGTTATTTCTGCTCTACACCAGTAAAAAAGAAAATGTTGCAAGAAAAAACAGGTCCCTTATTAAGTCATTAAAATAATGGCAAAGGTGAAACCAACATCCTATGTTCCTGACTCCAGGTGAGATTAATCCTTGTCATGAAATGATTCTGTTTTTCCTTCCCATTTGTCCAAAGACACCACTAAAGCTCAAGCCCCCTGTCATCAGTTCATTTTTGATAAGTACTATAGTACAGAGTCAAACTGCCCTTCTGGGTTCTGAGTGTCTTTAAATCTTTATGGGAGCAGAAAGCTGCATCTTTCTCCCGTGGAGAGTTTGGTGATTTTGAACTACTGACCTTGCAGATAGTAGCCTGCATAACCCACTACAACACCGGAGGTTTGAGACATCATTACTTAAAGGATAACATACCAGTCTTTAATGTTGCATGTTAAGGCAAGAAGCCATCACCAGTCTTCCATTACAACTCTATAAACCAGTGGACAAAAGCATTTACACTGAAGCAAAAAGAGTGATTATTAGTTACCGTTGTGCAGACTCCTGCTCACAGGCACCTATACTTGGAGAGGACTGTGCTCCATAAAGTGTCCAGTGGCTAATTTTTCTGAAGTAGGCAACTACACCTTTCTTCCAAGGCGCCTCTGGATCCAGTCAAACCTCCCATTTTTTTCACGATCCTAGGAGTGGCAAATCCCTGCCCCACCACTTGCTAGCTGTGCGTCTTTGGGCAAACTAACTTGCCTCTCTGAGTCTTCTTTTCCTGTCAAATGGAAGCTGCTGTGAGTGACCTGCTACTTCTCTTTCTATCGTCCACCAAAGCCTGACTCGGTTCAGATCATCAGTGCACTCAGATTCTCTTTACCCTTTATAGAATGATGGCGAAGGACAAAGATAAAAAGGTGTACTTGAGGAAGCCCCTGATTGCCACAGTTTTGTGCGTACTGGTTCGTTATTGGAAGGCGTGTGGCAACATTTAATAGTGAAGCAGGCCATCTTCCTAGACAGTGCCCAGTGCACTTAGTTGTTTCAATTGTCTGTTGTCCCCCAACTATAAGTAAGTAAGCCAGGTACAGTCAGCTAATAAATACAAGGTCTGCTTCATTACTTCACTACAGAAAAACCAAATTAATATCTTAAAGGTTTGGGGTGGGGTGGGGGATTATGTTTTAATATTTGTTACAGACTAACACATTAAAAAGACAAGAAAGAATAAAAAGGTCAAAATGAATGTAAGAAGAGACTCTGAGACTTGCTTTTGAATGTAGAGTTGCTAGAGTAAATGGGAGAATGACGTAAGTGAATTGAACAGAAAAACTTAAAGGGCACTTTATTATACCGAGTGGTATCGTGAATGTGCCAATAAAACTTTTGGAGGAAAGAAAAAAAGGTAGAACATGCTCAGATTATCTCATGCCAAAAGAACTAAAGAAAATACTCAACTCTGGGTTGTGAAGTCGAAGGGCAACATATTGAGTGACGCGGGAAACAGCAGAGGAGGATGGAAGGAATGCACAGAATGAGTGCTCTAAAAAAATTGGCCAGCATTATTCAGCCACTCAGGAGGTAGCATATGATTAAAAACTGATGGTATCGACCCAAGTCCAACTGCACTCAAGGCATTAGCAAAAAACAAGGCTCTGGAATTGCCAGAATACCAACTAAAATGTTTCAACAAACTGATAAAGCACTGGAGACGATCTGTGCCAAGAAGTTTGGAAGACAGGCAGCTGGCTAACTGACTGCAAACAAACCGTATTTGTGCCCATTCTAAAGAAAGGTGACCCAGCCAATTACACCAAACAGTATCATTAATAACATGTGCACGCAAATCCTGCTGAAGGGACCTAAAACCAGATGCAGCAGCACACCAGCAGGGAGCCGCCAGAAACTCAGGCCAATTTCAGAAGAGGAAGTAGAAGAAGGGACAACATTGCTGACATCAGATGGATCTGAGCTGAAAGCAGACTGCCAGAAAGCTGTTTATTTGTGTTTTATTTACTACGCAAAAGTATTTGACTGTGTGGATCATAACAAACTGCGATAACATTGAAAAGACGGAGAACTCACGAGCAAGGAGGTAGTTCATGGTTTAAAACTGGGAAAGCTGTGTGCTTATTCAAACTGTATGCTGACCATAGGAAGGCTCATTAACAACCTGACATGTAGATGACCCAAATTTCTTGTTGAAAGTGAAGAAGGACGGAAACATTCTTTGGTGAAGATCAAAGACTGTACAACCTTCAATATTGATTACAACCCAGTGTAAGGACAATGGAAATTCTCATAACTCTACCAATAGAAAGCATCATGCTACATGGATTACAGTTTTCAAGGATTTCATGTCACATATATGCACACTAAACACTCATGGAAGCAGCAGTCAAGAAACCAAACGATGTCTTACATTGGGCAAAGCTATTGCACATGCTCATGGATGCTCATGTAAGCTACTGATCTCTCCCTGTCTGGAGGAAAAGAAGAAGGATGGACATCAAGGACACATCGAAACAATGAATCCAGCGGACTAGTGGACTGCATTAGTTTCCACAACCCTAATGCCAAAAGAACTACGTATGTACTCGTACATAAGTCGAGTTTTTCAGCACATTCTTAATGCAGTTTTTGTGGTAAAATTAGGTGCCTCAGCTGATATTTGGCGTAGGTTATACTCGAGTATATATGGTATATGGTGCTCAACTCCAACCGCTCTGAAAGGGATCACATTAGGAATTCCTGGATAGAGCAGGAGAAAGATGTGGAACCAAACTCAAAATTATGAAGCGACCAGGCTTGTTGATTGTATAGCGATTGGTGGAATTCCCAAGACAATGACCCTTGGTCACCCTTCAGATCTGAAACTGAACTCACCCCTGATGCTTAATTTTCAGCCAAATAGTAGGCCAATAAGGTTAACAATAACAATATTGATGAGTATATGCCTTAGAATAATTGACCATTTAGCACCATGGGGGCAGTATTTACCCACTCCAAAATTCATTAGAATTAGAAATGAAGGAGGGCTGGAGACATGAAACACAGAGAAGTGGGATGGGTGGTGTTACAGTATGGCACTGCAGTGAATGAAATGGACTGAAATGTACAAATCATCGAATATGACACTGATGGTCTACTCCATAAGCCTTCACCCAGTTCACAATAAGATGTTTGAGATAGTTAAAGTTTATTGTTCCAATCAGGCTGATAAACACATGTGGGGTTAATTGAAGGGCAGAGGGGTAAATGGCTCAGTGAGCCTCGCCTTTCGAGTTTTGGGGTCTCTTGCTTTCTGATGGTTGGACCAGGGTGCAGCAGCTGCCTTAGCCAGTTCCCTGCTTCAGCTGGCAAGGCTCACTTCCTGCAAGACATCCCCGAGGAGAAGCTGCATAGACCTACCCCGATGCAGCCCTGGGTGCCAGAGAAGCCATGTGGAGACCCTTGCCAGCGCTGAGATTCTTATACTTTCACTGACTTGGCTTTCCTCCTGCAGTCAGAGTCATTGTGGGTCTTTTGTGAGATGGAGGAAGACTTTGTGACCTGGTGTCAGACATATGGGCTAATGTTGGACTTGTGGGCTTGGGCAGCACTGGGTTGGGATGTTTTCTTGATGTGCACTTACCTGATATATAAAACTCTCTCTTATACATATGACTTTCTGTGGATTTGTTTCTCTAATGTACCTAGAATAACACAACGTTTTTTGTTTTTTTAAGCTGTAGCATAAAACTTCACTAAATTCTTAAAAAACAAAGATGTCACTTTGAGGACCAAGATGCACCTGACCCAAGCCATGGTCTTTGCAATCTCTACATAAGTCAGGAGAGCTGGATAATAAGGAAGACAGCAGAAGAAATGATACATGTGAATTATAGTGTTGGCGAAGAATATTGGAAATACTAAGAGAACAAACAAATATGTCTTGGAGGAACTAGAGTCCTAAGGAATGCTCCTTAGCATCAAAGAGTGTAAGATTTGGTCTCATGTACTTTGGGTGTGTTATCATGAAAGACCAGTCCCTATAAAAGGACATTATGCTTGGTTAAGTATAGGGTCAATGAAAAGGAGGAGATAATGCATGGTTTAACATCAAGAAAGGTCTATACTTATTTGAACTGTAAGCTGAGCAAAGGAAGGCTCACTAGCCACCTGAGATCTGCAGATGACCTAAACTTGCTTGTTGAACGTGCATCAATTGGCACAGTAGTTGCACCGATGGCCTCAAACATAACAATTGTGAGTGTATTGCAGAACCGGACGTGTCCCTCTGCCGTACATTGGATCCTTGTGAGTCCGAACCAGCTCAACAACACCTCACCACCACAACAGGACAGGTGACCTTAGCTCACCCAGAGGTTTGGAAATGCCAAAGCTCTAGCTATCATCAAACTGTGCAACCTCCACTGGGAATAGTTTGATATTATTACACGTTTAATCTTCATTTTTTTAGATATCCAACGGTTTTATCTGGGCACCATATGCACTATAATCAAATTAATAAGAAATTAATATGTAAAAGCAGATGCCAATTTAGTCATTGAAAGCAAGACCCAAACTGCTATGGAAACCAGGAAATGAATGTAATGTTTTTAAACGTTGAATATTGTTTATTTAACAAGAACAGAAGGCAGTCTTATCAATGATGTCAAAGAAGTAGGCTCCTTAGCATGTTGGCTCTTGATCCTTGGTGACAACATGGCTGCCACTCAAGATATCACAACTGTATTCACCATCAGAAATTGGGGTGGTGGAGTGGTGGGGGGAGTGGGGCTAGTTTTCAAAGAGTTTTGTCTTCCCAGATCAATGCCAGAAGACTTGTAGCTGATGTTTCTTTGGAAAGAATAGGGCAACATGGCCATTGCACCTGTCAGGGAGGCTAATCTCCAACCACTACTCTATTAAGAAAAAAGCAAACTCACTTCCATCGAGTCAGTGCTGACTCAGAGCAGCCCCGTGTGGGTTTCTGACACTGTAACTGTTTACGGGACTAGAACACCTAGTCTTTCTCCATGGAGCTGCTGATGGTTTCAGACTGCCGACCATGAGGATGGCAGCCCAACTCTTAGCCAACACACCCCCAGGGCTCCTAAACGCTACTTTGCGAAAGAGTCAATGTAAGATTAAGAGAGTTGATACTGGCTTGCGGATAGTAAGGCAGCCATGGAAGGCTGCCACACAGATAACCCCTTAAGAAAGAAGGTGCTGTCCTCTGTGAGGAAAGAATTTAACTTTCAGCCTTAGCCTGCAGTGCCTTCAGGAAATGCCACTGGGTTCAAGCTTGAGTCATTCGCAGCCAACGCCGTGCAAGGTGGGAGCACTCAAACCCAAACCAAACTCGCTGCCATGGAGTCAGTGCTGACTCACGGGGACCCGCTGTGGGTTTCTGAGACTGCGGCTGTTTACGGAAGTCCAAAACCCAGTCTTTCTCCTGCAGAGCTGCTGGTTTTGAGCCGCCAACCCTGTGGATTGCAGCCCAACACGTAACCACTATGCCACCAGGGCTCCTGTGGCAGTCCTCTGTTCAACAGAACAAAACATAGGTCCTGCATCCTCTCACAATCATTGACATGTTTGAGTCCAGCATTGCCCTTATTGCACCAATTCATTTCACCTAGGGTCTTCCACACCCTCTTTGGTCCTCTACTTCACCAAACCTGTTGTCTTCCCCCGGAGATTGATCCCGCCACACATGTCCAAAGCAAACAGCTCAGATGATGCTCTGTTGTGCTCCATAAGGTCTTCATTGCCTGATTTTCAGGAGTAGATCACTATGCCCTTCTTCATCATCTCTCCTAGTCTGGAAGTTCTGCTGAAATCTGTCCACCATCAGTGCCCATGCTGGTATTTGAAACAGTAGCAGAACGTTCAACATATCTGCAACACACAAGCCTCCACGGCATGACAAACCTGACAGGCAGTGGTGACTACCTAACATGAAACTCCTTCCTCTGATGGGCCCTTTTGGTTCCAGAACTTTTGCTGATTTAGATTCACATTATAACCTGAAGCTTACCCTGCCCAATTGTGTCCTTCCCCCACCTCTCACCGCCCCTTTAAATTCCCTGTCCATTACCCTCTGACAAGCTTCCTAAACTCCTAAATCCCTCTCAGCATGTTTCCATGAGGACCTGAACTAGTACAGGTAGATAGCCAACTGACAACAAAAGTCAACACTAGCCTATTACTCCCTGTAAGGAAGTGTGGTAGTTACATAATCTGGTGTCAACTTCAGACTATTCAGAGTGAAGGGGTGGAGGTTAGTCTGTCAATCATATCGCACATTGATGACCTCACTTGGAGGCGCTATGGAGATAAATAGCTCCCTGGAGGCGGGACACACACTCTCCCTGAGAGACATTGTTGTTGACAAGCCAGATGGAGCTACACTGATGTAGCCAGAGTCTCAGAGCTGGAGGAGCCACGAAGAGACCCACACTGCCAGGAGAGTCAGCCCCTAATAAATCATCACGGTCCAATAGGCGCAACTGTACAGCGATAATAAGTAAAGATTATAGTGAAGTCATAGAGAATAGGAGAGATAGAAGAGAGAGTGAAATAATGGAGTCAGACATATTTCATAGTAGCATACTCACCTTAGCCCCGCTTGGTGGTACATGTGGAGATGGGGGATGAGAGGGCAGGAGAGAAATTTATTGCTAACCAAGGCTTATATGTCTTTGGGGGTGTGCATGCCTTCTAATTACAGGTAAAGACATACATCACTGAAGGGGTTTACAATAGGCAATACAAGCAATAGGACAGGGAAGTACATTGGGCATGAGCATGATAGGAAGGGGATGAGTTAGGGGCGTACACCTAATAGGAAGGGGAGGGACTAGGGGAAAACCTGGGACAAGAAGGGCAGACCCTAGATTCATGATGGCAGCCTAACCTTGGTCACCCCTGAGTGGGCTTAACCTCCCTGGGCTCTCCTTCAGGGAAACAATCTACTATATCCTTATTAGAAGGGAGTGGGCCCTACTTAGGGTGGGACAGACTATACAGTCTGATTGCTCTAGATGGCTGATAGTCCTTAGGGAGAATAACCTGAGACCTACTTTCATCGACCTCCAAGTGTACAGTCATTTACCATGTGTAGCAAGCAACTAAGTTTGGCATATATTTGGGGGAGACAACTTGGGAGAAATCTTTCTGTTTCCCACACCACGCCAGTGCTGAGATTCTTTCACTGCCACTGGATCCACAAAACTTTCCACCCACTGGCCTGTGATCTTCCTGCACTCAGCATCATTACATGTTTATGTGAGTCTAAAGGGGAGCTTACAGATTGGTATTGGTCATCTGGGCTAATATCAGACTTATGGACTTGATCTGGACTGAGCTGGGATGTTTTCTCAATCTACAACTGCTCTTTTATATAAAATTCTTTCTTATACACATATGAGTGTCAATGAATTTGTTTCTTTAGTCCACCCAGACTAACACAGGAAGTCTCTATAGGAATCAATTCATATTTGTACTGACAGGATGTAGGATCAGAACAAGCCCATCTAGTCTGAAGGTTTCACTTGTACTGTGGGGAATGTCCTTAAGATGGCAGCTCTCCCATCTCATTTCAGAAATCCTCCATGCTCCCAACCCACACTCGTGAACAAGGCCGACAGCTGACAGAGACAGCTGGTCTCTGAGGCCCTGGTTCCTGTGCTTAGGTTTCCATTCAAATCATCCTCTCCTGGTGACCAGTGCGTTCTGAACCACAAAGAGTCTACAGAGTGTGCTGCAGAAAAGCTCTATTTTCCTCATTTTGGGGCCAAGAAGACGCCGACAATTTCTTGCTCACTTGTTTTTGTGTTTTGTTGAGTTTTGCCTTCAGGAGAGTTCTTCATGTCCTTACTCTCTCCCACTAAGTGTTGGCGTGGTCTTCTGTTCTCAGAGTTCTGCAGAAGCATCCCTGGCAGCCCCTCTTTGCCTCTCACACTTCCTGCTCTGCTCGGAGCGGTGCTTCTCATAGGCCTTTAACACAACCATTTCCAGAATCGAATTTCCTCTGCGGAATTTTCAGTCACTTCATTTACATATGCCGTGTTCAGTCTTCATTTATGAAGCATCAACTACTCTTAGGGAAATGCTGAGGCACAAGCAATTTGCAATCAGCTGCTAGCCGAAAGCTTGGCAGTTTGGACCCTCTAGGCCTGTGGAAGAAAGAGCTGGAAACCTACTTCTGTAGAGAAAACAGCCAAGGAAAGCCTTCTAAGCAGTTCTACTCTGTCACATAGGAGGTTGCTCTGAGTCAGAATCAACTTGACGGCAACAGAGTGTTTGTTTTCTCCCCTGGGACAGGCACTGTAGTAGACGCTGGGCATCCAATGAGGAGCAAGATGCAGGCATAGTTCCACTGCTAAGTCACACACACATGCATGCACACACACACAAGCAAACAAAGATGAGGTTGAAGACAAGAGCAAAAATGCTCATTAACCAAAACCCCCATTACTGTGAGTTCATTCTGACTCATCGTAAGGTAGAGCAAGCCTGTAGGGCAGGGTGGAACAGCCCCTAGTGTTTCCAAGGCTGTCCATGGTCACAGAAGCAGACTGCCACGTCTTTCTCCCAGGGTGGCACTAGAGTGGGTTTGAAGAGCCAACCTTTCAGTTAACTGTGGAATCCTTTAGCCACTCTACCACCGGCGCTCCAAATTGCTCCTGTGGTTGTGGTTAGGGTCCGTTGGCTCATCTCGGGTTCATAGTGACTCTGTGTACCACAGAACTGACCACTACCTGGTCTGCCTCATGCCCACCCTTGTCACGTTTAAGCCTCTTTCTCCCTGCCGTGGAGTCGATGACAACTCATGGCGACCCTATAGGGCAGGGTAGAACTGCCCCGTGAGCTTCTGAGACTGTCACTGCTTACAGGACTAGGAAGCCCTGCCTTTAGAGACCTTTAATAAACCAACTTGCTGGTTAGAGCTCTTTAATAGCTTTTAAAATAATGAAAAAGGCTTCCAAACCTCCCCTCCCTTATGAAACACAGCTTCAGAGATGGTCAGGTCAGCATCGCCTCCCAACAGCGCGCAGGAGATTAAATATAGAATATGATTTATTTTGTCTGCCAATCTACGCTGCTTGTCATTGTCTGGCGCCACCCACAGATCCCCATCCACTGACAGCAACCTGTCTTTCTCACCCCGGACTCCAACACTGGCGGAGCTGTCCAAAGCTGATGATCTCTGCCTGTGTGTAGCGCGCTCCCAAGTGAGTCTGTGGAAAGCCTTTATCGCTCTCTCCTTTCTTGTGTTGGTGCTGCCTGTCCTCCTTCCCATGTATTGATACACACCCTGCCACTACTCCGCTGTCGTTACCTATCCCAATCGCGAATCCCTTCTATCGTTCTAAAGCGAAAATTACCAAAGCTTATGACCGCTCCATCACCCACAGAATGGCTCTTGCCAAAGCCTCTATGAGGGTGACAGTTGTAAGTAATGCTGGTCCTCTAGCCCAGGACTCAGGGAGCCTTTCCCCAAAGCCAGAGCCGATCACTTGAGAGATTTCTTTTTAGTTTGGAATGACCAAGGCCCTCAGAGAGTCACCGAGTCCATTCCTCGTTCTGTGACGAGGAGGGTGAGTTCCCTGTGGACTGACAGTGGAGACCAAAACCCTGGATTCCTACTGCAGGCCCGTCTCCTTCCAGCAGCTGTTCCACGCGGGGTTTGCCTGGTCTCGCTGGTACCCAGATTCTGTCCTCTCTCTTCCGTCTTTGGTCACTAACAGCTTCCTGTCCTCCACTCTCGCTACTCTTTGCGCAGGATTGTTCACGTGCTTGTCAGACCTAGGGGGTGGTCCCCTCTTCCGGGATTGTTTGCTTTCTCTTCGCCACCCATAAAAGCAGTATGTCTACCTTTGTTTTTTTCGGCATTTAGTACTTGATAAACGAAAGCATTATGAAAATCCTAAAAGTGTTTAAAATTACAGTTCCATAAATATACTAGAGTGCCGCGGAAAAATAAGACCACCAAATACCCCCAAGGCGAACTCTCCTAGGATGACAGATGAGTTTTGAAATGACGACACAGAGGCCTTCAGGATGTGGAGAAAAGGTACACTTCCTATAGAGAAATAACAAAATCAAAATGCAGCGCATGCTATGAACTCACTCGCGGCAGCAATGGGTCGGTAAGTTACAATAAAATATGTCCCAGTAAGCTGAGGGGAGGAGGCTGTCTGGGGACAAACTGAGGACAAACTGCCTTTCCTCACGTCAGGACGGGACGAGCCTCAGAACCATAGCCACTGTTGTTTGCGAATCCAGTTGCCCGCTCATGCTGCTCACAGGAAGCAGGTGTTTTTGGTCGTCGACATTGCGTTCTAGATCCGAGGGAGGGAAATCCTCCAGTAAAAATTAATCAGTTGGCGTCCCCATTTCCTTTTACTAAGAGGTTCCTCTGCCCCGCATGTTATGCTCTAGCTATGGGCCTGCGGAGCTGAAGTTCTGACCTTGAACCCTGCTGAGCTCACAAGGTCGTTTCTCTCTGCCCTAAAATCCAGTCTGCTCCTCTGGCCTGTCTTTGACCTCTGCAGGCTGGTAGAATCATCAGAAAGCATCCGGTAGGCTTAACTGCATGATCTTAAATATGGTATATTAGGTGTCTTCCAAGAGCTGACATAAACATGCCAGGCGTGGTAGGTATGAAGGAGTTCCAGAAATGGATAATTAGATTTGCTTCCTGCTGGGCCATCTTTTTTACCTCTTTTCTTTTAACATATTATTAGATTAGTGCTTTAGATAAAAGCTTACACAGGAAACTCATTTTCCACTCCATAATTCACACTCAAATTGTTCTGTGGCATTGGTTGCAGTACCTACAACATGTCAGTGTCGTTTTCACCCTGAAGTCCTCATTTTCACTTGACCTTCCTCTCTGCCCTCCTTTGCTTCCTCATCTTTGGTTTCGGAGCAGTGGTGTCATTTTTGGTCTCATGTAGTGGCTGGTTCTATGGAGCTCATTCCTCACAGGCAATCTTGTTTATTCTGTAGACCACTGTTATTTGGTGGAAAGGGGAGCTCTGGGCTCTGGGAGTAGCTTCCAAGTCGGAGGGGTGTCTTAGGTTAATAGTCTCAGGGGTTCCTCCAGTCTCCATAAGAGCAAACTTCCAAGTTTGAAAGGTGTCTTCGGGCAATCGTCTTGAGGATGACTCTGGTCTCTATGAGACCAATAGGTCTGGTCTTATTTAAGAATTTGAATGTTGTTTTGCACCTTTGCCCATTCTAACTGGGCACATCTATTGTATTCTTGTTCACAACAGTCAGTAAGGGTCCCGATACCATAGTCCAAAGGCATGGATTCTTCTTCAGTTTTCCTTACTCATTGCCCAATTTTCGAGTGAAAGATCAAGCTTTGTACTCCTGTACAGATTTCCATTCTCTGTGACTCATAGGAAGCATTCTACTCTGAACCATTGGGTGGCCGTGACTTGGGACCAACTCAATGGAAACGAGTTTGGTTATGATTATGAACTGAGTTATGACAATTGAGCTATAAGCCTCCTGAGACGTTGGACCATCTTTTTCTAATATTCTTTATTGAGCATCAAGAAAGAATGAATGTGGCTGTGTGATCCAAGGATTTTAAATAATAAAATCCAAAGGAGGGAGTGGTCTAAGAGCTGAAAGTGTGAACACTCCATTTGCAGAAGGCTGTTGGGTCCCCACTTGGATTAAGCCTCTGGCAGTTCCCTCTGAACACAGTTCAGGGGTGTGCCTAGCCTTGCTATCAGACAGAAAACATTGTAAAGTCAATTATGACAGATGTATTTAGGATAAAATGTCATGAATGTCTTATCCTTTGAAATCCCTTTTGGCCATTTCAAAGTTTTTCCAGTATTTACTATTTTCTACTTTCTGTTCCACTGAGGTTTTTTCCATGTTTTGTCCAGTCACTTATGTTGTGCATGTTTGTATGTTTGCTTCCTGTTTATGTTTTATATGATTTTCTGGATGTAAAATCCAGGATAAGTAGATCTATATAGATAGTAAGTGGATTGATAACTGTTTAAAGGTAGGACAGGGAGGATGAACAGCTAACAACAGGAAGCACAAAAATAAAATGTTCAGAAATTGGTGGTGATGATTGCACAAACCTTCTTAATATGACTGAACAATTCAATTGTATGATATGTGAAGTATATGCCAACGAAACTACTTTTTTAAAGAAAGCATTAATGTACATCAATGTCTATTAAAGCATTACTCACCATACCCAAAACACGGGAATATCCATCAACAGAGGAATGATAAGCAAAACGTGTATATAATATACATGCAATTGAATATGACTCTGGTGGTGTCGTGGTTACACACTGGGCTACAATCCACACGGTCAGCAGTTTGAAAGCACCAGCAGCTCCGCTGGAGAAAAACTGGGCTTTCTACTCCCGTCAACAGTTTCAGGCTCGGAAACCCACAGGGGTCGCTTTGAGTCACGTGACAGTGAGTGACATAAAGAGAAGCAAAGCCCTGGTGCGTGCCACAACAGGAGGAACCTAGAAAACAGTCTGCTGGGCAAAATAAGTGCATCACAAAAGGACAAACATTGTGTGATATCCTTACCTGAAATAAGCAAAAGAATTGGAATCAAGGATTCACAGCAGTGACCAGGGCTCCGAAAGGAGAGGAAAGGGGGGCTCTCCTTAGGGGGCATTGGGTTCATGTTATTGGAGGTGGAATCATTTGGAAAAAGTTAAGCAATATGAAGAAATTAATCCGTGCCACTGCAGTGTGTGTATCCAAGTTGTTGAACTGATGGGTTTGTTGTGTCTGTTTTCACCACAATTTCACATTACAGAAAGGAACGTGGTCCTGAGGGCTTCCTGGGGCTAGCCCTCGACAAACAATCACAGTGCTCTCTGGTCCCTAGAGCAGCGGTTCTCAACCTGTGGTTCGAGACTCCTTTGGGGGTCGAATGACCCTCTTACAAGGGTCAGCTGATTCATAACAGTAGCAAAATGACAGTGATGAAGTAGCAATGAAAATAATGTTATGGTTGGGGGTCACCACCACATGAGGAACTGTGTGAAAGGGTCGCATCCTAAGGAAGGTTGAGAACCACTGCTCTAGACACAGAAGGCCCGCTGAGAAGGACCACTCCATTCTACTTCTTTCCTGAGCAGCCTGGTGTGCGCCAGCGCTCAGTCCTGGAAACCGTATTGAAAATCTGTGTCAATGAGCCCCCAAACAGGTCCCCTGCCCAAGAGTCCAGGCCACAGCTGCTCTGCAGCTGTCCTCTTAGGGTAAGACACCCAGGAGACAGAGACTAGCTCTCTGCGGCTGAATGCCAAACGTGAATCCCCAGGACAACAGCTGGTAGGTTACATGTTTCAGGAAAACATTTGTGGCATCAGAATGCGTGTACATATGGATGGGTTTCACATCCATGGGTTAAGGCAGCACCCTAACCCCACCCCTGACCCCTGCATAAAACTTGGGTCACCCAAATCTTTTCCATTTAAGGAAAAAGTCTAAGGAGGGGGCAGACAGGCCAGAGACCAATAAACCACAGGCCAGAGGCAAAGAAAAAGTGAGTCCTGTCCATCCGCACCTCCGGGCCCTGCCCCCAGACTCCACCCAGGAATGGCATGAAAGGTTTCCCTGGAGCAACCCAGATGCTTGTCTCCTCTTGGAACCAGCTCCAAGTCCAGGCACAGCCCCACTTCTTAGAGTTGGCAGCTTGTCTAGCCTTGATCTCTTTTTGCTTGTTCATGGGCCATGTCAATCTTGCTCCTCTTTAATGTGCAAGATGTGACAAGACCCCAGAGGAGGCAGCAATAGCCGCAGGCAGAGATTTCCCCAATGATGCACAGAGAGGCTTCTGCCTGCCCAGGCCCGAAGTGGTCATGACTTCAGTGTCTTGCTTGAGACATCCAAAAGGAGGCTAAGCCTGCTGGTGGCATCAAGGTGTACGTGGGTGAGCTGGGGACATGGAGGCTAAATGGAAGGTAGGTATTTGACATGGTTTGCTCTTGGGAGCTGTCCTTCTTAGCAGCACCTTAATGTGAGTCTTTTATTTTATTTTAATCATTTTATTAGGGGTTCATATAACTCTTATCAAAATTCATACATACATCACTTGTGTAAAGCACAGTGCCATGCACCATCACTTTTCTTCACCACATTTCCTTGTTCACCCGCTTTGTCTTCAGTGATTATGTCAGGAAGGTGAGCATCACAGAATGCCAATTTAATAGAAGAAAGTATTCTTGCATGGAGGGAGTACTTGAGTGGAGACCCAATGTCCTTCTGCTACCTTAATACTAAACCTATAAATATATGCACATAGGTCTATTTCTTCATCCTCATATATAAATATATTTGCATATGTACATGCCTTCATTTAGACCTCTATAAATGCCCTTTGCCTTCTAGCTATTTCCTTTGACTTTCCTCTTGTCCCACTATCATGCTCAGTCTTCTTTTGGGTTTCAGTAATTCCTCTCGGTTACATTGCCCTTGGTCACATCCTACCAGGCCTCCCACACCCTCCTCACCACCAATTTGGATCACTTGTTGTTCCCTTGCCCCTGGGTTTGTTAACACCACTATCTTTCCCCCACCTCCGCCTTTCCCAGGTCCCCCCGAAACTGTCGGTCCTGTTGTTTTCTCCTCTAGATTGTTCATCCAACCTATGTGAGTCTTTTAGAAGTTTAAAGTTTCTATTCTTTTTTTTTCCTGGCTCTTTCTCTTCCATCTCTGTCAAAATCCACGTTGTTTTTTTCTTACTGAGGAGATAGTCACTGGCCTGCATTTTTCAAGACAGTGACTCTTTACAGAAGGATCAGCTTGTGGTTTTGAACTGTTGGCCTTGAAGTTAGCAGCCTGGTTCATAACCACACCACCACCAAAGTAGGTTATAAAAGAGTATATAAAGTAGGTTTGGGAGCTCATGCAACACAAAGGGGACTGAGTGGCCAAAAAGAGCTCGTGCATGTCACATTGTCCCCTTACTGGAGCAGACTGCGACAGGGGACAGTTCTGGAGTCACACAGCAGGGAGGTAGTGTGGTCTGAACCCCCAACAGCCAGATGAACCAAAAAGGGAACATACCAGACCAGCAGATGGAGCAAAGCAAAACTACAAAGCCCCTGAGGACTCCCCAAAAAAGGGACTCCAGGCTGGGAGGGACAGCTCCTGGACAGACCTGAAAGCCAGTGAACAGACCTGGGGGGTTTGTATATTTCTTCTTTTTTTCCCCTTTTCTCCCTTGTCTTTTTCTTCTTGTTTCTTCTCCTTTTCTCTTTTCAATCTTCTTTATTTTTTATCAGTTTGGGCTACATCGTAGTCGGTGTGCCTACCTATATAAGACAGGTATGGGAAGCACACCCGAGGAGAGAGCAGTGGGACCAACAGTCCTGGGGAGACCTGGGAGGTGAGGCCGGTGGAGGAACGGTGTGGTGGGCAAGCAGCGCCTTAGGCAGGGGAATAACTAGGGTATTCGAGCCAATAACAAGAGGGAGACAGGGATCCAGTGTGGAGCAGGAAGGGTGAGAGCAACAGCACACTAGCTAAGAGGAGGTACCAAGAGGCAGAAATAAGGGGAAAGTGATGGTGGGGCAGAAGGAAGGTAAAAGGAAACAGAGGAAGGCCCTCAGAAGCAAAGCAATAGATAGCGGTATAAACATAGAGATGTACATATGTAAATCTATTAATCTACAAAAATAGAGGTATTGACCTATGTACATATATTTATACGACAATACACAGAGGTAGTGGACAGACTTCAGGTCTTTCTCATACCCTCCCTCAATACAAGAACACTTTGTTCTAACAAATCGGCGGTCTGAGATGCTCACCCTCCTGACACAATCACTGAAGACAAACAGGTGCATAAGCAAAAGTGGTGAAGAAGGAGGATGGTGCCAAGCTATTAAATGATAAAGTGTGTGCAGTCTTAAAGGCTTTAAGTTACATAAGCCGCCATTCAGTAGAAAAGCAACAACCCACGTGGAAGAAGCACACTGCCGGTGGGATCATGATAAGTTATCAGGACCGGATGATAGGCATCAAAAGACACATAACAAACAAACAAAAACATATTGTTGAGAACGAGAGGGGTTGGAGCAGAAATCCAAAGTCCTTTGGTAGACAATGGAACAATCTCCCCACAGAGGGGCCACAGGGAAGGGATGAGTCACCAGGGTGCAGTAAAGCATCGATGAAGCACACTATATTCCTCTGGTTCCTTGAAGCTTCCTCAACCCCCCACTACTATGACCCGATGCTCCCTCTCAATTCAAACTAGACCGGAACATGTACACAGATCTAGATAGATAAGAGATAGGTGCTCATGACACACAGAATCCAGGAACAGGAGTGAGAATGGCAATACCTGACGGGTAGGGGGAAGAGGAGGAGAGGAAGGGAGAAAGGGGACACATAAGCATACACCCCTCTCCAGGGGGAAAACAACAGAAACCATGGGGGAAGGAGACAGCGGCTGGTGTGAGAGATGGAAAGAATAACCATTTACAATCTATCAAGGGCTATGAGGGTGGGGGTGTAGTGGGGGAAAGAATAATTTATCATTTATCAAGGGTTCATGAAGGAGGGAGGAAAAATGAGCTGATAGGAAGGGCTCAAGTAGAAACAAAATGCTTTGAAAATGCTGATGACAGCATATATTCAAGAGTGTTGACACAATGGATGAATGTATGGATTGTGATGAGAAATGTAAGAGCCCCCAATAAAAACATTTAATTTAAATATATATATATATGGGTACAATGAGCTTACAACTGGAATCGGAAGATTGGAGCAGAATTTCCTCCCTTAAATGACTGTCTTCTCACCAGAAACCTGCTAAATGCATCCCAACTGTGGGTCTTGATAGAGGTTTTCAAAATTACAGCTGGTATGTTGTCAGGTGCCATCAAGTCAGAACTGGCTCACAGCCACCGTCTACGCCTCAGTGCAAAACACTGCCCGGTCCTGCACCGTCCGCACGATGGCTGTATGTTGGGACGCGCTGTTTCAGCCACTGTGCCCATCTCTACTGTGAGTCCCTTCCAACCCGAGAGGCTCATCCTCGGGCACAATACCAGACAATTTGCTGCTGCCATTCATAAGGTTTTCCGTGGCTAACTTTTGGGAAGTGGACCACCTCTTCCTTCTTGGTCTGTCTTAGTCTCGAAGCTCTGCTGAAGCCTGTCCTATGGGCAACCCTGCTGCTGTTTGAAGCACTAGTGGCCTGGCTTTCTGTCACAGCAATACGGGAGCCACCAGTCAGTTACATATCATGAATACATCTGCATGTACTTTGTGTTAGGGAGCCCTGGTGGCTGTGATAGGCTGGGCTGTCTGACCAGCAGGTCAGCAGCTAAGACCTACCAGTCGCTCCAGGGAAGAAAGGGGCAGCTGTCTGCTCCAGTAAAGACCACAGCCTCAGAAGCCCTATATAGGGTCGCTGGGAGTTGAAACTGACTCATTGTCAGTGGCGTTGGGGATTATACATTTTGAGGGAGGGAAATAAATACAAAGTGGGTTCCACTGTGTAAAACACTTGCTTCTGTTCCTGCTTGTACAAAAATGAAACATTCTGTGGATACTAGTTATCTGAGGGGTAGAATTGTAGGCATTGTCCACGTCTGTATTGTTTATATTTTTACAAAGGAGATATATTAATATTTAATAAATACATATTTATATGCATTTTTCAAAAATTCACTCTCAAGAAAACCTATACCATACATCCACCTTGGCAACGATGCCCTGAACTTGGAAAGTGCTATAAAGTGCTAAGCAGTTTGCACAATACTGTTTTGTCATTAACTTGTTCAGCTCTCTCAACCTTGTAAGTTAGGAAAGACAGCAAACACTTTTATCACTTGAGCTCCCTTTAGGCCCATTTTAAAGTTGTTTCAGTTTTTAATATTTTATGCTTTCTTTTCGAATGAGGCTTTTCTATTTTCTCATTGTTTGTTTTTCCTGTTTGTTTCATATGCTCTTCTGTATAGAAAACCTGGGGTAAGTAGCTCTATAGAGATAGTAACTGGAGATTGATAATTACCTGGGTGTATGGCAGGGGAGGAGGCGGAGCTGGGGGATGGGGAACTAACAAGTACAAGAAGAAAATGTTCTGAAACTTATTGTGGTGATGAATGCACAAATCTTAATTGAATGATTAAATTGTATGATATATGAAGTATATCCCAATTAAAATATAATAGTAAGCTGACTCTTGGAGAATTTATGTGGCACGGCTCTGTGGGGGCATGCCACATGAATCCCTCTTCAAGGAACTGACTGTGCTGCTCCAAGGAACAGTGTCAGACAACCTCTGGCCGTCGGTCCTCAGGATCTGCTGCAAAGTTCAGGCTGAGATCCCATTCGCCCTGAGTAGCCTTCAGCCAACAATTGAGCCAGGAGGGTTACACCAGTTATTGAATGGATACTGAGTCATGGCAACCCTAGGTGTGTCAGAGAAATATGCTTCGTACGGACCAGGGAGGATGTCCTGCAAGTAGATTGGTCTTTCTTTTGAGGTGCCTCTGCAAAGAATCAAAGCTCCATCTTTTCAGTTCATAGTTGAACATGTTAAATTTTTAAATCACCCAGGGACTCCATAGGGAGAGTAGACTTGGTCATTTCTGTCAGCTGTGAGGCTCTTCAAATGGATAACTTTTTTTCTAGTCTCGGTTGCTTGAGAATTTTTCAGCTGTAGCCACAGTCCCAGGCTGTCCTTACCACTTTCTCCCACAAACATGACCTACCAGTAACCTTCATGAGTTTCTGGGTTATTGTCCATCTGTTTCCAAGGGGGACTCTAACATTCATGGCTTGCTCCAAGGTACTCTCACATCAGAGTTGTCAAGTTCTGACCTAAATTATGCTTTCTGAATTCCATGAAAGACTTGGGGAAATCATTCACATTTTAGCTGGATTTAGCTAAAAGTAGGAATGAAAGAATGAACCTGAAGGAGGGATGCAAGGTTCGCCAGGGAGAAGACAGCCATCGGGACCTGCCTTGAGTGACTGAAATGACAACACTTGGTCTATTTGCTCCATCCAGAATATTCTGGAACACAGGCAACGGCCAGAGCAGGGCGCAAACAGTACTCTGTACATAGTTCTAGTGTGTTTATTACACGAATGGTAATTTGTATGTCTGACATGAGCACTTACAGGATAAGAACTGTACTTTAATTCATCTTTGCATCCTCAGCACTTAGGAGCCTATTGTGTTGGGGGCGCAATTTAGTTCTAGTTCAGTAACCATGTGTAACAGAACGAAACATCATCACCTTCCTGTGCCACCATGAACATAGCTGTCTGAGCCCACACTTGTGTCAATCCCTTTCATTAGGGTCTCTCTACTTTTCCCTGACCTTCTCTACTTGACCAAGCATGACGTCCTCCTCCAGGGATTGGTTCCCCTGATAACTCTTCTAATCGAGATGAAATCTCACTATTCTTGCTTTTAAGAAAATAAAAAGCATTCTAGGGATACTTCTTTCAACACAAACCTGTTTGTTCATGTTTACTCACTAAGCAACTTTCTGATTAGGATTTGTGTACAGAACTGTCTACAGCAAGATTATACTGAGCATTCTGATCTCAATACCCGTTGTCTCACTCTCTAGCAGGCATTCTGGTTAATATCATCATCTCTGTGGGATTGCTTAGCATGAGCCAACCCAGAGAGGTTAATTCCCAAATGACAGATTGACTTTCCATCAGGCCAGTTAGAGACATTTCCCTGGAGACACTACTTCCAACCTCAGCCTCAATTGAAGCCTTTCCACAGAAAGGTTAAAAAATTAAGATGTAATTGCAAACAAGTAGTATAATTTATAATATTTTTATTTGTAATTTTATCACTTCAAAAATCCACTTCAAAAAAACATCCCTATGTATGATGACTTACCAATAAAAAAGTCATCAATGTTTTATTTATAATACAGAATACACAATAAGTTATATTTACATGCAACAACTAGACTAACACACACGGTAAAAAAATACAGTATTTTATGTACATTTTTTAAGATTTACATTGTCATATACATTTTATAAAGTTAAAAAATTCTCTGTACAAAATCTAATGTGCACAGAGTTCATATGCCCCATTCTTATGAATGAACCATCCACACAGATATGCTTAAAACTATAATACTACACTTTTTTTGTTCTTCATATTCACTTTTGGTACCCATACACTAATACCATTATTTCTGAAATGTAAATAATAAAGGAAGTAAAAATGCAACCATGCAGACATTTTTAATATAAGAAAATTAAATGTTCTACTAGATCAACATTTATCAAGTCCACAGTTACCTAATTCTGTTCAACTTCCTGCACTGCTTTTGTACAGGTGCATGCAAAACTAGCAGATTCTAGATTCTTTGATTAACACATTAAAATAATACTACAGAGTCTGACAATACTTAGACATTAAGAATGCAACTAAGAGCCCTAGCCTGTCAAATATTTCTGCTTTAGCAGAAACATCAATGACATTTCATACTAAAATTCACAGAAATATAGATTCCAATTCCTAAATTTAGAGGGTCTGCAGCAGTACACATTGATCACTTAGAAAAACAACAAAAGGGTATTGGACATTTGAAAGTGTTTTCTCTGTTGAGAATGGAGTTGAGGAAGATCTGAGATAAACCATTCAAGGGTTATTCATTGTCCCTGCTAAGGAAGTTATTTGCACACTTCCAATCTGTTTACATAAAGACACCTGAAGATTTTATTTAAAAAGTTTAAGATAACCTACATTATTCATCCTTAAAAATCTTCTTAAAAAGTAGTAAATTGAAAGAAACTGCCCTTTCCCTCCTCCCCTAAGTAGCTAAAGATCGACAAGGAAAGTAAAGTGCCAACGTCTTCAGTAATTTCAATCATTTAAGAGGCACTAATCCATTTGATGGTTTAAGATTAAGTATGAAAATAGGCCAGGTCTGATCTGAGTGATAATAAACAGAAGGTAGGTAATTCCATTCCTATCTAGATGGGGGGTGGACCAGAAAGCTACCTACTCCCCATTTATTGCTTTGAAACCTGTAAATTCTGACACAGAACAATTCGATATCTAAGACGGAAAGCACAGTGCCTGTGCCACTTTGAAGTTGAAGAAGAAGGTGCGTTCTTGACCCCTGCTGGGACACTCTTCTCCCCAACTCATATCTTCACCAGAGTCCTCACTGAGGGGAAAAGGGAGACACAGAAGAGCCCATCAAAGAGCATGCACTTAATACATTTCACAGGCAAGATTCTTAAGATTCTTTCCTCCAAAATTTAAGTTTTACACAGAGAAAATGTATAAAGAAAAAAAAGAGTCCATTGTAATCTCATCAGAAAATAAAGATGTTTAAAAGGCAGTTCAAACAAATTAACATTTACCAAACTACCACTATTTCATCAATTAATACCATATATACTCAAGTATAAGCTAACCTGAATATCTACCAAGTCACCTAATTTTACCACAAAAACTGCATTAAAAATGTGCTGAAAAACTTGGCTTATACTCAAGCATATACGGTAATTCTGCCAGCGCTTTATTATTGGATTCTAAGTATCTTAAATCCAAAAATGCAAACTAAGGACAACATATCTCTTATCAGTTTATTTAAATGATAGAAATGTTTCTCTTGCATTGACACTTTCAGATACCAAATCTAGAAACCAACAAGTTAGGAAAGGGGCAAAACCATCTGAAAAGTTGTAGGAACACCTAAAGAAGTCTGCCCCATTACAGGGGCAGGGGTTCTTTTATTGTCCAGCTAACTACTCTGTAGTCTCTTTTCACAGAACCACATTAGGAATTCATACTAACATTTCAAAGCCCAAAATGTTTTAGGTTTTTATAATAAACTATTTCAAACAACAGGGAGATGGGGGCGGGGGGAGACGAAAAATCTTACATTGAAAAATAGAGATGAGCCAGTCAGAGTACAATATGGCACCAATGAAACATACAACTTTCCTCTAGTTCTTTAATGCTTCCTCCCCCCACTATCATTTTCCCAATTCTACCTTAAAAATCTGACTAGACCAGAGCATGAACAGATAAGAGCTTGCAACACAGGGAATCCAGGACAGATGAACCCCTCAGGACCAATAATGAGAATAGAGATACCAGGACGGTAAGGGGAAGACAAGGGTAGAAAGGGGAATCAATCACAATGATGTACATATAAACCCTTCCTAGGGGGATGGACAACAGAAAAGTGGGTGAAGGGAGACAGAAGTCAGTGTAAGATGTGGCGGGGGGTAGGGGTGGTGGAGAGGGGAATTACTAATTTATAAATTATCAAGGGTTCATGAGGGAGGTTTGGGGAAGGGAGAAATGAGCTGATATCAAGGGTTCAAGTAGAAAGAAAATGCTTTGAAAATGATGGCAACATATGTACAAATGAGCTTGACATAATGGAGATATATATATATATGGATTGTGATAAGAACTGTAAGAGCCCCCAATAAAATGATTATAAAGAAAACAGATAAAGCTTCTCAAATCATTAGCTATTTACTAACGCTACAGTTCATTTTCTCATCTGAAGAAGTGATGGTATTCAAGTAGACTCTATCCCTAATGCCTTATTTTATAATAATATTGTATGGTTATGCTTAAAATAACGACTTAGTGTTGGGGCAGGGAATGTATGGATGTGCTTTATACAATTGATGTATGTATATGTATGGATTGTGATAAGAGTTGTATGAGTCCCTAATAAAATGTAAAAAAAGAAAAAAGAAAAAAAATGATTAGGGCAAAGAATGCACAGATGTGCTTTATACAATTGATGTATGTATATGTATGGACTGTGATAAGAGTTGTATGAGCCCCTAATAAATTGTTAAAAAAAAATTTTTTTTTTAAATGAATTAGTGACATGTAGTCTAAGGAAAATTAATTGGTCAAGGAAGCTACTTACCTCTCACTTTCATCAAAACAAGCCCCCTCTGGTATTGTTGGCAACTCGGGAACACTATAGTAGCTGTTGTGGAGGTTCTGAGCTGTGCGCCGTGAAACGATCCAAACCAGCTTCTTGTGATCTGGTTTGCAGCATTCCGGAGAAGAATATTCAGCGAGGCATTTAGAAACTAACTCCCTCCAGTAAAAGAACTCGGTGTCATTAACCTGAGGAAGAAAGATTTAGAGAGATTATGGCGGAGAAATCCACACCTTGGATTCCATCTTGGAATCCCTGAGGAACCAGTTAAAGATCTTGTGCCAGGCTCCCATTCCCAGATGGGTGTACAAACTATTTATGACCTATAGAGGATCGCTGGGGCAGAGCCGAACTGCTCCACAGGATTTCTAGACTGTCGCTCTGTGTGCGCAGGCTACTCGCTTTCTCCCAGAGCCACTGCTAGGTTCAAACCACCAACCCTTCAGTCAATAGTTGAGGGCGTAATCAGTGGGCCAACAGGGCTCCTACCTTCCACTGATTTAATTGATATGGAGAGCAATCTTGGCATCAGTATTCTTTAGAGCTCCCAGGTATGTGTCCAAAAGGAGAATTATAGATATGAAAAGGTTACAATGACTCAAAACATAGAACGCTTTGTTTCTTTTAGAAGTGACGCTTACCTAAAAACGTGTTAGGTCTCTTAATAAAGCAACTGTCTAGTCTACTCTCTGATAGTCACAACATGAAAGAATTAAACACTACCTAGAGATTGCCAGAATAAGACATATTTGAGTTACAATAACACACATTTTTATTATGACACTGGATATATTCGAATGGAGAAGTTAAGATGAGATATTTGAAAAGGCATTTGCTACCAAGGACATAGTTCTTCCCCAACTGGTGAGCGCCATGCTTTATTTCAAGGAATTCAGATAACACTATACTAAGTTTACATGGAAACCAATAAACACTTAAAAGCTGTAAGTTATCTGTATTACAAAATGCTTCAGTGTGTGTATTTTCATTCTTCTTGAAAACCTCAGTGGTCCACATTTCTGCTTTCCATTACTTGTCTAGATATACCTTCCTTCGCTTGACTCCTAATCCGGGGAAAGATAACAATGAGACCCCACAGCTTCAACTGACCCCAAACAAGGGACTTTGCACAAGTTTCTTAGGTTTCAACCATCACATCTTCTGGAGAAATTCCAAATCTCAATTTCCAACTGCACCTTATCTTGACTTTTTATTCCTGCCAAATAACTGCTATATACCTACCTACCAAAAAGGTACATGGACACCTCAAAATTATCCTTCATTAGAAATTATCTTCTTCCAAATTTCCTGTCAATTACGTCCATATTTTCTCCATCAGTAAATCCAAATCTTGATCATTTTTAACTCAACTCATTTTCATGTACGTCTTCCAAAACTATTTGAGAACTGGACCTACTTGTGACTATCTCCTAGGCATCGGATCTAGAAGTCAACCCAAAATTGGTTCCCTAAGCCTTCTAATTCACCTACTTTCCTGTCTATGAGCATGTCCTGCTCAAACTTTCACAAAGATTCTTTTGGACACCCAAGCCATGTTATCTTCTCTCCTGATCTACTCCAGTTTTCTAACAAAATACTCTCATAGGTTTCCAGACTTATATGATCTACTGCCCTTTTTACAGAAGTAAAAATTATTCCGCCCCCATCCTATCCCTCCCTCCCTACAATTATAAAACGTTTTTGTACCATAGCCCAAAATCCAGAATAAAGTCTATGTATCTGCTTTTTTAGCACCCTCTGAGTCATTCCAGTGCCCCCCAGGGGTGTGTCACCCACTTGGGAAACACTACTTTAGATTTACTAATGATCTAGCATTGAGAAACAATAATAAATGACAGAATACAACACTTCAAGTTAAGATCCACTTCTCGCCAACTAGTCTATTAGATTAAGAAAAGGGCAGTGTCTTTATTTTAAATCTATTTATAATTCCTGAAATACATTGTGCTGGCCTGCCTATAGGATTTAAAAAGACACAATGCTGATGTTAGTTTGGTAATGTTAACAATGGGATACTAATTCAATCTTATGAATGTAATGGGATGTCATCCTATTCCAATCATGTATTTTATTAAGTCTAGCTTTTAAAATACATTTTAGAACAATGTACACAAATGTGATGTTATTCCCATCTGACAAGAACACTACAGAAGGGACATCTGCATGCTGTAAGAAGATGGGCAAAGTAACTAATTTCCCTCTCAGTTTAGTATGTGTGGGTCAAAGCTTCAACACTCAAGATGCACGGAGTACAAATAAAGGATGCTGGAAGCTTTTAAATTTGTGAAAAAATGTAATTAAATGTGAATAAAGTTATTCCATGAAATTTTTGTAGCCCTCGTATGATTTAATCTTTTTAAGTCACCATCTTAAAAAAAAGTAGGCAGCATTAAAAAGGAAGACTTCTTAAACAAGGAAGAACTGAGGATATTTACCTTGGAATGTTTTTTAACAAGTAGAAGAATTTCCAATAATTCAATGGATTTCAGTGTTTGTACTTCCAAATTGAGAAGGCACAAAGCTAATACAGATGGCTAGAAAAAGGACAAATAGAGAAATCTAAGTGTTTTCTTAATTTTAACACAAGTACTGTGTGAGCTCTATCAGCAAGAAATTGACTTACTTTTGCTTTTGAAAACACAAGTCGGCAGTTGCAAGCTTTCAGCTGAGCTTCTAGCTTATCAAGGTTCAGTATTTCTTTTCTATACAATGCAAAGAACAAAAACTTATCAACCAATCAAAGGTTTTAAGGACTTTATATTAAAAGCCAAATTTGAAAGCTTAGAGAAAATATAAACAAGAATTTAATATACAACCATGCTCAAAGATCAAAACCTTATTTTTAATTGCACTGACCTTTCTGAAGTATGACAAAGTACAATGGTGTGGTATAAGTGCAAAAAGTTTAAGGCAGTAGTAGCTTCCAACTCATAGTGCAATTTTTCTGAAATTATTTTTTCCATCCTTTTTAGGTCAGAGGCAGTACATTTACATTGGCTGATCCGGATTACATCATGAGTGGATGGAATATTGCATTCTTCTTCAACTATTCTAGCAGCCAGTAAAAAACAACATACTCCAATACAAGACAAATGTTTAGGTTTCACCTGAAAAACAAACAGATTGCTTCTTTTAACAATTGTCACTCTGATTTAATAAAGGAAACCCTTTAAAATTTTATGGTGTATCTTTCTTTAAAAATATAATCAGACTGCTTGCCACAAAATTATTTTTCTTAAACTATAGTTCTACTTAGCATCTTTACATTTCAGATCTTAAACACCAAGAGATGGTAATGTTATGTTGAGCATTTGAATTATTCTACTACAAAATTTTTTTCCTATTTCTATTTTGTTAATTTAAAAAAATTCCCCCATTTTATTGACAGATACTTCACTTATCACACAATTTAATCATATTAAGGTCTATGCAATCATCACCAGTTATTTATTTGTTTCGTTAAAAATTTTAAAGTCTGGTAAGAAACAAAAGAAATTCTGATGCAGATTCAAATGCTTGGTCTCAACAGTTATATTTTGTGTTTCCAATTATGAAATCTGTAATGATACAACATCCCCCTAAATTAATTAAGCCTTTTAACATCAAGAAAATATACCACTTCTTTGGCTAGAAAAATACTTTCTATTTTTCTTTGTACTCAGCAAATCTTTAAGAATCATTGCATGGTTCAATACAAATGTGCCTGAGAACTACCCTCCCAGTTATGCAAAGTGGAACATATGTAAAGGCTGCCTCAGACAGATGGCTGCCCTTTTGTTTTCAGTGCCCAGAAAACAGACCCAACAGCTGAATGCAATCCTATTGGCAGAGGTCGCAACTACCTTTTAACAGTTGCTGCTTAGTTACTAGGATGGTAGCACCTTTTGGAGACTTCATTAGGTAGACAACAGGCAGTAGCACACTGCCACTTCCATATACCATGCTTCAGAGTTAAAAGCATGCTTTCCAATGAAGAAAAAACACACCTTAAGGTTTATCTCCATATACAAAGAATACCTAAAACACCTTAGCTTTCATTTCCACATAGCTTCAAAAAGAAAATGAAAGGTACAGCGACTGTAACTTGAGTCACAATACACTTGTCTTAGAGTTTCTTTATCCAGCAGTACACATCACAGTTTCAGTCTTGTATGTTACATTCACTCGGCAAATTGAAGCCTTGTCTGCTAGGCATCATGCTAGGCACAGGGCACAAAAAACAAATTAGAATTTACGAACGTGATTAAATACCTTCATAAGAGCCAAAAATCTGTCCAAAATATTGACAGCCAGGACAAACGTTTCAGTGCAAGATCCAAAAAAGTTGGTTAAACTCCTTAAATCTTCTACTTTGGCATTTCTCAATCTTGGACACAACGTGTTATCATTCTGCAAGAAAGACCAAGGACCAAAGTTTATGATTTTTCTTCCAATGAGAAACTGAGGTGGTTGTCCGGAGGTGCCAATGAGCAGCTTGCAACTCAGAGTAACCCCAGGTAGAACAGACTCAATGTTGCCCAGTCTTGCACCATCCTCACAAGAGCAGGTATATGTCAGCCTAAGGACAGTTAATGTCTCGACCGATTTGTATAAAGCGCTCCCCACCTCTTACCCCTCCATTTTCCAGAAACTAGGAGGGGGGGGGTAGTGCTATCATTTTACCAAAGCTCCACATTTCCTCAAGCTTTATGTCAGTCATTACTTTTTAGAGACATCCACCATTCCAAAGCTCTAGAAACCCAATATGAGCTGCTGCTGCACTTGCAGGGTAAAGCATCGGGTATAATTCATTTCCCTTAGAATGGAAATAATGGGTTCCTTGTTGTGGTGGTTTTTTTCCATATCTTTAATGATTTAAGATCCGACTAAAAATAAACCATAGTTCATGGCCGGAGGGTATTTCTACAAATGTTCAGCTTTATTCCCAGGAAACTCCCTCTCAGAAGCGGTGGTTCTGGGGTGACACATTAGAAGACACATCTCTAGAGTTAAAAGAAACAGTTCCCAGTTAGCCTCACCTCATTCTAGCTAAGAAACCAAAAGTAAAAGAAAAAGGGGGAAAAAATCAGGGCCTGTATTAAGGCTTTTCTTACTATTTCGAGGACCCCTGATAGTTAAGCTTTGGCTGCTAACTGCAAGGTCACCAGAGCCCTGGGGAAGGGGAGGAGGGGCTTCCTCTTGTAAAGAGTTAATGTTAGAAATTCTCAGGGTCAGATCTACTCTGTCTTACAGATAGGGTCGCTTAGGAGACTATTTTTAGTCTTAAAGCACACTGTGGCTTTGAATTTTATTAAACTGGGAAAGGGGGAGTTGTCCTCTCCAAGCCCCAACCACTGCTGGGACAACTCTTGCCTGGGAACTTACCTCCGGGGTAGCTTCTATCAAGTTCAGCCCTTTTTCTCTTGGTTGGAATCTCTGTTCCTGTTCCAAGTAAAGGTTCAGCAATCCCAAAAGCTGGACCCCTTCACGACCTGGCAAGTCCTCTGTCCCCAAATCCTTCATCTGCATCAAGGAAACCACACACAGTAAGAGTATGCCCTGGGTAACGGGTGGAGGTAGAGGGCAAGAGTTTAAATGGGCAGTGGAGTTGATGCCAATACCTCTCCAGCAGTTTTGGCACACCCCGAGGAGCGGATGGAGCGACCTGTCACGTAGGCCAATAGCCCAGCGCAAACCTCCCCCTGGGGTGGAGAGGTGTGGCAGGGGGAGGGGCAGTGGTCACGTCCGCCGCCGAGGGCACCAAGTCAGGCTACAGGAAACTGTCCCGGCCCGGCCACCCGAAGCCACCCGGCTGGGGCTTCTCCCCGAGGCCGGCAGGCGGACAGGCTGCACCTGGGCAGCCAGTGCGGCGGGTTCTGCCGGTGGGGACGCTGCACGATAGGGGGCAGGGAAGAGAAAGTCTGGCAGCCGAACAAAGAACCGGAGGGAGGAGACACTTGGGCCCCGCCCCACACGTAGCCCCAGCCTCAGGAGCCCCCCCCCCCCCCCCCCGCAGAACTCAGGCCCCGAAACCTTCCCCATCCGCGCGAAGGTGCTCGCTCCCTGCGTGCCCAGGAGCAGGGACCCCGGCCCCACCGTGCGGCAGGGTGGCGCGGCCTGCAGGCCAGGGTCCGGGACCGAAGTGCAGCCCGGCCCGTGCCCACTCAACACCAGCCCACCTACCAACCAGGGACGCCCCAATTCTGCAGTTTTGAGGGAGCCCCGGGGCAGCCAACGCAAGAAGCGCCACCGCTGGCAAATAAATCCCTGTGACCAAATAGGGCAAGGGACGCCGTCGCAGCGAGCTGCCTTCCGTCTCCTGACCCATTCATGCCCCCCATCCTCGTCTAGCCGCGGGCCGGCGCCCCGGAGGGCAGGACCGGGGACGCTCCTGGGGGCGAGGGGCAGGCAGCACCGGGCACCGTCCATCCTCCCCTCCCCACCCCCGCCAGTGCCACCGCGAACAAAGACACCCGGCGATCCCGGGCGGGCCCACTCACCGTGCCGGAGACGCGCCTCGCCGGCCCACGGCGTTGCGGCCCGGAGGGAACTGGGCGCGGCGCGGACGTCGCGGACCTGCCTCCGAGGTCCGGGCCTCGCCGCCTCAGCGGTGCCCCGGCCCCCGCATCCGACCCTTCCCCCCGTGCCCGTCGTCGTCGTCGCAGCCACCGCCGCCTCGGCCTTACAGCCCGGCCTCCATCTCGCTGCCCCCGCGCGCGCCTTGCCGCCGGGGCGCCGCGCCGGCCCTTCAAGACCAGCGGCTCCTCGGCAGGTCCGCCACCGCTCCGGCAGCCACCGCGGACGCCGCTGCAAAGCCCTTGTTTTTGTTTTGAGTTTTCGACGCCCCCGAGGGGGCGGGGCACGTGACTCCCTTCGGAGAAATCCTCCGCTTGCAGGAACTTTGAAAAGTAGTCCCTCGCTTAGACCAGCGAGTCTAGCCAGCTTTGTAGCCTCCACGGCGCTCCTGAGGCTAGTCCCCTCGCGGCTCCTGGGCGGAAGATGAGATCTGAGCGCTCGATTTAGTCCACGATTGATCCGAAGCGGGAGGGAAACGGGGGGCTGGTGGTGAGAAGCGGAAGGAGACAGTTTCGGGGACGCATCGCACCTTTTAAAGGTCTCCGATTTGTTTTGTTTGCGCTGGTTTGAAAAGTCCGCCCAAAGTAGCCGGCTCTCTGATTGGATGCGGGCGGAGCGAGCCGATGGCTAAGGGTCTGATTCTCTCTCGAATCTGGATTGGCCAACTGATTAGTCTTTGAGGTCTTTGATTGGCTTGCATTGTACCCGGTGCTTCCAGCTTCCTTGTGGCCTTAGCAACTCCGGGGTCTAGATTGCGCATGTCTGGGTGGGCAGCTGTCGGAATTCCATTACCGGCCTCAGGAGGATTTGCTTCTACAGCAGCACCTAGCCCGGACCCAGGGGAGTGGTCGGCTAGGTTCTCAAAGCTATGGAGCCACACATCCAGCTAACCTGTGACAATCCTTGCACCATGGCGAGATGTCTGTTTCAACGTTATTTGTTCTGTGGGTTCCTTTGTGATAGATAACCAGTAGTCATTAAATTAGGTGTGTGGAGTGGGGAGTTTATACTGAGATATTTACCAAAAATATGCTTTTAAATTTGAGTATTTCGTAAAATTTTCTTCGACCAAAGGGGCGAAAGACCTGGAGTATACATGAAACAACATTAGCAAAAGTTGAGAATCGTTGACGTTGGGTAGTTAGAACAGGAGGGTTCACTATAGTATTCATTGCATTGTGAACCTTAAAATTTCCCACAATAGTTAAAAAAAATCCAAAGTAGGAACTTAAAAAAAATTACTTGGGCACATTAGTGAGGGCACATAAAAAAATCTGATAATTATAATAGCGTATCTCCTGAGGTTGTAATTGTGTTGTTTTAATGAAGACTCCTGGAGGCTTTGGGTGGTTGGTCACCCATAAATTAACATTTATTGTCCATTATAATTATCACTGCAATTAAGAGGCGACACCTTTCCTGAGGCGGGGCAAAACCCAAAGTAACCAGGTGCCTTCCGGGAAAATTTTCACAGGGAATCTATTTGGGGGGATGTAGAAGAAGACACAGTACCACCACCCCAAACTTTATGGTACGATTCCTAATTTTCTTCCTCCTCCTCTTTCTGCTGCCCTATATGCTTGAAAAACATTGAATAAAGGCACCATGAGTTTAAATCTAAATAGTCATCCCTGGGAATCAGTCCTCTGCTTTTTTTCCCTTCTGATCTTCTTTATGTTTTCTATGAATTGTTTGCTGTTTGGGAAGCACATTCTCTCCTTCCAGAGCAGCCACGGGATTTTAGAAAGCGATCCCATTGTACAGTAGCTAGGACTAGATCCAGACCAGGCATCTACAGCACAGACCAGCTAGAAGAGGGAAACTGACAAACTAACACTGTTCTTTCAGCATCGTCTTGCTTTGCTCAGTTTTGGAAAAGAAAAAAATTAAATGATTTATCCCATCCTGGCTTGATCTTCTGAACATTATTAAAACTATTACTTTCACTTGACAGAACCTAGCTGGAAATCTATGCATATCAACTAAGTGGGGACATTCAACTAACTTAAAAAAATAGAGCAGAGATTAGAATTACATAGATGACAGCTCATTGTATGAAGAATAAAGAGGCTCAGTAGTAAGGAGTCTAGAGAGAGACTAAGCATCTGGAGGAGGGAATGATACACTGTGGGAGACCAAAGCAGAAAAGGAACCAGAGACATTTTTTAAAAGCAAGGGAGCAGAGGTAGAAAAGAGCAGAAGTTATAGAAGAAATGATGTGAAATTATGTGGTAGAAAAATTTGAAAATCAAGTTGACGTCAACTCAAAATGATACTATAAGGCAGAGGAGGATTTTTTCTTTTTTATTATTTCATAATTTTATTGGGAGCTCTTACACATATCACATTCCATAATTCAAATTGTTCAAGCATAATTGTACAATTGCTACTACAATCAGTTTCAAAACATTTTCTTTCTTCTTGAAATCTTTGATATCAGCTTCCTGTTATCTCCTCCCTCCCCTAACTTCTACACCAGAATCTTGTTGTAAATTGTTATATATTGTTATTATATGTATATATATATTTTTCACCTACAATTTTATTATTCGCTCCCCTCAAGTTGAGTTCTACATTCACCATTGCTATCAGCTCCCATTTCCTCCCCTTTCCCCCTGTCTTCCTGTATCCTAAAGCAATCATTACTCCTGTTGCTGTTTCTGTAGGTTCTTCCATCCTGGCATTCCTGCATCAAACTACCTTATTTATATGCCTGGATGTAGGTAGGTCTAACAATATTAATGAGGTGAAACATAATCCTTAATCATAAGGGGAGGAAATATTAAAGAACCAGAGGATAGTTATGAGTGTCATCGGTGCTATGCCATAGTCTGGCTTCCTCATTGCCCCCACATGGCCCCTCTGTGAAGGCCTGTCCAATTGTCTTGCAGGTGGGCTTTGGGTCTCCACTTTGTCCACACTTCTTAAAATCCATTTGATTGCTTGTTTTTGAACTGCAAGTACCTATTCCTGTCGACACCTCATGATCACACAGGCTGGTGTGCTGCTTCCATGTGGGCTTTGTTGCTTCTCTGCTCAATGGCTGCTTGTTTGACTACAAGCCTTTAAGATCCCGAACACTTTATTTTTTAATAGCTGGGCACCATCATCTTGCTTCACCATATTTGCTTATCCACCCATTTTGTCTTCAGTGATTGTGTCGGGAAGGTATCATACAGTACCACATTATTAGAACAAACCATTCTTGTACTTAGGTGAGATTTTAGTAGAGGCCCTAAGTCCATTTGCTTCCTCATTGAGTTTACATATATGTACATGTATAGACAAATGCACCTATATTTATATAATTAAATATTTACATATTTATACATGTATATTTATACATATATATATATAAATTATTGCCTTCTTCTTCTTTCCAGAGGAGGATTCCTGAGGCTGTAAACTTTCACCGAAACAGATTGCCTCATCACTCTCCCCTGGAGCCCCTGGAGGGTTAGAACTGCCAGCCTTTTAGTTAGCAGCCAAGCACTTAGCTCACTGTGCCACCATGGCTCCTTTGTAAGGTTATACAACATACATATACCACATGTGTATGCATTACAGTGCATGCTCTTTACAGCGTAATTTGCTGTATAGTATACTATTTAACTGGTAATAATATTACATTATTTAACTGGTATCTTTTTGCAGGCAGCCTCTTGAATGAGGTGCCTAATTCTCCAAGCCTAAGGAACACAAGAAGCTTTGTAAATGGTGTTGAGGTTTCTTTTTATGTTAAAGCCTTTTTTAAGCAAAGGAGAAGAAACTGTCACGTTGTCCACTATAACCTTTTCTCCACTTTAATCTACTTTACCTCTTGAAGATAGAGGAAAGCAATCATTAAAAATATTGCTCCAGTCGTCACATCATCCTATTATTTTCCCCCAAACACCTCTATTTAAAAAAATTATGATATTCAGGGTGGAGAGGGAAGGATGATGCCGTTTTCCTCTTCTTATTTTGCCTTTTAAAATCTATAGATATATATCTATATAGATACACATCTCCACTGCCATGCACTCCATCCCTTACAGGCCCTGCATAGAGTTTCCCAGGGTGTAGGTCTTTAAATGAACAGGCAGCCTCATCTTTCTGCCAGGGAATGGTTGGCGAGCTTGAGCTTGAACTGCTGACTAAGCAGTTAGTGGCCCAGCATGAAATCCACAGTGCCACCAAGGCTCCTTAGTATTTCATTTTGTTGTTTCTGTTTTAATGCTAGCTGGTCTCCAGGTTCTATTTGTCTGTCCTCATCACCATGGCTCCCTTTGCTGGAATTAGAGTTCTAAGCTAACCAGACTTTACCTGCCAGTTACCTTTCAGCTCTTTTTAGGGCAGATGTCACATATCATGTGAGCCTACAAAGTCAGGAAGCCAGAAATCTGGCAGTCCCCAGGAAGGACTTTGTGGGGACAGTTTTTCATAAGATACTTGTATCACTCTAGTGATAGGGGTTCTGTAAGGCTGGATGATACTCTACTACCCACCCACCCCACCCCACCTCCAACAAATAGCCCCATGAAGGCCTGACACTGAGCCCTTTGTCTCCAGTGACATGTGAGACTGTGAAACCAGAAGATGGGCTCTGAGAGGGAACTGAGCAGAGATACACCCACACAGAAACAATGCCTGCATTCATGAATCCTTGACTTGTGAGGGAATGTCCTTCAAACCTACACACATTCAAGCAAGATATTTTAGTACTCTGTTTCAACCTTGAAGAGAAAATAGGGCATTTCCAAATGGTTGGTGTAGCACCTGCCCAAATGGATACATGAACTTCTCTGAACTTTGCAAAGCACCAGCATTTCAGCAACTTTCCAGACACCATATTTTTCTCTTTAAAAAAAAAAAGGTTTGGAACAACAGGTGCCAGGTTGTTTTCAATGAATGTTGAATGCATAATCACGAGGTGCCAGGAATAGTCCTTAAAAAAACTTGTTGCAGAGAGCATTGTTTTGAGAATGATGAGGGCAATGAATGTACAAATGTGCTTTACACAATTGATGCATGTATGGATTGTGATAAGAGTTGTATGAACCCCTAATAAAATTATTTAAAAAAATAAGTTACCTATAATATGTTAAAAAAAAACAACTTGTTGCGGTCAAGGGAATTTCAACTCATCCTGAGTCCGTCATCGGGCGGAGTAGAAATGCCTCATAGGGTTTCCATGGCTGCAATCTTTACAGAATCAGACTGTCACCTCTTTCTCCCACCGAGTGGCTGGCAATTTGAACTGCCAACCTTGCCATTAGCAGCCAAGTGATTAACCAACCACCAGCGCTCCTTTGGATGGCAGTAGGCCTCATTCACAAATAGCTCAACCAAGGTCCCAAAATTTACCCAGTATGTCTGAGATGGGCCAGAGAGCATGGGGTTAGAATACCTGGTTCTGAGTCTCATCTATCTGCTCATTAGAATCTTAAACCCAACGGAGCACAACTGCCGGATCTACGAGCAATGGCGGGGATGGCACAGTGTTTCATTCCATTCTACACGAGGTGCCCAGAGTGAAGGGCCCACAGCAGCAGCTAGCAACAACCAGGAATTGTTTCCCGGAGTAACTTGAGTCATTCACCCTGCCCTGCACCTGTTTACTAATCTGTGAAACAAACGAAACAGTGTGCCTGCTTCACAGATACAACAGTTTATGAAAACATTTGTTCTGTCTCCATCGAGGCTGTTAGCGTTCTTCCCAGTGCTGAAACTGCATGAAGGAAAAAAGGGGGTCATCTCAGCAAGTCTGGAGAAATGCATACTTGAAGGAAAAAAATGTCAGGCCCAGGATTTAATAAGCTACACGCTCACTGCCTCTTTCTGCTCTTGGTATCTGGCTACTCTGCCTGGTCTGTTCTCTGTTATCAAGGGTGGCTTGCAGCCCAAACTTGTCTAAGATCAGCCCTGATTACAGACTCTGTAAAAGAGGCAGGAATGTCCATTGGGGGGGGGGCGGGGCTTTCAGGGAGGGGAGGATGAGGAAGATGTAAGCCAAGCCGGTGTCATCTTGAAGTGGTTCAGATTTTTTAACCAATAAGCTCGCTTTTGAACCCAAACCTAGAACAATGAGATCATCCACATAGCAGATTCATCCAAGCAATGAGCAGAATAAATCAGTGAAGTGTCACCTCCTTGAATATGCTCCTTTCCAACTTGCTCATCGACAAGATCATCTCAAATATTAAACCAGCAAAGGCGACATTTTACAATCTATGAGTATTTATCTGTCTACCTATCTATCTACCTGATAAATACATATAAACATATATCTCTTGTTGTTATTATTACTGATACAAGTGAACTTTTGCCATGTTAGTGTGTTCATCGGTGCATGCATTGATGGAAGAGCGCATAATCCATGCCCAGATATTGATGTGCACAGCTCCAGAGCTGTGGGAATTATCCACACTAAGAGGAAGACTGGTACCTCAAACCCAACCAGAACCAGAGGCTCTGAGGAAGAAAGACCTACCAACTTGTTTCGTAAAGATCATCGCCTTCGATTTATGTAATCCATCCCTTCTGAAAGCCAAGAACTGAGCTCACATTTGTACCAAGAGCATTTTCTGTTATGCTAACCATAAAATGAAATAAATGGAGTAACTTGGGCATGAGAGCAAACACTTAATGCTTGACTACTAAGTGAAAAGTTGGGGGTTCGAGCCCACCCAGAGGCATCTTAGACGACTGGGTTGGTCTGCTTTTGACAGGTTTCAGTTTTGCCACTCTATGGAGCGGTTCTATTCTGCACACGTGGGGTCACCACTAGCCAGAATCAGCTCCATGACAATGAACAAGAACTTTGACAGGGCTGGAAAGCCTGGCAAAGGAGAGAGCAACTGGGAGCGTGGTGATTCCTGCAATCAGAACTGTTATCTGGAAATGGTGGGTTTGCTCCAGGACACTGTGCACTATTGATTACATAACACATTCATTTTTATGATTTGTTCCAAGAGCCATAACCTAACTCCACCATGGAAATTTCCTGCCTCTCCTTGATATCACAGGGCTTTGTAAAGTGGATATTGTCAACAAACGCCAAAAAACTACACTGGAGACATCTGTTGAGTAAATCAGCTTATCCTCAATGGAAAACTTTATTTCCTATGGAAGTAATATATTCTTATTCTTATCTCAATTTTTTAAAAAAATGACATTTAAAGTGATATGGATAAATACTATAAACTTAAATTTTGCCTTCATTAGAATTTTAAGATTTTTCCAAAAATGGTAGAGTTTTTAAAAGATTCTTAGTTCTTAAAAAAGAATCCTTAACTTTTCTGTTTATTTTATATGTACTATTATGTTTCAGTCAGATTCTGAACAAAAATTGTGGGTACATTCAAGAACTGAAACAAAATTTTAAGGGGTGCTGAAATTTTACAATTTGGATAGGTTCTAAGTAAAAGAGTAGCATTCACAAAAATATACAAATATGCACATGTAATGTTGTTCTGTGCCATCAACTCACAACTCCTAGCAACATTTCAACGGTATTCATCAATTCCTGGCATCTTGGTTTGGGGTAATGCTTTTATTGCAGCTTGGAGTTCTTCCTTCAGTACAACTGCTTCTTGCTCTTATGTTGACCTCTTAAATGATTGAATGTCAGCTCGTTCTCATTGTACAGTGACAGTATGCATTATTTTCATTTTCGTTTGATGCTTCCTGCATCATTCAATATTTTTCCCATAGAATCGATCTTTCAATATTGCAACCTAAGGTTGAGTTTTTCTTTAGTTCTTTCAGTTAAAATATGCTGAGAGTGTTCTTCACTTTTGGTTTTCTAACTCTAGGTCTCTGAATATTTCATTATGACATTTTACTTTGTTCTCTCAATTGACTTTTGAAATCTTCTGTTCAGCTCTTTGATTTCATCATGCCTTCCACGTGACTTAGCTACTCTACAATCAAGAGCGTTTCAGAGCCTCTTCTGACATCCACTTTGATCTTTTCCCAAAGAAAGGTCATCAAGCCAGGTTCAGAAGAGAACTTGGAAGACAGGCTCTTCTGACTCTGGCTGGAATTTCTGACACTTTGCTGTTGATGTACCACTGTAATTATGTTTCAATTATCTTTAGCAAAGTTTGACTTGTGTGTGATATTAATGACATTGATCGATACTTCTTGCACTCTGATCACCTTTCTTTGGGAAAGCCACAAATAAGGATTTCTTCTAGCCTGTTGGCATATTCTGGGCTATTTTTGTTTGTTGAAACATTTCAACTGATATTTGAATTCCTTAAACATTGAATTTTGCCCGTGCCTTCAGGGCAGCTTGAGCTTCTTCATTAACTACTGTTGGTTCTTGATGAGAATTTGCTACGTCACGAAATGAGTTAATGTTGACCAGTTCTTTTTGATATCACAACTCTGTGTGTTCCTTCTATCCTTTTTTTGATGTGTACTTTGACTTTTGATATTTTACGAAGAATTTTTCAGTGTTGCAACTCAAGGCTCCCCTCGCCCCCTCAGTTCTTTCATCTTGAAAAATGCTGTGTTCTTCTGTTTTTGTTTTCCAACTCCGAGTCTTTGCATATTTCATGATAATACTTTACTTTATCTTCTTGAGCTGCCCTTTGAAAATTTATGTTTAGGTCTTTTACTTCACCATTTATTTTTTTCACTTTAGCTATTGCACTTCAAGAGCAAGTTTCAGAATCTCTTTTGACACTTATTTTGATATTTTCTTTCTTTCTTGATCATTTATTGACCGTGACTTTCTTCATGTATGATGTTCTTGATGTCATTCCACAGTTGGTCTGATCTTTGATCTTTACCATTCAATGCATCAGACCTGTTCTTGAGATAGTCTTTTAATTCAGATGGAATATACTCATGGTGACATTTTGGTTCTCCTGGACTTGTTAAAAAGTTCTTCAGCTTCAACTTGACTTGCATATGAACAACTGATGATCTGTTCCACACTAAGCCCCAGCCTTGATTCAAATGCTAACTCATGGGATCTCTATGAGTTGGAACCCACTCAAAGATGCCTAACAACAACAATAAAGTGAAGAAGAAATGGTCCAGTTAGAGACTGGGACTTCCAAGATTAGTGTCCTCACTTCAGAGTTCTGGAGATGGGTTAACATGTTTCTAACAAAGCAAACAACTCCTCCCTCCCCACCCAGATCCCTACCCTGGCCTGTAGGAAGGGTAAAGGAAAAAGAAATAAGAAGTCTCTTTCTTTTCTTCCTAGGTTTTAAACCATCGTGTGAGTGCCCTCTGGTCCTTGCAAGTGTTCAGGGGACAGAGGGAAAGAGCAGCAGTGCTCCTACTGGATCTGAGAAGGATGATTTTGCAGACTTTGGGGCAAACTCTTTTTCCTTCCGATGACAAGGAAACATACCACCCCCACCCCCACCCCCCACCCCCCACACACACACATCTTTACATCAGAGGATTATAACCAGCAAATACGCTGATTATGACATCCCAGCTAATTCTGTCCCGCTATTCTCAGAAGCTGCGTATGATCATTCTAAGTGAAAGTCAAGGCCACCTGATAGCTCAGTGCTAAAAAGAGAAGCTTAGGCTTTACAGGCTGTGCTGGACAGAACAAAGGTGGAGCAGGTGAACGGTGGGTGGTACAGCTCAGTATGGACTGTAAGAGGGCTTCAAAAAGTTCACCTTTTCATTCTGTTTTCCACAAACTTTTTGAAACCTCTATTACTGCTCTTGATTGCTTCTCTTGATGTGTGCTCAGAAATGACAAGATTTTGATGTTCGATGTGATAGTCAATATTTATACATTTTATTATTATAAATAGTAACACATTAATTCTAGATTTCCTATTTGAACATGTTAACACATCCTGCATAAAGATTCGCTTTCTGGAATATTCCACAGCTATGTGTGTTAGCAAATGAAGCTCCCACTATATTTTAAAGCAAACCCTGGTGGTCTAGTGGTTACATAGGGGACTATGATTTGTAAGGTCAGCAGTTCAAAACCACCAGCTTCTCTGCTGGAGAAATGCACAGTTAACAGATAGAGCTTTGGGAATTCACGGGCAGTTCTACCCTATCCTAAGGGACCACAGTGAGTATGTATCACTCAATGGTGGTGAGTTTGACTCTATTTTAAAATCTGTGCTAGTTCTTTTGTTCAGTTTAGAAAACATTAACTGTGCAGATACAGTGGTGATAAAAAGGAAACACTATGATTTAGACCCTGACCTTACAGAGCTCAGAGGCTAAAAGCGAAGTCAGTCAAGCCAACAAGTAATGCCGTGGTAAGTGCCACGGTAGCACCGTGTGTACAATACAACACCAGAGGAGGGAAAGAATGGCCATCATAAGATGGGGAGGAAGCATTGGTAAGATTTACAGAGAAGATTCTTGACTACTTCTAAAACTGGCTTTCGCTGTGTGATGATCTCCTCTCTTCTCAGAATGACGTATTACTTTTTTAAAGTGAGTAGTTTCTAGGAAGAGCGGAATAACAGCAGCTTAGTGACTCAAAAATGCAGTGGGGATAAACAAGCAGCCATCTAGCTCAGAAGCAACGAAGCCCACATGGAAGAACACACCAGCCTGTGTGATCGCCTGGTCCCGAAGGGATCAGTTATCAGGCATCAAAGAACAAAAATTCATATCAGTGGCTGCACACCTCCATGATACGATCACCGAAGACAAATGGGTGCATAAGCAAATGTGGCGAAGAAAGCTGATGGTGCCCGGCTATCGAAAGAGATAGTGTCTGGGGTCTTAAAGGCTTGAAGGTGAACAAGCAGCCATCTAACTCAGAAGCAATAAAGCCCACATGGAAGAAGCACACCAGCCTGTGCGATCACGAGGTGCCAAAGGGACCAGGTATAAGGCATCATGCAAAAATATATATGTGTGTGTGTGTGTGTGTGTGTGTGTGTATACCATAGTGAATGAAGGGGGAAGTGAAGAGTGGAGACTCAAGGCCCATTTGTCGGCCACTGGAGATCCCCCTCATAGAGGGGTTTAGGAGAGGAGATGGGTCAGTCAGGGTGCATTGTAGTACCGATGAAGAACACAGCTTTCCCCCAGATCCTGGATGCTTCCTCCCCCCAACTACCATGATCCGAATTCTACCTTGCAGGACTGGATAGGGCAGAGGTTGTACACTGGTGCATATGGGAGCTGGAGGCACAGGGAATCCAGGGTGGACGATACCTTCAGGACCAGGGGTGTGAGGGGCGATGCTCGGAGAGTGGAGGGTGAGTGGGTTGGAAAGGGGGAACTGATTACAAGGATCCACATGTGACCTCCTCCCTGGGAGATGAATGGCAGAGAAGGTGGGGGAAGGGAGACTCCGGATAGGGAAAGATATGACAAAATAACAATCTATAAATTATCAAGGGCTAATGAGGGAGGGGGCAGCAGGGAGGGAGGGGGAAAAAAGAGGACCTGATGCAAAGGGCTTAAGTGGAGAGCAAATGCTTTGAAAATGGTTAGGGCAAAGAATGTACAGATGTGCTTTATACAATTGATGTATGTATATGTGTGGATTGTGATAAGAGTTGTATGAGCCCCTAATAAAATGTAAAAAAAAAAAAGAATGCATGTGGGTAGAATTTTCATTTTCAGGGGCCTCTTTTAACTCTGATGATTCCCTGGGTGTTTATGAAATTGATCATCCTTTCAGGTTAAACTGTCATCGTTAGGTGCCATGGCATTGACTCTGACTCCTAGGGGCCCTATGTGCAACAGAATGAAATACTCACTGGCCAGTCCGTCACCATCCTTATGATCATTGGTTTGTTCCAACCCATTGTTGTGGCCGTCTCATTGAAGGTCTTCCTCTCTTTTGCTGACTCTCTGTTTTACTAAGCAGATCTTCTTCCAAGGATTGGTGCTTCCTGATAACATGTCCAAAGTACATAAGCTGAAGTTTCACCATCCTGACTTCTAAGGAGCATCCTGACTATACATGTTCCAAGACAGATTTGTTCATCCTGACAGGCAATGGTATTTTTTTAAGATTCTTTGCCAACGCCATCAAAGAGAACAGTTCTGCCCTGTCTTTCTCCTTCATTGTTCTGGTCTTCCTCATTCATGCATGCGTACAAGATGAGGGAAAATATCATTGCTTGCTTGGTCAAGTGCACTTGTCTTCAAAGTGACGTCTTTGCTTTATAAAACTTTAAAGAGGTCTTCTGAGGCAGATTTACTCACTGCATTATGTCGTTTGATTTCTTGACTGCTGCCTCCATGATCCTTGATTGTGGATCCTTGACTGAAATCCTTGACTACTTACTTCAATAAACTTTGAGCTGTTTCTCATAATGTTGCTTAAAGGGCCATTCATAAGGATTTTTATTTTCTGTATGTGAAGGCGAAATCCATGTTGACAACTGTAGCTTTGATCTTCATCAGTAAGTAATTCCAGTCCTTTTTACTTTCAGCAAGCAATGTTGCCAGAGTTCTCAGATTATTTCCTTAGCATACACAATGGAACAATAAAAACAAACAACAAAAACATTGACATCAAGTTGATGCCCATGTATTGGAACCCTAGATAGAGTTTTTGAGGCTATACATCTTTGTGGGACCAGATATCCTCAACCTTCGCCTATGCAGCAGCTGAGTGGATTTGAACAGCTGAGTGGATTTGTGGTACTCCAACACTTACCTGACAGATTTAATAAGCATGATGAGAGAATGCAACCCTGATGGACACACCAAGCAGTATACCTGTTGAGTTAGTTTATTGTGCCAACCTGGCCAATAAACACATGCGGGGTTAATTGAAGGGCAGAGGGATCAATGGCTCAGTGAGCTTCACCTTTCTAGTTTCTCGGGGCTCTTGCTTTCTGATGGTCGGACCAGGGTGCAGCTGCCTTAGCTAGTTCCCTGCTTTAGCTGGCAAAGCTCACTTCCTGCAAGACATCCCTGAGGAGAAGCTGCATGGACCTACCCCGATGCAGCCCTGGGTGCTAGAGCAGCAGTGTGGAGACCCCTGCCAGCGCTGAGATGCTTACACATGCACTGACTCGGCTTTCCTCCTGCAGTCATCATCATTGCGTCTGTTTTGTGAGATGGAGGAGGACTTTGTGGATTGTTATTGGACATCCAGGTTAATGGGTTAATGTTGGACTTGTGGGCTTGGGCAGCGCTAGGTTGGGATGTTTTCTTGATGAACACTTAACCTTTATATAAAACTCTCCATTATACATGAGTTTCTGTGAATTTTTTTTCTTAAAGTACCCAGACTAACACACCCATGTTTTGTTCAAAGGTCTACCTCTTGGTCTGTGTACAGTTCTATATATGAGCACAAGTAACTATTCTGGAATTCCCATTCTTCTAAAGTTAGCCATACCTTACTATGACCGACATAGTCAAATGCTTTTGCATAACCCGTAAAATACAAGTATAAGCATGTTGCTAGAGTTCTCTGCTTTCAGCCAAGAACCATCTGATGTCAGTAGTGATAGCCCTTATTTGATGTCCTCTTATGAATCCAGCTTAAATTTCTGGCAGCTCCCTGTGGATAGACTGGTGTAATTGTGTTTAAATTATCTTCAGCAAAAGTATACTTATGATGATGTTAATGATACTGAGCAATGGTTTTTGGTTGTGCTTCTTTTGGAATGGATAAACTATGGATTTCCTCCAGGTGGTTTCCCAGAAATCTTCCAAATTTCTTGGTATAAAAAAGGTGAGCATAGGGTGTTTTGTAGAGCAGTGCAACTGCTCTAAAAGCATGGGTTTTGATAGTGAGGTCTGGTGTCAACTTGGGTGGATCTGGGTTCTCCGTAGTTTGGCAATAACTACCACCCCACACCCCGCCCCATGCTGTGATCTAACACAATGTAATCAACTCTATAATGGAATCTAACAATGCAGTCAACTATGTGAGCAGCTGCCAGTTATAGTAGAGTGAAGTCCCCTTGATTAGGTCACTGTCTTGATGTGATTAGAAGAATGACTCCTCGGGGGTGTGACCTGCTCCTTGTTCAACAGACTCTATGGGAAAGCTTGTCACTGCTGCTGGCTCTGGATCCTGCACCTGGTTTCTCAACCTCCTGTCATATTGGCTGCCATTCCCAGAGCCATCAGTGGACCATTACCTGAGGTTTATTTACTCTGCATCCACCAGCCTGTGGTCTTAGTACTTCTTCCTGCTCCCTGGTTCATCAGCCCTCCACAGCTACACAAATCCAGAGAAGTCACTAGCTTACCATTGGCCCTATGGTCTTAAGCTAGGCTGGACTTACTGCTTCCAGACTGTGTGAACCATTTTTTGATAAAAAAAATCTTGTTCTAGATACTTGTTCACAAAAGTGCCACTGGTCTTGCTTCTCTAGAAAACTCAGCCAGACACATAGACATATGACCTTATGAATTTATCAAAACTCATAGAGATGTATAATGCAAAATTTGATTCATAGTAAACTGTTACTTTCTTTTTCTTTTTTTTTGTTTGTTTGTTTTGGTTTTTGTTACTTTCATTAATGGACTTTACACAGCTCAACAAAAAAATTTTTTTTTTGCTGTCTTGGTTTTTAGGCCTCTTGCTATGGTTACTTGGGGTGCTGATTCTGAAAGGGCATTGGATAGACCACATCAGCTCTAGGTTCTTAGATAGGGTACCCCACTGTATTTTCAGCTATTCATCTCATTTATCATCATCTCACTGCTTTTGAGTGGATGCCAATTGATAGCGACCCTATAGGACAGGGTGGAACAGCCCTTGTGAGTTTCTGAGACTCTTACAGGAGTAGAAAGCCCATCTTTCTCCACTATGCCATAGGGCTCCTCACCTATCAAGTTATATTAATTTATTAACTTCTAATGCTAGTTTTAAATATGAGAAGAATGCCATATTTTAAAAATTCTCATATTTAAGAAGCTCCACAAATTAGGATGAGACAAAAAATAGGTATTAAGGGACTTCCAAGGGAAGCTGAATATGGGCCCATGGTGTCTAGTTGGTTACACATGGAGCTACCAATCATAAGATCAGTGATTCAAACCCACCAGTCACTCTGCAGCCTTTAAAAGAGGTAAAGTTTTCAAAACTCAAAACTGCAGTTCTTCTTGGTCCGATAGAGTCGCCATGTATTAGAATCAATTCAATGGCAATGGGTTTTTCCTTTTGGTCTGGGAGCCTTTGCAATCTATACAGAGACTACAAGTTGTCCACTGCAAAGCCAGAACACAGCTTGAGAGGAGTGGGAAATAAAAGAGACAACTGAGAAAGAACATCTACGGAAGCTGTGAGGGAAGTTTAGAATGTCAGATATACACGACATGAAGAGCGGTGTTCATAAATACTTTAAAATCTAAAATTTTCTTCTCCAGATTTGCAGGATGCGTTTTGGAACACGTTTTCATATATAGAAGTCAGTGGATAATTCATGGGGAATGTTTCAATGGTGGGGTTTACTCTAAGTTTCTCTATAAGAAAAACTCTAACTTTTCTGTGAAGCGTTTCTGTGCACAGGTGGAGGAGTTGTGGCATCCTCTAACAAGACATTTTGATTTTAATAAAGGAGTTGGAACTCTGACAGACCCATTTTGGGTTTCAGAACATTTGAATCTCTATTATTGTACCTAATTCACTAATAGTCAGTAGATTCTAACTCAGAGTGGGCCTATAGAACAGAGAGGACCTTCTCGCGCAGGCTTGTGAGGCTGTAAGTCTTTATGGAGCAGAAAGCCTCCTTATCCTTCTGCAGAGTGGCTGGTGGGCTCAAATAGTTGACTTTGTGGTTAGCAGGCAAACCCATAACCCACTGTGCCATGAGGGCTCTTGATTAATTGTACAGTGACCTTATTTCTGGCCCCTCTTTTAAGATAACAGATTGGAATTGCCTGCTATTCAGTTCCTAATAAAGGTGGAATGATAATTGGGGGAAATTCCAAGTTCAAGTGATTTGCACTGTTCAAATATGTCTTTGGCTCAAGGGACACCATGTGTAATATAACGTGACCTAAATATTTGTACACGTTCTAAAACTGATTGTGATGATGACTGTACAACTCTTCTTGAAGTGATTGGACTATTGAGTTGTATGATGCATGAATTATATGCCAACACAACTATTAACAAATATTGAGTACAACCAAAAGACTTTAAAACAAGTACTCACTTCCTCTATCTCAGGCTAGCTGACACTACTTTAAAATAACCCGACTTTCCATGGGAAAGCAGAGTGAAGAGTGCCTATGTCATATGTCCCATGACTCACAAGCTAGAGTGCATAGGTGAAGACTGGTGCCATTTCCGGAATCAGCAGGTCAAATATACGCACAAAAAGTCTAACAGTTGAGGCACCAAAGCACATGTAGGTCAGTATAGCATATAACTCACTCACTGCTATAAAGTCACTTCTGACTCACTGCACTCTCTAGGGCAAAGTACAACTGCCCTGTAGGTTTCCGAGACTGTTCACTCTTTATAGGAGTAGAATGCAGCTAGTAGTTTCAAACTGCTTACCTTGTGGCTAGCAGCTCACTTCATAACCCACTACACCACCAGGACTCCTTGAGAAAGTCCTGGTTTATCAAATTTAATAAATGTACCACGTGATTGCAAGTTGTTAATTAAAAGGAGTAAATTGTGGACGAGGACAGAGGTATATGAGAACTCTCTGTTCTTACAGCACAATTTTTTGTGTGTGAACTAAAAGCATGAAGTCGATTTAAAATCTAAAACAAAAACACTGTCACTTGAACATAAGAATCACTTTATAAGCTCATCATTTGTAACAACTAATTAGAGGTTCTGAATTATCAATTAGCCTACAAATCCAATTAAGCACATACTTTAAAGTGAGCTTTAAAGTGCTTTCTTTACTACGCACCTTCAAAGCAAGAACAGAGGATCTGTGAATTATTTGGAAATCAATGTTTACCTTTTTTTCTGACAATGTAAAATCTTTGTTCAAAAATATAAACCCCTTGTTCATCTTTCAAGGTAACTTCAAGACAAACCCTGAGATTTTTGCAACTAAAATGTATTTGTGCAACAGTAACATCTTTCAAATCAGCAAAAATAAGAAATTTATATTCTGAAACTGGAATGAAAGAAATATTTTCTTCCTAGCCAAGGAATATTTTACCCCAAATAGCAATTGCTGCAAAGGCTAATAAAGAGAAAATTAATACACACAAATGTATTTGTTATCTATTCCTTATTAAGACCGAAAACAATACTTTTCAGATACACTGATTGCAGAAAAGTTTTTGTTCTATGAGTCAGGAACTATAATAACAGATGAAGCAGAAAATTAAGCTTTCTGATATTATACTTATGGGATCCTATTGTTGTTAGGTGCCATCGAATTGGTTCCAACTGATAGCCACCCTCCAGATGTACAACAAAGAAAACCATGCCTTGTCCTGGGCCATCGCTCAATGGTTGCTATGTTAGGGCCCATCGTTGCCCTCCATCTCGCCAAGGGTGCTGTTCTTTTTCGGCTGCCCCTCTACTTGACCATGATCTCCTTTTCCAGACCAGCGTCTCTCCTGACAACATGTCCAGTGAGTCAGACAAAGCTTCGCTTTTCTTACATCTAGGAATTGTTCTGGATATGATCCTTCCAAGACAGATGTCTGTTCTTTGGGCAGTCCATGGCACTTTCAATATTCTTCGCCAGTGCTATAATTCAAATGTATAGATTGCTATTTGGTCTTCCTTATTTAATGTCCAACTTTCACATGTACGTGGGGCAATTGGAAATGCCCTGGCTTGGGTCAGGTGGACCTTCGTAGTCCTTAAGGTAACATACTTGCTTTCCAATACTCAAACGAGGTCTTGTTTATCCATAGCATAGCAGCAGATATACCTATAGCAATGCATCCTTTGTCTCCTGACTGCTGCTGCCATGAGCACTGGTTCTGGTTCAAAATGGCCAATGCCAATCCATTTCAGCTCACTAGCACCAACGATATCAATCTTTTTTAAAAAAATCATTTTATTAGGGGCTCATACACCTCTTATCACAATCCATACATATATCAATTGTGTAAAACACATTTGTATATTCATTGCCCGCATCATTCTCAAAACATTTGCTCTCCGCCTAAGCCCCTGGCATCAGCTTCTCATTTTTTCCCCTTCCGTCGCTGCTCCCCCTCCCTCATGAACCCTTGATAATTTATAAATTATTATTTTGTCATATCTTGCACTGTCCAATGTCTCCCTTCACCCACTTTTCTGTTGTCTGTCCCCCCAGGGAGGAGGTCACATGTAGATCCTTGAAATTGGTTCCCCCTTTCCACTTCACCCTCCCTCCACCCTCCCAGTATCACCACTCACATCACTGGTCCTGAAGGAATCATCCTCCCTGGATTCCCTGTGTTTTTAGTTCCTGTCTGTACCAGTGTACATCCTCTGGTCTGTCCATATTTGTAAGGTAGAATTCGGATCATGGTAGCAGGGGAGGAGAAAGTATTTAGGAACTAGAGGAAAGCTGTATGTTTCATAGTTGCTGCATTGCACCCTGACTGGCTCATCTCCTCACCGAGACCTGCTGTAAGGGGCTGTACAGTGGCCTACAAATGGGCTTTGGGTCTCCATTCAGCACTCTCCCCCCCCCCATTCACTATGATATGATTTTTTGTTCTCATAATGCCTGATACCTGATCCCTTTGACACCTCGTGATCTCACAGGCTGGTGTGCTTCTTCCATGTGGGCTTTGCTGCTTCTGATTGCAAGATGGCCGCTTGTTTACCTTCAAGCCTTTAAGACCCCAGATGCTATATCTTTTGATAGCTGGGCACCATCAGCCATCTTCACCACATGTCCTTATGCACCCATTTGTCTTCAGCAAATCGTATCAGGGAGGTGAGCACACAATTATATGATTTTTGTTCTTTGATGCCTGATAACTGATCCCTTCAGCACCTCGTGATCACACAGGCTGGTGTGCTTCTTCCATGTGGGCTTTGTTGCTTCTGAGTTAGATGGCCAGATAGCAGTCTTTATGTGTTCATTTTTTTTCTTATTTTCCTTTATTCATACTTTGTACACTCCAAGTTTCAATTATTAATAGATGTCTCTTCTCATTTTGAGTCATACCCTACCTCCGTTTTTGTCATTGCTGTCAGCTCTATTTTGAGAAGGTAGCTTTTCTCAGTCATGATCTGAGTCCCTTCTCCCATGAGGGGCTCATCTTCTGGCACTATCTCTGACAATGTTCTGCTGCTGTTCATGAAGTTTTCAGTATCTGACAGTATTTCACTGCTATCCATAAAGTTTTCCGTGGCTGCTTCCTCTGAGGTGGGACAGTAAAATCACACTGAACTGAACTTGGTCGTCTAACCGCTGAAAGACCCTGGAGTCTGAAACTAGCACACGTGGCTTAGAGCACTGGTCCTGCCACTTACTAGCAGAGTGAGCTATCTAAGTTGACATGCCCCCTGACTATTCACAAGGCTGCCTGGCTAGATTAGCTGAAAGCATATTTGTAAATACAATGAATAGTCCACAAAATTCAAGACAAATGCAAATTACTATTATCTTCATGATAATCTTGGGTTCAAATTCCAGCTTGATTGTTTAATAGCTATAGGACTTATATGGAAAGTTAACCCATTTAAGTCTGTTACCTTACCCCAGTGACAGTTTCTCGGAGGATCAAACCACTTAATACATGTAAAGAACTTTAAAACACCTGTAAAATAAAGGTTCAGTAATGTTATTTCCTGTAATTATGTCTCTTATTACCCACATCAACAGCAAACGTGCTTGAGTTGTTCTTCCATTAAGAGTAAGAGATTGTACTTAACTTTCCACATGATCAATGTTTTTGAGTAGCAGAGAAGCTGTGGCAAAGAAACAGGCCGTTTCTCTGTAGAGAGCTAACTAACTAATAAGAAACCGAACCTTGGCCTTATTAGGTAACCAAGCCAACCAATCTGGATGCAAACTATATAAACAAATTATTACATGCCAAGATTATTGTTGCAAAGCCCAAGGATCAACCTGAGCATAACTCAATGAACATTGCACTCATAAAATGTTAGGCTAGATTACCTGTTTATTTCTAACAAGGATGCTTCGGGAACGTTTTGTTTCTTTCTCTTTTGCTTTTGGTTTTATATTGCTATGTCTTTGCAAATCTCTACTCTATATTTCCTCATCATTCATTTATGTAACCATGTGGCTCTGTCTGTCTTCAGTGGTCTTCTTTCCATGTGACTCTAAGAAGTGCACAAGGTGGGTCACTGGGATGGATTGAATTAATTGTCCCTGAAATATTGTTATTGTTCTTTGGTGTCATGAAGTCAGATCAGACTCATAGCAGCCCTACGTACAACAGAATGAAACACTGCCAGGAAACATCAATTGATTGTGTTCCATCTTCACGATTGCTGTTACGCTTGAGCCCATTGCTATAGCCACTGTGATGATCCATCTCAATGAGGGTCTTCCTCTTTCACAGATGTTTCTTCTCATTCTGAGTTATGCCCCCATCAGCAAATTAAAGCCTCAAAAGTTTTACTCCATCTATATCATTATGGCCAACTCTACTTTGAGAAGGCAGTTCTTTCTCAGTTGTATTTTGAATGCCTTTTAACCTGAGGGCCTCGTCTTCTGTCACTCTCTGATAATGTTCTACTGCTATTCCTAAGGTTTTCTGTAGAGAAGCCCTTATACATTGATAGTCTATTCCATCTTGATAGTCTGTTCTTAGTCTGGAAGCCATATCAATAACTCTGCTGGCTTTTTAAATACCAATGACGTAGCTTCCAGCAACATATAAGCTACCACAGGATGGCAAACAGACAAGTGGTGGGCCCCTAAAATAAGTGTTATAAATCCTAACTTCTTTGCCTATTGTTACAATACCATTTCAAATGTGTCAGGTTAATGAAGCTGGATTAATGTAGAGTACAGCATAAATCCATCTCTCTTTAGATATAAAAGAAGTTCAACAGAGTAGGGACGGGGGAAGAGACATGCCAAGCCACATGGTGACTGCAGGAGCAGCAGACCAGAAGAGACAGGACTTGCTCTGTGTTAGACAGGGTTTTCTAGAGAGATAAAACCAGATTTCTGATCATTATATATATATATATATTTATAAATATAGATAGATATATAACACAAGAAATGAACTGTTAAATTATATACAGAAGATAGATATATAATACAAGAAATGAACAGTTAAATTATAAAGCAGTACAAATGGCTTGGTGCAACTCACTCCCATGAGAGAGTTATGAGACACTAGCAGTCCTTCAAGTCTTGAGGGCCACCAGGTAGTCCTCTGTAGAGAGAGAGCTAGGCTATCCCAGCACAGGGAGCAAACGGCAAGGCAGGTCACCAACCGTCAGCCAGGTCACCAACCGTCAGTCCCCAGCTCCAGAGATGTACATTCCAATTCTCTGGCGAGGCAAGTCTTAAAAGAACCTCAAATTACAGAGACACAGCTCACAGGTTAGGTATCCCACAGGTAGTGTAGCTTGCAATTGAGACACAGAACAAGCAAGGCAGCCACACTTTGGTCCGATGATCAAAGAGCAAAAGACAAGAAAGGCGAGGTTCACCGAGCCATTTATCTCTCTGCCCTTCAATTCATCCCATATGTGTTTATCGGCCAGGCTGGCACAATAAACTCTCACCCAAGATGACACAGTGAAAGCCTTCCCCTAGAATTAGTGCCCTGAATGCAGACTTCCAGCCTTCTATACTGTGAGAAACTTTCTGTCTGTTCTAGTCATCCACTTGTGCTATTTCTGTTATAGCAATACCAGACAACTAAGGCAGTCACCAGGAAGAGAAGCTATGTTCTGCCTCTCACAGGCTTCTTCACTTTTCCCTACTGCCCTTTGTTCAGACAGCTCAAGATGCTTATGACCTAAATTCAGATCTGCAACGTGCCAAGGACAGCAGAGCGCTGTGTGGGACAACTCTGACTCCAATTGGAGCCAATCCTTTGTGTGATTAGATTTAAAAAATAAATAAAACCCAGCAAATGAAAATGCAGTCTATAATCCTTAATGTACAGTCGTGAGTAGAATATAGTAATGTAAACCAAGTATTTTAGTGTCTTATTTCCCCATGATTATACAGAACTGTATTTCCAAGAAGCCACTGAATCATGATAACTTCTGATCTTATCCCAACCAGTTGCACAAGTACTGAAATCAAACACCTGTCTATTTGTTAATGCAACAAAGGGAACGCAATTGTTTGCTTCCATGACTAAAATATATACATGCATTCTATTTCAGACCTAACATGGTTAATATTTTTGTATATGCGTTTGTTACCAGAATCAGCTTCTTTATTTTTTTGTTTGTGCTTTATTATTATTATTTTAATCATTTTATTGGAAGCTTGTACAGCTCTTATTACAATACAGACATACATTGCATCAAGCACCTTTGTACATATGCTGCCATCATCATTTTCAAAACATTTTCTTTCTACTTGAGTCTTTGGTTATCAGCTCCTCATTTTTTCCCTCCCCCCCTTCCCTCAATGAACCCTTGATAATTTATTTTTTAAAATTCATGTCTTACACTGACCAATGTCTCCCTTCACCCACTTCAGAATCAATGTCTTATTGTTTTAAAAACAGTGTGATTCATATACTCCCTCTCATTGTTGATAATTCATTGTTTTGGTTCTCAGAAAATAATCTAAACCCTGAATGAATATTATCAGGTTATTTTTAAGGTTTAGGAATTGTGTACAGTTTTATTAGATTACTGAGGATTTTGTTTTCAGGGCACAAGGCACTCACTGAAATGCATTCACAACATAAATCTTTTTGTTTCATTTTTATTATTAAAAGATCATTTTATTGGGGACTCTTACAACTCTTGCTACAATCCATACATAGATTGCATCAGGCATGCTTATACATATGTTGCCTTCATTCTCTTCTAGACATTTACTTTCTATTGAGCCTTTGGTATCAGCTCCTCTTCTCCCCCCACCATAATCCCATCATAGATGATAAATTATTACCTTCGTATCTGATGCTGACTACTGTCTCCCTTCCCCCTATGTTTTCTGTTGTTCTTCCCCCTGGAGTGGGGTGTATAGTTATGTGCCGATCATTGCAATCCACTCCAACTTTCTCCATTTTTCTCTCCGCCCCTTCACCCCTACCTTCTGGTATTGCTATTCCCACACCTGTTCTTGGATTCCGTGTGTTATGAACCTCCATCTCTTATCTATGCCTGTGTACATGCTCCAGTCTAGTCTGGGTTTAGAAGCAGCACTGGGATCATGGTAGTGGGAGGTGAGAAAGCTTCAAGGAACCAGACGAATATTGTGTGTTTCATAGATGCTTGACTGCACCCTGGTTGACTCATCCCTTGCCTGTGACCCCTCTGGGGGGAGACTGTTCCATTGTCTAAAGATGGGCTTTAGGTTTGTTCTAACCCCCTTCACTCTCACCAATATGGTTTTGTCTGTTATGTATCTTCTGATGCCTGTTACTCGGTCCTGATGACTACTCATGATCACAGCGGTGGTGTGCTCCTTCCGTGAGGTTGGTTGTTTCTCTCCTGAATGGCTTCTTGTTTCACTTCAAGCCTTTACGATCCCAGTCACTATATCTATTTTTTTAATCATTTTATTAGGGGCTCATACAACTTTTATCACAATCCATACATACATCAATTGTATAAAGCACATTTGTAAAACCATTACCCTTATCATTCTCAAAACATTTGCTCTCCAATTATGCCCCTGGCATCATGTCCTCATTTTTCCCTTTCCCTCCCCACTCCCCTTCCCTCATGACCCCTTGATAAATTATAATTCATTATTTTGTCATACCTTGCTCTGGCCCACGTCTCCCTTCACCTACTTTTCTGTTGTCTTTCCCCCAGGGAGGAGGTCATATGTAGATCCTTGAAATCAGTTCCCCCTTTCTAACCAACCCATCCCTATTCCCTCCCAGTATTGCCACTCACACCACTGGTCCTGAAGGGATCATCCGCCCTGGATTCCCTGTGTTTCTAGTTCTCATCTGTACCAGTGTACACCCTCTGGTCTAGCCAGACTTGTAAGGTATGATTCAGATCATGACAGTTGGGGGGCGGGGGTTTAGGAACTAGAGGAAAGTTGTATTTTTCATCATTGCTACATCGCACCCTGACTGGCTCGTCTCCTCCCCAAGACCCTTCTATAAGGGGATGTTCAGTGGCCTAAAATGGGCTTTGTCTCCACTCCGCATTCCTCCCCCCATTCACTATGGTAAGATTTTTTGTTCTGATGATGCCTGATACCTGATCCCTTCGACATCTCGTGATCTCACAGACTGGTGTGCTTCTTCCATGTGGGCTTTGTTGCTTCTGAGTTAGATAGTCGCTTGTTTGCCTTCAAGCCTTTAAGACCCCAGACACTATATCTTTTGATAGCCGGGGACCATCAGCTTTCTTCGCCACATTTGCTTATGCACCATTTGTCTTCAGCGATCATATCTTGGAGGTGAGCACACAATGATATGATTTTTTGTTCTTTGATGCCTGATAACTGATTCCTTCGGCACCTCGTGATCACACAAGCTGGTGTGCTTCTTCCATGTGGGCTTTATTGCTTCTGAGCCAGATGGCTGCTTGTTTACCTTCAAGCCTTTAAGACCCCAGAAGTAATATCTTTTGATAGCCGGGCATCATCAGCTTTCTTCACCACATTTGCTTATTCACCTGCTTTGTCTTCAGCGGTTGTGTCTGGAAGGTGTGCATTATAGAATGCCAATTTAATGGAAGAAAGTATTCTTGCATTGAGGAAGTACATGAGTGGAGGCTCACTGTCCTTCGGCTACCTTAATACTAAACCTATAAATATAGACACATAGATCTATTTCCCCATCCTCATATATAAATATATTTGCATATGTACATGTCTTTATCTAGACCTCTATAAATGCCCTTGCTTCCCAGCTCTTTCCTCTGTTTCCTTTGACTACCCTCCTGTCCCACTATCATGCTCTGTCCCCACCAGGTTTTCAGCAATTTCTCTTGGTTACATTAACCTTGATCATGCCCAACCAGGCCTCCCTCACCCTCCTGACCACTGATTTGGATCACTGTTGTTCCCTTGTTCCTAGGTTTATTAATACCACTACCTTTCCTCCCCACCTCCCCCTACCTCTACCCTTTGTCCCCATGGAACTGGCGGTCCCGTTGTTGTCTCCTCAAATTGTTCATCCAGCCTGTCTTATATAGACAGACCTGTGGAGATAATAACACGCACAAACACAAGACAGAGCAAAACCAAGCAACAATATACAACAACAAACCAATGATAAGAAAAAACACAGAAAGAAAAGCTTATAGTTAGTTCAAGGATTGTTTGTTGGCCTTTAGGAGTGCTTTCCAGTCCAATCTGTTGGGGCACCACGCCCTGGCCCCAAAGTCCACCTTCAGCATTCCCTGGGGACCTCACACCTCCATTCCCTTAATGTTTTGCCTCTGCGTGGCAGGATCCAAATGGGTGAAATTCCCACACTGTGTTTCTGGTGTTGTCCCCTATAAGGCTATGGGTCAGTGAGGGGCTTCATGTCTTTTAGTGGGGCCACCCAAGTAGTCCTCTCTGTCGACTGACTGCTCTAATTTGGAGCATCATCCTCATGGACTGGTGGGCCAGGATGTGCTCCACTCTCTCTTCCTACCCCTTCATCTGCACCCATGTGCTCTGATCAGATATGTCCCTCTCCCAGATCTGTAGATTCAGTGCCATCCTTTGAAGTACATTTTTCTGAGGGATGGGGAAGTGTTCACTTAGTAGTTGGGGCTAGGGTCAGGCTCCCCCACCCCCAGACCATTCCACTGGTTCCCTACTCCATGCCGGCATGTTGCATTCACATCTTGGAGCACTGGATTGAAGTCTGGTCCCTCTTTCCCTGTGGAGATATAAACAATACCCTCCCTTTGGGTAGGTTAGTGCCCTGTGCCCCAGCTACCCTTTTTCTTTTTTATTATTTTTTTTTCCTTTTCCCACCTCCTTTTTAGTTGTCTACCATGTGTATCCCTGTATTTGGTCTGGTCCCTGCCATATTACCTGGTCCTCACCCCAGGAATGTTTGTATACCGTAGTTTTTTCCCTATGCCCCTTTTGCATTTTTTTAAAAGCTTACCTCAGAAGCCTATCAAGCCTTTCTATATTTAAATCAGAGCTATCTTGAGGTCTGTTTTCTCTTTGTTGCCATCTGGGTGAGGTTGTTCTATGTGGCGGTCTCTTATTTATGCTTGGCGAGTGTTGTTCTTCTGCCCATACTGGGTTGGCAAGGATCTTTTGTAGGGCTGGGTTTCTTCTAACATATTCTTTGAGTTTTTCCTTGTCTGGGAAGACTTACTTCTCCATCTATCTTGAACAATAATTTGACTGGGTAGAGTTTTCTTGGGTTTGCATTATTTTCCTTCAATTTTGGAATGTGGTACTGCACTCTCTCCACTTCTTCATAGTTTCTGCTGATAGGTCTAAGCATATTCTTATTTGGGAACCTTTATATATGATTGCTTGTTTTTCCCTAGCTGCTCTCATGATTTTCTCCTTTTCCTGAAAGTTGGATAATTTAACTATTATGTGTCTTGGTGACTTCTTCTTGGGATTTAATTTAGCTGGTGTTCTTTCAGCCTCCTGAATGGTTGCCTGGTTTTCATTCATTAAGCTGGGGAAGTTTTCCTCCATGAATTCTCTCACTATTGTTGCAGATGACTTCTTTGTTGTGTCTTCCTACGGTAAGCCTATAATTCTAATGTTGTTCTGCTTCATAGCATCAGACATAGCTCTTAAGTTTTCTTCAGCATCTCTGATGATCTTATTAGATTTTTGTTTGCATTTGTTAAAGTCTTCTTGGCTTCCAAGTCATTGATGTGGTTCTCTGCTTCCTCAGTAGATTCTCGAGGTCCGTGTTTCTGCTCCAAGTTTTTGTTATCTCTTCTCTAAGCTCCTGTATTTCCCTTTGGTTTATGGCTTTTATCTCCTCTATCATTTCATCCTTTTTCTGTATTGTTGCCCTCATATCCTGTATGACTCCAAGTAGCATTCTGAAAATTTCTTTCTGTGGCAGCTCAATGTCTGCTTCTACTATGCATGTCTTTATGTTCAGGACATCTTCTGCCATTGCCTTTTGTTTCTCACGTTTTTTCGTTGAGGTTGTTGGGACTGATGGATGTTTGCGTTGCATTGTTTTAAAGGAGCCAGGTTCCAATTTCCAGGGAGTCAAAGAGCACTGGCTCTCTCTGGGAGACTTGTAGGAATGCTTCTTCGAACTGCCTACAGTTTATTTCACTATGGAATTAACCTACCCCTTTGTCCTCCTGTGGCTTCCCTCTCAGGGGAGTGACCCAGAAGGCTGATGGATTGCCTACTTTGGTGTTACAGAGGTTGGGCCGAGGTTCTTTCAGCAGCTTGGAATGTTGAGGAGTGTTGGCCAAGCTACCTTAAGACCCCAGGCACACTGGCAGAAATCCCCCTGTAAAGGGAGAGTATCCCCGTGGTGGAGGTCAGCAGGGCCTTCCCAAGCCTTGGGCTAACTTCACAGGGTGGAGCTCACCTAGCTGGATGTGCAGGCATAAATGCCCTAGGCTAAGGGGAATGATCTGGAGGTTAACAGTAGTGTATGAGAGACCAAAAAGTGACAAATAGGGAAAAAATAAATTGAAAAGCAAGCTCCATGGTGACTTCATGGACCCAGACAAAACTACTCCATAGGATTTTCAAGGCCTTCAGAAGCAGATCTCCCAGACATCTGTAGGTAGATCCCAACTTTCCACCATTTGGCTTATAGTTGAGTGTTTTAACCATCCAATTACTATAATACTTATGTAAACAAGCAAACTTAATGCCATCAAGTTGATGGGAACTCATAGAGACCCTATAGGTTATGGTAGAACTTCGCCTGTGGGTTTCTGGAACTGTAACGTTTTGGGGGAAGTAGAAAGCCTTCTCTTTCTCCCTCAGAACAACTGGTGGTTTAGAACTACTGAATTTGTGCTTAGTAGCCTAATGTGTAACCACTATGCAACCTATACACCCTATAAATTAATGAACATCTCTGGCCACTCTAATTTTCTTTGGAGAGATGGTTTCTCCATTGCCCAATGAGAATTTGATTGGGATTTGTGGAGCATGGGGCCACTATTCAACATACAGCTGATGACCTTCTTGGTTATGTATCAGCTGTCCCTGCACCACTTCCAGAGGTTTTCTAGAATAGTGCAGCAGTGCGTGAGGGGGAAAGCTCAGTGAACGCTTAATAAACCACTATGATGATGACCACAATGGCACTTGTGGGGGCATATCGTGGAAAGATACAGCCCTTCAAAGTCTTAATCTGGTCAGAAAAGTAAGCATATAAAAAAAAAGTCGTTCCAACAAAAGAAAGTAAATATTATGATGGAAATGTGCACATAGAGTCCCAGGGGGATAGAATCTGCTCACCTGAATTTCATGTGATCCAACAGCCAACTGGGTACCATTGGCTTCTCAACATGTACAAAACAGAATTTAGAAGCTGGCCCACCCAGCTAACCAGGGAAGATCCTGTAGGGCCCCCTACCTTTCCCTCTAGACTCCAGAATATCCTCTGCCTGGACCTGAGAACAGTCCTTCCCCAGTGACTGAGCAGGTGGGCTAAGGGAATGCTCCTAGAAATTCTTATCCTTACCAGGAGAGTAAACTAAAATAACACCGCATCCCAAAGGGACTTCAGAGATTATTGTCACCATCAGAGATTTGACAGATAGCAGGGGCAGTGATATCGAACACACCGCCATTTAATTTGCTTCCTTGACTATATAAAGTGGGTTGAATCTTAGAGAATGATAATGGGTTATGGTCAACTTAAACAGGTGTGGCTCCAATTGCAGCAGCTGTTCAGATATAGGTTTTATTTGTTTGTTTTCTCTTGGAGAAAGTTAATATGCTAACATCTAGGATGCAGTTGTTATTCTGTGAATGCTTTTTTTCTCCATACTAGTTACAGGAACCACCAGGAGCTGTTTGATTTTGCCTGACAGAGCCTCAGGATGCTGTCACCCTCCTGCTCTCTGCCAAGGAACCAGTCTGCAGAAAGTATGGTCACTTTGACATTTCCCAGGAAGTCATACCAGTCCACCACATGAATGGCATCATATTGATTGCAACTAATAAAGACATGAATAGGAAGAAGCTACAGTAGAAATTAAGTTAAATTACTTAGTAAGACATAAAAAAACCATTGTGGAACTGTGCATCAGTAATTGGGCTTTTAATCACCAGGCCAGCAATTCGAACACACCAACTGCTTTTTCAGAGAAAATTGAGGCAGTCTGCTCTCAAAAATGAATGGAAGTACCTGTTCCTGAAAAGACTTATAGTCTCAAACGTATAGGTTTACATAGGGTCCTTATGACTCACCATAAAATCAATGGCAGTGGATTTAGTAAGAATTACATGGCCCAGAGAGTAGAGGTAATGTAATTCAAGGGCCTATTATGTCAATGAGCTCGTGGATGTCCAATGGTATGGAACAAAGTATCCCCTCAAGATGAAAGTCAACGGGCTGCACCTTATTTTCCATTTTAGCAAATTTATTTAATGATTGAATTAATAGAAGACAACTGGATGAATCTATTTGCTTCTACATCCATTATGCTGTGATGCTGTTTTGTGTTAAGTATATTAACAAAATCTGGCCTCAGATTTGTGATGGGAAGAGGGAGGGGCATGTGGTCTAACCACTATTTCAGATCGTGTGAAAGTTGTTCTTTGACATGACACCAAAATTTAAACATTGCCAGTTTTCTTAAAGACAAATTACATTACACAATCTGACATTTTATAATGAACATTTAGAATTCTTGACACCACATTAGGGAAAACAATTCAGAGTAACCCTACAGGACAAAGTGGAGCGGCCCTCTGGGTTTCAAGGCTGTAAATCTTTACAGGAGCAGAAAGCTTCATCTATGTGATGGAGCTCTCTCATGGACTGGATCAGGACAGTCCATATCCCCAAACTGGGTTAAGCATTGGACTGCAATCACAAGGAGCTCATGAAGCACAGAGGCAAGGCTTTTCACTCTGGAAATAGATCCACACGGGCAGCTCTGCTCTGTCCCATTGGGTTGTTCTGAGTCACAATCAGCTCCATGGCAGATTTGGGTTTTCTCGTTGACCTTGGCAACACATGATAAAGTGTGTTTTAAGGAATCTTCCATTTTGCAGACACTTACCTGGTACGGATACTTCTCAGAACACACTTTGTCTTTCCACCTGGTGCTGTCAGCCTCAGGCACTAACCCATCTTCTAGAACTGTCCCTTCCCTTTCATTTCACTGGAATGAAATCTGTTTCATATCAGTTTTTTTTCTTCATAGCAGCTGAAAACTACCCTATGCTAGAGTTTTACTAGTCTGATACTATTGGCCATTCCAAATAAAATGTATGTGCCCTAGATATACATGTCATTTCTTATTTCAGAAGAGTGATTTTGATGGTAGCAGACACCAAGAGTTTTTTATTTTAATGTAAAGGCTATATTTAGTCTGCCATTGCATCACCGTATAAATGACAATGCAACCCATTTCTCTAAAATGTGGGCTGACCTTTCCTTCTGATCTTACTCCAAATAGGCAATCTTATGCCTTCCAGAGCCAGTTCGCAAGAACTGTCTCTACCTTTCCACATCACAGTTGTCATTCTGTGTTCTGTGCATAATAAGTAACATTGTAAATCAGAGACACGAATGCAAAATGCAAAGGCATCTACATTTGTGCAATACCCAGAAGAAGTAATCAATTCGGTTTTTAATGAACCTAGGGGAATTTTCAATGGGGAGCATTTTCTAAAATTTTCAAACATACAAACTTCCAGTATGTAGTAGTCAGGTTTTTGATTTTTTTGTTTGTCAACTAAACCCTCCTAACTAGGGGAAGAGCCAAACCTGTCAGTTAGGTCACAGCCTGATGTTGTGTTCTTGGGGGTGTGGCCTTCTTATAAGTAGGGACTCTGGGGCGCACTCTCACTGTCACTGTCTCTGTCTCTCTTCCTTCACCTTCAGGCTTGCTGGCCACCCTGGGAGCTGCTAGAGCCCTGTCATGTTTCCCCTGACCTTGGCTCCACATGACTCTGCACCCACAGCTTGTGATCTTTCTGCATTCTACACCATTGCATGTGGCTGTGTGCGTCTGAAGAGGGACTGATGGATAGTATGACTTGTTGGCTTGAGTTATATGGGGCTGGGATGCTTCCTCAATATATAATTATCCCTTGATATAAATCTCTTTCTTAACCAAATACAAATATCACTGGATTTGTTTCTATAGACAACCTGGCCTAACACATAATAAGAACTAAATCTGGGACTGTTTAGTATTTTCTTGTGTATTTTTAAAAAGAAATATTGGAATTTACAAGCATGTTAAAAACTATAACCCAAATTTTCAGCTCCATTTCCACTCAAAAGACTGCAAATCATGACCTACTTAATCTACAATCTGTCTGTAACCACAGTACAGTAACCAACAATATTATATGAGATTATAAACTATTCTGCCAGACCCTATAGCTTGCCCTTTCAGCTGCAAAATCTGTACCCAGGAAATCTCAAACTTTGCTTCTATCTCCCACATAAAAAGGGCAGTATGTCTTAGTGTTTCCACTATAGATTCTGTAACCAGACTTTCCAGGTTTCAATCGGTAAGTCAATAGGAAGCTTTAAGAAATTTCTTATACCCTCTTGCCCCAGTTTTTTCATCTGTGAAGTGGAGATGATGGTATTCTCTATTTATGGTCACTAAAGTTCATATTGCAAAGCCCTTTGCTGATCACCAGGCATTTATTCCAAAGGTGCCTCTGAGTGGCTTCCAACCTCCGAACTTTTGCTTAACAATTGAGCTTGTCAGTTAATTTTACTAGCCAGGAACTCTGACAAGACTAAGGGTTAGTTATTAATAACTTGTAAATTTCTGCTGTTATCTTTAATGATTATCTTTGTCCAGTTGGGAGGAAAGGTCCATTGAAGAGATGGCTGTGATATTGTATTCTTGTCTCTAATAAGTTAAACTAATATTTTAGCATTTGAGATGTTGGTAGTGCCTTATTTTACTCAATAACTACATAGGACGGTGTTGTTAAGTGCTGTCCAGTCAATTCCAACTAAGAGTGACCCCAAATAGAATCGAATGAAACTGCCTGGTCAGTCCTACATCATCCTCACAATCATTACTATACTGGAGTCCATCCTTGCAGCCACTGTATCAATCTCTCTGGTTGAGGCTTGTGGTAGTCCAGGTAAATGGAGAAATAAATTCATGGACATCCATACTGTATATGAGAAAGAGACTTATATACAAGAACAATGGAAAAAATGAGAAAACATCCTAGCCCAATCCATATCAAGTCCTTAAGTCCGGTATTAGCCCCTATATCCGATACCAGTCTATAAAGTCCTCTTCAGACACATGAAACACACACATGCAATGAAGCCAAATGCAGGAAGATCACAGGCCAGTGGGTGGGAAGTCTTGTGGATCCAGTGGCAATGTAAGCATCTCATCGGTGGCAGTGGTCTCCACGTGGTTGCTTCAGCTCTGAAACTGACTACCACAGGGTAGCTTCATGGGCCTTCTCTTCAGAAATGTCTCGCAGGGAGTGAGCAGAGAGTGTGTCTCCCACCTCCAAGGAGGAAATATAGGCATACACAGAATTCTCAGGAGAAGGCCATGCCCACACAGAGGCCTCATTGGCTATACAATGATTGACAGGCTAGACTCCACCCCCTCACTTTTTAATTTTTTAATTAGATACTTTTATGGGGGGTGTCTTACATCTCTTATCACAATTCATACATTCATCCATTGTGTTAAGCACATTTGCACATGTGCTGCCATCATCATCTTCAAAGCATTTTCTTTCTACTTGAGCCCTTGATACCAGCTCCTCATTTTCCCCTTTCCTCCCCCGCCCTCCCTCCCTCATGAACCCTTCATGATAAGTTATAGATGATTATTTTCATATCTTACATAATCTTCTCTCATCTTTCACCCACTTTTCCCAGGAGGGAGTTATATGTTGATCCTTACCATCGATTCCCCTTTTCTCCCCCCACCTTCCCCTTACTCTCCTGGTATCTCTATTCTTATTGTTGATCCTGAGGGGTTTATCTATCCTGGATTCCCCGTGTTTCGAGCTCTTATCCGTTGCAGTGTACATGTCCTGGTCTAGTCCGATTTGTAAGTTAGAATTGAGGTCATGTTAGTGGGGTGAGGAGGAAGCATTAAAGAACTAGAGGAAAGTTGTATGTTTCATCGGTGCTATACTGCCTCCTGACTGGCTCTTCTCTTCCTTGTGACCCTTCTGTAAGGGGATGTCCAATTGTCTACAAATGGGCTTTGAGTCTCCACTCTGCACTCCCCCTCACTTACAATGATATAATTTTTTTTTCTTTGATGCCTGATCCCATTGACACCTCATGATCACACAGGCTGGGGTGCTTCTTCCATGTGGACTTTGCTGCTTCTCAGCTAGATGGTCACTTGTTTATCTTCAAGCCTTTAAGACCCCAGACACTATATCTTTTGATAGCCGGGAACCATCAGCTTTCTTCACCACATTTGCTTATGCACCCATTTTGTCTTCAGGGATCATGTCAGGAAGGTGAGGATCATAGAATGTCAGATTATTAGAGCAAAGTATTCTTGTATTGAGGCAGTACTTGAGTCAAGGCCCAATGTCCATCTGCTACCTTAATTCTTAACATATAGATAAAAGTACATAGATCTATTTCCCTATCATTATATATATATTTACATATATAACATGCCTGTATTTATACCTCTTTAAATGTCTTTTGCCTCCTAGTTCTTTCCTCTATTTCCTCTTGTCCCACTATTATGTTCAGCTTTCGTTCGAGTTTAGTACCTCCTTGCTGTTACATTTCCCTTGATTAAGTCCCACTAGGCATCCTATGCCCTTCTCTCCATTGATTTTAGTTCACTTGTCGTTCCCTTGTCTCTGGGTTGGTTGCCTCCCTTCCTTTCTCCCACCTCCCCTTCTCCTGTGTCTTTCCAGAACCGTTGATTCCGTTGTTTCTGTCTCCAGGTTGTTTATCCCATCAATCTTATCTAGATAGAAATGCAGAGACATTAATAAGTACAAAAACCAGACAAATCAGAACAAAACAACAAAGGAGGTCAAAACCAACAAAATAACAACAAAATCAAAATAACAACAACAAAAAGAAAGCCAATGACAAAAAAGGAAAAGCCTATAAATAGTTCAAGGTTTGTTTATTGGCCTTTAGGAGTGTTTTCCTGTCGAGTCTGATGGGGTGCCACACTCTGTCCCCAGAGTCTATTTTTGGTATTCCCCGGGGATTTCATCACTTTGCTCCCCTTGCTGCTCTGTTGCATGGCCTTAGTGATCCGCTCCAGTGTGAAGGGTTCAGATTGGGCAAAATTCCAACATTGTGTCTCCAGTGTTGTCCCCCATAGTGCTATCATTCAATGAGAGACATCGTGTCTCCTGGGGAGGCTGGCCCTATGGTCCTCTCTGTGCATTGTCTGCTCTGAACAGGAATATCATCCTTGGGGCTTGGTGGGCCAGGATGTGTTCCCCTCACTCTCTATTCCTCTTCATTTCTCCTGTGTGCTCTAATTAGACTTGCCCCTCTCCCCAAGCTGTAGCTTCAGTGCTGCTCTCTGAAGTGCATTCTTCTTGGGGGATGGGGGTGGGGTAGGGGAGGTGGGTCCAAATAGTTGGGATTAGGGCCATCCCTGCAGATCTCTCTATGGGTTCCCTGGTACATGCCAGTATGTTGTATTCACGTCTCGTCTCGGTCGTGGACCAGGGTTGAAGCCTGGTCTCTCTCTCCCTCTCCTGCGGATATATAAACAGTACCCTCCCCTTGGGTGTGTTAATGTCCTGCTCCCCACCTATCCATGTCTTTTTTCTCTCTCTCTCTTTCTTTTCCCCTTCTATTTAGTTAGCTGCCATATGTATCCCTGGATTGGGTTTGGCCCCTGTCATAGTACCTGTACCTCACTCCAGTAATATATGTATATAGAAGCTTTTCCTGTATGCCCCATTTTTAAAGTTTACCTCAGGGGACTCATGGTATACTTGTCCTTTTGTGCTTGACTTACTTTGCTTAGCATAATTTCCTCCAGTTTTTCCCATGCGACAATGCACTTCATCACTGCTTTTTAGGGACATGTAATACTCCATTGTATGTATGTTTTTGATCCATTCATCTGTTGATGAAAATTTGGGTTGTTTCCAACTCCTTGCAATTGTGAACTGTGCTGCGATGAACACTGGAACACAGATGTCTGGCCGTGGTTTATTTCTTGCCTCTTTTGGGTATATGCCCAGTAGGGGGATTGCTGTGTCATATGGCAGCTTGGTTTCCATCTGTTTTAGGTATCGCCAGATTGATCTCCATAGTGGCTGTACGTACCTACAGGTCCACCAGCAGTGGATGAGAGTTCCTGTCTCACCTTTCCACTTGTTACTTTCTGACTTTTTTAATTGGGCTACTTTTGAGGATGTTAGGTGGAATCTCATAGTTATTTTAATTTGCAATTTCTCTTATGGCTAATGATCAGGAGCATTTTCTCATATGTTTATTGGCCATTCGGATTTCTGCCCTTGTGAAATTTCTGTTCGGGTCCTTTGCCCACCTCCTCACTGGGTAATTAGTTTTTGTTTGTTTTTTCATATTATAAGCTTGCAAAGTATTGCAGATTTTAGTAATAAGGCCTTTGTCTGGTGTGACATTGCTAAAGATGTTTTTCCAGTCTGTGGGCTCTTATTACTCTCGATGAATTCTTTTAATGTACACAGGTGTTTTATCTTCAGTATATTCCACTTGTCAATTTGTGACTCCTCTGTATTTGTATCCTTCCCTATTGCTGATGGCCTAGGTATTCCCTGTGCCAAGGTTCTCAGGTTTGTCCCAATTTCCTCATTAATGGCCCTAATAGTTTGAAATCAATCCTCCCCTCTTAATCCTCAAATCAACACAGATTATGTAACTACCACAAGGCTCTTCCTTTTTTTGCTCATCCTCTGGTGTGCCGTGCAGATTGTCCTCCTACAGAGACTGACCCTTCCTGAAACATGGCCAAAGCACATTAGGCAGAGGCTGCATTCCTCCTTTCTAAAGACAGTGTGTCTGTACTCCCAAGACAGGTCTTTTTGTTCTCTGACAGTCCATAATATATTCCATATTCTTCATCTCTACCATAATTCAAATGCAGCAGTTCTTCTGAACTCTCTTTATTCACTGACCAGTTTTCACATGCATATGAGGTGACGGAAAATACCATGGTTTCAGTTAAGTGCACCTTAGTCTTCAAAGTGACATCTTTGCTTTTAACCCTCTAATGTGGTCTCTTGAAGCAATCTTTGCGTAGCTCCTTCATACAGGAAACCACTCAGTAACTCTTATGAATTGAATTATGTCCCCTAACATATAATCCCATTTAGAAACAGGGTTTTGTTATGTTAATGATGTCATCCTTATTGGGTGTGCTTTAGACCTAACCACTTTTGAGATACAAAAAGCAGGTTAGGCACTGAGAGCAGCCAGCACCCACCCAAACCAGAGAAGACAGAAGCACAGGTGGTACAGAAACGGAGACAAGGATCTTCCCCCCAGAACCAACAAAGGAAGAGGCCTCCCCTAGAGCAAGTGCCCAGGATTCAGACTTCTAGGCTTCGAAACTGAGAAAATACATTTCTGTTCCTTCAAATCACTCATGGTGGTATTTCTTTTACAGCACCACTAGGAATCTAGGGGTGTAAAATTAATCTTTGTCTGAGATTGGGTTTCATAGCTTATTCAGACTATCCTATTTAGGAAAAGTCAATGAGCAAGAGAAATAAGAAAAGAAACCGGGATGGACTAATAGCAATACCTACTAACCGGGTCTTGAGTTTTCTTCAATGACAAAGTGTATTTTAACTCATTCCTTGTACCCCTAGCACTTATCGCAGTGCACAGCACATGGTAGCTTTTAAATAAATTGCTTCATTCATTTAAATTGCATGAGAGCCTATCATTAAATTTCAATGCAATTTCTGAAAAGAGTCGTCTAAATTCAGATGTTTCTTTGTAAAGTGCATTGCAAAGTAACACCAAAGATTTTCCCGTCGTGCTCTGTGTCACCACCCCTGCTGTTGACATTGCACACTCTTCTGGGCATAGCAGTTATCTGAGCGGAAGGAAGTGGGTCTCGTGGTCTGTCAGAAGCTTGAGAACTCCAGAATGCTAGCCTTATTCTCTCTTATTGGGTGTCCAAATGAAGTCGCCGAACCGTTTAGGGCCTCTAGCTTTGCGAAAAGAGAATAATACTTCCTTAACTAGTCTGTTTTTCTTCGATGAGGTGCATGTTTACATTATACTTTCCTTTCAGTTGCATTAGAGCTTAAATTCAGAGCGCCTCATTTTCAGGAGGCTGTGGATGACAGTGAAACCGCACATCCATTTGCACAGCCCTAAGGAAAATGAAGCCTTCATTGAATTGCTTCTGCTCATTACCCAGGGATGTGAGTAATTTTGTCCTTATGCAGAGTGCTTTGGAAAGTGCAGTCCCTTCACCCCTTTCCAGCCAGTTCAGGGAGGGACAGTCTTGCTTACGGGCTTGCCTGGGTGTGTCCTGGAGGTCAAATAGCCTTAAGTCAGGGTCTGTCAGTGATGTCCTGACTGGCTTGGTCAGAAGGCCCTGGACCACTCTTGTCAGCTATTCTACCTGTCCCAATCATGGCCCGGTTTCTGCTTCTGTAGTCCCACCTGAAACTATAATGTGTTCATCTGCCACCAGTCATGAACCTGTGTCTGTTTCCTTTGCCTCATGCCTTAGTTCACTAGCGTCTTGACTGTGACTCCTTGAACATCCATGACTTCCTGCTAATGGCCTCCCTCATTTGGATGTGTGTCTCTGTGTTATCTTTGTCTTTTTTAAGCCTTAATCCATGTTCTCCTTAAATTATATTTGAGATTGGGCTCTCTTTTGTACCCTAAAACATCATTAAAAGTTTCTTTAAACGTTTTGTTGTTAGTTTGTTCTGACTCAAATGACCCTATGCAAAACAGAATGAAACCCTGCCTGGTCCTGTGTCAGCCTCAGAATTGTTGCTATGTTTGAGCCCATTGTCGTAGCCAAACTATCTCCTTGAGAGTCTTCCTCTTTTTCAGTGGTCTCCTGCTTTCCCAAGCGTCATGTCTTTCTTCAGGGACTGCTCTCTTCTGATAACGTGACCAAAACACTCGAGATGAAGACTTGATTCTAGCTATACTACTCCCAAGACAAATTTGTTTGTTCGCTGGCAGTCTAATATTCTTTGCCAGCACCTTAATTCAAATGTGTCAATTCTTCTTCAGTCTTCTTTATTCATTGTCCAGTTTTTACAAGAGGCCATTGGAAATATCATGGCTTGGGTCGGGTGCACCTTGACCCTCAGTGACATCCTTGCTCCTCAACACTTTGAAGAGCCCGTGTGCAGTAGATTTGCACAAGGTAATATATTTTTTAAAATTTCTTATCTGTTGTTTTGATGAGCATTGATTGTAGATCCAAGCAAAATGAAACCTTTTGTTTTTTAATCATTTTATTGGGGGTGCATACAACTCTTATCACAATCCATACATACAGCTTTTGCATCAAGCACAATGTACATTTGCTGCCATCATCATTCCAAAACATTTGCTTTCCACTTAAGCCCTTGGTACCAGCTCCTCAGCAAAATGAAGTTATTAATAACTTCAATCTTTTTGACATTCGTCATCACATTGTGTATTATTCCAGTTGTGGAGATTTTTGCTTTCTTTACACTGAGTTGTGATCCATACTGAAGGCCACGGTCTTTGGTTTTAATCAGCATGTTCCTTAAGACCTCACAGCTTTCAGCAAGCAAGGATATGTCATCTTCATGTTGCAGATTGTTAATAAGCCTTCCACCAAGTCTGATGCCACGTTCTCCATAATCGGCTGTCCACTTGTGAGGGATTTAGCCACTGAAGACTTTATGAACAGCAAGAGAACATTTTAGATGAGAAATAGCTAAAGCACGTTTCTGTGGGACCGAGGAGTCTGAAAGTTCTTATGTTTATAGTAAATATTGGAGCATTAAAACCTTGAGATGCTGGATTGGGACAGTGCTGTGTATGTGGAAGAGGAGTTGAGGTGGCTCATCTCTGATCTGCCGTCGTAATTCCCATGGGCTAGTGGAATCCAAAGCGGTCACTATCAAAAGGAACGAATATATGGGCAGTAGGCAGGAACGAGGCACCTTTGAATGCCCCCCTCCCTCATTGTTTAAAAGTATCAAAGAGTTGTGTAGTCATGACCACAATCAAGTTAGAACTTTTATTCTTGTTTGCATTGTTATTATCTCCCCGCCCGCCCCCTTCCTTGCCATAACCCTAGGGAACTACTCATCTATTACTGCCTTTATAGACTGTCCTGAATTTCATATAAAGACCATCACACAGAAAAACAAAACCAGAAAAATGACAAACCAAAACACAGAAAAACCTCAATCTAAGAGCAAACGAAAGAGAAGCTAAAACAAGTTTAAAATAGGTCAAGAGTGAAAGCAAACGACAATATGTTCAATTTTAACATAACTGCATCTATAGTAATTGATTTCCAATGCACTCTTTCTGAAAGCAAAGCTATGCATATTCTTGGTCAATGGTCAGAGGGATTCAGCAAAAGCTTAATCCATGTGGGGCTTCAGTACATGAATTTTGGGTTTTCACTGTCATCCATAGCTTTCTGCAAACCAGGTGCTTAGAATTTAAATTCCAATATAACACCCTCTTCTTTTCTTGAATTTTATTATTTAAAACCCTGGATCACAGGGGCTGTGTAAACCTTCCATGTATACCTTGCTTAGATGGCTACCTGTTTTAAGACAAGCCTTTAAGATAAGGGGACCAGACGTCCTGATTTTTAACAATTTGTCCCATGTCCCAAGGTGTTTTAAAAAGTCCTGATTTTTAGAAAGAATGCATGGCAATCTAGGGAACGGCGGGAGAACGGGAAGGAAATATATGGGTTTGGGCTGCCATGTGGCTATTTCGCCAGGATTTGCGTTTTATATTATTTTCTTAATTTTATAATGTCAAACATTAATAATAACAAATAATTGTTAAGAACTGATTATCGAGAACTGCTTATCAAAGTTCACAGTGTTGATCAGTTGTTAGAATTCGACCACCATTGCTTTGGACTTAATAAACAATGGCATTTTTGGCATTGGCAAAGACAAAAACATTTTGTAACTGTCTCTCAGATGATACACATCGTACTGCGTGCTAGTGCTAGTTAAACAAGTGATGTCAACAAATCAGCTATTCAGATAATTTAGGTAAGCAATTTATTTATTTCATAAATACATAAATTTTCTTGAATTTAGCAGACAGTACTCGTATTATTTATATTTTATAGTGGCGGCAAAAAGTCTAGTGCCAACCTTGAAAGTAACACTTAGGGCTTACATTACAGCAAATTCAGAGAAAAAAATAACACAAGTTAGTATTGTTATTATTTAGAAAGAAATATAGGTTTAAAATAAAAAATAATGTTTAAATATAGTTACGTTATAACAATCAAATTAATTTAATTTATAAACTAACAATAAAATATGTTCATGTAACTATGTAACTACTTGCTGTGTTTTTAAGCAATATGTATATAATAATTTATAATATAATTTTTAATTATTTTTTAGAATTTTAACATGATGAGTAAGAAAAGAGGATGCAAATTCAATGGTGATCTAAGAAGTGAATTTCCTTTTATTAAAAAAAACAAAAGCGATTACATACATGGTAAAATGTGAGAAATGTAATGGTGAATTTTCTACTTTGCACGGCGGGAAGAATGATATTTCAAAGCACTTGGAGACACTGAAACATAAAAGATATTTAAATACTGCTGCATCTTCCTCCAAAATACAGGAATGTTTTCGGAAAACAACTTATGGAGATGAAGAAAAGAAATTAGCATTAGCAGAAGGACTTATGTCTTTTCATGCTATTAATCACAATCATTCCTTCAGATCTATGGACTGTACATCACAAGTTGTCAAAAAGTTAATCAACAAAAAATTTGCCTGTGCTAGAACAAAGTCCGGGGCAATTGTGGTAATATGCTTTCCCCATATGCATTTTTAGAATTAAACAAGAATCTAGAGAAAATTAATTTTATATCCATATATTCGAATGCATCTAATCATAAGGATACAAAGTTATTTCCAACCATTATTAGATTTTTTGATTCAGAAACTGGAATAAAAATTAGAATTCTAGATTTCATTTCTGTGCCCAGCAAAACTTCTGAAATAATTTTCAGTTCCACTATTAATATTTGGGAGGAAAAATTTAAAACATAAAATGATTGTGAATTATGCAAACAACACAAACACAAATTTTGGAGGAAAAGGGAGAAGTGTACAAATAATTTTTTTTATAAATTAAACAAAAACCTTAATCAAAACATTACTGGTGTTGGTTGTGAAGCACACATAATACATAACGCCATTCAAACAGCTGCTGATTTGTTGTCTGTAGATATGGAAAATATTGTTATTAAAATATATTCTTATTTCTATATATACACTGTGCGCGTTCAAATGCTTAAAGAATTTTATGAAACTGCGGAAGTAGAATATCAGAAAATACTTGGATACAGTAAAATGTGCTGGTTAGCTCTTTTGCCAGCTGTCGAAAGAATTTTGAAAATATATAATCCTTTGAAATCCTACTTTCTATCACAGGATAAATTTCCTAGAATTTTAGAAGAGTTTTTTTAAAAGAATCTTCAAAAATTTGGCTAGAGTTGTATACAATCAAGAAGCTCTTTTTCAAAATGCTATAAAACTTATTGAAGGTGACAAAATGTCAGGAATCAAAGTAGCAAATGAAGTTAATAATTTAAAATGTCAGTGTCAAGAGGGGTTAGAAAATAATTTTCTTCCGTTAACTATCCGTAATAGTATAAGCCAGCTAGTAGAACAAGATGCAATAAATCGTGCAGACATCATGAATCACATTAAAAAGTTCTATAGTAACTGCATAGATTATTTAGAAGAGTGGACAGTACATTACAATGATATTGAACATTTTCATTGGGTTACATTAAAACAAGAACTTAATTGGAATGATGTGCAAAAATCATTTGATCATATTACTCAAATTTTCCCATATAGTAATATTTCCAAAAATTATCTTTATAAGGAGATATCATTATTAAAAATATATATTGATAAGGAAAAGGTTAAATCTTGGACATCAGCAAAAATCACAATAGAGAACAAATGGTTAGAAATATTTCGTCATTTTGAAACAAACCATGTTCCATACAATAATGCACTAAAAATTGTGGAATACACGCTGTCCTTACCAGGAACTAATGCTGTGACTGAACGCATCTTTTCTACGGTAAATGAAGTGTGGACATCAGAAATATCACAATTAAGTATTGAGACTTTGAAAGCCATTTTATGTGTGAAATATAATTTTTAAAATTCTTGTGAAAATTTTCATGACCTTTTAAACAATGACAGCAATTTACTAAAAAAATTCACTCAAATGAGAAATATGCCAAAAATAAAATAATATACATAATTTAAATATATTATATTTGTAAATTATACTTATGTTGAAATTTTAAAAATATTACAATACTATTTTTGTGTTCTGTAAAAATTTTTGTTGCTCCATATAGACCAAATTTTTAATCAAGAGCCCTCTCCCCCTACTATCCCAGTCAATGGTGTCCCGCTTGACCAATGGGGGTAAAAATCTGGTCACCTTGCTTTAAGACCACAGACACTATTATTTCTGAGAGCTGAGCACAATCTGACTTCTCTACCACATTTTGCTATAGTGCCCATATCTCAGTGATCAATTCATGAGAGCAAGTTTTGAACAGGACCACATCATAAGAACTAATTGGTCTTAGATTAGAGCTTACAATTACTTGAGAGCTCAAAATCCTGAATGTCCCTTTAAAGCTCATGTAAATTTCATCAAACTTTCTCCTAAACCCAGACAAACAATCTGGTAATCACTTTCTCCCTGTCTATGTATGACCATAGAACATGAAGGCTGGATCATGTCCAAAAAGCACTAATATTTTTTGAAGGGATGGTAGCATATTGCCTAAAATATCATGGTGGTACGAATGGCACTGACTGAATCCTTACCATGGAGGAAGAGAGACAAGCGGCAGAGAGATTATTGTGTAGGCTACGTAAACCCAACATTAATAGATTTAATAGCCTAATTAAAATCTCTGCTCATAAATCACAACTAGATTAAATTATGAATTAATAAATTCTTTACACCACAAATTAGGCCAGGTGTCTAACTCATGAATAATCCTTTGGCTCTACTGGAGCAAAAGAAGGTTGGAATTGAAGGAAAACAAGTAGAAACTCTGTGTGTGTGTGTGTGTGTGTGTGTGTGTGTCTGCTGTTAGGGTGCTTAGCATATATATGAAGTGCAAGGAATAAAAGTATTTTTCTGAAAGGTAGAGTGAGGGAGGTGCTGATAAAGAGGCACGGGATACTTTGAAAGTAAGCAAAGAAAAATTCCACAGATCTTCAAAGAGAAATCTTATATTCCTTTTTCAAAATTCTTACAGTTTGTCTCTTCTCTTAGAGACTAGGTAGCAATCAGATGTCCTCTTTAGAAAATGAGCCTCCTGGGGGGAAATGGCACCACCTCCTCATTTGTGGTGCAGAGACAGATGGAGAACCCCACCTCCCCCTCTCACCAGGGCAGAGCCAGATGGCGAAGAAGCTTGCAGGGAAGGAAGGTTGGTTTCTGCTGACTTCTCTTCTCATGCATGAAATTCTTCCCCATCGATGAATTTAGTTCTCTTCATGCCTCATGCCTGCTACCCAAACCCTCTCTTTTCTTGGCACCTAACCCAGCTGGCTTATTCTTAGGAACATTTGTCTTCAGAAAGGGGTATGGAGCTATTTATAAATAAGTTGAAAGGATTTGGAGTCCCCAGTAGTGAGGGCATGGGTGTTGGGGAAGAAGGGACATAAGAGAGAGGAACTGGTAGAACTTACTGGTGCTCCTCTCATTGAGTTTCCTCTCATTCCTGGCCACTCAGGGTGGCTCTCAGCTTCCCTGAGTTAACTTGGGGTCGTGTAGTGAGTTCTGGCCAGTGGGCTGGACCTGGAAGTGAAGCTTGTCAGTGCTAGTCAATGGAAATTGAGAAGACAAAGAACGTAAAAACCATTGCTGTCAAGTTGCGTCCCACTCATGACAATTGCATCTGCTACAGAGCAGAATTGCTCATTGGCCTTTTCTTAGCTCTCATCTCCATGGGAGCAGGCCACGGGCTCTTCTCCTGCGGCACTGCTGCGTAGGTTTAAGCGACTAATCCTTAGGTTAGTAGCTAAGCACAAGCCATTGCCAGCCACTTGGGAGCAGCTGTGAATGTCCCACCCTCTCCTCCTCTGCCTCCTGTCTTTGGCAGGCTTGTGTTCCAGAGGGAGTCATCTTAACAGGAAAGCAACCTGGATTCCTCCAACATCATTTGGAAGGGAGGTGATGCATTGCCGAGTGAATGCAAAGTTTATGAGCGAGGTCTGAAGGTTTGTATTTGCTACAACATAGCAGAACCTATTCTGACCAGCACAGAGCAGGAAGCAGAAAGAGCTAAGAGGGGATGCCAAGAGCCAGCTCTGTTCTTCTTCGCCTCTGCTCTGGGAAAGGAGAAATTAAAAAAAAAACGTCATTGAAGATGGACTTTAATATCTCAATACTTCTGAATTGACTATTTTACAGTAAGAATATTTCCTATATAGTTTTAATTAAAAAACAAAAGCAAACTTGGGAAAACAACCTTTGGGCAAATTTGAGAAGGCTAAAAGCAAGTGAGTTTCATCATGAGGAATTTGGAAAACTTCCACGTCACTCCAAAATCTTTCCTCTGTTAATTGAAATTGACCCCGAGGGTTCACTTTCAGCCAAAACATCGACTGGCCTATAAGTGAACATTAACACTTGGGAGAAACTTAGTCCTCAGAATAATCAGCTGTTTGACTAAAAGGGCAGCACTAGCCCCGAAAGCGAAGCTCAAAAGGGAGGAGAGGGCAGGAATGACAGACGATGGATAGGGCAACCTAGGAAGGAAGTGGGGAGAATGCCGCCTAGGTTGGTGTGTATCAATTAGTGAATGAACACTAATTTGCTCTGTAAACTTAAACCCATGCCACAAGTATTTTAAAAATATTTCCTGTGCTTATAGAGTGGTTTCTATGGCTTACCAAGTGGCCTTGGAAAATCTTATGAAGTAGGGTGAGTTCCTGGAAAGGTATGGTTCGAATCACCCAAACACTGACTATCTCTGTATGAAGATACCAGGCCTTGCCTTCTCCGCCGTGACAGGTTAATATGGTAAAACACCAATTCAAACCAGTCAGGAAGTTCCCTTTGTTCCCTCACATAGATAATCAGCAAGTCCCGAAACTCCTTGAGCAAATTGGGATCACTGATGCTGATAAAGTATATTTCCTGCAAGCAGCCTGAAATATTCTGTGAAAGGGTCAGGAATATAATAAATAGGAGAGTACCTAATAGATATGGGTGGCTTTCTATTTTAAGGCGGGTACAATGGTCACTCCTTTGAATAAACCAGAAGAACGTGGGGAAGTTAGTCTGAAGGCATTCTGTGAAACAGCAATTTTCAATGTTGGTGGTATTGCTAGGTTCTGTCAAGTTGGTTCCAACTCAAAAACCCAATACACTGTCTTCAAGTTGATTCCAACTCATAGTGGCCACATAGAAGGCTCTTGAGACTGAGAATAATCGATGATGGAGGCAGATAGCCTCCGCTTTCTCCTGCAGTGTGGTGGGTGAGTGTGAACCGCTGGCCTTGCAGCTAGCCATCCAACCCTTTCCCAACAGCACCACAGGGACTCAGGGGCCCTAAAAGCAACAGAAAGAAGCACTAGCTGATGACAGTGAAGGACTGCCACTCAGTGTAAAACTTAAGAAGAACCGCTCTGCCATTGAGCTGATTCTGGCTCATAGCAACACTATAGGACAGGGTAGACCTACCCCTGTGGGTCTCCAAGACTGTATCTCTTCACAGGAGTAGAAAGCCCTGCCTTTCTCCCAAGGAGCAGCTGGTGATTTCAAACTGTTGGCCAACATCTAACCACTAAGCCACTAGGGCTCTGAAAACCAAAATCCTCAGAATGAAACTAATAGTTAACATCATGCTAACTAGAGAGGAAATTGAAGTTGTTGAAGATTTCGTCTTGCTTGGATCCACAATCAACGAAGCAGCAGTCAAGAAATCAAATGACAAATTACACTGGGCAAATACCATGGCTGCATAAGAGCTACTTAAAGTGTTTAAGAGCAGAGATGGGACTATGAACTAACGTGAGCCTGACATAAGCCATGGTATTTTCAATTGCTTCATATGTATCTTAAAAGTTGGACACTGAATCAGGAAAACCAAATAATTGATGCGTTTCAATTACGTTGCTGGCAAAGAATGTTGAAAATACCATGGACTTAAAAAAAAAACTACCACGGACTGCCAGAAGAGAGAACAAATCTATCTTGGAGGCAGTATAACCAGAATGCTCCTTAGAAGTGAGGAAGGCAAGAATTCTCTCACGTACTTTGAGCATCTTATCAGGAGAGACAAGTCCTTCCACAAGGTCATCGTGCTTGGTAAAGCACAGAGTCAACTAAAAAGAGGAAACCCGTCAAAGAGGTGGATTGGCACAGTGGTTTCAACAATGAGTTCAAACATACCAATTCGGAGATGGCACAGAATCAAGCAGTGTTTTCTTATGTTGCACATAGATGAACTGTGTTAGAAGTGACTTGTTGGCGCCTAACAACAACAATGTGGTTTGGTCAGGTATACTTTAGTCCTCAACTAGCATCTTTGATGTTTAATAATTTAAAGAGGTCTTTTAAATCAGATCTGTCCAATTAAATACATTGAATTCCTGACTGCTGTTTTCTACTTTAAAAAAAAAACAACAACTAAAGTAAACCCACTTGAATGTGTTGGTTCTGACAGATGGTCACCCGATATAGGGTTTCCAAGACTGCAAACCTTTCTGGGAGTAAGTAGACTCATCTTTCTCCATTGGAGCACCTGGTAGGTGCTCAACATCCAACCTTGCAGTTAGCAGCCCAGTGCCTAATTCACAGCATCACTATAATTTATGGAAATTACATACTTCCTTAAGGCTGTGGGTAGCATTAACAATTCCATAGTATAATAACAAAATTGGCTTCACATACTGTACTTCTCCACCTTGGCAGCACTATGAGAAATAGAGACAAAGCCTATCAAGTCTCCGACATACAAATTCCTCCACAGTAATTTCCGTTTGTCACCTAACACTGAAAATAAAGAGAGCCTGAGCCTCTCCTTTCTTCAGTTTTGCCCACTCCTCTGCCCCTCCTGTCACCTTCCCTGAACTTCCTCTTCTCAAAACCAGAAGAGCCTCTCATATCAATAATTTGTCTTGTCACTTAATAAACTGTTCACATTTTTATAAGAATGAGTTTCTTAGTGAATTGCCACAGCCAGAATTCTCCTTGTAAGTCTTTTATCTCTTACTTTAAATGACCCACTGAAGGTCTATGAAATCAAACATGTTATTAGTAGGCTGGTCCAGAAATTGAAGCTGAATGAGGTTGTTTCATGGCACCTGCAATGAGGGTAAAAAGTTCACCGATCTGCCAAGCCAGCATCTGAAAATGGCACCTTCTTCCTAGCATGGAAGGTCAGAAAGACAGGAGTGGCTACTAGCTGCTTATCCCCAGCAGTTCTCAGTGGCAGTCACGTTTTCTCCCAGGGCCCGGACCCTTCCACAGTTCTCTCTGGAAACTCCTTTCCTTCCAGCTCCCAACTGCCCTCTTTTAGGGCAGTTGCCTGACCTAGAATTGAGCTGCCTTCTCTCCTAAACTTTAACTTTCCCTGTTTCTGTGCTTTCTATGCATATCTTTCTTTAAAGGAAACTTGATTTTATTTTTATCATATAACTCTTATTTGACACTACTCCCTAAAAATCTAGAATGCTCTTCTTAAATTTAAGGAATGCCCTAGGTTACTCCGAATGTAAGAAAATGAGGTCGCTGGGTTTTTTCAAACTTCATTATAGCTTGCAATTATTATGAGAGATCCTTAGAATTCCCAAATTCCCCACCAAGTGCTGCCACAGCTTTTTCACATGTTGTGAGAGGGCTCTTTCATTAAGTCTGAATAATTACACTAAAGCAAAATTAGTCTGAGGGAACAGTAACTATAATTCATTCAGTACTTAAACACAAATTCCAACTTGTTTGCTTTCTAATCTCCATCTCTTCTTTGTGTTACATCTTAATTATCTCCAACAGTAACTTGAAAGTTTTAGAAAAGTGTTCATGAAATTTTCATTGAGGAAAATTGATACACTGCCTATACTGTAAAACTTGGACTAATCTGAGTTCATGTACCAAATAATAATCTTCCCAACTATTCTAAGTAATTATTTCAAGAATTTGTAGAATAGGAGTGATTTCCAATTTTAAAATCTTATTAATATAACTATTTCCTTAGACTAGGTTCTCTAGAGACGCAAACATAGTGATATATGTGAGGGGATACTCCCCAAAACCTCATTGTTTTTTCAAAACAGTGTTTAACTTTTTTTTTTTTTTTTTACAAAGCAACCTTATCACCTTCACAGTACTTCTCCATTACACTTAATACGTTGGTCAAATCTGTGATTCCATTATTGGAAACATTTTTCAAACTCATCTGTTTGGATGGATGACAGCACTTCCCTTATTTTTTTCTTCACCTGTTCTATGTCGTCAAATCGCCGTCTTTTCATGTATCTCAGAAACAAAAAGGAGTCCCATGGATCAAGGTCAGGAAAGTAAGGTGTGTGGGGAAAAAGAGGCATGCCATTTTTGGCCAAAAACTGGTACAGCGAGATGGCTGTGTGAGCAGGTACAATGATGTGGTTGCAAAACCAGTCTCCCATCTGCCACAAATCAGGCCTTTTTTTTGTTATACACTGTTACACAATTTTTTTCAGCACCTCTAAATAGAAAGCTTGATTAACAGTATGGCCTGGTTGTAAAAATTCCAAATGCACTCTAAGTGGACATTTTCATCCATTTGGGGAATTGATGGACTTCCAGAACGAGGTTTGTTATAAATCGACATTTCACCTTTTTTAAAATGAGAAAATCACTCGTACACTTGAGTTTTTCTCATAGCACTGATATTGCAAGCTGTGTTCAACATCAGAACAGTTTGCAGGAAGCAAAACTTCACAGCCGCATGGTGTTCTCATAAATCAATCATCACAATAAAAGAAGTTCAAATGAACTGTTTTCATGAAAAAATTCACTGTGACCAGAGGGCCTTCCCAGGTGATGCCACTGGGTACACTAACTTTTGTACTACAAAAGCAGAGCTTTTTTTCCTGTGTTTTTTTTTGGGGGGGGGATGGGGGACGGATAATTGTGTGTGTGTGTGTGTGTGTGTGTGTGTGTGTGTGTGTGTGTAGAGAGAGAGAGAGAGAGATTGATTTCAAGGAAGTGGCTCATGTGGTTGTTGAAGTTGGCAAGCCACAAATTCATGGGTCAGGCATCATCAGGCTGGAAGATGATGTACACAAAATCATCAGACCAGACAGCAGGTGGCAAGACCATACGACTGTAGAAAATGGTGAATCCCAGAAGTAGCAGGTCAGACAGCAGGCTGCTGGCTCAAGTTCCAGGAACCAGAGGTTAGGTGATGGTAATCCAAGGGCAGGATTCAGAAACAGAGAGAGATTTGCCAGAGCATCCATATATATTGTATGCCATCTGTATTGGCTCACCAAGCTATTTATCCCTCTGCCCTTCAGTTAATCCTACTTGTGTTTATCGGCCAGGCTGGCACAATAAACTATAGCACCGTCCAACCCACAAGGAAACACTCCTTACATCAGGCAATTGGTAAGTAGGATATGGCTTGAGGAAGAGCCTGATTTTACTAAGGGTGTGATTCAAATACACCTCACACTAATTCTGCATCACGAACACACAGATATTTAGGATTTACCACATGTAAAATAGAGGATTATTATATAATATCACAAAAGAGGATAGTTATATAACACTGAACATCGTGGTCTAGCCAAGTTGACACATAACATTAGCCATCACAATGACCGAACATATCTACCCTGGTAATTTATCTGCTTCGGCTTAAATTGATATGCTATTTAAGTAGATTAAAGCTCTCATGAATCTTGAGCAATAGGCAATAAATACAATGTAGATTATACATCACTATGTAGAGTCATTTATATGCAGCATGACAAGAAATTGTATTACTAAAATGTTTAGAGACATAGACTGCTAGATGGAGGTAAGTAAAATCCTGATTTAATCGAACGTTTGCTCCTTTAACATGTTCACTAGGAGGTAGACAGAGGGTTGGCTTCTATTGCTTTGATTTTCCCCTCGGCGCTGTGACTGCTGAAGCAGAAGTTACCAGTCAAAAGGCAGACAGGAGGAAGGAAGTCTGAAGAAACACAGATGTTTCTAAACAAATGAACTGAACAGCCAGTCCCATAATAAGTGGTATTAACGGTGCTCTCAACATTAAACAAAAAAATGAAGATGGAACAAGCCAACTGCTGAAAACCTCCAAATGTTCATTTACAAGATGCAAAGCATCTTTTTAATGCATCAAAGAGCTGCGGGGGGAGGTGGGTGGGTGGAGACAGGGAGTAAGATATGAATAGACCAAAGGAAGTTAAGGGGAACCTGAGAAAGGAATCTGTGAAGATGTTACATTTTAGGGGCCCTTGTCTAACACTGATGAACTTAAGCATCAGGGTTGTTTGTTTTGTTTAGTTTGTGTGTTGTTGTTTAATTTGCAGGGAGCAGGGGGCAGGAATAAAAGTCCAGACCTGCCCCAAACAAATTGTCTACTGATAGCTCTCCCAAACCAAAGGGATAAGAGTAAGGGTCGATAGGAAGGAAAACTGGTATCTCCTCATACCCCCAAACCATAGACAAATTTCCACAGTGAACCATGGCTTTGGGTGAAAGTGGTAAATAATACTCTCTTCTAAGAAGAATCCATGGTTACCAACCTTCCTCAAGCAGGCTTGTATACTGAATTTATACCGCTTTTATTAGCCCCAAACTGCTACACCTAGAATTTACTTCAAAGTGCACAACTAGAGACAATGAAGATGGGCATTATCTGACCTCTGGCTTCCCTAATGCCATGAACGCACAAGGCAGGGGCCAGACAAGTCGCCATCGTCCATCCTTCTTTCCCTAGTCTGGCATCAACCGTTCCTCTCACACCACTCTGCATCTATTTTGGGTTCCATAATCTGATCACACAGAACTCACGGACAATACTCACAATTAGGGTTTATTAGGAAGGGTCTCGGCCTCTTAGCCATGTGGTAGGCAAGTCTCTCTTCAGTCCTAATTCTCTCAGCCACAAGGCCCCTTGGCCTTTGCTTCTATGGGCCAGGAAGCCAGCCTGCCCACACTCTGTCCCACAGTTCCATCATCTCGGGCCAGATCAGAAGGCCCCAGAGTCACGGCGCTGCCCCTCGGTCGCCGTGCCACAGTCTGTGAGGCCCCCCAAGATCCTGACCCTGCTCTTCCACGGTCCTCGGCTGTCTCGCTTCTCGCCTGTTGCTTCAAAGATGGCTCATCCCCTTAGAGCCAGACAGGTAATGACAGATGACCAATCCCCTCTCTTCATGTGACACAAGCTCCATTTGCATACTCCCACCCACTCCTTTAGTGGAAGTTACCAAAGTTGAGTAGAAGTACCATATTAAGAAGTTTCATGCCACCACAAAGTAGTCTTTGGTTGCTCTTGTCTTGCCAAAATATTCTGGTGATAGGTGGTGGGAAAACAAGCCCCCTCCCCAAATCAGTGGTAAGACAACAATTTTACAATGATCAGGATTTGTGTTGGCTCAATAATTTGGAAAGAGCACAACAGAGACAAATTGTCCTTTCATGATGACTGGAAAGAGTTGAAGATTTGGGGTCACTCGCTGGCTGAAAGCTGAAAGCTCACTCACCCAGATATCTGATGGCTGATGCTGGCAGTGGGTTGGGAGTTCAGCTGAAGCTGCTGTTGTAAATAGCTACATGTATTCTTTCCTGGCGTCTACGTGGACTTTCTCATAGTATACTAACTGGTTCCAAGTACACAGTGTCCCCAGAGGACATGGAGGAAGCGGTATTTCCTTTTATTTCCAGCCTTGGAAGTCACATCGTGTGCTTTTTGCCCTAGCCGCAAGCATTCCCACACTAGAGTTGCAGGAATAGGGACCCCATTTCTCAATGGGAGGAGTTTCAGAACTATATGTAGGATCAGGGTTCTATTGTACCATCTTTGGGACATAAAATTTGCCCTCTAAAAGCATATGAAAATTCTCTATAGAAGGACCCATCTTCAACTCAGGGCTCAAAGTATTTCCTCAGGTAAAGCGCTAAAGAATATGAGGACAAAAATCACAACACATATGAAATTAATAAAGACAGAAAGCATCTCATACAAAACCCAAGAGAAATAATCAACAGAAAAATCAGACCCATAAATCTCCAAATATTGGAATTGTTTATCAAGGAATATAAAGTATGTTCACAATTTCCAAAAGGAGGCAACATATTTTAAAACTACAACTATGGAATAAAATACTATAGAAATGTCCCAGCAGCTTTTAAGAAGAACCAAGTAGAACGTCTGAAAGCCCAAACCATTCCACTGCCATCAAGTTGATTCAGATCAGTGACCCCGAATAGGGTTCCGGAGGCTGGCCATCTTTCTGAGAAGAGATCGCCTCTCCGTCTCCTGCCGCGAGGCTGGGAGACTTAAAGCGCCAGCCTTGCACTTAGCAACCCCACACTGACCGGACAGCTCCTCCAGAGCTCCGTGAACCTCTGAAAAGGAAAACAATATGAAATTTAGAACTTAGTGGACAAGCTCAGAGCCACTGCAAAAGATACAAATTATGATCTAAAGTAGAGATCTCAGGAAATTCTATCGAACGTAGCACAGAAAGTCAAAGTAATGGAAGAAATAGAAGAGATGTTAAGCAACATGAGACATACAGGGCAAGGCTTAATGTAATGAAAGTTCCAAAAATGCAAGACGAAGAGTACAAAGGAGGCAAATTATTTAAAGAGGTGAGAATGTCTATGAGTCAGAATCAACTCAATAGCAGTGAGAGCTTTTTATTTTCAATTTTGGTGAACCAAGGAAAGGCACTCCTACACAGTTTTAGAATTATCTATGAATCCCAAGCAGAATATGTAAATCATTTTCCTCTAAGCCTATCACAATGAAACTAGCCCTCTGGGATCAAAGGAAATATTTTTAAATCTCTCCTTCTAAGGCAGCGGTTATCAACCTGTGGGTCACAACCCTTTTGGGGGTCGAACAACCCTTTCACAGGGGTGGCCAGATTCATAACAGTAGCAAAATTACAGTTATGAAGCAGCAACAAAAATAATTTTATGGTTGGGGGTCACCACAACATGAAGAACTGTATTAAAGGGTCACAACATTAGGAAGGTTGAGAACCACTATTCTAAGGAATGACAATTAAGCTAAAAGTTGTCTTCTCAACAGTATAAGACAAAGTCAAAAATAATTGTTACCGACTACAAGGATCTGCATGTGGGTGAAAGGAGACGTCGGACAGTGTAAGATATGACAAAATAATAATCATTTATAAATTATCAAGGTTTCATGTGGGAGGGGGGAGTGGGGAGGGAAGGGGGAAAATGAGGAGCTGATACCAAGGGTTCAAGTAGAAAATAAATGCTTTGAGAATGATGAAGACAACAAATGTACAAATGTGTTTGACATGATGGATGTATGGATTGTGATAAGAGTTGTACGAGCCCCCAATAAAATGAGTTAAAAAATAATTGTTACAAATTTGCAGAAACTTTTATTAAGTCAAAATATCAAAATGTCATGCTATTTTTTTTCTCAACATATTCTCCAACTCAGTCCATCTGCTTCAAAAGCAGTGTTTCCGTCTCTCTAAGCCTGACCTACAGAATTCTGCCCTTCTCTGTGTATACCGTGTCAAGAGGCAGTTTGGGTGTCCTCAAAAGACTCAAATCACGCTCCTCTTCGAGCTCCTGGAGTCTGGAGAATGAAGAGAAATCTGCAGAGGCAAGATTCGGGCTCTCGAGTGAATGGGGTAGGGTTTCCCAGTGAGATCCTCACAGAACAGCCCTAGTGAAACTCAAAGAATAGTGGGTGCATTGTTGTGATGGAGGAAAATCCCTTGCAATTTCCCTGGCCTTTTTCTGAGTTTTCAATTTTCTTAAAAATTCTTCATGATAAATCCCATCATTGTCCTATGTTCTTTCAGGGAATCTATCAAGATCACCCCTTTGGGTTCCCTCCCAAAACAGTTGCCATAACTTCCTGAGCTGACCTCTCTGCCTTGAGTTTCACTGGGCCAGCAGATCCCTTTAGAAACTACTGTTTTGATTGAACTTCTTGCATGCCTTGAGTTGCTAAGCACAAGGTCAGCAGTTTGAACCCACTAACTGCTCCCAGGGAGAAAGAGAGGACTTTCTTTTCCTAAGGCTTTCTGCTCCCTTAAAGATTCATAGCCTCAGAAACTCAAAGGGGGCAGTTCTACTCTGCTCTATAGGATCGCTATAAACTGGAATTTACTCAATGGCAATGAGTTTGGAATTTGGGGAAGGAGAGGAAGAAAAGTATTTTATTGAGAGAATTGTCTGCAAACATCCACTAGTTGCAAAAACATGTTTAAACACATTTTATTTACAATAAACCCATGCATGTGTGACCCGTCACCCTAGTAAGCATACTTTTAGATTTACCCTCCTAGATGGGAGCTGGAAGGCAGTAGAATAGAGTCAACCTAGCGTTTATATGAAGTCATCTCTCAGTACTCATGCAGAGTGTATTCCAGGATCTCTTCCCCACTTATCCCCACACTGCAGATGCTCAGCTCCCGTGTCTAAAATGGCATACGATTTGTGTGTAAGCTATGCACATCGCCCAATAAACCTTAAACAATCTCTAGGTTATTTTTTACCACCTAAAACATTGTCAATGCTGTGTAAATAACACTCTGCACTCTAAGCTTTGAGGAATTGCTTTGCTCATTTAATTCATTTTCTTTTTGTTCTCTTAGAATATTTCCTACATGTGGTTAGTTGAATCCTTGCCTCTAAGGAACTGGCTATACTTCTTCCAAGACAGAACTGTTTGTTCTTTTGGCAATTCATCTTACTTTCAATATTGTTTGCCAGCACCATATTTCAAATGCATCAATTCTTCTTCTGTCTTCCTTATTCAATGTCCAACTTTCACATGCGTAGGAGGCGATAAAAAGTGCCATGGCTTGGGTCAAGCACACTGTACTCCTCAAAGTAACACCCTTGGGCTTCAATACTCCAAAGAGGTCTTGTGCAGCAGATTTACCCAACACATGCATCCTTTGATCTCCTGACTGCTGCTTCCATGAGTATTGATTGTGGATCCAACAAGAGGACATTCTTGACAACTTCAGTCACTTCTCCATCTATCATGTTATTACTTATTGGTTCAAGGAGTATCCTGGTGTCATATTGATAATGCGTTGAGCTGCTAACTGCATTGACTCAATGACCATGGGTTTGGTTTTTTGAATTTACCTCTTATTCCAGTTGTGAAGGTTCTGATTTTCTTACACTGATTTATAATCCATTCTGAAGGCTGCAGTCCTTGATCTGCATCAGCAAATGCTTCAAGTTCTCCTTACTTTAGCTAGGCACTTTTGTGTCTTCTGAACATTACAGGTTGCTAATTAGCCTTCTTCCAAGCCTGATGCCACATTCTTCTTCATACAATCCAGGTTCTTTGCTTATAAGTATCCTCTCATCATACTTTCACAATCTGCACCCTGGGCTATAATCCAGATGATTTCCGCAGTATACAGATTGAATAAGTCTGGTGACAGAATACAACCTCGAAGCCCGCCTCCTCTGATTTTAAACCTTGCAGTATTTCGTTGATCTGTTCCTACAACTGCTTCTTAATCCATCAACAAGTTCCACATAAGCACATGAAATGTTCTGAAAGTCCCATTCTTCTCAAGGCTATCCCTAGTTTGTTATGATCCACACAGTGTAATGCCTTTTTATTAGTCAATAAAACACAAGTAAACATTTTTTCTGGAATTCTCTGCTTTGAGTCAAGATCCATTTGACATCAGCAATGATATCCCTTATTCCACATCATTTTAAATCTGGCCTGAAACTCTGGAAGCTCCCTGTCAATGTACTTCTACAACCATTGTTGAATGATTTAAACAAAATTTTACTTGCATGTGATATTAATGATATTGTTTTATAACTTGGGCGTTCTGTTGGGTTATCGTTCTTTAGAATGGGTACAGATGTGGATCTCTTCCAATCAATTGGCCAGGTAGCAGTCTTCCAAATTTCCTGGCATAGACGAGTGAGTGCTTCCAGTGTTTCTTCAGCTTGCTGAAACATTTCAATTGGTATTCCATCAATTCCATCATTTCAATTGGTATTCCATCAATTCCATCATTTCAATTGGTATTCCATCAATTCCATCATTTCAATTGGTATTCCATCATTTCAATTAGTATTCCATCAATCCCATCATTTGAATTGGTATTCCATCAATTCCATCATTTCAATTGGTATTCCATCATTTCAATTGGTATTCCACCAATTCCATCATTTCAATTGGTATTCCATCAATTCTTGTTTTCAGATCATGGATGCAGTGCAGCTTGAACTTCTTCCTGCAGTACCATTGGTGCTTGATCAGATAGTCACACTTGAAATGGTTGAATGCCAAGTAGCTCTTTTTTGTACAGTGCCTCTAAGCATTCTTTCCATCTTCATTGGGTGCTTCTTGAATCATTCGATACTTTGCCCGTAGAATCTTTCAATATGAATTGAGGTTTGAATTTTTTCTTTAATTCTTTCAGTTTAAGATATGCTGTGCATGTTCTTCATTTTTTGCTTTCTAACTCTAGATATTTTCACATTTCCCTATCATAGTTGGCTTTGTCTTCTTGAGCTGTTCTTTAAAATTTTCTGTTCAGTTCACATCATTTCTTCCACTTGCCTTAGCCACTTTATGATTAAGAGCAACGTCCCTTTGCCTCAGCCACTTTATGATTAGGAGACATCCATGATGATATTTTAAAGCTGACTTCAGACGAAACTACTTTACAATGCTGTTGTTGCTGGTAGGTGCCATCAAGTGGATTCCAACTCATAGTGGCCCAACGTACGATAGACTGAAACATGACCCAGGCCTGCACTACCTGTGCAGTTGTTCTTATGTTCAAGTGCATCATTGCAGCCACTGTGTCAATCCATCTTGTCCACCGCCCTCTCCTTTAGTGAGTATGATGTCCTTCTCTGGGGATTGGTCTCTCCTGTAACCTATTTGAAATATGTAAGATAAAGCCTGGCCTGTTGTTAATCCCCTAGGGGGTGGTTATGTGTCAATCATTGCAATCGATTCCCCCTTCTTACCTTCCTTTCCCAGTTTCCCCCTAGCCTTCTGGTGTTGCTACTCCCATTTCTGTTCCTGAGGAGTTTATCTGACCTGGATTCTGTGTGTCCTGATTTCTTAACTGTACTTGTGTCCATGCTGTGTCTAATCAGAAGTGAAAGGCAGGATTGGGGTCATGATAGTAGGGAGGTGAGGAAGTCTCATGGAACTAGAGGGACATTGTGTCTTTCATCAGTGCTATACTGTGCCTTGGTTGACTCATCTTTCCTTGTGACCCTTCTGTGAGGAGATGTCCCATTGTCTACACATAGGTTTTGGGTCTCTGTTCCAACCCCCCTAGTTCTCAACAGTGTTTGTTTGTTTGCTTGCTTTGGGTCTTCTGATGCCTTTACCCGATCCTGTTGATAACCTCACAATTTCACAGGCTGGTGTGCCTCTTCCATGTGGGTTTGTTGCTTCTCTGTTAGATGGTCACTTATTTTACATCAAGCCTGTAAGACCCCAGACACTATATCTTTTAATAGCTGGGCACCATCAACTTTCTTCATTTGCTTGTACACCCATTTTGTCTTCAGCAATTGTTGGGAGGGTGAGCATCACAGAATGCCAGGTTGTTAGAACAAAGTGTTCTTGTGTTGAGGGGGAGCTTGAGCAGAGACCCAAAGTCTGTCCACTACCTCAGTGTATTGCTTTATAAATATATGTACTTAGACCAACACCTCTATTTTTATGAATTAATGTTTATATCTCTATCACTAGCTTTGCTTCCTAGATCATTTCTCTGTTTCCTTTTATCTTCCTTCTGCCCCACCATCGTGCTCGCCCTTCTTCTGCCTCTTAGTAATTCCTCTCAGCTAGATTGCTGTAGCTCCAACACCCCCAGGATCTCTACATCCTCCTCATTGTTGATTTTAATTCTCTAGTTGTTTCCTTGTCTATGGAGTTGTTTGCTCACCACTCCCTTCCCCAGCCTCCTCCTCCCCACAAGCAGCTCCAGAACTGTCAGTTCCATTGCTTTCTCCTGGAGCTTGCTTCCCAGGCCTATTTTATGTAGGTAAGCAAACCAACAATAATGGAGACAAAATAAAAGGAGAAAATAATAACTAGCAAAAAAAAGCAAAGACAATTCCAGGTTTGTCCACAGACCTTATGACTATCTCCCCACTGGTCCTGGGGTTTTCCAGGAACTGCCCCTCCTAGCCTGAAGTCTATTTATAAGGTTTTGAGGAGTTTTTTTTTTTTTCATTTTTATTGAAGTCAAAATGGTAGCTTAATACTGCTTATATTTAATTTTCTACTTATTAATCAGTTTGAACATTTTTATATTTTTGGTTTTAAGTAAGAATAGATATATTTTTCTTTTCTAGCAAACTTAATGGTTCAGTAATAAGAGAAGTTTTATTTTATCCCTGTCAGAGGCTGACATAGGAGATATTTATAAATGTTGCTTTTCATAAAATTAGATAATATTTGCAGATTCTGGGATTAACACAAAGCCTCAAAAGATATTTACAATTTACAGGAAAACTATCCAAATTTTTAAATGTATTGTCCATACTAAATAACTTGAAGCTAAGCCAATTTCCACCAGTGTCTATGTAGCTTTAAGCAAATACATTGTCTCTCTTTCTGTATAAATATTACATTGCTAATTTCATTGAGCAGTTTAGAATATATTAAGCATTACTAGAAAATCTCTTATTCCCATTTCTTTTTATATTCTCAATGTGGCCTTGAAACCTTTGATTCTGCTGGTGCACAATTATGTCAACTGAAGGACTGGCATAATAACATGTGCCACAATGACATCATTTAGATACAGTGATATAATTATTATTGTCACACTGTAATGGCTTGTGTGTGGGTATGATGCTGGGAATTATGCCACCAGTACTCCACGTACCAGCAGGGTCACCGTGGTAGAGAGGTTTCAGCAGATCTTCCAGACTCCTACTGGAAGAAGAAATACCTGGTAATCTCCTTTCAAATATTAGCCATTGAAACTCAAGCGGATTAGTGGCTTGAACAATGCAATCAGTCATGCAACGATTGTGCAGAGGGCATGGAATTAATCAAGGTTTCATTCTCGTGTACAAAAGCAAACATTCTGGATGGCCTTGCTCAACTTCTATGTCATCTTCCTTTTCATGTATCCTTCTATTACATATGTTGGACAAGTAAAATTTAATATCTTAACCTGAAGTTACCCAAGATGTAAGATTTGGGGCAGAAGTTTTAGGAAATGTAGTCAGTCACAGAGGAAGTAAAAAATTGGGTCGGGGTGGGTGGGGAGGAAGAGGGATCCACATGAGAATACCTTATCAAGTTGGTTATGCCTCCAGGAAACTGGTCCTATAGTCCACAGAATCTTTTGAACAAATTTAATTCAATATACCTTATAATAGTGTACTTCAGAAGGAAAGGGGGACATTTAAGCAACCATTGGCTCTTATTCCTATTCATTGAGGGTACTGGCTCCCCCAGGACTTTTGATTTCACATGAAATGCGAGCAGGATGGGTTCTTGCCTGTTCCTCTTAACACAGTGCAACCTTCACAACGATACTCACAGAAGCAGTAGCAGGAATTATAAATAGAGCCCAAACTGTACCCCGTTCCCCTTGCTGTGATGCTGGATGCAATATTGCCATATTTTCCATAGCAGCAGTCACCCGTGGTGAACAGGTTTTAGTAGAGCTTCCAGACTGAGCATGGTCTAGGAGCAAGGACTAGGCTACCCACTCTGAGGAATTAGCCACGGAAAACTTTATGCACAGCAGTGGACATTATCAGACATAGTGTTGGAAGCTGAGCCACTCAGGGTGGAGAGCTCTCAACATCTGACTGAGGAAGAGATGCCTTCTCAAGGTGAAGTCAGCCTTAATGGCGTAGATGAAGGAACGCTTTCAAGACCTTTGCTTGCCTGAGAGAACGTGGTTAAAGTGCAATCCTGTCTGATAGGATAATATTTATACACCTATAAGGAAGCCTGGTTGATACTACTATTATTCAAATTTACATCAAGCATGAAAGCTACCAGTGGAGAAATTAAAGATGTATATCAATTTCTTCAGTCTGAAATCGAGCAAATATGGAACCAAGATGCATTGATCATTATTGGCAAATGGAATGCAAATGTTGGAAACAAAGAGGGAGAACCGATAGTTGGAAAATATGGCCATGGTGACAGAAACAAAGCTGGAGATTGCATAGTAGAATTTTGCAAAACCAATGACTTCGCTGTAAGCATTGGCCTGCTTATGTCTACACTTTTGACCCCCTAAGAATACATGTAACTTCAGAGAGAGCAGGAAAACTCTCCTGTCTCCATCTTACCTCTAAGACCATTCCTCGTTCATTTACTCTTCTCTCTTCTTCCATTCCTAAACTCTTGGTTTTATCCTTTTGATGATTTAAGAAGAAAGTTAGCAATTTTCACTACTAAAAAAATATTTATTTTGATAATCTTTCAAATATATTCTTGCTTCCCTAATCATTTAACTTAGCTCTAGTCTTTCCATTTCTCTCTTAGAAGACAGAGCCCTTAACCACGGCACCACCAAAGCTCCTTGAGATAATTATCTCAAAATCTAAGGCCTTTCAAATTTTCTTTTAGTCTTTTTAGTTCATTATTTCTTCAATTAGTTTTCCATACTAATTCCATGGCAAGTTTCAGAGTTTCTTATTATATCAACTTTATCTTTTCATTCTTATATTTTAGAGATCTTTTGTTTTCTTCAAGAACAATATTTTTGTTGATGTCATTCTAGAACTTGTTGGTTTTTCTGCCATCAGTGTTCAGTGCACCAAATCTGTTCCAGGGATGTTCGCTATATTCACCTGGCATATACTCAAGGTTGTATTTTGGTTCTTCTGGACTTGGTGTTCTGTTCCAAGTCAGTCCCTAGCCTCCTTTGGGTTGACACCGAATTTCTTCATTGTCTCTTCCCATAGATATAGTCAATTTGATTTGATGAACTCCACCTGGTGAACTCCATGTGCATAGTCACAATTTATGGTGTTGAAAAAAGAATGATGCATAACCATTTGAGGGAAGCTCAGAAAACTGGTGTGGAAAGTTCTAATCTTTTCAGTAAAAAATAAAGTTAAAATTTTAAAAAGGCCCTGAAGTCATGTGCGGAGACTGAGATGGAATGCTATATTGGTTGGGATTCTAACAGAAAAGACATGACACACTCTGATTGATTCCATTCAGGAGAGGTTTCAGAACTGTCAGAAAAGACTAGGAAAATATTAAGGGGTGGTGCCCTGCCCTGAGTGGCACAAATGCTCCGGGCTCTGCTGGTCACCAAAGTGGGTGGTTTGAACCACCACCCCAGCAGCACCGTGCAAGAAAGACCTGGCTATCTGCTGCCATAAAGATTATAGCCAAGAAAATCTTCTTGAGTGAATTTCCACTCTTTAAAATATGGGGTTGCCACGAGTAGTAATGGCAACAAGTTTAGTAATAGTTGGGAACCATTTCACACTCGTGAAGAAGTAATAAAAGGGAGCAGTCGCTGGGACCCAGAAAAGCTCTGCGGGAAAGACCACCTGCTGGGAACTGTGGTCCTTAAGTAAAAACACACAGCCCACCTACAGGGGCTGTGGGAACGTACCTAATCTGCCCTTACTCTCCTCCTCCTTTCTCACTACCTGACTGGTGAATCACACTAGCTGACCTCAAAGGGAGGGTTGGAGACAGGCTGTTGAAATCTGTCTGGATCATCTTCATAGGGCGCAGAGCAGAGTAGGTAGAGGCAGAGGATGAGTCCAGCACAGAGCAAAGGGCTTGGCAATAAGACGGTGACAAAACGAGATGGGGATTTGAGAAATAAAAGGACAATGGCTGAGATTTGCTAGATCGGTGAACACTATCCAGTGCTTTAAAATAAATGATTTGTATCTGCTTACAAGAATCACATATGGTCCTTGTAGAAAATTTTACAAGTATTAAAAGCAAGAAGAAAATAAAAACAATAATCTTGCTTTTAAGCAGCCATCCCTTCTAATATTCTAAAATACGCTTCTGGTCGTTTTATTTGCATCCCAAAATTATTTTAAAAACAAGCATACTCCAGCCTCCATGAGGCTGAGACCAGGACTAGCTAGTGCGTGGCCACCGTTGCCAATGGCTCTGAAAGGGATCATAATAGTAGCTCTTGGATAGAGTGGGAGAAAATGTGGAACTAAACAAACAAGCAATAACCTTCCTGGTCTGACAGAGACTGGTAGAACCCCAAAAACTATAACTCTTGGGCGCCCTTTTATGCCACTCCTGTGGCTCAGCCTAACAATAGACAGTCAGTAGGGCGAACAATAACATCGGAGAAGAATAATGCTCCTAGGACAACCAGCTCTATGAGATCAAAGGGCAGTGTTTGCCTGGGAAGAAGGGCTGAAAATGGACAATTGCAAATGGTAAGTACAGGGAGGGGAGGGGTACTGATGCATTATGGAGATTGCAATCAATATCATGAATAAAAATGTGTATGAATCATTGAACTGAAAATCAATTTACTCTGTAAACTTTCACCTAGATCACAATTTAATCTATCTATGTCTATATCATCTATATCTACACCTATACGTATATTTATATGGGGGGATACCCCTCAGGAACCTGAAAAAGCTCCGCTAGGAGAGCTTTCATAGCAAACATTTTCCTGATAGGCAAGCATCGAGCAACTCGCTCTGAGTTAGTGCACTCAGTGGTGTCTCCTGGGAAGGTTCTCTCTGCTCACAGTGAATTTTTTCCTAAAAGCAGTTTCACTTGGACCTCATTTTGTGTGATGGTTCATTTAAGAGAGCAGCAAGAGGCTGTGAAATTTTGTTTCCTGCTCAGGAAAAGTACCACAGAAACTGTTGTGATGTTGAATACACCTTACAAGGACAGCACTAAGGGAAAACTCAAGTGTACAAGTGTGTGGCAGTTACATAATCTCCTGTCAACTTGTGAAGGGGTGGAGTCTAGTCTGTCAAGGCCATAGCCAGTGAGGCCTCCATGTGGGCTTGGCCTTATACTGAGGATTCTGGGAACTCCTGTATTCCTCCCTGGAGGCATGAGACACTCTGCTGCTTCTTCCTGCTGACAAGACACATGGAGGTACATTAGAGTCCTGGAACTGGAGAAGCCACGTGGAGACCCCTATCAGCACTGAGAAGCTTCCACTGCCACTGGATGCACAAGACTTTCCTCTCACTGGCCTGTGACCTTCCTGCATTTGGTGTCATTACATGTGTTCTGTGAGTCTGAAGACGAATTTATAGATTGGTATCAGACATATGGCCTAATATAGGACTTAGGGACTTGATCTGGAATGAGCTGAGATGTTTTCTGAGTACACAATTGCTCTTTGATATAAAGTTCTCTATTACACACATACGAGTGTCTCTGGATTTGTTTTTCTACTGCACCCATTTTCTCATTTCAAAAAAGGTAAAATATCGATTGATAACAAACCTCGTTCTGAATGACCATCAACTTCTTGAATGGACAAAAGTGTCAACTTGTAGTCCATTTGGAGTTCATTCCACCAGGTCAGAGTGTTAATCAAGCGTTCTCTTTAGAGGTTCTGAAAATATAGCCTGATTTGTGGCAGATGGGGGACTGGTTTTGCCACCATGACAGTGTACCTGCTCATGCAGCCCTCTCAGTGCATTAGATTTTGGCAAAAAGCAGCATGCCTCTCTTGCCCCACACACCTTACTCATGTGAACTCACTCCACGGGACTTCTTTTTGTTTCCGTGAAGGAAGAGGGACATGAAAGGACAATGATTTGATTATGTAGAAGAGGTGAAGAAAAAAACAAAGGAAATGCTGGTCACCTATCCAAACAGATGAGTTTGAAAAATGTTTCCAAGAACGGAAACACAAATTTGACAAATGTATTAAATGTAATGGATAATACTTTTAAGGTGATAAGGTTATTTTGTTTTAAAAAAATTAAACACATAGCTTTGAAAAAAAATCAATTGTGTGTTGGGGGGGTACCCCCTCGTCATGTGCGTGTGTTTGTGTATACAGTTTTTAAATTGTGATAAATTTTCATATATGCCGTATATACATGTGTATTTCAGCTGAGTTTTTCAGCACATTTTTAATGCACTTTTTGGGGTAAAATTAGGTGCCTCCGCTGATATTTGGGTTGGCTTATACTCGAGTATATACGGTAGATAAAGAAAGATTATAGAGTATGTGCCTGAATCACCTAGGATTCCTTGGACACAGTAACACAAACCAAACCAGATGAATGAGTAGAGATAGGGCACTACTGCAATTGTCCAAGAGGAGCCGTGGGAAGTAGCAAGGGACTTGGTGAGCGATGATTGGATTCTGGATCCAGTTTAAGGTGGTGTTAGGTGCCACTGAGACAGCTCTGACCCATTGCGACCCTGTACAGAACAGAGGAAACATTGCACTGTCCTGTGCCAGCCTCACAATTGTTCCTATGCTGGAGCCCATTGATTTCAAGGTAAAGCTGAGAACTTTGTTGATGGGTTTGCTGATGAGGATATTTGGGGTGGAGGGTGTGCAGGGTAGAACTGGATCCATTGGATCCATTCTCTACTCCCTGGTGTGGTCTGGAAGTTTGACCACCACAGACCATGTAGAAGCTTTAAAGTGGCTTTATCTCATTAAGCAGCCCTCAGGGAGCTATTGTCGAGAGCTAAGCCATAAAAAAAGAGATGGAAAAAAGATAGAAACATATGCTCCAAGTATGACAAATTTACCCCTCCCTCTTAGAAGTTTATTTGTCATTTAGACTGATGTAAATCATAGATGATTAAGCTCATACATTTAACTCATCATCCCGCCACACCCAAAGGTCTGTTTACATAATAAATAGTAGAACCCCACGTTCCTGATGGTTGATATCTGAGTCAGCATACACTGGTAAGCAGATCAGACTTTTTGTGATACAGGAAGTCACTACTGTTACCCTAAGCTGCTCTTTTCCTGCTGATCCGGATTCTAGGTGTGCCAAGAGCATCTGAATTTTTTCCATTTTACAGTCTGAATCTTGAACAAATGAAGTGACTGGAGTTACTTCCTGCAGAAGCCCAGCTTGAACTGGGTCTCAGTCTCTTATATCCGTCCAGCTTCCCCCCACGTTCTCTGATACAGGTGAAAAAGAGTTAATTTGCCTGAAATATGAATTTTTTAGGTCCATGGGGTTGGAATGACTTACCTAGGCCATTATCCTGAGATATTTTTTTGAACCTTGAGACTCAAAGAAACTCAAAGAGACTCAATAGCCCAGTAAATACTTTAGTGAAGACTATTTGAGTAAAGACATTGTGTTCTTTAGAAGAATCACCTACGTATAGTCAGTTTCAAGAAAAACCTAAAGGTTACCCCAGAGTTATGGTTAAGGGTAAATTAGTAATTATTGTAAACATTCCTTAAAAGAGTATATCAGTTCTGTTCTGGCCCTGTTTCCATGGCAATGTCAATAAGCTGGAGTGTAAGAATCTCGGGAAGATTTCTCATCTTTGCAACACATTGACTCATTTTGCATATTGATTATTAAATTATCTTCAAGTCTACTTATATAAATTAGCTTATTATGATTTCTAAGTTAATACAGGTAAGAACACACCCTTTCTACTCCATCTTCCTGTGCTGCTTCCCAAGAGTAATACTTCCTCTTTGTAGACTTAGATGCTGTTGTAAATTGAATTGTGCCTATCAAACACAAGTGTTATAAATCCTAACACAAGCATATCCTAATTATATGTGAATATAATTCCATCTAGGAATGGAGTTACCATTGTGTTAATAAGACTTTATCAGTGTAGAATGTCACCAACCAATAACATTTGAGACATATTTAAAAAGTCAATCTACTAGGGTTTGCCAATCAATTTTGAGATAAGCAAACAAATAAACAATAGACCAGGCTCAGTATTCACACTAGGTAATTGAGTGTCAGCAGATACAAGGTGAATCAAAATTCATATACAATGATCAAAGTTGTTTCCAACTACCATCTGAGGAAGAACCTGATCACAGGCCACACTCGCCTACATTGCACCAACGTTGCCTGATGCAAGGAAATCCTTTGTTATGTACTGAAGTGGGCCAACTTCAGGACCTTCCCTTAGCTCAAAGAGAACCAAATTCTTAGTCATGAGCTTTTAACTCTGTACCAAGGTGACTAATTGTTAAAGAACTTAGCATGAGTCAGGACAGTCTGAACTCAGCCTCAGACCAAACATTTTATTTTACTCAAGTGCTTTGATTTTGGGGGACCTGGTTTTAGACTCCCACAAAGAGTTGTTTTTGTTGTGAGGAGCCACTGAGTAGGTTCCATTCCATCGCAACCGTCTGTACAACAGAATGAAACATCGCTTGGTCCTGCATCCTCACAACTGTTCCCGTGCCAGAGCCTTTTGTTGCCGCCACTGTGTCAGTCCATCTCCTTGAGGGCCTTCCAGTTCTTTGCCGCCCTCTACTTCACCAAGCATGACGTCCTTCTCCAGAACCAGTCTCTCTTCACAACATGCCCAAAGATCTCCATTCTTCTGAGATAGAAATGTTTTTAGATACACACTTTCCAGGCCGAAAAATGTGTTCCCCATACTAGCTCTCCATTAAGGAGCCATCCTAAGGGAGCTACCCTAAAAGACATCTCATACTTGCATCTGGCTACTCCCTGTGCCTAGAGGTTATCTGCAGATAAGAGCAATCAGATTCAACAGCCAACCCACCATAAAATGTAGCAAACCCTTCTGCCATTTCTTGTTGATAAGCACCATAGATTACTCCCCTGGGGAGGGCTCAAGGGTGTTCTAGGTCAACTAGCACTAGGTCAAGATGATGAGTCACCTCATTGCTTGTTTATTATGTTACCCACTTACGATCTTACCCATCAACTATGTAATATGTTTGCTGGATGACGTGTATGCCTTTTGAAAGATCTCTCTTGGTCCTGATAGAGGGACAAGGAGTTTCTGTGCCCTGCAGCCTGTCTGCCTCTAATATTTTCCACAATCTCAAAGTCACTCCTGAGGACCCCCACAACCATACACGCGGACCTTGACAGGTTGCATATACAGGAGTCAAAGGATAGAAAGTGATGATAGAAAAAGTCAATGTTAGCCAAAATGAGGACAGGAACCTACCGTGAAATAGAACCATCAATTACTCATATGCAAGTTCAGGTTGAAGCTGAAAAAAAATTAAAACAAGCCACAAGAGACTTCGTGTCTACCAAGTCCTTAGGGCCCCAGATGAAACCATACACAATACATTCATATATGTCATAAGAAAGCATGAAGGACCTTAAAATATTGTATTCCTGAGCCATCATTCATTGAGCATGCGCAAAGCAATAGATCTGCACCAAAGGCCAACAACTGCCAATCCCATAACATTGGGGTCATAGTCATTTGCTTCTTCGCACACTAGGGTGTTTCAGCTGTTTTTCCAAGGGATTATGTCAATTCCTTCAATCTGCTCCAGGTTGAATTTTAGGTAAATTCCAATTCTCTTAGTGGGGTTTCTACATCAAATTCTTCAGATATGGCCTCTAAAGGATGTTGTGCACCTTAAAAGGACAGAGTCTAGAGGCCCAGTAGTTTACAGCACATGGGTTGGGCCCTAATGACACTCTTAATAGAATTACCTTATGGCCCAGGGGGATGATTGATAATGTTCTCTAGCATGACCATGAGGTCTCTAAAGTGAGCCAGACACATTTATAAACTGTAAGTATATGAATGGATTGGGGGCTCTCACTTCATTTGAGCCTCATTCTAAGGAGAACACTGAGTTATATGGCATGGCCATGCTCCACGTTCACCACCATGAAGGAATTACTGAAGACATGGTGCTATAACAAAGTATAGTGAAGAAACTAAATGCTTGCTTGTGTTTCATGGATTATTCAAAAACGTTCAACTGTGTGGATCATAACAAACTATGGATAACATTGTGCAGAATGGGTATTCCAGAACATTTTATTGTGCTTATGCAGAAGGGCGTGCTGCATGGTTTACAATCAGGAAAAGCATGTGTCGGTGCTGTACCCTTTTACTCTACTTATTCAATCTGTATAGTGATAAAATAATTCCTGGAGCTGAATTTATAAAGAAGAATTTTTCACCAGGATTGGAAGAAAACTCAGTAACTACAAATATTATAATGAAATGTGCAAAGACCTAGATTTAGAAAACCAAAAAGGAAGAATTTGCTCAAATATCTTAAACTAAAGGAAAAACTCTGGCCTCAACTTGTAATACTGAAAGATGCTATGGGCAAGACATTGAATGATGCATGAAGCATCACAAGAAGATGAAAGACTACACAGAACAACTGTCCAAAACCAAACAAACAGAAAAACCCCAAACTAGTGGACATTCAAACATTTTAAAAGGTAGCATATGAGCAAGAATCAATGTTACTGAAGGAAGAAGTCCAAGCTACACTGAAGACATTAGCCAAAAACAAGGCTTCAAGAATTGATAGAATCCCAACTGAAATATTTCAGCAAGCTGATGAAGCACTGGGAGCACTCACCATTTTATGCCAAGAAATTTGGAAGATCGCTGCCTGGCCAACTAATGGAAGAGATCCACATTTGCACCCATTCCAAAGAAAGGAGACCCAACAGAATGCTCAAATTATGGAATATCACTGATATCACATGCAAGTAAATTTTTGCTGAAGATCCTTCAACAAGAGTTGTAGCAGCACATTAACACAGCACAATAACATATGGAGGCCGGATTCAGACGAGGAAGTAGAACAAGGGATATCTTTGCAGAGAATAACAGAAGATGTTTACTTGTGTTTTATTCATTCTGCCAAGCATTTGACTGTGTGGATCATAGAAAACCATGGATCGCTTTGAGAAGAACGAGAATTCCAGAACACTCGATTGTGCTCATGGGGAACCTATGTATGGACCAAGAGATGGTTGGCCAACAGAACAGGAGAATACTAAATGGCTTAAAATAAAGAGACTATGTACCAGGGTTGTATCCTCTCACCAAACTTATTCAATTTGTTTACGGAGCAAATAATCAGAGAAGCTGAACTCTATGAAGAAGAAATTCGTATCAGGATTGGAGGGAGGTTTATTTACAACCTGTGACATGAAGATGGTACAACCTTGTTTGCTGAAAGGGAGGACGTGAAGTACTTGTGGATGGAGATTAAGGACTACAGCCTTCAGTGTGGATGACAGCTCTATGTAAAGAAAACCAAACCTCACAGCTGGGCCAATAGGTAACTTCATGAGAAATAGAGAAAAGAGAGAAGTTGTCAAGGATTTTATCTTTGTTGGATACAGAATCTGTAGATGCTATACTCATGGAAGCACAGTCAAAAGATCAAACAACACATTGCATTAGGTAAATCTGCTGCACAGGACTCTTCAAAGTATTGAAAAGCAAGGATATTACTTTGAGACTGAGGTGTGTCTGACCCAACCCATGGTATTTTCAGTGACCTCATACGCATGTGAAAGTTGGATGCTGAATAAGGAAGTCCATGCAGCTGCTTGATGGTGCTGGGGAAACACTGAAATCACCACAGACTGCCAAAAGAACAAACAACACTCTGCCGGAAGAAGTTCAACAAGAATGCTCCTTAGAAGCAAGATGGGGGAACTAAACCTGTCCTTGGGACATGTGATAAGGAGAGACCATAACCTGGAAAACGACATCATGCTTGGTGAAGTGAAGGGGCATGGAAAAAGAGGAAGAGCCTTGACAAGATGGACTGACGCAGTGGTTGCAAGGATGGGCTCCAAGAAAACACCTGTGAAGGTGGTGCATTCCTGGGCTGGGTTGCAATCGGTTGCACATAGGGTTGCTCTGAATTGGAACCAACTCGATAGCATTTAACAGCAACACGGGGTTGCTATTAGTTGGAGCCGACTCTAGCAACACACAATCTCTTGGACAGGAACGTGTAATAAAATGAAGTCTGAGCAACTCTTAGGCAAACAATTCTATATGTGCCTGGCACCTCTGTTCTGAAGCTCTTATTCAGTTTTTATGCAGGGGTGTGGAAGATCACTCGAATACTAATAAAGAATGGTGCTAAACAAAAAGGCAGTCTTCCAACAAAATCTAAGTAAATATTGTAAATAGATCCAATTGCGGGTTCCTGATCTTTTCCCTCTTCTAAACTTTGTTTTCAACTGACCAAATCAAAATCCAAACTCCCTGCCATCAAGTCAATTCCGACTCACAGCGATCCTGTAGGACAGGACCGAACTGCCTCTGTGGATTTCAGAGACTGTAACTCTTTCCAGGAGTAAAAAGCCCCAAGAAAACAGAAAGTCCCTTTTGCATACATTCTACATTTTAGGTCAACATTCTTCCAGAACAGATGATAAATAAAGTTTATCATGGGAAGAAATGGGCCCAAAGTTTTATCTAGAGCTCTGCTCCCCAATACAATAGCCACTAACCACAGAGCACTTGAGATGTGGTGGATATAAATTTAGTGAACTGTTTTGAACTATTTACCTTGCGGTTAGCAGCTCAAAGTGTAACCATTACACCACCAGAGCTACCCAAAATATAAATTAGGTATTCTCTTTGGTTCCATGAGCAGGAAATATAAGCTATCATATATACTTGAGGATAAGCCGACCAGAATATCAGCCGAGGCACCTAATTTTACCACAAAAACTGCATTAAAAATGTGCTGAAAAACTCAGTTTATTCATGAGTATATACGGCACGTAGGCCCTGGGCACGTAGGCCCTGGAGGGACAGGAAATTGAAGTATGGGTCACTGTGGGGAGCAAAGTTTCAAGATGGTCGTGGCTCAGTGGGTGACCAGAAGGTAGGGCTAAAGGCCTCTATGAAGCAAAAGAACCCAGGAAGTATCCATTTCTCCCAGCCTAAGAGCCTCGCAGAAGCGGTTTATCATTCACAGCTATCTTAAGTGAGGCGGCAACTAAGTCCACATGGAAGAACACCAGACTGTGTGAGCCAGAGATGACAAAGAACAAAATCCAAATACAATTCAGGGAACGGTATCAAAGAGTAAATTGGGAACAATCAATTTTTGGAAGGCTATGGAGGACCGTGGGTGCCCCAAAATCCCTCTAAGCCTCTGATAGATCCCCTCTGACCACAGTCGACGACGGATGAGAATAACCTTGTTCTCAGGTAGAGACTATTGTAAACTTGACAATGGTGGAGAGTGCCATGGATTTCTGAGCCATCTGTCTGCCCTCCTCCTCTAGAGAATGCAGCCTACACCCCAGACATGCTTTTGTACTTATACAATGACGGAGCTAAGAACTTGGGCTTGGCATAAGGCCAGGTAGGCACTGATAGCAGATGAACAAGGAGAACTATGCAAATAAGCCTGTGAGCCTTGGGTTTGGATGGCTTAGTTCTGTGCCAACATTCTGGTAGAGCTGTTCTTGCTACGGTAAAACATTTAAAACAAGCGAGCAAAATAACTCAGACAAAAGAGGAGCGCTGTAGACATTGGGTAAGTAATGATGATATCCACTTTAGAATATACTTAATAATGAAAGTAAAGTGAAAGAACTTCAGAGAGAGAGAGAAGTGAATCCCACGTAAGCATCAGTATATTCATAAAAGGAAATTACCTGAAGCCCAGAAAAGAGCTACTTTAAAACCTAGGTAGAGCAACCTCTAAAGCTCAGACAAGCCTGAGAATAATTCCTATTCTCACAAGCCTGAGTGGAAAGCCCCACGACATCTAGCAGAGATGCCGCGGTAGACCAGGACCTAGAGACCAAAGTTTATTTGTGGTAACCAAGAACGGAGGGAGGAGGAAAGGCAGCCATCCCTGGGAGGGTGACTGAAAACTCTAGAAATGGTAATAGTTGCAAAACATAATGTAATCAATGACACGGAACTGTCCATTTTTAACTGGCAAATGTCCTGTAACATATATGTTTTCTAAAAATAAAGAAATAATACACTAAGAAAGCCCGAAGGTCACATGACTTCATCATAATAAAACCAAAAGTATGATGATTACATGGTTTTTCCCATTTGGTTTCATTACCTCTGGAAGTCCCCTCAACTTATTTAATCGTATTTCCCTTAAACCCTAAAGTCAGGGAATAATCTTTCCCTTACTTCAGAAATGTTTCAATATGTAAATTTGAATTTTACAGAGATTGTATCTGAGTGTGACACTATCTTGGCAAAATTCATTTTAGCCTGTCATATTGGTTCAGTAATTTAATTCACCAAATTCCATTAACTGATTTTTAATACTTTTATTGGCATATACTTCAAATATACAGTTTAATCATTCAATCACATTAAGAAGATTGTGCAATCATCAGCACAATCAATTTCAGTGATTTTGCTTTTCATTTAAAAAATATATATATATTATACGTTCAATATGTAGCATGTGTGAAACTTAATGTGTATTAGCAATCAGGTAATAAGACCTACAATTCACTAAAAAAAGTATTCTTAGCTAATTGAGTAATGAAGAATTAATTATACAATTATTAAATCTTTTGGAGACAGATGAACATTATGTATATATCATAAGTTCTTTATAAAACAAATAAGTATGTGATAAAATATTAAATTGTGATATCTGGAATAATTTTTAATAATTTTGTTATTATTATCTTTGGGAGTTTCTGATTAGCCTTCTCTTTATTGATTTATTCTTTCTGATTAAAAATAATTTAATAAAAAATATTATGATTTCCAGTTGAATTTTGGATACAAAATTTGTTTTCCTTCCTTTATGAAATAAGAATAATTAGAAATCTTTGTAAATGCACAAAAATAAGAGAAAGAATAGCGTTAGAATCTAATTAATCTATCAACTTAGTTTATTTTATAATATGGTCTTCAGACTACCTTGGTGTGGAGAGGGGGTGCCAACTAAAATACAATTCTACCTTAGAAATTCTGATACAGTAAGTCTAAAGTAACTCCAATAATGTGTGTTTTAATAGGATTGTCCTGGGTTTATATATATTCAATGAAGTTTAAGAAATGCCTATCTTTTAAAATAACTTATTGTATTATTTTTTTCATTAGAAATAAACAATCAGTTCCATACCAACTTTTATCTTCAGAATTTTAGTCTCTCTCTCTCTCTCTATATATATATATACATATATACATACATACATACATACATATACTCTATCTCTCTCTATATCTATATCTATATATCTATACACACACACACATACTCAAACTATAAATGTCAGGGTCCAAAAACCTCAAACGTCTCCTGCTACAGTAAATTTGCTGCCTAGAGTTTTGTGTTTCTAAATGCTGCTCAGACATCATGCTGCTCAAACAAACATGAGGCAAATACATGAAAGACTTCACAAGGCGGTGTGAAGAAGCTATGTCCAAAATAAGAGATCAAGCCAGTAGCCTAGATATAGCACATCGATCCAACTGCCGAAGAGCCATTAGCTACCAACTTTTGAACATGAGCGGATACAGCAACGGCCAAGAAGTCACTTTTGTGATGGTACCAGCTGCTCTTTGTGACACCTCTTGTGATAGCAGTGATGATATTTGGCCAGGCAGCATTCTAAGAAGCTGAGCTTTCCCATTACTACAGCACTGACCCTGCTCATCCAAAATTTGAACTGGGATTAAAATATGAATATGCAAGATCTGAAAATTGTAAATAATATAATCCAAGTCTAAAGGAGGGAATGACATCAGAACTTACATGGTGAACACGTTTGCAGAAGGTTATGGATGACAGTGGAAGCCCAGCATCCATTTGCATAGTCAACACATGGATTTCCCCTCTGGCAAAACCCCTCTGACCCTAGTTGAGGGACTTGAACTGCCCTGTTATCAGAGAGAGAGTGTTGTAAAGTGGGTTATGGCAGACATAGTTAGGTCAAAGTGTGATGTCTTATCATTTGATCTCCCTTTTGACGGGTTTCAAAGCTGTTTCAACAACAACAAAAGGTGGGGCAAACATGTGAAGTAAGCCCCTGGGGAATCCCCTGTGACCATGGCCCAGGGATGCGAATAGCTTGCTGGCATGAAAAGTGCATTGGAAAGTAGATCCCTGAAGATACAGTTAGGTAACAATGTGGCATGTGTCATTTGATCTTCCTTATGACCCACTTACATTTGTTCTAGGTTTTAATATTTTCTGCTTTTTTTCAATTGAAGTTTTTATCTGTTTTACTTTGTTATTCTCCCTAGTTTGTTGATGTTTGGTGTTTTAAAAATGTTTTTCCTGTTTATGAAATCCAGGATAGGTGAAATCTATAGAAACTCGATGAATGGTTCCCTGGGAGTATGGCAGGGGAAGTTGGGGGGAAAGGGAAGTAATAACGATAGTACAAGATGGAAGAAAATGTTCTAAAACTGACTGCGGTGATGATTTGCAGCTCTTTGAAGTGAATTGTATGACATGTGAATTATATGTCCATTAACCTGTTGGAGAATATATATATGAGATAATATATTAATACACTGGATGTATCAATGATCTCCTTCCCAGTCACTACCCACTCTAATGGGATCTATCTGCTACCTTTATTTATAGCACTAGTGGTCACGTTTGACTCAAATATTCCCAGCTTCCTGCCCATAAATGAAAGCTGGGAGCAGATCCTGATTTAAATGGAACCAGTTAGCTATTCTTTTATGAGCATTGGGATCCACATTCAGATATTGAGACTATTTTACAGAGGAACCCTGGTGGTGCGATCAGGTAAATGCTGGACTGCTAACCACAAGGCTACCAGTTCTTCTGCAAGTGGAAGACTAACAAAGTCTGGGAAATCCTCTACCGCGTCGCTATGATAGAAGTGGGTGGGATATTTCCCATCGGAGTTCTGAGAACTGGAAACATTGGGACAAATCTAACACTATGGCAAACCATGGTCTTGCATCTAAAAATTAAAACAAAAACAAAACAAACCCACGGCTAGTGCCAGAGCAGTAAAGGAAGGAAGCCCACATCCTGCATGCTATGCTGAAAAGACTGCAGCACTCCCTGTGGGGTGCAAGATGGGAAGGGAAGCTCCGACTCATAGGCACCAACAAACTTGAAGGCAAAGGACCCACAGGGTGTGCTGTGGATGATTAGGTCCCTATGCAGGAAGACTTGACTTTCAAAGAGTATTGAGATTTTACCTACACAGAAAAGGGATACAGTTAGTTTTGATAACTTGAATAGTGTCAATTATATTGTTGTATATTTTAATGTAATGTATGCCCAAATTAGGTGATGAGAAAGGTCATCTATCTGGTCCTCTTGTCACCGTGGAAGACCTTACATTTTTGCAGTGACAATATCGATATACCACTGCACAGTGGGTTTCTATCAGGAGCTGCTCCTAATTATCTTCCTTTACTTTTTCCGACAATTCCACTCTACCCTGGATACTGATAGGAATTTCAAGGGAGCAATGAGCCAGCAAATTACTAACTACTGGTTATTGCTCTTTATCCCCTAAATGAATAAAAACGCTCTCCTAACTCTAACCCAAAGCCTACTGATTATTTTTAAAAGGAGATCTGGACCATATCCAAGAATGTTTGATGGTTGTTCCCTCTCTATACTTTTTTCTCTCATTCTAATGGTAAGTTAAGTTGCCTCCAAATACATCTAGGGCGAATAATAAGGGAATGGGAGCAGAAGTGAGGTATGTAACACCTGGGCCAGGTGCTTCCCTCACTTTTGCCCTTTAAGTGAACGGAAAGAGGATGTAGTGCTTGAGCTGATTTCAGATTCAAAAAGGAAACCAGTACCCTATGGCTGGGAAAGCAAGAAAGTGGCCCCTGGATATCAGAGTTACCATTCCGGGATCTCTTTATTTCTTAGTCTCATTACTAGCTCCTGCTCTAGGCCATCAGGGTATAGACTGTTCAAATCTCTCTCTCCACCTATTGAAAGCTGACATAACTCCATGAGAAGAGCACAGAAGGTCTTTTAAGGACTGATATGTGAACACAGATAGGGACAAGTAGAATCCTGGGGAATGAGTTGTTTTTTACTGAAATCCCGTGAAGGAGCGGGTTTGAGCTCAGATACTTAGGAAAGTGAAAGCTAAGTGAGAAGAGAGGTAGGATTGTAAATAAGCTCAGTGTAAGGAAAAATAGACAAATGCACAGAAGAACTGACAAGAAACTGTTTTGGTGGTGGACGTGTTTTGATTTTTTTCCCTTCATAGGGGAGAAATTATTTGGGTTTTCCAAAAACTTAAAGCCAAGTAAAATCTATAAGCTGTTTCAAAGAAAAAAAAGCATCAAGAAACGTTTTATTCTAATTGTGTTCAAAATGTCATACCGTTACCCCTGAGAAATGATGGAACAGACTAGGAGGTGTTGGACATTTGCTACCTTTGCATTTGATCTAGTCTAATCCTAAAAATATATTAAGCACAGCCTAATCCAACACTGAAAAAGAGCCACTGATCTTTGTCCTCTGAATTAGTAAGTGCTTTGTGACTTAGTAGCATCATGAGTGCTCGGATGCTAACCTAAAGATTGGCCATTCACACCCCACCCTCAGCAGCTCCGTGCAGAGGGGCCTGGTGAGCAACCCCTGTGAAGATTACCGGCAGGTAATCCTATGGGGGCATTTCATGAATTGCAAATCAATTTGAAGGCACCTAAGAACAACAATATGACTTCATGTTGCTCCCGTTTTCACAGTTATTCCCAGTTTCCCCTTCAAATTATGATCTCTGTAAAACTTCTAACACAAATACTGATCTTTGTAACATCCTTTCCTGTTTCTTTGATCAGATTGACATTTTTAATTCAGTCGAAGGCACAGTTAATGCTCAGTAAATATTTGAATATTTATTGAATCTAGTCACACAACTCTGGCTTCTTGAAAACACGACTTGCAATCACTCAGCTGATATCTGCATCCGTCTGCATGACGCACTGCACCATGCTATGTTTAATTAGGCCTCGGGGAAGCATGGATTGCATATGGGTTGTAAAAAAGTGGAAAGCAATCACTTTTTATAATGTCTAATTTTTGGAGAAGAAATAGGGTGTCTCTACTGAAAAGGCAGGATTCCATCAACTTCTTGGCAAATACAACATAGAATGATGTCACTCTGGCAGGATGCTTTATCTCAGGAAACAATTCCTCCCTGCTGCTTCTTTGTAAGCGCTCTTCAGAACAAAGGCTTCTTAAGATAAGCAGTATGCATCGCTGAGATCACTCTAAAGAGTTGCATTGGTTGATCGAATAAAATACAAAAATGTTTCTGATAAGAAAAGTAGAACTTGCAAAAGTTAGTTATAAAATCTGATTTCAAATATAGTCTAAGATAGTCTTCTGTACCTTTTTCCTCATATCTCTTAATTAACCACATATTAAATAAATATTTTAGTACTTATTCAATAGATTTTATGTTTTTTTCTTTACTGACATAGGTACATTTCTCTCTTAAAAAATAAAAGTTACATACATGGAACATGGGGACTTGGTCTTATGTATTTTGTAAATAAAACAACTTGAAGCAGGTCTAATTTGAAGAGGCTCTACTGGGTCCTTGGAAAGGGAAGAAGGAGAAATGAAGGAAGAGAGAAATAGAAAGATCACACTTGTGAATTCATGGTAGACTTGAGGAATGACAAAGGAATCAAGGCTGCCTTTTGATTTCCTTGGAGTGAGCTGGAGCAGGAGGGGACGCACTCCACAAAAACCTGTGAGTTGTCAGAGTCCATTCTGACTGACTCATGGTGGCCCCATGTCGTCAGAAGGTAACTGCTCCCAGAGGGTTTCCTCGTGTGACATTCTCAAAGTACATCTTCAGGCCTTTTCCCCCCAAGGCATTTCAGTTAGCAGGCCAAGTGTTTACACTACCCAAGAAGCCTGGGTCGGTTGGGCCCTGTGGAACTGGGAGGGTGGAGACAGGGCTGAGGTTCGAGGGGAGGAGCCCCAGCTGCCAGGGCAGCAGCGCCGCAGAGAGTGCAGTCCTGTTTGCAACTCAAGCCAAGAAAGTGAAGAAGGCCACCGATTCATGGTGCATGTAAATCATGTCCCTGTGGTCACATATTTATTAGCAGAAAACTTTTAAATGAAAGACAGAGCAATCTCCTTTTTCTACAGAGAAACAGGAAAAGGAAATTGACATCCATACTAACCACTGATGAAAAGGCAAGGCTTTGGGGTTTGCCGTCGCCTTGACAGAAATAAATAGAAAAATTATCAATCAAAAACGTATTCTCTGATAGTTGTCTGCAAAACTTTCTGCAGGATTACATCATCGGACTCTCAAACAGCTGTCGACTCTCAGGAGCATTCTGAATGCATCAATAAGGGCCATTGGTTGTTTCTTTCCCTCTAGATCCCCTTGTGCCACATTGGAAGCAAATTTCTCGACTCCAACTGTTCTGGGATTTCCTTGTTTACTAAGGAGCATTGTCAGTGCTTTGTGTTTGGGATGTAAGTAAGTGTGTTTACTTTTTAAAAAATGCTGGATGATGTCAAGGGTAAGGGGCTCAGGTAGGGTTGGAGGGATGAAACTAGAGAAATAAAACACACGATAATTTTCAGGTTCGAACATTTTAAATAATATTAAAAAGAGTAACTTTTAAATATATATTTCATCAGATTTTCAGCATTAACAAATCACAACTTATTTAACTTTAATAAATTGTCAAATAATACATTGGATGGGAATTAACATGAACTAAATAAATTTTATCTGAAATTGATTTTTCCCCTTGACCTCTATATTTATGACTTATGGCATAAGTCTTTGGTAGATGACTTCTAAACATTTTGGAAGTTTGGATACTATATGTAGAAAAAATAAGATAAACCATACTTCAGATATACACACCTTGTTTTCTTGAATGTAATTTATTTATTATAATATGCTCCCTAATCTCAAGATGGTTCATGTTAACCTAAACATAAAATATATTTATTACATATAAAATATTTCTTGGCCACTTTTATGCAGTAATAGTTTATCTGCATCAATAAATTATTATCCTGGTAATTATTTAAATTGTTAGCTAACATCACTTTTGAAGAAAAAATAAATAATAATATTGAAACTTAAATTAAAAAAAAATTGGTGTCCAGACATTCCAGGGGTGGAATGTGTAGTATCACATTAAATGTTACCTGACCCAGTACCAAGGAAGTTGACCAAAAGAAGAGTATATATCAGCATAAGGTTTAACACTGCAAGCTCTGAGAAACAGAAAGTAAGGCCATCCTATTTAGGAATTTATAGCAAGAATTGTATCACTGGTAGAGAGAGGGCCCCACTTCATCCTACTTCCATTTTACAAAGAACAACGTACTTGTTGACCACAAGAGTCCTCATCCAGCACCAGAAACTGCCATCTATTCTATATGATTGGTGAACAAATTACTAGGCGATTACCCCAAAGTGCCATGATAAGGTCAGCACACATTCAAAAAGTGCCAGCAGGATAGCTGTGTCCAAGCAACCAGGCAGGTATCAGAGATCAACTTTCCTTAATGACTATCAAAGAGATTACATAAACTTCGTAAGACCGACCAAGGGAAAAGAGGGCCTAAGAATACTGAGTTCCAGCATTTAGACAAGGAGAGGCTCTGCCAGAAATTCCTGAAGTCCTGTCATTTGGGCTATGAGGTGTACTCCATGCTACTGTGGAAGATGAGGCTATAGTAGTTATAGCAAATTTTTCTTTTAATGTAAAAAAATAGTTGGTTCTTAACATGAAGTAAGGTCCTCTATTATAAACATATTGTGGAAATATGTCCTAAAGATATCTTTCATTTTAACTTAACTTCAAATCTTAGGAGTCCTCTTAGTACTATAATAAACGATCCTGGCTGTAATCTTTGTTGATTCTGCTGTCTACCTTGTGGTTGTTAGGTGCTGTCGAATTGCTTGTAACTCATAGTGCCCCTGTGCACAGCAGAAGGAAACAGTGTCCCGTTCTACAGTCTCCTCCTATTTGCGGTTATGTTTAAGCCCATTGTTGTAGCTACCGTGTCAGTCTGTTTCCTCAAGAGCCTTCTTTTTCATTCACCTTCCACTTGACCAAGAGTAATGACTGGTCTGGCCTGATAGCATGGCCAAAGTATATGAGACAAAGTCTTACCATCCTCAATTCAAAGGGACATTCTGGTTGTATGTCTTTCATGACAGATTTGTTTGTTCTTCTGACAGCCCATGGTACTTTCAATAGTCTTTATCCACACCTAATTCAACTGCATCATTTCTCTTCCCTTGTCTTCCTTATAATTGTCCAGCTTTTACACGCATACACAACAGGCTTGGGCCTGGCCCACTTTAGACCTCCAGGCGACACATTTGCTCTTTAACACGTTAAAAAGACCTCATGCAGAAGATTTGCCCAGCCCAATACGTTGTTTAATTTCTTGGCTGATGCTTCTATGAGCATTGAGTGTGGATCCAAGGAAAATGAAACCCTTGACCACTTCAGTCTTTTCTGTTTATCACAATGTTGTCTACTGCTCCAGTTGTGAGGATTTAGGTGTTCTTTACCTTGAGTTGAAATCCATACAGAAAGCTACAGTCTTTGACTTTCTAGTGTTTCAAATCCTCCTCGTTTTCAACAAGCAAGGTTGTCATCTGTATATTGCAGGATATTAATAAGACTTCCTCCAATCCTAGTGCCTCATTCTGCTTCACAGAACCCAGCTTCTCAAGTTATTTACTCAGCAGACAGCCAGAACAGGTATGGTGAAAGGATACAGCCTGATGCACATTTTCATAACCATGTAGTATTTCCTTGTTCTGTCTGAAAAACGTCCATTTAGTCTCTGTGCAGTTTCCACATGCGCACAATTAAGTTTAGCTTAGGAACCTATATTTTCTCTTGGTTCTTTTGTTTAATGCACACGAAAACTTTAAAAGTCATTGTATATGACATCATATTTATAATTCAATTTAATTGGGGACTAATGAGAACTTAGTAACTACTTGGCTGCTAAATATACGTAAGGACTAAAGAAGTGATACCTTTGAAAGGTAGAGGCAAATAGCTATTGATAGTACGCTCACTGCCGTGGAGCCTATTCAAACTCATAGTGACCCTACAGTAAGGGGCAGAACTGCCTGTGTGGGTTTTCGAGACTGTAATTCTTTATGGGAATAGGACGTTTCATCTTTCTCCCGTAATGATATCTCTCACAATCACTGCCATCAAGTGAATGCTGATGCACAGTGACCCTCTGTGTAGTTGTCAAGACTAGAACTGTTTACAGCAGTAAAGGAGAAGCTCCCTATCACCACTTTTCCAAATTGTTATTTTGTAGTTATAAGTTTGGGTTTTAGCACAGTTCAAATGAGTAACCTGGTAAGAAGAACTTCCTGAAATATGCAGACGTGCATGATTAAAGGAGGATAATGTTGGCACGGAACGGACGAGTGCATTTACAGAACATATCCTCTGGAAACCGTTCAGAGCATTGCGAATGAGGGGGAGTGTGCAGTAGGGACACAAGGCCCATCTGTAGGCAATTGGACATTCCCTTACAGAAGGGTCACAAGGAAGAGATGAGCCAGTCAGAGTATAGTATAGCACCAATGGAACATACAACTTTCCTCTAGTTCTTTAATGCTTTCTCTCCCCCTCCCCCACTATCATGACCCCAATTCTACCTTACAAATCTGGCTAGAGCATGTTCATGGGCACATATAAGAGCTGGAAACACAGGGAATCCAGGAAAGATAGACCCCTCAGGGCCAATATTGAGAGTAGTGGTACCAAGAGGGTAAGAGGAAGGTGGGGGGAGACAGGGAGAACTAATCACAATGATCTACATATAACCCCCTTCCAGGGGGACAGACAACAGAAAAGTAGGTGAAGGGAAACATCAGTCAGTATAAGACAAGAAAAAATAATAATTTATAAATGTTCAAGGGTTCATGAGGGAGGAAGGGGAAAAAATGAAGAGCTGATATCAAAGGCTCAAGTAGAAATGTTTTGAAAATAATGGCAACAAATGTACAGATGTGTTTGACACAATGGATGGATGTATGGATTGTGGTAAGATTTGTATGAGGCCCTAATCAAATGATTAAAAAAACACCTTTCAGCGGAAAATAGGAAAAAATGATTTTTCCAGAGTGGTGTAGGTTTACTTTTATTCAAGACAGAAAGGTAAATTAAGTTATTATGCACCCCTCCGTATCAATGATACAATATGCATTTGTGTTTATAATGCTAGAAAATAAAATAAACTGGTTTTGGTAAACCGTTTTTTTTGCCTTTCACAGTATTTACAAGGTCCCTCTCCTACAGGAAACCGCCCCAACTGATTCTAGGGATATCAGCAGAGCAGTGAGGGAGGAAAGAACACAGAGTAACACTGACACATCCAATTTTCCCCTTTCCAACAAACTAGTATCTTATGTAAGTAACAGCATTACTGTCGTTCTCACTCACCCACCAATCTGCTCATTTAATCAAATGAACAGAACAACCAAGTGTTATCCACACCATGGGTGCTTTGGACCCACACTGCATATCAAGCTGTCGTTACGAGGAAAAGTTGAATATAAATTGCATAGAAAACTAACCCCCAAACCACCAACTTATCTTGCTTTGTGCACGTCGTAAAAACAAACAGGACAAAACACCAAAGAGTAGCACTATTTCATGGAGTTTTCTTGATTATAATTTTTCATGAAAGCAAATGGTCAGGCTTCTTTTTCCTCTGGCACCGCAGGATGGGGTCAGTTTTTCCACCTTTCGGTTAATAGTCCGACCACTCAACTGTCAGTTTGCCTCAGTGTCGTGGCGTTGTGTTGCTGAAAGCTATGTCACCAGTATTTCAAACACCAGCAGGGTCACCCATGCTGAACAGGTTGTAGCAGCACTTCCCAACAAAGAGCAGCGTAGGAAGAAGACGGATTGGCACAGTAACTCAGCCCTAAAAACAATAGTGAGGATGGCACAGGACCAGGCAGTGTTTCAGTTTTCTGTACACAGGGGCACAGTGAGTCGGCATCTCCCAACAACAGGCCCTTTGGGGCACTCCAGGACCTGTGCTTGTTTGGGCTCCCTTTATCAGTCTAGTTCTGCTCTCCTGTCCACCTGGAGGCAGCTTGGGCACTATTTGTTTCTCTCTCTCGTGGTAGAGTGCACCCACAGGTTTATAAGCTCTACTGGATAGACCGCTTCTGGGTGTTTTCACAATGTTCTCCATGCCACCTCAATGTATCTGTGCATTACGCTCAGTGGGACCCAAACAAGAGTAGGTCTGAGGCCCCAAGAAGATTTTCAGAGTTTTCTGCTCTGCTTGCTCAGTAGCTTTTCTTTCATATACTTTCTAGTGTGTGTGGGGGCCGGGAGGGGAGGGGAAATGCATGAGCAATATTTATACCTCTGAAATCACCAGTCCAGTTGGTCTAAAATCTGGGTCATTAAATGCCACCTGCATTTCTGACCTCTTTCCTAATTTCACATTTCCCTGTGGTAGGCAGCCTGGCTAAACGGAAGCCTTGAAATGAGGTATCAAAAGAAAGAAAAAGGAAAGAGAGGAAGGGGAGGGGATAAATAAGAGAGAAAAATAGTTTTGAAATCCAAGTTATACTTTTTAATGTGAATTGTATGGGAAAACGATAAATACTATAATATGGGAACTGAAGACAAAAAGTATTCAAAGAAAAAATGTCATTAAAATGCCAGATTTGTCATTAATCAAAACAGAATAGAATTCATTCCAGACATGAAAGGTGATAAAGGGCCAGAGCCTCGGGGTTCCACCAGTCTCCATCTGACCAGTAAGCTTTTTTTTAAAAAACAGTTTTATTGGCACTTAATCCACAGATCACACAATCCAATAGCTCAATCATATCATGAGTTGGACAATCATCACCACAATCAATTTTAGAACATTTTCTTCCCCACCTTCCCCCATGGTCAAATTGCTTTTAAAATCAGTTGTGTAACCACCATCAGTTCTGGTGCTTCCCCGGGCACCCCTTCCCACATACACTGTTTGCTCCCCCAACACCCTCATCCTTTCTATCTCCCACTCCACCCCCTCCTCCCCTGCAAGCTGGGTCTTTTTTATGATTGTGAGTTTTGTTCCACATTTTTTCTCCCACTCTTTCCAGGCCCTTCTAAATCGCTGAAAAGAAAATTGGCCTGTTTGACCTTCACCTAATTCACAATAAAAGTATTTTAACCTCCCTGGCGGTCTAATTGTGTCAGTAATTTTATACCCAAAGTGGTACATTGTTTTGCATAAAATTTGTTGTTTTATATTGTACGCCCATAATTCTTAAGAAATTACTCATTTTAATCTCTTTAGTAGACATTCCAGGTATGATCAACTTTAATACACAAAATCATAAATTATAATATAATGTAAAAATAATATAATTTTCCAATAATGTAATCAAATAAAAAACACTGCGATTTTTCAAAAATGGTGCACCATCAAGGGTGCATTCAATAAAAATCCTTGGTGTGAAAAGTTTTGGAACATGGGACTGTACAAAATCCGACGTCACAATCAGGACAATGGACCCTGGTTTCCTTTTGTATTCTCTTTCCATCGCCATCTCGCTTTGAGCAACAAACCACACACATCCTTGTCGGTGCTGACTCTTTTTCAGTTGGTGGGATCTAGTCCATGAAGTGATGACCAGTCAGGCGTCTGGGTTGACAACATCAACAGTGCATCGTCCATGTGTATTCACAGCCATTGATGGTGTTTGGTGGTTCACAAAGATCCGTTCAGCAACTTTCCAGATGAAGCCAGAATGAACCAAAAGCTTGTCACTCTTTGCTCTGTGCAAAATGTAGGCATTCCGCAAGCATCGCTCGAGAAGATACCTGAAGATCTCCTTGTAGTATTTCTTTCGCTGTTTCCGCATTGCTGGGTAGAATGTTAAGTGCTTGGTCGGCTCTGTCGACACCTCCCATGCTTTATTGTTGTCTAGCACTACTTGTGGCTTCACGATTCTTTCCCACCTTCCTTGCGCAGTTGAGGGATTATGAACTGTGCTCATTAGGCACACATCTTTCCTGTCACACCACCGCAGTACCGTCATCTTGCCTTTCTGCCAGGCAACCATTTCTCCAGTTTTTACCTTCTTCTTGCCAAACATCGCTGGCATGTCACGCCAGTTAGCCCTGATGGTTCCATAGGCATTGGTTTTGTTTTTTATAAGAAACTCATAAAGTTCAGGGGATGTATAAAAGTTGTCAGTTGTAACGCAATAGCCCTGATTTAGCAATGGCTCAATGAGTGATAGAACAGAAGATGTTGCCATGCCATAGTCACTGTACTTTGCATTGAATTTTGTGCCTTTTCCAGTGTATATGACCGAACTGCACATGTAGCCAGTTGACGATTCACAGAGCATATAGGATTTTATGCCAAACTGTGCTCTCTTTGATGCAATGTGTTGTATCCAGCTGAGCCGCCGCTTACAGGTCAGTAGACTTTCATCTCTGCTGATGTCTCTTTCTGGCACATAGGTCTGCTGGAAGTTCTTTACAATCATTTGAGATACTTCCCAAATTTTCTTTAGTTTTGGTGCCAGATGAGTAGTTTAATCAATTCTTGTTTGTGAAGTGAAAAAATTTCATAATCAGGGAAAATCTGTATTCTGACATGATGGTGCCAAAAAATGGAGTTGCAAGTAATTTATTGGTGGTCCAATACCATTTTCACAGGGTTTTCCCACCACTTCCTGAAGTATTATTAGGCCCAGAAATTTCCAAATGTCATCTTTGGTCATTGGTTCCCACTTTCTGTTTCTTGAAAACTTATAAAGCAGAGTAGCAGATTGTTGCTCTTTGTACCCGTTTGTCTCCGTAACAATTTTTTCAATGACCTCATTGGTCAGAAATAATTGTAGGTACGCCAAAGGGGTGTTGTGGTCAATGTCTACTTTCATACCAGTTGCTCCAGTAAATGGGAATCTTCGGGGAGCTGCCTGATCCGGACCGCAGACAATAGAGCACCAAGTTTGCACATGGCTGAGTTCCGGTGCGGAATCATCACTGTTGTCACTTATCTGATCAGTGTCAGTGTCGGATGATGAATTTCCCCATGAACTGCTATTGCTCAATTCTCTGAGTAATTCTAAGTCACTGTCGCTGATCTGGTTTAAAACTCCTTTCCTGCTAAAGTGACACTTTTTTGATGCCCTGGACAAAAAATTTCCAGGCAAAAATTTTTCCAAATCACAGTAAAAGGGCAGGCAGGGCACTGAGGTGATTTGCTTAGATACAATGTAATCCTCACAGGTTACACTGTATCACTCTGTGTGTGTGTGTATGTGTTTGTATGTTTCTTTTAGACTTGCAGTTTGGAAAATACCGCCCCCCCCACAGTTCCGCACCCCCACTCCCCCTTCGTGCGACACTGCATGCAGAGAACAGAACACAGAATGAGGAAGTCAGATCGCTCTGCGGTCACAGCAGAGGACACTGCTGGAACTGCTGGACGGGGAGCAGATAAGGGACTTCTCTGCAGTGTAATCGGGCGGGTCACCGCTTCTGACAGTTAACATTGACCCCGAGCCACATTCAGGATTACCACCAGGGAGGTTAAACAAACAGGAGACATATTCTCGGGTTCATTCTCTAGAGATATTATAATAGCCCATGGAACCCCCCTCCCCATATCAGATGTTGTATAAAATGACTCCCTCTGAAAAAAATGTATTGGAATAAAAAACCCTGTGGTACTTCACCCACAGACTGCCATTGAACTGATTCTGACTCAAAGCAATGAGTTTGATATTTAAGTACCATTTTTCTAAGCCCTTTAGAAATATTATCCCATTTAATATCCAACTCGATGAGATAGGTTTACTATCTCCATTTTACAGATGAGAAAACTGAGGCTGAATTATAGAGAAGTTGAGTAACTTGCCAAGGACACATGACTAATGAATGTTGAATTGAAGAATGAATATGTTTCTTAGAAATGGGACAAAGGTTGGCTCACGATTCCTTCCTGTGCCGAGCCCAGTTTACAGTTGGGACTCAAATATTTACTAAGTCACCATCTGGTAATAAAAGCAGTAAGAAGGAAGTCTGAAAAACCCTGATTGTGGATCATTTAGTTTCCAAAATATAATTTTTCTTTACTGAAGAGAAATATTACAGTAAACATCTGTTGTGATGAGGCTAAAACTAAATTAAAAAGAATTTTACCTTTTTCTTGAAATCTCCCCCATAAATGCTTGACAAGAAATAAGTAAAGGGATGCTTTGATTACATAAATTATTTTCAACTTTTTCTTTTCTCCAACAACAACAGAATAAAATGAGAAAATGTTTCCATTGAAGTCTTTTTGAGAATCAGATTTCACATCAGTGGTTGTATTTGTCATGAATCCATAAGCATGGTTCCTCCAGCTGATGTTTCCAAATCAGTACCTGTAAGGAAGGACACTAGGTTGGCATTCAAATCCACTGGCCACACGGTGATGAAAAGGTCTCAGAAACCACACGGGGCAGTTCTACTCTGTTTTATAGAGTGCTTATGAGTTAGAACTCACTTACAGGGTGATTAGAGTCAGAATCCACCTGATGACCATCTGTGGGTTAAAGTGAGTTCACATTCATTGTGGATTCAAGTCTGGAAAGCTGTGTGATCCTATTTTCCTATTTTTTACTTCTCCTCACTGAGCATGTCTTTCCACCGTTAGTAACAAGTAAAGGCCAGTTGTTGTGAGTTGATCCCAATTCATGGCAATGCATGCATGTTGGAGCTGTGTTCTATAGGGTTTGTAATGTTTGTGAACTTTTGAAAGTAGGTCATCAGGCCTTTCTTTCGAGGACTCTGTGGCTGAACCTCCAACCTTTTGATTAGCAGCCAGAAAAAGACTCCTGACAGTAGGTAAGAGGTCTTCTATTACTTAGTAAGTGGTGGTTCCTTCTTTCTTGATGTCTTGATGATGGGTTTCAGAGCCTTACTTTTCTGATTACCCACCTGTGAGGATGTTAACGAACACATATTTGGGAGAGCATTAACAGAATCCTTAAGCATAGGCAGATGCTAAAGGTAAGTAACCATAGTGACAGTCAATCATTTGAAGAAATAAAGACAGAAAATTTCCTTAATCTGAGAAAGGATGTTAACATACAAATGCAATAAAGTCCAAGAACTTCAAGTAGGATAAATCTGAAGAGATCTACAAAACACATCATAGTCAGGTCTCACTGCTTGGAACCAGTGAGAAAAAAAGGAAACAGTCACACACAAAAGATCCCCAATAAAATTGAATGCAGATTTCTCCTCAGAGACACTGGAGGCTGGAAGGCAATGGAAGGATGTATTTAAGGGCTGAGAGAAAAAAAAAAAAGTCAACCAAGAATACTTCACCTAGTAAAACTGTCCTTCAGGAATGAGGGTAAAATTAAAAGAATTCCAAACTGAGAATTTATGTTCACCAGACTGGTCCTACAGAAGTAACTAGAGGGCGTTCTGCAGATTGAAGGAGAAAGACATGAGAAAATACTTCAAAGTCATATATAAAAAGAAAACCTGAATGCAGGAAATGGCACAGAAAAGAACTGTTTTTGCTGAGATGCTATTGAGTTAGTTCTGATTCATAGTGACCCTATGCACAACAGAATGAAACACTACCCAGTCATGCACCGTACTCACAGCCATTGTGTCATCCCTTTGTGCCAGTATATCTCACTAAGGAGCTTCCTTTTTCAGCTGACCCTGTACTACAGATTCCTCCTGATGACAAGTCAAAAGTACCTCAAAGTCTCACCATTCTTGCTTCTAAAGAGAATCCAGCTGTACTTTTCCCACAACACACTTGTTAATTTTCCTGGCAGACCACAGTATATTCAGTATTTTCCACCAATACCATAATTCAAAAGCATCAATTTTCTCTGGTCTTCCTATTGGTTGTCTAACTTTTGCATGCATCCCTGTTATTGTTGTTGTTAGGTCCCATTAAGTCAGTTCTCACTCATAGTGATCCTATGAACAACAGAACGAAATACTGCCCCTTGCTACACTATCCTCACAATTGTTATGTTTGATCTCATTGTTGCAACCATGCCAATCCATCTCATGAGTCTTCCTCCTTTGAATTGACCCTCCACTTTGGCAAGCATGATATCCTTTTCCAGGGACCATCTCTCCTGATAACATGTCCAAAGTACATGAGATGAAGTCTGGTCATTCTCACTTCTAAGGAACATTCTGGTAGTACTTTTTCCAAAATTTGCTCTTCTGGCAGGCCAGAGTACTTTCAATATTTTTCACCAGTATGAGAATCAAAAATGCATTCATTCTCCTACGGTCTTCCATATTCATTTTCTGGATTTCACATGCATATGAAGCCATTGAAAATCCCATAACTTGGCTCAGGAGCACCTTAGCTCTCATATTCATACTTTAAAGAGCTCTTTGGCAGCAGGTTTTCCTAATGGAACACATAGACATTTCTTTTTTGGGGGAAAATGTTTACTTATTTATTGATTGATAGTTTTATTGGTAAGCATGGTAAACTTTAAAGTTATGAAGTCAAAGTTCCCCTCATTGTCCCAACCCCACTCTAGCTCCTTCCGTAACCCCCACCTCTACTACCCCTTGGGTGAGCACTGTGATTTCATGTTAAATATAATTAAAAATATAACTTTCTGATATGAGTATATTTCTCTCAGTACAAATAGCCTTTTTCTAAATGCAGCATATATGAGGTAAGTCAAAGAGTATTGCTACAAAATCATAGGCGATTTAAAAAAATCATTTTATTAACTCATACAACTCATCACAATCCACACATACATCAATTGTGTAAAACACATTTGTACATTCATTGCCCTCATGATTCACAAAACATTTGCTCTCCACTTAAGCCCCTGGCATCAGCTCATTTTCCCCCTTCCTCCCCGCTTGCCCCTCCCTCATGAACCATTGATAATTTATAAGTTATCTTGTCATGTCTTACACTGTCCAACCTCCCCCTTCACCCACTTTTCTGTTGTCCGTCCCCCCAGGGAGGTTATTTATATGTAGATCCTTGCAATCAGTTCCCCCTTTCAACCCTATCCTCCCTCCACCCTTCCAGTATGGCCACTGGTCCTGAAGGGATCATCTGTCCTGGATTCTCTGTTTTCAGTTCCTATCTGTACCAGTGTACATCCTCTGGTCTAGCCAGATTTGTACAGTAGAATTGGGATCTGATAGTTGGGGTGGGGGGACATTTAGGAAATAGAGGAAAGTTGTATGTTTCATTGTTGCTACACTGCACCCTGGCTGGTTTGTCTCCTCCCCACGACCCTTCTGTAATGTCCAATTGCCTACATATGGGCTTTGGGTCTCTATTCTGCACTTTCCCTTATTCACAATGATATGATTTTTATTGTTCTGATGATGCCTGATACCTTATCCCTTCAACACCTCGTGATTGCACAGGTTGGTGTGCTTTTTCCATGTGGCTTTGTTGCTTCTTAGCTAGATGGCCACTTGTATACCTTCAAGCTTTTAAGACCAAAGACACTATAGCTTTAGATAGCCAGGCACCATCAGCTTTCTTCACCACATTTGCTTATGCATCCTCTGTTTTCAGCAATCTTATGGGAAGGTGAGCACACAATGATATGATTTTTAGTTCTTTGATGCCTGATAACTGATCCCTTCGGCACCCTGTGATCACGCAGGCTGGTGTGCTTCTTCCATGTGGGCTTTGTTCCTTCTGAGCTAGATGGCTGCTTGTTTACCTTCAAGCCTTTAAGACCCCAGATGCTATATCTTTTGAAATACAGGCACCATCAGCTTTCTTCACATTTGCTTATGAACCTCCTTTGTCTTCAGCGATTGTGTTGGGAAGATGAGCATCATGAAATGCCAGTTTAATAGAACAAAGTATTCTTGCATTGAGAGAATACTTGAGTGGAGGCCCAATGTCCATCTGCTACCTCAATATTAAATCTATACATATATGCACATAGATCTATTTCCACATCCTCATATTTACATATGTACATGCCTTTATTTAGACCTCTATAAATGCCCTTTGCCTCCCAGCTCTTTCCTTTATTTCTACTTTCCTCTTGTCTCACTATCATGTTCAGCCTTCATTACGGTTTAATTCCTTTTGGTTATATTACCCTTGGTCACACCCTACCAAGCCTACTACACCCTCATCACCACCGATTTAGATCACTTGTTGTTCCCTTGACCCTGGGTTTGTTAACACCACTTCCTTTCCCCCCACCTCCCCCTCTCCCATGTGCCCCGGAACTGTTGGTCCCATAGTTTTCTCCTCCAGATTGTTCAACCAGCCTATTTTATTTAGATAGAGCTGTGAGGATAATAACATACACAAAAACAAGACAGAGCAAAACCAAGCAACAAAAGAAAACAAGCCAATGACAAAAACAAAACAAAACACAGTAAGAAAGAAAAGCTTGTAGTTAGTTCAAGGACTGTTTGTTAGCCTTTAGGTATGTTTTCTGGTTGAGTCTGATGGGGTGCCAAACCCTGGCTCCAAAGTCTATTTTTGGTATTCCCTGGGGATTTCATTGTTCTGTTCCCCTTGCTGTTCTGTTCCATGCCCTTAGTGTTTTGCCTCGGTGTGGTGGGATCAGATTGGGTAGAATTCTCACACTGTGCCTCCAGTGTTGTCCCCTGTAGGGCTATGGGTCAGTGAAGGGTATCATGTCTCATAGTGGGTCAGGTCATATGGTCTTCTCTGTGGATCAGCTGCTCTGAACGGAATCTCCTCATCAAGGCTTGGTGGGCCAGTATGTGCTCCATTCTCTCTTCCTCCCCCTTCATTTGTTCACATGTGCTCTGATCAGACATGTCCCTCTCCCAACAGGCGATTTTACTAAACAAAAACCTCACTCAAGTTACTGCTTCTTGCCAGTATCCCCCATCTAGGCCTAATCACTTCTTTCTTTTTCTTAAAAAAAATGCAGTTATTTAATGTTTTGAATTAATTAAAAATTTTTCTTTCTTTTGTCTTTTAAAAAAAATCAGTGTATCGGGGGCTCGTACAACTCTTATCACAATCCATCCAACTATCCATTGTGTCAAGCACATTTGTACATATGTTGCCATTATCCATCATCATTGTCAAAACATTTGCTTTCTATTTGGTATCAGCTCATCATTTTCCCCCCTCCCTCCCCGCTCCCCAGTCTTTTTAGTTCTTTTAATTTGAGAACTGCTAAACATATTCTTCCCTTTTCTTTTTTTACATTTTATCAGGGGCTCATACAACTCTTATCATAATCCATAAGCCTTTTAGTTTTCTAACTCCAAGTTTTGACTTCTCAATTTGCCCTTTTAAATTTTCAAAAATAATGGTGATAATCTGTCGATGTATTTTGGACATGTCATAAGGAGGGCCAATTACAGTGTTTTATTTGGTTGTATATAAGACTCAGAGTTCACTCAACGGCACCTAAAAACAGCAGTATGCTGCATATTTTCTCAAAAGTAAAAATAAATTACAAATAAAAAATACAACCAAGGGACAAATGAAAAAGACTAAATATATAATGAAATTGCACCTCTTAAATATGTGGTTACACTTTAATTGGGTCCCAATATTCATAAAAACCATTAAAATGTAATTACCATTAGACTCATAAAGAAATTAGAAAAGGTTATACATGAAGATGCTCACTATTTTATTTTGTTCTTTTAACAGCTTTAGTTTTTTTTTAAACATTTTATTAGGGGCTCATACAACTCTTAACACAATCCACACATACATCAATTGTGTAAAGCACATCTATACATAAACCACCCATAGAAACTGAAATTTGACCATTTTTAGTGTATATATAGAGCTATGCAAACATCATCCTGTTATGACATATTGGTCAACTCAAAAAGAAACTACCATTTTGCTATAACCTCACAATCATGTATCCTTATGCCTACCCTACTCCTAGCCCTAAGCAACCACTCATCTTTGTCTCTGTAGATTTGCTTATATTGTACATTTTATACAAAATGAAATCATACTTGTATAAGGTCTTCAGAGATTGGCTTCTTTCACATAAGCATTAAGGTTCATTTATGTTCTAAAAAATAACAATGATCGTGAGGATACCAGACTGACAGGGTTTTTCTGGTGTACACAGAAACACTTTAAGTTGGCACCTAACAAAAAGTTCCAACACATATCAGAACTTCCTTTATAAACCCAAATAATATTCCATTGTTTAGATATTCCACCTTTTGTTTCTATAGTCATCAGTTAATTGACATATGGATTGCTTTTACCTCTTGGCTATTATGAATAATGCGGCTATGAACATTTGTGTACAAATTTTTATGCAGATGTTTTCATTTCACTCAGGTATGTACCTAGGCATAGGATTTGTATTACTTACATAGGAATAAAAACCGGAAGCAATTTCATGGTTTAACAATTGAACTATGCTACATTTTCAGGCATATTATAGGGAAAAATGTTTGCTATGGGAAACAAAGTCTATATAGTAATGTGGAAATTGTTATAATGAGAAAAGGAGGATGCCATCCATTTAGAATCCTCTGGGGCCTCCTAGTCCCTACCTGTACAATGGAATCTGCCCCTTGCCTTTTGATTTGGCCTCTGCTCACTTCTGAGGCCTGGATAGATACACTGGCTTTCAGAGATTTGTAGACTGCCTCAGCTTTCAGGGCCCTTTTGTTTGTTGTCCCTCTGCCTGTATTAGTTTTTCCCAGCTTCTGTGCCCTGTGGTTTCAAGTCTCTTCTTAAATCTCACTTCCTCAGAGAAGCCTTCTCAGATATCCCTATGTAGGACACGGTTAAGTGTTTCCATAGCCACCTGCAATTTTCCATCTTAATACTTTTGATACTAGCAATTATTTATTCAGTCAGTAATCGAATCGTAGGAAGCTTTTATAGGCAAGGATGCAGGGTGTAAGAGTGCATACAAGAGTCCTGCCATTGAAAAGATTATATTCCAGGGAGGGGATAAAAGGTAAATAAATTAACATACCGGGTAATTTTAGATAAAGATCATCAAGTTCAATGGTTATTCTCTTCGTTTGCATTATAAACAGGGGACAGAGCAATGTCTGTCTTGGTGACTTAGTTTGGGAGAGCTTGGCATTGAGTGGCCTGCTGAATAAGCTCAATAATTTCTCCCCACTGACTGTTAAGATAGATTGATAAAAAGTAAAAATGCAAACATTAATGAGACTACTTCTGTAAATGGCTGAGTTGGGAGTCCCGGCTTCCCCCTCCCCCTGCATCCCTTTCAGAACTTTCTGTAATGCAACAAATTCCTCCCATATTTTATTTTCCTCCCATAATTTTTTTAAAGGAACAAAACCTAGCACAGGTAAGCAAAAGATGCCAAATAAAGACACATTTATATGTCATCACACACTAGTTAAGGAATTGATAATAAAGCTCACGCTGAAATACTCAAGGTGTGTTTGTTAATAGAATTCCCTTGGCGTTTGCACAAAGCGATTCTGGAGCTCAGCTGCACAAATTACCCTTTCAAATGGGGCCTTAAATACCTAAGGAGGCCCCTAAAGATATGATCCGCAACCGCTTCTATTTCCATTCTTACAGGGCTACATATCGGCCTTCCACTCATGTTAGCGAAAAAAAAACCAAAAACAATAACCCCCCACACAAAAACCTCCGCAGATCTACTTACAGATCACTGATAAAACAACAACAAGAAGGAAATTTTTTGGTGAGGTCCACAAAGAATGCCCTGTCTTTAGAGAACGGACAACCAATCAGGTTGGGTAAAACCAGGCGGCTCTCGGACGGCCAAAGCAGCAAGCGGAGGGCGAAAACCCAACCCCCAAAGCGGGCCCGGAGCCGCGTCTGCTTCTCCTCCCTGCACGCACGCGCGGCGCGCTCTCCGCCCACCGCTCTCCCCTTCCCGGGTGAAGGGGCCTTTACGTCATCAGCTCGCGGTGTGGTGCCCTTCCGCGCCTCCAAGGAAAAAGAGTCCTCGCATCTTCGGCTTTTCTTTGTCCACAGTAAACGCCCGGACGTCTCCCAACCCAGCCCCCACACCTTCATCCGTCTCCAGCTGCCCAGATGTTGTCTGGCTTTTGCTGTATGCTCGTTAGACTGGGGAGGCTGCAGAGAGAGAAACGGGGAGGGGGAAGGGTGCGAGAACAGGGCTGCGTTGTTTACAAGGCGTGTGATAAAGTCGAGATCGGTCCGCGAAGGCGGAGCCGAGGAGCCGGCACTTCTTCCTCCCTTTCCCTCCCTCCCCAGCGGTCCCCGCGAGCAGAAGCGGCAGCGCCTCTGCCTCGCTTTTTCTTATTTTTTCCCCCTTTTCCCCTCCTTTTTTTTCTTTTCTCTTTCCCCCTCCCCCCCTTTCACCATTTCCCCTCGGAGGCACATCCCCCGGGCAGGGGCAGAGCCGGTCTCCCCCTCTCCCCGGCCCCCGCCGCCCTATGGCGAGAGGGAGCCCCCTCCCCACCCGGGCACAAGCGGCGGCGGCGGTTGGAGTGGGACCGGCGGCGGCGGCGGCCACAGGTTTGGGGTCATCATGGAACTAATTCGCTGACTGACCCGGCCCCCCAGCCGCAGCCGTGCGCCCCCGCCCGAGCCCCTGCGCCCGCGTCCCCGGCCCGGTTCCCCCTCTTCTCCCTCTTCAGTCGGCCCGGCCTGGTCCCGCGCGCCCCGCCGCCGCGCGCTGAGGAGAATGAGGTGGTAACGGGCCCGCGGATGACCCCGCGTCACCACTGTGAGGCCTACAGCGCTGCCGGGGAGGAGGAGGAGGAGGAGGAGGAAGAGGAGGATAAGGTGAGAGGGCGGGGGGACTCGACGCGTCGCGCTGCCCGGCGGTGGCGCGTGCCGCCAAAGCGCCCCCTCTTTCCCCACCCCCACCACTGGCCGCGCGCCTCCCTCGGCGCCTCGGTGACAGCGACTCGGCGGAACCCCACCCCCGGGGGCCCTGTCTTCCCTTCAGAGGCAGTCTGCAAGACGCCCCCGCCCCCTTCCGCAGCCAGCCCCGAGCGCGGCACCTGCCCCGCTGGGAGACGGCCGTCCGTCCGTCTGTCCGTGTGCACTTTCCGCTCAATGACCAGAGTCCCTGCTCGGTCGTGCGTTCTGCACCGTCCGCCAGGCTGTGTGGGACACGCCCCCGCCCACCCCCAAACTAACTCGGCTGGGTCCCGCGGGCGCCCCGGAAGGTCGTGGACGCTGCACAGCCGAGTGATGCTAAAGAAAGGGCTGGGGCGTGGGGGCTGGACGTGGTGGGATTAGAGGTCCACCCGGAAGGGCAGCTAAAGAAGCGGATTTCTGAGAGGAAGGCAAAACTTTGGTCCACTAGGGGTTACGGAGGCAGATCTCGGTAGGAGTTGAGTAGTTTTCCCTACATAGGATGGAATCGGACCGTTAGGGTCTTTTGAATATCACCAAGTCTTTAGATGTTACGCTGGGGCGGGGCGGCTGCACGCTAGGTCAGGAGAATGCAAGAACAACGTTATATGATGATAAATGACGATAACAGGTGTTGAGCCCTGCCATCGGCCAGATAACGCTGGTAAAGCGCCTTACCAGTCAATCGAGACAACTTCTTGAAACAATGTGCACCACACAGATGAGGAGGTACAAGTAATTTTCACCGTAGACAACTCAGAATGCTGTAACTCAGTGGTTCTCAACCTTCCTAATGCCCCGACCCTTTAATACAGTTCCTCATGATGTGGTGACCCCCAACCATAAAATTAATACCTTTGCTACTTCATAACTGTGATTTTGTTACTATTGTGAATCGGGTGACCCCCAAAGGGGTTGTGACCCACAGGTTGAGAATTCCTACCGGGGCAGTCCGACCTCTTTGTTATGTGGGTGTGTCTCAGAAGAAATTAATTGAAAATAGGGTAGTGTATTTGCTTTTACTTTACCCTCGTCAGTTGTATCTGAAGAAATGGATGGGCAGGACTTAGAGTCTGTCAGATGAGTGAGATCTAAACCCATGCACTAGAACAGTGGTTTCTTAACAAGTACCCACTGAAGGACAGACCAGTAGAGAGACTACCCATGCTGGGAAAGGGCAGTACAGGTGATTTGCAGCTCCAGCTGTTATTTTATGTGACATTGGGACTTTGAATAAGTTAGAATGTAAATAAAAATGTGTCTTGCTCAGGAATGGAAGGCAGCTAAGAGTGTATTATTTTATGTTCCAAAAAAAACAGTAAATTGCAACCTTCTGGGCATATTTTCTCACCTATAAATGGAATTGGTCCTTGGGTGGTCGTGCAAATGGTTAATTACTTGACTACTAACCAAAAGATTGGCTATTCAGACTCACCCAGAGATACTTGGGAATTTGCTTCTGAAAGGTTGCAAAGCCTTAAAACCCAGTGGAGAAGTATGGGTTTAATCAAGTGAATTAGAATTTACTTGAAAGTAACAACAGCAAAATGGGCTTAATGTTAGGTTCATTGGGGTTTGTGAGGATGAAGTAAATATGGCATAACACTTTGAATGTTTGGCCATGTAATAGACACTGGTTTTGCTTGTTAACCACTTAAGTGTAAACTATAATTATCAGACATAATATTAACCTCTGGGTATTGTTTGCCATTGCATAACTAAAGGTTAGAAGAGGAGGCTGGTCTACAAATAGTCATCACTGAGCAGTTAGCGCAAAAGTAAAGTTACAAGTAGAACCCCTGACCTTGACGCTAGTCCATTCTAGAAGGAGCATCGACATGGGATACATTCATGTTCTGAATCAATTTTTCCCATAAGAAATAACAAAACACATTAATCTGTTCACAACCACCAAGTTTTTACCCTAACCGTGCCTTTTTATACAAAACACTACTCAGAAATTTCTAAATACATAAGTTCAGAGTTAAATAATATAATTTAAATAAGAAAACATTTAAAAAGTTTTTAAACTACGGTATGGTCCACACCTTGAGCTTTTTGAGGCTCAGGATCTGTGGACACGGATGTGGAGAAGAGGTATAGACAGAGAATCATTGTTTGTAAAGGAAACCCCATTCCATAAAACCAACTGCTAGCTGCTTTTCAGGAGTTTTCCCCTTTCTTTTACTTTTTTCACTAGGACCTGCCTGGCCTTCTCTAAAAAAATTAATCTGTCTAATGTGGTCTGCTATTGGCATTTCCTTAACTGTTTTCTAAAAGGGTTTACTAAATGAACAATCTCCGTAACACAGTTAACCAGTTCCTTATCATGATCATTCTTCTCAAAAACCTTTTTCTTAGGACCCATGTTTTTATCTAAGAACAGTACCAAAAAACCACAGAAACTAAAATTTACAGCAAAAACTCTTGGAACACAGCCACAAAAGATTTAAACAATGTGTACTAACAACGACTGCCCAGTGACCAAAACCACAAACTGCTTTTGTGTCAAAAATCACATGCATCAGGTTGGATTCTGATGTTTTTGTTTGAGCTCTGATGCAATATTTTGTGAACATTTCATGTTGAAATCTAATTATGTCGAGTACTGATGCGGTCAAGTACCAGGTTCTACTGTATATACAATACACCCTGGGAAGAACTACCACTTCAAAGAAGAGTAGGCCTTAATGATGAGGATATGTTGGATAGAATAAAGCTTTTGAGACTTTTTTTCTGATAAGGCATGACTCAATGTAAAGCAAGAATTAAAATATTAAATGGAATGTGGGATATACAAAGTAAGAACTAAGAAAAATTGGAAATTGTCAGAAGTGAAATGGAATACTTTGCGATCACCATCCTAGGCATTGGTGAGCTGAAATTTACTGATGTTAACCATTTTGAATACAGTAATCACATAGTCTATGTTGGTTATGATAAATTGAAGTAGATCAGACTGGTGTCACATTCATTATCAAAAAGAATGATTTCAAGATCTCTTCTGAAGTACAAAACTGTCAGTGATCGGATAGGAGCCATACAGCTATAAGAAAAGCCAGTTTATTGGGCCCGTACTGGCTTTTTTCATATAACACATGTAGATAATGAACAAACTCATACAATGCACGTAACTTTTTTTAATATAAATCATTTTATTGGGGCTCATACAACTCTTATCACAATCCATACATACATCAATTGAGTAAAGCACCCTTACACATTCGTTGCCCTCATCCTCAAAATTTGCCTTCCATTTGGGTTCCTGGAATCAGCTCATTATCCTTTTTTCCCTCTCCCTTCCTCCCCGCTACCCCTCCCTCACGAACCCTTAATAACTTATAAATTATTACTCTATCCTATCTTACACTGCCCAGCGTCTCCCCTTACCCACTTTCCTGTTGCCCATCCCCCAGAGAAGAGGTTACACGTAGATCCCTGAGATCAGTTTCCTCTTTCTACACCCCCTTCCCTCCAGGTGTCGCCACTCTTACCGCTGGTCCTGAAGGGTTCATCTGTCCTAGATTCCCTGTGTTTCCAGATCCCTACTGCACCACTGACAATGCACATAACATTTAAGGTAACTAACATTGGAGGAAGTTGTGTACTTAGCCCCAAAACAAAAACAAAACCCTACATAATAACAGCATTTTTGTGTAAAAATACTGTATTCAAATTTACCCACCAATCATTAATGCCAAAGATGAGGATTGAAGATTGGAAAAATTAAAAAAAGATTTTTGCCAACTTTTGTAGTCTGAAATTGATCGAGCATATAGTGAAGCGACATTTATTATTACTGGTAATTGGAATGTAAAAATTAAAAGCAAATTCACTGCCATCGAATCATAGCAACCTTATAAGGCAGGATAGAACTGTTCCTGTGGGTTTCCAAGACTTTACAGAAGTAGAAAGCCTTATGTTTCTCACTTGGAGCAGCTGGTGATTTTGAACTGCTGACCTTGCAGTTAGCAGCCCTACATGTAACCACTATGCTACCTGGGCTTCTTGTAAGCAATTGTTGTGAGATCTTACTACTTTCAGACCAGCCAGATGTGGGCTTCTTGAAGAAGGATCAGCAGATGAAAAATGTGTAGCGGGTTACACATTGGGCTGCCAATTACAAGATCAGCAATGTGAAACTAGCAGTTACACCACTACTGTAAACAGTCTTGGAAACCCACAGAGGCAGTTCTGTCCTATTAGAATTGACCCAATGGTAGTGAGTTTTTGTTTCTGAGTGATGATAGAAAGGATTGGATGATAAAATTCTGTAAGACCCGTGACTTAATTGCAATTACCCCTTTCAACAATATAAATGACAACTATACACAACTTTGCTGGGTGTGATACACAAGAATCAAATAAGTCCACAGGAGCTAAAGTACAACCTTGAGCAAATACAGCCGTAAGAGACCATGTTAAGGATTCCATACATTGAGCCCAAATGACAACACTAGACAATTGTGGGATAGCACCAAGAACAACATATCAATTGTGGGATAGCACCAACAACAACTAGACAATTGTGGGATAGCACCAAGAACAACATATCAGGAGTGAAAGAAAAAAAGACTAAAGTGGATATTAGTACATATGCTGAAATGTGCTTTTGAACATGGACTAGCTAAAGTGAATGGAACAATTGGTAAAGTGAGATTACAAAAGGTGGCTCAAGAAGACAAAGTATTATATGCAAAGATCTGGAATTAGAAAACCAAAAGGGAAGAAACATGCTTAACATAGCCCAAGCTCAAAGAACTGGAGAAAAAAATTTAAAATTGATAAACAAAATGGAAGGATTCTGTGGCCAAATAGTTGAATAATGTAAGAGGCATCCGAAGGAAATGGAAGAAATATAGAGTCATTGTAACAAAAAGAATTGATCTACATTCAGCCATTTCAGGAGATAGCATATGAAGAAGAATTACGGTATTGAAAGAAAATTCCAAACTGCACTGAACGCATTGGTAAATACAAGACTCCAGGAATTGACTGTATACCAATTGAAGTCAATCAACTGTTGCAGTGCTAGAGGCACTCATTCAGTCTAGGCCAAGAAATTTAGAAGATAGCCACTTGGCCAGCTGACTGGAAGAGATCTATATGCTTGTTTTAGAGAAAGGTTGTTAAGCAATGCCAAAAATGGCAAGCAGTATCATTAATATTATACCAAGTAAAATTTTGCTGAAGATGCTTTAAAAGTGGTTACAGCAAAGCATCAACAGAGACTTGCCCAAAATTCAAGCTAGATTAAGAACAGGACATGGCATGAGGGATCTGATTGCTAATGTTAGATGGCTCTTGACGAAGAGGAGAGAATACAAGAAATAATGTTTTTATTAGGACCGTGCAAAGGCATTTGACTGTGTATCAAACCATAAATGACATTTTGACGAGTGGGAGTTCCGGGCCAACAAGCTCGAGCCAACCATAAGTTCAAGTTGAAAACACCAGCTGTTCCAGGGGGGAAAGGCTTCTTAGTCCTATAAAGAGTTATGGTCTAGTAAATTCATGCCACTGTAGGTTTTTTTGTTTTATTTTATAAATGTGCTCGTGCTGAACCTGTACATAGACCCAAGAGGGTGTCATTTGAACAGAACAAGGGAATAATGGGTGGTTTAAAATGAGGAAAGGTTTATTTGTCAGGTTGTATCCTTTCAGCTAACATACAGCTTTAGACATATTTTGGACATATAAAGAGGAACCATTTCCTGTAGAAAGGACATCATCCTTAGTAAAATAGATGATCAGAGAAAAAGAGGAGGGCCCTCAGTGAGATGGAGTGACAGTGATTGCAACAAGGGGCTCCTGACTGGGTGGCACGCAACAACAGTAGTTAAAACTCTAGTACTAATAAAGATCAGAAATCATGTGGTAGGAGAAACAATTGAGCACGATTTAAAATTGTATTAGTAAGGATAATATTCAGCATTCAAACATTTGAAGGATTGGCTTGTGAAAGGGACATTAGAATTTGGCTTGTGTTTTTGTTGTGGTTTTGGTGTTTTGGAATTGAAACGAACTATTGGTTGAATCCTTGTTTGTCAACATACTGTGCTGTGGGCATAGTGATAAAAACATAATGGTAGTTGTAACCTCAAAGGAATTTGTTTTAGTGAAATAGACACATAGACTTGCAGGAATTCACACCAGTTTCATACGAGGATGCAGAAGCTCTCTCTTTTTTTTTTTAAACGTTTTATTAGGGGCTCATACAACTCTTATCACAATCCATACATATACATAAATCAATTGTATAAAGCACATCCATACATTCCCTGCCCCAATCATTCTCAAAGCATTAGCTCTCCACTTAAGCCCTTTGCATCAGGTCCTCTTTTTTTTCCCCCCTCCCTCCCCGCTCCCCCCTCCCTCATGTGTCCTTGGTAATTTATACATCGTTATTTTGTCATATCTTGCCCTATCGGGAGTCTCCCTTCCCCCACTTCTCTGCTGTCCCTCTCCCAGGGAGGAGGTCACATGTGGATCCTTGTAATCAGTTCCCCCTTTCCAACCCACTCACCCTCCACTCTCCCAGCATCGCCCCTCACACCCCTGGTCCTGAAGGTATCGTCCACCCTGGATTCCCTGTGCCTCCAGCTCCCATATGCACCAGTGTACAACCTCTGCCCTATCCAGTCCTGCAAGGTAGAATTCGGATCATGGTAGTTGGGGGGAGGAAGCATCCAGGATCTGGGAGAAAGCTGGGTTCTTCATCGGTACTACCTCGCACCCTGACTGACCCATCTCCTCTCCTAAACCCCTCTATGAGGGGATCTCCAGTGGCCGACACTTGGGCCTTGGGTCTCCACTCTGCACTTCCCCCTTCATTCAATATGGTGTGTGTGTGTATATATATATATATACACACACACACACATACATACACACACACATATATACACATATACACATACATATATTCTTTTTTTTTTTTTTGCATGATGCCTTATACCTGGTCCCTTGGGTACCTCGTGATCTCACTGGCTGGTGTGCTTCTTCCATGTGGGTTTTTTTGCTTCTAAGCTAGATTGCTGCTTGTTCACCTTCAAGCCTTTAGGACCCCAGACACTATCTCTTTTGATAGTCTGGCACCATCCGCTTTCGCAGAGGCTCTCTTAAGAGGAGAATTCATCTAATCAAAAAAACAAGAGTTCTTAAATTACCTTTAAAATGGGCCTGTATGCTTTAGTACTATTTTACCTCTCAGTTGCTTACGTTACCCTTCCTTAGTATCAAAATATAGGAAATTTCTAAAAGCTCAGAAGGTTATAGAAAAAAATAGTTCACTGAGGCAATGTACAGTAAATTGAAAGTAAGATGCAGTATGTGGTGGAGTGATAGAGGAGTGAAAGTAGTAGCTAGAGAATTAAAGGCAAGATTTGGTGTTTTTGATTTTCATTTTGTTAAAATTCTTCAATTTTATATGGGTCTGAAATATCAGCTTAACACATGTATGATGTTGAAAATGTCACATCTTTTTATGAAATTTATAATGAAAACAGCATTCCCTTTCTATAAGTCTCCTTTACCTTTCTCTTCCTAGAAATTAATCATTCTCAAGTCTCAATCTGTTTCTCTTGTTTATGTTTATATTTCCAATTAACCTGCCCTACTATTTTTTTTCCCAGAGTGAGATTGCTGGAAGGATTAGGGGGGATGTGTTTGAGTATTGAGAGTGGTTAGACTAAGGGGCTAAATATTTTTCATCTTTCATGATAGGGAATTCCTAAGTAAAATTTAAAAGTATATTAAAAAATTATTAGATCATAATTGATATTACTAATTATTTCGCTGCTGTGAAATATGGCCCTCATTTTGCCCTCTCCCAGCACCCATGACCCTTAAACATTTTATCACAATGCTGGTTGAAATATGTATTCAGTGACTTTAATGCCTTGTAAATATTGAGATACGTTAATGATTGCATCTACTTGTATAATCATTTTCTGAAATTATCTTTTCATTTGCTTCCTATTGATCAAATGTAGCTTATCTTTTTCCTATTCTTCAGTCTTTCAATTTTCTACATATAGTCAACTCTTATATCTATAGTTTTTTTCTTTTTTATTTAAATAAAACCTAAAGAAATCTCTCTCAGACCCTTGGTTACTCTGCTTTGATTTGCACTGTTACTCTTTTGATTTGGTTTAGTTGGAATCCTTTTTTTTTTTTAACTTAGTTGTAATCCATTTCATCATAATTCTAGGAATTGCCTTTTTCTCCTGGGTTGGATCACTGTTTCCTGGATTTTGTGTCTTGATATGCTCTTATTTTGAAAGTTAGACATTCTTCGGTAGTTTGTTAAGAAGAGTATGCAGAAAATAAAATTTGAGATCTTGTGTATCTGAAATTTGGTTTTTTCTACCCTGTCTTTTCATTGAGCATCTATTTGGATATAGAATTTATTTTAGAAATTTTAAGGTAGAAATCACTTTCTTTCAGAATTTTGAAGACTTTGTCAATTTGTCATTTCGCTTTTAGTATTACTATTGAGAAATCTGATGCCATTCTGATATTCCATCATTTTATGCTACATATTTTTGTAGATTTTTTTTTCTCTTGACACTGGGAACTTTTAAAGACATTTGTGGTCTGTTATACTACAGTAAAGTGCTGTAATATGGATCTTTTGTCATTTATTATGTAGAAAATTTCATCTGAACACTGCCTAAAACCCATGGCCATCAAATCACTTTGTGACTCTTCGTGACCCTTATAGGATAGAGGAAAACTGCCCCTTTGGGTTTCTGAGACTAGTTTAGGAGAGCAAATACCCTCATCTTTCTTTTCTTTTTTTATTTAAATCATTTTATTGGGGGTTCATACAGCTCTTAATCACAATTCATCCATCCATCCATTGTGTGAAGCACATTTGTACATGAGTTGCTATCATTTTCAAAAACATTTTCTTTCTTCTTGGCCCTTGGTATCAGTTCATGTTCCCCCTTCCCCACCTTCGTCCCTCATGAGCCCTTGATAATTTATAAATTACTGGGTGTTTTTTATATTTTATACCAACCACTGACTGTTGTCTGTCCCCCTAGGGGCGGGGTTATATGTAGATCATTGTGATTGGTTCCCCGTTTCTCCCCCAATCTTCCCCTTCCCCTCCTGGTATTGCTGCTCTCATTATTGGTCCTGAGGGGGTTTATCTATCCTGAATTCCCTGTGTTTCCAGCTCTTATCTGTCCCTGTGTACTGCTCTGGTCTAACCAGATTTGTAAGGTAGAATTGGGGTCATGATGGTGCGTATTATTAAAGAACCAGAGGAAAGTTGTATGTTTCATTGGTGCTATACTGCACCCTTGACTGGCTCTTCTTTTCAGCCTCTTTCTCAAGAGTGGCTGGTGGGTTCAAACTGGTAACTGTATGGTTAGCAACCTTGTGTGTTAACATACTTCACCACCAGGGATCCTTAAATGGTGATGAATTATTTATTTTCTAGATGATTTCCCTTCAGTATGTTTCTTGACTTTTCTTTTGGAGCTAAGATTAATCCAGATATACTGGAACTACAATTTTCTTAACTGTTACCTTTTATATTTTCATTTATTTGTTTTTTTGTTCTACCTTCAGGATTGTAGTAAGTAGTATTTTGGATAACTGATTATTACAACATTGTAATATACATTTTAAAGAGCTGTAAATTCTGTACTGTCTCAGAACATTGTATTTTATGAATTGCTTAATATGTAACAATTTTTATGTGTGTATATATAAAATACTAATTCTATAATTAAGGGCATTGTTTGATTTTTATTTTATAGGTAGCTACATCAAACTGGGTGACAGGCAGATCCAAAGGATATCATGAAGTTTCCAGGACCTTTGGAAAACCAGAAATTGTCTTTCCTATTGGAAAAGGCAATCTCGAGGGAAGCCCAGATGTGGAAAGTGAATGTCCCCAAAATGCCTACAAGTCAGGTAATAATTTCTCTCTTTACTCTGTATTATAGGTTCCCAAACTTATTTGGCCTACTACCCCCCTTTTAAGAAAAAGAATTACTCAGTACCTCTTCTTCTCCCTGACAATTACAAACTTGTACTATAACACACAGTCCAGGTTAAAGTGTTAAATTCACAATCTTTTACAGCCCCCCTTTGTTCCAGTTCTTTCCAAGGGGTGGTATTCAGTTTGGGAAACACTGCTGTAGATAGTTTTATAAGATATATGTACCATATATATTTGAGTATATGCCAAGTTTTTTCAGCACATTTTTAATGTAGTTTTTATGGTAAAATTAGGTGCCTCGGCTGAGATTTGGGTCGGCTTATACTCGAGTACATACGGTATTTTTTTATATGGGCTTATACTCATATACATGGTATGTATTGCCAAGTATAATATCTTGGCAATGGCAGCAGAGGAATGTGTGCTGTTAAATAATATGCCCTGTTAGCCATTTCTTTCTGAAACAAAACATGAGTATGCTGCTTTGTCTGTCTTGTTTTCCGAGTTACAACTTTATGAATAGTTTTTCTCCTTTATCATGGTCTAATACTAATAGTAGTAAGTTTTCTTTATTTCTAGATATATATAGTTAGTTATTGGCTTGAAACAAAACCGGTACTGTCGAATTGATTGACTCATAGCAATCCTATAGGACAGGGTAGAATTATCCTGGAGGGTTTATAAGACTAGCAGACTGTCATGTCTTTCTCCTGTGGAGTAGCTGATGGGTTCAAACTGTCAACCTTCTGGTTAGCAGCTGAATGCTTAACCACTGTGCCACTAGGACTCCTCTTTAATTAAACCAAAAACTCAGTACCAATGAGTTGATTTGACTTATAGCAACATGTATCAATATTTATAAGGTATTGGCCAATGTTGAAAACTTTTTGAATGATATCTCACCTATGAATTCCTATTGGTTGTAGGTCTTTTTAAAAATTTTTTTTACATTTTATTAGGCGCTCATACAACTCTTATCACAGTCCATACATATACAGACATTAATTTTATAAAGCACATCCGTACATTCTTTGCCCTCATCATTTTCTTTTTTTTTTTTAACAATTTATTAGGGGCTCATACAACTCTTATCACAGTCCATACATATACATACATCAATTGTATAAAGCACATCCATACATTCCCTGCCCCAATCATTCTCAAAGCATTTGCTCTCCACTTAAGCCCTTTGCATCAGGTCCTCTTTTTTTTTTCCCCTCCCTCCCCACTCCCCTCTCCCTCATGTGCCCTTGGTAATTTATACATCGTTATTTTGTCATATCTTGCCCTATCCGGAGTCTCCCCTCCCCCCTTCTCTGCTGTCCCTCTCCCAGGGAGGAGGTCACATGTGGATCCTTGTAATCAGTTCCCCCTTTCCAACCCACTCACCCTCCACTCTCCCAGCATCGCCCCTCACACCCTTGGTCCTGAAGGTATCATCCACCTTGGATTCCCTGTGCCTCCAGCCCTCATATGCACCAGTGTACAACCTCTGCCCTATCCAGCCCTGCAAGGTAGAATTCGGATCATGGTAGTTGGGGGGAGGAAGCATCCAGGATCTCGGGGAAAGCTGGGTTCTTCATCGGTACTACCTCGCACCCTGACTGACCTATCTCCTCTCCTAAACCCCTCTATGAGGTTGTAGGTCTTTTCTTTTAGAAATCTTTATGTTGTATTATAATTATGGTTCTTTTTATAACTTAAGGTTCTTCCCTCCAAAACATATGCCTTACACATCTTTTTGGCACTAGTTCATAATACTACTTTTGACTTAGAATAGTGGTCATATGAAAATATGAATGAATGACAGGTGTCTTAAGTAGCTCTTGTGTTGGTTTAGGCAATTTTTTCTCAGGTTACTGAAGTCTGTATGAGCTCCTTTGTTTCTATAATTCTTTTGCACAATATGTAGAAGTTGGTTTTGTATTTATTGTCATTAATTTGTCATTTAGCACATTGAAGACCAGTTGACCTGGATGAGTACCTTCTATGCTAGGAGTATTTACATGTTGTGCTGTGTCATTTAATGCATGAGATCTTTGACATTAGTTGTAGGGTTCATAGGCAGTAGAATTTTGCTCATGGTTTTAGTGAGTACAAATGGTGGTATCTTGTTTCCATCTCAAGTGGAAGGCTTTCAGTATTTCTCTGTTGAATATAAGTTGGTTTTTCATAGATGCCCTGATCATCTTGAACTTTCCTCCTATTTCCTATATGTTGAGTTTTGTTTGATTTTTTTTCTTTCAGGAAGGGATGTTAGATTTTACCAAATTGGCCTTTCTACATTTTTTTCTGTGTGTTTGGGTTTTTTCTTAGTTGAATTGTGTTTTTTTATATAGATTTGTCTAACGTGAACTATTGTTTTTCTAGATTAAATTTCACTTCATCACGGTATGCAATTCATCGAATAGGTCTTAGGATTCTATTTACTAGTATTTTGTTGAGAATGTTAGTATCTATAGTAATGAGTGAAAACTTTTAGTATCTTTGTCTGGCTTTGGGAGCAGGTTAATGCTTTAGTTCTTCCAAGTTGGACTTGATTTGGGATTTTTTTCCTTTTTCAAGTAGGTGTTTATAATTTATGTAACTGTATCTCATAGATTTGGATATGCTGTGTGTTCATTTTTATTTAACTTTTTAAAAATGGGCTTTAAGGTTTTCTTCTCACTCTGGATTTCTTCCTGAATCACTATCTAGCCAATAATAGTTTTACAAACTGGTCTTAGAAAGTGATAATCTAATAAGATATCTTGTTATATAATTTGTATTGCAGTATATTGCTATATTACCACCAATCCAGTGTGTTTCTATATGTGATCACATGATAGTATCACAACTTCCAAGAAGTAACAAATCATACTTAGTACTTGAAAATGTGTATTGGTTTGCTCAACTGAGGATAATAGCTAATGTGGGGTTAGCAGTAAATAGTTTAATCGTCTTTGAACTTCTTAACAGAGTAATTCCAAACGATGCTTTTATGTTTTTGTTCTTACTCCTTTTTGTTCCTCTGCCACTCTCAGATTGGCCTTTTTCTTTCTTTCATTCTTGACTGCTGGCAGAAGAGAAAATACAGTCTTGTCCCCAAATAATCCATGTATATTTTCCCAACTTTCCTAATTAAGGTGTTTTTTTTTAAAGTGTTGATAAACCAAAACTATTCCCATCAAGTGGATTTCAACTTGGATGAAAAATGAAATGCTTTTAAGCTTCTTTTTTTTGTGTCTTTTTTTAGAGCCCCTCCCCCTTTTTTCTTTCCTCTACCTGAACCCTACTGTGAGATCATTCTTAAAGAATTTAATCAGCACCCCAATTTGAGAACCTTGGTGATTCAATTGGGTAAAGTATGACCAAAGGTCAGTAATTAAGCTCACCAGCCACTTTGCAGGAAAAGATAGGACAGTCTCTGCTTTTAAATAAAGATTAAAACAAATCCCCAAAAAAGCACTCATTGTTGGTCAGTTGATTCCAACTCCATAGTGTTCTATGGAACAGGATTGAACTGTTTCCTAAAGTTTCCAAAGCTATAATGTTTTATAGAAGCAGACTGCTACATCTTGCTTCCACAGAGTGACTCCTGGACTCAGATGCCAACCTATCAGTTGGTTTCTCTTAAATTGCCCCTAGGACAATTCTGCCTTGTGCTTTAGGGTTGCTAAGTCAGAATCAATTTGACAGTGGTGGGTTTTGTTTTGTGGGTGTGCGTGTGTGTACACATAAACACCTAGTACAGTGTGGCCAAGCCAAGAGTATTACATACCTACCACACAACCATTCAAGAGAAAAACAAGGCTTTCTACTCCTAAAAGGAGTTACAGTCTTGGAAACCAACAGGGGCTCCTGCCATGAGTCAGGAGCAATCCTACAGGACTAGATGGCAATGAGTTTTGAGTTTTTTATTTGATCACTCCCCTTAAAGAGGTAATGTAGTGGGTACAAGTTAGGCAGCAAACCACAAGGTCAGCAGTTTGAAACCACCATCAGCTCTAAAAGAGAAGGACAAGGCTTTCTGCTCCTGAAAAGATTTATAAGCCTTGGAAACTCTTGGAGGCAGTTCTATCCTATATGGTCACCGTGAATTGAATCAAGATTGGCTCAATGCCAGTGAATTTGTTCTTGTTTTTTAGTTTACCACGCTCCTTATATGTGTTCCTGTAATAATTTTTGCTTCCCTGAAGGTGATAACATTTATCACACAGAAAATTTGACTGTGAATTCCCTTGGGGAATAATTTTTGTTTACTGGCATAATAGACTTTCAGTCACATTTGCTTAGTGAGCATTGAATTTATCCAACTTTCCTATGTTACTTGGCATTTTGAGTTGACTCTAATTCAGTTATAATATGGGACAGAGAAACTGCTCCCTGGGGTTTAGAGACTATAAAACTGGGAGCAGACAGCCTACCTTTCTCTAATAGTTCGACCCACTGACTTTGCGGTTAACAGCTTAACCTATTCCACCACGAGGATTGTAAATTTGTACGTCAGTTCTCAATAATTGCAGTTGTGGAAAGTTCACTGTAATCACTAAATTAGAAAATATTCACCCATCTCCTAATTGGGAAATACAGGTTTAGACTCCTGTGAACCTCTAGTCACATTATTTTTATTAGCTCATCAATACATTTGTACTTAAAAGAAACTTCCTGTAAATAGTCATATAGTGTTGGTCCATTATCATTGAACTCATGACCTGTGTCACTATAATTCATGGCCCAACAAAACTTATCTAAAGCTTTCTCTGTAAGGCACATCACAACCTTCTTGGACTTAAGAACACAAGACAGCAGTTTAGTACTGTGCCTGTGGTTCATTTTAAAAAGCAAAATCAACAACAGAAAGCTAAAGAAATGTGGAAACCATGGCATTAAACAGACTAGGAAAAAGAAAACTTGTTTATATCATTAAAACAAAAAAGCTGCTCAAAATTTTTGCCACTGAGTGCATGACTGCAAATGACTTCAAAAGCCCTACTGACACAGTACAGCCTCTGAAAGGTGGCACCTATGCAGGCTGGGAATTTACCCGGAAGGAAAAGTACTTTCCACTAAGGTGATTACTTTATCCTGGTGGACATTTTCTGAAAGTTGGAACCTGTGAGTTGTAGACAGAAGCAGAAAATGTTGGTTTTGCATCCTGATTATGAAGAAGGGCAAATGCAAAAGTGGGAAATAGATATAGAAGTCAGAGGTGAAGGCTCAGTCTTGTACTTCTTTTACATTATTGTTGAGTGAATTATCTTTTTTGAATAGTGTGTGTATACTTATGTAATTTGTATAAACATGCAAATCATAAAAGTGGCTTAGTTTCTTTTCTCATCCTATAAAATATAAAACTTTTAGGTTGGAAATCTTGTGATATTTGGAAAATCTCAGCAGCCCCATTGAGTTTGCTCTCAGGTTTCACTATACCGATTTTGGTGTTACAAATAAATTTCAGTGTATAGGTGAATCTACAAGTAAAATCCACAAATAATGTAAACTTGAAGGGAAATTTAAAAGATCAAGCCCTACACAAATTGATTATATAATCTAAATAGCAAACACATGCTACACACACTATTTTTTTCCTCTTAATTATGTGAAAATTATATATAGTCTTCCACTTTGCATACATTTATGAATTCACAGACTTGTCTATTATTTCATGTACTAAAACTAAAAAACTCACTGCCATCAATCTTATGGGGCAAGGAGGAACTGCCCCTTTGCGTTTTGAGACCCTAACTTCTTAGGAGGAGAAGACCTCTTCTGACCACAGAGCAGTTCATGGTTGGAATTGCTCACCTTGTAGTTAGTAGCCCAAAGTATAACCCAGTACCCTACCAAACTCTAAAATTGGAAATTTTAAGTATTTTTGGCCCATTCTCCTATCTTTAAAATTATGATTCTTACCTAATACATTTGGACTGTAATTTTGGGATCATTTACAGATTGGCTAAATAAATCCTTTTTCCCTCTAGGCTTGGTTTTTTTTTCCCCCCACTTGTTTTATTATATAGGAAAATGCAAGTAGCACTTGTAACCGCCACTTTAGGCTGCATGCCAGAAGTCCTTCTTGTGGCTTCTTTTAGTCTACCACCCTCACCCCCTTAGAAGGAGAGCCTCATAAAATTTATGGAGAAATTTTATTATCTTTTAATTCCAGTGTTCTATTCCACAAACTTCTGAAGCCTTCTGAAGCCTCCTTATACTTATTAAAAATACTGTATATTTCTCCCACTACCCTGCATACACTTTGATATAGATGGAGTTTTTCTTTACCTGTTTCTGGAGCGATTTTTCATTCAGTAGTCTGTTTCCCTCTTGGATAGTTAATACCTCACTGTCTTAATATAACATATGCCTTTATATTTGGTTAAATAAATTTTGTTCTTTATCTTTAAGATTACCTTAGCTGGTTCTTGACCTTTTCCTCTTCAGTATGCAATTTAGGTTATACTTGTTACCTTTCAAATAGATTATGAGAGATTTGGGGTTTATTAAATCTGTAGGTTGATTTGAAGAGCAACTACTTTTTTCCGATGTGAATCTTTATCAATTGGTGAGCATAATCTATTTTTTCTTTTAATTGGAAGCACAGTCTTAGTAATTGATAGTTGATAGTTTAGATTTATTCTTGGGTAATTGAATCTTGTTGAATCAGATGGTATATTACATTTAAGTTTTATGATTTTTTTGTGTGCTGGTATATAGAAGTAAAATTAATTTTTATATGTCTATACCAAATTAAAGGAGCCCTGGTGGCACAGTGTCAAGCGTTGGGCTGCTAATCTCAAGGTCGGTGGTTCAAACCCATCTGCCACTCCACAGAAGAAAGATGAGGCTGTCTGCTCCCATAAAGATGTACAGTCTTGGAAACCCTATGGTATGGAGCAGTTTTCCTCTGTTCTTTAGGGACCCTATGATTTAGAATTGGCTCAACAGTGGTGGGGTTTGGATACTGACTTATTACTAGTAGTTTGGATTATGGTCATGTCAACTGAAAATAATCGTAGCCTTAATTTTTTCTTTCCAGTTTTTATGTTTTTTACTTATCTTTTTAAAAAACTTAGCTAGGACCTGCAGAAAAAGGCTAATGTAAGTGAGTATAGCAGTCATATTTTGTGTCGGTCTCAATTTGAGTGGGCAGACGTTTTTACTATGCTAATCATTAAAAAAAATATTTGCTAGGCATCTTTATATTTTAGGTAGCCTTTATACTAATTTCTTTCTTGTTAAAAGATATTAAATGGATAGTGAATTTTTATACATTTTTTTATTCTGTTACTATTTTTTCTACTATTTCAGCATTTGTGTTAATGGGTCAGATTGCTTTGTAATTCCCTTTTCTGGTTTTTATGATTTGATTATGCTGACTTTAAAAAATAAGTTGGGACTCTTCCTGCTTATTTAATGTTCTCAAATAATTAGTTTAGATTATTTCATAATGAATTATTGGAAGGGCTTCACTTGGGGAAATCATTGCAACTTAGAGGTTTATTTGTGATCAATGTTTGATCCAATTTCTTTGGTTAATATGAAAACAATCAGATATTTAAAGAGTGTATTTCATCTACGTTGTCAAATTATTTTTATAAAGCTGTTTATAATAGCCCTTTAATATTTAAGGGTCCAAAGTGATGTTCTTTCATTTCTGAGTTTATTTATGGTCTTGGGTTTTGTTTTTTCATTACTGAACAATCTTGCAAAAAGTTTGTCAATTTTATTAATCTTTTAATACACAACTTTTGATTTGATACTTCCTGTCATGCATGGTTGTTTTTTTAAATAAATTTTTAAAATTTTGCTTCTTTTTACTTTATGCAATGATCTGTTCTTTTTCCTGAAATATATGTTTAAATGTTTGATTTTTTGCTTCTCTTTTGAGATTATACACACTTAGTTCAGTAATTTTTTTCCTCCAAAAACTATAACTGTCCTGCATCCTCATCTAATTCATTGTTACACCCACATAGTGAGTTCTTAATTTCAGTTCTGGGGTGTGTTGACCCCTCCCACCCCACCCCCAACATACACTTAAAAAAAAGTTCATTGTGGAGGTTTATTTTCCTCTATAAGAGGGTTCAGTCTTCCTTCTGGTGGGCAGAGTTAGGAGACTTAGCATTGACTGACTGAGCTGACTGGAAGCCAGGTTGCAGTTGGGTAAGGCTTTTTATCTGTTTCTGCTTGCCCCAACTCCTAGAGTGAAAGCCAGAATTTGAGTACTTGGAATGTTCACGCTATCAAGTGTAATGTTGAACTGTCTCCTGCACCATGAAACTCATTTGAGCCCTTGTTTTCAGAGACTTTGTGCTTAGCATCTTAAATTTCTGCCCTACCCAACTTCAGAATTTCTGAAAGCTTTTGAAACTGCCCTAAAAGGAAAATTAGCTGAGTATCAGGCTGGTCTGCTCTGATTTCCCATCAAAGCTCACATTGTTCTACAGTATAGCAATACTCCTCAAAGATCTATTGGTTTCTCTGCCCCTTTCAGCACTATCCCTGTCCAGACTTTCAGGATCTTGCCATGTTCTCAGAATGGAAAAATGTTATAAGAACTAAGTACCAAAATGTTGACTCATCTCTTCATATCCCTTCTCCAGAAACTTGGCTCCTCAGAGCCCATTCCCTTTGTAACAGTTTTTTGTTGTTATGTTTATCCTCAGCTGGAGACTAGATTTGTTGCTATCCCCCCTTCATCATAGTAATGTAGAAAATGTAATTTTTAAAAGGTTTAACACAACTGGTCCGACATAGCAGACTGAGAACACAGAAAAGTAGTGACCATAGAAAAATCTTGAAGGCTATAAATAATACGGCAGGTGCAGAGTGTATTCCAATTAGAAGAAATGAAAGAAACAAAAGAACAGTGATGTAAATGAACTATAGAGCAGGGAAGCAGGGAGGGAAGGAGAGAGAGAGTATGTGTGTGTGTGTGTGTGTGTGTGTGTGTGTGTGTGTAGGGGGGTTGGATAGTTAACTACTATTTACAATGTGACTTTAAGGTAGAAAGGTAATAGAAAGAGGCTAGAAAGTTGGGTCAAAGAGGTTTATATATGCTATGCGTGAGCACTATATTTAAAATTTCAAGTAATGATGAACATTTTAAGAGTTTAAAGTTGAGGAATTGTATTTTAATGGCCATGCTAACAGCATGTGGAATATAAACCTTGTGTTTCACCATGTTGAATACGTCCGTTAGGAAGTTCTTTCTTGGCTTAGTTTCAACTAATTTACTAAATTATACTTGAGCAATCCTTAAGAGAGAGAACAGACCTCTTGATGAAATCAGGAAGTATTGTTAAAACATTCCTTTTTGATTGGTTGGTTTCAGGTTAAGAGTGGAATTTCATGTTTGAATTCATTTTAGAAAATAAAGTGATACTGGATTTTCATTTCATTAAGAATGAGCCAATCTATGGAAGAACACACCAGCCTGTGTGATCACGTGGTTCCGAAGGGATCAGTTATCAGGCATCAAAGAATAAAATAATCATATCATTGGATGCACACCTCCATGATATGATCGCTGAGGACAAATGGGTGCATAAGCAAATGTGGCGAAAAAAGCTGATGGTGCCTGTCTATCAAAAGAGATAGCATCTGGGGTCTTAAAGGCTTGAAGGTAAAGAAGCAGCCATCTAGCTCAGAAGCAACAAAGCCCACATGGAAGAAGCACACCAGCCTGTGTGATCACGAGGTGTCAAAGGGATCAGGGATAAGGCATCATCAGAAAAAAAAAATCTTACCTAAGTGAATGAAGGGGGAAGTGCAGAGTGGAGACCCAAAGCCCATTTGTTGGCCGGAGATCCCCTTACAGAGGGGTCTAGGGGAGGAATGAGTCAGTCAGGGTGCGATATAGCACCGATGAAGAATACAGCTTTCCTCCAGTTCCTAAGTGCTTCCTCCCCCCACCAACTATCATGATCTGAATTCTACCTTGCAAGTCTGGATAGAGCAGAGGCTGTACACTGGTGCAGATGGGAGCTGGAGGCACAGGGAATCCAGGGAGGATGATACCTTCAGGATCAGGGGTGTGAGTGGCGATACTGGGAGGGTAGAGGGAGAGTGGGTTGGAAAGAGGGAACCGATTATAAGGATCTACATGTGACGTCCTCCGTGGGAGATGGACAACAAAAAGGGGGTGAAGGGAGACGTCAGTCAGGGCAAGATATGACAAAATAATAATTTATAAATTATCAAGGGCTCATGAGGGGGGAGGGGGAAAAAGGACCTGATGCCAAGGGCTTAAGTGGAGAGCCAATACTTTGAAAATGATGAGGGCAATGAATGTACAGATGTGCTTTACACAATTGATGTATGTATGGATTGTGATAAGAGTTGTATGAATTCCTAATAAAATGTTTAAAAAAGAAAAAGAATGAGCCAATCCATCAGCTTGTCTGACCACAAGGTGTAGAAGGGACCAGTTATCAGACATCAAAGAACTTAAAATCATATCAGTGGGTGCCCACCTTCCTGATACGATCACTGAAGACAAACGTGCGTATAAGCAAATGTGAAGAAAGCTCATGGTGCCCGGCTATCAAAAGATATAGCATCTGGGGTCTTAAAGGCTTGAAGATAAACAAGCGGCCATCTAGTTGAGAAGCATCAAAGCCCACATGAAAGAAGCACACCAGCCTGTCTGACCATGAGGTGTACAAGGGGCCAATAATTAGACATCAAAGACCTAAAAATCATATCAGTGGGTGCCCACCTTCCTGATACGATCAATGAAGACAATTGTGTGCATAAGCAAATGTGGTGAAGAAAGCTGATGGTATCCGGCTATCAAAAGATATAGTATCTGGGTTTTTAAAGGCTCAAAGATAAACAAGTGGCCATTTAGTTCAGAAGCAGCAAAGCCCACATGGAAGAAACACACCAGCCTGTGTGACCACAAGCTGTCGAAGGGATCAGGTATCAAGCATCAAGGAACAAAAAAATCATATTGTAAATATGGGTGAGTGCAGAGTGGAGACTCAAAGCCTATCGGTAGACAACCGGACACCCCCTTACTGAAGGGTTGTGTGGAGGAGATGAGCCAGTCAGGGTGCAGTGTAGCAACGAAACATACAACTTTCCTCTAGTTCTTAAATGCTTCACCCCCCCCCCCCACTATCATGATCCCAATTCTACCTTACAAATCTGGCTAGACCAGAGGATGTACATTGGTACAGATAGCAACTGGAAACACAGGGAGTCCAGGACAGATAACTCCTTCAGGACAAGTGGTGAGAGTGGTGATACCTGGAGGGTGGAGGGAATGTGGGGTAGAAAGGGGGAACTGATTACAAGAATCTACATATAGCCTCCTCCCTGGGGGATGGACAGCAGAGAAGAGGGCGGGGGAGACGTCAGACAGTGTAACATATGACAAAATAATTTACGAATTATGAAGGGTTCATGAGGTAGGGGGGATTAGGGAGGGAGGTGGAAAATGAGCAGCGGATATTAAGGGCTCAATTAGAAGGCAAATGTTTTGAGAATGATGATGGCAGCAAATATTTGTACATATGTACTTGACACAATGGATATATGTATGGATTGTGATAAGAATTATACTAGCCCCCAATAAAATGATTTTTAAAAAAAGAATGAGCCAGTCACACTAATCTTTCAGGGTTTCTATTGGTAGTTTTGCCTAATAATACTAAACATGCAGAAATACTTTTTTAACCCTATCCTACTCTTAAATTTTAAATTAGGATATGCTAAGGTTCAAAGATACTGCCATGATTCTTTTCATGACTAATTGTATATTTAAAACAACTCGTGTGTGTGTAGTATGGTGGTGTGGTTATGCATTGGGCTGCTACCTTGCAAGGTAAGCAGTTCGAAACCATCAGCTGCTCCATGGGAGAAAGGCAATGGTGTTCTACTCCTATTAAGATTTAGTCACAGAAACTCACAAGGGCAGTTACACCCTGTCCTATAGGGCCACTGTTAAGTCAGCATTGACTCAGCAGTGAATTTGGTTTTTGAGTTATTAATATATAATAAAATTTTACAATTTTTTCTGTCATCAGATCATTGTTATTTTGAGAGATGAAAAAGTAGAAAACTAATATTTAATCTAAATGCTTTACATAAATTATATCATTTAGTTATTTTACATTATATTATTCTCCATATAACTGTTACTGTTTAATGATATACATCAAACAATGACATGAATGTAGTCTGTCATTTGGGGACGTTTTCTCCTCCATGTCCTCATGCATCTAGAGGTGGAGTTAGTTGTGATCTCTTCCTCATTACTATTCTAGATACATTTGCTCTCCACATAAACCCCTGGTATCAGCTCCTCATCTTTTCTCCCTCCCTCCCCACTTCTTACAGCTCTTATAACAATCCATATATCACTTGTATCAAGCGCATTTGTACATATGTTGCCATCATCATTTCCAAATCATTTTCTTTCTACTCTTTTTTCCTCTACCTCCCCACCCTCGTTGACCCTTGATAATTTATAAATTACTGTATACACTCGAGTATAAGTTGAGGTACCAAATTATTACCAAGGAAACCAGAAAAACTGATTGACCTGAGTATAAGCCAAGGGTGGAAAATGAAGAAGCTATTGGTGAGTTTCAATAATCAAAACAAATGAAAATAAAATTACTAAAAATTGGGACATCAGTGGGGTAATGTATTTAAATACTTATTTTAAATAAAAAACAAATAAAAGGACAGGTCATTTAACATTAGTAAACCAGCACAGTAAGTGGAAAATAGGTTCAACAAAAACAATAATTAAGGTATCAACAATGATTCCTTAAGAGTACTATTCCCTGAGCTCAATCAGCAACCAATCTAAAATGTAAAGAGTTAAAATCCTTCAAAACTGGATTCCTCCTCATCATCCGTATCCCAATGCAGAGCTTCAGCTGGTGTGAGGTCATCATAGACGCTGTCCTCACTGAGATCGCTGTCATCACCATCACTGCTGTCATTTTCATAAAAAGCGCAGTCTTCACTGCCATCCATAGCATTACTGATACTACATTTCTGTAAGGCACATCACACCATGTCTTCTGGAATGTCTTCCCATGCATCTCGAACCCACTTTGCTATTAACTCTAGTCAGGCTTCATGAGATTTCCTCCTTTTGTTAGTCGGGTTTGACCAGATGACATCCATTCATGCCACATCCTTCGCACACAGTCTTTCAAAGGCTTATTCAAAGATACACGTCATACATAGGACGGCCCTGATTAGTTAGATGTGAGTAAACAAACATTCAAAACCCTGCAGTGTCAGGGGGATTTTGAATGAACAGCGGAGCTAGCAGAGCAACAGCAATCACCTGCGAGATAACGGGTGCTCTTCCCGTTACCTTGGGGGGGGGGGCGGGCAGCGGCAGCGAGATGTTATACCTTGCTGGGGTACCACTGACCCGTGTATAAGCCAAACCCCAGTTTTTTAGCACAAAAAATGTGCTGAAAAACTCAGTTTATACATGAGTATATATGGTACTTTCATTTTCAGATTTTACAAGGTACACTGTCTCCCCTCACCCATGTTTCTGTTTGTCCCCTGGGGGTGGGATGTTGTATGAGGATCATTGCAATCAGTTCCCCTTTTCTCCCCCATCTATTTGCCTGCACTTTCCCCTTACTGCATTGTTACTCATTATTCATCTGGAGGGGTTTATCTATTCTGGATTCTCTGCATTGATAGCTGTTATCTGAGAACTGGGTTGATGATAGTGGTGTGGGTGGGGGCAGGGGAATGAAACATGAACTAGAGGAATGTTGTGTTTTCTCTGTGCTGTAATACACCCTGGCTGGGTCGTCCCTTCCTGTGATCTTTCTGTGAGGGGATGTCCACTTGTCTACAGTAGACTTTGGGCCTCCGTTCTGACCTCCCTCATTCTCAATGAAATGGCTGTTTGGAGTCTTCTGATACTTGATCCCATTTGACACCTCATGATCACAACGGTTGGTGTGTTACTTCCATGTGGGCTCTCTTGCTTCCTTCCTAGATGGCTGCTTATTTATCTTCAAGCTTTTAAGACTCTTTAGACACTATATCTTGTAATAGCTAGGCACCATCAGCTTTCTTCACCACATTAGCTTATGCACCCATTTTATCTTCAGCGATCGTGTCAGGAAGGTGAGCATCACAGAATGCCATGTTATCAGAACAAAATAGAGGCCAAATGTCCACCTGCTATTTTAATACTCATCATATAAATCAGGAGTCCTCAAACTATGGCCTGCGGGCCACATGTGGCTCACCAAGGACATTTATCCAGCCCGCCTCGTGTTTTTGCCCCGTTTGTTTTTTTTTACTTCAAAATAGATATATGCAGTGTGCATAGGTATTTGTTGATAGTTGGTTTTTAAACTATAGTCCAGCCCGCTAACGATCTGAGGGACAGTAAACTGGTCCCCTGTTTAAAAAGTTTGAGAGGACCCCTAATACAAATATATGTACATAGACCTATATACCTACTGTTTATATTAATATATTTACATATGCATGTTGACAGTAAACATGTAAATATCTTTGCCTCCTAGTTCTTTCCTCTATTTCTTTATACTTTTTCTCCTGTCTCACTATTACGTTTGACTTTCATGTTCGACGCTCTGTGCTTCCTCGTCTATATTGCACTTGATTGAACCCCACCAGGCATTCTGTTCCTTCCTGGCCATCAATTTTAGATCTCTTGTTATAGATCATGATTTCTTTCACCTTTCTATTAGTTGCCCATTTCATAAGATTATACCACTACCTTCTTCTGTGAATTTATTTCCTCTTTGATTTGTTTGGCTGCCTTACTAAGCATGACTTTTCCTTGTTTTGACATTTTAGATTAAGGAGCATGCTAATAGGAATTTCATTTCTTTTGAATGCTTATACCTCTCTTCATCTTGAAAAGTTTTGTAGCCACCTTTAACCTAGCCCCAGGAATCTTTAGGGATTTCTAAAGATGTAGTGCATTATGAGTTGGCTGTTTATCACAATGTCACCAGTGCAAACCTAACAGTTGCTCCTCAGAAGAAAGATAAGGCTTTTTTCGCATGCTCCTAAGGATTTACAGCCTCTGAAATCCAAGGGACAATTCTACTCTGTTCTATAGGGTCACTATGACAATGACTATAGCCAGTGAGGAGTTTTTGGTGTTCTTTTTAAAAAATCTGGAGCTGGTATTTTGGTGGCACTGTTGCTTAAGTGTTGAACTGCTAACCGCGAGGTTGGCAGTTTAAACCCACCAGCTGCTCCTTGGGAGAAACATGAAGCTATCTTCTCCTGTAGAGTTACACTGTCTTGGAAACCCTAAGGAACTGTTTACTCTGTCTTTATAGGGTTACTATAAGTTGGAATAACTTGTCTGTGGTGGATATATTAAATTGTGAACGGCCTTATAGCAAATGTGTTTGTCTCTTAGTACATTTCTCAGTGTATCAATTTCTAACAATTTCTTCCACCACCCCTAATTCTATTTGTAAGTTGGAGGAACTAAACATACGTAGTGCCTTGAAGTTGATATTTCTGTCTTTCAGAGAAAAGTTTTAAAAGGTAGCTCTTTTTCCTTGCTTCACAGTGCAGTGACAAACTGATTGGTTTACCTTTCTCTTGAGTTTTGTGGCCACTGATAAAAGAACAAGAGCACAGTGCTTCTGTTTCAGCTTGTAGTTTGTTGTCTGGTGCTTAGAATTTTAAAAGTAGTTATCCAGGACACAATATTTAGTTTCTATTTACTTCGAGCAACTGAGGAAAAAGCAGTATCAGGAAGACTCCTTGCCGAGTTGGTTCCGACTCATAGCAACCTTTTACAGAAGCAGACAGCCTCATTTTTCTTCAGCAGAGTGGTTGGTGGGCTTGAACTGCTCATCTTGCAGTAAGCAGCTGAGATGGTTTATTGTGCCAACCTGGCCGATAAACACAAGTGGGATTAATTGAAGGGAGGAGAGATAAATGGCTCGATGAGCCTTGCCTTTCTTGTCTCTCGCTCTTCAGTCATCGGACCAGTGGCTGTCTTGCTTTCTGTGCCTCAATTTAAAGGGGATACTACCTGTGGGACGCCTAGCCTGTGGACTGTGTCGCTGTAAGTTGAGGTCCCTTTAAGACCACACAATTGAAATTTACATCTCTGGAGCTAGGGACTGTGGGTTGGTGACCTGGCTGAAGGTTGGTGACCTGCCTTGCTGTTTGCTGCCTGTGCTGGGATAGCCTAGCTCTCTGCTCTCAAGACTTGAAGGACTGCCAGTGTCTCACAACTCTCACAGGAGTGAGTTGCACTGAGCCACTTGTACCGCTTTATAATTTAACTGTTCATTTATTGTATTATATCTATCTGTATATAATTTAACAGTTCATTTCTTGTGTTATCTCTATCTTTATACATACATATATATATATATAATTATCAGCAATCTGGTTTTATCTCTCTAGAGGAACCCTGTCTAATACAGCAGCCCAACACCTAACTTACAGCACCACTAGGGCTCCTCTTGTGTGGATAATTGCCTCCAGGAACAACTCCCTCCTTTGCCGTGATATTAGAAGACTTGGATGATGCACAGCTACCATTACTGAACATTTTGTCAAAGATGCTGTCGTAGAATCCTGGTCAAAAGGGGAAATTCAGTGTGGACCTTCTAAAAATGAAGCCTATTCTCAACAGTTAAGATGTAGAAAGATTTAAAACAACAGTCCTATCTTTCTGTGTTTGTGGAATTATCTTTCCAAATAGTAATTTAAGTTAATATTTTGTTGAATTTACCAGTAACTGTAATCTATCAGTTGTCCCTGATATATTTCATTTATTCCTTTTTTAGTTTTGTGTTTAATAGACCATTATCCTGTTCTTGAAGTATATCTATATTTCATAGGATAAATTAATGGCTATCTGCTGACTTATATGGGGAAGCTTAATTCCCCTTTTCATTGAATAATAGTGTTACCTTATCTGTAAAATGTTGTATCCCAGAAATAGAGTGCTGTCAAGTTGATGCGACTCAATGACCCTAAAGAACAGCAAAGAATTGTTTTCTATAGTGTTTTCACAAATCATAAAGTTTGGTAGTTGGATCATATTAAGAGTTGTACATTAATCACCACAATCTGTTTCAGAACATTTTCTTCGTGCTTGTACTCATTGTTATAAGCTCCCCATATTTAAACCATGGAATTCCTAGCCTTGTGCTTGCTTCAGCAGCACACATACTAAAATTAGAATTACCAGCCTTGTAGTTAACTTTCTGCATCACCAGAGTTCCTTAAAGATTTTATCATTAAGAAAGTAAGAGAATTTGGATATAGATATTAAATGCCATATCTACTACATAAAGTTTTGTTTTCATTTATCTAAAGGTAGATTTCCTGATAACCTTAAAGACAATTTTACTACACATATTCTATAATATTTGCTAACATTTTATGAGAAAATTCTACACATTGAAACATTGTTCTCTTTCATTTTTATTTATTTATTCCTTATAGAATGTTTCTCCATCCCAAAGAGATGAAGTGATCCAGTGGCTGGCCAAGCTCAAGTACCAATTCAACCTCTATCCAGAAACATTTGCTCTGGCTAGTAGTCTATTGGACAGGTTTTTAGCAACTGTAAAGGTAAATATTTTAAGATAATGTGCACATAATGTTTTGTTTGAAAGCTTACACACCAAACCACGATCTATTGGTAAACATTCTACAAAATAGAAGTGGAAAATCTTCCTGGAGAGTGTGTGTGCACTACAAGATATAATGCCTTTCGCTATGGCTATAAGTTCTCAGGAGTATTTCTTTTAAAATGAGTATTCATAATTTATACAAAGTCTTGATAATACATTTTTAGCTTCTTTGTATAAATTATGAATCAAGTTTTTATAATAAAATTTTAATCTCTTGATTTTAATAGAGATCATATAGCATGGCGGTCAGTCTTTTAGTAATTTCCAACAGATCAATATTTCAGATGTAGGCAGTGAATTCAGAATAGGCAAGTTTAGACCTATTGCATATTTTTTGTGATTGATTGATTGTCCATAATCTGTGGCTTTCCAACAATATATAAATACTTTATAGGGGGCATGCATTTGGAATAGAACGAGATGAACTTTGTCACATTTTTGTTGAATGACAGTCTGTAAATGCATGAATAAGCCTTCTGTTGTCCTTATTGGAATACATAACATTGATTATGTAAAACTGGTGGTAGTAGACACCCATGAGGTCTAAAGCAGAAAATCATTTATTTAACGGCAGAGTATGAAAGAACAGAAAAACAATTTAATTATAATCATCTGTATACCCAGAAATGTGTAAACTGAGAGAACTGTGAATATAGTGCTTAGGATACTATACTACTACTTATTGCGCATAAAAGATAGAGGTCAAAGAATTAAAGAATAGAAGAATGGAGTCTCTTAGTTAACTTGTTATTTTAAAGCTGTGTTCTTAAGAAACGTAAACCCTCTTCACTAATGTATTAGTCAAGGTAGACTAGAGAAACAAATCCATAGCCACTTGTGTATAAGAAAGAACTTTGTATACAAAAGCAATTGCATATTGAGAAGACAATCCAGATCAAGTCCATAAGTCTGATATTAGCTCATATGTCCAATACCAAAGTATAAAGTCCTCTCAGACTACATGCAATGACGCCAAAAGCAGGAAGATCACTGGCCAGTGGGTGGAAAGTCTTTGGATCCAGTGGCACTGGAAGCATATCAGTGCTGGTAAAGGTCTACAGGTGGCTCTTCCAGCTCCAGGGCTCTGGCTCCATCACTGTGTCTCCATGTGTCTTGTCAACAAGAATGTCTCGCAGAGAGTGAGTGTGTGTGTCCCGCCTCCAGGGAGCTATTTATCTCCTTAGCGCCTCCAAATAAGGTCATCAAGCTGTGACCTGATTGACAGGCTAGACTCCATCCCTTCACTCTTAAGTCTCAAATTGACAACTGATTTGTAACTACCACACTTACCAATGCATCGTGAACCCTGTAGGACATAAGTAGAATTGCCTCATAGGATTTCCAAGGCTGTAGTCCTTGCGGTTGCAGACTGCCATTTCTTTTTACCATGGAGTGGCTGGTGGATTTGAACTATCAATGTTTTAGTTAGCAGCTAATGCTTAACCACTATACCATTACCTTTATTTTTGATAGTAAGATCCTGAAATCTAGGTGATCTGAGATGCAAACTTTGATCTAAGCATCAAACCCCCCTCTCTTCCCACTGTCTCCCTATCACAGCTAACTTTCTCACAGTTAATTTCAGAAAAATTAGCTTAAGGTTAGTATGTTTTCATGTTATATATCCAAAAATTATTTATTAACACAGTTGTTTCTGTTATAAAAATATTATTTTAGACAAATTGAGCATTTATAGGAACAGTTAAAAATTCTGCCAAGTCTCATGCTTCAGGTTTATCAGTATTGGATACCCTTACTTAGAGATAGGAGATAGTCAACATAGGGATGGTTTGTTTATATAAAGAAAATCAAGGTAGAATAGTTCACTCCTTTCACAAGGAGTCACAGTCCTAGCTGTACAAAGAAACTGTGTGAAGCTTTTCACAGCACTAGAATCTGGACCCTGTCATCTAGGAGGTGAGATCTGGATGTGTCAGTATTTAAAGAAGCAATAATAAATTGTACAGGTAATTGTGACATACAGCTCAGGTTGATAACTGGTTTGTTTTGTTAAGCCTTTGCTATTTGATTCTCTTTATTACTATACATTTATTGATACTCTTAGTTTAGAAGTGGAGTTTAGGGATTGTATTGCTGTTAGGCTCCTGCTTTGTAATGAATGTAGATGACTTCAGGGATGGGGGTTTCAGATTATCTGCATACAAGGGAAATAAGGGAGCCTGGGCAACTGCCTTAATAATGACTGACTTCACCATCTAGATCATTTGTGGGGTGTCACGAAACTTCTTTGAGACTGTCTTATTAGGTAATAGATAATTATGAAAGTGTTTTCTAACTATAATACTTATATTACTATTAGTAATTTCAAAATGTTGATAATGTACTAGCTTTTAGAAGGAACCCTTGTTAAGGCAGTGGTTAGAAGTTGAACTGCTAACCACAAGGTAAGCAATTCAAAACGATCAACCACTGCTTGAGAGAATGATAGGGCTTTCTACTTCTGTAGAGTTTCAGTCTCATAAACTTGGAGGGGCATTTCTACCTGTCCTATATAGGGTCACTATGAGTCGACATCGACTCAATGGCTGTGAGTTTACTTAGGCATAATAATTGTTATGTTTGTTTAAATGTTATCTAATTAAGACTATATTCAGGAACGCATTCATGATTTAAGTTGAAATAAAATTGAAGTCCCTTTTATTTCTGTGTGTTAACTGTTACCTGTGATTCAATATAATTGGATTAAATTGTTCTAACTTCTCTGAAACGATGTTGCATTGGCCAAACACATTAAAAGTGAGTCTACTCTGTTAGAGATAACAGGCAAATTCAAACCCTCCTGTATATTTGAAAGCCAAGAACTTTTTTTAAAAGACTGATTTTGTAACAATTTAGGGAGCCTTTCATTATTACAATGAAACTTGAATATAGGATTCTTTAGTAGACATTTAATCATTGGATAAGTTCTATTTGCAAGTATCTCTACATAAGCATTTAAAATACATTCATCTTTTCATATTTTTTTCTCTTGAATCCCCTAGCACCTAGTATGTTATCTTCTGATAATTTGTTAATAGGTGAAGAGAGCAGTAGTTTAAATGTGCAAGTGTGAGCATGCACAAACACACACACGTAAATAATATGTTGTGTAATTTTGAGAATATTATTTATTAAATTGAAAATATCTAAAATCAATCTCTTCTCCATTGGATAGAACTTTGGCTGACATTGGTTGAACTTCCAGCAATGTAATAAGCTTTTTTCTATAGAATATCATATGGCAGCACCTAACAGCAGCATTGTATAGATAGAGCTGTGATGCTAAAGGTTAATTTAGATCTAAAGATCTAAGGATGGGCATCAGATTAATCAAATCCCATAGAATTTTGTGCATACTTAACTCATCTGAATATCAATTTTTAAAAAAAGTACACATTTTAAGACTTACTAAAATTGCTTTTTTTCCTCTTCAAAATTTTAGGCCCACCCAAAATATTTGAGTTGTATTGCAATCAGCTGTTTTTTCTTAGCTGCCAAGACTGTTGAGGAAGACGAGGTAATGTTTTTTCTTTAATGATTAGTTAATGTCACTAATTTTAATCAAATTGTTATATGTTTGTCAAAACAAAATTGAAAATCTGTTTATTTTCTCTTCTCTCCCTCCTGGCCTTATCTTTGAGCAGAGAATTCCAGTTCTGAAAGTTTTGGCAAGAGACAGTTTCTGTGGATGTTCTTCATCTGAAATTCTGAGAATGGAGAGAATTATTCTGGATAAATTGAATTGGGATCTTCACACAGCCACACCATTGGATTTTCTCCACATTGTAAATATACCTGAGAAGTCTTTACATTTTTTTTATGTGAATGCGTAGTTGTGTTTAAGTACCTTGAAATATAGACTGCCTGCTCATTTGTTTTGTCTTGTTACTTAGGAAAAGGAAAAACTATTGAAATTATTACTGCAGAGGTGTCATTGAGCCCGTTTTAGTTCATAGCCAAAGAAAAGATGAAGATTTCTGATACATGTCAAATCCCTGAATTGCAGGTTTAGGAACTGAAAAATGCTTCCAATGTGATATCAGTTTCTGTAGACAGTTTATTTTGGTGATGAAACTAATACAGTGTTTCTGTAATTTTCAGTTCCATGCCATTGCAGTGTCCACAAGGCCTCAGTTACTCTTCAGTTTTCCCAAACCGAGCCCATCTCAACATTTGGCATTCCTTACCAAGCAACTCCTCCACTGTATGGCCTGCAACCAACTTCTGCAATTCAAAGGATCCATGCTTGCTCTGGCCATGGTTAGTTTGGAGATGGAGAAACTCATTCCTGATTGGCTTCCTCTCACAATTGAACTGCTTCAGAAAGCACAGGTGGGTCTTAATCTAATTAAATAATGTTCATTTTATTATAGTACATAGACTTACCAGATAGTTTATGGTTATAGGATTAGGATGGATAATTTCTTTAAAATTTTATGGATAAAACCCTATAATGGCAAATCATAAGAGGAGACAAAAAGAAATTAATGAAAAAGTTATAGCTTCCAGTATGGACTACCATTTGCTTTGACATAAAATAAAAATCTTGTCTACTGGACCAAGAAAATACATCATGATAAATGGAGGAAAGATGGAAGTAGGCAAAGATTTCATTTTATATGGTTCCACATGTTGATTGTAAAACCAATCTATTTTGTAAACTTTCATCCAATTACAATAGTAAGTTAAGGTTCACTCCAGAAAGGCTTGATAACTGAATCTAGAAATATATGAAGGAATGCATGAAAACCCCAACATTAAAACAAAGTATTTTATTCCTGGTTTTGTCAAGCTCACTTTTTTAAAATCACAAGCTCATTTTTTAAAAATAAAAAATATATCCTATCAGAGGTTCTTACTTATTGTTATAAAAATGAATGAAACTACTCTAATTCTTATTCTACCTTATCCCTGATTTTTAATTTTTTCTTCCTTCTGACCTTTTCCCTTAATTCCTGCTCTTTATCTCTGAGGGAGCTCTAGTGGCATAGTGGATACACATTGGGCTGATAACTACAGAACCACCAGCTACTCCTTGGGAGAAAGATGAGGCTTTCTGCTGCTATAAAGATTTACAGCATCAGAATCCAATAATGACAATTCTGCTCTGGCTAGTCTGAATCAGAATTGACTTGATGGCAATAAGAATCTCCACTGAAGAGATGAAACAGAGAGAAGGATGTAAAGACCCTCTAAACTGGAGACCAGACTGAACAAAAGTAGACATTGGCTTTAAAGTAGTGAAAAAAAGAGAATGTACCTCTTCTCTTACCAACTGCTTCAATACTTCACACTTATGATAGTTTTTTAAATTTTATCTATTTTGTGCATCAGCAAAATTGACAATAATAAATGCCAAGATGTGTGTGTGGCAAGAGTAATGCTGACTTTTTGGTTATGTGTCATCTTGCTTGGGCTTGGATTCTCAGTGGTTTGGCAATTGTGAAATGAAGTAATTTGACAGTTCATAATGATATAGTCATGCTCCCTTTTGTGATCTGTTTAGTTATCCTTCACTTTCCCTCAGCACAAATTTTGTATAACCTTGTTTTTGGAATTTAAACATGTCAATAAATGGGGAGAGGGTAATCTTTCATGGCGATATACAGTGTGTATTTCCATGTAAGAATTCTAATTCCAAGGAGATTATATTAGATCTACAGATATAGGCATAATTAGTAAGAACTTAGTAAGTAGGCTGGAGAACTATGTGCGTTTGAAGTAGAAAATGTAGGGGGAGAAAGGGGAAATGGTTTTATTGAACACAAGGTGAAAGTGGCCAGCACGGACGACAGAGAAGCCTACATTATCAACTTTGTGCTGTTGTTTTGTTTTTGTTTCTCTTTGTGGCTCAGATGGATAGCTCCCAGTTGATCCACTGTCGGGAGCTGGTGGCACATCACCTTTCTACTCTGCAGTCTTCCCTGCCTCTGAATTCCGTTTATGTCTACCGTCCCCTCAAGCACACCCTGGTAACCTGTGACAAAGGAGTGTTCAGATTACAGTCCTCCTCTGTCCCAGGCCCAGATTTCTCCAAGGACAACAGCAAACCAGAAGTGCCAGTCAGAGGCACAGCGGCCTTCTACCATCATCTCCCAGCTGCCAGTGGGTGCAAGCACACCTCGGCTAAACGCAAAGTAGAGGAAATGGAAGTGGATGACTTCTATGATGGGATTAAACGGCTCTATAATGAAGATAATGCTTCAGAAAATGTGGGTTCTGTGTGTAGCACTGATTTATCAAGGCAAGAGGGGCATGATTCCCCTTGTCCACCTTTACAGCCTGTTTCTGTCATGTAGTGTCAACAATTCTTACCTTCTAGTGCAAAACTAGAATAGGACAGGCTATTCTGGGAATGGGAACATGCAAAACCAGGAAAGGATATATATAAGGGATTAATACCTTAAGAGGCTGAATTGAAATGAGCCAGACGGGGGGGAAAAGCCTTGTTTACTGTGTGGCTAATTATTCAACATTTAAATACTCAAAAGACCAAAAAAAAGTATAAAAAATTTAAGAAAAAAATTTATAGTGATTGCCAGTTCTTCTGTTTTCTCTGCTGACATAATATTACTTGCCCCATGTCACCAAGTCATGATTCATGTTTTTAAAAGTTCCAAAACTTACAACTAGCAAACCTTATACCCAGCATCTTAATGTAATTATCCTCTTTGCTTTCTTCTTCGTTGAATACTTAATCAATTTTATGCATGTTTATCTATATACCCTGGCCTCCACTAAGCAGAAAACAATCCCCCCATTTTTTTAGCAACTTAGTGAATAATTGTTTGGATGACTGTCATAAATAATTCATGATTCAAATCTAAATTAGTCTGAATAACTTTGAAATTGTTTTATTTGAATCAGGTGATAAAAGAAAGACCCATAATAACCAAGTTGATTTTTAGTGTTTATCACATTTCGATTTCTAGAGTCTAGAAATAAAATTGATGCTTTTATTTTTGTTTATCTTAAAGTGAAACTTAAAAGTGGTATGTAATAAGGACATGTTTAGATTTGTTGAAATCTTTTTTTTGACATTTGTATAAAATTATTTGTGATAAAGTTAATATATCCAGGTGCTCACCAAAGAAACATGTATGGAAACAACTGAGGTTAGATTTTGTAATTGATCAGAATCCCCCACCCCCAAATTTATAATCAGTAGAAAAGACTGTCTAGATGTTGGGGCAGTTCTATGATTTGAATCTGTAACATGTAATAACTGAATTCAGTACCCAAATTTTATGTTGCTAGGATTTTCTCTATAAAAGTTATTCTCCTTCCTCCCCAGTCTGTCTATATGTTTTTCTGAATGACTTCTGGATCCTGGGCTCTCTGTGCAGTCTGAGAAGGTATTGCAGTCACAACCATGGCATGATCGATGGTAAAAAGCCTCTGGTAGCAATAAAAACGTTGTCCTTACTATTGTATCTGCTGTGCTTTTTTGCTTATGAAAAGGGGAAGAGGATCTTGATTGCTGCTTAGGTAAAGGAAAATGATAGAAATCCTAAGAATATGCATACTGAAAACAGGCAAAAAGGATTTGAATATGACTGAGGGGTTTAAAGGCTTTTTAGAAATAAGGATTTTAACTTTTTGATGTTTTCTTGGTGGACTATGGACCTCCCAAACAGTAAATTCTCGTCTTTTGGGGTCTGTTTATAAGGGTTGTCAGAGACTATGTCATTTGTTAGCCTGCTTTGCAAGTTTATCAAAAGAATGCTGAGGTCAACATTTGATTTTAATTTTGGTTTGAAGTAGCTGCCATTGCAATCCAGTTTAAGGAAAATCATTTACCCATATGAAGAATGAGGGGTCAGAAGGAGTATTAAAATTGAAGATGTGAAGCTCAGGAATTGGTTTAAAAAAAAAAAGATGCAGCTACCCGAGCACAATTGGTCTTACTCTGAGCAATAGAAGTTGACCCAAGAATAGGAGAACATGGGATATGTGTGGCTAATAAAAAACTTTATGAACATGAGACCAGAAGAGTACATTTTGATCATTCTGTAGAGGAATCCTGATAAGTGGGGTGGGGGTGGGGGGGATGTTCATGGACTTTCAGACATCTCCTGGAGCCATGAAGGCTGAGTGAACTGAAACTTGCTATGAAGTCATCTTCACTAAAACAAAAATAAATAGTTTAACCAGTAAAGACTATGTTGGGCATTGTGCTATTTTAAATCTCATAAATGTTCACTTTCCATCTTCATTTAAATTCTCCTTTATAATAAAGAGAGGAACTGCTCCTGCAATGTTTAATATTGCATGGTATTTAAGTCTGATATTAAACTTACTGCCATAGCAACAGGAAAAATGCTACATATAAAATTGCTTATCTAGGGAACTGAATTTTTCTCCTGGCATTTATTGGGGGGGATGGGGGTGGGGGAAGGACAGTGCTCCCAAATGCTAATGGAAAGGTCAGGTGTAACAGGTGTGTCAAATGTTCTTGACTCCTGGCTCTGGCTTTGCAGGGTGGCTGAGAATCTAAGCCTACATCACCATCTTGAAGGGAATTAGACATTGGTGTTTGCCTCTTTTCTCCTATATTGCTAGAACCAACCACTTCCTGGTGTCCTCTATGTTTGCTTCAAATGCTGGGATTTTGAAGCTTCTAGATCATTCATTCTGGAGTTCTTGAAGAAGGTAGGCTGTGCTTGAGCACGCCTACCCAAAGTAGCTCAGTGGCCTTTCACTTGAAATATGGTTAGGCCACTGATGATAATCAGCCAGAGTGGCAGGGGTGGGAGTGAGGAAGTAGATCAACCTAAAGCAAGTCATGCATTTGCAACTTTAACAAATGTTCTCACAGCCATCCCAGGAAATGATCCACCCCCCCAACCCCCCAGTTTACATTAGCAAATGGAAGGTTAGGGGAGTTGTCTAATGCTGAGTTCAACTCTTAAGATCATTTCAAGCTTTTATTCTTCCTACTTGACACCTGTTCTAACAGGCTATAAAGCCGGTTTGGTCTAACATGTAAATGTTACATTTATAAAGCCTTGATTTTATGTGTGTATCTGAGTGAAAATTAGTCTTTATAGTGTGTTAATTGGAGGCTAGCTCCTAATCTATTAGTGCTTTGAGTTTTGGTCACTAGATGGTGCTCCAAACTCCTTGGTTTTCCTGTGAATTCCAGTGCATTGTGTGACCTTTATAGGACAGTGTAGAACTGCCCCTGTGGGTTTCTGAGACTCATTCTTTACAGGAGTGGAATTCTAAGAGAAGATGAATTGTTCAGTATCTTAAAAATTGATGACTCATTTTTTATTGCTAAGCCAACATACCACATACAATGAAGTTTGTCACAACTTAGGGGGCCTGTATGAACAGGGCTGATCTTTCAAAGAAAACCCCTTGGATGGGATAGAGTTTGGGGCTGTCAAGTTGGTTGGTTTCAACTCCTGGCAACACTGGCCAGCCCTGCACCTCCCTCACAATTGTCACCTCTTGAGCCCCTTGTGGGAGCCACTATGCTTGTCTCTCTCACTGAGATAATTGCTGCTGGTGATTAAATCTCATACAAAACCAGTTTTACAAATTAAAACCCCATGTGAACTGTACAGTCCTAAAAAGCTAGCTAAAGGACAAGCCCTCAAACCTACCTGTTTTCTAAAGGAATTGGATTTAACCAATTATTAGGGCAGAAAAGATGAAGTGCAAATGAATAGCACGTTAAAGAATTAAATCTCATCCTCACAGCATGATCAGCTTAAAGGTGGTTACTATGTAATACGTAAAACCTCTATCAGCAGAGATATAATCACCCTTGAGAAATGTCTTGATGATATATAAAAGTGTCCTAAAAGATAACCAAGACTTCCATTTCACTTAGTGTATCAAGTATAAACACTTAGGAGCTCACAACTCAGGCAATTTATTTCGCAGGAGCTACAGAGTGAAGAATGAAGCAAGGGGACCTCTCAAATTCAAACTCCCAGTGGATTAACAATGAGGTGGCTAGAACACTGGGGCCACTGTTTTCTTGGGCACTGAATTATTTTGTTAAGATGCTCCAAAAAGAAGGGTGACAGTAGGCAAGTCACCTGAAAGGTGATGGCTAAGGCAAGGGGATCCTTTTTCTTTTCAGTAGCATCTCTGTTCCTCGGACAACTTGGCACAGAAAGGATTTTTCTTTTACTCTAATAAATGTGCATATGGAAGCGGGAGGGCCATGAGCTGATACTAAGGGCTCAAATAGAATATGTTTTGAAAATGAAAATAGCATGTAGAAATGTGCTTGACACGATGGATGTATGTATGGATTGTGATGAGTTATACAAGCCCCTAATAAAATGGCTTTTAATTGCCTATGAGCTATTCAGAGAGCCGAATGTGATTCACAGGACAAGGCTCCATCCTAAACACCTAACCTAGGCCTGGTGCGGAATACAGAATCAGAAAGTAGTAGAGGCAGGGGCTCGGGCGGGGCGGGGCGGCGCGGGTAGATGGACATGAATAAAGGTAAAGGGGGGCTAAATTTTCAATCCTCGAGTTCTCAAAGCATTGAGACAAGGCCTGGGTAAGCCCAACTTTGTAGGGTGCCTACCCCTCATTTCACTTATTCTGGTGGTGGGACAGAGCAATCTTTTATAATAGCTTCTGTCTTCCTGATCGAAATAACCTATTTGGACAAGAAGATTCACTAGTGAACTGACAGCCAAACTATTTCATCTTAGAATCAGCTACTAGTCAGAATGCCATCATGCTTGGATCCAGTCACTGGTCATGGAAGCAGCAGTCAGGAGATCAAACGGTGCATTTTATTCAATGTGCTGTCCCAAACCTCTTTACAATGTTGAAGAGCAAGGATTGTTATGTGGAGGACTAAAGTGTGCCGGACTCAAGCCATGATATTCAACTGTCTCATGCTTGTGAGATATTGAATAAGGAAGACCAAAGAACAATTGATGCATTTGAATTGTGTTGGTGAGGAATCTTGAAAACACCAATGGACTGCTATAGGAACAAACAAATCTTGTCTTGGGAAAAGTACCGCCCGAATGTTCCTTTGAAGCAAGGATGGTGAGAATTCATCTCACATACTTGGACATGTCTAGAGAGACCGTCCCTGGAGAAGGAAGGATAGCATACTTGTTAAAGTAGAGGAAGATTGAAAAAGACTCTTGGCAGGATGGATTGCTTGGCAACAGTGGCTGCCAACCATGGGCATAAACATAACTGGAGGTGGTGCAAGACAGGAGGGCAGTGTTTTGTTCTGTTGTACATGAAGTTGCTATGAGTCACAACCAATTCTACAGTACCTAACATGTAGGTACTAACACTAGTAGTCAGAAAGAGGGAAATTGGAAAAGGAGGTGAACTCACAATTAAGCACATGTCGTCTCTGCACCAGCCCTGAGCTGCAAACCCAGAGGTACATGGTTTCAGCCTACCAGCTAGCTGCTCTGAAGGAGAAGGATGTGACTGCTGTAAAGGTTGAGTCTTGGAGACCCTGAAGGGCAGTTCCACTCTGAAAGTATGAGCAGAAACTGGCTTGATGTCAGTGTTGCTTTAATACCGTGGCCTTAATTCAAGCACAAGAACCTTGGCAATAAGCCACATTGCTTTCACTGTCAGCCTCCAGGGTGGGAAGATGATAGAAACCTGTCCAAAAATGCTGCTGTGGCAAAACTAGAAACCTGTACCTGATGCTCCATCTTTGAAGGTTACACACTCCTGGAGCATGTTCCCATCTCTCCAACCTCTCTTGCAGAGCCCTGCAGGCTGACTTACACCAGGTCAAAGCAGCAGCTGTGGCATCACGGGACTCATCATTTCAATGTTGAATTTGGGACAAATGACACCTGAAGAAGTAAGATCCAATCAAAGTCTTATAGGACGGTCTTTGCTATCTTCAAGAATGAACAAGAACATTGTCATAATGGAAAATAATTCCCTGGCACAACTTTCTGGTCTTTTTCCCACCAATGTAATTTTCCATTTTCTCAAGCCTTACAGTCAGCCTCTGTGGGCATTGTGTGTCCTTTGAGATCTATCAAGACTACCCCCTTTGGAGCATCTCAATAGCTACCACAATCTGAGCTGAACTCTATGCCTTGGAACTTAACTGGCCCAACAAATCCCCACCTTAGCCGGTTTTGATTGGATCTTTTTTTAAGGCACCCTAGAGAGAATAAGACAAGCATACTACTGGAAGAGCTTGTTTGTAGCCACCCATGGATCTCAGAGACATGCTTAGACATGTTTTGTTTGGGATACTTTCATCCATGTATGACCTGGAACTCCAGTAGCAATACTTTTTGGCTTGTCTTCGTAGTCATGAGAAGTAAAGTATTCTGTGTAAACCATCATTTAAAATGATTCACCATCATTGACATAAAGTGACACTGTGTACTTTTTCAGATATTAACTGCTTATCCTACCAATAAGCAAAAATACATACACTGAGAAGAGAAATGGAATCAATTTTTTGGTCAAACATTGAAAGATGACCTATTTTCCTCTACTCCGGCTCAGTGCAAACTGACTCAGCACAGTGCCAAGCTGAGCGACTCGACTACACCTGTAAGCAGGCAGGCAGAAACTGCACTGAAAGTGGTGTTTTCTAAAGGCTGAAAATTTAAAAGTCAGTTACCAATGCAACTGGTTCAGATGGTTCATTTCTTGCTTTCTTACAACTGATGGGATAAGCAGATTATCTTAATAAATTTAAAACGATCCGTGGAATGACTGGTCAGTCAAAACTCAAAAGCCTAACACCATCAACACTGAGAAAATGAACCACCTGAGATAAAATGGCAAGTCCATGGTAATCCATCCTTGGAGAGGTGGCAATCCAGTTAGCCGGTGGAGTTCATGACCAGCTCTTCCCAAGTAACTGCAGAGGCCAGCCTGCTTAATAGAACTTCTGCCCCACCTCATTCCCATCAAGATAATGGCTATACAACTCCCTCTAACCTGGCTTTCTTCTGTGAAGATTTACAGTCCTGTCCTACGGGATCGCTAGGAGTTAGATTCGCCTCGATGGCAGTGGGTTTTGGTTTTAATCTGGACTTAAGGAAAAACAGTAGGAGCTAGATCATACATTTCCCTACCTTAGAAAGGTAACTGCCAGATTCCTAACTACTACTACTACCAAAAAAATACCCTTACAATCTGATGTGGAATTTGGAGTGTTTACAATATATGATAGGATAAGGTTAGTACTAAAATGAGTGTTAGAAGACAGCTCACCGTACTTATTCACACTGTCATATGAAAGGGATGGATGGCTCTTACGTTTTGATGACAATGTTACAATTAAGATTTATTAGGTTCTGAGGAGAGAAACCTTGCCAGCTTGCTCCTCTCCAAGATCTTTCCAGGAACCAAATGATTCACGGGCAGGACTCGTGTCTTGCTGCCAACAGAGGCATGCCACCATTCTTACATAGAAATGCTGAGGATCGTGACTCAATGCAACCCCACAGTGCTTTCATGACACCTCAACCACCGGACTGAAAAGGGAAATGGGAAATCGGCAAAGATTATAGAGAAGCAATGGAATGAAAGGGTAACTTAAGCAGCAGGTGTATGTTCTAAAGTAGGAATAGGAAAATTGGTTCGTAACTCTGAATTCCTCAGCGGTTGGTTCGTAACTCTGAATTCCTCAGCGGTGACTGCTCAGTAAAGCAGCGCTGAATCTGAGGCCTCTGAAACAGAAGTGCATGATGAGAAAGCAGACTCCTCTAACTGGCAGAAAGGGGGGTGGGGTGGTGGTGGTGGTGGTGGTGGTGGTGGTGGTGGTGGTGTGTGTGTGTGTGTGTGTGTGTGTGTGTGTGTGTGTGCGCGCTTTCAGCGGTCTCATCATAAGACTGATTTCTAGCAGGGTTTCCTGGGTTGTGGTCGTTTCCAGCTCTCAGAAGAAAGCTATCTGTGGACTGAACAGACAATGCGGGTCAGAACTAGTTAGCAAGACTGCTGTGTGGGGCAGGAGGTGTTCTTGTTCAGGGTTCATTGCCTATGGTTCAGGACGCATCTGTACTGAGTTAAAAAAAAAAAAGACACAAGAGAGAGCTACACAATAAATAAAAAGGCAGGGATGGCCCAGGATGTTATTTGAAGGTATCTTTAAATATAAAGTGAGCCCTGGAGGCAAGAAAAAGACTCATCTATCAACATTGACACAATTTAAACATGATTAAGACTCGTAGGTCAAAACCCCAGTGACGACAAAGGGATTTGTTGTATCTGAGATGGAGCGAAATCTTCGGCATAATTCTGTCCTGTAATGTTCACTTACATTTTCTCCTGGAAGTGAGCTTAAGATGGGCAGAATTTTAATACCAAAATTAAATCCGAATAAGCAATACATAAAACAGAACTGTCTGGCTAGATTTCTTTTTCCTCCCTCCAAAAAAAAAAAAAATCCCAGACCCCAAACAACTTATAGAAGGATGGATGTGAAAAAATAAAAAGTCAACTACAACAACAGAGGTTCCCGAATTTAAAGGAAGGATGCCCACTTCTCTGTCAAGAGGCAGATGGTCAGCTGAAAAATAAGAACATTGCATCAGTAGAACACTCCAAACTTAGGGAAAAAGGCAGTCATCTGTTCATGCAATACTACGTTTTTTAAAAGAAACCCCCCCCCAAAGATTCAAAACCACCCCTGAAATCTAGTGAAAGGAAAATTTTGCCCAGAACTTATGATCTGATGTCTGAAGATCCAGATGAGGCTATTCTGAGAGTCGCTGCCATGGGGCCGAGAGGTGTGACGTCAGCATTAGATCAAGTTTATAGGCCCTATAGGGGTGACCAACTCAGGTTGGGGTACATGCTGTCTTCGGTCCCTGAGTTCTTGGACAACAGCTAAGCAAGAGACCTCAGTACACGACTACTTTAGGTCTACTCTTAGCCAAGTTCTTTGATTCAATTTTTTTTCTCCATTTAATTACTATCATGAAATGAAACTATTTTGGGTAGTGAGAAGACCCTTCAGTATCCACTGGGGGCAGTAGTTTGTAAACATGACAATTGACAAATGCGAACAGTAGTGCAATATTCAACCCAGACATTAAAAGAATAGGCGATGGTGGAAATGAGGTAACTCTTCCCCAACACGTGTGAACAGACAGCTCCTGCTCTTCTAATGCTCTATGTCCATTAGGAGAGAGTAGGGCTTGTCAACAGCATGGTTACATAAAGAAGAAGCTACAGAAGAAAAAAAAGAAAGATTCAGATTCAAATTTGATTCTTAAAGTCTTAAAAAAAAGTCAAATTAAAAAAAATTTTAAAGGAGAGTTTCTACAGTAAGCTGTGAACGAACAGCAATGTGTCAGTTACAAGGGCAATGGGACCCAACAGGGAAGAAGGGGGTCCCTCAGCAAGCCAGGGCAATGGGCTGTCGGGGGCAGAGGATGGGCATGGGGAAGAAAGGGTGGCAGAGGTGGTATGTGACACACAGAACACCACAATACAACTGTTTTGGAAAAGTGGGGGCTGCCCAGAGTCCCATTTGCGGTCCTCCGGGTGAGGCAGGGAAGCAGGAGACGCACGCTTAAACCGGCTGCTTTTCCCCAAGACAATCAGCATGTACCCATGCCCATCCAAGCAGCAATGCAAAGAACTCACAAACGGGCACACGGAACAATGTTTGGGTAAAAATATATTTTCCCCGACTTTATGTCTTGGCACTATTGATAAATGCATAGGTTACCTGTCCATCACGCTCCTACCTTAATAGACACCAAATTACTAAGCTCATTTGCTAAATGATTACTTCCATACTCGAAACAATGATATGTTTCACATCAATACAATTATTTGTTTTTTTTTAAAAAAGACAAGTCTAACATGCAGCTTACATACATGAAAATTCTGCATTAACATTGAAAGTAGATTATACAAGAGTTTTAGAAAACACAATGGTTATTTCCAAACAGTAAAATGACAATGATCTACAACTACAGTTTAAGGCATATCCGCATATTTGAAAGTAAGAAATGGACAAAGTACTAAGGCTGTTCACAGCTTAATGTTCAATTTGCTTTTTTAAAATTTCCTTCAAGACCTACATTCACTCTAGACATTGTAGGTCATCATTTCCACTAAAGAATCATCCCATCTGGGTCTTGTCAATGGAACTAGCGTGTTGGGAAACTGAGACTTGATGATTAACACACTTGCAAATGGCAACGCAGAGAGAGTTCTGAGTGGACAGTTTGGGTCGGACCACACAGACAGTACAATGTGGGTTGGTAGCAGCTGAAAAACCTAACGGACCAGTTTGCATTTGAAACACCTGCAGATACGGCAAGAAACCAAGTCTACTCTTTTGAGGTTGCCCCCAATACGGAGGAAGAGTGTTATTGCTGGTGTGATTCGAAGCAGAGTAGGAGGAGAATAAGTAATCGATGCCCAGTGCCACAGTAAATGACCCCCTTGGCTGGGATGCCCTTTCTTGACCAAACTTTGGCCAAGAGAGATCCTAGGCTGGGAAAAGGGTCTCTGAGCTGCCAACCAGTTCTCATCAATGTTTTCCCGTCATGCCCTTCAGCATCCAGTTGTTATCGATAGCTAGGCTATAGTCCAAAGCAAGTAAAAAAGGTGGCCTTTTTTGTTGAACAAAAGAACAGAATATGGGAGGGATGGGGAAGGGGGTGATCACTGCTAACAGCACAATGGAGAGGTCATTACGATCCCCAAAAGTGTATGTAGTCAAAATAGCAGCCTTGTATTAAAAACAACCAACCAAGCTTGCCTCTGGATTTCCTCCAGTTAAAAAACGCGCTTTCTGATTCCAACTTTATTTACATCACCAACCACGGTCATTACCAAGACTGACTCTGCAATATCCACTGTTGCCCAAGACACTGTGTAGAACGCAGGCGGGCAGTAGTAATTTCTGACTCACATTGATATCAAGGGAAAGATGACTCTGTGGTTCTTATGAAAATGATATAAATGTGGTCACTTTAAATGTATTTAGTTGGGGCTCTTAAACCATGGCTTCCTAAACCCCTTCAAAAAAGGAAAAAGAAAATCCACCATCCCACATTTGTTCTTATTTTTAAAAGCAGAGAGATCTCCACGGTTTCTCATACCGTACTTACATGCAGAGGCGAAAGCACATCCAATTAGCTTTGAGGGGATCATTTATTCCGTGCAGAGCCAAGGACTACTGTGAAGAAAGGCACAGACACAGAAAGAAAACGAGAAGAGCAGCAATAACAAACTAAACAGGGCGGGGGGGAGTGGTAGAAAGAGTTTAGAAGGAATATATTAAAAAACTAAAAAGGAAAGAAAAAGTATATCTTTCTTTTGGCTTTTTATTCCCTGGCTCTCCACGAGACTTATTATAAAAACTTAATGCAAGAAAAAAAAATGCAATCAATTAATAGTCATGGAATCAAAAAGTCAGTCGGATGCCTTCCGCTGCTAGGCCCATTTGAAAAAAGGCTTTAGTGGTGCAAGAAACCATTTCCAAGTCTGTCTCCCGGGGCAGGGGCACCAAAAAGCTCACGCAAGCAGTGACTGGAACAAGCAAGCAAGCCTTCAAGCTTTGGGCTGGTGCACAGCAGCGCAGGAGCAGATGCGGCCCGCAGTTCGAATCAGCATGCCACCTCACACGGGGCCACTCCAGCGCACGCCTGAAATCACGGAACCAATTTGGTGGCGTGACTCCCACGCCCATCTTGATTTCACTATCGCTAAGCAGTATAGTGCTTCTGCTTGGCCATTTCCATCCCAGTTTAGGTAGGGCGTCACTGAAACGGGGTTCCTGATTGTGGCTACTCAGGCCCACATCAGTGGATACGAGTGTGCTAGAGAACAGAGGCAATTACTGTTGTTTTCCAGCCGCCACCTTTGGGGTGAGCACGCGAGCAAGTCATGAAGAGGGGCAGAGAGTGGCCGCGGAGTGAGCGGATGGGCCAGGCACAGGTGAATTCCACCTAATTTGATGAAGCGCTAGCCAGAAGAAAAAAGGCAGAAAGTCGGGGTGAACAATCAGGCTCGTGAGCAACATTATCAGTTCGAGGTGATGATGGCGGAGTTGGAGAGTTGGTCTTGTTTGTTGACTAAGAGACCAGGCAAGGATAAGCGTCAGAGCGGAGTGACAGAGAGAAGGGGGATGTGCAGGGGCTTCATCGCCCACCCCTACCTCACCCCCCAAAAATGGATGGAAATGGCTCCTTATCTTTCAATTCCATTTTCCTACCCACTTTTGGAAACTCTCTCCCATGCCCTTCTCCAGACTAATCAGTATGGAGTCTACATCTGGCTGTGTGCAGACCATGATGAATGCGGCAGCGTGATGGGACGAAGGCTGGGTAACATGGCATAACCTTGCTGTGTGGCTCTGTCCTAACCGCCTTGATGAGGTTCCAATGCTTCATTTCAAGCGGCCTTGGATGCAAAGAGCAAGCGGGGCAGGTTGTGAAGGAAATGGTGTGGGAAATGACCAGGTTTGATTAACCTGGCTTTTCTACTTCTCTTTACAAACCCCAAGGGAGCTTGAAAAGGTTCGTGGAAAAATGCAATGAAGAGATCATGGGATTTTCCTATGAACTTTGTGAAGCTCTCCCCACGCCCCCTTCCCCCTTCCTATCCCCCCATATGGAATGGGCATGAAGCAAGGACACTGGATGTGAAGCTCAGCTTCCCACTTGCTGGAGTTGCTGCATTTGTTCTCATTTCTACCTGAAAAGACAAGGTCTTCCCAAGTGTGTGCTGCAGACGACACGCGGAGTTGGAGAGCTGTCGTCTAAAAAACCTTTTCCATGGGAAGAACTTATGGAAATGTTCTCCCCCGTGTGTAGGGGAACATTTGATTAGAACTTGTCCTGACTGCCTGGGCTTCCTCACAAGGGCCCTCTCCCCTCAAGCCTCTGGGAACCAACTCAGCTGTGCGGATGAAAGAGTCCTTCTCTTGGGTGACCAGTGGGCTCTGGAAATGCCATCAGCCCTAAGAGAAGCTTCTTCTACTAGGCAATTGTCTATGAGCCTCTGATCCGTGAAAAGATCAAGGTTGGTTAGTTCATAAGGGAACGCAGTCACATGGTTTTGTGGGGGGCAATCCTGCCCACCAGGATTTGTGATAGGGGTTCAGCTACAGGAGAACTGTTTAAGGAGATGATTGTGAAAAAATCTATAAATCCAGGCCAAATACTGCTCTTGATAAAGTCAAAAACCTCCCAGCGCATGTCAAATCTGCTTCTGTACTGATCTGCCTACGGACAAATCTACCTGTGCTTGGGGGCAAGTGGCAATGTGCATTCGGGGATTGTGCGTTGTCGGAGAGGAGCGATGGAGAAAATGCAAGATGTTGTCAGGACTATTCAGGTGTTTGAGTTCAGCTGCTGAGGGCTGAGGCATTTTCACGGTAGAGGTACCTCCTGTCCTCCTCCAAAGTCACATACTAGTGACAGGCATGCACAGCGCTGCCACTCTGAACAGGCAGAAGAGGCAAATCATTTGCATTCCAGTCCAGCCTCCCAGAGCCTCTGCTGCCATTCTCTCCGTCTACCACGTGCCGCCGCCCAACAACATCCAGCTCGAGGGGTTAATCGTTATTGGCATTGGGGGAAGGGGGAAAAAACACAAACCAAACCCAAAAGAAGCCATGTCTAGATCTATTGTAAAACAAAAGGGCACAGATGGCAGACACAATATTACTGCAAAAGCAGGTGAATGCGGGACCATCCTTGGCTTGCCAGGCTTTATGTGAAGCTTGCACTGCAAGTTAAAAAACAAAACAAACGTTAGAAACAATAACAAATAAAAAGGAAAGGAGAAACTCAGGGCGCCAGCACCAGCATTCAGTGACGGTGAATGCCCATGCAATGATGATGGAACGGACGGAAAACTTAAAAAAAAAGAATCCAAGGCGCCTGTTCTACGTGACAAGCAAAAGCAAAATTTTAAGATTGAATTAAAGGCCACGTGGTTAGTTTTCATTCGCACGTGATTTAGAATTCCCCCGTGACTTCTTGAAACCAGTGTATGGTCCTCAATGGGAGGATCCACTGTTGGATTTTTTTCCCCCAATATATACCATTATTTATTTGGACCTCTCCATCTTCCACTTCTGAAAGAGCTGCTGAAGGAGTCAGGGAATAAACAAGCGCACAGGAGAAACTGCAAAAGCCAGAACCTGTCAGAAAAGGAGATCTCAAATACTTCCCACAGGGAGAGAAGTGGTCAGCCTGGACCCGGGTCAAAGGCGCGAACCTCGAGACCCAGGAAAACACAGCAGTCCCATAGCGGCTGCTGCTCCCACCGGCTGCACTGCCCAGTAAAGGTCTTTGTGCAGTTAACGTGAAGGGATACTTTAAGTAGCTTGGAGATTGAAAAATAGCAGATGGAAAACATGCTATTAATCTACTTGGGAAGGGGGAAAAACCACAAAAGAGAGAATCATCACACGGTTAAAGCTACAGCCGTGGCAGGCGCCGTCTTCCTCGTTTAGGTAGAAAGCAATGCCAAGCCCCAGTTCACAGCATGACGGGTTCTAATGGTAGGCTAGGTACAAAACATGCACCTTTATTCCTTAGCAAGAATCAAACGACTTAAAAGAAAAAAGATGAGTGGATGGCAGAGCAAACGGCAGTTACTGGATGCTGGGAAGAGTTTTAAAATGATGTGTTTTACAACTTTCTTTTGGCGTGGATGCACTGTCACCAGCAGAGATCTGCAGGTGCCTGTGTGGGCCGTTTCCAGGGCGGATGAAGGCTGTCCACTGGACAACTTACCCTTGGCCAGAGCCACCACTTGCTGTAGCCGAATCAAGGGGAGTGAGTTGGTGGGCAGAGGTGGCAGGAGGTGGGGGCTGGCTAATGGCAGTGCCAGGATTAGTTCTCCTTGGTCTGTAATCTTACAAAATGTTACATGCTCTCAGGCCGCTACAGGTCAAGTAGAAGGGTAAAGTCTTACCTACATTAAAAAGGGAGCATTTCATTAGAACAGAAGGGGGTAGAAACAAAGCAGACTTTGTAAGTATTAGAACATCTACGTGGAGATCTGAGGGTGAAGCAAAGCAGGGAAATGTCTCAGCATCTCCTTTTGTCCCTTCCTAGCTAGAGCAAAACTACCCCCTAGGCGGCGCAGGTGGTGACTCTCGCGAGCTTCTCTTCCAGCTTAGCTCTAAGCTGCGCTGGTTACCCTGGTTACTGCCTTTCTGTGGTCCTCTCGAACCCAAGCGCTCCAACTGGCCCTGGCAGTAAGGAGTGCGGTTTTTAGTTTCCTTTCGTACCTAAGGCCTCCAAAGGATGTTTGCTACTTCCACGGTACAAATGGAAGTGTGTCTAACTAGAAGCCTAGAAGTTACACTTAAAAATGTTTTTAAAAAGAAAAGTGTTTGCTATCATGTGCCAGGCCTGTAACCTGTTTTGAGTCAAAATATGTTTAATTACATTAATTAGAAAGGAGACAACACATGCCTCTCTGTGTGTGTACGCAGGCACGCAGGCATGCATGCACCCATCTGTCGTTATCTTGGCTGAGTTTGGATCTTAACACTACAGTGCGCAATGGCAATATTTAGAAGTGGGCTTTCATGTTTTCCGCGCTGTTCCTTCTGGACCCCTCTGCTCGAACGTCAATTTTAGTCTCCAATACCCTCCCGACCTGTGTGGCTACCAAAGACTTCCCTGTACGGGATTAGAGTCTAGACCCAAAGTGGGTGGTGCTGCCCCCTGGGGGTGGGGCGCTGGAATGATTCCCCGGGGCTGCAAAAGCAGATAACACCCTGTCCTGCATTATGGGCTATTGTACAATTAAATTGCCAGGAGCATGCTGAGTAATTGTTTTTCCCTGAAAAGGGGTAGTAGACCAAATAAATTTGGGAACCCCTAATTTAGACCACAGGTCAGCAAACTGCGGCTTGGGCACATATATGTGGTTCTGAAGAAAAACAAGATGAAAATAAAACTATAATTCAGATCATGGTACTCTTATTTGTTTGTAAAAATGTATTTATGGCTCTCCAATAATTTTGGAATTGTTGTGAGGAACAGGTTTGGCTCTTCTGTCTCCAAAGTTGCTGGGCCCTGATCTGGACGTAACTCTCTGAAGCAATTCGGCCAGCAGAACTAAATGTCAGGCCCTTGGGCCCCTCTGGACACATTCCAGTCACACCTTACCCATCCACACCAACTCCCTCCATGACTGCTTGGAAACCATGCCTGCCCCCCTGCCCTCTGACACACGCTTGGTCTGCTGGCCCAGGCCTGGGAATGTCAGAGTCTGGAGGGCAGAAGCTAAACTTTCCTGGGCCTGTCCTAGTAGCCATGCATTTTGGCTTTGCCCATAGTGAGGTCCTGCAGGGGAGCTTCCTTACTGCACCCTAACCAACGCTACCTGTGCACCTGCTCCCCTGCGGACAGACTCCATCAACGTGCAGAGACTCCAGCCTTAGGGATTATATTTTTCAAGAATATACTCTTCTGCCTGCCAGAGTACCATCGTTTTTGTTGTTTATAGTGACCAGCTGTTTCGCTAGACCCTTAGCACACATGAGGAGGAAGCGCAAGGAACCTGCTACAGGTTGGAATTGCTTGATAGCTGCCCGAAGGGCACCACCCTCGATGCACACAAGGTCGGGCCGTGTGTCCGGCCGTGCCGCTGGGACCCTACGGAAGTGGTTCTCCACTGTGTCCTACTGCTCGTGGTGTTGACTCTCATACCAGTCGCCAGTGCCATCGCACTGCACTTCAGCCTTTAAAGGTGATTTGGTTCAGAGCTGCAAATCACAGGAGAATTTCAGGGACAGCCAAATCTCCCTCAGGATTCAGGGAGCTGCTCTTAGAGGATCATATTCAAAAGCAGCATCTGACTTTTTGGCACAATACACCAAGGCCGTATTTGAAAATACATGCATGTGTGCATGCGTGCGTGTGTGCATGCGTGCGTGTGTGAAGTGTGGCTGGAGGTCTACTGGGGGTGGCCTAACTGAAGAGCCAGTTTGTTCTTTGTTTGACAATAAAACAAACCATCATTTTGCTGCTTTTAATGGAAAACTAGTGGCCATTAGCAGCTCCTCCCAATATTTCATTTGGGGAACAAGCTAATTTTGAATGCCTGACTTTGCAAGCCTTATAACACAGAATAAGACAATGATTGGAACAATCACAATCTTAGGATGTTGCGTTAGCCAGACAGCCGGGAGCTGTGTTCAGAAGCAGCTGGAGAGAAATGGACCTGTCTTTTCAGAGACTCCTAGTGTTGGTGCAGCCGGTGCTACTGGAGAGGACAAACTCCTCAGTCCGGATTGCTTGGTCAGTGTGGTCAAAGTTTTATTATTGAATGTTTGTGTACCCTTTAAAAATATTTTTAAAAATCTTTATCGTGTTCCCTCCACTGTAGAGAAAATACTTGTTTTCACCTTTTTGGTAATAAACCAGTTTCCAGTCTCTAAATGGGGAAAGTAGAGACATGCAGGGGGAATAAATGGTTCGGGTCCCCAATACAGGGGGGTGACACCTGCTTACTTTTTCTTATCCTTGTCCTTCTTGGTTTGCTGGGCCCCGGACTGCTGGGCCTGAGGCTGTAGTAACTGAGCTGCCGTCTGTTTCTTCTGGAAGTTGTTCACTTCCTCCTCCAGCTCTTTCTTCTTTTCTTCCACTTTCTTCTTCTCCTCCTGGTGTGTCCGCTTGAGGAGATCAAACTTCTCGTGCAGCTGGAGAGAGGGAGGAGACAGGCTGGGTGAAGGGCATGGGCATTTTCCCGAGGTAATGCTAACTTGGGTCTGTTAAAGATAAGCTATGCAGCAGGATATCCTGTTGACCTTGAGAAGAGGAGTGAACTATCGTCTGGGTCACTTATTGGAGGAGGTAGGCTAAGATGCTGAAGAACACTCCTTGGATTTTTGTGTCAGATTTGGGTTCTTTGGGTCTGAGGGATTCCTTGCATGTATATATTTTTTTCTGATGATAAAGTACATACTCATTATTATTTCTTTCTTTCCACCGCCCCCCCTCAGGTGAGTTAGTGCCCAGCTTCCCCAGTGCCAAATACTCATTGTTAAAAATATAAATTAGAACAATAAAAGGTAACCCGAGTCATACTAAGAAATTCACCTGAGTGGTAAAGGTAGCTCTCTGCGTAGTCCTTTTTTGAAAGGCATCAGATACATTCACTTGGAAACACCTCCAATGACCACGCACATAGGCACACCTTGTTGTCGTTAGTTGCCATGGAGTTCACGGTGACCCTCCAACAACACAATGAAACCGGCCCAGGCCTGCGCCACCTCCCCGGCTGTGGGCTGCAGCCACTGAGGATGGTGTTTCCCATGTAGGGGCTCGTCTATTTTCCAGCCCTACATTGAACCACTTTCTGTTGTGATCCTGGGGCTGTAACGGTTTTGTGGTTGTGTTTTCAGAGACACTGGTTACCTTCTTCACAACGCTAGCACACTCTCATTATTTCTATTCTCACTGTTTCCTTAAGCCTCGCTTCCTGCCTCCTTAGACCGGAGGATGTCTTTTCGAGCAATTGCTGACTGTTTGGTTTCATCTGGATACTTCTTAAAAGAGCATAGCCCTTGTAGGTCAGACTCACTGTTTTGTGGGTCAATCTGTTACTGAGCTACAATGTGACGTCAGGGGTGAGTTTGGGTTCACGGTTGGAGGAGTATCTTGGGAAATCATCTCAAGGACTCCTCCATTCTCAAGAGTCCAGTAAGGTCTCCTTTTTGCTTTGATTTCATAGGAAGTTGGATTTCTGTTCCACATTCTTCTCCCATTCTCTCGGCCCCATCGACGGTGGCCCTGATGAGCATGGTCAGTAGTGTAGCCAGGCACCTCGAGGCCTTCTGCTCTCCAGGCAGAGGAGAACCCCGCCCGTGCTGTTACTGCATCAACTACCTTAACACTCAGGACTAGTTTTTAACATTTGGAGAACAGGGCTAACAGTATCTGGCCCACTTTTCTTGCTAAGTTGGTCTGCCACTCATGGAATATAATGTATGTATATGTTGAAGTGCTCCAAGTAGGCAGTACTATGAAGAATTAATGAAATCCAGGAAGTATTCATACAATCTATGGCCACTGAATCGATTCTGACACATGGTGACCCTTCCCTTGAGGACAGAGCAGAACTACTTCTCTGAGTTTCTAAGGCTGCAAATCTTGACACGAGCAGGAAGCCTCTCTTTCTCCTGTGTGGAAGCTGGTGAATTCTAGCCACTGCCCTTGCGGTTAAGCAGCTGAACATGTCCCTCATCCCGTCACCTGGGCTTTGTGAAGCCTTAACAAAACGCCTCCTTTATGCTGGGCTTTCTTGGACGAGGAAAGACTTACCTCTTTCTCTGCCTCTTTCAGTTCAGCTTCTTTCTCCTTCACTCTCATGACAAACATCTGTCTCATTTCTTCTTCTTTCTTCTGAAGTTCCCCCAGGAATTCATTCCTTTTTGCCTCGTATGTCTCCTGAAGACTATTTAAAAGATCAAACACACGAGCGTCATGATAAGAAATGCTGTCAGTTTATATAATTCCTACCTCATCATATTCCCAATGACTTACTCCATCATCACCAGATAGTTGCACAATGTTTTAAGCTATCCAGTGGTGGCAGAGAAAAAGGGTATCAGCACCAGGGTTGCGTCAATAACCAAACGCATGGTTCCTCGAGCGGACCTTCCTCTGATGGGTATTCATTGAGAGACGTCTTGGGCTGAGCATGCCCGGATCCTCCAGAGCCGACACAAGGCAGATGCCAAAGTCTGGCTTGAGAATTTTAGGAAATGGGGAAAGCATGATATAGGGGCAGGTGGGGGTGGAGGGGCTGACTAGGCTATAGAATCAGGTAGATCAAGGTTTGAATTCTGACCAGATACCAATTTAATGAGTGATCAATTTGCTCACGTATTATATACATATAGTATTGCTTGCCTTCCAAGAATATTGTGATCTAAATAAACTGGTAGAAACATGAGGAAAGCCTTTGACATCCAACCAGTGTTTAATCAATGTTACTCTTGCTCCCTTTAGCTCCCTCCAGGACTCAGATTCAGAAATTACATTTGGTGAACAAATTAAAGAGACGAGAGAATCTTAAGGGGTAGTGTCCAGAACTGCTACTTTTCAAGTGACATTACCAAGTACAGATAGGAAGGAATTTGATTTTCTTTTTCTTTCAGCATTCCTCTTTCTACAACTACTTCTTCCTTCCATTTTCTTTTTGGAATGTGATTTTTATTGACAAGCCCCTCTTCTTTCTGACTGTCTACAGAACTTCGAGCCACATATTGTCAACTACAAGCCACAACTCAGGTTGATCTCTAAGGCAGAACGAGCATTTTTACAGAGCAACACAACTCAAGAAAACACATAAACATATGCTAGTATTTTATAAGATGCTATTTCTATTTTGTTTTTGTAATTTCTCTAAACAGTAATTGTTGAAAGCACACATCAAAGCAGAATTATCCAGTGGTCCCCATGAACCAAATTTATCCAAAGGGCAGGCTACCGGCTGGATACCAGCCTTAGGCGACTCCAGTGCCACATGTCCCTTCAGAGGGAGGAGAGCAAAGGGATAGTCCAGAGGGCGGAAACATAAGTTCACATAGATACACAACTGTATAAAGAACGATGCCATCAGGAAATGTATTCAAAGTAAAAGCAGCGATCAAAACTTCAGTAACTTAGAATTCCCCGAATGAGTGTAATCATGAAGACTTTTTTTTAATTAAAGAAACCTAAATGTGGATATATGTTGGGTAATGCTACCAGAAGAATGGAAAACGCCCACAATGCGGCTGCCTTTTCCAGTCCCAACCACCAGGTACCTTGTGCTCCAGTTTCCAGAGACCACTTTTCATGGGTCTGAACCAGGATGTTAAAAGAAGGAGGTTGACAAGACTTGAAAATACCAGTGTATGGTGCAACCAATTAAGAATAGGCATTTTTTTGTGAAAAGTATCTATTGGACCATGATTTAAAAAAACAAAACAAAACTGTTTTACGAAGAAGGTGGCGCTCTGATGTGAGAAAGCCCATCCTTAGAAAAATTCTAAGAATCGACTCTACTGTTGACAAAACAACCTTCAGTTACAAATCTAGTCATTGTTTTGTTACCTTTGCCCAAAGCAGGAAAATGGGCTGCAAAAAATACTACTTCAGGAGTGCAGGTTGTGCAGTGTCAGACTACCCACCAAGTTCAAACCCTCCAGCCACTCCATGAGAGAAAGATGAGGCTGTCTGCTTCCATAAAGATAAAGACGTAATTTCTATAACCATAAGGAACACCTCCACTCTGTTCTTTAGGGGTCACTATGGTAGTTACATAGTCTGGTGTCAATTTGGGACTAGAGAAAATTAAGAGTAAAGGGGTGGAGTCTAGCCTGTCAATCGGATCATAGCCAGTGAGGCCTCTGTGTGGGCGTGGCTTCCTCCTGAGGATTCTGGGAACTCCTGTAGTTCCTGCTTGGAGGCGGGAGACAGACCCTCTCTCAGTCACTCCCTGGGAGCCATTGCAGCTGACAAGACACATGGCACTCTGCTGATGCCCTGAGGTGGAGAAGCCACATGGACCTTCCCTGATGCAACCAGACCTCTGAAACTGGAGAACCCACATAGAGACCCTGCCGGCGCTGAGATGCTTACAACACCACTGGATTCAAAGACTTTCTGCCCACTGGCCTGTGACTGTCCTGCATTCGGCATCATTGCATGTTTCCTTAGTCTGAAGAGGACTTTACAGATTGGTATCGGACATATGGGCTTGGACTAGACTGGGTTGGGATGCCTTCTTAATGTACAATTACCCTTTATATAAAACTCTCTCTTACACATGAGTTCCAATGGATTTCTTTCTCTAGTCGACCCGGCCTAACACAGTCACCATGAGTCCTAATCAACTCAATGGGAATAGGCATTTTGGAAAACTCTGTCATTTTATCCTAGAATAGGAACCCGTTTGTTAACTCTGACACTGGGAATGACCATCAGCAACAGAAGAAAAAGAACTCCACTTTCACCCTCTGTAGGACATTACTCACTAGGAACCCGACCCCCCACAGATGGCGCCCAGAGTTCCCCAGGCATCTCTGCCATAGGAGGTAGGAATTAGGCACACTAGACCTCCTCACTAAGGTTTCCAATCACTATCCATGTACACAGATACCAAATGAGCATGATTTCTTTTGCAGTTTTTAGCTCTTCCGACTGAATATTTTTAAAAATCATTTTATTGGGGGCTTGTACAACTCATGACAATCCACACATCCATCCATTGTGTCAAGCACATTTGCACATCTGTTGCTATCATCATTTCCAAAACATTTTCCTTCTATTTGAGTCACTGGTATCAGCTCATTTTCCACCCCTCCCTTCCTTCCTCATTCTCCCTCTCATGAAACAATAATTTATAAATTATTTTTTCATGCCTTACACTGAACAAAGTCTCCCTTAACTCATTTTCTGTTGTATGTCCCCCAGGGATGCAGTTATAGGTGGATCATTGTAATTAGTTCCCCGTTTCTCCCCCCACCTCCTTTCCCTTACCCTCCTGGAATCGCTACTCTGAATATTGGTCCTGAGTTTATCTGTCCTAGATTCCCCGTGTTTCCAGCTCTTATCTGTACCAGTGTACATCCTCTGGTCTAGCCAGATTTGTAAGGTAGAATTGGGATCATGAGAGTGAGGGGGTGGGTGGGGTGTGGGGGAGAGGAAGTATTTAATAACTAGAGTAAAGTTATATGTTTCATCATTGCTCAACTGCATCCTGACTGGTTCATCTCCTCCCCAAAACCCTTCTGTAAGGGGATGTCCAATTGTCTACAGATGGGCTTTTGGTCTCCACTCTGCACTACCCCTCATTCACAATGATATGATTTTTTAGTCTTTGATGTGTAATACCTGATCCATTGACACCTCATGATCACAGCGGCTGGTGTGCTTCTTCCATGTGGGCTTTGTTGCTTCTCAACTAGATGGCCACTTGTTTATCTTCAAGCCTTTAAGACCCCAGATGCTATATCTTTTGATAGCCAGGCACCATCAGTTTTCTTCAACATATTTGCTTATGCACCCGCTTTGTCTTCAGCGACCGTGTCGAGAAGGTGAGCATCATGAAATGCCAGGTTAATAGAACAGAGTGTTGTTCTTGCATTGAGGGAGTACTTGCATGGAGGCCCAATGTCCATCTGCTATCTTAATACTAAACCCATAAATATATGTACACAGATCTATTTTCCCATCATCATGTATAATTATATTTAAATATGTACATGCCTGTATTTAGACCTCTATAAATGCGCTTTGCCTCCTAGTGTTTTCCTCTATTTCCTTTTACTTTCCTCTTGTCTCACTATCATGTTCAGCCTTCATTTGTGTTTCAGTAATTTCTCTTGGTTATATTGCCCTTGATCAAGTCTTAGCAGACCTCCTACACCCTCCTTGCCATCGATTTTAGATCACTTGTTGTTCCCTTGTCCCTGGATTTGCTAACACCCACTTCCTTTCCTCTGTTTTGCCCTCTCCCGTGTCCCCCCAGGAACTGCTGGACCCCTTGTTTTCTCCTCTAGATTGTTTATCCCTGAGGATGATAAAGGGCTGACCCCACTACAAGACATGACATCCCTCACTGACCCACAGCATTAAGGGGGACAACACTGGAGACACAGTGTGGGAATTGTGCCCAATCTGACCCCGCCACACTGAGGGGAAACACTAAGGGCGTGCAACAGAACAACAAGGGGAGAAAAGCAACAAAGTCCCGAGGGAGTACCAAAAATAAATTTTGGGGCCAGGGCATGGCACCCCATCAGACTCGACTTGAAAACACTCCTAAAGGTCAACAAACAGACCTTGAACTATTTACAGGTTTGTGTGTGTGTGTGTGTGTGTGTGTGTGATTGTTGTTTTATTTTGCTGTCTTGTTTTTTGTGCATATTATTGTCTCTGCAAGTCTATCTAGATAAGATAGGAGTGATAAACCATCTGGAGCAGACTAAATTTTTTTTTTTTTAGCAGACTAAATTTTTAATGGCAATTAGCAACACTCTTCTAAGTGAGAAAGCTATCATTTTTCTCACAAGATTTGATAGTAGTTAGAAACTGAGATTTCTATCTTTTCATTGTCCTTTACAGCAGTGGTTCTCAACCTTTCTAATGCTGTGACCCTTTAATACAGTTCCTCATGTTGTGGTGACCCCAACCCTAAAATTATTTTCATTGCTACTTCATATCTGTAATTCTGCTACTGTTATGAATCATCATGTAAATATCTGATATGCAGGCTGTACTTCCAATGCTACAAGTTGAACATAATTGAAGCACAGTGATTAATCACAAAAACAATATGTAATTACATATTATGAAATAGTTCTAATTATAAATAGATTAAATTTTGTCTGGAAGCACGGTGTAGCATGGCTAACAGTCTTCACACTGGGTACTTGTATATGGGTGTATCTGCATGTGGGCGGACCTACCTGGAGACAGACAGAGGAGCGGTATCTTGGTTCCTGAGACCATTGGAAAGATGTGTTTTCTAATGGTCTTAGGCGACCCCTTTGAAAGGGTTGTTTGACCCCCATCAGGGTCGTGACCCACAGGTTCAAAACTGTTGTCTTACAGCATTTGACAGCGGCACACTTTTCTTCTGGAAGCCCAGGGAAGGGAGAATAGACACTTCTGTTGACCACGCATTCTGGGATCTCACACAGGCCAATTACCTCCCTCAGAATCTCCTGGAAAACCCAGTGGAGGGCATGCGTGGGTATGAACCTCACCACCGGCGACCTTATTTAATCCTCACAACAACTGAGCACAGCTGCTTTTACCATCATCTCCGCTGTGTCAGTGGAGACACCTGAAAGCCATCCAATGGATTCCTGTGCACAGAGAGAGACCCCTTGTGCCGGAGCAGAATGGCACCATGAGGTTTTCTTCACTGTACTATTTGTGGAAACAGGTAGCCAGGTCTGTTTCCCCCGGAGAAGTTGAAAGAAATTCAACTTCTTGAATGAAAGTTGAAATGCAAAACAAAACACCAGTTCTCAATAATTGGGATGAGGGGAGGCATTCAGTTTTTTAGGAGTTCTACTTTTCTCTACTTCTTAAATTTTTATAAAGGGAAGAAAGTAAAAAAGAAAGAAAGTGGAAGCATTGGTAATAAATCATATAGATGTACGCATGTGTGTACATGTTGTTAACTCAACTGCGACAGAGTGAAACTGCCCTGTAGGGTCTCCTAGGCTGAACTCTTTACAGGAGCGGATAACCACAGAACCCCTGGGCCTGGCTGCAGACCAGGCAGTCAATTGCTCCTACGAAGTGCAGGCTGAAGTTGAGGAAATGAAAGCAAATCTACAAGGTCCAAAGTGCAAGAGAAGCTTCCAAATGTTTGTGAAAAAAAAGCCATTATCTTCAGTGAACTTTTTTGAAATCCCCTTGAGCAACCTGAGTACACTCCACCCGAATTTAGATATCGTCTTAAGAATAAATTTGACACATTGAACACTAATGACTAAAAACCGGATGATGTCATACATGAAGAAGCAAAACAAAAGGCCAGTCGTTAAAAAGACAGGAAGAAAAGAAATCACCGAAATGAATGTTAGGAGAGACTGTGGAACTCGCTCTTGAATGTAGACGATTTAAAACATAAGTAGCAAACCAAAGAAAAGAGTGGGAACATTTCAAAAGGCTCCTCGGGAAGACTGCAGTGTTATAATGAAATGTGTAAAGACCCGGAGAACACAGCTAGCAGTTCTCCAGCTAAATGAATTGAAGAACAAGTGCAAGCCTCCAGTTGCAATACTGAAGAACTGTATGGGCAAAATTCTGAGTGAGGCAGAAACAGCAACAGAAATACACAGAATCACTGTACTAAGACTGGTACAGGGGTTGACGTTCAACGAATTCAGGACATTGTATGGCCAGTAACTGAAGTTATTGAAGGAAGAAGTCCAAGCTACACTGAATGTGTTGGCCAAAAACGAAGTCCAGGAATTATAGAAATACCAATTGAGACGTTCTATTGATATGCAAATGCACTGGCTATTCCGATCAGAACAAATTATAGTTAACAATTCAAAGAAAAGGAATTTGAGACTCTTTCATTGTGCCCACATAGAACCGGTATGTGGACCCAGGGGCAGTTGAGAAAGAATAAGGGGGCTCTGCACTGTCGAGAACTGGGAAAGTGAGCAGCAGGGCTGAGAAGTAGCATTTCATACGGTCGAAGATGTCTGTCTTACAAGCTCCCTTGGCGGGATTTAAGGAGGCACGCGCCATTGGACTTTCTAGGCCTTTGGGACGGCTGGTTTCCAACAAATACACGGGTGCCCACTGAGGAAGCACTGCAGCTGGGCACCACCCCATGCAGTGCTGCACCACCTCAAAGGGAACGCCAAGGAAACGCATGGCTCTGGCCCAGGGAGACAGCATAGCTGTGCTCTCTTGTGTCATCAGCTGGCTCCTGGACCTCAGTGTGAAGTGGAGGGGCTAGCTACCGAAAAGGATGACAACTGTCTTCTCTAAGAACTGTGTACCCCGATCACTTAATGGAGACACTGGGCCAAGAAACGGTTCTCCATTCAAATCCCCAATAGGGGGCAGCTTGGGTTCAGTTCAGATAAGTGTTCCTCTTTTGTACAAGGAGGTGGTGACCTGGCCTGACAACCCCCGTTTCCACCAGGTCCCAGGGCAGTCCCTCCATTCACCAAGCCTGGCCGCGGAGCAGCTATCCTGCCCTCTGGGTGTTACAGCTAGACATCACGTTCTCGGTAACACCCCCATTCTTCCTCTTCCATAGCCTGTCTCTCATCTCCAGCCATCAATTATGTGGGAAAGACATGTAAGATCTTTCTTAAAAATCATGTTTTCCCACGGATCCATTGGCGTTAGAATCGTACTGAACTGGTAAGAGCGACGACGAGAACTTCAAAAAGTTAGACCCCTGAGATCTTCTACCTGCTGGGTGAAAATGAATGAACAAACTGTGCTCGGCAGTGGAAGCTGTTTACAGGCCCCACGCCTCTGAAAGCTTAGTGGCTAACAGCCTGGCTCAGGAGCCAGGACTGCGAGGGCGCCAGCACTGGCTGCGCTTATTACCTGTGGGAAGCACCTGGGGCGGGTCATCTGCGTTCGCAGTGCCTTCCTCATCTCCCCTCTCAAAGGAGAATGATATTGGTGGCGTCTGCTGCATCCGTTGGCTCAGGAAATGAAGGTAGCTATCACAACGTTTGGCAATGCTTGCTATTAAGAATCCATCTTCCCCACCAGCTCCTTCATCATAGACAACCCCAGAAGGCATTTCTGTCATGCGCCAAGCTGCCACTCCGCAGGAGCCTCATACCTGAAGGGCTTGCTGTCAGGATCTGTGTCCTTGAAGCCCATCTCCTCGAGCTTACAGCGCCGATACAATTCATAGTGGCGGGTGTGCGTCTGCTCCCGCAGGTCTTCCATGTTCACCCGGATCAGCATCTCCCGCAGCTTCACAAAGTCGCAATGGTTTTCATTCTCAACTGTGAGACGGGAAAAGACAAGGGAGGCCCCGCAAATCAGCAACGACACTTCCTAGACGTTGCCACTGTCACTCCTTGTCCTCAGAGCCACCAGAAGGTCTTGTAACAGAACCACCCTACATGTCCTCAGTGGACCACGTGGACTGTACCGCAGATGGTGACATGAGTGACACGAGGGCCTGCTCAGTGCAGGGCACGATGGGAAGAACCCCACCGAGAGACTGCTCTTCACTCTGCAACAAGCCTGCACGCGGGCCTGGCGGCCCTCCCATGATCAGCAAGCCTCCGGTGAGTGATAGCAGAATGTGCACTCAAACATCGTTACAGCTGGCTCCAGACAGAGCGAGACCTATTTTCCAGTAGTCCATGCTGTCTGGAAATGATATAAGGTGGTTTTACATGTAATACCACCTTTAAGTTTTCGATAACCCTGCGAGGGAGTTTCCTTAGTGTAGAGAAATCGATATGATTCTGAAAAGTTAAGCATACTTTCCTGTGGCCGTAAAGGTGCTATGTGCCTTGGGCTTTATTAGAAGGCCCGGGCGGCATTGGGTTGTGTGCCGGTCAATAGTTGGAACCCGCTGGTCGCTTCTCGGGAGAAGGCTGAAGCTTGCTTTCCTCAAGACTTAAAGTCTCAGATAGTTAGGGAGCAATTCCACTTCATCCTCCAGGGGCGCGGGGCCAGAGCGGACCCAATGGCGGCGGATTTGGTTTTGGAAAAGGAAGGCTGATACGTCTTCAACCAGCGGGGCACTTTCTTCAGTTATGCACGGGTAGGTCGCAGGGTCTGTACCCTTCAAAGTAGCAAACGGGGAGCTTCTGTAGGTTAGAGACTGTGGTTATGCTACTCCGTGCCAAGTATTCGTCAGATATTCTCATAATGCTCAAACATTTACTGACACAACATTGAATTGGAAGATGTTACCAGAGATGGTGGAGAAACAAGTACCTTCTTGTCTGCCCAGAGCTCGGCTGTAGCATTCTCCTAGCTCCCTGGTGGAATGGGGAGAACTCTTTCTGGATTGCCTGCCGAACTTCCCACACCCCATCACATTCTTGAAGGCTTGCCTCACCGGCATGGGGGCTTTGCAGTACTTCTCTCCAGAGCCAACTATCAGCTCATCGCTTCTTTCTTCCTACCCCACTGGAACACACCATTGCCAGGTGTGCAGCCCCACCACTCCGTCTGCCCACCCACCGCCGAGGACCTCCCCCCAACAGGACAGGGAGGAAAGCAACGGGAACACTGATCACACAGATTAGTATTGCCCGTGATATGCACATACCCTGCACTACACCCCAAGGGTACTGTCGGGCCTTTGCCATCTTGTTGCCGATCTTCACCTCTTCGGTGCTGCCAACCACTGCGAAGGGGAGATGGACCTGCCAACCAACAGAAGCACAGAGAGCAGTTACCATCCTCCACTCCACCAAGGGCATGTCCTTCCCCAGAGACCATGCTCCCGCCCTCCTCCTGCAGGTTTCCGCTGCGTAGCCAGAGGAAAATGACAACTAGGAGGCCCCCCAATCTATGAGGGTGCACTGTACGTAGCCTACCCCCTACCAGCAAATACAAAAGCGATTCCAGGGGAAGCCTCGGTAAATACATGCCGGGGCATCAAGAAATTCATGGGGGGAAATGGAATGAAAAAATAAGAGGTCTTCTGCCAGCTTTTAGAAGCCCCTTTGCATGGTAAGCTTTAGACCTGTCCTGCCTAATATAGAAAGAAGCCCGGGTGATACAGTGGGTTAGGCAATGTGCCACTAACCTAACGATCAAAGCCAGCTGAAACCCGGGAGAAAGATGAGGCTACAGACTCCCACAGAGATGCACAGTCTTGCAAGCCCTCTGTGGGGAGACTGTGAGTTGGAACTGCTCGGATGGCGGTGGCTTGGGGTTGGGTTGGGGTTTTTTTTGGAGTGGGTGAAGGGAGGTAGCCATCATGGTTATTGATTGAGTACCTGAAATGAGACTAGTGGAATTGACTAATAAAATTTTCATTTTAATTAATTTTGTTAGTTTATATTTAAATTTAGAAACAGAAACCTATAAAACACAACTTTGTGGTTTTCCTAAGACAGTATTTCACTCTGCTTCAAAGTTATAGAAAACCTCCTGAAATGGAAGAACCTACCTTGTCAATGTGGATGGAAACATTGGTAGTGAATTTAGCACAACTGGGTATGTGAATCCACTTTTTCTATTGTAATCTGGTATGCATGTAAATGCAAATACAGATCAAGTATTTAAAATTAAAATTCAGCAGCATAATAGAGAAAGACTAAGGTTTAACACAAATGCTCAGTATAAATTAGATCCTGGATTTTAAAGGCCTGACATTAAAAAAAAGGATTTAAAATAGCTCATTACTTTTCACATTGTTTTTATTATATTAATTAAATACTGGAATGCTGGTACTATGGATCTATTTTGTGGAGTAAAAGAAATCATTAAATCCATTTCATCTGTTTCTTTTGACTGTTTTAATGAGGTTACAAAACAATGAAAGTTACTTATGTAATGAGTGGTAAGAGGCCCCAATAAAATGACAGGGGAAAAAAAGTTAACGTATGTAGCTTTTCTTATATTTCTATTGGATAATGCTGCTTTGGACAGCTGGTCATTGACAAAATCTAGTCAGAAATACATGACCCCAAATTCCTGGCTCAAGCCCTGAGCCGAGATTGACCTCCAACAAAGATAGTGTTCAAGACAAGTGACACTCCCATGTTGATTACAGGGTAGCTCTGGCTACGGTATAAGGGAAATATATACTAATTTCATATACATGAGCAGGTACACCCCCCAAAATGGAATACCCCCCAAAGCTATGTATTTAAAATTTTAAATATTTTTTGTATTTAAATTTTTTAAACAAAATAACTTTATCACCTTCAAATTACTCTCCATTACACTTAATACATTTGTCAAATCTGCAATTCCATTCTTAGAAACATTTTTCAAACTCATCTGTTTGTCTGGTTCACCAGCACCTCCCTTGTTTTTTCTTCACATCTTCTACATCATCAGATCACTGTCCTTTCATGGCCCTCTTCATGCACGGGAACAAAAAAAGTCCCGTGGAATGAGTTGAGGGGAATAAGGTGTGTGGGGCAAGAGAGGCATGCTGTTTTTGCCAAAAACTGGCTCACTGAGAGGACTGCATGAGCAGGTGCAATGTCTTGGTGGCAAAACCAGCTCCCATCTGCCACAAATCAGGCCTTTCTTGCCATCAGGCCTGTTTTGCAATCTTCTTAGAACCTCTAAAGAGCAGCTGGATTAACAGCCTGACCTGGTGGAACGATCTCAAATGCACTACAAGTCGACATTTTCATTCATTCAGAAAGCTGACGCACATCCAGAATGAGGTTTGTCACCAACTAACCTTTCACCTTTTTGGAAACAAGAAAACCACTCATACACTGGAGTCTTCCCATAGAGCTGGCCTTGTAACCTGTGTTCAACATCACAACTGTTTCTGCAGCACTTTTCCCAAGCAGGAAACAATTTTTTATAGCCGCACACTGTTCTCTGAAATCAGCCATCACAAAAAACGATGTTCGAGCAAAACTGCTTTTACAAAAAATTCACTGTGACCAGAGAGAACCTTCCCAGGAAACACCACTGGGTACAATAAGTCAGAGAGAGTTGTCCTACGCTTGCCCGGCGGGGAAAGTGCGTACTACAAAAGCTCCACCCAGCAGAGCATTTTCCCATTGTTTTGTTTTGTTGTTGTTGTTGGGGTGGATTCCAAATCACACGATAAAGAGCAAGCTTAGTTTGAATGTCAGAGATCTTCAGTTCTACTGAACTAATCAAGAGAGAAAGCACAGAGGCTCACAGATGTTTTTCCTTCCACGGTGTTTAACACAAGCATAGTTTCATGCCCCTAACCGTCTCTATCTATCTACATGGGTGGGGATAGGTATACAGGGAAAAGTCAATGGTACTTTATTTGTGGTATTCCCTGGCTCTATACTGACACCCCAAAATCAGTCCTGCAGTAGAAACCACAAGCAACAGCTAGGCCTGAGCTTCTGGCCATGCTGTCGGGTAGTACATGTAGCTCTGTGTGGGTGGCACGGAGTGGAAAGGCTGAGAAAGTGAGCTCTAGGCCCACCTCCACTCCCGAGAGCTGTGTAGCCGCAGACACTAGCCCACAGCTCCTCGGGGAGAGCAGGAACGGTATCTGTCGATGGGACTGTTGGGAAGGTAAGCTACAATGGCCTTAAATAGTGTCCATGCATAAGAAGTGTTCCACAAATGTCAGGAACTATTATTTTGGAAGTTCAGTAGTGCTCAGACCCAAATCCCTCCTGCTCTGTTGCTCAGTAGTCTTGGTCCTACCTTTTGAATAATTCTATTCACTCTCCCTTTCATAGCCTCTCATACCTTCTATTTCCCAGGAACCTGCTCCCTGGTTTCTCCCTGAAAGCCTTTGTGAGCCAAGACTTCCAGGGACTTGAGTGCCCCATGAGTGTGCCAGAGGGGCTCACAGTACTCACAGGCCTGCTGCACTAGGGCCGAGCGAGGCTGTCCCACCTCCGCATTCACAAGACCCGGGCTTTAAACTCCATACAACAACAATCTCAGGGAAGAGGGGCTTCAAAAAATTCATGGGAAAATTCCCTTTTTCTTTCATTCCATTTTTCCACGAGCTTTTTAAAGCCCTCATTTTATACAGGGACCAAGTGAAGGAAGACATTCCCCTGGAGGAATAAAGCGCCTTAAGGAAAAGTTCAGATGCTGAGCTGATGGAACAAGCAGCAGTGTTCTTGACTGACTCTGATTCTCCAAATTATGACAGCAAACCAGACAGGGCTGAAGACTGGGCTCTCATGACTGCTACGATCCATCTGACTTTGACTAAGTCATTTAACTCTCTAGGTGTAATTTAATTTATATGAAATATCTGAAATAGACAAATCTATACAGACGGAAAGTAAATTAGTGGTTGCTCAGGGCTAGGGTGGTGAGAGATGGAGGGTGAAATACAGCTGACTCCTAAAAGGTAACGGAGTCCTTTTCTAAGTGATGAAACTTTCTACAATTAAGGGTGCTAATGACTATGCAAATTGGTGAATACGCTAAGGTGGCTGAATTGTTTGTTTTTAAATTGGTGATTTCTCTATTGTATCCATTATATATCAGCAAAGGGGCAATTTAAATAAAAATGAAGTGTTTTATTATATTTAATAGTGATTGGATTCCACACAAGTTTTCATGATCGTATGTTCTGAAGAAAGCTAAACATATCTCAAACAATCAAAAAGTTGTAAAAATCTCTACTGGCTTCCTCTGTCACCATAGCCCACCTCTCCATCCTGATTCAGCTTATTTGGAGGGAATGCCAGGCTATTTCACAGCTTCTAATGGCATTGCATCGAAGCTAACCTTCAGTTCTAAGAATTCTACTCACCAGCCAATGGTTCTACCAAGTGCGGAGAACGGTGTATTTATAAAAGCTACACACTCACTCACTCACTAATGAACTAACTACCAAACAAGCTAACTCGCTAATGATATATAAGCACAACGGCTGCGCCAGACATTAAAAGGTCTCATGGGAGAAGACCCAGGCCTCGGTTGGCAGGAAGGGGCTCAACGGGAGAGATCATGGTCACAGGAGTATTTCCAAGAACTGTTGTCATATTGAGCGTTTCTCTCGTGTCCTGTTTTCTGTGACATGGAGAGTGTGCTCTCAGTGGCTCCTCGGCCTAATTCAAGAAAGAGCAGGAAAGATGGACACTCGCCAAGGAAGCAAAGTGAAGTGGGGGAACAAATCTCTAGGCAGAAACCACCAGAATGGTGTGCCCAGCAGGCATTCTCTCCCCATGATGTTCCTGGAAATCCTGTCAGGGCCCACAGGAAACCTGAGAGCGTCTTGTCTGGATATTCCAGGAACAGACGGGGAAACTGGAGGGCAGGGTGGTAAGTGACTTGAGGGAGCGACAGAGCTGGACTGCGACCCGTGACCATCGGCTTCCAAGTCTGCTCGGGGCTGTGTCCACTTGGCGATGCTGCTACGAAGCAAAGGCTTCAGGACCCGCCCTGTGGGCGCCCTCCTGCTGCAGGACTTACACTCATGGTGGCATTAATCTCCGCCACCGTTTCTTCATCTGTGGGGAACTGGTATATCTGGACGCCATTGCTGACGAGCTCACTCATGATCTTACTCTTGAACTTGTGCAATTCGTTCTTGGCAATGGTGTCAGCTTTTGCAATGATTGGAATGATGTTCACCTGTAACACAAACAAGTCTATTGTCCCAATTGCAACATTAAGGAAAACTGGACAAATGAAGAAAATGCACGACACAAAAACAAATGGCCAAACCTCGCTGCAAAAGAAACAAAACAAAGGTGAAAACCAGGCTTCTGACTAAGATGTGCAATTAAGGAGGCAGGCGATATTTGCTTTTGTTCCATCCCCACACGCTGACTTCCTCCAAGCCACCTTGTGATTTCCTCTCCTGTGCTACCACATTCTTCTTTACAGAGAGCGAGAGAGAAAAAGGAAGTGCTAATGTTTTCTGACGAATAGCAGTAACCAAGAAATATTTTCTCTGAATAACCAGCCATTCTCTTGGACAGCACCTAGCTACTCTCTAAATCCAAACGTATTGCCATCCCGTCAATGCTGACTCACAGCGACCCCCGCGGGTTCCCAAGACTGTGACCACGTCTTTTTCTGCAAAACTGCTGGTGGTTTCGAACTTGCCGACCAGGCAGATTGCAGCCCAGTGTGTAACCACTGCACCCCAGTGCTACCACCTTGTTCAGGTGCTTGGTTTCTGGATAGGCTAAAAGGTGTAACAGCCCAGTTTCATCAGTTGCCACAGTGGAATCTTCAGCACCCTTTGCAGGACAAACCCTTTCTTTGGCCGCCCATTCTGAAAATGACTGGGAGAGGGAACCTAAGCCCGAACAACAATAAAACCCGAAACAAAAAAAAACTAGCCACTTGGAAAAAAAAAAAACCCGAAACAAAAAAATGTTCCAAAACAAACAATTGTTTCATCTACGTTATTAGTTGTGCCAGCATGAGCCCTACTGCCAAAGACAGGGTTCAGTTTCAGAGCACAGGTTACAAAGAGCAGGGGAGAAGCCAGGATGTGACAATACTGTGACAAAGCCCAGGGACCCAATTCAATACAGCACAGGCTCCAAACTCCAAGGCAGGGCAGGCTTTTCCCAGCGCCCCAAGTCCCAGCTCTTGGATGCATTCTACCAGCTGATGTTTTAAGATGAATTCTCTTCCACTCCCTGGGAAGAGAATGGTTTTAATAAACTGCTACTCACACCAGCTACTAGGACTCTGCTCTCTACCAGGCTCAGTGAAAAGGGGATAGCATTTGGCGGGGAGGAGCAGTCAGGATGATTTAGGGAAGAGGGGCTGAGGTCATACCTGCATACCCCTGCTGCTTTTCATCCCCTGAGCCAACTCACAAATCCCTGACAAACAGGGAAGGGTGGCAAGTTGACAGAAAAGCTTATTCTTCAACCTATGCCTCAAGCCACTCTTAATCTCACCACACCTGGGCTTCCCTCAAGAAAGGTGTCACTAAGAAGGGCATTGTGTGGGCTGGGAGAACGTTTGAATCAGGACCCACAGAATGAAGAAGCTCCATTTTCTCATGCAGGCCATCTTTTGTACACATGGGATTCCATCACTATCAACAGACCAAATGGCAGAGACTCATCTTTGACGCGTGGCCGATATGATGAAAGCAGGCCACTCAACTCAGGACTGTTGATCCACAGTCTGTTATTCCTCAGTGGCGGGAGTTGGAGAGTCTCTTTCTACGATTATCATGCATCTGCCTTAAGTCTTGACCTCAATTGCATAAGTAAACCTTGACAAGACTTCAGTTGCTAGTTGGCTATCTGACCCTACTGGTATTAATCTTTTCAAAGATGAACTTGCATTGTGGGTTGTTTTTTTAACTTATATTAATTCTGCTTATTTTATTCCATTTCAAAACAATTTTACTAAGCGGAATCACCCACCACTCATCTGTCCATATGTTGTACTATGGTGACTAATGTACTGTTGGGGTACTCGAAATTAGGCCAACAATATTCCAAATACCATCAGGGTCATCAATGATGGAAAGCTTTCAGACTAAGACAGACTAGAAAGAAGGACCAACAAACAAAAATGGCAGCAGGACATTGTCTGAAAAGTAAGATGAGCCTCTCAGGTGAGAAGAGGCTCAAACTAGGGAAAGCACTACCTCCTCAAGGACAGTCCACTTTAATGACGTGGATGGACCGACCGAGACTTTTACTTTCCCATGTTGCAAAATGAGGAGAAACAGTTGCAAACATCCATTAAGAATTAGAAGGTGGAATGTATCAGTATGAGCTATAGAAAAATGGAAATCGGTGAAAATGAAATAGAACACACAGATCAATAGCCTAGGCATTAGTGAGGGGAAATGAGCAGTATTAACTGTTTTGAATCTGACAATCACATAGTACCCTGTGATGGAGATGACAAATTAAAGAGGAATGGTGTCGAGTTCATCGTCAACTAGAACATTTCCAGGTCTTCCTTGACGTCCAATGCTATCTGTGATAGGATAATATCCATATGCCTACAGGGAAGAGTAGTTAATTCAACTAGTTTTCAAATTAAAGCACCAACTGCTAAAGCCAATGATGAAGAAATCGAAGAACTCTCTCAACTCCTACAGTCTGAAATTGATCACACATGCACAGGTTTCTGGTGACTGGAATGTAAAGAGGGGAAACAGAGGGCCAGTGGCTGAAACCTGTGGCTTGGTGATAAAAGGTAAGCTGGTGATCACCTGAGAGAATTTTGCAAGATCAATAACTTATTCATCACAAGTACTTTTTTCAATAACATAAATGGTGACTGTACACATGTACCTAGTCAGGTGGAATACACAGGAGTCCAATCAATTAAATAGTTTGGAGAGAGACCATGGAAAGTTCAATACCAGTCAGAACAAGGCCAGAGGCCAACTGCAGAGCAGATAAGCAAGTGGTCATATGCAGAACAGGTCATCAACACACACAAGTTCAAGTTGAAGCGAAAGAAAATTAAGACTAGCCTACGTGCCAAAGGATGACCTTGACTATATCCCAACTGAATTAAGAGATCATCTGAAGAACCGATTTCATACGTTGAATCCGATGACCGAACAGCAGGTGAGTTGTGGGATGACCCCAAACACATTATCCAAGTCAAACGTAGAAAGGCACCAAAATGACAGGAAAGAGACCAAAACAGTTACAGAAGACGCTCCGAAACTTGTCCTTGAACCTAGAGTAGCTGAAATGAAAGAAATGATGAAGTCAAAGGACTGAACAGACGCTTTCAAAGGGCGGCTTGAGAAGACATGTGATAATGAAATGTGCCAACGACTCGGGGTTAGGAACCACACGGGAGGAGCACAACCAGCATCGCTCAAGCTGAAGGAAAGGAAAAACAAAACAGGAAAGAAAGTCAAGCCTCAAATTAGACGATTGAAGGAATCTGTGGGCAAAATATTGAATGGTGCAGGAAGCATCAAAGAAGGTGGAAAGAATCCAGTCCCTGTTCCAATTAGAACTGGTACACTCAACCAGTTCCGGCGGTGGCGTGTGATCGAGAGCTGACAGTGGGAAGGAAGATGTGCAAGCTGCAATAGAGGCATCTGATCAAAACAAGGCTCCAGGAATTGACGGAAGACCACTTGGGCCATTTTCAACAAATGACTGCAGCACTGGAAAACAGCTGCTAGAAGAAATCCATTCGTGCTATTTCAGGATCCAACAGGATATGAAAATGGTTGAACAATATTATTATTACCACACATAAGTAAAATTGTGCTGAAGATAATTTAAAAATCATTGCAGCAAAATACTGACAGGAAACTGCCAGCAATTCAAGCGAGATTCAGACGCTGTGGAATAAGGGATGTCACTCACTGCTGACATCAGGTAGACCTTGGCTGAAAGCAGAGAGTGCCACAAAGATGTTTACTTGTTTTCTATTCACTATGCAAAGGCATTTGACTGTGTTGGTCAAAACAAATTGTGGCCAGCACTGGAAAGCCTGGGGATTCTAGTACATCTAACTGCACTCATGTGGAAACTGCCCATAGATGAAGAGACGACCCTCAGTTGAGCAGAACAGATGGGCACTGAGTAGTTTAAAATCAGAAAAGTTATGTTCCTGTCTGATATTCTTTCACTATGCATACTCAATTTGTATACGCAGGCATTCACTCAAGAATCTGGACTGTGTGAACAAGAACTGGGCATTAGGATTAGAGGAAGATTCATTAATAACTTGTGGTAGCCAAATCAGATACCCTTGCTTGCTAAATGTGGGTGAGTGCAGAGTGGAGACTCAAAGCCCATTGGTAGCCAACCTGACACCCCCTTCCTGAAGGGTTTGGGGAAGGAGATGAGTCAGTCAGGGTGCAGAGTAGCAATGATGAAAATGTAACTTTCCTCTAGTTTTTAAATGCTTTCCCCCCACCTCCACTATCATGATCCCAGTTCTACCTTACAAATCGGGCTAGACCAGAGGATGTACATAGGTAAGATAGCAACTGGAAACACAGGGAATCCAGGACAGATGACTCCTATAGGACCAGTGGTGAGAATGGTGATGCCTGGAAGGTGAAGAGAATGTGGGGTAGAAAGGGGGAAGTGATTACAAGAATCTATGTATAGCCTCCTCCCTGGGGGATGGACAGCAGAGAAGAGGGTGGGGGGAGATGTCAGACAGTGTAACATATGGCAAAATAATAATAATAATTTATGAATTATGAAGGGTTCGTGAGGTGGGAGGAGTGGGGAGGGAGGGAGAAAAAGAGCAGCCAATATTAAGGGCTCAATTAGAAGGCAAATGTTTTGAGAATGATGATGGCAACAAATGTACATATGTGCTTGACACAATGGATGGATGTATGGATTATGAAAAGAATTGTACGAGCCCCCAATAAAATGATTTTAAATAAATAAATACATTTTTAAAAAGTGAAGATGGCTTGAGGTACCAGTAAACAAAGAAAAGATTGAAGGTGTCAAGGATTTCATTTTACTCAAGTCCACAATCAATACCCATGGAAGCAGCAGGCAAGAACTCAAATGACAAGGAAGAGAAACAGAAAGTGTGCCTCTTGTGAATGGAAACCAGGCCAGAATGTCCTGCATCACCCTCTTGTTCAACACTGTGCTGGAAGTCTTGGAGGGTTCAGCACGAAAAGGCATCCAAGTTGGCAAAGGAGTAAAACTTTGCTTCTCACAGATGGCATGACCCTATACATAAAAAACAAACAAACCCCAAGATGTGGCAAGCGAACGAATGGAAAGATTCAGCAAAGTGGCAGGGTACAAAATCAGTTAGCTCCGTTTCTACTACCAAGAAAACTCTGAAAAGGACAACCAGAAACATAATACCACTTACAAGAGCCACCCAAAAGGTGAAACACTTAGTACAGAGGAAACTCAAAACGATACACTGCAGTGGGCAAATCTGCTACAAAAGGCTCCTTTAAAATTTAAAAGAGCCAATATGTCATTTTGAACACTAAGGTATGCCTGACCCAAGCCATGGTCTTGTCAATCGCCTCGTATGAAAACATGAGCTGGAAATAAATAAGGAAGACCAGAGAAGTGACTCATTTAAATCAGGATGTGGTGGTAGAGGATTGAGTCCCACAGGCGGCCAAGGAAACAAGCAAATCTCTCTTGAAAGAAATACAGCCAGAACGAATGCTCCTGAGAGTGACGATGGTGACAGTGTGTCTCACATACTTTAGGCATGTCACCAGGAGGTTACCAGTCCCTAGGACAGCGGTTCTCAACCTGTGGGTTGCGACCCCTTTGGGGTTACCCCACAGGAGTTGCCTGATTCATAATAGTATCAAAATGACAGTGATGAAGTAGCAATGAAAATGTCATGGTTGGGGGGTCACCACTGCACGAGGAACTGCATGACAGGGTCGCGGTCTGAGGAAGGTGGAGAATCACTGCTCTAGGAGGACATCATGGTGGGCACAGTAGAGGGGCAGACATGCAAAAGAGGGCGCTTTTCAAGGCTATAGATTGCTAGCCGCTGGCTACAACGAGCTCACACGTGGCCACAGATGAGAAGCCGGTGTAGGGCTGACAATGTGTCAGGCTGCTGTACCAAGGGCCATCGTGAGTCCGAACTGACCTGACAACACCGACCGGCAGCAAGCACACACCTTCCCTGCTTGGGAGTCAACTGGCTGAGGGGCCACACCCTCTGCCCTTCCTTCAGAGCACGCTGGCGTTTACTTCAGGTTTAAGATGATTGCTCGCACAGGTCCTTTCAAGGTTTTTGGGTTTTTTTAGAACACTTTGGATCCAACATTATTTTCTATTGTACAGACCGTGCTTCATGTGTCTTGTAAAAACCCCAGCACTACAAAAGTACACGAAAGTCAAACTAAGGCCATGTTGGAACATGACCCTTCTTGAACCATGAGTCAGAATCGACCTAGTGGCCACCAGCAGATACGGAAAGACTCTGGTTTCCTAGACCAATCTTAGGTTGTTCTTCTCAGGCTTGTGTTTGGAGCTGCTTCCATCAAAGATCCTAAACAAGCATATCCTCCCAAAATTAAAAACTGAAGAGAACACCATCATGAAGTTGTGATTTCTGGAGGCAGGTAAAAAGAAAAAAGTTTTCATACTTGGGGAAAACTGGGTACTCCAGGAAATAGGGGGTGCTGGCAGGGTGAGGTGGCCCTGCTTTCCAAGCCAGCAGAAAGACCAGGCCCCCCGCTGGTGATTCCTCCCCTATGAAGGCTGAGCACGCAGCCCTGAGGTCTGAGTCACAAGGGCAGGAGGAGGGTTTGCATTTATTCTCCCAAGAGGGCTCTCTAGCCGCCTCAAACCCTTCAGGCCACTAGAATCTGTTTCTGTTAGCTAGCACTTCTGAGCGTTGTGGCTGACCACGCCAGGTCCCTTGGGCTCCTTCAAGCAGGGGTCTTTGCACAGGCTGATCTCCAGAGCATGCCATCCTCTCACTATTGTGAACCCTGGACAAAAGACACTAACAAAGTCCCTTTAAAAACTCAAAGTCCCTTCCCGTCCACCTGAAAAGGGGATTTAAGGGAAAATGCCACAGCCTGGTTTGGGGGTTGGCAATGGTTGCCATTTGATTCTTTGTTATTTAGAATGTGTAGACTCCTCTCTGTTTCAAATTGGAAAATCAAATGAATTGCAAAGTGGAGCACAGAAGTTTATCAGCTACATCAGCAGTCCATTTCCTTCAAGTGTTTTGAAACAGAGAGGTGATAAATGATAAAATCCCAGGGCAGCAGGGGGCAGGGAATGGGTCAAAGTGAAATGAAAACTTCTTTTGAACAAACATGTTCTGTTCGGTTTTAAAATCCAAGAAAGTGCATTGTTCTTGTCATGCAGTGGGGGGGGGGGCGCCCTTTTCATTCTGAACTCTGAACTAAAGCCAAACTTTAAAACCACTTTTTAAAGAGAGATTTAGAGAAAGTTAAAAAAGACACCCCCACTTCCACCCCCACCCCCCTCCAACAATAACCTCTTGAATCTTTATTTCAAGCTCTTGAAATTTAACCCTTCCCGTAACTATCTTGGCATCTTCTGGAGATAATTCCCCAAACCTATTAAAAGGAAACAAATTGTGTGCTAATTTAAGAGCTAAAGATATGTCATTTTTAAAAGCCACGTGTTTTGTTTTGGTTTTTTGCCTACTAACATTCAGAAATTACGAAGCATTTTTCTCACGTTGCTAGACCCCATGATTTCTAAAAACCAAAAGAGAAAAGAAAAAAAATTATGTTGAAAGCAGAGACTAAAATAAGGACTTGGAATGAAGATGGCCTAAAAGCAGTAAGCAGGCCAGCAGCGAGTAGTACCTTACTATCCAGCTTTTTCATCGTGACCAGGTCCAGGGACTTGAGAGAATGTCCGGTTGGGGCGATGAAGTAGAGGCACGCGTGGATCCTTGTGTCATGGTAATTGAAAAGCGAACGTTTGATCTTCAACTCCTCCTGCAGGTAGGCCTCAAATTGGGCGTCAATGTATTCCACTATTGGCTTATAGCTAGAACACAGAAGAACATTTTAAAAATACATTTTCAAATCAGCATGTGTCTAGTCTCTTCATGCTGAGAGATGAAGCCCAAGCTCTTTAGTTTGACCTCCAAGACCTTCCGGATCCTCCCACACCAGGTTAGGCTCACCTGTTGTCTCAAGAAGGCACACCGTTGGAGTCGCCCTCACTTGCTTCTGCACCTTTGCCTCTCTACTCTACCTGGACTAACATCCCTCTTCCTCTTATCCTCCTGGCTAGCACTAGTCCTTTCAAATAAAAATTATAAATATTACACGCTGGAATTCCCCTATGCGCATCCAATCACACCATTCTTTCCTGCTAGGTAAAAATGAGCCTCAAAGTCCTTCTCAGGAAAGTGATTTTGATAGACCCTACCGATGAACTGACGTTGGTGCACGGAGCCTGTCTCCACAGTTCCTTGTCCCATCCCCATTAGATAGAGGCAGGTTCTCTGGGCTCCACTGAAGCTCTGTGGCACATGGTCAGTCCATCACTCGATGAAATTAGATGCCTGGATTGTTGTGACCTTTTGCAGTCACAATCACTTCAGCTCCACAGGTGTGTGATTTAAAGGTAAATGTTACAATCTCTCCATCTTCCCAAGTCCTAATTCAAATCTGTTTTGGATCATCCTGGCTGATTCTATTAACTATCAACACAGTCATGAATAGGATATTGGAATCATATACACACGAAATTCTCTGGGGAATAAACAGTGAGTGCATTAGAGGTCACTGTCAAGAGCCCAAGCACTTTTTTAAGCTGGCAAGGGAATACTCAGGTGACCTTGGTCTACTAGGAATCCAGAGGGCCATTCATCTACCCCAATGCACTACCTTGTTGGGGAATGATTAACGCTTTAAGAAAATAAAAAGGCTTCCTCGTCCAAACCCAAGAATCATAAATTAAACCAAAATCCCTGAAAGAGAGTTACAAATCTTTTACAGCAGCAGCGATCCTAAGAGAGAGAAGAAAAATTATGACCAGAACTAAAAGGAGTCAGAGAAAGAAAGGAAGAGCTTGCTGATTGATTCTTTTTCTTTGGTTCTTTATCACCACTCATTGGCTCGATTGGAGTAGATACAATCTCTGGATGTTCAAAAGAAAAAAAAATCCTCTGTAATAAAAAGGTTTTATATCATACCAAGCAAAAGAGAAGATTGAGTGGCAAGAGTTCCAATTTTTCTGGGTGAAAATATAAGTAAGTATTACATAATAATTGTAATAATAGTGATACTGCTAAGAGTTCTATAGGATGATGGCTAGAAGGGTGAATTCAAAACAGGTTTCCTAAGTCCAAAACCCAGCTCCACAACTGAGCTGGCTGAATGAACTTTGGGCAAGTTACTAAACCTCTCTGTGTCTCAATTTCCTTAAAGGTCAAACAGGAACAAACACAGTACCTGTACCCAAGTAACTACTGTCACAAGCAAATAAATGAATAAATGTCAAGGACTGGCCCATAATTAGCGAACAAATATTATAAACAAAAGAATATTATGGCTGACTTTTTAAAAAGACTGAAAAAAAAAAAAAAGGAACTTGACACCCACCAGTTCTGTGGTAGCTGCTCTGCCACTGAGCTGTGCCCTCTAGGGCGGTGACCAGGCCACTCCCGTAAGGTCCTCCCAGGCCCTTCCGTGCTGCAGCTGAGCCTCCAGTCAGTCCCCGGGTTTTGTGGCAGATGTTTGGTAGAAGTGTCTTGTAAGACAAGGAGCTCCAAACACCCACTTTGACCTGACTGGGGGATGTGCAAGGGCTGGGGAGAGGGTGGAGAGGTGGGAGCTCATAGGCAACAGCTCCTTCCTGCTTCCCCAAGTTCTGACTGTCAGGTCCTCAACAGTTCCTTAGCACAAGCCCAGGTCTGTTTCTTGGACCATTTACATCTAGTCTTGGAAAGCAATTTTTTTAAGTCACTATGCTCTATAGAAAAGATTTAATTCCATTGATGAAATTGTTTCTTTAAAATAAATTCTTAGTTTCCAATCATGCTTCTTCCTTGTCTCTGGTTTTGACTGTTCCTCTTGAAATAATGGGAGGTATAATTCAACCTTTACCCTGAATTAATTCACTACAGCCAAGGAAACCCTCTTATATGAATGGAGGGGAATTAAAAGATAAGGACATTTTTCTAGGAACTTCTTGAAGTCCTCGTATCTTGGACCCCCTTCTGTTTGCTCCTCTTAGGTAGGGACCTCTGGCCAAATGTTCAGTCGCTCTTCATTGGACCCTACGTTGTCTCCTACAAAAACATACTTATTCCCACTTCCCAATTGCCATCCAACTGGTGACTCTTCACACATATTGACCTCTAGTCCAGATCTTTTTTTTAAAAAAACATTTTATTAGGGGCTCATACAACTCTTATACATATACATACATCAATTGTATAAAGCACATCTGTGCATTCTTTGCCCTAATCATTTTTTTCCTCTTTTTTTTTTAACATTTTATTAGGGACTCATACAACTCTTATCACAATCCACACATATACATACATCAATTGTATAAAGCACATCCATACATTCCCTGCCCCAATAATTCTCAAAGCATTTGCTCTTCACTTATAGTCCGGATCTTTCATCTAAGCATCGGATCCATCACCCAACTGCTTACTAGATAGTTCTACTTGCTCCTGTAACTAAAGTTAGTCTAAAATTGAACTCCTCCTGCCCCAAGACCCATAATCCCCCGTAGCTTTAGTATGATGAATGGTAGCTCCACCCACCCCAGTGGTCCATAATGGTGGCCCAAATCTCTTTCTCTCTTCCTTCCCACATCCAGTCAAGCACAAAATCCCAACCACTTTATCTCCCACACCATTATACACACATACCCACACACCTATTCCTGGAGAGTCATTCCTAAAACTCACTATTCCCTCTCTCAAAGATTTAATGATACTGATGAACACAAGCCAGCTAGCGGATTTTGCGTTCCTCTGCACAGTTTTCAGAACCGATACTCTCCCTCGTGTGCTAACTCAGCGGTTCTCAACCTGTGTGTCGTGACCCCTTTGGGGGGGTCAAACGACCTTTTCATGGGGATCACCCGATTCATAATCTGAGGAACTGTATTAAAGGGTCATGGCGTTAGGAAGGCTGAGAACAACTGGTCTACCTCCTTTCCACTACCAGTCGTAAAGAAGAAGAAAGCTTAATCCTGAACTTGGCATTTGCTAGTTTCTATGCCTAAAGGAAAAACATGGGTTTATATTCCATTTGGCCAATTCAAAATTCTCTGGATTGTCATGCTTTTATTCAGAGGAAGGGGAGCAAATAAAACCTGACTCTTACATATTCACACAGTTTCGAAAGAAAGAAAGAAATTAGCAGCAAAATGACAGTTAACCCTGTAACTGATGAAAAATGCACTAGGGAAAGTTAAAATTAAGGGGAAAATATTTTATACAATGTTGTCTACACAATGTATTTACGTGAAAGAACTCAAACTCACTGCCATCACGTCGAGGCCAACTCATAGCGATCCTATAAGACAGAGTAGAACCGCCCTGTGGGTTTGGGGGACTCTAGCTGTCTACAGGAATAGGAAGCCTCATCTTTCTTGCAGGTCACAGCTGGTGATTTTGAACTGCTGACCTTGTAGTTTGCAGAGCAAGGTATAATCGCTCCACTGCTGGGGCTCCTTTTGTGTTTACTAGTCATTCTTTATATAATGTCATCTTTAGGGACTGACTCTCCATTATGACCAGTTAACTAGATTTGCAATTAGCCGTGAACAAAAAAGATTGGTGGTTCAACTCCAATCAGTAGCACTGCAGAAGAAAAGGCCTGGTGATCCGTCTCTGTAAAGATTACACCCTGAAACCCCCCTGGAGCAGTCCCACTCTCTAACACCCAGCATCATGATGACTGTGGACCACCTTGAGGGCAGCTAACGGCATCCACAGTGTGGTGTGCTCTTGCTGTTAACCAAAGCCAATTTTCTGAAACCGTGGCCATCCTCAGCAGACAGTGTGATTAAGAAAAGAAGACGTTTAGAATTGAAAAGTCAAGCTGTCCACTTCCCAACTGTTTTAGAACTCCGAGAGACATTTGGAGAGTGTGGGGAGTCTTGCTCTGTGGACTGCAGTCACCCAGGCGTTTCTGAACTGTGACCACAGTGGGCCAGGAGCTGCCTTTCAGAGCCCGGCTCTCGACTGGGAGGCAAACTACAGTTGGTGCTTTCCCGCTGGGCAGGAAAACTTGCCCTCCTTCCTTAGATCCCTTTCCTTCTTCACTAAAAGTACAGACTGGCCAAACCAGGAAGCCCTTAAACAACAAAGAGTTAAATGTGCCATGACACATAACAGGAAACCTTACCAGATTTCTCTTCCTGCCTCCTTCTAGCTAGCCTGGTCAGAAGCAGATAAGGATGCAGGAATGCTGACGTGTCCGAAGCCTACAGAAACACACTGGGACTTTCTTGAAGTCGTCCATCTGTGGCAGAGAAGCCGGCCTACTCCCCAAAGTGGGTAAAAGTAGTGCTGGGTGGAGGGGAACACCAGCAAGGCCTTTCCCACACAGTGGAGGGCAGACACATGCAGGCAGACCCACGCCCGTTGTTTGATAGTAGTCGAGACCCTCTGGGCTATTTTTAAGCAGCGGTCGTCTGGGTTTCAAGTCAACCTCGTCAGCGGTGCCTTCTGAGGGACCAGGTAAAACCTTCCAAAATGCCATTTAAAAGGTTATGCAACAGCCGTGAAGACATTGCAGAAGGAAAATGGTATCTAGGTTAGGTTAATATTACACTTCCTCTCTTCGAAGTCTCCTTGGAAACTATTATTTGACCCAAATGAGTCAGATCACTTCTTAAAGAGCCCGACCAGCTGCAAATCGGAGGCTCAGCTGGGTAGGAGCCAAGTGCTGCTGGCTCGGTGCTGGAGGGAGAGAGCCCAGACTCGAGGCAGGGCAGAATCGCATCTCAGCCCCGAGGTGACCACTTGGAGCCGGCACAACACCAGATGCTGCACTAACAATAAGATGCCAGAGGGCATGTCTCATGCCTGCAGGAAGGGACCTGGAACGGATCCTTGCGGTCAGAGAGGGCACAGCATGACATGATCTCGAAACCCAGGGAGCAAATCTTTAAGGTGTGTGAGAGGCGAACAAAGCAGGGGGCTGGATGCGAGGGTATCAGTGACCGTGTAGTCATCATGAGCCCTTGCCTCTCTCCCCGGCTCCCACAATGCACCTGTCTTTTCTCCTGGGTTGCTGCTTCACTCACTTCCCTTGGCATTGCAAGCAGCCTTCAGGCAAGCACTGCCCCATGAATCCTTTGCACTGAGGTCCTAACTCAGTGGTTCTCAACCTCCCTAATGTCGCGACCCTTCCATACAGTTCCTCGTGTGGTGATGACCCCCCAACCTTTATAAAGTATTTTCATTGCTACTTTATAACTGTAATTTTGCTATAGTTATGAATTGGGTGACCCCTGTGAAAGGGTCGTTTGACCGCCCAAAGGGGTCACGACCCACAGGTTGAGAACCATTGTCTTAAATGAACACCTGCTCAGCGGCAGCAACAGGACTCAGCTGCCCTTTGCCCGACACCATATCCAGACAGTCTACTTTTCCCAGATGCAAAAGCACTCTTTCTCGTGGCTCTAACAACTGCTCCCCTTACACCACAGGGCGATGTGCACTGAAGGGCCTGCGCAGAACTCTGTGGACAGAATACAAAGGGGGAGGCTAGGCAAGCAGGTAAGTGATTCTCTACGACGCCCATGAGGCATGAGTTATCAGGGCTGTTGGCTTTAGTGATGGAACGCCCAGCTAGGCACTACACGTTGCCAGACAGAGCTAGTCCAAGTTCCTCTGTATAGAACACACACGACAATGCACTGCCACGGGGGCAATCCCAACCCCAAGACAGAATAGAACTGCCCCTCAGGGTTCCTGTGACCTAAATCTTTATGGGAGTACAAAGCGCCGCCCCCCCCCCAACCCAGATGAGTGCCTAGTGGGTTTGAACTGCTGACTTTGCAGTTAGTAGTCCAATGTATATATCCTACTGGGCCACCAAGGCTTCCTACACACATCCGAGGGGGCTTCAAGTGTTTATGGGAAAAGTTGATTATCTCTTCATTCCATTTTTCTGGGAACTTTTTGAAGGCCCGCCCATATAAACGGTTTCAAGGGAAAACACACAAGTTAACAAACACATCAGGAGTTGGAGGGAGAGGGAGAGTCAGGACTCAGTGGACACAGTGTGTGTCAATAGTGGTGGAATAACTAAGCAGACACAGTGATGAGGAGGACTACACAACATGACAAATGGCATCGGTGTCACTGGGTGTACATACGAGGCACTGAGTGGGCAAATGTTTTATATCTTTGACCACAGTTAAAAATAATAATTACCTTCACATCACCGTGAATGAGGAGGAGTGCATGATGGGGACCCAATGCCCATCTGTAGACAGCTGGACATCCCTTCCAGAGGGGTAGTGGGGAGGAGATGAGTCACTCAGGGCTCAGTGAAGCAACAATGAAACTCAAATCTTCCTCTAGTTCCTGAATGCTTCCTCCCCTCCCAATTATCATGACCCCAATTCTACCTTGCGGACCTGGTTATACCAGAGGATGTACAGCGGTGCAGTAGGGATCTGGGTTAATTTCCCAACCTCTTGTATGCAGATATTGTACCAATGAATCTAGAGTCTTTGATACATCCTCCTTAGTGGGTCCAATCAGCATAATGCCATCAATATAATGGACCAGTATGACATTTTGTGGAATAGACAGGTGATCAAGGTCCCTTTGGACTAAATTATGGCATAGGGCAGAAGAGTTGATGTACCCCTGGGGGAGAGTTGTGAAAGTATATTGTTGCCCCTGCCAGGTGAAGGCAAACTGCTTCTGGTGGTCCTTCGAGACCGGTATTGAGAAGAAGGCATTAGCCAGATCAATAGCTGCATATCAAATACCAGGAGAAGTATTAATTTGCTCAAGCAATAAAATCACATCTGGAACGTCAGCTGCAATTGGAGTCACCACCTGGTTAAGTATATGATAATCCACTGTCATTCTCCAGGATCCATCTGTCTTCTTTACAGGCCAAATAGGTGAGTTAAATGGCGAATGTGGTAGGAATCACCATCCCTGCATCTTTCAAGTCTTTGATGGTGGCACTGATCTCTGCAATCCCTCCAGGAATGAGGTACTGTTTTTGGTTTACTATTTTCATAGGCAATGGCAGTTCTAATGGTGTCCACTTGGCCTTTCCTACCATGATAGCCCTATTCCACATTTCAGGGATCCAATATGGGGTTCTGCCAGTTACTAAGTATGTCTATTCCAATGATGCATTCTGAAACTGGGGAAATAAACACAGAGTGGGTCTGGGGGCCTACTGGACCCCAGTAGGAGGAGGCCTTCAAAGGGACCCGGCCTCCTCATTCAAGGGGTTGTGGGTCTGTAAACTGGCTCAGTTCTGGGAATTGATTGAGTGATCGTGACTGTCTATTCTTCTGCCTGTATAGATCACGTAAATATTTAGTAGGTTTCCCATCTATTTCATTCCTAGGGACACCTAGGCCAATGCCATAATTCCACATGAGACAGGTTGCTTTGATTACTACAGAAGCTTTGTTGTCTAATATAACCATGTCCACCCTGTCTAACACATTTTGGTACCAGGAGTGGGGTATGTCTAGATATTCCTACTAAAGTGAAGGATAAGCTATTGCATTTGGCACTTACAGGAGGTATTAACTTTGCTATATTATGTGCACCAGGATTAACAGTGGGCACTGACCTAAGCGAACTCTGACATTTGCCCACAATGGGGCTGATTGGTCCCTGTGATGGTAGAGGGCAGGTGTCAGCACTGAATCAACAGAGGACTACCTGGCGGCCCTCAAGACTTGAAGGACTGCCAGTGTCTCACCACTCTCTCCCAGGACTGAGTTGCACTGAGCCATTTGTACTGCTTTATAATTTAACTGTTTATTTCTTGTGTCATATGTCCATCTATCTGTATATATATACATATATAATTACTAGTAATCTGGTTTTGTCTCTCTAGAGAACCCTGTCTAACACAGGCTGCTACCTAAGGACAGTTGTTCACACACACACACACAGCTGCTCTTCTGGGGAAAGAGGAGGCTTCCTGCTCCCATAAAGGCTTATTTAGAAATCCCAAAGAAGCAATTCCATGGCATCCTAGAGATCGCTGGAGGTCAACATCAACTCAGTGGCCATGGGTTTGGTTTTTCTATCATGTTTTTTTTATTTTAATGAATGGATCTATCAGATTAATTTGTAGCCTTGATCTATACACAAATTATAGGGCAAAAGTTTACGGAAAAAATGTTGTACTTTCTTAAGTACGTCAAATGTGCCATGGCTTTAACATATACAAAGAATTTTATTGGGTATTTTACCTAATTATCCTACAAAACTCTGAACAGAGAGAGAGAGAAAAAACTTAACTCTAAATCAGGGAAGGGGACTGTTGGGGCCTCAAGCCACATAAGACCAGAGAAATAATCGGGACCAGCCAATGTCCTACACCTCACTGAAGAGAAGCTGTTCCACCCACCACACTCTCACTCAGTGCTGTGGAGTCGATGCTGCCTCATTGTGACCCTATCAGACCGGGAGAACCACCCCTGTGGGTTCCCGAAACTGTAACTCTTTTTGGGAGTAGAAAGGCCAGTCTTTTTGCCATGGAGAAGCTGCTGGTTTCTAACTGCTAACCTTGCTGATCAGAGCCCCACGAGTAACCACTATACTACGAGGGCTCTTACAGCCATCACCTTAGGGGTGCGCTAATTAAATGTTTGACCAAATACAGCAAGTTCATTTTTAAGTTGATAATTTTGGATGGCCCCCAAATGAAGTCTTCAATACCCAAAAGGCCCTTGGCAGAAAAAAAGGCTTCCCACACCAGTTATGAATCAACCTGAATGCTTGAGAAGGGGTGACAGAAGTCACACTCATTTAGACTGAAGGGGGGATTGGACCCTAGCATGCAGCCTAACTCTGGTGACCCCAGAAACTTCACAATCGACCCCCAGTGCCTTGCACTGCAGCATGAACATTGATATGTAGAGCTGGGGCCACCTAGCAAGTAACTAAGATTCGCCCAATAAATCTTCCATAAAATACGGTTTCCTCACTATAGGATTTCAGGAGCTGAGCGTCCTTCTTTCCTAGGTCTCCGCAGACGAATAGGATGCTTCTAAGTATCACAGCAAGTTCAAGAAAGGGCCATGGCCCCACAGCGAGCTGAGAAATCCCAGACTATACACAGAGTCTTCTCGTTCCCAGACAACATTGGGCTTTTCGTACAAAACCATCCATTCAGTTTTCACCGAGCTCCGTAAGCACGAGGGCATCGAGTCAAATATTCCAATCTGCCACACAGAAGGAGTAGGGCTTATTCTCATTTCAAACTACTTTTTCCTATGATGCCTCTTAGGTTGTCAGGTGAGAACTCGGGAAACCACATTGCCCCGCCTTTTCTTGCAGCTGGTCCTCTAGATGTGACCTAGCTTCCACCTACCAGCGAGCAGCCACAAAACACCTGGCAGTAAGGAGTGAGCAACATAAGGTCACCCACAGAGACAGGGAAGGTAAAAGCATTTGGTTCTCTGGAACAAATTTGGTGGCAGTTCTAGAGACTTCTCCAGTATGTTAGGGAGAACCTCCAAACCTGATTCCATGACCCTCTTGAAAGAATATCATAAGCTATCCCCACTTCTACCAATCCCGTTTCTGCTGAAATGGGCGAAAATGGATTGTGTTGTCTGATTCCAATACAAGCCCCATAACCACTGACCACACAAACAACCCTTGAATTGACCCAGGATGAATTCTGCCACCTCCTCCTCCATTCACAGCCCCATAAAACCCCGAGATGCACCTGTCATCTTTGTTGATCTGGTCTCCAAAGCCCACGGTGTCCACGATGGTCAACTTCAGCCGGACGTTGCTCTCCTGAAGCTCGTAGCTCCGGGCTTTCAACCGGACGCCTGGCTCATTGTGCGTAGCTGGGTCACTTTCAAATTTGGTGTTGAATAAAGTGTCCATTAGCGTGGATTTGCCAATGCCTGTTTCACCTAGATGAACCAGGAGGGAAATATAAAGATGAGGCAGGTTATTGCCTGGTGGACATCACTTCATCCGCATTTTTTCCAATCACAGCTGCAACATTAAAAAAAAGTATCACCAGAAATCCTACCACACGTGATAATTAGCTCCTCATCTCAGCATCACCCATGGAATAAAGACCTCCCTGGAAATGCTGTAATAAATTCCAGACTCGATGGTGCTGGGGTTGGAATTTTATTTTTGGTGTGGAACGGAAGAGACCAGGCAAGATCGTTTCTTTACCTCTGGAGGGAGAAACTGCTCCTCCAGGTGTGCCTGTGGCCCGTTCACACACTGCAGCAGCGTGCACTGGGCTTCTCTCCTTCCACATGTTAGCATGTGAGTCTTTAGTGTCTGCTCCATAAAGAAGAAATGGATTCCATTTGCATTGAGATAAACATCTGGTGTTACCCAAAAGGATGGTTTCCCAAACAACACTCTTGACAACCACAAGATGTCACACCTTAAACTCACCTCCCTCGCAGTGTCTGTCCCACCCCCAGTGGAGTGCTTACTGAGCTAGGTCCTGTGGGAAAGCTGCCAATGCATAATCTCATTGAAATCCTACTACCACACACGCCCACGAAGTAGGGACCATTGCTTTCCCCACCTTACAGCCGGGCCACTGGGGTTTACATCGTGTTTAAGCAACGTGCCCAAAATAACACAGCCAAGTGGCAGATTGATGGCTCTAACCCAGGACCCCACATTTAACCAGCTCAACCTCTTGACTTTACTACCGTGGCGAAGACTGGTTACCAAATATTCCCCCTCGGTTATGGTGAGAGGTCTGTAGAACTCTGTCTCCATCCTCTCCCAATCCTCTCTCCCTCAGGTATGTAAAGGTTGGGAATTTGCACCTACCCAGTGGCACCAAGGAAGAAAGTCCTAGGGATCGGTTTCCATAGATTACAACCACTTGGACCCCGTGTAGACGTCATTCCCGCCGTACTTGCCCAGGACCTGCTGTGTACCGAACATGGTGCCAAACACTGTGGGGATGGCATTGAACTAACAACTGTATTCTCCCACAGCGTAGAATCTAGCCTAGAACATGCATGAATTCCAAGAAGGTTCTAATTGATTAGTATCCTAAGATATTCCAAGTATCTGCCATAACCACATCCGCTTTTAGGCGCAAAATCAAAATCATGCCTTATAGCCTATGGCCTTGCTGGTTCACTACAAATACTGAGCAGAGCTGGGTCTGACCAAGAGGCAGTCAAAGAGGCCTGACTATTCTTGGCAAGGGTAAGCCAAACTGAGGGTGATCAGTCTGTCTAATCAGTTGGGAAGGAGAGATACTCAATCTGCACATAACAAATGGTGACTTCCAGTAAAAAACAGAAGCCTACACCTACAATACAATGCCATTGAAAAGTTGGGCAGAAAAGTGTATGCGTAAGCGGTGAGCCGACTCCTGTTTTATCTAGAATAGCACTCCAGAGCCCCACCAATAAAAGCAGCATACACTCTTGTCTGCTGCCCGACCATTGCTGATTCCATGAGCCCGAGGTAGAGCGGTGCTCCCATAGGGTTCTCAGTGGCTGATTTTGCAAAAACTCGACTGCCAGATTCTTCTTCCCCGGAGCCCGGTATGTACTCAAGCCTCCCCTCCTCCCTTTGAGTTAGCAGCTGCCGAGCACTTCAACCATTTACTCTCCCCAGGGCAACCTAGCCTAGTGAACCTAACCTTAACCGATATCTCCTCTAAGCTCTTACTTTTGATCCGTGGCTTAGCAAATTCACTGAGCAAAACAAATACACATATGTAATGGATAAAGAAATAAAACACGGCTCCCACTTTCAAGACACTTCAAATCTGGTACACAATTCAATCTATAGAAGGCACACCGGTAGCCAATGTCCTTTCGGGAGTTATCTCTTTCCAGGAAAGGACAAAGGGGCACAGCAGAGCTAACTTATAATGTCCTCTCGGAGCAGGCAATGGTGTTGCTGTAGAAAACGGCCCATGTAACTTTCATCCCTTCCCTGAGCAGCAGCAGACGTAATGTCCGTGACAAGGATTCCACACTGGCTGGACAGGACTGGAAGGACCATCTCATCTGACCAGGCTGACCATCACTGAAGAACATACGGATCAGGAACCACCATGATCTCTTTAAAGGAAAGTTCATGTTCATCGTCATTGGCACGAAGATAAATGACCGGTAGATAAGGTAGAAATGATGGGCCATTAACAAGACAGGCCCTGCTTTAGCACAGGGCTCATCAAAGGATCACACAGACCATGGTTGCTCTACATTTTCCAGTGCTCTGCTTTCCATTTCTATCTGCTGTGCTTTGGAAAGTCATCATTTGAAACAGCAGCCGTGCGAGCGGCATTGTGGGTCACCCAAAGCAGTCCAGTAAGAAATGACAGCTTTTAAAATAAGAGACATGACAGGACCAGGGATTTCACAGACCAATTCTTATTTCCTTAATTTCTTAAAAGCTGCTGGAGACCCTTAGTGCAGCCATGGTTCTTCCTAACGAAGTAACTGATGGCTACAGGACCCAGGTTCCAATTCAGACCCTGATGCTGTTCTGAAACAAGGGAATGCCTCCACGAACTTTGAAGCATTCCAAACTCCTTTGCAGAGCTCCTTGGTACAGGGTGGGCACTTACCTTAAAAGCTGCTTCCAAAAATTTTAAATGATCACGGTGATAGTTGATACTGGTAGATATTGGTAGGTTCCTGATTTATCCGCGTCTAAGTGTATCTGCCCAAACACTCCATTGCCGGAGTGATTAGAATTTCACCCTGGGAGCTGCAGCTGCAGCTTCTGTTTGAGCTGTTCCTGCCAAAGCTGGTGAACACGCCGCCCACATCACAGTGGAAAACAGCCCTGCCTTTGCCTTTTTCTCTCGGGCACATTTGACCCACATGTTCTCAGGTGGACATGAAAAAGCCCGGAAGGATTGTATTATTAATTAGGCAGTAACTGTAGATGGATCAAACAGTTTCGCTATGATGTAGCTAAATAGACAGCTTCTCTTATTTTAATTGCCAAGACTGGCTACCTGGCTAATTATCCCAGTAATTATGCATGAAGGTCTGCTTTTCTCCTCTAAATACTCTAGATTTTATTCTTGGATGGAGCCGGGGAACTGTGAAGCTAAAGTATGCTACTAGAACTTCTCACAGAACCACCTCTGATGAATCACGACGCCATCCGCCATGGGCGGGACTCGACAGGGACAGCCAAGGGACCCTTGGCCTTGCAGAGACTGACTGAACCACACAGCCACATTTTGAAAACCTATGGACAGGTATTTTGAACTAAAACCATGTTTTGCCCAGAGAAAACTACACTAACAACCTGCTTTATGTTAAACTTTGACCTTGCATTTGACGGATAATAGGTGTTCCATAAATACCCATCGAATGACTAAATAAACGCGTTGCATCAGGCTCTGGCCAACAAAAGGTGCTGCCTCATGCGGTCGACGGCTGAAAGCAGCCCTGCCTTGAAGCTCTGAGTTCTCACTCGCTCGTCCTACTTTCTCCTGATTTTCTTTGCTTCATTCGAATTTTCATTCCATTCACTCACTTTGCCCTCTAGGCCTGGAAAGCGACGAGAGTAAAATGGGTGAGACGTAATGGTAATTTCCACAATCTGTGTCAGCCATGTGATAGCACTGGCTAAAACGGTCTTAATTTCGAGTGCTGGCTATTCTTCTTCCCCATCTCCTCAAGGATGGGTGAAATGTTGCTTTTTCAAAACCGCTTTCAAAATGTATGACTAATCTGCTTGGAGTCTACTCTCAAACTTCCCCCACCCCACCCCCTCCACCAAGGCGGGGCGCTATAATATCCTACTCATCTTCCGAGCGTCACAAAGAAGGGACCAACAGTAGAAGCTGGATCAGAGTTGATGAAGCTTAGCACAGAGTTCGTCTCCTTGTGCAGAGGACGGGCTGGAGCCACACCCACGTCATGGTGAAGAAAGGCCCCGCGACTAGCTCTCCTGGGATAAGAGCCTGTGACACAGCAATGGCTCCTGTAGACTGAAGCCCAGCTTTGGGAGTGACTGGCTGTGTTGTAAGCAGGAAGGACAGTGTGGGACATTCTGCAACGCTGAGTGGTTTGTTATCCGATTTAGTATCAGCGTTCTCTTCCTGGTGAAATGAAACCTCCTCTCCTCTCCCGTTCTTCTCAGCAGAGAGGGAGGTTCCACGAACAGCCATTGACTCCGGAGCGCCTGGAACAAGATGAAGCTCACGCCAGGCTCGATTTCTTTCTCACGGTTATTCCCTCGGCATCCAATCGAGAGGCCCCGGCACCAAGCCAAATTACTTATGACTTTTCAGGCCTTTTTGAACAAATCATCTGTTTCTCGCTAGAATCCCAATGCTCTTTTTTTTTCTTTCTTTTTTTAACATTTTATTAAGGACACATACAACTCTTATCACAATCCATACATATACATACATCAATTGTATAAAGCACATCCATACATCCCCTGCCCCAGTCATTCTCAAGGCATTAGCTCTCCACTTAAGCCCTTTGCATCAGGTCCTCTTTTTTTTTATCCCCTCCCTCTCTGCTCCCCCCTCCCAATGTGCCCTTGGTAATTTATACATCGTTATTTTGTCATATCTTGCCCTATCCGGAGTCTCCCCGCCCCCTTCTCTGCCGTCCCTCTCCCAGTGAGGAGGTCACACGTGGACCCCTGTAATCAGTTACCCCTTTCCAACCCACTTGCCCTCCGCTCTCCCAGCATCACCCCTCACACCCCTGGTCCTGCTCTTTTTTATGCTCAATCCTCTTCCAAATTTTGTCACATGAAACTAAAGCAATGCTGCAGTAAACTTCACACATGTACACACTGTGCTCTTGTTAAAAGAGAAAATAAAATACCAACGGGTATTAGAATGGCAGGGCAATCACGAGGTGTCCTACTAACTTCATTCAGTGTGCCCCTCTACTCATGCGGGTGGCTGGCCAAATACTCTGAATGACTGGCATGCCTCTTTACAGACTCTTAACAATAGATGGACTATGGAAGGATTGCAAGAATTTCTTTTCGTACAGATATTTGCTGCCCGAGGTTGGCGGCGCGAGGATCTGCGTGCTCCATCCTCAGAAGAGGCGCCTGGCTGGTGCACTGGTACGTGCCCTGCTGCTGAAAGGTCAGGGGTGTGAACCCACTGCACTATGAGCCCGTCTGCTTCCCCAAAGATGACTGTGCTGGAAACCCTCTGGGCGGCTCTCTGGCCGACAGGGCACCTCTGAGTCAGAATGGGCTTGACAGCAAGAGGTGTCTTATTTTTGGCTTCATCTCTGAGGACAAATTTGCTTAATATTCATGCTGACCCCTTTCCCAAAGAGCGAACGCTGGTTCCAGCCCCAGGCTTCCGAAGGGCTGTGGGAAGATGCCCAGGACTTTCTGTAGACTTTCTGTAGATCAACTGAGAGAAAACGCAGAAGAACCTCATCAGCTTTCTCTCGTGTGTGTACAAGACCCAAAGGTAGGGATGTCATTGCGAGAGAGCTGTTTGATTCCTTTTGCTGCGTGTCTTTTCCGCCGCCAGTCTTCTGGCTCCTAAAAATCATTGACTGCACACCTCCATGATAGGATCGCTGAAGACAAATGGGTGCACAAGCAAATGTGGTGAAGAAAGCTGATGGTGCCCGGCTATCAAAAGAGATAGTGTCTGGGGTCTTAAAGGCTTGAAGGTGAACAAGCGGCCATCTAGCTCAGAAGCAAATAAGCCCACATGGAAGAAGCACACCGGCCAGTGCGATCACGAGGTGCCCAAGGGACCAGATATAAGGCATCATGCAAAAAAAAAAAAAAGATATAAGTGTGTGTATGTATGTGTATATGTATATATATATGTGTATATATATATTATATTAAATGAAGGGGGAAGTGCAGAGTGGAGACCCAAGGCCCAAGTGTCGGCCAATGGAGATCCCCTCATAGAGGGGCTTAGGAGAGGAGATGGGTTAATTAGGGTGTGAGGTAGTATCGATGAAGAACACAGCTTTCCCCCAGATCCTGGATGCTTCCTCCCCCCAACTACCATGATCCGAATTCTACCTTGCAGGACTGGATAAGGCAGAGGCTGTACACTGGTACATATGAGGGTTGGAGGTACAGGGAATCCAGGGTGGATGATACCTTCAGGACCAATGGTGTGAGGGACGATGCTGGGAGAGTGGAGGGTGAGTGGGTTGGAAAGGGGGAACTGATTACAAGGATCCACATGTGACCTCTTCCCTGGGAGAGGGACAGCAGAGAAGGGGGGAAGGGAAACCCCGGGTAGGGCAAGATATGACAAAATAACGAGGTATAAATTACCAAGGGCATATGAGGGAGGGGGGAAAGGGGAGGGAGGGGAAAAAAAAAAAAAGAGGACCTGATGCAAGGGGCTTAAATGGAGAGCAAATGCCTTGAGAATGATTGGGGCAGGGAATGTATGGATGTGCTTTATACAATTGATGTATGTATATGTATGGATTGTGGTAAGAGTTGTTTGAGTCCCTAATAAAATGTAAAAGAAGAAAAGAGAAAAAAATGATTAGGGCAAAGACTGTACAGATGTGCTTTATACAAATGATGTATGTATATGTATGAACTGTGAAAAGAATTGTATGAGCACCTAATAAATTGTTAAAATAAAAAAAAAGAGGAAAAAAAAAAAGACCATAAAGAAACTCAATATTGGGCAATGAATGTGCAAATTTGCTTTACACACTTGATGTATGTATGGATTGTGATAAGAGTTGTATGAGCACCTAATAAAATGATTTAAAAAAATGTGTCTGTTTTTCCTCTCTAGGGACCTCTCGTATGTTTGGCTGGTAGCCCCCTGTCTCCCACCCAGGGTGCACCTATGACCCAGCTCTGGACACTCAGAGGGCTCGTGGCCGTGCAGTCCTGGTTGTCAGGAAGGACTTCACACACCACAGCTCGAGGCCACCCTGCTGCCGCCGTTAGAAACCCCAACCCAAAGCCGTAGAAGCAAGCAGGACCAAGAGCCAGGCACAGAGTCCTAACCTTTGAAAATGCAGGGGGGGAGGGGGGGGCCTGGAGTCAACCTTCTCAGCCACACCATCCAGTAAATTACATTTTGGGGATGTGTTTGGGTTGGGGAAGGAGGGCGCTTAATTAAGTTTAAACTGGATGTAGCAAGCTTCCCAATGCATAGTCAATCCGAGATGCAACGCTGCCGCCAGGAAGATGAAGCAGGGCCCCGGGCCGTGGCAGGAGGAGACTACAGAAGCAGAGAAAGACAGAAATGGGTTCTGTTCTCCAAACATGCCGACTCTAACCCTGGGAGACCCAGATGGGGCTTCCAACCCGCAAAACCGTAAGATAGCAATGTTTTGTGGACTCCAGGCACCAAAAGTAATTTCCCAACACCGGAAGTTATTGAAAGTTTCTAACTTCTAGAAGGATTCTACGGCTTTATCTCTATATTGAGTGGGAATGGTGTAGATGGGGAAGGGGCTTATATTTTTAACAAAAAGCATGCATTACATTTGTTATTTTGAGGGGAAAAACAATATTAAATGCACATAAGAGTAAAACTAGAATAAAATCTTAGAATCACAAATATTACTCAAGCAATAGCAAGTAAAAAAGTAAAGCAAGTAGCAAATGCTTTACCTAAAAAACCAGCAACCACCAGCCAGCATTAATGTGGCTTGTGAGGAATTTCAACTAGTGGCACAATGATGCTATTAAACCCAGGGGTCAGTCATTGCTACCCAACTCTGTCAAGCCAGACCCTTCCAGGAAGACCAATTCCCGGGGAGGAATGTTCCCTTCGGGGTGGAGGCCAGGGCAAACTAGCGGATGTGTTTCCAAGCTGATTTGGAGAAAGAGTTTGAGGAGGCCGGGATGGGAAATCAGACTAGGAATGGGCCTAGGCTTACGATTTAGCAAACTCTTCCATAGAAAAATCCACAAACTGCCAACAATTGCTATGCTAATGAAAAGCGGCCCTGTTCTTCATTGAGCATGTACCATTTAAGAAAAAAGAGACCACTCCTTTGTCCCATTCTGAAGTGCTAGCTGCCACTCGGAGGTTCCTGCTGAATTTTAAAAGGGAAATTCATGTAGAGAGAAAAAAATGCAGGGGAACTGGCTGCCTGGCCCTTGTTTCTCTTGGGTCATTCTCTGGCCCACAGCTTAAGACATAATTCCAGACACCAGGCTGGCCTCGCGGCTGCACCCGTGAAATGCCCAGTGCAACGGCTACTCTAAGGATAACCCTGAAGGAGTTTTTTTAATGAGGAAAATATCTGCCTCCTCCAGACACCCCCTCCCCCGCAACTAACAAGAGGTGGGTCTTACATGGAACACATGCTCTTCTAAACTGAGTTCCTCAACCTAAGCACACGATGCTCGGTGCCTTCCACCTCGCCGAGGACAAGGGTGCTCCACTTGGCTAGAGGCACAATTCCACTGGGTTTGTCTCAGAGTGAGAGCCTAGGAGTATATGCCCGGGGCAGTCACGCAACAAAACAGAGCAGGCAAACTCCTCCACTGTGCAGTGGTTTCTCATAAGTGATATGGACAGCAAAGAACAAGGTCATTTCGGTTCTGGGGACAGTTTTGCTTTAAACCTGTGGTCCTCCATCTTCCTAATACTGCTACCCCAACCATAAACTGTTTCCGTTGCTACTTTACAACTGTAATTTGATACTGTTATGAATCATAATGTAAAATCAGATATGGAGGATATGTGTTCATTGTTATAAATTGAACATAATTAAAGCATAGTGATTAATCAAAAGAATGTAATTATATATTGTGAAATATTGATTTCTAATGACAAATAAAAAATTTTGTCTTGAAGCATGGTGTAGCATGGGTAACAGTCTTCACACTGGGTACTCTATGTGGGCCTATCTGCATGTGGGTGGACCCTCCTGGAGGCAGATAGAGGAGCGGTGTCTTGATTCCCAAGACCATCAGAAATATGTGTTCTCCAATTATCTTATTCGACCCCCAAAGGGGTCACAACCCACAGGTTGAGAATCGCTGCTTTAAACAAACTATCTCATTGCTGTTGAGTCTATTCTGACTCCTAGGGACCCTCCAGGATGGGGCAGCACCACCCCGGGGAGGTTCTGAGACTGTACATCTTCCCGGGAGCAGAAAGCCTAGTCTTTCGCCCTCAAACAAACAGGAGACCGTTTCTTCTATTTTCATCTTTGTTTTCTCCCCGCCTTCTTCTCCACCCTCCTCCTCTTGGTGTAAAAAGAAAACCATCAAGGTCAGAAGTCTGGGGCAAAGTACAAGGGTAAAGGATGTGAATAAAACGAACTAAAGATGTAAGCAAATGGCACCTCTTTGTCGCCTTCCCCTCCCGCCCCCCCTTGTCTACCAGGAATAAACTAGAGTCAATTTTAGGTCTCAATTTAAGGACTGAAGGTGAATTCAACAATTCTGGCAGATAATTTATTTTAAATATAAAAAGGAGCTTCAAGTTGTTTTTGTCCTAAAAGGAGCGGCAGTAATTCGGGGCTTTCTACCCCGTTAACAGTTACAGTCTCAGAAACTCACAGGCAGTTCTACCTTGTCCGATAGAGTCACCATGAGTTGGCATCAACTCAATGGCAGTGAGTTTGGTTTTTTGGTTTTGCCCTAAAAGCAAGTTTTTAAACATTGTAGTTTTATTGATGTAGTTGTGGGTTTTACTTTAGATGGCATATTTTGAAAAGATAGTTTTTTGAAAAAGATTTTAATGTAAATTTCTATCATACCATCGTCAGAGACCCTAGAAACAAATTCTTAAAAAGGTCTTGAACAACCTTACTATGAACATCTCAGTTTTTACTTTCAACTTCCTATAGTTCAGACAGGATCTAAGGCCAAAGAGGGCTCTTTCTGTCCTCTCACATAGATGCCCCACCCCCAGAAAAGGCAATGGGGGCTTTCATAAAAACAGCATAAACTGATCGTTGCACTGACAAAAATTAAAATAATAATCGGAGGATCACCATAAGGTTTACAAAGCACTTATCCAAATAGACCCCTCGAGCTTTGCAACTGCCTAACACCTATCTGTAAAGCAGGGAAAGTTCCTGGCTACATGGATGGAGCTCAATCCCATCATCTCCTTGGAGTGTGCTCCTGGAACCACCACGCGGCCCTGTCCTTGCACAGCAGTCGCCATGGCTCACTTACCCACACAAAGGATGTTAAAGCAGAATCCTTGAGAAGTAGACTTGTTGACCAACTGGTCAGGGAGGCTGTCAAATCCAACATGGCCAGAAAGGGACAAGTTTCGAAGCTCTTCATTCTGGAATGTCAGAGGGGAATATTTGAGAATCCAAGCATTACGTCACATGCATATCAGACATTACTGCCCTTAACCCTCTCCTCCTTTTCTCATGGAATAAGAGAAATCCCCCCTGTCCCTACACTACACGAGGCACCGACAACTCCAAAGCCATGTTCTTTCACAAAGTCGCACACTGCTTCCCAAAGCAGATGATATAGATCCCAGGGGGACTCATTCCCCGTTACTAGTAAGGGTACAGGGAGGTTTTGAACTTCTAGAAGTGGCTGTACCTCCAAAAATGACTAGAGTCGGTTCCTTCAGTGACACGAAGGACTAGCCATCTTGACAGCTTTAATCACTTATGCAAAGCTTTCCATTTGCTTCCAACACACACCAAAGAGAACTGAATCCACTGGACTCTTCCTGCTACATAAGGAAGCTCTGAGAAGACCACCATGGAAGACAAATGCTCCTTGCACTTTTAGAAATGTTGGAACCACCATCGTACGATAACCCTAAAACTACTCAGCACACGATATGGTTCCTGAAGACCATGGAATAACGGATGCATTTGATTTACGGCACTGGTGAAAAATATTGAAAATATCATAGGATACCAGTTGTTGTGATGTGCCGTCTCATTGTTTCCAACCCATAGTGACCCTCCATACAATAATACACAACACTGTCGTGTCCTGTGCCATCCTCACAATTGTTCTTATGTTTGAGCCCATTGCTGCAGCCACTGTGTCCATCTGCCTCGCTGGGGACCTTCCCTTTTTGCCGCCCCTCCCTTTTACCAAGTATGATGTCGTTCTCCAGGGACTGGTCTCTCCTGAGTGGGACACCAGAAGACCTAACAAATCTGCTTGGAAGAAGTGCAGCCAGAGTCTTTCCAGGATGGAGAGACTTCAACTCGCGTACGTTGGCTATGTGATCAGAGAGACGAGACTGGTCCCTGGAGAAGGACATCGTGCTTGGTAAAGTGGAGGGTCAGTGAAAAAAGAGGAAGACCCTCATCGAGATGGAGTGACACAGTAGGCTGTAATAATGGGCTCAATTGTAACAATTTTGAGGATGAGGCAGGTCTGGGCAGTATCTCAATCAATTGTACGTAGTCATGACATGTCAGAACCAACTTGACTGCTCCTATCAACCACACTAACCACCACCACCACCACCACCATTAGTTACACAGTCCCTCCCAGCCCAGATCTAGCACCGTTTCTACACTCAATAAGTCTTCTCAATAAGTGACACATGAGTTTATAGAATGGCATTCATCTTCTGACCAGTTAAATGGCAGAAATATTTGATATAAGGTAACTACAATACATTGAAATGGTGGCAAGCATCCATTACAATGATTAGATGACTGATGTCCTTCTTATAAGCTGGTACTAAATGCTCCCAGCTTTGAATGTGTCCCTGGGCTGGTAGTACCAATCTGTGACTCTCATTCCCACATATAATTCCAGGGTGTGGCTTGCATTTCGAAAAACTAGATATTGAAAACCTTTCTGGTGACAAAACTCCTGGTGTTCTGGTTCTGTGGCCATGAACTTTATAGCCACACAACTGAATTTTGGTGACACAAGGGACCTCGGTGTTTCTTTGTTCTCCCTTTTTAAATTAAAAAAGCAGGGGTGGGGGAGGGAGGTTTTGCTTAGGATCCCTCAATGTTTTCACGAGATCAATTCTTTTAGATCCACGTGTCCAAATGTCTATGCTCACTCTATCTGCAGAGAAGTGTGACTGCATAAATATATTGATTTCAATAGGACGCTTTCTGGGCGACACCATTCCTTGCCAGCTCTAAAATTCTAATTCTGCAAAATCTGACCAAAAACGACCACACTCTTAGAACACCATGGTGGCAGCTGCTGGTTCGAGGTCAAGGGGGCAGAGAACAGATGCCTCGTCTATGAATAGTTTCCTTGAAATCTGCCAGCAGTGAATATGAGACTCCAAAGTAGGCACTTCTACTGGAACAGGATGGCATGGCTGACAGCTCGCTGAATGGCTTCCAGAACAGGTTCTAGTGGGCACAGTGCTGGTAACTGGCCAAGCCTCTCCCCTCCCAACAACACCCCCTCCCCATGCTGGTACCTCCCCCTTCCTCTTCAGATACCTCAAAGATTCTGACAGCAGGTATTTTTAGGGTGTTTACCACAACCACCAGGACTTGGGGGTGGAGGACTGAAATGAGTCCTGGGTTATATTTAGAACTCTTTCCATCACAGCTGCGCGGTGGCCATGGTGTATCAGACAGGAGAAGCCACCGCACCACCTCCATGCCTGATGTGTCCCTGGCTGGAACGCTCAGGGAGGCGAGGGAAAGGCAACCGGGCAAGGAAGGCCTGTCATCCGACGTTCCCCACCCACTCGCCACACAGTCCTTTGATTTCCAGGGCCAGGAAGTTATGCTCTAGATTCCGGATGGTTGGGGATTTTAGATCCCAGATATCCCTCCATGAGCCAAGCCTGGGAAGGAATCAGAGCTAGTAATTATAGCTCTCATCCCAGAACCCAGTGCTCAGCATCTCATATTCTCACTATTTCCAAAACACAAGAAACCACCCACACACCCACCAAGTATTTTTATACCCATTGAAAACCACATGCGAAATGAAGGGTTGGGTCTTGGAATTTCTGAAATGTGCAGTTATGTCTTTGGAGTCTGTCTTCTAGCTCGGTGATATGAAACATATAGATCTGACCATGCAATTATTTAAAAAGCATAATTCTCTGATCAGGACTAATGGTTCCCTGAGAGTCCTTGCCTACTGGGACACAATAAGGAAGGGGGAACTGGGAAACACTGCTAACTAAATGCAGGAAGCCATTCTGAGCGACTAACCCCGTGACTCATGGGCAACTGAATTGGATTCCTATAGCCTCTCTCGTTCTGGAGCACTTGTGAAACTAGATTTGCCTTAGCCATCACTTGCCAATGGTTCGGATCTCTCTTTGAGTGTAGAAGCCTGTTCTTGGGGGGGTCACATATATCCCTGGGTCATAACACTACCACACATCTGGAAAAGACTCCCTGAAGTTTATCTTCAAATGGTCTCCATTTCAATCATGTGGGCAGCTCTCTTGGGGTTGTCCTGCCTGTACCTCAAACTCATGTGCACAAAACTGAAATCAAAGCCCACTACCCTAAACCTGCTCCTTCTCCAGAAGTCCCCATTTCTGTTCAGTGGTGCTTGAAACCACCCTTCCTCACAGCAATTCCTACATCTTACCGATGCTCCAACCCCCTCTCAACCCCTCTAATTCCACAGCTTCCTGACTGGGCTCCCTGCCTTGCTCCCACTCTGCTCTAATCAGGGCTCTCTGCTTGGCCACCACAGGGTTCTCAGGGCTCAGAGGCCCTCAGTCTGAACGCCCTGGCTGCCATTTCAGACCTTCCATGGTCTGAACCCAAATCTCCACTGAATGTACCATTCAGCTACTCCCCCTCCCCCCCCCCATCTTAACAGCAACAGCAACTTACCTGCTGGTAAGATGCATTACTACTTCATGTTCCTGGGACAAACCTAGGCCTCACCCTCTATGTCCACCTCAGAGTTCACACTATTTCCTACATCTGGAAAGATCTGATATTCAATGTTTATATAGCCTCACTTTCAAGATTCATCTCAAATTTTTATCTGATGCTATCTGGGAAGAATTTCAGCAACATGCCCCATACTAATAAAAGAAATACTGATTGGATCAAGATAGCTCAAGTTATCTGGTATTCCGTAATCATGCTCAAACAACTAACATTTACTGCACACTTCCACTCTTCAAGGCAAATCCTACACATAAAGGAACTAATCCTGTTTCTCTTAGCAATTCTGTGAGGTAGCAGCTGTTATTACCAACCTCAGTTTACAGATCAGAACATGGAGAGAGGTTTAGTACCTTGGCCAAGTTCAAACCAGCTGTAAGTTGAGAAACTAAAAACTGAACCCAGGAAGTCATGTTGCTGCGTCCAGAGCCCACCTGCTTAGGTCATTTCTTTCTTGCTGTCTCCCGGGCATGGAATCAACTCCCAGGCAGCCCGTGACAATATAACAATTTCAACTTCTACAATAAACCCAATATGAGTCTTAAAATGCTACAGACTAGAATGCCAACATTATAACGTTCTGGAAAAGGCAAATACAAAACCAAGTATGTTGTATTGCTTATGGCATCAAGTCAGTTCCCACTAATTTCAACCATAGAACCCAATAGAACTGTCCCACACGGTGGCCTAGGCTGCCATCTTCATGGGAGCGGATAGATCAGCAGGCCTTTTCTCCTGGATTATTCCAACTGACAATCTTTCAGCTAGCTGTGGCTCTGGGGCAAACCAGCCAGACTGTGAAAGGATCGCTGTTTCCCTGAGGTTTGGGTAGAGGGAGATGGGGTGACGAGGGGGAGCACACGATACTGACCAATACTGTACAGATAGCACATGACACGAAGTCTTTATCAGAACCCGACAACAGACACCGTTAATAATCCGTATCGGTATTGGTTCATCAAAGTGACCAATGCCCGGCACCAAAGCAACCGTGAACAAAATAGCCAACTGTGGGCAGGAGGAGAAAGCTATATCTGAGTTCTCCGTACTCTTGCTCAATTATTCTGTAAACCTAAAACTGCTCTTAAACAAAAAGGAAAAACAGGTCTATTTAAAAGAGAAAATTCGATGTCGAAGTAGAAAGAAAAAAAAAATCCCTGAAGCTGTAAACCTTGACAACCACAGAGCTGGTGGTTGAGGATTGGAATTGGCAACACGGCTGAAAGCATATTTTCTCTGGCCTTGGCAATACCAAGGGCAGGCCTGGACTCTGCAAGCTGTGGCACATGAAGCCCATAATAGAAGGCAGCACAGATACTAAAAGGCTTAGTTCTGACCATTTTGGAAACAAAATGCCAGCAGGGAGCCACTAAATAAGTAACGAGAAGGCCTGAATGGATTCTGCCCTTGATAAGCTAATCTGTTCAGTAAGGGGCTGTCCTTACTTTCTATAGCCCAGGCCATCAGAAAACAACACTTTCCCAACTGGTTACTTTACTATCTCAGCTTTCTCTCTCTAGAACTGCTCTACTATGTGGATACAGTTGCTTATTTGTCCATTCAAAAAGTTCCACAGCAGAAAAGGCCAAGGCACCCAAAAGATGTTACTTTTGTTATTCATTGATAAACAGCACTCCGGCCCTTAGGAGGTTTACAATGTTTCCGTACAGACAGACCATACATCAATGTAACAGTACTAATGATAAAAGTGATAAATGCAGGAAGCATTAACTGGTAGCAGGGGCTCTGGGCTATTAGAGGGAAGAAGGACTTTTGACTAAGGACAGTCCAGAGACAGTTTTCTGAAAGGGTTGAACCCCCATACCCCCCCAGACCTACCAGGAAAAACCAAACAGACAGAAGCTTAGCTGGTGAAAGCCTTCCAGATGCCCATGCCCAGAGATGCTTTATTATGACTGTCCGCTCTGCAGTCAATACTCAGATCGCTCAGTGGCCCCGCAGACTTCATCTGTGCACTCATTACACAACAAATGATATAAGGAGGCGTAGCAACACCTACGCTCTGTGTGCTGCTTTAAAATGCACCCAGGTAAGTCGTGGTCCACGATTCCAGATGGGGCTTCAGCAGAAACAGGGCAGTGAATTACAAGGCTTGGGTTCACCAAGATTGGTTTGAATCCCAACTTTGCCTCCTACTTCAGTCCAGTCTTCCATTTGTCAAAGGAAAGTATTAGGTAGGGCTGTTGGGAGAAGATGAGGAAACGATGCATCTGTGACAGTGTGGAGCATTTAACAAAGGAGTCCTGATGGCATGATGGTTAAGCACTCGGCTGCTAACTGACAGGTCGGCTGTTTGAACCCATCTAGAGTCTCTGCCGCTGGGAGACCTGGCAGGAAGACGAGAACTCAGGAAAGCCTGCGGGGCAGTTACATTCTTTCACAGGAGAACCCCAACAACTCCAGGGCACCAAACAGCACCAGCAGCACTGCATAGGTCCTCAATAAACCAGGGTGTTCTTTCTCCAAAGTAGAAAGAGTCAAGTTTGACATGGGAAATGAACCAGAAGCTACTGTCATTGCTGCTATTCTTCCAAGTTTGCTGAGCTGTTGGGTATCAGAACCTTTTCATGCAGGAACCAATAAAGTCCAGCCATCCCTCATTTTATCAACATCGCTCAGTTCCAAAGATCAGGGCATTTGTGACAACCGGCAGTACAAGAACACTGAGGATGACCACATCAGCTTACAGAATGGAGGATGCTTACATTTGAGTCATTTCACATCAAATAATGTCACTGCATAATTGCTAAACGACTGAGAGTCACGGCCACCCAATGTGCCATGCACCCTGAACCATTCCAGTCAAGTGTTGCTTGAGTCACATCTCTGTGTTCACGTGGCCAGCAGATGTTGTTGCCAATAGGCAAAATGGTGGGAGAGGTTTGTTTTTTATTATTGTCGGAAACTCGAGGTGTCAGATAACAAGATAGGAGAAAAGTGAGCAGTGTCTGAAATCACTATGGGAGGAAAAAGGGAAAGAGACAGAGGAATGAGGAATCCATCACAGAGAAGCTCCACCATAAACAGGAAACTCATTTAAGAAGCTGGGGTGGGGGTGGGGGAACCATAGAATCACATTACTTCTTACAGAAAGCAGTGGGGTCAATAGTATCAACCTCCTCAAGGCTGGAAACCATTCTGGATTCCTTACCTTTACCTTTGCTTTTAATTTCAAAATCATTTTTTAAAAACCTCGCTGAGTCACTAAAATGAAAAAGCCAAATATTTCTAAGTGGATTCCATTCCCCATTCTCAACAGTGAAGCCATCCACGTAGCTTCTCTTCCCTTTGAAAACCGAAGTCCTGCAGTAGATGTGGTTTTAGGTAGCCTGTCACCTCTGATCCTTATCAGCAACCGGAAAGCAAGAGCACAGCAGGTTACCTAGGTGATGTGTGTTTTCATTTCAAAACACGTAGATTTTAATTTTTATTTTTGACCACAGATGTTATAATTTTTAAAATACATCCCCTATTAGATGTATGTTTTAATTTAAGAAAAAACTAATTTTGTGGGGTTCCCCACCCCCCACCCCCCGGAAAGCTAGAGATTTCTATTTATAGGAAATGGCGATCACATTATTCTCAAAGCCTCTGGATATGAATAATTTTAAATTATATTGATCCAAGCCACTTAATCCTCAGGCTTATGCTTCCTCATCTGTAAAATGAGGAGCTTTAACCAAATGACCTCTGAGCAAAGTCTCTGGTTTTACTGCCAATTCTACGGTTTCTGGTGTCTGGAAATCAGAGAGCCGGCATCGGGGACAACTTTTCTGTGTTTTCTCTGACCAGATCAAAACTGACTACATTTGTAAGGGATGCTGCGAAGAAGCTTCCACAGGGAACCCTGGAGAACTTTGACCTAACAGACCCCCGATGTTTGCCCAGCTTCTCATTTTTACTCCCAGAATGAAAAATGATGGCTACATTTTTATCTGCTCCCACTCTACAAATGTCTGCTGAAAGAAATATCTATTTAGTTATATCTGCAACATTCCACAAGATGTTGGTGGGGGGGGGGGGGGGCAAATGATTCCATATCTCCAAAACAAACCTACGAAATAACGCCTCCATTTCAGTTAGCCCATCTTCAAGAAGCAACTGGGTATGCATGTTTTCCTTCACCCAACAAACACTTAGGATGCACCAAGCACTGTGCTAAACACTCAGAATATGATGTGAGAAACCAGAACACCCCTAGCTCTGGTGCCCAGAGATGTGTATCAAATAGTCACAATGTGTCATCATTCGGGCGCCATCCAACGTACAGGATGCTATACAAGTCGCCTAATCAATCGTTCTGTTAGCAATGAACCAGCCTGGAGTAGATTAGGGGAGGGGCTCCGTGATGATGTTGGGTAACCGTCAGCCTGCTAACCGCAAAGCCAGGGGTTGCAACCCCCAGCCACTCTGTGGGAGAAAGATGAGGCGATCTGTTCCTATAAAGATTTACAGTCTTGGAAACGTGACCGTATGGCTGAGCCAGGATCAACTCAAAGGCTTGTGGGTTCAAACATGCACATGCACCGTTAGATGTTCATTTAGTAGATCGCTCCTAGGGACAGTTGATGTGCAGGTTTTAAGTATTCAGAAGAAAGCCAAAAGGTCTTTCTCAGCTGCGCTGCCTGATGGAATGAGGGAGAAGTGATTAAGACTCGAGTCTTAAGTAAATGTCTAACTCTCTGGTGTTAAATGGAGCTATGATGGGGCAGGGGGACTTAGATGGCAGAATTCCTTTGCTCTATATGGCTTTTCCCCATAAAGAAGTTGTCCATTTGGGCAAAGAGATGGGGCACTTACCTTCCTCATCTTAGGACACGGATGTTTCGAGGTCCTGGTTGTGTGGTGCTTATACATTGGGCTGTGACCCGCAAGGTCAGCAGGTAGAAACCAACAGCAGCTTCAGGGGAGAAAGTCACAGAAGCACTTCTACCCTTGTCCTGGGGGGCTGCTAGGCTACAGGGGCTCAACAGCAGTGCACGTGGTCGTTGTTGGTTTTATTTGTGTAGATCCATCGTGCAGATGTCACCAAGCCAAGGAGAGACACCTCTCCCCAGCCAACCTCCCTCCCAAACACAAGCTTGCTGCTTCTCACTCAAAATCCTCGACTGTTTTCTGAAAAGATTCTGCCCCACAATTGCCAGTGAAGTTTTAGCCAAGTGAGCTGACACATAGTTTTTGTAAATATGTTCACTTAACAATTACTTTCTCAATTGTGTCCAATTGGTTTCCTATTGCCTAGTACAGAAAGAAAGCTTGGTGGGATGATAGGAAACGCCCTTTGTTCCCATGCAAAAAGGAAAACACTGGAATGCAAACCCAAACCACAACTATGAAGCCTGCACCAGGGCTGCTTGCAAGGCTCAGCATTGCTGGGGAGATTTTCACAGTCTAAAATGTCCGGAGCATCTCATTACCAATGGGGATCACATTCTTGCAGGATGACTTGGACAGTGTTTGCTACTCTGCTTCTCATCTATACCATGAAATTCCAAGATCTGTGCCAAGAAAGCCCCTAAGGATGTCTCGAGCAAGCAGCAGGGCAGAGGGGGCCAGGAAGAAGAGAACAGACCGGAGAGAAACCATATGGGAAGAAGAATGAGCGGGAGGGAGGCACAGTCAGGCTGCAAACCAGCAGCCACTCCACAGTCAAAAGATGAAGCTTTCTACTGCCACAACTAATCACAGAAACCCACAGGGCCAGAGGGAGGGGGCTGAGGTGGGGGAGAAAGGGCCACAGGGAGAACCCTGGCAGACCCCTGGTGGGCCTATAGGACAGGGTAGAACAGCCCGGGTGGGTTTCTGAAGCCTCATCTTTCTCACTCGGAGTAGCTGGTGGGTTTGAACTGGGATCTTTTGGTTAGCAGCCTAATGTACAGTCCACTATGCCACTGGGGCAAAACAGATGGAGATGGTACAAACTCCAAGGTGAACAGAGCCCCAACTGCTCCATTACAAACTTAGTAAAACAAACTTTTACCTTTCCCCTCACCCCGCAAAAAGCAAACAAACAAAAAACCCCAAAAAGCAAAGAACCACCCACATAAGGCAATCCCAAAACTGTAAAAAGTGGGAACACTTTTCTTACAGACAGAATGGTTTTTTTTCTAAGCCAGTGTAAACTCTGAGAGGTCCAATCTAACCAACATGCCAAGGATTAATAACGACAACAAAACGGACATTTTCCTAAGTTTCCGAAGGCATAGTCTTTGTATTTGAGGCAAAGTGATTCATGCGCCTGACAGCCTAACGCTACAAAACTGCTGATTCGCAGAGAGCCCAATGCTGGGGAACAGACAGAGGTCTGCAAGGGCATTCCAGCGACGCACTCAAATCCTGCCGCTCAGAGCAAAGTGGGGGCAGGGCGGACGCAATGTGACAAAGAGGCAAAAGTATTTAGAAAGGCCTGGTCTGATCAGAAACAGATGCGCCGCCGGCTGTTCTCACACCCGTCAGCATCCGAGCAAGGAAGAGCCGGCCTGTGCAGTGTGCCGAGCCACCTAAGAAAGCTAATGAGAAAAATATGGGCTAGGGGAGGCCTAAGAAATTGTTTCAAACCCTCCCACTTACCGGTGGGATTCCAGATGTGCCGGTTCTGCAGAACCCTATCACCTCCCTTACAATGGGGAAAGCCACCAATTGCCTCACAGTTCCGCCCTTGGGCCATTTTGGTTCCTTCTGCCCTGCCTGGAAAGTCCCTGGATGAAGCAAATGGTCTGCACTTGGCTACTAATGGAAAGGCACCACAGAAGAAAGGCCTGGCCATCTGCTCAGGCAATGGTGACAGCCAGAAGCCCTCTGGAGTTCTCCGGAGGTAGAAGGGACTCAGGGCTATGCCGTCAACGTGTGATGTATCTTTCTGACACGTTTCCCCCCCCAAAACAGAGTGACTCTCTTATGATCCAGTTTACATTTGTTCTGCTTGTTAGTATTTTCTGCTTGTTCGCCAATTGAGGTTTTTCTGTTCGACTTCGTTGTTGTTGTTAGTTGGTTTTTGTCTGTACATGAAATCCAGAGAGGTAAATCTACAGAGACAGTAACTGGATTCATGGTTCCTTGGGGCAGGGGTGGGGGTGGGGGGTGGGGAACAGGGAGTGCAGGGGAAGTTGGAGGGAGATGGGGAATTGCTGACGAGAAGCCCAAGAACAAAGAAAATGTTCTGACACTGATTGTGGAGATGATCGTACAGCTCTGCCTGATGTGGTGGAACTGGATGTGAATGATATGCCAATAAAACTGTGAACGCGAATTAAGGGGCCCGAATCCACTTAGAGGCCCCGACCCGATATGTTTGTTGTACACCGGGTTCTGCTCCTTGCTGCCAACACCACTTTCTCGGTGCTTCCTAGCTGAGAAATACTGTGGCATAGGTCACATATTTCTGTTTACCGAATGCATTAATCAGCAAATAATGAACGATGGACAGGCCACTTCCTTCCCTATGGCCCCAATTCTATCACCGGATAGAAATGAGACACTTCCTTTCAGAAGATGCCATCTGTTTCTGTCCCTCCCTGAAAAGGCAGGGGACTTCCAGTCTCTGAGAAGAAGGAAAAGCCCGTCTCCTTTGAGTCCCCTCAGCACAGCCGGCTGCTTGGCTCGGCTGACTGGGAGCACCTCTGGGCACAGCGCCCTGTTTCAGATATTTGGAAATGGAAGGCACTGTCATCAAAATGACCAAAGCTGTGGTAAAGGCGCTCTTAGAAAATAAACACCAAATGAACATTTGGCATCACTCTGCAAATATTGCTACACAATCCTGGCCCAGATTCTCCAACCTAAGACTTCCACTTCATCCGAATCCCAGCCTTGGGGACCATCAGGATGAAACACTGGTTGGCTCCAGAACTCGGGAGTGTGCACTCACGTCCAATCACCATGTCATCTATTACCACGGACTTCGTGGCATGAAACCGCACCCGCTTGTTAGCGCTCTGTTCTGTGGGTCGAATGTCTGAGCGGACTGGTGGCCAGATTCTCTGCTCGGGGTGTTGGAATTTGACATTGAAGCGTGGGCCAGTGTGCAGGCTGAACTCTCCCAGCTAGAGTGGCGGGGGCTGGGAATCCACTTGGAAGGTGCTTCAGGTAGTTGGGGGCCTTCAGTTCCCTGCAATGGTTCAAAGGGCATGATGTCCCGACATCATGTCCAAAGGATGTGAGACGAACAAGGGGGTTACTTTGAGGACTAAAGGTACAGCGACCCACGCCATCGTATTTTCAATCACCTCATATGCACATGAACGCTGGACATCGAATAAGGAAGACTGATGAAGAATCGATGCATGTGAATTACGGGGCTGGCGAAGAGTATTAAAAGTACGGTGGACTGATACAAGAACTCTGTCTTGAAAGGACAGCGTGTTCCTTAGAAGCAAGGTTGGCATCACTTCATCTGACAGACTTTGGACATGCTGTCAGCACACCATGCTTGGTGGAGTCAAGGGCATCAAAAAAGAGGAAGGCCTTTGACAAGATGGATAGACAGAGTCGCTGCAACAAGGGGTCCAAACATAAGAACAGTTGTGAGGATGGTGCAGGCCCGGGCAGTTCTGCTGTACACGGGGTCAGTATGAGTCGGAACCGGCTTGATGGCACCTCACCACCACAAGATGCTGCCCTTCCTACTGCTGTAATGATTTACAGTCTTGGAAATCCACAGGGGCAGTTCTACCGTATCCTGTAAGGTCACCGTGAGTCAAACTCAACTCAATGGCAGTGAGTTTTTGAGTGTTTCCAAACCACCAGCTAAAGATACAGCGGTTTATGACCGTAAGACCCCAAACTCAGCTCACTGCCAGCCAGTTGATCCCAACTCATGGCAACACTATCGGACAGAGTGGATCTGCCCCTTTGGGTTTCTGAGATTTTAAAGCTTTACAGAAGTAGACAGCCTCAACTTTAACTTGTGAGAGGGGGCTGGTGGGTTGGCCGTGGGGTCGGCAGCTCAATGTCATACGTAAATGTTGCTGCCTTGGAAATCCCCTGGGGCAATCCTACCCTGTCCTAGAGGGTCGCTAAGGGTCGATATGAGTCAGAATCAACTTGAAGGCACATAGCACCCACCATTATTCTTAATAACAAGGATTCCTAAGGAACTGAGATGTCTTCTAAGGGAGATAAATCATCCAGATGACAAAGAAGACAACTGCCCACTGTTTGATGATAAACTATAATACAAAATCGAGCCAGAGGTTAGATCAACAAAGGCCAAGGCAAAGAAGTACAGTTTTCTTTACAAACTCACTGCCATTGAATGGCTAAGGATTCAGAGCAACCCTATAGGGCCCTTAGGGGAGGCCACATCTGATCTGGGTCCTGATACAGTGAGAGCAGCTGTGGACAGTTGCAAAGGAGAAGTGAAGAGTGGAGAAGGGAAAGAAGTACCATGTGTCAAGGAAGACAGCAGGGAAAGCAACAGGCCGCCCCCAGGGTATCCAGACCAATGAACCAGAAGAAAGGACAGCATCATTAAGAGTGGAGTTGATAAGTTCTTGAAAATTAGTGTAAATTTGTTTTCTGGAAATATTCCTTAAAAAGAAGTGCTGCCTGTGTGATTACGAGGTGTCGAAGGGATCAGGCATCAGAAGACCCAAAATAAACAAATCAATGTCAGTGAGGGTGGTGGTGGAAATGGAGACCCAAAGCCCATCTACAGACAATTGGACATCCCCTCACAGAAGGGTCACGAAGAAGGGATGAGCCAGTCAGGGTGCAGTGTAGCACCAGAAAAACACACAACTTTCCTCGAGTTTTTTAATGCTTCCTCCCTTGTCGCTATCATGGCAGCAGTTCTACCTTACAAATCCGGCTAGACCAGAGTATGTGCACTGGTACAGATAAGCGCTCTCTACACACAGCATCCAGGACAGATAAGCTTGTCAGGAACAATAATAGGAGCAGTGATACCATGAGGGTCAGGGACGGGTGGGGGAGAAAGGGAGAACCAATCACAATGATCGACGTTTTAACCCGCACCCCAGTGACAAACAACAGAAACATAGGTGAAAGAAGACCGCAGACGGAGTAAGATACGAAGATAATAATAATTTATAATTTATCAGGAGCTCACGAGGGTGGGAGGCTGGAGGACGGGGAGGGAGGGGAGAGGGAAGGAGGAGCTGATACCAAGTGCTCCAGTAGAAAATGTTTTGAAAATGATGATGGCAACCTATGTACAAATGTGCCTGATACAATGGATGTACGGATTGTTCAAAGAGCTGTAAGAGCCCCCATTAAAATGATCTATTAAAATAAAAAAGAGAGAGAGACGTGTCATGAAAACACTGCTGTCCCGACCCTCGTATAAGCAAAGTGTAATTCAACCCTTACAGGCCCAGGATCTGACACTGGGCATTTCGGGGTGGGAGCAGCCAGGTCATGAAAGGCCTGGCTGTGCCTTTCTGAACATACCTTCCAAGCAGACCAGCAGGCAGAGGGCCCAGGGATAGAGAATTGCCTTGAAGTCATGGCTTTCTTCCACCCAGATTACTAGCCCGGGCAGCCCTCCAAGTGGTAAACTATTGGGTACAAACCTCTCTCAGAGCATTAATAAAAAAAATTTTTTTTTAAGTATCTTGCAGATAACCTAATAGGTTGTCTCCATTCGTTATGGCAGCTATGTCTGCAGATTTCCGATCTAGCTACAGCTCTAGTCTTCCCTCCTTGCTCTGGTCTTTTCAAGAAGCACCCTAAGAATGCTCCCACTGGCCGAGCAGGCAATTTTCCACCTTACGGAAAGCGAGCTGCACCCATACATACTGGTGTGCTGGGGGAAGCAGACCGGACGGGCTACATTACAATTTTCCTCTTCTCTCAAAGTTTCCTGTTGATGGACGATGGGAGATGCTGCCTTTCTTGTCTAGGTCAGCGAATGTAAAACAAACCTTCTTTCACATGCTACGGGCACAAAAGAATGTCCCCACGGTGCCCTCCACCCCCTTCCATTGTCCACTAAAAATGTCTCTTAAAGAGACATTTTCATGATCACTATGACCATAGGGAAGTTTGATGCCACCCAACCCCTTCTGAACTCCCAATCCACTCTCAAAAACTGATGGCCCATCAGGTGCCACAGCGGGACTTACATTTCCACACACGGTGTGACCTCAGGACACAGAGGGGCTGGGTAAGCCACTAGGACCTCTCAGTAGAGCGGGGCTGTGGCTGTACCTCATTGCTCCCAGATTCAGGGTAACGGGGCATGTGGGTGGGAACATGTTTCTGACCGTCTCTGATAGCATCATTACAGGGCAGCATCAAGCTGAAATCAAAACATGAAAGATTATAGCTTGGTGGAAGCTCCTTTCCGTAATTCATACATTCTGCAGAAAGGGGAAACTCCAAAGTTCAATGAAACCCAGGCGGAAAGAAAGACTGGAATTAGCGAGGAGCTTAGGCACTGAGCCAGGGAACTGCCATTCAACTCCTCCAAAGTCTAATAGTTCATTAGAATAATTATTATACCCTGGGTGAAAATAAAAGGCAAGGAAGAGAAACTAGATGATAATTATCCTGGCAAAAACAAGAAGAGCTACTTTGGCCACTTGGCCTTGAGAAGGTTCCAAGCCTCAAACCCCTCCCCGCAGAGCGGGGCAGACGGTGCACCCTCCTCCTGTAAATCATGGCTGCACAAGAGTAAAACCCGTTTGACCACAATTGCACCAACTGTACCCACTAGGTTGGTTATTACCCCAAGAGTGGGTTGAGCGCGATGTGGCAGCTGTAACCACCAGTGTAGGAAACCAAGCCTTGGCAGCTGCCCCCAAGATTCCTTCTGAGTCCAACATCCAACCAACTCTTCCACCCAGTTCTTAATAATTCAGAGGGGAGCGTGCCAGCCACAAGTCATCTTGCTGTTCCTATGCGTGCCTGCCTGTGAGAGAGGGTGCATGCGTGCGTGCGCACACACAGAAGAGTAGTTGCAAAAACAAGCAGAGGAAGTAACGAGGCGTCAGACCAGTCCCCATGGGCAGTAAAGCAGACAGAGTATCTGCAGCAGTAAACGTACCTGATGGTCCATTTCATATTCTCAGCGCAGAATGAAAAAAAAATGGAGGGGCATCTTTTACCAGTATCAGCTCAAATATGTCTGCAGCAGCTCCAGAATGAAGGTCCGAGTGCACCAACGAAGAGGAGGAAATGAGGAAATGGACTTCTCCCTCTCTCCCTCTCTCTAACACAGAAACTAAACAAAACCAAACTCACTGCCAGTCAGCTTATTCTGACTCAAAGAGACCCTATGGGACAGGGTAGAGTGGCCCCTCTGGGTTCCTAAGACTGTGACTCTATAGGATTTCATCTTGCTTGGATCCATAATCAATGCTCATGGAAACCGCAGTCAAGAGATCAAAGGACACAATGCATTGGGCCAATCTTCTGTACAAGACCATTTTTTTCCTTTTAAATCATTTTATTGGGGACTCTTACAGCTCTTATCACAATCCATCCATCCATCCATCCATCCGAGTCAAGCACATTTGTTCATATGTTGTTGTCATCATTTTCAAAACATTTTCTTTCTACTTGAGACCTTGGTATCAGCTCATTTCCCCCCTCCTTCAAGATCCTCGGTAATTTATAAATTATTTTTTCATGTCTCACACCGACTGCTGTCTCGCTTCACCCATTTTTCTGTTGTCCATCCTCCTGGGTGGAGGGGGTGGGGAGTTATATGTCTATAATTGTGATTGGTTTCCCCATTCTCCTCCCACTTTCCCCTTCCCTTTCTGGTATCACTACTCTCATTATTGGTCTGGAAGGGGTTTATCTGTCCTGGATTCCCTGTGTTTCATGTTTCCAGCTCTTGTCTGTACCCACTGTACAAGACCGCTTAAAAGTGTTGCTGAGCAAAGATGTCACTTTGAGGACTAAGGCGCAGCTGACCCAAGCCAAGGTATTTTCAACTGCCTCATATACTTACTAAAGTTGTACATTGAATAAGGAAGACCAAAGGAAAAAGAAAATCAATGCACTTGACCTATGGTATTGGCAAAGCATATTAAAAATACCACGGGCTACCAACAGGACAAATAAATCTGTCTTGGAGGATGTACAGCCAGAATGCTCCTTAGAGACAAGGATGGTGTACCTTTTTCTCATGTCCTCTGGACATGCTCTCATGAGAGATCAAGGAGTCAAGAAGAAAGAAAAGGTTTTGAAACTGTGTGGCAGCAATTGTACAATACTGCTTGATGTGATTGAACTGTGGAATGTTAGGATATCTGTAAGAGCTCCCAATTAAAAAGAAAGAGAGAGAGAGATCGGTCCCTGGAGAAGGACATGATGCTTGGCAAAGTAGAGAGACAGCAGGTAAGAGAAAAACCCTTGGCGAGATGGATGGAAAGAGAGGCTGCAACCACGGCCTCAGACGGGGAACAGGATCAGGCAGCGTGTCGCTCCATTGTACACAAGGTAGCTGTGAGTTTGAACCGACTTGTCGACACCTAACAAAGAAAGCAACAACTCTTTATGGGTGTGGAAGGCCTGTCTTTTTCCCTTGGAGTGGCCTGGGGTTTCGAACTGCTGACCTTCATTGAGGTCAGCCGCCCACCACGTCGCCACTAGGTCACCAGGGCTCATTAAACTAAACAAATGGTTCTGATTGTGTCAGAGGCCCTGGGTGTTACAAGTGGCTCAGTGATCCAGCTGTGAGCCCAAAAGGTAGACACGGGAGCTCACTCCTCGGTATCGGTAGCACCTAAGAGGAACGCCCTGGTGACCTGCACACTCCTACTCTGTCAAATATGAGCTGCAATCCATTTGATGGCAACTGGGGTCAGTCCTTTCCCCGCAATCCCTCAACCGAAGAGCAATAACTGACCGTGTATGTAAAGACCCAAGCTAGGCGCTATAACAAAAATGAACAAGACCGCAATGCCACTGCAACCACTTTAACCTTGGTTAACCTGTAAGAGTCTGAACACTACTCTCCTCCGACTCCAACCATCCCATTACCGTACCGGGCACTTTTGTGCCAGGCACCACACCTGCCCCTGTCTAAGATCTTCCCAGGCCATCCAGTAAAATGGATGGCTGGGTAATGCAGATGGGTAACCGTTCAACTACTAGCCAAAAGGTAGGCGGTTTCAACCTGCCCTCAGGCACCTTGAATGAAGGGCCTGGAGATCTGCTTTGAAAAGGTCAGAGCCTGGAAAACTCCCTGGAGCAGTTCTGGGGTGGCCCAGGGTGGCCAGGAGTCAGAAACGACTCAGCAGCAGCCAACAATACCAACCCAGTGGGGCAGATAGACTCCCAAACTCACCGCGATTGTGCGGATGCTGACCCATAGCGACCCTCTGGGACAGCATAAACTTCCCCTGTAGGTTTGAGACGGTCACTCTACGGGAGCAGAAAGTGTCATCTTTCTCAGGTGGAGTGGCTAGTGGTTTCAAACGGACTTTTTTTAGTCAATCATTTTATTGGGGCTCATACAACTCTTATCACAATCCATGCATGCATCAATTGAGTGAAGCACCCTTATACATTCGTTGCCCTCATCATTTTCAAATTTCGCCTTCCACTTGGGTTCCTGGAATCAGCTCATTTTCCTTCAAACTGCTGACTTTGTGGTTAGCAACACAACATGTAACCCACTGTGTGGAACAGTGTTGGCCCCATTTTACATGTCCTCAGTTAAATGGAGAAAGTAGTGTGCAAACCCATTTTGCCAGATTCCAAGTCCATACTTGTTTCTACCCAGACCCTAAACTGGACAACCGATGCTTAAAAGCATGTCCATCTGTGCAGTGGGAATGCCGCTGCTCTCCATTCTTCCAGCCAAATCCACTCAAGCTTAACCATTCGCGCAGAATGCTCTGGTCTTTGGTTTGCCTTCTCTGGTTCCTGGGATTGCCGGTGGTTAAGCAATCGGCTGCTAACCAAAACCTCCACAGGCGAAAGTGGAGAGTCGGCTTCTGTAACAGTTACAGCTGTGGAAACTCTAGGGAGGCATTTCTACTCTGTCCTAGAGAGGCCTGTGAGCTAGAATCCACTTCTCAGTGGTGGGCTTGGTTTTTCTTGTTCCTCAAAGGAGCTACCACTGCTTTCTACTTAGCAGTGTCTGGGCGGAGCCCTGGCAGTTCTCTGGTTACACTTGGAGCTGCTAACTGCTCTCTCCTCAGGAGAAAGACAGGCCTTTCTGCACCCGCAAAGGGAAACACGTGGGGCCAGTTCGATGCCATCCTAACTAATGAGTCAGCATAGGCTCAATGGCAGTTTGGTTTTGTTCTAGGTGGTGCAAGCAGTTAAATGCGCTAGTATTACGGTTGATGGTTTGAATCCACCCAAAGGCACTTTGAAAAACGGCTGAGTGCCGCTCTACTCCGCACTAGATGGCATCACTCAACTCACTGACCACTGGTGGTGGTTGTTGTCACCGCTGTTTTCCAGGCGCCTGCCACACTGGGACCTTCTGTCACATTCTACACCCAGTACAAGTTACGTTTTCCATCTGTCAGGTCCTCTGAAGACTGGAGGTGTCGTGAGTTCAGGCCCTGCTTACTCATCTTGCTTTGAACTTCACTTCACACAGCGTCACCGGTGGCCAGAACTGGGCGATTAGGCTGAAATGAATGCTGAGGACGCCATTCTCAGCATGAGCACCAGGGACCTGCCTTCCTTTCCTGAAGGCTGCCAGTGGGCAGGTCAAAGGAGAGCGCCCACAGCAGGGTGAGCTGCCTGGCTATGTGTGAAGAGGAGGGAAGACTTAGCAGGGGCCTTGACAAACAGGAAATGAAAGAAACCACAATTCTGGCCCTGTGTTTGGATGGTCCCTTCTTCACACTGAGAAGTAACCAACTGGGTGGGAGAGGTGGGAGGCATGGCAGTTGGGGGTCTGACATCACACGGCAGCTGCCTGCAGAAACTGTATCACCTTCCCGATCCAACCACTGTGATTTCTAGGGTTTTCATTGGCTGATCTTCAGAACTCACTAGGACTGTCCTCCTAACTTTAGAAATTCCACACCAGACCAACACACTGTCCTCCAAAGACAAACCAGTGACAGATAGGTAAGACATCCATTGGCCCAGAATCGAACCCGGGTCTCCCACATGGAAGGCAGGAAATCTACCAGCAGTGCCTCCAAAGCAGTGGTTCTCAACCTTCCTAATGCGGTGGCCCTTTAATACAGTTCTTCATGTGGTGGTGGCCCCCAACCATGAAGTTATTTTCCTTGCTACTTCCTATCTGTCATCTTGCTACGGTTATGAATCGGGCGACCCCTGTGAAAGGGTCCTTTGAGCCCCCCCCCAAAAGGGTCGCGACCCACAGGTTGAGAACCACTGCTCTAAAGTTAATGTTTATAAAGCTCTTATTAGACGAGGGAGCTTCAAAAAAATTCGTGGGGAAAACCGGAAGTAGGAGGTAAAGTAATGATTCCATGAACTTTTTTTTGGAAGCCCCTTCGAATCCATGCCAGGCGGCGCCACCCTCGGTGTTTGCCGTGGATCTCATTCATCTGTCACAAGCACCCTGGAAGACACGTACCACTACTGCTCCCGCCGTGGAGAGGAAGCCATTGAAGGAGAAGTGATAGGGTTGCCCCGTTATGCCTGCCGCACGCAGGCGGGATGGCTCCGGAGGCCCGGGCACCGCGTCGGGAAGCCGGGGAGTCTGAGGAAGCTACTTCCGAACCAGAGTGTTGTGAGCGTTAGGCACCCGGGGACCTAGCCCCGCACTGGGGGCAGGTCACCACAGGACGCATCATCGTCCAGGGTAGCCTACCGTGAGGCGCCCTGGTGGCACACTGGTGACGTGCTCGGCTGCCGTGAGGTTGGCAGCCAAGAAGACCCTCAGGGCAGTTCCACTGGCAGTCACATGAGGTTGCTTTGAGTCAGAGCCACGTCAAGGGCACCTCGAAGGAGCCCTGGTGGCACAGCAGTTAAGTGCTCGTCTGCTAACGGGAACACGCTGCAGGGGCAGTGAATCACTTAACGTCGCTCTTCAAGCCGAAGTCTCTAATTCCCACCCAAAGCACCATGCCCTGCATGGGTCTGGCGAGAAGGTGAGGGGCGCTATTGAGGGGATTCATCCACTAAGATTCCCAAGCCTGCTGTCCTGAGGAGGAGAAAAGTTGCCCTCCGAAAAGCAGAAGGAGGGATCTCATTACCAGCCAGAGGCAGGCAGGAGGAGAGCATGTCCTGTGGACCGAGTTCCCTGCAGTGCACTGCCTGGACCCAGGAGGACAGCTACAGCATGGGAGCAGCAGCAACAGAAGCGGCAGCCAGAGCCCGAGGCAGACTGATGGACTTCCCAACCCACGGAGCATGTGAAGATAGATGAGCAAGCGTGGGCAGGATGCTGGCGTGTGGAGTGGGCTGCCTCTGGGCACTTGATGGGGAAGTCGGTCTTGCTGACTTACAGAAGTGGCGCTGAGTGCCTTTGGGCTGAGGCTTTACTGGAGTGAGGCACCTTTGGACACAATTCAGGGAGCTAGGTTTGCTGACCCCCAGAACTTGAGCTTTCTGGCTGCGGTGTACAGTAGAGTGGCTATGCCTCTTTGGGCATTTATTAGCAGACCTGAAACCTCGTCACATGTCCTGGTAAACAAGCACCCTGAGCATCTCCCTGGTATCCCATCTTGTTAACTGCCTTAATGAACTCTTTCATCATGAATTTTGTCTGTGAGTTCTGTGTAGCCATCGCAATAGAGAGTGCTTTGGAGCGGTGGTGTACTGATAAAGCACTGGGCTGGGTGGCCCACCACCCTAGAACTGGGAGGGAGAAATTATATTCTTTAACCAAGTCAGAACCAGAGGTCTGCTTCGGTAACCATCGCAGCCCAGAACACTCCGTGGGAAGGGTCTACTCAGTCACGGGCGGGGGGGGGGGGACAGGCACTGTGAGTCAGCTTGTCAGCACCCACCCCCGCCCAATACCTCCCTGTGAGAGCATCCGACAATGGCAAAAGCAAGTCGGAAGTTAAGAGAAGTGAGGGCAGGAAGAAGAACGAGGAGGAAGCAGCTGAGAAGAGATGAACTCCCAGCACCAACGGCTGGGGTGGGTCTCCCACACATATCAGATAGAGGGAATGGCAGCTTAACTGAAGGCAGTGCGCACCCTCAAGTTGAGTGGCTGGTCACCATCTCTCGTACTTTCAATCCTCTAACAGGGAAGATGATTGGTCGCCTGCCCTGCTTCCCTCCAGCATAGCTGTAAGAGCCAGCATGGAGCAAAAAATAAAAGAGGACAAAAGAAAACAAGAAAAAGTGGGCCAAACTTTCAACGGAAGAGGCAGCAAACACGCAGCAGAGATATAAGGACAGGATGCAGTTAGCAATCCTGACTGATGAGAACCACATGACGAACACACCAGACATTCCTGCAACTTCCTCCGCAGCCTTTTGTTCTTGCACACCACTGAGGAGCAGATGTGTATACAACACACACACACACACACACACACACACACTCTCTCTCTCTCTCTCTCTCAGGATTCAGGAAAAGGAAAAACTTTCTCTAGTCCTACCTCACGCAAGACATTTTAGAAAATGTAATGATCCTTTTAAAAACATATATAGCTTTGGGGATGGGAGAGAATTTCCAGATTCATTTCCTTATGATATCCAGAAGGCAAGATTCTTCACCAGGCACTTAAGATGACTAAGGAAAAAAATACACGCCCGTGCAGATTGATGGATGGAACATCAACCGTGCCTGAGCTTCTGTCAAACAAATAGACCTCTTAAAATGCATGCTTTTAACCCTCAGAGAAAATAACAATCATGCTTCTAGGACTTACCGGGGCATTTGGTGGCAATTTCACTTATATTGTTTCACTAAATAAAGGTAAAGTTTACTTAGACGCCCATCTCTGAGGCATTTTAATTGCTCTCACATTCCTTCAGTGGCACCCTCTGCAGTCTGAAATGTGTAACAAACGTGCCAGCCACTAAGTACTGTGGCACCAACACTCACAAAGACGTATGTGTGGATTTCCTAACACTCCGTGAGAAATGACAAGTCAGGTCATGCAAACCACACGCAGATGGCATCTACTTAGGCCATCCTATCTCTGCCAGGGCAACAAATGACGAAGCATCCTACACCCAGCTTTAGTCAATACAGAGTTACATATCACTTAATACCTTTTCCCATTCCAGCAGAAATTGGTGATTGCTTCTTCTTGAGACAAGGAGCCAAGTGGCATCGTGGGTTATGAATGAAGTCACTAACCCCAGAGTTGACTGTTCAAACCTACCAGCAGCAAAGAGGGAGAAAGATGAAGCTTTCAACTCCTGTAAAGACTTGCAGTCTTTCCGATGAGGCAGTCCCATTTGCCCTACAGCATCGGTTCTCAACCTGCAGGTCTCGACCTCTTTGTGAGTCGAATGGCCCTTTCACAGGGGTCGTCTGATTCATAATCATCACAAAACCATAGTTATGAAGTAGCAACAAGTAATTTTGATGGTTGGGGGTCACCACACCATGAGGAACTGTTTTAAAGGGTCATGACATTAGGAAGGCTGACAACCACTCTCCTACAGGATTGCTATGAATAAGAACTGACTCGAAGGTTGTGGGTTTTCTTTTGCGACTAGAGTTCCTCTGTAGACCAAATGTGCTCTCTTCAGAATACTGCACTCTTCTCTCCCCACTTCATGTTACACTGTACAGTCAAAACAAATACACACGTACACACATAGCTACTTTAATCACTCCATTCCCCAGCTACCCATCCGACAGCACTTCCGATCCCTTTCCAGCTAGGGGCTGCTTCAATTGACGGGGCCCACTGCTTCTCTTGGTTTGGGTTCTATCACCTGTAAAACAGAGGGGGCGGCAGGCGGGAGTGATGGGGAGCGTTGAGTTAAGGTATGTAAACAGTCCTAGTTCTTGAATGATGGAATCTTCTCCAAGAGCCCCTGGGTAGTGCAAACACTTGACTGCTAACTGAAAAGTGGGTGTTGAGTCTACTCTTGTGGTACCTCAAAAGAAAGGCCTGGCAATAAAATCCCCATTACCCCCCTAAATCAGCATAATTCTACTGACTCTGACACACATGGAGTCAGTTTGAGTTAGAATCAACTCAATACAATGGTTTATTATTATTATTAATTTTCATTTTATGGTATTCACAAGGAATAAAGGAAGACGGACCTCCAGGGCGTACAATAGCAAGGATATCAGGCTTCACCTAAAACCTTTCTAGAAGCCAGAAGGTTGCTAGGTGTTGGAATTGACTGTACAACAAAGGGTTTGGTTTTGGTTTAGAAGCTAAAATATACTGTCTCCAAAACAAAAGTATAATTTGTTCTGGGTCTTTGATGCCTGGTACCTGATCCCATCAACACCTCATGATCATGCAGGCTGATGTGCTTCTTCCATGTGGGCTTTGTTGCTTCTCAGCAAATGGCTGCTTGTTTATCGTCCACCCTTTAAGACCCCAGATGCTGTGTTTTTGGATAACCGGGCACCATCAGCTTTCTTCACCCCATTTGCTTATGCACCCATTTTGTTTTCAGCGATCATGTAAGGAAGGTGTGCAGTACAGAATGCCGGGTCATTAGAACAAAGTGTTATGTTGAGAGAATACTTGAGTAGAGGCCCAATGTCCTTAATACTTAACATATAAAAGTATTTTTATATGTTACCTTAATACTTAACATATAAAAATATGTACATAGATCTATTTCCCATCTGTAGAAAATTGGACATCCCCTTACAGAAGGGTAACAAGGAAGAGACAAGCCAGTCAAGGTGCAGTACAGTACTGATGAAACATATAACTTTCCTCTAGTTCTTTAATGCCCACCCACCCCACTACCATGACCCCATTCTACATTACAAATCTGGCTGTGTACACTGGTACAGATAAAAATGTACACTGGTACAGATAAAAGCTGGAGACACAGAGAATCCAGGGCAGATAAATCTCTCAGGACCAATACTGAGAGTAGCAATACCAGGAGGGGAAGGGGAAGGGGAAGGTAGAGGGAGAAAGGGAGAATTGATCACAATGTCTGCCCCCGCCCCCCCCCCCCAGCGGGACAGACAACAGGAAAGTGGGTAAAGGGAGACATGGGTCAGTGTAAAACATGGGGGAAAATTATAAATTATCAAGGGTTCATGAGGGAGGGAGAGAGGGAGGAAGGCTAAAAATGAGCAGATACCAAGGGGTCAAGTAGAAAGAAAATGTTTTGAAAATGATGGTGGCAACATATGTACAAATGTGCTTGACCCAATGGATATATTTATGGATTGTGATAAGAGCTGTACGAGCCCCAATAAAATGATCTAAAAAACAAAACAAAAGTATAAAATACTGAAGCCAAACAAGAAGACAGCATACAGAGGGAGAAAGGTTCCCAAACCAGGCAAACGGTGGCTTATCCTTCTTGAGAAGAACAACTCTGATACAGCTTTAAGAACACAAGACCAGCCTGTAATCTAGTCAAAACAACCGACCAGGCTTTGAGCATCAGGTCAACATGACACAGAGGGCGCCGAGCAGTGGGAAGCCATTTGTCCCCCAACTACTCCCAAACCAAGATGTCCCTTTCTCTGGCCCTACATTTATGATTGTCTCAAATTTCGTTTACTCCTACAACAATTAGGTGAAGGGGGGCGGGGGGCACAGACCTGAGACCCGATGCTCGGCACAAGTTAAAGAAATGACTGTTTGGCACAGCCACAGCCACGCATCAAAACAAAACTCCAGCTCACTTCCATCAGGTCGATTGCAGCTGTCACCGTGGGTCTCGGAGACGAACTCTTAGAGGAGTAGAAACCCCTCCTCTTTCTCCCGCAGAGCAGCTGGTGGTTTCAAACTGCTGACCTTGTCCAATGTGTGCAGCCCACCATGTCACCACACAGGACTGTCTTAAATCAGGTCTAGAAAACAGTCAAGCAATCCAGCCCCACCCCACCCCACCGCAGTCAAGCAGAAAAGACTGAATGAGAGAGGGGGTAAAAATCATGGCTTTCCCCTAGTACTTGAAACCGTAACTCCGTGTCTCCATGTAGGAATGCTCCTAACATCTCCGCACCATGAATAAAGAAAAAACTCCACCACCCACTGCACAGCACTCGGTCCAAGAAGCAGAGCATTTGCCAAATGCTTGGGAGCCCAAGAGAACCCTGCTTGGTAGCCCCCACACCAAAGGCAAACACCACCCTGACTTTCCATGAAGTTACTCTGGCTTCTTTACCACGCAGCCCTAAACAGCACCATCGGCACAGTCACCAACATTCCTAGCTCTGAAATAATACAAGCCGTCTGAAGTGGCAAGAAAACCCCATGGAAATGGTGGGGGAAGGACTTTGTTTTGGTACAAAGGATGCCAACTGACCAAATGTCTCAGGGGACACTGTCACAGTCAGCACTTTGGGATGGTAATGAGCATTTTCAAATGATGCTCCATGCTGTTGGGAAAGGATTTATTCTTTAGTCCGCAGGCTGGAGGGACAAACACAAGGGCAAAAACCGTAACCCGAGCCTCATGTTACAGGAGCCTTTGAAAGGGCTCACATTTAAAAACAAAAAGCTTCATTGGCACATAATCCACACAGCACACAATTCAATGGTTCCAATCCCATCAAGAGTTGTACAATCATTACCACACTCAGTCTTTCTTATATTCCTTGTTGTTAGCTCCTGCCACCTCACCCCACCCCCACCGCAAGCCTCCCTTGCCATATCCCCAAGAAATCATTAATCCATTTATCTGTCCTGGATTTTCGTATACTGAAAAATATACAAAAAAATGACAACAACCAAAAAAAACCATGAACTTGTACAGGGCACGCCTCAGGTGGTTTTCAGGCAGATCAGAAACAAAGGCCGCTGCAAGGAGCCATGCAGTATCTTCCCAAAGGCTTTATCTCTTCAAATGGGTAACCGCCCGGGGCCTGGGGGGGTCTGAGGCCATGGAGAACGGGCTCAAATTCTGGCTCTCCCATTGACTTACCAACCCTGTCCAACTGGGCAGGTGATCTGACTTTCAAGCACTCTTATGATTACGTTTGATGCGGGAGAAAGACAGGGCTTTCTGCAAAGAGGCTCAGTCTTGGAAATCCACAGGGGAAATTCCCCCTGTCCTAGAGCGTCCCTGGGAGTCAGCACCGGGAGTGAGTGAGAGTGATTGTGACTGACAAGAGAACTTTCATTTCTAAAGCAGGAAATGACCCAAACAGTCAAAGTAGACGAGCACTCCCGCCCGCCCCCCAACCCCTCCAACCCCAATCAAGAAAATGGAGACCCCACTAGGCATGTAGGGCTCGCCTTGCTCACCTCCCACGGAGATCAGCTAATTCCAAGTTAGATGTTAATTATCTCAACAAGTTCCTTCACATCTCAGACTATTAAATAAATGCCTGCCCCTCTCCACAAGGGCTGGGAGCTCACTTCCTTGTTAGGGCCTGGGTTTCACACTCTTCCTTAGCTGGCTCCGCTTTGAGACATTTCTCATTTATTAGCTTGATGCCTCTCCCACTGGATGAATAAACTCCCGTGTTCCTTAACAGTTGTTACATTCTTGTCTTCTCCAAACCCCTGAGCAAAGGGCCAACAGCTGCTGAAACATAATTAGCCTTGGTAGTGTCGTTGTTACATGTGAACCTCATGGTGGGCAGTTTGAAACCACCAGCCACTCTCCAGGTGAAAGACTGGAGTTTGGTTTGGGTTTTCAGTGAAGAGTGAATTAGATTTCTAAAACAGGAATATAAACTACGGAGAGACGATGGCACATTTAAAGTGTATTTTTTAAAAAGTGCATGCCAGCTAGGAGAAGACTCTGACATGTATAATGAAGGATGGAATTCAGTAAGAGAAAGGCAAGTAGCAAAGTGGAGGAAAGGAAATAAGAACAGGAATAGGTTATTCAGAGAAATAACTCTAAGAGCCAATGAACAATAATTCGGATGGTAAGCCTCACTAGAATCATGGAAAACCAAATGAAAGTAGTCTGTAGACTGTTGAGTTATCATAATCAGACAGTGGCCTTTTTGCTTTCTTCCAAAATTACTTCAGAAAACATGTTCTCAAATTTTAATGGGCCTTTTAAAAAAAGAGTGATGAAAATCAAAACAATCAATCCAATGGACAAATGGACCACGCAAACATCAGTCTCCACAACCTGAGACCACAAGAACTAGATAGTGCCCAGCTGCCAACAACAACAGCTCTGAAACACATCACATAAGAAGGTCCTGGAAAGCGGGTGTGGTGGGGAGGAGAGGGGGATTGGGAAACAAAACTCAAAGTCATAAAAGTGACCAGGCGTATTGGTTGGATAAACTGGTGGGACGCCCAAGGTTATGAACGCCTGAATCATTTTCCAGTCTAGAACTAAACTCACCCGTTAGAATAAGCAACCATTTAAGATCAAAAGGACAGTATTACCCAGGGACAAAGTTTCCAGCTTAAGAAAGGAGGAGGAATGAAAACAGGAAGCCCGGGAGGAAGTGGGAGAGAAGCCATGGTCCACTGAAGGGACTGCAGCGGAGGAGCTGAAACAAAAGGTGCCTCTCGTGTTGAATGCGAAACTGCTGACCTGCTCTGTACACCTTCAACTAATCACAAGGACGCATTAAAACACACACGCAGCACAGAAGTGGGCACCATGATAACCCACTGGCACGTTCAGACCCAGGGCTTGGCTGGCTCTTCCAGACCTTCTTTTAAAATCACCGCACCCACCCAAGGTTGTGTCCACTTCAAGGTGGTTTTCTTTTTCTTCAGTTACCCAAGTGACCACTACCCTGCTAAGAGGCTCACAAAAGGCGTGGCATACTCTTATGTGTGTGCTACCCCCAGGCAAGATTCGATAGTCATAATTAAGAAGTAATTGAAGCAACCACCTCAATAATCTGTTCCAGAGCAATACATAAGATTACCTAAAAAATTTTTTCTTTTTAATTAGTGTTTCCTTTCGCCATGTCCAGCTAAGTAAGGCATGTATACAGGAGTGGATGTACCATTCTCGAATTTAAAACTTACTAAGTGATAGGTTTAGGGGGGAAATACACCATCATTAATATTTTTAAAATAATAAAGCAGCAGGGGAAAGTTTTATAAGCATTGGCTGGGCATTAGTCAGGAGTGAAATTTCCAGCTTAGCCACTTTTTAGCTGAATGACTTTGGGGCAAGTTACTTCTAAGCTTTTCTCTCTCTCTTTTTTTTTTCCCTTCTCTAATTGCAAAGTGGAGACAGACTCTACATCAGAGGTTTGTTATTGTTTTAATGAGGTCATATAAAGCACATTAGCATACATAAACTTAATATAGCCTTGCCCACACTAAGCAGTTCCATAAGAGACAACATTTAAAGTGTTCTCTATCAAGTCAGCCAGGAGCCCTGGTGGAGTAGTGTCATACATAGATTGTTACACAGAGGGCTGCTAACTACAAGGTCAGCACTTCAAACCCACCAGCCACTCCTCAGGAAAAAGAAGGGGCTTTCTGCTCCCATAAAGAGTTGCAGTGTCAGAAACTCACAGGGTCAGTTCTACCCTGTCCTATATGGTTGTTGACTCAGCATCACTCCATGGTAGCAAGTTTGAGTTTTTTTGTATCAATTCAATGTCAAGTCTTAGTCATGTAACTGTTTCTCATATATATATATATATATATATATATATATATATATATATACACAATATATATTTATATACACACAATATATATTTATACACACAATACACACACACACACACACTAGCCTCATCTAACCCACTGCCATTGAGATTGAGTCAATTCCAACTCACAGGGACCCTATGTAATGGGGCTTCCAAGGCTGTAAATCTTTCCTGGAGCAGACAGCCTCATCTTTCTCCCATGGATCAGCTAGTGGATTTGAACTACCAACCTTGCAGTTGGCAGCCTAATGAGTATCTGACAGTATTACAAGGCTCCTTGGTAGCATACACACACACACACACACACACACACACACACACATATATATATATATATATATATTTTTTAATTTAAACACTTGGTCTTCCCATAACACTTGTCTCCCACTTCCGCAGGACAAAGCCATGTAACAATAACTAATTCCCACATGATTATTTCTGAAACTTCACCAAGCGAGTGCTGGCAGGTCTGGAAGGTAACAGTAATGAAAATGAAAGCACTGAAAGCAGCCTGCAATTTCTATAGAAGAGCGTGCCAGGGGTCATTGCCGTACATGTAACTCCAATTATCAGGTGAAATCAGCCTGCGCAGAGTCCTGAAAGCAGCAGAGAGCGTCTCCCCCACTACTGTACAATGTCTTCTGATGGACACAGGGGTGAGTGACATGACAGTCAGCTCCGACCGGCATATCTCTGACTCGGACACACGGAGAGCCTGTAACCGCCGCACAGCGTTCGTTACAGAACTAGACTACATCTTTCTCCTGCAAGCAGCTGGTGGGTTTGAACCACCGGCCTTTTGATTAACAACCGAACACTTTAGCCCCCATGTCACCAAGGCTCTTTCCAATTAGTACCCTCCAAAAGAAATTGGGCTGGGGCAAGAAACGGGTGAAATGAAAAAGTGAATTCTAAAGCCACCGTGTTTGTGTTCATTTCTCAGACCTCTGAAATTCCCGGCTGTCAGATGCTCAACCATTAAATACTGACAACTGTGAGGATTCTGGGGGAAATGCAGCAGATGGTTACATTCTTTGTTCTGCAAGCTCCCTCTAGGACGCTGTGGCAGTGATTCTCACCCAGGAAGCCCTTCCACAGAGCTAGAAGCATGGGACTCCGAAGGCAGTTAATGGTAAGTTGCTTCTTTGTGTCAGACACTATTCTCTGTTGTGTTTAGGGGACACGGACACGCGCGCGCGCGCGCGCACACACACACACACACACACACTCTGAGAAGGATGGCTGCACTTACTCGAAATGTGCCTAAGATTAACGGGAACTCAAACCAAACAGCCTTGAGAATTCAGCCCGGGCCGGGAGAAACCCAAGAGGCCTGGGCAGTTCTGAAGGAGAAGGTGGAAAGACGGCTTAGGAGAAAGGCCTTGTCTGCTGTGGAAAGAAGAGAGGTGTGAGCGGATGAGAGAGCGCAAGGCCCTGGAATTTGCCTACCAGGGCTTTTGGAAAGAAAAGCATCAAGTCATAGGCCCTCAGAGGGAGTTCTCCTTTTATCCGCAGGGACAGAGCAAGCAGCCTATGGAGGGAATGTTCACTGACATACATAAGAAGTAAAATAATAATAATAGATGGATCCTCTCCAGTATCCTGTTTTCCTTTGGGAAAAAGCCAATAGACTTTTGCCATCAAAAGGACAAAAGAATTCCTGCCACCCAGAAGACTCTGTGGTTCTATGCTTTGCGCATAAGCATTAGCAAATGCTTTTGAAGAACTGGAGGAAAATAGGCAGAGTTAACTGATGGCCAAAGGGCGCCAGAAAGTGTGAATTTCGAAGGACGCAGTGGTGCAAGGGAGTGGAGACAAGCCCAAGCGGGGAGCTGGTGTTTGTGAAGCCACTGCAGTGATGTCCCCTCAGCGGTGGCAGGCTCCGGTCACAAGGAGCCACCAAGCTGCCACAGGCCAGCTTTCTCCTATCCATTGGGTTTGGGAAGACGTCTTTTTCAAACCCTTCATGAAGAAAACAAATATGCACGCATGTATTATTTCAGTCCCGATGCCTAACGTCAGGAGATCTTTCTGGGTAGCGGCCTGAACAATTCAGTGGTCACAATGTCTCTCAAATCATGTTTGCCCGAACTTTCACAGGTAAGCTCCAAAGGGTCTTCTTTCAGATTCTTTGAAGGTTCCAGAATGTTAGAACACTTCTGGATAAATCTACATCTTTTGCAAACGCTGGTTTAGCCGGGTCAATGTCCAGTGGGCTGGTTTTAGAGAAACAGCAGAACAATAGCTTCTGACATTGCTTTCCGTGGGCCGACTGGTCTGCTCATCGCCACCCCCACCCCCACCCACCCACACCACCACCACCACATCAGAGGGCAGCATGCCAATGCCACAGCAGTGTCGTCAAGGGTCCGCGATCCTCAAAAACAAGTTGTAATGTTCACAACGGCAAAGAAAACTCTTATGTGCTTGGCGGTTGGAAAGCACTTCCATCCTCAAGTGTTTCTATTGGCCTGAAAAAGCAGAAACAAACCCCGCATCTGGATCTAGCTGGGGAGTCTTTATTTTTTTGAAGGACAACAAAATGTAACACAGGGAACAGCAATCACTCCATTTGTGCACACGGAGCCGCTGCGTGTTGAACGCCACATTTCCCAGTAAAAAGACGCCCAGCCTAACTAACAGTGGCCAGCGGGGTAGGGTCAATGGGGCTGAGTGGCCAACAGCCATGCAGACTGTCAGGGAAGTCGCTCGAAGAAAAGAAAGGAATGCCTCAACATCCCTTAGCATCCCATTGCTCATGCTACTATCTCGACTCACATGATATCACCATCGTTTCCCTCTTCAGAAATGGCTAAATCTCAACTATTCCGTGCACTGCAATGCAATACTGGAAAGTTCTACAAAATTAAGGCTCCATAGGCCATATTTGTCCACGGTTCACACTCTAACTGCCATGTGCTTAGAAAAAGTAGGGAATTCTGGTCCATATTTCCCCCAAGATTTTGACCCTTAGACAGCCTGCAGAAGTGGAACGGACCCCCCCCATCCCCCACCCCACCCCATCTTAAAATCAACCTCTGAAGATCAAAAGATGGCACCGACCCAAGGCTGGGAAAGAAGGAAGGAAGACAACAGGGAATGCCGGGAGAAAATAGGATACTCAAGGGCACAGCAAGGGGATTAAAATGGAGGAACTGAAACAAAATGTGTGGGAACTGTGGATTGCAAAACTGATCACTCACTTTGTAACCCATCACCCAGAGCCCTGTTTCTTAATTATGGGCGAGTGCTCTCAAAACATATGCAAGAACAAGAGAAATGTTATCAATGAAAATTTTATTCTAGTGTCCCACCATAGAGAGGCGTGGCTAAATCCACCTCTTAGGAAGATTTTTCCTAAGTGTTTCTATTTATGAAACGTGATTTTCTTTTGCCAAGACTAATACTGTCACTAGTAGTTCCCGGGAGACACTGTCTATAGGCAGCAAGAGGAAGGGAGGGAGAGAGATCCCGGCTCCTGCTGGATGATGTCTGCCACCCTCTACACGGCTCCATGCACAACAGAACAAAGTGAGGCCCGGGCCTGCACCATCCCCATACTTCATGCCCATGACTGGTGGCTGATGAACCTTTGTGATCCATGGTGCTTTCACTGGCTGATTTTTGGAAGCAGATCATGGGGCCTTTCTCTTCCCAGTCTTAGCACCTGCTGAAACCTGTCCTCTTTACAGCAGCATGCAAGCCTCCACTGACAGAAGAGTAGCTGCACCCTTGACCAAGAAACAAACCGAGGCCACCCACCAGGAAGCTAAGAATGCTACCACCATTCAATCATCATTTCCCCTCTTATTGCCAGACAGGTAAGGGTTACTAGGGAATCTCAGCCTGATAATTCCTCAGTCCCAGTTTGCTTATTTTTAAAGCGGAGCTGGGATGAGAGAACCTCTAAAGCCCTTCTCAGCTCTAACGATTTATTGGAATTTGGTAACAGATTCTATTCTGCCTATATCCCCTTGCATTTTACATTATTTCCCTGCCAAATTCATAAATAATTTCACAGCCTGTAGGAACAGCCATTAACTGCCATTGGAGCTCAACCAAAAAGGGGGAGTGAGGGTAGGGGGGCGGGCTATCCAGCCCCACTCACTATATATAGCACGTATCTTTGCGAGGCCCATTTGCACTGGGAATAGTGCGCACGCTGGAAACCCTCTGCTGCTCTCTGAATGTCCCCCTCGCCCCGCTCCGTACAGCTCTGGTCCTACCTGCAATTCGATCTCCTCAGGCCCACATTTCTCTAGAAGCATCCTGCAAAGAAAACACAACTTAAAAGCTTTGATGCTGCCCTCGAATAACCAAGACACGCTCATACCACAGTTCAAGCAACTGGCTTTCATTTTCTCTCACTTTTTTAAAAAAGCACTTTCGCACAAAAAGCACTTTAATCCTTCTGATGTTAAAGCTTTCTAAAACGCACACCAAGAAAAACTGTAATGGCTACTTTATTCTAACACAAGAAAAATTTTGTTTTTTTTCTTTTTCTCAAAATGGAAATCAGATTGCAAACTGGCAGGCTCACCCCGAGAACATGTTTGTGTGGCCCACACAGTGTTTAAAAAATACTTGGGTTCGCTGTCGGCATCTTCAGATCAGGAAATTTCACTTTAAACTTAAAATAGCCATCTTCTCTTGAAAAATATGGCCCTAATGTGTGTTCATTTCTCCAGCCAAAGTAAAACTGCACTGCTATCAAGTCCGTTCCGGCTCATGGGGGCCCTTGAGGGCAGGGAAGAACTGCCTCCTTGGCTGTCCGAGGCTGTAAACCTTCCCGAGAGCAGAAAGCCTCATCTCTCTGGTCAGTTCGCACTGCTGACCTTGCAGTCAGTGCCCTAACACTATACACACCAGGGTGTGAGGCAACATATACTTACCGATTTGTGGCCAGTTAACTAACAAATCGGAGAGTTGTCGCTTTGGGTGTCTTTCTGCCTCAAATAAATGACCCCAACAATAAAGCTCAACCAGGTCACAGATGGTCTATGTCCTTGACCTTACCATCTTAGCTCACCATAGGAAACGCAATCAACAGTCAGAGAGCTGCCCAGTGGACCAACCCAGACAGATTTGGCAAGAATGTTGACCCAGTGTGGAAAATGGAAGTGATGCCATCGATCAGTCTGTGTGGGCTATCAAAGGGGAACTTAGCTTGCTGGGTACAACTTTCACCCAAAACACAAGAAAGTATTAGGCTTTAAAAAATCATGACGTGAGCAAGGCTACGCGTTAAGGCATCGCTCATTAACCATTTCAGAGAGGATGCTTAAGGGGACTCTCCATTACTTACTAATTCTACGGCTACATCAAGGTAACAGATTTTTCTAGCTGTAAGGCATTGTACTGGAGCCCTCGTGGGGTGGTGGTTACGCATTGGGCTGCGACCGCAGAGTCGGCGGTTCAAAACCACCAGCAGCTCTCCGGGAGAACGACCGGGCTTTCTACACCCGCAAACAGTCTCCTTCTCGGAAGACCCTCGGCCAGTGGCGATGAGTCAGCATTGACCTGACAGCAGTGAGCAATACATTCTAAGTTCTAGATTCCATGAACCCTTTACTGAGGCTGCCATTTGACGTGTGATAAAAGCTTTCAAAGCTCTGCACGTTGACACATTTCATGGGAAGAATCTGCTCTTCAAACTCACCTTGGTATGCCCTCTGCTGAAAACAGTGGCCGCATTTTCTAATCAGGTCAGTCACTTGAACACCCTTAGTAGCTTCTGTGTCGACCATACATGAAAAGGGCAGGGCAGCTTACATGACCAAAAGAAAAAGACTCACTGCCGTTGAATCAATTCCAACTGAAAGCTGGCAATAGAGGGGCCCTGGTGGGGGCGTGGGCGACAATTTGGATGTTACTAACCGAAAAGTCAGCAGTTTGAAGCCACCTGCCCCCAAATGGGAGAAAGTGGCGGCTTCTCCTCCTGCTGTAAAGAGGTAGTTTCAGAAACCCAGGGGTCAATTCTACCCTGTCCTATCGCGTCGCTGTGAGAAATTGACAAAGCGCTTCCCACCTCACACGCGAGAGACTCGGGCTGAGTTCAAAGCAGTGAACCACACATCGGCGGGGCAGGTGACGTGCTGCTATGCTGCGGAACATCAGCTTGCAGAGTGACGATGAAGGCAGGCGTAGAGATCCATTTCTAAAACAGCCACTGCAAACCCTAGGAAATGCCACGGCCTGGCATCAGATTGTGGGGATGGCCCAGGACCAGACAGCGCTTCCGTCTGCTTACCCACGGTCACCATAAGTTGGTGCCAAGTATTGTGTTCGGCCCTAGCACGAATGCACGTGACTGGCAGGGGTCTCCCAGGTGCTGATAAGAATGCTCATCACTTCCTTCCTCTCCCTCCCCCGCTATCACGATCCTAATTCTACCTTGCAAGTCTGACTAGACCAGAGGATGGACACTGGTGCAGATAGGAACCAGAAACACAGGGAATCCAGGGCGGATGATCCCTTCGGGACCAGTGGTGTGAGTGGCGATACTGGGAATGTAGAAGGAGGGTGGGTTGGAAAGGGGGACCCGATTACAAGGATCTACACGTGACCTCCTCCCTGAGGGACGGACAACAGAAAAGTGGGTGAAGGGAGACGTCGGACAGGGCAAGATATGACAAAATAATAATTTATAAATTATCAAGGCTTCATGAGGGAGGGGGGAAAGGGAGGAGGGAGTGGGGAGGGAGGGGAAAAAATGAGGAGCTGATGCCAGGGGCTTAAGTGGAGAGCAAATGTTTTGAGAATGATGAGGGCAATGAATGTACAAATGTGCTTTACACAATTGATGTATGTATGGATTGCGATAAGAATTGTATGAGTCCCTAATAAAATGATTCTTTAAAAAAAGAATGCTCATCAAGGCGTAGTATTTGTAAAAAGGGCATAAATCTTGCGTTGTGGCCAGATTAATACAGAGTGCTAACTAGCTCTTCATTATCTGTACTAACTGAAACAGAAGCAAAGCAAATTGAACAAAACTGCAGCATAAACGATGAGATTAGACATTCGCCTCCTCTCTCTTCCAGGCACGTGGCAAATAAAAGTCTCACAAACAAACGTACTGCCATGGAGTCAGTGCTGACTCCTGCTGAGCCCAGACGACAGGCGAGAGCTGTCCCCGGCAGTTTCTGAGACTATAAATTGTTATGGGAGTATAAAATCCCTCTCTCTTCTACAGAGCAGCTGGAGTTTCGAACTACTGACCAACACAGAACCACGACACCACCAGGACTCCCCAGCAAAAGACTAAGGTCCAGACTCCACTGGCGACCTTCCCCTGGAAGGGAAATGATGTTCTGTTGGGACTATTGGCTTGTAGTTCATTCAGAATATTGCTGAAGTCGTTATTAGCTCTTCTTCTAAAGCACACCGCCTTTTCCATCGCTAAGACAGCTGAACCAAAGCCTGGGAGCGCTGCTGATAGAGGATCTTTTTACCATCACAAGTCCATTCCCCTTCTGTTCTGAGGCCCTGAGCACAGGGCTCCGGATTTAGAATATACACACCCTGCAGTCCCTCATCAGGACGATTACAAAAAATCATTATTTGCTACTGAAGTTCGACAGTCACAGTTCTTGGCTCTGTGTTGTACAGGAAATAATGCACATTTAGATATCACTGATACAAGCATTATGTCCTTCAGTGTCTCCACAAGACAAAAACGTGCTTGCTACAGGGGTTTTTTTTATAAACAGAAACAAACAGGAATCAAACAAGCATTTTTTTATAATGACCTTGTTGTTGTTGGCCATCAAGTTAATTCCAACTTCTAGTAAGGAGCTAACTTCTTAGCCCCAAAGACCAACTAAACAATTCCTTTATTCTAGTAATTACAAAACTATTTCTCTCCAATGAAAGCTCAGTAATACCACAGGTAGCCTTGCATGTGTCCCTATCCACATTTCTGCTCTAAGTCATGTGACTCTGCCTAGGTAACCAAAAACCAAACCCATTGCCATGGAATCAACTCCAATTCTCCTCGGCAGTAGTCAGAATAGAACTGCTTGTGCGTCACAGGGTTGTCAATAGTAAAAGGGTCCTGGGTGATGGAACAGGTTGGCTGGAGTACTCATCTGGTGAGCTGTTCCCTTACAACCTGTTGCTGTTAAGTGCCGTGGGTCAGCGCCAACTCATAGTGACTCTATGCACAACAGAACTAAACACCAAGTGGTCCGGCACCAGTCTCACAATTATGTTTGAGCCAATTGTGGCAGCCACTATGTCAAGCCATCTTGTTGGCGGTCTTCCTCTTTTCACTGACCCTACACTTTACCAAGTGCATTAGGCAGGGCTGTCTAGAGAAACGAAACCAGGACACTTTTGATTATATATATATGGAATGCAACCGCTAATTAATCCACACAGCAGTACAGAGGGTTCAGTTCAACTCACTTCCATGGAACAGTTAATCAACTGGAAGTCTTTCAACTCACGTTGGCTGCCGGGCCCAAAGTCAAGGAAGCAGACAGCAGAGTCTGCCTTTGGGCAAGGCAAGCAGCAGGGTGGGTCACCTACAGTCAGTAGCTCAGGAGCTTGGCAAAGCAGGCCCAGAAGGGATAACAAACTCAAGCAAGTCAACAGGCTCCACCAGCCTCAGACTCAAGCAGCGTGGTGAAGCAGGTCTCGAAGGAGCCTCGAGCTCTAGGAGCCACAGATTGGCCTAGCCCACAGGTAATGCAGCTCACAGGTTGAGGCAGACTAGCTAAAGCAGCAGCACGCTCCAATCACCAGAGAGTAGGGAGGTGAGGGGGAGATGGTGGTGGGCCTTGTGGAGTCATTTATCTCTTTGTCCTCCAATCAAACTGTGAACTGATTAATTCCACGTGTTCCAATTGGCCAGGTTGGCACAATAAACCTATCACACCAAGTTTGATGTCCTTGACCAGGGACAGGTCTCTCCTAATGTCCAAAGTACGAAGTTTCACCATCCTTACTTCTAAGGAGTATCCTGGCTGTACTTCTTCCAAGACACATTAGTTTGTTATTTTCAATATTCTTTACCAGCATTATAACTCAAATCCATACAACCTAGAAAACCCTATAGAAGTTCTACTGTTATGTAGGGTCACTATGGGTCAGAATTGACTCAACAGCACCTAACAACAATAAAACCAATCAAAAGGTTGTTGGTTCAAACCCACAGAAGCACCAGTGAAGAAAGGCCCAGAGAGCTGTCCCCATACAGATTACAGACAAGAAGACCATAGGAACCAATTGTTCTCTGTGCATATGAGGTTACTGTGAGTCGGAAGCTACCCTGTGACAGTGAATCATCTAATGGAAGCATAAACTGCTAGGTCTTACTTCCACGATGCCACTTGGAGAATTCCCACCACCAACTTTCTGGTCACAAGCTAAGCACAAAGCATTTGCACCACCCAAGGGACTAAAATCAAGGTAAGAGTCGCTGTAAATTTTAACTCAGAGATTCAGTCAATCTGACAAGCGCTGATTTAACAGCAATCCCTAAGCCCAGCAATGAGCTCAATTCAAGCAACCTGGCTCTGAAACTAAGTTTTCTAAAGAGATTGGCCTACAGATAAGCTTCAGCTTTCTTACTACCTTAATAACCTGGTGAATATAGCACTGCTCATTCGATAAAGCTGAATGATAAATATTGCATACAAAAAGTGGTCAAGCATTTTAAATTATACATAATCCCAAATGTTCAATATGTTGTCACTGTTGGGGGACATCAAGTCAATTGAGACTTACAGCAACCTCACTCGACAGAGTAGAACTGACTCATACAAGTTTCTTGACTGGTAGCCATGAAAGCTGATGTGTAGGTCATTCCCCCAGGGAACTGCAGTGCGTTTGAGCCCCAGCCTCTTTGTTAGCAGCAGAGCCCATGACCATTGCTAGGACTTCTTAGATTTGATGGATACACGGTAATCCGAGCCTGCCACAGTGACACCCCATCTCTGGGTTCAAACTTGGCTTTTATAATGATAATGACATTTTATAATAATGACAGCAATGAAATGTTTCAGACACACAAAATCTCACACATCTATGATCTCATTACCTATCTTTGTCAAGCCATAACTTTGACCATCCATAAACTCAATGCAGAAGAGCCCTGGGTACTTCTCCCTAATGCCAGTGTCCTCCTTCTCAGAGGCCACTAGCTCAGCTCTTAAAGCAAAATGAGGTCAAGCACTGCCTGGGGTAGAGTTCTGTGACAGTTACATAATCTCCTGTCAACTTGAGGAATGGGTGGAGTCTAGCCTGTCAATCAGGTAGCTGGTTAATGACCTTTTTTTGGAGGTGCAACAGAGATAACTAGCTCACTGGAAGCCAGACACTCTCTCTGCTACACATTCCTATGGGAACGTTGATGCTGATGGAGCCAGAGCCCTGGAGCTGGTGGAATCCCATGGAGACCCTTTGCCAGAGCTGAGATGATTCTACCGCCACTGGATCCACAAGACTTTCCACCTATAGCCTGTGATCTTCCTGCATCGTTGCATGGGCTATGTTTGTCTGAAGAAGAATTTATACACTGGTATGAGACATATGGACTAATATCAGACTTATGGACTTGATATGGACTGAGCTGGGATGTTTTCTCAATATACAATTGCTCTTTTATATAAAGCTCTTTCTTATCCACATATGAATATCTCTGGATTTGTTCCTCTAATCATCTCAGACTAACACAAGTTTCAAGTAATCTGGGGGGGACGGGGAGGAGAAAGAGTAGAGAGAAAAGAGACAACCTAAGATTTGATAGGAATGGATTATTGGCCTGAGTGATGGGATAGGTCAGGGGTCGTTGGAGTGGACTCATGTGGCTCTTTTGGTAGCACATGTGGCTCTGAAGTAAAACTGCAATGTTTTTTTAAGGATTTTATTCAGATAATGGTGATTTTATTTGTTGGCAAAAACATATTTATGGCTCTCAAATGATTTTTAAATTGTTGTGAGGGACAGCATTGGCTTTTCCTTCTCAAAAGCTTGCCGACCCCTGGGAGAGAGGATCATATAATTTTCTCTACTTTTACATAAGTTTCAAATAATTTTTTCTAAAACAAACAAAAAGAGTTCAGACTGTACATACTTCTTAGGCTATGCTATTCAAAATGGCAGCCATCAGTTATAGCCACATGTGGTGATTTGAAATTAAATATCTTAGTTACGTTTTGATAAAAATCCAAATTCATTTCCTTGTGTACGAGCAACATTTCAAGGATCAGTTACTACCTATGATTGTTGTCAATGGGTGCTGTCAAGTCTATTTGGAGTTCACGGCAGCGCACAGAGAAAGAATGACGAGACAATCCGAGTCAAGGAAGATGCAGCATTGACAGCCTGGAGAACAGTGCTAATCTGAAGCAGATGGGCTGTCATGCGTGGGAATCAACTAGGGCTTGGTTTATTTTGGTTTAAGAATCGGTGTAACTAAGAGGCAGAAGATGTGGCCTTGGGATCATTGTTGACCAGGGACATGTCACTTCACTCAACAGGCCCAGGTCATGATCCACATGAAGGAATTAGGTCAAGAATCTAGTACACCAATCCCACAGAGCTACAAAGATCAACTTTTACCCACTGAGATCTAATCAGGGGAAAAAGATGTAGGAATTACACAATTCCTATTGGGACAGCCACGTGGGATATGGCATGAGTTTAGGGGCCAAGCCAACATGCAAGTTAGCAATAACATTCCAAAAACTATTTTTTAAAGACCAAAAAAATCCTCAGCAGTTTTCCTTCGTGGAATGGAAACATCACACATTTCAGCTTCCAATTTGTTTTCTCCACCCACTCCCTTTCTTTTGGAATAGGAAAACAACTTCTTCTACTAGCTAACACGTACTTTTCTCTTGGTTAGGATTAAAAATTAAATCTAACTGCCTATATAAGATTATTCACGGGTAGCTGGAATGTACCATTTGGGCCAAAACACCAAGGTACTTGCATAAAATGTACGCCAAGAAGGCTGCTACCAGGACTGAGGTCTGTGGGAAACAGAAACGCGAAGAGAGTGTTTGTCAGTGGTTCTCAACCTTCCTAATGCCTCGACCCTTTAATACAGTTCCTCATGTTGTGGTGACCCTCCCCCAATCATACAATTATTTTCATTGCTACTTCATAACTGTAATTTTGCTACCGTTGTGAATCGGGAGACCCCTGTGAAAGGGTCATTCGACTCTGTGCTAGTCTGGGTACTTTAGAGAAACAAATCCACAGAAACTCGTGTATAAGAGAGAGTTTTATATAAAGGTTAAGGGCACATCAAGTAAACATCCCAACGCAGTGCTGCCCAAGCCCACAAGTCCAACATTAACCCATATGTCCAACACCAATTCACAAAGCCCTCCTCCATCTCACAAAATACACACTATGATGCCGACTGCAGTAAGAAAGCCAAATCTGTGAATGTGTAAATATATCAGTGCTGGCAGGGGTCTCCACATGGCTTCTCCAGCACCCAGGGCTGCATCGGGGTATGTCCATGCGGCTTCTCCTCAGGGATGTATTGCAGGAAGTGAGCCTTGCCAGCTGAAGCAGGGAACTGGCTAAGGCAGCTGCATCCTGGTCCGACCATCACAAAGCAAGAGACCTGAGAACTAGAAAGGTGAGGCTCACCAAGCCATTTATCTATCTGCCCTTCAAGTAACCCCACATGTGCTTAACAGCCAGGTTAGCACAATAAAACTTAGCTATATCAGACTCCAAAGGGGTAGTGATCCAGCGGTTGAAAACCTCTGGTGTATGTGAACAAACTCAACATTCCTAAGTTAAGGAGTCTCGGAGGCCAGGACTCCCATGGAGGAAACCCTAACATGTGTGGGTTGGAGATGCATCTCACTCACATTCTCATAATTAAAAGTTATTCCCCACAATGCCACTCACCTCCCACCCACCCCCCACAATAATGCCAATTTTAGGGTGCTACTTGCAAGCATATGGCTGCTGCTATGTGCACTTAAAGGTCAACTACTTAAAGACTATCTGCCTAAAGGGTATTGCCATCAAAAGCAATCAGATTCTATTGTCTGTTCCATTCTAAGTAGGGTCCATTCCCTGATGAAAAGGACAATGAATTGTTCCCCTGGAGGAGAGCTCAGGACATCACAAGTCAGCTCAAAGTGATCAAGGTTAGACTGCCATCTTGATTCTGAAGTCCACCCATCAAATTATGTGTGTGACTTCCTGCCACATGTGTGTCCCTAGTCCAACCCCTTCCGATTGTGTATATACCCAGTATTTCCCCCTAGCTCCACCCATTTACGTGATGCGTTTGCCTCTTGTACAACCCCTTCCTGTTACGTATGTGGTTATTGGCTTGCATGCCCAAGGTTACATAAACTCATGAGATTACATTATTCTCTCTCTGCTCAGCCCTACATCCTGAAGTCATGACTGAGAGGTGAGCCCTTGCATGCTTTATCTTGTCTGATGCCTCTTTAATCTACCCCTCAATTACACAACCGCCCCTTAGACCCATTCAGTTGTGGGAGACTGGTCCCTTACAGAGGTCTATGTGTCAACTACAAAAAAGAGATGGCTTCTGCTTCTCCAACAGTTTGAGTACATCTCCAACTAACAGCACGTGCGTGAGTGTCTGTATCTCCAGACAAGAATACATCCCGCATGTGCTGTACTGTTAGCTTTCATGATGTGATGCTGGAAGCTATGATATCAATATTTCAAATACCAGCAGGGTCACCAAAGGTGAAGAGATTTCAGTGGCATTTCCAGACTAAAAGCAGAGTAGGAAGAAAGATTAGGCTGTCCACTTCTGAGGAATTACCCACTGAAACTTATGGATAGTATTGATACACTGCTGAAGATGGTGCCAGAAGATGAGCCCCTAGGGTTGAAGACACTCTAAATACTGCTTGTTGAAAGTAAGAAGGAATTGAATCACTTCCTGATGAAGTTCAAGGATTGTAGCTTTCAGGGTGGCTAACAACTCAATATGAGGAAGACCAAAATCGCATAGCCAAAGAATGTCGAGACAATCCGAGTCCAAAAAGATGCAGCATTGACAACTTGGAGGGCAGTGCTAATCTGAAACATATGGGTTGTCATGAGTGGGAATCAACTAGGGCTTTGTTTATTTTGATTTAAGAATTGGGTGTAACTAAGAGGCACAAGATGACCAGGATCACTGTTGACCAGGGACATGTCACTTCACTCAACAGGCCCAGGTCATGATCCATATTCCTCACATCTGGAATCATAGGTAACATCATGACAAAAAGAGAAAGGGTTGATATTTTCGAGGATTTTGTCTTACTTGCCTCCACAATTAATGCTCACAGAAGCAGCAGTCAAGAGATGATACGACGTAGTACATTAGGTAAATCTGCTGTACAAGATCTCTAGAATATGGAAGACCAAGGATATTATTTTGAGAACTTAGGTGAGCCTGACCCAAACCATACTATTTTCAATTGCCCCGCATTCATGTAAAAGTTGGACACTGAATAAGGAAGATCTAGAAGAATTTATGCTTTTGAATTGTGGGGCTAGAAAAGAAAATTGAAACTACCACGGACTGCTAAAAGGGCACATCGATCTTATTGGAAGAAGAAAGGCCAGAATGCTGCTTAGAGGCAAGATGACCAGACTTCATTTTATATACATTGGACATATTGTCAGGACAGACGAGTGCCTAGAGAATGGCATCATGTTTACTGGACTGGAAAACACTCCTAAAGGTCAATAAACAGTCTGTGAACTAACTACAAGCTTTTCTTTCTTGTTGTGTTTTGTTTGATTTTGTCGTTGGTTTGTTGTTGTTTTTCTTTAGTTTTATATTGTTCCTTGGTTTTTCTCTGTCTTGTTTTTGTGCATGTTATTATCTCAACAGATCTGTCTAAATAAGACAGGCTGGATGAACAATCTGGAGGAATAAACAATGGGACCAACAATTCTAGGGGGACATGGGAGAGGGGGAGGTGGGGGGAAAGGTAGTGGTGTTAACTAACTCAGGGACAAGGGAACAAAAAGTGATCCAATTCAGTGGTGAGGATGGTGTAGGAGGCCTGGTAGGTCATGATCAAGGGTAAAGTAACCAAGAGGAATTACTGAAACCCAAATGAAGACTGAGCATGATAGTGGGACAAGAGGAAAGTCAAAGGAAATAGAGGAAAGAACTGGGAGACAAAGGGCATTTGTAGATGTCTAGATAAAGGCATGTACATAATCAAATATATTTATATATGAAGATGGGGAAATAGATCTATGTGCATATATTTATAGGTTTAGTATTAAGGTAGCAGAAGGACATTGGGCCTCACTCAAGTACTCCCTCAATGCAAGAATCCTTTCTTCTATTAAATTGGCATGTTATGATGCTCACCTTCCCGACACAACCGCTGAAGGCAGATGTGGTGAAGAAAGCTGATAGTGCCCGGCTATCAAAAGATATTACTTCTGGGGTCTTAAAGGCTTGAAAGTAAACAAGCGGTCATCTAGCTCAGAAGCAACAAAGCCCACATGGAAGCAGCACACCAGCCTGTGTTATCACGGGGTGCTGAGGGATCTGTTATCAGGCATCAAAGAACAAAAAATCATATCATTGTGTGCTCATCTCCATGATACGATTGCTGAAGATAAATGGGTGGGGGAGTGCAGAGTGGAGACCCAAAGCCCATTGGTAGACCACTGGACATCCCCTTACAGAAGGGTCTCAGGGAGGAGACCAGTCAGGGTATGCTTTAGCAATGAGGAAACATACAACTTTCCTCTAGTTCCCAAATGCCCCCCCACTATCATGATCCCAATTCTACCTTACAAATCTGGCTAGACCACAGCATGTACACTGGTACAGATAGGAACTGGAAACACAGGGAATCCAGGACAGAGGATCCCTTGAGGACCAGTGGTGTGAATGGCGATACTGGGAGGGTGGAGGAAGGGTGGGTTGGAAAGGGGGAACCAATTACAAAGATCTACATAAAACCGCCTCCCTGAGGGATGGACAACAGAAAAGTGGGTGAAGGGAGACGTCGGACAGTGCAAGATATGACAAAATAATAATTTATAAATTAGCAAAGGTTCATGAGGGAGTGGGGAGGGACGGGGGAAAATGAGGAGCTGATGCCAGGGGCTTACGTGGAGAGCAAATGTTTTCAGAATGATGAGGGCAATGAATGTATAAATATGTTTTACACTACTGATATATGTATGGATTTTGATTAGTCGTATGAGCCCCTAATAAAATGATAAAAAGAAAAAAAAGAATGGCATCATGTTTGAGAAGGTGAAGGAGCAGCCAAAACAGGAGGAAGGCCCTGACGAGACAGACTGACATCGTGGCTTAACCAATGGACTCAGGCATGGCAACAATGGTGAGGATGGCGCAGAACCATGCAGTGCTTTCTTGTGTTGTGCACAGGGTCGCTATAGGTCGGGGCGTACTCAATGTCACCTGACAACAGGGCAAGAGAATTCCCAGACATATGAGTTGAACATCATCTGAGTCGTAAGCTCTTCTTCCCCAATTAAATGACAGGCTTCTTAAGAGTGAGACTAGTCGGTCTCCACCTGTGTATTTTCACCCGGCTAGACAAAGGAGAATCCCAAATATCTGATGGATTAACGATATACCATCATGAATGAGGCTACTAGTGGCTGACTTGTTGCCATCAAGTCAGTTCTGACCCAGAGTGACCCTAGAAGCCAGGGTAGAACTGCCCCTGTGGGTTTCCAAGTCCACAACTCCTCACAGGTGTAGAAAGCCTCATCTCTCTCCCGCAGAGTTGCTGGTGGGTCTCAACTGCTGATGGTGTGGTTGGCAGCCCAGAGCTTAACTCACTCACTGCGCCGCCAGAGCTCTTAGTCCCTTCTGAATCAGGTTTATAAAAGCAGACACACAGGAGGCGATGAGTAGACAAGGAGCCAAAGAAAATTAAAAAATGACAGAAAGGGCCCTGAAAAGAGAGATCCATCCACCCTCTCCCCTCCAGGAGGAAGTCACCCAACTGACACCAACTTGGGCTTCTACCTCCCAGAATGATGAGATAATACCCCTTTGCTCTTTAAAGTCACCCTTTTTGGTGGCGTTTTGACCCAAGCCTTATTCCAAGTCTTTGAACTCAATAATGAAGAAAGAGCATCTCACGGCATTTCTGGTCTGCTTTGGTGGGAGAGTGGGAAGGAACATGGTTTGGACATCTTCACTCATAAAGCTGGCTGGCATTCAAAAATCCTTACTGAATCAATGAACTGGAAGTAGGAAAAGCCACGGAGGACTGAAAACAAGCTCTTGATTCCAGAGGCTAGCCATGGTTTAGCCATAATCCCACCCCCTCCCATCAGCGCCCCAGACCCCCTGCTGTCCAGTCAATTCTGACTCACATGACCCTGGCCCGGCCCATGCGAAGTTCCTTACATAAGAGAATCTTCTGAGAATCCCAATACCCTGTATGAGCTCATTAAAAGCTAGTTTAAAAGTTAGCACCTCATTTTTCCAGTTTTAGCGCTCTTAGTATAAGCCTATACATTTCTGATTTTTTTTCTTTGTTTCAAGGAGGTTTTAAAGCGTTGGCTTAGGTATCAAAAACATATTTGAACGAACAAATTTATGTTCTCTTACACTCCATCTCTAGCAGGCAGAATATAAAATATGTAACTGCCATGAGATGGATATGAGTCCAGTAACATTCGCACTCCCATCCTGAGAGGCAGATGGAGGGGGAGATGGCAGTTCCCTGGAAGTAGAAACGAAAACTACAGAAAGGTTTAAGTGACGCATAGTTGTTGTTTTTGTTTGTGTGTTTTCCTTTTCTCAATCTAGGCTCTGCAAGCCTGAAATCTGCTTCCAATACATAGTTATCAAAAGCTAGGTAAAAGATCAGCTCGTTCTGGGCATATATTTATTTTTTGTATCCAGTATAGCTTAGTATATTTCAATAGTGAATTCTCATAAACCCTTATTTGAATAATACAGCAGAGAGCCCTTGGATAGTACACCAAGGGCTAATGGACTTGGTTCCAACCCACCCAGCAGAGCCCAGGAAGAAAGGTCTGGAGATCTCCTCCCACAGAGCCTAGGAAGAAAGGCCTGGAGATACCTTTCTAAAATATTCAGCCATTGAAAACCCTCTGGACAAGCTCTATGGCAACTTGAGTCAAAATCAACTCAACAGCAACTGAGTGGACACTGTCCCTTCCCTTAACGTCTGGCAGTGCAGATGAAGAATGCATGCATGTGGGCAGGACTAGCAGAACACAGTGCTGCATGATAATGAGAGGGTTTTTTAAATTTTTAATGTGCACAATTATATTTAAATTCCTCTTTATTAAATATATACAATAGTTTAAAAGAGAAGGGGACTCCAAAGCACTATGAGGGTGACCCATGAGGGCCACAGGCAGGCACTGCTACAGTAACTCAAAGAGAAGTCTCCACACACAAACGTGGAGGCTTGGTGCACAGAGAGCGTGGATTTGATCCGTGTGCCTCCCACACTCTCACCGAGCATGTCTGATTGGAAGAAGGGAAGGCTGCACTACCGAGAACGAGCAAACGCTCCATTGTCAGGGAATCAGCTCCTCTGACGGGAACAGCTAGGTGCTGATGTGGCTGCTCGTGCTGTCAAGTCAGCTCCGACCCATATCGACCTCACATGCAACAGAGCGGAACCCAGCTGGAGCCTGTGCCGGCCTCACAATTACTGTCCTGTCGGAGCCCGGGTGACAGCCACCGTGCCAGCCCAACTCCATGAGGGTCGTCCCCTTCCACGCACGGGGTGCTTTTCCAGGGACCAGTCTCTCTGGATAAAGACTGCCAAAGTGCGGGAGCGAAGCCCACGGTTCTCGCTTCCAAGGAGCCTTCTGGCTGTCCTTTCAAGACAGACGCGTGGATTCTTCCGGCAGGCCGTGCTGCTTGCAGTAATCTTCTGTCCAACCATCATTCAAATTGCAGCAATTCTTCAATCTCCTTTCTTCATTGCCCAACGTTCACGTACATGTGAGGTGAACGAAAATACCAGGGCGTGAGTCAGACCCACAACTATGTGGTAAATCTCTCTTGAAGAAAGGACTGCACCTTGCTCTCTTCCCTCCTGGCCTCTCTCCACCCCTAAGGAAAGCTAATGTCCCGGCTACAAGGGACTTCTTTAAGATGCCCTGGTGGTGCTATTGGGTAAGCATTGTGCTGCTCCCTGAGACTGGCATTTCAAAGCCACCAGAAAGATGCGGCTCTCGGCCCGGGTGGTGACTGACGGCCAAGGAGACTCTTATCTAGGGTGGCTACCAGTTGAAATTGACTTGGTGGCAGTGCTTTAACATCTGCCGGGTGGGCAGTTCTGATCTGAGCCCAGTCTTCAGTATAATTACCATGTTAACTTCTCCGCAATAAGTAACTTTACTGAGGATGTGTGTTGCAGGAGTCGCTGGAAGAATTTTGTATGTACCACCTCAATAAACCCCAGATGAGAAACAGGAGCTATACAAAGGAAGTAACCTGCCTCAGGTCACAGAGCTTGTTGGACGGCAGAGCTGGAAGTCCACAGCCTGAGAAGTCCGGCTTCAGAGCCCAAATTCTTGACCAAAATGCTACAAATTACTGCCCTTGGGGAGACGGGAATGGTGTCCTTCAATGCATCTGCTGATAGGAAGGGACAGTCTGGGAACAGTTTGATTTGGGAACATCTCAGGGGAAATGATTGTTAAGCAGCCGGAAGTCCTAATGGGCTCAAAGCCATTTCCCAGAGAGTACAGTTCCACTGCTGGGGCCACCACAGAGCAGCCCAGAAGGTCTGCCAGAAGGTCACCACCCATCACTGGCCGAGGATGCCATCACGAGTGGACAGGAGGCAGACCCACACTCTGCCTGTAATTCCTTCTGGCTGTTTCTCTCGCTCTCTTTCTCTCCCCCCCCCCCCCGCCCCCGCCTGCCCCACTCTCTTTCAAAACCACTCTAAGAATCAAGAGTAGGAAGAAGAGGAGAAAAATCATTACAGGCAGACAGGTTTGGTTGGTTGGTTGGCTGGTTGGCTGGTTGGTTGGTTGGCTGGTTGAAAGAGCGTGTGAGCTTGGCTTTGTACAGCAAATTCCCGGACTACAACGGTGTGAAATATGTTATTATTTACAGCACTCATTAGTCCTCCGTCGCAGAGGATTTGACTCGATGGCCGTGAGTTTTATGCACAGCTTCCTGTATGCTTTAAATAACTTCTGGGTTACTTACAATACCTAAGACCGTGTGAATGCCACGGGACGGCACTTTCTGCCCCCACTCGACCTTGGCGGGATCTCTCTGACCATTGCATTGCTTAGTCTTCTCCCCTGGGTGTTTCTGATTCGCAGTTGGTTGGATCTAAGGATGCAGAGCCCAAGGATGGAGGCGGCCTCTGGTGACGCATGCAGATGTGCTGACAGCAGAGTCCTTAGTTCTAATGACCAGCTCACCCGCTAATGCGCCGCACCAGATTAGGTAAGTGCCCACCTCTTTGTGCCTCGGTTTCCTTGTCTGTATCAGTCACTTCTCAGGAATGTTGTGAAGACACGGTAAATGGTCTTGACAGTGATTTGAGCAGCAAAATTAAAATGCAAGGTTCTAAACAGATTTCCTTCACCCAAAGGTTTATGGCCCAGCCTTTGTTCTCCCAACAGCAGGTCTAAACAACTGTAATGGGCACATGTCGTAAGATGCGCAGGGTTGATAATGGCCTGAACCTGGTTCACTCACTCACTGTCCTGGAGTCCATTCGGACTCATAGTGACCCTATAGGACAGGATAGAGCTGCCCCTGTAGGTCTCTGAGACTATAATACTTTACAGGAGTAGAAAGCCTCATCTTTCTTCTACAGTGCGGCTGGTAGCTTCAAACTGCTGATCTTGAGTTAGCAGCCCAACATGTAACCACCACCTCGGCAGTTCCCCAAAGATGAAAATGAATGTTAAAGGCGTTACATCTCTCAGGAGGTAGGAGGGCGAGGAGTTTATCCTAGCTTTTAACCGATGTCCGCCCTATTCGTCTAGGTCCCAATGGCTTTTCATTTTCTTTTGGGGGCTGCACTGACGGCTACCTGATGTCCAGCCTGAGAGGGGCTCCTGCTAGCGCCGCCCTCTCTAGGTCTCGCTTATTACCAGAGGAGACTTTTCAGTGCCACAGCGTGACGCAGGGCTCAGCGCACGCCGTGGTACAGGGAGAAGCGCGAGCCGGGCAATGGCCATGCTGTCTCCTGGTCACACCGCCTCCTCAGTCTTCAGAGGCTCTGCTCCTTAAGGCCTCACCCTGAGGATGAAGACCATGAACTCCTCATATTCTTCCTCGTCAGCCCCCTCTCCGCTACTGGGTCGTGACAAATTACAACCCTGCCTGCAAGGTCTCAAGATCTTCCGTCAACCAACTTCGAGGTACATACATGATGAAGAAGGAACCCTGGCTACCTTCCCCTGGAGTTCGGGGGCTGCTCTTGTGTGTCGCCAGAAGCCTTCCACTCCTGGCACCTTCACTGGTGACAGAAGGGAGCGTTGCTGGGGCCTGTGCCGTCCCCACGGTTGGCTGCAGGCAGGGCACTTGTGATCCACCTTGCCTTCAGATGAGACTGGGTGCCTTCCAAGTGGTACGGCCATTTCACTCACTGCCTTGCAGTTGCTGCCGACTCCTGGTGACCCAACAGGACAGAGTAGAACTGCCTCTGTGAGTCTCTCAGACTAACTCTTTACATGAGAAACGGTTGGTGGTTTCGAACTGTTGACCTTGTGTTAGCAGTGTAACCACTACACTACCTGGGCTCCTTGGTATGGCCACAGACTGGCAGATTATCAGAAGCTGAGCTAGCTCCAGGTCTTTCTTCCTTGTCTTACTGCGCAAGCCCTGCTAAAACCTCTTCAGAAACACACACCTCGACTGCCAGGCGGGTGGCAGTAGCATATGAAATGCAGGGCCTAGAATTGAACCTGGCTCTCCCATGGAAGATAAGAATTCTACTATCAAACTACCAGTGTCCCTGGGCACATGGGTGCATCGAAAACAAAGTGTCATGACGGGTTATGTAATAAACATGCATGTTTTAAAGAACCCACTCCATCATCTGGTCACTTCTCTCCTGTCTGCCCACTCTCTATGCTAATGTCCCAGCAATGCTCCAAGTCTTTAAAATGTTGTCCTTTCCCTTGGCATGGAATACTTTTCCACAGCTACTTTCTCACCTCTCTTCCCATGCTAAGTCCGATCACTCACTCATCTTCAAAGAAAAGGGGAGCAGCAGGGACTGGGTCTCAAGCACTGACCATTATAACTTCAGCACGTGCACATAGAAATATAAGAAATAGCTGATCATACAGTCAGATTCCTAAAAACTGAACTTACTGCCATCAGCTGATTATAATTCACTGCGACCCTACAAGACAGAGGAGAACTGCCCCTGTGGGTTTCCAAGACTGACTCTTTATGGGAGTAGAAAGCCTCAGCTCTCTCTCTCAGAGAAGCTGGGAGTTTAGAACTGCTGACTTTGAAGTAAGCAAACCTGAAAATGATTACTGATGTGTTCAAGGGTTGAGGCTATTTCGATTTTCAATTTCTAACTCTTCTATAATATTGTGATCCAACTTCTTTAAGAAACATTTAGAAATAAGACATAGTAAAATGACAACTATTAGAAGCAATTACCAGAAACAAGCAGGACCCACTTATATAGACTTTCTAGGCTAAGCATATACATATTGATCAAAGTGTATTAGTGGCTGTCAGAGTGAGTGCTGAGGGTGAGGAGGAGCCCACTACTTCTAGGATACTGAGCTTCTGTGAAGGATGATGGAGAAAAATGGAAACGATCATGGTGATGGTTTAAACATGATAAGCGTAAACAATGCCACAAATTGTACTCCTTAAGAATGCTGAAATGGCAAGTGCTTTGTGGGATATATGAGAGGCTTCAGAAAGTTTATGGAAAATGGAATTAAAAGATAGTGGACAGCCATCGAAGTTAGGCGTCAACTAAGTCCCCACGGAAGCACATCAGCCACGGAGAGGCAAGGATTGTAAATAATCTGAAGGCACAGTATCAGAGCTTAAATTGTGAACGCGCGGTTTGCAGAAGGCTAGGGAGGGCAGTAGAAGCCCAAAATCCATTTGCCAGGTCCCCACAGGGATTAAGCCTCCGGTGAACGCCCTCCGCCCAAAGTCCCGGGATATAAATGACCTTGCTATCAGAAAAGAGCATTGTAAAGTGGATATGACAGATGTAGGTGAGTTAAAATGTAACACCTTATCATTTGATCTCCCTTTGGACTCATCTGAAAGTTGCTTCAGTTTTCAATGTGTTCTGCTTTCTTTTTTCCCTACTTTTTGATTGAGTTTTTTCCCTCTTGTTTTGTTTTGTCGGTTTGCTTCCTATTTATGTTTTGTGTGACTTTCTGTAAACAAAATCTAGGATTGGTAAATCTAGAGATAGTGTCTGGATTAATAGTTACCTAGGGGCATGGCAGGGGTGGTGGGAGGGAAAGGGAGAGCTAACAGTGTGTATGAGAAGAAAATATTCTGAAGTGGATTGGGACGGTGATGGCACAACTCTTGTTAATACAACTGAATGATTAAATTGTTTGATGTGAATCATATGCCAAGAAAAGTTTTTTTTTAAGATAATGGAATTTTTTCATGAAGTTTTGAAGCCCTCTGGCATATTTACCACAACAGAAAGGGTGGGGGGGGGGAGGTGTGTGTGTGGGAAGGTGGGGCTGTTCCTTTTGGTTTGTGAAGTCTACCCTAGACTCCACCACCTAAGCCCTCTAATCACACATCACACTGTCCCAAAAGGCCACAGCTCAGCAGTCAGACTCAGAGTGCCCGACAACTCCATTTCCTGCGACCTTTGATTTGAACATGGTATGATCTCACTCACTAGCACAGAAGATCTTAGGGGCCATAAAAGTGGCTCTAAGTTGGCTGTTCAAACCCACCCATGGCATCATGGAAAAGAGTGGGACACATGGTCGTCATGCACCCGAACTGGCTCCGTGGTGTTGGTTTGTTTTTCCGCTTTTTTAAAGTCTCTCTGATTTTTCCCCAGCAGGGGATAGACTACTTTATTTCAGAGCACCCCCAAAAATTCTCTTTGGAAGCTTGTCTGCATCACTTTAGCCCAAGTATTGTGTTTACGATTAACAGCAGCGGCATTGATGGGCTGCCAGCAGGGCCTGCCTGGGTCAGGAAAGGTATTGTTTAGTTGGAAGTGAGCTTTCTGTCCATCTGTATTAAAAGGGGAGGGGGAGGGGCAGTATCAGTTATAGTGTAAAGTAGGTCTTCTTGGGAGAAACACAGAAGCTTTAGCTGTGTGGGTCTTTGTTTATATAATGGTTCAGCTTCACTGACCCGTCGAGCTGGGTCTTGCTGAGTGTCTGAGAGACAGTTCCCAACAGAATGATCCACTCCAAGAACACCCCTTCCTCCTCACTCCTGACCAAGTTTAAGGTCCTCTAAAAGAAACACAAGCCCAGAAAACTCTGATCCTAGCCTGCTCCGTCCAGAGCCTCCACTCCAAGACCATTAGCGGCTGTGGCGTCCTCAGTGCCTCTACACACTGAGTTTTTCGGCAATCAGTCAGAGCAGGCCATCCAAAATAGCGGCGTCACATTCATTCTCTCCTTTGTCTGGACACAGACACGAAGCATCCATTTCCTCCATTATTAGTGTCCAAATGGTGAAATATGGCCCATCTAGGCAGTCTGGTCTGTAATTAGATGGGTCATGCTTGCTGTAAAACTAAAGAAGTTGATGAAAATACATTAACAACCAAAAAACTGTTGTCCTAGGATGGTGAGATATGGACATCTCACCGCACTCACTGCCATCAAGTCAATGCCAACTTGTAGCAATCATTTAGACCAGAGAGCTGCCCCTGTGGGTTTCCCAGATGGTAACTCTTTATGGAAATAGAAAGCCTCCTCTTTCTCCCACAGAGCAGCTTGTGGTTTCAAACTGCTCACCTTGCCGTTAATAGCCCAACGAGCAACCCCCTAAGCCACCAGGGTTCCCTGGGCTACGGATAGTTTTGTTTTAATCACTTGATGGGATATCTACATTTTCACTATAAATAGACACAGCATTTTAAAATAAGACAGTTAAAAAGATAAAAAGTTAAGATGCCATTTTCAAGATTCAAAAAGGAGGGAATAAGATACCTCAAATATTTCTTGCGTTCCTTATGGACCCTCAAGGCATCATGTAGCTGCCACGCACTAGAGTGTGCGTCCTTTGCAGACACCCCCACCCCTCCACCCCGCCCCGATCCCTACGCTTTTTCTCATTTCAGAGACCCTCCCCTGGACCTTCTGCAGTTTCATTCATCTTTCCCCAGAGCAGGGCACCAGGGACCACACCCTCAAGTCAACGCCAGGCTTAACAAGAGGAAAGAAGGTTCCATGATCATCTGAAACCCAGAGCACCCCTCAGGAACGGTACTCTAAAATGACCAAATCATCCCTCTTGGACTCAGACACGGCCACATAATTCCCCTTTTCCCTAAAGAGCTTACATTTTCCACTGCCGCTGTCACCTTAATGCACATGCATCCCAAATCTCTCAGAAAAGAATTTTTGTATTCCTTTTTCTTTATTCGTCCTCCAGATGTGCCGAGAAGTCGCCCTTGTTGGATCACCAGCACCTCCAACAGTCCGAGGGCAGATACTCACCACCAAGTCCCTGCTGACTCGTAGCCAGGCCTACAGTTTCCAGGGCTGTACATCATTCCAAGCGCAGACAGCCCAATCTTTCTCCCAAGGAGTGGCTGGTGGGTTTGAACCACTGAACTTGCGGTTAGCAGTCTAAGGCTTACCACAAAGGGCCACACTCCCAGGGCTCTGCTGTACTTACACGCTCAATTAACAACCACACCAGCAAACTGCTGTTCCACTGAGTTGATTCGGACTGAGAGCGACCCTGCAGGGCAGCGGCGAATTGCTCTCTGGAGCTTGAAGTGTAGCCCTTGAAGGAAGCACAGCCTCATCTCCCCTCACATCTTCCTCTGTCTCCTTCAGAGCCGGTGGACGTGCCGGGCTGACCTCATGGTCAGCAGCCCAGCTTGTAGCCCACCTACTGTGCCACCTGGGCTCCTTCAGTGAGTTCCAGTGTTAACATGAGCACGTGAATGAACTCAACAGAGAACAATGAGAGATTGCTTAACAGAGATCATAACGGATGCATGGCCATTGAGTAAGTTCAAAGACGTACATTCTGCTAGAAGAGAAATAAATATTTCTGTACTTGGGAAAAGGCCTAGGCAAATGACCACCCAAGTCTGTTTAACCTGTAGACTCTATACTTTAATAAAGACCACATCTAGAAATGGGACACTAAGTAAAGGAGAGTGATCAATTACATTAGGTATCTGATTCCCAGGCTAGAGTAAATTAGGAAGCCCTGTTTAAAATAATAGCTGTCCGGGACATGGAGCCAACAGTACTAATTCATCCAGAGTAGGGAACCAGCCCTGGATGGGGGGTGGGGGAATGTTCCTATTGATCATTGATACTGGTTTACTATCCGGTCAGCACTGGTCACAAGGTCGCCAGTTCAAACCCAACCCTCCAAAGGAAGAGGAGGAGGCTGTCTGCTCCAGTAAAGATGTGCAGCTTCAGCATCTCTAAACAACCATGAACATCATCTTACTATCAGTATTCTTAAGATTACTGAAAAATGGGACTGCTTCTTGAGAGTTTGTATCTCTGTGGGAAGCACTGTATGTTCATATTCTGCCCATATGCTTTTAATCAGAGTAGTTTTAATGTGACCGAGGCTTCAAATAGTTCATGAAAAATGGCATTAAATGATAATAAAAATCTCCCACATACACAAAAAAAGTTTTACAGCTTCAGAAAACCGAACCTGGGTCACTATGAATCAGATTTAATGGCACTAGGTTTGTGGGGTTTTTTTTAGCTCATCAGTATCACTCTGGAAAGCAGCTGGGCTTATTTCAGAGTCTTCTTTGGGCCAACCCCTGAAGTGAAAAAAGCTCTTATTTTTCAGTGAACATATCCACTTAGGAAACATTAACTGAATTTGGTCTCCAGGTTTAAATGATCAGATCTACTCACAGCTAGGTAACATGGCATTTGATATCAACTGATTCTTACACAGGAAAATGGATTATTGCCCTGGGACCTAACACTAAGATGGGAGGACTGGTGGCGAAGTAGTTACAACTTGGGCTGCTAATACCAAGGTCAGCAGTTTGAAACCACCAGTCGCTCAGTGGGAGAAAGATGAGTCTTCTCTAAAACTCACAGAGGCAGTTCTACTTTGTCCCCTAGGGTCCACATGACTTCGAATCAAGTTGATGGCAGGAAGTTTTGTTTCATTCAAGAACATCTAGCACTGGATGGGGAGTCATTTACAGAGAAAGATGGCATCCTCATGGCTTTGTTCTTCTTTTAAAAACCCAACTCTAAATAAGTAGTCAAAGACATTCTGTTCACAGGTAGGTCAACTGTGGAGGCCTTCTTTCACCAGAGCACACGTCTCCCTTCTTCTGTTCAAACCACAGACCAGAGAAGAGGGCAGGAGGGGCAGAGAACGCTAAATCTGAGGAGGCTGCATAGGTCACTGCGAGCTGGGTGAGTGAATTTCTTCAGGCGCTCGGGTTGTGATTTGAAGACTTGTGGGCTACACTGAAGGTAGGCGCCACACTCAGCCAGTCAGCCAGTGAACACAGTCAACGGGTTCAACAGGTCCAGAAAAAGGTGTCACAAGTTAGCTGTCATATTTTAAAAGACCGGTTATGATAGTGGGGGGTTAAGAGGCCTCAAGGGATCAGAGGTACATTGTGTGATCCATTAGTGCTCTACTGCACCCTGACTGACTCATCCCCTCCCTGCGACCCCTAGGTGGGGGGGATGTTCCCTTGTCCACAGGTGGGCTTTGGCGCTTCACTCTGACCCCCCTCCATTCTCACCAATTCATTTTTGTTTGTTCATTTACTATTTGTTGAGAACCTTCTGATGCCCGTTGCCCGGTCTCGATGACACCTCATGATCCCACCGGCTGGTGTGCTTCTTCCATGTGGGCTATTGCTTCACTGTTGGATGGCCACTCTTCACCCACCACTGTCATGACCCCAGTGCTGTATCTCACTCTGGTCTAGACAGGAGCATGTACATAGGTATAGGCAAGAGATAAAACTCACAACCCAGGAACAGGAATGAGCACGGGGGAGTGGTGGGGCAGGAAGAGGTCACCAATCACCATGAATGACACACAACTACACACCCCAGCCAGGGGGAAGAACAACAGAAACCAAAGGGGAAGGGAGACAGCAGTCGGTGTGAGATTTGAAAATAATGAACAATCTATAATCTGTCAAGCGGTTGGTGGAGGTGGGGGGAGAGGAGCTGATCCCAAGGACTCAAGGGAAAGTAAATGTCTAGAAAAGAACGATGGAATATAGGTACTAATATATCAGATACAATTGATGTATGGATTGTAATAAGAGTTGTAAGAGCCCCCAATAAAATGATCTAAAATAAATAAATAAAGACTTGTCAACTTTGTGGTCACTTCTGGATCACCCATACTATAACGCGGTCAAAGAGATTCCTATTTTTAAATAAATTACACATAGACTTTTAAAAATCAGCTCCTCCAATCATCTGAATGAGGAGAGGTTTTACACCCGCATTCTGCGGGATTAAGCTCACATCTGGTGGACAGAGCTGGTGGTGTTGGATCTGATTATGGCCACATGCTGTTTCTATTTAACTGACATATATGAACCGAACAAATTTATTGAAAATGTGCGGCAAATTATTTCTTCCACCTCCCCCACACTCAAGAATGTGTCCCCAGTAGGTGTTCTTGAAGAAAGGCACACACACACACACACACCCCACTCCACAGAAAGGCGTCCCATTCCCACGCGTTCTCTAAGTTATCTGGAGAAGTTCCTGTTCGGAATCTGCTCCCTGGAAATAAACACGGGGAGGGGGTGGGGAATTAAGCAAATACACTTGATCTCTCTGGAAAATACAGGGACCAGCCCAGAGACTGTTACCAAGTCTGCCTAACCATGATCCACGCTCACGAAGGATCACAATTTGTGTGGGAGGAGACCTGGATTCCTAAGGGTGTGTTCCTAAAGAATAAAGACTTTGAAATGCCTAAACGCCACACCGTTACACTTCAGTAGTGGCCACTGCACATTTCTGACCCTGGAGAGGCATCTTTGAAAACACAATGGCAAGCCAGAAGGCAAAGTGACCCCAAAGACCTCCTGGTATGGGGATGGGGGTGGTAGAAAAGGCGTGGGAATGTGGGGAGGGGCTAGAAGTCACAGAAAGAGCCCAGCGTCAATGGCCTGGGCTTCCTAACTTGTCCTGGCTTCCAAAGGATTTTGGTCTACGATGACAAAACCTCACACCAGGCCACCTGCAGCCGCACAGGGAGGCCGGAGGAAGAGAAAAGGAAGACGAGGAAAGAGGGAAAGCCCAAGGACGGACCATCACGGCGCCTCCAAAGCTGATGGGCCAAAGTGGACTTTGAACATCAACAAAGAGATAGAGAGAGCACTCCGCCTTCCCTACCAGGCGCGGGCTTTTAATAAAAAGGAAAGACCACAGCAGCCGCCGCCCGGTCAGCCCCCCGATTTCACCCAGGGATGATGCGACGCACTCACTGAACCGCACCCCAAAAGTCCGGTTCCCCTCCCTAGACAGCCCTATCTCCATCCGGGACCGACTCCTGCACTCACAGCCAGCAGGCGCGCCCCCTGTCCGGCCCCCAGTTCCCAAATTCGAAGCCTGGGCCTCCCTTCCTTCTTTCCATCCCTCCCGGGCGTGGGGCACCCGATTCTCCACGCACCCGCCCTCCCTTGCCCTTCTAGGACTCCCGCCTCCTCTGCCCGCTGCCCCCGGCCTCCCAGCTTTTCCATTCCCACCCGTGCGGACAAGGGAGCCTTTTGAAAACTTTGTCTATCTGGGGCTTTTGTCCGCATCCTAGGCTGGGCAGTCGCCCGGGTCGCACAATGAGCTGGGAAGCCACCCCGGAAAACCCACCCTTTTATTTTTAACCCGCGCCCACCACCGGCCGCTCCTCGGCGTTCCGAGTGACCGGCCCCATGCCCGGCCCGCGCCCTGGGCGCCGGGAGCGCGGGAGGAAACCCCCGCAGCCCGCGCCTCTCCGGCTGTCACGAGGGGAAAGGTGTGCGCGGGCAGAGAAAGGCGGCCGCGCGGCACGGTGGCTAAAAGAGCCCCGGTGCCGGGCAAACAGCAGGGGTCCTTCCCCTGCCACCGCTCGGGGAAAGGGGCGCGACGAGGCGAGCACACTGTTGCATCGCGTCGTGGACGAGCCTCGGGGCTCCTCGCCTTCCCCGCAGCGCCGGCACGCGCCCCGGTGCCTGCACACACCCACAGCCACAGCAGCCGCGGCCCGGGGCCCCGCGCTGCCCGCCCGCACCCTCCCCGAAGCGGGGACCCCCCGCCCCCCGGCGCCGAGGAACGGGAGGCCCCCGGCACTCACAGACGGTCTGCCCACGGCCACGGCCATCCCGGCTGCGGCTCCCGCTGCGCCCGGGTGCTCTCCGCCGACACTGGCTGCTGCTGCTCGCGCTCCGCCGGCCTCCCCCGCGCCCCGCTCGCGGCTGCGCCCTGCTCGCGCCCGGCTCCCGTTCCCAGCCAGCGGTGACTGCTCCCCCTCGCGCCGCCGCCCCGCCCGCTTTATTCGAGCAACATGGCCACCCGCCCGGAAGGAACCATTGGCTTCCCCAGAAAGGGGTGGGCGTCTGCGAGACCAGACCCAGCGGGAGGGAGGAGGGCGGTGCGCGGGCTCCGGGTCCCGGCCAGACGGACCCGGACTCCCCGCTGGTACTCCCCGAAGCGACCCGCTGGTCTCCAAATACCCTCCGGGGCGCTACCGAGACGCCCCCAGCATGCGCGGGAGCCGCCACCCCTTGAGTCCAGCAAGTGCTGGAGGCCGTGTAAAAGCCTGGGCGCGGAGGTCCCGCCTCGGTCCGGCCACGCGTTTTCGCCGAGCGGGCTGCTGGAGCGGCTCGGGGGCGGCGAGCGCCAAGCTGCGGGGCGCGGGTGCTCCAGGGGCGCACCGCTCAGGCCGCTCGGCCGGGCGAGCGCACCGAGCCCGGGAGCGCGCGTGGAAGGGGCTGAGCGCCAGCAGGGAGGGTGGCGGGGAAGGGCAGGCCCGCCAGCGGAGAGTTGCCCCTCCACGAGCCTTCCCTTCCTAAGGGGGAAAATCAAAGACAGCAGCTGGAGGCTGTCACTGTGGCGTGCGGCCGGGGAAGGGACCACATGGAAGAGAAAGAGGCCGTCGGTGGCTTCGGCTGCCTGCGACCCAGCCACCGCCTGCCTGCAGGGAGACGGGAACAAACGCCCCCGCTGGAGACTGGAGGCAGCTGTTGGCTGCTCTAGAGCGTGGGGGCTGAGGCCTCCCTCGGCTATAAATGGAGACCCCCTGCTCACACTGTCACACGCGTGGGGACTCCGGGACCTTGTTTGATGGCTGGAGACAACCGACCTACCCAAAGCGCGCGCGTCGGGACAGAGTAGGGAAGGCGGCGCTGCCACGGCGCCAGGCAGGTGACCATGGGGGCTGGGGAACGCCACCGTGGGTTAGGGTTTTTCCGGCAGATGGTTGAATGTCTGCCCATCCACGTGGCCGGCCCAGGGTCTGAGGACTTGAAGGGCCAAGGGGACCAGTGTCCACAATGCTGTAGATTGCCCGCGGCCCCACGCGGGGGCCCCAGGGGAAGACCGTGACCGTGACGAGGTGATTAGGGATTTCGGCCTGTCGGTTTGAAGCGCACAATGTGTAGAGGCGATGAAGGGCAGTTGGCCAGCTTTAGCACTGCGCCCTGGGAGGGGTGGGACAGGCAGGCAGACTGAATTAGGGAAAAGGCAAACCCGCCTTTTCGCACCAGGGCGCCTCCAAGTCGGCCTGTGACTTCACACACCCGGGCCTTGTGTCTTCCGCTCCCGCTGTCTCCGCCTCCCGGGGGCCACGGAGTTCAAATGTGCCTGGTCATCTTGGCTAAGGCCAAGTAGCCTCTGGGCGGCGGCTGGTCCCCCGGGCAGATGACAGCCACCGACTCTGAGGTCCACTGGCAAGACAGCCCGTGGAGAGGGTTCTGAGGTGAAAAAAAAGGTGAGGGGTTAGGACTCAGGTGCCTGCCCCGTTTGTGGTCAGACCCAGACTTGCAAAGCCACCAACCTCTGAAGCTTCCATCAATCCCCGCCCCCCAACTGCATGCTGTGGAGGGAATGCCATTTTTTGCCTGTGTGTTGGTTTTAAGCAAACGAAAGGGAAAAGAGGAATATTGTCTTTCATCTGCAATTCCGTCTCTATTAGGGGCATTTTGTGCCTTCCCCTATAGGGGAGATTCAACAGCAGTATTATCAGTGCCCATGGTCCAAAGTCTCACGCCATTCCCAGGCAAACTACACATTTCTTGTTATATTGACAAGAGCAGACTACAGGATTTTAAAAGTATATATGCATTGACTGGTATTGTTTGCTTGTAAATGTTTATTTTGAAACTCGGTTGATTAGTGATATGGGCTTTGTGGGTAGACGAGTTTATTCTGATCACAGAAGTTTACAGTTTTCTCTCAAACTGCTAAGAGAAAAATCACTGAGAGTTTACTCTGTGTGTACCTTCACATGGACAACGAACAATGTTTTGTTTTTAAGTTTTATTGACATGCAATTTATATAACATACAGTGCAATGGTTTGAATATATTTAAAAGAGTTGTGCAGTCATCACCACAATCCATCTTAGAATAGTTCCTTCATTTTTGTACTCACTAGCTCCCCATTTTCTCCACCTCCCCTGCCATCATTCTAAGAAACTAGTAATCTAGTTATTGTCTCTATAGACTTACCTATCCTGGATTTCATGTAAAATAAAAACAAACATGCAACGCCATGAGCCTCAATAACAATAACAAAATAAAACACAGAAAAACTTTGATCCAAAAGAAAGCAGAAAATAATGACTGGAATCAATTAAAAAGGAGTCGAAAGGGAAAGATGCTACATTGTAACCTAATCATATCTGCATTAGGGGAGTCCTGCTGGCCTGGTGGGTACATGTTGGGCTACTTTCAGCAAAGTCAAAACCACCTACTGCTTCCTAGGTAGACTCAGTGATTCAAAGGAATTCAATAGAGGCTTAATCCACTGGGGAATCTGCAAATGGATTTGGGCTTTCATTGCGGTTCATAGCCTCCTGAAAACCTGGAGGGACAATGTGATGCTTTAAATGCTTTACCCTTTCCTTAAATGTCTCCCCCTTTTCTAAAAGTCCTTGGGGAAATGGAATTAAAAGATAGTAGAATTTTTTTCCCTAAACTTTTATTGAATAAAAATACTATTTAATACTTCTGGCCCAGGGAGATAATTTCAATATGCCAACTCTCATTGGGAAGTAATTGGAATACTCATTCTCCAGCAAAACTACTAGTTGCCACAGAGTCTTTGCCACCTCGTGGCGGCCCCAGGTGTGTCAGCGTAATACCGTGGGGCTTTATTGGCTGAGCTCTAAAGTCAAACACGAGACCTGAGACCTTTCTCCTGAGGCACTGCTGGGTGCCAAGGACAGCCGGATGGAACAGCTAGGTTTGAAAACCTGCCTTGATCAGTTCCTACCAGTGCAGCCTTATTGAAATTTCTTAATCTTCCAGTTCTTCAATTCCCTTATCTTTAAAATGAATTAACCGGGTTGTTAGGAGGACCAAGATAGTGCAAACAGTTTACTAAGTCCAGCTGGTAAACAGAGGGATGGAACTTCAAGTTCACTCACCTGTGATGCAGAAGAACGAAATGGTCACCTACCACTACCACCACCCCCAAAAGAAAAACCAATCACTGACAATGCCCTGGAGCACAACCCAACTCTGGCACCCACTGGTTCACCGTGAATCAGAATTGACTTGGCAGCATTTGGTTTTTAGTGATCGGGTTGTTAAAAAGATTTAGGAATCTTGGAAAATATGTACTCAGCATTGTACTCAAACCTAACCAAACCAAATAACTCACTGCCATCGGGTGATGCCAACTTATGGAGACCTTATAGGACAGGGGAGAGTAACCCCTGTGAGTTTTAACTCTGTACGGGAGTAGAAAGTCCTGTCTTTCTCCCTTGGACCAGCTGGTGGTTTTGAACTGCTCACCTTATGTTTAGTAGCCCAACCCATAACCACTAAGGCTCCTCGTAACCAACGAGGGACTAACAACTAAAAAAGCCGGGGGGGGGGGGTGGCTCTGTTATCATTAACTAGGGCATAGTCTGCTGAGAGAGTCTCATAAATAAGCCAAATCCCAGAGGGAGTGAGGGAAATGTAAATAATGGGATTATGAAACACAGCCGAAGGAGCTATTTATTCTTCCTATCAACATTGGAGAGGTTTTCTCAAGGAAGTGGAACCAAGGGAAGCAAGGTAGATGATCTAGACAAGGGAGTAGAATGAGCTCAGGCTCATCAATCCCCAGGGGGATGATAGGACTTGAAGGAGTAATCCTGTGACAGTAGGAGTCTTAAAGGGAGCCTGGTAGGTTGGAGAGAGCAAGATACTTCAGCTCTGTGTCCTTGTTAGGTGCCATCGAGTTCCCACTCATAACGACTCCATGTGAAACAGAACTAAGCACTGCCCAGTCCTACACCAGTCTCACAATTGTCACGTTGGAGCTCATTGCTTACAGCCACGGTGTCAACCCACCTCCTCCAGGCTCTTCCTTTTATCGCTGACCGTCCGCTTTAGCAAGCATGATGTCCTCCTGAGACTAGTTTCTCCTGACGACATGTCCAAAGGATGTAAGATGAAGTCTCATCATCCTTGCCTGTAAGGAGCATCTGACCATACTTTTTGTTTAATTGGGGCCTCATACAGCTCTTTTCAAAATATAAATATACATCCATTGTGTTAAGCACGCGTGTACATTTGCTGCCATCACTTTCAAAACTCCTTTCGACCTGAGCCCCTGGTATCAGCTCCTCACTTTTCCCCCCACCCTCCCGTTCTCTCCCTCCACGAACCCTTTGACAATTTATAAATTATTATTTTTTCATGGTCTACATTCACCGATGTCTCCCCTCACCCACTGCTCTGCTGTTCATCCCCCAGGAAGGGGGCCATACACAGACCATTGTGATTGGTTTATCTTTCTCCCCCCACCGTCCCCTTCAGCTCCCCGGATCACCACTCTCATTATTGGTCCTGAGGAGTTTATCTGTCCTGGATTCCCTGTGTTTCCAACTCGTATCTGTAACCGTGTACACGCTCTTGTCTAGCCAGATCTGCAAGGTAGAATTGGGATCATGACAGTGTGGGCGGGGTTGGCGGGGGAAGCATCAAAGAACCAGAGGAAAGTTGCATATTTCATCGGTGCTATACTGCACCCTGACTGGCATGTCTCTTCCTTTGACCCTTCTGTAATGAGGTGTCCAAATGTCTACAGATGGGCTTTGGGTCTCCACTCTGCAATCCCCCTCATGATTTCTTGATGGCTACTCCCATTAGCATTGATAGTAGATACAAGTAAAATGAAATCTTTGATAACTTCAATATTTAGCTGCGTATCATGATGTTATCTATAGGTCCAGTGGAGAGGAATTTTGTTTTCTTTACATTGAGTTGCAGTCCGTACTGAAATCTGAAATCCTTGATCTTCATCAGTAAGTGCTTCATCATCGCTTGCTTTTAGCAAGCAAATTTGTGTCACCACATATCACAGATTAATAAGCCTTCTCCAATCCTGATGCTGCCTTCTTCATATAACCCAGCTTCTCAGGTTATTTGCTCAGCATACAGGTTGAATAAGTATGGTGAAAAAAACAATCCTGACATACTTTTTTATTTTATTTTAAGCCATGCAGCACTACCTTGTTCTGTTGCCTCTGGCTCCATGTACAAAGTTTTGCATGAGTACAGTGACGTATTCTGGAAGTCCCACGCTCAGTGTTGTCTATCATAGTCAATTGAATGTCTTTACATAGTCAATAAAACACAAGTAAAAAACTTTTCTGCTGTCTTGGTTTGAGCCCAAATCAAGTAATGCTATCCCTCATGCCACACCCTCTTCGAAATATGGATTGAATTTCTGACAGCTCCCTGTGAATACACTACTGTTATACTGCTGTTGGGTGATCTTCAGCAAAAATTTACTTGCATGTAATATTAATAATCATTCACGTGTGCTAATTTCCACATTTTGTTGGATCACTTTTCTTTGGAATGAGCACAAATAGTCAGTTGGCCAGGTAACTGTCTTCCAAATTTCCTGGCATAGCCCAATGAGTGCTTCCAGTGCTTCATCAACTTGCTGAAACATTTCACTTGCTGTTCCATCAGTTCTGAAGCTTTGTTTTTTGCTAGTGTCTTCAGTGTGGCTTCCTTCGGTATCAGGGCTTCTTGACCATATGCTACCTCTCAAAACAGTTGGATGTCAACCAATTCTTTTTTTGTACAGTGATACTTTATCTTCCTTTCATTTTGTAATGCTTTCTGAATCTTTCAATCATGTGCCCCTAGAATAAGGATTCTTGAATATTACATCTGGAGGTCTAAATTTCTCATGACTAATCCCTCAAAAATGGATAGTTCAGTCCTCCTTTGTAGTCTGTTCTTAGTCTGGAAGTTCTGCTGAAATCTGTTCACCTTGAATGACATCCTGGATGTGGATATTTGAAATACCAGTGACATAATTATAGCCTCACAACAGCATTTGTGTCACGATGGTATGACAAACTGACAAGCAACATGGTGGTCTGACATGCAGAAATTAATTTGAGATGGCTAAAAGACCTAAATGTAAGAACTAAAGCTATCAAGCTTATAGAATAAAACGAGATTTTGTAGGACTTTGCAAAAAATGAGATTTTTAAGAAATAGAATGTGGAAAGCACTAGCCATAAAAGAAATACCTGATTTATCTAAAAAATGAATAAACTTTTGGTCATAAGGAGATACTGTGAAGGATGTGAAAAGATAAGCTGCTGATTAGATGAAGATAGTTAAAATACAAATGTCTGACAAAGAACTCATGTTCAGGGTGTGTGTGTTCAGATATCTTAATAAATCATAAAAAGGCTAGCTAATTTAAAAATTAAGCAAAAGATACAAATAATGATGCTTCATCAGGAAAACAGCCACATGGTCTATGAGTATATGCAGAGGCAATAAACATTATTTTCAGTTAGAAAATGCAAATTAAAACTACAATGCTATACAGTACACATCCCGCATCTGGGCTATATTAAAAAAAAGACTCAAGCTCTTCCTCTTGCCCCCTAGCTCACTCGCTCTTTTCCCCCCTCTCCTCTCTGGTCCTCTGTTCTGTTCCCTTTGTCCTTGCCCTCTGTTCTGTTCCCTTTGCCCTTGCCCTCCTTCCCTTCCCCCTCTCTCCAAGTGGACCACCAAGTGGCTGAGGGGGGAGGGGGGTTCATTGCATATTCCAAGCATTGTGAGACCTGGATTCATCCTGATGGTACAATTTTGTCTCTTCTCTGGAACACGGTGCACCTCTGCTAAGGGCACATTGTGCTCCTGACAGCGGGAGACTGTAGCCTTTGCCACAGAGAGACTTTTATCTTTCTGCTTTACGTAGCACCACCACCATTGAATCCATGGGCCCACAGTTGACAAACTCTTCACCAGCTTCAAAAGAGGCAGGGCACGCCACGAGAAATACATACACCTACCTGAGCATGGACAGCTATTTACTTCCAAGTCTGAATTAGTACTACAACGATGACATTACTTCTACCCACTGCTGTTTCCGTCGATGGCGTTGGCCTTGTGCTCCACTAGGTAATGCTGGGCAACAGGCCCCGCTCTTCATGACTCAGTAAAAGGAATGTCATCTAATTCACATCAAACGTCTATAAAAATTTGTAGGTTAAAATTTAGTACCCTATCGTTTGATCTCCCTTATGATCCATTTAAATTTATTCTAGTTTTTAATATTTTCTGCTTTTTTTCTATTGAGGTTTTTAATCTGCTTCACCTTGTTGTTGTTGTCAATTTTTTCTTTTACTAATGTTTTCCAGTAGATGTGATCCAGGAGAGGTAAATCTAGAGAGACTGGATTCATGTGTTCTTAGGGGTATGACAGGGGAGGTGGGGGGGTGGGGCAGGGAATCGGGAGCTAATAATGATGAGTACAAGAATGAAGAAAATGCTCTAAAACTGACTGTGGTGATGATTGCAGTACTCTCCTTCATGTGATTGAGCTATTGTATGATATGTGAATTATATGCCAGTAAAACTCTTAAGGAGAAAAAAAAGACTCAAAATACCAAGTGTTGATGAAATTGTGGATCAGCTGGTGGGAGTATAAGATGGTAAAATCACTATGGAAACTTGGCAGGTTCTATTATAATTAATGTATGACTATCCTATGGCTGAAAAATTCCCTCTTAGGTATGTGAGAAACAAGAAACAAGCTGCATATATCCATTAAAAAACTTGTACATGAATATTCAGAGAAAATTTATTCATAATCGCAAAAAGCAGGAAAATACATACAATAAATGGTCTGTGTTCATAGAATGGTATGCGGCTTAGCAACTTCTTTTTTTAAAAAGAGCATTTCTTTTTCAGTACAACATCACCTCAAAAACATTATGCTGTACAAATGAATGCATGCATCCTATGGATTTCAATATATAGGAATTCCAAAAATAGACCAAACAAATGTAAGGTGAGAATATTCAAAATAGTAGCATCCTCTAGATAAGAAGTTCTCACTAAGAGAGACCATTGATTTTTCTAGTATGATTGAAATGTTCTGTCTTGAGTGGATGGTGCTCAAAATAAGAAAATATTACTAGAAATTATACACTTAAGATTTTGGCTGCTTAGTGCATAGAAATTACATGATTTTTATAATAAGGCATTTTTTAATTAGATCATTTTGAGGGCTCTGACAGCTCTTATAACAATCCATACATCAACCGTATCAAGCATATTTGTACATATGTTGCCATCATTATTTTCTAGACATTTACTTTCTATTGAGCTCTTGGTATTAGCTCCTCTTCACCCTGCCCCACCCCCATAATGAGGTCTTTATAAGCCTGTCTAAATAAGATAGGCTGGATGAACAATCTGGAGGAAAAAACAATGGGACTGGCATGGGAGAAGGGGAAGTGGGGGGAAAGGAAGTGGTGTTAACAAACCCAGGGACAAGGGAACAAGTGATCCAAATTGGTGGTAAGGAGGGTGTGGGGGCCCTAGTAGGATGTAACCAAGGGCAATGTAACAGAGAGGAATTACTGAAACCCTAATGAAGGCTGAACATGATAGTGGGACAAGAGGAAAGTATAAGGAAATAGAGAAAAGAACTAGGAAGCAAAGGGCATTTATAGAGGTCTAAATAAAGGTATGTACATATGTAAATATATTTATATATGAGGATGTAGAAATAGATCTATGTGCATATATGTATAGACTTAGTATTAAGTTAGCACATGGACATTGGGTCTCCACTCAATGGTGACCAGATGTCCCACTTTTGGCAGGATAGTCCCAATTTTTAACAATTTTTCCCGCATCCCGCGATATTTTTTTAAAGTCCTGATTTTTGGAAAGAATGCACGACAATGTAGGGTATACAGTTTTCGGCTGCCATGTGGCTATTTTGCGAGGAAATGAGTTTTATCAATGCTGTCCCGCTGGTGTCCTGCTTTACCAATGTTAAAAGTCCCTCAATGCAAGAATAATTTGTTCTAGTAAACTGGCATTCCATGATGTTCACTTTCCCAACACAATCACTGAAGACAAAGTGGGTGCATAAGCAAACATGGTGAAGAAAGCTGGTGGAGCCTGGCTATCAAAATATAGTGTCTGGGGTCTTAAAGGCTTGAAGGTAAACAAGTGGCCATCTAGCTGAAGAGCAACAAAGCCCACATAGAAGATACACACCAACCTGTGTGATCACGAGGTGCCGAAGGAATCAGTTATCAGGAATCATCAGAACAAAAAATCATATCATTATGAATCAGAGTGGAGACCCAAAGCCCATCTGTAGGCAATTGGACATCCCCTTAAGGAAGGGTCTCACGGAGGAGATGAGCCAGTCAGGGTGCAGTGTAGCAACAATGAAGCATACAACTTTCCTCCCTGCTGCCCCACCCCACTATCATGATCCCAATTCTACCTTACAAATCTGACTAGACCAGAGAATGTACACTGGTACAGATAGGAACTGGAAACACAGGGAATCCAAGGTGGGTGATCCCTTTAGGACCGGAGGTGAGAATGGTGATACCGGGAGGGTGGAAGAAGGGTGGGTTGGAAAGGGGGAACCAATTACAAGGATCTACATATAACCTCCTCACTGGGGGATGGACAACAGAAAAGTGGGTGAAGGAATACTTTGGACAGTACAAAATATGACAAAGTAATAATTTTATAAATTATCAAGGGTTTAGGAGGGAGGGAAGAGCAAGGAGGGAGGGGAAAATGAGGAGCTGATGCCAGGGGCTTAAGTGGAGAGTAGATATTTTGAGAATGATGAGAGCAATGAATGTACAAAGGTGCTTTACACAATTAATGTATGTATGGACTGTGATAAGAGTTGTATGAGCCCCTAATAAAATGATAAATAATTTTAAAAATGAAATGGGGTAATCGGTATGGTGGTTTCAGGAATGTTTGCTTCGTAGTTATTTATTATACATATGTCATTCACTTTTCTCTGTGTTACATTTTGAATTTTTAAAAAGAAAAAAGAATTGAAAAAATAAGGAATATGATATAATGCATGACAGACATAAATAATAAATCCATTTATGTTCATATATTTAAAAACTCAACGGACTAGATTGACCTATAGCTTTAGAATTCTAATAAAAATTCTAGCAAGTATTTTTAAGTTTGTCAACAAGGAAATTTAAAATGTTGTGACTTAGAATAATAAAGTAAATTTGCAAAAGAAGAATGAAATAGAAAGTGTCACTCTGTCAATGTTAGCACTTACTTTAGAGTTATAGTTATCAAGATGTACTGGAGGAGTGATTGACATAGAGTAATGAAATCAAATGGAAGACTCACGAGTTACTGCACACATATGTCAGACTGGTTTTATACAAAGATGCAAAAACAGTTGAGTGCAGGAAAGAGAGCCTTTTCCCCAAGTGATGCTGGGGCATCTTCAGGCACATGCACACACACAAATAGCCTCACACCTTATAAAAAAATCAGATGAAACTAGATTAAGGATTTGTAACATGTAAAACTTTTAGAAGACCACATAGGAGACTATTTTCCATTGTATTGACACCAACTATGGCTCAGCACATCCACATGTCTTCAGCATCCCGCCTCCTCTCTAAAGAGTCTCCCCTAGATCCTGCCCCTCAGTTGGCTGATATTGGAAGCAGAAGTTAAAGAAAAGAAAAAGACACTATTTCATTTTCCTGTTTTAAATTTTTATTAATCATTTTATTGGGAGCCCTTATAGATATTATAGCAATCCATAATTCAGTTAGTTCAAGAATAATTTTACAATTACTGCTACCATCATTTTCAAACATTTTCTTTCTTATTGAACTCTTTGATATCAGCTCCCTATTATCCCCTCCTTCTCCCATCCTAGCCCCAGGAATAGATAGATAGATAGATAGATAGATAGATAGATAGATAGATAGATAGATAGACAGATAGATAGATATGTCCATACATATATCCATATCTTACACCATCTAATGTATCCATTCACCTACAATTCTGTTATTCAAGTTGGATTATACCAGTCCCTCCCACCCCACTTCTTCCCATACCCTCAGGAAATCATTACTCCCATTACTGTTTTTTTTCTTTATCTCTTTTGTATTTCTTTCTTTTTTGTGTTAAGAGATCATTTTATTGGGGGCTCTTACAGCTCTTATAACTATCCATACATCAATTGTATCAAGCATATTTGTACATGTGTGCCATCGTCATTTTCTAGACATTTACTTTCTATTGAACCCTTGGTATCAGTTCCTCTTTTTTTTCTCCCTCCCCCCACCTCGTGACTCTTTGATAAATGAAAAATTATTATTTTATATCTTCCACCGACTCTGTCTCCCTTCCCCCATGGTTTCTACTGTTCATCCCCCTGGAAGGGGTGTGTGTGGTTATGTGTCGATCATTGCCATCAGTTCCCCTTTCCTCCCCTCCTTGTCCCATCTCCCCCCTACTCTTCTGGTATCACTATTCCCCTTCCAGTTCCTGGATTCTGTGTGTCATGAGCTCTTATCTATACCTGGGCACATGCTCTGGTCTAGCCTACAGGGAAAGGCTGTACTGGCTTCATGATAGTGGGGGTGTGTATGTGTGAGTGAGTTAGTTTTTTGTGCCAACCTAGCCCATAAACACAGGTGGGGTTGCGTGAAGGGAGGGGAGATAAATGGTTTAGTGAGCCTTGCCTTTCGAGTTCTTGAGTCTCTTGTTTGCTGACAGTTGGACCAGGGTGCAGCTGCCTTAGCAGTTCCCTGCGTCAGCTGGCAAGGCTGACTTCCTGCAAGACATCCCTAAGGAGAAGCCACATGGACCTCCCACGAAACAACCCTGGGTGCTGGAACAGCCATGTGGAGACCCCTGCCAGTGCTGAGATATTTACACATTCACTGACTCGGCTTTCCTCCTGCAGTCGGCATCATTGCATCTGTTTTGTGAGATGGAGGAGGACTTTGTGGACTGATGTTGGACATATGGGTTAATGGATTATTGTTGGACTTGTGGGCTTGGGCAACACTGGGTTGGGATATTTTCTTGATGCGCACTTAAACTTTATAGAAAACTCTCTCTTATACACGAGTTTCTGTGGATTTGTTTCTTAAAATATCCAGACTAACACAGTAAGGAAGACGCAAAGAACCGGAGGAATATTGTGTGTTTCATCTTTGCTTTACTACACACTGGTTGACTCATCTCTTCCTTGTGACCCTTCTGTGAGGGGATGACCCACTGTCTACAGATGGGTTTGAGGTCTCTACTCCAACCCTCCTCCCTCTCAACAATATGGTTTGTTTGTTTGTTTTGGGTCTTCTGATGCCTGTACCTAGTCCTAACAACGCCTAATGATAGCACAGGCTGGTGTGCTTCTTTCATGTGGGCTTGTTGCTTTTCTGCTAGAGGGCCACTTCTTTAGCTTCCAGTCTTTAAGACCCCAAATGCTATATCTTTTGACAGCTGGGCACCATCTGCTTTCTTTACCACATTAGCTTATGCATCCATTTTGTCTTCAGTGATTGTGCCGGGAGGGTAAGCATCACAGAATGACAGGTTATGAAAACAAACTGATCTTACATTGAGGGAAGGCATGAGCAGAGACCTGAAGTCTGTCCACTACCTCAGTGTATTGCCATATAAATATATGTACCTAGGCTAATGCCTCTATTTTTACGAATTAATGTATTTACACATATGCACACCTATGCTTATGTCTCTCTCTATAGCTTTGCTTCCTAGACTGCCCCTGTTTCCTTTGACCTTCCTCCTGCCCCACCATCATGCTAGCCCTACTTCCACCTCTTAGTAATTCCTCTCAGCTAGATGGCTGTTGCTTCCCCTGGATCCTACATCCTCCTTGTTGCTGATTTTAATTCCCTAATTGTTCCCCTCTCTATGGTGTTGTTGGCTCACTGCTCCTTTCCCAAGCTTCCTTCTCCCCCAAGTCCCTCCAGGACCATCCCTATTGCTTTCTCCTAGAGCTTGCTTCCCACGCCTAACCCCCTGCAGTGGGGCAAACCAAGAAGGGAACATAACAGATGAACAATGGGAGGAAAGCAAAGCCACAAAGCCCCTGAAGAGTCCCCCATATAGACTTCAGGGTAGGAGGGCAGCTCCCAGAACCCCTCCAGGACCAGTGGGGAGATAGTCATAAAGGTCAGTGGACAGATCTGGAATTATGTATGTTTTTTTTCCTTTTGATTTCTTTTCATTTGATTTCTGTTATTGTTGGCTTGCCTACTTATAAAAGATAGCCATTACTATTTCTGAAGGGTTTATCCATCTTGGATTTCAAGCATCGAACAACCTTACTTATACAAATGAATATACACAGGTCTCAGAAGATTAATCAGGTGAAACAAAGAATATATCATCCCTTCTGTGTGACCTTTCTGTGAGGGATTGTCCAATTATCTTAGAGGTGGGTTTTGGGTCTCCACTTTGTCTCCACTCCTTCACATCCATCTGATTGCTTACTTTTGAATTTCTGATATCATTCCCATTGACACCTCATGATCACACAACGTGGTGTGCTTCTTCCATTTAGGCTTTGTTGCTTCCCTGCTAGGTGGCCGCTTGTTTATCTTCAAGCCTTTAAGACCCCAGGCACTATGTCTTTTAATAGCCGGACACCATTAGCTTTCTTCACCACATTTGCTTATGCACTAATTTTGAAATACACTATTTTTTGAGCATCTACTGTCATGGATGTTACATTGAGGCAAAGGTACACCTGACCCAAGCCAAAGAATTTTCAGTAGCCTCATACGCATGGGAAAGTTGAACACTGAATGTGGAAGGCCAAAGAAGAATCAATACATTTGAATTATGGTGCTAGCAAAGAATATGAAAAGTTTCATAGACTGCCGAAAGACCAAACAAATCTGCTTTGGAATAAGTACAGCCAGAATGGTCCTTAGGCGCAAGGTTGGTGAGACTTTGTCTTACATGCTTTGGACATGTTATCAGGAGAGACCAGTCCCTGGAGAAGGACATCATCATGGTAAAGTAATGGGGGTAGTGAGAAAGGTGGTACCCAATGAGATGGCTTGACACAGTGGTTGCATCAATGGGCTCAAGCATAAGAACATTGTGGGGATGGTGAAGGACGGGCAGTGTTTTGTTCTGTTGTGCACAGGGGTACTATGAGTTGGAAGGGACTTGACCACATTTAACAACAACAGCCCTGGTTGCACTGCTGAGTAAGCAAGGAACATCTAACCACAAGGCTGTTGGTTCAAACTCACCAGATATTCTTCAAGAGAAAGATGAGACTGTTGCTGCCTAGATTAACAGTCTTAAAAAACCGTTTGTAAGGTTGTAATGACTGGAAATCGACTTGTTGGCAGTGGGTTTGCTTTTTGGTAGACTCCCAACAGAATGTATGTTATCATTACTACATAACTGCATGAAACTCAACAAAACTTGTGTCTTCTAATAATCTATAATTACTATCTTAGATTCAGAGGGTCAGAAAATCAGAAGCAGTTTACTTGTGTGCCTCCGGCTCTTGGTCTCCTTTGAGGCTGCAGTCAACTGCAGACGTGGAGAGGCTAAAGATTCAGCTTCCAGGGCCATACACTAACATACCTTGCAAGTTTGTGTTGGCTGTTGGCGAGTGGACCCAGTTCTTCCCCACTGAGCCTTCACCACAGAAGTACCTGAGTGTCTTTGCAACATGCCAGCTGATTTCCCCCTTTAAAAAGTGGTCCAGGAGAGATGAAAAAGCAAAGTGGAAGCTGCAAGGATTTTTTTTTTAATCACCTGCCCTAGTAACATTGGGCTGCTAACCAAAAGGTCAGCAGTTCAAAAGCACCAGCTGCTCTTCAGAAGAAAGATGAAGCTTCCTACTCCCATATGGAGTGACAGTCTCAAAAACCCACAGGGGTGGTTCTACCCTCTGCTATAAAGTCGCTGTGAGCCAGCATCCAGTGGATGGCAGTGAGTGACCCTTTGAAAAGATCACACTATATCATTTCCTCAATATCCTACTCAACCTGCACCATACAATCTCATACCGTAAAGATGATTCAGATCCACAGAGCCATAGTGATCCTAACAGAAGGAAACGCTGCCCGGTCCTGCCCCATCCTCACAATTGATCCTCTGCCGGCGGAGCCCTTGTTGCAGCCATGGTGTCAGTCTCCTCCAGGGAAGAGCTGCACAGGGGCTGTTCTACTCTGTCCTAAAGGGTTGCTATATGTCAGAATCGACTTGATGGCAGGGAGTGACTTAGAAAGAATTCACCTTAGGATTTTCACCCCACCCCACTCCGTATCCCTGCTGGCGCCTGATATACCTTGTTAGCAGAGCAGAAGAAAAACCCTACTTCCCAACAAGGTCACGTTTACAGTTACAGAGGTGAGAGCTTCAATACATGTCGCAGGTGTGGGGAGGAAGCAAAGGAGGAGACGCCACCGGATTCATAAAAACAACCTAGGAATAAATTCCTGGGTGTGGGATTGGTGGCTGTGGTAGAAATTTTGAGAAAATCCTTGTTCTTTGACTGCCTCCCTCTAGCTATCACCACTCTTCAATAACTTTAAGTTTCATGGGAGATGTAGAAATAGCCTTTATTGTATGGGTTGCTGTGTGTAAAGTTTATAAGGTAGAAATATGAGAGAGCTTTAAAAAAATTGTAGGACTCTTCCATGATCTTTTAATTCCATTTCCCCCAAATATTTTGAAGTCCACTTATATATCAAGGAGATGGTTTATAGCTTTTGTATGTTTGATTGATGTGTTGGTTGGTTTAGTTCTGATTCAAAATATAGATCGACACAATGTAGCAAAACAAATATTTTCCTAAGAATCTAAGCAGCTCACACAGAAACAAACCCGGGTCAAGCCTCAGAGAGCAGGCACTATCGTTCATGCATCGCCCATACACGGGTTAGCCTGAGTTTCCTACATCCCACCTTCTGTCTTTCTGCGTAAAGCGCAAGTTCCTAAGAGAATTGACCTGCATGTTTATTCTGTAGCCGAGAGAGAAAGAGAGAGAGAGAGAGAGAGAGAGAGAGAGAGAGAGAGAGAGAGAGAGAGAGAGATCACATCCGCACATGTACCTTGATTGATCTCACCAAGGTCCCAAGCCATGGACAAGAAAATTGAAACACTTTTTTTCCAAAAGAGGGGACAAACTTGAAAACTTGTTGCAAACAAAAATAGTGAGGATTACTAAGAAGCTATTTGTATCAGAGTATGTTTATAAAGTAAGGATACAATTTTACATGTTTCTTTAAACAAAAAAGAAAAGACACATTGACACATGAGAGCCCAAGCAAAGCTCACAGGGAAGTTATCCTCGCTGCTGTTGTTGCTGCTGTTGTTGGATGCCCTTGGGTCGGCTCCAACTCATGGCGACCCCATGGACAACAGAATGAAGCATCGCCTGCTCCTGCACCACCCTCCTAAGTGCTTTAAGTTTGAGCCTATTGTTGCAGCGACTACATCCATTCATCTCCTTGAGACCTTCCCTTTTTCACATGGCTCCTCCACTGTGTTAGTCTGGGTTGACTAGAGAAACAAATCCAGAGACACTCCTCTGTATGTCAGGGAGAACTTTATATCAAAGAGTAATTGTGTATTAAGAAAACATCCCAACCCAGTCTAGATCAAGTCCCTACGTCTGATATTAGCCCATATGTCCAATACTCTTCAGACTCACTCTATAATTTCCTCTTCAGACTCACTCAACACATGCAAGGATGCCGAATGCAAGAATATCACAGGTCAGTGGATGGAAAATCTTGTGGCTGCAGTAGCGGTGGAAGCATCTCAGCACTGCCGTGGGTCTCTATGTGGCTCCTCCAGCTCCAGGGCTCTGGCTCTATCAGCATAGCTCCATGTGTCTTGTCAGCAGGAGGATGAAGCAGAGCATGTATCTGGCCTCCAGTGAGCTATTTATCTCCTTCGTGCCTCCAAATGAAGCCATCAAGCTGCAACCTGGTTGACAGACTAGATTCCACCTCTTTGCAAGTTGACAGGAGATTATGTAACTGCTACATTTACTAAACATGATGTCCTTCTCCAGGTCTCTCCTGATAACATGTGGACAGGTAGTATTGGTCCATTGGAGCAAAGGGAAAATGGAAAACCCTCAAATGAATGGAAGGTCAATAATCAGAAAAAACAGTTCAAGCATCAGGCCAGCAAGGTTCTACAGTAAGGCTGCCCTGAACAAAGTAGATCTAAACCTTGAGCAAACCAACCCAAAATGACAGCCATAGGGAACTCTCCATCTTGGCACTCCATGAAAGAAGCCCCTGCCAACCCTTCTTCTGCATTGGCCTCCATCCGCCTGGACTGTCCGGCTGTCAAGGGGCTCATTCATTGCCAGCATTCTGGTCTTCTTCCCCTCTGTTTACTCTTCTTAGCTTTTCTGTTTTAGAATCAAAAGGAGTTACTTAGAGTCATCCTACCAATTTGATTCTCTGGGAACAGACGTTAAAGTAGAATTGGGGGTACAAGGCACTTACTAGGGATCAACAACTGAGAGGAAGAGGATGAAGCCAGATTGGGCAGAGCGAGAAATTGAACTGCATGTGCTTCGGGCCAAAGAAAACCTTAGTCAACCCAGCAGTGAACCCTGGAACCGATGCTGTTCCCACGCTGAGAGAATTGTCCCACTTCCAGCAGAGATGGCCTGACCTTCATTTACCTCCTCCCTCAGTCATTGGATGCAGCTTGCCGCTGGAAGGGCATGACCTAAAGAGGGGCAGCTCTGTAGCTGAGAGAGACCGGAAACAGTGGTAACCGAGGCTGGTTGAAGTCTCCTTGAAGGGGAAGAAAGGGGGCTGTGCCGCTCATCCCTCTATGTACCTCAACACACAGTTCCTTTTTGTCGGTTTCCTTTTTCAAAGTGAATTTTTATTGTCTAACATCAAAACAAGAGCTTTGGTGGCATAGTGCTTACATGTTGGGCTCCTAACCATGAGGTCAGCAGTTTGACACCACCAGTCACTCTGTGGGAGATATACAAGATTGTCTACTCCGGTAAAGAGGTACAGTCTCAGAAATCCACAGGAGCAGTCCTACCATGTCCTATAGCGTGGCCATGGGTTGGCATCGACTGCACCATGGCAGGGAGGCCTTCGTTTGGTTTGTTTTTAAGCACTGAAATGGACTTAGAGGCTTGCTGATAGAGATAGATGACACCTGAATGTACTGATAAATATCATCCAGTAAATAAGAAGACAGTAAGTTGTCCCTGATGATTTCATTCCCCTTGGATCTGCCATGCATGAAAGCAGGAGTCAAGAAATCAGACAATGGGGAAATTGTTGCAAAAGGCCTTTTAAAAGGCAAATAAAAATGAAAACAAGGAAGAAGAAAATGCTCTAGAATTTAATGTGATAATTATATAACCCTTCTTGATATGATTGAATTTTTGAATTATATGACACATAAATGAAGTGCTAATAAAACTGTTTTTTTAAAGTCTATAGATTTTTTGATGACTACAATATGCCGTACCCAAGGCGTGGTGTTTTCTTTTTCTTTTTTTTTTTTTACATTTTATTAGGGGCTCATACAACTCTTATCACAATCCACACATATACATACATCAATTGTATAAAGCACATCCGTACATTCTTTGCCCTAATCACTCTCAAAGCATTTGCTCTCCACTTAAGCCCTCTGCATCAGGTCCTCTTTTTTTCCCCCCTCCCTCCCCGCTCCTCCCTCCCTCATGAGCCCTTGATAATTTATAGATTGTTATTTTGTCATATCTTGCCCTATTCGGAGTCTCCCTTCCCCCGCTTCTCTGCTGTCCATCTCCCAGGGAGGAGGTCACATGTGGATCCTTTTAATCAGTTCCCCCTTGCCAACCCACTCACCTTCCACTCTCCCAGGGCATGGTGTTTTCAATCTCCTTCTAGACATGTGAAAGATGGCCAATAGAAAAAGAAGACAGAAGAAGATGTGATGCATTCTAATTGTGGAGTTGATAAACAAGCCCGACTGGATGTGAATGGAGTTTCAGAAGCATGAGCAAATCCATCGGCATGCTCTTTAGAAGAAGGATGGTGAGACTTCCCTAGTTTGTTTACTTGGGACACAACGGCAAAGATGAAACCTAGGAAGGGACGTTGAGCTTGATTAAGTTGGGTCCGTGACATAAATGAGATGAATGTTTAAACGATAGCTGGCACAATGAACTGGAACATACCAAGAGTCATGATGCTGGGGCATGGTTGCTTAGAGAGTATTCCTTTCTGCTGTACACCAAGTTGCCATGCCTGGGAGCCGACTTCAGGACAACCAGGAGCAAATTATTTTTAACAAGAGTTCTGAAGTGGTTGCAGAGTTACCGAAAATTTGCAAAAATAGTAGAGACAGAGTCCATGTACTCAGTTTATCATTAACATTTTGCATTATTTACATTTTACATTAGAAGGGTACATTTGTCATAATTAATGAGAAAATACTAATATATTATTATTGACTAATGCCCTGGAGGGATTGTCGGGGAAGCACTGGACTGCTAACCACAAGGTTGGCAGTTCAAACCCGCCAACTCTCTGAGGAAGAAAAATGAGGCTATCTGCTTGTGTACAGACTTGACAGTCATGCACACCCTACCTGGAGCTGCTGTGATTTAGGATAGAAGTAGGTTTGATTAATTAAAGTTCATATTTTACTCGGATATCATATTTTTATAGATTTTATTTTTGAGCCATTTTAGGTTTATGGAAAAATTGTGCAGAAAGTAAAGCAAAAAACCAAACACTTCTATCAAATCAATACTGATTCATAAGGAACCCATAGGATAGGGTAGAAGAGCCCCTGTGAGTTTCCAAGACCATAACGGTTTAAGGAAGTAGAAAGCCCTGTCTTTCTCCCTCAAAAAGCAAGGAGTTTTATTTACCCTCGCCTCCTGCATGCACATTGTTTCTCCTAGTAACACCTTGGATCCCTGTGGTGCCTTTGTGACTATGGGTACCAGTACTGACACAGCGTTAATAACTAAGCTCTGTTTCTACATTGAGCAAACCTGGCAGCATAGTGGGTTAAGTGTTGGGCTGCTAACCACAAGGTCAGCATTTCAAAACCACCAGCTGCTCTGCAGGAGAAAGACCACTGGAAGCCCACAGGAGCAGTCCTGCCCTGTCCTAGTGAGTTGGTATTGACTCAATGGCAGTGAGTTTGGGTTTTAGTTTGGTAGTTGACATTAACTCTTTCTGTTTCACAGTTCTTATGGATCTTGACAAATGCTTCCAGAGTAATTTTACTGCCCTAAAAATGTCCTCTGTTCTACCCATTCATCTCTCTACCCTGTGCCTGAGCCCCTGACAATCACTGTCTCCATAGAAAACCAGAAATCACATGTTTGCCAGTATACCATATGTGGCTTTCCCCAGACTGGCTTCTTTCACTTAGCATATGCACATGAGATGTCTCCATGCTTTTTGGGCCTGATAATTTATCACTGAATAGTTAATTTGCCACCAATTAAAAGAAATGTTTTTAATCAAAAGATATCTTGGTTACTGCCAGTTGGGGTAATTATGCATAAATCAAATTTCAACGTTTGTGTTTCTATCTCACTTGGCCAAACCTAGGAGTGCTATTGCTATGTCAGATGGTGAGCCGATGTTTAATTTTGCATGAAACTGCGAAACTGTCCTGCAGGTGACTGACCACCACACTGCATTCCCGTGGCAGTGAATGGCAGTTCCTATGGTTCCACATCCCTGCCAGTATTTGGTGTTAGCAGACCATGTAACCAACCCACTGCCACCAAGTGATGCCAACTCATGGCAGATTTATCCAGGGTTTCCGCAACTGTAAATCCCTATAGGAGCAGATCGTCCCATCGTTCTCCTGCGGGGTAGATTTGAACCTTGGACCTGGCCACAGCACCGTGAGGGCTCCTTTTGGTGTTAACAGTGTTCGGGATTTTAGCCATCCTAATAGTGCATGTAAAACTGGTCTCTTGCAATTTCCTAGTGACCTGATAGTGATCATTTTTATACACTCATTTGTTATCTGTGTCTATTATTTGATGATATTTATATTCAGACCTCTTGCTCATTTTATAATTAGGTTGTTCATTTTCTTACTGTTGAATGATAACAGTTCTTTGTACATCTTGGCAGGAGCCCTGGCAGCGTAGTTGGGCTGATAGCTGCAAGGTCAGCAGTTTGAAACCACCAGCCACTCCTTGAAAAAAAGATGGATTTTATCTATCTATCTATTTATAAATCATTTTATTGGGGGCTCACACAGCTCTTATCACAATCCACACATCTATCCATTGTGTCAAGCACATTTGTACATTTGTTGCCATCATCATTTTCAAAATATTTTCTTTCTCTTTGTATCAGTTCCTCATTCCCCCCCTCCCTGACCCAACTTCCCTGCTGATAATTTATAAATTATTATTATTTTTTCATGTCTTACACTGATGTCTCCCTTAACTCACTTTTCTGTTGTCTATCCCCCTGGAAGAGTGTTATATGTAGATCATCATGATCAGTTTCCCCTTTTTCCTCCCACCTTCCCCATACCCTGCTGGTATCGCTACTCTCATTATTGGTCCTGAGGGGTTTGTCTGTCCTGGATTCCCTGTGTTTCCAGCTCTTATCTGCACCTGTGTACATGCTCTAGTCTAGCTGGATTTGTAAGGTAGAACTGGGATCATGATAGTGGGGGGCAGGGGGAAGCATTAAAGACCTAGAGGAAAGTTGTATGTTTCATCATGCTATACTGCACCCTGACTGACTCTCTCTTCCTTGTGACCCTTCTGTAAGGGGATGTCCAATTGTCTACAGATGGACTTTGGATCTCTACTCCACACTCTCCCTAATTCACATTGATATGATTTTTTGTTCTGGGTCTTTGATACCTGATACCTAATCCCATCGACACCTCATGATCACACAGGTTAATAGAACATAATGTTCTAGCATTGAGGGAGTACTTGAGTAGAGGCCCAATGTCTGTCTGTCTGCTATCTTGATACTTAATATATAATATATGTACATAGATAAATTTCCCTATCACTATATATAAAATATTTCTATATGTACCTGCCTGTATTTAGACCTCTATGCCCATTTGCCTCCTAATTCTTTCTTCTATTTTCTTTGACTTTCCTCTTGTCCCACTATCATATTTGACCTTCATCTGGGTTTCAGTAATTCCTCTCCATTACATTGCCCTTGATCAAGTCTTAGCAGGCATCCTATGCCCTCCTTGCCATCGATTTTGGATCACTTGTTGTTCCCTTGTCCCTGGATTTGTGAGCACCCATTTTCTTTCCTCTGCCTCCTCTTCTCCTGTATCCCCGTGGAACCATTTGTCACATTGTTTTCTTCTCCGGATTGTTTATCCCGCCTATCTTATCTAGATAGACACGCAGAGACAATAATAAGCACAAAAACAAGGCAGAGCAAAACCAAACAACAAAAGAAAACAAAAAAACAAGGCAACAACAATACCCAACTACAAAAAAAAAAAAAAGAGAAAAGCCTATAAATAGTTCCAGGTCTGTTTGTTGACTTTCAGGAGTGTTTTCCAGTCAAGTCTGATGGGGTGCCATGCCCTGGCCCCAAAGTCCATTTTTGGTATTTCCCTGGAACTTCATTGCTTTGCTCCCCTTGCTGCTCTGTTGCACGCCCTTAGCATTTTGCCCCGATGGGTTGGAAGGCGGGGCTTTCTACGCCTCTAAAGAGTTAGTTGTGGAAACTCTCAGGGGCAGTTCTACCCTGTCCTGTGGGGTCACTTTGAATCAACATTGACTCGCTGGCAGTGAGTTTATTTGTTTGTTTGTTTGGTTTGGGTTGTACATCTTGAATACAAATCCTTTCTCAGATATGTTTTTTGGAAATATCTTTGCTTAGTTATGGGCTTGTCTTTTCATTCTCTTAATGGTAATTTCACAAAGCGAGAGTTTATCACTTTTTAAAGTAGGTCATGCTTTTAGTGGTGTATCTGAAACAACATCACCAAGCTCGAAGTCACCTGGATTTTCTTCTAGAAGTTGTACAGTTTTGTGGATTACATTTAGGTTTAATGATCCATTTTGAGTTCAGTTTGGTCAAATATGTGAAGCCTATGTCTCAAGTGTTTTTGTTTTGTTTTTTACATGTGATGTCCAGTTATTTCAGCACTCATTCTTGAAAAGATAGCCTTTTCTCTATGGAATTGTCTTGTCACCATTGATGATGAGTTGATTACATTTTTGTGATCCTATTTCTGGGCTCTCTATTCAGTTCTGCTGATGTAATTGTCTGCTCCCACAGCAGTCTTCCACTGTCTTTAGCACTGTAGCTTCATGATAAGTGTCCACATCGGGTATTATCGATTTCCCAAATCTGTTCTCAGGATCGTGGTCACTATTCTTAGTCTTTTGTCTATACGTGTGGACTTTAGAATCAGTTTGCCAATGCCCACACAATCACTTGCTGGGATTTTATTGAGAATACACTGAATCTGTATGTCAAGTTGGGCAGAAATGGCATTTTAATAATAGTGTCGTCCTTTCCATGAACATGGAATGTCTCTTCATTTACTTAAATGCTATTTAGTCCATCAAAGTTCTTCCCATATTGTTATATTAATTCTATTTCCTTTTTTAAAGTTTTGGTGCTAATAGGAATGGTGTTTCCTGCTTACATGTCAAGTTCTAGTTGTTCACTGCTGTAGGTGATGAGTTGGCACTGACTCAATGGCAGTGAGTTTGGTTGGTTTGGTTTAAGACAAGGGGATCTCAAACATGTCTGCAAAAGTTCTATTATTATTTTATTCCATGTTTTCATGAATGTTCCTTTTTCTGTACTAAAAAACAACTAGCTTTTGTATGTTATTAGCTTGCATCCTGTTACCTTGCTATAATCATTTATTAGTGCCAGGATTTTTTTTTTTTGTGGAGGGGTGGTCAATTCTTTGGTATTTTATACATAGATGATCATGTCATTGCCAAAGGCAGTGTTAATTCTTCCTTCCCAATCTATGTACCTTTTATTGTATTTCCCTCTGTAATTGCATTAGCTAGGACTTTCATGTGGTGCTGAACAGGAGTGGCGAGAGAGGGCATCCCTGGCTTCGTAATTTTAGGAGAAAACAAAACAAACTCACTGCCCTGGCATCAGTCAGTCCTGACTCGTAGCCATCTTATAGGACAGGGTAGAATTGCCCTTGTGGGTTCCTAAGAGAGTAAATCTTCAGGTGAGTAGGAAGCCTCATCATTCTCCTGCCGAGTGGCTAGTGGTTTCTAGCTGGCCTCGTGGGTCGCAGCCCAATGCATGAAAGCATTTCATTTCTCACCATTAAGTGTAATGTTAGCTGCTTTGTATGTTTTTTTCATTTTATTTTATTATTATCTTTAAAATCATTTTATTGGGAGCTCAGTTATGTTAGCTGTTTTGTAGGGTTATTTTTTTTTTTAAGCCAGAGAGAGGTTTTATTAATTGTAGGTAATCTTTATCAAATTGAATGAGTTCTAGTCCTTGTTTGCTGGGAGTTTTTCTTCATAATTAGGCATTGAGTTTTACCATTAAAAAAATCATTTCTTGGGGCAGGGAATGTATGGATGTGCTTTTTACAATTGATGTATGTATATGTATGGATTGTGATAAGAGTTGTATAAGTCCCTAATAAAATGTAAAAAAAAGAAAAGAGGAGAAAAAAATGATTAGGGAAAAGAATGTACAGATGTGCTTTATACAATTGATGTATGTATATGTATGAACTGTGATAAGAGTTGTATGAGCCCCTAATAAATTGTTAAAAAATTTTTTTTAAATGGGTAAAAAAATGATCATACAATAAAGTGTTAGTTATTTAAAAAAAATCATTTCATTGGGGTCTCTTACATCTCATCACATTCCATACATCAATTATATCAAGCATATTTATACATATGTTCCCATAATTTTCTAAACATTTACTTTCTATGTAAGCCCTTGGTATCAGCTCCTCCTTTTCCCCTCCCTTCCACCCTTGTCACCCCTTGATACATCATAAATTATTATTGTTTTCATATCTTACACAGACCACCGTTTCCCTTCACCCATGTGTTTCTTGTTCAGCCCCATGGGGAAGAGGGAATTATGCATCAATCATTGAGATCAGTTCCCTCTTACTCCCCTCCTCCCCTTATCTTCCCCCTAACTTCCTGATATTGCTACTCCCATTTCTGTTCCTGAGGGAGTTATCTGACCTGGACTCCGTGTTTTTTGAGCTCTTATCTGTACCAGTGTACATGATCCAGTCTAGCCAGAAGTGAAAGGCAGGACTGGGGTCATGCTAGTGGGAGTGAGGAAGCCTTAAGGAACCAGAGGAATATTGCGTGTTTCATTGGTGCCTTTGTTCTTTTTTCTACCTAGTATCATTTTCCTATTCCAGAATCCCATCCAGAATATCACATTACAATTCATTGTCATGGATCTTTAGGTCCCTCATGACTGTGATCCCAAACCCTAAACCAAGTTCATTGTCATCCTGTTGATACCAACTCACCGTGATCCTATAGGACAGGTTGGAACTGCTCCGGTGGGTCTCCCAGACGGTAACTCTCTATGGGAGTAGAAGGTCTTGTCTTCCCCCCTTGGCACGGCTGGGGGTTTCAACTTGCTGACTTTGGTAAACTGCAGACCACTGTCCCACCAGGGATCCTCCTTGGCTGTGACAGTTTCTTAAAATGTCCTTGTGTTTGGGGATGTACTTTGAAAAGTGCTTCTCAATTGTAACTTTTATCGTGCTTTTCTCAAGATTAAATTGTGGCTATTGAGGACCACAGAGGGAAATTGCTATTTGTATCCCATCACATCAAGTGTCCATCCCAGGGTGAATCCCAAGACCATCAAGGAAAACACATGGATGAGGAGAGGTGCTGCCGGGACAAAAGACTGCATCTTAAGTGTTTTCTGATCCTGACCTGTGGCGATCTGCTTGCCCCTGGATTCACCCCCAGAACTGTGGTTATTGCCTGGGAGTTTTGTGGGGCCATTGCGACGGACCATGAACCCAGCAGGGAAGTCGAGTGCTGTTGAAGAATGGCTGGTGTTGGAATAGGGTAAAAGGACAGAGGGTGAAGGTATAACTGACCTTTGCTTTGTGGGAATCCGCCTGGGACAGATCTAGAGTTGGATTCTTGTTCTCCCTACTGAAACCAGAGAGGGTCAGACGTGGACCTCACATCATTTCCTCAGTGGTGACTACAGCCCTGGTATGAACATTTCCTGACTTTAAGCCATGCTGTATCCCCTTGTTCTGTCCGCATGACTGACTCTGGGTTTTTGTACAGATTTCCTATGAGCACAATGAAGGGTTCTCAAATGTTCATTCTTCACAGTGGTATCAGTGACAGTTTGTTACGTCCACACAGTTGAAGGCCTTTGCATAATCAATAAGCACAAGCAAGCATCTTTCTGGTATTCTCTCTCAATTGAGATCTGTCTGGCATCAGCAATTGTGGGGGAGGTCAGATGCTTAGAGACATCCTCCCTGAGGGCAGTTAGTCACCAGACTACCGGGTAGGCCTGCTCCCTGCTGCTGGGGACAATCAACTATTTCTCCTCAACCAAGCTTTCTCACCCTACCAATAATGGTCTCTATCTGTTGAGCCAGAGAACAGGCCAAACCAGCTCTGTGACATCCAAAGTTAAGTTGCCGTCATAAATCTAGGATCTGCCCATCTTGCCACATGTATGCCCCCAATCTCTCCTCTTCCTATTGCGTGCATACCCCCAGGTCACCCCCTCTCATTACTGTATTCCCAGTAGCACAGCCCCTTCCTGTGATGTGGGTCCTCGCCTGTAATTAGGGGGCTTTCATGTCCCCAGAGAATATAAAAGCCTGGGTTAGCATTAAATAACTCTCCCTCCCTCCACGTGGACCACCAAGCAGGGCTGAGGTGAGCATGCTACCATGAATTGCGTCTGACTCCATTTATTTCAATATTTCTCTTCTATCTCTCATGCTCTCTATAATTTTACTATAATCTTTACTTATTATTGCTATACAATTGTGCCTACCGGACCCATAATGATGTGTTAGGTACTGGCTTCCCCTGACAAGCAATGATATCTTTAGTTCCACAAATTCTTCTGAATCCACCTTGAATTTCAGACAGGTTCCTGTTGATATGCCGCTGCGCCTATTGTTGAATTATCTTATGCAAAATTTTACTTCTTTGTGATATTAATGATATTGTATTATTCATATATATGGGGTCACCATTCTGTGGAATGAGCACATATGTTCACTTTCAACTGTAGGCTAGCTGTCCTCCAAATTTATTGACATAGATTAGTGAGTGCTTTCAAGGCTACATCATGTTTGGGGAAACATTTCTATTCGTATTCTGTCAGTTCCTGGAGACCTGTTTCTCATTAATGCTTTCAGTGCAGCTTGGACTTCGTCCTTCAGTATCATTGGCAATTTAAAAAACAAACAAGCAACAACAACCAAAAAAACCCAGCAACAACAACAAAACCACTTTTGTTGTCATATAATTCACAAACTACACAATTAAGTGGTTTCAATACATTTTTAGAAGTTGTGCAATCATTGCCACAATGAATTTTAGAACATTTTCTTCATTATTATATGCTCCCCATTATCCCCCAAACTCCCCTAGTTACTGCTCTACAGATTACCTATCCTGGATTCATGTAAAGAAAATCATACCAAAATCCCCAACAATTACTGCAAGCACAACATAAAAAGACTTCAGTCAAAGATAAAGCAGAAGATAATAGGAATTAGAACTAATTATAACGTTACGTTTTATCATAACTGTATCTGCAGGAATCTGCTTGTATTGTATTGTTATAAAAGCTTAGAAACTTTTAGTAAGCAAATCTCTCTCGACATAAGGTTATTGTAACTTCCCTGTACTCTTCTATTTTCACCCTATGAAAATGACAGTTTGAAAGAAACATAAAGTGACAGTTTGGACAACCTCAAGAGAATCAAACTGTTAGGTCAGGAGTTCAAATCCACAAGCTGCACCAAGAGGAAACGATGAGGCTATTTGCTCCAGTGAAGATGGACAGCCCTGGAACTCCTGTGCAGGAGTGCAATAGATCTGAATTGACTTGATGGGAGTGGGATCAGAAAGAAGCCTGCAGGAGCAAGGCCAGGGTGGCAGGGTGCCGAGGTTAGACTTCCCATTGAGGTTCTGGTAGGACGGCCCTTGTGCTCTCCAGAATGTGTTCTTGTGGTGGAAGAAAGCTGCTCAGCACGACTTCCCTAGACTTTTCCTCACCAATGCCGTTTTTAATTTTCTGGATTTTTTTCGTAATAATTTCCCATGACCAACCTGTGTCCTTCAAGAACTTCTTTCAAGATTACCCTTCACGGAATCCAGGAACAGGGATGGGAGTGTCGATACCGGGGGGGGGGGCGGGGGGGAGAAGGTGGGGAGAAGAAGGGAGGAAGGGGAACCCATCGCAAAGATCGACACATAAAATGCACACCCTCTCCAGGGGGATGAACAACAGACACTGTGGGGGAAGGGAGACAGCAGTCAGTGTAAGATATGAAAATAATAACAACTTATAGCTTATCAAGGGGTCACGAAGGGTGGGGAAAGGATCTGATACCAAGAACTCAATAGAAAGTAAATGTCTAGAAAATAATGATGGCAACATATGCACAGATATGCTTGATACAATTGATGTATGGATTGCTTTAAGAGTTGTAAGAGCCCCCAATAAAATGATCTTTAAAAAAAAGAAAGAAAAGATTACGCCTTGGGCATCCCCAAGTCACCATACCCTTCCGAGCTGACCTCTTTGTCGTGAATTGAACTGGCCCAGCAGAATCACTCCAAAGTCACTGTTCTGATGGAACTTTTTCTTTTTAAGAAACCAGTTGTGCAATGGTTATGTGCTGGGTTGACATCTGCAAGGCCAGCAGCTTGAGACCACCAGCCTCTCCTTGGGAGAGAGCCAGGGCTTTCTAACCCCATGAAGTAGTTGCGTCTTTATGAACCCACAGGGGCAGTTCAACCCTGTCCTACCAGATCGCCATGAGCCAGCACCAACTTGACGGCAGTGAGCATACATATATGGTACAGAAATTAAGCCAAGTGCATCCCTGAGAGAGCTTGCTGCAGCAGCACTCCCGAGGGCAGAGACATGTCTCAGCGCTTGTGTGGTGTGTCTGTGTGTGGGGGGTACATCTGTGCAAGTATGAACAGGAACTCTAATAACAATATTTTTACTTACCCTCATATAGAGAGTAACAAAATGTTTATTTATTTGTTCCACATAGGTGGAACAAAATAAAAAAGAAACCGAAGACGGTGGATTTAAAACAAGAGCACTAATTTCACATCCAGCATTTACAGAAATGATTCTCAAAGTATGGCTCTAAGCCTTGCTGGCAGACTGTAAACTATGTTTTTAAAGTTTCCATTTTAACAGTTGTGTAATCATCACCACAATCAGTTTTAGAACACGTGACTATGATTTAAGAACACACGTTCTTTATTCAATACTTCGAAAGATGTGTAATTCCACACACTTGAATTTTCACTATCTCTGAAATGAGCTATGAAAATGTGATATTTATAACTACAATTGGCACCTATCTCGAGTGCAGTGGGGCGTCTAACTTAGCAGTCTAGTAGAGTCTGGCAGCCATGAGCAGGCTTGGTACATGGACATATGCAGGTTGGATTTCCTCTGAATTCCAGAAGGTCAATTTCTTGCCAGGCATCATCGCTCTTCCATTGAAGTAGTTGAGGTTCCAATGATAATTTTTCTTGCTTATTAATTATAATGACCGTCTGTTTAGTTTTGCCATTCTCCTTTGGTTTGGGTTGGCTCACCTGGGGGTGTCTCACAGGACAGTGACCTGCATTGAGCTCTAATGGCAAGTGTCTGTGGTAGTCTATGTACAATTTGTGTGAACTTGGTCTAGTGACTTAATTTTCCAAGTCCCAGCTTCTCCACTGAAAATGGAGAAAGGGTCACTTGATTACTAGCGGGAAGCTTGGTGATTTGAATCCACCCAGTAGCCATGATTGAAAACAAGAAAACTGGGGGATAGGGAGTCATGTTTATTTCATTGGTTTGAGGTAGGGAATGGTGGGATTAATTCATGTGCTCCAGGTTCTTCTTTTCACAGACAATCCTGGAAGTCCGTCCATGAGTCTGCCACCACCTGTCCATGTTCCTCTTCTCCTCCGCTGTTCCATAGTCTGAACCAGGGGTCCTCAAACTTTCTAAACAAACGGTCAGTCAGACCTGTTGGAGGGCTGGACTATAGCTTAAGAAAAAAACGATGAACAAATTCCTATGCACACTGCACGTCTTACACTGAAGTTAAAGGGGGGGGGGGCAAAACACCTGCGGGCCAGATAAATGTTCTCGGTACACCTCATGTAGCCTGCGGGCTGTAGTTTGAGGACCCCTGGTCTGGTCAATTGCTGCTCCGGCACCAGCCGTGGTGGCTGCCTTCAAGCTACAAGGAGGTGGTTGTTCTGACCCAGTGACCTCATTCACACCAGAAGGAAACACTGCCAGGTCCTGCACCGTCTTCACAATGGTTCCTATGCATGGGCCCGTTGTTGCAGCCACTGTGTCAGTCCATCTCCTTGAAGGGCTTCCTCTCTTTTGCTGACCCGCTTCTTTACCAAACATGATGCCCTTCTCCAGGAAATGGCCTTTCCTGACAACATGTCCAAAGTATGTAAGAGGAAGTCTCGGTGACGCACAACAGAAACATGGGTGAAGGGAGACAGTGGTTGGTGTAAGATATGAAAATAATAATAAATTGTAACTTATCAAGGATTCACGGGGTTAGGAGGTAGGGGTGGAAGGAATACAATGAGGAGCTGATATCAAGGGCTCAAGTAGAAAGAAAATATTTTGAAAAAGATGATGGCAACATATGTACAAATGTACTTGACACAATGGATTTATGGATTGTTATAAGAGCTGTAAGAGCCCCCAATAAAACCATTAATTTTTTTAAAAAGACAGAAAGTCTCACCATCTTTGCTTCCAAAGAGAAATCTGACCATACTTCTCTTAAGACAGATTGGTTTGTCCTTTTAGCAGTCCATGGTCCGTTCAATAGTTTTCTCTGTCACCACAATTCAAACACTTAAATTCTTCTCTGGTCTTCCTTACTCAGTGTCCAACTCTCACATGCATATGAAGCAATTGAAAAGACCATGGCTTGAGTCAGGCTTACCCTAGTTAATTCTCAAAGTAACAGTCTTGCTTTTCAATACTCTAAAGAGGTCTTGTGCAGCAGATTTAACTAATACAATGCATATTTTGATCTGTTGACCATTGCTTCTATGAACACTGGTTATAGATCCAAGCAAGACTAAATCCTTGACAGCTTCAACCTTTTCTCCATCTATCATGATGTATCTACTGGTCCAGTTGTGAGGATGTTGGTCTTCTTTACATTGAGTTGTAATATATTCTGAAAGCTACACTCCTTGATCTTCATCCACAACTGCTTCAAGTCCTCTTCCCTTCCAGCAAACAAGGTTGTGTCAGCTGCATATCACACGTTAACAAACCTTCCACCAATCCAGATGCCACATTTTTCTTAGCACAATCCAGTTTCTCTGATGGTTTTCTCAGCATACAGACTGAATAAGTATGGTGAGAGGATACAGCCCTGACACACACCTTGCCTGAATGTCAACCATTCCGTATTCTCTGGGACTTAATATAAAAGCAGCAAAATTTTGAATATCGATAAAAGGTAGCAACTGTACTACAGCTATGCTGTTATTATGAGTTGCTGTTGAATCATGTCTGACTCAGTGACATGGTGGACAACAGTGTCACATTGCCCAGTCCTACGCCATTCGTACAATGCTATACATACAATGCTACGCCATTTGTACAATGCTATACATACAATGCTACGCCATTCATACAATGCCATCGTTGCAGTCACTCCATCTCACTGAAGCGCTCTCTCTCTCTCTCTCTCTCTCTCATTCAGCTCCTCTACTTTACCGAGCATCATGTCCTTTTCCAGAGACTGATGACATGTCCAAAGTCTGTGAGATAAGTCTCACCATTCTTGTTTCTAGGGAGCATTCTGGATGAACTTCATAGACAAATCTGTTTGTTCTGGCAGCCCCCAGTACTTCCAATATTCTTCACCAATACCATATTCCAATAACTCAATATTTATTTAGTCCTCCTCATTCATTGCTCAGCTTTCATACACACATGTGGCTTGTCAAAAGCCCTCCACAGTCCTCAAAGAGACTTCCCCGCCCTTTCACATGTTCCAGAGGTCTTTTGCAGCAGATTCTCCTGGTGCAATTCTGCCCGCACGGGTCAGTTGGAATGGCTGGGAAGGGTGGCCTCTGCTAGGTGGACAGTTATCGTGAATGTTTGAGAGCTATTTTAGGCTTGTACTTAGCACCAGACCTTGAATATCGACAGAAGAAAGCAACTGTACTACCTTGAGGCACTTCTTAAAATGAGCGATAAAAGTATTGACATTCTTAGATTTGAGTTGTACTTAACAATACAAATGTTTTACTAATGGACACTCAAGGGACACTTTTTCTTATCAGCCTTTTCAAAGATAACGAGGCCTGGTTACCCAAAATTATTTAGAGTAAAACTGTCTGAAAGAGAAAGAATGGAATTTAAAACTCTCCTTAAGCCACAGAATGTACACAGAGTTGCTGTCGAGTTCCCTCCCAAATCACGGCACCTCAAGTGTGTCGGCGTAGACCTGCGCTCCTAAGGTTTCCCATGACTGTAGATCGCCAGGCTTCTTATCCAAATCACCTCGGGGAAACCTGAGCTGCCAACCTTTTGCTTAACAGTGAGCACATTCACATCTGCACCACTCCGGGTCTGCATCTGTCAGCCTCACTGACCAGACAGTCTTTCTGGCTGCAAAAAGTTGGAAAAATTCCATTCTATTTTAATCTGTTTTCCATGAATTCATTGACATCCCCGTGTGTGTGTGTGTGTGTGTGTGTGTGTGTGTGTGAGAGAGAGAGAGAGAGAGAGAGAGAGAGAGAGAGAGAGAGAGAGAGAGAGAGAGACGATAGATAAGAACATGCATGTAAATGGACGGGTACATATAAATCTACCAGGAGAACTAGTCATAAGGTCTTTCAGTGGCTAAGCCCTCAGAAGCCCTAAGCCTATTCCTTCTTCATGCTTGGTCCCTCTAGGACAGTGGTTCTCAACCTGTGGGTCAAGACCGCTTTGGGGGTCAAATGACCCTTTCACAGGGATCACCTGAGTCATAACAGTAGCAAAATTATAGTTATGAAGTAGCAACAGAAATAATTTTATGGTTTGGGGGGTTCACAAGAGCATGAGGAACTGTATTAAAGGGTTGCAGAATTAGGAAGGTTTAGAACCACTGCTCTAGAACAGGGGTGTCAAACGCAATTAAAACACGGGCCATTTGGTGCAGCAGGCAAGATTCATGCAGGCCACAGCACATTTATAAATTTTGTTAAATTTATATTTTGGAGTGAGGATTCAGGAATATAGATAGTATAATTTAAATGTCATATAATTGCTTTTATTTAATGTATTTATAACACTGAAATTATTTTTTACCTGAAACTTGCCAGTGCTTCCTCCTACTAGTTTTTACTTACTACTACTAGTTTTTACTTATGTTGTAACTGGAAAATATAACAAAGTAACTAATAAAAAACACAAAATGTTGGACAGCTGACAAACGTGACACACAATCGTAATGGCTTCCTTCTAAGAATGTGAACTAGCGCTGCCGCTAGGTATGATTCATAACAGCACAACCCAGAGTGCTCTTTTTAACCTTCTCGCTATTGGGATCAGTTTATATTACGTGACACTGAGAGTCCCGGACATATCGTTTCCAAACATCGTCGGAACTGAGTCAGTGCATTTTTACATGTCCACGGGCTCCCAGGAAAGGCACGGGGCCACATGGTGTATACTTGTCTTCAGTAGTTAAAGGGTTAACCGGGGAATTGTGTGTATGGCATTGCCTCCATCTCCCCTAAGTGCTATTTTCTTCATAACTATTTTTTCTACTATCATTTTATTTCAGAGCATCGTGGGCCACAAAAAAATTACCTTGGGGGCCGCATGTGGCCCGTGGGCCACCAGTTTGACACCCCTGATCTAGGAGATGGATTTACACAGTGGCTACAACAATGGGCTTGTGATAGGTTTATTGTGCCAACTAGGCTCCCGTAGGAACATGTAGGCAGAGTTTATTCAGGTTGCAGCTTGATTAGAGAGTGACCAAGCTAAATGGCTTTCCGATGCTGGCCGCCTTCTCTCTTTCTCTCTGGTGAAAGCACCAGGGTGCTGCCTAAGTTAGCTGCTCTGCCTTAACCTGTGCTGTGCTGCCTGTGGGCCATGCAGTGCTCTGCGCCACCTGGCCAAGGCAACCCATGAACCATGGTGGACCACATCACTGTGCTGTACTGCTCCGTGCTGAAACACCACCCTCCTTCTGGTACCAATCGTGTTAGGCAATTCTCTGCAGAAACATAACGAGGACACTTGGAACAGCAAACAATTGTGAGGATAAGGATGGCCCAGGACAAGGCAGTGTTTCCTTCTGTACATAGGGCCATTGTGAGTCAGAACCTAACAACAACAATCAGAACAACTCCACGGATCTATAAACAAAATAGCTGCTGCGTCCAAATGAGAATGAATGATGCTATGAAGGCAACCTATTTCCTTGAGTAGATACTTTTATTGCATTGATTTTTGGGGAAGAGTTAGTTATTTCTACACTTGCTCTGCACCTTCCGCTCGCTCCCCTTTAGTCTCCTGCATTGTTACATGCCATCCCTAGATAGGAAGAAGGACATTCTTGGAATTTCATTGTCAATGGCTGGAATACTCAGGACAATAAAAAGACAAAGAACAATCCTATGAAAAAAGTATATCAATCCAAGAGGTTGGTATAAGGAACAGCATTTTCTTGTCTTTGGAGTAGGAGAGAAAAGAAAAGGGACTGATGCTTGTAGATTTGGACAAAAACAAAGCTTCAGAGTCATTTATGTGGCCTTATGTAACAGTGCTGTCAGATAAGTGGAGGACAGCCAATTTCAAGGCTGGTGGCTCAAGCCTATTGCATGTGGGAGGATATCTGCTTCTGTAAAGACTCACAACGTCAGAAACAGCTGAGAGTTGCTATGAGTTGAAATCAACTCAGTGGCAGTGTGTTTGTGTGTTTATTTGTTTGGCAATCTAATCTAAATATTTATAAAATAAATATAAATCATGAAAGATACTTTTTAAAAAAGAAACGGCAAAGGTATTAAAGAAAAAACTGGTCAAAGTGTGCACAGAGAGGTCTTCTCTGTCAAGAACAATATCACTATGTGTGCGGCTTGGATCTTATTTAATCAGAGTTCCCAGATATGGCATTAACTCACTGGTTAAAATTTTAATAAACAACTTGCTTACTCTCTAGGTAAAAGTAATTTTAGAATTCTTTCAAATGAGAATATTTAATGTCCTTCATCAAATTAACTCAGCAGATCATATGACAATAGACAATCATGCCATCATTTTAAAAGATCATGAAAAATCAATTATTTACTTTATTGAATCTATTCTTATGGTGGTCTTTAGAGACTGACTTTTCACTAGAGAATGAACATCATTTGTTTTTCATAAAAACCAAATGATTTAATTCCAGCTGTAACCTGTTTATTTAAGAAATTACTTCCTAAGGAAAAGTTAGGCAGCAAGAAGAAATCATCAAATATGTAATTGCCTTTCACATTCCATCAGATGTGGTGCTCTTGAGACCGTTCTGTCCCCGCCCCTTCGTTCTCCTCAAGAAGGAGAACAGCATAAAGACACAGAAGCGGAAACTTCTCAGGAGTAGTTATAGGTATGACTGGGGTCAGCGTGGGGACAGAGAAACAGAAATGCTCCCGTGAGGTGGCTTCCCATCTTCCCCTCCCCTCCCTTGGTGACTCAGTTGCACAGCCGCGTGGCGTCCAGCGTGGCCATCTCCTGTGTGTGTGTGCATTGCCCGTTTGGTCTTGCTCTCCCAAAGCAGGACGGAAACAAGCAGCAAGGGAGGATCCACCGCATTCGTCAAAGTGGGCCGAGACCGCCTTTAATGTTGAAGAGACAACATGTCACTTTCCTGAAACTACAGAAACAAAGAAAATGGGAATCAGTAAGTCTATAGCGATAGTAACTGGATTAGTAGTAGACCGAGTGTTCTATTCCTGTAAAGAGCTAGAGTCTCAGAAACCCACAAGGGCCGTCCTACCCTGCCCTGTAGGGTCACTAGGAGTCGCATGAACTCAATGGCAGTGAGTTTGGTTTCAGAGGGGCATGGCAGGAGAGACTGGAGAGAAATGAGCTAACAACGTGCATCCAAGAAAGTAGAAATGTCCTAAAATTGATCATCCTAAGATGACCAAACTATTAAAATTTATGATATGTGAATTACATGTCAATAAAACTATTTGAAAAAAAAAAAGAAAATGAATTCTGTAGCGGAGCTGCTGTGGCCCTGTTCCACAGCCCTGGGCCCACTGCCCCACAGGGGACCCTCTCTGGGCTGCTGTCCTCGCCTCTGGTCCTGGGCCATTCCTGCTACCCCAGAAGCTTGCATGGCATAGAAGTAATAGGAATGTCAGGCCATCTGCCCACCCCGCTTCAGGCACAGCGCCTGCTGCCTCTACTGCAGGAACACCTTCACCAGGGAGGCAAGAGCCTTCCGGACACAATTCAGAAGCACACTTCACACAGGCCCTCAGTGGGTCCCCAGCAGGATAGGGCCCCACTTGGCTACAGCAGTAACCTGCTCATTAATTTACTCTACGTTGGCTTTTCTTGCCTCTCTGCCTCAGTTTCCCCACTCTTTCATATGTGATTCCTGGATCACTTCCTGTACTGGAGTAATGCTTTATGGTAACTTGGCTAAGGTATGGTTATCAGCACTATCTTGCGGTCTGTGATCTGACGCAAGCCCTACCCATTTTGCGATTTGATATGATTATGCTCCACTTCATAATGTGCTGTAGGGAGTTTCTTTTTGGACATAACCTGCATTCTTTTATTTATGTATACATCATTTTATTGGGGACTCTTACAGCTCTTATCACAATCCACATTCATTGTGCCACGCACATTTGTACATATGTTGCCATGGAAACATATGTTTCCAAAACATTTTCTTTCTACTTGAGCCTTCGATATCAGCTCATTTCCATCTCCTTCCCCCCTCAGGAAGAATCCTTTATAATTTATTTTTTTTTTTCATGTCTTACACCAACTGCTGTCTCCCTTCACCCACTTTTCTGTTGTCCGTCCCCTGGGAGGGGGTTATATATCAATCATTGTGATCGGTCTCCTCTTTCTCCCCCCCCCCCCACCATCCCCTTACACTCCTGGTATCGCTACTCCCATTATTGGTCCTGAGGGGTTTATCTGTCTTGGATTTCCTGTGTTTCCAGCTCTTATCTGTACCCATGTACATGCTCTGGTCTAGCTGGATTTGTAAGGTAGAATTGGCATCATGATAGTGGGGGGAAGGAAGCATTAAAGAACTAGAGTAAAGTTGTATGTTTCATCAGTGCCATACTGCACCTTGACTGGCTCTTCTCCTCCCAAAAACCCTTCATTAAGGAGATGCCTACAGATGGGCTTTGGGTCTCCACTCTGCATTTCCCCTCATTCACAATATGTTTTTTTTTTGTTCTGGGTTTTTGATACCTGATACCTTATCCTTATGATCAACACCTTATGATCGCACAGGCTGGTGTGCTTCTTCCATGTGGACTTTGTTGCTTCTCAGCTAGATGGCTGCTTGTTTATCTTCAAGGCTTTAAGATACAGATGCTGTATCTTTGGATAGCTGGATACCATCAGCTTTCTTCACCACATTTGCTTATGCACCCACTTTGTCTTCAGTGATCGTGTTGGGAACGTGAGCATCATGGAATGCCAGGTTATTAGAACAAAGTGTCCTTGCACTGAGAAAGTATTTGAATAGAGACCCAATGTCCATCTGCTAGCTTAATACTAAACCTATAAATATATGTACATAGACCTATTTCCCTATCGTCATATATAAGTGCATTTACATATGTACATGTCTGCATCTAGACCTCCATAAACGCCCTTTGCCTCCTAGTTCTTTCCTCTATTTCCTTTTGCTTTCCTCTTGTCCCACTGTCATGCTCAGCCTTCATTTGGGTTTCAGTAATTCCTCTCAGTTACATTGCCCTTGATCAAGCCCTACCTGGCCTCCTACATCCTCCTTGCCATCGATTTTAGATCACTTGTTGTTCCCTTGATTCTGGGTTTGTTAACACCATTTCCTTTCCCCCACATCCCCCTCTCCGGTGTCCCACAGGAACCATTGGTCCCATTGTTTTCTCCTCTGATTGTTTATCCTGCCTATCCTATCTACATAGACATACTGATTCTGAAGTTTGCTACCATCTGAAGTCCTGTGAGCCAGTAACCACTATCTGATTTTCGAATGTTGTTATTCACCAAGTCTCTTGAGCAAGTAGCCTGCTACCTCGCCATCATTTTCAGTGTTGTCAGCCTCTTTCACCACATGAACCAGGAAAAGCCTCCAGCCTGATGTCTGATCCATGCATTTGAACTTGCCAACCTTCATAACCCTTTGAGCCATTTCACACACATAGATATAAAAAGATTGTAACAAAGTCATAGAAAGCTTCATTAAACAAAAATATGAAGATGTTTGTTCTCCATATAAGCTGCATCTGTGCACTTCTGCAGTGTGTACATCTCTGATGCTATTGTTTCTCTCTCATCCTTCTAGAAAGAATTGAGGGCTCTTCAATTCACATTGTGTCAAAATGGCACCTTTGGAATCCTTGAGGGGCTCAAATTGTTTTCCTATGACATGTTTTTGAGTTTGGGAAACAAACAGAATTCTGAAACGGAAGAGTCAGGGTTGAGGGTGAATGGAGTCAAGATTCCCAGTACGATTCTGGGAGGATGTCATTGCTACCCCCAACAAATAAGCAAGTGCACTTCCCTGATGGAAAACATCTCTTGGTATAAGTTTCTTGGATTTGTGATGCAGTTTCAATTTCTTAAAAATTCTTCATAATAAACCCACATGATTTTCCTGTGTCTTTCAAGAAAATCTATCAAAATTACCCCTTTGACTTTCTTAAAATAATCACCATACCCTTTGAGCTGATCTCTCTGCCTTAAATTTAACTAGCCCAGCAGTTGCCCTTACAGGCCAATGATTTGATTGGATTTTACTCTAAATTATACTGAGAAATCCAAGAACCATCCCACCTATGTTTTATTCCACACTGGCATTAATTAACTCTAGTTTTGCTTGAAAAACTGATAGAAGGATCAGCTCTTTAAGGTAGCTGATCTTTGCTCAACACTGTGGGCACCACTGAACCTGAGGCTTGCCGAGGCCAAGTTCTCTTAAAACAGAAAATGTTAAAACATGTGACACCCAACTCTACTAGATATGACAGCAATGATCTTCTGTGGTCTTCTTTCACGCATGGACTTGACCCCAGTTTCTTCATCGTCAAACCTGATGGTCTTCCCTCTCTCCACTCATCTTTGAGGTCTTCCCCACCTTCCTGCAACCACCCGATCCATCTAGAAACTGCTGTCGTATGTGGAGCAGCATTCCCACACGCTTTTCAACATTCCCGCTGAAAAGCTTCAGTGATTTGGAAAGATGTCCACTCAAGGCTTTTGGTTTTTTAAAAATTAGATATTAGCCCTGTATCTGAAACACTAACCTCCACCCCCACCACCTCCTTTTAAGGTACTCCAGTGGGACAAATGATTGACCACCATATCCTTGACGAAATAGATGGCATACCGGCTGCAACAATGGGTTCCAACAGAACAACAATTGTGGGGGTAGCGGGGGACTGAGCAGTGTTTCACCCTATTGGGCTGAGGATCATTGAGAGTCAGAACTGACTTGATGGCACCTATCAACAGCAGCAGCAGCAGCAATGAGACTATGATAAGACTATGACTGGGAGAAGTTGTCTTTCATCATCTAGTAACTGCAGAGACACGCTTAAACATGTTTTGTTTGGGATAAACCTGTGCACATATGAACTGAACCCCTAGAAGTGCTTTTGACTAAATGATCAAAGTCGATGGCTAGGGTTCCCTTTCAGACATGCAAGGGTTTATTCCAAACAAAAGGTGCTTAAATATACCTCTGCTGTCGCGGTCCAGCTGCAGCAAGGTCCGGGGGTCCCTCAAGGTGGGTCACGCGTCGGCGAGTGGGAGACAGAAACCACACGATTCAAAGGTTGCGGGTGACTGTTCCTATTTTATTCATGCAAAGATTCAACTTATATATTCTTTTTCTTGGCTTAAAGCTTATAGCCTGAGGTCATACATCAGGAAATTCTCAGGCCACACGACCATGACAAGTTACATAATCACATCATGATACTTGGTTAAAAATTAGTACAGCTTGAAACTAAAACTTTCTCAACTACAGAGGTGATAGACATAAACCTTCTAACAATAACTGAGCACACTTCATCCAACTAGGGCGCATTGTTCTAACTATGAAATCAATAAAGGATTAATACATTTCATTATCAAACATTACTTGACAGGCTCTGACTGTTCTTTCTGTTCTTTCTTAGGCTGTTCCTCTAGGGCTTTCATTTCTTATTCTTTCTTTTCCACTAAGTTCCCATAAATGAAATTCCCAAAAGTCTTTCTGTACCAAGGTATGAGTTGCCTCACAATAGGTAGCTTTGCTTCAGTGGACTTCAGACATCACGGAGGCCCTCTTCTTGCTAACTGTTCCATAAAACTTCAACTACTAAAAGGAACTTGTACACCTTCTTTGTTAACTATTCTTATGCCATTTTCATTATAAGCCCTCGTATAAGGTAAATCAGGGCCAGGAACTCTATTTCTCTTTGGGTTATTTCCTGGAAGGGGATGCCATATTCTGCCCCCTATGCGGTAACCATTATAAGGAAAGGGAAAAACCGTGGGAAGAGGATGATAAACTTTTTCAGAGTCTTGCACAAAAGCTTCCAAACGAGCCTCTGAGAATTCCATGGGTTTCAGTTCCAATAGCTCAGTCTGCTCAAGATCTAGCATAAATTCCTTAAGGGGGGTTACTGGTTTCCAGTTTCTAGTTTTATTATACAATACACTTTGCACGCAGTCAGGACATGGCTCTTTCAAAGCCATAGGAAGGGGAGTAACCTCAACTTCTGGGAAATATTCCTCAGTTGACATCAGTTGTTTCCTAAAAGGGGAAGTGATCAAAATGATCAGGGACCAGGGAGCAGCTACAATTATCAATAATGATATCAGACCAAGAATTCCAAAGGGTTCATGGAAGGGAACCTTCCTTGGTGGCGTCTTCTTTGAATGCTCCTCCTCCATGCGCTGCCTTTGTCAAGGCCCATGGTTGGAAGTGGTCTCGGCACTCTGCAATCCGTGATGGCTGCCGACAAGTTCCCATGGTGATCCGCTTGTTTTAGTCACACGCGTTCACACCCACTGCAATCGAGTCTACTCTGACTCAGAGTAGCCTTACAGGTCAGAGTAGAACTCTCCTTGTGGGTTTCTGAAGTTACAGATCTTTAGGAGATCAGAAAGCCTCATTTTTTCCTGAGAAGCTGCTGGTGGTTTTGAACTGCTAATGCTGCAGTTAGCAGCCCCATGGGCAATCCATTACACCATCCGGATCTTATTTAGTCTTATTAGGATACCTTACAAAAAGGTTCAAGCAAAAGCAATGAATCCCAAGAGGAATCAGCTAGGATACTTAGATTCAAAGCAGAGAGGTCAATTTAGGGGCTTATGGAGATACGTTTTTTTTAATTCCAAAAGAGTAGTCTTTTAAAAAAATTGTTCTATTAGGGGCTCATACAACTCTTATCACAATCCATACATACATCAATTGTGTAAAGTACATTTGTACATTCATTGCCCTCATCATTCTCAAAACATTTGCTCTCTACTTAAGCCCATGGCATCAGCTCCTCATTTTCCCCCTCCCTCACCACTACCCACTCCCTCATGAACCCTTGATAATTTATAAATTATTATTTTGTCATATCTTGCCCTGTCTGATGTCTCCTTTCACCCACTTTTCTGTTGTCTGTCCCCCAGGGAGGTCACATGTAGATCCTTGTAATCAGTTCCCCCCTTTCTAACCCACCCTTCCTCTACCCTCCCCGTATCACCACTCACACCACTGGTCCTGAAGGGATCCTCCGCCCTGGATTCCCTTGTTTCTGGCTCCTATCTGTACCAGTGTCCATCCTCTGGTCATGACAGACTTGCAAGGTAGAATTCAGATCATGATAGTGGTAGTGGGTGGGAGGAGGGTGGTGGTGGTGGTGAGGAAGCATTTAGGAACTAGAGGAAAGTTGTAGTTTTCATTGTTGCTACACAGAACGCTGTCTGGCTCGTCTCCTCCCTGAGACCCCTCTGCAAGGGGCTCGCCAGTGACCTACAAATGGGCTTTGGGTCTCCACTCCGCACTCCCCCCTCATTCAGTATGGTAAGATTTTTTGTTCTGATGATGCCTGATACCTGACCCCTTCAACACCTCGTGATCACACAGTCTGGTGTGCTTCATCCATGTGGGCTTTGTTGCTTCTGAGCTAGATGGCCGCTTGTTTACCTTCAAGCCTTTAAGACCCCAGATGCTATATCTTTTGATAGCCGGGCACCATCAGCTTTCTTCACCACATTTACTTATGCACGCACTTTGTCTTCAGCGGTTGTGTCGGGAAGGTGAGCATTAGAGAAAGTCAATTTAATAGAAGAAAGTGTTCTTGCATTGAGGGAGTACTTGAGTAGAAGCCCAATGCCCTTCTGCTACCCAAAAGAGTAGTCTTGATAGGTTTCCTCAGAGCACAGAAGATGCTCATGTGGGCTTATAATGAGGAGGTTTTAAGAAATGGAAAACTTCACTGCATGTTCTGAGTTGGTTAAATCCAATTAATACTTATTATCTGATTATACGTAATGTATAAGACTTATTAACTTATTATCATTACTTGATACCGCATGGCATTAGAGACAAAAAGTGCTAACTTAGAATGATCCTTGCCCTACAGAAACTCACAATTCACAATTTGGGAGAAACAAATAAGACAAGTGTCCTCTGAGATGAGATGTGGCACAATAGAGGTACAGTCTGAGGGAGGATGGAGGAGAGAGTGAGGATTTGTGCCTCTGAGTGTTGGGGAAGCTTCCTAAAGAAGATGAGCTTTTTAGTCCTGAAGAATCACCAGGATTCTACCGAATGGAGCAGAGGGAAACCAGACAGAGACTACATGGTAACAAAACATGAAGTTGTAGGGGAAAGATGGGCAAATGGCTCAGGACAGTTTATTTACAATCATACGTATGCACAACTATCCTGATGTTCATTATAAAAACAAACACACACACACACGATGGATAGGAATGCGGGTAAAATACACTATGCTAAGCACCCTTATCATGCATACTTTTTATGTTATAATCACTGAATACTTAATCTCCAGTGTACACATAACAAGGGACTCATAGTTAGAGATGGACAATGTAAATCTCAATTTGAAACAATATTTTCCATCATTTTGAATTTGGGACCCAATTCCTGTCAGATATTGGTGAGTGGCAATTGTTTTAAATTTAATTGGTGAAGACTCCTACTGAATCTAAGGGTCAGCCCTGCTGGATTCCCATTGTCCTCTTGGTCTGGGAGTCTCTGATTTATCTCTAATCCATGGGATCCCCAAAAGAGTTTTTATACATCATTCCCCTGCTGGTGAAAGTTTGTTTAATTAAAACTAGAAAGTATTACATATACATCTTCTCAACTGGCATTCAAGGAGGCATATGGTTACACTATAGAGAGCAAGCAGATAATGGTGCTGCTCACTGCCCCTTCCAACTGTAGCATCTCTCCTTGAGACACTTCCCCCATTGCCTATGACATAGGTTCATAAATTTATTTGACTCAAACACCCCCTTTTTAGAAAGAAATTATTCAGAATCCTCCAGCAATGGAAAACCTTTTGTACCACAGATCGTAATCTGGGCCAAATTGTAGGTGTCTGATTTGCGGTTCCTCTGGACTGTTCCAGCGCTCCCCAGGGGGCAATATCGCCCACTTTGGAAAATACTGGTCTGTAACTTGAGGTCTTCCACGGGAGAGCACTCATGTCAATCTGTATAAACATATGAGAACCCTCTTACGAGTATATAGAGGCAGCAAACGCAGTATTGGGGACATTTTCATTTTGCAGTATACACACATCTTATCAATTTAAGGTTTTGGATGAGCAGTATACACACATCTTATCAATTTAAGGTTTAGGACGAGAGATGATTAAATTTCATGGACATATGTCGTGCACTGCTTCATATACGCCCACGAGTGAGCAAAGGAAGTAATAATGTAAAGGTAGGTTGGAGCCAGATCCGATGGAGTTTGACCTGGCAAGCAATGCTGAGCCATTGCAGAGGCTTTGGAGTCTTTGTTTGCGGTTGCATAAGACAGTGACATGACCAGATCTGGTTTTAACACGGCTAAGAAGGGGCAGCAGAGTGGCGGATAGGAGGGAGGGAAGACCACAGGGACAGGGACACTAGGTAAGAGGCAAGTGCAACTGAATCCAGAGGAAACACGCAGAGTCTGAAATCCAGCAGTGGCAAAGGGAATGCACATGGACCAGTGTGTTCAGCCAGGTGGTCTAGAGAATCAAATTCAGTGGCACTCATATATGTATAAGAAAGAGCTGTATACCTAGAAGTAACTGTGTCTCAAGAGGCACCCAGTCCAGTTCAACTCAAGCCCCCAGTCCAATGCTAGTCTCCAAGTCTCTCTTCAAACGCAAGTAGCCGTGGGGGACCAGCCTCCCTCCAAGGGGTGTTTGTGTAGTTGAGGGGTAAATTAAAGAGACATCACACAAGACAAAGCAAGCGAGAGCTCACCTCTGCTTGATGGCCGGATCCAGAATGAGACCGCACTTTATTGACTCACAGACGTATAATCTCAGGCAAGAGAGCTACAATGGAAAGCTCATACGTAACAGGAAGGGGTGTGATGAGAGGCACAAAGATACCTTAGGCAGACAACCTTCAGGCCGATAGCCTTTAAGCACTTGACTTAAAAACAAAACCAAAGCAGTTGACCTTCAAGCACATATAGTAGCAGCCATGCGCTTGCAAGTAGCACCTTGAAATTGGCATTATTGTGGAGAACATAAGGGGAATGACTTTTACTTAGGAGAAAGTGAGTCAGAGGCATCACCAAAGTGAAGGTTTACCCCAAGGGAGCCTGGGCCTCCCAGACTCGACCTATGAGTGTTGAGAGGTTCTCCGCATACACTCTCTTCCCAGTCCTGTTTCCCACAAATAGCCACCTGCCCGTGACACAGCATGGTGAACCTGAATGCTAAACAGGAAGATCAGTGACTCACCACAGGTGGAGAGATGGGTGGATCCAAAGATGGTGGACCTGTGGTAGGACATCAGCAGCCCTCAGCATCAGGTGGCCGACATGGGGCTGACTCTGGCAGCAGGCACCAAGTCCCAGCGAAGTTCCAGCAAGGAGGAAGATGCAGTGCTGATAAGGACTTCTCAGGGCCTCTCACTCCCATAGCAAAGGCCACACCCCAAGGAGGGGTCCTCTAGCTACCACTTGATGACAGTTTTGACTCCTCCGCTAGCAGAGCTGATGCATCATCACAGGGAGCGTTGGGGAGACGGAGGTCACAGGATTCGATGAGTGACTGCAGGTGGGCATGAGGAATGTTGTGTGCAGTGCACTCATGTCTACTTTGGAATGCTGATCTCCATCAAATAAGAGTGACCCTGGGGGAAGGGAAGAATAAGGAGAGGTGGCTGGGTGGACACGCTAAATGTGGGTCTAGGGGATTGAAATGTGAGAGACTAAGCTCAGGATTAAGGTCCGAATGAAAGGACATATTTGGAGGTTGTAACTAAAATAATATTTGCTGAGAGTTCTCACAAGGAGAGGAGACATTTGAAAAAGAAGTCTACGGTGTGTCCCCCCACTTTTTTTTTTTTACTTTAAAACTCTGTTAACCACCTAGAATCTAAAAGATAATTCAAAAAAACAAAAGATAAATTCAAATTTGTGCATTTGATCATCAAAACCCTCTGCCATCTACCAGGATGCTTTCTGATGTTTCTTAGGTCAACCAGGAGCCTCTCTGAGCAGCCTACATATGCCAGATACTCAGATGTGCACAGGGACAGAGAGCTGACTAAGGCTTGGATGACAACGTGACATCCATGGGGAGGGAGAGTGGGGAAGAGAGATAACAAGAAGACAATTGGAATTCAATAAAATAAAAATAGTAATAGTCAATACATAAGGTTCTTCTAGCCACAAATCCTTATGTGATATTTAGTCATTCTGGACTGTCCATGCCCGTGGCTCTCACCCCACATCAGAGGGCACTCTCTACTACCAGACAGGAATAAAATGGCCCTAAGCCCTGACTGCAGTAGAGTGTGTGGAGCACGCCACGCCCTTTGGTTTCCTTGCAAATTTAATGGTGCCACCACCCAGTCCTACACACGTCGCCTCACCTGGAAAACCAGACCTCTATTCCCCGACTGGGCTTCGGTAAAAGCAAGAAGTCCTGCTGTCACTTTTGGGACACTGACCCTACGTTTCGCTCACCTCTGCATGGCCTTCAGCTTTGGGGCTGAACAGCCCCCACCACTACGTGAGACATTTCCTCATTTCTGTGGGCTGTGGCAGTAATCCACAGATCCCAGGAATGTGATGGAATGTGCTTAAGGGAGGAGTTGGGGGAAAATGAAGCAGATTAGCATCTTGGAAGAGTTGGGCATTTGGGATCGCATTAATCTGCAACTCCTTAGGGCTAGTCTGATACTGATTCTTCTAGGAAAAATTATTACCACAAGTAACATGACCTATCTCATATGGATACAGCAAGAATTGAGTTCATATTTGCAAAGCCCTTAAAACAGTGCTCCGCCAACTGTCGTATATTGTAAAGTAACTATAGTATTATGATATATATATAGTGGGGCTAGGCGTACAGGTCAGGATGACTCCTTTGATGGAGCAACTGAGCTGAATCTTGGAGTTATCGAACAAAGAGAGAAGGGCGGGGTGAGAAAGACATTAACTATCATCTGTGTGTCCCTTTGTTCTGCTGTTGTTTGTTGTTAGCGCTGTCAAGTCGGTTCTGACTCATAGTGACCTCCTGAACAACAGCACAGACACTGCCCAGTGCTGCATCACCGTCACATTGTTCTGCCTGAGTCTGGTGTTGCAGCCACGGGTCCATCACCTCCTGAGGCCTTGCCCTCATCACAGACCGCTGCTTTACCAATCACGATGTCCTTTCCCAGGGACCTCTAGCTCTTGGCAACACGTCCAAAGCATGCGAGACGAAGCCCCACCACCCTGGCTGTGAAGGGGCATTCTGGTGGCACTTCTTCCACGGCAGATCTGGGTGCTCTTTTGGCAGTCCATGCCTCATTATTTTTCATCGACATCACAATTCAAATGCCTCAGTTCTTCTGGGGTCTTCCCACTGTCACATGCATATGAGGTGACTAAAAACAGCAGGGTTCGGGTCAGGCGCACCTTGGTCCTCACAGTGACACCCTTTCTCTTCCACCCTGTAAGAGCTCGTGTGCAGTAGATTTGCCCAATGCAACCTGTTACTTGATTTCTTGAGTGCTGCTTCCAGGAGCATTGATTGTGGATCCAAACAAAAGGAAATCCTGGGCAACTTCAGCATTTTTTGTTTTTCATTGTGTAGTGGTTTCCTTGAGAGGACGTTGGTTTTCCTGACATGGAGTTGCAATCCACACTGAAGGCTGCAGACCTTGATCTTCATCAGCAGTGCCTAAGGGCTTCTTGGCTTTTCGCCAGCAAGGCTGTGTTGTTTGCATATCACAGGCTGTTGGTAAGCCTTCCTCCAATCCTGATTCCACGTCCTTCATTTTCTCAGGTAGTTTGCTCAGGATACACATTGAATAAACATGGAAAGGAAGGATACAACCCCGATGCACACGTTTCCTGACTTTAAACTGTGCGGGTTTCCCTGGTTCTGTTTGAACACTGCCTCGTGGCCCATGTCCAGGCGCGGAGTGAGCACAATGATGTGTTCTGGCGCTCTCAGCTCAATGCATGACCCAGGAGGCAAAGTGAACAAATACATGTATGGCTAATAGTGCAGCGGTTCTAACCTGTGGGCCGCGACCCCTTTGGGGGTCAAAGGACCCTTTCACAGGGGTCGCCTGATTCATAACAGTAGCAAAGTGACAGTTATAAAGTAGCAACGAAAATAATTTTATGATTGGGGGGGGGGGGTCACCACACACGAGGAAGTGTATTAAAGGGTCGCGGCATTAGGAAGGTTGAGAACCGCTGTAATAGTGGAACATTCTGTACCAGTCCAGGACTTACTTTCCAATTGCCCACTTGTTATTTCTCTTGAAACGTCTACTAAGTGTCTCAAACTTAATTATCCTGTGTGCCTGGAGGTGAGAGCTGCTTTAGCCATAGAGGTCAGGAGAGGTCTCCGAGAGGATGTGACTATTGCCATACTGCATATTACAATCGATCTGAGACAGTGATTGGAAAAAGTGCAGGGTCAAATCGAGGCGATTTTCTTGTGTTTTGTTTTACTTCAGAAGGAGAGAGGAAGACGGGTTCTGGCAGGGACTGGGAGGCTTCAGAGGAGGCAGAAGTGCAATGGAACAAAAGTGAGAAGGCGGAAGAAGAATCAGAGCCTTTGAAGGGAGAAGAATAAGTGAGCAGAGTCGAGACTGAATGATCCCGATTTGAGACTAGAACTATCTGGGTATGAATCCTGACTCTGCCACTTACTGGTTATGAAACAGTAGGAAGTGACATCATATCTCCTGGGCTTGGTTTCTTCAGTTATGAAATAAGGGCAATCATAGAGCCTATTATTTTGCTTGGATCTTACAATCAATACCCATGAAAGCAGTAGTCCCCAAATCAATGATGCATTGGGCAAATCTGTTGTAAGAGACACCTTTTAAAAATTAAAAAACAGCTTTTCAGAAGCTGCGAGATTCAGCCAGACTACAGTTGTTGGATCTCTCAGCAACTATTCAGTACGGTGATTTTATCATGTGTGTGTGTGTGTGTAGTGTATATATATATATATATATATATATACATATAGATGTCACTTTGAAGATGAGCATGCGCCCACCTCAATCATCTCAAATGCATGAAAAAGCTGGAGAACAAACAAGGACACTCTGAGAAGAATGGGTGCACTTGAATTATGGTGTTAGCGAAAAATCCTGAATGCACCACGTGCAGCCAGAAGAATGAACAGAGCTGTCGTGAGGGCACAGCCAGACTGCTCCTTCACATGCAGCTGCCGAGCCTTCACCTTTTGTACTTGGGGCTCGTTACCAGGAGGGACCTGTTCTTGGAGACGGTGGCATGCTTGGTAAAGTGGAGGTTTAGAGAAAAAGAGAAAGATCTTCAATAAGATAATGTGTTAGTTTGGGCTGACTAGAGAAACAAATCCAGAATCACTCATAAGTGTGTATGAGAGAACTTTATATCAAAGAGCAATTGTATTAAGAAACACCCCAGCCCAGTCCAGATCAAGTGCATAAGTTTGATATTAGCCCATAGTCCGATACTAGTCCATAAGTTTCCCTTTAGATTCATGCAGCCATGCAATGATGCCAAATGCAGGAAAATCACAGGCCAGTGGGTGGAAAGTCTTGTAGCTCAGTGGCAGTGGAAGCATCTCATCACAGGCGTGGGTCTCCACGTGGCTCTTCCAGCTCCAGGGCTTTGGCTCCATCAGTGTGTCTCCATCTGGCTTGTCAACAGGAATATGAGGCAGAGAGTGTGTGTGTCCCACCTTCAGGGAGGGAGAGAGGAGTTTCCAGAATCCTCAGGAGAATGTCATGCCCACACTGAGGCCTCATTGGCTGTGACCTGATTGACAAGCTAGGCTCCACCCCTTCACTCAAGTTGACAGGAGATTAAGTAACTGCCACCGATGGACTGACACAGTGGCTACAACAATGGGCTCAAACACTGTGAAGATTAGGTAAGACTGTGAGGATGAGGTAAGACTGGACAGTGTTTCATTCTGTTGTACATGGAGTTGCTATGAGTGAGAACTAACTTAATGATGCCTAACACCAAAACAGCAACAATAGCTCCTACCTTGTGGGTGTTTTTAGGAGAATAACTATGAGGAGGCTTCAAAAAAGATTATGGAATTTAGCTACCTCTGGGTAGGGTTGAACTACCAACCTGATAACTGAGTATTTAACCATTTGCATTACCCAGGGACCTAATAAAAGCAATCCCATTGCTGTTGAGTTGATTCTGACTCCTAGTGACACTAAAGGCAAAGTAGAACTGCCCTGTAGAGTTTCCAAGATCTTTTGCTTCACAATCTAGAGATGGACCAGGCTTCTTTAATGAAGGTCAAAGGGGTTCCCTTGCTGAGGTAGTTTATTGTGCCAACCTGGCCGATAAACATATGTGGGGTTAATTGAAGGGCAGAAGGATAAATGGCTCAGTGAGCCTCGCCTTTTGAGTCTCTTGCTTTGTGATGATTGGACAAGGGTACAGCTGCCTTAGCCAGTTTCCTGCTTCAGCTGGGAAGGCTAACTTCCTGCAAGACATCCCCGAGGAGAAGCCACATGGACCTACCCTGATGCAGCCCTGGGTGCTGGAGCAACTGTGTGGAGACCCCTGCCAGCGCTGAGATGCTTACACATTCACTGACTTGGCTTTCCTCCTGCAGTCAGCATCATTGCGTGTATTTTGTGAGATGGAGGAGGACTTTGTGGATTGGTGTCGGATATATGGGCTAATGTTGAACATGTGGGCTTGGGCAGCACTGGATTGGGATGTTTTCTTGATGTGTACTTACCCTTAATATAAAACTCTCTCTTATACATGAGTTGCTGTGGATTTGTTTCTCTAAAGTACCCAGACTAACACACGTGCATAATTAACTCACCTCACTACATTCCTCAGCCACAGAACCTGACCCTCGTGTGCCTGAGACTCAGAAGAGGCTGAGTGAGACCAATTCAAACAAGCCCATCTGCTTGGCAAGGAACTGTATGAAGATAGTGGATGGGCCATGGCATGGCATTATGGGATCGATGGAAAACCACAACTGAAGAAATGAATTACTTGTCACTGGTGCAGGACTAGTGACTTCTCAGGTGTTCCTCCTTTTAACTTTGTCTATCTCAGTTGGGATCTCTTGGTCTATGTGTGATAGAGGGAGGGAAAGAATTAGCCTGCTGTTAATCAAAATACAGAAAGATAATTCAATATTTAGTTTGTGAGAAATCCAAAATGTAACAGGCCCCTGGCCTTGCAGTCAAAAGCTCTGTAGCTGAATCAGTAGGGCTGTTCTAACTCAAGAAGGAGGTCAGTGCGGTATGAGTTGGGGGGAGCCAGCCCCCCCCCCCACTAACCACGGGTTCAGTAAGCACAGTCGCATGATTGAGATATAGAAGTATTATATTAAAGTCATTGAGAACATGAGAGATAGAAGAGTCAAATAAAGGAGTCAGATTTCGTGGTAGCAATGTTCCCCTCAGTCCCACTTGGTGGTCCACATGGAGAGAGGGGGAAGGGAAGGAGGACAGGGAAAAGGGAACCAAGGAGAGGGAACTGAGGAGAGGAGAGGAGCTGAGGGAGCAAGGGATCTCTATTTGCTAACCCAGGCCTATATACCTTTTGGAGGTGTGCAAGCCCACTGTGAAGATTAGGTCACAGGAAGGGGTTGCACTATAGGTTATACAGCAATGAGAGGGGTGGTCTAGGGACATACACACAATAGGAAGAGGAGAGATTAGGGGTATACAGGTGAGGAGATGGGAGGATCCTAGAGTCAGGATGGCAGCTGGACCTCCAAAGGAACCATTATCAGTAGGGTGTGAACCCCACCTACAGGAACCAAATCAATGACTGCAGGCCTGTCCATTGTCCTCAACAGCAGGAAGCGGGTGGGGGGAGCACTTCAGTCTGGCAACTCAGGGAGGATCCCTGCAAGCATCTGACCTCCCCCGACAGGTCAGCAAGGCCATTCCAACAAATGAGGAAGTATGGGAAGCCCTGGAGAAATGTGGGTATAGAAATGCGTTGGGATCACTGTGAAACCTGCCTTTTGTCACATTGTTTGGATTATCAATAATTCTTGTGATCATTATAAACTCAACTTTTTTGTCACAATAGTTTGGAGTATATAAATGGCTTGATTTTCATTGGATTTTTAAAGCAGTCTGGAGGTAACAAGCCCCACAGTTTTCTTCAGTTTCATGATTACAGGATAAAGTTAGGATTTATTGAAAAACAAAAGAAGATAATGAGAGATTTCAATGGTATTTTTAAATGCCTTCTTTCATTAATGAGTGTAACGCACTTGACTCAAGGTCAGTAAAGCAAAAAAGCTCACTGCCGTGGGCCAATGCCAACTCCTAGTGTCCCGTAGGTCAGGGTAGACCTGCTCCCGTGGGTTTCTGAGACTGTAACTCTTCATGGGAGTAGAAAGCCTCATCTTTCTTCCAAGGAGTGGCCGAGGGTCTTGAACTGCTAGCCTTCCAGTTAGCAGCCCAACATGTAACCCTACACCCCTAGGGATCTATGGAGTACAAAACAAGGGTCACTGTTTCTATTTTTAGGATTAGACGCATAATAGAATCAGACTCTGAGCATTGGAAGGAACTCCAGCATCAACCAGTCTAATTATGTCCATGACCAAATGTGAGACCAGTGATACTGCAAACTGGCCAAGTTTGAACAGTACATGTCTTTAGGGTCAAGATAAGAGCAATTGGCTCGAAGTCTCTGCTTTTTCTAGGTCAACTACCGACATAGGTGTGGGGGGTCAAAAGGACAAAGATTGTATTGAATCTGTGGAAATAGTTACTCAGGTAGAATCCAGAGAATGAGTAGTGTGTGTGTGTGTGTGTGTGTGTGTGTGTAGGGAGTGGGGAAGAAGTGGAAAGAAAAGCTAATAAAGAAGATTCAGAACTGGGCCAAGAAGGTAAGAGAAGAACCAGAAAAGAGTGGTTGAAGCCAAGACGGAGAGATTTCCAAGGGAGAAAGTGGCCAATTGGACCAAATACTCCAGAGAAGCAAGATAAGATTATGACACTAGTGCTAAACAATTGCTGTTATATTGACTTGATCCAAGAATCAGTTCTGTAAGACATTAAACTCCAAGTCTTGGTTTCCTCATATATAAAGTCAGTACTAAATGGAATACCTACTGGTTCCTCTAAAAGCTTTTTTATAATAGTTTTATTGGCATGTAATTTACATATCATACAATTTACAAGTTGCACCATATTAATAAGAGTTGTACAATCATCACCACAATCAATTTCTCACAACTTTTTTTGAACAGCTCATTGCTGTTAGTTTCCCATTTCGTCCCTTCCAAGCCTCTTCCATGCCTCTAAGTACCATTTCCCACTGAGTAATTATCAATCCAGTCACTGTCTCTACAGATCTACTTACCCTGCCTTTCATAGACAGAAGACCATAGAAAACAAAACAGACAAAGCAGAAAATACTAAAAACTAAAACAACTTTACAATGGGTCAAATGCAAACCAGGCCAAACATAACGCTGTGGGGACCACGCTGGAGCCACTGTGGGGAAAGTGTGCCTGGTCTGCCCCACATGCAGCGAGTAAAATGTGAAGGGAGTGCAAAAGGGCAGCAGGGGAGCAAGGTAACCAAGTCCCCAAGGAACCCTGAAAATAGACTTCTGACTCAGGGGACAGGGCTGGGCTCCTCATCAGACCTGATTGGAAAACATCATATGGGTCAGCAGACAGACCTGGAGCTGTCTTTTTTCTTTCTTTCACCCTATGTCTAACCATATAAGATCGGCAGGACAGGACAAACAATTTCAAGGAGAAAACAATGGGACTGGGAGTCTCAGGGGGACATGGGAGAAGAAAGGGCTGGGATGGGGAGTGGGGATCCAACAAACTCCAGGATGAGGGAACAACCAGAGATCTAAAAATGAGGTCAAGGAGGCCTGGTGTGGTTTGATCAAGTGCAGTGTATCCAAAAGGAATTACTGAGAGCTGAGTGGAGGGTGAGCACGATAGTGAGACAGGGGTAAGGTGAAAGGGAACAGAGGAAAGAAGTAAGAAGCAAAGGCGATTTGTAGGAGTATAGCTAAAGGCATGTATGTATGTAAATATATTAATTTATAATGAAAGGGATAGAGGCCAATGTACATATATTTATGTGTTAAAGTATTATGATAGCAGAAAGACTTTGGGACTCTGCTCAAGGGCTCCCTAAACACAAGAACACATTGTTCTAATAACCTGGCACTCCTTGATACTCACCTTCCCGACACAATTGCTGAAGACAAAATGGGTAAATAAGCAAATGTGGTGAAGAAAGTGGATGGTATCCAGTTATCAAAAGATACAGTGTCTGGGGTCTTAAAGGCTTGAAGTTAAGCAGCCATCTAGCAGGGAAGCAAATAATTCCACATGGAAGAAGCACACCAGCCTGTGTGATCATGAGCTGTCATTGGGATCAGGCATCAAAGATTCAGAACAAACAATCATATCAACGGCAATGAGGGGGAGTGCAGAGTGGAGACCCAAAGCCCATCTGCAGTCAGTTGGACAACCCCCCACAGGAGGGTTACAAGGAAGGGACAATTCAATCAAGGTGCAGTAAAGCACCGATGAAACACATATCATTCCTCTAGTTCCTAAATGCTTCCCCCCAACCCCAACAAACCATGACCCAGTTCTACCTTAGAAATCTGATGAGACCAGAGTACACACATTGGTACAGATAAGAGCGCTGGACACATGCGATTCAGGACAGATAAAACCCCGAGGAATGGTGGTGTGAATAGCGATGTCATGAAGGTAGGGTGATGGCGAGGTCGGGGCAGGGAAGGGGAGAAAGGGGGAAACGTGGTTAGATATATAGCTCACCCCACAGAGGGACGAATAACAGAAATGTGAGTGAAGGGGGACCATGGAACAGTGTAAGACATGAAATAACAATAATACATAATTAATCAAGGGATTCACAAGGGTGGGGAGTGGGGGAGGGAGGGGAAAAAGAGGAGCTGATACTAAGGGCTCAAGTAGAAAGAAAATGTTTTGGAAACGATGACAGCAATATAGGTACAAATGTGCTTGATACACCTGAATAACGGAGTGGCATAATATTTGTAAGAGCCCCAATAAAATTATTTTTTTAATGGGTCAAAAGGGAGATCAAATTATAAAGTGTTACATTGTAGCCTAACTATATCTGTCATAATGGACTTTACAGTGTTCTCTGAGTGAGGGAAGGCTATTCAGATCCCTGGACTTCGGTCAGAGGGGACTCATTGAGGCTTTACCCATGTGGGGACCCTACATATGGATTGTGGGCGTCCACTGTCACCCAGAGCCTTCTGCTAACCAGGTGTTCACAATTTAAGCTCCGATATGGTTCCCTCCTTCAAATTTGGATTTTATTATTTACAACCCTTGAATCACACAAGCTGGTGTGCTTCTTCCATGTGGACTTAGCTAGGCTGCATTTTGGTGGCTGCTTATTTTAAAACAAGCCTTTAAGACCCCAGACACTATTCTTTCATAGCCAGGCACCATCTGCTTTCTTCATCACACTTTGCTACAGGATCACATATCTTCAGTGACCTTCTGAGGGCAAGCTTTGAGTAGGGCCATGCCATATAAGAACTCAGGTGGGGGGTACGATTAAGTAAGATCCCAAATGTATTCTTATATCTATGGGTTATCTGTCTCAGCTTCACTTTAGAGACAGCATTATCACTTTATAATATTATAATAATAATATCACTTTATAACATTATAAATCATCCCCATGGGGCATAAGGTATTTTTATTGATAGCATCATTAACTTAATCAATGATATAGAATTTGAAACACTTGAGAAAGAGGAGTCCTGGTGGCGTGGTGGTTATGTGTTGAGCTGCAAACCTAAAGTTCAGAAGTTTGAAACCACTTGCCACTCCACGGGAGAAAGACGGGCCTTTCTATTCCCATAAAGAGTGGCCCTCTCAGAAATCCGCAGGCCAGGGCAATTCTACCTTGTCTCAGAGCTTTGCTCTGCGTCGGCATTGAATTCAGGGCAGTGAATTTGGTTTGGGTCAATCACTTTTCTCACTTATTATTTAGTGTCTGTTTTTCTCTACCAGAAGAATGTAAGTTCCCTGACACCAGAGAGCTTGTCCCAAGGAAAGTGCATGCACACATTGGGCTTTGAATTTTTTATTAATAAATAAAGCAATAAAGACTCAGAAGAGCAAAGGGAAATCAATCCAGGCAACCCTCTGTAATGAAATTATCTGGCTGTTCAGTTAGAGCCCCTTACCTTCGGCATGAATGTATCATGGACTGCCAGGAGAGGGAAACAATCTGTCTTAGAAGAAGCATAGTCAGAATTCACCTGAGAAGAGAGGCTGGCGAGACTTCGGCTTGTGTACTCTGGACATGTTATCAGGAGAGACCACTTCCTAAATAAGGGCATCATGGGAGAAACAGCTAGAGGAGAAAACATGGGACCGATCGTTCTGGGGGGGCAGGGGACATGGGAGAGGGGTAGGATGGGGAAAGGAAGTGGGTGTTAACAAACCCAGGGACAAGGGAACAACAAATGATTTAAAATCAATGGCGAGAAGGGCGTAGGAGGTCTGGTAGGACTTGATCAAGGGCAATGTAACTGAGAGGAATCACTGAAACCCAAATGAAGGCTGAACATAATAGTGAGACAAGAGGAAATAAAATAGAGGAAAGAACTAGGAGGCAAAGGGCATTTATAGAAGTACAAATACAGGCATGCACATATATAAATATATATATATGACTATGGGGAAATAGATCTATATATATATATATATTTATATGTTAAGTATTAAGGTAGCAGATGGACATTAGGCCTACTCAAGTACTCCCTGAACACAAGAACACTTTATTCTAATAATCCGGCATTCCATGATAAAGCTATCAAAAGATATAGCGCTGGGGTCTTAAAGGCTTGAAGATAACAAGCGGCCATCTAGCTGAGAAGCACCAAAGTCCACATGGAAGAAGCACACCGTCTGTGTGATCATGAGGTGTTGATGGGATCAGGTATCAGGCATCACAGAGCCAGAACAAAAAGTCATATCATTGTGAATGAGGGAGAGGGTGAGTGGAGACCCAAAAGTCACCTGCAGACAATTGGACATCCCCTTACAGAAAAGTCACAAGGAAGAGATGAGTCAGCCAGGGTGCAGTATAGCACCGATGAAGCATACAACTTTCCTCTAGCTCTTTAATGCCTCCTACCCACCCACCCACCCCATCATGATCCCAATTCTACCTTACAAATCCTGCTAGACCAGAGCATGTACACTGGTACAGATAAGAGCTGGAAACACAGGGAATCAAGGACAGATAAACCCCTCAGGACAAATATTGAGATTAGTGATACCAGGAGAGTAAGGGGAAAGTGGGAGTGAAAGGGGGAACCAATCACAATGATCGACATATAGCCTCCTCCCAGGGGGATGGACAACAGAAAAGTGGGTGAAGGGAGACAGCAGTCAGTGTAAGACATGAAATATTAATTTATAAATTATCAAGGATTTGTGAGGGAGGGAGGGGCAAGTAGAAAGAAAATGTTTTGAAAATGATGATGGCAAAAAATGTACAAAAGTGCTTGACACAATGGATGTGTGTATGGATTTTGATAGGAGCTGAAGGAGCCCCCAATAAAATGATTTTTAAAAGAAGATTAAGAAGAAGGGCATCATGTTTGGTAAAGTAGTGGGCCAACATAAAAGAGGAACACCCTCCGTGAGATGGGCTGACACAGTGGCTGCAGCAATGAGCTAAAACATGTCCATGACGGCCCAGGCCCAGGCTGCGTTTGTTCTTTTGTACGGAGGAGGAGGATCGCTAGGAGTTGGAGCCAATGTGGTGGTCCCTAACAACAGCCTACAGCTTGTAGCCTGCCACAGAAATGCCTCCCTCCCCAATCAGTGACCCTGTCTTTGTGGCTGAAATGTCAGAGTGTCTTAGAGAGTGCGCTAACTTAGGGAAATGTAAAACGAAGCTAGGCAGAGGTGGGGGAGAATGACTGTTTCCACTTCTGTCTTTGTAAAGTCCACCTTAACTCTGGCTGCACCAGGCGTTGTATCATCCTACCTGGCTTGCTGCACCTTCTTGGATAGATAGCACTTCGTCACCACAGCACAGGTTTACCCAAAGACAAAGGATAAAAGCACATCAGAATGCATCCTACAGAAGAAGCCCAGAATCAGCAGAGAACTCCTCAAGAAGAAGGACACCGTGGGAGGGCTCGCTTTACCTGACTTTAGCACATACTATACAGTCACAGCAGTCAAAACCGCATGGTGTTGGTACAATGACAGATACTCAGAGCAATGGAAAAGAACTGAAAACCCAGAAATAAAATCAGCAGTATACAGACAACTGATCTTTGAAAAGGGTCCAAAAAATATCAAATGGGAAGTGGATGCCCTCTTCAACAAGTGGTGCTGGAAAAAATGGATATTTGCCTGCAGAAAATGAACCAAGACCCTTACCTCACAAGAATAAACTCAAGGTGGATCACAGACCTTGAGGTAAAACCCCAAACAATTAGGGACATTAATGAGAGAATTGGGACAAACCTGAGAACTTTGGTGCAGGAAAAACACAGGCTATTTAAAATAGGGAAGGACACAAATACAGATGAGGCACAAGTTGACAAGTGGGATATACTGAAGATAAAACACCTGTGTACATCGAAAGAATCCACCAAGAGTGTAATAAGAGAGCCCATGGGCTGGGAAAACATCTTTAGCAAAGGCCTTATTACTAAAATCTACAATACTCTGCTAGCTTCCAAAAAGAAAAAGACTGTTTGCCACTGAGGAGGTGGGCAAAGGACCTGAACAGAAGGTTTCACAAGGACAGAAATCTGAATGGCCAATAAACCTGAGAAAATGTTCCCTATGATTAGCCATAAGAGAAATGCAAATTAAAACAATTATAAGAAACCACCTAACACCCTCAAAGATAGGCCAATTCAAAAAATCAGAATGTAACAAGTGTTGGAGGGGCTGTGGTGAGATATGAACTCTTGTCCACTGCTGGTGGACCTGTAGGTATGTACAGCCACTTTGAAAATCAATTTGGCGATATCTAAAACTGATGGAAATAGAGCTACCATATGACCCAGCAACCCCCCTACTGGGCATACACCCAGAAGAGGCAAGAAACAAACCACGGCCAGACATCTGTGCTCCAATGTTCATAAGGAGTTGGAAACAACTCAAATTCCACCAACAGAGGAATGGATTAAAAAACTGGTACATTCATACATTGGAGTATTATGCATCACTAAAATGCAGTGATGAACGAATGAAGCACATCGCCACAAGAGAAGAACTGGAGGAAATTATGGTAAGTGAAGTAAACCAAGCACAAAAGGACAAATACAACACAAGTCCGCTGTGGTAGGCTTTAAAATGCAAAAGAGGCACAGGGGAAAAGGTACCCTGTACCTACATTCCTGGGGTGACATCCAGGTAGTATGGCAGGGGCTGGACCCAATCCAGGGGTACATATGGCAACCAACTAAAAAGGAGGGGGAAAGAAAGAAAGACAGACAGACATGGTTAGCTGGGGAACAGGGCACTAACCCAACCAAGGTGAGGGTATTGTTTATATCTCCACAGCAGAGGGAGAGAGGGACCAGACTTCAACCTGGTACACCAAGATGTGAATGCAACATACCAGCATGAAGCAGGGAACCAATAGAGAGGTCTGCAGGGCCTGCCCCAATCCCAACTATGTGGACACCCCACCCCTCCCACGAGAAGAATTCACTTTAGAGGAGAGCACTGAAGCCACAGCTCAGGGAGAGGGGCACGTCTAATCAGAACACTCAGGTGCAAACGAAGAGGGAAGGAGAGAGTGGAACACATCCTGGCCCACCAAGCCCCCGGGGATGATATTCCTGCTCAGAGCAGCCAATGCACAGAGAGGACTACAGGGCCCGCCCCTCAAGGAGACACGATGTCTCTCGCTGACCCATAGTGCTACAAGGGACAACTCTGGAGGCACAGTGCGGGAATTGTGCCTGATCTGAGCTCACCACACAGGGGTAGAACACTAAGGGTGTGCAACATAGCAGTAAGGGGAGCAAAGCAATGCATTCCCTGGAGTGGAAAACACACCTAAAGGTAAAAAAAAAACCAAAAACAACCAGACATGAAACTATTTATAGACTTTCTTTTCTTTTTTTAATCATTTCATTGGGGACTCATACAACCCTTTTCAAAATGTATACATATTAACATCCATTGTGTCAAGCACATTTCACTTTTGTTGCCATCATCATTCTCAAAGCATTTTCTTTCTACTTGAACCCTTGGTATCAGCTCCTCATTTTTTCCCTCCCTCCCCAACCCTTCCTCCCTGTGTACACTGAGAACTAGAAACACAGGGAATCCAGGACAGATAAATCCCTCAGGACCAATAATGAGAATAGCATACCAGCAGGGTAAGAGGAAGGTGGGAGGAGAAAGGGGGAACTGATCACAATGATCTACATATAATCCCCTCCCAGGGGGATGGACAACAGAAAAGTGGGTAAAGGTAGATATCAGTCAGTGTAAAACATGAAAAATAATAATAATCTGTAAATTATCAAGGATACAAAAGGGAGGGAGGGTAAAAAGTGAGGAGCTGATACCAAGGCCTCAAGTAGAAAGAAAATGTTTTGAAAATGATGATGGCAACAGATGTACAAATGTGCTTGACACAATGGGTGGATGCACAGATTGTGACAAGAGCTATACAAGCCCCCAATTAAATTATTTTTAAGAGAATATATCCTACAAGAAATGCATTTATATTAATAGCAAAGAGAGCACTTCTGTACAGTAATAATCTTGTTTACAGCCTTCTCATTGTTGTGAGGATCAATGAGTTAGCTGACAGTGGTTTGGGATGTGACCGACATGTAAGTCATTCTAATCTAATATTATACTTTTTGCTAAATGCAGCTGATGAGAGACAACTCCTGGCAGAACACCGTCTGTGTTACTCATCTCCCCACAATGAGGACTTTCACAGGCAACCCTTGGTGTCTTCTCCATCCTAGGTGATTTCAGTACGCCCTAGTAAGACTGATTCAACGCCCCGGTTCCTAGAGCCTTGACCTTGTCACCTTCAATCCTTTGCACTTCCACTTCGATGCAGTCTCTGCTCACACTCTGAACCTATTCCATCTGTGAAACCTTAAGACCAAAGATTTGAGAAATAGTTTATATTCTGTTCACAGGAAGCTAAGCTTCTGGCACTCAGTCAGCTACTCCCACTGTACATGTTCTTCAACACTACTTGCACAACCTTTGCTCCCAATCTTGTAGCCGCCCCCCTGTCCTGGTTTACTTAACTAACCACCAATATCACTGCCTTTTCCCATAGCTCTTCATTTAAAGGCCTCCCCAGTCAGCCTGGAACCCTAGTTCAATGCCTGACTTTCTTATTTCTAACAGTACTTGACCCTGAGAGAGGACGCTGCATCTTGGTTTGGTCTGGTGCTTCTAGAAACACTCAGAATCAGTTGGATGGCAATCCTGTATGCCTTTTCCAGGACCACAGACAAACGGAAGTCTTATTCATACTTTTTGAGCTTCCGTATTTGGACACGCAGTGGACGGCACGTTCTATCACCGGAAAAATGGAGGTCTTCATTTTAACAATGCTCCCAACTTCCTGTTCCACTACAAAAAATGGAATTAGTTTACATTCATAGCTGTGACAGAAATAGACTGCTCTCTACCAGATCAGCCCCTCCCTTCCCCGTGGACACACAGCGTGACTGCATTTCTCAGCCTCCTTGCAGTTAGGGAGGATCCCTGGCGCTGTATGGGTTATGTATTGGGCAAGGTCAGCAGTTCAAAATCACCAGCCACTCCTCCTGAGAAGGACGGGCCTTTATACTCCATTAAGAGTTCCCGTCTCAGAAACGTACAGAGGCGGTTCTACTCTGGCCTAAAGTGCTGCGCCGTCAGCATTGCCTTGATGGCAGCAGCTTTGGGTTTTTGTTTGTTTCTTTTGCAATTAGGCATTGTCCTATGACTAGGTTTCAGTGCAGCAATTTGAACGCTAAGATTGTGCACTACATGAGTATCCTACCCATAAAATGACCCGCATGCCCATCACCATGCTCATTTCCACATTGGAAACCACATCTGAAGGATGGCAGAGCTGAATCATTGCAAGGAAAATAGTTGCCTGCCTATTATGGTTTGCATTATGTGCCCCCAAAATACATGCCTTAACTCCTAATCCCTGGGAGCTCTGGCAGCCCTGCTGGATAAATATTGGGCCGCTAACCACAACATTGGCATTTCAACCCCACAGTCCCCCAGAGGGAGAAATATGAAGTGTAGTGCTTGCTGCTATAAAGATGTATACCCTCCAAAAATTCTATAGGCTTCTAAGTCAGACTGAAGAATGGATGCATTTGAATTAGGGCAGTGGAGAAGAATATTGAAAGTACCATGGACTGCCAAAAGACAAACAAACACATCTGCTTGGGAAGAACAGTACAGCCAGAATGTTCCCTAGAAGCAAGGATAACAAAGCTTCATGTCACATACTTTGTACTTGATATCAGGAAAGACTAGTCCTGGGCAAAAGGAGGGGCCATGAAAAAGAGGATGGATTGATGCAATGGCTGTCACCATGGGCTCACCCATAGGAACGATGAGGAGGATGACACAGGAGCGCGCTGTGCTTCCTGTTGTGCACAGGGTGGCTGCGTCAGAACTGACCCCACAGCCCCTCAGAATCACAGGAAGCAGAATCCACTAGAGGGCAGTGTGTTGGGTTGGGTTAGATCTGTGATGACAATACCACTGGGGAGTGGATTGTCTTTGTGACATTAATGAACAGTGATGGTGTCGAGTCGTCTAGTGTGCTTTAGAGCAGTCTCCTTTGAACTATGTAAGAGATTAAACTAGCGATGGAGGAAGCAAAGATGGGTGAAGACAGACGCCCACCACAGGAAGATCACCAAGGAACCAAAGAAGAGAGGTTGAAGAGACAAGGATCTTTCCCCAGCACCAACAGTGAGGGAAGAGCCAGCACCTGCTACCTTTCTGTGTGTGGAAACCACTGACCGGGATGTGTCTGCTGTACCAGAACTAGATGACTAAGACCCTGCCTATCTGGAAACACATCACAGGAGGGAGGGGGAAAGAGCAGCCACTGCGTTTGCGTGTGTTTCTGAAGGTTGGCTCACTCTGTTTTTATTCAGAGCCCTGGTGGCATCGTGGTTACAGGTTGGGCTGCTAAGGGCAATGCCGGCCGCTGGAAACCACCAACCAGTCCTTGGGAGGAAGTGTTCGGTTTCTGGAGTGGGTAACACCTTGGTTCTGGGCTTCGCATGCTGAAAGATTCACGCGGAAGCACGCGTTGTGTGATCCAAGTGGGTTTGTACGAAGGACGGGACAAGTTTCAGGTTTTAGAGTCTCAAAAGGCTTCACAACTGGGCATAAACAACCACGTGGAAAAGAGCACCCACATGTGCGGAATTTAGAGGGTACCCCGGAAGTCCAGAAGCCCCAGAACCCTAGAGGCTACGAGTATGTGGGTCCAGAGGCTGTGGGACCCAATAGTCCTGGAGAGGGCGCATGTGTGCCCACGTGGGGGAGGGAGACCCTCCCCCTCCCAGTGCTTGTGACCAGGAGCAGGTAAGAGAGAGGCCTTCCCACGCTCCGCCAGGATATTTCAAGTCTCTGACTGGGGAGCTGTGGTTGATGGCGCTGGTTCATCCTATTGGCTGAGTTAAGCCCACCTGGGTGATGTCACTAGCTTGGGCCTGCCTAGTTTGGACTGCCCACGTGTACCGCCCACCTGGCTCAGGGGCTTGAGTATGAGCATGCTCAATTTGGGGGTCTTCATAGGCATCTAATGGTTGCCTGGTTTCTTTCCAGCCTCCTCTATGGGGACCTTTTTAGGCATGCGAGGGACAACCCACCTGTCCCTAAACCAGCCACCTAACAAAAGGTGAGGCTTTCCATTCCTGTACAGTTCCAGAAATCCATAGGGGCAGATCTACACTGTCTACAGGTCTCTCTGTGAGTCCGCATCGACTCAAAGGCAGTTGGGTTTTTGGTTGCGCTGCTGTTTTTGGTGCGGTTTGTAGCGGCCCAGTCAATTCCTACTCACAGTACCCGGTGCCCCAGCGGATCGTGCCAGGGGGCTTCACGGCGGCACCATCTTTCAGGAACAGATCGCCAGGCCTGTCTCCTGAGGTGCCTTTGACCCAGACTAACTCAAAGTTACAAAATAAGACTTCGCACATACCCGTGACCCTGAAGACGCCAGAGCCCGGAACAACATTTTGTCCTCATATATGGCGAACTTGACGGCAACTAAGTCCCAAGGCGCCCTGGTGGCGTCGTGGTAACACGTCGGGCTGCGAGCCGCGTGGTCCTCCGTATGGAAACCGCCAGCAGCAACTTGGGAGAAAGACTGGGCCTTCTCCTTCCACAGACCGTTTCAGGCTCGGAAACCACAGGGCTCACTGAGTCAGGCTGCACTGCCTGCGGGTGGGAGGTGGGTTCCGGCTGGAACAGGAGCAACAACCAAGGCAATGGGCATTCTGTCTTTCTGTGCTCTGGCCCACCCCGTCTCGGGAAGTCCCTCTACCTGAACTCTGGACTCCAGCTCCCACCCCAAGCCGAGATTCATCAATTATTGACTGTCTCCTCCAAGACTTCAACTTACCCTCTCCTGGCTCTTTTCCCTCAGCGTGTAGACATGACCAGGTCTCTTCTGACCGCCACAAACAGTAATCACGATCATCTTCGTGACAGGAGTTTCTAATTTCCTGATGGAGCCTTCCTGCCCTAGTCAAGGTACGATGACGATGATTTCGTTGCCTTTACTATCTCCCCACCCCACCCCCGCCCCTCTGTGGCCTGGCTTCTGTCCCCACCACTGCTCCGTGACTGCTCCTTTTCAAGCCCCAGCAAGCTCACAGACCCTGCTCGCGTTTCACTTCTTATCACACTTGGCATCGCCTGCAGAAAGCTGTTCCTCCTTCTGCTTCTGTGCTTCTTTGATACCAAGCCCAGTGCCTTTCCACTGCCCCCTCATAGCCACTCCTATGCTTCCTGGCCGTCTTTCTAGTTGGTGAATGTGGATTGAATTGTGTGCCCTCCCCAGCCCCCACTAAATGTGCGCTCGCACCCAACTCTATGCTGTAACCCTCACCCCTATTCCCGTGGAGGTGATGATGTCTGGAAACTGTGTGTGTCCGTCCGGGTTGACTAGAGAAACAAATTCATAGATACTCATGTATATAAGAAAGAGCTTTATATAAACAGTAATTGTATATTAAGCAAACATCCCAGCCCAATCCAGATCAAGTCCGTATGTCCGAGATTAGCCCATATGTCTGATACCAGTCTAAAAATTCCTCTTCAGACTCACGCAACACCTGCAATGATGCCAAATACAGGAAGATCACAGGCCAGTGGGGGGACTGTCTTGTGGATCCAATGGTAGTGGAAACATCTCAACGCTGGTGTGGGTCTCCACGGGGCTCTTCCAGTTCCTGGGCTCTGGCTCCATCAGCGTAGCTCCATGGAGCTTGACAACAGGAATGTCCAGCATCAAGTGTGCGTCTCACCCCCAGGGTGGGAAGACAGGAGTCCCAGAATCCTCAGCAGAAGGCCATGCCCACACAGAGGCCTCATTGGCTATGACCTGACTGACAGGCTGAACTCCACTCCTTTGCAAGTTGACAATTATGTAACTGCCACACCGGTTTTACTTTATGTTAATTAGATTGTACTTGCATAAAGTAGGTTCTAAAGCCAGTCACTTCCTAGCTCGGAAAAGAGCAGATTGGACAAAATTAAGGAGGAAGACAGATGCCACCATGTGAAGATCCATAAGCCAAGGAATGTCTAGGACAATCTACCAGGGAGGAATCCAACTCTGATTTGGACTTCTACCCCCCAAAATTGTAAGGAAATTAATTTCTGCTCTTTAAAGCCACGACTTGTGGTTTTTCTGTTACAGCAGCACTAAGAAATGAAGATCCCTTCACCTCGCCTCTTTCAGTAAGGAATTTTATCTTCAACTGTGGTTTAAGTGACCATTTGCCTCCGACTTTCAGGTTATTTCTATGTGTACAGTCACTGTGAGTCAGAATCAACTTGATGACAGAGGGTTTGCTTTTGAGTTATGGGCACCTCACACTTAAAAACGAATTTATCATCTTCCTCCCTTCCCAAACCTACTTCTTCTATATGTATTTTTAAAATCCAGGTAGGTGTTCGTACCACCCTCTCGGCTATGTAGGCCAGACATAGGAAAATAAGCCAAGCGAGTTTCTCACAATGCAGACCACTCAGGTTCCAAATCCTGCTGAGTCCACCTCCTATGGGGTTCTCAAATCCATCTCCCTTGCTCTGACAGTGCTGAACACAGACCTTCTGCATCCCCTTGCTGGGTCATCTCAGGAATTCTTGGTCTGGTCTGTGCTCCCTGCTGGCAGCCTCATTTTTCTCCTCTCCTTGGAAGATTTGATGCTGTTGATTTCTTGGTTGTTGTTAATTGATTTAATTCTTTTTTTTTTCCTTTATGATTCCCTCCACCCCCAAACAAAAAGTAACATATTCTCATTGAAAAAGTCAAGTGGCTCAGAAGGCTGGAAAAAGGTTAAAATTACCTTCATCTGGTCCTCAGATCAGAAACACAACCACATGCACGTCCTTCTTTCTCTGAAAATAGAATGTGATCAAACACACTGTGTTTCACTCAGAGACATGTTTCTCTTCCCTCACATTTGACATCTCTGAAATCAGAACGAGTCGAAAACAAGGCAAAAGAAAACAACTTACTGCCTTGGAATTTCAACCCCTTATATTAGAGACTACAGCTGCTGTGGAGGATTTTCTTGGCTATGATCTTTCCAGAAGCATTTTTCCCCCCAAGCCAAACCCAACCCACTGCCACTGAGTAGCATCTGGCTCAGTGTGACCCTGTGGGACAGGGTAGAGCTGCCCCTTAGGGTTTCCCAGGTGGGAAATCTTTATGCAGAAAGCCTCATCTTTCTCTTATGGTGTGTCCAAAATTCTGGTTTCACTTGGCAGTTACCAGACAAAACTGCCAACAGAAAATGGTTTCTGTCCCCGCCCGGACCTACATGTGTCTTGTTGTTATTAGTTGCCTCAAGTTTATTCAGACTTCCAGCGATCCTGGGTGTGCCGCGGAAGCAGAGTAGAACTGCTCTGTAGGGTTTTCAAGGAGAACTGTGACCTGGTGCAAGCAGAGCACCAGGTTCCGTCTTCCCAGGTGCCTCTGGCTGGATTTCAACAGCCAATCTTTTGACTACTGGTAGACCAGCCCATGACCATGTGTCCACCCAAGGGTCTTCGAGTGCTACTGTAGATGGATTGGTTCACTACAATATCATGCTTCAATTGACTTTTAAAAGCCCAGTTGTATTGGCATATGATTCATATGCCATAAAATTCAATAGTTATAGACTATTAAAAAGAGTTGTACAATCATCACCACAATTTTAAAAATTTTAAATGGACTTCCCCGCCCCCCCCCATAAGGTCAGTCATGATTCCAAACCACTCCTTACTTCCAGGATTGTCTCCTTGCCCTCAAATTCTTCAAAGACCCTCCACAAGGTCCTTTGTCTTCTAACTCACCTACGTTTGCCATCTCCAGCATCTTCACTCACCTTGCTCCTTAAAAGAGAACAGAATTATTTGTAGTTAGTCTTTACTTGGCTATGTCTCTGCATTAGAGGCTCTTCCTTGCTTGTCGACGCGACGCAAGTTGCCGCCTACTGGACTCTCCCTGAGCCCTCAAACTGAGCCCTTCCTTTAGGCATGCTTCTTCAACTTGCCCAGCACCAGGTGCACATCTCTGCTAGCATACGCAATTTCTCCTGTCTACTGCTCCCCGCCCAGAGTGGGTCCCTGGAGCACCCTTGTTTATTCCCATTTTCCACGATGCCAGCGCAACATCAGACCAGCTGCTGGGGGGGTGATTCCAACTAAGGGTGACCCTGTGCTCCAGAGGGTGTTCCTGGTTGCCACCTTTTGGAAGCAGGTTCCCAGGCCTCTCTTTTGAGGCACCTCTAGGTGGGGTTAAACTGCCAGTCTTTCCATTAGTAGCTGGGTATTCTTTGGCGCTATCTGGGGACTCCTAAGGCAGGTAGGTGTATGTGTGTGTGTCTGTGTGTGTGTGTGTGTGTGTGTTGGAAACAACGGACTGCTAATGTGGGAAATGGGCAGGAAAATGCTTACTGGGATCAGGAAAAGAATATTGTAATGAATTATCCTTTAACTCAAAGACAAGAGAGAAAAAGTTTGGATGTTAAATTGGCTGCAGTTTCTTTTCTTTCTCTTTCCCTACTTTTGATTCCTATAATCCTCTAACTTCACCCTGAATTAAAGATCATCTGGCTTCAAAAGCCACAGCCCTGGTGACCACCCCTCCCCCATTCTTCTGTCCTTCTTACTGCTTCAGGTCTCCATCTCAATCTCATCACCCCTGCCCTGTGGAACCAGAGGTTTCACAAGTACCTGAGGGGTTCTTCCCATGATTGCTCCCAAATGCCCAGCAGAGTCTCATGCTTGAAGCACGCCACCCCCACTATTGTACCAAGGCTCAACATAGGAAATAAACACAAAAGGAGGCTGAAGTTTAATACATGCCTTTATTTTAATAACTAGACTGAAAGGCCGATATGATGCTGAGACTAGTGTCTCTCCAAAAACCATTGTCCCTCCCTCTCAGCCCGGCTTCTGGTTTCCATCACTTAAAAAAGGTCCCAAATCTGGGCAAGATAAAGTAAAGCCAAGGATCCCATTTCATTCTTGGAAAAATAACCAGGCACTCCTGGTGTGGACTATGTGGCGGTCACTAGCTGTGGTCCAGGTTGACAATGGTACGGACAACCTATTGTCAATGGTCTTTCTTGGCAAAATGGACAGGGAGGTGTGACTGGAAGTTGTGGAGGAAAAGTGGAAAGATGGGGATACAGAAGAGTGACTGGGAAGGAGAAAACAGGGGCTTTAGATAACAGAAAAAAAACAAAATTGAAGGATTCTGGAAAACAAAACCGAGTGGGGGCTGAAGGCAGCAAGGACATCTGTAACAGAGAGAAATGGAAAGGCAGTGCTGAAGAATGCAGGAGGGTTCTAGCCTCGGGGTGAGATGGATGAAACAATGGCAGTATCTTTGGAATGTAATTCGCACTGATAAGGAACAGGGAGAGCCACACACAAGACCTTAACTCAAAGGCCAGAGAAGAATGGGCTTGATAGCACAGAGTTGGGTTTTGGAAAGGTAATAGGTTAAGAGTTGGTCTGTTAGAACCACCAGTTGCTCCAAGGGAGAAAGAATGGAGTCTTCTACTCCTGTAGAGTCTTAGAAACCCAGGGGCAGTTCTACCCTGTCCTAGAGGAATCGACTCCCTGTCCCGCCATGAGTTTAGTGAAAGAAAGCTCACCATGAGGAGCCCTGCTGGAGCACCAGGCTCCACGTTGGGCTGTCCAATAGATCTGCAGTTTGAATCCATCATGCTCTTTCTCTGAAAATGATGAGGCTTTCTGCTCCCATAAAGACATACAGCCTCAACCCTCCCCAAACAGGCAGTTGTTGTCTGCCCTGTGCTCCCGTGGACTGTTGGACTGGCTGAAGAGTGACCTGGGAAGCTAAAATGCAAAGGGCAAAGACGAAGCACATGGGGCCCTTGGTGGAGTGGGCCAGTCAGTCACTGGGCTGTTGTGCCCAGGCTAGGTAGGTGACTTGGATGCACCAGCTGTTCTGTGGAGAGACAGATCTGCATTGGTCAAGACTGGCACCATGCTCAGCATTACATGCCCAGAGAAAAGACGTCTGCTTTCACCACATACGCAAACCCACACAGAGTGGACAAGCCCCTTACATACGTACATTTTGACATCGATCCTCGTCAGAGAGAATGTCCGGGTGGTTCTGGCTCACAGCCATGACACAGCAGAAGGCAGCGCGGTTGTTTTGGAGTGTGAGCTCGTTGCTGTAGCCACTGTATCAGTCCATCACCTTGAAAGCCGCCGTCTTTTGTCACTGCCCCCAAGCATCATGTCCTTTCCCAAGGCCCAGACTCTCCTGATCATGTGAAATGTTGGGCACGAAATGCCTTAGCTGCTGAGGCAACCAACAACCGACTAGAGAAGGCTCCCGCCACCGGGGTGTGAGACTAAAGAAAGGCCACACTCTGGTTGAGGTGGCAGCGGTCCAGGCTTAGCGTGAACTTAGGCTCCGGAACCGGTGGCCTAGGAGCCGCCGCTGGCGATGCATACCTGCTCTATCCACAGACTTCATTCAGATGCAGAGTGAGTTGCTCCAACCCCACCAACGCCCCGGGGATCCGAACCGCCTCCCGGCCGCCGCCTCGGTCAGTCCGGAACGCTTGCGGCTTCAGAGAGGGCAGGAACGGACCTGCCATTGTTTCGTTTCCTTGGTGGCGGAGACCCAAAGGAGCGGCCTGTCGCCTACCTGCCTTCCACTTTCCGGGCGGGAGCTGCGGCGCCCGCTTCCTCCGACCTCACCCAAGGGCGCTCGCTCTCTCCGGCTCGCCCCGGCCTGACGCATCTGGGATGGGTGGCAGCGGGCGGGGGGTGGGGGACCTCCGGGGGCGGAGGGACGGCAGGAGGCGGGCCGGGCCCTTCCCCGCGAGCCCGAGAGGAGGCGTGACCCGGGCGCAGGTGAAACCAACTCCGACCTATCCCGGAACTTTCGCTGCAGAGGCTGGCTGCCCAGGTCCTTGACGCGCCAAGGCGGCCTGGGAATCGCGCTCTCCCGCCGGAACAGTGCGGGGGACTGAGCTGGGGGTCGGGGTAGGGGCTGCCCCTCCGGGGACCCGCCGCCCGCCTGTCGGGCTCGGGGACTGCGGGCAGCGCCGGGCTCCGCGGCTGATGGAGGCGGGTGGCGCCACCCGGGGCGCAGGTGACATACGCCGGGCCGGGGTTTCTGCTGGCTGGGAAGAGCGCCCAGAGGGCGAGCCGCAGGCCCCCCGGGGCCACGGGACCAGGCAGCGATGGCCCAGGAGCTGAGCCAGGAGGCACTCCTGGACTTTCTGTGCCAGGCCGGGGGCCGGGTGACCAACGCCGCTCTGCTGAGCCACTTCAAGAGCTTCCTGCGAGACCCCGCCGCGCCCCCCAGCCAGCACCAGCGCCGCCGCGAGCTCTTCAAGGGCTACGTGAACTCGGTCGCCGCAGTGCGCCAGGACCCCGACGGGACCAAGTACGTGGTGCTCAAGAGGAGGTACAGGGACCTTTTAGGGGAGGAGGGGCTGCAGCGACCTGGCGCCCCGCCCGCGGCCGCCGCGGCCAGCTCCCCGCGAGGCGCGCGCCGGGCGGAGCCGCAGGCCCGGCCGCGGCGGCGTGACCAGGAGCCAGAGGAGGAGCCGGCAGGTGCCGCGGCCCGCGCCGCGGACGCAGGTTGCAATGGACTCCCGGCCAGCGGCGCCCGGGAGGCGGCCCCCGAAGGTGGCGGGCGCGGGGACAGCGCCGGCCCGATCCCGCCCGCGCCAGGGGCCGGTGACCAGGCCGGGGTGCCCTGTGCGGGGGCCGAGGCGCGGGGCCAGTGCTGCTGGGAATGCCAGCAGAGCTGCCCGAGGGGGCTCCCGAATGACCTGCCCCTGGGCACCTTCGAAGATCCCGCCAGCACCGGGGAGCAGCCGGTGCCCGCTCTGGCTGCTCCCGGCGACCACCAGGCTCCGGAGCCGCAGCTGGAAGGCGTGCCCGCGGGGACCCCCGAGCCCGCTCCCGCAGCTTGCCCCTCGCTGCCCGCCACCGTCGAGGCTGCAGGAAGCCAGGTTGACCTGCCAACCCTCCCGCCTCGCCCTTCGCCCCCCGGAGACCCTCCGGACACCCTCCACTATCTGACCCTGCAGCAGCAACAGCGGCGGGAGCAGCGCACTCAGGAGTGGGTGACCAGGTACCCCCAGATCCAGACCCGGGACGAGGGTCCCACCAGGATCTGGACGGTGGTGCCAGACGATTTTCTTCAACTGCCCTTGGAGCCGAGCTTTTTGGTGGCAGAGACTGACTTAGCGCCGCCGCTGCCTTCTCTCTTTCCTGGGGTTCATGAAGAGCCCCCCGAATCCTGGGCTGGCAACCTCCCAGTCTTCCGCAGCATCCGCTGCCAGTTGTCTCTCCAAGATCTGGATGACTTTGTGGATCAGGAGAGCCACGGCAGTGAGGAGAGCAGCAGCGGGCCCAAAGAGTCCCCGGGGGGCTCCGAAGATGGCCTGCAGGCTGCCCCGCGCACCCCAGATGGGGGAAAGATAAGGAGTCCAGTTGGAGGCATTTCTGTGTCCCCAGAGAAGGGCAGCCCCAGCAAGAGTCCTCCGGGCGGCAGGACCAGCGGACAGGGCCACCCCACTCAGCAAGTCCCAGCAGCGCCTAATGGCCTGGCAAACCACCCTCAGGAAGCTTTGCCCTGGCCAGCCCCCAAGTTACGGCGGTCCCTCAGGAGGACCTCTCGCACAGGGAGAGCCAAATTGTCCTCCTCCGATGAAGAGCTGCTTGAAGAAGACTTTCTGAAAAGGAGTCGCCGGCCACCTCGCTCTAGCTTCAGGAGACCCTCCAGGGCAGGGGCCATGCCCAGCCCAAGGGTCGATGCCGCCCTCGCTCCCAAAGCTTCAGACCGGAAGGCTCTTGTTCTGGCTCAGGGTGGGCCACACAGCTCTTGGGCCCCCTCTCAGGAGGGGCCTGCAGCCTTGAGCATACCCAGAGCTGAGCACAAGTCATCCCAGGTGCCCCTGGATGCCAGGGAGCACGAGTGGATTGTGACACTGGCCACCGGCTCCTGGGTTCAGGCGCTGCCCTTGTTCGGGGAGGACCCCCAGCTGGCTCTGCACAGAGATTTCTTGACAGGATACACTGCCTTGCACTGGCTGGCCAAGCACGGTAACCTCGGGGCCCTTCAGGACTTGGTCTCAGGAGCAAAGAAGGCGGGGATTGCTCTTGATGTCAATGCGAAGTCTGGTTGCGGGTACACCCCGCTGCACCTTGCAGCCATCCACGGCCACCAGGGGGTCATCAAACTGCTGGTGCAAAGGTTGTCTTCTCGGGTGAATATCCGGGACAGCAGCGGGAAGAAGCCCTGGCAGTATCTGACCAGTAATACCTCTGGGGAAATATGGCAGCTCCTGGGAGCCCCTCGGGGCAAGCCCATTTTCCCTGTCTACCCTTTAGTCCAAAGTTCTTCCCCCACCCGGAAAGCCAAGAACAAGGAAGTGTCTAGAAGTGTCACTCGCAAGACATCCTTGGCTGCGCTGCTCAAGAGTCAGCACAACAAATGGAAGTTAGTCAGCCAGTATGAGAAATTCTCCATTCCCAGGGAACTAGAAGAGTATAGCGACTGAGGTGGGCACCCCTCTGCAACAGGCACCCCCTCCCCCAATCCTGGAGCAACTCAGGAAGAGCATTCTGGGTGAATAGAGCAATTGCTGAAGAGCAGGAAGGAGACAATAGTTTGGGTGAGCTGGCCCAAGGGTTTATTTACCTCCCTGGATTTTGTGTGAGTCCATCCAGGAATTCAAGGGTCATCCAAGCTGGAAGGCTCAAGTCCTGGGGTGAATGGGACCTAGGTGAGGGGTAGAATCAGCTCCCCCAATCCCAGCTTCCTTTCCTATCCCTGCCACCACTGATCTGGGCACAGTAAGCCAGGGTGGGTCCTGAAGCAGCAGTCCCAGGCCTTGGCTCCAAAAGGGAACAGAGAGACTTCGGGGAATCGATGGAGTCAAAATCCTCTGGCTCGTAGATATCTTTCTGACTTTTGATCACTTACAGAATAAATCTTGGCTGAGAGTGGGAAGCACCAGGTTTGACATCAGATGGCTCCTCTTTTTGATGCTCACATCAGTCAAACAGGAATTCTGACAGGAGAGTGGGATAGAATTGAAAAGATTCCTTAGCTCTTTTGCTGAGTCTTTCTTTGGGGGCCACCCATGCTGGCTGGTGAAGAATTTAAAATGATGAGAGCCTATTTTGGGTCTCTTTTCCACTTAGCTCTGGTGGCATAGTAGTAACTCCTTGGGCTGCTAAACACAAGGTCAGCATTTCAAATCCACAAGCCATTCCCTGGGAGAAAGAAGAGGCTTTCTACTCCCATAAAGAGTTAGTCTCAGAAACCCACAGGGGCAATTCTACCCTGTCCTATAGGGATCAACCCAATGACAATGAATTGGGTTGTTTTGTTTTCCACTGGTCAGAGGACCCATGCTGGTTAAAAACATGAAACAATTATAGTGCCTATTTTGGGTTTCACTGATGGAGAAGCTATTGGGTAAAACCGACTTACAGACTTGCCCCTGTGTCCTAGAGAAATGGCTAGTAATTTAGTCTTGCTTTTTCTGTATCAACCCCAGGTGGGAGTTACCAAACTTAAGAGGGGGGAAAGGCTTATTTGCATAATGACTATAACTATTATTAATAGTTCAAAAACTCCCTGCGTAGCGAGCAATGGGATTTTGAGCGGCGAGCCTTAATGCTCATAAAAAAAGATTTATTTACTCTGGGGAGGCAGTAAGGGTTAAGAGGAGAATGGCTTCTCCATCATTACTTTCCTAAGCTGCTAAATACAATTTAATTTGCACTAAACTTGTTGCCAATTAAGATTAAATATTAGCCTTGAAGTACTGTACCTCTAATGGGAAGTGCTCCTTTTAATTGCGCATGTCGGGAGACCAGTCATCATCTGTCAGCGAAAGCAGGGAATGTCCTATAAAACTGCAGTCGAACCTGAGAATTGTCAGAATGCAGGTCTCGAGGGCGGGCGATGCGATAGGCATTTGTTTTATGGGACTATGCTCCTGGCCTCTGGCAAGGATGGGTGCTGCAGTTAAGAAGTATTTGTGTGTCCCTTCTGGTTCTTCTCTCCCGTTCACATATCAGTGGATCTTTATCATTGATCTTGCACATGTACTGATTGCCGTAAACATTCTTCCTGAAATGGTCTCTCAGTGTCAAGTATTGCTGTGTCTTTGTATTTGGCTTTATAGTTTTGCTGAAATAAATAGATTTATTCTACCAGACAACAAAAAGTAGACATGATTGAATGTAAGGGCTGTTCTCTCCCTGCCCCCCCCCAAAAAAAGACCTATTAAAGGGACATCACTTGGGCAAATCAAGGAAAATAAAAAGAAAGAATAGCAGACAGTGGAGCATCCTTAAGAAAAAGGAAGTTAAGAGACTAAGCATTTAATCCTACAAAGACTAGCAAATAGGTGTTGGTTTTTTTTTTCCAGCAAAAAAGAATACAACAGAAGTCAACTCATTTGAAAAGCCAAAGAGTTTTTAAAACCATATTGTTACCATCACACTAATTTACTCCTCAAGTATCCTGGGCTCAGTGCTGAGGGCTTGCCAAAGGAAAGACCGTGGTCTCAGCCATCTTGAAACTGAACAGAATCTAACACTGTTTGTTGTTGATTTATACTCAGTCTTGCTTCCAGGGTAGCTTTTAAACTCACATTACAGTTGATATTATTTATAGAAATAAGGCAGAGAGAGGGGACAGATGATAGTACGATTGAAGACAAACAACTGCAATGTGAAACACAAAACAAAAATCAAAAACAAAACTGCAAGGCAAGACCACGTTTTCAGTGCCCAACCTACAAAAATAAGTGTCCTGGAGGATTGTGAAGGAGAGATTCCTTTGGGCTGGAGAAATAAGGGGGTTTGGAATCCCAGAGTGATGCTAGCTTTAAAAAAAAACACAAAAACCTCCAAACCAGCTTTGTCAGTTCTACCGCATTCTTGACTCTGGCTTCAGTGTGTCATTTACAAAGCACTGGGGCAGGTGGACTGCTCACTGGTTAGCACACAGGCCTGGGTGTGCATGTTGGGTCTCATGTGGAGTCACCATGTCTCTCTGGACTTTGAGCAGATGTCATACTGTTGGCTCTGGACCAATCTTACATAGTCAATGTCAAGCAGGGGTGTGTGTGACCGGCAACTCCCTTCTCGCTCATGTGTTAAAATGTCCAGGCTCACAGGGCAGCCAGGCCATCCTGCCAGGCAAGGCCCGTCCTGTACCCTACACTGAAGCCACCTCAGACTCATTGTGGGTGCTGAGAGCCCTGCCCTCCCAGTTTTGGCCTTGGTGCTGAATGCCTTCTGTTTAGAATCCCTTTTACCTGCTTTCTCTCTTTGTTGTTGAAGATGAACTTGGTTGTCGCTAAAGACTCCAAGTCCAATTCCATGTTACTTTTCCTCTTTCTTTTTAGGCCACTCAAACAACAAAGAATTCTGAAGGGATTTGATTTTTTTTCTTTTTGGCTTTTAAAGAAAAAAAATATATATATATACTCATATATTATACAGCCCAATTCAAGAAATGAAATCAACAACAATATCCTGTTAAACCCTCTAATTTTTGCTCCTCCCTCCCCCCCCCTCTATCTGTCCCCGCCCCTCCCTGGCCTCCTGTATGGGTGTTCTTTTTTTCTTCTTTTAAAATTTTTTATTAAAAGATCATTTTATTGGGGGCTTTTACAACTCTTATCACAATCCATCCATCCATCCATTGTGTCAAGCACATTTGTTGCCATCATCATTCTCAAAGCATTTTCTTTCTATTTGAGCCCTTGGTATCAGCTCCTCATTTCCCCCCTCCCTCCCGCCCCCGTACCTGCGTTCTTAATGAACTCTCTTAACAGCCGTGGTCTATGAATGGAGATTTACAGAACTGAACCCCCCCCAAGCGAGAATGAACAGAGGCCTCGATAGAATTCTCACAATACTGTGCTCATACCACACGTTGCCCAAGAGCTGTTTGTTACATTATTTGCACGGTTGACAATTTCCTTGCACATTGAGAGATTTAAGCATGCGTATTTTATTGAAATTGAGCCAATATTATTGAGCATCTATTATGTGATAAAGAAGACATTATTCCTTGCCATCAACTGAGTGGTAGTAACTTTTTATTTCTCTCTCAAGAACGCAGAGGGAGGGGAGTGTGAGGGGTGGGTCACTGGAAAGAAACCATTCCGGCACAGCGAGGCAAGCGGAGAGAAGTACGTATGTGTCAGGAGTGCGGGATACGAAGAAGGGGCTAGTTATGGAACGTGCTCTACGTGCCTGGGTCTGTGTTTGGTTGGAAATACATTAAGTAAGATATACATGCTTTAAAAAATAGTTTATTAAGTTTCACTGACATACAATTCACATAACATACATTCATCAGCGTTGTCAATCATCACCACCTTCAATTCCAGGACATTTCTTCTTCCTTGGACTCATTGTTAGCTCTCCATTTCCCACCAGCCTCCCCTGCCATGTCCTTTGGGATCGATTAATCCAGTCTCTATAGGGTTACCTTTACTAGGTTTCATATACACAAAAACTTCAAAAGCAGAATGCAAACAAATGGTCCAACAATGACAGAATAAAACAGAAAAGCATTCATTGAAGACACATCAGAAAATATTAAAAATTGGAACGATTAGACATCAGGTGGAGGGCGGTCAGTGCCAAGCCATTGCGTGTTGACTTAACCACAGGTGCAGTACAGACCCTACAGTGTGATCTGTCTGCTCAAAAGGCAGTCACCATCTCTGATCCTCAGTCAGAGGATTCACCAGAAGATTAATCACATGTGGGACCCTGCCAAGGACGTTTGGTTTTCACTGCCATCCACAGCCTTCTGCAAAGTGGGTGTTCACAAGGTAAGCTCCAATACCCTTTTCCCCTTCCTGGTTAGATTTTATTATTCACAATTCACATGTGGGTTTTTACTGACATCTAGCCTAGATAGTTGCTTGTTTTAAGACAAGACTTTAAGACTCCAGACAGGATTCTGAAAGCCAGGCACCATCTGCTTTCTTCACTACACTTTGCGGTAGCACTTAGTTCTTCAGTGGTTACTTCATGTGGGTAGGTGTTGAGCAGGGCCATATCATAAGCGCTAATTTTTTTAAGATTAGGATGAAAATTATGTATGAGCTCAACGTCCATTCATATATCTATTTTATATATATTATATATATGTATATCTCCCTGGTTCACTTTAAAAACATAATCATTATTTTGTTCAAGCAAAAAATCTAAACCAAATTCACTGCCATCAAGTCAATGCTAACTCATTGCCACCCTACAGAACAGGGTAGAACTGTCCTTGTAAGTTTCTGAGACCATAACTCTTAATGAAAGTAGAAAGCCCCATCTTTCCTTCTTGAAGTGACTGGTGGTTTTGAACTACTGACCTTGCAGTTTGCAACCCAGTGTGTAACCACAGCACCACCAGGGCTCCATTTTGTTGAAGGACATTAAAAATTATCCCCATGATGTATACTATAGTTCAATTGATAATACCAGTAATTTAGCTACTAGTAGAGAATCTAAAACACTGTTAAGAAAAAGAAAATATACTTGTATAGGAGAGTGTTTTTAGACCCAAATACATGTTTTGTTGATTTATACAGATTAACAACTTAGATGACTGGACACAATTTACACAAAAAATGAGGTTGGAGATAGGGCATTGACAAAGACATGACTGGGCTAAACATGTCATTGAAAAGGAAAAGAGTATGGAAATAGCACATGGGTGGTAGTTTTGAGTTGTCACTTATTGGACACTTTCAAGGCAAAAATTCTGAACCAAAGTCCAATGACCTTGGGAAGGTAATCATCTACTTCTCACCCGAAGGCATGTGAATATTTGTTTTCTGCAACAAGTGTCTTTAAGATAAACTCCAGTTCACTTAGTGAGAGTTACAAATTAGATCCATCTAGTGTGGCTTATAAGGGATGTTGTGTACCTCAAAGGATAGAGTCTAAAGTCCTGGTTGTCTATAATACACAGCTTGGTTCACCGGGGGTGAATAAAAACTAGGTCACAAGTGCCTAGTTACTCAAGTCCTCCCTCAACACAAGAACACTTTGTTCTAATAACCTGACATTCTGTGATGCTCACCTTCCCTACATGATTGCTGAAGACAAAATGGGTGCATAAGCTAATGTGCTAAAGAAAGCTGATGGTGCCCAGCTATTACAAGATGTAGCACCTGGGGTCTTAAAGACTTGAAGTTAAATAAGCCGCCATCTAGCTGGGAAGCAACAAAGCCCACATGGCAGAAGCACACGAACCTGTGTGATCATGAAGTGTTGACGGGATCATGTATCAGGTATCAGAAGACCCAAAACAACCAACCATTTCCATTCGAATGAGGTGAGTTGGAATGGAGACCCAAAGTCCATCTGTAGACAATTGGATAGCCCCTCACAGAAGGGTCACAAGGAAGGGAGAAGCCAGCCAGGGTGCAGTATAGCACCGACAAAACACACAACCTTCCTCTAGTCCTTTAATGCTTTCCCCCTCATGTCCCATTACCATGATCCCTGTTCTAGCTTACAAATCCGTCTAGACCAGAGCATGTACACTGGTACAGATAAGAGCTCTCGACCCACTGAATCCAGGACAAATAAACCTCTCAGGATCAATAATGAGAGTGGCGATATATGAGGGAAAGGGGAAAGTGGGGGGAGAAGGGGGAGGAAGGAGGAACCAATCTCAATGATAGTACACTCCCTGCCTCCCAGGGGGATGAATAACAGAAAAGCAGGTGAAGAGAGATAGCAGTTGGTGTAAAATATGAAAATACTGTATAAATTATCAAGGGTTCATGAAGGTAGGAGGGTGGGCATGCGAGGGGAAAAAAGAGGAGCTGATAACAAAGGCTCAAGTAGAAAGAAAATGTTTTAGAAATGATGATGCCACATATGTCCAAATGTACTCGATACAATAGATGTATGGATTGTTATAAGAGCTGTGAGAGCCCCCAGTACATAATTTATTAAAATCATTAAAAAAAATTAAGTGCCCAGTTAAAAACTGATACTGAGTTTACTCTCTCATTGGCGATCTGCATACTTAATGTTGTGCTTTCATTCCAATGGCAGGCTGTCCCACAGACTGAAGCATAGTGGCCTTCTCTGAGATGGACATGCCCTCCACCCCGCCACTTCCTGACGTGGATTTTCTGTAAGGTTTATTAATCATGCTTGTAAGAATGTGCGTTACTTTGGGGTGACCATAGAATAATGTTATAGGGCAGAATCTGATAGGTCTTTTCCTCTCTCTGCTTCACGGGGAAACTTACCCAGTTGAGGTGAGGTCTCACTTGTTGAAGTGTTTTTTCAGCTGTATAAAGAAGGGGGTGGTAGTGGTCAGTGGCACCCCTTGTCTGTCAGTCTGTCATATGGCAGCTACAGGAATGACACTGCAGTCATTGTCGACAAGGACATTTCAAGAGGTATCGTGAAACCCAACGCTGTCTCTGACAGGGTTATGTCTATCTACCTCCAAGGAAATCCAATCAACCGCCATCTTTGTGAGCGTTGTCTGTGAGTTCTGGGTGGCCGTGGCAAGGAAGTGTCGAATCCAATGGAGAAGTCGAGTGTTCAAGACAGATAAGGACAGATGGGAGATGGAGGTATGTCTGGCTTCATTTCAGGACCATAGGGAAGCCAAAGAAGGCCACCGCTCTACAAACTTCCTCTCAAACCACAGTGGAAAGTTAACAAGTCAATAAAATTAACTTTGAATGGTGCTTTTAAAATAAAAAGTTAACAAGCAAAAGCAATTGCTCTGGAATCCATTCTGAAAAACCTAAGATTTATGATGAATTGATTGCATACTTGGGCGGGGCCATGGTTAACACACGGCAAGCCTGGAGATTCAGGTCACCCAGGGGTGCCTTGGTATAAAGACCAGCTGATCGACTTCTGAAAGGAGGCCAGCTGTCGAGAACTCTGTGCAGCACCGTTCTACGTGGGCACCCATGGCTGCCAGGAGTCAGAACAACCCCGTGGCAACTGGATGGCTGACTGTGCGCCAGGAATTTTTGGAGAATTTTGTATTTATTTGTTTGTTCCTCTAAAAGACCTCATTTTATATTAGTATTATTGTTAGTTATTATTCCCATCTTACAAATGAGGACACGGAGAAGTTAAAAGACAAACCATAAGTGGAATCAAGGCCCATGACTCATGAGCTTAAGTGCTCCTGTTTATTACATATTTGAATATTGATTGCGCATTGATTTGTTTTGAGTTCAACTTTCCTCAGCAAACAGAAGGACACGCACCAGCCCTCGTCTGCTACACAGCTTGTACAGAGACTGAATTTATCCTAGATGCAGGGCCACTATGAACCCAGATGGTCATCCCAGTAATGAGATGACCTCTGACCAAGAATGTTTTAGGGCTGAAAGGCAATGGAGTGACTCTTCTGGATCTTACCTAACATAGCCCTTGCATAGAAATCGACCTCCCACAAAACAAAAATTATCCTTCTTCAGGGTAGACACCAAGTGTTATTGAACGTATCCAGCTAAATGTGTAAAATTCCTAATATTTCAGATGTGACACTCGTGCACTACCATAGTGTGAAAATGATATGGGGGCAGGGAACAAATCAAGATTATCAGCCCCAGGCTGATCCTCACAAGGTGAAGCTACCTGACATCAGCATTTGTGAACCAGAAGGAGACAGCCATTGGCCCACAGCAACATTTCTCGGCCGCGGCCAGCTCCCCCGTCCTCAGCCTCCCAGCCATGCGATCCCTTGGTCTTTGCTTTGGGAGCCTGGCAGCTGGCCCACTGCTCCGACTCACAGTTGTACCCCTGTCCCTCCATCCAGTCTCAAGGTCTCTCCTTGCCTCCGCCTCTTCTCTCAGCCTGGCTCCTTTGCTCTGTTGCATAGCATCCACGCCCCAGACTCTGGTGCCTCTGACTTTGTTTTCCGCCACTTCAGTCGGGGACTTTCCATTGTTCTGAGATTTTTCTCCGTGCTCTTGCTTCTAAGATGGTTCATCGTTATAGCCAGAGGGGTGGGAACTGAAACTAACCAATCCCCTCTATTAGTGTTACACCGGACTTATTTGCATAGTCCCCCCTGCCCCTCAATCATTTAGTGGAAGTTACAAAGGACTGGATCCAAGCAAAAAGCAAAATCAACTGCCATCAAGCGAATTCTGAATCATAGTGACCCAATGGCACGTGAGTGGAACTGCCTCAGTGGGTTTCTGAGACTGTAACTCTTTATGGGAGTAGAAAGCCTAGTCTTTTCACCGGCGGAGCAGATGGTGGTTTTGAACAGCTGACCTTGCAGTTAGCAGCCCAATGAGTAATCATTACAGGACCAGGACTTCTGAGATATGGACATGAGAGCCATATTAAGAATTTTCACTCTCCCAGAGGAACAAATTGGTTTTCCATTCAAAAATCTATAGTTCACTTTTAAATTCCACCCATCTTGAAAAATCAACAACAAAAACAACAAAACCTGAACTAACTGCCACAGTCAATTTTGACGGATAGCTACTCCACAGAACAGTGTAGAACTGTCCCTGTGAGTTTCTGGGTCTGTGACTATGGGAGTAGAAAGCCCAGTCTTTCTCCTAAGGAGCAGCTTGTGGTTTTGAATCGCTGACCTTGTAGTTAGCAGTTCAGCACGAAACCATTATGCTATGGTGAAGACAAAGATATTCTCCAGTTTATTAAAAAGCTATTTATCAGACAAAACGTTACTGATAAAACCAAATATTTCCCCTAAATTTCTAGCCAACTGTCTCTATTTTGTAACAAACATTAGCTATTATGTCATTAAACAGAATTGTGTCTATTTGAAGGCAGATAAACTAACACAGTGGCATTAGCAGCTCTAGTGTGGCCCAGACTGAAACTTGGGCAAGCTCAGAGGGTGAGGCTTAGAAGGAGGAGCATTTGTAGAGTCTCCATTACGCAGGCAATCTGGAAAATTTCAAGTCAACGATGCAGCAAGCCGAGTCAAAATTCCACTCACCTGGTCAATGTGAAATCTTGCTGGACTGGATTAAACATGACTGACCTATTGAAGTATTCCACCTCTTTGGTATAGTAATACTCCTCTTGAGAAAATGAGGTTCCTGCTTCTGTAAAGATTGAGTGTCCATGGAAACCCTAAGGAGGAGTTTGACTCTGCTCTAAAGGGTCACTATGAGTTGGAATCAACTCAGTGGCAATGGGTTTGGGGCTTAAGTCTCCTGTGGACTCCAGTTCTTCTTTGAGAAGAGTGAACTCTGTTAAATCAGGCAACCGTTAACAGCCTTTATTAATAGTGTTTCTGTATCATCACTCGCCCGAAACTCCAAATTGTTCATGTTATAGGCCTTGAAAGACATTTGATGTGATAGAGACAAGTGTGCACATAAATCTATGCAATTGCCTTTTTCATGAACCCCAGTCCTCTGGTGTCACGAGAGGAAGTGCTTCGGGGACATGAACTCAGGGGATCAAGTGACTTGCCACATCCCAGGGAGGGGCTCATTGCCCTGGACTGTCCCACCAAGGCAGAATTTAGGACAAGGATGTCATTCTGTGATCTGGGAGCTGGGCGCCGAGCTAGACCTGTTTTATGGAAAGCTGGCGGGCTTTACAAGATTTGCTAACTCATGAAGAGCGTCTGGATGGGAGTCTTTGGAGTTTCTGATGAAAACTAACTTTAAAAACTGAGTACATAGTTGTTCATTAACTTGATACCAAACTCACTGCCATCAAGTCAGTTCTGACTCACATCGACCCGCTAGGACAGGGTAGAGCGGTCCCTGTGAGTTTCAAAACTGCGACTCTTCTCTTTACAGGAGTAGACGGCTCATCTTTGTCCTGGGGAGCTGGTGGTTTTGAGGGTTGAACTTGAGATTGGCAAACCAGCAAGTGACTGCGACACCACGGGGCTTCTCATTCACTTTATAGCAATTGTTTTATCCAAGCTGAGGGCCCTGGGACAATCACATTGGTTTTTCTTGCATTTTCAAAACAATGTCATTTATTTTGTGTGGGTTCTCTGGTTGCTGTTGAGAATAGACACAGCAAAAATATAGACCACTTCAACAGTTTCTGCACACACAGCTCATTGACATGAATCATCTTCTTTGAATTGTACCATTAACTTCAGCCCCCTTTTTGCGTGTCATCCTTGCGCAGGGGCCATGCTAATCTTCTCTGTATCATTCCAATTTTAGTATATGTGCCGCCGAAGCAAGCACAACTTCAGCCCCCTTTTTGAGCTGGTCCTCCTCCATCATTTTCCCGTGAGTCATAGTGACTCCATAGGACAGCCTACAACTGCCCTGTGGGTTTCCAAGAATGGAAATCTTAACAGGTATTGAAAGTGTCGTCCCTCTCCCGTGGAGTAGCTGGTGGGGTCCAGCTGGTGACCATGTGTTAGCACCCCAGTGTCCCCGGAGATCCGACCCCCTGAAGTTTCTATTTAATATGCGATTCCCTTAAACAGTAACCACACTGCTCACTAGTCGATTTCAACTCGTAGCGACCCTACACAGGGCTTCTGAGGCTGTGAAGGCTTTACAGGAGCAGTAGCCCCATCTTTTCAGGGGGATGACCCATGAAACAGTGACTCCAAAGGTCCAAACAAAGGTGCCACCCTCCCACCCCCCACCTGAGGTTGGAGAGAAGCCACCTCAATTCCTTTTTTTTTTTCCCCCATGAGGAGGAGTTAGCTATTAAAAGAGCGTAATGCTCAAGGCAGAGACTTTTTACTACTTAAGCTAAAATTATTGTTTGGTTTTAAAGACTTCAGGGCATATTTTTGCTTTAAGATAGTATTTCAGGGCAGTCATTTTGGGGTTCATCCAGCTTCCAGGGCTCCAGAAAGTTTGGAGTTCAGGAGAATTGGAAATTCTATTCTGTATTTTGATCACAACAGACGGTAATGGTAGCCTGGCACCATCCTGTTCATCTGGTCTCCTGGCAAACGAGGTCATTCCTGGGAGCAATTAGGCACAGTTTCCATTACCTCAGCCTCCTCCGAATGCTTCTTTCCCCTCTGATGTCTCAGGAGAACAGAGACCAATTGCTGTGTCTTGTATGGCTGCTTGCAAGCTTCTCAGGCCCCAGGCATGTGTCTATGAAGTAGGAGGCAGAAGAGAAGTACCAAACATTATTAAACCAGTCACCTGGGATGACCCATGAAACAGTGACTCTAAAGGTCACACAAGAAGCCACCGTCTCCTGAGGTTGGAGAGAGCAGCCTCAGTTCCTCTTTTGGGGGTCACGGTTGTCATTTGTGTATCACACAATTTTTGCCAGTTCAACTTTGACAGGCGCACAACTTATTGAAAGTCCTTACAATTGGTTGTGGAACCCTGTCCTTAATTAATGGGCTCTTTCCATCACCGTCGGCTCCTAGAGAAGACTTGGCGGCATAGTGGTTACTCATTGGATTAATCACAGGAAGGCAAGCAGTTCGAAACCACCAGCTACTCCCAGGAGAACGAGGCGACTTTCTACTCTAGAGAATTAGTCTTGGAAACCCCGAGGGACAGCCCCGCCCTCATCTATAGGGATCTAAGTGTCGACATTTACTCCATGGAAGGGAGTTTCGTTTTGGGTTTGGTCAACTGCCCAGGTTCTCCTCCCTATCACGACTCTTCTTTAGATATTTGCCTTTATCTTGTATTTTTCTTAAGTGAGGTTACACAATATGAGTGTTTGTCCTGTGATGATTGATTTTTTTTTTCACTTAGCCCAATGTCTCCCAGCCCCAGCAGTATTGTTATTTTGCCTCCTGGCTGAGCAGTATTCCCTGGTAAGTATGTGCCACACTGTTTTCTCCGTTCATCTGTTGTTGGATACGTGCGTGGTCCCAGCCTTTCGTTGTTGCCCAAAGTGCTGCAACGAGATTGGGGAGCACGTCTTCGCTTGTCTTATTTCTATTTCTTCAAGGACTGTAACATAGCCACCCACCCCCAAGTAACCATGTCTTTACCAAGTTTGGATATGAACTGACTATCAAGACCTTAATTCTCCACCTACTTTGAAATTTCTTTCCTGATTTAATTTCAAACGTGAAATCCCTCTCGTGGGTTTTGGTTTCTGAGGAAAGAGAAACCCTGTACCAACACCACCAATGGTGCCTCAGATTTCTGGCAAAGTCAGTGTGAAAATGCACGAGATTGCTACCAGGTAATGTCAACCGGGAGACGGTAGAGGAGGAAGACTTCAGGGCAGGTTTTGTTTCATTCTGAGGTCTAATCCTCTCACAATAAGAGATTTCAACTAAGAGATTTCAACTCTGAACCCCTAAGGAGTTTGCCAACTAAGTATCATTTCACTGAAGCATATACTCGACCTACCCGAAGAAACACATTTCTCTGCAGTGTAGAAAGATTATAGAGAATATGGCCCTGGATTAAATGAACAAAACCTCTGATTTGTGCGATAGAAGCTTGAGGAAAGTGAGCCCTGGAACAGCCGGTCAAATGTGGGGATAGGCTTCCCTATGTCCCACCCCGCCCCCAGCCAATGTGGATGATTTTGCCCGAGCATTTCCTCCGGTGGTCGCTGCTCTTCCGGGCCACACCAAAAGGCTGAAATTCAAGTCTACGTCTTGCTTCTTAGAATTTCAGGATTATTTGAAGTTTTCCTTTATCCATGGGATTGATATTCTACCTGCTCTCACTGTACTCTGTTCCACTGTCTGTATTCAAGATGTGTCCCAGTTCCTTAGTAAGAGAAAGCATTCTAGGAGTGATAAACGAGACACACTGAGATCCTTAATCAAGAGAACAGTTGGAGTTCTTTGAAAAGGGAAAAGAATTCGTTTTCCAGACACAGGGCAAAGACACACATCTGCAGGCAGAGGGTATATTGTGTACCTCCTGACCGCAACTCCCACACCATCCAATGTGTCTTACATGCATGTCATCTTACACCTTCTTGTGGTCAGTCGAGTCCAGGTGCCTTCCTTTCATAAGTCTCTTCAAGGCCACTTAGGGAAGCTCAGCGCAGAGCAGGTGGAGTAGGGTCACCGGCAGTCAGAGAGCCGTGGCTGCGCGTGCAGACGGGCTCCCATCTGCCCTGGCTAATGATTTCTCTGGGTCTGGGCCTCATGGCTGACTCAGTTGGGGAGGCTTTTAGGTAGTTTCTCAGGCTGAAAATCTTTATGTCTTCAGTAATTTTTAATGTGTTGACAACAGAAGATCCCTGTCTCCCTGGCAGCAAGTAAGTTCAGCATTAGGCTACTGATCAAGAAAGATCTGTGGTTCCAGCCCACCAGCCCCTCTGGGGGGAGAGATGAGGCTGTCTGACTTCAGCACCTATAGTGGCAGGGTGATTCTGTCTCGTCAGGTTGCTGTGAGTGGGCATCACATTAGGGCTTTGAATTTGCTTTTTCTCTCTTAAAACCTGTAAGTCACAGCATGAAAATAACCGCTTATGACAGAAAATCTCTTTGAAATAATCAACTGTTGACTTCCTAAAAGGAAAGAAAAAGTTTCTATCAGGAGAAGTAAATCCATATTTCACAATGGAAGACCTGCACTCCCACTATCTGCTGAGGCTGAGAGTAGATATCTTGATATGCCATATATACTGGAGTATAAGCCGAGTTTTCAGCACATTGTTTATGCAGTTTTGGTGGTAAAATTAGGTGCCTCAGCGGATATTCAGGTCGGCTTATTCGCAAGTATATATGGAAATAGATCTTACTATAAAAACAAACAAACAAAATCCTCCCTCAAACTCACTGCCATCGAGTCAATTTCAATGCAAAGCAACCACATGAGACAGAGTCGAACTGCCCTGTGGGTTTCTGAGACTGTAACTCTTTACAGGAGTAGAAAGCCTCATTTTTCTCCTGCAGAGTCGCTGGTGGTTTTGAACTGCTGATCTCACAGTTAGCAGCCTAATATACAGCCCACAATGCCACAGGGCTCCTTGGAATGCATTCAAGTAAGTAGAAATTTATCATCTATCCTTTACATTTTAAACACATAAGAAAAGCAAACGACAATGAAATACACTCAGCACTAAATCTAAGCAGAAAGTGATTTAATCTCAGCTTCCTAAAAGATCTTTCCATGTTTTTAAAATGATGAATATTAATAATGGCTTTTTAGATACATAGGACTAGCAGTTCATAAAAGGTTGTTTCACAGATTGACATACTTTTGTATTACAAAATTTAAGAATTACATAACTAATGCATGTTTACTTTAAAAAATAGATTTAAAATTTTAAGTAGGAAAATAAAATCACCTTTTTAATTTTATTACTTCAAACTAAGTGCTGAGAATATTTTGGTAAATATCCTTCCAGACTACATAATAAAGCCAATGCCACACTGCAGAGAATAATGCCCTGCAGAGAGTAATACCCAGCATTTTTATGATTTGGCACATCATTGGCATTTCCCCACTTGAATTGGGTACTATTTATGGTGATTAAGAGAAAGAAAGGTGTAGGTCTTCAGTTAGCTGAAAGTGGGGCAGTACAGGCTCACCTGTGAACCATACATTGGCTTCCACGCCACTTGCTTCTTCTGCTGTTAAGTGGTTATATTCCAAATGTGTGTGCTAGTCTGGGTAAGCTAGGGAAACAAATTCACAGAAACTCATATGTCTAAGAGAGATATTTATATAAAGGATAAATGTACATTAAGAAAGAAACCCAATCCAGTGCTGTCCAAGCCCATAAGTCCGACATTAGCCCATATGTCCAATACTGATCAACAAAATCCTTCTCAATTTCACAAAACACACGCAATGACACCAACTGCAGGAGGAAAACTGAATCTGTGAGGGTGTAAGCATCTCAGCGTTGGCAGGAGTCTCCACCTGGTTGCTCCAGCACCCAGGGCTGCATCGGGTAGGTCTATGTGGCCTCTCCTCAGGGATGTCTTGCAGGAAGTGAGCCTTGCCAGCTGAAGCAGGGACCTGGCTAAAAACCATTGTCTGACCATCAGAAAGCAAGAGACCAGAGAACTAGAAAGGCAAGGCTCACCAAACCATTTATCTCTCCGCCCTTCAAATAATCCCACACCTGTTTATTGGCCAATAAACCTTAACTATCTCAGGCACCCCTGCTGTAGATGAACTCTGTCCAGGTTAACTGAAACAAGCCTGCGAGGCAAGATCTGTGCAGCTATTGATCTCCGGCCAAAGAAGCACATGGATGGGTGCTTTGCCACGCTGCTAGTGGTGATGGATCCTGTTGCTGTGAGTTCATTGCTAGAGCTCGAGACCCCATGGGGCTTTGCTACACTTCTGCACCACTGACTGTTGCTCCCCCACCCTGCTGCCTGCTGCCTGCAGGCCGACTGCCTATCTTGCTAGAGTGCAGGCTCAGAGTCTGTTTCCTTGACCTTGGACTAGCAGCCTAAATGAGTTGAAGGACCTCCAGCATATTAACTGTTCCATGAAAGTGATTATATATATATCCAATCATAAGTGTTATGGTCTTGCTTCTCTAGAGAATCCTGCCTAACACAATCCCAACGAGGATGTTCCTTGTTTTCTCTGACTCGGTACCAAACATCATGTATTGTTCTTGGGACTGGTCTTTCCTGATGCTGTGTCCAAAGCAAAACAAAACAACCTTGATGTTAATTATCAGGGAAGCTGTGTCTAGATGGGGAGGGGAGTAGTATATGAAACTCTTGACTCTACCTATTATCTGCTCAGTTTTTCTGTAAATCTAAAACAGTTCTACAAAATAAAGTCTATTAATTGAAAAAAATGTTGAACAGGAGGGAGATATAAAGAGAGTAAAATGCTAAGATTGGAATAGTATGAGAGGGAGTCAGCCGTTCATGGTACAGTCCTCTTCCTTTAAAGTTAAAAACATCATTGACTATTCCTTTCTTGAAGTACATCTCATTTAAATTCCTACTAATAGTTAATCCTTTATTATTATAATGATAATGTCTTTATTATTTACTGGACATAGTTTTAGACAATGGAAATGGCATCTTAGTAGGCAGAATCTAGGCTCTGGCTAGAGTGGGAGACGATTAACTGATTGTGATCCAGCCACATAAATAAAGATGCAAATGCTATTCCTCCGTGGAATTAATGGTTTGTGTTCAGTTACTAATCATAAACACCTAGCCAGGAGCCCTGGTAGTATAGTGGGTTATGTGTTGGGCTGTCAACCACAAGGCCAACAGTTCGAAACCACCAACTGGTCCTGGGGAGAAAGATGAGGCTTTCTATTCCTGTGAAGATTTTCTACAGAAACAGTGGTACTCTGTCCTAAAGGGTTGCTATGGGTCTGAGTCAGCTTGATGGCAATGAGTTTGTTTCTTGCTTCTTTGGTTTTGAGTAGTGCCACAGAACAAAGGGCTGGTGGGGGCAGGGAATCAGTTTTATGTGGCTCATTTAGCTGTGGCATCTCACACCAACAAAATGATTAGTTAGGTAGGGCTATCTAAAGAAGATGTGTATGGTCCTGCAAGGGAATTAGGTAGTTTTGCTAAAGCAAATAAGGTGCATGGAATCCTTCTAAGGCAGTAGTTCGCAACCTTCCTCATGCTGTGTTCCTCGATACAGTTCCTCATGTTGTGGTGACCCCCCCCCCGACCATAAAATTATTTTTGTTGTTACTTCATAACTCTCATTTTGCTGCTGTTATGAATCAGGCAACCCCCATGAAAAAGTTATTCAACCCCCAAAGGGGTCGCGACCCATAGGTTGAGAACTGCTGTTATAAGGATAATCTTTGGGAGTTCCCCCCCTTTCATATCACTCAAAGCTTCAAGGGAGTCAATCACAGTTTGGAGGGGAACCTCACTACCATCAAGAACAGGAGAGCAACATACCTTCTTTGGACCCACAGTCCCTATTCTGAGAACAGTCTAAACCAGCGGTTCTCAACCTGTGGATGGCGACCCCCCCTGGGTGTCGAACGACCCTTTCACAGGGGTCACTTAATACATCCTGCATATCAGATATTTACATTACGCTTCATAGCAGTAACACAATTACAGTTAGGAAGTAGCAACAATAATAATGTTGTGGTTGGGGCTCACCACCACATGAGGAGCTGTCTGAAAGGGTCTCAGCATGAGGAAGCTTGCGAAGCGCCGCTCTAAACCCAGGAGAAAAGAGAGCTGTTCCACTGGAGCTGGCACAGGTGAGTAGGGACACAGGACAGACAGGCTGGGCTAGCTGAGTGCCTGCAGGCAGCAGGCTTACAGTAGGGAGGTGCCTCCAGGCACTTTATCAGCACAGGTGAGGTGCTTTATAACACCCAAGTAGGGCAGAAGCGGGCTAAGGGTCAAGAACAAGGCTTGCCTGTAGGCGCAGTCATGGAGAAGCTATCCTGTTGTAAGAACTGCACCCCAATGTTTCCTGAATTGTTCCTATTACTTCCTGTTGACCCTGATTCTGAATTGTAACCTTGACTTCCATCATAACCCCCACCATCATGAGTATGGTCTTTGAGTTTTACATGAATCCCCAAACCCACCAAGAAGTAGACGGTGCTGTGGGAGGAAGAGTGGGTGTCAGAATTGGTAGAAAGGGTGCAAGTGGAGTTGTAGCTGACCTCTGCGTTACAGGAATCGGTCTGAGCTGAGGTGGACGGAGATCATCTGCCCCCGTGTGAAGTTATCAGGATTCTGCCATCCCACTGTCTTACCCCTGGGGATCTAAGAGCTCAGCCAGGAAAACTACAGCCCAACCAACTCTACTCTCGAACCCAGGGGGCTGCACTGAAGGGAAATCAGCTCAACAGCAAATGGTTTGGGGTTTCTTGTTGTTTGGCTTCTAAGAGGTAGATCTCAGCGGTGTTCGGTTGGCTTGAGCCCCATCCGCTCTGTTGGCACATTTCCAAGGGCTTGCTTTCCCCATTATCTGTCATCCAAGGCTCTTGTCTGACGCATCCCCCTCTTCATCACTTTCCCAGGGGTGCCTGTGAGCAAGGTCCCAGGGTGGCAGACGTGGTTTGTACTATCCGGCCCAGAAAGAAGTGGTTGTGCATGCTGCCATTGACCTTTTAGCCCGTAGTTAAAAAGTTGCATTCTATGTGCATACTGTGGCAAAAGCAGTGAAAACACAGAAGTCAAGGGCAGGCTTGTTGAAGTAACGTGTCTCTTACAAGCTTTACTTTGTGACTGCGGTCTCTTGACCGTGCCTTCAGTGGAGGCGCGCATTGCAGGAGAACTCGAGACTGGCTCCACAAGAAGGAAACTTGTTTCAGAATGATACGAATGCTTCAGGCAGAGGTTTGTGTTTGTTTTTAAGGGGCTGGAGGTATTTGGGGATTTTGAGGGCATAGAAGGTGTGGGTGTCCCACTTTTGCTCCCTGGAACAAGATCTGGGAGAGTAATCCCTGCAGAGGAGGGATTCCTGCAACCATCTCTAAACCTTTGAAATGCAGATCAGACGCATTGCTTCTGTAAAGGTCCTGTGTGAACAGCGACTCAATGTCAACGCTTCTCGGCAGGAAGAAAGCTTAAGACTGTGCTTTGAAAAAAAAAAAAAAAGACTGTGCTTTGTCTGTGTTTGACATTGATGTGCAGCTATCAAAGTGAGAAAAGTGACCTCTCTACTCTGGTGTTATTGTCTTGAGGTGACAAGACACTCGCAAGACATTCTTTGCAAAAGAAAGACCTTTCCGCACTCTCCTAAAAGCCGGGTGCTGTGGAGTCTGGGTAGACTGATACCTGGGGGTGGGGGAGGAGGGCTTGGTTCAAGGACTGATCTTTTAGAAGTAGTAGCCAGGCTTCTCTTGTAAGGACCGTGTAGGTGGACATCATCTTCCATCCTTTCTGGTTAGGAGCTGAACTTGCTAATAGTTTGTGCGCCCAGAGATGCCTTGCCCTCCGAAGGGGAGATGTACATGATGCGAAGTGCACAGTAGCGCTCTTAACACGGAGTAGCTGGGTCAGCCGTGCTGCTGCGGCTGCGGTCAGATGTCCTCAAGCTGCTTCTAACTCAGGGACCCGACGAGCCGCACAAGGAAACCCGCCTGCCCTCACAATCATTGCTATGCTTGAGCCCACTGTTGCCGCCATTGTACCATCCAACTCATTGGATTGATCACTCTTCTTTAAAAACGGATCTTCTACTTTACTAAGCATTATGCCTGTGACAGTCCAGGTTGACTAGAGAAATAAATTCATAGAGCTTTATATAAAAGAGGCATTGTATATTGAAAAGACATCCCAGCCCAGTCCAGATCAAGTCCCAAAGTCCAATATTAGCCCGTATGTTTGATACCAGTCTATAAAGTCCTCTTCAGATGCACGCAGCACATGAGATGACACCCAGTGCAGGAATATCACAGGCTACTGGGTGGGAAGCTTTGTGGAACCAGGGGTGGTGGAAGCCGTTCAGCACTGTTGTGGGTCTCCATGTGGTTCCTCCAGCTCCAGGGCTCTGGTTCCATCAGCATAGTTCCATGGGTCTTGTCAGCAGGAAGATGAAGCAGAGTGTGTGTCCCACCTCCATGGAGGAAGGCAGGTGTTCCCAGAATCCTCAGGAGAAGGCCATGCCCACAGAGAGGCATCATTGGCTATGATCTTTTGATAGGCTAAACCACCCCTTCACAAGTTGACAGGAGATTATGCAACTGCCACAGGGTCCTTCTTTAGGGCTGGTCCCTACTGAAAATGTGTCCAGAGTACAGAAGATGAAGTCTCACCTTTCTGGCTTCTAATATCAACCAGCTTTCTGGTTGAATTTTCGTCCACACAGATTTATTCATTCTTCTTTGTTTGTTTACTAATTTAAAGTAAAAATGTATTTCATTTTTGTTTACTCTTTGAGATAGTTAGTTTATTGTGCCAGCCTGGCCGATAAGCACATGTGGGATTAATTGAAGGGCAGAGAGATAAATGGCTCGGTGAGCCTTGCCTTTCTTGTCTCTTGCTCTTTGATCATCAGACCAGTGTGCGGCTGCCTTGCTTGTTCTGTGTCTCAATTTGCAAGCTACACTACCTGTGGGACACCTACCCTATGGATGGTGTTGCTGTAATTTGAGGCCCCTTTAAGACCTGCCTCGCCACAGAATTGGAATGTATATCTCTGGAGTTGGAGACTGACTGTTGGTGACCTGGCTGACATTGGTGACCTGCCTTACTGTTTGCTGCCTGTGCCAGGATAGCCTAAATCTCTCTACAGAGGACTACCTGGCAGCCCTCAAGACCTTGAAGGACTGCCAGTGTCTCATAACTCTCTCACAGGAGTGAGTTGCACTGAGCCATTTGTACGGCTTTATAATTTAACTGTTCATTCATTTCTTGTATTATATATCTATCTATCTGTATATTATTTAACAGTTCATTTCTTGTGTTGTATATCTCTCTATCTTTATAAATAAATAAATATATATATATATAAAATTATTAGCAATCTGGTTTTGTCTCTCTAGAGAACCCTAACACACTCTTCTTTCTGCCAACACCCTAATTCAATGCCGTGATTGTACAGAATTTGTCTTCTGTAACAGAGGTCATTTCAACAAACCCAAACCAAACTCATTGCCACTTAATCAATCCTGACGTATAGCAATCCCATTGGATAGAGTAGACTGTATATTTCCCAGCATGTACATGTTTATAGGAGCAGAAACCTCATGTTTCTCCCATGGAGAAGCTGGTGGGTTCAATGGCTCTTGGGGGTAGCAGCCCAACACTCAACCTGCTAAACCACCAGGGTTCGAATTGTGAGATTACAGATATGGAAAATTTTTAATTCTCTTAGAAGTTAAGTTTCTTAAAACCTTAAAAATTTCCCCCAAAGACTTGAAACCAGATGTTCAAATACATATTTTTACACCAATGTCCATATCCATACTAGCCAAAAGGGGTAGGGAGGGGGTGGTGGGAGGGCATATGAAGGAGTACCTCAAAAAAAAACCCTGGAACTTTTTTTTTGAGCTATGTATTTAAATCTTTTTAGAAAACAACCTTATCACCTTCAAAGTATTCTCCATTGCACTTAATACATTTGTCAAATTTGTGATTCCATTCTTGGAAATATTTTTCAAACTCATCTGTTTGGATGGCTGACAGCAGCTCCCTTGTATTTTCTCTTCACCTCCTCTACATCATCAAATCACTGTCCTTTCATATCCCTCTGCATTTTCAGAAACAAAAAGAAGTCACACAGAGGGAGGTCAGGTGAGACAGGTGCGTGGGGCAAGAGAGACATGCTGTTTTTTTGCCCTGAGATGGCTGTGTGAGCAGGCGCATTGTCCTGGTGGTAAAACTAGTCCCCCATCTGCCACAAATCAGGCCTTTTTGTTGCACACGGTTATGAATCTTTTCAGTGCCTCTAAATAGAAAGGTTGGTTAACAGTCAGACCTGGTGGAATGAACTCCAAATGCACTATCCCCCTCACATGAAAACAAATGAACATCATCTTGATTTTTTATTTCACTTGATGAGCTTTTTTTGGGGGGGGGGCAAGGAGACGATGGCGTCTTCCACTGGCTTGATTGAGGTTTGCTTTCAGGATCGTAAGAACAGCACCCTGGCTCATCACCAGTACTGAGCTTGAAAATAAAGTCTGGGTCGCTTTGGAGCTGTTCTTTCAAAGCACAGCATGCTTCCACTCGAGGCCCTTTTTCCTGGTCAGTCAGAACTGGAAGCACAAATTTCACAGCGACCTTTCTCATTCCCAAATCTTCCATTAAAATTCACTGAACCAAACTTCAAGATTGTTCACATAAATTTCCCATCTCTCCAGCGGTTCATCGTCAGTCTTTGAGCACAAGTGCCGGAATTTTGTTGACATTTCGTCCGTTCGGGAAGCTGACAGAAGTCCAGATAGAGGCTTGTCCTCATTCTCCATGCCACCTCTTTTGAAATGAGAAAACCACTCATACACTTGAGTTTTCCCATAGCGCTGTCTTCTCACAACAGTTTCTGTGGCATTGTTCCCGAGCAGGAAACGAAATTTCACAGCCGCATGCTGCTCTCTAAAATCAGCCATCACAAAAACTGAGGTTCAAATGAAACCACTTTTAGGCAAAATTCACTGTGACCAGAGAGAACCTTCCCGGGCGAGAGTAGCTGGATGCTTGCCTAGCAGGAAAAAATGCATACTATGAAAACTCTGCCCAGTGGAACATTTTCCATTTTCGAGGGGGGGGGGCGGGGGTGGGTGGTTGGGTTACCCCCTCGTATGTCTGTCTTTTTCTAGCATCTGGGAGGTTTTTAAAACCATTACTTGACAAAGTGATTGGAAGAGATTCATAATTGTGCTCACTCCAAACAAAGTTGTTCCAAAAGGATGCAGACATTATTAAACAATACAATTGATATCACATGTGAGCTAACTTTTACTGAAGATAATTTTTAAAAGGTTGCAACCACACATGGCTAAGGAACTGAGAAAAAGTCAAATCAGATTCAGAAGAAGAGCTGGCAGAAGGATGTCAGATGGAGCTTGGCGGAAAGCAGAGAATACCAGAAAGATGCCTACCTGCGTTTTGTTGACTATACAGAGACATTAAATTGTGTAGAACATAGTACATTTAGGTTAATGTCGTGAAGAGTGGGAATTCCCGGGCACGTAACTGCGCTCATGCAAAACTTGTACACAGACCCAAAACAAGATTGGAGGAGGCTTCTCCAGCAATCTGCAATATACAAGGGACACAACTTTGCTGGCTGATAATGAAGGGGGTGGACATGAAGCACGTATTGATAAAGATTAAAGACTGTCAACTTCAGTGTAGATTATACTTCAACGTCCAACTCTCTGTCATCGAGTTGATGCCGATTCCCAGAAACCCTTTACAACAGGGTAGCGCAGCACCCGTGAGTTTCTGAGACTGTAACTCTTTACGTGAGTAGAAAGCCCCAACTTTCCCTTGCAAAACCCAAAGATCATCACAGCTAGGTCATCAAACAGCATGCTGAAAAATGGAGAAAATCTTGAAGTTGCCAAATATTTACTTTTATTTGTATTCACAATCAACACCCACAGAAGCAACAGTTACGAAATCCAGTGATGTGTTGCATTGGGCAAATCTGCTGCAAAAGACCTTTTTGAAATGTCTAAAAGCAGAGATGTAACTTTGAAGACTAAGGTCTCCTTGTGTGCCTTCAAAAGCTGGACAGTGAGAATAAGGAAGCCTGAAGAAAGACTGATGGTTTTGAATGATGATGTTGGTGCAGATTATTAAATATACCAACCCTAATCAAGATCTCCCATACCAAAATTGACTTCCAACCCATCTTTCCATCCACTAGCCATGAACATTCTGGCTCATGCTTTTCAATTCACCAATGAGATGTTTATTTTACATCTTTTGTAATTTCTGAAGTTCATACAATAAATATGTTAATACGTGTAGCAGCATATTATATAAAATGTAGCAGCTGTGTCTTAATTCTCTACAGTATTGTATTCACTTAATATGCATGCCAACCACCATTCTAAGAATTGGTTATACGGTGATGAACAAGAAACACAAAATGCCTGTCTTCAGGAAGCTTATAGTCCTTTTGAAGAATAGGCAATAAACAAAGTTAATAAGCAAAATATTCACTATGTATAAAAATAAACTATGGAAGAGGGTAGAGAATGCCAGCAAAGTGAAGCAGTTAATTTTTCAGTAGTATTGTCTGGAAAGGAGTGTGAGGAAACTAGAAATCCCTTGATTCTGTAATCTATGTTTATCTATCTGTATGTTTTATATAATATGTTATATATACATATGTGTAAAAAAGACTCACTCTCACTGCCATCAAGTTGATGCTAACTCATAGCAACCTTAGAAGACAGCCCCCTAAGAAAGACACACACACACACACATAAACACACACTCACACACACACACCGTAAGCCATGATGGTGGACTTTGATGTGCTGGCCATCAGGAAGATAATGCAGGATCTAGCAATGGTTCTGTTATACCTAAGGTTGCTATGAGTCAAAGCCAACTCAACAGCACTCATTTGTCTGTTTGTCTGTCTGTGTAGTTTTCTATCTATTTAACAATCGATCTATCATACCTAGGTGCATATGGCTTTGAACATGTTGTTTTTGGGTGTCCTGGAGCTTGTTCCGACTCAAAGCAACAGAATAAAACACCGACCAGTCCTCCTCCTTCTTCACAATTGTTACATTTGAGCCCATTGGTGCAGCCCCTGTGTCAGCCCATGTCTTTGAGGATCTTCCTCTTTCCTCTGACTTTCTTCTTTACGGAGCATAATGTCCTCTTCCAGGGATTGGTCTCTCCTGATAACATAGCCCAAGCACACGAGACAAAGTCTTGTCATACTCCCTCAGAAGGAGCATTCTGGCTATACTTCTTCCAAGACAGATTTGTTTGTTCTTTGACAACATCATATAAGGCCTTTAAAAGATACATTAAATTAAATATTTTCATACATTGACACTTTCTATAAAAAGCAAGCTAAGAGAAAATTATTTCCTAAAAATGGTCCTGGTGGCACAGTGGTTATGTGTTGGGCTGCTAACCATACATCAGCTGCTCATGAAAGATGGGGCTTTCTCCTTGTGGCAATTACCTAACCTCCTGTCAACTTGTGAAGGGGTGAAGTCTAGCCTGTCAATCAGGTCGCTGGTTGATGGCCTTATTTGGAGGCACAAGGGAGAGAAATAGCTCACTGAAGGCCAGATCCACTCTCTCTCTGCTTCATCTACCTGCTAAAAAGTCACATGGAGCTACACTGATGCAGCCAGAGCCTTGGAGCTGAAGGAGCCATGTGGAGACCCACACCAACATTGAGATGCTTCCACCACCACTGGATCCACAAGACTTTTCACCCACTGGCCTGTGATCTTCCTGCATTCTGCATCATTGTATGTGTTGTGTGAGTCTAAAGAAGAATATATGGATTAATATCAGACATATTGACTAATATTGGACTTATGGACTTGATCGGGATTGAGTTGGGATGTTTTCTCAATATCCAATTGTTCTTTTCTATAAAGCTCTTTCTTATACACATATGAGTGTCTATGAATTTATTTCTCTAGTCTACCCACATGAACACACTACTCCCGTGTAAAGTTACACTCTTAGAAACTCACAGGGCAATTCTATCCTGTTCTACAGGGTTGCTATGAGTTGGGAACAACTAGATGGCAGTAAGTTTGTTTTTTTGGAGTGTAGAATCCAAAGGATTGTTGAATTTCCATAAAGTTAGGCAGGTCCTAATTTTGAAATACACAGATAATTATTTTCCTACTTACTTCTATTTTTTGTTGCTAGTAATTCCATCGTAACAATTGTGGATAGATTTGTTCGATGTTAACATTAAATGAGAAAGAAAACTATTTTGATAATTGGTAGAACAATTTCCATACAAAGCTTAGGTTGAGCTTCTCTTATGAAATGCCATGTAATCAGTTAGTGTGACTTCTCTGCAGATAAAATGGAAGTACTTTCCCCAGAGAGTAATTAAAAATAACCCTGACAAGCAGCCTCTGTGGGAAGATTTTCTATCTAATTTTTCTAGAACCACCAGCACAGCCTGATTCCTTGGTGCATTTCTCATTTCCACCCGAGCATTCCGAGGGAAAAGGGACAGCAGTTAGACACACAGGAATTTGTTAAACACATCTTTCCCACCAGCTTTTCCTCTGTGGAAAGCAAAGATCTAGTTCATTGACACAACTAGCAGATATATATTAAGCACTCACCAGGTGCGGGTCCCAGTGTGAGCTATGCTAATTTAAGAGCACAGTTGGAGCGCTATTAATAGCCGTCTTGCAACTTCTCAGGCCTGTCATCCAGGAAAAAGGGCAAGCTCCCTTCCATTCTGGGTGTCATCATCAAGCAGGTGGCAGCGCTGCGCACACTGTCATCGAGGTGGTGTGCTCGAGTTGGAGTCTCACAGTTGACATACTTCTTGGTTCCATCTCTATCTTTTTTCTGTAATTAAAAAATTGTTATCATTCACTCTTCATAAAGTACATTCTTTCAAAGTGTATAACTCGCTGGTTTTTAAATATACACAGAGAGTAATACAACCACCATCACCCCCAACCCTCCAAAATCTCTAGATGCATAAGCAATCAACTCCCAGTCTTCGCTTCCCTAGTCTCCGGCAATCACTAATCTACTTTCTGTCTCTCTGGAAACGTCATGTGAACACACAATGGGGCTTTTTGTTTCTGGCTTCATATACTGAACATACTGTTTTCACGTTGCCTGTCTCCACATTATATACATGCATCAATCCATCATTTACTCACTTTGTGACTGAATAATACCTCAAAGTATGGATATACTATATTTTGTTGATCCATTTATCAGTTGATGGACATGTGCATGTCTCATCTTCAATCTCTTGTAAATGATTCGGTGATGAACACATACATACATACTTTTTTGTACACCTGTTTTTTCATGTGCTGTGGTTTATACCGAGAAGTAGAATTGTTGGGTTATACAAGAATTATATGTTCAGCTTTTTAAGGAGACTGCAAACTCCTTTCAACAGCGGCTACTCGGTTTTTTAAAGTAACCAACAAGTCACCAAACTCACTGCCATCAAGTCAATTTTGATTCGTAGCAACCCTATAAGCCAGGGCAGAACTGCCCCCGTGAGTATCCAAGACTTTGTTTTTTACAGAGTAAAAAGCTCCATCTTTCCCACAGAGGGAGCTCTACCCTGCCCTGCAGGGTCACTATAAGTCAGAACGGACTCCCTGGACGTGATGGGAGTGTTTCCTGGGGAACACTTGGTGGTCCCAAGTTGTAATCTTGCAGTCAATAGCCCCGCACATAATCATCGTGTCACTAGGGTTTCAGTCTGTCTTGGTCCTTGTCTAAAACATTCTCCGTTTTGGGTCTTTTTAGCAGCCATCTTCGTAGGTGTGGAGTGATAGTTCATTGCGGATTTTGCTTTGTATTTTTCTCATGACTAAGACCTTTGCTCATTTTTTATGCGTGATTTTCCATTGTCATATCTTTGGAGAAATGTCTACTCAGGTTCTTTACCCATTTAAAAAGTAAGCTAATGTTTGGGTTTTAAAAATACCATTTTATTGGAGGTTGTTACAGCTCTTAGAACAATCCATACACCATTTGTATCAAGCACATTTGTACATAGATTGGCATCATCTTTTTCAAAACATTTTCTTTCTACTTGAGCCCTTGGTATCAGGCCATTCCTCCCCCTACCCACTCCCTCCCTCGTGTACCCTTGATAATTTATAAGTTATTTTTTTCATGTCTTACACCAACTGCCATCTTCATTCACCCACATTTCTGTTGTCTGTCCCCCTGGGAGGGGATTATATGTTGATTATTGTGATCAGTTGTGTTTTTTTTAAACTCTTATTTAATTTCTTTCTTTCAAAAGTTTTATTGGCATGTAATTGACATATCATACAATTCAATAGCTGAATCACATCAAGAATTGCACAACCCTCACTACAAATCAGTTATAGAATATTTTCTTCATCTATGTACTTGTCATTATTAACTCTTCATTTCCCCCAACTCCTCCTACCCAACCCCTGAGAAACCATTACTCCAGTTACTGTCTCTGTAGATTTACCTATTCTGGATTTCATTGTGGTTCTTTGGGGATATGGCAGGAGAGCTTGAGGAGAAATGGGAAGCTAATAATGATGAGTACAAGAATGAAGAAAATGTCCTAAAACTGATTGGGATGATAATTGTACAACTCTTCCTGATGCAATTGAACCACTGAATTATATGATATGTGAACGTTATGCCAATGGAACTGTGGGGAGGGGGTGGGGGGAAATTACAGTCTTGGAAACCCACAGGTGTAATTCTGTCTTGTCCTATAGGGTCGCTTTGAGCCACAATCCACTCAATGGTAGTGTGTTTGGTTTTTGTTACAGGATCTAAGTGGGGTTAAATCTTGATCTCCGTAGAGGGTCTGAATGAAGTCACATCCTTTATTTTATTTTTAGTTTTAAAAAGTTATTTCATATCTTACACTGTTCGTTGCCTCTTTTCACCCGCATTTCTGTTATCCCAGAGTCGGGGGTGGGGGGGAATCTTTGCTTTCTTGAGAGCATCTTTGAGACTATGCTAGTAGAGGGTACAACTTAAGACACCATTCTTCATTTTCCTTGGCGGGGTTAGGTTGGCTAAAAGACAAGTCACATCTCTACCACAGTCATTCCTCAGAGTCTAAGAGTCATCTGGCCCCAGAGAGAAATAGGAGGACCATTTGGAAGAGCTGGTACAAGATCTTTCTCTGAAGATGAGGTAGTTAGTTTATTGTGCCAACTTTGCGGATAAACACATGTGGGGTTAATTGAAGGGCGGAGGGATAAATGGCTCAGTGAGCCTCACCTTTCTAGGTCTCGGGTCTCTTGCTTTGTGATGGTCGCACCAGGGTGCAGCTGTCTGAGCAGTTTCCTGGTTCAGCTTGCAAGGCTCACTTCCTGTAAGACATCCCCGAGGAGAAGCCACATGGACCTACCCCGATGCAGCCCTGGGTGCTGGAGCAGCCGTGTGGAGACCCCTGACAGCATTGAGATGCTTACACACTCACTAACTCGGCTTTCCTCCTGCAGCCGGCATTTTTGAGTTTTTTTTGTGAGATGGAGGAGGACTTTGTGTATTGGTGTTGGACATATGGGTTAATGGGCAGCACTGGGTTGGGATGTTTTCTTGATGCACACTTATTGTATATATAAAACTCTCTCTTATACATGAGTTTCTGTGGATTTGTTTCTCTAAAGTACCCAGACTAACACAGAAGTGGTAGAAGCTGCCTGGACCAGAGGCACCAGAGAGAGAATGTGACGCAGAGGCCTGAGGAGCAGTGTGGGCTGCCTCCTCCTTATCTGGCCATAGACTATGGAACTGTGAGGCAGAGGGACAGGTGGACTGGCTTCCTGGCCCATGGAGGCAAAGGGCACATGGCTGAGAGACTGAGGACAGGAGAGAGACCTGGTTTTGGCTGAGCCTTACTGTTTGCTGGTCCTGACTTGTAGTAACCTATTAAGTTCCCTAGTGAAAGCACAAACTCACTGCCATCAAGCTGATTCTGACTCATAGCAATCTTATGGGCCAGAGTGGAACTGTCCCTGTGGGCTTCCATGATTGGAACTCTTAATAGGAGTAGAAAGCCTCATCTTTCTCCCTTGGAACAGGTGGTGGTTTTAAATGGAACTCATGACCTTGTGGTTAGTGGTCCAATGCATAAACAACACTACAGCACCAAGTCTCTTAACTTCCTTAATGTGATAGTTACATAATCTTCTGTCCACTTGAGAAGGGTGGAGTCCAACCTGTCAATCAGGTCATAGCCAGTGAGGTCTCCATGTGGGCATGGCCTTCTCCTGAGGATTCTGGGAACTCCAAGGTCCTCCCTGGAGGTGGGAGAGACTCTGCTTCATCTTCCTGCTGATAAGTCAGACAGAGACTCTGATAGAACCAGAGCCCTGGAACTGGAGGAGCCAAATAGAGACCCACACCAGCATTGAGATGCTTCCACCATCACTGGATCCACAAGACTTTCCACCCACTGGCTTATGATCTCCCACCACATTTGCATATGCACCTGCTTTGTCTTCAGTGATCCTGTCAGGAAGGTGAGCATCATGGAATGCCAGTTTAATAGAACAAAGTGTTCTTTCATTGAGGGAGTACTTGAGTGGAGGCCCAATGTCCATCTGCTACCTTAATACTAAACCTATAAATATATGCACATAGATCTATTTCCCCATGATCATATATAAATATATTTACATATGTACATGCCTGTATTTAGAGTTCTATAAATGCTCATTTGCCTCCTAGTTTTTTTCTCTATTTCCTTTTACTTTCCTCTTGTGCCACTCTCATGCTCAGCCTTCATTTGGGTTTCAGTAATTCCTCTCAGTTGCATTGCACTTGATCAAGCCCTACCAGACCTCCTATGCCTGCCTCGTCATTGAGTTTAGATCACTTGTTGTTCTCTTGTCCCTGGGTTTGTTAACACCCACTTCCTTTGCCCCCCTCTCCCTCTCCCATGTCCTCCCTAGAATAATCGGTTTTGTTGTTTTCTCCTCCAGGTTGTTTATCTCATCTATCTTATGTAGATAGACCTGCAGCAATAATAACATACACAAAAACAAGACAGAGCAAAACAAAGAAAACCAAAAAAGGAAAAGCCTGTAAATAGTTCAAGTCTGTTTGTTGACCTTTAGGAGTGCTTTCCAGTCAAGTCTGATGGGGTGCCACACACTGGCCCCAAAGTCTATTTTTGGTATTCCCTCGGGACTTCCTTACTCTGTTCCCCTTGCTGTTCTGTTGCACAACCTAAGTGTTTTCCTCGGTGTGGTGGGGTCAGATTGGGTGCAATTCCTGCATTGTTTCTCCAGTGTTGTCCCCTGTAGGTCTATGGGTCAGTGAGGGATGTTGTCCTCAAGGCTTGGTGGGCCAGGATGTGCTCCACTCTCGCTTCTTCCCCCTTCACTTGCCCCTGTGTGCTCTAATCAGACATGTCCCTCTCCCTGAGCTGTAGCTTCAGTGCTGATATCTGAAGTAAATTGTTCTGTAGGGAGGGGGGATGTTTTCTAAATGTACAATTGCTCTTTGAAATAAAGCTCTTTCTTATTCACATATGAGTCTCCCTGGATTTGTTGCTCTAGTCAACCCAGACTAACCTAATAAGCACACCTAATAAACCTTCTTAATTGTGAGTATTGTTTGTGAGGCCTTGTGGCCATTGTAAAGAATTATTGAGCCCGGCATAGAGTTGAGTGCCATGGGAGGAGCAGTTCCTGTCAGAATAGGTGAAGAAAGTTGGAGGTGGGGCATGCCTGCCCCGGCCTCATGATAATAGTGAAACAGGAGCACGTCATATCCGTCCCCCTCTGTTGTCCCTTACCACAGCTCCATGCACTGTGTCCTACTTACCTCACTCACTGACATCAAATCGATTCCAACTCATATGGACCCTGTAGGACAGAATAGAATTGCTCCTGTTTCGCAGACCGTAACTTTTTTTTTAAGATCATTTAAGACTGTAACTTTTTAGAGGAGTAGAAAGCCTCATCTTTTCGCCATGCAGCTGGTGGTTTTGAACTGCTGACCTTGCTGTTAGCAGCCCAACATATAACCTAATGCATATGTTCCTCGCTTAGTTGCCTAGGATTGATGGTATAGACATCTCACAAGTGAGTGACCTTTCAAAAAGAAATGGGGAGCTTGTGTCAGGGGCTCAAGTGGGAAGAGAATGCTTTAAAAAGGATGATGGCAGCAAATGTGCAAATGGGCTTGACACCCTGGATGAGTGTATGGATTGCGATGAGATGTAAAATCCCCCAATAAAAGTATTTAATTAAAACAAAGCAAAACAAAAAAAATCCATAAAAATTTTTTTTTCAAAGTACAGAAGGCAAGAAGTCCAAATTCAGGGTGTGGCTCTGGGGACAGACACTTCTTTGCCTGTTCAGCTTTAGGAAGCTGGCAGTCCTTGAGCTGCTGTGCTTGTGATGCACCCATCAGTGCCTTCCCCTGTGTGTGTTTCTTTGTCTAAGCAGACCCTCCACCCATTATTTGGTATGACTCCATGGCAGAAGAAAGCCTTTATTTCCAAACAGGGCTACATTTACACAAATGGGAATCAGGATTTTAGGTCAACAAAATCCAACCCTTACACCTATGCTTATCAAGAGTCAAACTTTTTCATTCTTGCAAGCTGTTGGTTAAATTCCAGAGTTCTGAAAAGTTGACTTTGACCATGTTCCCTAGTGTTCTCGGTTGCTCTGTGGGAGGAATGTCAGAGATCCTTACTGGGCCATTCTTGCTAATATAACTGCACTTGTATCTTGTCATTGATTCTTAAGAAAACCACTTCATTTCTCTGAGCTTCTGTATCTCCATTTGAAGGGGAAAAAAAGAATTCATTTCTCTGAAAATGTAAAGATCTTTATTTTATTTTGTCTTTACAATTTTCCAAGGAACTCCAAGGAATTCATTATTGCCTGAATTTTTTTCAGATGCTAAGAGGAATTAAGTGATTTAAGTATAGTCTAATATTTAAGCACATGAAATATGCATGTGTGTGATGAGAGAGAGAGAGAGAGACTGAAGAAACTATGAAAAGTTGCGTGAATGTATGTAAGTGCAATTGCTATGAGCCGTGACTGCTAACCGGAAGTTTCGTGGTTTGAACCGGTAGCTTCCCGGGGGAAAAACCTGGCAATCTGCTCCTGCCCTGATTGTAGCCTCGGAAAGCCTACCCTGTCCTCTAGGGGTTCCCCTGAGTCAGAATGGACTAAATGGCGCCCAACTTCTCACATTCAATCTGATGTCGGTTCTACTCCTGTAACCTTGCCTGATAAGTGACTCCATCTCATTATTTTTGGTCACAACTTTTGCATTAAGTTTAGTTTATTTCTCAGTTGGTGAGTGGGGTTTGGAATAATTTACCAGTAATATGCTGATGATGGCAGCTTTTCTAAGCCCTTGAATAACTAAAGATATCTTCCTATTGCCTTCAAGCAGGAATAACAACTCAGACAGGCACAAACCAGTTGTATTCCAGTTGGGCTGACTCGTCGTTATTCCAGATGTGTCAGAATAGGATTGTGTCCATGGTGTTTTTAATGGCTGATATTCTGGAAGTAGATCGCCAAGCCCTTTCTTCTGAAGCACCTCTCGGGAGACTTGAACCCCAAGTATGTTAACTAATTGCAATACTGAGGGACTCCCAACTGGACATAGACACTTGAGTTACAAATATTTCACCTTTAAAGGTATAGACACAGTTCCCCTGTGTGCTAATGCAGAATTGTAACACATCATGGACCTGTATGGATTACAAGAAAGCTAATACAGAAAGCCTCAAACTTGACATATGTTTTAGTTACTTGAGACTCTCTGTGCTTCTAACGATTTACAGTTTTGGAAACACTAATAAGGTCCTATGTTCCAGGTTTGACTCAGTGGCAATGGGTTAGTGTGGTAGCTACATAATCTGGTATCAATTTGGGTCTGGAGAAGATTAAGGAGAAGTGAAGGGGTGGAGTCTAGTCTGTCGATTGGGTTATAGCCAATGAGGCCTCTGTGTGGGCATGGCCCTCCCCTGAGAATTCCGGAAACTCCTGTATTTTCCTCTAAGGAGGCAGGAGACATTTCTCTCTCTGCTCTCTCCCTGGGAGACACTGTACTGACAAGACACGTGGCCCTGTGCCCTGGGAGCCAAACCTCTGGGGCCAGAGAAGCCATGTAGAGATCCGTGCTAGCACTGAGATTCTTACAAAACCACTGGATCCAGAAGAATTCCAACCCACTGGTCTGTGATCCTCCTGCATTAGGCATCATTGCATGTATTTTGTGAGTCTGAAGAGGACTTTATAGATTGGTGTCAGACATATGGGTTAATATTGGACTTATGGACTTGATCTGGATTTGACTGGATGTTTTCTCAATATTTGGTTGCTGTTATATATAAACCTCTTTCTTATATACATATGAGTGTCTATGAATTTGTTTCTCTAGTCTACCCCGACTAACAGAGTTAGGTTTGGATTGGGGATACAAGAATGTGCTAGCGGCTTTTAAAAGTCTGTCAAGGAAGTAAAATATCCAAGCTTTGAAGAAAAAAATTCAACTGCCAATCTCATGGCCTTCATAATTCTAATGGCATTTTCAGCCATGAGACCAGGAGAACTGGATGGCACCCAGTTACCATTCCTCAATATTTTGATCAAGGAATTAGTAGAGGAATACTGATCAAAAGGGGGGAAGATGTAGATCAGAATTAAAATTCTTACAGAATCCAGACAGTGCAGCTATTGAGACTTAGAGGAACCCCTAGATCTATTGCTCTGAGAAAATCTTCAAATCATGGGCCAACATTTTTCTCCTGAAGCCATCTTTAAACAAAGATTTAGTTCCATTATCAAAGGATGTTGCCATGAGTGTTGCAAACCTGTAAAGAAATGCACACTTATGTTAGACCAAATCGCCTGCATAACCCGCACAGCTGAGATTGTAGAGGGTATCGAATCTTAGGTCATTGGCAGAGAAACAACATGGGGAGAACGAGAAGGGTGATCCAACGTGAGGAGCACAGCCAGGGCTATGGAATCATCCATGTGGAAACCGACGCATGAGTGCACGTTCTGCGGTGTACATTTTCACTGAACCTAAAAGGGAAGCTAAACACTCGCCAGGCCCTTGGCATCGGAGGATGGGAGCAGAAAGCTGGGAAACGGGTCCATTTCCACAGCAACATCAACAAACTCTCCCTGGATAAACTGCCTTCTTTCTGTTGCAGTTTCAGGTTCAAAAGTCAGGAAAGTATAAAGATCCGAGGTTCAACCCCTGGCAAACAGCAAAGTCCTGGGGGCCGGAGATAGCACCCCGGTCCATTAACCCTTCAGTAGCCTACTGAGCAGACACCGCGAGGCTAATACATGCCAGCGCAATAACCCATGTCTGTTTCTTTCTTTCATTTTCATCCTGCAAAGTAGGCAGGTCACCTTAGGCCCTAAGGGCAATCTTAACCCGCTCAAAAATTCGTCTCACATTAGCAGTGAGGATCCGGGCGTCACCCCGGATCGTTATTTGCCTTACTCATAGGGTTAAGGCATCCCAAATCTGCTTCTATGCTGTATCAAATGTTCAAGGGTTAGCACACCACACTGTAGCGATCATAGGTAACAGGTTTTCAGTGTTTACACCCAGGAATGCATAATCTAATTATCACTGTTCTATGAAGTCGTGCCTATTGCCATCATCCCCACTTATCAGCGAAGAAACCAAGACCAAGCAAGGACAGATTGTTCGCCCAGGGTTGTACCCTTATCGGGAGTCCCGGGGATTCAGAGGCTACAGGCTAGCTGTTTGAACCCACCACTTGGTGGGAGAAAGCTGCCCTGTTTCCATTCAGATTACTTGGAAACTACGGGCCCGTTCTCCTCTGGCCTACACGATCACGGGATGTTGGAATGGGGGTGATGCCATCGGGTCTGACTCGGGGTATTAACATCCTTGCAAGCAGAGGGGCAGCAAAGGAGAGGAGGCGCTTTACGAGATGGATGGGCACAGTGGCTGCAACAGCAGGCTCCAGCATGGCAGTGACTGTGTGGCTGGCGCAGGACCGGGCCCGTTTCCTTCTGTTGTGCCTACAGTCGCTATGGACTGGAACAGACTCGATGGCACCTAACAACAACAACAACAGCCAGTAGTGAAGCCTACATGGAAACTGTAGGGCTAATATCAGAGGATTTATTTCTCCCCACCACACCGCTCTGACATAAACAACACAATAACACATGAGCAATGCACATCTTTTTTGGAGGTTTACGGTTGCATTTTCTGTCAAAAGAGACTTTGCTGTGTCTGACTCTGAAGAGTATTATAGAAATATATTGTGTAAATACAGATTTGGATGATGGGATGTGAGATCATTGAAGTGCCTTCTTACCTGGGTTCAACACTTCTCTTATCACTTTTTTCCTCTTTCACGGCTACTTTGGTTATTTGTAAACACACTTCTTAAAAGGTATACGTACTGTGAAGCAGTTTGGATGAGATAATCACTTGGATTTCTTCCAAGTATAAAATTCTGTGATTCTGTGAAATTAGTTGTTAAAAGAAGGTGTTATGCCTATTAAAGACATCAGGAGAGATTTAAGTGATGAAAATATACTGGATTGCTAAGGGAAAACAGGTGCACTAATGAAATTTTGTATATGTGCATGTGTACATGTATATAAATTCCAATTTCTCATAGAATTATGTATGCATAAATTCAAACTGCTCTTAATATATATGTGAATATATGCATACATGTATAAATTTAAATATGCACAAAACTCTGGTATTTCCACTTTTCGGGGACTTTTGTCCATTTGGAATACTTTTGGCCACAAATTTGAATTTTAAAAAAATCTTGTTTTTAATTGAAATTAAAAATCTTGATTTACAGTGTGTGGCAGTAACATAATCTCCTGTCAACTTGCAAAGAGGTAGAGGCTAACCTGTCCATCAGGTTGCAGCTTGAAGACCTCATTTGGAGGCAGGAGGGAGATAAATAGCTCACTGGAGGCCAGATATACTCTGTTTCGATAATCCTGTTGACAAGACACATGGAGCTACGCTAATGGAGCCAGAGCCCTAGAGCTGGAGGAGCCACATGGAGACGCAAGCCAGTGTGGAGATGCTTCCACTGCCTCTGGATCCACAAGACTTTCCATGCACTGGCCTGTGATCTTCCTGCATTCGGCATTATTTTGTGGCTGCAAGAGGAATTTATAGACTGCTATCAGACATCTGGGCTAACATCGGACTTATGGACTTGATCGGGACTGGGCTGGGATGCTTTCTTCATAGACAATTACTCTTTGATCTAAAGTTCTTCTTGTATACACGTGAGTGTCCATGGGTTTGTTTCTCTCATCTGCCCGGAGTAACCCACAGTGGCTCTCCGGAATAGAGAAGGAGCCCTGGTGACATAGTGGCGATGTGTTGGGCCGCTGGCCACAGGAGGAACAGCTGCACCCCAGAAACCACTCTGATGGAGAAAGATGCGGGTTCTGCTTCTACGAAGATTTACAGTCTTGGAAACCCACGTAGGGTGGCTGGGAGTCAGAATGAACGTAGTGGCCGTGAGTCTGGGGTAGGAAAGCAATAAGTTACAATTTAGGATCAGAAAAGACTCAGGAGACAGTTAGTTGATCAGCCCATCCTCTTCTAAGCGATGTCCCTGGGCAAGTGTCTTACTGGACTGCTCTCTCAGGCTTCATGGGTTGGACCAACCTCTACCTTGCTCGTGTGTTACACAGCTATAAATTGCTACTGATAAATGCCCAAAGAAATTGTATTTCACAAGCAAATCTGCCAGAGGATTTCAGCTTTCTTGATCCGGAGACCATGGGCCAGAAAGCCCACACATTCTTCTGTGACTGCTGGTTCTGCTGCCTCTGCTACCACTGTTTTTCTGCTGTTGATGCTGTTGCTGCCGCGTCTCACGATCTCTCGCTGTTTCTTGTGTTCTAACTCTGTCTCCAGTCTGGGAAGTTCCCAGTGCAGGGAGCCTGTCCCAAAGGAAGCACTCTGTCTCTTCGTATTGATGGTAGTCCTGTCTCCCTTTCTACCTGTGCGATGGCTAATTTTAAGCCTAGTGGGAGGGTAAAATGGCCTAATCCTTCCATTAAGGCTTATATACCTATTTATCTGGATTAGATGTTTTCCTGTTAACTTCTAGGTCTAGAGTTCATACCCACCATTTGTTCTGTGGGAGATAGTTGAGGCTTTCTGTTCTTGTAAAGATTTACATACTCGGAAACCCACAGGGACAGTTCTCTGTCCTATAGGGTCATTGTGAGTCAGAATTGACTTGATGGCAGTGAGCTGAGTGAGCTCCACTGCCCACGGGGCCATGCACCTTATTTACATGATTAGTAGATTATCCAATTCCCTTGGTGGTCCTCAAGCACTTCATTTTCATAGTCCCACCCAGTCATACGGTGGGAGTTACAAGTAACCTTCCTTGTCTGCCTCTCCTTGCTTGACTCCGCCTACTCTGCTACCCACCTCATCCCTTAACCCCTGTCGGCATAGTGGGTTGCACATTGGGCTGTTCATTGAAAAGTCAGCAGTTCAAACCCACCATATGCTCTGTGGGGAAGACATGAGGCTTTCTGCTCTTGTAAAGAATTACCAGATCAGAAACCCATACCCACAGGGGCAGTTCTACTCTGTCTTATAGGCTCACATGAGTTGGAATTGACTTCCTGGTGATGGGTTTGGTAAGAACCAGGTACGGATAAAAATATGGCTTCATATGAACCTACATTCCAGTACAGAGAGACAAAAAAATGAAACAAAGAGGTGAGTGTGTGGCTTAATAAAGAGTCCCTCAGTTCATCTACAGTGCAATATGGCACCGACGAAACACACAACTTTCCTCTAGTTCTTTAATGCTTCCTCCCCCCACTATCATGACCCCGTTCTACCTTACAAATCCAGCTAGACCAGAATATACTGGTACAGATATGAGATTTTGATACCCAGATTCCAGGACAGATTAAACCCTCAGAGACAATAACAGGAGTAGCAATACCATGAGAGTAAGGGGAGGGTGGGGAGGAGGGGAGAAAGGGGAAACTGATAGCAATGATGGATGTATATCCCGTCCCCTCCACCAAGGGGGATGACTAACAGAAATGAGGGTGAAGGGATACAGTGGATAGTGTGAAACTGAAAAAACTAATAACAACATATAATTTATTAAGGGTTCACGAGAACAGGAGGGTGGGGGAGGGAAAAAAGAGGAGCTGATATCAGTGGGCGCAAGTAGAAGGATAACGTTTTGAAAATGATGGTGGAAAATGTGTACAAGTTCACTTGATGTAACTGATTGTATGTATGGATTGTTATAATATCTGTAAGAGCTCCCACTAAAATAATTACAAATAATTAATAAGTAAGGAGTCCCTAAGTGGCTCAAAGGAATCCTGGTTGTGGCACGGTGATTAAATGCTCAACTACTAACCAGAAGTTTGCTGGTTCAAATCTACCAGCCATTCTGTGGGAGAAACGTGTGGCAGTCTGCCTTCACGAAGATTTCTAGCCTCGAAACCCTGACGGGACAGATCTACTCTGGTCAACGAGGTCAGTTTGAGTCGGAAGTGACATGACAGCAATGGTGCGTGGTGGGTTGAATGAGACAAATAGTTAAGTGCTCGAAGACTAGTCAAAGGGTTGGTAGTTTGAGTCTAAACAGAGGCAACTTGAAAGACGGGGCTGTGAGGCACGCCCTGCAGGTGTCAGCCTGAACACCCCGTGGGGCACAGGTCGCCTGCAGACACATGTGCTTGCCCTGAGCTGGAAGCCACTTGCCAGCAGCTAACACTACCAGCATTTAGTGTGACACATGGGATTGCTACAGAGAAAACAAAGCTTGTCCTACCGAGCATGAGACCCAGGAAACAGCGGCAGGAAATTAGAGAAACCAGGAGGTAGAGATTCTTGTGGGCGCTGACCCAAGATGTAGGAAAAACATCTGTTTCATTAAGCGAGCTGGCGCATGCTCATTAGATGTTTTCTAGGAAGGTGAATAAGCAAAGTAACTGGACCTCCTTGGGGAGTAAGTGGTGTGATCTGGTAGCAAAGGCATGTACCATGGTGAGAGCGGGTGTCCTGGTTTCAGGCTGCAGTGGCCTGTCCCCTGGTGTGAGAGTCCCGAGACAGGAAACCTCCAGGGTGTGATTTGTTAGCTTCACCAAGATTGTGTTGTGGCTGGGGCTCATGCCTATGTGACTGAGGGGGCTCAAGATTTCAATCATTCCGTTACACACTCAAGGGCATTTGGAAGCTTTTGAACTGGCTTTGAAAGTGGAGAAGGAGCTGCTTTGGAGGATGGAAGGAATGAGGGATTCCTTGCCTGGGTCGCTCCTTCCTTGTCCTCAGCCCCACCACAGAAATGAGGCCAACCCCACTGCTCTGGAGTCAGTTCTGACTCAAGGTGATTCCCCCATGTGTTACAGAGTAGACCCGGCTTTTCTTGGCTGTAATCTTTATGGGAGATTATGTAATCTAGGGAAGCTGATAGCCAGGACCTTCTTCCTTGACACTTATATGTGGGGTTGAGTCACCAACCTTCAAGTGAAAAGCAAAAAAGTCCAGAGCAAACCTTTTGTGTCACTCAGGGATTTCCATTTATCTTATCATTAATTAAAAATTTTAATATAAATTTTTAAAAATCTCCCCAGAACAGACAGATGCAACTTAGTGTATATCAAAATTTTTCACTAATTGTCTTATCTTTCATTAAAAAAAAATCCAGTGATTTCATAGTAAGGAAAATCAGGAACAAAGCAGTATGATTAGACATTCTGGTCTTGGCTATTATCAAAGTAGAATGTACACCTGAATCATCTGTCAGAGTAAAATGGTGATTTCTTGGTCCCAGGCCAGGCCTCATGAATCACACTCTCAGGTATATCCCAGGTAACTGGTATAGTCCCTGAACTTTGAGGATTAGTCTTTGCCACACCTAGGACTTCCCAAAGCCTTTAAAGAAGAAACTCACTCCTGTTTGTTTTTTAAAAAATATAATTTTATTGGGGGCTCCGTACAACTCTTATCACAATCCATCCATCCATCCATCCATCCATCCATCCATCCATCCATCCATCCATTGTGTCAAGCACATTTGTACATTTTTTACCATCAACATTCTCAAAACATTTGCTTTCTACTTGAGCCCTTGGTAATGAGGAGCTCACTCCTGTTTTCCAAGGTGCTTTGATGATAAGATTCACCTACAACCTTGGTAAGCAAACTGATTCCCATGCCCCACCCTAAATACCTGAATCAAGAGAGAATGAATGGGGAATCTGCCTTTCCACAGAGCTCCTGCGACAATATGGGGTAAGTACTGGACTACAAGATCAGCAATTCAAACATAGCGGGTCCTTTGTGGAAGAAAGATCAGGCTGTCTGGTCGTGTAGAGAACCCTATAGTCTCAGGAACCCTATACAGGGCCACTGTGAGTTGGCTTAAACTCGCTGGCAGTGGATTTGGTTTGAGGGCTTTGCATTTCCGATCATCAGAGATGCCCATGCACACTGCTCCTGAGGCCTTTCAGTCAGGACACCATCAGGTGAGCAGAGAACACATTCTGTAGGTAGACCCATCCTGGCCAACACTGGATTGAGTATGGAGCTCCAGTTCCATCTGCTGTGACCAGTTAGGATGGATCGACACAATATAAAATATACCCATTTTACACTATGACCAGAAATACCATAACCACACACACAAAAGATTGACCTAACTTTTGAGTGGTTTTTAATGTATTGCAAATAAAATTGTACTTTCCAATAGAAATGATGGAAAGAAGAATATGAAATAAGAGTAGGCCTGGGGAAGGACATCATGCTTGAAAAGAGTCATGGAAAAAGAGGAAGGCCATCAGCAGGAGGAGTGGATCTAGTGGCTGCAACAATGGGCTCAAACATACCGATGATTGGGAGGCTGGCAAAGGGCCGAGCGGTTCTGTTGTACATAGGGTCTCTGTGAATCGGAACCAACTTGAAAACATCTACCAACAAGCTCAAAAACTGGAGCCCAGGTGACACTGTAGGTTAGTGCTTGCTTCAAGGTTGCCAGTACCAACCCAACAGCCATGGCTCCTCAGGAAAAAGATGAGGCTCCTGGAAAGATATACCATGACCCTAAACAAGTCAAAATCGACTTGATGGTGGTGGGTTTGGGCTTTGCTTTAAAGTAAAAATTTAGAGTACAAATACATATTGAAGATACCACAGGCTGCTAAAAGGGCAAACTGACCCATCTTGGATGAATGCTCCTTGAAAGTAAGGATGGCAAAACTTCATCCTACAACATATGTCGTCAGGAGGGGCCAGTCCTGGAGAAGGACATGATGCTCAGTACAGGGGAGGGGCAGCAAAAAAGGGGATGGCCCTCATAGAAATGGATTGACAGTGTGGCTGCAACAATAGATTCTGGCATAGAAACAATGGTGAGGATGGCACAGGACTGGGCAGGGTTTTTTTTTCTGTTGTGCATAAGGTCATTTGGGGACAAGTCCCTGGAGAAAAACACCATGCTTGGTGAAGTAGAGGGGCAATGAGAAGAGGCAGGCCCTCAACCAGATGGGCTGACACAGTGGCTGCAATAATGGGCTCAGGCCATCCCCACACAGAAGGGTCATAAGGAAGAGATGGGTCAGTCCGGGTGCAGTGTAGCACCAATGAAACATACAGCTTTCCTCTAGCTCTTTAATGTTTCCTCCCCACTTCCCCCACTATCATGACCCCCAGTTCTACCTTACAAATCCAGCTAAACCAGAGCATGTACACTGGTACAGATAAGAGCTCCCAACACAGGGAATCCAGGACAGATAAACCACTCAGGACTAATACCTGAGAGTAGTGATACCAGGAGGATAGGGGGAAGGAGTGGGGAGAGAGGGGGAATCAATCACAATAATCGACATATAACCCCTCCCAGGGGGACAAACAACAGAAAAATGGGTGAAGGGAGACTGGTCAGTGTAAGACATGAACAAAATAACAATTTATACATTATCAAGGGTTCATGAGGGAGGGAAGGTGGGGAGAGGGGTGTGTGAGCTGATACCAAGGGCTCAAATAGAAAGAAAATGTTTTGAAAATGAGGAGGGCAACAAATGTACAAATGTGCTTGACACAGTGGTGTATGTATAGATTGTGATAAGAGCTGTAAGAGCCCGGATAAAATGATTTAAAAAAATAAAGAACACCAAACAGTGGGCTCAGCATAGGAATATTTGTGAGAATAGTGCAAGATCAGGTATCGTTTTGTTCTGTTGTGCACAGGTTGCTATGGGTCAGAACCAACTTGATAGCACCTAACAGCAACCACAACCACAAAATGTAAACATTCTCTTATAATATCCCTAAGCTTGACTTTCATGGCACCTCATCAAAGTTATCACCAACAGCTGTCAGCCTCTTAAGATGCTTCCAGCTAACACTCAAGGAGACTAGGCACTTGGCATGCACTGTCTACTTGAAGCTTCAGCCCAGGCCTAGGGGGCAGGTTTCTCACTGGCGAGGAAACTGCGCCACAGAGAGGGCAGTGCTGAGCTCCAAGTCGTAGCCCAAGTAGGAAGAGTAATGAGAACTGTAATGCTGGACCATCTAGACGCCATGCTTTTCACGACTCGGTCGTTCTAAAGAGCAAGCAGCCCTTCTCAAGTTCAAACATAATTTTGAAGAAAAATGTCTCAGAACAGGCAATTCCAAGTGTGTGTTAAAGGTTCCGTTTTCAGAAATTCATTTCAAAAAGTTATGTGTCTACGGGACACCTTGCCATTCTGAGTTTTCTATTTTCCGTTGTGTGCATCGGACTCCCTGCGTGGTGCAGACGGTTAACGTGTTCAGCTGCTGAGCACAGTTCTACTCTGACCCCCACGGCGCCCCAGGCGTTGGGAGTCCCATGAAGGCAACTGGGTTGGGTTTGTGCTCATCAAAGGTAGTTCTGCAGTTTGGTTTCAGAAAGTTTTGCACATTGGTTTGGGGGAAACTTGTTTCTATAATTCTACCCAGTTTCAAGACTTGACCCCCAAATGCAACAGTTTCCTATGACCATTCCTCGTCTTCTAGACAGAAGCACTCCTGCTTCCTCTGGATTCCAAGGGTTCATGTCCACACCAGTCCCTGGGAAGTTGGATTTTTTCTTATTAGTTGGAATTTAATATATATATCATGTCATTCCATATTTCAATCACATCAGTAGAATGTACAATTGCTACCACAACCAGTTTCTAAACATTCTTTTTTGACCTGGGAACTTGGATTTTTATTGTACGGTTATTTCTATGTATGTCAGCTTCCCCTGTGTCTGCTTAATTCCAAGTCCAACAATATACATCTATTAAATGTCTATGCCATTCTTTCCCCCCATTTAATGAACCTATTCAACAAATATTTATTGAGTGTCTATGACGTGTTCATTGTTCGTTCAGGCATTCTTCATTCCTTTGGGATAAGCCCATGACCCCCAAAAAGGGCACAAATTCTATTTTTGTAAAGCTAGCTTTCTAGCATGAAAATAAGTTCATTTATTAAAACATATTCAATAGTCCTTGTATTTTATACAAGGCTCCTATCATCTTCAAGCGCTATTGGCGCCATGGCTATGAGTTGGGCTGCTAACTGCAAGGTCAGCAGTTCAAACCCACCAGTCACTGTGAGGGAGAAAGATGGGGCTTTCTATTTCAGTAAGAGAGTTACAGTCTCAGAAACTTACCGGGGCAATTCCCCTTGTCCTATAGGGTTGTCATGAATTGCCATTGACTCCATAGCAGTGAGTATAGTAGCAGTCCTTCATTCTCTGCACCCTCACTTCCAATGCTGGGTGTGGTAGGGATTATGTCACCAAACACTCCTGGCTAGCGGCGGAGTTAAACTTGTCAATCAATTCATAGCCTGATAATACCCCCTTGATGTCATACGACTTTTGTCTAAGAGTGAGGACTCTGGGAATTGTTCTTCCTCTGTCACTTTGACTGTCTTTTCACTGGACTTCACTGGGACTCAGTGTCTGCCTCTATGTCAGCCACCTAACCCTGAGACCTCTTGGTACCCTGTCATGCTTCCACAGACCTTTGGATGCGCTCAACCATGCACCCACTGGTCTGTGATCTTCTGCTCCTCACGTTAGCATTCTGCATCACCAGCATGTGGCTGTGTGAGTCTGAAAAAGGGTCTTGTGGACTAGCCTCAGACGTGTGACCTTGGGTTGGACTGAGCTGGGTTGCCCTCTTGACATATAAACACATCTTGATATAAAGCTCTTTCTCAGACATAGGTGAGTGCCACTGGATTTGTTTCTCTAGACAGCCAGGCCTAACCCACTGGGAATGTATTCAGCCTCCTTATATACACTTTTCTGTTCACGACGAAGGCCAGTGGAGGACAGGAATTTGAGGGCATCTCAGTTCTCTCAGGATGGTTCTCAATGACAAGCCTTCCGTGTCCTGAACTTCCCTCTGGCCATTTAAACATGTTAGCAAGCTGTATTGGAGCTGGCTTCTGGAGACTGTATTTGTCAGTCTGGATGCAGCCGAGAAAATAGGAAGGTACATGCAAATCTGGGCACAGCATCTGCTAGGATTCAATGCTTTGGTCTAGTCCCAGACTCTTGGCTGGTGCTGCTTTTGCCAGGATCTGTAGCTCATCAGCTGTCTTCCATTGCTGCCAAAATAAAGGATTCTTGTTTTGCTAAGTAGGTACAAATTCCAAGCACCAGCACCACATGTATGGGATAATAGGGGTGTGTTATGCTAGGAAAAGTGTGTAGAACAAAAATCGATTCTTTGGTCTCATTTGTATATCAGTCTGTGTTAGACCAGGTTGACTGGAGAAACAATCCAGGGACACTCATGTATGGATAGGAAAGACCTTTATCTCAAAGAGTAATTGTATATTAAGAAAATGTCCCAGCCCAGTCCAGAGCAAGTCCTTAAGTCTGATGTTAGCCCAAATGTCTGATACCCGTACACAAATTCCTCTTGTGACTCATGTAGCACATGCAATGACGCCAAGTGCAGGAAGATCACAGGCCAGTGGGTGGAAAGTCTGTGGACCCAGGTCAGTGCAGCATCTCAGTGCTGCCGTGGCTCTCCACGTGGCTCCTCCAGCTCCAGGGCTCTGTGCTACCATCAGCATGTCTCCATGTGGCTTGTCAACAGGAATGTGTAGCAGAGTGTGTCCCACCTCCAGGGAGGAAGACAGGAGTTCGCAGAATTCTCAGAAGAAGGCCATTCCCAAACAGAAGCCTCATTGGTTATGGTCTGATTGACAGGCTAGACTCCACCCTTTGCTTAAGTTGACAGATTATGTAACTGCCAGACAGTCCCGAGGAAATCTTACTGATATGAAAGCATGACTCTGTTGTAGCTAATTGGAGGACTAGGGGTGGGTGGTGAAGAAAGGAGAATACACTGGTGTTAATGAACCTGTTTGACAGGAAAATGCATTTTTAAATAATAATAGAGCGTGTTGTCAAATAACACTGGGAGGATCTGCTAGAGTGGGAATTGATTCGATGGCAGTGCGATTGACTTTTTGTGACAGTCTTGAGAACTTATGGGCAGTCCTACTCTGCCACACAGGGTTGCTATGCAGCGACCCTGACTGGACAGTTGTGAGTGAACTGTTGGGAAAGCAGTGGGAAAGATGGATACAAGCGTTGTTTTTTGTTTTTTTCTTTCCCCAAATGCTAGGTATTTATTTAATTTAAAAAATCATTTTATTGGGGCACATACAACGCTTATCACAATCCATACATACATCAATTATGTAAAGCACATTTGTACATTCGTTGCCCTCATCATTCTCAAAATATTTGCTCTCCACTTAAGCCCCTAGCATCAGCTCCTAATTTTCCCCTCCCTCCCTGCTCCCCCTTCCCTCATGCACCCTTGACAATGTATAAATTATTATTTTGTCATATCTTGTCCTGTCCGACATATCCCTTCACCCACTTTTCTGTTGTCCGCCCCCCAGGGAGGAGGTTATAAGTAGATCCCCATACAAGCGTTTAGTTCACTATTTTGGCAACATGTATCAGAAGTCTTAAAACATTAATCCCCTTTAATCAACCAGTGCGATTTCCAGGAATGTTTTAGGAGGAAATAATCTTATATTTACCCAAAGACTCAGTCAGAAGATCTCCTTTTAAACATTATTTATAATGAAGCTAAGTCCAACTAAACTATTCCATAATACAGATTTGTTTAACATCACAATGCTATGTGTATACTCTAGAGTAAAAGAAACATTAAAATTTGTTCAACTATTAGAAAATGTAAGTAAATAAATTTTAGCTAAGGAGAGAACAATTCCTATAATATTCCCTATAGTTCTTTGTAAAAAACATATGGAAATTTCCAATACAATAATTTTTAGGTTAATATGTTCACAAAGAGCATTTTTATAGAATGGAAATGGCTTATAAAGCATTGTTTGATGAAAAAGGCAGATTATCACACAAATGAAGCAAGGGTGTGTGTGTGTGTGTGTGTGTGTGCAACAACAGGTTGTGCTGTTGTTAGGTACCATCAAGCCGGTTCCAACTTCCTATCTGTACCCTATGTACAAAAGAACGCACGCGGCCCAGCCCTGCACCGCCCCCACAGGTGTTATGTTTGAGCTCATTGCTGCAGCCACGGCGTCACTCCGTCTCCAGGAAGGCCTTCCCCTTGGGGCTGATCGCTCCTTAACCAGGCATGATGTCCCTTCACAGGCGCCTTCCTGATAGCATGTCCAAAGGATATCAGACAGACTTTCGCCATCCTTGCTCTAAGGAGATTTCTTTCTTTCTTTTCTTTCAGTTTTTATTTTACTGGGAGTTCTTACCGTTCTTATCACAATCCACACATATATTCATTGTGTCAAATACATCTGTACATACGTTGTCATCATCTTTTTCAAAACATTTTCTTGAGCCCTTGTTATCAGCTCCTCGTTTTTTCCTCCTCCTTCCTATACCCTCCCTCCCCCATATCCTCTTGATAATTTATATTCTTTTTTTTTTCATGTCTTATACCAACTGCTGTCTTCTTTCACCCACTTTTCTGCCATCCGTTTCCCTGGAATGGGGGTCATACGTCAATTATCGTGATAGGTTCCCCCTTACTCCCCTCACCCCTTCCCTTACCCTCCCAATATCGCTGCTCTCCTTATTTGTCCTGAAGGGGTTATCTGTACTGGATTCCCTGTTTTGCGAGTTCTTATCTATACTAGTATACATTTTCTGGTCTAGCCAGATTTGTAAGATAGAATTGGGGTCATGATAGTGGGGAGGGAGGAAGCAATAAAGAACTAGAGGAAAGTTGTATGTTTCATCAGTGCTATACTGCACCCTGAGTGGCTAATCTCTTCTTTGTGGCCCGTCTGACAGGGGATGTCCAATTGATTACTGATGGGCTTTGGGTCTCCACTCTGCCCTCCCCCTCATTTCCCATTGATACAATTGTTTGTTTGTTTTGTTTTGGGTCTTTGATACCTGATACCTGATACCTGATCACATTGACACCTCATGATCACACAGGCTGATGTGCTTCTTGCATGTGGGCTTTGTTGCTTTTCAGCTAGATGGTCACCTGTTTATTTTCAAGCTTTTAAGATCCCAGACTCTATATCTTTTGATAGCTGGGCACCATCAGCTTTCTTCACCACATTTGCTTATGCACCCATTTTGTCTTCAGCAATCGTGTCAGGGAAGGTGAACATCACAGAGTGCTGTGTTAGTAGAACAAATTCTGATGATAGGTCTCCAAAAAAATGTGTTTGTTTTTCCGGCAGCCCATGGGCACTTTCAGTATTCATCAATAACACTGTAATTCAAATGTATCACACCTTCTGTGGTGTGGCTTTCCCACCCAGTGAGACAATTGAACATACCTCGGGGTGGGTCAGGCATACCTCAGTCCTCAAAGTGACATCCTTGCTCTTCAACACTGGGAAGATTCCCGGGCAGCAGACTTGCCCAGTGCAACATGCCACCTGAGGCGTGGAGTGCTGCGTGCATGAGTCTGGTTATGGGTCCGCACACTATGACGTCCTGGACAAGACCCACCTGTCCCCACCGATGATGCTGTTGTCTATTTTGTTTTTGTTTATATTGAGTTGTAACCTTTACTGAAAGTTTTTGATTTTCATGGCTAAATGCTTCAAGTCCTCCTCACTTGTAGTCAGCAAGGTTGTGTCGTTTGCATATCACAGGTTGATAATGAGCCTTCCTCCAGCCCCAATGTCTTGTTCTTCTTCACTTGGTCCAACGTCTCTGATTATTTTCTTAGTACACAGATCGAATAGGTACGGTGAAGGGATGAACACCCTTTCTGGTTTAAACAAAGAAAGTTCTAATATCAACACTCAAGATTCCACTTTACAAAGCGAAATAGCCTCAGCATAGGTAGAAAAAAGAAGGAAATAATAAAATTACAAATAAAAATGAAGGGAGTAAAAAGTGGGCAAACAGAAAAAAAATCAAAAGTTGGGTTTCTTTTCTTTATCTTTTTTTAATTTTTAGTGATTAAGGTTAATAATCCTCTAGTTGAACTGAGCAAAACAAGACAGAGAGAGCACAAGAGTTACTGATATTACATGAAAATCACGCAAGTCACCCCAGACAAAGGGCATTGATGACCATACCTTTGACAAATGAAACAGAGGAATTCCTTAAAGATAAAATAACTGAAATGGAGCAGAATAGAGGGTAATATTTCAGAGCCTGGATTCTGGGGTGAGGCTGTTATAATCTGAACTCAATCTCTTTCTATTATTAGCTTGTGAATTTGGTCAAATTCTCTAGCCTCAGGCACGCTTCCTATTCTGCTTCTGTAAAATCAAGGGATTGGGCCTTAGTTAAACATTAGGCGAGTTGTTTTATAAAGCTATGTTCTTGGCACTATGTAAGTGATGCGTTTTGTCTCTACTTAGAGCTTATGTAATTTTTCTGTATTCAGACTTACTTTTGTTTCTGGTGGCTCAGCTGAAAGAGTTAGTGATTGTTGGCTAATGAAAGGGTTTTTGGTCAGTGGGCTAGATTATTAATGGATGTACCCACAAAGTTCATGTATGCAGTTCAAATGTCTATTGGTTGCATGTTTAAATTCAACATAGGGAATACATCAACTTCAAAAAGATAAAGTCCTGATAAAGCACACTCTCCACTGCCATGACCCTGCCGGCCCCTGATTCTTCATTTCCACACACAATTTGGAAAGAGTGCAAAGGTTGACCTCCCAGTGTGTTTGACCAGTGATGTGTGTTCAGGAGGCAAAGTGCAGCTAAAAATAATTGCTGGAAACGGGAGGGCTACCTGGGTCAGCTGGCAGCTGGAGGGACTGTAGCTTATGGTTTTCAACCAGCCAGGAACACAGGGTTTCTTATCCTGGATTCTGAAACACTGGACATTTCTCACCCATCCAGTTTCTTTCTTCCCATTGACCTCCAGCATCCAAGCCATGCCTTGCACTCTCTCAGGCCACAGCAAGTCCCTCCGCCATCTGTCATGCTGAAAGGCTTGGTAGGAGGCTCTTATTCAGCAAAGACTGGCAGCCAACCATGCACATTTCACCATCTGTTGGCCACTATTGGCTTCTCCTGAGAGCATCTGCCTGCTGCCTGGTGAAACCAGGGGTTGTCTCCCCACAATATCCTGTTCAGAAGGCTCTTTATTCTTGGTTGCTCCCCTGGAACTCAGTCCCCAGGAAACATCCACCACAAAAGAACATGAACCCAAGCTGAATTTGAACATCTGTTTCTTATGTAATGCCCTTCAGAAAGCATGGCCTTGTTTGTTCTCAAAATCAGCTCCCAGAAATCCAAGGAGGGAGGAAACAAACAAACAAACAAACAAACAAACAAACAAACCAGGAAATAAGATCTTTAGTAAGGCATTACTCCTCTTTGCGACCTTCAGGCCGAGGGATCCCCAATAGTCAGCATTTAAAGGTCATGGAGTAACCCAGGTGACATAATGGCTTAGTGTGCTAACTGAGAGGTGGGCAGTTTGAACTCATCAGTGGCTCCAGAAATTGCTCCCATAAAGATTACATTGTAGGAAATCTGATGGGGGCAGTTCTACTTTGTCATAAAGAGTTGCTATGAGTCAGAGATAACCCAATGGCATTCAACAGCCAACAAAGCTCCTACGGACAGGTGTGCTGATGGAGCTATGAATTTCAGCTCTTCCAGAGTAGAGGTTCTCAACCTTCCTAATGCCACAACCCTTTCATACAGTTCCTCATGTTGTGGTGACCCCCACCTATAAAATTGTTTTCATTGCTACTTCATAACTGTCATTTTGCTACTATTATGAATTGTCATGGAAATATCTGATATGCAGGATATATTTTCATATTACAAATTGGACATAATTAAAGCATAGTGATTAATCACAAAGACAATATGTAATTATGTATTGTGAAATATTTATTTCTAATTACATATAAATGAAATTTTGCTTTGAAGCGTGGTGTAGCATGGATATCAGTCTTAATATAACAACAGTAAACTACATGCCTACATTTTGTGACAGTATGCATAAAAACCCAATGTCAGTGTGAAGGTTGAGATAGCTTCTTTCTCACCAGATCAGAAATTCTCAAGGCAGTCTTTGCGAGAGCACAACGAAAATCCTCTTCCACAACAAGCCTACTTCTGTATTTAGACTCGATAACCAACAAACGGGAAAATCCTGTTTCCCAAAGACATGTTGTTGGAAATGGAAGAAGAAGGTGCGAAACAGTCTCAGACAGAACAGGGTATGACTGCAAATATCTGATCCAGAATTCTGTATTTGGCATTGAAAAGAATTCAGTTCTTGCTGCCTTGCTGTTAATAAGTTCAATGAACTCCTCTTGTGCTATCTCAGGAACATCAACTTTGACTGTGAATGGACTTTTTACAAGTGCAAATGAGGTGTCAGGTAGATTTGGAAAGTACGATGAAATGTCTGCAAGCAGGTGAAAGTGTTCTTTCGCAGAAATTATCATCATAATTCTTTTGTCTGGTTCAGTGTCATGTTCCTCAAAGAAAGCAGATAAGGCAGACAACATGTAAATTTTAATTTCATCCAATGTTTTGTGTGCAAAAGCTGAAGTTTCATTTGGAATGACCAGATCTTTTCAGAAAAATGAAGGCATGTTGCATTTGGTCCTCACAGTGATAAATTTAACTCATTCAAGATGGCAAAGATGGCAACCAAGTAAGCTATTTTCTGCAGTTCACTTTTATCGCTGAAAAGTACTTTGAACTGCGAGCTTGCTTTCTGATTAAAATACTTTTTGCGTTCATCATGAGGCTCAAAAACCCATTTAAAAAAATTTCCTCCCAACAACCATCTCACTTCAGTGTAAAATAGCAGAGCATTATTCAGCACATCCAACTTGTTGCAGAGTTTGTGAAAACAGTCAACTGTTTAAAGTACAAAATTGACAGAACTTATGACACTTTTCACTACGTCTTGTAACTCTTGTGGCAGCATCCTTGTTGCTAATATTTGTTGATGAATCATACAGTGAGTTCCGATGACTTTTGGTGACTCATTCAGGACCAAACGTTGAAATCCAGATCGACACCGTAGCATAGCTAGAGCACCATCTGTGCAAACACCACAAACCTTTCCCAAGAGAGCTTACTGTTCTTTCACAAATGAACCAACTGTGTCAAATACATCACCTACAATAGTTGTCATTTCAAGAGGTTTGCAAAAAAAAAAAGAAACTAATCTTTAAAATTGCCATCATTAATATACCTCACTTAAACCAGGAACTGTGAACTATTTGCAATGTCTGTAGATTCATCAAGCTGGAAGCTAAATATTGGAAATGGAGCAGATTTAATTTCCTGGATTGCCTGATCAAGAATATCAGCAGACATGTCATCTATTTTTCTGTGGACAGTGTCATTAAATAAGGAAATTACACTCAATTTCATAACAAATTCATCTCTGATCATAACTCGAACAAGATATTTGGCCAGTGGCAACAGTAAATCCTCAGCAATAGTGGAGGTTTCATAGCTTGGTGATTCTGAGTGCCACCAAATATGAAGTTTCAACGGTTGTTAGGTTTTGTTTGTAGTACTTGCCACCAGTGTCAAGTTCGACTTTCTTGAGTCCATCAGTTTTGCTTCTAAAATATTTGGTATCCTTGCTGGCAAAGCTCGGATGCTTGCTGTCAAAATGGCGTATTAGTTTGTTTGGCTTCCTAGATTTGGCTGATAGAACCTCACAACAAATAACACATTCTCAATTCCTGCTATAATTATTGAGGTAAAACCATACTGTAAAAATCCTCACTATATTTTCTTTTCTTAATGTTCTTCACTACACGACCCATTGTCGTGGATGGTTTGCTGGTGAAAATAATATATAACAAGAGCTTTACTAGTGCAAAAGATGATACATGGCCTAGTTCAGTCAATACAATGCATTAAAGTTTCCTATGATTTACCACTCTGTTGTTTTGTTTTTTTAAACATACCTGCTACTATCACAAGGGGCAGTATTCACATTAACCATGGCTGAATATAAAAAGACCAATCAGCATCCAGATTAAGTTCCCATGGTACAGATATACACACACACACACACATATATACAGATGTATATATTTGGCAGTAGTTGATTTTATAGTACATGATTTTACATTTACCCAGTAATTATAATTCATGAAGTGTTGTTTTACCTCCAATACTGCTGCTTTCAACACAGTACCTGCTTTTAACAGAGTAGCTGCTTTCTACACAGTAGCTGCTCTCCACACATGTGTGACTGGTACGCATAAGTACATTATGGCACCAACCCTATCACATACACCTGTATTTGCATGGGGTGCATGTGATGGGGTTGGCACAATGAGGTCATCACACTGGGTACTCGTATGTGAGCGTATCTGCATGTGGGGAGACCCACCTGGAGACAGAGGAGCAGTGTCTCAGTTCCTAAGACCATCGGAAATGTGTTTTCCAATGGTCTTCGGTAACCCCTGTGAAAGGGTCGTTCGACCCCCAAAGGGTCACAACCGACAGGCTGAGAACTGCTTGCTCAGAGGCAAAGATAGCAGGACTTTGTCTCACAGACTTTGGACACGTTGTCAGTAGAGACAGTCCCTGGAGAAGGACATCATGCTTGGTAAAGTGGAAGGGTAGTGAAGAAGAGGAAAGCCCTGGATGAGATGGATGGACACCATGGCTTCAACAGTGTGCTAGGGCATCAAAATGAATGTGAAGATGTCACAGAACCAAGCAGCGTTACATTCTGTTGTGCATGGTGTAGCTGTGGGTCGGAACTGACTTGATGGCTCCTGACAACAACATTGATATTACATGGAAATAAAACTATGCTGAGGATCATTTTAAAGTGGCTGAAGCAGTACATCAACAAACAAATACCAGAAATTCCAACTGGATTCATAAGTGCAGGTGGTGGAATGAGGGTTCTCATTGTTGGTGCTAAATTGATCTTAGTTAAAAACAGAATATCAGAAGAATTCTTACTTGTGTTTTGTTGGCCATAAGGCATTTGAGTGTGAGTATCATATCAAGTTACATTGGTAAGAGTAGGGATTCCAGAAATTATGCTCACGCAGAACTTGAACATAGACCAAGAGGCTGACATTCTAACAAAACAAGGAAGAGAATACTGAGTGGTTCAAATTTAGGAAAGATTGTATCCTTTCTACATGAAAGCCAAGATAGATAAGCCTTCAGAAACAGTTACAGGAATAATAGTTCCTTGAGGGAGCGGGAAGTGGGTTGGGGGAGCTGCTGATCGCACTGATGACTGTATAACCCCACTCGAAACAACAAAATTGTATGCAAATCATTATATTGGATGGTGTAAGATGTGGCAAAAAAATAAAAATAAAATAAGGGTTGGGGCGGATATTCTGAAACTGACTGTAGTAGCAATTGTACAATGCTGCTTGATATGATTGAACTATAGAATGTTATGATCTATGTAAGAGCTCCCAATAAAATAATTTTTAAATGATTTTATCCTTGTTTCACACTTCTTCAATCTGTTCCCAGGGAAAATAATCTGAGACACTGGCTTTGTGAAGAACACAGTATTGGGAATGTTAGAAAATTCATTAACAACTTGCAATCTGCAAATGGTACAACATTGCTTGTGAAGAGGAAGGTCTTTTAGCACGTACTAATGAAGATCAAAGCATATTGCCTTCTGTGGTGTATTGGTTATGCAATGGTCTGCTAACTACAAGATCAGCAGCTCAAAACTGCCAGCTGACCCATGGAAGAAAAATGAGACTTTCTATTCCCATCAAGAGCTACCTCCACCTAAAGGGCAAAACATCTGACTGCTGAACCAATGAATAAAATGATAAATGAAGAAAGAATTTTAATTGTCAAGGGTTCCATTTTACTTGAATCCACAATCAACACCTGTGGGGGGAGGTCAGATGCTCACAGGCATCTTCCCTGAAGGCAGTCCCTGCCAGACTGCTGTCTCCCCACACCACAGGGGTGGGGGCCTGCGACCATTAGCTTGGTTGCTGTAGGTGGATTTCACACCCCACTGATAATGGTCCCTATCAGTTGAGCCAGGGAACCGGCCAAACCGGATCTGTGACATCTAGGTTAAGCTGCCATACCAAATTTAGGATCTGCCCATTTTGTCACATGTATACCCCCAATCCCTCATCTTCCTATTGTGTGTATGTGACCAGACCACCCCCTCTCATTATTGTATTAGCTATAGCACAGCCCCTTCCTGTGATGTATGTCCTCACCTGTAATTAGGGGGCTTGCATGTCCCCAGAGAAGATAAAAAGCCTGGGCTAGCATTAAATCTCTCTCTCTCTCTCTCTCTCTCTCTCTCTCCACGTGGACCATCAGGCGGGGCTGAGGTGAGCATGCTACTATGTATCGTGTCTGACTCCATTTATTTCAATACTTCTATCTCTCATGCTCTCTATAACTTTACTATGATCTTTACTTATTATCGCTGTACAATTGTGCCTACCGGACCCGTACTGATGTGTTACGGGCTGGCTTCAAAACACCCACAGCCACAGCAGGCAAAAAAATCAAATGTATTGTGTTGGGCAAATCTGTTGCCAAAGACCTCTTTAGAGTGTTAAATGCAGTTATTCCCTTGAGAACTACTAAGGTGTGTTTGATCCAAGTCGTGGTACTTTTAATGGCATCCTGTACATGCACAAGCTGGACACTGACTGTGGAAGATCGAAGTATCAATGCATTTGACTTAGGGTGTTGGCGAAAAATATCAAATATACCACAGATGGCCAAAAAATGCACAAATCTGTTTGGGGGTTAGTAGAAGCGGAATCCTCCTTAGCAGTGAGGATGTCGATACTTTGTTTCACTTACTTTGGACATGTTATCAGATGGACCAGTACCTGGGAGACATCATGCTTGATAAAATACAAGGTCAGCTAAAAAGAGGAAGCCCCTGAATGCAAACCTAGCAATGATGGCGAGGCGGGTGCAGGACGGGACAGTGCTTCATTCTGCTGCACATAGGGTGCCATGAGGTGGACCTGATTCCACGGCGCCTAGCAACAACAGAGGAGGGAGGCTTTCAGATTTTGTTTGGATAAACACAGACCCAATGACGTCTGTCGACACTTAAGTTCCAAGAAACAGTGAGTACCCATGGGCACAAATGGCAGTTCTGTGGTCTCCGGTCCTTTGTAGTGGGGGCAGTTTACACTCCAGGTAAACACACTTCAACTCCAGTAAGCACACATTGCCAGCAGCTTACTTTTTCTTCTGGCCTTCCACCGTGCTTTGCATTGGATGGTCTTGGACAGTACACCACGCTGCCTCTGAGGATGAAGCCCCTGCAGGAGTGTAGCTCTCCACAGAAACTGGTCTCAGTTCTCCCCTCTCTCTCTCCCTCCCTCCTGGCGTCTTGGGAATGGTGTCAGCATTCTTTGGAAAGGATACAAATGGACAGAGCAGCTCCTATGATTTAGATGGAGTAATCCGCTTCCTAAAACACACCAGGAGCTAAAGAGATCAAGCAGAGGCAGTCAGACCCAGACGAAACCAAAACAACCACATCTTTGAGCGCTTTCATCAGAACGGCTCCTATGGTTTTCTGAGCTGGACACGTTACAGAGGCCAGCTACAGGTCTTTCTTCAGTTCCGCTGGATGGGCTGGAACCGCCGAACTTAGATTCACAGCCAAGTGCCATTTGTACCTCCTAAGGGCCTGGATGGTGAGGCTTGGTCTCACACACTTTGGACCTGTTGTTGGGAGAGACCAGTCCCTGGAGAAGGACAGCATGCTCAGTAAAGAGGAGGGGCCGAGACAGAGAGGAAGGCCCTTGATGAGCTGGATTGACACAGTGGCTGCAACAACGGGCTTGAGGATGGCAGCAATGGTGAGGGGGTGCAGGACCAGGCAGCGTTTCCTTCTGTTATGCACAGGGTCACTCGAGTCAGAACTGGAGCCCGAGTTAAACCAAATCAAGCTCATTGCCACCGAGTAGATTCTTACTCATCAAACAAACAAAATCACTGCCATCCATTTGATTCTGACTCAGAGTGACCCTAGCAGCCTAGTTTAGGATTTCTGAGGCTATCTTTTTTTGGTTCGTTTGTTTTATAAATCATTTTATTGGGGCTCGTACAACTCTTACCACAATCCATCCATTGTGTCAAGCACATTTGTACATTTGTTGTCGTCATCATTCTCAAAATATTTGCTTTCTACTTGAGCCCTAGGTATCAGCTCCTCATTCCACCCCCTCCCTGCCCCCATCCCTCATGATCCCTTGATAATTTATAAAGTATTATTTTGTCATATCTTACACTGTCCGATGTCTCCCTTCACCCACTTTTCTGTTGTCCGTCCCCTAGGAAGGAGGTTATATGTAGATCCTGTAATTGGTTCCCCCTTTCTATCCCACCTTCCCTCCACCATCCAGGTATCACCACTCTCACCACTGGTCCTAAAGGAATCATCTGTGCTGGATTCCCTGTGTTCCCAGTTCCTATCTGTACGGTAGCATTGGGATCATGAGAGTCGGGGGAGGTGCATTTAAGAAGAGGCTGTCCGTAGTTGAGGGAGCACACAGCCTCAGGTTTCTCCACGGGAGAGGCAGATGGGTTTGGACTGTCTACTGCATACTCAATAACGCTATGAAACAGAACCAAAACCAAACCAAAAACACCTCACTGCCATCAAGCCAATTCTGACTCACAGCGAAGCTATAGGACAGGGTACAATCGAACTCTGCACAGGAGTAGAACGCTTTGTCTTTTCCCTTCAGATCAGCTGGGGGTTTCAAACTGTTCATCTACCACTACACCACCAGGGCTTCTACCCAGCAGGTTAGACCTGGTCATTTTCCTCTCGGTTCCTTAGCGAGGTCGAGGTCGCCGCTTGCCTGGAGATGGAGCACTCCGAGGAGTGGAGTCGGAGGACCCCTGCCGCAGCCGTTGGGTGGTTCTTCCCCTGTGCGCGCACTCTCAGATGGAGGCACCCTGCGGTGCTCCCCCGTGGATCTGAACTGAGTGAGCAGAGCGGCGGCGTGCCATGCCTCCCAAAGAAGCCGGCAGGAAGGCACTCGGGCAGCTTCTGTCCCCTGCCTGGCAGGTGAGCAAGGGCCCTCAAGCTGGCCCTTCAGCCCGAGCGCTCCGGAGAACCACTTGAGACCCTTCCAGCTGGTCCAGCACCTCCGCTACCAGGTCCGCTTCCTGGCTGAATCTGCTGCCACGTAGACCAACGCAGGCTGCGGCTCGTACAACACGGGCTAGGGAGCTGAAGAACCTCTTCCCGCCTTGAACTGTCTGAGAGGGCCATTGTTTTTCGTCCCCCGCTCTGAGCCTCCCCCCTTTCTCCCTCTCACGATGCCACTTCTTGGGAGGAGACACGCCACTCTGATTCCTCCTGTGCGACTTCTAGCCCGACGGGGGCTTTTCTCTGTCCACTTCCCGCCTCTGCTGACGCGGCCTCTGCAGACGTGACCTTCAGAATGCGGCGGCCTCTGCAGACGTGACCTTCGGAATGCGGCGGCCTCTGCAGACGTGACCTTGGGAATGCGGCGGCCGGCAGCCAGAAAGCCCCGCGGTTCCCAGCATCTGTTTAAACACGGTGCTTCCGGTGGCGGCGGGGCTCTCCGCCTCTGAACCCTTTTGTGTCAGTTGCTTCCAAGTTTCAAAGGGGATTTTACTGCCGATGAGCCGGCGAGCGCGCCCGTGGTTGGAAGACAGCTTCCAATGCTTTCTTTACTTAGAGTTGCCCACATCTGAGCGATCGAGCCTCCCGGAAGGTCTTCCCAGGCAGGAATTAGACACGGTCCTCACGTTCTCCACTCTGGGGCTTTGTTTCCTTCTTTTTAAAAGAACAATTTTGCATTGTCAATTAGGCGGGGTTTACCTTTGAGACCATCCACTGTCGTCAACAGTTTAAAGCACCAATCAACCACCCCGTGCACAGTCTACCCTTCCCTTGCTCCTGGTTTTCTGCCTCCCTTTGTGGATTCTACCTTCCTTCTTTCATTCCATCCAGGCTGTCCGTAGTCTAGTCCAGGCTCCCCCACGCCCACCCCACTCCACAATTTCTGAAGTCAGTGTCCTTTGGCATGAAAGTCCTTATCTTGTTTGTTTTTTCCCCCAGACTGTTTTCCAAGCATTTCCTCCCTCCACAGCCCCTCTCTTCCATTATTTATTTGTGCTCTGTCCAGTACGCCTGCCTCCTAGACTACACTGAAGTGTTTACCTCCACCCAGACCACCTTCCCCAGCCCCCTTTCCTAGGTCAGCATGGCAAAAGTCCCACCCATCGTCTCCGTGTCAATGCCCCCTCCAGGAAGCTTTCCTAGATCTGTCCCAACCAGACTTAACCTCCCCTCCAGACCCTGTACTCCCGTTATGCTAGAGAATGGTTTCGCAAATCTAAGAGGCATTTTTTTGGTAGCAACTTTAGTGAGTTAGAATCCACCTATCACAGAATCCCCTCATTTTAGCGTGTTTATAGAACTGTGTAGTCATCGCCACAATCAATTTTAGAACATTTTCATCATTCCCCAAAGTAACTCTGTACAATTTGGCAGTCACCACTGGCAACCGACCCGCTATCTCCCCCAGTCTGGTGGGTGCAGAATGCTGTCCAGTCAGCTTGCTCTCAGCGTGAACCCATGTGAAACAGCAGAACACTGTGAAGTTGCGCACTAGCCTCACGATTGTCGCTATGCTGGGTCGTATTGTTGCAGCCACAGACTCTCTCCATTTCGTAGGTCTTCCTCTTTTTCACTGACAATCCCTTTACAAGCATGATGTCCTTCTCCAGAGACTGGCTCTCTGGAAAACACGTCTGCACTGGAATCAAGAGCATTCTGGCTCTGCTTCTGCCAGACAGATTGGTCCTTCTGGTAGCACACGATACTTTCCAGGTTCTTTGCCAACATTATATTTCAAGTGTGTCCATTCTTCTCTGATCTTCCTTATTCATTGTCCAGCTTTAAAATGCATATAAATCGATGGAAAAGATTATGGTTTAGGTCAGGTGTACCCTAGTATTAAAAGTCATAAAAAATAAAACAAAACTCATTACTGAGTAAACTCTGATTCATAGTGACCCTACAGGATAGGGTGGAACTGCCCTCGCGCGTTTCTGAGACTATAACTCTTTACAGAAGTAGAAAGCCTCATCTTTCTTCCAAGGAACAGATGGTGGTTTCAAACTGCTTACCATTGCAGTTAGCAGCCCAACCCATGACCACTATGCCACCCGGGCTCCAGCTCCTCAAAGTCCTAGGCGAGCCAAAGTCGACTCTCTTAGCTAGTTGTCTGTCTAGGCACCACATAGTATGTGGTCTTTTATGTGTGACTTCTTTCACTTAGCATAATATTTTGGAGGTTCATACATTTGTCATCTATATTGATATATCATTTAAGGTACACATAAATTTTTTACATATATATTTTAAAAGCATGTAATATCTCTTCAATAAAAGATGCAACTTTAAATCAATGATGTGTGATAGTTTAATATACTGCATTTTATTTTTAAGTAACACTTAAAAATAAGTTTTACAACATGCCTCTTTTATTATTTCTAGGTATCGACGAATTGGTTTGGACTCACAGCGACCCTTGGTACAGTAGAAGAACTTCTACAGGGTCCTGCACCATCCTCACAATTGCTGCTGTACTGGGGTCCGTTTGTTGCAGTCACTGTTGCCAGTCTGTCTCATCGATGGTCTCCCTCTATTTTGCTGACCTCTGCTTTACCAAGTACAATGTCCTTCTTCAGAGATTGGTCTCTCGTGATCACATGTATAGAGTAAAAGAGATAAAGTCTCTTGCTTTATCTTGCTTCTACTGAGCATTCTGACTGGACTTCTTCCAAGACAGATTTATTAGTTCTTCTGGCAGTCCATGCTACTTTCAATATTATTTACATACATGTATTATTCAAATGCATAAATTCTTTTTCAGTCTTCTTTATTCATTATCCAACTTTTGCATGGATATAAGATTATTGAAAATACTATGGCTTGGGTCAATACAACTATTTTTCAAATTTATACACCAACAATCAAAGCTAATGTTGCAGAAATGGAATAATTCTACCAACATTTTCTGTCTGAAATGAATTGAACAGGCAGAAAAGATGCATTGATAATTATTGACCATTTGAATGCAAAGGTTTGAAGGAACAGTAGTTGGAAATTACGGTCTTGGCGACAGAAACAGAGCTGGAAATCTCATGATAGAATTTTGCATGTGTGACAACTTGTTCATAGCATTTTCTTTTTTTCAACACAAAAGGTGACTTATACACATGGTCTTCTCCAGACTGAGCAAACAAAAATCAAATTGGAAGAGATGATGAAGACACTCTATCAGCAGGTAAAAGCAGGCCAGGAGCTGACTGTGGAACAGACCATCAGTTGCTCATATTTAAGTTCAGGTTGAAGCTGAAGAAAGTTAAAACAAGTCAATGAGAACCAACACACAACCTTGAGTCAGTATATCCCACCTGAATTTTGAAAATATCTCAAGAACAGATTTGGCCCATTGCTCACTAATGACAGAAGACTCATTGAGTGGTGGGATGACATTAAGAGCATCATTCATGAAGAAAGATAAGAAAGAAAGAAAAGATCAAGTGGATGTCAGAGGAGACTCTGAAACTTGCCCGTGATTGTAGAGTAACTAAGGCAAATGGAAGATGTGATAAAGCCAAAGAACTGAACAGAAAACCTCAAAGAGGAGCTGGAGAAGACAAAGTCAAATATTACAATGAAAAGTGCAAAGCCCTGGAGTTAGAAAACCAAAGGGGAAGAACACACTCAGCATATCTGAAATGGAAAGAACCTAAGGGGAAAAAAAATTCAAACCTCGACTTGTAATCTTGAAAGATTCCATGGGGAAAATATTGAATGATTCCGGAAGCATCCAAAGAAGATGGAAAGAACCCACAGAGTCACTGAACCCAAAAGAACTGACCAACATTCCACCATTTCAGGAGGGAGCAAACTAATGGGCAAGAATCAGTGGTAGAGAAGGAATAAGTTCAAACTGCGCTGAAAGTATTAGCCAAGAACAAAGCCTCAGGAATTGATGGAATGCATATTGAAGTATTTCAATAAACTGATGGAGCACTGGAAACCCTTATTGGGTATGCCAGGACATTCGGAAGACAGCTACTTGGCCAATTGATTGGAAGAGATCCATTTTGTCCCCATTCCAAAGAAAGGTGACCCAACAGAATGCACAAATTATAAACAATATCATTAATATCACATGCAAGTAAAATTTTGCTGGCGATCGTCTAGCAATGGTGATAGCTAGCTGTACATTGACAGGGCACTGCCAGAGGCTCAGGTCAGATTCAGAAGAAGCTGTGTGGTTGTGTTGTTAGGCGTCATAGAGTCAGTTCCGACTCATAGCCACCCTGTGCACAACAGAAGGAAGCACTGTCTGGCACAACCCTCACCGTTGTTCCTTTGCTTGCACTCATTGTTGCAGCCCCTGTGTAATTCCACCTTGTCCACAGCTTCCTCGTTTTGCTGTCCCCTTATTTGACCAAGCATGATGTCCTTCTCAGGGGGCTGGTCTCTGCTGACATGTCCAAAATATGTGCCACCAACTCCTGCCCTCCTTGCTTCTAAGAAGCCATTTGGCCGTACTTCTTCCAAGACAGGCTTGTCTGTCCCTTAGTCAGTCCATGGTACTTTCAATATTCTTCACCAGCACCCCAATTCAAATGCATCCATTCTTCTACGGTCTTCCTTATTCGGTGTCCCACTTTCACACGCATATGATGTGATTGGAAATACCATGGTTTGGGTCAGACACATCTTAGTCCTCAAAGCAACCTCCTGGTTTTCAATACTTTAAAGAGATTTAAGTGGCAGATATGCCCAATGAAATAGGTCTCTTGATCTCTTTACTATTCTTTCTATGAGTATTGATTGTGGATCCAAGGAAGAAAAAATCCTTGAAAACATCAACCTTTTCTCCATTTGTCAATTGACAGTTTCACTCTGTTCTACAGGGTTGCTGAGTCAGAACTCATTAAGGGCAGTGAGTTATGTGGCTTTGAATCTTCAGTTTGCAAGAGGACAGCTGGAACTCCAGCCATATATCTGATGATGACAAAGAGGGCACAAAGAAAGGGACCAACGCACATGTACCTTTCCTTTTAAGAAGGTTTCCAGGAAGTTGCCATCTTTTAATATCATTTGATGAGAACATAATGTAGTGAGATTCCTAACTTCAGAGGACAGGAGCCTCAGCGGCTTAGTGATTATGCACCCGTTGGGCTGCTACCTCTGAGGTCAGCAGTTTGAACCCAGCAGCCACTCTGAGGGAGACAGAAAAGGTTTTCTACTCGCATAAGCAATAATAGTTTTGGAAACCCAAAGGGGCAGTTCCTATAAGGTCTTATAGGGTCATTGTGAGTTGGAATCAACTCAATGGCAGTGAGTTTTGAGAGCTGCAGAGGAAGCTGGGAAATGTCCTCTTATTTTAAGTAGTCATGTGACTTGATAAAATGTTAGCTGTCACTGAACTAGCTTTCGATTCATGGGCATCTATGCACAAAGGAATCAGTATGTTGTGATTTATAGGGCTTTCGATGGTGGATTGTTAGAAATACATTTTCATCAGACCTTTCTTCATAGTCTATGTTAGTCTGGAAGCTTCCCTGAAGCCTATTCAGTATCATAACAACCATCAGCTGCTCTTCGGGAGAAAGACAAGTTTTTCTACTCCTGTAAAGAGTTACAGTCTCAGAAACCCACAAGGGGAGTTCTACCCTGTCCTATAGGGTCGCTATGACTCCTCATTGACTTGAAGGCAGTGAGTAAGGTTCTTATACTATGTGCGGGGCACTAGGCTAAGCATTTGACACCTGTTAACTCATTTAAACCTCAAAATAGCTGGGTTCTATGAATATCCTCCTTTGATAGAGAGTAAGTGGTGTGTCCCAGGTATCCTAATTAAGAGTTTGAATATGAATGCAGGCAAATCAAGCTCGGGAGCCATGAGCTTAAACCCTGGAGCCTCCCATCTGACCAGTCTGTGTAAGAACATAACCCAAGCTCTGTAAATGCAGGTAAGAGCAGAAAGACTTGAAAGTCCCAATCCCCTCCTACCCTCCTTAACCTTTATCTTTTTAACTGTGCATCTCTTCTAAAATCCTTTTGACTGGTGGTACTAATTAGTTACGCAACAAATGTTTGTTTCGGAACTCCGTGTTTATCTCTCAGAGTTCACAGTCTGGTTAGAGAGACCAGCGGGTAAGAGATGATTTAAGTGCATGAGGAAGTGCCAGAGGGGACGGAGCAGAAGCACTGTGACAGGGCAGCTTTCCCCTGCTCATTGCGGGGTCACAGATACAACTTTGGCCTGTCTCCTGGGCATTCCCTTCTCTTGGCCCTCTGTTTGGAAAGCTAGGAGTCAGGAGAAAGCCGATGGATGAGCAGTGGTCTCTGCTGGACCTGTTAGAAACGCCAGGGCTCGGAATACAGAAAGTCTTAAGCCAGGGTCGGCAAACTGCAGGTCCAAAGCCATGAGGGGCTCTTTAGGTATAGCTATGTGGTTCTAAAGTCCAATTGAAAATGGAAATAAAACCATCATCGTTTCATTTATACAAATTTTAAAAGATATTACTCAGATAAGGATGATTTCATTTGTTTGTCAAAATATACTTCTGGTTCTCAAATAATTTTTTAACTTGTTGCAAGGGGCAGGATGGGCTTTTCCGTCTCCATAGTTTGCAGACCCCTCGTCCAGGCTTATCTGCTGGAGTTAGAGATCACAGCTACCTCTTGTCCGTCCAGGGGAGGAAGGACGGTGGTCTGAATTGGTAGGGGCCAGAAGAGATAACAAGAAATAAAGGGACTTAGGGAGTTCTGAAAGCACCAAACGGTTACTAACTAAAAGGCTGGGGGTTCAAGTCCACCCAGAAGTGACTTGAAAGAAAGACCTGGAGATCGGAAACCCAGCCATTGAAGCCATGTGGTTCAACTCTGACATATATGGGTCACCGTGCACTGGAATCAACTCCCTGACCAGTGATCGTTTCAGACACAGACTTGAAAGAACTCGGGGTGTGGGGAGAACTGTGTGGAGGGAAAGGAGGACCTGAATCACACTTGGTTTCTGGTTTGGACGGGGGTGCTTTTCACAAGATAGAGAATACAGGAGGGAGAAAATGAAGAATTTCATTTCCAACAATCTGAGTTTAAGGTGTTATGACATAGTGGGTTAAGTATTGGGACTATTAACCACAAGGTCAGTAGTTTAAAGCAAATAGTTGCTTCGGGGAAGAAAGATGAGGTTTCTCTGCTCCCATCAAGAATTACAGTCTCAGGGACGGGGAGGGAGCACTGGAGCTGACTGTGAGTGCACCACTCGTTTTAAAGGCGAGGATATTCTAAAAAAGGGGGGGATGTTCTAAAATCAATATGGTGATGATTGTACAATTCTCCTTGGTATGATTGAAATGTATGATGTGTAAGTTATGGGCCAATTAAACTGCTATAGAGAAAAATAGCTGTACAGTCTCAGAAACTATAAGGAGCAGTTGCACTGTCTATGAGGGAGAATGAGCGGGGGGTTGGCTGCCAGGCAATGGGTGGTTGGCTTGCTTTGGGCTGCTTTGAGATGGACACAGTGGGCTCAAGCATAAGAACGATTGTGAGGCTGTCGCAGCATCGCGTGCTGTTTTGTTCTGTTGCGCATCGGCTCTCTGTGAATCAGAGCAAACTCAACAGTCCCGGACAACCACGGTATAGCTAAAAACAGTCAGCTACTGCGAAGGAAGTGTTAATTTTAGACGAAGCAGCCTCAGAAGACTCTATTAGGAGACTAGATGGAGATGGAAAAATTGTTGCCCAGAAACCTTCCAAAGAGAACATAGGACCAGATGTGCAGCTGACATACTCCCTGTGCAAGTCTAGTCTCTGCTTCTTTTCAGCAAGAACCCCACATGTGATTTGCTTCTCTTGGTTCTTATTTGCAAAATCACTGCTTGAACTCCAACTCCAGAAATGTGGTTTTCCTGGTTGAAATCCAACTCATCATTTCCAGTGGTTGAGAGGAAGGAATAAAATTCAATCCCCTGACTTTATGCTTTCAGGAATGACTGCTTTGTTTCTAAGCTTGGCTTGCCTTGAAAAGGATTTTTAAAGGGGGGGAGGCATTGCCATTATTTAATTCGTTTCTTTTTAGATTATATATGTTTATCTCCCATTTGAACTCTATTACGACTTGGCTCTAATCTTCAGGCATTATTTTAGGCACACTAGTTTGGTTTTAGCCTTTTCAGCTTGTCCTCTCCTTTCCCAAAACACCCAGGCTTGGATCTAAAAATCCAAACCAAACTCTCTGCTAGCTATTCAATCTGACCCTATAGGGCAGACCAGAACTGCCTCATGGGCTTTTCAGAGTGTACATCTTTGTGGGAGTAGAAAGCTTCACCTTTCTCCCATAGCTTGAGGATATAGCGATATAAATCACCAAGCACAAACCTGAGGTGTTCTATTTGCCTAAATTTTTCATGGTCTCTTTTCATATTTTAGCCTACTTTTTCTTTTGTCTTTGAAGCTTCTCTTACTTTCCTAGCACTATTGGGGCAGAAATATCACATCTGTGTGGCTTTAAAGACTCTAACACTGAAACCAAGCCCATTGCCATCTAGTTAATTCTGACTCATATCAATTTTATAGGACAGAGTAGAACTGCCCCACAGGGTTTCTAAGTCTATTATTTGTGGGAGCAAACTGCCACATTTTAATCTATGAGAGTGATAGTGGATTAGAACTGCCAGCCTTTTGGTTGGTAGCCAAGAGTTCCTACCTTGTTCTCCACCTTGTTATGCAGCAAATTGTGCCCTCCCTTCACCCAGATAATGCTAGAATTCTAACTCTTGTACTTGTTTATCTAATCTAATTGAATTCAATCACCATCTAGAGTGCAATCTAATATAATGCCATCAATTAATATATTTCAGTCATACCAGTGTAGGGTGGGACCTAAGTCTAATTACTTCTGAGTTTTGCTGTTTTAGGTGCTATAAAATCATCTGTTCCAATTTATAGCAACTGTATGTACAACAGAATGAAACATTGCCCAGTTCTGTGTTATCCTCACAATTGTTCTTAGCTTGAGGCCACCTGTGGTAGTTATATGTCAACTTGAACACATATCATAGTGTCAGGGTAGTGTTTAACTAGTCAATCAGGTAACAGCCTGATGGTGACTCCTTGTGAGCAGGACCTTCTCATAAGGAGGACTCTGCCTTCCCCTCTCTCTTGGCCTTCACCTTCCTGCTGGTGAGCCACTCTGGGACCTGCCAGAACCCTATGAGGCTTCAACCGCCATTGGATCCACAAGATTTTGCACCCACCAGCCTGTGATCTTCCTGAACTTTGCATCATTGCATATGGCTGTGAGTCTGAAGAGGAACTTATGGATTAGCATAGGATTTATGGACTTGAGTTGGACTGGGATGGAATATTTCCTGATATATAACTACTTCTTGATCTAAAGCGCTTTCTTACAAGGACCTGAATATCACTGGATTTGCTTCTCTAGTCAACCCAGCCTAACACACCCTTTGTATCTACACTGCTTTTTACATAACTCAGAAGTAATTAGATTTAGGATCCCCCCCCCCCCCACTGGCATGACTGAAATGCATTAACTGATGACATTATCTTAGATTTCACTATAGATGGTGATTACATTAGATTAGCTACACAAGTATAAGGGTTAGAATTCCAACAATATTGGGGTGAGGGGAGGACACAATTTATTGCATTAAAAAGTGGAGAACACTGCTACCAACTTGTGTGATAACTCAGACACAACTTTGTTTTTGAGCACTGCATTAAAATATACCAAGTACCTTCTCCTCCTGCTTATCTCTGGAGCATGCGTTTTCACCTGTCAAATGGGGATCCACATCATTCATACTTCACACATTTTGTAAAGACTATGACTGGTCACAGTTACAAACATTCCTGTTGCTGCTGTTGTGCTCACCCGTTGATTCTGACTCACAGCGACTCTGTGTACAACAGAAGCGAACACGGAGGGTCCTGCGCCATCCTCACAATTACCCTTACGTTGGAGCCCACTGTTGCGGCCACTGTGTCAATTCATCTCGTCAAGGGCTTTCCTCATTTTCACGGCTCCTCTTTTCTACCAAGTATGATCTCCTTCCCCGGGACTGGTCTCTCCTGCTACCATGTCCAAAGTAGAGAGGTGAGGTCTCACCATCCTGGCCTCTAAAGAACATTCTGGCTGTACTTCTTCCAAGACGGATGCTTGTTCTTTGGGAAGGCCATGGTACTTTCACTATTCTTCGATGACACCATGTTTAAATGCACCGATTTTCTTCCAGCTTCCTTATTTAATATCCAACTTTCACATACATATGAGGCAACCGAAAATACTATTTGGGGACCAGGCACACGTCAGTCTTCAAAGTAACATCCTTGCTTTTCAACACTTTAAAGCAATCTTGGGCAGCAGATTTACCCAATGCAATGTGTCTTTTGATCTCTTGACTGCTGCTTCCATGACCACTGATTGTGGATCCCATCAAGATGAAATCCTTGACATTTTTGCCATTTCTCGGTTTATCATGCTGTTATATATTGGTCCAGTTATGAGGATTTTTGTTTTCTTTACATTAAATTATCATCCACAGTGAAGGCTACAATCTTTGATCTTCATCAGCAAGTGCTTCAAGTTCTCACTTCATGTCCTTGGGAAGCTATTAAATCTGGTTTTTAAAAATATTCAATGCTAATGGTCGCAAAACATATGAATGTAATCAATACTATTGAATGGTACATGTAAAAATCCCATTTTCATTTTTTAATACTTTTATTGGGGGCTCTTGCATCTCTTATCATAATCCATACATTCATCCAATGTGTTAAGCACATTTGCACATATGTTGCCATCATCATTTTCAAAGCATTCTCTTCCCACTGGTATCTATCTGCTCCCCATTTCTTCCCCCTCCCTCCCCTGCCCACCCTCTCTCCTGAACCCTTGATAAGTTATAGATTATTGTTTTCATATCTTGCATTGTCTTCTGTTGTCCCTCACCCAATTTTCCATTGTTCGTCCCCCTAGGAGGTGGTTATATGTTGATCCTTGTGATCAATTCCCCCTCCCCCTAATCCTCCTGGTATCTCTACTCTCCTTGATGTCCCTGAGGGGTTTATCTATCCTGGATTCCCTGTGTGCATGTTTTGGTCTAATCCTATTTGTAAGGTAGAATTGAGGTCATGATGGTGGGAGTAAGGAAGCACCAAAGAACTAGAGGAAAGTTGTGTGCTTCATTGGTGCCATACCCTGACTGGCTCATCTCTTCCCTGTGACCCCTCTGTGAGGGGATGTCCAGTTGTCTAGAGATGGGCATTGGGTCTCCACTCCATTCCCCTCCACCCCACTCACCTTGGTATGGTTATATTCTGGGTCTTAGATGCCTGATACCTGATCCCATCAACATCTCATGACCACACAGGCTGGTGTTCTTCTTCCATGTGGGCTTTGTTGCTTCTGAGCTAGATGGCCGCTTGTTTATCTTCAAGCCTTTAAGACCCCAGACGCTATATCTTTTGATAGCCAAGCACCATCAGCTTTCTTCACCAAATTTGCTTATGCACCCATTTTGTCTTCAGCAATCATGTCAGGAAGGTGAGCATCACAGAATTCCGGAAAAAAAAAAATCCCATTTTTAATTGTGACTCAGCATATGTGTTTGTGTGTATATATATTAATTTGTACACAGATATATAACCCCACACATATCTATATCTATCTGTATGTCTATCTTTACCTATACCTACACCTGTACATATATCTATATCTTTAGATATATATCCATCTATGCTTCAGAAAAGTTTATAGACAATTCCATTATCTTTTCATCCAGTTTTTCTATGAACTCTATGAAGCCCTCTTCATCTATGGTATTAAGCTTTGAACCTGTGTTTCTAAACCTCTAAATAACTGCTCTTTTTTGTTTACCTTCAACAATACCTGCTATTTCAGTGTTCTTTTTATAGAAATAATATTAATTCTAAGCTATTACTTATCAAGGAGTCCCTGGGTGATGCAGATGATTAAGTGCTTGACTACTCACTGAAACTACTAGACTAAGAACTTGACCACTAGCTTGACTGATTAAGTACTTGACCATTAGGTTGACTGCTAGTGGCAGTTCAAACCCACCCAGAAGCACCTCAGGAGACAGGCTTGTTGGTCTGCCCAGAGGTCACCCTATCAGCACAATTCTCCTCTAACACACATGGGGTCACCGAATCAATTCTGTGATCCTAGAACAATTCTGTGATCCATAGCAACTCACAACAGCAATAAAAAACCCATTTACCCATGCTTACAAAAGTAAATAATTGCACGTCCAATCTCATTTTGTTCTGAGCCTCGAGAGGCAGGAATAAGAATGCCCTTTTACAGACGAGGAAGTAGAGCTTCGGAGAGGTTCAAATAAGCGATCTTCATTCCCACCATGAGTAAGGGTCAGAGAGTGGTGGAGGCCACATTTAACCTCAATCTGGAGCCCTTTCTTGGCCTGCACCATGATCCTGACTTCTCCTTCACCCTTTGTCCCCTCTACCGCTTCTCCCTCCCCTCTAGCTTTCCTGAGGGTATCTTCCCCTCCAGGCCCTGGAAATGTCTACTTTGGAAGCCGCAAAGTACATAAAGGAATCTGGTTGGATGCTCTCTACAGTCGTGGGATAAGCCATCAGTGCAGGGTGGGGGACGAGGAGTGTGAAGGGGCAGCTGGTCAGCTGGTGGGAGGAAAACATGCTGGACAGTGTTTCTCCATCTCATCATCTTTCCCCAGACAAGAGTTGACAGATCCAGGGAGTGAGCGGTTCCTAACTCTGCTCTTTAGCTTCCCAGTCTCTTTTGACCTTGATGTTTTCCACCCAGAATCCTGTCTGGCTTGATACTGGCAGGAGGTGGGAGGGAGAGGAGGCCCACCCGGAAAAGGCAGGGAGTGGGGAGAGGAGAGGGATTAAGAAAAGCAAAGCAGCTGGAACTCATCTCCTGGGGACAGGCCAAAAGGAGCCGCAGGTCCTGGGAATCTGCCTGCCTTCTGTGAATAAGCCCCCTCTCCCACCAGCAAGCTCGGCAGAGGCCCAGTGTAGATGAAGACCCCCACCGGGAGATGAGCTGTGCTTCCAATCTGCAATGAGCCAGTTGCCAAAATTTGGAGATGTCCTTTCCCAGTGTTGCCATTGCAAACCCAGAAGAAAACCCCCGAGTGTGCATGACTGCAGCCTGCAGGGGCCACTGGACAGCAGGGGATGGAGATTGGTGCCTACTTAATGAGGAGTGGCTAATCGAAGGGCTGGGCTGAAGGACAGAAGGGGCATTACAATACTTTCCTATGTGTGCAAGATTCTGGTCTCCAGAGGCAGCTCAGCAGGGTTAGGAGCCCATGTGCAGGAAAGAGAACCAGGAAGTGAGTTTGAATGAATGCAGGGGAGGGTGAGAAAATCCTTTAGAAATGGTCTTAAAGGCATTCCAGCCCTGTGTTAAATTTAGAGAGAATTAGGTCATTCTGGAATCTGCCCTGAGCTGGGTGTGAGGTCAGGAGAAACTATTTTAGAAAATAGATCATATCATGTCACTTCCCTGCTTACAATAGTTGGAAGCTTCCAAAAGAATAAGAAAAAAAACCCAAAAAACTTGAGCCCTGTGCTGCAGCCTGCAGGCCCCTCTGTTACATTTGCTGATGACACTCCGTTGGCTACCGCCAAGCTCAGCCCACATGGCAGAGCTATGCCAGCTCAAGCTCGCTGCCACTGAGTGGAGAGTGGATACCTACAGGGCGGAGTAGAACTGCCCCTGTTGATTTCGGAGACTGTAACTCTTCATGGGAGTAGAAAGCCTCTTGGAGCAGCTGGTGGTTTTGAACTGATGAGCTTGAGGTTAGCAGGCCAACATATAACCCACAATGCCACCAGGGCTCCTTTCGAGTTATAGAAAGATGTGAATATCAGGAATTGGAGCCATTGATCTAATAATCTGCTACCTCCTTGCTCAAGACACTTTATTTCCCTCTGTGGGAAAATTCTTGTAAGATACCAATTTCATTAGACTGGGACACTGGATTTCACACGCCAAACTAATTATTGTAAAAAAAACAAACCCAAATCTATGATATCTAAAATAGGACTGGCGATGCGGCATCGTCGTGCAGCATACACCTTGCACAACGTCCTTACTGGCCCGACTTCGTCTTTTCAGCCCACCTCAATTGTGTTTTGAGGGTTAGGTTCAAGCTTTATGTCTTCCATGTACCACACTCCACCTAGTAGCATATCTGGCATTTTGTAAGTGCTTGCTTCCTGTCTCCATCCTGAGTGAGGCCTGGTGGGGTCGTGGGTTACATATTGCGTTGTAAGTCACAAGGTCAACAGTTCAACTCCACGGGCCAAGATGAGTCTGTCTGCTTGTATTAGTCTGGGTACTTTAGAGAAACAAATCCACAGAAACTCATGTATAAGAGAGAGCTTTATGTAAAGGGTAAGTGCGCATCAAGAAAATACCCCACCCCAGTGCTGCTCAAGCCCACAAGGCCAACATTAACCCATATCTCCGACACCAACCCACAAAGTCCTCCTCCAGCTCACAAAACAGACACAACCATGCTGACTGCAGGAGGAAAACCGAGTCAGGGAATGTGTAAACATCTCAGTGCTGGCAGGGGTCTCCACACGGCTGCTCCAGCACCCAGTGCTGAATCGGGGTAGGTCCATGTGGCTTCTCCTTGGGGATGTCTTGCAGGAAGTCAGCCTTGCCAGCTAAAGCAGGGAACCGGCTAAGGCAGTTGCACCCTGGTGTAACCATCACAAAGCAAGAAACCAAAAACTAGAAAGGCTAGGCTGATGCAGCCATTTATCCCTCCACCCTTCAATTAACCCCACATGTGTTTATCAGCCAGGTTGACACAATAAACTAACTAACTTACTGCTCCTATAAAGATTTACTGCCTGGGAGACCTCAAGGCGCAGTTCTATGAATCAGAAGGGATCCCATGGCAGTGGGGTTGGTTGGTTTGGGATTTTATCTCTTTCACAAATTCCAGTTGCCTAATTAGATTTAATGGGATCCCACCTGAGAGTGTTAACTCTTACATGAGTAGAAAGCCCCTTTTTACTCCCTTGGAGGAGCTCGTGGTTTTGATCTGAAGACTTTGCAGTTAGCAGCCCAATGCTTACCTGCTAGGCCACCGGAGCTCCTCAAAAGCACCTAATTCCAGAACCTTATTGAACTGGGAAAGCGTGAGAGTTATGGGGTGAGTATTGCTACTATTTTTGGTAAACAAGTTTATTTTGTGATTTTAGCATGCTTTTCTGTCGTAGTAAAAATTGAAATAGATGATGAGATAAGCCTGCAGTTTCAGGTTAGTGAATAGAAACGCGTGTTGAAGCCTAACTGCACCGCAGCTTGTTCTTCGGGACCCAGGGGTTGTCTGATAACTTGTTCCTTTGGGCTGATACTAATGATTGCACTAACAGCCAATAGGATGCTCACAGACCGACGCCCCGTTTGTGTTTCTTGACTGTGGATCAAGATAAAAGCCTCGATAACCTCAGTTTTCGCCCCGTTTTTCACGATGTCACCTATGAATCAAGTTGTGAGGATTGGGGTCTCCAGAGCCCTGGGGCACAGTGGTTCCGCATTGGGCTACCTGCAGAGTTTGAAACTACAGGGCACTTGGTGGGCTTAGGCGTTCTGCTCCTGTAAAGAGTAGTTCTCCCCTGCTCTGTGGCGTCTCCATGAGATGGCACTGAGGTTAGTTTGTTGGACCAGCACCCCCAGCTTGGTTTCAGCATGTTTAATGATCCCCCACCCCCACCCAGACCTCCTCTTTTCTTCCATTATAGAAAATGGAGTCCGTTTGAGAAAATAGTCCTTCTATCTCCTCGTGTTGGTAAAATTTGAAATAAAACTGTTTTTCTTCGCCAAAACCTGGTGTTGGAGTACTTTGGCTTCACTTTGGCCATTGCAGGCAGAGGCCTGGCTTCTTCCGGGGGCTTGTCCAGACTCCCCCTTCAGCCTGCGGCACAGGGACCTGGTAGTGCAAGCGTCACGGCCACTGTCTGCCTGCCTTTAGCGGTTGCCTAGGACAGTCCCTGGAAGTCAGGGGAGGGGGTCCCTCCCGCTACCGGACTCAGGGTCCTTCAGCAGCACCTAAACTTTTGGACAGAGAATCACAGCCAAACAGCTCGCAAATAGCCTTTTGCTCCCTATTTTTATTTCTCTCAGGAAAGTGGGATAGGGACTTAGAGTCTCCCTTAAAGAAGGCTAGAGCTCCCCTCTAATCCCTAAAAATCCCCTTCTCTAAGAAATGTGGGAAAGCAGGGACAGGTGAGAGGTGCCCTAGGAATCAGTGCAAGAACAGAGTGGCAACTGCATAGCCATGGAATGTGGAATTGAGTCCTGATCCGTGAAACCCATGCTCATAGGAGAGGCTCTTCCTGGGGATCAGGATGAGATGTCAAATTCACCCTTTAAGAGGGTTAGTCTCCCCCTCCTGCCCTCAAACACCTATAGAAGAAACAGGCTATGGATTGTGGTAAGAGTTGTATGAGTCCCTAATAAAATGTAAAAGAAGAAAAGAGAAAAAAATGATTAGGGCAAAGACTGTACAGATGTGCTTTATACAATTGATGTATGTATATATATGAACTGTGAAAAGAATTGTATGAGCCTCAATAAATTGTTAAAATTAAAATTAAAAAAAAGAACATTTCAAAACAAAAAAAAAAAAAGAAGAAACAGGCATTGAAGGGTATGTGTGTGAATGAGGACAATCAGTTTATTTGTTATGCCTTAGATTTTTAAATTTAAATGTTTTCACTTGTTCTAATGTATGGGTGGTACCCCCCTCTCCCCAAAAAATCCAAACAACAACAACAAAAACCCGGATTTTTTTCAAAGCTATGTATTTAATTTTTTTTACAAAAAAAACCTTATCACCTTCAAAGTACTCTCCATTACACTTAATACGTTTGTTACATCTGTGATTTCATTCTTGGAATCAGTTTTCAAACTCATCTGTTTGCGTGGCTGACAGCACCTCCCTGGTTTTTCCCTGCACCTCTTCCACATCATCAAATCGCTGTCCTTTCATGGCCCTCTGCATTCATGGAAATAAAAATAAGTCTCCCAGAGCCAGGTCAGGTGAGTAAGGTGCATGGGGCAAGAGAGGCATGCTGTTCTTTGCCAGAAAGTAGCACACTGAGATGGCTGTGTGAGCAGGTGCATTGTCATGGTGGCAAAACCAGTGCCCTGTCTGCCACAAATCAGACCTTTTTTCTTTCTTTTGTCACACACCGTTATGCTACCTTTTCAGAACCTTTAAATCAGTGGTTCTCAACCTCCCTAATGCCACGACCCTTTAATACAGTTCCTCATGTTGTGGTGACCCGCCCCCCCCCCACCCAGCCATAAAATAATTTTCATTGCTACTTCATACCTGTCATTTTGCTACTGTTATGAATTGGGTGGCTCCTGTGAAAAGGGTCATCTGACCCCCAAAGGAATCGTGACCCACAGGTTGAGAACCACTGCTCTAAATAGAAAGCTTGATTAACAGTCTGACTGGTGGGATGAACTCTGGATACACTACAAGTCGACATTTTCATGTGTTTGGAAAGTTGATAGATGTTCAGAATGAGGTTTCTCATCAATCAACATTTCACCTTTTTTGAAAGGAGAGCACCACTTATGCGCTTGAGCTTTTCCCAAAGCACTGTCCTTGTAATCTGTGTTTAACATCACAACAGTTTCTCCAGCATTTTTCCAAAGCAGGAAACAGAAGTTCACAGCTTCACACTGTTCTCCTAAACTGACCATCACAAAAAGCAAGGTTTATGAAAAAATTCACTGTGACCAGAACTTCCCAGGGGATGGCACTGGGTGCACTAACTCAGAGTGAGTTGCTCAATGCTCATCTAGCTAGAAAAATGAGTTCTATGAAAGTTCTGCTCTGCCCTGCCCAACACAACTCTGTTTTGGGGGAGTACCCTCTTGTATATTTAAGTTATTCTAGTGTATATTTGTGTGTGTGTGATCCAAATATTGCAAATTATATAATTCAATTCCAAAGAAGGAAATGGTATCAGAACTTAAATTGTAAAATTCTAGTTTTCAGAAGGCTACCGATGACATCGGAAGCCCAAAATACGTTTGCAGGATCTACACATGAATAAACCTCTCTCTGACCATAAATGAGGGATGGGACTAACCTGGTTATCAGACAGAAAGTACTGTAGAGAAAATAATAATTTATAAATTATCAAGGGATAATGGATGTGTGTGTGTGATGAACTGATGTCAAGGGGTCAAGCAGAAAGAAATGCCCCGAAAGTGATGATGGCAACAACTGTACAAATGTGCTTGACACAATGGATATATGTGTGGATTGTGATAAGAGCTGTAAGAACCCCGCAATAAAATGTCTTTTTTTAAAAGAAAATATTGTAGAGACAATCATAGTAGATTAAAATGATAAAACTGACTTGAATGGTTAAAGCCTTGTCATTTGATCTCTCTGATACACTTTGAGCTTGATCTGGGTTTGTTTTTCAAACAGGGGTTTATCTCTGTTGTCTTTTGTGATTGGTGACAGCCTTCTAGACTCAGTTTTGTATTTTTCTATGGTTTGGGGTATACGAAGCTCAGGATGGGTAAATCTATGGAAAGAATAATTAGAATAAAGTTTCCTGGGGTTCTGGCAGGGGAGGCCTGTGGGTGGGAGGTGGCGGGGTACTGGGAAGCTGATATCCAGGAGTACAAAAAGGAAGAATGTTTTGAAACTGCTTGTGGTAGCAATTGTACAGCACTGCTTGATATGACTGAGCTAATGAATGGTATGATGTCTGGATTATGTCCTAAGAATATGGTTAAAAAAAAAAAGGTTTGGGATTTTAGCAAGTACTTTTACTATATCCACAGAGATGATTATGTGGTTCTTTCCTTTGTTCTATTGATGTAATGTATTATGCTGATTGATTTTCTATTGTTGAACGTTCTCTGCATTTCTCAAATAGCAGTTATGGGTTGGGCTGCTAGCTGCCAGGTCAGCAGTCTCAAACTACCAGCCACTCCATGGGAGAACGATGAGACTTTCTACTCCCATAAAGAGTTACAATCTCAGAGACTCACAAGGGAAGTTCTCCCTCATCTTACAGTGAAGGTTTTTGTTTTGGGTTGTTTTTCTAAGTATGCTGTTGCAGTCTGCATGCTTGTTTGTTTTCGAGGCTATTTGCAGCTATGTGTATAAGAAATCCTAGCCTATACTCTTGTTTTCTTGAGGAGCCCTGGTGGCGTAGTCGTTAAGCATTGGGCTACTATCATCAAGGTCCTTAGTTTGAAACCACTAACTGCTCAGAGGGAGAAAGAGGGGCTTTCTATTCCTGTAAACAATTACAGTGGTGTATTTTAATGCATGCTCAGAGTCATTTTGTGAATGAGCAAAAATCCAAACTTTGGGTTATTTCTAGGTTCTTTTGCATTTAAATATTTGATTATAGGCCAATTCTGGAGAAACGCCAAGGCTGGGAAAGACAAGGCCCTTGCATTTTTGATAGACGTTTTGGGGAATACAGCAAAAGATTGAACGAGGGAAGTCAAGCAGAGGTGACTGGCTGACAACGCCAGAAGAGCTAAGAGCACGCGTAAGTCAATAGGAACTGGCTCCCACATATCATAAATGTGAAATTGATTCTTGTACTGGGAATTGGTGAGGCATTTTCAAGAAAGAAAGGCTGCCAATTTCAGGTGGGCTCTGCACAGTGCTATTAAGTGCCAGATCACAGAAGTTGAGACACACCTGGCACATTTAAAAAGAGAAGGTAAGAAGTTTGGGGTGTTGGTTTACAGCATTGGGAACCCAGATAGTCTCCACAAAAGCTTCCCTCTGGAATGCCTTCTTGAGAATTGGGAAGCTTTGCCTACTAACCCATGACAAAGAAAAAGATGTTTTGGTTTGGTCACGAGGTTTTGACCCAAGGAGTAGAGAATGAACTTGTTAGTGTGGTTTATAATTCTCCTTCCTCATCCTTGAATTGGCCCTGGCCTTCTTACCTAGTTCTATCTTAGGGCGCTTCTGCCTGCAGAGCCCCTCTCGGCCATCACATATGCTCATAACAAATGTGGAAAGTACCATGAGTTGTCAAAACAAAACAAAAACCAACTAATAGCTTTGTCTTGGAAAAAGTACAGCCCAGTGCCCCTTGGAGGTGAGGAGGACGAGACTTCATCTCACATCCTTTGGCCGTGTTGTTGGGAGAGAGAAGTCCCAGGAGAAGGACTCAGGCTAAAGTAGAAGAAGACAAGATGGACTGATATGGTGACTACAACAGTGGGCTCAGGCATAACAATTGTGAGGATGCCATAAGACCGGCGGTGTCTCATGCTGCCGTATGGATGCTGAATTGCACTGAGCCAAACCCAACCTAATGGCACCTAATCACAACAGCAATTGTACCTACAAATGTACATAGTACAGATACACACAGACGTGCTCAACATCGTTTGGATATGCTGGACTCTTAGAATTTGAACGCACACAGTCCCAGTTTAGCACAACTCTACCTGTTTCCCCAGGCACCACTGGTGAAATTCCTTTTTCATTTCATGGTTCAGCTTAAAAATCCAGCTTCTCTGAGCAATCTCTCTTATTACTCTTCTTCCCACTGGATGCTTCGTCAGTGCTTCTCTTGGTACTACAAAGTTAGTTGTAGGCAGACAATCATGGTCTTGTTATATCAATGCTGTCTTAAGATATATGTTATTTCAGCAAACCTGTGACTGACATTCTCAGTGAATATTATTGTAAAATTTCCCTGACAATAAACTCCCATTATTTGTAAATAGTGTCCAGTCACAAACGATTGATTCTGTACAAGTGAATAGTTCAGATATTACAATATGGAATTAACATTGGTCCAATAGCCTTCTCTCAACAGTGCTTTATAAAATTAGTAACAGGGGCTAATCAAAGACAATATTAACAGAAAGCATTTTGCCCCAGGGGCACGAGCAAGAAGTCTCTCTACCATAAATTAAGAGGGAGGTTTTGAAAGGGAGACAATAGTAGATTTTTTTTTTAAATCCCAGATCTAGGAATGGGTATGGGGCTCCCACTAAATCCTAGCTCCAATTTAAGAACAATTAATTCTTACATAATGGCCCTGCTTGAGACTCACCCTCAGGAAGGGAACACAGTAGATACTTTAACAAAGTGTGGTGAAGAAATTAGATGGTGCCCATCAAATAAATAGCACCTGAGGTCTTAAAGGTTTGTTTCCAAACAAGCAGCCATCTAAGTCCACATGGAAGAAGCACACCAACATTATTGACCGAAGGACTGTAAATCATATAATCTGAAACCAAAGGAGGGAATAGTATCAGAGCCCAAATTGTGAGAATCTGGTTTATAGAAAGCTAGGGATTTTAGTGGGATCCCAAAATACTTTAATGAGATCTAATTAATGTGATTTCCCTCTATCCATAATAGAGGCATGGGAGGAAAGTTGTTACTAAACAGAGTGCATTGTAGAGATGACTATAGAATATCAAAATGATAAATCTGACTTGAGATTATTACAATGAAGAGCGTTCACCTGGATAAAGGTGCTGCTGTCGACCTGCAATTCCTGCCCAGATCCTGGACGCTGTTCCTAGACCCAGGCTGACGAGGTCACTGCCTGCCATTGGACCTGTCCATCTTGCATCAAAAGCCTCTGGACCAACTTGAGTCAGAATAAGAAGCCAGTGTGAACTCTAAGCCCTACATTGACCTTGCTAGTTGCTACCACCGTCAGGATTCCTTTGGGAGTAGACCGATCGGCATGAGCAGCAGGAACCCTCCCAGACTCCTGGACCTTGCCATCTGGAGTGTGTTGCTGAATGAGGCCTCAGCCATTGCCGCTCTGGAGTGGCTGCAGAGAGACGATAAAGGCCATGGTTGGGGTAAGGCCCTTCCTCCAGCTCCCCCTGGGGGCTCTGATGGAAGATTATCAGTCTCACCCTGACATCCTACAGTCTGTATTTGATGGTCTTGACATCTTGCTTGCCAAAAATGTTCACTGCAGTAGAAGCCACCTGAAATGATAGGATTTATCATGGAACACTGACATTATCTTCTGGGGCAGGTGGACAGGACCCCAGTCTAGTGCTTCTGTGACCTCATCAGAGGAGCCAGAAGGCACCCAGCTCAGGACTCTGACTCAAAAGGGGGCAAATCCATGTCAGTGGGGAAGCCTCCAGCATTGGCCCCTGAGAAGGTGCTCACAGACCTGTGCTTTCAGGAAGTCCCAGATGAATTCCTCACCTTCCTCCTTGAAAGGGTCAAGCAGAGGAAAGCTCTGCCTCACCTGCACTGTAGGAAGAGGGAGTTTGTTGGGAATGTACCCCCAACTTCCCATTCTTGGAGAGATCCTGAAAATGGTGCAGCTGGACTCTGTCCAAGAGGTGGAAGTACATAGTAGTTGGGATCTGCAAAGCCTCAACTGGTTTGCTCCTTACCTGGCCCAGATGGTCCACCTGCATACACTCTTTCTCTCTGAATGCACCCTTCATTGCATAGTCCCCGGGGAGGAAGATGAGGATGAGGCAGAGAAGCTACTTCAACAATTCACCTCCTTGCTCCTCAGTCTGAATCGGTGTTGACCTCACCCTGCACTCTGCCATCTTCCTCAAGAACCACCTCCACCAGCGGCTCGATGCTCACAGACCCCCTCGCAGACCCTCAGAATAAGTCATTGCATACTGTTGGTCCATGACTTGACACACCTGTCCTCATGTCCCTGTACCAGCCACCTAAGGTCCCTGGAGCTGAGTGGTGTAAGCAGGTCAGGCTTCAATGATGAATTCCTCCCTGCTCTGCTGAACAGTCTCAGCCACACTAGTGGACCTGGACCTTGCTGACTGTGGCATCCTGGACTCTGAACTTGGTGGCTTGCAGCCAGCTCTGACCACCTGCTCTCAGCTCAGAACTTTGATCCTCTGTGGAAACCCAGTGTCCATGGCTGTCCTACAAGAGCTGCTGGTTCACACTGTCTCAGGTGCAAGTTTACCTTTGTACAGCTTCCTGTCCCTCTACATGCTATGTGGGCTCCCATGAACTCTACACAGGGATACTTTTGAGGATGTGATGGGGGAGTTGAGGCTGATCCTGGGGCCTAACAGGCCCCACTCAGTAAGCTTTGCTCACAGGATTGTTGCAAGGTTTGCAATGCAATCTGCATCCTTCTGGACAACTAGTGCCATGACCCTTCTTTGTCATCTGTGCTCAATCGTCGTAACTTCTGCCTCTGGATCTCAACGCCATTTTTGAAAGACTAATATTTTTCTATGGTTTCAATGGGATTCACAAGGATTGGTCAGAGGATGCATCTGACATGACTAGTCTGACTGAAGTCAACCCTTCACTGGAACTAGACAACAGGGAAGCCAAGACTCAGGAGATCTGCTAGGACCGCAAGTGCCCCGATGTTACAAAGTGTGGTAGCTACATAATCGGTGGTCAATTTGAGATTTATGAGTAAAGGGGTGGATTTAGTCTGTCAATCAGGTCACAGCTTGATGACCTCAGTTGGAGCAGCTAAGGAGATAAATAGCTCGCTGGAGGCAGGATACAGACACTCATTCTCTGGGAGACATTGCAACTGGCAAGACACATTGAGCTAGGCTAGTGCGCTGAGCTGGAGGAGTCACGTAGAGACTCCTGCCAGCACTGAGATGCTTATACCACTGCTGGAGCCACAAGACATTCCAGCCACTGGCCTGGGCGCTTCCTGCATTCGGCGTCATTGTATGTGTTGTGTAGTCTGAAGACATATTTATAGATTGGTATTGGACATATGGGCTAACATCGGACTATTGACTTGATCTGGACTAGACTGGGATATTTTCTCAATATTCAATTGATCTTGCATATAAACTTCTTTCTTATAAACAACAAAAACAAAAATATTTGACTTGAATGATTGAAATCTTGTCAGTTGATCCCCCGCCCCTTCTCCCAAGCATGCTAGGCATGATCAGCTTTTCAACATTGTCTATACTTTTTTGTTTGTTCATATTGGGGTTTATATTAGATGTGATGTCATTGGGAGTCACCCTCTTGAATTTTTGTTAGATGTGTTTCTGTTTTTCAATATATGAAACCCAGGACTGATGAACCCATAGGGAGAGCAAATAGAATAAGGGATTTAGGGGGTACAGTGGTGGTGGTGAAGGGTATAAAAGGGAGCTGATGCCAAGGAGTTCAAGAAGGAAAAAAGTGTTTTGAAACTGATGGTGGAAGCAATTGTACACTACTGCTTGATGTGAATGAACTATGGAATAATATATCTGTAGTAACTCCCAGTAAAAATTTTTTTTCAATATCTTCTTTTATTACAGCATGCTATATGGATTGATTTTTCTCTTTAATTTAAAAAATATGTACGGCACAGGGACATTTTTCTCACTGAGGAGCAATGTTGTGAAGCTCTTCAACACTTGGTGGAAGGCATATCGCTGGTGCCATTTATGTCCAGGTGATGGCACAGTTTATTTTTTATCTTTTTAATCATTTTATTAGGGGCTCATACAACTCTTATCACAATCCATACATACATCAACTGTGTAAAGTACATTTGTACATTCATTGCCCTCATCATTCTCAAAATATTTGCTCTCCACTTAAGCCCTTGGCATCAGGTCCTCCTTTTTCCCCTCCCTCCCCGACCCCCCTTTCTCATGAACCCTTGATAATATAGAAATTATTATTTTGTTATATCTTGCCCTGTCCGATGTCTCCCTTCGCCCACTTTTCTGTTGTCCATTCCCCAGGGAGGAGGACACAAGTAGATCCTTGTAATTGGTTCCCTCTTTCCAACCCACCCTCCCTCCACCCTCCCAGTATCGCCACTCACACTGCTGGTCCTGAAGGATATTCCCTGTGTTTCCAGTTCCTATCTACACCAGCGTACATCCTCTGGTCTAGCCAGACTTGCAAGGTAGAATTCGGATCATGAGAGGGGGAGGGGGCAGCAGAAAGCATTTAGAAACTAGAGGAAAGTTGTATTCTTCATCGGTGCTACATCGCACCTTGACTGGCTCGTCTCCTCCCCTTGACCTTTCTGCAAGGGGATCTCCAGTGGCCAACAAATGGGCTTTGGGTCTCTACTCTGCACTCCCCCCCTCATTCACTATGGTAAGAATTTTTGCTCTGATGATGCCTTATACCTGATCCCTTTGACACCTCGTGATCCCACAGGCTGGTGTGCTTCTTCCATGTGGGTTTTGTTGCTTCTGAGCTAGATGGCCACTTGTTTACCTTCAAGTCTTTAAGACCCCAGACACTATACTTTTTGATAGCCAGGCACCATCAGCTTTCTTCACCACATTTGCTTATGCACCCATTTGTCCTCAAGGATCATATCGTGGAGGTGTGCACCCAATGGCATGATTTTTTGTTCTTTGATGTCTGATAACTGATCCCTTCGGCACCTCATGATCACACAGGCTGGTGTGTTCTTCCATGTGGGCTTTGTTGCGTCTCAGCTAGATGGCCGCTTGTTTACCCTCAAGCTTTTAAGACCCCAGATGCATATCTTGATAGCCAGGCACCATCAGCTTTCTTCACCACATTTGCTCATTCACCCACTTTGTCTTCAGCGGTTGTATCGGGAAGGTGAGCATCATAGAATGCCAATTAATAGAAAAATGTATTCTTGCATTGAGGGAGTACTTGAGTGGAGGCCCAATATCCTTCTGCTACCTTAATACTAAACCTATACATATATGCACATAGATCTATTTTCCCATCCTCATATATAAATATATTTGCATATGTACATGTCATTATCTAGACCTCTATAAATGCCCTTTGCCTCCCGGCTCTTTCCTCTATTTCCCTTGACTTTCCTCCTTTCCCACTATCATGCTCAGTCCCCACCTAGGTTTCAGCAATACCTCTTCATTACATTACCCTTGATCATGCCCTACCAGGCCTCCCACACCCACCTCACCACCAATTTGGATCACTTGTTGTTCCCTTATCCTGGGTTTGTTAACACCACTTCCTTTCCCCCCACCTCCCCCTATCCCATGTCCCCCCAGAACTGTCGGTCCCATTGTTTTCTCCTCTAGATTGTTCATCCAGCCTATCTTATTTAGACAGTCCTGCAGAGATAATAACATGCACAAAAACAAGACAGAACAAAACCAAGCAACAATATACAACAAAACAACAACAAACCACTGACAAAGAACAAAACAAAACACAGCAAGAAAGAAAAGCTTGTAGTTAGTTCAAGGATCGTTTGGTGGCCTTTAGAATAAATTCTTCTGGAGGGAGGGACAAATACCACTTGGTATTTGGTACTGGGGCTAGCCCCCCAGACCTCTCTAGTGGTTCCCTACTCCATGCTGGAATGTTGCATTCACACCTTGGAGCACTGGGTTGAAGTCTGGTCCCTCTTTCCCTGTGGAGATATAAACAATACCTTCCCCTTGGGTGGGTTAGTGCCCTGTGACCCCACTACCCATTTCTGGTTTTGAAGAAAATGTCAGTAATATTCAAAACTTACCGATATGGCTGTAATCATTTTTTCAATCTCCCTTGCTATGACCACAGTGGGACCCTTAGTAGGCATTCTTAGATTGCTTTCAATGAAATACTTTAAAACAATAACAATGTATCTCTTTAATGTAAAAAATCACGAGTTAGGTCTTACATATCAGATTATACTAAAATCATTAACAAATTTCAAAGACAAGCACACACAAAAGGCAAAACAAAAAAGTTTATACCTGAAATAGGAAAACAGAGGGTTATTAGTTCAGATTTTAAAGGAGATTTCAGAATATTTTATCTTAATGGTGGTTTTTAAAGTAAATATAGTTTTAAGATTATTTTGCTTATTTTAAATATGAAACAAATCCAACATGCACAAAAGCGGACTTAAACAATGAATCCTTGACTAGCCATCTCCCAAATCCATGAATGCTCAACATTCTGGTCTTCTTTCAAATGATGCCAATTCTAAAACATCTCATCAATTCCAAGAAAGAGAGCTACAAAAATAATCAAGTAAATTCCCAAACTCTCTAGTGATGTTTAAGCCAGTCATAGTTTAATGTCAGAATAATATTAACAGCTAAATTAATCAATGAACACCTAGACACTTGTTGTACCCTGTTGAGGTTAGAGGTTGCCTCAGATTTCCCAGGCATTGGGGCAGAGGAGGAGGGGAAGAGATTCATCAGGAGAATCATGTACTCTTTGGTTTCACTACCTGTGATAGTTATGTTTTTTTGTGCCAACATGGCTCCCTTAGGGACATGTAGGCAGAGTTCAGCCTGTCAGTCAGGTTACACCTTGATTGGAGGGCAACTGAGATAAATGGCTCTCCAAGGCTGGTCTCCTCTTTCTCCCTGGTGATCAGACCAGTGCACTTCTGCTTGAGTTAGCTGCTCTGCTTCAACTGTGTGCTATGCTACCTGTGGGTCAAGCCAACCCATGGCTCATGATGGATCGCTTCACCTTCCCATGCATCATTGTGTCTTAAGGCTCCATCTCAACCTGCTTCAAGACATTGCTGCACTACTGGCCTTTGCTATGATTCGACATCTCATTTTCCTGCGGTTGCTGTCCCTCCTGGCCCTACCTGCTGCCTACATGCAGTCTCTGGTTGGCTTGCCTTCAGGCAGACTCTGCACCTCCTGCCAGCCACTTTGCTGTCTGCTTTCTTGACCATGGATCAGTAGCCTGTGTGAGTTGGAAGGACTTCAGTATATTAACTGACCCACGAAAATGAGTTGGACTGAACCCTCAGTACTGCAATGTGGACTAATTATCTGTTGTATTCCTTCTAACTATATAAACCTATCCATATAATAATAATGTGTCCTGGTTTTGTTTATCTAGAGAACTCTGTCTAACACACTGCCCAAATCTGTTGGCTGCTGATTGAGAGCAAAATAAGAAGCAGCTAATGTGTGGACCAGGAGGTTCTTTGAGAAGAAATGGACATCAAATTCACCAAGAGCTTCATATTTAGATTTCAGATGATGTCTTCTTATTTTTGCGCGTGATTATATCCAGGGTTGATGTAAATTAATTACTGTCTAGCATAAATGTTTAAACTATTCCACAATTTTTTTGTGATTTTGGCAGCTATCCATTTTTTTTCTTTTTTTAAGAATTCTGGGAACCTCAGTAAATTAAAGTGGCCTGTGATACTGTTGAACTCCAAAAGACTCTGAGGAGATTAGAAGAACATTATTTGCTTTCTTCCAAGTTTTTCTTCAGCCAAATTCCCATTACCCAAAGCGTTCCCCCTCATTCACAATAATATGATTTTTTGTTCTTTGATACCTGATCCCATCAACACCTCATGATCATACATGCTGTTGTGCTTCTTCCATGTGGGCTTTGTTGTTTCTCAGCTAGATGGCTGCTTGTTTATCTTCAAGCCTTTAAGACCCCAGATGCTATATCTTTTGATAGCCAGGTACCATCAGCTTTCTCCACCACATTTGCTTATGCGCCCACTTTGTCTTCAGCAATCGTGTCGGGAAGGTGAGCAGCATGCAATGCCAGTTTAACCGAACAAAGTGTTCTTGCATTGAGGGAGTACTTGTATGGAGGCCCAATGTCCATCTGCTACATTAATACTAAACCTATAAATATATGTACATAGATCTGTTTCCCTATCATCATGTATAAATATATTTACATATGTACATGCCTGTATTTAGACCTCTATAAATACCCATTGGCTCCTAGTTCTTTCCTCTATTTCTGAAAAGAGATAAAGTAAGGTGGATATATAGGCACTCTGAGTTGGGATCGCCTTGATGACAATGGAAAATTAATTAGTTGTTCTCAATGCACTGTCACTACCACCCATAGTGACCCTATAGCACAGGGTAGAACTGTCCCTGTGGGTTTCCAAGACTGTGACTCTTTACGGGAGTAGAAAGCCCCATCCAGCAGTGTGGTTGGTGGTTTTGAACTGCTGAACTTTTGGTTTGCAGCCCAACATGTAACCCTTATACCACTAGGGTTAGTAGTTAGTTGCTAAGAATAGTTAGTTAGTTAATATTTAGCTGCTGAGACTAGACAGACATGTGAGAAAGGGGAGATGTACCACTCTTGGTGGGGGTGGGGGTTGGCACAGGAAAACTGGATTTAGATTTTCATTCACATGCTTTCTTCTTCCTCAGAAAGGAGGGAAGCAAGGCATGAAAAGGCAGGATCTTGATCATTCAAACAACAACAGCTACAACAAAAACCCAAACTAGAAAGTGTATCTCAGGATGTCTGTGCTAGCTCCATAGACAAATATCTATGGTTGAACAATACTTGAAATACTGTCCATTAAAGGCAAGTGGGGTGGGAGGGAAGAGGGAGTTAAGGATTCCCTGGGTGGAACGCACAGTTAATGTACACAGCTGCTAACAGCAGATTAATGGGTCAGGTCCACCCCTGAGGCACTTGGGAGAAAAGACCTGGTGAGCTACTTCTGAAAGCAGTTATTGAAAACCTTATGGTTCTACACCGACACACATATGATGGCCATGAGTCGGAATCTACCCCAGAGCATCTGGTTAAGTCAAAGAAACATCCAAATCCTCATGTGTCCCTGTCCCACCCCTTCTCTTGGCAGTCACTTTTCACCAAGCCTTTGATCTAGATGGGGCTGGGGATAGCTCTTCTCGCCAGCTAAGGCTGCTCAGCATTTTAATAAGACAGACCAGTGAGAAGCATCCAGGACCTCCTCTGAGATGAACGCTGACGCACAAAGGGGAAAGGGCCACTTGGCAGAGGAAGGGGGAACAACTGCTGACGGACCAGGTTTACGCCCCACCCCACAACACTTGGGGGAGGGCATGGCCATTCTCCCTCCAGGTGGTGTCTTGAAGAAAGGGCGGCCTGTGTGAAAGTGCAGATTCAGCTGGATGTTTGGAATGACTGCCCCCGACTGCCCTCCCTCCTGCTCCCCTCCAGGAGGGGGAAGGAATGTACAATGAAAGGGATGTGATGACCGGCTTCACCAGACAGTGCAGACCTGCTAAGGGAGACCAGTGACCGAGGTTGGGTGGAGGAGGAGCCTGGGAGAGCAGCCAATGGAGCAAGCCCTAGCGATGACTTGTTAATGAGCTCAGCCAGGTTCACACAGCTGAAGGTTAGAGAGAGCCCAGTAATGCGCAATCATGATGATTTCCTCTGCGTCTCATTCACCGTGGAGGGGGCGGGGGGGACTCGGAGCGTTGCCTTGAGAGAGAATGCCTTGCTTCTTCCTAGTAACAAGGGAGGAGAATTATACAACAAGGAGCCAAATAGATGGTTCTCCGAAATCGAAAACTAAAGTGGTTTTGTCACAGATGCAATTATCAATAACATTTCAAAACTATTTGGAGGTGCCCACCAAATTGGTTGGATTGGCATTGGAACCGCGCAGGGCTCAGGGCTCCTTGTGAAGGCTGAGCACGTGCTTTGGGGTTTCCTCCAGCACAAGCAGAAGAGAGCATGCTGGGCCCTGGCAATCGAGCAAGCTTATGCGGTCAGCTACATTCTTTCTGATGTCTCAGACATTAAGGACACGTGGATGAGGCATGAGAGCGCAAGATTTTAATAGACATCAAAGGACAGCCTAAGGACAACTCATTTGGGATGGATAATGTTCTTTGCTGACTGTTAAAGAGTTTTGATTTAAACTCAGGACGAAGGAAGAAGGAGGGAGGGAGGAAAATAAGGAAAGGAGAGAAGAAAGAAAGAAGGAAACATCTTTTTAATCATAATGTAGTCCTGGTTCCTACACACTCTTTCTTAGAACTTGATTTTAAATGTTCTTCTCCTGTAGATGCTTCCACCAGCCTGCAGCTTACAAGTAAGCAACGAGGCCTGAAGGGGGTGAGCTAGCCAAGGTCCAATCCATTTGAACCCGGTTCTCAATGAGACTTTTCTTTCAACATAACTCTTTGTGGTAGTTCGATGTTTTCATGTCAACGTGAAGATGTATGCCAGTGTAGGGGTGGAATCTCACCTGTCAATCAGGTCACAGCCTGTGGGTGGTTCCTTGATGGTGTGGTCTTTAAAGTGGAGAAACTGGGAACCTCCTGTTCTCTCTGCCCTTTCACCTTCCTGCCTGCTGGGACTCTGTGCCCATCTCCAGGGGCAGCCCCATGTGGGCCGCCTAATCCTGAGAGATGGCGACGCCTTGCTGTTTCCACAGACCTTGGATCCACTCAACTGCTAACCCACCGGCCTGAGACCTTTCTGCTTCCGGCTTTGTTTTTCTGTGTCATTAGCTTGCAGCTATGGGAGTCTGAAGAGAGCCCTGGTTTTCATCAGACTTGTGGACGACTGGGCTGGGATGCTTTCTTTTGATATAAGATTACTTGTTGATATTAAGATATATATATATTATATATAGTCACTGCATTTATTTCTCTAGACAACCCAGTCTAGCACCCTTTCAATAGCCTCATCTACATGTGACAGCAGGATAATGAAAAAAGAAGATTGGAGAATTGGTGCCTTTGAAATAAGGTGTTGGCCAAGAATATTGGATATATCATAGACTTCAAATAAGAAAAATGTGCCTTGGAAGAAGTATAGCCAGAATGCTTCTTGGATGTGAGGATGGGGAAACATTGCTTCACGTGCCTTTTCAGGGGAGACCAGTCCTGAAGAAGGACACCCAGCTTGGTAGAGAGTCAAGGAAACAGCAAAAGCTCCTCAATGAGACGGACTGGCATAGTAAGTGGTGCTACGATGGGCTCCGACAGGACAGGGCGGTGCTTTACTCTGTGGGACTCAGGGCAGCTACGAGTTGGAACAGAGCCCACAGCGCCTAACAATGGCCACGACTTCTGGTGGGTGTGGGGTGATGCTTGTTTATTGGTAGATTCTTGCTCTCCGTATGGCAGATCTAGATTCGATTCTCATCAATGCACCTCAAGCACACCCATATCGACCTGTCAGGAAGTAGGGGGGTTTCGTATTGATCTAAACTTAATTTTCAATTTTAGACCAGTGGGGCTGCCAGACGGAGACAAACTAGGAAGAAAGGATTGGGACTCTGTTTCTGAATATCAGTCAGGGAAAATAGCATGGCTCACAACTGTGCATGTGGTCCTCCACTCATGTCCACCAGAACAAAAGACAGCAGCACTGTTCCTGCTACAGGCCTACTCCCCTCGCTCCTCCAGGCCATTCCTCGCTCATCCATGGGCGTTTGTTGACCAGAGGCTATGACTGGCATGGGAGAGGGTAGATCATTTGGTTTTTGTCTCCAGTCCATCAAGGACCTCACAACCTTTTGGCCTAATCCCCAAGTGAGTTTATACACACAGTAATAACAATTACACAGTAATTATACTGGTGTGTGCATGTCAACAATGGGCTCGGGCACAGGAACAATTGTGAGGAGGGGACAGAACTGACCGGGTTCAGTTCTGTTGTGACTGATTTGATGGTACCTAACAATAACCACCATGCATGTCAAGAGTTTGTAGGCATAAAAGGCAGACCTTTCTAATACATGACAAGTATTGTTTGGAGGGTCTTGAGCAGGGTCATTTAAAATACTAAATTAGAGCTAGATCAAATTAAAGTTAGAGCTTGGAAATGAGGCGGCCAGGCCTTCTGAGAAGGCCTGTGTGCAGGGAAGACTGCTCAAACTCCAGTCCCTAGGAACCCTTGTTTCCCACAGCTTCTGGTGACTCAAGGTGAAAAGGGAGGCTGCGAACCCAATGGTTGGCAGTTCAACCCCCACACCCGGCAGGTCCATGAGAGACAGTCTGGCTACCTGAAGATGACAGCCCTGAATTCCACAGGAGGGCTCCGCTGGAGTCAAAATCGACTAGCCAGCAGGGAACAGCAGCCATTCTTCATGAATCTGGTGGGGTGGCGGGGGATTTCTGAAGAGTGGAGGGATCTCTCTCAGGGAGTCCCTTGGTCCAGTGTGGGATCACCCAGAGAGCATGTTCACATTTATTTCCACATGAAAGACCTGCTGGTAGGGATGTCTAGTACCCTTCCCTCTAGGGGAAGTACCCTACCTCACAGCCCCTTCCTCTGTCCAAATACACAACCTCAGATAGGCATACTGTGCCCAGTAGGAAGGGTCAACACGGGTGGTTGTGTTTCCTGACTCTTCTCGCATCTCAAAGAAGTGCTTCCTGGCAGACTGGACTCGGAATTTTAAAAGGAGACGAAGTTAATAGTGAAGGTTTCCCCTTTGAGTTGCTAGCAGCTTGGGAAAATCCCAAGGGGGGAGGGGGGTTTGCAGAAGGCAGTGACAGCAGCAACGGAGTTGATGTAAATGTTGGGAGAGGGGAGGAAAGGAGGGCAAGGTGAGGAGAAAACCTGCGCTTGCATTTGAGAGCCAGAGGGGCAGCTTGCTCGTCCCCTCTTGGATTCCGTGAGGAGAGCCAGGGGTCAGAGCAGGGCCAGAAGGATCGACTGGGAAGGGCAAGGAGAAAGGCTGAGGCCCAGAGAGATGCAGGAGGCAGGCCCTCCTGATCAGACCCAGAGATCGAACTGCTCCCACCCCTTCACTTGCCCGGGCTGCGCTGCAGCCCTCCCTCCAGGAGTCAGCCACACCACAGCATGCGCCCCCCGCCCCCCCTAAGGGCCCACCAAACTCCAAACTGACGTGGAAGAGGCCAGGAATGCCGAGACCTGGAGCGCACTGCTCTCAGTCCCGTCCGCGGAGCTCAGAAACCTGGGAGAACGGCTTGTAGAAGAGATTTCGAATCAGAAGAATTGGAAGTGGTGGGTGCTGACTTAGGCATGTCCTTTTCCCCCCTCACTAGTTTTCTCGCGGTAAAATCCGTATCATACGCATCCACAGTTCAGGCGTATTTAAAAGAGTTGTACTTTCGCTTCCGGTGGTGGGCAGCCGGGGCGTACGGGCGGTCGCGGCGGCAAGGGCAGCAGGATGTTGGCCACCAGGGTGATTAGCCTAATCAGCAAGAGAGCCCTTTCTACCTCGGCATGCGTGCGAGCCCACGGGACCGTCGTGAAGTCGGAAGTCGGAAGACTACACTCGCCCATCCTACGTGGTCCGGCGAGACTACCCCTTGCCCGATGTGGCCCATGTCCGGAGCCTCTCTGCCCAGCAGAAGGCCCTGAAGGAGAAGGAGAAGGCCGCCTGGAACACGCTCTCTGTGGACGAGAAGGTTGAATTATACCGCATCAAGTTCCAGGAGAGCTACGCGGAGATGAACAGAGGCACCAACGAGTGGAAGACGGTGGTGGGCATGGCCATGTTCTTCATCGGCTTCACCGCACTCATTGTCATGTGGGAGAGGAACTACATGTACGGTCCCACCCCGCACACCTTTGAGGAGGAGTGGGTGGCCAAGCAGACCAAGAGGATGCTGGACATGAAGGTCAGCCCCATCCAGGGCTTCTCTGCCAAGTGGGACTACGACAAGAACGAGTGGAAGAAGTAAGGGGCTCCCCTCCGCCAGCCGCTTCCACGCAGCCGTGCTGTGTAACTGAGACAATGCTAATAAACGACTTGTGTACGTGAAAAAAAAAAAGAGTTGGACTTTCATCACCATCGTCAGTCCCTGTGCGTCTTCCCTCCTCCGGTGTTCACCGTGTGCCCCCCAGTTTCCCCACCTGCCCACCCACCCTGCACCACAGCTCAGACCAGTCCTTACATCAATTCTGGTCTCTTACATACCTGCCCCCTCGGTGCTTTATATGCTGGGAAGCACACCAACGATGGAAAAAAAAAAAAAGGACACACTCACACAAGGAAAGAAAAGAAGAAAAAACCCACCTGCAATATTACAAGTAGCCAGAGAGAATACTTCTGCTGAGAAACTTTTAAACCTAGAACGAGCCCAGAATGGGTCGATGACTGGGTCCCCTATTATACCATAGTTCCATCCACCACCGTGGAGTTTACAATGATCTCTGTGTGACTAGGGCTATTTCCATTCCTTGACCGTGGCCAGAGGGGACCTGCCACAGGTTTAATTCACATAGGTACTCACCTGCAGATGAATGTTGAGCTTCCACTGTCCTCCATGGCCTTCTCAAACTTGGGTGCCCAAAACCTGAGCGCTGAGACCTTTCACTCCATTGTATTTGGAGTTTGTTCTTTGTTATCTTTGGGTCACACAGGCTGGCGTGCTTCTTCTATGTGGAATTAGTTGACACCTCACTTAGATGGCTACCTGTTTGAATACAAGTCTTACAGACCCCAGATGCTATTCTGTTTGATAGCCAGGCACCATCTGGTTATTTGACCACACTTTGCCGTAGCACCCATATCGTCAGTGACCTTCTCATGAGAGCAAGTATCCAGCAGGGCCATATCAAAGAACTAACTGTTCTTGGATCAGGGCTAGAATTAACTGGGAGCCCATAATCTGTTCACTTGTCCACAAATTATATATGACACTGGTTTACTTTAGCAGTCTCATTATCATTTTATAACAAATAACATTGGGCAGAAGGAAATTCTATTCTATAGCATCAATCATTTATCCGAAGGCATAGGATTTGAAATATTACTGAGAGAAAGAGGTTATGCAAGTGTGATAGTTAGATTTATTATGCCAAGTCGGCCAATAGGAACATGTGGGCGGAGGTAAATTAAGTTGCAGCTTGATTGGAGGGCAATGAGATAAATGGCTCTACAAGTCCCCCCACTCCCCACCCCTCTTGCTACCTGGTGTTCAGAACAGTGTGCTGCTGTTTTAATTAGTTTTCTGGCTCAACCTGTGCACTACACTACCTGTGGGCCAAGCCAACCTGTGAATTGTGTTGCTAGGATGGTGGTTCTCAACCTTCCTAATGTTTTGACCCTTTAATACAGTTCTTCATGTTATGGTGACCCCCAACCATAAAATTATTTTTTTGCTACTTCATTACTGTAATTTTGCTACTGTTAGGAATCATAATGTAGGATGTATTTTCTTTGCTACAAATTGAACATAATTAAAGCATAGTGATTAATCACAAAACAATATGTAATTATATATTGTGAAATATTTATTTCTAATTACAAAAAAATGAAATTTGGTCTTGAAGCATGGTGTAGCATGTGTAACAGTCTTCCACCGGTTACTTGTATTTGGGTATATCTGCATGTGGGCAGACCTGCCTGGAGACAGATAGAGGATCGATGTCTTGGTTCCTAAGACCATTGGAAATATATGTTTTCCAAGGGTCTTAGGCGACTCCTGTGAAAGGGTCGTTCAACCTCCAAAAGGGTCATGACCCAGAGGTTGAGAACCACTGTGCTAGAGCTTGAGGCTCCTTGGAGACCTGCTTCACCACCCTGCTGGTGGTGCATATATCGCTTGAGCTCGAGGCTGGTGGATCATGTCGCTGCATCATTTGAGTTCTAGATCCTATCGGGGCCTGCTTCTCTGAGCTCCCATGCTACTGACTTGCTGACCCACCCTGCTGTCTGCTGTCTTTGGGCAGATTCTGCCTGTCTTGCCTGAGGGAAGACTCAGATCTCTGCTACCTTGACCTTGAACCCAGCAGCCCACATGAGTCGAAGGATTTCCAGTGTATTAGCTGTTCCACAAAAATGAGTTAGACTGAGCCCTCTATTTACTGCTGTGTTGATTAATTAGCTGTTATATTCCTTCTCACTATAAAGCATATATATAACATATAAGATATATATAAAACCCATATATATTTATATATATAATCATAAGTGAACAAACTGAATTATTAAATGATTGAGCTCTGTTTACATTCACCATGAGGGTTGAGGCTAGGGGAAAATTTCCAGTAACATCTTTTACAAGGGGAGATCTTTGCCTATCAGATTAATACATGTTATAATAAAGCAAGGAGGCCATTAAATAGTGGTTTAAGGTCACCTTTCATCGGACACTGGCTAAACCAGGGATCCTAGTCCTTGTCTAACGACTGCCAATCCCACAGTCTTAGGGTGACTGTCATTTGGTTCTCTCACCAGAGAATTTCAGTCTTAGGTTCCAGGGATACAGGTAATTTTGAGGCAGATCCCAGTTCAGTCTGTGGGGTTTCCACATTGAGTCCTTCTGGTGTGGCCTGTGGGGATGCCATGATCCTGGATAGACCAGAGTCTAATGTCATTCTAGTACATGACCTATGGCATGGCTCACCGAGGGTTGGGGAGAAACAATTCAGGAGTGTCTAACCAGGAACATAGTGCCCGGCTTATTCTCCCCTTGGGGTCTCTGTAATGATTATTGCGCATCCCTCCCCAGTGTGAGCTTGGACTCCCCATGTACCCACCAACCGAAGTCTAAATGCCTCCTCTGAAAGCGAGATGCTCCGCTCCCCTGGTAACGACTTGACTTTCCAGTAAGGTTCCCCTCTCATTCCTGCTGTGTGTCTGCACCTTGTCTCAACTGTTGCTATGGCATCACATGGATGGTCTTCTCCCTTTCCCCCTTCTCGAAGGAGTGACCCCAGCTGATGTGAGGTCTCCTCTTTCAAGGTAATTCTTATGGTGTGCATGTAAGGAGTGGGGGGGGGGGGCGGTGCTGTTTGGTTCATGAATGGTAGACACTTTGTGTACCTGTTTATTTGGGAGCTGGTCTCTGTGATTGGCTTACTTATTGTTTTTCCTTATAATAGTGGGTTCATAGAGTGTCTGTCACACAGCATAATGGTTTCCAGGTCTCTGTACCATGCAGTGTTTCGTGCTTTCATCACTGCTTTTTAGGGTGATTTAGGCATATTCTGGGAGCACAAGAGAGCTTATGTTAATCAGATTCCAATGATTTACTCAATGTCCTTTTGGAAGGGTGTAAGCACTGCGAGACAGGGGCTGACTTGTCTGTGGTTTTCCTTGCTCCACCTCTCCCATTTAGAATGTGAGGTTGTTCTTAGGGGCCATCCAGTCAATTTTTGGCTCCTAGGAGTGGGTACACACTGGGCTGTGATCTAAAAGGTAAAAAGTTCCAAACCACCAGCCACTCTGGGGCTGTCTACTCCCATTAAGAGTTGCAGTTTGGATACTCACAGAAGCAGCTGTACCCCTATCCTATAGGCTCATTATGGGTTGGCAGAGAGTTTGGGTTTTTGGAAGCAGCCCTTGTGGTGCAGTATTAAAACATGCAAAAGTTTGCTGACCACTGCTCTATGCTATTAACCTGAAGGTTGGCGGCGGAACCCACCCAGCAATGCCACAGAAGACCCTGTGGAGTAGTTCCACTGGGGGGATCACTGTGAGTCAGAATCAACTCATATACAACCCCTTCCAATTTCCTATAGATAAACTGAGGTTCACTGCCATTCAGTTGATTATGTCTTATAATGACCCTGTAGGATAGGGTGGGGGACAGGGTAGGACTGCCCCATTGGGTTTCCGAAACTATAAATCTGTACAGGACCAGAGAACCTTATCCTTCTTGCCAGGAGAAGCTGGTAGGCTCCATCTGCCAACACTGCAGTTAGAAGCCCGATGTACAGCCCACCATGGCGCCTGGCTCATCTCTCTGCCATTGGGTCCATGCGGACATGGAGTGACCCTGTAGGACAGGGTAGAGCTGCCCCTGTGAGTTTCTAAGACTAACTATTCGTGGGAGTAAAAGCCCCGTCTCTCCCCAGGGGTACCAATTTCAAATTGGTGCCCTTGCGGTTGGTAGCCGCTTCGGCACTAGAGCTCCCTCCTGTAAACAGCTGATCCATCTATTTTGAAATGAGGCAGACATGGATTTACTGGAGGCAGTCTAATGCTTGGGGGACATTTGCCTCGGAACTTGAAGAATAACTAGGAGCCCCAGGAGGCTTTAAAGAGAGCTCGTTGGGGGATAATCTCTTATTTTGCTTTTATTTTTACATTTATGCTTCTTAGACAGTTAAGGGGGAATCTGAAGAGCCTTCATCATTTTGTGTTCACCACAGTTAAGCTGGAGTTGGGCCATTTCCTGACTCTGAGGTCGAGAGTAAGCTTCATACGTACTTTTCGGGGCTGGGCAAATGGGAAATGAGTGAAGTTTATCTGGGGCCTGCCTGGCCAGTTGTCTACATTTACCACCTAGGCCTTTTTCATCTCTGAGATACCTAGCTGCTTTCTTTCTCTTCCCGATACCTGCACTTGTAAACAATTCACATCCCATTTAGTCTAAGGTTAAAGTATATAAAACCAAAACAAAAACCTCTTGACATGGAGTCAATTTCTGGGAGCGGCTAGCCTCGTCTTTCTCCCTAGGAGCAACTGGTGGGTTTGAACTACCAAAGACACGTTTAACAGCCCCATACTTGGCCCACGGTGCCACCAAGGTTCTGCATGATGTAAACAGCTAGTAATAATGTCTTCAACAAACATTTAGTGCATCTACCCTGAGGGCGTAGTTCCTAAATTATGAGAGGAGATAAACATTTATTTAGTAATAATAAAAAGAGAATGTAAGAGCAATCTTTGGCCACAAAGAGCTTTTAAGTCACTAGAGTAGATGTAGTTATTTGTCAGCTTGTCATACTGCGGTGGCTTGTGTGTGGCTGTGACGCTGGTGTTGTAAATACCAGCAGGGGCGTTCAAAGTGAGCAGGTTTCAGCCGAGCTTCCAGACACTACGCAGAAAGAATAAGCTACTGCTTCAGCGGAATTAGCCACAGGCAACCTGATGGATAACAGGTGACATGGTCAGGTAGTGAAAACCTCATGACTAGCAGCAGATCATTGTCAGACATGGCGCCAGAAGATGAGCCCTTAAGGTCAGAAGGCTTTCAAAATAGCCCTTAAGGTCAGAAGGTTCTCAAAGTAGAGTTGACCATAATGATATTGATGGACTAAAGCTTGCGGGAGTAAAGCCTTTAGGACAGTGGTTCTCAACCTGTGGGTCATGACCCCTTTGGGGGGTGAATGACCCTTTCACCGGGGTCGCTGGATTTATAACAGTAGCAAAATTATAGTTATGAAGTAGCAACAAAAATAATTTTATGGTTGGGGGGGTCACAAAAACATGAGTAACTGTATGAAAGGGTTGTGGCCTGAGGAAGGTTGAGAGCCACCGCTTTAGGACCTCCATTTGCTGAAGGGGCATGACTCAAGAAGAAACGGGTGAAATATCTATTGATAATGGGAACTTAGAATGTGAAAAGTATGAATCTAGGAAAATTGGATGTCATCAGAAATGAAATGCAATGCATAAAGATTGGTAAGCTAACATGGCCTGCTATTGGCCATTCTGAAGCAGGCAGTCATGGTTTACTATTACAAGAATGACAGCTGCACGAGAATGGTGTTGCATTCATCTTAAAAAGGACAGTTCAAGATCTGTCTTGAAGTATAATACTGTCTGTGATAGGATTCTATCTACACTCATACAAGGAAATCCAGTCAATGTAACTACTATTCCAATTAATGCCCCAATTACTAAAGTTCACACTCACTGACATCTAGTCAATGCCAACTCAATAATGTCCCTCTAGGATAGGGCAGAATGACCCTTGTGAGTTTCCAAGACTGCCACTCTTTATAGTAAAAGAAAGCCTCATCTTTCTTCAAAGGAGGGGCTGGTGGTCTCTAACTATTGACCTTGCAGTTATCAGCCCAATTGGTAAACACTGTACCTCTAGGGCTCCTTCCACTAAAGTTCAAAAAAACAAACTAAACTCACTGACATAGTCCATGCTGATTCTTTGTGACTCTATAGCACAGGGGCGAACTGTGTATTAGGCTGGGTTGACTAGAGAAACAAATCTGGTGACAAACTTATATCTATATGTTAAGAATTAGGGTTGCAGCTAGACATTGTGACTCAAGTACTCCCTCAACACAAGAACACTTCATTCTAATAATCTGGCATTCTGTGATGCTCACCTTCCTGACACGATTGCTGAAGACAAAATGGGCATAAGCAAATGTGGTGAAGAAAGCTGATGGTGCCCAGCTATCAAAATATGTAGCATCTGGGGTCTTAAAGGCTTGAAGATAAACAAGTGGCCATCTAGCTGAGAAGCAACAAAGTCCACATGGATGAAGCACACCAGCCTGTGTGATCATAAGATGTCATTGAGAATCAAGTATCAGGCATCTAAGACCCAAAATAAAATCATACCCTATGTGAATCAGGGGTGGTGGGTGTGGAGTGGAACAACAGAAAAGTGTGGGTAAAGGGCAACAGAGGATGATACAAGATATGAACATAATAATCTATAACTTATCAAGGGTTCATGAAGGAGGGTGGGGGAGGGAGGGGGAAATGAGGAGTTGATATCAAGGGCTCAAGTAGAAAGAAAATGCTTTGAAAATGATGATTGTATGGATTGTGATGAGATGTATGCATAATTAAGTGTGGTGAAGAAGGCTGATGGTGCCCAGCTATTGAGAGATACAGCATCTGGGGACTTAAAGGCTTGAAAGTAAACAAGTGGCCATCTAGCCCCAAAGCAACAAAGCCCACATGGAAGCAGCACACCAACATGTGTGATCATGAAGGGTCGAGGGGACCAGGTTTCAAGTAACAAAAGCAGGGGGGGAAATCATCATTGTGAATGAGGGGCGTGCGTGATGGGGACCCAATGCCCATCTGTAGACAACTGGACACCCCTTGCAGAGGGGTAGTGGAGAGGAGATGAGTCACTCAGGGTTCAGTGTAGCAACAATGAAATTCAAAACCTTCCTCTAGTTCTTAAATGCTTCCCGCCCCCCATTATCATGATCCCAATTTTACCTTGCAAAACTGGTTAGACCAGAGGATGCACAGCGGTACAATTGGGATCTGGAAACACAGGGAATCTAGGACAGATGAACCCCTCAGGACCAACAGTGAGAGTGGTGACACCGGGAGGGAAGGGGGTGTAGAAAGGGGGAACCTATCTCAGGGATCTACATATAACCTCCTCTATGGGGGATGGGCAACAGGAAAATGGGTGAAGGGAGACGCCGGGCAGTGTAGGATAAAATAAAATAATAATTTATAAATTATTAAGGGTTCATGAGGGAGGGAGGGGGAGAAAAAAATGAAAATGAGCTGATTCCAGGAGTCAAAGTAGAAGGTGAATTTTGAGAATGATGAGGGCAACGAATGTATAAGGGTGCTTTCCTCAACTGATGTACGTATGGATTGTGATAAGAGTTGTATGAGCCCCAATAAAATGATTTATTAAAAAAGAGATGTAAGAGCCCCCAATAAAAGTATTTAATTAAAAAAAGAAAGAGCTTTATATCAAGATGTAATTATGTATTCTGAAAGTGTCCTAGCCTAGTCCAACTTAAGGCCATAAGTCCAACACTAGTCCATAAAACCCTCTTCAAACTCCTGCAGAATTGTTGGCAATTGGAATGCAAAAGTTGGACACAAAGAGGAAGGAACAGTGGTTGGATTATATGCTCATGGTTGTAGAAACGAAACTACAGATCACTTGATAGAGTTTTACCAGACCTATGACTTCTTCATTGCAAATAACTTTTTCAACAACACAAAAAATAAACATACATGTGGACTTTTCTCACTGGAATACACAGAAATAAAACAGAATACATTTATGGGAAGAGAAGAGGTCATGGAGAAGCTCAATATCAGCAGCTAAAATGAGGCTAGGGGCCAACTGTAGAACAGCCCGTCAATTGCTCATATGTAAATTCAGACTGGAGCTGAAAATAATGAAAACAAGTCCACAGGAGTCTGTGATCTCCCTGCATTTGCCATCATTGCATGTGTTTTGTGTCTGAAGAGGAATTTACAGACTGCTCAGACATATGGGTCAATATTGCATTTATGGACTTGATCTGGACTGGGCTGGGATATTTTCTTAATATAAAATTACTATTTATATAAAGCTCTTTCTTATACACATATGAGTATCTATGAATTTGTTTCTCTTGTCAACCCACACTAACACATATGACATGCGGATGAAGTGTTAATAAAACTTAAAAGAAAGAAAGAAAAGTGGAGGGCAGCGAGCAAGAGGAAGGCCCTCGACGAGATGGATGGACACGGTGGCAGCAACAGTGGGCTCCTGCCTGGGCACCACTGTGAGGAGGGCGCAGGACTGGCAGGGTCTTGTCCTGTTGTGCACAGGGTCACTGTGAGTGGGTACCAATTTGGTGGTACCTGACAACAGTGACCTCCTCCAAATGCCTGCTGTAAACTCAGGGGTTCCACAAGGGTCTCCCTTTCCTCCACTCCCAATCTGCTGGTTCCTACTACTCTCTCAGGTTATCTTTTAGGGACCAAGAACAAAGAATTCTTTGGGTAAACACTTAACAGCAAGCTTCATAGGTCCACACATGATCTCTGGCCATTGTTCCTTTTTACATAACTAAATTTTGGAGGATTTCTCTTTTATTCCCTTAAATTCACGACTATATGAATATTGTATTCTTCCTTGAGCCAGTCATATTTTATCCGCAGGAAGTTTTAACTCAATTTCCCAATACTTTTATCCATTCAATGTTAAAATGATCATCTTTTTAAAAAATTAAGAAATAATTTTATTGGGGACTTTTATAGCTCATAAAACAATCCACACACCAATTATATCAAGCACATTTGTACGTATGTTGGCATCATTGTTTCAAAATATGATCTTTCTACCTAAGTCCTTGGTATCTGCTCCGCTTTTTTTCCCTCCCTTCCACACCCTCCAACCCTCATGAACCCTTGATAGTTTATAAATTATTTTTATTTTCATATCTCACTCCATCCACTGTCTCCCTTTACCCACGTTTCTGTTGTTTATCCCCCTGGTGGTGGTGGTGGGTGTTGTCCGTTGATCATTGTGATCAGTGGCCCCTTTCTCCCCCACCTTCTCCCTACCCTCATGGTATTGCTACTCTCATTATTGGTCTTGAGGGACTTGTCTGTTCTGAATTCTGTGTGTCGAGAGCTCTTATCTCTACCAGTGTACATACTCTGGTCTAGCCGGATTTGTAAGACAGAACTGGGGTCATGATAGTGGCGGGGGGGCTGTAGGGGGGGCAAAAGCATTCAAGAACTAGAGGAATGTTGTGTGTTTCTTCGGTGATATAGTGCACCCTGACTGGCTTGTCTCTTCCTTCTGTGAGGGGATGTCCAATTGTTTACAGATGGATTTTGTGTTTCCATTCTGAACCCCCCTCATTCATATCAAAGTGGTTGTTTATTTTGGGACTGATACCTGATCCCATCTAGACCTTGTGATCACATGGGTTGGTATGCTTTTTCCATATGGGCTTTGTTGCTGCCTTGCTAGATGGCTTGCTTGCTTAAATTCAAATCTTTCAGACCCAAGATGTTCTATCTTATAATAGCTGGGCACTTAAAATGATCATTTTTTGACAATGTCAATATTATGTCATCACCTAAAAAATAGGAGCTAGCATATGGTTATAGTCTCAATCAGCTCATCATCATATTTTAGGAACAAAGCATCTTCCAGGGTAAAGCCACGCAGGTTTGTGGTAGTTTTCCTGGAATCTACACAGGTTCCAACACAGGAGTGATCCAGCACTGTGTGGCTTCATCCTTTCAGGCATCTAATGTAATTGAGCTAAGAAAAAGTGCTATTCCTTCCTGTGACCTTCTCTGTGTGCATGAATGGAATCTTTAAGTTTTCCTCATTGTGCAACCCATTTATTCACCAAAAAAATTAAAGAAAAAAAATGGTGTGGGTAAGAATCATATAATCGTGCAAGCCTCCCCCTTCCCCCGTGTTCCCAGATCCATCAGCAAATGGGGATTGAACTAATGGGAATTCTTCCTGCTCCTTTTCATGTTGAGTGTGAGCACACTTAGGGTGATGTGCAAGCTAGCCCGTCACCCCTTTATCTCCCTGGTGCCTCCCCTCACCTCTGTTTCAGACAACTAATGTTTTAGTTGTCTATTATAATTCTGTATCAAACCATTATTCTGAGAATGAAAGTACAGTCCTTTGTCTGAAGATATATGACTCAGCCATTCAAATTGATGCTAAATATTCTTTTTAAAATCAACTTATTTGAACCTTGTACAACTCTTTTTTAAAAATCATTTTATTGGGGGCTTGTACAACTCTTGTCACAATCCGTACATCCATCCATCGTGTCAAGCACATTTGTACATTTGTTGCCATCATCATTCTCAAAACATTTGCTTTCTACTTCAGCCCTTGGTATTAGCTCCTCATTTCCCCCCTCCATTCCCTCCCAACCCTCCCTCCCTCACCCTTGATCATTCATAAATTTTGATTATTTTTTCACGTCCTACACTTTCTGACATCTCCCTCCCGCCCCCTTTTCTGTTGTCTGTCCCCCAGGGAGGAGGTTATATGTAGATACTTGTGATTGGTTTCCCCTTTCTCCCCCACAGTCCCCTTGCCCTCCTGGTTTTGCTACTCTCGTTATTGGTCCTGAGGGGTTTATCTGTCCTGGATTCCCTGTGGTCCCAGTTCTTATCTGTACCAGTGTACATCCTCTGGTCTAGCCAGATTTGTAAGGTAGAGTTGGGATCATGATGGGGGGGGGGTGAGGAAGTAGTAAAGAACTAAAGGAAAGTTGTATGTTTCATCAGTGCACCCTGACTGGCTTGTTTCCGCCCCGCGACCCTTCTGTAAGGGGATGTCCAGTTGCCTACAGATGGGCTTTGGGTCTCCATTCCACACTCCCCCTCATTCACAATAATATAATTTTTTTTGTTCTTTGATGCCTGATACCTGATCCCATTGACACCTTGTGATCACAGAGACTAGTGTGCTTCATCCATGTGGCCTTTGTTGCTTCTCAGCTACATGGCTGCTTGTTTATCTTTAAGCCTTTAAGATCCCAGATGCTATATCTTTTGATAGCCAGACACCATCAGCTTTCTCCACATTTGCTTATGCACCCACTTTGTCTTCAGCAATCATGTTGGGAAGGTGAGCATCATGGAATGCCTGTTTAATAGAACAAAGTGTTTTTGCATTGAGGTAATATTTGAGTGGCAGTCCAATGTCCATCTGCTACTTTAATACTAAACCTATAAATATATGTACACAGATCTATTTCCCATCATCATATATAAAAATATTTACATACGTACATGCCTGCATTTGTACCTCTATAAATGCCCTTTGCCACCTAGTTCCTTCCTCTATTTCCTTTTACTTTCCTCTTGTGCCACTATCATGCTCAGCCTTCATTTGGGTTTCAGTAATTCCTCTCAATTACATTGCCTTTGATCAAGCCCTACCAGGCCTCCTATACCCTCTTCACCACTGATTTTGGATCACTTGTTGTTCCCTTGTCCCTGGTTTGTTAACACCATTTCCTTTCCTCCACCTCCCCCAGAACCATAGGTCCGTTGTTTTCTCCTCCAGATTGTTTATCCTGCTATCTTATCTAGACAGACCTGCCGAGATAATAATATGCACAAAAACAAGACAGAGCAAACCAAAGCAACAAAAGGAAACAAAACAACAATAAAGAAAATCCTGTAAATAGTTCAAGGTCTGTTTTTGACTTTTAGGAGTGTTTTCTGGTCAAATCTGATAGGATGCCACTCCCTGGACCCAAAGTCTATTCTTGGGACTCCCTCAGGACTTCCTTGCTGTTCTGTTGCACACCCTTAGTGTTTTGCCTCCGTGTGGTGGGATCAGATCGGGCGCAATTCCCACACTCTGTCTCCAGTGTTGTCCCCTGTAGGGCTATGGGTCAGTGAGGGATGTCATGTCATGTAGGGAGGCTGGTCCAATGATCTTCTCTGTGCCTTGGCTGTTCTGAGCAGGGATATCATCCTCAAGGCTTGGTGGGCCAGGTTGTGTTCCACTCTCTCTTTTTCCCCCTTCATTTGCTCCTGTGTGCTCTGATCAGACATGTCCCTCTCCTGGAGCTGTAGCTTCAGTGCTGTCCTCTGAAGTAAATTCTTCTCGCAGGAGGGGAGGCTGTCCCCATAGTTGGGGTCAGGGCCGGCCCCTCAGACCTCTCTGCTGGTTCCCTGCTTCATGCAGGTATGTTCCTGTTCATTTCTATACCGGGGAATGCCGCCTCATTTCTGCTAAAACGTCAGTCTTACTGTCGCTTTTCACAGCATCAGACTCAATCTCACCAAGGGGGTGGAAAAAAAGACTAGGTCTTAGAGCCACCAATTTTAGAATTTCTCACTTTTGAGAGAAGTTTACTAGATTTGGGTTTTTTTTTTTTGAGATGCTGTCCCAGAAAAGGTACAGGGAGAATAGAGTTAATAGATATCCTGGCTTTTTAATATTTCACCCAGGAGTTTTTAAAAAGAAATCCTAAGAGGGTATTCCTTGGGCTAGGTTCTCTTGACAAGCAAAACCAGTGAAGCTTACAGATGTGTGTGTGTGTATATATATATATATATATATATATATATATATATATATATATATATATATATATATAGAGAGAGAGAGAGAGAGAGAGAGAGAGAGAGAGAGAGAGAGAGAGAGGTTTTTATCAGGAAAATGGCTAACACAGTTGTAGATGTCCATGTTAGGCTGGAGGCTTCTCCTGACTCAGATGGTAACAGGCTGATGAAACCAAGTTCACCAGAAAGATGAGCAGCCGCAGAGGTGAATGAATCCAAGGTTGGCAGGTCGGAGGGCAGGATCAGCAGGCCATATAACAGGCTGTTGGCCCAAGTCCAGAGAATCGGAGGTCGATGAGCCAGATGCAGGATACAGACCCAGTAAAAAGCAAACAAGCTCTTCCACAGTGTCTACTTATACTAGAAGCAGGCCACACCCTCAAAAAGATGTAATCATGGGAGATTACTAAATCATAACTGTCAAACCATCAAAACCCTGGCCCAGCAAAGTTGACACAAAACTTTAACTATCACAGAGCCCTGGGGACACCAATTATATCCACATTTTGCTTCTTCAGGACAAATCTCACCACTGAAAAAACTAACGTTGAGATTCCTGGGTGGAAGGTATCCTGTAATGCCTTGTGGAAAAACTTAATGCAAATTAACTCAAAGACCTAAAGAGAGTATGTGGACTGGCTCTCCATATCCGTTTCATTTCTGAAATGAAAGCACGGTTCCCAAATGTGAAGGCCCTTGTCTTTTTCAGCAGTTTTTGAGTCTGTGAATTTCTCCTCTCCTCCTTTGGCTTTAGTTTGTTCTCGTATGGCAGACAGTGAGCTGGTAGAGTAGGGAGATCATAGACAGGACACGTAGACTGACGTGAAAGTCACAGCCATGCCATCACAGGGCTCAGGAACGTTGTTATCCTCCCCCAGTTTCCGCCTCACCTGTAGAATGAGCGTGCGCTCCTGTAGCACAGCACTGTGGTGGGAGTTGAGTGGGATCCAGTGTAAGAGGATGTTCAGCCTGGGTATTTGCTCATCCGCTTTTGTTCCCTTCCCCAGGAATCGTTTGTCATTTCATTCTGCACTGACTGCTCCCTTCTGACATCAGCTGTCCGACACCCGATAGTCACACACCTCTCCCAACTGGAGATGCCGGGACTCTGTAGGGGATTCAATGACATTCTCCAGCCAGCAGGTTAAATCAGATTCCTCCTGGAAGCATCTATTTCTTTGTATTACAGCACCAGTTATTGACACAAAGTGAAGAAATTATGTTCTTGTTGACTGCATAGAGACTGTGGAGGGAATTTTATACAAAGCAGATGTAGATAATGCTGTAAATGGGCTAATCCTGACCTTCTTGTTCACGACTTGAGGCCCCCTGCGTACCTGTATGTAGGATTTACAGAGAGGAAGACAGTCTTGGGGGAACCCACAGGGCAGTTCTCCCCCGCCCTGGAGGGTGGGGAAGAGTGGGAATCGACTCAATGGCAGTGAGTGTGGTTTTCTTGGGGACCTTTACACAAATTGTTACTGGACTTACTGTAGTCTGATGCTCTAAGTTACACCATGAAAATTCTTCCTAGTCCGGCATTCTTCTCTCCAATCTTACTGATGGCACAAGCATGTCCTAGGATTCTCATGGACTCTGTCATCGTTTTTCTGATTGCTCACCTTTCAGATTTTGCCACTATGCACAGCGGCTTTATAGGGAGTCTCACTGAAGTTACCTAGTAACTGCTCATCGCTGTGGACAGTATTTCCTTTGCAGTTTACCAATCGCTGCCCGCCAGTGTCTGAGAGTGCAGTCCCTTGAAATCCTGCAGTTGCCTCTGGTCTCGCTTGCTAGAATTTCCTCAAGGTTTTCTATCCCTTTGGCCCCGTTGTTGTTGGTGCCATCGAGCGACCCTACGTAGAATAGCTCGACCCTATGCGCTGGCCAGTCCTGCACCGTCCTCACAATTGTTACGTTTGAGCCATTGTTTCAGTCACTGTGTCAACCCATCTCGTTTGGGGCCTTCTTTCTTTTGCTGCACCTGTACTTTAGCAAGCATGATGTCCTTCTCCAGGAACTGGCCTCTCCTGACAACAGGTGTGAAGTACATGAAACAGACTCTCACCATCTTCCCTCCTAAGGAGCACTCGCGAGGCACTTCTTCCCAGGCAGATTAGAATCTTCTTTAGGAAGTTCATGGTACGTTCAGTACTTTTTACCAGCACCATAATTCAAACGCATCAATCATTCTTCGTTCTTCTTTATTCAATGTCCAACTTGATAGCCAGCACTAACTCGGCAGTGTGTCATAGGGAGCCATTCGGAATCGCCATGGGTCAATTGATTTAACAATTGTCTGACAGCAACGGGTTTACCTATAAGTGATGAAGAAATTCTCTGTGATACCCAGAACTAAGAGTACTCAGGAAGGACACACTTAGAAAGGGTCTCCTCGCCAAGGCCAAGATTCTGGCAGTGGAGAGGTTCAGCTCACTGGGAGAAGAGGAGTTTGTTGGTTTGCCTCAGCCAGAGCTGGTCTGCCATCCCAGGCAGGCAGGAAGCAACCCCTCTCCCTGCCAGAATGCAGGTGTGACCGTGCACAGGGGGCTTAGTGGGAACCCTCTGGGCAGCAGGTGAGTCACGTAGGAACTGCTAAGGGAGTTGAGAAGCCAGTGATGGCAGAGGGCTTCAAGGCACCCACGTGAGCAGGAGTCCTCCAGATCATTAGCTTCCATGTTGAGAATTCCAAAAGAACGTTACCACATTGAAGCTGTCAGGTTAGTGCCGCACAGTGTCTTCTAGGCACAGCGTTGCGCCCAACTCCATCAGACTTTTTCCCTCCACATCACTGATCCACCAGGCAGCAGCCAGAGTCCTCGCCTCCTGTCCCTCTAGTGCCATCTATTGAGACAGCGAAACGTTGTGCTCACTGCAGAGGATCCGGTCCATTAAAGCAGAGCTTAGGTTAAAGCAGGGAGGGGTGAGGTGGGGTGGGTAACCCTTTTGCTGCCAAGACTACTTGGATAGTTATAACATCGTTCAGGGTCATACACAGCATCAACTTAAAATTAGCTCTCTGCAGTTGCTCAAACATTGACTGGATTCTCACGCCCTGAATGTGATGGCTAGGAGCCGAGTGGCACAGTGATTATGAGTTGGCTGCTAATGTCAAGGTCAGCAGTTCAAAAGTTACCAGCTGCTGCACAAACGCAAGATGGATGTCTGTCCCTAGAAAGAGCTCCAGCTCGTGAAACTCACAGGAGCAATTCTGCTCTGTCCTGCGGAGCTGCACTAGACGGCAGGCAGTTGGCTTTCTGTTGCTGTTGTTTTTCTAGACTCGAGAGGAAGTTCTCTCTGTGGCCCTGAAAGAAGCTCCTTGTCACTTGAGCTTCGGTCTGTTCCCCAGGGAACTTCTTGTGCTTGGCAGCTCTCCTTCTCCATCTCATCTCAGTTTGCTTGCCTACTCATGTTGCCTGGTCATGTATTCCCCCAAAGGAGTTGATTTAAGACACACCCTACACTAATTTGGCATTTTAACATAACAAAAATAATGCATATTCTCCATAGGATTATAACCACAGATAGAGGAGTTAGAATTTACAACCCATATTTCTGGGAGGCAGGGGACACAATTCAATTAGTAGCAGACATTAATGTAGAGTTTTAGAGTTGTTCAATCTTTAAGAATCCTGTCTCTGACCAAAAAAAAAAGAGACATTATCAACTGGATAATGTCTCACTTGAAGGAGAAGTAAAAAAAAAGGAGTTTCCCATGTATAAGTAGACAGAGATTCATTTATGTTAGATATATTTATATTCTAGATAGCCACCACAGTCCTCAAAGTTTCTAAGGCAACAGAGTTTAACGGAGGCCTCTTCAGAACATGGAGACATATTGTGTCTATTGATCTGTGTCTAGCTCTTATTATCTTTGTCTCTATCTTTATGTGCATCTATGTCTCTATTCAAAGCTATGCATAAGGATTTCTTAAGTCTGCTGCACAAGACCTCTTAAAGCATGGAAAAGCAAAAATGTTACTTTATGACTAAGGTGGGCCTGACCCAAGCATGGTATTGTCACTGACCATGTGAAAGTTGGACATCAAGTAAGGAAGACCGAAGAAGAAGCGATGCATTGAGACTGTGGTGCTGGAGAAGAATATAGAAAGGACCACAGACTGCTAAAAGGACAAACTGATCTTGTCGGAAGTACAGCCACACTGCTCCTTAGAGGCAAGGCTGATGATACTTTGTCTGATGTACTTCCGTACTTGTTGTCCAGAGAGACCAGTCCCAGGCGAAGAACATGGTGTTTGGTAAAGCAGAGGGAGGGGCAGTGGAAAATGAAGGCCCTCAACATGGTGGGTTGACACAATGGTGGCAGCAATGTCTCAGGCATGAGAACACTCGTGAGGCTGGCGCAGGGCTGTGCAGTGTTGTGTTCTGTTGGGCACAGGGTCGCTGTGGGTCAGAGCCAACTCTATAGTACCTAACAACATGTCTCTATTGTTGTTTGCCTATGCGAATACTTTTCTGTTTCTCTAAGCCTCCAGAATTTTCACCTTTCAGTTCTTGCATTCCCAAAAGTATTCCAATCACATGTTTCTGTGTGTGTGATGTACAAAGTAGAAAATGGGAGTAAGTGAAGAACTAGAGAGAAGATTTGGGAGTAAAGTCAAGAATATGCTCTTTATTTATCTAATTTAGGGGGGAATAAATGAGCAATTTCTCCACTGAAGCTAAAAAGGGCTATCTCAAGGAAGACTTTGAAATGTTGTGTATATGTATATATATACACACAGGACTGAATGAAATCTCTTTCCCTTCTCAAAGTATAACAGGAGTTAGGAATTGTCTTTGTTTTGTAGTAATAGGACTAGAGTTACTAACGAGGACTAACCCAGCAAAGAGGGCTCTAGGCTTGACATAGAATCATCAAAAGACTCTTCCTTCCAGAAGGTTAAGGAAAAGAAAAGATATGATGTATATCCATTTTATATGGAACTTGATCTATTCACAGGCAGGAAGATAGACTGGTACCCCTTCCAGAAATGGAGTTCTATGCAAATAGATAGCAGAAAATGAACTTAAGCTTAGGCTATAAGGAATAACATTTTTCCAAGTTTACTCAAAGTATCAACCTCACTTAAGTAATGTCTCAGCGGGTATATTTTGATATCATTTTGAAAACATGAGATATTATTGTTGATTTTCTTATTAGGTATCATCAAGACAGTTCGGACTCATTGGAACATTGTGCACAGTGGGCCAAAGCACTGCATGGCCCTCCGTCCCCTCACAATGATTGTGTTTGAGTCTGTGGTTACAACCAACTTGGCCTCAATCAAGGAGCTATTGTTTTAATATAAATGTAAAATCCTGAGTGGACATGCAAGGGGGCTTTTAAAAGTTCATGGAATTTTAAAACTATGTAAATTTCCCACATAAAAATTGTTATGATTTGGGAGCTAATACATATATCATATCATTCCAAAGTTCAATCATGTCAAGCAGTGTTGTACAACTGCTACCACAACCATTCTGCTCCTTCCTGGACTCCTTGACATCATTTCCCTTTCACCCCTCCCCCCACCCCTGTCACCGCCCACCCCCAAACTCTTACTCTACTTGCTGTTCCTGTAGGTTCATCAATCCTGGGTTTCATGTACTGAAAAACATATAACACAACTTTAAGAGGGTGACCCACAATGACATAACACCTCTGAGATAAACCCTAATATGAACAAACAAAAGTAAACAAAACAAAAATACAGAAACTGTTGAAAACCAGATCAGGTCCAGCATGCTGCAGAGTGGGGATCAAGCGACAAGGTTTTAACAGCTCAGGTGAGGTTTGTCCCTTTGATCTTCTGTACTCAGCTCTGCAATGCACTCTGCCTTGGAACCACTTTCCCCCCAGCCTGCCAGTATGCATAGAGGTTGACCAGCAGAGGCTTGTTTCCTATGTAGATCCCACAAATATTCTTGGACTCCCACTGTCATCCACAACCTTCACAAACTGGATTCTCACAATTTAGGCTCTGATACTAATCCCTTCTTTGACTTCAGATTATATGATTTACACTGCTTTGGTGACGGATGATGCTGTGCTCCCTCCATGTGGTTTTAGTTGACATCTCACTTAGACGGCTGCTTGTTTGGAGACAATTCTTTAAGATCCCAGATGCCATTATATCTGATAGCAGGGCACCATATAATTTCTTCACCACATTTTGCTATTGTACCCATTTCTTCTGTTTCCTTCCGGAGGGCGAGTATCAAGCAGGGCTGTGATGTAAGAACTAATTTTCTTAAATCAGAGCTAAGATTTCGTGCAAGCCCAAAACTCATTCCTGGATCTATAGTTTTTTTTGTTTATTTTTTTAATCTGCCTTTGTCTCCCTTTCAATATTTCCTTGTTAATTTATGGTAGAGACTTATTGATTATTTTCCTGAAGTATAATGATCTTCTGTTAATATTGTCTTTGATTAGCCCCTGGTACTAATTTCTTTTAATCATTTTTTCCTTTTTAAATCATTTTACTGGGGGCTTGTATAACTCTTATCACAATCCATACATACGTCCATTGTGTCAAGCACATTTGTACATGTGTTGCCATCATCATTCTCAAAACACTTTCTGCTTGAGCCCTTGGTATCAGTTCCTCATTTCTCCCCTCCCTCCCTAACCCTCTCCCTTGAAAACCCTTGATATTTTATAAAATATTATTTTGTCATGTCTTACACTGTCTGACGTCTCCCTTCATACATTTTTGCATTGTCAGTCCCCCAGGGAGGGGGTTATATGTAGATTTTTGTGATTGGTTCCCTATTTCTCCCCCATCTTCCCCTTATCCTCCCAGTATCACTACTTTCATTATTGGTTCTGAGGGGTTTATCTGTCCTGGATCCCTGTGTTTCCAGCTCTTATCTGTACCAATGTACATCCTCTGGTCTAGCCAGATTTGTACAGAATTGGGATCATGATAGTGGGGGTGGGGGGCAAGAATTTAAGAACTAGAGGAAAGTTGTATGTTCCATCGGTACTATACTGCACACTGACTGGCTTGTCTCCTCCCCATGACCCTTCTGTTAGAGGATGTTCAGTTGCCTACAGATAGGCTCAGGTCCCCACTCCACACTCCCCCTCATTCATAATTATATGACTTTTTTGTTCTTTGATGCCTGGTACTTGATCCCATCAAACCTCATGAGCTAGATGGTTGCTTACCTTCAAGCTTTTAAGACCCCAGACGCTATATATTTTGATAGCCGGGCACCATCAGATTTCTTCACATTTGCTTATGCATCCGCTTTATCTTCAGCGATGGTGTCAGAAAGCTGAGCATCATGGACTGCCAGTTTAATAGAACAAAGTGTTCTTGCATAGAGGGAGTACTTGAGTAGAGGCCCAATGTCCATGTGCTAGATTTTGGTTTTCTTTACAGAGTTGTAGTCCATATTGAAGGCTGTAACCCTTAAACTTCAAGTCCTCCTCGCTTTCAGCAAGCAAGGTTGTGCCATCTGCATGTAGAAGGTTGTTAACAAGATTTCCTCTAATCTTGATGCCATGTTCTTCTTCATATAATTCATCTTCTTAGATTATTTGCTCAGCATACTGATTGAATAATAGAATACAACCCTGACACACAGCTTTCCTGATTTTAAACCACCCAACATTTCCTCGTTCTGTTCAAACGACTGCATCCTTACCCATGTCCAGGTCCATGTATATCGGCACAGTGAAGTGTTCTGGAATTCCCATTCTTCTCAATACTACCCACAGATTGTTAGGCTCCACAGTCGAATGCCTTTGCATAGTCAATAAAACACAAGTATCTTGCTGATATTTTGTGCTTTCAGCCAAGATCCATCTGACATCAGTACTGATATCCCTGGTTCCATGTCCTTGTATGAATTCAGCCTAAATTTCTGGCCGCTCCCTGATGATGTACGAATGCAGCCATTGGGACATGATCTTTTTGGAATGTGGCCTCATTGTACTCTTTCCATCTCCTTTTGATGCTTTCTGCATCACTCACTATGTTTCCACAGGATCTTTCCCTATTTCAACATGAGTCTTGGATTTCTTCTGCAGTTCTTTCAGCTTGAGCTACGCTAAACAAGTTCTTTGTTTTGATTTTCTAGGTCCAAGTCTTTGCATATTCGTTATAATACTTTACTTTGTCTTCTCAAACTGCCCTTTGGAATTTTCTGTTCAGCTCTCCTATGTCATCATTCATTTGCTTTAGCTATGATCAAGAGCAAGGTGCAGAGTCTCTTCTGACATCTTTTTCTTTGTCATTTCAAAGACCTCTTGCTTTCTTCATGTATGATGGTCTCGAGGTCATCCCACACACATCGGGTCTTCTGCCATTACTGTTCAGTGCAGCAAATCTGTTCTTGAGATGTTCTAGAAATTCAAATGGGATATGTTGAAGGTTATATTTTGATTCTCATGGATTTTTTTTTCTAAATTTCTTCAACTTCAATCTGAACTTATGCATGAGAAATTGATGGCTGTTCCACAGTCAGCTCCTGGCTGTTTTGGCAGATGATATTGAACTTCTCCAATCCTCTTCCCCTAGATGTAGTCCATTTGATTTCTGTGTGTTCCAGCTGGCAAAGTTCACAAGCCTTTTATGTTGCTGAAAAATGTACTTACAATGAAGAAGTCATTGGTCTGGAAAATTTTATCATGCTATCTCCAGCTTCATTTCTATCACCAAATTCTTATGTTCCAACTCTGTTCTTTCGTTCCCCATTTTTGAATTCCAATCACTAATAATTATCAAAGCATCCTGACTGCATGGCTGATGAATTTTAGTTAAAGAAGCTGGTGGAATTCTTCAATTTCTTCATCACATGCTTTAGCGGTTGGTGTGTTAATTTAAATAATGGTTGTATGAACTAGATTTGCCTATAAGATTATAGATATTATCCCATCTCAGAGAGCATTGTAATTCAAGTTAGATCTAGAAAAGTTCTTTTCATTGATGAAGGAGACACTGTTTCTATTGAATTTATCATTTACAGCATAGTAACCATGATTGTCTGACTCAAGATGTCCAATGCCAGTCCATTTTGTCTCAGTAATGCCTTGGATATTGATCTTAATGCGTTCCATTTCATTTTCAACAATTTCTACCTTTCTTATATCCATACTTTGTACATTCCATGTCCTGATTGTTAGAGGTCTGCAGCTGCTCCTTCTCATCCTAAGCTGTGCCTCTCAGCAGATGACTGTCTTAAAAGCTTTACTCTATCCACTCTCATTATGGTTGATTCTGTTGAGAAGGCAGCTCTTCCTCAGCTATGTTTGAGTCCCTTTTGACTTGCAGGGCTCACAATTTAGAAGGCAGATGCAGGCTGCTCTCTGTAAGGGCGAGGAGCCCTGGTGGTGGCGAGGTTGCGTGTTGAGCTGTGGACAGTTTGAAACCACAGCAGCTCCTCTGGAGAAAGCTGGGTTGGCTACTTCGATAAATAGTTAAGAGTCTCGGAAACCCACAGAAGGGTCACTATGAGTCAGCCTTGACTTGAGGGCAGTGTGTTTAGTTTGGATTTCTCTATGGGGTACTTTCTTTTCTCTCTGAGGAAATTTGGAAGAAGAGACAGACTTGGCCCAAGGTGTTTATATTTTTATAGCTGGTATCTTGCATGCAGGAGATACTAATTCTTGTGGGACACTTAAAAACACAGTAGAAAACCCAACATCTGCACTGGAAGCAGAACTCAGAGTTTGGAGAAACAACAGTGGCCACTCAGACCCATGAAATGAGTGGAAATCGGGGGGGAGGGGGCGGTTCAGCATTGCAGAGCGGAGCTGAATCTAGACATACTCCTCTCACACCCTCTGAAGCTCAGACATGTAAGTCATGGTTGTTCCATCTTCTAACAAGAGTCAGATAGCTGTGGATCAGAGGACTTCAGTGAAGACCTTTCTCAAAGCTGGCAGACTTATTATAGTCTCATGACACTATAAATGTGGCCCGGCAGGAATCGGTACTTACTGTACACTGGGTTTTCCTGACCCAGTGGTAGAAACAAGTGTTCAACATACTCTAAAATAACTGGAATAGAATATTTAGCATCAGCCTGCCCCAATCCCAATGACATGGACAGCTCCCACTCCCCGCAGAATTCTCTTCAGTGGACAGCACTGAAGCTACAGCTCAGGGAGAGGGACATGTCTGATCAGAGCACACAGGAGCCAATGAAGGGGGAAAAGAGAGAGTGGAGCACATCCTGGCCCACCAAGCCCTGAGGAAGATATTCCCACTCAGAGCGGCCAAAGCACAGAGAATACCACAGGGCCAGCCCCACTGAGACATGATGTCCCTCACTGACCCATAGCACTACGAGGGGACAGCACTGGAGACAGTGTGGGAATTGCGCCTGATCTGACCCCCACATTGAGGTGAAACACTAATGGTGCTGAGTTAAAGTTTATGGTGCCAACCTGGCCAATAAAGACATGTGGGGTTAATTGAAGAGTGGAGAGATAAATGGCTTGGTGAGCCTTGCCTTTCTAGTTCTCAGGTCTCTTGCTTTCTGATGGTCGGACCAGGGTGTAGTTGCCTTAGTCAGTTCCCTGCTTCAGCTGGCAGGGCTGACTTCCTGCAAGACATCCCACATGAACCTACCCTGAGGCAACCATGGGTGCTGGAGCAGCCATGTGAAGACGCCTGCCAGTGCTGAGATGCTTACATGTTTACTGATTTAGCTTTCCTCCTGCATTCAGCGTCATAGTATGTGTTTTATGAGGGAGGACTTCGTGAATTGGTGTCGGACATATGAGTTAATGTTGGACTTGTGGGCTTGGGCAGCACTGGGTGGAGATGTTTTCTTGATGTGCACTTAACCTTTATATAAAACTCTTTCTAATACATGAGTTTTTGTGGATTTGTTTAGCTAAAGTACCCAGACTAACACAGTGTGCAACAGAACAGCCAGGGGAACAGAGCAAGGGAGTCCTGAGGGAATACCAGTAAGAGACTTTGGGGCCAGGGTGTGGCACCCCATTAGACTTGACCAGAAAATACTCTGAAAGGTCAAGAAACAGACCTTGAACTATTTACAGGCTTATTTTTTTGTCATTGATTTTTGTTGTTTTGTTTTGCTCTGTCTTACGTTTTGTTCATATTATTATCTCTGCAAGTCTATCTAGATAAAATAGTGTGATAAACAACCTGGAGAAGGAAACAATAGAACTGAAAGTTCCTGGGCTCATGGCAGAGGGAGAGGCGGGGAAAAGAAAGGGATAGTAACAAACCCAGGGACAAGAGAACAACTGATCCAAAATCAATGTTGAGGAGGATGCAGGAGGCCTGGCAGGGCTTGAGCAAGGGCAATGTAACAGAGGAATTACTGAAACCCAAGTGAAGGCTGAGCATGATAGCGGCACAAGAGGAAAGTAAAAGGAAATAGAGGAAAGCACTAGGAGACAAAGGGCATTTATAGAGGTACAAATACAGGCATGTACATATGTAAATATATTTATATATGATGATGGGAAATAGATCTATGTGCATATATTTATAGGTTTAATATTAAAGTAGCTGATGGACATTGGACCTCCATTCAAGTACTACCTCAATGCAAGAACACTTTGTTCTATTTAACTGACATTCCATGATGCTCACCTTCCCAACACGATCACTGAAGACAAAGCGGGTACATAAGCAAATGTAAAGAAAGGTGATGGTGTCTAGCTATCAAAAGATATAGCATCTGGGGTCTTAAAGGCTTGAAGGTAAACAAACAGCCATCTAGTTGAGAAGCAACAAATATCACATAGAAGAAGTACACCAGCCTGTGTGATCACAAGGTGTCAAAGGGTTCAGGTATCAGGCATCAAAGAACAAAAAATCATATCACTGTGTGTGTGGGGGAGTACGGAGTGGGTACCCAAAGCCCATCTGTAGGCAACTGGACATCCCCTTACAGAAGGGTTGCCAGGGGGAGACGAGCCAGTCAGGGTACAGTGAAGCAATGATGAAACATACAACTTTCCTCTAGTTTTTACATGCTTACTCCCCCTACCCCACTATCATGATCCCAATTCTACCTTACAAATCCAGTTAGACCAGAGGATGTACAGTGGTACAGATAGGAAGTAGAAACACAGGGAATCCAGGACAGATGAACCCTTCAGGACCAATGGTGAGAGTGGCAATACCCAGAGGGTGGAAGGAAGGTGGGGTAGAAAGGGGGAACCGATTACAATGATCTACATATAACCTCCTCCCTGGGGGACGGACGACAGACAAGTGGGTGAAGGGAGACATTGGATAGTGTAAAACATGACAAAATAATAATTTATAAATTATCAAGGGTTCATGAGGGAGGCAGGCAGGAAGGGAGGGGAAAAATGAAGAGCTGATACCAAGGCCTCAAGTAGAAAGCAAATATTTTGAGGATGAGGTCAATACATGTACAAATGTGCTTGACACAATGGATGGATGTATGGATTGTAATAAGAGTTGTACAAGCCCCCAATAAAATGATTTTAAAAAAAGAAAGCAGGAATCAATGAGTTACCTTCCTTATTTGTAACTTTTTTTCTTGCCTCATTTTGATTTTAGGGCTTTGAAAGTGGGTGCTAGCTCTTGTCACTTCTCAAAGGAAATCAAGAGACTCTGGTTTCATAAGCGGGCCTGCCAACTCCTAGTCTTGGATAGCACAAGATTTGTGATGAAGCAACAGAAATACGAGTGAAGTCCCCAGAACTGAAAAGATCAGTTGTGATTCATCTCAGGTTAGTGCCAATCTCCTGGCTTAAGTTCAAGTTACTGACATTGTGTGATAAACGGAGCCCTTTGAGGGAAAATAATTCATGTAATGGAGCCTGAGTAAGTGCTTAGCTTGTTTGGATTGAAAGCACCTCTAGGGGGAGTGAGTGTGGGGCAGCAGTAACTGTGGGAATGATATCAAAGCCATGAGGACTGTGAGCTTACAATAACAGAGCTGCTGGGCTCCGACCCTGTGCCCCCACAGAACGAAGCACTGTGTGGTCCTGCACCAGCCACTTGGCAGGGCTTTAGATTTCTTTCTGGATTTAGAATGCATGATGGGCCTGTTAGGAGTGTAACGATAAAAAATGCACACATTATGTCTGTAAACCATCGTGTTTTTATCACCTTACGAGATTTTTCTATTTGGTCTCCCAGCTGTGAGGCACAGGAGGGGGTGCATAGTGATCATTACAGGCACAGGGGGATACAGGGGGGATTTCAGGAGTGACTAGTGAGGACGGGAGGGAGCGAGGAGCACTAAAACAGACTGTAATTGCATAAATCATCTTGGGGCTGATTTAACCATGGGGGAGGAGGGATGCTCTAAAATTGATGTGGAGGTGATAATACAATTCTCTGTGTTATGACTGAACTGTTGAATTATATGATGTGTGAATTTTTTAAAGTTTTAGAATATTAATGAAAAAATATGAAATACCTGACCATAAAACTTTTTTTAAGTGTACAAATTGTTAGTTGTTCTCAAATGTATAAGTGGGAAACTTGTTAAAATGTCAATTCTTGGACCTACCTGGCTGAAGCCCAGTAGTAATGAGCCCTTTGAGCATACACTCTTAACGATTTCCTTGGATCGCACTTTCAGCAGCCATAATGTAGCTAGTATGTGAAAGAGCTCCTAAAGAAAAGCGACTCTTTCCTTAAAAGGTTCAGAATAGAAAAAAACATGGAATGCCCCCCCAAAATAAGAGATCAGGCTTACTGGACAGATAGGGATGGTGGGAATCCCAGGACTATGTCCCAGAGTCATTCTGCAGGTCAGGAACGAAACTCCCCCCTCTGGTCCCGCCCCCACGTGGTTGAATAACTACCACTTAAGATCCAAAGGGCAGTATTTCCCCAAGGACAGAGTGCCGAGGGGTAGGAAAGCGGATGGAAGCTGGAAATGCAAGGAGGTGATGGGCATGCCACGGGATGGGGGAGATTCCTGTGGTGGAGCTGAAACAAAATGGGCAAATGTTGGATGTTAACACTGTGGGTCTGCTCTGTAAACTCCCACCTCATTCACAATAAAAAGCGAATTTAAAAAAAAAGAAAGTGATGCTTTACATCCTTGGCAATTTTACATTGGCCAGGACGATGTACACAGAATAGATGTGACGCGTGTCTCGGGTGCAGGTCACCTAAATTGATGTTAAAAATCATTATCATGGGAACCCATGTTTCATCGCTTATTAAGGTGACAAGAGCACTCAGTCCACAATAATCCACTTCTGGGTGGGATGCCTCCTTGCTTTGCTACTTTAGATCTTGTTTGGGTTAAAGTCATGTTTGGCTGCAGTTCTTCCTTTTCTGTAGTAAATTGAGTTAAAAAAAATCTTTTTAAGTTCCAACGAATCAGAATAAAGCCAGTAATAATTTGGAAAATTAAACTAAAAGAGCAAAAAGTAGGGCACCACATAGGAATAAAAAGCCTGGGGGCGGAAGGGGGAAATGAGCTGATACCAAGGTCTCAAGTAGAAAATGCTTTGGAAATGATGGCAACATTTGTACAAATGTGCTTGATATAATCAATGTATGGTTCTAAGAGCTGTAAGAGCCCCCCAATAAAATTATTTATTTAAAAAAATAAATAAAAAGCCAACCTTTTCCTCGGAACCCAAGGTGGTGAGAAGAGGGCCCAGCATCTTAAAGGTTAAAGGCAGAGCTCAAAGCCTGTTAGGGACCCCTGTGCCCTGCCTTTATGCCCTCCCAAAGGACCTCATTGAAGTCCTCACACCTCACTTCCAGTCACTGATTCTTAGCCTAAGGTTGGCCCAAACTGGTTAATCTGCAAGTCGCCAAAGCAGAAGAAACACGGTTGTCTCAAAAGAATCTCATGGAGAAACTCACCCTGGCCATCTTGGTTGGCAGGCCCTGCAACTATCTTGTAATCCTTCATATCGCAAATCATGAGTCTATGAAGGTTTCCTTGGTTCCAGGCCTTCACTAGCATCCTGACTTCAATATGCAGATGCCAATTTGCCTTTGTGCTAAAGGCTCCTCTCATCCGGATGATGTACCTATGTCCTTGTCTTCCTTATGAAGTCAGTACTAAAGGTTCTTTATATTTGAGGTTGGGTCTCTTTTGTAGCCTAAAGCACTGTCAAGTTGACTGACCCACAGAGAGTAGGGCAAAGAAGTGTCCTGCAGGGCTTCTGAGGCGGTCATCTTCATGGATAGCCACTTTTCTCTCGAGCGGCAGCTGGTGGGCTCAACCTGCCCCCCTTTTGTTTGGCAGCTGAGCACATAACACTGCATTGTAAGGACTCCAAAAAATGTACCTGGCCAAACTTTAAAGACGAATGTTGCAGTGTTAGGATGGATCTGGGGGTCCCAGAATTCCTCTGAGGACTTTCACTAATAACAGCTGTAGACATTTGTCGGCTGACTTCAACCTAGTCTCACTACAGACTGTCCCTATCATCAAGACACACAGTAAATAACCAACTGTAATGAATTTCAGGCTTCTGGGTTGGGCTAAGTGTAAAATAACCTTTACAAACTGGTGGTGTAATCATTACATGTTGGGATGCTAACTGCAAGGCCAGCAGTTTAAAACCAGCCACTCTGTGGGAGAAAAGCAGAGCTTTCTACTCCCATAAAGTTGCACTCAGAATCTCATAGGGGCAGTTCTACCCTGTCCTATAGGGTTGCTATGAGTTGGCATCAACTCGATGGCAGTGCAGTGTTTGGTGTTTTCTTTTTTGGTGACTTTGGAACATTATCACTGGCTCCACTGACTCCCCAGGAGACGGGGTCAGAGGGAAATGGAGCTGTTCTCTATCAGTGGAGTCACACAGGGTAAAACCGGCAAAGAACAAGGAAACAGCTTCGGCTGACTGCTCCTATGAAACTTCTGAGAAATCTAAGGTAATCAAAGGGCATCTGGTTTGGGGACCAAAACTATGGTTTTCAAGTCTTTAAAAAGAACACAGGAGTCCCTGGGTGGTGCAAACAGTTCAAGCTAACCCAAAGGTTGGAGGTTCAAGTCCAAATAGAGGCCAACTTGGAAGAAAGACCTGGTGTGATCTAATGCGGGGTGGGAACAGCCATGAAGAGAACCCTTGGAGATGTAGTATAGTTCTATTCTGACCCACATGGGGGTGGGGGTGGGGGGTCACGAGCCAGAGTTGACTTGAGAGCAATGGGTTTCACTAAGAACATATGATTTCATCAATCGGTGGTTGTGGACCCATAAGGATGGTGCTGAACTGAATGATCTCACAGGAAGTCATGGTGGTGTGGCCGATGGAGACTTGGGCACTGCAGAGGTCATGCAGGGGTGCCTGCTACACCGGGAGTGCCTTGAAAGGCAGCATGCAACTTCCTTAAATTGGTCTTCTGCAGAGTCCCTCTGATATGTGTTACTCAGTCGCTATCTTCCCTTCATCTCTTCTAAGTCATCACATCGCTGTCCTTACATGTTCCTCTTCATTCGTGGAAAGAAAAAGAAGTTGCACAGAGTGAGGTAAAATAAGTAACATTTCACAGCTGCATGCTGTTCTCTGAAATCAGCCATCACATAAAACAAGGTTCAAGTGAAACTGCTTTTATGAAAAAATTCACTGACCAGAGAGAACCTTCCCAGATGATGCCACTTTGTGCACTAACTCAGAAACACAAAACAGGGCAGTCAAGAATTTCATCTTGTTTGGATTCACAATCAATGCTCATGGAAGCAGCAGTTGAGAGAACAAAGGATGCATTGCATTGGGTAAATCTCCTGCACAAGTCCTCTACAAAGGGTTGAAAAACCAAGGCTTTCTTTTGAGGACTAAGGAACACCTGACTCAAACCACTATATTTTCAACCACCTCATATACATGTGAAAGTTGGATATTTAAAGTGCCATGGACTACCAAAAGAACCACCAAACCTGCCTTGTTAGACAGCCAGAATGCTCCCAGAATCAAGGCTGGTGAGACTCCATCTCACATACTTTGGACATGTTATCAGGAGAGACAGGTCACTAGACAAGGACACCATGCTTGGGAAAGTAGAAGGGCAGCGAAAAAGAGGAGACCCTCAACAAGATGGGCTGACATTATGTCTGCAACAATGGGCTGAAACCAAAGAATCGTGATGCTGACATTTGTGGTACATAGGATTGCTATGGGTCAGAACCTACTTGACAGTACCTAACAACAACAACAGAGCTCACAATGAAAACCCAAAATCCATTTGCAAAGTCCCTGCAGTAAATGTGGATTAAGCCTCCATTGAACCTCTTGACCTTTGGTCAATTCGTGACTAGTCTTGTTCTCAAGCACAATACATTGGAAAGTGGATTACAGCCACCACCCAGGGAGGGCTTACCCACATGTGACCTTGATGCAGATCACTATCCTGGGGGTCCAAAAGCTTTATTGGAAGGCCCTGGACTGAACTCTTCTAACAATATACATGTTCCAGTCACAGTCCTGTTCCTGAGTCTATAGTCCCACTTATATTTGTGATTTATCGGTGATCGTCGCCAATCATAAGTCTGTGACAGCTTTCTTTGTTTCATGCCTTATTTAACGAGCTTCCTGATTATAAGTCCATAGACATCATTATGGCCTTGCACTAATGATCTCCCTTATCTGGAAGATGTGTCCTTGTCTTTATCCCATTAAGACTGAATTAATGTTTTCCTTAAACGGTTTATAATTGGGGCCTCTTTTGTACCCTAAAATAACAGTAGAAAGGAAATCCAAGTCTTATAAAAACTGTGCCGATAATGCTTAAAAAAAATAAACTTCATCAATCAAAATGCATGGAGAAAAAAGAACCTTTGGTACCCTTACTGTTTTCCCTCCCCCTTACAAACTTTACTCCAATTCTGACTGGCAGCTATAGTACCTGCATGACTACACCACAGAGGCCACCAGCCACGGATCACACACAAGTAGAGCAGCCTGGGATGAACCACCAGTTCTGGTGTAAGGCCATCACTAGTGGCTGTGAGTGGAGTCTGCCATTTAAATGGAGTAACCACTGACTACTACTTCTCTTCCTGGTTCAACCACTTGGCAACTTTGGCTATGGGTCAACCAAGGAGGGGTTGTCATTGAAGTATGAGAGTGTAAAATCAAGGTTTTCAGACGTGGAGGGAATTTCTAGGTGTGTTTGACAGGTTTAATATTCTAGGGCACCAACTTGTAAGCACCACTGTATCTTGATAATCCAGCCCATTAATGGACTGTTTCCTGTCCAGGTGGACAGCAGGAGCTCCAGTCTGAATTGGCCTTCCCCATGATACAGGGCTTTGAGGGCGTTATTGCTTCGGTAATAAATGGAGCTTCACCACAATGAAGTGAGAACCAGGCTGCCCAGAGGCTCCTGGTTCTGGGTGGGGTGGCTGTCTCCCTGTTGAGAGCTGTGTAGAGTGTTTAGGAAATGGCGCTTCGTAAAAATTCAGTTGAATACATCCAAATGTAGCATGTCTCCTAGCTTGTGTGAAAAATCAGACAGACACACCTCTAGAGGGTAGGAAAAAACAAGTCTCCAGACACCATGTGCTCTCTTTGGAATTCATTTTCATTAAGGTTTTCACAAAAAATACAAAGTTCAAACATCATTGTCTACGTCCACCACAAAACAATCAAATGAGCGGTTAGCACACAAAGATCTTTCTTTACATTTTCAGAAAATATAAATAACAACGTTCAAGGTTTTTATAATTATTTTAACTCAGGGTGTGTGTGACTGTCTTCTTAAGGCTTGATATGCTGCAGCCCCTAAATTACCGAGGGTGCGTACGTAGCCCGCCGTCAGGGTACCCTGCCCCGAGAGAGGCAGGCCACTGTGGGTACATTCCTGAGGTGGCACACACCGACCTGATGATCCGTCAAGCATCCTCCAAGTAGTTGTCAGTGTCATGACTGTTCTTTCTGCTGCTGAGGAAGAGCAGGATGGGGGTCGTGCCCAGTCGCATCCACCTCTCAGAGGATCAATCATGAAGGCAGAGAAGGAAAAACCTAAACACAACCAAACAAACCCAAACCAGACCTATTTTTTTCCAGTAGCCCCAATCGTTTAAAACAGTGGTTTGTACGGGAATTTTTCAAAATTAAATAGTACTGAGAGAAAAGCAGATATTTTGGTTGAATGTTTTAGGAGCGATTAAAGTGGACAGGTGAATGCTGGGAAAACCCTACTGAAAGTACTTCCTCCAGCAGGAGGCGCCATCTCCCCCATCAGGTGCGGGGGCAAGGCCAGGGCCCCCGTCTTGGGAATGAAATCTGAGGGGAGGCTCTCCAGCAGGCACTTGACCTGCTCCTGACCCAGCTTGATCTTGTCATCCAGCTTGCGCTGCTCAATGAGGAGTGTTGACTTCATCTTCACAAAATGCTGGTAGTCCTGGAGCTGCTCCTCCGACAGGTAGTGGGCCAGGATGTCCAGCACCACTCGCTCTCGGCGATCCAGGTTCTCCTTGAGCTCCCGGGCGTCCTCGTGCTGCCCCGACAGGATCTTCCTCTTCTCGTTGAGAGAGCTCTGCCGAGGCAAAAGGCGCAGGTCAGTCAAGGGCAAGGGGAAGGGACCACCAGCCAAAGGGGTGCAGGGAAACCTTCTGCAGGTCTGCACCGGGAATGTTTCCACTCGACTTGTCCCTCTCCTGGGGGGTGGGCTTGCCCTGGGGGGTTCAGAGCAGGGCTGCTCCCCGGGCTGGGGCGGCACTGTGGATACAGACCACCTCCTCTGCCTCGGGGAGGTGGGGAGCCACCAACTTCCGGGTGGGAGTTGAGGGCTTGGCCAGTTGTGCCACCCAGGGAGAGATTTCTTTGAAAATCTGCTCATTATTTTTCATGTTCCCTGATAAATTGTTTTCTCTTATAAAATGTTGTTGCTGTGGAGAAAACATACATTACAAAACCTGTGCCAATTCAGCAATTTCCCGATCTGTAATCCAATGACCTGGTCTCTGGTGACACACAGCCACTATCACGAGGCCCTTCCAGTGATGCCAGCCCTCACCCCCCCCCTTCCTTCCTGTGTGTGTGCTTTGTTCATGTCAGTGACACACACAGTGCCTATCCTTCCAGGACTGGCTGACAGCCTGCGCTTGCCCAATGTTTTCTAGGGTCATCCTGGCTGTGGCGTGCACCAGGCTTCCCTGCTCCAGATGGCAACTCACCACATTTTGTTTTTCTTGTCATCTGTGGATGGATATTTATGCTGTTTCCATATAGTTAATTAACCTCTCCTGCCTTGATTTATTATTCCTACATTGCATTTTATAAGCTTCTCCAGCTTAGTGACTTCAATTGGAATGGGGATCAATTAAATGGGCTGGGGTTTTAAGTCTGGGTTTCTAGACGTAGGAGCCCTGATACCATAGTGGGTTACAGGTCAGGCTGCTAACCCCAAGTGGAGCCGTTTGAATGACTCCAACAGCTACTCCTTGGGAGTAAGAAGGTGGCCAACTCCCATAAAGAATAATAGCATCACTGTGTCCCATACAATTGCTGACAGTGAGTTGTGCTGGGTCTTACTCTCACTTAAAAGGAGGAACCCTGGGGACACGGTAGGAAAGCGCTGGGATGCAGACTGAACCACGCAGTGGCTCCACAAGACAGGTTCCAGCTCACTGGCATGAAGTCAATTCCAACTCAGAGTGACTCTGTGTTCCTGAGACTAACTCTTTACAAGAGTAGAACGCCTTGTCTTTCTCCATGGAGCGGACAATGTGTTCAAACTGCTGGCCTTGCATTCAGCAGTTCAATGTGTAACTACTTCAACACCATGGCTCCTATTCACAGGAGAATGGCCTAGAGGCCTGGCTGCTGTAAAGATTTCAATCTAGAATACTCTATGAGGTAGTTCTGTCCCACAGGGTCGCCAGGAGTGGAAATTGACTCAACAGCACCCCACCACAGCAACAGACTTCAAAGGATGATCTTCAAGGTCCCTTGAGTACTTCCTCTCCCCACTTGCCCTGCAGCTGGGAACCTGTGAAACAGGCATGTTCTCAGGCCCTACCGTGCCTGCTCTGGAGGCTGGGCACAGCAACCTGGGTTTCAACGAGCCCCCCAGGTGCTTCTTTTGCAGCTTAGAACCTCTGCTCTACCCCACAAACAAGGGGACGTCAGCATTTCTACTGCTAGAGGAATTCGTTTCCATTTTCTCTGGAATTTTTGACGGGCTCCTGCACCTTTGGATTCCCTGCAGCCCTGAAGTCATGTTATTTGCACCTATTCTGTACCGCCTCCTCCTCGTAACTATTTTTTTAATCAATATCCATGGAAAGAGAGGAGGAAGTTGGGATGAAAGACACTCTGGCCACTGTGTTTTCTTTTTTCCAAGTGTCTGGAGAGTCAGCATCCCATCCCAGCTTGGCACAGAAGAGGCCTTCTCTAATTCCCGGTGATCTACATGCTGGCTGCAGTCCCTCCTCCCCTTAAACAGAGGCCAAAAGTCTTCTTGAAAGAGGGAATCTTGCCTAACAGCACTTCTCTATGAAAATGTGCTCGGAGGGAAAACTTGTGGAGCTGAATGAGTTGACACTCACCCGTTCTTCATTACTGGCATCTGCCCCAAGGCCACTAAGGACGTTCTCAACGCGGGCCAGGCGTCCTGAGAGGGAGAGCAGCAGGTTGACCACTTTGTCCAAATCCCCGATGAACATCTTGTATTTGTCAAATTCATTGGGCTTGCAATGCTCGCGGATCAAAGTCTCCACTTCTTCTCCCAAGGCGTTATTCAACTTGATGTCCATCAGCACACTCCCCTTGGCTTCCTCAAGGGTCTCAAGCTTCTGAGTAAGGCTCCCAATGAGCTCTGCCTATAACGACAGAGAGCTTTAACTAAAGTGGTCAGTGTAGTAAGCAGTCCCCTCTCCCAGCCACATCCTGTCTCTCCTTCAAGACTCAGTGGCAAGGGCCCCTGCTTCACAACATCTGTCCCCAATAATAGACCTCAGTATTCCCGCCTTGCCCTGAATGCCTCCCAGGCTTCTCTCTGAGCCTTCGAATGCTCACAGCTCGACACCTGATGGCACACTGCCTCCTAGTGGTTTCCAATAGTGATGTGTACACAACAGAGTCATCTTTGCCTTAACCATGTGTTTGTTAACTACTCATCACTGAAGTCTTTCTGAGGGATGCTCACATTGGAGCCTCTTAATAATGCTCTGGGAGAGTGGGCAGGAAGGGCAAATGCTATTTTTGTTTTATAAATCAAAAAGCCAAGATCTTAAAAGAGTTAAAGGGATTGTCCATGGAGCAGAGTTGAATTTTAAGCCCAGCTAGTATTTTCAGAGCAATGGCTACATGCCACAGACGAGGCAACAAAGGCTACACAAATGATCTCATTAAATCATCAAAAATGTTTGTCCACATACAGTGGGTCAAGAAAGTTAGCCTTAGGTGAGGTGAAGTGTTGGCCCCACTGGTGGAGCTGAGGGTCTCCCTCATGTGATTTGAGGGGCCATTCTCATACAGTCATAAGAAATACAGACACTAAAAACCTTAAAGGAAAGTCAGCCCCCTGTCTTTCCACTGCCCCTCCCCCCGGCGTCTGCAGCTATCAGAGCACTAAGGAAGATTCCCTTGCGAGCTGCTGTGCACACTACACATCTTGACACCTAAAATGGGATTATACACATATCAGGGTGTTTGCATGACTGTGATAAAGGTTTCCAGCTGGACTTCATTTATATTCAGTAGGTGCTACTTCCGTGCTCAAAGAGAAACTACCCTCCCCAGTTCTGGTAAAAAGCCTTTCAGTTTTCTCTTAGCTTAGAGTTGCCAGGTGAGAAAAGTACATAATCTTCTTTGGTTAAAACCCATCTTTACAAGTAAGACAGGATCCAGCACAAACCCCGTCTATATCTAAGCATATACTGTATAGCTTCACTGGCAAACTTGGTAAAGAAAGGTGGCAACGTCTAGGTTGGCGTGTTTCATCATTTCAACCCTTTTGTGACCATCAGACATATAATTCCCATCAACACTTATTTCCTTTGGGGAAGCTATTATCCCACTTTTAGTACATGCTGCCATCTGGTGGGGGCCTGTGTAACTGTAAATCTGAAGAACCGGGCATCATCCCAGCAGCACCAGAGAGTCATCAGGATGTATGAGCCCTACTAAGGGTTACTATGAGTCAGAACTGATTCAATGACAGAGTTTTGGGGAGAGACATTATCAACATCAACACTATGTAATTAACCACCCCCATTCATTAAAAACACATTCTATTCCATTCCATTCCTGAAAACACAGTTTAAAAAATTTTCAAAACAATAAACAATTCAGCCTTGAAAAGGCAACTGAAAGAATAAAGGGCGGGGGAGAGTATATATATTTCTGACCCCCAAAATTGAAAGGTATTGATAGGATTTTTGCATTATTTGTTCAGCAAATCTGAACCCAATAAAAAGAAATTATAGCAAAACGATATTTTTCCCCTCATGATCTGCTCACTTCAGAATTGACCCATCAGAGTTTTCAATTCTAATGAGATTTGAAATGTCCTTAAATGAGTTCTGACTTTAATGGTGACAATTTGTTGTCTTTTTGAGTCCTGGTGCCATAGTTAGCTATTCGTTGGGTTGCTAACCGCAAGGTCAACAGTTTGAAACCACCAGCCATTCCCATTGGGAAAGAGAAAGTATTCCCATAAAAGGTTATGGTCTCACAGGGGGTTGATCTGAGTTGGAATCCACTCTATGGAAGTGAGTTTGAGAATTTTAGTCCTGCTTCTGGCATAGCTAAAAAAATCACATCTGTGCCCTTGTACCATGGGCTAGTCACTGACTTTTCTCAAGACATTTGGTTAAGATAATAAAAGGTACAATTTTAATAGTGGAAAAATGTGTGTAGTGTAAAAGCACATAACTTCACCTGAGGAGCAGGAGTCCAAAAACAGGTACACGGATCTTATGTTTTATCTTCCTTACCTTTTAGACAATACCACATTTTCCAGAAAGCAACTCTGACTGGTAGCTATAATATTTACCTACAAGGTAACGTATTAGGTACCTCCAGCAAAATGCCCAGGAAGGTATAGTGATGTTTTAATGTGATACTAGTTCATGTAAAAAGAACTGCAAGGATACTAGGAGGGAAACCAAGAGTTAAACACCAAATGCTGTTATACTTCCCAACATCCCTGGTTAGCTAGAATTACGGGAAACCCCATGCTACAACCCAGGTTCCTCGGGTCGATAGTGAGAGACTGTTAGCTACATGAAGCCAGTGCCGAAGCTTTTACTCTCGGATGGTATTTTCCCCAGGTTTGCTGCCACATACAGGACAACAACTATACTACTTTCTTATCACTCCAACCTCAAGACAAAGCTGACACTCTTTCATCCTTCACATCTAATTTGTCACCAGGTTTGCCCATTTGTTCTCTGATGTTCTGATTAATCTCGTTCTCACGACTGCTACTGTGCTGCCCATAGCCCTGCATCATCACTTCCTAGAGGGCAGGAAGTCTCCGAAATGGCCACCTTCCTCCATAAATGGCAGCCAGACCCACTCTTCTAAAATGCCAATAGGTAATGCCTGACTCTGACTGAGGCCCTGATGGGGACTTCTGGGGTAAAGCCCACTACAGGCTCACTCTCCCACTGACTACAACTAAAATTAGTGGACAGACCTGGAAAGGCTAACAGCAGTAGGCGGACTGCAGAGGGGAGCCTAAACTCGATGTATGTTTACCACTTATAATGCAAGTATGCTTCCTGTTGGGTTTTTAACTTTTTACTCTATCAGCTTCAACTTAGGGCAATCCCACTGCAGATCTACACAGAAGGTGCCAGGGCACAGCAAACAGCAAAAAGTCTGAGAGAACTAGAACAGGGACCTCTGGGACATGGGAACGGTCACGCAAGTCTCGGTCTCTGCTGTTTCTTCCTTTTTTCTATCTCTTCCTCAAGGGGCTCCAGTTGTACACATGGACTGCAGCAGTGGTGGCTCAGGCGCCCAAACCCCGGGGAAAAGCCCTGTCTGGCCAGAGGCACGGGGCAAAGGAGCTCCTGTTGCCTAAAGGCTATAAAGGAATGTTTCCTCCTCTTCTTTCTCAGCGGTGGCCGTCGTGCAGAACACCTCAGAGAACCAGTCTATGCAGCCAGAGGGTCAGAAAAGGGGCCCTCGGCACCAGAGTGCAGGAGAATATTGGGGAGGGGAGGGGAGAGTTGAGAATGAGATCTGTGCATGAACTGACCAAGTCCATCCTCAGTGTGTGATGGGGCAGACCGGAGAGCACACACGAAAGCTGTAAGAGTGAACTGACACGGGAACAGTAACAGACCGAGTGTCTGTCCTCTCAACCTAACCAGGTTGGCTATCTCCTAAACCAAACAAAACCAGGCAAAAGAAGCCAAGCTACTATTCTCAAGAGATTTTCTGTGTGTGTTATTATTTGAAGTGAACTTGTTTGTCACAAGACTCCAAGTTCATTTTAGTTTGACTTTCTTCTTTTTGTCTTTAAACTACTCAGACCACTGTTTAGGTTTGAGAGCTAATCTCAAGAGATTTTTATCAGAGCCAAGAGTCTCATAAAACAATATTTAAAATGTCCAGGATATAATCCCTAACTATTCAACATTCAAAGAACAAGACCAACGTGGCTCATTCTTAAAGGAAAGGATAATCAATGGATACCAACCCTGAGAAACCACATTTCAAATGCTCAAATCCTTTACACTAAATATTATGACTATGATAGATGAAGCAAAAGTAAACACTCTAGAAATTATTGGAAAGATAAACACTATTATCAAGAAATAGAACTAAAAAACATTGGTGTCACGGTGTGCATTTAAACTTAGAAAAAAAGAGAAAGAAATAGAAATGATTATAAAGAAATAAACCAGGCATTGTAGAACTGTTAACTACAACACTTGAAATCATAGGGGGGATAAAAACCACTGGTAGATGGAGATGAGAGACCAAAGTCTGCGAACTCGAAAGCAGCCTAAGGGAAATGACCCAAGCTGAATAGGAAAACCAAAGCAGATTATAAAATAAAACACCAAATACAGACAAAAGAAAGCAAACAAAAAATCAACAGAAACGGGTAGATTTTAAAAGGTCTAATATTTGTCTCACTGGTGCCCCAAAAGGACAAGAGACTGATTAAGAAAAAATATCTGAAGACATAATGGCTAAAAACATCTCAAACTGGATGAAAGGCAACCCATTTACGGAATCAAGCTCAGCAAAGTCCAAACAAGAAAAACTTGAAGAAAACCACACAACAATGAAATGGCTGGAAATGGAAGAGAAAAAAACCTTGAAAGCAGTTGTAAAAACAGCACACTGCATAGAGGGTATTTTGATGACCACCCATTTCTCATTAAAAACCACCGGGGCAAGAAGACCGCGAAACCCCGCATCAGAGGGTGAAAAGACAAGAACAGTTAACCCCGGAATCCATACACAGTGGCCACACCCTTTAGAAATGATGGCCAAATAAAGTCTCAGGTGAGGGCAAAATAAGCGACGCTGTATCCTACAGGCTGGCTCTACATGAAGGAAGATGAACAGAGATGGGCACCTGAGAACCAGCTGGGTGGTAATGAGCTCTTGGGGAAAAACAACTGATTCCAAAGAACAACAGGTTCACCGGGACTTTTGAAATACTTCTCTAAGTCCCAGAAGCTAAAGCTTTTTAGCCTTCAGAATAAGGGAATTATGGGCTTTTTAAAAGAGATTTTTGCCTGTTTAGCATGGCAGGACTTAACCCCCCCACACTTGAAATCTCTAATTACTATTTTTGTTAAGTCATTTTAAATTGTAAATTAGGTGGGGACTTGCATTTCAGATCGACTTTGTATTCAACAGTTTAAACTATTAATCAAACCTGCCCCCTACCCCCAGCTCTAATTATTAAACTGGTTTTAGTTTTGTACATATGTCAATGTTTGGCCAACTAAAACTAGTTCAGATTCTCTCACTTAACTCTGAAGTTTGCTTGGAATACTAGTGTCCATTATCTAGGGCAGGGGTGTCAAACTGGCAGCCCCTGGTGTAATTTTTTGTGGCCCACAATGCTCTGAAATGAAATGTAAGGAGGGAATTGTGTGTATTTTCTTCATAACAATTTTTTTCTATTTTAATTTTATTTCAGAGCATTGTGGGCCACCAAAAATTACCTCAGGGGCCACATGCGGCCCTTGGGCCACCAGTTTTGACACCTCTGATGTAGGGTGTATAAATAAGTAATATGCTTAAATGCCATTTTCAATTTTTGAATGTTTATTATAATCACTTGGAACACTAATTTCCATGAATCCGGAGTTTCGGGCCTAGAAATATCTTAAATTATTAGCAGATCTAGGTATTTTAGGTACACATTTTAATATCTTGCAGACACTGCCATAAAGCCACATTTTGTCTTGAAACTGTGTCAGGAAATGAATACTCAAAAATTCCTGGGGGTGCAACTAATGAACGTGCTCAGCTGCCGGCCCCAAGTCCATCCAGATGTACCTCAAGAGAACGGCCTTCCAACCCCCCCTGGGAACTCCATGAAGGCCAGTTGTTTGTAACCCCAGTATGTTAGTATTCCACTACCCTATGGTAACATGCCAATTACATTCTCAGACAGTACAGCAGTACACGAAAATCATAGCCCACACCCAGCTGGACCATCATCGCTTCCACTTTGTAAAGAACACCAAGGACAAAGAAAAGTCAAGCTACTTGCTTAACTTTATTCAAATCCAGATCTCCTTTCTGATTTCACACCTGTCCTCAGTGGCACTCTTGATCTTGTTCTTTAATAGCAAAGCCCAGTTTGGGAGTCTGGTCCTTTATAACTTAATCCAACACTGACTTAATGTTCATGCTGTGTGTTAGGCCTGGGTAATGTGGCCCTGTCCACATTCTCTTCCTGTGTCTCATAATGTCCTCTAGAAGTGGCCCTTCCCACACTGTCCTTGTGTACACTTGAGCTTTTTGAAGCCTGTTACCCTGTGTACAAAGGCTCAGGACATGGCCAGGCCCCAAACCACTGTTACTGTTACCCTGATAGTTTGGGTTTGGAATTAGGGACATTCATTTCAAACCGTGGCTCAGATGAAAGGTTCTCCATCCCATCCCTACCCCCATCCAACAACAACAAAAAAACCCAATCAAACCACCATGACAGAGTGGATGCCAACCTGTAACGACCCTACAGGACAGAGCTGATCTGCTCCTTATCGCTTCTGAAACTGTAGGCCTTTAGGGGAGTAGACAGCCTTAGCTTTCTCCCATGGAATGGCAGCTGAGTTTGAACCACTGACCTAGTGGATAGCAGCCTAACACTTAAACTGCTGTACCAATATAGAGAGAACCTCAATTTTAGCTTAATTCCCAGGGCAGCAAGGTTTCATGCAGCTGACCTGGGAGTAATTTTTAACAGACTCTGGAATCAGTTTTAAGTTTAAATCCTGTTTTTAATCTCCTATGAGCTGTGTAACCTCATGCAAATTGCTTAAATTCTCAGAGGGCCTTTGTGTGAAACAAAGAGGATTATATACCAGTATGTTAAAGCCACAGGCCACATCTAGAACATAGAGAGTGCTCAATAAATGGTGCCTGATGCTATTTCCAGGGAAGATTAATTCAACCTCTATTTTCCCTATTCTCAGGTGAAAAATAGTCAGAATCCTGAGAGGAGAGGCTGATAACGAAGTGATGGAAAGCAGTGAAAGACTACATTAAGGCGGGGAATAAAAAGCAATGCGTAAGTTGCCACACTGCTACTGCAGAGCTCCATGCACTGTAGCAGGGACTAGAGGGGTCTGCAGGGCCAGCCCCAGTCCCAATGATGCGGACACCCAATGCCCACCCAGAAGAATGCACTTCAGAGGACAGCACTGAAGCTATAGCTTGGGGAGAGGGGCACATCTGATCAGAGCACACTGGAGAAACGAAGAGGGATAGAGAGGGCAGGGAATATATCCTGGCCCACCAAGCCCCGAGGACGATATTCCTTCTCAGAGCAGACAATACACAGAGAGGACCATAGTGCCAGCCCCACCACAAGAAGAGACCTCTGTCACTGAACCATAGCGCTATGGGGACAACACTGAAGACATGGTGCGGAATTGTGCCCAGTCTGACCCCATGCAACAGAACAGCAAGGGGAGCAAAGCGATGAAATCCTCGGGGGAATAACAAAAATAGACTTTGGGGACAGAGTGTGGCACCCCATCAGACTGGCCTGGAAAACACTCATAAAGGCCAAAAACCAGACCTTGAACTATTTACAGCAACAGTTCCCAACCTGTGGGTCGTCCAATTCATAACAGCAGCAAAATTAGTTATGAAGTAGCAATGAAAATAAGTTTATGTTTGGGGGGTCACCACAACATGAGGAACTGTATTAAAGGGTCGCAGCGTTGGGAAGGCTGAGAACCACTGATTTACAGGCTTTTTCATTTGTGTCAGTAGCTTTGTTTTTGTGTGTGTGTGTTGTTGTTTTGTTGGTTTTGACTTCCTTTGTTTTGTTTAGCTTTGCCTATTTTTTGTGATTCTGCATGTCTATCTAGATAAGATAGGTGGGATAAACAATTCGGAGATGAAAAGAATGGGACAGATGGTTCTGGAGGGATGCTGGAGAAGGGGAGGTGGGAGAAAGGAAAGGGTGTGTCGGTGGGACCAATCGAGTGACAAGGGAACAAGTGAACTAAAATCAATGGAGAGAAGGGTGGAGGATGTCTAGGGGGGCTTAATCAAGGGCAATGTAGCAGCGAGGAATTACTAAACCCCAAGGAATGCAGAAAATAGTGGGACAAGAGGAAAGTAAAAGGAAATAGAGGAAAGAGCCAGGAGGCAAAGGGCATTTATAGAGGTCTAAATGCAGGCATGTGCCTATGTAAATACATTTATATATATAACGAGAGGGGAAAAGATCTATGTACTTATACCTATATGTTAAGAATTAAAGTTGCAGACAGACATTGGGCTTCGACTCAAGTACTCCCTCAACACAAGAGAACTTTGTTCTAATAATCCAGCATTCCGTGATGATCACCTTTCTAAAAATGAGATTGGGTGTGCAATTATTCACTTTTGTAAGCATGGATAAATGGTTTTAATTATTGTTGTGAGTTACTACGGATCACAGAATTGTTCTACGGTCACAGAATTGACCCATGTGTGTTAGAGGAGAATTGTGCTCCATAGGGTGATCTTCTGGGCAAGCCACCAAGCCTGTCTCCTGAGGTGCTTCTAGGTGGGTTTGAACTGCCACTAGCAGTCAACCTAATGGTCAAGTACTCAATCAGTCAAACTAGTGGTCAAGTACTTAGTCTAGTAGTTTCAGTGAGTAGTTAATCATCTGCATCACCCAGGGACTCCTTGATAAGTAATAGCTTAGAATTAATCTTATTTCTATAAAAAGAACACTGAAATAGCGCGTATTTTTGAAGGGAAACAAAAAAGAGTGGCTCACCTTCCTGACACAATTGCTGAAGACAAAGTGAGTGCATAAGCAAATGTGAAGAAAGCTGATGGTGCCCAGCTATCAAAAGATATAGCGTCTGGGGTCTTAAAGGTTTGAAGATAAACAAGCGGCCATCTAGCTGAGAAGCAACAAAACCCACATGAAAGAAGAGCACCAGCTTGTGTGATCATGAAGTGTTGATGGATCAGGTATCAGGCATCTAAAACCCACAACAAAATCATACCCAATGTGAATGGGGAGGGGGGAGGGAGGTGTGGAGACCCAAAGCCCATCTGTAGACAATTGGACATTCACTTACAGAAGGGTCACAGGAAGAGATGAGCCAGTCAGAGTGCAGTATAGCACTGATGAAACACACAACTTTCCTCTAGTTCTTTAATGCTTCTTCCCCCCCCCCCCCCACTATCATGACCTCAATAATTCTACCTTACAAATTGAATTAGACCAGAACATGCACACTGCTACAGATAAGAGCGTGCAACACAGGGAATCCAGGAGAGAAAACCCCCTAAGAGCCAACAATGAGAATAGAGATACCAGGAGGATAAACGGAAGGTGGGGGTAAAATGGAGAATCGATCACAAGGATCAACATATAACCCCCTCCTGGCGGGAAGAACAACAGAAAAGTGGGTCAAGGGCAACAGAGAACAATGTAAGATATGAAAATAATAATCTATAACTTATCAGGGGTTCATGAGGGAAGGCAGGTGGGGAAGGGAGGAGAAAAATGAGGAGCTGATGTAAAGGGCTCAAGTAGAAAGAAAATGCTTTGTAAATGATGATGGCAGCACATGCACAAATGTGCCCGACACAATGGATGAATGCATGGATTGTGTTATGACATGTAAACGTATTTAAAGTATAAAAGTATTTAATTTTAAAAAGCCCCATGCAAAAATAAACAAAGCCAAACACACTATGATGATGAAAATTGTATGTAAAGTGTCAAAGTTAAAGAAGTAATGTAACCTTGGTGGTGTTTACATAGCCTTTTCCTTGGCCTGGGGATCCCTGGGGAATGCAAATGGGCAATGCGTTTGCTAACTGAAAGGTTGGAGGTTCCAGTCTACCCAGAGGTACTTCAGATGAAAGGCCTGGTGTGGACTTCTGAAAAACCAGCCACTGAAAAGCCTACGGTATAAAGAGGGCCTTGTTTCATATCAATGTGGGTGCTTAGCACTGCTGGAGCGGCCTAAGTCAAGAGGACACTCCGAGGCAGGTGTTTCACTGTGGTCACTGCTCTGACGGTGACATGAACACGTCCGCCTGTCCTGTGAGCTCCCAGAGTTGGGTGAACAGGAGGGAAAGAATACTCAACTGCCCCTCAGTCGACCCCAGCAAGCCACAGTGGCCTTATAGGAGAGAAGTGCCCTGTGTGTTTCCAAACCTGTCGCTTTTTTTGTTTTGTTTTGATGGGAGGAGAAAGCCTTATCTTTCCACCACCCTCCCACTCCCCCACCCCCCCACCCCCGAGCTGCTGATGGTTTTGAACTGTTGACCTTGTTGTGAACAGCTCAATACATCCCCAGGGTTTGTACAAGTGCTCCTAAACACCTTAGATCTCTCCTGCTTCCACTATATGCCGGTTCTAAGGTTTATATTCAAGGGATAAATAAGAGAGCTTAGACAATGTACTGTAGGAAAAAAATGAAATAGAACCACATAGGTTTCGCCAGGAAAAAGTACCACTTAGAGTCCAGGTTCATTAGCAGCCAACCTGTAACAGAGTCCCTTTTCAGCATGGACACCCAAGGTGGGTGAAGAGCTGTAAGCACAGGAAGGCGGCCTGTATAGAAAATGGCATGCCAAGAACTTTCTCCCAGGTAGAAGTAGCGGCTTCAGAGATCTCTGGTATGTGGGAGACAGCAGCAGTGTGGTCATTTTCAAAATGGTTAACATTTCAAAATGATACTCTTGTCCGCAGGAGTATCAAAGGCTGAAACACTGAATCCCAACCCTACACTTTCTATCTACTCATTAGGTAAGGCAGAGAGTTGGGAGACTCTGAAGGTTAGTATCAACTCCATTCAGAAGGACCTTTTAATAACTACTCTGTCCTTACACTAAGTTTCTAGATTTTCTTGTTTTCCTTTTTACTGTGAAACACAAGCCAGGTATCATACAGAGCCTTGGCAATGGCTGGTCAACTGCAGAGAACAGGATGGGGTGTTGATGCTGAGTGGACCTAGCACCAGCCCAACTATTACTTAAAAAAATTTTTTTTATTAGGCTTTTACGAAATGACTTCACCTCTCTTGTGCTTCACTTTTGTCATTATAAATGAAAATGGCAGTGGCTTACCTGCCAACTCAGGAGAATTGTGAGGAAGTTGCGCAAAGAGGCATGCAGGTTCAAAGTATCGTGATGGCTTTGGCTAGGCTTGGGGGCGCAGTAGGCCACTTCCTCTCCTGTCGGAAGGCAGTAACTGCTAACTGCCAAGCCCTTGACTATACGCCCACTCCTTGCTGACTGACTATCCTGCTAACTGCTATTTTATAAAGATAGTTTTAGATAACGGATTATCTTGTACATCTTCGACAGTATCTAATCCCAGCGTCTGAGGAGACTCACACTGGCTGTGACTGATTGTATGCAAGCGGCGCGGCAGCTATGCAATCATGTAACACTGTCTTCTACTTGGTGATCTCGAGTGGTCATGCTCTCACCTTCATCTTCCATGCTGACTTGGCATAATGACCTAGCCTTTAGAACTTAATCATGCCAATAAATGAGGTGTGGAAAGGGATACCCATTCTCAGCTCACCTTCTTTTCATTGACGTCTGCCTGTTCCTCTTCCTCATTCACTTCTTGCGGCATATTTTTGATTTTGTTCAAAAGCTCAGCCTTGGGAGCAGACACACTGTAGTAAGCCGAACTGTTGGCCAACATGCCCGCCATTTCCTTTTCTTCACTCCTAGACCACAAGGAACAAAAAGTAAAGGCACACAGAAGCTTCATTATGCTGTACATAGTCTGTCCCTTCAGAAATGTGCAATAATACTCTATTACATGTCTTACTCAGAAATTAGGATCTATTAACTACTAAGTATTTACAAATGAGTGATTACTATGCAGAGAGTGGCCCTTGAATCCAGGCAAACTTGGGATGGAACCCACCAATGGCAGGATGCAAAAGCACGAACACTGTGGCCTCAGGCATGACTGACAGGTTTCGATCCACACTTCCTGTGCCTTACAGTTTTTCTTTTCCGCTCTCAGAATCTGTTCACAAACCCTGACCCTGCTTCCCCACAAGTGAAACGTGCTTACTCAAAACTATGATTTAAAAAAATAAAAAAAGGTCCGCAGGAAGAGGGCCAAAGTATTTTTTTGGACAAATCAACCCTCTGGAGACTTAAAAAACAAAACTCAAACACCTCTGTAAGTAGAAGAGGCAGACATCTGAAGTAGAAAGAGTTATATCCCAAGTTCATGGAAGATGATGTTAAATTTCTTTGACATGTTGTCAAATTTTATACTGTTTAGTATTGGTGCCATTGAAAATAATTTTCATTGTACTTAATATTACAAGAGAAACAGGAAAAGGTATCAAAAATAACTACTTGACTTTTAGTGTAGCAAGTGGTTAGATATTGAGCTGCTAACTGCAAGGTCAGCAGTTTGAAACCACTAGCTGCTCCAAGGGAGAAAGATGAGGCTTTCTACTTCCTAAGACAGTGACAGTCTCAGAAACCCATAGGGGCAGTTCTACCCTGGCCTACAGGGTCACTATGAGTTGGCATCGACTCAATGACAGTCAATTTGGTGCTTAAAAACCTCCCCGTCTGGATATTTTTAGTGGGTTACCTAATACTACTGCCTTTTAGTTGTGTTTCCTATCATAGGCCAGACTAATGGTCTTTATTAAAGGAAATATTTCCCTAATATTTGTAATGAAGCTATTGTTTTTCCCAGCAATACAGATAATGATGTGCCTTGAGGGAAAAAACACCCCAGAAAACTGTCTTTAAAAAGGAACGGCTTCACAGCTTGGATATTTTGAAAATACCAAGTTATTTCTCCAAATGTGGTCTCACTGTATGCTTGCCCCAAGCAAATGACTGAAGAAGCAGCATCGCCTCAACGTTGGCATGGTGAACCAAGTATGTGACTGTGATATAAAAGGTATGAACGAAAAACCCCTGTAGGAAGTCCATGCAGAAGAAAGTACTCAAACTTGACTTGCTCTTTCCTTTTTCTTCCACTTTCCAAATGTGTGCATACTTCCTTGAACGAATTATGTTTACTCATTCTCTGAAAACATGCTTGTGGCTGACGTATGACAAAGTTATAGTTCATGGTGAAACAAGTGACCAGGCTGCTCCTTCCAAGAAGGGAATGCTGAGAACGTCCTCCGCAAGCTATCTGTGCAGCTGTCTGTGACCGGAAACTAATGGAGTGTCCTTATGAAAAGGTGACGACGTGCGACACATGTGCAACCCTCCCCCTCCTGCAAAACTCTCGGTCCTGCTCCCTCTTCCTGAGCTGTGAAGCACTGGATCAAATCCAACCATACACTCTATTCTCTCTCCTCACTGGGGTTATGTTTTACTCTCTGATAGCAGTGTAAAGACTGTGAGGGAGTCGGCACAGCAGCTGGCCAGTGGCCCCTGCAAGCTGCTCCTTTGTGCAGGGCTTCCAACTGGTTCATTTACAACCCAGATGTACTGAAGCAGGATGCTAGCAAGATCCCTGTAGACTCTGATTCAGTATATCTGCGTTGTAAATGCCAATTCTCAGCAGGGAGCAAACTGGAACAAACCAGGTGGAAGCCCTGCTTTTGGGGAATGTATAAGAATGATACTGATTCTGATTGTCACAGAAAGGCAGTGAGCCGCCATGACTTAATTAATGTGAAAATGTTTTCAAAGTGCTACACAAAACTCAGATGTAGGTTATTTCTTTCTCTTCCATGGTTGACCATAATCTTTCCGACATTTACTGTATTGTTGCTGTGTACATACATTTTTCCCTCTTGAGTAACCTGAGGAAACACCATGTAAGTGTGGGAAAGTTGGGCTTGGTCAAAATGAACTAATAGGACCTCTCTCATCTCCTTATTGACTACACACAGAATGGGGGTGGGGGTGTGTGGTGGGGGGGAAGGCAGAGATTTCTACTAGGCTGGAGAACAGAGCAGGAGTTGGAAATCTGACATTTACTGCTGTGCTTTACTGTTGGCAAGCCACTTTTCAGAATCTACCTGCGAAATAAATGGTTCTACAGGTATAAGGCCATCTTTATACTGTGGTCGAAAGAACCATGGAAAAGTCCATTTACCTGTTCCTTGCTTGATGGGATCTCTCCCTAGGCAACACAGCCAGGATGCACTTTTGTTACGGCTCGTTGATACAGAAGATGCCCTGGCATGGCAATGGTGTTCTGGTTTCAACCTGCCACTGGCTCCTTGGGAGAAAAGACCTGGCATTTTGCCACCCAAAAGACTTCGTGTGAGGCAGTTCTAACCTGTCATAAGGTCGCTCTCAACCGGACCTCGACAGCACCTACCAGCAGTTTTATAAATAAGACACTTGCTGTCTCAATAGTCACACGTACCATTTAGCAACATTACTTATATGACTCATGCCGTGTGAGCATCCCCACTAGCCATCCCCACTGTCCCATCACCTGTAACAGAAGCTCAGGGTAATGTTTTGATCCCAGTGACTTAGAAAAAAGGGTACGTATCTAAACATATGTGTGTGCAAACTTATGCATACATACATATGTATACACACACATATATATTTTCTCTTAGGACTATTTATTATATTGAAAGTGGGCCTCTCAGGCCTTTGCAGAACTAAATCCCACAATGGTTATTTGCAGGCAGGCTGTGCACAACAGGACAATGCCTGTATTCGCCAGAAGATGGCAGCATACCATCCTTTTGGGAACTCCCCGGGAAGGTGCTGTCAAAGACCACTTCACTTTGAAATTGGTTGTGTCAGCATATGCTCTGCCCGTATCGCATCCTTTCCTCAGGCAAAATGAAAGGAAACAAGACAGATCAAAGCATGGCATGTTTGCTAGTTACTTAGCTAAGATCAGTAGAAATGTCCACAGTATAACAGCGATTAGTCATTGGGTTGAGATCTGCAAGGTCTGCCGCTCCAAACTAACTAACAGCTGCTCCTCAAGATAGGGCTTTGTATTCCCGGAAAGTCTCAGAAACCCACAGGGGCAGTTCTATCGTTCCTACAGGGCAGAGGTCCTCAAACTACGGTCCGCGGGTCACATGTGGCTCGCCAAGGACATTTATCCAGACCACTGGGTGTTTTTGCCCCGGTTTGTTTTTTTATTTCAAAGTAAGATATGTGCAGTGTGCATAGGAAGTTGTTCATAGTTTTTCTTTTAACTATAGTCCGGCCCTCCAATGGGTCTGAACTGGCCCCATTTAAAAAGTTTGAGGACCCCTGCTATAGGGTCACAATGCCGTATCAACTCAATGGCAGGGAGTTTTAAGAGAAAATGCTGTTCTTATTTAATCTGGAAGCCACTAACTGCTGAGCCTCAGTCTGTCAATTCACATGGTATTCATGGAAAACTAAACCGGAAATAAAACCACGGAAGCTTTCCTCTAGTGGTCTTTTGAGGAGATCAAGCAGGCCTCAGGCGAGCAGAGTAACCCAGAAGAAACGTAAAGAATGACAATCAAAGACTGCTCCCCGCGCTTTCCCTGCTTGTGGCTGGGCGCTGGGATCTGCGCTCCAGGACAGGGAACATCCACTACTCCTGGCGTGAGAACAGACACACACAGGCTGACAGTGCTGCCTTCCACTCCTCGGAATTCAGCAAACCTCCACCTTGGCTCCTTGGATCTAAACGTCAGTGTTTTAAGTCAATCTGTTCCCCTGGGCTTTTGCCTAGTTCTACAAAGCCCATGTTGACATCAGCCACGGGGAAGCATGGCATCTCACTGCTGGGTCTGCTACTTCGACAGGACCCCCCACCTTCCCCCCACCCCTGGCACTCTACAAATCTAGCTCTATGATGGAGCGATAATTCTGAGTTTGCTGAGCTGGGGGATGAAGGGCAGTGGCACAGTCCTGTTGCACTCCCTAAGAGCCTGCACCAGAGACACAGAGGTCAAGTTCCCATGCAGACAACCTTGTCTGGGCATTGCCCTTCATTTCTCTGTGCTTCAGTTCTCTCATTTGTGAAACAATAGGAGTGGCAGTTACCCCAGAAGGTTCTTGTGAACATTCAATGAGATGGTGTTTACATGAAAAAATTAATACGACGTTTAATATGCAGAACAAGAACCAAGATATTAATAGCAAATACTATTACTGCTGCTACTACTATTTTGTGTTGGGCAAGTGACTGGTAACTTGCCAGAGAGTCATTCTGTCTGCTCATATCATGCTTTCCAACTTCCCCTAAGGCTGAGATGGAATGCCACTTTTGGGTCAGGAGCTACAAAGCAGAAGGGGATAGCAGGAAAGTCATCCTAAGCTTACACTGTCCTTCTGGAGGGAGCTTGATTCTAAGATTACCAGGAATCCAGATGTCATCAGCACATACCGTTTGCAGTCGCCTCCTGAGTAGATGACAGCTCTCTGTATGACCTTCCCTCTTATGCTGTTGTCCTTCACCAGGTGAACATCCCGGGGGAATAAGCCTTCCATCAGGTCCATAGTCGTCTTCATTCTGGAGTCGGGGTCCAAAATGTCCGCCAGAGATTTGTCCTGGTGCACAATCTCCTTGGCAAGAGCCTCTGTCCTGATGTCTTCTGACTTCTGAGGACCATCACTGACCTTCTCTTCTAAGCCCTGAGTTCCAGTGACTGGATTGTGGACCAGGCGTGGGGTCTGAGTGGGGGGTGGCTCCCCTGGGCTTGGCTGCTTGTCAAGAGACCCAGCCAGTTGGAGCTGGTCACTCGTGAAGGAGGGCAGGCTGGCCTCTTGGGCTTCTGAAGCTTTGATAGAAGAATAGGCTCTGGAAGCCAGTATCTGACTACTCACCAAAGGGGCTGCGTCAGGCACTGCTCTTTCTCTCTCGGTCAGTACCTTGGGGAATTTGCTAGAGCTGCTGGGGCTATTAAAAACAAAGCACACGTGAGTGGTAAGAGAGGTGTAGCCAGAAAGGCAAAAGGAGATGCTTCCCACTTTAGGTACGAGACGAGAGATACTACTCTATTTCCAAGTTTAATATTCGCCAAAGGACCGTCTCCTCCTGAGACGAGTAGGTGGGTTACAGGGAGGCTGCGTCACTTTTTGAACAGAGAATGGGGTAATAAGTCATTCTCGTGGTGTTTAAAGGAAGTTAACAAAAGTTTCTGGTTATGGTGTTTTGACAAGTCACTTGTCCTAAGGAGTGTATGTTGGGAAATGCTTCTTCCCCATTCTTCTGGTTTCTAAGAGGCTTTCCCTCAATATTATTTACCTTTAGCCCGACCTATTTAACTCTTCCTACAGACACTGCATGGTTTTTAAAAGGGAAATTAACCATTCATAGTCCAGCCTCTTCTTTCCTTAAGAATGCGGCTACCTCCATTTCCCAGATCAGCTTCAACATCATGTCTTCAATAAAAGCTGTTTAATACTAAGTATTAGAAAGCCCACTGTGATAGTTATGGTTTTGTTGGGTGTTTTTTTTAATAGTTAAGGTTTTGTGTCCACTTGACTAGGCCAAAGATTCTCAGTGGTTTGGCAGTTAAGACATAGTGATGGTTATCTCCCACGATGAGATCTAATATGTAACTAGCTCCATGATGAGATTAGCTATGAGCAACCAAACCAAGTGAAAGAAGTTTCCTTGGGAGTGTAGCCTGCTTCCAATAAACAAGGACATTGTGGAAAAGCTTGCTTGCTTTTGGCTGGGTCTGAATACAGCCATCTGACTTATTATCTAACCTCTAATTCCTTGGATGCCCACTGATTCTGGGAATTTTCAGCAGTCTGCCAACAACTTGCTGACCTTGGATTCACCCACCTCTGCAGTCAGATGCCTGTCATCAGACCTGTAGCAACACAAATCAGGAGAAGCCTCCAACCTGACATCTGATCCATGGTCTTAGAATTTGCCCTTCTTTTCAACTGTGTGACCAGCTTTGGTGTAGTTGTTATGCAATATGCTAACCTCAAGGTCAGCATTTGAAACCACCAGCTGTGCCCAGGTAGGGAGATGGGGCTTTCTGCTCCCATAAACAGTTAGTTTTGGAAACCCAAAGATGTAGTGGGTTTCCTGCCCTATCAGCATCGACTCAGTGGTATGGAGTTTGGTTTTTAGTTTACAACTGTGAGCCCTTTTTCTCGGTATAATCCTATCTGTATATGTGAACATGTAAGTTTCACTGGTTTTGTTTCTCTAGAGAACCCAGCCAAAGATACCCACTTACTATTCAATATAAGCCACGTTCTCCAGTATTAGCTCTCTGTGCTTACCTTCTAAGAACCCTGGTTTTCAAGTCTATGGATGGCAGTGACAGCCTAAAGTCCACTTTCAGAGTACCCACATAGCCTAAGCCTCCACTGAAAGCTTTCTGATCATTAACCAAGAATCCCTCGGGCAGTGCCTTTGGGAGTGGATTGCCTCCACCCATCAACAGACAGCCCGAGGAGGGGCAGTCTCTCTCTTAGGGGCTGGCTTAGGTGTGTTCTTGATGGAAGTCACCATACTGGTCTGTTCCTGACAACCTTGGTCAGATGGCCCCAGACCAATCTTGTAAGCCCTTGTATCTAACAGCGTGCATGCATGTCCCAATTGTGCAACTGCTCCAGCTTCCACAGTCCCACCTGTCACTGTGATCTACCACCACTCATGCTTTGTGGCAGTTTCCTTTGCCTCCCCATGCCCTTTTAAAGCATTGTATCGCAACAAACACATGGACACCAATTTAACGTTGGGTTGGTGGCCTCCCTCATCTGAATTTGGCTTGTCCTAACAAATGTCTCTTTACATGATATAGGCATCCTTTTGTGTCCTCCAGTATCAGTAGAAGAGTGATATTTTTATCTCCGACATGCCTTCTCTTTTTCCTTAACAGACTTGGAAGGAGAAGCAGAAGACTATTTATTTAGACTCCTTGGACTTCTCGTGTCCGTAAGAAATGCAATGTCCCTCTTTAGATTTGGGCTTTCATTATTCCTAGTACCCAGACTAGTAATACAACTACCAACCAAGAAAAAAGACACGAAATAGACTATTGCATGAGCTGGGCTTATATAGGTTTTCCTGGGGCTTGAATACTTCCCATTATTTTAGTGAAAGAAACCCTTTTTCCCCTAAGGTGGAACCTGCCCTACCCAGTGTCTGCTTACTCACCTGGCTTGGGGATCCTCAAAAGTCTTGCTGTCCAGCTGTGCCTCACACAGAGCTTGAGGAGGGGGTGGAGGAAAGTCATCCAAGCCATTCACCAGGCTTTCCAGGCTCTGAGGAGGAGGAGGAGGAGGTGGGGGTGGGAGAAGAGCTTCAAATGTGGGGCTACAAGTGGCATTGGGTTGCAGGTCCTTCACAAACACTTCATCGTCATAGTCCTCACGAGCTGGTGGTGAGGCTTGAAGGGCCGACTCGGATATTCGGAGGGAGATCCTCCCTGGAGTGCTTGGGGCCCTGACAGGTATGTCTGGGTCAGAAGTGCTGCTTGAACTTGGAAAGCTCGGCTGCCTTTTGTAGTGCTTCCGGTTTACAAACTCAGGCAGCAAGGATTCCTCAGGAAGGCTGTCCTCCAGGACCGTGGGGGCCCATTTCACTCGTGGGGGAGGTGGCCTCTGAGGCAATGAGGCCCTTTCCCTCATCCCCTCCTTGATCCCATTCTCTAGGCTGATGGGTTCAGAGCCTCTCACACTTACAGGCTGGGTCAGGCTGAGACCACTGCTTCTGGGGGTCGGTACAGGGGTGATTGGTGAAAGAGGCTGCTGCCCTGGCTGGCCATCATCATTCCCGGTCTGCTGGGTGGCTGCAGCCTGTGAGGAGTAGGTGGCAGGCAGAGAAGAGCTGAGTGGTCCCATCCTGGTATCTTGGAGATGGCCCTGCATTCCTGCTGGCAGTGGCCTGGGGCAAGGTGTCCTATTGGCTTGCCTCTGAGAGTCCTGGGGTCCAGGACACTCGCTAGGAACTGAGGGGCCGCAGATTGTTCTGCAGCTTGTACCACCTGGATGAGAGTTTGTAGGGTATATGAGCAATGACACCTCTTCTCGGTCTCTTTCTGAACAACTGAGTGACCTGGAGTGGGATACAAGGCTGAGAGTTATGGTTCTGAACAAAGAGGCCGCCCCTGAGCCCAAGGGCCTAGGAAGAAGGGGGACTCCACTCCTACTCCCGAGTTGAAACAGGATACCAGACAGGTCTAAGCCCCTACAGAAAAGCATCCCATGGAAAACTTGGGCTCACCAAGTGCCTCCCCTTTGCTACCCTTCTCGCACGGTTCTTAAGGCCCATACACATCACCCTCTCCCTCACAATGCAGCTTCTGTGACCCCACGTGTTGACTCCATGGGTCATAGAGGGAAACTGCTCCACAGTTTCCTAGGCTGTCATGGTTACAGTGGCAGATCACCAGACCTTTCTAACACAGTGCAAATGGCCTGGGTTAGAACTGCCAACCTCTAAGGAGCGAATGGCTTGGGTTATCGGGGACCTTCTTTTTGAGGCCAGCCTCAAGATAGAAAAGGAGACAAGTAGATCTTCAGCTCCCCTTAGGACTTGAGAACTGGTGTCTGCTTGCGGGCTCCCGCTAACAATGCTGCCTCGTTCCTCTCCTGGAGCGATCCTTAGGGGGGAGGCTTGTTTGGAGAGCAAATGTGCCAGCTGCCGATTTTGAAGGTTTTATTTACAACTTTCCTTCAGTGTCCTAGGGGTTTTATTTCTTAAAAGGAAAAAGAAAACAGAAGGGGAGAGCCTTGCCTATGGAGTTAATAAACAGTTACCCCTGGAAAGAGAGACTACCGAGAATAAGCAAATACAGTACATGGTGATTTAAATAGCTGTCCTCTTGGCTCCAGGGAAAAAGCCACCAATTTTCAATATTTTTGTTACTGTGTTCCAAAAGCAAAAACAGAAAAAAGATAAAGAAAACAAGTCCACAGGCTGGTTTGCCTGCCGTACAGGCAGGGATGTGAGGAGGCAACCTCCAGCAGTTCCACTGCCATGGGTGGATTCCGTATTTGCAGCCTCCCTCCCGGCTGGCTGTGCGAGTCCATCTGGAGAGCAGGTGGCACTTTTTCACTGCACAAATCTGGCTCCTCAAAGGGAGCTGTTGCACAGTCTTAAGGCCCAGTGACACCCAGCGCCTGCCAAGTCCTGGGGTGCCGGGTAAGGGCAGCGTAACATGCAGCCAGACCACAAGAATTCCAAGAAGAACCTCTCAGACCTCCAACTGCTCGACGCTGCAATCATCCAGGGACTGTTTCTTCACCAGGACCCTCTCCACGAGCCTCGAAGGGCAGCGGCACGAGTGTCCTTTACTTCCATGTCTCATTCCCTTTGTCGCCCCTGGCACCTAGCCCCGAGTACCCTCTCCATATGCATCTGCAGGTGAATGCGTCTCTCCTCAGCATCCTGCAGCAGGGTGGGCCTCGGTGGCACAAATGGCTAAGAATGTGGCTGCTAAGGGGACATGGAATGCACTGGAATCTGATGTCTTGATGACTAATGCAGGCACATTCATTTTATTATACATATATCACAAGGCTTTTAAAAAGAGGTATCACTAAACATACAATACAATAACAAACTATTATCCTTTGAAGATCTGACCGAGTAAACATGGATTGCAGTGGATCCTCCCACCCCAAAGATGTGCATTATTAGTGTAGGATGTGTCTTAAGGTAGAAAACAAGGAGGTTACAGCAAGGAAGCAGAGCTGGGGGAAATTAGATGCAATGCAACATGAAGATAAAGGGAGATGGAAAACGACAGGGCCCTGCTCCCTGAGGAGCTAAAGAATAGGAAGGTTGCCACTGGAGCCAGCATCCGACACTCAAGACTTTTAGTCTCAACTGCAGAAAGAAAGTTCTGTTTGTTAAAACTAACCCCTCCTGGTATTTGTGCTAAAGCAGCACCTGACTAAGATGTTTTCAGTTTCTGTCTGATGCTCTTAGTTCAATTCCTGAATTTAGAGGAGTCATATGAAATTGGGAAAGTTTGAGGGTAGTACTGTCATTGAGTCGATTCTGACTCACAGGACCCTGTAAAACAGAGCAGAACTGCCTGTGGGATTACGAGATCATAACTTTTTAAAAATCATTTTATTGGGGGCTCATACAACTCATCACAATCCATACACACATCAATTATGTCAAGCACTTTTGTACATTTGTTTCCCTCATCATTCTCAAAACATTTGCTTTCTAATTGAGCACTTGGTATCTATCAGCTCATTTTCCTCCTCCCTCCCCGTGCTCCCCTCCCCCATGAACCCTTGATAACTTATAAATTATTTTGGCATGTCTTACACTGTCCGATGTTTCCCTTCACCCATTTTTCTGTTGTCCATTCCCCAGGGAGGAGATTATATGGAGATCCTTATAATCTGTTCCCCCTCTCTTCCTCACCTTCCGTCTACCCTCCCGGATCGCCACTCTCACCACTGGTCCTAAGGGGTTCATCTGTCCTGGATTTCCCCGTGTTTCCAGTTCCTATCTGTACCAGTGTATATCCTCCGGTCTAGCCGGATTTGTAAGGTAGAATTGGGATTATGATAGTGGGGGAGAGGAAGCATTCAAGAACTAGAAAAAAATTGTATGTTTCATCATTGCTACATTTTACCCTGACTGGCTCGTCAAATCCCCACGGTCCTTCTGCAAGGGGATGTCCAATATCCCACAGATGGGCCCTGGGTCCCCACTCTGCACTGGCTCTCATTCACAATGCTATGATTTTCTTTCTTTCGCTTTTTTTTTGGGGGGGGGGGGGGGCTTTGATGCCTGATACCTGATGCCTTGTGATCTCACAGGCTGGTGTGTTTCCTCCATGTGGGCTTTGCTGTTTCTCAGTTAGATGGCCACTTGCTTATCTTCCAGCCTATAGGACCCCAGATTCTAGATCTTTTGGTAGCTGGGCACCATGAGCTTTCTTCACTACATTTGCTTATGCACCGGCTTTGTCCTGATGAAGGTAGAAAGCCTCTTCTTTCTCCCATGTGGCACATGCTGGTTTTGAACAGCTATGCCACTAGAGCTCCCTGAAGGTAATACTTAAAGGTTGACATTGGTACAGAATGTGGCTATTTTGTGTTGTTCCAGGAACAAGTATAGGAAAAAAAGATTTCGTTCCAGTACATTTTTTAAGGGCAGTAGGTGTGTTTTATTTTCATTAATCATACAAATAATTTTCTATAGTATCCCAGGGCAGATTGGAGAATTTGGTAGTCCTTTTGGAGACCCGGAGGCCGGTGGGTTCACAGTGCAGCTTGTCGCTCGTGTCCATCTTGCAGGTGACTCTTCCTCCACATCAGTCTGGTGGACGATGGAGGGGAACAAATCCTCCTGGATTAGATTTCACTTTGCTTCTCCTGCTCACAGGTCTCTTTGGTCGGCAGGGTGTTCTCCTGCGTCTGTTTTCTTCAGCTTGGCCTTATCGAAGCTGGCAATTTCCCCCATGTCTGGCTTGTCTGCCATTTTCTTGAAACAATCCCTGGCTTCCAGACGAGCTCCTGGGCAATCCCACTCTAGGCGCTGCAGCCAGAGACCTCCAGTACATTTTTTAATGGGTGAGAGAGACTCCCACAAAGTCTACTAACCTGAATCCAGTAAGTCTCCTATTCACCGACTGGCTTCTGGACAGCAACGACTCCAAACTTCGACCTCAGAGATTTCTTTTATTTTAGCAGGGCTTGACTTCACTGCTATTTTGCCCTTGTTTCAAACTAACCAAAGTCCTCACCCTCACCTTGAACAATTCCTTCCTATTAGGTGCAGGTGCAGCAGCAGCAGCATGGGACTGAATTAATTGTGGTGGAAGCATGAAGAGCAACAGTGCAGGCTGCTCTTGGGAACTGGGCAGGTAGCTGCTTCCTGACTGCCTGCAGGCTTTCTTGGAGAGCAAATTATTGAAAAGGTGGAGGCAGAGAGAAATAGCTGGAGTAAACAGAAGGAAAATGGAAGGAACTAGCTTAAAAAAGACATTGCCATCATTAATAACGAGATAATGGTATAAGCCTAGTAAAATAGGGGTATAAAGTGGTGATAGAATAACATGCATGGTATGCTGCTGCAGGCCTCTGGCTCTGTGGAAACCTGGGTATTCTGACTAAGTCCCGCGTGCACAGTTCAAAAAGTCAAAATCTAGAAAACTACCCATTATAATTTTCCACCTCGGAGAAATGATTTTGATAGAAGTTGGTTTTTCCCCCTCTTAAGACAGCTAACTTCCCTGCTACTACTTATACTTATGTGTGGAGACTGATTGTGAGCCTTATTTATTTTTTATTGCACAACTTACACATTTCATATGGATAAAAAAATGAGTATCATTTACAGCATCTGGCCTTGAACGAGTGTTTCTTATCCAGTACTTTGAGGTTTATAAGGTGCATCTTAAAAATGCACTACTGTGGAAAATGAAGATGACTTAAATCAAATAGGGGGAGGGGAGGACTGGTATACCGCCGTCCTTCGAGCGGCGGAGAAAGCTTCATGTTTCCTTTTGACATCATTAAGTGCTGGAGCTCTTGCAGGACAAATCGGATGCTGTAGGAATTCTGCCATTTTGCTGGCATTGATACGGCTCTGGGGTGCACTGTTCGTCAGAACTATAAACTCATATTAATTTTTGTTACAAGTATTCCACAGGGGGCTGCTTCTGGGTTTAGGTCCATATTCTTTCTATTTTCAAGCGGTATATCTGGTTTTGGTAAGTTGTCCAAGCCCGTGGTGGCTGCCATTTTGCATGGCTGGTGGTCCACAAGCCTTATTTGTGACTTCAAGTGCTTCCTATGAGTTCGATTTCCTCAGAGAAGCTGTCTATGAACTTGCTCCTTCCTCCAGCACTGCAGTCAACGGGATCTTCTGGGCACAGAACTGGGAAGCTGGGGCATGCTACTAGAGAGACTGCATATATGAGAGCCAGAGGATGTGTTTGAGAAGCGCCTCTGCAGTCCTTATTCTGATGTCCTCACTCTTTAGAAGTCAACCGTTTCCTCTCATTCAAAGCCTATTCTGAATCCATGCTATTCTTAGAGTCATTTAAAAATTAAATCAAAGAGCTCTCCTGGCCTACAAACTGAAAAAGGCAGCACACGTAACATTGAGTAGTATTACAATTCTGTCATGAAACAGCAATCATTTAAGTGTAGTCGCATTCGCAAAGCAGAGAGCAGCAAAATCAGTGCACATACCTAGATCCAGGGCCAGCCGAGGAACACGGGTCCTTCTCAAAAAGACCAAGGCTATTCTTGTCCCCAAAAAGCATATCCTTGAAACACAAGAAAAGCATATTATCACTAACAAACAGTATCTAAATTTACCGGAGGTGGGGGGCCAGGTGACTTTAGTGAATACCCACTGTTGTCTGGCACCGTGTTGGCATATATATTAAGGCTTAGATTCTATTGTGGAAGGCTGCACTCTAGCACAGGAGCCCTAACTCTGTGTGTGTGTGTGTGTGTGTGTGTGTGTGTGTGTGTGTGTGTGTGTGTGTGTGTGTCTGGAGATAAGCACAGATGCCATGAGTTCTTTGTTCCTTACCCAATGTAAGGAACCAGTAATGTGGCTAGCCTTAGACAAAGCTGGGCAAGTCGAGAGAACCCTATTTTAACCTCAGGAAGAGTGTGGTAGCAAGTAGAGTAGATTACAATTCCCAAGCAAGCCCAGAGAGTGGCAGTTTGTTCTCAGAAACTAGGGAGCTTGCCTGCTGGTGTCCTTAAAACTTACCAAAACATGTTATCGAGTTTAAATTACAAGTTGGGTTCCAGATGGCTCTGATACAAGGCTACATGGTCAGGAATCATACCCTGACAGCCATCTAGAAGCCCCAGAACCAAACCTATAACTCTTTTAAAATTTACAATTACATATGTAACCCAAATCACAGTCCTTTTCCTGCTTCTGTAGTCGCACCGACAACAACAATGAATTGACTTGCCACCAATCATGATTTTGTGATGATTTCCTGTTTCCTATCACATAAAATTGGTCAAATGGTTGTGAATCAGAGATCTCCATCTGCGGCTGCACCTTGCGCATGCTGATGGGTTCCCTCATCCAGGATAACTGTTTTGTTGTTGTCCAAAGACTTAATAAGGGAGCCCTGGTGTAGTAGATTTCTCCACCAAAGAAAAGTTGACGCTTTCTACTTCTGTAAACATTCAGTCTCAGAAAACTACAGGGGCAGTTCGACCCTGTGATAGGGTTGCTATGAGTCAGAATTGACTCGATGGCAGGGAGTTTTCAGAGTGAGGGGTTAATAAAAGGGTCTCTATAGAACATGTTTGAATCTAGGATCTTTCCCCTCTAGCACAGTGATACGCTACCATAGCTTCTCCTTTAATCCTTCAAGTCCTAGGATGTACTATTAACCTCACTATATAACACATAGCAGAGGGAAGATGTGGACCGTCACAGGTGCCTCCCGTAAGCAGAAGGTTCCCTAGATGTTATTAACAGTTATCTCTAGAGTTCAAAAAATCTGTTAAACCTGTAATCTGATGATGAAAATGAATGCAAATGGCTGAGCTTTTGAATGGCAATTGGGAGATATGGGAGACAATAGCAAATATTGAATTTTTCAAAAATCTCGAATGTTTTAAATCATAATTAGGGAAGATAGGAAAGTAGCTTGTATTTGGGTTGAACTAAATTCCCTCTGGGGATACTATTATACCCACATGGGATATCAGTAACTAGGGGTTTTCAAGAATAGTTTTTGTTCACTGGTTTGTCTATAAGGATATGGATGAGGGGGCTTCCAAAAGTTCAGTGAAAAAATGCAATTAAAAGATAGTGGAGTTTTCCCACAAGCTTTTGGAAGCTCCTGGTCCTGTCTTAAAAGAGTCAGAGGTCAGCTTCTGATCACATAAAATGCGGCTCCTATGATCAGGTTGACAATGAAGACGGGGCTCTTGCTACTGGTGGCAATAGTCAAATCTCCATTATTTAGGAGACTATACAGAAAGTAGAAAAACAAAATCCACATATAATCCTTAAAATTCTCTTACTACTTTATTTCACATGTACCCTGCTCAAAAGGCTAGCAAGCTTTTCACTCTTTCTCATTTTCTCTTTCAAGCAATAAAAAGAGTCAAAGGCTAGCTGAAGAAGAAATAAACACCTGTATGTTACTGGTAAGCAGAGCTACCCCTATATTGGGCAATCACTGCATGCTAGACACTGTGTTAAGTAATTTAAAATACACAAATTATATGCCTGGAATTGGACTAGCATATGACATTGTTTTTGTAATTTAATCTTTAGGATTGGCGGGAGGGGGGGGGACGCAGAAATGCAGCTCAAAGAGGTTAAGTATCTTGCCCACAGTTAACAAAGTGGAGGACCTGGGATTCAAAGCCTAATATCTTTCCTTGGAATTATAGATTGCTGACTGGTCGCTATCAGACTTAAATGCCTTGAAGAACAAAAATTAATCCTATGTGTCTAAATTCAATAATAACATTGTTAGGCAATAGGGATTCCTCTTCATGAAACCTTAAGATCCTTTTAAAGTTTTTCCCATTCCACTCTTCTTTGTTGACATGAATGTGTGCCTTTGTCAATAATTAACTGGAAAAACTTCCAGGCCTCATTTTGAGTTCCAAGCCAGTGAAATTGAAATCCATTTTCCTAGGCTATTGTATCCTTTGCATTTCAGCATGCGAGTGAACTGGACTTCTGTATTTATAAGATTTGTCCCCTAGAATATCAAACTTACGGTCAATTGCTATTTATGTGAATATGCATGCAATTAAGGGATGTTAAAAATTCATTGCCATCCAGTTGATTCTGATTCATAGTGATTCCGTACAGGACACGATCGAACTGCGCCCAGTGTTTCTGAGGCTGTACACGTATATGGGAGCAGATAGCCTCATCTTACTTCTTTGGAGCAACCAGTGAGTTTGAACCACCAACCTCGAGGTTAATAGGCCAAGTTTAGCCCGCATTACAGCAGAGGATGTTAGATCCTGTATTTTATGGAGGGAACTCTGTCTCTTGTCATTCAAAATGTCTTCTTCAAAATATATCATTCAAGATATTCTTTAAGAATATTGTGGGGACTACAATCAGTGTTATCAAACAAAATGTGTATAAATTGGCAGATGGAAAACTGACTTGCTCACTAATCCTTCAAAATCCAATTCATCCACATACAAGAAAATCAAAACAAAACCCATTTTGACAGATTTTCCTTCTGTGAAATTCCTATTTCATTTGATTGGTTTGATTTGAGCACTACTAAAGGATTGATTTCCTATAAACTGGTGAGAAATACAAAGTACTTATTATAATAATTTAGGCAAACACAGTGGCTAAGGCAGGAATGCAACAACGGCCTCACACGTAAGATCCACTGTGAGGATCACACAGGACTGGACAGTGTTTTGCTTTATTGTTTATATGGTTATTATGCGTTGGAACCAAATGGATGGCACCTAACAAGTCAGGAATACTAAGTATAGAATTTCGCCAACAGACATCTGATTAAGCATCCTATTTACCTTGGTTAAATTATCTCAAGATTGTTATCAGTCCTCATTCTTTATTAAACATGTTGCTGCTAGGTCCCATCAAGTCAGCATAGTATATTTAATACTGTAAACATAAAGTCTACTGAACGCTAATGTTGGGTTCTGAGTTATTCTATCTTTGTGCCCAATGCAGTATGAAGACACTACTACTATGGACTATAGTTTCTGTATCTACTAATTGAACTAGAGGACACCCACACTCCTCACAGACCACATGATTAAGTTGCAAAGATCAGGTCGTTGTGTGAAAATTGATGCTACACAAAAACCACCCAACCTGTACTGTCAAAGTCCTGCTCAGCCCCTACTGAGGCCTTCCCCTTCCCCGGCCACCTCAGGAAGCTCAGCCCCCAATACACCCTGCAGGGAAGGGCAATCAATCTTTCAGAGGCAGGGAAGATTGCATCTGGAAGACAAGGCCCCCTCTTCTCCTACCCTCACTGAATGCCTCGGACTCACCTAAAATGCCCCAAAGCAGGCTCTGTTGGGGACAGGGACTAACTATCCTGACTGTGGGCTGGAGGGCCTGGGTGCTGCAAGAGGAATGCGTGCAGCCCCTGGGTGGCCCTGTCCCCTCCAACCCCATGGGAATTGACAATTCATAGCTTTCTGCGAGGCTACCACGGTCAGGCCCGGCCTCTGCTCTTGACCTTAAATTGCAGTTGCCCCTGGTCACCCACTCACCAACTCTCGGCCTGTCCAGTAAGTGGTACTGAAAATGCATAGGGGAAGCATAGAAGCTGGTCAGCTGACAGGGCTAGGAAGTGGGAAAGGGGGAGGGATGTGGGCCCTGGGCACCTGAGTACCTAGTCTCAAGGCTCCTTCTGACCATAGCTGTTCCTTTCCTGCTAACCCTTGGGAGTGAGGACAGTCCTTGGGGTCACACATCCTGCCTAGGCCAATGGCAGTCTACCTTCAAGACACCAGCTGCTGCTGTCCTAGATTCTCCCTCTGTAGGTACCCATGATCTGCCTGGCAGTGTCCTGGCAATACCCCAGTCTCACCTCTACTCTGTCCCACATGGGAGTGAAACCCTGTTCCCTTTCCCCTGAACTGGGTGGTAACATACTATCTAATTTGAGCTTCTTTTCCACTTGCATAGGAGCCCTTCTGGTGCAGTAGGTTACACACTGAGCTGCTAACCACAAGGTCCTAAGGTTGAAACCACTAGCTGCTTTGAGGAAGAAAGATGTGGCTTTCCACTCAGGTAAAGATTTCCATTCTTGGAAACCCACAGGAGCAGTTCTACTCTGTCCTATAGGGTCACTGTGAGTCGGAATCGACTGAAGGGCTGTGAGCTTTATGGAGCATCACAGTCCACTCTGGGACTATAAGTAGCTCAGAATGATAGCTCTCTGCAGTGATTAATTGAGGCTTATGAACGACCAATTTTCATACACAAGAGTTGATTTCCATGACCTTGTTTTGGTGGCAAAAACTGTCCTTCCTAATAAACTTTTGTAAAGGAGCTGAATCTTTGTCAAAAGCTTGTAAACGCTGCTCTCCTCAGCTTGTAGCTGGCAGGATCAAGTGGCATTTGGTAGAAATGCCAAGATTAGCTAGCACCCAAAATACAGGTCCTGTTTCCGTTTTAGCCAGACTGATGCATTCTAGAATGTCACTTAATTTTTAGGAGTTCTTAAAAGCCAAGAGGAGCAAACTCCTGTATTAGTACTGTCTCCAAGGCTTACTACGAATGGTCAGGATTCTGGAACCTATGTCAAAAACCAGACTATAATACCCTGAAATAATAACCACAATCATTATGTGGCAGACAAGTGTTCTGAAGGGCCACAAAGACGGTAGATGATGGAGTCATGACAAGAAGCAGGTCACATCTTTAGTGAGACACTGTGTGCTGGGCAGGAGGGAGGGAGACACTCAAAACAGTGCCGACACAATGATAAGCTGAGGGATGATGATCTATTTTCAGAACTTGCTTGAACAAAGCAGCACAGGAAAAACTATTTCATTTTGAAATACTCTGTATCTCTGCCTTCAGAGCCCCCACATTAAATACTATCTAAATAGGGTACACTCCTTTTACGGAAAGCCAGAAACCAAACTCACTGTCAGCCAGTCCATTCCGACTCACGGTGGCCCTAGAGGGCAGAGTAGGAAGCGCTCCTTTGGGTTTCCAAGGTTGTAAGCGTTTATGGCTGTAGACAGCCTCATCTTTCTCCCCTGGAGTGGCTGGTGGTTTCCAACTGGGAGCCTTGCAGTTAGCAGCCCAATTTGTAATCCACTATGCCACCAAGGCTCCTTCCCTTTGACTGGAAAGGGTGCTTAGAGACTGCTTTGAATTCACCGGGTTTTCTAAAGAGTTTTCCAAATAATATTTAGCATTTAGTTGGTATCCCATGTTTTGCTCCATTTCCCAATTAAGCAGGCTTATGAAAGATTTTTGTGAGATAGCAAAATAACACTCATAGCCACTCAATCAGTTTCCCATCAGTAATAATGTCATTTAGTGGGGCATAAACAACAGAAAGAGGTTGGATTTTTCATGTCACCATTTCTATTTTCCGTAGAGCACAAGAAAGGAAATGTGCAAAATGTTTGGCTCACTGTGCAGTAACACAATGACGGGTTTAAGCTATGTGCTCTGATATACAGGAAAGGGAAAAGGCCCCAACTTATTTGGTCGACTGATCCCTGTTGAGGGGGAAAAATAGTGTCACCCCCCCAACCCCCAGCATTTAAAAAGCCTGTACTGTCACCTAGAATCCAGAAACATGCTAGCAAGGGTGTGGTACTGCTCACTTTTAATGACTCCCCTCCAGTTAATTCTACTGGTCAACAGCCTGCCAGGTTCAAATCCCTTCTTTAGGAGACACGCTGAGATTCCACTCAGTTAGAATGAGTCACTTCCTCCCACAGCTGATCATGTATCATCCCTGGCCACGTGAAGGGTTTTATACACAGATATAAATACACAGTCCCTGCTGAACCCCAAATCCCAGAAAGAACACAACCTTTTTCTCTCCCTTCGTGTTTCCTAAAAACTGTAAACAATGTTTTCCATACCACCCTGCTCTATCAATACTTACTGAATGGCTGAATTCTCTGTCTGGGGAAATTGAATTAGAAAAGAGGAGACAATGGAGTATTCTTTCTCCCCAGTACCAACATCTATGTGGGTTCTTTGATCTTAGATGGGAAAGGCACCACACGGGGCATGTGGCTGGTCTGGAGGGGAAGTGAGTCTGAGAATGAAAGTCAGAACTCTTTAGGGAAATAAATAGATTCGTAAAGCCAGGCTGCTCAAAGTCTATTCCTAATTCTGCCTATAATTTCCAATGCAAATCACTTCATAAACTTTATATAGTTTGGAGCCTATTAGAAAACTGTTCTACAGGTAAATCTAAAGAGACAGCACATGGATTAACAGTTTCTTAGGATTATGACAGGTGGTACTGGGGGGAAAGGGAAGCTAACAATGGATACAAGAATGAAAAAAAATCTAAACTAGATTGGGGGTGACAAATGCACAACTCTCTTTAGTATGCTTAAATTTGGATTATATGATAGGTGAATTCTATGTCAATAAAATTGTTAAAAAATAAGTGAGGGGGAAAAGACAATTGTTTTAAGGGAGAATCTCAAAGTCTGATTTTCCAGTCTGTGAGCTAGTGCGCAAATCGGGTCCAGAGGAGAGTCGGAAAGAAATGGGTTTGGAACGGATGCTATACTTTACAGGACAGGATTTCATCCTTTATTGTGAAGATTTAATGAGCTAAATCAATGTACAGCCTTCTTGGCTAAGGACCTGGCCCAGAGCAGGAACTCAGAGTCAAGTAATTATCAATAATTCTAGCTATTTTGGAAACGCAAAAGTTCACCATTAAGTCTAACAGAAGCTATTTTGTAAATGCTAAGTCTAACAGAAGCTATTTTGTCCAACCCTGATGAGGGGATTTCCAATAATTTGTGGAAAAGTGGAATAAAAAAATCATGGAATTTTCCCCATCGATTTTTTGAAGCCTAATTATAGAGGATGCAAAACTAATATCTTTAAAGTGCTGAAGTGTGGTCTTCAGTCTGTGAACAAAAACCACAAAACAACAAACAACAACCAAAAGATAACCCCAGCTTATCCTAACCATGCACTTGGCACCGAGAGGCAGCTAAGAGAATCCCTAAAGTGTACCCTTCCCCCTCCCCAAACAAATCTGTAAGAATACCAACTAGGGGCACTAAACACTAATAAATCAGACCCTGAAAACAAACTACTACTTATCTACATGTAAAAAGGAGGGGGTAGGGAAGGTGCTAGGCAGGTCGAGGGGCAGAAGGTGCGACATTCAAGCTTCTGGGGCCCGGGCTCTGGGGCAGCTGCACCTACCTGGCGCAGTTTGTCGGCAGTGGGAGATGACCTGGACCTCACGTGGACAGGGACGGCCAGGGCATCGGAGCGTTCCAGCAGGTCCTCTGCTGACTTGGATTTCCCGGTCCTCCCCGCGGTGGTCCCCCAGGAGGATGGCTCTCCGGGGGTCCTGTCCACCCTCTGGGGACCTCGAGCCCCGCCGTTAACTGCGGGCTTTGGGGCAGGGGGCTCCGCGTGCCTCCGGTCCCAGAGAAGCCGGCCGCTGGCAAAGGAGCTGCTGAGATTCCGTGGGGTGCGCGGGGGCTCCCCCGCCAGCAGGAGCGTGGCCTCGCGGTGGGGCTGCAGGCTGGGCTCCCGCAGCAGCAGCGAGCTCAGGCTGGAGGCCGGGGCGAGGCAGGGGCCTTCGGGCAGTGCGGGGTGCAAGTGGGAGCTGCGCGCGCGCTCCCTCAGCGGCGCGGGCTCGAGGAAGGCGAAGCCCGCGGAGGACGACGAGGGCCGCTTGCCGGTCTTGCGCTGCACATAGTCGGCCAGGGCGCTCTGCTGGAACTGCTTCAGCTCGGGGCCGGACAGGCTGAGCGTCGAGCAGGCCTTGCCGTCGCGCTCGAAGATGCGGCGGCGGTCGGCCACCGTGGTCTCTGGGAAAGGCAGCCCCTTCCTCTGCGGACCCGGACCGGACGGCGCAGGCTCCTCCGAGACCCCCACCTGGTTTATCTTTTCGGGCTCCGAGTAGGAGAGCTTCTTCTGCTCCGGGGTCAGGCGCCGGCGTGCCCCCCTCCGGGCGGCGGCCAGACTCACATGCGGGGTGGGGTCCCCCTCGGCCGGGGTCACGCTGTGCCGCTCCCGGGGTGTGTGCGGGGACGGGGAGGCCGCCACTGGAGCCACGTGGGCCGACGCAGGCCTGGGTCGCCAGGGCCTGGATGCCCCCGGCTCGAGGTCCTTCCTTCGGAAGGAGGTGGCCCCCAGGACGCGGGACTGCGCGTCCTTGATGCTGTTCCGGTAGGCGCGGCTGAAGGGGGCGTCCAGCAGGGGCGACTCGGGGCTGCCGGGCCGGACATCTGGCCCGCCGGCCTCTTTCTCCGCCGAGCTGAAGAGCTGGAAGGTGCTCTGGCTGCGGAGGAGGTGAGCATCGCGCCTGGGGGGCTCGCCGCCTCGGGGTGGGGGGCCGCGGCCGCCGTCCGCACCCCTCCTCAGTTGTGGGCCGCAGGGCTGGCAGGAGCCGGCTTCCGCGGCCGCGTCTCCGTGGCTGAAGCGCTGCTCCCCGTGGCTGAGAGGCTGGAGGCCCGCAGAGCGGCTGCTGGCTCGCGCATCTTCCGGTTCACTCCCGGAAGTTGACCCCGCCCTAGTGGGCCTATAGGCGTGGCCGTAAGTGGAGGGGCCGCCGAGGTTTGAGGGCCTCTGCGCCCCTTGCTCTCGCTGCTCGATTTTGGAAACCTTCTCCAGCACGGAGCAGCGGGGCTTCCCGTACTGCGCGCCCTGCAGCGGGAAGGAGATGGGCCTCCTGCCCAGGCTGGCCGTCTGCGGGGGTGGCGGGGAGGCGGGCTCGGCGGAGCGGGGCTCAGAGCTGTGGAAGGCGGCCGAAAGGCCCGCTCTCACCTCGGGCCGCGGCTGGGAAACTAGCCTGTTGAGGTGGCTCCTGTGGTCAGGGGCGGCTCTCCTTCCAGGGTCCTCTTCCTTCGTGCTGACGACAGAGGCTGGCCTGCCCTCTGGATAGCCCTCCTGAGGTCCGGCTCCCAGCTCCAGGCTGCTGCGCCCTTGGAGGCTCTCCGGAATGTTCTGGAGAGATGAGAAGGCTGACTTGGCCTTACCAAAGTTTCTGGCTAGGCTCTGACCGAGGCCTTCTGTCTCCGGCCTCCTCGGGAGGCTGGCGTTAGGGTCGTCTCGGAAACGCACCCCCCAGGGCTCGGGGGGCCGGGAAGATCTCCTGTCGTCCACATGCCAGGCGGGGGCGGGCGTGGGGTTGAGACTGTGGGGATCAGAGTGTGGCTTGCTGCCGTGGGTGCCCTTTCTCCCAGTGGGCTGTGGGCTGTCCCCTGGGGGAGACAAGAGCTGTCCCCTCAGGGAGATATCCTCCTCATTTTCAGGCACGGGCGGGAAATGGGCTTTGTAGGCTGCAAACTGGGCTGTGGTTTCTGGTTTCCGCTCAGCTGCTGACAGCGAGTCTTGCTGGATGGGCTGGTAGAAGGTAGCCCCAGGCCTACTGGGCTCATTTTGGTTCCCATTCTCATCGAACGTCGCCATCTTGTTGCCGGCGGCCTGAGGGGCGGCATAGCCACTCTCCTTGGCCAGGGCCGGGTAAAGCATCCCATTACTGTTGATGGGCGGCTGGGGCACCTGGGCAAAGTGTGGCTCCACGGTAGGGACTGGGTAGATGCCAGTGGGGAGCAGAGGCTGGCCTGGCTGCGCCTTCTGGGGACTGTTATGCTTGGGCTTCGCTGGGGGGCTGCTCTCGGGGCTTTTCTCCAGAACAGTATGCAGCTGTTCGTCGGCGTATGGAGACTTCAGGGAGCCTGAGGAGTTGGCCTGAGGCCGGCAGAACCGTTTCTGATCCAGGCTAGACCAGGAGCTGGGCCGCTCACGGTGTCGGATGGCTGCGTAACTGTCACTCCGAGCCGGGGGCAAAGGTGCACCCACCTTAGGAGGTGGGTTGTCAGTGGCAGACTCCAGGGTGCTGGGCCACTGCTGGTTCCAGGATGTAGGTGGTACCCCTTGGCCCCGAGAACCATTATGCCACTTCTCATAGCTCTGGCCTTCTGCTGACGCTCGGGCCTCCCGCCCTTGAAGCAGCAGGGCGGAAGAGTTCACCTCGTACTCTTCTGAGACTCCCCTCCGAGTATCATAGACGGTCTTGACATAGCGAATGTCTGCTTGCCGCATGCCTTCCAGGAGGCCCCCTCTAGCAGAAGAGGTATCCGTGGAGCCCGAGCGTTCCCGAGCAGAGCTTCCCGGAGGAGGTGGATACTCTAGGATGCTAGAACTGGTGGAGAAGGAACTGTAAGCAGAGTCTCTCTTGTTATGGAGGTGGCCGAGCTGGTCGATGCTGCTGGTGGACTTGGCAGGGGACAGAAGATGGCAGGGTGGGTATCCTGTTGCGGGCTCCAGGCTCTCCATGCTCCCCTGGGAGCTGCACTGGTCAGGGCTCCGCCTCAGATAAGCATGGTCATAGTTGGAGAGGTCACTTGTGGAGGAGCTGGAAGAATGAAAATGCAGTCAGCACCACTGAGCGCTTAGCACTGTAGTAGGCTTACAGGCACAGAACCCAGCTTATAAAAGTACTCTTATGCAAGATGTTTAGTTTTTTGGTTTTTTTTAAGTGTGGGTAAAAAGGGCCATATTTGGGCCTGGCTCAGGCCACTCTGTGTCATCACCAGGAGTAATTGTCCAATACTGTAACCTATGTGCCTCTTATTAATCACTAGAACTAGCAAGGACAGGAACAAGGCACATCGAAAAAGCCATAGGGCAGTGCATTGATGTGATTTGCTGCTTTCTGGAAATGACATTATGCAAGTGGCAAGAGAACACAGAGGTGGGGCTGGGGGGAGAGGTGGAGGAAGAGTGATGGGGCTGTCTGAGGGAAGAGGGGAAAGGCTTCATAAGAATAGGCATGCGAGGGGCGCTCTGTGTGCACACGTCTATGTTGTTCGTTATCTTTCCTTTTTATGGAATTGGTGGCTACACCCTGGCAATCCTCCTAGAATCTAAACTGTCCTGGAGACAATTTGTATGATGAGAAGGCTAAACACAAAGCTGAATGAGGGAAATATACACAAAAAGAAATCAGAGGCGTAAATGACTGAGGAAAAGCAAGCAAGAGGGAGAGAGGAAAGCTTTAGAAGTCCCGATCACAAGAGGCTCTTGGGCTCTCAGACTGTCATCACTTACACAAAGCACTCAGAAGGACTTTGCAAGGGGCTGTCCCTCTTATGGGAGCCCTGGCGGTGGTAGTGGGTTAAAAATTAAGCTGTTAGCCATAAGGTAAGCATTTCGAAACCAACAGCCACTGCAAGGGAGAAAGACGGGGCTTCCTATATCTGTAAACAGTCTTGAATGCCCACAGGGGCAGTTCTATCCATTCCTACAGGGTCGCTCTGAGTCGGCATCGACTTGATGGCACGGAGTCTGAGTTGGCTGTAACTCAAGCACATAAAATATATGCCCATCTCAGTCCCAGGGCCTTTGCACTTCGAAGAAAGCTCTGCAGCTGGCTCACTCCTTTCCTTTGGCCAAGCGTCTGCTTCAGAAAGGACTTCCCGAACTCAGTATCCAAGCAACTCAACTTACTCCTTCTCTCTTGGGGTTTTCTTCGCAGCACTGACCACTGCTTCGCATGACACCACACCCCTTGGTTATACGACAGGCACATCTTTAATGTCTATTATTAAAGTATAATGACCAGATCTGAAATACGAGAAAGTGTTCATTCTGCAATTGATACATGAACAAGAGTACTATTAATATATCTGAATTACTAAGTACTATCACTCTACTCTTAGGGGTTTAGATGTATTTTTCAAAAGATCTAAAAATAATGAGTCAATAAACAAAAGTATATGCAAACATTTCTTAATATGTAGTCTAGAACATTAATTCCTTCAATAATCAAATATGTTTGAATATGTTTGTGAATACTGGGCTCAGTAAGTTGAACAATTTTATTTCCCAAAAGCATTTGCTGCCTTTTCAAGTGGTGTTCTAAGGGGAAACTGAAGAGCAGCAATTTTAAAACTCACTATACTGTAGAAACGATTTTTTCTCAAGGATCATCTAATGTATTATTTCATGAAGCACACTTTAGGAAACAAAGTGTGAATGAGGGCGTTTTCTATCTTGTTCACTATTATAGCCTTAATTCCTTGAAATGGTTACTCAGTGCATACTTGTGGACTATACGAATCCATGAATCAGAGCATTAGTATTTTCAGACTGTGATTTCAAACTTGTTTGTCAGAGGGCGGGGCCACGGGACTTCCAAGGTTTCTTCTCAAGAGTGTGAGATGACCGTAGGAAACAAATGAGATTGTGGTGAGGGTGTGATAGAAAGCAGCTGAAAGACAAGTTCAGTGGAATTCCAAATCAACTCAGCTCACAGTTAAGACACACACCTTCACACACGTGTCTTCCTCTCTTTCCCCCTGCCCAAGGACTACCGCATTTGCCGGCTTCTTAATGAGAAACAACCCAAACATGTAGCACCGAGAGTGGAACTAAACTAAGGCTAGCAGAGGGATGCAACTTAGTGCTTGGGCACACTAGGTACCCACTGGCGCCTGCACCTCCCAAGCTCCCCCAGAGTATCCTCATCCATAGCTGCCAAAGTTAGGGCCCAGCATTGAATTCAGACCCAGTGAGGAGGACTCACAGTTGGGTGATGCCGTCTGACAAATGTACAGGCAGGAGGCGTGGGATGGACGCAGGATGATTTAGCTAGGGCAGGCAAGAAGACCCCCTTCTGTAGCATTCGGTATGGCTTGGGCTTCTCTTCCTCTCCCTTTGTACTTCACACGGTGTTTTTGTGCTGACGTCTGTCAAGAACAGCTCTCTCAGAGCTGGAATTACAGAGGCAGAGGTGGCTATGGTAGAAGGGTAGATCCACCTGCCTCAACTTCTGTTTTGTTTAGGAATGTAAACGAAGAGACAGCAAGTGGAGAAGGTAGTCTTCAATAGACTGTACTTCTGGTGCCAACTCTACCTTTCCCCCGAGGCCTCCTGAAGCTCACTGTAGCTACTGTAAGCAGTCATCCTAAGCATCCATCGCAGTTCATCTTACTTCTGCCTGAGGGCCACTGTGTTGTTCTATCACAGCCTGATCTCAGATCTAGGGCCTCCAAAGAAGCTTAGCCCACACTCATCTGCTGGTTTGAATTGACTGGATGGCAGAGAGTTTGCACATGTTGCTGTGACGCTGAAGCCATGCCACCAGTTTCAATGCTCCAAATGCCAGCAGCATCACCAGTGGTGGACAGGTTTCAGCTGAGCTTCTAGACCAGTGGTTCTCAACCTTCCTCAGACCCCAACCCCTTAATACAGTTCCTCATGTGGTGGTGACCCCCAACTATAAAATTATTTTCATTGCTAGTTCATAACTGTAATTTTGCTACTGTTATCAATCAGGTGGCCCCCAAAGGGGTTGCGATCTGCAGGTTGAGAACCGCTGTTCTAGACTAAGGCAGACTAGGAAGAAAGACTTGGTGGTCCCCTTCCAAAGACTAGACAGTGAAAACCCTTGACTGCAACAACGCACTGCCCACCACGCTTGCTTTGGGCTGCCCCTCAGGAAGGACCAGACACCTGAAGGAGGGCATCTTAAAGCCTGGTAAAGCAGAGGGCCAGTGAGAGCAAGTGAAATTATTGGTAAGATGAATTGGAACAGTAACTCCAAAGATGACTTGCACATGTCAGCCATCATGAGAATGACACAGGACCAGGATATGTTTCATCCTCCTCTACATAGGTTGACATGGGTTGGAGTAACTCAATGGCATATGTCTGTCTGCCCTGAGGCACTCTGTTGATTCAAATGTACATTTTATCAGTATGGTTTGGTTTATGCCATCAACTTGGAAGTTCATTATCAGGTTTCATTGTGCCTCTAAATAGTCTTCAGCCTGATCATTACAATTCATTGTCATTTATTGAATGATTACTGTGTACCAGGCACCGCATAGTTTCTTTCTCATAATAACTTGGCCATTCCTGATGCATGCTGCCAAACACATGCTACCACATGATAAGACTGGCAAGCATGATGCTCAGTGAAATAAGCCAGAAACCAAATGGTAAATATTTGATCCCACTTACATGAAATGTAAACATTTACTACTATATACCTGGGAAAGAGAAAGGGAGGGAGAAAGAAGGACTCGCTGCTTCTTGTCTTAAGAGTAATTTGGGGAAATTGGGAAACACATCAGGAACAACACGAACATAATGCCACCCAACTTTCCATGTGAAGATGGTTAAAATGTCAAATGTTTAGTTACATGTATATCACAACCTATAAAATGACTCGGTTATTAGCTCATTTAATCTCAGCCTGACTCTGTTTTTCCAATGGGGTGCAGTGGGACTGCCAGGAGTAAAAATTAAAGCTGGGCAAACTCCAACCCATGTGCCAAATCTGATCCACCATTTCTTTCTATAAATAAAGCTTTATCGGAACCTGGGCCCCTCATTTTGGTAATGTATTTTCAAAACTCAGATGAAATTCAAGGCATTAAAAGCTCACCCTGAAAAGTATACAATCTAGTGATTTTACAGAACTGACGGACCCATATATCTCTTCTGTGACCAGCCAGGGGTTCCCTTCATGCACAGCTATCCCAGAAAGGCTATGCAGATTACTCAGACAAGTCAGAGGTTATCAGCTGATGAAAAAGGAAAATAGGGTCAGGAGAATTAAGGAGTCATTTCAAAAGTGATTCCATTAAAATCCTCAAGGCCTCACTTTCTTTCCTGGCACACAATTCTCAAAGGAAACAAATCCACTGTCTCAGCTGTAGCCACTTACCTGGAATGGTAGCTTTGGTGCCAGGGAGTGCCAATCGTGCCCTGGGATATTTGCATCATGCTGGCATCAGGTTGGTTCTCCCCAAGTTTGGTTGAATGCCAAGAGTGAGGTCGGCCTGCAAGTTCACTTCGCCTGGGGAAACAGAAGGAGGAACCCCCAGACATTAGCAGTCTCGACAGCTAAAGCTGCTCGACTTTATGTCATGACTTTATGAATTTAACAGTAGAGACTGGGGTAGCCCCCCAGAGATGAAAAAGCAATCAAAGTGGATAGATATTGGAAAGATGTTACTGGGGATCTATCTTACCATCATTTTTCTCTGCTTTATTAATATTTTTATACCTCTTATTGTGAAGTGATTTCAAACTTACCTTAAATAAAATGTTACATATATGTAAAAGCAACAAGGAAGCACATGGACTTTGGGCCTCTACTTAAATCTTACCTCAGTACAAGAACGGTTTGTTCAAGTAATATGGCATTGTATGATACCCACCGTCCTAACACGATTACTGAAGACAAAATAGGTGCATTAACAAATATAAAGAAATTTGATGGTGCTATAGCATCTGGCATCTTAAAGACATGTAGTTAAACAAGTGGCCATCTAGCAGGGAAGCAACAAAACTCACATGGAAGAAGCACACCAGCCTGTGTGATCATGAGGGGTCGACAAAAGAAGATATCAGAAATTTTAAAAATGCAACCAAATTAATACAAAGGGGATTGGATGTAGTGGAGACCCAAAGCCCACCAGCAAGACAATTGGACAGTTCTCAGAAGGGCATCACAGAACAGAAGATAACTCTAGGGTGCAGTGTGGCACTGATGAACCACATAACTATCCTCTAGTTCTTTAAGGTTTCCTGTAGTTCTTTTAGATTTCCTCCTCTTAGGTAGTAATTAAATCTTCATGTGATATATCTCATTAATCATGTTAGGTTTGCATATGTTCATTTGTACATTTAAGATTGCTCAGGACATGGTAATCAAGATTGATGACCCCTCAGTCAAGAGTAAGGGTTCTCTGAGGGTAAGGGATGGGGGGGGGGAGTTGATAGCATTGATGATTGTATAACCCCACCTGATGAGATCGAACAACAGAACTGTATGGAAAAGGAAGGGATATATTGGAATGGGTAAGATATGTCAAAACTAGTATATGTTAAAAATGTTGCAAAATGAATAAGCAGAATCAAACTAGGCATTGTCTTGGTCTGTTGCACACAAGGGTGCTGTGAGTTGAACCTGACTGGCACCTAACAACAATAACAACATATAACCTGGATTTCCTGGTGGCCTAGTGGTTACGAGTTGGACTAACTACAATGACAGCTATTCAAAGCTACCAGCCACTCGGAGGCTTTCTATTTCCCTGAAGAACCTGTAGTCTTGGAAACCGGCAGGGGCAGTTCTACCCTGTCCTCTGGGGTCAGCATGACTCAGCATCGACGACAGCAATGAGAGTTTGAGCATTTAACGCAAAGAGAATTGTTTTGATCTTTTTGACCCCTGTTTATCCATCTATAAAAATGGAAGCAATAACCCCTTCATATGTCCCAAGGGACTTTGTGTGGATATATGAAAAAAAAGGAGAAAAAGCTTCCGGGGGGGGGGGGGGGGGGGAGCTTCCAGGGGATCTGAAAGTCCTCTCCCACCCTGAAGCTGAATAATTGATACTATTGTTTTAACTTCTTGGTAAGAAATGCATAAAAAATGAGCAGCTAGTACTCCTTAGGCTAGATCAGCCACAGCATGTTGTCCAAAACACTTACAGTGCTGGATGAGACTGCAACTTTGAAACATTCTTACCCGATAACACACACACAAAGGGGGGAAGTGCTTGCAGACTGAGACACTAAAGAATGGATTTGGGAGTGAGGATTGCACTACTATAGAAGGCTAGAGTCAGGGGAGACTTGCTGTGCTTTATTTTTGGCAAAAGGATAAGACAAGCGAGCTGTCAGGCATTCTGGGCTGGAAATTCTTGAACTAGAAGACTAGAGGGGGTTTGAATACCATTTGGGAGCACATTTTAAGGAAACCAAAAATCCATGTTGGTATGGTGGAGATTAAAATGGTAAATTATTCCAACTCGTTGTACCGGCTCTGTGGTTAAGCACATGCTTATTCTTTTTTGATGAAGAAACAACGTACACCTCTGTACTATCTATGGGCTCAAACATAACGATAGTGCGGACAGCACAGGACCAGGCAGCGCTTTGCTTTGTTGGATATAGGGTTGCTCTGAGTCAGAACTCAATGGTACCAAACAACTGTAAATAAAAAGCCATCCATCCCTCCCATGTCAATTTCCAGTGTGAGTTAAAATAATATTAGCCCTGCAATCAGGAGATGTATCAGCTTGATAGCTTTAGCCCATGTAAGTCATCCTTCCTCCCTGGTCTGCTTACCTAAGAAATGAAGAGATTAATTTTTAAAAACTAGATTAATCTTATTCTAACTGGAAATAACTACAAATGTGTAAGAAAGACACTCAAAGGCATCCAAAAGTGATGATTTCCAACAAATACAGGGATTTAGACTCTTGAAAGAGATGGTACAGCGAGAAGAAATGGACTTGTGTGAAGCAAGGGAAGGAGTACAGGAGCTTTTGTAAAAGTCAAGACACTAAATGGAAAGGATTAACGCCTGGCTTGCAAGATCCCGTATACACTTGAGTATAAGCTGACCAGAGTATCAGTCAAGGCACCTAATTTTACCACAAAACTGCATGGAAAAATGTGCTGAAAAACTCATCTCATACTTCAGTACATACGGTAGTTTGGTAAAAATGAGAAACATTGAGATCTCTTTTAATAAAACACTAGAGACGTAGACCAGATGGAAAGTGGCTCAAAGTGTGTCAGCTTTCAGATTGATCGGGTAACCCTGGGTTCTAATCCCATTTAGTCCCTATCTGTGAAGGCAAGATCCAGCAGAACCTGTCTATAGGGCTTTTGTAAGACTACAAATGAAAGGCTGTTATCTGGTAAGAGTTCCAGAAATGTTATGTATTATATCATCATTTATTAAGCATTATTAATTGATTGACCATGAGTAGAGATCGCTAAAAGAGTAAAAAGGGGGAGAAAGAAGCTGAGGTGGATGACAGAGGGCAGACAAAGGGCCAGGAAGTACTGGTAGTGATGCATCACTGTAAGCTCCCAAGATAGGGAGGGTTGATCATTATGTAGATGCCTGTCCAAAACATCCAGCCCAGGAGGATGCTGAAGAGGCTGCTGAAGCTCGAAACCTGCCCGGCAGCACCTGCGACCTGAAACCAGGTGGGGTAAGCACAGGCCTGAGGAGGAGGAGTTCTCACTCACTTGGATGCAACAGAATGCTAGTCTTGAGAGAAGACGTAGGACACAAAATCAAGTGACTGGCAACAAAAGCGAGTGTGCACGTCCATCTTTTAAAGTGATAAAGCACATTCACTTATCCTTTACCTCTGATGACCCAGCTCCAAGTGCAATGATTACAGCACACAAATGGCATTACAAGTCGCTTGGCTCCTTGTGTTTATAGCTCTCGAATTCTTATAACGAGTTGAATCTCATATGACTACTTGCTATCCCAGCTCTGTCCCAAAGATGAATGAGTCTTGTCAGAGGAAGGAATCAGTGGACCTTAGGTTAAGGATCTAATATCTTAGCAGTTAGACCTTCTTGCTGCTGGAGGCGCTCTGACCTCCGATGCCCCCCCCCCCCAAAATAAAACCAAGCTCACTGCCATCAAGTCAATTCTGATTCATAGTGACCATATAGAACAGGGTGGAAGCGCCCTGTGGGTTTCTAAGACTGTAACTCTTTACTGGAGGTAGAAAGCTCTTTCTTTCTCCTGGTGGAACAGCTGGTGTTTGAAAATGCTGACCCTGCAGTTAGCAGCCCAATTCAAAAGCCCTATTCCACTAGGGCGCCCCCAAAGCAGATAGTTGCCTCTTCAACCAGTTCCATAAAGCTAGGCTACCTTCTTGAATCTTCAATCTTCACTGACTTAGATCCCTATTTCATCACTCAGTTCCACCCAGTGATTAAAATTCTCCCAGGGCATCAGAGGAGAAAAGGAACTGCAGATCTTGACTTCCGGAACAACCGCTTCCTTTGCCATAAGACCAGACCTGGATGTGCCTGGCTACTATTACTGGATGCTTTGATCCAGGATATAACAAGTCAGTTCTGATCAAAAGTAACCACAATGTAGAAAAGAGTTTTAAAAGCTAATAGAATGCCATCTTCCTGGGCTAATATAATCCCTGAATCTATTGCCCAAAATAATCTTTAAGCCAAACAACCGTTTGGCTCAACTTGATTGACATTCAGCCTCCATTCAAGTACTCCCTCAACCTAAGAACACTTTGTTCTACTAACCCAACCCTCTGTGATGCTCGTCTTCCCTGACACAACCGCTGAAGACAAAATGGGTGCATAAGCAAATGTGGTAAAGAATGCTGATGGTGCCCGGCTATCAAAAGATATAGTGTCTGGGGTCTTAAAGACTTGAAGATAAACAAGAGGTCCACATGGAAGAAGCACACCAGCCTTTGTGATTGAGGTGTCAATGGGATCAGGTGCCAAGCATAAAAAACCCAGAACAAAGCAAAATAAAAAGTCATATCAATGTGAATGAGGGGGAAAGCAGAGTGGAGACCCAAAGCCTATCAGTAGTCAATTGGACAGCCCCTTACAGAAAGACCACAGGAAAAGAGCCAGTCAGGGTGCAGTAGAGCACTGATGAAACACACAATCTTCCTCTAGTTCTTTAATGTTTCCCAACACCCCCCACCCCTGACTATCATGACTCCAATTCTATCTTACAAATCTGGCTAGACCAGAACATGTACACTGGTACAAATAAGAGCTCGCAACACAGGGAATTCAGAACAGATAAACCCCTCAGAACCAATAATGGGAGTAACGATACCAGGCGGGTAAGGGAAATGGGGCTGGAAGTAAGGGGGAACTGATCACAATGATCAACATATGGCCTCCTCCCTGGGGGACAAACAACAAAAAAGTCCATGGAGACAGCGGTTGGTGTAAGACAGGAAAAAAAAAATTTAATTATGAAGGGTTCGTTGGGGAGGGAAGGAAAAAAAAAGAGCTGATACCAAGGGTTCAAATAGAAAAAATGTTTTGAAAAAGATGACAACATATGTACAGATGTGCTTGACACAATGGCTATATGTATGGATCGTGATAAGAGCTGTAAGAGCCCCCATTAAAAAAAGAATGTTTGCTTTAAGCACTGTGATATTGTAAAGAATTATCTATTTGAGATAAAATTGACACTAGTAAATCTCAAGTATAGTTGAAATGTTTAGAGGACTATGTATTTAAATTACCAGGGTAAAATAATTTGGGAAGAGATAGCAAGAATGGTGATACACTATGAAGAATGTTCCTGTTGTCAAGGAATTATACATGTACAAATTGTTGAATGGGTATGTTTTTACTAAAAAGGAAAAAAGTATTTCCTGGGATTCCAAGCCCTCGATCTCATAGCTGTTAAGCCTTAAAGGCAGCATTTAAGTCTAGTTACACATGACTTCAGGCACTCAATAAATACTACTGGTTCAGCAAACACTCAGAGTCCAGTTAGTCCTGGAAAATAAGGAAAAATAAGGTCTTTGTCAACATACAAAACACAATCAGAGTCTAACAAAGAGAGCTCAGAAAAGGAAATCTGAAAAACAATACCATTCATAATAGCCAAACCAAAAATGAAATACTTATGAATAAACCCAACTGGAGAAACCAACAAAAAACAAAGAAAGCAACAAAACACTATTACAAGAAACAATGACCTACATATATGGGAAGAATGTCAATATTACCCAAAGTGACATCTCATAAATACAAGGTAACCTTCTTCAAAGAGATGGAAAAAGTAATCAGACACTTCCTATGGAAAGACACCCAGGATAAGAAAAAACACTACTAAGGAAAAGGAACAAAATAGGAGGCCACTTACTTCCCAGTCCCAAAACATACTATCCACTTAAACAGTAGTCAAAACTGCCTCGCCCTGCTACAACGAAACACACATAGGCCGATGGAACAAACTTAATCGCCCAGAAGTAAATGCATGTACCTACAGACAACTACTCTTTGACAAAGGTCTGACACACATTAAATGGGGAAGAGAAAGTCTCTTCAGTAAATGGTACGGGCAGAAGAATGAACCAGGGACCCAACAAAAATGAACTCAAGATGAATTAAAGACCTGAATATAAATCCTAGAATTATAAAGATCATTAATGAAAAAGCTGGGTACGCACATAGGGGCCTAATACAGACAGAATAGGTGAATGGGATCTCCTAAAAATAAACGTGCATCAAAAGATATTTACCAAGAGTCAAAAGAAAACCCACAGCCTAGGAAAATTTTCTTGACAAGGGACTAATTTCTAAAATCTAAAGAAAACTGTATTATCCCAACAAGGAAATGACCAAAGAAAATTAGAGTCCCTCTTACATGGGCACCTGGAGAGGTTTTATAGATGCAACATTTTGCAGCCAATGGGTCCTCCTCTTTGCTGTCAAGTCTATTTGGATTTACAAAGACCATGTAGACCTGCCCCATCAACTTTAAATCTTTCAGAGGCCTTCTGCCACACCTCTTTCCAGTGGAATGGCTGGTAGACTCAAACCACTGACCTTTTGGCTGGTATTCAAGGGCTTCACCACTGAGTTATCAAAATAAATGAGGAAGAACCATTCAAACACCACCGCCACCCCAGCCTACCCTCGTACCAATTTGGCTACCTAGTGAGGGGACTAGGTGTGACCCCTTTTCGTGTGAGCCCTGAGTCCAGGCGTGGGCTGTGAGGAGCTGATGGATGTCAATGAAGAGTGAACTTGGAGCTGCAACTGCTAGAAGGCTGGAGATGGATTCTAGGGAGTTCCATCCCCCCAATGGTGCCATTTATCCCCACCTAGCTAAGAGAGACGGGCTAAGAAATGTTTCCAGCTGGGGCGAAACGGACCAGGCCAAAACAGCTGTCCTTCAGCCCATTCCCATTCATGTGACAAAGCAGAGGTGCTCCAGAGGGTCTTACTGGCTATGATCTTGCAGAAGCAGATTTTTCTTTAGAGACATGGGTGGGCTCAAACTACCATCCACACCCAGGTTGTGCCACACAGAAACTGGGAAATGGACAGGCCCTGGGAAATTTCAGAACCTCTACACAAAGGCTCCTCTTTCTGGTCCTGCAGATGAGGTGTGGGATAATATTTATTGATAACTTCAGGGGCTCCAGACAGTCTCTCTAGCCTGAAATCCCAAGGGAGGGAAAAGGTGCCTTGAACTACACTATAGCCACCAGAACTTAGATGATTTGGCACAGCCCCTCATGAATGATCAGGCACACCTTGCTGTAAATTCTGAACCAGAGACTTTGAAGTGTGCACAAAAGGAGGCTATGCATAGAACAATGGGATTGAAAGCCGATATGGTTGTCTCGCCCAAGTTAAGTGAAGAAAATTCCTTTTGTGTGCTCTGAAAACAACAGCACGAGTTCATGTTAAATGTAAGCTTATCCAGATCTCTCTCTGGTTTCCTTCCTATTCATTCAGGGGACACGTAGAGGGACTTCTTACACCCCATCCCTATGCTAGCACTCAGGATACAAAGAGGAGTCCGATACCATCACTGGACGCAAATAAACCACAATATAGCAGGAGAGGTTAAAGCACTACAATACAATGTGGTCGGTTCCGCAAAAGAGACCTGGGCCAGGGGGCGGGGGCAGGGGGCCACAGATGGGGAGTCACTGACATCAAGGGGTGGATCAGAAAGACTCACTCAATCAGGATAGATTCCGCTGATGAAAGGGGTTGGGAAATGGAAGGGAAAGACCAGGTAGGCAGACAAAGGTTTCGGGGTGAGCAAGAACACAACTTGCAAACTCCAAGTAGGTAGAAACGGGAAGATACACGTGTGGAAAAGCAGTCTCACAAAGGTGAATAGGTAGCAGGTCCCACATCTCTAAAAACCTCAATGGATATGCCAAACAAAGAACAGTGCAAAAACACCCTCTGTGTGGGGGTGGGCAAAGGTTTGCCATCCCTCCACCACCCTCTATCCTTTTTCACCTCCTCTTTACTTCTGTGCTTGGTTTGGTAATTCACTGCCATGGCCACACAAAACTCATGGACAGATGTCACAATTAGGGGGGTTTATTGGGAGAGCTGCAGGAGGAAGATGGGACTTTGTACACCTGTGAAGAGTCAGTCTGGAAACCCACAGGGACAGTTCTACCCTGCCCTTACGACCGCTATGAATAGGCATCAACTCAATGGCAGTGAGATGAGCTTAGGGAGTTCACAAGTTACTACAAGTCAAGGTCAGCAAACAGTAAGGACTCATTGGTCCACCAGCACCACCTCTCCTCAGTCAGTAGCCGAGTGTCTCTCTGCTCTTCAGCCTCTGCCTCCTTGGGCTGTGAAGTATAGATGTTGCCGTCTCATAGTCTCAGGGTTTCAGCACTGCTCCTCGGCTTTGTCTCATGGTCTCCTTGACTTGGCCTATGGTCTCACCCTGGCTCCTTTGCTCTGTCTCATGGTCTCCGTACCACAAGCTCTGGTTCCTCTGGTCTTAGCCTCCTCCACTTCAGACAGAGATGCTGAATGTGCCCCATCTAGGACTCTTCTTACCATGTCCTGGGATGCTGTCTGCCCCTCCTTCTGAGAGGCTCATCCTCATAGGCAGGGGAGTGGCAGCTAAAAGTGACCCCCTCTATTAGGGTTATACACTCCCTATGTACATAACCCCACCCAATCACTGTGTGGGCGATACAGAGACATGGATAGAAGGGCCGTACTAAGAAATTTCACTCCACTACAGATAGTATGTTATGAAACTGGAAGCCAACAAAGAACCTTAGCCAGGGAGTGCCCTGAGTTTTTAGACAATATTGCCAATAACAGGAGGAAGTATAGATTTGAGCCACAACTGGAGGTTCTTGAATTGGCCCGTCTGAGATGAGGAGGGAATGGCCCTTAGGAAATGGCAGAGAAGTTGAAGAAATGACATATCTTGGAGCCACTGAGGCACACTCCTCAGTCTTAGTGACCACTCGGATGTAGCCAGTACCAAAGAGAAAAGAGTCAGGGAAGGGGGGATGGCCTGTCTGTCCCTAGCTTGAACTAAAGGAAGTCCCATTAACCCGGGGTCCAAATTATGAGGCGGAGGGCATGTGGGCTGGAGGGAGGAAGGAGGGAAGCAGGGAGGTTAATGGATCACTGCAAAAAGTTAAGGGACATGTTGCATGCCACATGCCTGTGGGACTTTCAGAGGACGCAAAGGATGGAGAGGAAGGTCTAGGGGACTGAAGCGTGGCTGGGGGTAGAAGCCTGAGAGTCACAGGCACAGGACTTTTGAGAGGCGATCAGCGGCTCTGGGAGAATGCACAGGGAGACAGTAGTTTACGTACGGAGGAATCTGAGAGAACTTAAGGGAGGGGGACATTGGGAGAAAAAGAGCCCAAGCAGCAGCTTCCAGAGAAGCAGGAGGAAAACTAGGAGAGTGTGGTCATTTCACAGAATCCTAAGGAAGAGGAAACAGCGGACACACACACCCCCTCCCGCCAGATGTGTTAACCTGAGGAGAGTAGACACACGCCCATGGGAGGTGGCAACCACTAAGTCTAGTGCAGTGGGTGACGTGCTGGCCTGCAGCCTGAAAGGTTAGCAGCTTGGAGCCACCAGCCATTTCATGGAAGAAAGATGAGGCGTTCTACTCCCGTGAAGAGTGAACGGCTCAGAAACGCAGAGGGCCACGTCTGCCTGTCCCACAGGGCCGATAGGGTCGGAACCAACCTGATGGCAACGAGAAGTCTGTGTGGCAGTTGAGGGGGTAGAGCTGCCTACAGGGAGTGGGCTAAGAAAGAGGTAAATGAGAGGCAAACCGGGACACCAAGGAGATCGTTCTTTTAAAACCTGGACTCTACAGGCTAGAGAAAGCGTAGTCGCTAGTACACTGGGAGGGAGTAAGGCAAACACACATTCCGGCCAAGTGGATTCCAACTCATAGCCACTCTATATAAGGCTTCCAAGGCGGTACATCTTTTTTTTTTAACTTTGTAGGAGCTCATACAACTCTTATCACAATCCATACATACATCAATTGTATAAAGCACATCTATACATTCTTTGCCCTCATCATTTTCAAAACATTTGCTCTCCACTTAAGCCCTTGGCATCAGGTCCTCTTTTTTTCCCCCTCCCTCCCCACTCCCCCCTCCTCCCTCATGAGCCCTTGATAATTTGTAAATTATTATTTTGTCATATCTTGCCCTGTCCGATGTCTCCTTTCACCCCCTTTTCTGTTGTCTGTCCCCCAGGGAGGAGGTTGCATGTAGATCCTTGTAACCGGTTCCGTCTTTCCAACCCACTCTCTCCCTCTACCCTCCCAGTATCGCCACTCACACCCCTGGTCCTGAAGGAATCATCCGCCCTGGATTCCCTGTGCCTCCAGCTCCTATCTGCACCAGTGTATATCCTCTGGTCTAGCCAGACTTGTAGAATTTGGATCGTGATAGTGGGTGGTGGGGGGAGGAAGCATTTAGGAACTAGAGGAAAGCTGTATTCTTCATCGGTGCTACATCACACTCTGACTGACTCATCTCCTCCCCTAGACCCCTCTCCAAAGCTGTACATCTTTACAGGAACAGCCAGCCTCATCTGTCTTCCAAGGAGCAGCTGGTTGAGTTTGAACCGCTGACCTTGTAGTTAGCAGCCCAAAGCCCAACCTACAGTGCCACCTGGGTTCCTTGAGAAGTAAAAAAGATTTTGTCCTTACTCTTTTTGTTTCAAACCATAAGAGGTGCAAGCAAGTCTCCATTCGAGACAGGAACATTCGTGGACATATAACTGAAGATATAGAAGAGGGGCTCACAAGGAAGTCAGCATTCCCCGTGTGATTCTGGAGCTGGGAGGAAGGTGTAATGAGAGGAAGGCGCAAAGGCAATTCCACCGAGATGGGAAGAGAGGAGCTTCGGCGTCAAGGAGAAGGGTGGGTGGGATTCAGATTGAGGACTTCAATCCAACGTCCTCTCTTTTCATTATGAGGACTGCATGAGGAAGGGCAGACATGAGGGGACTGGTGTAGTTAGCTGGGGGCTCAAGAGAAACAGTACATGACCATGACTGTTATTAGCTGTTTTTGAGTCAGCCCCCCACGCAAACGAAAGAAAACTCTGCCCTGTCCTGTGTCATCCCCATGGTTGATTGTGGATTATGTGAAAGAGGAAGGCCTTCAACAAGCCGGATTGATGCCGTGGCTGCGAGGATGGGCTCGAACATAAGAACAATTGTGAGCATGGCACAGAACCGGGCGGTGTTTTAATCTGTTTGTACACAAGGGTCACTATGAGTCAGAACCAACTAGATGGCCCCTAACAACAACAATTTAGTATTCAATTTGTCTTGAATTAGAACATTTCAATTTTTTAAGATGTTAAAAAACAGCAAAAGTGACCCAGGTGGGGACGGAGCATGATAGTGAGACAGGAGGAAAGTCAAGGGAAATAGAGGAAAGAGCTAGGAGGCAAAGGACATTTATAGAGGTCTAGACAAAGACGTATACATGCAAATATATATACGAGGATGGGGAAATAGATATATGTGCCTATATTTATTGGTTTAGTATTAAGGTAGCAGAAGGACCTTGGGCCTCTACTCAAGCACTCCCTCAATGCATGAATACTTTCTTCTGTTAAACTGGCATTCTGTGATGCTCACCCTCCCAACATAACTGCTGAAGCCAAAGTGGGTAAACAAGCAAATGTGGTGAAGAAAGCTGATGGTGCCCGGCTATCAAAAGAGATAGAGTCTGGGGTCTTAAAGGCTTGAAGATAAACAAGTGGCCATCTAGCTCAGAAGCAACAAAGCCCACATGGAAGAACACACCAGCCTGTGTGATCATGTGGTTCCGAAGGGATCGGTTATCAGGCATCAAAGAACAAAAAATCATATCATTAGGTGCACACCTCCATGATACGATCGCTGAGGACAAAGGGTGCATAAGCAAATGTGGCGAAGAAAGCTGATGGTGCCCTGCTATCCAAAGAGATCGTGTCTGGGGTCTTAAAGGCTTGAAGGTAAACAAGCGGCCATCTAGCTCAGAAGCAACAAAGCCCACATGGAAGAAGCACACCAGCCTGTGCGATCATGAGGTGTCGAAGGGATCATGTATAAGACATAATCAGAAAAAAAAATCTTACCATAGTGAATGAAGGAGGAAGTGCAGAGAGGAGACCCAAAGCCCATTTGTCGGCCGCTGGAGATCCCCTCACAGAGGGGTCTAGGAGAGGAGATGAGTCAGTCAGGGTGCGATGTAGCACTGATGAAGAATACAGCTTTCCTCTAGTTCCTAAACGCTTCCTCCCCCCCAACTACCATAATCTGAATTCTACCTTGCAAGTCTGGATAGAGCAGAGGATGTACACTGGTGCAGATAGGAGCTGGAGGCACAGGGAATCCAGAGCAGGTGATACCTTCAGGACCAGGGGTGTGAAGGGCGATACTGGGAGGGTAGAGGGTGAGTGGGTTGGAAAGAGGGAACCAATTACAAGGCTTTACATGTGACCTCCTCCCTGGGGGACGGACAACAGAAAAGGGGTTGAAGGGAGATGCCGGTCAGGGTAAGATAAGGCAAAATAGTAATTTATAAACTATCAAGGGCGCATGAGGGAAGGGGAACGGGGAGGGAGGAGGAAAAAGAGGACTTGATACAAAGGGCTTAAGTGGAGAGCAAATGTTTTGAAAATGAGGGCAAAGAATGTACAGATGTGCTTTACACAATTGATGTATGTGTGGATTGTGATAAGAGTTGTATGAGTCCCTAATAAAATGGTTTAAAAAAATAAAATAAAGCTTTACAAACTTAAACAAACAAACAGCAAAAGTGAAGGGGAAATACATGTGGATTAAACATCTGGTGAGACGTCTGAGCACAGCCCAGGGATGTGAACAGCCTGTGGGTGTGCAGAGAGCACTGGAAAGTGGATTATCACAGATGCAGTTAGGTTCACATTTCACACCTTCTCACCTGATCTCCCTTTGACCCATTTTAAATTTATTCTCATTTTTAATATCTTCTGCTTTCTTGTTGATGGAGGTCTTTCTCTGTTTTACTTTGCTACTGTTGTTTTTGGCTTGTGTTTCTGTACATGAAATCCAGGATAGGTAAATCTGGAGTAACTACATTAATGGTTTCTTGGGAGGTATTCTTGGGGAGGTTGGGGGGAAATCAGGAGCTAATAACAATACCAGAAAGAAGAAAATGTTCTAAAATTGTGTGGTCGTGATTGTACAAATATCCCTGAGATGACTGAACCACTGAATGGCATGATATGTGGATTAGGGGCCAATGAAATGGTTTTAAAATTCTATAGGTTACTACTTTTTGCATCTGGCAAGAGGCTGTTGACCAAGTGTCAACAAGAAATACCCTTGGATTTGTTTATCCAATGACTGATGATGAAAGTGCACGAGACTATCAATCAAAAGGTATTTACTAAACAGACAGCACCAACCCATCCCAGATTACACGATCAAGGCGGAGCACACTTTTCCTACTGCAGACTGGATGAGCAGGCTCTAGTTTTCTTTGCTAATAATGCTTTTAGGTGCCATTTTACATATTGCCTTTAAATGTATTGTTTCTGCATGTTACGATCCTATGGGTTTATGGTATAAAATGAGGGAAGAGAACCGTGACACCAAAGGAAAAATTACCATGGCATTAGCCTCTGGCTATGATTGTATACCAAAAGATAGATTTCCCTCTTTACTGGTCACTAATTGTATTTAGTGGAAATCAGTGGGGTTATGTACAGGGCTGCTAACTACAAGGTCATCAGTTCAAAACCACCAGTTACTCCATGGGAGAAAGAGAAGGCTTTCTACTCCCATTCAGAGTTATAGCCTTGGAACCCAAGGGGGCAGACCGTTCTTCTGACTTGTCCTGTAGGGTCATTGGGAGTTGGCATAGATTCGTTGGCAGTGAGATGGCAGTATAAGAAGCTCTGGTGGCTCTGTCAGGTAAACACTGGGCTCCTAATCCCAAGTCTGCAGTTCAATTCGCCAGTGATTCCACCAGAGAAACATGAGGCTGTCTGCTCCCAAAGAGATTTACAGCCTCGGGAACCCCAAATAGGGCTATGAGTCAGAACCAACTTGATGGAAATGGGTTTGGGGCTATGTCATTATTTATTACTCACCTATTTCGCCAGGAAGGTTTGACAGAGTATAATGAATATATGCCTTAAACACCGATATGAAATCAACAGCTATGCAGACGTATGTGTGTGTCCATACACACACTGAAAGAACCTAGAAGCAGTGACCGCCTCTGGGGAAGAGAATTTACTTCTCACTGTCTTTCCTCCTGCAATGTTGGAATTTGAGTCTCTTTAAAAAACTTTTTAAAATAGCTTCTTATTTTAAAGACATTATTACATCCTGAAATAACGAAAGGCAAACAGCTGTGTATTGACCTTTTCAATGATGCACATAATTTAATATACATTCCAAAGAAGCACAGCATGCTTTTTTGGGGGGTGGGGTGGAGGGTGCCACTTTGATCTGTAAGAAGATAAAGAATCGTCTTCTTAAAGTACATTACCTCATGCACGATCAATAAAAGTCAGAGCTGATTTAATTTTTAAATTGAGCAAACTAAGTTTAGCTCATGGGTGTAATTCAAACAAAGACCTTTTGTTGCATTCTTAGCCACAAACAAGGAAGCTCTACGTGTGTGGGATGGGCAGGCTGATGAAACTGGAATGAGCAAGTGACACAATGTCCTTCTGAGACGATTTTGCTCTGACAGAGAGAAAGCCAGGAATGCAAAGCACGTTTATGAGGAAATCTATAACACACACTTTAGGGCTATCATGCAGTCTTTGTTGATCACCTACTAGGTGCCTTCCATTTTACTAAACTATAGTTGGAGCTGAAAGAGAGCAGAAATGGGCGAGGCTTAATATCTTGTTGGGACAGCTTAGATGCACATCAAAGCAATTAACAAAGAGTAATAGTCATCCACCCACCCCACCCTCTCACCCACCCATCCATTCAGCCATCCATCTAGGACACCCAAAGGGAAGGTTCTGTCCTACAGGGTCACTCTGAGTCAGACCTGACTCTAGGACGGTAAGATCAATCCACCTACCTGCCTACCTACCACCTACCTACGGAGTGCTAGTCTGGGCACTTGGCATGTATATTCCATGTAATCTTTATACCATCTTTTATGATGTTCTTTTAATTACCCGCTGTCAATTCCAACACGTGCTGCCTCTCTGTGTTACAAACTGCTATACTTTTTAAAACAGAATTCCCTTAGCTATGCCTTTTCTTTTAAAAAAAATCATTTATTTTATTGTTAGGATTATACACAACACAACATACACTGATTCAACAGTTTCTACATGGACCACACAGTGAACCTATGACGTTCTTGACATTGTGTGACCTTCCCCACCCTCCTTTCCAGAGTTCTTCCTCCCGAGTTACAAACATGGACTCACTGGCCCCGTGATGTGTAACCACTGAGGGGTCTGGCTCAGGTTTTCAGTTGCTGTTGTCGATTTGATCCCTATTGATCTCACACAATATGAGTTAGGCCAGACTACTGGCTGATTTTAAGAAAACTTCCAGAGACATTTTTGTGTTATTTTTTTTTACATTACAAGAAAAATATGGAACGTTCACGAATTTGCATATCATCCTTTAGCAGGGGCCATGCTAATCTTCTCTGTATCGTTCCAATTTTAGTATATGTGCTGCCGAAGCGAGCACGAGACATTTTTGTTTTAAGGATTAAAAATTACATCTCACCATCAAATAGGACCATTTTTTAGGGGTTTCGGCTTCTGGCTGTAATCTTCATGGGAGCAGACTGGCACGGCTTTTCTTTCATGGGAGGGTTTAAACGACTGAGTTTAAATGGAGTAGTTGAGCACCAACCATTTGTATACCTACCAGGAGGGGACTTCAGAAAGTTCATAGGAAAAAATGGAATTAAAAATAATGGAATCTTTCCAAAACTTTTTGAAGCCAGCCCTCTTGTATGATACAGGACTATCCTTGAGGTAACTGAGTGAAACTAAGCAATCAGCCCCTTGTCACAAACCTTAGTCAGTGGGGGAGTTGATGTATTTAAACTCAGGCCATCTGTCGCCAGAGCCTGAGTTCTCAATGTGTAAGGTCCGAGAGGGGAGGCTATGTACATTGGGGGTAGGGAGTAGGGAGACAGACATGAAGCAAATAAGCAACTGAAAAACAGGACTATGGGATGATATATGTATTAATTCCAAATTAATAATAACAACAATAATCGTTTAAATAAATAAATAAAACAGGGCACTTCTGTATAATCATGAGAATGCTGAAGGAAATGAAACCAGGTCCGCGGGACTGAAGGCCCTGCCTGCTTTTGGAAGTGTGGTCAGCGACAGCCCCTTGGAGAAAATGACCGTAACACGTGCACCTGAGCGCGGAAGAATCAACCATTTAAAGAGTGGAGGGGGAGGAGCTGATACCAAGGGCTCAAATAGAAAATGAATGTTTAGAAAATGAAGATGGCAACATATGTACAAATATGCTTGATATGACTGATGTACGGATTGTTAGAAGAGCTGTAAAAGCCCCAATAAAATCAAGTTTTAATAAAAAATAAAAACAAAGAGCTGAAGGAAGGCTATCTTGTGCAGAAGAGACAATGAATTAAGGCCTTTCAGCAGGGTGAGCTTGAGGCTCTCAAGAAGTGGGTCAGTGTATCTGGTGCTGCAGGCGTGAGGAGCGGGTGGTGTGAGGAGTGGTCAGGTCACACGGCCCTCCGAAGCTTCGGTAGGATTTGAGACGTAAGCACCAGGAAGCACATGTGCTGAAGGTGAGCCCCAAAGCTTGGTTGGTAGAAAAGTTGAAAGTGGGTGTCTTTGAAGGCCTTGGATAGACAGAGAAGGTAAGGACCACAACCCTGCAAGTGAACATTCCTGAGAACGAGCATTGATGTTTGTTGGTGGTGATGGTGTTCTTTGGAGAGCTATTATGACTGAGACTTTTGCATGGGCCTCCCTGGTACACAAGCACTGTAAAACCAGGCCTGCTGGCAGGTAGCCAGAAGTCACTGCCATCGATGGAGTCAATGCCGACTCCCGGCAGTCCTTCTGTTCTGGGTGTGTCTGAGACCGGGGTGCTGTACAGAGGAAGAAAGCCCTGTCTTTCTCCAGCAGGGCAGCTGGTGGTTTGAAAGTGCTGGCCTTTCTTGCAGTTAGCAGTCCATCGAGTAGCCACTGCACCACCAAAGCTCCTGTGCATGTGAAGACTGGTGAAATGGAAAATGGCTTATTACCTATGCAGGTCCATACTAAAACATTAAAAAACGATAACAATAAAAAGAAGAATTTGTTGAATAGACTCGAACGAATGTCTCCTTGAAATTGTCATTGACTCCTAAGCTCAAAGGTTAGGTTAAATAAAATTAATCCAAGTCTTGTGACCTTCCTGTGTTAGTCTGGGTAGACTAGAGAAACAAATCCATTGACACACCTATGTGAATAAGAAAGGGATTTATATACAAGAGCAATTGAACATTGAGAAAACATCCCGGCCCAGTCGAGGTCCAAAAGTCCAAAATTAGCCCATATGTCTGATACCAATCTATAAAGTCCTCTTCAGACTCACGAAACACATGCAACGAAGCCAAATGCAGGACAATCACAAGCCAGTGGGTAGAAAGTCTTTCAGTCCAGTGGCATTGTAAGCATCTCAGTGCTGGCAGGGGTCTCTCTGTGGCTTCTCCGGCTTCCGAGGCCTAGTTGCGTCCATGTGGCTTATCTTCTGCAATGTCTCCCAGGGATTAGCAAAGAGAGAGAGGTGTCTTCTGCCTCCAAGGAGGAAGTATCAGATTTCCCCGAAATTCTCAGGAGAAGACCATGCCCACACAGAAGTCTCATTGGCTATCTCCAGATTGACAGCCTAGACTCCACCCTTACACTCTTAATCCTTAAATTAACACCAGATTAGGTGACAACCATACTTACCTATTCATTAGTTTTAATTTTTCACGTTTATTGGTTCAAATACAGTACCTAACACTTGCAAAGCATACATTTCTTACTAATTGGTCACATTCCTATAGGTAGTCAATTCTTAGAACAGGGTCCATCCCTCGCCAGCTGGCAGGGCAGGAGGTAGCAAAGGGTATAGCTAGACTGCAGAGCCCGCCACCCATCATTCTGCACAAGTAGGGCTGATGGAGAAAGGGTGGTAGCCAGCCCTTTGGGGCTAAGGGCTGAGAGATAGCCTAGTACTGTTTGCTTGATTCCTACACAAGACTTGGGTGGAGGTGGGTTTGGGGTAACACAGAGGCTGCCAGGCACTCTCAGTCCCAGAATTTCAAGGCCCTTTGGACATTGACCTTGGCAGGTCATTGGTCCCCAGAGAAAGGGTGGCAAGGCCGAGGCTGGTCAGTATGGAGTAGGTGGTTTTCAGTGATACAATCAAGACCACTAGATTCTCTAGTTGATTTCTGAATTAATTTGTTAATCCACCTATCCACTCATTGCTCACTTGAGTGAGCAAAACCACAAGTGAAGAAAAGTCCATTATAAGGTTCTAACCTGGTGGCATACTGGTTACAAGTTGGGCTTCTAAGCTCAAAGTCAGCAGTTCGAAACCACTGGCTGCTCTGCTCTATACATATTCCTAGTCTGAGGTTTTATTTTATTAGTAGGATAGCACAGTATCTGTTATTTGGATTCTGGCTTATCTCACTTAACATTTTTTCCAGGTTCACCCATGCTGTAGATATAACAGATTGTTTCCTATCTATTTTATTTTTTTTTTAATTTTTAATTATGAAACACTTCAAATGTATTCAGAGGAAAATAAAGAACACTCTTGTCAAAAACTTGCACTCACTGCCATTGAGTCAATTCTGACTCACAGTAATTTACAAGACAGGGTAGAACTGCCCTGTGGGTTTCTGAGGCGGTTTCTCTTTGTGGGAGAAGAAGGTTGCTTCTTTCTTCCGTGGAGCAGCTGGTGGTTTCGAACTGCTGATCTTGCAGTTAGCAATCCATGGGTAACCCATTATGCCACCAGGGCTCCTTGAACACTCTTGCACTCATCATCAAAGTTTATCAAATTTGAAATTGTTAACTTCTTGCACATCCCTTGAAGTGCTGTGTTCTGCAAATACAAGTACATTCGAACCCATCATCTCATTTGGGCTCTTCACAACAGGTATCCAGTCCTATCCTTGTTTGCTTTCATTTAACCGTATATTCTGGAGGGCTCCGATATCAGTATTTACAGAGCTGTCTCCCAGGCGTTTTTCTTTCTTTCAATTGTTTATTCCCATTAGTGTTCATATGGCATATTTATTGAGACAGAACCTTTTTGCAGACATGTTTGTGGTTGTCAGTAGATTGCTATTACAAATAGAACTGCAATAAATAACCATATCCATATAGTACTTTCTGTACATTGGCAGAGAGGGTCACTCAACTTGCAACTTTGATAGGTGTTCTGAAAATGCCCCACTTAATAATACTTTAGAGAATAAATTCAGTATGAACAATCAAATATCACTGGACAAGTAATGTTACGGGATTGAAAGGCTATCTCCTTTAGCAGTTAGGAGAATGGGTGGTTTATTCTTGAACATAATGCCTTTTTAGGCATTTCCTGTTTGCAGAAAAATTATAGGCACCAAATGCTTATGAGGAAAACATGTATCATTTTTTACTAGGGGTTAAGACTGAAGCCTAAATAAACTGACAGTGGTAAATCTGGATGAATAGTACTTTTAAATTTGAAATGGCAGAAGAATTAAAAACTATAAAAACTAAGTTAAGCTACCAAAAACCAAACTTACTGTTATGGAGTCAATTCTGACTCACAGCAGCTCTTGGGGGCAGGGTAGAACTGTCCCTGTGGGTTTCTAAGATTGTAACTCTTTACAGGAGTAGAAAGCTTCATCTTCTTGTAGAGCAGCTAGTAGTTTCGAACTGCTGACCTTGAGATTAGCAATGCGTAGCCACTACTACCAAACCAAAACAACCATTGAGTAGAGTCTGACCAATAGCAACCCTATACTACTACAGTAAATTCTAATTATGCATTGGGAAATGAGTTCAATCTGAGATTGGCTCTCATTCCAATTAAAATTCATCTCTTTCTGCCACTGAGCTGATTCTAACGCATAACAATCATGGAGGACAGAGTAGCATTGCCCCTGTGGGTTTCTGAGACTGTAACACCTTATGGGAGTAGAAAGCCTCAACTTTCTCCGGAAAAATCGGTGTATGTTGAGATATTTTTTAAATGTACACAGGAGACAGCAAAGGTCTTGAGGATTTTTTCCATGTGTTAAGAAAAACCTCACCATCTTAAAAATAAAGGAAGACAGGTAGTGATAATGCCTTGCCATTGCTTTGGCAGGGAGACTGACTCTAAGAAATCCTTCAGTTGATCGGCTTCCACGAGTTGCACTAGAACCCAACTGGACATACCTGTCTCCACAACTACGTAAGCCATTTCTGGATATAAACCTTTCTATATACAACAAAAACGAAACAGAATGCTGACACGTTGTGATCAATGTAACTAACGTTACTGAACAATTTGTGGGGAAATTGGTGGATGAGAAATTAAATGTACTGTGTAAATATTCATCAAAGACTCAATAGAATCCTATTTTGAAAAACTAAATCAAGTAACAAATGAAAAGGCATAGCTTTCAGATTATCCAGAAAGGTATCTGAAATTTTTCCCTCATCTCAATAAAATTTCTCAAGAATTTTAACCCTTTACAGCTCCCCTAAATTCAAGTTTCTAAGACTATTCCTGGACTCTAGGATATCCCTTGGACTTTTTTGGCTACCTACCCACACACAAACACACAACCTCTAAAAAGCAAAATAGTCCAAGGTTTTTAAAATTGTCTCACTAATATTCTGTACCTTTAAAAAGTGGTTCAGTGGGTAGAAAGGTATTCATTACGTAATATAACCTCAGAGTAACACAAAGTTATTTCTGGAAAGAGAAGCTCTTTATAAATGTCACATCCTGATAATATGTCCTGGGGACTTCTGGCTTGGAAAACTGAATTACAAGACTGAAGCCAGTTAGCATACAGACATAGACTCTTAACATTAAAAAAAAAAAAGACAGCATTTAAAATTTGCATGAGAGCTTAGGTTAGAAAACACTTTCTTGTGAGCTAGTTGGCCCTGTTACCAATACCTAACCCAATATCCCATGCACCACAAGTTCCACCTTCAAAACATTTGTTGATTGACGATCACATAAATGTGTCTACCAGGAGAAACACGATGGTGAGGTGCATAGTTTTCCTTGGTCGCTAGTGAGTAAAGAGGTCCCCTTGCCCCACTCTGACACATCAAGGAAGTCAAGGAACAAACATACTCCACTCTCGTCCCCAGGCAGAACGCTTACAGCTCAACCTACAAACTGCAAATGGCAGCATTTGAAGCAAACACTCTGACATCTAGGATTTATAACAATGTTCATCTTTGCCTTTGACTGACTCAAACTCAAAAGCAACGGGATTCTAAACAACAACAAAATAAAACCGAACCCATTGCTGTCCGTTCCTACAGCAATAGAACAGCTCCGTGGGGTTTGCAAGGCTGCCCCACTTTAGGAAGCAGGTTGCCACGTCGTTCTCCCAAGAGCCACTGGTGGGTTCAAACTGCCAACCTTTCTGTTAGCAGCCAAGCAGTTACCGCCTGCTCTGCCGGGGTTTCTTGAAATACTGTAAAAACAAAAACCAAACAAACAACCCACACTGTAGAGTCCATCCTGACCACAGATTCCATGGTGAGTGGGTAACAGCATAAACAACATACACTCATGAGATCTGTATTATAACCTGTTTCTCAACACTCCCCTGTTGTTCTCGTCCTCCCCGGGGTCCCACAGTCACACGAGGGCTCTCTCCCCACCCACACAGGGATCTCCCAGACGTTCAGAGAGTTTCAGAAAACCAGGGATATTGCATGTGCTCCTGAATTTAAAACAAATGAAAACCAGTCGCCTCCTTGGGGATTCTGACTCCTGGAGACTTCCCGAGTGTCACAGTGGAACTGGGCTCCAAACGGGTTAACGGGTTTCCAGGGTTGGCTGATGGCCAGGCCTTTCTTTAGCGGTACCTCTTTGGTGAGCAGCTGAGCCAACCTAGAGCTGTGTTCACATTGACACCACCGAGGGACTCGTCCCTGAGTCCCTGTTGGCAGGCTGCAGGGGCAGCTGCAGAATGGAGCACAGTACATGGGTGTGATATCAACACTGGGCTCCCAGCAGGGGGGTGGGGGTGGGGGGTGAGGGAGCCAGACAGCTCCAGCTGAACACCTTCTGCTCAGCATGCAAAACCCACAGGAGGCCATCTCTGGAGAGTGTAAAGCAGTCCAATCCCAACAGACACTTCAGAGGTGAGTGCTTTCTTACAAAATGCCAAAAGGCTAAATTAAATCATGTTAATCAAAACAGAGGGAGAAAGGAGGTTTTGTGAATCAGAAGCCTGGCCATTTGGTAATGGTTTTTCTAAATATCCCTTCATGAAACAAGTATCCCACTCCTCCCCCAAACTCCAGAACTAAGGAGATGGAAGTCTCATTTGGATTACCTCTGCCGTAGAGAGGATTTCAAAAGTGTGTGGAAATAAGAAACTCAAAGATAGTGGAGCTTTTCCACATGCTGTGTTTCTTGCTCTATTCTTCTTTTGTCCATCTAAAAATCAAAGGCAATAAGGAAGCAAAGGTCAGAAAGCATGAACTCCTGTCACACCCAGGCCTGTCATGGCCAGGCACTTTGAAAATCATCATTCTGGCAAAGAAGTGGTCACTGAAACAAAACTCCCAAGTATTATGGGAACCCAACACAAAAACTCATCACCACCGACTCCTGGTGGTTTCAAACTGCCGACCTTGTGGATTGCCGCCCAGCTTGTCACCACTAAGCCACCAGGGCTATGGAAGCCAGGATGAAGGAAACAATGGAAGAGCAGCTGACAGTGTAGTAAACATTAAGAATGACTTGCTCTAACTCCTCAGCCCCCACTTACCAACTAATGTGCCCATAATACATTTTACAACAGGGAGGAGTTCACTGCTCCCCAGCCCCCACCCAACCTAAGGGAGAACCTAAGACACAGAAGAATGCTTGGTCTTATTCACTTCCAGAGGACAGAATGCCAACTAAAACTTGAAAAACCAGCTCTGGGGATTCTTCTGTTCATTTATGAGCACATTACATATTCTACATTGGGAGACTGTATTTTCTTTTTCACCCATTACTTGGTCTGTTCACTGCCATCAAGTCGATTCCGACTCATAGGGACCCTATAGGACAAGGGTAGAACTGGCCCCCATAGGTTTCCGAGACTTTATCTCTTTGCGGGAGCAGAAAGCCTCATCTTTCTCCTGAGGAGCAGCTGGTGGTTTCAAACTGCTGACCTTGTGGTTACGCAGCCTGACCCGTAACCACTGCACCACCAGTGCTCCCATTGCATGGTACATTAGTAATAATAGAATATCCAAAACCAAGTTAGCCAGAGATCTGGAATATGGCCATCTCTGCTACATTTGCCTGTTCCTTTCCCCCCTCAGACTTTCTTTTCAGTGAAAGCATCCTCGTAGTAGCAAAAACTGACTACTCGGTACAACTCTGGAGGAAAGTTAGGTGCACGAGAAAAAGATAAACGCTAAATTCAGATTATGGAAAAGATAATGATGTTTCTAAATTCTCAGTGGTGACAACATGAATTACAGCACCACTGGCGACCTCAATAATCAACATTCCTTTTCACGTATGACTCTAATCTCAAAGTTGACTAAGAAGATCAAAAACAAACTCACCGCCATGCAGTCAGTTCTGAGTCAGCAGCCCTGTAGGACAGGGTAGAACTGCCCCCTGTGGGCTTCCAAGACAGTTAACCCTTCACAGGAGTAGAAAACCTCGCCTTTCTCCCTCAGAACAGCCTGTGGTTTTGAACTGGTGGCCTTGCAGTTAGCAGCTCAACCCATAACCCACTAGCATCACCAAACTGGGAATCTACTCACAGGTTCCACTACTTTTTACATAAAATCAGCATAGCAAATAGGCAGGGACTTGGCTACTAAACACCGACCCCCTGAAACACTGAGAAACACTGAGAAAACGCCAAAGTCACCGTCATCAAATCAATTCTGACTCACCCCGTTGGACAGAGTAGACAGTCTCGTCTCTGCCTGAAATCCCCCAGGGAAACGAGGAAGCAGAACCACCAAGCAAATAACACTAAGCATTTGCCATCGTGATCGGGAGATAAAGCCATTCTACCTGGATACGCAGACACAACACAGGAGACAGGACAACCACATTCATGTGTGTAGGAGAGAAACATGTGAGTTGTTCAAATAATGAGAATTTAAAGAAAGAGACTTAACTTTAACAAGGGGTGATCTATTTTTCATTATCAATGTATTGCCACCCACTCACAGGGACCTTATAGGGCAGAGTAGACCTACTTCCTACGTTATCCAGGCGGAAAATCTTTACGGGAGCCGACAGCCTCATCTTTCTCCTGCAAACACAGATCAAGCACAGCACTCTGAAAGTCTCTGACGCTCATTCACATCATGCTCGACTTACCCTGCAGCAAACAGAAACATTCTAGAGAGAGCAGCCCTCGGTTCAATCATTTGTCACAGTCAGGAACGGGGTACAAAGCCTTTTCATTCTGTTCTGCTTGCTCTGCTCCTCCCAGGGTGGTGAGGACCTCAGGGCAAGCCCAGGAGTCTCTGGTTAAACAGCATAAACTGCCTTGAACTCGAGCTAATTGCTGCGCAAGTAGGAGGGACTCTCAATCGCAGCCACCCTGCCAATCGGCCAATTAAAATGCAACCCCTGCTTCAGAAGAGGGCAGGTGAGAAAATGACACTTTGGCGGAGAAGAGCCAGCACCCCTTGGACAATCACACATGTCTGCGAAACACCAGATTTCTATTTTGTGGTCAGGAGGAAGAAGGAGCTAAGGAGAGTCCTCTGCTAATAAAATACATCAAACTGAAATCAGAACAGTCCCTGCCAAACACACACCTTCCTCCGCTTGTAAAAATGACACTTTCTGAAAACAGGGAAAACCTCACTGCCACCCAGTCACTCCTGACTCCCAGTGACCCTCCAGGGTGAGTAGAACTGCCCCTGTGGGTTGCCCTGAGGCTGTTAAACTTGATGGGAGCTGGACACTTGCCTCACCTTTCTCTTGAGGAACAGACTGTGAATTCGAACTGCTGGCCTTACTGTTTAGCAGCCCAACGGGTAACTCATTCTGCCACCAGAGCTACTCACTCACTCACTCACTCACTCACTCACTCACTCACTCACTCACTAACTCTCTGCCATCAAGTCAATTCCAACTCACAGTGATGCCCCTGGACAGATTAGCCTGACCCTGTGGGCTTCTGAGGCTGTAACTCTTTAGGGACCGCAAAGCCTCCTGTTTCTCCCCAAGGGCAGTTGGTGGATTCAACTCTGACTTGCAATTAGCAGCCCAGGATTTTATCTATCTGTGGACATATGTGTGAATTCTGAATTTATGCTAATGGTGGCAGAATCAGAAAAGGGAGTGAAAAGGATTGTTCCACATGGAAATAATAACTGACGCCATTGGATGATATGAGGGGTCTTTAAAAGTTGGTAGATAAATGGAATTTTTCCATAAAACTTTGAATCCCCCTTGCAAATGTAAAAAATGATGAACTAGCAAATGCTTTTGTTATATCTGTTGTATTACAATAAAACAAATGAATACATAAAACTGTCAGTATGGTGACGTGAGACAGAAAAATAAAATAAGTATGTATATTTCAAGCCTTTCACTGTGTGAGAGGCATTTATCTAACTCCAAATAAGGAAATAAAACAATCAACTGGTTGTATCGCCTTTGCTTTGTTGGTGGTGGCAGGTAATTTGTTGTTTCAGTTAAATAGGAGCTGGTGGCTTATGGAACGGAGCCCTAGTACCGTGCTGGCTAAGCATGCAGCTCCTAACCTCAAAGTCGGTAGTTCAAAGCCATCAGCAACTCTGAGGGAGAAAAAGGAGGCCTTCTACTTCTGTAAAGAGTTATCAGTCTTGGAAACCCATACGAGTCTATAGAGTTGCCTTGAGTCATAATCACCTTGCTGGCATTGAGCTAAGTTTGGTTTGGTGGCCTACAGAAGTAATTGTTCTAGCTCACTGTTTAACCCGGATATAAATCCGGCTCTTAAGGAGCAGTGTGCAGAGAACAGTTCAGCAGGACAGGGACAGAGCTCCCTGTCACAGGGGCCAGAGAGCCAGCTGAGGATGAATCAGGTGGAGTCTGCTGATAGAAATAATTGGCATTCATTTCAGTTACCCATTACATCACATTTGGGATAGCACAACATATATATGGGTAAAGAGAACTTAATGCAACCTATCACCAAATCGGGAGAGCGCTTGCTGATTACATCAGATAGTGATTGTAATCAAGGTGGCGATTGGTGATGAAGGATAATGAAAGATAAGATGTTCACTCATGAAAGCTCTCGGGTGGAAAGTCTGGAGTTTCAAGTTAGAACATTCTGTCTCTTCCACCAACTTATTGAACTACTCTAGCCCACGGCTGGACAGATTGTAGGGCAGAAGTTTCGCCAAGGTATTAAGATGTGAGAGAAGGCAGGGATCTAAACAGGAACAGAAGAATGACACGGGACTATGAACTGCTGGGCCAGGGCGACCTTCCCTTGCCCTTGAACTTGCTGTTTGGTGGCTATTGTTGGGTGCTGTCAAGTCCACTCTGACATCCAATGACATGTGGGCGGGCAACCAGAGTAGGAATCCCCATGGGGGGACTTCCGGGAAGATCCAACTTTGAGGAAAAGGAGAAGATCATGAGAGCAGCTGGGGAAAAACAAGCACTCACATACAAAGGTTCCCAAATAAGAATATGCTCAGACCTATCAGCAGAAACTATGAAGAATTGAAGGAAAACAATGCAAACCCAAGAATACTCTACCCAGCCAAATTACCAGTCACGATAGACGGAGAAGCAAGAGTCTTCCCAGACAAGGAAGAACTCAAAGAATACGTTAGAAGAACCCAGCCCTACAAAAGCCCTTCCCGACCCAGTATGGGCAGAAGAACAACACTCACCAAGCATAAATAAGAGATGGCCATACAGAACAACCGCACCCAGAGGGCAACAAAGAGAAAACAGACCCCAAGATAGCATTGGCTTAAGGACAGTAAGAAATCAAGGTCCCCTGAGGTAGGCTTTAAAAAAAAAAAAAAAGGCAAAAGGGGCATAGGGAAAAAGCTACTATATACAAACATTCCTGAGGTGAGGAACAGGTAATATGGCAAAGACCAACCCAAATACAGGGATACACATGGTAGACAACTAAAAAGGAGGTGGGAAAAGGAAAAAATAATAATAATAAAGAAATGGGTAGCGGGGGCACAAGACACTAACACATCCAAGGGGAGGGTATTGTTTATATCTCCACAGGGAAAGAGGGACCAGACTTGAACCCAGTGCTCCAAGATGTGAATGCAACATGCCGGCATGGAGTAGGGAACCAGTGGAGAGGTCTGAGAGGCCTCCTCAGTTTCTACACTAAGAAGGAACTATCTACCTATGACCCGTTGAACTTGGACTTGACTCATGAACGTGACTCTAGCACTTGCCAACAGGCTTCAGTAGCCTGCTGGAAATCAGTGTCCACTAACTAAACTCCCAGCTCAACACTTGCAAAGCTCCTAAGAAGACAAAAAAGCCCATCGTGGTCTTCTGCATACAAAAGAACAAGGTCATGGATGCCTCAGTCTTTTCCATATTCCAAAACAGGGTTTAAGATACAGCTTGCTTTTTAAAAAGCTCCCAGGGGCTCAAGCTGGAATAATCTAAGCAAAAAAATGATTAACAGTGGTATTAGATTACAGCCTGCAGAATAATCAATATCTAGGAGTCCTTACTGATATGGATAATTTGAGGAGTAAATAAAGGGGGGCAATGGGACAGTGCTCCCTTGGAGAAGAATGCCAGTGACAAAGTGAAGAGGGATGATTAGGAAATAATAGTTAAGATCACACGGCGATAGCTGCCGCTGGCAATATCCACTGACGGGTGCAAAACTGAGGAGGAGACATTTTGGGAGACGCAGGACAGTTGCGAAGCTGCTAAATGATGTCCTCTGATCATATCTGTTCAATACACAGCACACCTGCAGTGGCGAAACCGGCTGCCTTCAACCTTGCCACGCGGTCGGGGTTAACTTAACATCGCCAGTCAGAAGACACACCGTGCGACAAACCCCCATGGGAGTCAGCTAGGGCACATCATGTCTATCTACTTCTGCCAGAAGCACAAGCCCAAAGGCACAATCTAACCCCGAGAAGGCATCAGGCAATCCCAAATCGGAGGGCATTCTACCAAACCACCAGCCAGTTTTCGCCTAAAGCACCCAGGTCATAGAAGCTATCACCGATGAAAGGGGACAAAGGAGACAGCACACTCAGGCAATGCCGGGTCTTCGGATTGGCGCCCGGGAGAAGAAAAGGGGCTCTGGTAAAAAATGGCCGAAAGCTGAATGAAGCCTGCAGCGTGTTGTCTGAAAGTCTGTTGTCAGAAGCATTGTACGAACGCGCCGTTTCAGCTGTGGTGCTGGTCACACGGTGCGAGCTCATGACCTCTAGGGGCAGCTGGGTGAAAGGTGGATAGGAACCTGTCACGCCAGTCCTTCAACTTCTCCATGAGACTAATATTACCTCACTATAACACGTGAAAAACAAACAGAATTTGCAATCTTCCTATCATTGCGATGAGAATGAGTCCATTGTCCATGTTGGTCCTTTATCGGTAACCCTCTGGTTGCAGAGACCTCTGGGTGTTATAAGACAGACTGTTAGAGACACTTAAAACACAGTCATGGACCAAACCAAACTCATTGCCTTCAAGTCAAGTCTGACTCATAGCAACACTGCTCAACGTGGCAGAATCGCCCAGTCTCTGACTCGGGAACTCTTTGCAGGAGTAGAAAGTCTCGTCTCTCACCTGCTGGGTGGCTGGGGGTTTCCAACTGCTGACCTTGCAGTTAGCAGGCCAACACATACCCACCGCACTGCCAGGGCTCCTCCAGGCATGGAAACAATACGTGTTCTCAATTCTTAAGACTATAGGCGTATAAACAGAATAAGCTTCCAGCCACTTGGCTTTGAGCAGGAGTGATGTATACGACATCTAGATCAGGACAAGGCCACTTGCCAACCTGGCTCCCTCACGTCATTCCATGTGCAGACCTTTTGCTGTTGGTCAGAAAGAACCACGTGGTGCGGATAACATCAGCTAGCTTTTGAAAGGCAATCTCTCTACGTCATTGGCGCCAGCTGGATATGCAGCTGTGCTCATTTGTTTCAAGCAGAGTTCAGGGGCTGCTTTGTAAAAGCCTGGGATGGTTTCAAGTTCAACCTCACCAGTTCTGGGTGGTTCAAGTGCTCTTTTTTTCATATTTAATATTGGTTTATTTAATGATGATTTATTTAATATACACATGAACTCAGCGAGGCAGGAATTCTCACTATCTTCAGTGTCAAATGAGGAAGCTGAGGCCTGTTGTCCTTGTCAGGTTCCAGTGATTTGGCTTTGACCCATAGCGACCCAATGCACAACAGAACAAAACACTGTCCAGTCCTGCACCATCCTCACGATTGTTCCTATGCCATACATACCTCAGCCCATTGCAGCACTCCGTCTCGTCGAAGGTCTTCCTCTCTTTCCCTGCCCCTCCACTTTACCAAACATGATGTCCTTCTCCAAGCACTGGTCTCTCCTGACAATGTGTCCAAAGTATGGAAGACGAAGTCTTGCCACCCTACCCTCTGAGGAGTACTCTGGCTTTACTTCTTTCAAACGGATTGGTTGGTCCTTTCAGCAGTTCTTGGCACTTTCAATATTCTTCTCCGGCATGACAATTCTAATGCATCTATTCTTCTATGATCTTCCTTATTCATGTCCAACTTTCTTTTTTTTAAACAATTTATTAGGGACTCATACAACTCTTATTACAGTCCATACATATACATACATCAATTGTATAAAGCACATCTGTACATTCCTTGCCCCAATCATTTTCTTTTTTTTCTCCTCTTTTCTTTTTTTACATTTTATTAGGGACTCATACAACTCTTATCACAATCCACACATATACATACATCAATTGTACAAAGCACATTCATACATTCCCTGCCCCAATCATTCTCACAAAGCATTTGCTCTCGGTTCAAGTGCTCTTAACTGCTGGTCTTCCTCAATCTCTGCTCCCGCAGGCTTTCCTGTTCCGGCCAATACCAAACCAAACTCAGTGATATCAAGGTGATTCCAAATCATCCTAACTCTACAGGACTGGGTAGACCTGCCCTTGTGGTTTTCTGAGACTATAATTCTTTACACAGGAGTAGAAAGCCTCATTTTTCTCCTGCAGAGTGGCTGGTGGTTTCAAACTGCTGACCTTGTGGTTAACAACCCAATGGGTAACCACTAAGCCACCAGGACTCCTGTGTCTGGACTAAAGGACACAGTGCCCTCCTCTGCAGAAGCTATGCTGTCCCTCTTGCCTCCTACATTTATCTTCAGCTGTCTCATTCCCCATTCCAGCACCGCTTGCACCTTGCAGATGCGTGCAGGAGCACCCTGGCACTGAGGGCACACCACCTTCCACAGCCCAGTGGACGCTCATGAAATCGGAGGCTCTGGGACTCTACAGTCAGAGGGCCCTAACAGATGACATGGCCCTGGGTGGTACACACGGTTAACATGCACAGCAGCTAAATGAAAGGTTGGAATCCAGTGGAAGACAACTATTCCCCACCCTCAAAGTCCCTAGTCTGGTCACCACATCCCATTGCCTTCGCTGCAGCCGCACAGGCTTACACGATACCAGCGCAACATTTACGACTGCACACGGCTCTTCAGTATGAGCTGCGCAGACCCGACCTCACTGGGTTTCCACGGGTTTCTGTGCAGTGGGTTCCATCACGACATGCCGACGGTGGCACAGAATGCATAGCTACTAGAATAGCCACTGATGTCACACTGCTTACATTTGAACCCGTCCCTACCAGCCAAGCGCTCTTCGCGAGTGCTCCACAGGACTGAGGTGACAAGGAAGTGAGACAGGCCCGTGTTACATGTGCTCTTGTCATCTCATGAACACGGAGGAGCAGCTGCATGTTGGTAGTTCAGTGGTACAATTCTTGCCTTCTAAGCGGGAGCCGTGGCCCTGCTGGTGTCGTGGTTACGTGTTGGTCAGCAGTTTGAAACCACCAGCGGCTCACCACTGTTGAAGAAAGGCAAGGCTCTCTACTCCTGTCAAGAGTTACAGTCTTGGAAACCCACGGGGCAAGTCTACCCTGTCCTATAGGGTGGCTATGGGTCAGGGACAACTCTAGGGCCAGGAGACCCAGGGTAGAGTCCTGGCCAATGGGCCCGATGCACAACCTCCAGCTATGGTCAGTGCAGCCTTGTGTGCTGCTCTGATGTGGAAGAGGTTGCAGCAGAGCTTCACACTAGGAAGATGGATGTGGAAGAAAGACCTGGTGATCTATTCTCGAAAGCCAGCCAAGGAAAGCTCTACCAATCTCAACGGTTTACTCTACCGCTGAATGTGGAAATGGCTCAGGCCTGGTCAGTATTTCCCTCCCTCGTGCACAAGGGCATTGCGAGGTAGGAGGCAAGCTGACAGCAGGGAGCAGCAGTCTCAGGTCATTCCACGGTGACAGCTAGGCCAGTTGTAAATGGAGACCAGCTTGAAGATAATCGGAGCTTGCTGTACAGTTTAAACAACAGAGGCTTCCAAAGTCCAAACATGGGTTATATCTGTGTGGGCCTTGAATGAGTTTTAAAAGTTACATTTCTTAGAAAGGTATTTGAATCAAATGATTTGAGGGAACATCCAAATTATCTCCCAGAAACTTGGGTTCATCGGAACCTAGTGTGAAAACCACCATGAAGATTCCTGTCACTCTAAAGCAGCGGTTCCTTTGGGGGTCAAACAACCCTTTCACGGGGGTCACCTAAGACCATCGGAAAACACGTATTTCTGATGGTCTTAGGAACTGAGACACCGCTCCTCTATCTCAACCTTCGCTCTGACACTGGCTTTTTATGCACACTGTCACAAAATGTAGCAACGTAGTTTACTGTTGTTATACTAAGACTGTTACCCATGCTGCACCGTGCTTCAAGAGAAAAGTTCATGTACTTGTGATTAGAAATATATTTCACAATATATAATTACATATTATATTTGTGATTACTCACTATGCTTTATGTTCAATAGTAACAATGAAAATACATCCTGTATATCAGATATTTATGTATAAAAGTAGCAAAATTATAGTTATAAAGTAGCAAAGAAATAATGTTATGGTTGGGGGTCACCACAACACGAGGAAGTGTATTAAAGGGTCGAGGCCTGAGGAAGGTTGAGAACCACGGCTGTACAGGGAAGGTTGTGGGGAAGGGGAGTCAAAGCAACCGGTGTACCAAGAAGAAATGCACCCATGCTGGTTGCGGCCATGGCTGCACAACCCCGCTCAAGGTGGCTGAGCTTCTGACTCCTTGTTGTTATTGCCAGAGGCCATCGAGTTGGTTCCGACCCATGGCCGCAACCCTACGCACAACAGAATGAAACACTGCCCGGACCTAGGCCATCCTCACACTGATCCTAGGCGTGAGCTCACTGTGGCAGCCACGGTGGAAATCCATCATATTGGGGGGCTTCCTCTTTTGCTGCCTCACTGCTTTATTATTTTTAACAGATTAGCACTTCACCCAACTGTTATAAAATTCAATAATCCATTCACATCAATTAGGGTTGTACAATTATTACCACATTCAATTCTAGACCATTTTTTTTCTTCCCTGTAACTTCCTGATTTTTTTCTAATTGTGGCAAAAACAGACACAACAAAATATTCTCCATCCCACAACTTCTCCATGTATGATTCAGTGTCACTGACTATACTCTTCATGTTGTGCATCATTATGGATCTCCTTTCCAAATTATTCCACCAACAATAACAAACTCCAAGCCCACTAATCAACACCTCTTTCTTCTTCACCCATCGTAACCATAGGTCAAGTTTGGTTTCTTGTCACAACTGACTTACTTAGAGATAGGTGGGAGCCCAGAATCCATGTGCTTGTCCATGGGTTATGGAGCACTCTGGTTTGCTTCGACAGTCATCGTATGACAAAAACAAAAACCCACAAGAACAACCACCACCTAACAAACAAAAGGCAGAAAACCCAACAACCAAAGAAACAAACAAGCAAAAGCATTTCCAGTCATCTCCCTTGGGTATAGGCAATTACATTTATAATGTCAATAACTTTTCCAATGATAAAGAATTTAAGATACTATTTGAGGTACTTCGTTTATTGTGCCAACCTGGCCAATAAACACATGTGGGGTTAATTGAAGTGAGCCTCGCCTTTCTAGTTCTTGGGTCTCTTGCTCTCTGATGGTCGGACCAGGGTGCAGCAGCTGCCTTAGCCAGTTCCCTGCTTCAGCTCGCAAGGCTCACTTCCTATAAGACATCCTTGAGGAGAAGTCAGATGGACCCTCCCTGATGCAGGTCTGGGTGCTGGAGTACCTGTGTGGAGACCCACGCCAGTGCTGAGATGCTAACACATTCTCTGACTCGGCTTTCCTCCTGCAGTCGGCATCATTGCGTCTGTTTTGTGAGATGGAGGAGGACTTTGTGGATTGGTGTTGGACATATGGGTTCATGTTGGACTTGTGGGCTTGGGCAGCACTAGGTTGGGATGTTTTCTTGATGCACACTTAACCTTTATATAAGACTCTCTCTTATACATGCGTTTCTGTGGATTTGTTTCTCTAAAGTACCCAGACTAACACACTATTGATAAGAGGAGTTTATATGAGGGTAGTCTAACTGCAAGCTGCAATTCAAGAGTTGTTGCTTTGCACAGATTGATTTCTTAATTGACTGAGCTCTAGTTATACTGAACATGGGAGTTGATGTTAGGGGAAATTTTCCTGGATCAATTTTTACAGGGGCAGACCCTTGTCTTTCGGCTGAAAACCTGTCATATTAATGCAGGGGGATTATTGAGGTACTAAACACTTGGTGGTTCTGGGTCCCCTTTCATTGCAAGCCCACTAAGCCAGGGGTCCCACCAAAGGTCCCATGACTGTCATTTCCAGTGTTGGCGTGGCCACCCTTTGCTTCCTCTCCCATCAGAGTATTTTGTCCTATGTTCAAGGGTGTTTGAGGTAGGGGCCAGTTCACCCAGTCGGACTTCTACATTGCGTCCTTCTGATGTGCCCTCTGGGAGATGCCATGTTCCCGTTCAGGCCAGTGTCTAAGGTCATCACAGTGCTTAGTCCATGCGGTGGTTCACCAAGGTTGGGTAGAAACATGTTCGTAGTGCCCACCCGGGAACACAGAACAGGGTTTATTCTCCCCTTAGGTTCCCTACAATTACTGCTCGCATCCCTGCTCCATGTGAGCTTGCTCCTCCCCATGGATCCACCATCCCACCGACAGATCTCTCAGTGCCTCCTCTGAAATGTAGCTGCTCCCCTCCCCTGGTCTTCCCTGGATTTTCCAGGACCGTTCTCCTCCCATTCCTGTGGAGGGGCTGTTGCTCTGCCCCACTGCGTTACCAAGCATGAGAGTATGTTCGTTCTAGCTCAGTAAAGAACAGAGGCGGTTGTCACTGCACATCAGGGATGGGCACGCCTGGCCCTCAGGCGGACAGGGCTCATGAAATCATCGGTACCATCACCTGCCTCATGAGAGAGAAACCGCTCTAGCTGTGCACTGGGGTGAGGACGTCCTTCAATGCGTGGGCAGCAGGGCCCAAGAATGAGAATGCCGTCAGAAATGCCCAAATGGCCCTTGGCAGGAAAAATGTTCCCCCCGGCCATTCTACAGACGAGTTTCTGTCCCACCAGCCTGCGCCGCACCCTGCCCTCGCTCCCAGCTCTCGGGGCCAACAAGTCGATGGTCAGCACTGCCCCCGGGCGTCTCACCTGTGCTTCAGCCGAAGTTTAACTCCTCCCGACCACGTCGCTTTTCTCTGCTGGGGCTCCAAGGTGAGGTGCTGGGGGCTGAAGTCAGAGGCGGCAGCATCTGCATGGCCCTGGTCTGCACACGTGGCTCTGCGGAGGAGGGACACAAGGTGAGTGGGCTGTGCATCACGGGCATGCGCATCAAGGACTACAGCGAGGAAGAGAAAAACCAAAGCCCACTGAGGTGGGGTCGATTCTGACTCAGTGCCCCTGCACAGGCTCTCTGAGGAGGAAAACCTTCACCAGAGGAACAGTCTGACGTCTCTCCTGCAGAGCTGCTGACGGGTTTGACCGCCACCTGGCGGTCGGTGGCGCAGCACTTACCTAGTAGTGCCACCTGGGCTCTTTAGGATGAAGGGACAAGAAAATTAGGCAGGCTAGAACAGACAAGGCACCAGAGCCATGGAGGCCATTCTAATTCATGGTGTCCCCCACAAGACAAGAGTAGAACTGTGCTCTACGGCTTTTCTGAAGGATCAACGGCTGGTTTCTCTGAAGAAGATCACCAGGCCTTTCTAAGGCACTCCTCGGTGGACCTGAGCCCCCAGGCTGCTGGTTAGAAGCTTAATGCATTAACCCTCTGTACCAGTGAGAGAGTCCTTCTATGAAGGTTGTTAATCGAGCCAGGCAAGCTATCAAACAAAATACCCGCCCTCCTCACTGCCATCGCATGGATGCGGCCTCATAGGGATCCTCAGGACAGGGTAGAACTGCCCCCCAGCATGAGTTTCCAAGACTATAACTTTTTACAGCTGGAGTGGTCGGTGGCTTTGAACTGCTGACCTCGCAGTTAGCAGCCCAATGGGTGACCCCTACACCAACAGGACTCACTCCTAATATCAAACAAGATAGTCACCTTGAAATCAAGTCACCGCGGCCTCACATGTCGACACGCCCCGCCCTCTCGTGCCCCAATCCCACTTTCAGGAGAGTGATCTCCAAGTGTCAGGAGCCCTTGCTATATCCAGCCATTGGGGGACGCGGGGGGTTCTGCAGCGCTCAGAAGCAGCTGCCAGCTTTTGAGCCTGAGCTATTTGGGATTGTTCAGATGCCACCGCACTGGGAGGCAAGGCATTGTGTGTCCCATGCAGTCCACCCGCCCACACCGGTAGCCAACACAGCCCCCAGAACTCTCCTCGATACGCCGGCGAGTCTGAGGAAAATGTAAACCCAGCCCCACCAGCGCATTCCAACATGGGAAGGGACTGGCTGCTCCTTAGGAGCTCCTCAGAGGCCCTGAGCTTGCAGACACTGACTGCGACCACAACCCTCCTCTTCGGACACAGGCTCGGCCATCCCTGTGTGTTGCTGGGTATCGGTGGTGTGCTCTGTTTCCAGCTAGGAGGCTCTTCCTGGGCCTCTGGAAGCCTGTTGATCATGGCCCCCAGCACCTCCTGTCAGCAGCAATCTGGAGAAGGCCCCAGAAGGCCAGTTTCTCCTGGGCACAGGCCTCGGCAGGGAGGGGATTGGATTACTGAGGTCAGGAGTAAGCCCTGTCCATCTGGCCTTAGAGCCCCTGGGACACAGCCTGGCACTGAGAGCTTTCTCGCTTCAATCCCAAGGAGAACTAAAAAGGTGGTTTTTGTTTGGGGGGGCGGGGAAATGATAGTTTCCATGTGTAAGCACGACTGTCTGGGTCTACAGCAATGGTTCTCAACCTGTGGGTTGCGACCCCTTTAGGGGTTGACAGGGGTCACCTGATTCATAACAGTAGCAAAATGACAGTTATGAAGTAGCAACAAAATGGTTGGGCCGATCACCACAACATAAGAAACTGCATTAAAGGGTCGCGGCATTAGGAAGGTTGAGAACCACTGGTCTAGAGACTTCCCTGGAACCTGTTGAGCACCCAGGCCACAGGAAGCCCCACTGATGGGTGGGCGGTGGCTGTGGATGGCTGGCACATGCACTGGCGGGGCATCAGCCTGGGTCCTCGCGTGAACAGAGAGAATGGAACCACTGACGCTGCCTACGTGTAGTATTTTCATAATAGCTTTAGTCCGTTTTCCTCATTTCAGAGCTCCTCTCGGCTCTGATGTCATCCAAAATAACTGCTACTAGTGTGATAAAACGTATGCTGGGAGAATATTAAGACAGACCTTCGTCAAGAGTTCACATGATTACCGTAAATTGCTGGCAGAATTCACAATGCCGTCTCCAATTAGTATTTCCCACATAATCTTCAGAGGCACCAACTCCCAGCGGCCATCTGACGTCAGAGGAGCCGGAGAGCAGGTTTAGAGACAGCTCACATCCAGCATCCAAGACCGGAGTGAAAAGATCGCTCCAGACCCTGCCCACACGAGCAGGGGCGTCTCCTCTCCAGGGGGAGAGCACGCCCTCCCTCGTCAAAAATAAAGGCCCCAAACCGTCACAAAACCTCTGTGGCCTTTACAACCCCCCGCAGTGTTGCCTAAAGCACAGCTGTGGGCTCTGCCTCTTGCACGCTTAGCTCTGGAGCCCGTCTTCGCCCTTTCCTTTCTGAGCCCGTGGCCCGGTGCGGGCTGTCCCAGTGCAGGGCGCGCTGGCAGGAGAGGGGCCAAGCGGGGAAAGAGGTGGAAGCATGGGGAACCTGAGGCCGCTCTTGTTAAGAATTCCTCCCAGTCCCAGGAAAGCTGAGACCGGCACTCTCACACTGTCCTGTCACTTGTCTCTGAGAACAACAGCTGAGGTGAGTGCTGGGTTCGAAACCCGCAGCCCCCAAAGTCACAGCACTAATCGTCACCGGCTCCTGCTCCTCACCCCGGCTGGCTGGGAGGCCAGGCAAGCGGTGCAGGCACCTAACGGAGGGGACCGTCGGACTGGACGACACAGACAGAAGAAGGACTGCGGGGAGAATCGCCAGCTCTCAGAGAGCCTGCCTTCTGCCCTCACATCTGCTGCTTCTGGGGAGAGCAGTGAGGTAGTCTGCTTCCATAAGGGTTTAGATGGATGGGGTTGCTTAGCAGCAGAATTGATGGGAGGGCAATGGACTTGGTTTGTGTTGGTTAATTGTTACAGAAGCAGACAGACAGGTCTTTCTCCCATGGTTCCGTGGGGTGGTTTAAACTGTGAACGGTAGGTTAGACATAGAACACAACCCGTTTGCTGAATAGAGGCATAATAGTTACATTGCCAAACTGCAATGTCAGCAGTTCAAAACCACCAGTTGCTCCTTGAGAAAAAGGAGAGGCTTTCTACTCCTGTAAAGAGTCCTAGTCTTGGAAACCCACAATCCTGTCGGGCAATCCTGTTGGGTTGCTATGGGTTGAAATGGACTCAGTGGCAATGTTTGGTTTTTTGAGTGTTGGGAGACTCATTGTCCCTGGTGGCCTGCACCTGGAATAGTGACCCCATCGTTCTCTCCCCACCCCTACCCACCACTTGTCTTATTTGTCCACAGAACTGGTGCTGTGTCTGGAGGGGCATACCTTTCCACCACCCCACCCCCCTCAGCTTCCTGTGCCACCTGCCTCCAAATAGACGGGAGCTGAGAGTCTGCAAGGGGCTCTGGTCCCATGGGGAGAGTGGCCCATGGCTGAGCAGATGGCTCTGAACCTGCCCTAGGAAAGCATGCATGTGCTTTCCCACACATTAGAATTCTGCTCACTCTTAAATTTTCCATGAAACACAAAATCGATGTTGTCTTTGGCCCCATTGTCCCGATGAAATGACTGAAACAGAGAGGTCACATACCTTGGCTAAGACTACACATGGGGTCATAGTGACATGGCACTAAAGTCCCGGACAACTGCTCAGTGTCATGGTTCTCCCTTTTAACAGATGCCAAACTGTCCCATTTACGTCACAAATTCTCTAGGTCTTGAAACTACTCGGAATCCATGGAGAACACATGGGCCTTCAACTCGAATGGCTGGAGGTTCAATTCCACGCAGAGGCGGCGTAGAAGAAAGGGCTGGCAATCTACGTCTGGGAAATCAGCCACTGAAAACCCGATGGAGCAGATCTCTACTCTGACACACCCTGGGGGCCCGGGTTGGGATGCTCTCACTGTTGACTGTTGTTTGTTTGTTTCTCTAAGTTCTTGTTGCTGCGGGGCTGTCCAGTTGATTCCAACACATCGTGACCTTAAAGGATGGAGCAGAACTGCCCCATGGGAATTTTGAGGCTGTAATCAGAGGATGGTGAGACTTCATCTCACCTACTATGTCACCGGGAGAGACCAGTCCCTGGAGAAGGGCATCATGCTTGCTAAAGTGGAGGGACAGGGAAAAAGAGGAAGGCCCTCAACCAGATGGATTGACACCAGGGCAGCCACACTGGGCTGACGCATAGGAAGGATGGGACAGGAGAGGGTGTGCTTGTGTCGCGAACAGGGTCGCCAGGATGCAGAAATGACCTGCCGGCAACAGACGACTAACCACCACCATCTTTGTGGAAGTAGACTGCCCCATCGTTCTGTTGCAAAGTGGCTGAGGGGTTTGAACTGGCAACCTTTTGGTTAGTGGTCAGGTTCTTTATCCTTTGTGCCACCAGTAGAATGGTGATGGTGGGAGGGTGCTAAGCACACATACTATCCAATGAGCTTACTTACATTGAAAAGATACTCAAAGGTACATTGTTTTGCCTGGAGTTACATTGTAGCAGCCTTAGGAGCAACGAGATAGCTTTAAGTAGAAAGTACTGGAATAAACCACATGGCTCCCTGACCCTATCCGGCTACTTCCAGTCCTGAAGCCATCATGCTCTCGGCTTGCACTCCCCAGGGGTGGCTTGTGCCCCTGGTGTAGGTCAGAGTCTGGTCGCCCCTCCGTGCCTGCACACCAGGTATATAGCCTTGTAGTGTTGGTGCGTTTGGCTACCATGCAGTCCGTTCCGACTCACAGCGACCCGGCACACAACAGAAACGCTGCGGGTCCTGCACTGTCCTCACAGTTGCTCTGTTTGAGCCCCACCGTAGCAGCCACCGTGTCAACCTGGCTCACCAAGGACCTTTCTCCTTTTCCCTGACCTTCTACTTTACCAATGATGAACTGCCCTAGGCACTGGTCCCTTCTGCAACATGTCCCACGTATGTGACATGAAATTTTGCCATGCAAATGTCTGTTAGCTGGCCCTGCTCCTCTACTACAGACAGTTCGGTAAAGGCACAAAGTCCCAGCCTGATGCCCGGAACAGAGAAATGACTCAGGAAGTACTTGCTTGTGTGAATGAAGCACTTCTAATTGCTCGAAAGATCTGTAACTTTTCCACCCCCTTTTTCCCACTGCCATTGAGTCGCTCCCAACTCGTAGTGACCCTACAAAAGAAAGTAGACCTGTTCCCGTGAGTTTCAGAAAGTCTCTACTTTCTCCTGCAGAGCGGCTGGTGGCTTCAAACTGTTGACCTTGTGGTTAGCAGCCCAAAGCACAACCACTACACCATGCAAAGCTCTTTGTCCTTCTTACCTCGTCACTTAACAAGTTGCTGGTAAAACTAAAGAGACCTTCTTTAAGGGTGTTTCAGATTCTTACTTTTTGTTTTTTAAGATCATTTTATTGGGGGCTCTTACAGGTCTTATTAGACAATGATGTGCTCTTGTTAAGAAATGATACAGGAAAATTTCCCCCAGCACCAACCCCCAAGCTCAATGAAAACAGAGCTCAATTAATTAGGAAATCAATCTGTACAAAGTAACAACTCATGGACCGCAGCTCCCAGTTGGACGACACTCACACTAACTGCTCCTACCAACAGCACCTAAATTCCATGTCACGGGATAAATTATTGTGCGGGGGGGGGGGGGATTTCTTTTTTTTAAATGTTTTATTTTATTGGGGGCTCTTACAAATCTTATCACAATCTATACAGATATCCACTGTGTCAAACACATCTGTCCATATTTAGTCATCACCTTTTACAAAACTTGATGAAAAAGGGGGGACAAAGGAGAGGGGAGGTGGGGGAAAATAAAAGGGGGTACCAACAAACTCAGGGACAAGGGAAGAATAAGCGATCTAAAATTGATGGCAAGGATGGCATAGGATGCTTGGGGCGGGGGGGGCTCCATCAAGGGCAATGTAGTCAAGAGAAATTATTGAAACCCGAATGAAGGCCGAACATGATAGTGGGACAGGAGGAAAGTAAAAGGAAATACAGAAAAGAACTGGGAGGCAAAGGACATTTATAGAGGTCTAAATGCAAGCATGTATATATGTAAATACATTTACAAATAATGATAGGGGAATAGATCTATGCACATATATTTATTTACAAAGTATTATGGCAGCATATGGACATTGGGCCTCCACTCATGGATTTCCTCAATGCAAGAACACTTTGTTCTACTAACACAGCACTCTGTGATGTTCACCTTCCTGCCTGACATGATTGCTGAAGACAAAATGGGTGCATAAGCAAATGTGGCGAAGAAAGCTGATGAGGCCCGGCTATCAAAAGATATAGCATCTGGAGCCTTAAAAGCTTGAAGATAAACAAGCGGCCATCTAGCTGAAAAGCAACAAAGCCCACATGGAAGAAGCACACCAGCCTGTGTGATCACGAGGTGTTGATGGGATCAGGCATGAAGGATCCAAAACAAACAAACAAAAATCATGTCAATGGGAATGAGGGGGGGCGTGGAGTGGAGACCCACCCCCTGTCAGAAGGGCCACAAGGAAGGGACGAGCCAGTAAGGGTGCAGTGTAGCACCCATGAAACACAAAACCTTCCTCTAGTTCTTTAATGCTTCCCACCCTCCCTCCCCACTATCATGACTCCAATTCTATCTTACAAATCTGGCTAGACTAGAACATGTATATTGGAATCGATAAGCGTTTGCAGCACAGGGAATCCAGAACAGATAACCCCTCAGGACCAATAAGGGGAACATCGATACTAAGAGGGTAAAGGTGGGGTGGGAGGGGGATTAAGGGAGAACCAATCACAATAATTGACGTATTGTGACCACCCCACCCCCGCCACAGGGCAGCGGACAGCAGAAAAGTGAGTGGAAAGGAGACAGCAGTCAGTGTAAGACATGGGGAAAAAAAGAATAATTTATAAATTATCAAGGGAACATGGGCGAGGTAGATTTGGGGAGGGAGGGAAAATAAAAAACGAGGAGCTGATACCAAGGCTCAAGTAGAAAAAAAAATTTTTTCTTTTTTGTTTCTTTGGGTTTGTTGTTGTTGTTTTGCTTTCTGCCTTTTGTTTCTTTGGTGGGTTTTCTTGTTGTTCTTGTTGTTGTCTTTGTCACACTATGACAGCCAAAGTAAACCAGAGTCATTCATAACTCGTGGACAAGCAGATGGATTCTGGGTCCCCAATTAATTCTTGCAAGAGCAAGTTAGTTCTGATAACATGGCCCTGCTCAATATTCACTTCCTGAAGACACAACTGAAGGTAAGGGTGCTACAGCAAAGCATGGTGACTGAAGCAGATGGTGCCCAGCTATCAACTGAAATAGTGTCTGGGGTCTTAAAGGAAGGCTTGTGTTCAAACACGCAGCTATCTAAGTGAGGCGCCAACTAAGTCCATGAAGAAGTACACTAGCCTGTGTGACCCAAAAATGACAATAACAAAATACAAATATGATGAAGGGAAAAGTATCAGAGTTTAAACTGTCAACAACCAATATGTGGAAGGCTGTGGAGGACTGTGGGAGCCAAAAACCCATCTGCAGACTAGTCAGATTAACCGTCTGGCCGATCCCCTCTAGCCACGGGTGAGGGACGCAAACAGCTTTACTGTCAGACAGAGATGACTGTGAACCTGATTATGATGGATCAAACCACGGTATGATACGATACTTGGTCAGTTGACCTCCCTCTTGACTCAACCGGAATTTGCTCTGGGCCCCAATATTTTTTGCTTGTTCCATGTCAGAAATGTCTTCTCTGGCTTCTTAAACACTGTTAGTGGTCTTTTCTTTCTTACTCTTTATTTTTATCATTATATCATTGTTATCATTATTGTTGTTGTTTTCTTGTTTCACCTTGTTTTTGTTGTTCGTGTTGGGTTTCTCAGTTTATGACACAGAAGGAGTGGATGCAAGGGACAATAACTGACGCCATGGTTTATAGGGAGCTGGGTGCCGTGGGGGGGGAGGGAAGCTGGAGAGCAAACAAGGACTATGGGAGCGGAGAGGGAGCATTAGAACTGATTGTGATGATGTATATGCAACTCTTTTAAAAGGTGACTTAAGAAGGGAAGTGTATGATATGTGACTAGTATATGCAAAAAAAGAAGAAACCAAATTTGTCCAATGGTTAGCCCGGGTGAAGGAGGAACAGTTGTTGCTTAGGGGTATTGAGTTTACGTCAATAGTGGTGGAGGTATTTGGGAAAGGATCCCAATAATGGGGTACAACATGAAGAGCATAATCAATGGCACTGAATTCTACATGTAGAAGTTATGGAAGTGGAGAATGTTTTGTTGTGTATATCTGCCACAATTCAAAACAAAACACCAATGAGTATAAGGAAGAAGAAAATATAATAAAATTGACTGTGGTGATGATTACACAACTCTTTTTGATATGATTGAACTATTCTATGACATGAGGATAGGTGCCAATAACATTTTTTAAAAAGAGAAATGATTAAAAAACAACGAAAAGATGTATAGTCTCAGAATCCCTGTAAAGAGTTACTATGTGTTGGAACTGGCTTGATGGTAGTGAGTTTTTAAAAATCTGTTCTCCACTACCTGTCAGTCAGTTTGTCATCCTGTGGTGGCTTAGGTGTTGCTGGGTCATTCCTGGTGGACAGGTCTCAGCAGAGCTTCCAGGCTGAGTCGAATGAGGAACAAAGGCCTGAGGGTCTACTTCCTCACAAGGGAAGACAGGCAAGTCTTCTACAGGTTTATTTTGGGCACGGCATCCAGAGAGAAGTAACCACTAGAGAGGGGATCATGTTGGAAATGCAGAAGAACAGCAATGAGGAAGCCCGTCAGAGAGACAGAGTGACATCAAAGCTGCAACAATGGGCTCAGACGTGCTAATCAATGACCAGGAGACAGCACAGTGCCAGGCCAGAGTCAGAGCAACACACAACAATAACAACAGCACAATAGCCCTTTGGAGACTGTCCCCTGGATATAGGCCTGGCAGATGTGTGTGCTGATTTTCAGGACAGTTTGCCTTCTTAAAGGCAGTGGTCTCGGTTTTTCCATCGACCTTTTCATCAGGCTGAGCCTTCACGCAGGAAACTGGGCAATTAGCACCTTTCACTCCTGCCCAGCTGCTTCCTTGGGTCAAAGGGGTCCTGCGGTTTTGCCATCATTTCCCAGCTCTTTCCCTTCAGGCCTCCCTGGACCGTCCTGGCCTCTCCCAGGCTTGGAGGCAGATCTGAAGGGCAGATACCCAGGGGCACAGATTTCCGATCTTAACCAAACATAGTTGCCCTTGATTTCCAGATGACAGGCTATTTAGTAGAAAACTCATCGGTGTCCGCCTTGTTCATGTTTCTGAGTTTTTGGTAGCTACATACTTGAGAATTAACCTTCAGGGTCATTGTCCCTCCACTACTCCTTGGTCCCTTCTTGTATCAGTGTTTACAATCTACGGCACTCACTCATCCCCTCAGGCCTGTGGCCCATAGGTTCCCCCCTTTCTTGGGAGAAAGGGCTTTCTACTCCTGTAAAGAGTTACAGTCTCAGGGACCCACAGGAGCAGTTCTACCCTGTCCTGCTCACCCACCTTGGTCAGGAAGCTTGGTTCACTCCAGGAGGACCGTGTTACCCTTCACCCTGAGGAGATGAGCTCTGTCCTCTCAGACCTATGTCCATCTGCTCCTCCTGCTGTTTTTCCACCCAGTTTCCCCCACAGCCTCCCAGATGTCCTGCTCCAGGGACTGATCTCTCCTAACAACATGTCCAAAGTATGTAAGAGGAAGTCTCACCATCCTTGCCTCTAAGGAGCACTCTGGCCTTACTTCTTCCAATACAGATCAGCTTGTCCTGGTAGCAGTCCACGGTACTTTCAGCACCACAATTCAAATGCATGTATCACCGTAATGAAGTGAAATTTCTTAAAGTGCTATTCTATACTTCCCACCAGATGATTGGGTGGGACCATGCAAATAGAGTATGAGAAACATTAACAAAGGGGATTAGTGAGCTTTAGTGGCCACTCCCTTGGTTAACAAGACTGAGCCGTCCCAGAAGCAGGAACAGAGAGAATTCCCAGGACCATCTCAGAAGACGAGCCACCCGCGAAGCATCTTCAAGATCTCCATCTGAAGTGGCAGAGGCACAGGCACAGGCCAGGCTTTGGCACAGAGGCCGGGGACAGAGTCAAGACGATGAAGAGAGGCAGTGGGCTCATGCAGGCAGAGGCCAAGGGACCACGTGGCTGAGGAGAAGTGTGGTGGTGGGCCAAAGACTGACCTTGACTTGTGGTAACCTGTTAACTTCCCTCATAAACTCCCATACCTGTGGGGTTTGTAACCGTGTGGCCATTGCTACAAGGTACTGAACCCAGCAGACAAACAATACAGAGGGAAGGTTGGTGTCTGAATAGATGGAGGCATTTCTGACCTGCGCCTTCCATCCCCTGGCCTTGGGTTTGTGTGTAGGATTCTCCTTCTTCCTGATGAAGCTGAAGGAGGTCAGATAGGGTCCTCGTGTGGTTTACTCAATCCCGTTCTAGGTGCTTCCTGGGAAGGGCCCTCTTGTGCCTGTTTCCACTTCAGTCTGACAAAGATTTTAAACAAAACCCTGTCTCTTAGGGGAGTTGTGAGGATGAAGGAACATCAAGCACTTGGGAGGGGGTCAGCAAAAGACAAGCAGACCCTCAACTGGGGGGTGCGGGGGGGTGGGTACAGACTGGCTGCCACCATGGGCCCCAACATAGATACCATTCTGAGGACAGTGCAGGCCGGTCTGCTGGGTGGTACAAAGGAGCACTGTCAGACCAACTCACTGGCACCCCACCGTGAAAACAAAGAAGTGCTTATAAAGGTGCCTGACAATAAACACAACTCCTACTCAAGGGGCAAAAATTACATTTATTGAGCAAATACTATATACCAGACACCGTTGTACAAACAATGCCTCCATTAACATTTGAGGGAGTGAAGATCCTCATGACAGATAAGGAAAGCAAAATTAAATACTGTTAAGTAGAAAGCAGTGTGGTCAAAGGTCATGCCGGCGCCACTCCTCTACTCATTAAATTCCTCGGCTTTAAATAGTGTTTTTCTTAGACATCAGCCAGCAGCCAAACAACGCGCACTTTTCATTTCTTCATCATATTTTTGTCCTTTAAATAAGTCAGAGATATAGATGAAAAGATCAGAAAATGTGAAATGTCATTAGGTGGAAGGAATATAGACTATTGCTTCTTCTATTTTTCTATATCTTGCAAATAGTTCACAATAAGTATTTATTCTTTTAATTATCAGGGGGCGGAGGGGAGGGGAATTAGCTTTATTTTCCCCTAACTCCAAAACAACAACAAAACACCTCCAAACCAAACTCACTGCAACTGAGTTGATTCCAACTCATAGTGGGACATATGGGACAGGGTAGAACTGCCCTGGTGGGTTTCTAAGTCTGAAACTCATTATGGAAGTAGAAAGCCTCATCTTTCTCCTGCAGAGTGGCTGGTGGTTTCAAACTCTTGATCTTGTCATTAGCAAAGCAGCTTATAAAACCAAATCCCTTTGTTTTTGAAGACCGACGATGGGAAATGGAAGTGGATCTACCTATCCTGGAATCAAATCGGGGTGGGCAAAAAGCTGCATGCAGAAAGCAGAGTTTGCAACTACTGAATGCATCCTTGTGAGGATGAAGTGAGATTTCTGGACACCAATATCTGGTAGAAGGAGACCACAGCTTCCTGGAAAATCCTGCCTACACCTTTCTCTTAACAGACAAGTAATTCCAAAGAACAATGCAAATCTCTGCAGTGAACCACAGTAATTCCTTACTCTCTTATCATAGTTGGTGTCTGTATCTTTCATCCCCCTCTATTACTTCATGCGACCCTCATGATCATGATAAAGGGGAAGAAGTAGACCTGGTCTTATTCTCTCCATTTAACAGATGCAGAAACAAACCCACAGCTGCTGTGACTTGCTCAAGGTCATTACTTGTAAGCTTTACAAGTTGGGGCACAGGAAGACAGCATCCCCAAACCTAACCCCTACTCTCTTGTACTATATACTGCCTTTTTACATCATATAACATTAAAATTCTGTTGATACAAGTAGGGACACTTCTATACCCAGCCCATTTATTCATTCAGTCAACACTTACTGAGGGCTCAAACCCCACCCCAATACACGCTGGAGTACACACCGTGCTGGCAATGGTAGCAGAGCAAACATAATCCTTCCTCTTGTGGAATTTACCAGTCAACGAAGAGACAATTAACTAAATGTACAATACATTAAATACACAATTAACTAACTATAAAAGTTATGGTAGAGTACACGGGGTCATGGCGAGCAGCCTACGTGCCCTTTCTCATTCTTTCTCCTACACTCTCTATTCCTGCTGGACTTCCTCTGAGGGCCTCACCAAGGGCAGCTACAAGGTGGCAGCCCCCAGGTGTTAATCACCTTTATGGAGTGCTCCACGTCAGACCTAAATGAATGTCTTCAGGTGCTTTTATGTTACCATCCTCCCTACAGTACAAACAAGCAAAGTGAGACTCAGAGAGGCACAGGAATTTGCCCTAGTTCTGGTGGCATGAGGATTTAAACCGAGAACTGGTGACAACAAAGTGTGTGCTCTTAACCATTATGAGATGTTTTCATTTCATCCAGGTTTCTCCTTCCATTCTTAAGAAGCCCTGGGAGTGCTGTCAGATAAGCATAGGTTGAACTGTTAACTGCAAGGTCCAAGGTTCAAACCCACTAGCCGTCCAAGGGTAAGCCGAGACTGTCTGCTTGTTTAGAGATTTACAGACTCGGGAAACCTACATATGGTGGTTAGGAGGCAGAATTGACTTGATGGCCATGGGTTTGTGTTGGGTTCCTTTCCTTAGGGGATAAGGGTGATGATGCCCAAGAAATACTTGTTCAGTAAAAAATGGCAGTGAGCTTGTTTGAGCCTTGGTCATATACTTAGAGTGGACACTGGGTCAGCTTTCCAGTGGCTCCCTCCAGTTGCCTAAGCTCTCTTGTCTGGACAGGGATTGCCATAGTCCAAGTTCTAAGACTGATGCTTTGCCTGGACCACACCAGTGTGGGGTTTCGTGGGACAGGTGGGGAGGGATGGGCAGAACATAACCCAACGCAAGTTCATACCCACACCTGCAACCACAAAAGACACTTGGAACACCTTGACATCCTGCATCGTGAAATTCCTCCATAAACTCAAAAACCAAACTCACTGCCATTGAGTTGCTCCTGACTCACAGCTGACCCTATAGGACAGGGTAGAACTGTCCCTGGGAGCTTCAAAGACTATCACTCTTAAAGGGAGCAGGAAGCCCGTCCTTCTCCCACACCGCGGCTGGTGGTTTCGAACTACAGACTTTGCAGTGTGTAGCCCTAAATGTAACCACTACATCATCAAGTCTCCAACAAACTCACGGACAGTAAGTTAATCCTGACTCTAGTGACACTCTTTGTACAGTTTCTGAAGCTGTAAATCTTTACAGGAGCAGAGAGTCTCAACTTTCTCCTGTGGAGTGAGTGGCTGGTAGGTTTAAATCACTGACTTTGTACTTAGGTAGTCCAAGGCTTCCCTGACAGCCACTCTGTGATTAATCCACCAGGATGAGACCAAGCTATGTGGGCCTGAGCCCCTTGGAAACACTAACCCAGGGGCCCAGTGGCCAGTGGGCACTGCAGGTACTGAAGAAGACAGAATTGGCCTGAGTATCATATATACTTGTGTATAAGCCAAATTTTCCAGCACATTTTTAATGCAGTTTTGGTGGTTAAATTAGGTGCCTTGGCTGATATTTGGGTCAGCTTATACTCGAGTACATAAGGTAAGTCAAGAGACCACCTCTCACTAGATGGATCCTCAGCCCCTATGCGGGATGGCAGATCAATGTATGCATCTTCATAGCAGTTTGAAAAAAAAAATAAACTGGAGCCCAGTATTTTTTACTGTGGTTGTTTTGGGAGCCCATGTCAGACTCTTGGGTGACAGGCCCTTCTCCTCCCACAGGAGGGTGGCTGGCGGTGGAAGGGCTCTGGACAGAAGGACCCACAGGTTCCAGCACCCTCGCTGCTGGCCAGGGCTTCTCAATCCCATCACCGGCAAATAACATGGGCCTGTCCTGGGGCTGCCTGGAGAAGTAGGGCGGCCATGACCATGTGAGTGGAAAGCACTATTCAGAGGAAGGAAATGGCCCCTTGCTGAATTCGGCCTGGGCTGAGGAATCTTAGCAAAAATAAGATCCCTCCCTTGTGCCCGAGGGAGGCCTAATCCTCACTTTGCCCCAGAGGATTACTGGGATTTAGAAAGAAGCTCGCATGCGCTTTGTGAAAAAGCTTGTGCCCACCGCCTTTGTGGCCACGCTCTCCAAGATTCGCCCTGCTTTCTAGGGTGGCAGACATTCCATGCTGTCTGTCTAAATGCCCCCACATCTGAAACCGAAATGTCCCCAACATTTGCTGAGCCTCTAGAGCAGGGACTCACTCTGTCTCCTGAGCCTTCTCCCACTGACACTGCTTCAGATTCTTCAGAGGCACAGTTTGTACGGGTAGCAAGATGGCCAGGGCAGCCCATCGGCGGGGAAACTAAGGAAAAGGCGGCAGCTTACAACGTACCTTTTCCAGGTCTCTCTCACGACAGCTCATGGCCTACGTCTCATTCGCCTGCCTTTCCTTTGGGAACCCTTGTGGCGCAGTGGTTTTGCGTTGGGTTCTAAGGCCAGTGGTGTGAAACGGGGCTTTCTACTCCCGCAGAGTTCCAGTCTGGGAGCCCCTCCGGGACAGTCCACCTTGTCCTATAGGGTCACTGTGAGTTGGTATGGACTCCATGGCAGTGAGTTTGGTGGTGTTGCCTTTCCTTTGGTTACTGCAACATCACCAGCTGCCATTGCGTTGCCACTGACGCGTGGTGGCCCTGTGTGTCATAGGGTACCCCTGTGCCCAAGAAGCTTTTCAATGGAAGTAGCAGCCAAGTCTTTCTTCTGAGACAACTCAGAGTGGACTTGAACCTCTGACCTTTCAGTTAGTAACTGATTGTGTTAACCATTTGTTTCACCCCCAACCCACCACTGTCATCGAGTTCCTTCCAACTCAGAGCAGCACACAGGGCAGAGGCGAGTTGCTCCTGAGGGTGTCCAGCACTGTAAATCACTGAGGACAGTCTCATTTTTCTCCTGCAGAGCAGCTGGTGGGTTTGAACTGCTGGCCACATGGTTAGTAGCCAGTGCCTAACCCACAGTGCCACCAGGGCTCCTTTGTATCACCCCCAAACCAAAGCAAAACTCACTGCCACCAAGTCAATTCCAACTCATGGTGACCCTGAGGGTTTCTGAAACTGTAATTCTGTGGGAGTGGAGCTCCTTGTCTTTCTCCCGGGGAACAGCGGGTGAATTCTAACTGGTGACCTCACGGTGAGCAGGCCAGCACTGAACCCCCATACCACTAGGGCTCCTTGTCTTCCTACCCCAGGGACTCCCATTTGACTCCAAGTAAGAAAGGCTTGCAAGCTTCAAACACGTTGAATTGGTGTATGCTCTGCTGTGCATAATCGGAACAACAAAAGTAAAATAAATAATAAGAGAGAGAACCAACGACAGCAGTAAATACCTCTACACAGTATCTCAGGAGATGGTTTCACTACAAACGCATCACTGGTTTTGCTCTCATCTTGAACCTCTAGTTCAGGGGCAGGCTGTTGACTTTCTCATTTGATCAAGCCTCCAGATTGTCCCCCAGGCTCCAGTTCCCGCCTGCTCTTTCAAGCTGGATAAAAACTGTCCTGAACACCTGCCTTGGATCCCAACTCCTTTAAGCCGGCACCCTGGCCTTTCCATGTTTGGCTACCTTATGCACAAGGTCACGGTGGTTCTGTGGGAGGATGTTCACTTTCCATGCAGGTGATCTGGGTTCAACTCCCAGGCAACGTGCCTTGTCCCCAGCCAACACCCGTTTGTCAGCAGAGCCAGCATGTTGCTATGAGGCAAAGAGGGACTCAACGAAGCCTCTGGACCAAGATGAACCGGGTAAAAGGCCTAGTGACCTATGCCTCGAGATAAGCAGTCAGTGAAAGCCCTATGGATCCCAACAGTCTGATGGACAATCCACAGGGGATGCTGCATGACCGGCAGCACATACTTCAGAGCCCAAGAGTTGGGAACAGTGGACAATAATGATTCATCAATGAATGACACTGACGACTCATAAACAGATGGCATCGAGAACAAAAGCTGGCCATAAGCACATAAGGAAGTGAGGCTGGTGGTGAGCTGACTGGGCACAGCACGTCCTTTCCCCTTTGCTGGCCACTAACCCATAGAAGCAGGTGGTTAAGCAAAGGGGCTGAAGAAAGCTGATGGTGCCCGGTTATTACAAGATATAGCATCTGGGGTCTTAAAGGCTTGAGGTTAAACAAACGACCATCTGGCAGGGAACCAACAAAACTCACATGGAAGAAGTACACCAGGCTGTGTGATCATGAGGTGTTGACTGGGACATGTATCAGGCATCAGAAGACCCAAAACAAATAATTATATCAATGTGAACGAGGGATCAGAGTGGAGACCCAAAGCCCATCTGCAGACAATTGGACATCCCTCACAGAAGGGTCACAAGACAAGTCAGCCAGGGTGCCGTACCGCATTGACAAAACATACAACATTCCACTGGTTCTTTAATGCTTCCCCCCCCCCACCCCTCACTATCATGACCCAGTTCTACCTTGCAAATCAGGCTAGGCCGGAGCATGTACACTGGTACAGATATGAGCGCTGAACACACGCAATCCAGGACAGATCAACTCCTCAGGAACAGTAATGGGAGTAGCAATACCATGAGGTTGGCGGGGAGGGTGAGGGAGAAAGGGGGAACCGATCTCAAGGATGGATCAATGTATTATCTTTGCCCCCCCCAGGCAGGGGGAAGAACAATATAAACATGGGTGAAGGGAGATAGCAGTCGGTGTAAGATATGAAAACAATAACAATGTATAACTTATCAAGGGTTCATGAGGGTGGGAAGGGGAGTGAGGGAGGGATAAAAGAGGAGCTGATACCAAGGGCTCAAGTAGAAAGAAAATGCTTTGAAAATGATGACGGCAACATATGTATAAACGTGTTTGATCCAACTGATGTACAGATTGTTCTAAGAGCTGTAAGAGCGCCAATAAAATTATTTATAAACAAAGCAGCAGCAGGTGGCATCACACAGGAGCTGGACAGGTCAGGGGACAGCCAGGCAGAAAAGATCCTGTGAGCCGTACAGCCCTGCCTCCCTTCCAGTGCAACCCCAAGCCTAACACGTCAAGCCTGGGAAAGGTACAGAGCCCAGGACAAAGCCAAGGCACCCGAGTGTGACCCCCGGTTCATGGATCCAGCTGTGGACCAAAGGCCTCCGCCCCAGTCAGACCTGTCGCAGTGGGGGAGGCCGCCTCCTCTCACAAGCACATTCCAGCTGCCAGTGGTGAAGAGGTCACCATGGGAACCGGCACAAAGGGCTTAATGTTGGAAGGCAAGAGGCTGGAGGCGATGCTAAAGAGGCCGAGTGGGACTTCAAGTGACAGTTCTGCAATTCTCACTTCAGCAGGGCAGGCCTATTGTGAGCGGGGCTGAGAGACAAGTAGAGCTTGCACACAGCAAAGAGCCTGGTCCAGGGCCTCCAGGGCACCAGCATGCTAAATCCTTGCAGGTTGTTCTTTGCCCAACTTTCTTGTTTCCATGTCAGAACACAGGGAGCGCTCAGGGGGCTGGCAGGGTGCTCGGGTGCTGCACAGGTTTCAGTGGGAAACTAAGACAGGCTAGGGAGAGACCCCTACTCAACTTCACGATATCAGCCAATGAAAACCTGTCAGCTTTCTGACCCATAAGGGATCCTGGGATGGTGCGGGGCTGGGAAGCATTCTCTTCTGCGCCCTGGGGTGTGGACTGACTCACCATCCATTGAGTCGGGGGTGGGCTTGGCGGCAGCTAATCAAACACAGAAATAGTAATGCCCCTGCTAGTCATTTTGCCCTGAGATAACATGGCTTCCGTGGAAAGACAGAATTAGCACAGAGACATTCCTTCAAATGTGGGACTGCAAGCAACACTTTGCAAAGCTTCCCCCTGCCCCCCCCCCCCCACACACACCATCAGCACCTGCTTTCAGCACACTGGCTCCAGAAATCCCTACCGTGCATACTGGGCTGGGTTTCTCTTTCGTGGGTCTGTAAACAGGCGTAACTCCACTTAGATGGTTAAAGACCCCGTTCTGGAATTCCTGAGGACATGCCTCCTCCCCCACCCCCCACCCCTTTGCAGAGGCCATGAATCAGAGCATCAGATCCAACAAGCAGAATTTTGGAGGATTGAAAAGTTAAGTGAAAAGGCTTCCATCTAAATAGATACGTGTTGCTGTTCACGGCCATCTCCTCACAGCAACGTCCACAGAGGAAGCAACGCCCAGCATGCGGCCTCTCAGACAGTACAGAGCAGGGCAGCATTGGACGGCGAGTCACGGGGTTCTCTCTTGCTGGTTTTAGGAAGCACATTGCCAGGACGTTCTTCCTAGTCTGCCTCAGAGCAGTGGTTCTCAAACTTACTAAGGCCGCGACCCTGTATTATGGCTCCTCATGTTGTGGTGACCCCCCCCCCAACCATACAATTATTTTTGTTGTTACTTCATAACTGTAATTTTGCTACTGTTATGAAGTGGGCGACCTCTGTGAAAGGGTCTTTGACCGCCCCCCCAAAGAGGTCGAGACCCACAGGTGAAGAAGCGCTGGTCTAGACGTTCCACTAATCCGTTCAGCATTAGAGCAACGCGCAAGCCCCAGCAACAGACAGGTGGCTGGCTACCCATGGGGTGCACTGGCCGGAAGTGGAACCTGGATCTCCTGCGGGGCAGTTGAGACTTCCAGCACTGAACCCCATTTAAGTCGAGCACGCTGTTAGTGTTAGTTGTCGTGGAGAGGATTCCAACTCAAAGCCACCGTCTGTGGACCTGAGAATTGCTCCCTGAGGCTCTCAAGGCGGTGGTCTGTCTCCCGAGGTCCCTCGGGTGGGTTCAAAATGCCAACTTTGCAGCTGGTCATCAAGTCCTTAACTGTTTTTTCACACCCCAAATGCAAAAACCTAGTCATTGAGTTGAGTCAATCGCCACGCAGAGTGACCCTACGGGGCAGAGTGGAATTGCTCACGGTTTCTGGAACTATATCTTTATGGGAACAAACAGTCTCATCTTTCTTCCAAGGATTGGCTGGCATGTTTGAATTGCCAATCTTCTGCTCAACAAAAAACTCCTGGCCACTGGGCCAGTTTCGACTGACAGTGACTCTATAGGACAGGACAGAACTGCCCCCTGTGGGTTTCCGAGACTATAGCTCTTTATGGGGGTACAAAACCTCATCTTTCTCCCTCAGAGTGGCTGGTGGTTTCGAACTGCTGATCTTGTGGTCAGCAGCCCAACATGTAACCATGAAGTCACCAGGACTGACTCAATAGATGATGAAAAAAACAAAACAAAAGAAAACTTACTGCCATTAAGTAAATTCTGATGTATGGCGACTGTGGAATTGTATTGTCTCTCTGGGTTTCCGAGGCTGTAGATCTTTATGGGAGCAAAAAGCCTCATTTTTCTCCCTTGGAGTAGCTGGTGGGTTCAAACTGCTGACTTTTGGTTAGCAGCCCAACGAGTCACCCAGGTCCTCAGGGCTTCTGTAGATAATACTGTTCAGATATTTATGTAAATACAGTTCTACTCCCCTCCCCTCTGGCATCTACATTGTTTGTTTGAAATAGCCAATATTACAACTTTAGGTTTTCACTTCTATTTAAAGTGTTAGCTCAGAGTTCTTCAGATTGTGAGCGTTCACGAAATGCCAGTGGAAATAGAAAATATAAAATATCTTGGATCAACAGTTTACCTATCCTATTAGGAAGACTGAAATCTGCAGCTTGTTTCTTGCTTTTGAAGACCAATAAAATGCCATGTCTATGTCAATCCCTGCTACTGTAACAGGTTAGGTGTTGGATGCCTAACCACAAGGTCAGCAGTTTGAAACCACCAGCTGCTCCATGGGAGAAAGATGAGACTTTCCACTCCCATCAAGAGTGTCAGTCTCAGGTGCCCACAGGGCAGTTCTACTTTGTCCTCTGGGATTGCTGTGGGTCAGAATCGACTCAGTGGCAATGGGAATGCCAATCATTAGCCTGTCTTCACCAAGTCTGTCAAACCTAACCTAGGTTCTCCAAATTCCTGTACACAAATCAATCAATTCTCTTAATTGGAGTCATTGGGGGCAGAGAGGGAGAGAACATCAAAAGAGCCACTGGTATGCTGAACTTCTGAGGGGCTGGCAAAAGAACTGGACAAGGTCATTAACATCTTAAAATAGTTTACAAGTGAATCCAGGGTTTGTTTTTTTTTCTTTTTGTCCTGCTCACAGGGAGACGCTAATCACGTATCATGAGAGCTCCAAGCATCATTTTAGTGAATCCAGTTTTGAGGTCACAACAAACAACATAATTTCTTCTTTCAGAGCAGCTTCCACCACATCTCAATTACTTCAAACTTTCCGAGTCCCAGCACACACGCCCCAGATGCCCCAACCCAGAGGCTACCCACAAAACCCAATCTGCACGCAGCTGACACCATATAGCATACCTCACCTCACCCACCATTACAATCTGCCTCTTTCCCTCCCGGCGTGGCGCTGCTGCCATTCCCTAGGCCTGCCTCTTCTTCGCAGCCTCCTGATTCTTCCCTCACAAGAAACAAAGACCCGTGCCTTTCATCTCGCTGCACGTCATTGTTTTGCCCTGCCGCCTCAAGAACCTACTCTCTTCCGTGGAGTAAGTCCAGGTTCATAGCAACCATATCGTACCCATGTAGTTAAATAGTATGTCAACCAGACACTCCTGCCTTGGAGCAGAATTAAACCTGTCAGTCAAGTGGGCGCTTGATGACACTCCTTGGAGGTGCAGCCTTTTGCAAGATCAAACAGAGCCGATTCCTCTCTGCCACTATGTCTTTCTCCGGCTGGAACTTCCCTGGGACTGTGTGTCTGCCACCAGGGGCAGCCGGTCCCCTGTGGGCTACCTGACCCTGAGAGCTCAGAACCACGTGACTCTGCACCAACCGGACATGATCTTCCGGATTCCTGCTTCACCCTTGTGCATCATCAGATGCGGTGAAGCCAAGACCCAGCTACCATCAGATCTATGGACTTGAGTTGGACTGGGCTGGATGTCTTCTTGATATGAACTTGCTTCTTAACATCAAATTCTTTCCTGTACATAGAGGAATGTCACTGGTTTGTTGCTCTGGACAATGCAGCAGGACACGGTTCCCAAGACTGTCATCTTTGCCAGGGCAGGTTGCGACATCGTCCTTCTGTGGGACAGCTGCTGGGTTTGCACAGTTGATCTTTATGTAACAACCGAGCACTTAAGTCCTGGGTTATGGACTCCTTGCAAAGAACTTACAGTCACACCCCCTATCATGTGATCCCAAAGCATATCTTACCTGCAAGTTCTCTACAGTCTACCTATGAGCTAGTCAAGACCAGACTCAGCCAGTCTCACCAGTTCATTCGTGCATTCCCAAACAGTCCCCAACAGAGAGAATACTTCCCCTCAGAATGATGTTCCTTTTCTCCAAGACCTTCCTTACTCTGACCTGCTCTGCTAGCTCCCATCCCCTGCGGTAATGAAATCCTGTTATGTGGTTAGCAAGAAGAATAGGGTTGGGCCTGATGAAGTTTTTTTATCTCACTGTCATACATGGTCTCTATGCATCAACTCCAGGACAGGGAGTTTTGAGTTGCTGGTACTTGAGTTTCATCTTTCCAAAGAAATGATCATAGTGCTAAAGTTGGCAGTTCAAACTCACCAGGGACTCCGTGAGAATAAAGACCTGGCAATCTACTCCTGCAAAGATGACCTGCTGTGACTTAAACAATGATGACACACAGTTACCCTAGACAGGGTTTCTGCAACTGCAGATCTTCACAGGGACAGACAGCCTCATCTTTCTCCCTCGGAGTGGGGAGTGGGTTTGAACTGCTGATCTTGCAGTAGCAGTACAATGCTTAACTCCTGTACCACATAAGCTCCTCTTGTAAAGGTTACAGCCTAGGGGACCCAATGGGACAGTTTTACCATCGAGTAAGACTGCTGAGTCAGAGTCAACTCAGCAGCACACAACCTCAGTCTTGTGAGAAAGAAGAAACCAATCAATATCGGAAGCCTTCAAGCAGTGTTTGACTCTGTAAGTACTTGACAAATACTAGGAATTAATATTGACTACCTGCCAGGTAGATACATTGCATTGGGTAAATCAGCTGCACAAGACCTCTTAAAAGCGTTGAAGAACAAAGACGTCACTTTGAGGACTAAGGTGCACCTGACCCAATTTTTAATCGCTTCATATACACACAAAAGTTGGACACTCAATAAGGAAAACAAAAGAAAAATCAATGCACTTGAAATATGGTGCTGACATCGAATATTGAAAGTACCACAGATTACCAAACAAACAAACATGTCTTGGAAGAAGTATGGTCAAAATGCAACTTAGTAGCGAGGACAGTGATACTTCATCTCATGTGCTTAGATGTGTTATATGGAGGGCCCAGTCCCTGAAAAAGACACCAGGCTTGGTATAATAGAAGAGGATAGAAAAGGAGGAAGACTCTCGATGAACTGAGTTGGCACAGTGCCTGCAACAATGGGTTCAAACATAGCGACATTCTGAGAATGGTGCTGGACTGGTGGGTTTTCTCTATTGTACATAGGGTCACCATGGGTCAAAACTGACTCTGTAGAACCTAATAATAGCAATATAACCTGGGTAGGTATTTTTACATGGTGTTTGTCATTTATTCCTTATAAATGCTTTGAGAGAAAAGTAGTATATCACCATTTTGTAGATGAGAAAACTGAGGTGCAAAAGATAGAAGAACTTGTCCTAAATGATTTACCATGACTACATGAATATGCTGGCACACAGCGGGGAAAGTTATGAAAATGTCTTAGATAGAATCAAAGACCTTGAAAGAATGAGTCACTGGGCCTAGGGGCTTGGGAGCCTAGTCCTGGAGGACACAAAGGTCGACTGGCATAACACAGTCCACAAGTACAATGTTCTATATCCTACACTTTGTTGGAAACAACCAAGGTCTTCACAGCTCACAGGGCCCATCTAAGGCACAACTAACTGTTAGCCTCTCCCTGTACAGAGGAAAGAGGAGTGATGAAAGTGAAGATCCACGAAGCACTTTGTTCAATGAACTAACGGACCACTCAAACATGAGTCTCCACTGCCCTGAGATCAGAAGAACTAGACAGTACCCGGCTACCATTACCTACTGCTCTGAAAAGGATCCCATATTAAAAGATTCTGGATACAGTGGTAGGAAAATGTGGAAGACAACTCAAAATCATAAAGGAGGCCAGGCTTCCTAGCAGAGAGAGCCATTAGCCACCCTTCAGGTCTAGAGTTTACCAATGGGGGCTCAACTTTCAGCCAAACAATAGCCTGGTCTACAAGGGAAACAATACCTCTAGTGAAGTATGCACACCTTAGATCAATCATTTGAGATCAAAGGGGCGGCTTTTAACAAGGACAACATAGAGAAGGGTTAGAAAAGGAGGAGGAACGGAAACAGGAAACATAGGGAAGAGGTGGGACAGTGATGTGGGGATTATAATGAATGAGATGAAATCAAGTGTGTACGACTTGATGAATGTAAAACAGCTGCTCTGTGAACCATCATCCGATTCAGGACACAAAGTTAAAGAAGAAAGGGGGCAGGTAAAGAACCTGTAAATCAGTGAACAGAGCTCAGATTCAAAGTTGGGTCTTTGCCCAAGGATCTTTCTACCTACACAGCACGGCCTTTACACAAGACCATTTTGCTGTTATTTTAAGTGCTGGGTCCCAAGAGAAAACCTTAACGAGACACTCTGATGTTTAAGAAAATGGCATCAATGAAAAATAATCAGGAGTCTCAGGGCAAACAAAACAACCAACCAAAAATGCTACCTGACAACAGCCTACTGTGCTGAGAAGAAAACAAAATTCCAGAAGAATGCTCCAGACTACTTAGAATTATTCCCATTCAGATATCTACACACCCTTGAGGGTGTGATGTCTTACCCATGATTGAACTCCCTGTGTCTAGTAAGTTCTCAGTAAAGGTTTCTGAATGTTTATTGATTTAACCAACCCAGTAACAGAATCCCTCTTAATGGAGTCGGCAAGGTCTATGACATCTTTCCCAAACACTTGTTAAAACAGCAAAGGAGGCTGGGAGAGATGGAGCACTAATAACAAGGAATTCAAGAAGGAAGAAAATGTTCTAAACCGATCGTGGTAGTGATTGTACAACACTTTTTGATTTAATTGAACTATTAGATTGTATGATGTCTGCACTATGTCTCAATAAAAGTGTACATACATATATATATTTGATAAAATAATTAGATCTTAATATCAATACTAAAACCAAACTCACTGTCATTGAGCTGATTCCAATAGATTACATACATTATCATTGTATTATACTTTCTCCTAAGCATTTTAAGGAAAATTCCAATTATCACTTGTCTCTTTTAAAAGAAACCTGGCGGCTAGGGGGTGGGGGATGGGACTACATAATCTTAATGTAGCAAATAAGAGATTTTCCAAAACACTGTTGCTGTGGAGTCCAGTCCAAGTTGGAAGAACTACGTAATATGTAAATCTCTCACCTGGGTTCCCAGAGGAAGCTGTGAGCTTAGTCTGTGAGTTCAACCTCAACAATGATTATTAAATCAGTCCTCTAAGGAAGGGCTTACCCAATGTGTATTTCTTCTCTTTGGGGTTTATCGCTGCTAACAAAAGCCCCAGTCGTATTTTGTTTAGATGGTAAGAATTTTAAGTTTAAATTCCCTAATAACCGTCTGGTGGCATAGTGGTTATGCAATGAGCTGCTAACAGCAAGGTCTTCAGTTCAAAACCACCAGCTGCTCCTCAGCATTTACATACAATTTCTCACAGCTGGAAATCTCAACTGACATTTTGAGTTCTAAGACACTTTAGGGCATTACCTAATTTGATCCGCCCATCAACTTGAAATATTTTATTAGCTGTTTTGAGGTTTAGAGGCATTCAGAAACTTGTCCAACAGAATGCACATCTAGAAGTAGAGCTGGTCTAGGTCCCCTGGTCTGTCTGCCTCACCCTCACATGAGCAGACAGCCTCCTCTTCCTCCTGAGGAGCAACGTGTGGGCCCCACCTACTGACCTTGCGCTTGGCAGCTCGGTGGGTGTCACACTGCTCTCCCAGGGCTCCTCGTTGGCCTGGTTTCTATGACTTCAAGGGATATAATTACTGATGTCAGACGGATGTGTAAGCAGAGAGTACCCAAAGATATTTACTCGGGTTTTATTGACTACGCTAAGGAATTCGACTGTGTGGTTCAGAATAAAACTATGGATAGCCTTGAGAAGAATGGGAATTCCAGATAAGTTCATTGTGTTCAAGCAGAACTTGGACGTCAATCCGGAGGCGGTTGTGGAAACAGAACAAGGGAGTGCTGCGGGGTTTAAAACCAGGACAGGTGTGAGGGCTATATTCTCTCACCATACTTGTCCAAACTGTATGGCATCAGAGAAGCTGGGTGAGAGGAAGAACCCGGCGACAGGATCCAGGATCGGAGGAAAGCTGCTACACCTGTGATATGCAGATGGCACAACCTTGCTTGTGAGCCATTGACACAGTTGGAGCATTGACACAGAGGAGCATTGACACAGTTGCTGATAAAGATCAAGGACTGCGGCTTCCATGTGGATTACAGTTCAATGTAAGGAAAACCAACATCCTCACACCTGGACCAATGTAGATACAACATGATACATGGAGGACAGGTTGAAGTTGTCAAGGACTTTATCTTGCTTGGATCCACAATCAATGTTCATGGAAGCAGCAGTCAGATCAAACTACACATTGCCTTGGGTAAATCTGCTGCACAAGACTAAAGTGTTGTTATTTGGAGGACTAAGGTGTGCCTGACCCAAGTCATGGTATTTTCAGTAGCCTTAGATTGTAAACATTGGACACTGAATAAGAAAGACCCTAAAATAGCAGTTCTCAACCTATGGGTCGCGACCCCTTTGGGGGTCGAAAGACCCTTTCACAAGGGTCACCCAATCATAACAGTAGCAAAATGACAGTTATGAAGTAGCCACAAAAATAATTTTATAGTTGGGGGTCACCACAACCTGAGAACTGTATGAAAGGGTCGCAGCATGATGCAGGTTGAGAACCAGTGCCTTAAACGAATGGATGCCTTTGCACTGTGGCGCTGGAGGAGGATACTGAACATCCCGTGGACCGCCAAAAGAGCAAGCCGATCTGTCTTGGAAGAAGTGCACCCAGACCGCTCCATAAAAGCAAGGAGGGTAGGATCACACCTCACATGCTTTCGACACGTTGGATGGAGAGACTAGTCCCTGGAGAAGGACATTGTGCTTGGTAGAGAGGAAGCAAAAAAAAAGAGGAAGGCTCTAGAGGAGATGGACGGACACAGTGGCTGCAACAATGGGCTCCCACATAAGAACGATGGCGGGGATGTACAGGCGCAGGGGTTTCCTTCCGGTGCGGCAGGGTCGGAGGAGTTGGGATGGACGTCATGGCCCCCAGGGGCACAGCAGCTGGGCTGTGCAAATAGAATGACTGACTTGGGCATTGTTTGGTCTGGATTCTGGAGAGCCATCCAGTTTACTGTCTCTTTGTTTGCTGGCTATTTCACACCTTTTGCTACATTCGCCACTTTAATCACATCCTCTCCCAACCCCCAAAATATGTTGACAATGCTGACTTATCCATGTTGTACTCAGCCGCCAAATCAGACAAGCAGCGACCTGATTCAAATTTCACCATGACTGCTTTCTTGAACTCTATGGGGCTCTCACAGGTTTCTGCCTTTACTGGATCCACCACTCACTTCTCTGGAGCCATGTCATGGCATTTTACATAAGTCAAGGACAAGAAACGCACAAGGATGAGGGCTTGGCCACGCCAACACGCGCGCTGTATGTTGTCTGAGGCACAACGGTGCTTAGGCAGACAGACGGATCACCGCTTTGTGTCCACTGCAAGACCCGACGCATGGCTCCTCTCAGCCTGTCCAGGTTAATTCACGTCGGATTTTCCATTGACTCTGGGGCAAAGTTAGGAACACTGAGCAGATTTTTTTTTTCTCGAATTTTGCTGTTCAAGTTAGAGAAAGTTGGCGGTGGAGCCTTTCGACAATACAGAGGTATCTCCATACTCTCTCTTCAGCACGTGGCTAGCTCAGGAACATGGTTAACGTTTCCTCTCTTGCCACAAGTCCCATGAGGGTAGAGCACCTCCCTCTAATTTCCTGGAACACCTCCTACACAGGAAAAGTTTGGGGATGGACTGTTTCAGTACCGATTCCTTCTTCAGGTGTTTCTATACACCAGAAGCAAACTGGCTTCACGCATGCGCTGAAATACGGGAAGCAGAAGTGTCCAGGTCTGTGGACCACTGCTCATTCAAGCAGGTGTAAGATCAGCCAGCCAGGAGGCTCGGGCTTCCCTATGTTCTGTCCTGCCTGACCTTTCTTAGAAAGAGAGCCCAGCTCAGTGAGCCTGCAAGGAGGCATGAGGGTGGGCAGCCTCGGTTCAAGTGACACTACAGAAAGGAAGGAAAGTGTCACTGCAATGGAGGCCACACGGGGGTGAGAATTACGGGATGCTTCTGTCAGACAGGACAGCAGAGGAAGCCACAACCCAAGAAATTCTAACTTTCTGAAAGTATCCAGCAAAATCGTCTGAATTGCCGGCCCCTTGGGCACACGGAAGTCCAACCCAAGGGAGAGGAGGACCTGGTTTGGGTCAAAGTGTTATCTGGTTTCTGAAAATGCAAAGGCAAGAATGGGTTTGGAGGAAAAAGTAATATGTTGATGTAAGAATGTGACCAGATGTAACATACAAGGTAGGATATTGATCCATTCATTCTGAGTTCAAAGATCCATTCTTCATTTAGAGGGCTCATCACACACACACACACACACACACACACACACACACACACACACACACACACAAAACCATCCCAACTTGGGACAGAATCTTTTAATTCCCATCAATCAAGCCATTAACTTCAAATCATAAATTCTACACCACATCCAATCAGTAACTTCTTGAGAGCAATTAATTTTTGCTGTTGACTTTCCATCCTGACCTGCAAAGGGCTGGCTATTCTGGAGGGCAGTTTAAAATCCTTCTTGCCAAAGGACTGATGGGCGGTTTTTACATAAATCAAAACAAGGTTTTACCTCATTTGTTGAGCAAATGGACATAATGGGCTCAGGTGGGGTCCCCCCAACCACCTGGGGGGTTGAGAATCTTGATTTCCTTTGGTCCCAGGCTACTAAGGACAGGAATTTGTTTAGAATTCCACAATCTGGAGGTTCCGAAGGATGACCTACCGTCCTTTTTATCCACTGAAATCATCCTAGACAGATGGATGTTTATCCTATTCTTAAAATCTCCAGGGAAGTAAATTCTCCACAACCGCCCTTGGTAACCTTCTCCAGGGTTTTATCAAGCGTATGGTGAGGAAGTTCTGATCTAGAAACCAATAAAAATATGAACTCTCTGAGCCTGGTTACAAGCGCTGGAAAGGGGCATGTGTTTGGGCACTTTGCCTTAATGGTCTGGAGATGTATTTACAAAACAGGCTATGCCAACAGAAACCATTTGCCAGGAGCAGATGTGGGAAGTTGACTCAAGAGAAATTGCCACAATAAATTCTGTTGCAACCCATGAACAATGGAAATAAATTACTGTGGGTATAATTCTGTTTTTTAAGTACAAATTTATTTCCTTGTCAATTTCTGGGTCTGGTTTCTAAACCAGGTTTCTCAGCTGTAGAGAAAAGAAAGAAGTCCAAGTCCGTAAGCTGTAAGGTTTTCAAATGACTAGGTTTCTATGGAGAATCAGGCCTGAGCAAAGGAAACCTGACGTGTTAATGGCTTTTGACATTCCTTTTTTCTACCCTTTCTGCAGTGATCACGTAATATTTTGTACTCAGAAAAAAATTAAAAGGTAAATCTATTTCTAGAAAAATTATTGGGGGTAAGATTTGGATACCTATCTGACCACTGTGCTTCCGGCTGGAAATGGATGGCAATTCAACTGGTCTTTAAATATTAACTAATCAAACACAGAAAAATGCACACAACTCTCTTTCGGTTCCAAGGCCCTGTGCTAAGGTGCCCGTTGTTACCTGTTAGCACACAGGAATCTCTACCTACGAGGAGATGAAATGAGTGGGCGTGCGCCCATTCAAACTCCGTCCCAAAGCCTTCATGCACTGAAGACCTCTAAGCCACCAATTGAAAAAACAAAAATATCAAACAGAGAGATGACTACTCCTACACCCCACTCCTGCCCCCAGAGAGTAGCCCCTGTATTTAAGTTTCACAAACTCCACTCTCGACCCTCCCCCCACCAAAAAAAGCTGTTGTATTCCTTAACTCACAGTAGGCATGTGCTTGCTATCATTTCACTTGCACCACTTAATTTTCGCAACTACGTGACACTGGCGCACACTGTTCAGAAACGCGGTTATAGATCTGGAGCCGGTGGGGAAGGGGAAGGCCGGTGTGCCGCGCTCCCGAGCACATGCGGGGCTGGGGGGGGGGGGGGGCGAAGCCTACAGCTCCAGTAAATTTTAGAAAGGCGAGGGGTTTTAAGCTCCGTGGGGGAAGCAATTTATCAAAATTAAACCATTTCACAGATCATTTCTTCCCCAAAGTTTCCATGCTGTCAATAATTAACCATTCTTTCCCCCTTCGAGGGGCAGCTTCTGCCTCCCCGGTGAAAACAGCAAAGGCCTAGGCGTCCCTCGGAGCGCTCCACTGCCCCCCATCAGGCCGGCTGCTGACGACGGCCAGCCCGGACCGGGACCCCGTCCTCGGAGAGCGAAGCGGACGCCCGCCCTCCGCCCCAGAGCCCCGCACTCACCGGCTGCGCCCCCGGCCGCACCCGGCTCCCGGCCGGCACGGACGCCAAGTTCAAATCCCTCGCCGCCGCGCCGAGGAGGCGGCGCTCCGCGCGCTCAACAATGGGCGGCTCTACCGCGCCCAGCGCCGGCGCGCCCAGGCTCCAGAGACGCGGCGGGCCCGGGGCGCACGGCCCCAGGACACGGCGTCGGGTCGCGGGGCGCGCGGAGAGCGCGAGGGTGCCCGACAGGCCTGCCTCCCAGGCCGCCGGGGCCGCGCATCCCCGCGCCCAGCCGCCCGCGGCACCGAAAGCCGCGCCGTCCGCCGCGCGCCCGCTCCGCGCTCGCCGCCAGGTAATCCCCCAGGAAGCCGCGGGCGGGGATTGGCCCGGGCGCTCGGGGTGGGATTTGCATTTCAATGGCCAAGCCGGCTGCCTAAGGTTCTCCCCCCAGGCCCCTGGGCGGCGGAGAGGGGCTCCCCGCTCCCCTCCACCGTGTACCTCTGCGGGGTAATAAGGCACCAACACACACGCGCGCGCACACACGCAAGTGTATAGGCAGAACTGTGTCTTAACTTTCCCCCCTTTTCTTTCCCACTTTGCAGTGAAGAGGACCCCTCGAATCAAAATATCCATTTTAAGAAACCCGCGCTCACTTCGCAGGGGCTACACAGTTAGTAATTGATCAAATGGAGCATGAATGAAGCAAGGTAAAAAGTTCACAGTTAAAAAAAAAAGCTCACATTACAAGGAAAATAACCTTTTCCCCCCTTCTTTTTTTTCTTCCCCTCAGCATGTCCTCTTTTCAGTCCAACGGAGCGGTTCAGGTTATTGCTGCTCCGAAAACGCTAGAGAAGCGCTTGGCGCACGCCTCGCGGTTTCCCCAGCCGCCTCGGATTAGGGTGGTGAGGGGCTCGGGTTTTGACTGACCTTTTGGAGGTGTTCGACTGAGCCTTGCAAACTTTGGGATTTGTGGGGAGTTTGTTTTTGTTTTGCATTAGTTTTTGCATTGATGGGAGAGGCGGCCAGTTAATGTTACAAAGGAAAATGCTATTTTCAAGGGCATCTTTTCTTCAACCTGCACAACTGGCTGTGGATCTTTCCAGGGAGGCCAGATTCCCCCTCAGAGACGGGCTTTCTTAATTGCTTTCACATGTCACCTCCAGAGATTACACTAACAGTAAGGGGTGAAGTTAGCTTCAGGTCTTCTCCAGCAGAACATCTACTGCTGTTATAAAGATACATACCGCATGCACACACATATATTATCATACACATGCATATATTATCATACGTGTGTGTTCAGATGTATAGACCCCGAGAATACCTAGCCAGGCAAAAACGAGACACCTCAGTTACCATACTCTGGGAACTTCCAAAGGCTCATGGAAAAATGACCTTTTCATTCCATTTTCCCCAAGCACTTTTAGAAGCTCTTTGGGAGACCACTGCCCAATGCAGAAGCATGGACAGATACAGCAAGGGCCAAATCTTTACTGAAAAGGCCAGGCCCCCTCCCCCTGCCCAGTAAGGGCATATCCTCCAAGTTTTCCTTTTGTTTTAAACACAGTATCATCAAAGCACAAACATACAAACTCACTGCCATCAAGTTGATTCCAACTCATAGAGACCCTATAGGTCAGACTAGACGTGCACCTGTGGGTTCCCAAGACTGTTGATCTTTATTGGAGCAGAAAGCCTAATCTTTTTCCCTGGAAGCGGTTGGTGGGTTCGAACTGCTGACCTACCAGTTAATGACTCAACCTGTAACCCACCAAACCACACCAAACCAAACTCATAGCTGCCCAGCCCATTCTAACTCATAGCAAGCATATACAAATACATACACACCTATCACAAAGTCAAGCTGGTACCCATAAACACAGTTGCTAGGTGCTGGAACAGGGAGGCAACATTTGCAAGTCATCTGTCCTTGGCAAACCTAGTTTGGGGAAGAGGTTAGGGGGTGTCTTGAATTTACGCTTTAGAGAGTGGTCACCCACACTACTCCTAAAGCACATTGCTGCAGCGCTTATGTTGAAGAAATAAGTATTAAACAGAAACCAATGGGAGCCCTAGTGGCTTACTGGTTACGCATTGGGCTCACATCCGAAGGTCAGCAGTTTGAAACCACAGGCCGATCCACAGGAAAGAAATGAGGCTCTCTGCTCCCATGAAGAATTAAAGTCTCAGAAACTCAGGGGCCCTATGGGGTGGCGCTATGAATTGGCATCGACTCGATGGAGTCAACTCAAAAAGCAGTGGCACAATAGTTAAAATAGTTGCTAATCCAAACCTGGGGCGGGGTGGGGGGCTTGGAACCCACCAACCACTCTGCTGGAGGACGCTGAGGCTGTCTGCTCCCAGAAAGATTTACAGCCTTGGACACCTTACGGGACAGCTCAGCTCTGTCCTATGGGCTCACTGTGAGTCACTGACTGGATGGCAGTGGGTTTGGAGACACAGCCAGGAGCTCTGAAGGCAAAGCCCATCAGGTTCCTTCCACCTCCACAGCCTCTTTATCTCGTTTGCTAGGTCCTGGGGTGAGGCGAAATCTCCCGAGGGTGGAACCAAACAAACAGAAACTCCCTGCCACCCAGGCATTTCTGATTTGTCGTGGGTTACACAGTAGGCTGTTAACCACAACACCAGCGGTTCAGAACCACCAGCCAGTCCACAGGAGAAAGACGAGGCTTTCTACTCCCAAGCAGAGTTTCAGTCTGGGACCCCACGGGGGCAGTTCTACTCTGTCCCATAGGGTCATGAACCTTTACTACAAATTGGTGATTTGAGTGCAAAGTCTAAGTGTACATACAAGCCTGTCTTATACCAGTGAGACACATCGCTCTGACAGGAGATTACTAAGCTTCTTTCTGTTGCATCACAGACTTGGGGGTGGGGCTTGTATATATGTCTAAAATTACATATGAAAAATAGAGGCATCATTAGATATTTGTAAATGATGGCAAAACCACCCATCTCCTGAGACCAAAGATGAGCCCTGAAACAAAGAGATTGCAGCAGCAGGTCAAAATCACGCTGGTGGCTCTCTGCAGGAATGGGGACAAATAAAGTGGCCCTTTACTTCCCTCACAAAGCCTCCCAGATGCACAACCCTGTGGCAGTGACAGGCAGCCCATGTGAACACATATAACTCTCCCACGACACTTATTAAAGATGGCCTCTGTAAAGTCACACAGCCCATAATTCCGGGGTTACTATTGCTCTCTGCAATCACATATTATATTAAAACTCAATCGATTTTTAAAATAATGAAAACAAATATGCTAATCAAGAGGTTAAGGTTTTTGTTTTAATGCTAAAATATTTGCAAGGCAGTTATAAATAGAAAAAAAAAGTACACAACTCAGAGGTAGAGAAGGGTGTGTGTGACCATCCTGGGTCTTGTTCATTTTTGCTTTTGTTTTAAGTCTTGATGAAGTTGCTGGCTTCATACGGTTAGGGAGTTAAACTAAGGAGGCAGTGGAAACAGGGGAAGGCTGCAACATGGCTCCAGTGCAGGACCAGGCAGGTTTTGTTCTCTTGTGCAAACTGTTCCAGCTCCCTTGATGGTACCCAACAACGACGTGGAGTTACAATTCACACACCCTCACATTTAAATACTTTTCAGGTAGGCAATTTAGTGGCAACGGTAACATTAAATTATATTGTGTAATCACTGCTCAATCGCCCATCACCAGAAACAGAAGCTCCTGGATTCCTAAGCAATGGCTCCCCCATTCCCAACCACTCCTTCTCACTTTGGGGAACGACTGAGAAACTGGTTTCTATATATTCGTCTATTATTGTCATTTCATATGAGTGAGGTCAGAGAACAGATGCCCTTTTGTGGTAAAAAGTCACACTTAAAAAAAAGTCAGACCTTTTTAGTAAAAGACACCCACATGCCTTCTCTGATGGTGGGATGATGATGGAGTGAGCAGGGCCGGAAAGAGGGTCTCACCTCTGGCAAGGCCCTCAGCAGACACAGGAGGGGAGGGGAGCCTGGCCCTGAGAATGTTGTAGCTCCGCTATCATTGCCAAACGGGGAGACACCTATGAGAATAAGTACTTTTAACATAAGGGTTACTCCTGTTTATACTCCTAGACTCAGCACTTATTCTTGAAATTATTTAAATGAGTTCAATATATTTAATTATACACTTCAAGAAAACGCATACAGAAATCCTATCCATAATAAGGGAATCAGAATGGATTTTTTCCATAAATTTAGCTTCTTTTAGATTCCACTATACAAATACAGATGCACAGTCTTAACAAGAGGAACGCCCTCCGCAAAAGGGCGGCCACGATGGACGCAGACGCAGCCAGGCGAGGGTGTGCTTTTGTCCTGTTGAGTCGGAACTGACTCCATGGCGCCTGGTCTTCTGTGTTATGCTTTAAAATATTGAACTAAATTTCTCTGGGACACAGTCATACCATCCAGCCAGTTACCTAAACCTCTTGCTGTGGAGTAGGCTGCGGCGCCTAGGGACCCCATAGCACAGAGTCGCATTGCCCCGGGGAGTTGCCCAGCTGCTTCAGCTCTTTCCGCAGAGCAGCCAAAGGGCGGAAACCGCCAACTTCCTAGTTAGCAACCTAGTGCTTAACCCACCACACCACCAAGCTTTCTGTTCCCAAATCAGTGAAGTTTTGATGTGGAGAATATAAACCATTTGAGACAAAACATTTGAAATATAACAACTCTTCCCCTTGGTCGAAGCATCCAGGAAATCATGTGGCTCATCTCGTCACCTCTTTTGGAGATCGGCACCTTCGAAAAGCAATGTCTGCTGAATATTGAAAATAAGGTCTAGGGCCTGTTTTGTGGTCAATATAAAGTCACGGACAATCAAGAGACCCCACGTGAGCCTGGGCTGTTGGAAACATTCAGAAGAATCGGGTGTGCTTTTCTCTTAAGCGAGGGTTCCAGTTAGAATAAGCATTATATAGTTTCTATAACATCAGATCCACTTTAAAAACATCTTTTTTTCTTAGCCACTCACACCAAAAGGTGAGAAACAAGTGAGCAGCCATTGGAGCGAATGCAATGTGAAAGCAGGAGTGCAAGGGAAGGGGACTCCATATGAAAGGCCCTCCCAAGCTTTATAAACAATTTATTCCACAAAGTGTTGACTATAACATGGAGTGGGGGAGGTCCTCTATAATTTCTGTCTGCTTCTTCTCAGAGTTTTTTCAGCTATCTCGGTACCCCTTTATGTACAATCGTTTCTCTACAATAGCCTAGCGAGGCCCCAAATCCTCTGCGTTGGCACCTTCTGCACTTTCTCTTTTTATTGTTGGCATCTGGGGCTGCTAAGGGCCAGAATTGACTCGATGGCAAGGAGCTTTGGCTCTGCACATGGACGCACATTGAGCCAGCGGTGGTCCTCTGGGGCCCCAGCACTAGGGTACTAGTAGAGGCTTCGTATGCACTGACTATTGTGCAGCGTCTAAGAATCTCATTTCCCAACCCAAGGAAATGAGAGGGGAGGAGGAGGCAGAGGGATGCTCCTTTCAGATTGATTCTGCTGCTGCTATGAACACACAGGGATATAGTAGTCAACTGCAGGGCGCATGACTTCATGGGACAGAAATGGCTCTCTCAATACAAATATGTATTCATTCAAACGGGGGTACAAGGAAACAGCTCAGAGCAACCACAACAGGAACAAAACCAGCAGAATGAGACTGCAAGGTGCAGCTTCTGAGGCTGGCTGCAGTCAACAAGCTTCCGCCCTCACGGAACTATGGGAGACAAAATACACTGTCCATCGTGGAGGGTCACTGCATAAAGGGCAGTCATCCAGGTCAGCAGCCCCAGGTCTGTAAGAAGACACGCATTGGCAGGATTCTTCCTGGGACGTCTTGGTGGGAAGATTAGACATGCAACAAAATTGGAAGCAACCTACATGGCCCTGGGAGAGAAATGGTTAAATTAGTTGTGACGCATCCAGTGCATATGGCGCACGGAGTTTTGTTTACAGTGGTGGGAAATTCACAGTGACTAAGAGTAATTGTTGGGGGGGAAAAGAGTAATGGTTGGACAGCTGGTGGATGTTATTGATGTCAATCGGTTGTGCATCTGAAAAAATGGGAAAATCTTGGGATATGGACTATGTTATAAAAGAAAAATAAAACTACTAATATATATGTACATAACCAATATATATAATATATATTTATAACCAAATTCATATATATATAACCAAATGCCTCATAGAATATGATTTGGAAGGTCCGGGCTTCATGGGATATCCCAGTTAATTGTCCTAATAGACTAAGTAGTGCTTCTATTCTCCCTCCAAGTTCATCCAAGCCTGTGCATTTAAAAGCTTGCAAGTGGCCATCCAAGCTCAAGCAAATGGTCTCTTTATCAGTTTGGAGAAGCAGAGGAAGATAGCAATGCATTGGTTCCCTAACCACAAGGCCTGCAGTTTGAACCCACCAGCTCCTCCTTGGGAGAAATCCGTGGTTTTCTACTCTCCTAAAGAGCCGGCTGCAATCCTTAAACCCTGTCCTCTAGGGTCAGAGGGCAATTCTACTCCGTCCTCTAGGGTCACGATGAGTCAGAGTCACAACTCAATGGCAGTGAGTTTGTTTGATTGTTTATACATAATTTGGAGATTTAAAATAAAGTACAGATTTTAATTATTAAAAAAGCACCCTGGGTTTTTGAAATATTTTGGTCAAATAATTGAATTTTTTTTCTTCCCTCTTTCTTGTGGTGAGGCTTTGTAAGAGAGCAAGGCAGCCCAAGAAATAAGGTTCCCACCCAAACTTAATCTAAGTTGTCATACTTTGAGGGTGAAAACAAATTTCTGAGCGCCTATTCCTGGCTATCGCTGAAATGAAAAATAAGAAACAATGAAAAAGAGAAGGAAAAGAAAAAGAAATGGCGGAGGAATGGAGAGACGGGGAAAGTCTTAGGAATATTAACTAGAGTTAGAATAGAAAAAGAAACCAAAACAATAAAGTCCTATAATTATGAATATCTCCTTGAATACATGCATTAAAAGAACAAGAAAGAACACAAGCCAGCCCAATATAAATTACCTGGGGGAGGTAGAATGGGGAAGAGAATTATTTTGATCCTTTTATTTCGATTGGCGTGGAGCCTTTTTAAAAATAAAGGACAACGCATCTAGAAAGACAATTATGAAGGAAAAATATTTATTCAGCAACCCTGCCTTTGTTTATAACCTGAGCCATCACATCCTCAAGTCTTTACCTTTCACCTAAGTGCAGCGTCTAATAAATACGATATCTGTTATCATAAGTATTTATGGATTATAGTATAAAAGAACCCCTGGATGAAAAAGAAATTAGCAGAAAGGTGCCGGAGGTTATCAGATTTGCACAGCACCAGCGTCTCAGATGATCACCTCAAAAGATAATAGGCTTTCAGTAGGACTGCACTGGTGGAGAACAGCTGGCGATTGCTCCTTTGGACACGATCCCCGCTGGCTATTGTTGTGTCATTAAGGAATGCCCCCCCCTACCCCCAGACTGGGCACAGGAATTGCTTGCCATACCTAGGCTAACCTGGCGGTAGAAGACAAGGGGAGGCCAGTGGTGGACATGAGCTAGATAATGCTCTCAATCAAAATTTCAACTCTACTTATTCTTCAGTTGACAGAATGTCATGCGTTAAGTTTCAGAATTTCTTGATTTAAGGACCAACAGGGAACATCATGACGAATGAGAAAAGATTGGAGTTGTCAAGGATTTCATCTTACTTGGATCCACAATCAATGCTCATGGAAGCAGCAGTCAAGAAATCAAGCGACAAGTTGGACGGGGTAAATCTGCTGCACAAGACCTCTTTAAAGTATGGAAGAGCAAAGATGTCAATGTGCGGGCTAAGGGATCCTGGCCCAACCCGTGGTAGTTTCAATGGCTTTCTATGCCTGGGAACGTCGGGTGCTGAAGAAGGAAGACTGAAGAAGAATCAATATGCTTGACTGGTGGTACTGGTAGGAATAGTGGAAGTACCGTGGACGGCCAAGGGAATAAACTAATCTGTCTTGGAGGAAGTGCAGCCAGATTGCTCCTTAGAAGCGAGGATGGAGACTGCCTCTCGTCCTACTAAGCTTCCTAAGGTTTTCCTCTGTCAAATAAGATAATTGTACCTTCTGCAAAAGATTTTTGAGAGATTATTATGAGGTAATCAGGGAGTGTGTGTGTTTTGGGGGGGTTTCTGTTGAATATCCTTGTGGGCTACGTCTCTCCTACTACTCCGTGCCACTGATTGACACAAGAGAAGGAAAGGGCTCAGCAGAACTCATGTAACAAAGCATATAAGTCTAAGACTCGGATTTTGAGTCATTAGGGTAAGCTTTCCTCCTCAATAGAATTTTTAAGTTTTCCTTGATTAAAGGAGAATTGGAAGGAAGGAGGAGTGGGTTATCGATGCTGGAATGTCTGACACAGACCTACATGGGCGAGACAGAAACTCCAGAGAGGCCTGGAGATTTGAGAACAGAAAGTCTCTCAGCCCTGAACGCAGGCCAGGTCTGAGAGCTGGCTCCACCCCAGGGTTGCTGGAATCTGGAGGAGGGAAATGTCTGTGTACGGCACGGCACCTGAGGAAGAGATGGCCTCACATTTTCCATTAGTCTTCCCAACCCAGAGTGGCTCTGGAGAGGCAGCCTGTTTCTTGAGAAGCAGGAGGACACAGCTACCTGGTGGGCCCAAGGAAACTGCACATACAACCATCCCAGCAGATACCATCGCGGGGAGATAGTGATGGAGACCACACTTGGTCTAACGACAACACACACACCCCAGAGTCTACTTCAGCTCCTCCCAACTCCCCTGCAACCCTGGAGTGGGTGCAGACTCTGGATTTGGCCAATATTAAGTTTCTGCCTTCCAGTTGAAAATGGTTTCACAATAGAAATTAAGGCCAGTTTTTGTGCCAGGCGCATGGAGCTCACCTATGGTAACTCTCATTCCTGGGATTCACAGGTCTGTATCCCAGCAGCAAAGGTTGGAAGCACAGTGACCCTCCAGGCCAGGGTAGAACTGCTTCCTAGGGCTTCCGAGGCTGTGAATCCTTATGGGAGCAAAAAGCCTCATCTTTCTCCTTGAGATGGGTTTGAACCACTGACCTGACTAGCAGCTCAATGTGCCGCAAAGGGTCACAGAGGAGGGAGATTCATGTCACGGGAGGCCTCGGAGAAGAGGTAGTAGGCGCGACATACTGAAGGATGGATTTGCACTTACCAATGGACTGCAGAGGAAAAGGAGGAACTGGGCAGAAAACCTGCAGGAAGAGAAGCCAAATTGGGCAGTGTGGGCCATGTGGGGAGCAGCAAGTAATGTCTCCAGGGCATGGGCACGTGGCAAAAGATGCAGAGAGAGAGGCAGGTGCTGGAAGCAAACCTTTTGGACTATCATCATGACTTAGATTTTATCCAGCAGGCAGTGCAAAAAGAGTCCCGTGATGCTTGCTCATTCAGGAAGTCCCGTTGGTGGTGCACAGAGGAGGGTAAATAGGATGTGCTGGGCCCTCTCTCAGGTGAATCCTACTCAGGTGGGGCCAACATTGGAAAATGGTTAAGGAACAACTAGGCTCAGTGTGTTAGTCTGGGCAAACTCGGGAAACAAATCCACAGAAACTCATATGTATAAGAGAGTTTGATATAAAGGGTAAGTGTACATTAAGAAAGCATCCCTATCCAGTGTTGCCCAAGCCCCTAAGTCCAACATTAGCCTATATGTCCGCAATCTACAAAGTCCTCCTCAATCTCACAAAGCACATGCAATGACGCTGACTGCAGGAGGAAAGCTGAATCAGTGAACGTGTGAGCATCTCAGCGCTGGCAGGGGTCTCCACACGGCTGCTCCAGCACCCAGGGCTGCATCAGGGTAGGTCCATGTGGCTTCTCCTCAGGGGTGTCTCGTAGGAAGTCAGCCTTGCCAGCTGAAGCAGGGAACTGGCTAAGGCAGCTGCACTCTGTTTCAACCATCAGAAAGCAAGAGGCCTGAGAACTAGAAAGGCGAGGCTCACCAAGCCATTTATCTCTCCGCCCTTTAATTGATCCCACATGTGTTTATCAGCCTGGTTGGCACAATAAACCTTAACTATCTCACTCAGGAAGTTTGGAATCCTGGCCCCAGCACTTGCCCCATGACTTTGGACTGGTCACTAACTGCTCTGTGAAGCAACTTCCTCATCTGTAAAAGTGTGTGTGTGTGTGTGTGTGTGTGTGTGTGTGTGTGTGTGTGTGTAGGGGCTAACTATTGGACCAGAATCCAAGGTTTCTGGTATTTCCAGGCATAAAGTGAATGCTTATTAAATTTTTGCTCCTCTTAAATTCTCACTGCCATGGAGTCAATAGTGATTCAGAGTAACCCCCTGTGGGTTTCCAAGACTGTTTACTGTGGACGGGAGTAGAGCACCTAGTCTTTCTCCCACGAAGCTGCTGGTGGTTTTGAACTGTGAACCATGCAGATCGTAGCCCAGTGTGTAACCACTACACCACCAGGATTTTGACTAAATAGACTGTTATGGTTAATGTTATCTTGCTTTTGAACTGTCATGCTGGAGAAGAATACTGAAATGACCATGGCTGCTAGACGGACAAACCTATCTGAGTTGAAAGAAGTAAAGCCAGAGTGCTCCTTAGAAGCAAAGATGGCAAGCTTTTGCTTTACATGCTTTGTATATGATGTCAGGAGAGACTAGCCCCTGGAGAGGGACCTCATGTTTGGTGAAGTGGATGGTGTAGTGAAAAAGAAGACCTTCGATGAGATTGGCTGACGCAGCGGCTGCAGCAATGGGCTCAGGCATAGGAACAATTGTGAGGATGGCGCAGGACCGGGCAGTGTTTCCTAAGGTTGTGCATAGGGTTGCTATGGGTTGGAGCTGACTCGATGGCATCTAAAGATGACGACAACAACAACAACATTATCTTGGGAAGAATGATGATTATGTAGAATAATTTTAGTAAAGACTTCAACTTGTGGTTTTAAGTTAAAGTTATCACTAAATAAAATGTCCTCGGAGGATAAAGTCGCGTTCTGAATTATAGAAGGCACAGTCAAGCCACAGTTGACACAGCTAGAGCCTGCTGGCTTGAAACTAGTTGCCGGTGTCTGTGCTGGAGAAGTGCGTTTCCGTTTAAGCCTAGGAGCTCTGAGCAGGGGAGACGTGAACTGCCCAGGGCTGCCGCCTCCCGTGAGAGGCGCAGCCTGCGGGAGGGAGGCGAAGTGTGCTTGGTATGTGAAGGCCATGGGACTCTGAAAAAAGATAGGTGATCTTGGTGACAATGAATACTGATGACCCAGAATCTTGAAAGGTAAAACTCCACAAGTGACAGGTCCTCAGCAGAAAGGGTTCAACTAAAGTGCATTCAAATATTGGTTTGTCCTTGTCACTGGGGGGGAAGGTGCACAGGAAACTTAGGGAGGCTGTGTGGTCAAGGACAGGTGGGCAGGGCCGAGCTAGAGGGCATTCTCAGTCTAGCCTGCTCCTTCCTGAGCAGAAAGTGTTTGAATTGAGGCTCTCTGAGAGACACGGAAACTGAATACTGGAATCTTTTCTGGGACATAATCCAATTTGCCCTGCTGGACGTCCTATGCCTTTTAAATTGTTAAAATAATAACGCATGTGTTTCTGACGATGCAGCTAAATAAGGATTTGGGAGAGACATTAATTGAGAGATGAAATGCTTTATTATTGACTTGCAATGTGTATCTTTTTTATTTATTTGACATTTGTTAAAATACTGTGTGTCTCTGTCCAAAAATGTGCAGGATGATTGGATAGGGAAAGAGCCAGCAAGACAGCACTGGAGATGAGCGAGAGATAATAAGGAAGAGAGAAAGGTTGGGCAAAGGGTTGACTCTGCTGGCATTGGAAAGCACTGGCATGGCAAGAAAAAGAAGTTGATGTAAAGGAAAGAAAGATAGGAAGGAAGAAAGAAGAGACGTGGCAAGCTACGCCCATTAAGATTAGAGCCAAGAAAATGTTACAAAGCTCCGTCCTATTCCGAAACACCCTGGGTTACCATGGGTCAGAATTGATGACAATGGACTTGGCTTTTGGTTTTGCGGTAACTGAATCTTATGAGCTAAACATCCGGATAGGAGAACTAGATACAGGAGTGTAAATGGGATTCAGTTGGTAGGAAACTTGTTTAATGGCTAAAGTTTTCATGTTATCCCACTGTTTAGGAATCTATGACTTCTTATTTATTGTGAAGAACTGCTTCCCCAGTCAAGGGAATTCAACAAATACACCAGTGATGATTTCTTCTTAAGACAAAAAGAACTTTTGGGGGAGGGAGGGCAGGAGTACTGCTTATTGACTTGGGCATTCCATGTGGACTTTTAGGTCTTTCAAGGACATATCATTACTTTGATTCAAAACACCAAGACTCCTGTTCTATTGACTAGGTTTTCTCCTAATAGTCTATCTACAACATATTGACTTTATATAAACTATTATAAATATTTATGTCATCAATATTTCCATACATAGCCTTTAGAAGAAACCAAGTTGCTATAGAAATATAACCTCATGAGATTAAAAACAAAAAAAACCCAGAAATAACGAGGGTTATTTTTGAAATGCAGATGATATTGATGATTTGCACCTACTAAGATCCAGACAATCTAAGTACTGAATGTAGACACATTTTCCAAAGGAGCTAACCCTTTATTTAGTATCAGGGTGCTTTGTTTTGTTTTTAAACCACCTGCTCTTCATTTGTCAACCTCCCTGTGTATGTTACTGGCCAGCACCGCCATCCCACAGTACTCGCTTCTCTGGCTTAAGTACTCGCTTCTCTGGCTTAAGTTCTCGTTTCTCTGGCTTGCAAAAGGAACATAAATTAAATGCAGCTCTTGCTTTCTTTTTGGCGTTCTCACTTGAACTGTTGACTTACAGAAGCCCACTCCCCTCCCCCTCCCTTATTCCTCAAATCCTGCTAAAGGTCATGCTTTAAAGCAGCCATCCAGTCATGAGGCATCATGGAAAGTCTCTGCAGCCTGGTTCACTTTCATTTGCCTACAGTCTCACCATTGACTCCATCCTTCCAAAGGTAAACTCAAGCAGGATGCCGTATGTCTTAAAAAACCATTCGGGTGTATTGGTTTATAGACCCAGTTTTCTCCCAGTAGGTGTTCAGAACTGTGAGCTCTGCGAGCCGGATGCCAGTGTTATTCAGCCTACTTTAGGAAGCGGAGGATAAGATGGTTTGAAGAGGGGTGGGCGTGGAGAATCTATTTTTAAAATTCCTGTAATCTGCACAATTGGGAGTTGTCCAAAGTGTGTGCATTGGCTAAAGGCAAGAGATAACGTGATCCTGAGCTGACTTTAGTGGCCTCCTGGCTAGACTCCTTGGAGGGGCGGGGAGTTGAATGAGTTAATGCTGATTCACAGCCACCTGGGTGGTGAGACGAGGGGTGTTCAGAGGCATTCTTAGTCTTTCATCTTTATAGGAACAGATGGCTAAGTCTTTTCTCCTAGAGAGCCTAGACATTAGTAGCTGAGAACTGAACCACTGTATCACCAGAGCTCATGGCAGGGTAGTGGGCCCAATGGTCATGGCTATACAGAGGCATCCAAACCAAACACACGCACTTCCATCAAGTCCACTTGGACTCATCGCAACCCTACAGGGCAGGGTAGAACTGTCCCTGTGGGTTTGCAAGACTGTTTAGGGAACTAGAAAACCTCCCTATGCCCCCTTGGGCCCACTGATGGCTTCAGACTGCTGACCCTGTGATTGGCAGCCCAACGTGTAACCACTATGCCACCAGGGCTCCCATACAAAGTCACACCTGCCAGGAGAGAGCTGAGCCACGGCCAATCAGTACCAGCAGCAACTACCATTTATTCTGTGCCCAACATTAGTCATGCACCATGCTTCTGCCTAATTATACTTTCTTCCTTTATTTTTATAATTGCCCCTGGCGGGAATTTTATTTGTCATGTTTTAGAGAAGAGAAAAGGAAGCTCCAATTTGCAGTCATTTTCAAAAATGTGAGCGTGAAGAACGGTCACCATGTGGAATCAAAGTGAGGCAGGCCACCCTGGATGCTGGAGATGATACAGGCAAAACGATTTTAGTAAGAGGACAAGGTCCTGCTGTCCCCCAGAAGGCAAAGGAATGTCAACACAGCCAAGGCAATGGAAAGCACTCCAAAGCTCTTCTTGCCTTCTATGTATAATGGAGCATGCGCAAAGCCCCAGCGTTCTCTCGATTCACCTGCTTTTCCTCCTAGCACATGGAAAGTGAGCGTGGCCTCTGCCTTCAACATCGTACCTGAGTCCAGTCTTACTGGCTCAGCTCCCAGGGGCAGCGCTTTCCTAAGGACCTTGCACGAGTTGAGCCGCATAATTACCATTTCACAAGCATGCCCTGGTTTCCCTCCCACGCACCACTTGTATTTACCTTGGTCTGGCCTACAAACCTTTCTCCAATCCCAGCCTCTAGGATGGACATCCTTGCCAGCCTCCCAGGACCTACAAAGTGTAGTCCTTTTCCAGTGAAGCCTCTGGTCCTCTTGTCTGACAGCAACGACTGTTCGAATTGCATCCTTCAATCATGTACTGTGGCTTTCACTGTATTTTACCTTAAACCAAGCTATTGGTATCATTAAAGCAAAACTTTCCTCCTGGACTATAAGTGTGTTAGGACTGGTGATTGTGCCTCATTCTCTTCTGACATGACCCTGGCCCCTGCCCCACCCTGCTGCCAGGGTTCGCACAGGTGATGTTGATTGGACAGATGTTCCCATCAGTTGGTAGGGGTTCAGGTGGTCGTCCTTGTTGTTCTTGGTTAATGTAAGTCTCATTCCTTTGAGGCCTCTCCTCAGCTGCTCTAGCCCTCTGTCCTCTGCATTTATTATCGAGTGCAATCTCTTGGTGCGCATCGTACACCCCCAGCCACGCCATAGGAGAAAGACGGGGATTTTTATTCCTGTAAAGAGTTACTGCCTTGGAAACTCACAGGGGCAATCAGGCCCTGTCCTGTAGCATCACTCACAGTCATCATCGACTCGATGACAGTGAGCTCAGTTTTTGGTTTTGGATCATATGCTGTTTTCAAGCCTGTTTTGTCATGTACTATGTCCTGTCTCCCAAAGACCTACTGTGGGACAAATATCTGTCTGGATGATGATGGTATTATTCTTGTTATTAACAATATCTTTCAGTTATTGAACATTGACTATGGCTGTAATGAACTAACCCACCAGAATCCCCGTTAGACACAAGGATGGCAAGACTTGGGTTCACGGACTATGGCTGCAGTCTCACAAAAAACCAGCCACCAGGAAAGAATATCATGTTTGGTAGTGAGTCACCAACAGATTCTGGAAAACTCAGTAAGATGGACTGACACAAATGCAAACGTGGGCCCGACCATCCCAGCGATTATGAAGATAGTGCAGGACTCACTCACGACTGCCTTCGAGTGATTCTGGAGGACAGGGAAGAACTGCTCCCTGTGGTTCTCCAGGACTGGAAAGCTTTATGGGAGTAGAAATCCTCTTCTTTCTTCTGAGAAGTGGGTGGTGGCTTTGAACTGCCAACCTTTCTTTCTGTTAGCAGCCCAACACACCACTATGCCAACAGGCAGGACGAGGTACTGTTTAAATCTACTACAAGTAAGGTTACCAGGAGTTGGTGTGCACTCAACGGCAGAAGCAATGAGACCATGTCCTGGGCACTCTGCTCTGAGCTCCATTCCCTTTGCCTGTTGAATCCTGTACAGAACTTGAGGGTCCCCGACCTTCTTACTCAGCCTGTCTCAGCCTAAGTCTTCTCTACTAGAATATACTCCAGGGGTTTGTCAACTACATGGGAAGGAAGATCCTTGAGGGCAAGGGCCATACCATGCAGACTCAACAACAAAGCCTCCAGGCTCCCACGGGGCTTGGCACAGAGTATGGCTGCTGTGATTAGGCGCCACTGCGTGGGTTCCCACCCATGGTGACCTGATGCACAACAGAACCACACACTGCCCGGTCCTGCGCCATCCTCACAATAAAATCCCAATAGTGCAGTTTCAAAACTGCTAAGTCAAAAGAAAAAACAATTTTTAAATCTATTTTTATTGTGTATATGTAAAACAAACCCTTAGC